>NC_056007.1:12000992-14780986 GCF_018446385.1 Zingiber officinale
AGTAGAAGAGGTAACCTAGGAAGTCCGATTATCGGGCTATCCTTCTATCACAAGGGCCCCGATCATACATTCTTAGATTACACAAATTACTTCCTAATATTAATTTGAGAGAACCCTCTAAACTCTAATTAGTTTTCTTAATAAAGAGACGATCCCCGTTTCAAGGAAACGCCGTAGAAAGTAAGGGATGCCTTCTGTCACAAGGCCCTATTGTCTTACAATCCAAGATTCTTCCTCTACATGGTGATCTAAACCCTACATCTACATGGATTGACTCACACACATTTTGTCAAACACATACGAGGCACAACACACATAGATCATGATATAAAACACTTCAGCATAGTTCATACATCACAACTACTTTCTACATCCAAGACCTAGAGATCTACTCCATTGCAAATGAATTACAACGATGAGACGATAAGTAAAGCAATCTACAACTCAATACATGGAGATAGAGAGAAGAGAATGTTTATCCTTGAAGCATAGCGTCTCCCTTGCTCCGGAGGAGGACAGATTATTGTGAATGAAGGAGAATGAAACTCTACGGTTTCTCCCTAAGGGGAGAATCCATCCCCAAGGAGAGGGACGAAGTTCCAAACCAAAGATGGGTCCAAGATCATGGTTCTTAACCCTTTTATACCTCCTCTAAACTGCCCCCCCTTTTGCCTCCCCGCTGCACCAACAGCTGCCTAACATCAAAAAGGGGGAGATTGTTAGTATAGATTGCACCAGAATCAAACCTAAGTTTTGATTTGTCAAAGATTCAAATTAAGTCTTGTTATAATCTAACAAGTTGACTAAGTATGCAGGCTATTTACTCAATTGGGAAAGTCCTAGTTGTGACTAGGCAGAAAAGACTTAACAGATCGTGGAACACAGACAAAAAGCCCAAGTGGGTCGAGAGGATGTGACACTTGGAAGGGAGATCGAGAGGTCTGAAGATTGAGAGAAAGTCCTTGTGAGCTGATCCGATGCTAAGCAGAAAAGTCTAAATAGGTCTGGAGAATCAATGTTTGGCGGGTAGGTTGAGGTAAGCAACTAAAGGAGTGACATTGAGGTCGTGTTCCAGAAAGGAACAAAATCTAAGTTGCTGATCCAATTAAAGAAACAGAGAAGGTTTTCAAGTTTAGATCAAGATAGTTCTACTGTCTAATACTACTCATACATCATATATATATTACTATACTAATCTTTATTTTGTAGAAATATTATGTTTAACTCTGTTTTGCAAGTTTGGCCTGATCGGTCGATCGAACGCAAGGATCAATCGACCAAACCAGGTTGACACATAGCACATATCAGATCAAACTAATGAACAATCCGGTCAAAGACTAATAGGTTGACTGAACCAGAGGATTGGTCAACCGAACTTTGATGATGTGACATAAAACAAATAGATCAGAAGCGGAGATTGAAGCTAGCCTAATCGATCGATCAAACCTAAGGATCGGTCAACAAAAAGATCATCTCATTAATGGAGCATTAAGTGTGAATCTCGACGAGTAGGGAAAGTTCACCATTCGGTCGATCGAACAAGGTTATCGGACGACTGAACCATTAAAGCTCATAAATGCGCCAAGATCAGATCTTAGTGGAGAAGCAAGGAAGCCTGTTCAGTCAACCGATAGGAGGTTCGATCGACCGAACGAATCAGTCGACTGAACGATGCTTATAAAAGGGAAGCTTGAGATTCGAGGCAGAAATCTATTTTGAGTTCATCTTTGTGCAAAGCTGTTGTTCATGCTACTAGTCTACTACTCATCTTCAAGCGAGCTACTCCATCTAGAAGTGCCGACCAAGCTTCATCTTCTATTCCTGTCGGTATATTTATTTAAGCTTGTATTGTATTTAACTTGAAAGAAGATAATAGTTTCTTATTATCTTCTACTTGCATTTATATGCATTGATTCTTTCTAAAGGTTTCAAAAAGAAGGATTATAGTGAATTGTGTTGGACCGTGAGATTCGATAGAGAGGGGGAGGGTGGATATCGATTTTAAAACTTTCGTCGAGTTAAGCACAGCGGAAAAGTAAAACAATACAAACACAGTTTGATTTATTTGGTTCGGAGCATGTGTCGACTCCTACTCCAAGGCCCACACACAAGGGTACTCTCGATGGGTAATTTACTAGCAATTCGAGAAGTATTGCAGACTAAGTATAGGAATGCTAATAATAGAAAAATATACCGACGAAGAAAAACAAGAACCGAAAAGAACAGCGCGTCGTCAGAGAGCTTTCACAATGTCGGAAGAGCACAAGTGAGCAGATCGTTCTTTCTGAATTGGTGTAGAAGCTCCACCCTTGACCCTCCTTATATAGGATGCTCGGGGCGCCCGCAGTCTTTCGGGGCGCCCTGGTGTGATGTAGCCGACCCAACCAGCGAGCTCCATGTGTCGACATCGCGAACTGGATAAATTTTGCCTCCAGACGCCCGGATCCCTTCCGGGCGCCCGGACCACCTTTCTCCAAAAAGTCCTTCTCCTGTAAGAAAAGGTTAGTCCAAGGCAAATATATAATGTATATCCTGCAAAATAAAGTGTTAGCATAATTCATAATTAAACAGAAACAGTATTAATTAGATTTCGTCTCTTCGAGACCGAAATCTAGTCAAGATCTCGACTTAGAGTTCCGAAATGGTTCTAAGTCGGATCGGCGCCTAATGTTCCCTTCCCGAGAACGCGTCCTCGCAGTCACTCCCCTCTAGTGACTTACCTTCACTTACCTGCCAGACGTCCGGTCAACCCTTCGACCCGTCTGGACTTCGTGCCAGCTATCCGGTTAGTCCGTCGACCTAGCTGGACTTTGTGCCAAATGTCTGGTCAGCCCGTCGACCCATTTGGACTTCGTGCCAGCTATCCGATCGGCCTGTTGACCTAGCTGGGCTTCGTGCCAGACATCCGGTCAGCCCATCGACCTATCTGGACTTCTCCTGCACACTCGGTCAAAGTGTTAGATCAACAACAAAATTAACTTAACCTATTTTATCATTCATCAAAACCTGAGTTAAACCGTTAGTACTAACTGCACCAACAAATTGCTCAATGTGCAATCAAAGATCGTGGATCTTAGAGTAGGAGTCGACCTAGGTTCCAAACTAAGTAACTGAAACGAGTCTTTTATTTTCCACTGCACTACTTGTGGTTTTAAATGCTTCAAAAGAAAAAATTTTAACATGCAATACTCAGCCCCCCTTCGATCGCATCTCTCGATCCTTTAGATACAATAGGAGAAGTTCAAGTGTGATCTTGGCAAAGAAGGAAAGTCCAAGTATAAGTCTTGGTGGTGTAAGTCCAAGTATAAGTCTTGGTGGTGTAAGTCCAAGTATGCAGTCTTGGTAACGTAAGTCCAAGTGTGACTTGGTAAGGATGAAGACAAGCCCGATGGAAGCTCCTAAAGGAAACACATGAAGGATGGGGAGTATTTAAGGGGCGCAAGGCTGATGGAGAATGCTAGAAGACAAAGTCTTGATGTGGAAGACCCGACAACAAAGATGCGAGGCCGATAGAAGCTCCAGAATGTAAGGCATAAAAGATGGGAAGGCATCAAAGGGATACAAGGCTAATGGAGGAGGCTAGAAGGCTAGGTCTAGGTTGGTCGGGCAAGTTTGAGTGTAGGAGAGAGTGTACTCGGGTTTTTCAGTTGATTGGTGCATGTACCAGTCTATTGGGCCAAGGCACAGAATGTCTCTCTGCCTTTTAGCTAAGGTGACCAGTCGACTGGTGTGTACACCAGTCAACTGGTAGCCGACTGTTGGCCTGTAACGGTTGGATTCACTTAAAGTTCTAGTCGACTGGTGGAAAAAAATATAGCTAGGTGTTTCCTCCCAAGCTCTATTTAAGAGAGCTCGGAGAGCTTGGCTAAGTTTGGCAAAATAGAGGTGGTTAACCCCTATAGTCTTCCAAGTGCCACAACATCCCAAGCGTGTTTGTGCGAGTTATGGTAAGGTTTCTCCACCCATAAGGAACTACATAAGCTAGCAGGAGGTTATCCGAGGGATTATCCACCGAAGGATTGAGATCGTCCACCTTATGGATAGTTATGGAGTAGAAGTAAGTGATCTTCAAACCACGTTACATAAACGTATAAAGGTTTGCTTGGTGTTTATCTTGTCTTTATTTTAGAGTTTAACTTTTATCTTGTTAGTTTGTGTTTTTGTATTCCACTGTGCAGATCAAAATGGGTGGTCGGCTATTAACCCCCCTCTATCTGGTGTCAAAGGTCCCAACACTACTTTGGTCAATCGACTGAGTCACTGACCATCCCTTTCGAGGGGTACCCGGTTGGCTTTTATGAATTCGGTTTGCGACTCGGGCCTCACTCGACTTCTTCAGTTGAGTCAGGGAGCTTAAACAGACTGAATCCCAACTGGTCTGATTAGACGTATGGTCCAATCAACTAGACCACTCTATCGAGGTTACTCACTATGCTATTTTTGAATCAGGGTAAGGCTAGCTCGATAGAATGCTGACTTGGCTAAAATCTCCATGAACGTCGCATGGATGAGCATCTGGCCGAACCCTCAGTTTGATCGGCTTGATGACCCGGCTAACCTTCTCAGCCAAAGTCATTATTAGCGCTGGCTTCAAAGGTTAACCATTTCTTGACATTGATCACCTCGTCATCTAATCTGCTTAACTTTAATCCAACATAGAGGCCCCTGCTTAATCGTCGTATCACCCATGATATTGTTTAGATACACATTAAGTTTGCCATAACAACCTGTGCTAGGTTGTGATCATGGTTTCACCGTTTTATCCTGGATAGTAGACGTCCAACATGACCTCGTTGCACTGTCAAAGGGAACAAATCTATTTGAAGGAGACCACATTACTGCAGAACTTGGCACCTTCTTCTAAACTTGGCACTCGGTGGTATGAGGTGTCTCACTTAGAAAGTTCACTTGGAACTTAGGTAAACAACTTGAGATTATTCGCTCAAACTATCTCGACATTTAAGTTTCAGTTGTGTACATTGTAATTTCAATTCAAACTACACTCCTTTGTCTCCAGCCAATTGATTGTGAAATAGAGTTCCAACAAAACGTCAATTCATCATTACCAAAACAAAATCTCTCTATTTTATAGTAATTCTATAATTTTAGATTCTGCAATAGTTATGTCCTTCAATCAAGTAGATCAAAATTATAGAGGAGACCGAGTGGATGCACATATTTTGCCTCTTAGAATATAGTCCCCTTCAACACACTAAAGATCATATCACTCAGAAACTGATAACAATTAAATTCCACAACACATTCATAATATTATGTTGAGGTGAATTACCTTCCTTCCCTGTTATGGCTTATAAATTACAGTGTTGAATACTTGCTAAGTGTATATATACTATAGTCTAGGGGTTGGGAGTTTGGGAGGCTCCTGCGGGTGCTGCCTGATGAGCTACCTCAGCGTCCAACGTTACAAGCCTTAATTCCTTGATGAGCTTAGTTAGAATTGTCCACCCTCAAACGTTTGGCCGAATTGCCACCCGACCGGTGCCACGTCGAAACTAGTGACCGTCCGGCCGTCGCTGGTCGTCACCTGGAAGGAGAGACTCTGCCCGTCGAGTAATGAGTTGCTATGCCAGTTTTGGCCCCAGTTGCGTGACATCGCTTGCCACCCGCCCTTGGACCCCTTGATCGACACGGAGTGCACGTCGCCGGCTCCAGCCACGTTCGTGATCAAGACCAAGTTGAAGAAGGAATGGCCGTTGTTGGTGAACCGTATTCCCCCCTTCTTCACCCAAGGCACCCTGTAGTGTATAGAAACAAAAAAACAGAGTTTCAGTGACTGATTGATTTCGATGAGGGAAGTTAACGACAAATGGAGCACCTGCGGAAGGAGATGGGGATGATGCCTGCGCGATACTGCCCGATATGGAGGAAAGCCGGCTGAGCTAGGTCGAAGTGCGGGCGCGGGGGGTTGCACCAGCCGCCATTGTTGCTGGGGAGGTCGTAGGTTGGGGGAAGAAGTTGGTGGCGGTGATGATGATGGAGCCGGGGAGGCACGACTCGGGGTCGTCGGCGCACTACAACTCGTAGCAGGAGTCGTAGCTGAGCTGGTCGTTGAACAGCGTCGTGCTGAGTGCCGCCGTGTTGGTTCCGTAGCCTGTGCTGTAGAGGTTCCCGTACCCGCAAGCGCCTCCTGCTCCACAAGCAATCAATCCAAATAAAGTCAGCAAATCAAGAGTTCACCGGAAACATTTCTTGAAAACTGTGGAAATGGAGCTGACCCATGGTTCCGGAAGCGTCGCTGCCGCCGTAGAAGGTGGCGTGGGCGGATTCCCACCCATAGGAGTCCACAAAGACGCACCCGAATAAGAGAAAGAAGAAGTGGAGAAAGAGGAGAGCGCCGGAGGCCATTGGAGGAGAGTGAAGTGAAGACTGGTGGCGATGAAGGAGGAGGAAGAAGGCGAGGCATTTATAGGCATGGAATTGGCAATGGGCGGCGTGTCGCTGCGTGGGGGGGGGGGTATAGAGACAAAAACGAGTTTTGGCTGCTAGCCGGAGAGCGACGGCGGTACATGGAATGGTGGCAGTTGAAGTACCAACGACATGGGTGGGATCCTTGTTTAATTGAAAATAAGTTCCAGGGAGTTTTATGATACCTCTTGTTGCTGGAAAAATGATGCAAGAAAACCTTCTTGAAATCCTTAAACTTTCGAATAGAATTTTCAGGCAATCTCTTGAACCATCGTTGAGCAACTCCTCCAAGTGTTGTAAGGAACATCCGACACTTTACTCCATCAGAAAATTATTGTAATAATGCCACATTCTCAAATTTTAATAAATGATCCTCTGGATCCGTGGTTCCAGTGTACTCGCCGATCTAAAGATTTTGATATCGCTTAGGAAGTGGATCATCTAGCACACCCTGAGAAAATGGAGAAAAAATTCTTTCTGGTGAGCTATCACTGGTCACCATCATTTTAGCTTTGCGCTTTTCTTTGTCTGACGCCTCACCAGAAGACTCTTGAAATACCAGCTTTCGTCCTCCCTGTTCAAAAGGAGTACGAAGAAAAGCTCGAGGGCGCCTGGTCGGAGAAGCAGCGACCGGAGGAAAATATACATGATCCTCTTCTTCCAACTCCTTTTCCCTTCGGTGATCAGTAGTCGATATCGCCGGATTATGAGCTACTGGCAGAGTAACTCCAGTATGAGCTTGCTGTTGTTGTTGTTGTTGTTGTAGAGCCTTATGCACATGAGTATTGATGAGGAAATCCAGATCTTCCCGACTAATAGCAAGTAGGTTCAATTTTCCAACGTCTTCCATCTTGCAATCTCAGATTCAGGTGAGATTTTCCACAGACGACGCCAAATTTGATCCTGTCTGAGAAGCTTAACAAAATGGAAAGCTGGGAGAAAACCTACTACTGATGAAGAATAATACCTGTAAAATACCTGATCCGAGAAACCCAAAGCGGATCTGAGAAGATAAAGCTACAGAACGCCCTCCTTGTACAGAGATCCAAAGACGAAAGGAAGGATTCAGTGAAGAATACCGAGATCTGAAGCTTCTGCGGCCCCCTGCGCACAAGAGACCAACCAACACTATAGTTAGTGACCTAAGACCGGGGATGGGAATCCCTGACTAGGCCCTCCAACTCTCAAGTCAGTGATCTCTCTTAGTGTGGAAGAAGGAAGAAGAAGATAAACAGTAACTCAAGCTAGGGTTTATGATGTGTGTTGTGAGCGTGAGCATACCTGGCCTACGGAGAGGATTCTCCTTCTTATACCACTTCATGTAACCTCCGTAATCATGAAGTGGACCCCGGTTTGTTAGAATTTGTTATGAGATGATGTAAGCCATGTATTTGCAAAAAATGGTTTTTAAGGAATCTTTTTTGTACCCAGATGTACCTTCTTTGTCGTCTAGCACCTGTAGAAGAGTCTAGAAATATTCTTCTTACCAAATTAGTCAACCTGTTATACAATCACATGTAGTAGATATTTTCATAAGATATTTTTGCATATTCCCGAAATATTTGTTCTCGCCCTGTCTTACATATTATATTGGAGTATATTTATTGCCCTGTCTTATATGTTATATCGAGATATATTTATCATCCATACTTGCTTACCCTATTTTTATTATGTTATAGACAGTTCGATCTTATACTATGATTTGTATCAGGCGAGATTGAACCTAAGTTATGTCCGAGTGTGTTGTTACTATTGTTCAACATACCTCTTAATCATCCGATAATATAATATATTATAGATTTGGTAAGGCCTTGTATCTTTTCATATCCAAGTGATCATATAAGTCCGCCCGATGCTAATATACATCCAGATATACTAATTCAAACAATCTTAGTTTATCTATCTCGAACGTGTAAGCCCGGTCGATATTGACCTATATTTCTTTAAGCATATTATCCCGGCCGATATTGATCTATATTTCCTTAAGCATGTTACCCCGGCCGATATTGACATATATTTCCTTAATCATATTATCCCGTCTGATATTCATCTATTTCCTTATGCATGTTACCCCGGCCGATATTGGCCTATATTTTCTTAAGCATATTATCCCATCCGATATTGATCTATATTTCCTTAAGCATGTTACCTTGGCCGATATTGACCTATATTTTCTTAAGCATGTTACCCCAGCTGATATTAGCCTATATTTTCTTAAGCGTGTTATCCCGGCTGAGATTGGCCCATATTTTCTTAAGCATGTCACCCCGGCCGATATTGGCCTATATTTTCTTAAGCATATTATCCCGGCCGACATTGACCTATATTTTCTTAAGCATATTACCCCGACCGATATTGACCTATCCTTCTCAAGGTATATCCTGGCTGATATTAGTGCTTGCTTAATTCTGCTATTTCCTTTCCCCTTTCCACCGGGGACCCACTAAACCTAACCCACATCAACGATGAAGCAAGATCATTAGATATGAGCATCGATAGCATCAATAAAGGCAAGCAACGTTAGAAGAAAGCAGCTCTATAGGAGGAGCATTAGATCATGAGATTGACAAGGTAAGTCAGGTACTATCTTTACCTCCTGATAAATTGTTTAAATTTATAAAAATGTTATCAAAAAATTCTTGTAAATTAGAAATTGAAAATGGGAAATTGAAAAAAAAAATGAGGAATAAAAATAACCTTAGCAACATCTTGTTGATTATAATATTTTGACAAAATAAAAATTAAAAATATAAAATTAAAAGTAGAAATAGAAAATTTGAAAAACTATACATGCTCACATGTTCAATAAATTAGAAATTATCACGGACTTAATTGACATTTTAGATATCATAAGAACTAAATTATAAAATTATCACCAAAATATATTTCAAAAAAATTTCTAATTAATTCAGTAGGTAGGAACCTATATTCAGTTCCAAAATCGTGCTTAAATTAAATTTTCATACATGTTGTACTTTAAAATTACTTTTGTTTAAAAATGTCTAATGCTTTGAAATAAATTTTTTCGTATAATTCCTATTCAAAATTAATCAGATATTAATTCTTTCGAGAATAATGATTTTATTTATTATCTGTAGAAAAAACTTCAAAATTTTTTGATTATTGTATTAATTTTTATGAATTTGTTAACAAATATTATATTTTTTAAATATTTCACACAGATATTTTTTGCAAACTTTATTTTTTTTGTAAAAATTTTATTATGTTCTCTATCCATGAAAATATTTTCAAATTTCTTAACCCTTATTGAATTTTCTATGAATTATTTATCCAAATGCTAATTTTTAATATTAAAAATTCTTAAAAAAATAAATTTTAAAAAATTTATCTTTTTACTAAAAACTTGCTCCATTACATTCTCAGAAAATTTTCATGATTTTTTTAAGCTTAGAAACTATTTTTAAGTATTTTTTATAAAATACTACATTCTCTAGAAAATAATTTATTATTACTTAAATCAATTTTATTTTTTCATGAATATTTTAGCCCAACTTTAGATATGCCTTCTTAACTGTTATAAAAATTTTCAAAATTTTTGATGAAATAAAAATTAATTTAATTTTTTTTTTAGAACTAGTTTATGAATCACAAAAGTTCAGTTTTCCAACTTTATAGTTAAATTTTTTTTAATGTTTGTCATTTTTTTCCCCTTAGAGATTAATTCAGATTTATTTCCAAATTATTTTCCAACATTATCCATCTTTTTTTAATATGATCAAAGGGGGAAAGTTAGAGATTAAGTCTAGGGGAGGGAAATTTTTTCCAAATGTTGTTTCATACTTGCTATATCACTGTTATTTATTTTTTGGTTTATTCTAACTTAAACTTAGGTTGTTCACATCAAGAATAGGGATATTGTAAGTATCCTGTGATAGTTTTAATGTGATCAACAAAGCTATGTTAGGTTCTATTGACTTTTGATTCCTTATTTCTAGGTGTACAGGAATTTAGGAGCACAAGAAGTCGAGCAAAAGACGTCGTTTGTGAGAAGGACGGTGTCACACCCTAGAGGAGTCCCTGCCAAAGGAAAATCCGGTAGCATCTAGCTTATGCTGGACTTGCACTGATGGCAAGTCACCAAAAAGATGATGAAGCAAGCTCATTAGATATGAGCATCGAGAGCATCAATGAAGGACGAGCAACGTCAGAAGAAAATAGATCTACAGGAGGAGTATTAGATCATGAGATAGACAAGATAAGTCAGGTACTCTCTCAACCTCCTGATAAATTATTTAAATTTATAAAAATCTTATCAAAAAATTCTTAGAAATTAGAAATTGAAAATGGAAAATAAAAAAAAATAAAATGAGGAATAAAAATAACCTTAGCAGTATCTTGTCAATTAGAAGATTTTGACAAGATAAAAACTTAAAATAAAAACTTAAAAGTAGAGATAGAAAATTTGGAAAACGATACATGCTCACATGTTCAATAAATTAGAAATTATCAAGGACTTAATTGATATTTTAGATATCATAAGAACTAAATTATAAAATTATCACCAAAATATAGTCCAAAAAATTTTCTAATTAATCAATAGATGGGAACCGATATTGGGTTCCAAAATCATGCTTAAATTAAATTTTCATACATGTTGTACTTTTAAATTGATTTTGTTTAAAAATGTCTAATGCTTTCAAATAAATTGTTTCGTATAATTCCTATTCAAAATTAATCAGATATTAATTCTTCCGAGAATGATGATTTTATTTATTATCCGTAGAAAAAACTTCAAAATTTTTTGATCGTTGTATTAATTTTTATGAATTTGTTAACAAATATTATATTTTTTAAATATTTCACAGAGATATTTTTTGTTAACTTTATTTTTTTTGTAAATTTTTTATCAGATTCTCTATCCATGAAAATATTTTCAAATTTTTTTAACCCTTATTGAATTTTCTATGAATTATTTATCCAAATGCTAATTTTTAATATTAAAAATTATTTAAAAATAAATTTTTAAAAATTTACTTTTTACAAAAATTACTTGCTCCATTACATTTTCAGAAAATTTTCATGATTTTTTAAGTTTAGAAACTATTTTTAAGTATTTTTTATAAAATACAACATTATGTAGAAAATAATTTATTATTACTTAAATCAATATCATTTTTTCATGAATATTTTAACCCATCTTTAAATATGTCCGCTTAACTGTTATAAAATTTTCAAAATTTTTGATGAAATAAAAATTAATTTAAATTTTCTTTTTAGAACTAGTTTATGAATCGTAAAAGTTCAGTTTTCCAACTTTATAGTTAATTTTTTTAATGTTTGTCATTTTATTCCCCCTTAGAGATTAATTCAAATTTATTTTCAAATTATTTTCCAACATTACCCATATTTTTAATGTGGTCAAAGGGGAAACTTAGAGATTAAGTCTAGGGGAGGGAAATTTTTTTCCAAATGTTATTGCATAGTTGCAATATCACTATTATTTATTTTTTAGTTTACCCTAACTTAAACTTAGGTTGTTCACATCAAAAATAGGGAGATTGTAAGTACCCTGTGATAGTTTTGATGTGATCAACTAAGCCAAGTTAGGTCCTGTTGACTTTTGATTCCTTGTTTCTAGGTGTATAGGAACTTAGGAGCATAGGAAGTCGAGCAAAAGACGTAATTAGTGAGAAGGACGGTGTCACGCTAGAGGAATCTCTGTTAGAAGAACTTCCGGCAACATCTCCCCTGTACCGGTGACAATTTGAATCATATATACATCCACAAGAATACATCAGCCCACACGGCTAAAATATATATATACAACCATGTAATTATATATATTAAATAGCCCACACGACTGTAATAAAAAAAAACACAGTAGAAAATGAAGAAAAAGTCCACACAAACCAAATAAATACAACGCGTGCCGACACGACTTAAAACACAAATACAACACTAAAAATAATGAAATAGTCACATGGCTAAACACCAAGACCATGCCAAATCAATAAAGAATATATATATAAAAGAAAACAAGAGCGAAGTAAAACTGTCTTCTGATGTGACGTGGGACCGGCAGATAGGATACTTCAAGCGACATGACATATCTATGTGCTAACCTGAAAACAACAGGAAAAATAAGGGGTAGTGAGTATAATATACTCAGCGGATATCGAACAGACATGCATAGTAAGGTATAACTAACAGTAATAATCATGCAGTACAGTCTCCCGAACAATAGTAGATAATGCAAATACTGAACAACAAAAGAAGCTGTACTCACCAAGATCTCATATTTGGATATAAGAGTCGTCAGACCAAATACATTATGTATCCTGTATGCATGTCAATCATATGTATCCACCAAAATGCAGCATCTAAAACACAACAATCACAAACAATAAATGCTATCCATGCATATGATGCAAATGACATGGTCACCCCTGACGCCAGTCAGCCACCTCACAGACAATGGCGAGGTCGAGTGGGTAGGGATATGACAAGTGCGCACTCTGCCATCACTACTCCTAATTGACCGAGTGGACAGGATGCTATCAGAGTACACCTATCCTCTTACCCCAAATCATAGTGGGGGAGCCTAAGCTCTCATCTCCCTGTGTCATAGTCAAGAGGAGGGATCCCTGTTCGCTACCACGCTGCAGTTATGCTAACCATTAGCGGACCAGCCGAGCCTTGACAGAGCAAACTGCACACACCCTGCTTGATGTACCACTAACCCATGAGTGATTGTGTGTGCAGATCATGTAATTGGCGATGTGCTCAACAACAATGGAGTCAACAATCACTCAACACATAATTATGTAAGATGGTGCATGACACTAAAGCATGTGACACCTAACAATATCCACCTCCATATGTACCAAAAGGAAAATGAGTCTATAACACTGATCTAGGTAACATAAATCTAGGTATACAAGTTAGGTATGTCAAGTAACAAGTCCGATACACAGTAGGGCATGATATGTCACTACTTCTTTGAACTTAAGTACACATGACAATAATCATGAGGATATAAGCATGAATGCATAACAAGCAACAAATAAAGCATACTACAACTATCAAGTAGTAACATACCAATGCAGATATAAACACAACCATTACTACTAGCTATAATCTACTATGCATATCAAAATGACAATATCAAAAGAGATAAGTCAAAGGTACCCTCCCTTATCTGTCGATCGTGATAAACCAATCCTACGTCGAGACGCCCGTCTCAAATCACCATCCTACAAATCACATGATGTATATAGTTTAGCTAATCACATATACAACAACTAGCTAAACCCAAAACATAATCCTACGCCGATTAGGTAACTATGTTTAATTCCACCTAATGATCCAAATCCAATTATATAATAAGTTCATCCTTAATCCACCGATAAACTCCTTAATTCACACCAACCAATCACTAATCAAATCTCATCATTAAATCCTTCTAAATCCAAACATAATCTTCAATCCATTAATTCAACTTAAATCAATTCCTACATTCCATTAACCCATCTATCAATCCTCTCATTACACCATATAAAAATCAACATTTCGAGTTAACAATTCTTCTTCAACTTAACTACTAAATAACCCAAGCACTATATGAAATCTGAAATCAAACCTCTATCAACCACACAGGAATAAACTGGTTACAATATTCAAATCAATCCATGATTTACAACTAAGCACAGCTTAATCCACTCAAATTCCAATTCCAAACACATACCCTTTTCATCAACTAGTAAATCACACTAGAATAGAAATGACTTCAGATCTGTATAAATTTGAAATTGAATAGATCTTACATTAATCCATTTTGTAGATCTACAGTAGCTTAGTGAAGACATCCGGATGTAGCCATAAGGAAGATAGAACTCTCCACTTCCGGTCTGATGAAGAGGACAAGATAAAGTCTGGATGAAGAGTACCTTGGATGGTCGCCCCCTAGTGGTGTCACTCAATCAGGACCCCATTTGCGGTGGCGTGGGTTTCCTTCCCATGGATCAACCGATAAGAAGAGTGATGATTGCTTGATCTGCTGGCACGGTAGAGGAATAAAGATGCCCAAGGGAGCATATCTATCGCGATCATCTCAGGTTATCGTTGGAAGTGGTGCCTCGGTGATCGACGCTCAAGTCTGTCCAGAGCTTCACGACGATCGACTTGAGTGATAGGGTGGAAATTAGCAACTGTCCACTTATACCCACAATTGAATCGGATCGAGTGGTGGATCAGCAATCTGACGATCTAGGGCAGAGGTGCATGAGGAAGGGGGCAACGACTAGCTACAGCAATCAGAGCTAGCAACTGTCGGCGTCGGGACTCGGTGGTCGGCAGAGGGGAGTGACAGAGAGGGAAACACATTAGCACGAGAAGGAGAGGAAATTGGCAGAGGAAGAGGAAAGGAATCAAGAGAAGGGAAGAGGAATGGGGTTAGGGAAATAAAGTGAAGAGGAGGAGATGAGGTGGAGAACGGGAGTGGAAAAGGGTCGGCGTCTAAAGCTAGGGTAAACTTAGGTTTTTTCAATTAAAGCCTAGGTTATTTCCTAAATCAACTCCCACTTAATTAGGATATTTAAACAGGCTTTCTTATAGTCCAATAATTGATCCCATTAAAATATGTCATACAAGCTCCGAAAAATTTCTAGAAAATTCCTAAAAAATCTGTTTAGGTTATTCGTCTATTAAACCTTATTATATTATTATTATTTTGTTACGCTATTTTACATTCTCCCACACTAATAAAAATTTGATCGCCAAATTTTTGTTATTAGCCATCAACAAGCACTAACAATAGATAAATAGTATAAATGTTGAACGGAACTCTAACCCACATACCTCAAGTAAAAAGATGGGGGTATCGAGCTCAGATCGTATCCACAAGATCCCAGGTAGCCTCCTCGTCAGATTGATACTTCCATATGACTTTAACTAGCCGGATAGTCTTGTTCCGTAGCTGACACTCTTTGTGGTCCAAAATCTGTATCGGGACCTCCGCATAAGTAACATCAGGGTGAATGAGAACTGATATATCTGACAGAACATGTACTGGGTCAGATCTGCATCTCCTCAGCATGGACACATGAAATATATCGTGAATGCCTGCCAGAGACGGTGGTAGCGTTAGACGGTAAGCTACTGCTCCAATCCTCTTCAAGATTTGGAAAGGCCCAATGTATTGTGGAGCTAGCTTACCTTGGAGGCTAAATCTCTTCACCCCTTTCGTGGGTGAGACTCTCAAAAATACATGGTCCCCAGTAGAGATCTCCAGGGGTCTCTATCTCCGATAAGCATAACTCTTCTGACGGTTCTACGCCTCGGACATCCTCTGTCTGATAGTACGGACCAACTCAGCCTCCTCCTGTAGGGCTCTATGAGGTCCTAGCAATTGGGCCTCCCCAACCTCCACCCAGAGGGTGGGTGTTATCTGGATAGCCGAATAATAGCTATTGTTGTAGTTGAACTCTACTAATGGCAGGTGGTTCTCCCAGCTACCTCCTGTTGGTGCAATGTGCCACCAAGAGGGGAGGGGTGAATTGCCTACAAATAAAAAATACCCTCCTCAAGACTTTCAACTAAAAAATAATAGCAATAATTATAAAAATAGCAGAAATAAAAGAGAGACAGGAAATTTAACTTGGTTACAACCCAAGGGGATATTAATCTAAGGCGGTCGAACAACTCCACTAGAATGTCTCCTTCACTGTAGGCGGAGAAGCCTTTTCTACACACTAAGAACGCTCAGAAGTTGCTAAGAACTTAATACAGAGTTGAATGATAATTTCCTAGCTCTAGGGGCCTTTATATAGTTCCTGGAAAACCTATCTTGAGCATTGAGGGTGCCTCCAACGAGGTTGAGGGCGCCTCCAACAAAGGGGATGGATAAAACTTTATCCATCTGCGAAAACGGGCACTAGACTGGGTCTGAGGCGCCTCTAATGGCTTTGAGGGCACCTCGGACAAGGTTGAAGGCCCCCTCAAGGAAATAAGGGTGCCTCCAGCACCGTAGGCAGCGTAGGCGCCTTCAACACTTCATTGAAGGCGCCCCAGCTAGCTTTTCTAGCTCCTTTTGCCTTCTTTTCTCCTTCCGAAGCTCTGATTGCTTGGGTGATTGCGAACAACTGAAATAGGGCTCACCTGAACCCAATTTCCGGTCTTCTCCTTGAGCAAGCTTATGTCCCTGCTTCTTGTCCCTCGAACACCGCGCACATTCTTCTCGTCCACCGGTGTACTCTTCCGCAGCTCTTTCGTCCTTCGGACGCACTGAGCCCATCGGCTCCCTTCCCGTGTCGTCCTTCTCACTAGCTGTGTCTTCTGCTCGACTTCCTGTGCTCCTAAGCTCCTGCACACTTAGACACAGGGATCAAATAATAAGCAAGACCTAACCTAACTTGGTTGATCACATCAAAACAACTACGAGGTCTAACAATCTCCTCCTTTTTGATATGCATCAACTCAAGTTCAAGTTAGGGAAAAAGAGAGACAAATAGTAATTTAAATAAATTACTTAACTAACAGTTTAAGTATAAAGATTGCAATTATAGTATTTGCAACACAAGTAAAAAGAAATTTTAATATTTAGAAAATGTTAACTCCCCCTAAACTTGTACCTAACTCTCCCCCTTTGATCATATAAAAAAAAATGGGATAATAATTTTCAAGTGAATGAAACTTCTAAGTCAAAATTCAAGAAATAAATCATTTTCAAAATGATGTTTGAGTAAAAAAATTTCTTATGTTTTTGCAAACATAAATATTCTGGAGAATTTAAAAAAAAAATAAGTAAGCAAAACAATTTTCTAAGTGAAAGAAAAATTTCTAACTTAGGTAATTTTTAGACAAAAATATTTTTGAGAAAAAAAATGTTTAAAAATTTTCTAAGTAAATATTCAAGTTTAAAATAAGTCATTTTAAAAATAATTTTTTAAAAAAATTCTTAGTTTAGAGAACTTTGCAAAAATTATTTTTTAGAAATTGTTCCAAGTTTTTGAAAAAAAATTATTTTTGTGATTAAAAAAATTCTAAGTTAAACAAAAAAAATCTTAAAGAATTTTCTAAGAATTTTTTTTTGAATTTTGGAGAAAAATTTTAACTTAGGCAAAAATATTTTTGAGAATTTTTATAAGTAAAAAAGTTTACGCAAGAAAATTTTTCTAAGTGTGAAAATATTTTTGACAAAATTTTCAAAGAAAAATGTTTGAAAAGTTTTTTAAAGCATTATTTAATTCTAATTTTAATGCTTTACCAAAAAGTTAATTGAACCTTTTATTTCAATATTTTAGCTTCCAGGTCATGGCGAGGCATTTGACCTTCTTGGTTATTGGAGCAACGATCACTTCCTTAGACAAAGCCTCATAAAGAAACTAATTGTTTAATTTTCTCGCTGAAAGTGCTAACGCTAAGTCTAATTAATAGTTCAATTTAAGTAAGACTTTAGAACCCAGTATAGGTTCCTTCCTACTAGATTAATCAAAAACTTAGAAGGTACATAACTTTTGGGAACTTTTCTAAATTGTCCCTGATGTTTTCTAATATACCAATTCAATTTTCCATAAATTCTAAGTTTTAATTTTGGAAATGTATTTAAGCATGTATTATTATTTTTCAATTTCAATTTTCAATTTTTCGTTTTCTAATTTCATGTAACGACCACCCTTCTTACTACTACTACTCTCTAAGGATGACCGTTACTTAACTACTAACTCTACTTAACCGGTATGATTAAAAAATCACATGGAAATCCTACCGAAAAATTCCGGCAGAATCTCCCCTGTACTGGTGACCATATTCAACAATACATGCAATATATACTCAGCCACAAGCGGCTGGAACACATATCAAACACACAAAAGGAATAACATCACCACGCAGTTTAATGAAATCAAATCATGCAAGTAACGAATAACGGAAACAAAATAAAAACATACAATTAACTAACAACGGAAGACTAAATGACTCATCTAATACATTCTTAATAAATGGCAATCTTAATAAATTCTTAAACTAAGTCCTAAGGCTTCCATAGTCCGGGCATTACACATCCTTCGAACACCTCCTTGTCGCCTTCCTTTCTATATCTTTTCCTTTCCGGTATCTGCAGTAAGAGGAAGTACAATCTATAAGCAAAATTTGCTTAGTAAGCGCTATCTAACTCACAAAATCACGAATGTGCATGTATACGAAAAGAACTAGAATCTATATGCTCTAAAAAGAAATAAAGCATAAACATAACTGCTCATGTCAAACTAATAGCAAAGAAAAGCTAAGGAATCTACTCATGTAATTCTAATAGCTAATCATGCTACTCATCTAATAGGTAAACATGAAAACTACTCATCCACTAGATAAACATGGTAGAATAAAGAACTAAACTTACTGATTTTTAGAACTGTATGAAACTTATTTCATTTGTTCTAATTTAATCTTTAATACTTTATGTTTATGTAAAACTCATTTTACTTGTTCAAAAACTTATACTTATAATACTTCAAAATAATAATCAACTTCTTCTTGGGCCCAGGCGTAGTACCATCTTATGCGCGTTCCCTAATAGGTTGGGGTAGCGAGCCACCAATCCTAAAAGAGCAGACCTCGGTCTACCAGGGCCAAGACCTCGGAATTGGACACCTGGATTTGTTTAAAGACAACCTCGGAAGACGGGTACTAGCCTCTTCTTAAAAGTAAAATACTTATAATCTTAATTACTTCTTCTTTAAATGCCTTGGCATTTTAATAGGCACCTTGTGTGCCAAAATCCCTAAAGTCTTGACTTTTGGGATCTACTTAAGGCCTCGACCTTTTCTTTCTCTTCTTTATCTTTCTTATACTTTTCTTTATCTTTCTTATGCTTTTCTTATAAAAGAATACTTCTTACAAAACTGAAGTGTTTAAATAAATTCTAACACTGCAATGCTTAAACAAAAATCTGCATACAAGTTTAAACAGAAAACTGCATATTAAGCTTAACTAAAATCTGCATATTAAGCTTATCTAAAATCTGCATACTAAGCTTATCTAAAATTTGTATACTAGCATAACCAAAAATCTATACTGCATACTTTAAAAATGAGGACTGTTCTTGCCCAATGCATAGCATAAAAAGATCTAACCAGCAAGCTTAAGGCAAGGCTGTTCCAACTGATTAAGAAAGCATCAGAAACTAAATCTGAAACTGAAATCTTATACTTAAATCATAATTCAAGTTTTCACTTTTTACCTCAGAATGAGCTTGAGCTCAATGACAGTGAAATTCAAATGAACTACGCTTGAAGTCAATGCTACAGTTGCAATAGATCATAATGTCCTGATCTAAATATCCCTAGGTGGCTATGCTAATGAGTGAAACTTCTAACCATGACAGCTTCCATACACTCACATTCTAGTAAAGTCTTCAGTAAAGCTATACCAAACAATGAAAGCAACATAGTAAACCTAGAGATAATCAAGTAGATCTTGAGATCAAACTCTATCTAAATAACAAAATTTCCATCTGAAGTTGCTTCCCTTTCCATTACTCTATATCCAGATTCCTTGATCTTCACTAAATCTACCTAGGCAACCAATCTAAATTACCAAAGCCCTAGGAACCATCTTGTACAGCATATTCTGAAAACAACCGAATGCTTAGCAACCAAAATTCTTGTACAGCATGAACCGAAAACAAAGAAGGAATGTACAGCTTAATCCGAATCAAAGAAGGAGAACCATAGCATGTTCTGAAATCATAGAAGCCTAATAACCATCCTGCTAAAAGGCTACTGCATACAAAGGAACTCCAATCTGAATCTTATGAAGGCAAATTCAGGTTCATTACAGCAGCAAACAAAGGAACACAACCTAAATTCTACATGTTCCGAAAGCATGAAAGGGAGGCTAAATCCCTAACCATAATTTATGTGCAACACAATCCGAAACAAAAGAAGGAAACTAAAACTCGGAACTACTTCTCCTGTTCTTCATGCTTAAACTAAATCAATTCTTCTCTTCTTTCTTTAAGGTTCACGGCAGCAAACAAAACCCAGATTCATCACGACAAAACACAAGAAAACAAGAAAAACACCAAAGCCAATTCGGAGCTACTCCTACTGCAGGTGAGAAGCGACTTACCTCTTGTTCTAGGACTTACAGCCAAAGAAGGTGGCTTCTAATACTTCTAGGGCTTGCAGAGAACTCAGCAATCCGGCTCCTCTTCGTGCCCACAAGCTCTCTTCAACGAGGAGACCTCAAATCTGTGAAGATCCCACGGTGAGAAGTGCTCGCCGGCCGCCGGTGACATGCTTGCTTGCTGCCACGGTTTCGCCGAGAAGAAGTCGCGCCGTCGCGAGAGAGGAGAGGAAGAGATCCGGGTCTCGGAAAAAATAAGTCCCCTTTTCTTATCACTAGGTTTTCATTAAACCAACTACCACTTATATACAATTTATTCTTTCCTTAATTAACAAAACCTGCTGGTGCAGTTGGTTGACTGCGTCCGGGTTCGGGTCCGGGGTCTTGGGTTCAAAACCCGGCTTAAATAAATTTTATTTTTATTTATTTTTTTTAAACTTCTTCCTCTTGGTAAAAATACCAAACGAACTCCAAAAATTGTATAAAAATACTCTAAAAATCTCTAGAATTTTTCTAAAGCATTTCTAGATTTTAATAAGGTCTTTTAGGACTCCAAATCTTGAAATTTGGGGGTAATTAATAGTTCAATTTAAGTAAGACTTTGGAACCCAATATAGGTTCCTTCCTACTAGATTAATCAAAAACTTAGGAGGTACATAACTTTTGGGAACTTTTCTAAGTTGTCCCTGATGTTTTCTAATATACCAATTCAATTTTCCATAAATTCTAAGTTTTGATTTTGGAAATGTATTTAAGCATGTATTATTATTTTTCAATTTCAATTTTCAATTTTTCGTTTTCTAATTTCAGATTATCACACATTTCTAGAAGGCATGCCTGAGCTAAATTTAATTTTAACTCAATATTTTTTTTTCTAATTTAACTAAATCTTTAGTGAGAACTTTAATAAATTGAAAAGATTGATTGAGAGTTAGATTACGTACCTTACGTCTATTTCTGATGCTCCTCTTTCATCATAGCTTTCTTCTTCTGAGGATCCTCCCCCTTCATCGATGCTCATTTCTGAGCTGGACTCATCTTCTTCTATTTGATAGTTGGTCATCAATGCTAATCCCGAGAAGACTTCTACTTCTGACTCGGAGGATGAGGATTCATCCCATGTAGCCTTCAAACTCTTATATTTAGAGGATGTCAGTCACTTAGTCTTCTCCTTGTCCTTTTTCTTTAATTTTGGGCAGTCATCCTTGATGTGCCCTTCCTCGTTGTAGTTGTAGCATTGGATCGTCCATTTGTTACGTTGATGCTTTTGCGACTACGATCTAAATTTGTTAGTTTTAATAAATTTATTTAACTTTCTTACCAATAGTGTCGCTTCAGTTTTGTCGATCGACGCTTCGGAGTCGGGATCGTCCATCTCGACTTATAGGGCAACATTGAGGTTTGTCTTCTCCATTTGTTTAGGCTCTACAATTCGAGACTTGTGAAGTTCAAATGTAGAGAATATATTTTCTAACGTACTTACCTTAAAGTCCTTAGAGATGTAGTACGCATCTACTAAGGACGCCCATTCTTGAGTTCTTGGGAAAGCGTTCAGCGCATACCAGATTGAGTCTCGGTTTGTTATCAATTCTCCAAGATTGATAAGTTGTGTTATCAGCTCCTTAATTCTCGCCTGGAGTTGCGCAACCTTTTCATCATTGTTCATCCAGAGATTTGTCAGTTGCGTCCAGAGGATATCGCACCTTGCTAACTTCACTTCTGAGGTGCCTTCGTGGAGCTACAGGAAATTTTCCCAGAGGTCTTTAGCGGAGTCATAACTTCTGATCCGACTTACCTCCTGGGGCGGTAGAACGCTGAGCAGGTGGAACTCCGCCTTTTCGTTGGCCACGAAATTGGCTTGCTCCTTCTTAGTCCATTTGTATTCTTCCTTGTCTTTAGGGGCTGAAAAATCATATTTCATGATTAGAAGTATATCAAATTCAGTTTTAAAGAATACCTGAATTTGGCATTTCCACGTCGCGAAATCTCCGTCGAATTTCGGGGGATGAATGCTTGTTTTGACCATCATCTTGATCTTTGTGCTTCAATCGGCAGTTAGTCCTTTTGAGGCGGTCTGGCTCTGATACCAATTGTTGGTGCAGCGAGCTGGCAAAAGGGGAGGGGTGAATTTCCTACAAATGAAAAATACCCTCCTCAAAACTTTCAACTCAAAAATAATAGCAACAATTATAAAAATAGCAGAAATAAAAAAGAGACAGGAAATTTAACTTGGTTACAACCTATGGGGTTGTTAATCCAAGGCGATTTAATAGCTCCACTAGAATGTCTCCTTCACTGTAGGCGGATAAGCCTTTTTTACACACTAAAAAAGCTCAGAAGTTGCTAGGAACTTAATACAGAGTTGAATGATAATTTCCTAGCTCCAGGGGCCTTTATATAGCTCCTAGAAAACCTATCTCAAGTATTGAAGGCACCTCCAGCAAAGGGGATGGATAAAACTTTATCCATCTACGAAAACGGTCACTAGACTGGGTCTGAGGCACCTCCAATGGCCTTGAGGGCGCCTCGGACAAGGTTGAAGGTGCCCTCAAGGCCATGCGGGCGCCTCGAGCACTGCAGGTAGCACAGGCTCCTTCAACACTTTGTTGAAGCCACCTCCAACTAGTTTTTCCAGCTCCTTTTGCCTTCTTTTCACCTTCTGAAGCTCCGATTGCTTGGGTGATTGCGATCAACTGAAATAGAGCTCACCCGAACCCAATTTCCAGCCTTCTCCTTGAACAGGCTTCCGTCCTGGCTTTTCATCCCTTGAATGTCGTGCACGTTCTTCTCGCCCACCAGTGTACTATTCCGCAGCTCTTTCATCCTTCTGATGCACCGAGCCCATCGCCTCCCTTCCCGTGTCGTTCTTCTCGCTAGCTGTGTCTTCTGCTCAACTTCCTGCGCTCCTAAGCTCCTGCACAATTATAAACCCAGGGATCAAATAACAAATAGGACCTAACCTAACTTGGTTGATTATATCAAAACAACCACGGGGTCCAACACCTCTGAAATTCATAATGCAAGACCTCAGGAAGTCCTCTAAAGTCTGGATGGTCCGCTCTGACTGTCCATCTGTCTCCGGATGGAATGCTGTACTGAAATGGAGTTGTGTGCCCTAGACCTGTTGTAGACTTTGCCAGAACCGGGACATGAACCATGGGTCTCTATCCGATAATATGCTCAAAGGAACATCATGCAATCTGATGATCTCCTGATAATACAGCTCTGCCAATCGATCTAGAGAATCGGTCTTCTAAATCATTAAGAAGTGTGTGGATTTGGTTAATCAGTCAACGATTACCCAAATCGCGTCATGGCCTCATCGTGTCCTAGGCAATCCTACCACAAAATACATAGTGATGTGCTCCCATTTCCATTCTAGAATAGGAGTCCTCTGAAGTAATCTGGCAGGTCTCTCATGGTCAACCTTCACATGCTAACAGACTAGACATCTAGATACAAACTCCGCGATGTCTTTTTTAATGTCGTTCCACCAATAGGAACGCCTCAAATCTCGATATATACGGGTATCGCATGGGTGGATAGTAAATTGGGAGCGATGAGCCTCCTGAAATAACTCCTCCATAACCAGGTGAGATTGAGGTATGCATAGTCTGCCTTGGAAATAAATAATACCCTCGTCATCTTGGGTGAACTCAGTCTACTGCCCGGAAGCTATCTGGCGGCCAATGAAGGCCAATGAACTGTAAGTGCTGATCACCGGTTTGGGTCTCTCGGATCCTCGTCCTGATCGATGACTGAGCAACCATAGTAACCAGAATACCCTGCTCTGTCTATCCCTGCTCCTCAAAGCCCAACTCGGAGAAACCCTGAATCAAGTCCGAGACCATAACTCGATGGCAAGCTAAAGTCCCTCTGAACTTCCAGCTAAGTGCATCGGCAACCACATTAGCTTTCCTTGGGTGGTAGCTAATGGTACAATCATATTCCTGCAGGAACTCCGTCCATCTCTTCTGTCAAAGATTGAGTTCCTTCTAGGTGAAAAGATATTTAAGACTCTTATGATCAGTAAGAATCTCAAATGTAATACCATACAGATGATGTCGTCAAATCTTTAAAGCAAAGATAATGGCGGCCAGCTCCAGATCATGTACTGAGTAGTTCTTCTCATACTCCTTCAACTATCTGGAAGCATATGAGACTATCCTACCGTGCTGCATCAAAACATCGCCCAAACCCTGTAGAGAAGCGTCAGTGTAGAGTACGAATATGTCCTCTCTAGAGGGAAAAACCAGAACTGGTGCCGACACTAATCTCCACTTCAGCTCCTGAAATCTAGTCTCACAGGCTTTTGACCACATAAACTTCACGCCTTCCTGGTCAGACATGTCAGCGGCATAGCAATGCGAGAGAAACCCTCAACGAAGCATCTATAATATCCGGCCAATTCCAAGAAACTATGGATCTCCTGAACTGATTTCGGCTGCTCCCAGCTGGTGACAGCCTCGATCTTATGAGGGTCTACGGAAATACCTCGGCTAGAAACCATGTGTCCCAGAAAACCAACTAAGGGTAACCAAAAAGCACACTTGCTGAACTTCGCATATAGATGATGTTGTCGAAGAGTCTCCAAGACTATGCGAAGATGCTGTGCATGTTTCTCCTCGGAACGCGAGTAGATCAATTGTAGTCGATGAAGACGATAATGAACTGATCTAGCTACTCCAGGAAGACGTGGTTAATCAAATTCATAAATACCGCTAGAGCATTGGTCATCCCAAATGACATTACTAAAAACTCATAATGTCAGTATATAAGGCATACTCAACAATAAGATTACTAGCAACAAATCTATAATCCGATCACCAACTACCTAAATATTACACATGATACTCACTATGTCACCATCAATGACAAACCCAAATAATAGATCATCAAAATAAATATCAACAAATAGATCATCAAAATAAATATCAACAAATAGATCATCAAAATAAATATCCACTAATAGATCATCAGACAAGCACATAACTCAATATTTAATCCAATAAATCATTAGAAATCAACATATCATAATATCTGATCTTACAATATCCATTAATAAATCATCTGAAAATAACATATCACAATATCAATCAATCTCAAACTATCCTCAACATCAATCAAACCTGATAATTTTCTAGTAACAAATTCTCATCTTAATGTACCATTAAGATGTATAAATATATCGCAATCCCACCGAAGATGTATGACTACTAAAATCCAAGGGATATCCCTTGACTTCCTGATTGATAATCAACAACTCTCTAAGTAGTAGAGATAAATCAATCCAAAAGATGAGTAAAAAAACTCTACTAATTTCATCCATAAATATCCAAAGAGTATGTCAAATCTCATCCTTCAGATACTCAAATATCTACCATAAAGGAATGACAAATCCAAAAATCAAAGGGCCATTCAACCTCGTAATTGAGGGTCTACCCATCATGAAAGTATCTCCACAACTCTCATAGTCATGCCTGTAAATATCCTCCGTCAAATGTCGACAAAAGGTCGAACACTCCCTGATCTGACATATAGACTTCAAGACCTTGGTAAATGATCACATGATCAAGGTCTTAAGCTACTTGATAGAGACAATATTAGTTAAGTCATCTAACCATTGTCTTATAACACATCATATGATATTTTCACTCAGTGAAGGTGAAACTTCCTAGGTGTTAATCAACTAACACCACCTTTGTATCACTGCGGGTCATAAATCCCTAGATACCATCAAGGATATCCGTGATCGGTCCATGAGTCAAGATCTCCCATGGAATAGCATTAGGCAAGTCAACTGACCATCATCTTATAATTCATCATGCTACCGAAAGAGGTAGTGAAGTGCTCGCTCTCAAAACACCTCAACATAATCACCAAATGATGCCTTAATCTCAAAATCATCATCTGCTTCTTCCTTCACGTGATGCCTTGTCATATAAAAGATAAGCAGCTAACTTCACCTTTTCTTACAATAGTACAAATCATATATCTGAATGTACTATCTAAGTTATACCCTAGTAACGGTTGTATCTCATAAGTGTTAAGCATGTAGCTTTACACTTTTTCTACAACACTGGGGGTATCATATCCGAATGTACCTTCTAAGTCATCCACCCAGATACAAATGATCTAGGGTCAAAGTCTCCATGGAATAGGATGTTGGATCGAGAAGCGCTTGAGGGGGTGAATAGCGCTCGTGACTTTCACTCATTTCGGATTCATAAAAACAATGAGTAACGCAGCGGAAATGAGAAACAAACACAGAAGATTCAAGTGGTTTTACTTGGTTCGGAGCCTTGGGCGACTCCTACTCCAAGTCCCACATTCGTTGAGCGTTTACTTTAGGCAATCACTAAAATATCGTGAATGAGTACAAGTAGGAATAAGTACAACTGAAATTGAAACAATACTGACAACAGAGTAATAGTAAATGAAGCTTCGGGTCGTCGGGGACTGCAACAACACTTTAGCATCGACTTTTGAGCAGCAGATTAGTGAGAGATGGCTTCTTAATTGTTGAAATCAAGTGCTGCTCGAATCCCTCTTTTATACAATGCTGGAGGCGCCTCCAAGCCTGTCCAAGGGGCCTCCAACTTGCCGAGTCGCACGGGTGGATCAGCACAGACCGGGTCGAACCTTATCTGGTTCAAGGCGCCTTCAAGCGTCCTCAAGGCGCCTTCTAGCCTTGGTCCGAGGCGCCTTCAGTCCAAATTAAGGTGCCTCCAGCTCCTCTGGACAGGTGGCTTCGGCTTGCACCCGAGGCGCCTCCAACCTCCATGGAGGCACCTTGGACACTGTTCCTCCGAGGCTAAACTCTAGTTTTTGGCCCTGCAAAACATGTTAGTCTACAAACACATCCAGCAAAACCAAGTTAGCACAGATATTAATCAATATAATATTCTGACAGTCTTCGGACTGTCCGGGTCTGACTTCGAATTTCCAACCGGAAATCCTAGGTCGACCCGACGCCTACTGTTCCCTCTGCGGGGAACGCGCCTTCACCTACTCCACTCAGGAGATTTACCTGTTGCTAGTACGATCCTCCAGATCGACTAGACTTTTGCTCGATGCTCGATGCTTCCGGACTTTCTGCTGGACTCCCGCTTCCCGGCTCGTCCAGTCTTCCACCTGGTTCGCGACACCAAGACTTTCCACCTAGGGTTACCACCCCCTAGGACTTTTGCTTAAAGCCCTCGACCCGCCAAGACTTTCCGCATAGGGTTACCACCCCCTAGGGTTTTCCACTTGCCTAACCGCAACTAGGGCTTTCCTGAAACACTCAATCATACACATTAAATAACAATTAAGCTTAACTTTGAATCCCTTTTCCATTCTTAAAACTAAGGTTCGATCGTCGGATGCTTCCCGCACCAACATAGGATACCTCAATCCTCTACAGACTAACCAAGCTGTCAATAGTATACGGCTAATTCAGTCTTCTCTACATTGGTACAAGTCATGTTCCCAAATGTATCTTAAAATATCTAACCAAGCACGAGTAACCCAAAAATCAAAATCTCTATAAAAATAGAGTAAGTTGGTCCCCTACTGATCGAACCAACAAAAATAGATCGATCATCAACTAACTGATCTAATAAGAGTACATCAATCCTCGACAAAAACAACTAAGGTAAATCAATCCATAACTACCCAAGCAAATAAGAGTAAATCAGTCCTCTACAGACAGAATCAAAGAGAATATAAATTAATCCTCTACAGACTGAGTCAACATGATTATTAATGGTAGTATGGTATGACGAATCCCCTGAGACTGTTATCTTTGATCTCTAGTAGGGTTGACCAGGATCAATGGTTGAACCATCACACGAAATATATGCTACAAACAACTAGCACGATACTAAAAGAGTACTAACACATGTCGTAACTAACTATCATAGATAACTATATATATAGTAAAGAAAGTGCTTGGAGAAGTCCTACTGCTGCCTGGTCCCAAAACCCGAAAAGTCACACCGAGAAAATTAAAACACAAAATCCAAAATATAAGAAAATAGGCATCATAAACATGTGGCTCTGATATCAATAAATTGTCACGCCCTAGAGGAGTCCTTACCAGAGGAAAAATCCGGCAGCATCTCCTCTGTATCGGTGACAATCTGAATCATATATACATCCACAAGAATACATCAGCCCACATGGCTGGAATATATATATACAACCACACAGTTATATATATTAAACATCCCACATGGCTATACTAAAAAAAAACACATCGAAAAATGAAAGAAAAGCCCACACAAACCAAATAAATATAACACGTGCTGCCATGGCTTAAAACAAAAATACAAAACTAAAAATAATGAAATAGCCACATGGCTAAAAACTGATACCATGCCAAATCAATAAAGAATATATATAAAAGAAAATACAAATGAAGTAAAATTGTCTTCTGATGTGATGTGGGACCGACATACAGGATACTCCCAGCGACACGACATATCTATGTGCTAACCTAAAACCAATAGAAAAAATATGGGGTAGTGAGTATAACATACTCAGCGGGTATCACGCAGACATGTACAATAAGGTATAACTAACAATTATAATTATGTAGTATAGTCTCCTGAACAATAGTAGGTAACGCAAATACTGAATAACATTAGAAGTTGTACTCACCAGGACCTCCTATCCGGATATAAGGGTCATCAGACCAAATACATCATGTATCCTTTATGTATGTCAATCATATATAGCCACCAAAATGCAGCATCCAAATTACAACAATCACAAACAATAAATGCAATCCATACATATGATGCAAATGACATGGTCACCCCTGACGCCAGTCAGTCACCTCACACATGATGGTGAGGTTGAGTGGGTAGGGCTATGACAACTGTGCACTTTGCCATCACTACTTCTAAGTGACCGAGTGGACAGGATGCTATCGGAGTACACCTATCCTCCTACCCCAAATCATAGTGGGGGAGCCTAAGCTCTCATCACCCTGTGTCATAGTCAAGAGGAGGGATCTCTGTCTGCTACCACGCTGCAATCACGCCACCCATTAGCGGACCAGTCGGGCCCTAACAGAGCAAATTGCACACACTCTGCTTGATGTACCACTAACCCATGAGTGGTTGTGCGTGCAGATCATGTAACTGGCGATGTGCTCAACAACAATAGAGCCGACAATCACTCAGCATACAATCATGCAAGATTGTGCATGACACTAAAGCATATAACAGTTGACAATATCCAGCTCCATATGTACCAAAAGGAAAATGAGTCTATAACGCTGATCTAGGTAACATAAATCTAGGTACACATGTCAGGTATGTCAAGTAATAAGTCCGGTACACAGTAAGGCATGGTATGTCACTACTTCTATAAACTTAAGTACACATGACAATAATCAAGAGGATATAAGCATGAATGCATAACAAGCAACAAATAAAGCATACTACAGGTATAAAGTAGTGGCATACCAATACAGATATAAACACAACAGTTACTACTAGATATAATCTACTACGCATATTAAAATGACAATATCAAAAGAGATAAGTCAAAGGTACCCGCCTTTATCTATAGATCATGATAAACCAATCTCACGTCAAGATGCTCATCTCAAATCACCGTCCTAAAAATCACATGATGTATAGTTTAGCTAATCACATATACAATAACTAGCTAAACCCAAAACATAATCCTACGACGTCGATTAGGTAACTATGTTTAATTCCACCTAATGATCTAAATCCAATTATATAATAAGTTCATCCTTAATCCACCGATAAACTCCTTAATTCACACCAACCAATCACTAATCAAATCTCATCATTAAATCCTTCTAAATCCAAACATAATATTCAATCCATTAAGTCAACTTAAATCAATTCCTACATTCCATTAACCCATCTATCAATCCTCTCATTCCACCATATAAAAATCAACATTTCGAGTTAACAATTCTTCTTCAACTTAACTACCAAATAACCCAAGCACTATAGGAAATATGAAATCAAACCTCTATCAACCACACACGAATAAACCGGTTACAATATTCAAATCAATCCATGATTTACAACTAAGCACAGCTTAATCCACTCAAATTCCAATTCCAAACACATACCCTTTTCATCAACTAGTAAATCACACTAGAATAGAAATGACTTCAGATCTGTATAAATCTGAAACTGAATAGATCTTACCTTAATCCAATCTGCAGATCGACAGTAGCTTATCGAAGACATCCAGATGTAGCCACGAGGAAGATAGAACTGTCCACTTCCGGTCTGATGAAGAGGACAAGATAAAGTTCGGATGAAGAGTACCTTGGATGTGCGGGTTTCCTTTCCATGGATCAACTGACAAGAAGAGCGACGATTGCTTGATTTACTGGCACAGCATGGAAGAGGAATTAAGATGCCCAAGGGAGTAGATCTCTCGCGATTGTCTCAGGTGATCGTTGGAAGTGGTGCCTCGGTGATTGGCTCTCAAGTCCCTCCAGAGCTTCACGACGATCGGCTTGAGTGATAGGGTGGCGATTAGTAGCAGTCCACTTATACCCACTACAAAATCGGATTGAGTGGTGGATCGACAATTTGGCGATCTAGGGTAAAGGTGCTTGAGGAAGGGGGTGACGGCTAGCTATAGCGATCAGAGCTAGCAACCATCGACATCGGGACTTGGGGGTCGACAAAGGGGACTGACAGAGTGGGAAACACATCAACACGAGAAGGAGAGAAAATCAGCGAAGGAAGAGTAAAGGATTTGGGAGAAGGGAAGAGGAATGGGGTTAGGTAAATAAAGAGAAGAGGAGGAGATGAGGTGGAGATCATGAGTGGAAAAGGGTCGGCATCTAAAGCTAGGGTAAACTTAGTTCTTTTCAATTAAAGCCTAGGTTATTTCCTCAATCGACTCCCACCTAATTAGAATATCTAAATAGGTTTTCTTACAACCCAATAATTGATATCCTTAAAATACGTCATACAAGCTCTAAAAAATTCTCAGAAAATTCTGTTCGGGTTATCCATCCATTAAGCCTTATTATATTATTATTATTTTGTTATGGTATTGGACAGACGGAATGGGAGAGAGTCGACGGGCATGGTATGTCTAAGAGATGAGGCACTACAGAAAGAGTATGCTGGTGGACGAGAAGGAAGTACATGGCGATACCGAGGGACAAGAAGCTGAAGCGGAAGGTTGCTCAAGAAGGCCGAAAAATGGGTTTGGGTAAGCCTTATTACGAATGGCCGAGATCACCTAAGAAAGCAGATCTAAATTGAAGCAGAACCAGATAGTCAATAAAATGTTGACTGTCGAGGCGCATGGACCAAGTCCAAGTGCTCGAAACCCCTGGGTCAGCCTAGGGGTACCTCGATGATTGCCTCGTCGAGGAAGGTTGTCCAGGCACCCGGTCCGAGATAAAACTTTATCCCACACCCATTATGTGGCCGTTTATGCGATGATAAGATTTGCCACGTTGAGGGTGGCCAGACCTTTCTACATCAGCAAATGGTAATTTTTGACTAGTGGACTATAAATAGAACTCTGGTCTTCTCCTATTCAAACAACACACTCTGTACATCATTTCTCTTTCAATTTTTCATTTCTGAGTATTGTTTTCGTGTATGAGGCTTCTTTGTCTCTAACGTTCTATTCGAGAAATAGATCTTGATAGTGAGCTTACATTCCTTAGAGTTGCAATCTGCTGATTGTCAACCAAATAAAAAATAATTTGCCTCTTACTTGTTTTATTACATTATATTTTTATTAAGTGTGTAATTGATCCGATTGAGATAAGAAAGGTGTTATTGTTTATTTTGTGAAGGGCAATTCATCCCTTCTTGTCGGCCGCAAGGGTCCTACATATGTCACCTCACATAACCTTCATAATCATGAGGTGGCGTAGTGTGTCAGAATTTATAAGGTAAATGGAAAGGTACAACCTGGGTAATGTGCCATAATTATCCGAGTCTTCCCTTTACCCATATGTATACCTATTTATAATTTTTGGCTTGGGCTGCTATTAAGGCCATTTGTAGGAATATGTTATTATAAGTGGTCGGCTAATAGGAGATAAGATGGGTCCTAAAGTAGGTTCTAGAAAAATATTCTCTAACACATAATTGTTATTCTGACAAATTGATAACTATTAAGTATCCCTCGGCCAGTTAGTAAGCCCGACAACCTTTATATCTACTTCTGCATTAAGCTACCTAGTTACATTTTGTATAGCTTGCTCTATTATGTCTTAGGCTACATATATCTCGGCCGACCCATAAGGCTGGTCGCCTCTATATCTGTCTCGACATTAAGACACTCAGTTATGTTCTACTGAGACAGTCTTTTAAAGAATAATATAATGCCTTAATTGTATTAGAAATCTATTTACATAATAATATGATGACCTGTGCATCCCAAAAATCCATCTGATAACCAGTGTTTGTTGGACATTCGTTAGGGTAATAATATGAGGTTAGGTGTCTAAAACTTGACCGACCTCTTACCTGGTCAGGCACGCATATAGACCTTTGTGAGCTTTGAATGCCCAGTGCTTGACTGACCTTTTTGTTAGGATCCTTCGTACGGAGGCTAGAGAGGGGGGTGTGAATAGCCGACCCCAAATTCGCTTTCTTTCTACAAATCGAGTTAGCAGCGAAAATAAAACATTAGAAAGGAAACGGTGAGAAGATCAAACCTCAAACTCGATGGATGTAACGAGATTCGGAGATGAACTCCTACTCCTCGGCGTGTCCGTAAGGTGGACGAAGCCTACCAATCCGTCAGTGGATGAGTCCCCGGAGAACCGGCTAATACAATATACTCCTTCTGGGTGGAGAAACCTAGCCACAATGTTTCTTGCACAAGCAAGATAGGAGTACAACAGATACAAGAAAGCAAAAAACAATATGAAACACTTGCTTGCCTTTTTGTTGACTGGAGTGATGAAGCAGCAGCTTCACACCAGCAGCAGCTGATGAGAATCCAGTCGAGAAGCTCACGCGAAGCTTCAGCTGCGAGGAGCTCAGCAAAGCTCTGATAGCAGGTAAGAGCAGAAGCTCAAGTTAAGGAGGAAGCAGAAGACGCAGCCGCAGTAGCTTCTTTTATACCTGCGAAGAAAACACGAAGGAATATAGCCGTTGCGTCGCAACGGCTAGTGCCTGATCGGTCCACCGATCGATCAGGGTAGTCCACAGATCGATCAGCGCTTTCTCCCGAACTCCGCTAGCTACTGATCGTGCTCTGATCGGTCGTGGGGACCAATCAGGGTATGGCCTGATCGGTCTGCTGACCGATCAGGGCTTATTGAGTGCGGTTCCTCGCACTCCTCAAGATCGTCACCTGATCGGTCGGCAGACCGATCAGGATATTGCCTGATCGAAGCTCGCCGTAATCGATGCGTGCCTTTTTTGTTATCTCGATCGGTCACCGATCGATCGATATACCAACAGAGATCGATCCGATCCAGAGCTTGGTTTTTGCCCAAACCAAGTCCCAAACCTTCCAAACCAATATCCGGTCAACCTTGACCTATTGGTACATCATGCTTAGCATCCGGTCACTCCCTTGACCTGCTAAGACTCTCCACCAAGTGTTCGGTCAATCCCTTTGACCCACTTGGACTTTCCTCTTCGTGCCAAGTATCCGATCACTCCCTTGATCTACTTGGACTTCCCAACACCAGATGTCCGATCACCCTTGATCCATCTGGATTTTCCCTTGCCCGGCTTAACTCACCAGGACTTCCAAACTGCCTAGCTTCACTCACTAGGACTTTTACCTGGCTTCACTCACCAGGGTTTTCCCTTTCATCTAGCTTCACTCACTAGGATTTTCACCTAGCTTCACTCACCAGGATTTCCCGACTGCCTGGCTTCACTCACCAGGACTTCTCCGACTGCCTGGCTTCACTCACCAGGACTTTTCCCCGTGCCAAACTCCCTGTTTGGACTTTCCGCGTGCCAAGCTACCTGCTTGGACTTTTCCCCGTGCCAAGTTTCCGTACTTGGACTTTTCCAGTGCCAAGTCTCCATACTTGGACTTTTCGAGTGCCAAGCTCCCTGCTTGGACTTTTCCCGAATCAGGTCAACCTGGTCAACCTTGACCTAAGGTTGCACCTACAATCTCCCAAACACCTATTCTTGTCAAACATCGTCAAACATCAAAACACAACTCGAGTCAGGTCAACTCGAGTCAGGTCAACCAGGTCAACCTTGACCTAAGGTTGCACCAACAATCTCCCCCTTTTTGATGTTTGACAAAATCCAAAATCAAGTTAGGTTAACCCGATAACCTAACTTAGGTTTTCCAATGTTCTTCCTTGAACATTCTTCCAAAACCTACACTCTCCCCCTTGGGACATCTCTCCCCCTTTTTGACACACATCAAAAAGAGGGAATCAAGGTCAAAAGTTTCTTCTTAATGAAAGTCCCATACCTTTCATTGAAACCCTTAATTTCCCCCTTGATACTAAACTCAACACTCAACTTAGTGACAATTCCATATCACTAATCCTCAAAAGTCTTAAGGAGTAAAAACTCCCCCTTGACTAATAGGTAAAACTCCCCCTAAAAGTCAACTCCCCCTTGACCATTGCACCAACAATGTCTTGGAGAGTTTCAATCCTTTAGAGATCCGAAACTCAACTCCCAAAAACTGAAATTTCAGACACCTGCTGAAAATCAGAAATTCGGCACGCACTGATCGGTCCCCAGACCGATCAGGAACCCCTTGGATCGATTCCCAAATCGATCCTCGCTTTCTGGATCGTCACTGATCGGTCACCAGACCGATCAGGACTTCTCTGGATCGGTCCAGTGACCGATCCAGCCTCTGAAATCAGAGATTTCTGATTTTTCTCCCCGGGAGAAATTCAGAAACTCACAGAAAATTACAGAAAATTCCAAGAATCGTAAAATTTTGAGGATACATTCCTCATACCATATACTATCATGGAAAAATAATTTTAGATGAAAATAACTTCCATTTTCAAATCTTGATACAAAGTTCAAAAACTTTTGAAATAGTTCAAAGTTTAACTCATCTTTGTATCATCTTGCTCAATGATGAATGCTATCACTAGAAAAGCTTCATCAAGGTTTTTCAAATCAATTTTAAAATGATTTTAAACCCTTTAATTTAGGACCATAATCTTAGGACTATATGTACATGACTTGTACACAAGTTTTCCCTATGATCCTCCAATCTCTTGAATTAGGCTCATCTAGGTACAAGAACTATGTACCTTGATCCTAACTCATGATCCTAATATCTCACACACATCTAAAGTGTATCAAACACATCCAAGTCAATTTTGATGTGAGATATGGGTTTAGGTTATCTTAAGCTAAGTTCTCATGCATTTGCTAAACTACACTTTGATCTCAATATCAAAATGTGTTTTTATCCTTAAATTAAATCAAATTCATTGATTATTAATGCAAGAGATGATGACATGACATGAAATAATATCATAAATAAAAGCATGTGCCAATGTCATGATGTCATGGCATAAAGTATGAAACTTAAACTAAAGCATGACATATAATTAACCTAAGCATGATCATGACATTTCAAATGATAATAAGTTAAACATGATGTCATGGCATGGCATATGGCAAACAACCATGGTAAGTTAGCACAAATAAAATACCTAGATTACCTATCTAAGTATCCTTAACACCTTAGCTAACTTAAAATCTAAACCTAGATTGCTCAAAGTGCTTCAAGAAAATGCCCAAACATAAGTTGGCATTCCTATTTTTCTTGATTAATTTATGCCACTTAACATTAAGTATATCCTCAAATATTGGCATATTTCATATTTCCTCAAGAATAGCACCTTTTTAATTAAGGCCTAGATTGTCTTAAATTCCTAAGAGAGTACCAAGACCCCAACTTAGTATTTCTCTAGGTTTTCCTAACTTGTGCCAATAAAGATTAAAGTCGATATAATTTTTTTTTTAAAATATGGCACAATTTACTCTTCAAGGAGTAAATATTAATGATTATTCCATTTCATTTTCAAAGGTTCACAAAACCTTAAAAATGCTCCTTGAGTGTCAATTTCCTCAAAGTTGGGTTAACTACCCTTCTAATCGGAGTTGACACTCTCTAACCCATCTATGGGGTAGAGAAGATGCTCCTAGGAACCCAATACCTATTTGAGCTCATTGGGTTCACTAAATATTCACTAGGGATAACTTCCCTAGCAACCCTCCTAATGACCCTCCTAGGCTTTAAAGCCTTGGTCATTTGGGACTCATCAAGATCAACTCTAGGGGTGACTCCCCTTGTGACCTTGGCGGTGGTCTTCCTAGCCCTAGTTTTTGTTCCATAATCGAATGGAACATTATGATAGGTGGGCTTGACCATTTGGGACTTAGGTTTGTGACCCAAACCTTTCTTGTCCTTGGGCTTTGAAATTTGACCCTTAGACCCTAGAGTTGACTTCTCTAAATTCTTTAGGGCCTTTTCTAGAGTGTTAAGTCTTGACCTCAAGACTTGATTTTCTTTCTCTAAAACCTCAAGTTTTAATTTATCATTCTTTCTTGAGGTGTTCCTAGGCATATGTCTAGTTGTCTTGGGGTTTCTACCTAGGTTCTCCTTAGCCTTAGATGAGTTAATCCTAGGGTTGGCCTTCCTAGTATTGTTCTTATCTAGGCTAAGATGTTTAGCACCTAAGCACACATGTTGATTTCTATGATTATCATGCTTATCATTCTTGACAATTGCAATAAGACTACTAGCATATATCTTATTAGAAGTGCAAGAATGAACCTTAGAGGATACCTTAGGGTTTGCCTTCGCTCCCCCTTTACACGTGCTTGGTCTTTTGTCCTTGTGAGATTGCCTCCCCCTTGGACATTAACTCCTATAGTGTCCCCGTTGCTTGCATTGGAAGCACACCACGTGCTCCTTGCCCTTGCGTTTTGGGACTCCGACTTCCTTGATCTTTGGCGTCGGTGGAGTCTTCTTAGTCTTCTTTGGACATTTATTCTTGTAATGTCCAAATTCCCTACACTCAAAATATATTATATGCAATTTACTTGAACTTAAAGTGTTTGAGTTACCTAGGGTTGAGGATGGATGGATGCTCTCTTCTTCATCCCTCCCGGAGGTTGAATCTTCGTGCTCCGATCTTGAAGAAGAACTCACCTCCTCTTATTCTTTAGATGTTGAGTATCCCTCAACTTCTAATTCCTCACCTCCACGATGTGAGCTACTTGGCTCACTAGGCTCCTCTTCATGGCTTGAAGTGGGGCTCTCCTCATGGAGTTTGGCCAAGTTGTTCCACAACTCCTTGGCATTATTGTATCCTCCTATCTTACACAAAATATCATTAGGTAAAGAAAATTCAATGATTTTCATTACCTCATCATTGATGGTTGATTGGTGGATTTGCTCCTTGGTCCACTCCTTGTTCTCTAGGGTTTCTCCTTTCTTGTCCATCGGAGGCTTGAAACCTAATTGAACACAACTCCAATTTTCAAGGTTAGTCATAAGAAAATACCTCATTCTTACCTTCCAATACGCGAAGTCGCAGCACTTGTAGAAGGGTGGAAACGTGATGTCTTCTCCGAGTCGATCCATTCTCAAGCTTGTGCTCCTCCGGGTGTTAATCCGACAAAGAGCAACCTTGCTCTGATACCACTTGTTAGGATCCTTCGTACGGAGGCTAGAGAGGGGGGTGTGAATAGCCGACCCCAAATTCGCTTTCTTTCTACAAATCGAGTTAGCAGCAGAAATAAAACAGTAGAAAGGAAACGGTGAGAAGATCAAACCTCAAACTCGATGGATGTAACGAGATTCGGAGATGAACTCCTACTCCTCGGCGTGTCCGTAAGGTGGACGAAGCCTACCAATCCGTCGGTGGATGAGTCCCCGGAGAACCGGCTAATACAATATACTCCTTCTGGGTGGAGAAACCTCGCCATAATGTTTCTTGCACAAGCAAGATAGGAGTACAACAGATACAAGAAAGCAAAAAACAATATGAAACACTTGCTTGCCTTTCTTGTTGACTGGAGTGATGAAGCAGCAGCTGACGAGAATCCAATCGAGAAGCTCACGCGAAGCTTCAGCTGCGAGGAGCTCAGCAAAGCTCTGATAGCAGGTAAGAGCAGAAGCTCTAGAGCACAAGAACGAAGTTCTAAGGAGGAAGCAGAGCGAACGAAGCCTAGCTTCTTTTATACCGCCAAGAAAACACGGCGAATATAGCCGCGCGGCAGTGCCCTGATCGGTCCACGCCGATCGAGTGTGCCCGATCGGTCCATAGATCGATCCGCTCCCGAACTCCGCTAGCTCGATCGTGCTCGATCGGTCGTGGGGACCAATCAGAGTGGCCGATCGGTGGCGACCGATCGGGCTTATTGATCGGTTCCTCGCACTCAAGATCGTCACCGATCGGTCGGCACCGATCAGATACTCGATCGGTCTTGCGCATCGATCATGCCGATCGGTCCCCGCACCATCGAAGCTCCGTAATCGATCGTGTCTTCGTTGTTATCGATCGGTCACCGCACCGATCGATATAACGACATCGATCGGCGGCATCGATCGAGCTTGGTTTTGCCCAAACCAAGTCCCAAACCTTCCAAACCAATATCCGTCAACCTTGACCTATTGGTACATCATGCTTAGCATCCGGTCACTCCCTTGACCTGCTAAGACTCCCCACCAAGTGTTCGGTCAATCCCTTTGACCCACTTGGACTTTCCTCTTCGTGCCAAGTATCCGATCACTCCCTTGATCTACTTGGACTTCCCAACACCAGATGTCCGATCACCCTTGATCCATCTGGATTTTCCCTTGCTCGGCTTAACTCACCAGGACTTCCAAACTGCCTAGCTTCACTCACTAGGACTTTTACCTGACTTCACTCACCAGGGTTTTCCCTTTCACCTAGCTTCACTCACTAGGATTTTCACCTGGCTTCACTCACCAGGATTTTCCTCCTGCCTTCACTCACCGTGACTTCTCCGACCGCCTGGCTTCACTCACCAGGACTTTTCCCCGTGCCAAACTCCCTGTTTGGACTTTCCGCGTGCCAAGCTACCTGCTTGGACTTTTCCCCGTGCCAAGTTTCCGTACTTGGACTTTTCCAGTGCCAAGTCTCCATACTTGGACTTTTCGCGTGCAAAGCTCCCTGCTTGGACTTTTCCCGAATCAGGTCAACCAGGTCAACCTTAACCTAAGGTTGTACCTACAATCTCCCAAACACTTATTCTTGTCAAACATCGTCAAACATCAAAACACAACTCGAGTCAGGTCAACTCGAGTCAGGTCAACCAGGTCAACCTTGACCTAAGGTTGCACCAACACTTTTAACTAGTCGGGCATTCATATAGAGACCTGCGAGCCTTAAGGAGGCTAATCTATACCTTGACCATACTTATGGCTAATTGATTAGGAGATGGGTCTAACATTCCATCCGGCTTCTAAGGTCAAGCTCCCCAAGACCCGGTTAGCTATTAGATAACCGAACATGTTACCTTTTCTGTAAAGTACTAGATTCTTATGCTTGACCAACTTAAGGATTAGTCGACCTTTGATCGCGTGGCTTGTAATCTAGCCAGGCTGAACCCTAGAGGCCTAATGTTAGGTGGGGCATGCCTTCTTCCCCTATCTTTGGCTGCTATGTTATTTTGACTTTGACCGCCCTATCACCGTGACTTTGACTGCCACATCATCTGGTCCACTCGCTACATCCTGAATCACTAGCCTTTCCTTCAAGTCTAGTTGAAGGAGGTGTAGCTGACTGACTAGACTCAAGTCTTACTTTCACACGTTCATCCCCTTTTACTACGGTCGTCGACAATTCACACTCTCCTTTATGCCTTGAGGACTTAGTGATTTTTTCAAATAGGGTGTTTTGAGGGAGGCTTAAAAGGAAATATAGGTGCATTTTCTCAACTTTTCAACATGTTTTCAACATGATGATTTACTCTAAATTTCTAGTATATTTCTTTCTCTAATTACGTTGAAATACCTAGGTCCATGAACATTGTATTGTGTGTGTATACCATTTGCAGGGTACAGTTCAAATTGGTGGTTATGTTGGGTTTAGTAATGGACTCAAGTTGTGCCCATGAGATTTAGGGGCTATTTGGAGTTAAAAGGCATAAGTAGTTCATTTTGGGAGTCCATGAATGGATTCATGATTTTCTGTGAATTTGATAAAGTGAATTCTGTTGAAATTGATGGTTCAATTTCGGTAAGTAATGGGATGCTGACTTAACCCAATTTAGTGGATTTGGAGTGATTTCGGGTTTAAAATACAAGGTAGTGCATTTTTAGTTGTCTCCAAATTAGTGGATTTAGGGGTCAATTTAGGTTTGAAATGCGACAGAATTGCATTTTATGTCATGTGTTAAGCATTGAGCATCAACTTGGATTTGATCTTTTTGCTCCCTGACTTGAGTTCACTTTTTGAGCTTTCATTCCGATCTTAGGCCCCGGAGCACTTACTAAGTACTAGGCGGGACAGCAGTCCACTATATGTGAAGCACTATTGGGCAGAGCTTTTTCAATTAATTGGAATTCAAGAACGTGATCTTCTCATGTACATTCAGATATTCGATCTTATCTTTATATAACATGAAAAAAATATGAGACTGTGAAGATTCAGATTCAGATGATTCAATTCTATATACCACTAATCTTCAAATGAAGATGATTCTATTCGAGTAACTACAGAATTTGAGCGATGTGGAGAAGCAGGTAGTTTGTTTTTCTTACCTTATCTTCTGCTTAATTATATTTAGGATCTAAACATAGCTATGTTTTATTTCATACCCTTACGATTCAACTATGATTCCCCTTTCATTCTTCTCCTATGAACCCTAGAGGGGCTGACTAAACCCATCTCTAGTGGTACCTTGCTTTACTAGCAGAGACCATGTTTATAACACGACACCATTTGATTAATGAAAATTATATAAGTTTTCAAAAGTTACCGACTTTTGGAGCAGCTGATATTGAGAGTCTCCCCGAGCGAACAGTCATCCCTCTGCTATTAGATATGCACAAACTTTTTCATGTAATTTGTGCGCTTCTATTATTTGCCCTTGACTTGCCCGTCTCAACATGGCTAGAATGATAATAATAATAATCGCTCGGCCCTCAAAAAGAGACTTCCCCTATTGGGTAACTACTTAAATTAAAGGAAAGCTCAGGACTGCTACTGGATCTCTAGATAGCTAGGGCTAGGAAGGAGAAAAGAGTGATAGGAATTGATAGAGTGGAATCCAATCCGGAGTGCTGCTACAGAAGCAGCCAAGGATCAAAGCTACTCCAATTCAAGCAATAGAAGGAAACCGACTTTCCTTAACCCGAGAAGGGTGTAGGAGGAACTAGATCTATGGCTGATAGATGAGGAACTACCAACCTTCACAGGAGCCTCTAGCTCTCTAATCAAATCCAGTCCCCTCGAGAAGGGATGCAAATCAAGGTACTCTAATATAAGTAGAACTATCAAGCAAATAGCCACGACAACCAATAGAGAAGCACCTAAGAATCAAAATCTTGTTGCTTGGGTTCTTTGAAACAGAATCACTTTTCTTAGGTCTTTTATGATCCATGGGTCGCATTCAAAACAAGATCGATGGAGCTTTCATCTATTATTACTCTCTCTACATTGACAATATTGAAATAACTTAAACAGCCTAGTGGTACCAAAACAAACGAACGCTAAGACTTTCTAGTAGAGTATTAGGATCTCCTTCTCCTCGACGGTCTTCTCTTTGGTTGTGTTCTAAGCTGCCTACATTCACTAAGAAAGGAAATTCCATTGTTGCGTGATTTGTCCGATTGAACCTCCTTCAGTCGGAAGGCAGGCCTGTAGTATGTCTTACAGTCTTAAAAGTGTATCGACATTTCGAGCACCAAGTCATTCTTCTTTATATTGTTCTAGACCCATGATCAAATGAAGGCATCCCTCTAAACATATCCTGTAAAGTACCAGAATAGTAAATTCATCATAATGAATGACCAAACCCAACATAACCAGTAGCATCACAAACAAGAAGTTAATAGAAAGAACAGGGAGGCACTAATACAACTCATACAATAAAAAGGGCACATAAGGACATAAGCCTTCCCAACACTCCAAGACGTCCAGATAGTGTGTCGTGCATCCATCTCGTCCCCTCATCTACTCCATCCGCATTCCCCCTATCATCTCCTAGGAGGTATCTCCCTGACCTATAACATAAGAATCGTGAGTTTACGAACCTAGCAAGTACAATCCAATATGAAAGATATGATATCCATGAAGCAGCTGGAACAATAACTAGTAGAGACAGATCATAAACTCAATTACAGCATAAGTAAGGGAAATATGGTATGTAAAAGTGCCTACATAGCTAATAAGATGGATATGACACAATTGGTAACCATAATTTGAACCAGTCATTCAGTCCATAATCATGACCCTAAAGGTACCTCCTACAGAACATGCAATCATATACCCAAAACTAACATAAATAAATTATCAGTCACATTTAGGTCCTCCCCGGAGCTCATCCCGGGGTACCCAACCCGTACTGTCACCACAAATGCCCATACTCATCTAATTAGCCACCTAAGAAAACGTAATCTATCCACATTATACTTATATCAATAGTTCATTCCATAGGTATATACATTCTTTACATCTATCTGAAGTATACAGTAAAGTAGCCATGTTTAACAGTCTTGTATAATGAACCACCATCAATAAGCAAAAAGCCTTGATCATACATAGACAATTTTGAGAGGCAGATCACAGAAATTGACGCAAACATGGAAACCTCAAATCCTATAGAATTCCTACTACACTACCCAATATTACAAACCACCAAAAAGCCAAGACAAAAACCCATTCAACCACAAAGTTTGCAGTGGAAATCTGAAACCAAACCAAAATACCCACATAGAAGATAGAGACACTACAAGGAAATCCAAAGGAGCAGGAACCACATTGAAATTAATTCACAATCTACTAAATCTATCCACAAAAATTTGCAGCTGACTCGTAAGGAAACCAAGATCACTATCAAATCAAGCTCCAATTAGCCCCCTCTACATTGAGATTTATATCACCAAAAAGGGGCATGAACCCACAAATAGAAGATTGTATTAAAGTCTTCCAATTCTGTTCTCAATATACCCAATTAATTAAGAAACAAAATGAAGAAACCACATCCATTCATAGAAACAAAAATAGCATCAGATTATTCCCACACAAAATCGCAATAATTCACAGAAGCCGAGTAATCTTGAGTTGAATCCACACAAGGTTCATGGCAATTCCACAACAGAATACATCAAACATTTTCGAAGACACAGGTAAAACATCTTTGATCCATCCTTAGAACACCGACAAACTATCCAAACTTTCGGAAGCAATCAACAAGGTAAAACTCCTTCAGAAAACCAACCGAATCCATCAAGAACATCGTCTAGAACTCAAAACCATCCGAAAGAAACTGAACAAATCCAAATCCAATCTCAAACACCCAAATCCATTGGAAAGGAATAAAAACCTCAGTGTAGCAAGAACATCGTGGAAACCAGAATCGCGACTCTTTCAACCATTCAGCATCACTGACAAGCAATTTGTATCATCCTAGCTACCTATCCCGTACCTCTCAGATTCCATAGCAACATATGTGAGCGTACTTGCCTTTCACTTCTTGTGCCTCCGCCAGCCATCCTCGCCCTGGCTGTTGCACCGACGATGAGCTTCACCCGATCAAGATGTTCTTCATGGTATCGACTACGGGTTGTGAAGCTTGGCCCGAGCTCATGTCACGGTGCGGTGCTCCGTCGATGTGGCGGAGAGGATATGAGGTGTGAAATCGGCGATTTCGGGAAAGGAAAGAGTGAAGAGTCAGCGATTTAGGGCTGTGAGGAGGAGGCGTAAGTGACATCTCTTATACTTAGGTTACTTTAGCATTAGTTTAGGGTAATTAAAGTTAATCAACCCTTAGCTTAATTGAGTTTCATATGCTTCCATCAAGCTGCGTACCACTATCCCCTCGAAACGTGTCTCAAACAATTTCTAAAATTTATAAAATAGTTTTATGAGCTATTCTCTTAAAGTCCTTAATATATATATTTATATTTTTTACGTTTAAAGTTAATTCCTTAGGTAACGCTTGTGAGACCTTACAATTCTCCCCACCTAAAAAAAATCGTCTTCAAAATTTAATTTACAAAACAATCCAGGGTACCGGTTGCGCATATCCAGTTCAGTCTCCTACGTAGCTTCCTCCATCAGCTGATTTCCCCATAGGACCTTCACCATTTTGATTTTCTTGTTCCTCAACTTCCGGACTTTGCGATCAAGGATCTGTTTCGGCACCTCCTCGTAGGAAAGATTTGGCATCCACTGCACGGACTCATGACCAATCAAATGAGAAGGGTTAGAAATATGCCTCCTAAGCATAGATATGTGGAACACATTATGAACTCCTGACAGGTTCGGTGGTAGGGCTACTCGGTATGTTCGTGTTCCATTCTGGTCCAAAATCTCAAAAGACCCAATATACCTTGGACTGAGCTTCCCCTTCTTTCCAAACCTCAGCACCCCTTTCATTGGTGACATTTTGAGAAATACATGGTTCCCAACTGCAAACTCCAAATCTCTTCATTATTGGTCGGCATAACTCTTCTGGCGACTTTGCAATGTTTGCATTCTATCTCTAATCTCAGCCATCAAATTCACCGTATGGGTCACAATGTCCAGACCCAAAACTACCCTCTCTCCTATCTCACCCAAATGCAATGCTGTCCTGCACTATCTTCCATACAACACTTTATACGGTGTCATACCAATAGTGGTTTGATAGCTATTGTTGTACGTAAACTCTATTACGGGCAACTTCGACTCGCAATTTCCTTTGAAGTCTATCATACATGCTTGCAGTAGATCCTCTAAAATTTGAATCACCCATTTGGATTGACCATCAGTCTATAGATGAAAAGCAGTACTAAAGGTGAGTTTTGTACCTAATTCACAATGCAAACTTTCCCAGAATCCGGATGTAAATTTTGGATCTTTATCTGATACAATCTGATATGGTATTTCGTGTAACCATACCACCTCTCGTATATACAGCTCTGCATATTGCGTCATTGTAAAGGTGGTTTTAATTGACAACAAATGTGCTAACTTCGTCAATCGATCTACAATAACCCATACTGCATTTGATCTCTTGGGTGAGTTTTGCAATCCCACCACGAAATTCATGGAAATATCTTCCCACTTCCAAATAGGAATTAGAAGCAGTTCCAATAGTCCCGCTGGCTTTTGATGTTCTGCCTTCACCTTCTGGCAAGTAAGGCACTCGTGAACTACTTTAACTATGTCTCTCTTCATACCCGACCATTAATATAGTTGATGCATATCCTTGTACATCTTTGTACTTCTAGGGTGAGCAGAGTATGGAGTGGTATGTGCTTCAATCATGAGGTCCTCTCTGAGTGAGTCAACCTTGGGCACCCAAATGCGGCCCTTGTATCATACAATTCCATCAACCATTGAGTAGATAGTGCTACCCTTTGTTTCATCTCTATATATTTCCATTCTATTAACTGCTGATCTGATGTCTGTCCCATCCGGATCTATTCTAGTAGGTTTGATTTAATGGTCAGTGTTGATAAGCTAATCTACTCATTTGGTGCTATCACTTCCAAGTTCATCTATTGGAATTCTGCTATTAACTGTTATTGGGTGGTTAACTGCGACAGTGTCGCGGACTTGTGACACAGAGCGTCTGTCACCACATTAACTTTACTCGGATGATAATTAATGTTGCAGTCATAGTCCTTCACCAACTTCAACCATCGTCTTTGCCTCATATTTAGTTCCTTCTATGTGAAAAAATATTTCAAGCTCTTATGGTCTGTGTATATCTCATAACATTCCCCATAAAAGTAATGCCTCCAAATTTTTAGAGCAAAAATAACTGCCGCTAATTCCGGGTCATGTTTGGGATAGTTTTGCTCATGCACCTTCAACTGACATGAAACATAGGCAATAACCTTCCCATTCTGCATCAGCACAACCCCTAAACTCTTGTTCTCACATTCTAGAATAAAATGACTCTACTGAGAGAAAACATAGACATATAGTTAAAACTGCCTTAGATCTTCTTCATCATGCCTCAATTCCACATAAATTTTGGCATGAAACTGTTAGCACTACTATATATCTTATAAATCCACTTCCTACTCCATTGCTCAATCATAAATGTCCTTTTGAAAACTTTATAATCAAACTCCTAATTATACTTTTCTTTAATTTTTTGGTTGCGCATGTTATCCATAGTTACAGCCCTACTCTAAACATAAATTTGACTCTCGTTCACTACAATATGTTTTCCTTAGTTATAGTACTTTGAACCATGGTTATCGTTGTTTGCATATGCCAATAGGAGGAATTTATATTTTATGACATGTTGCTCCTATAACATAGGCATCGTGAATCCACGAACCTAGCAAGGATAATTCAATATGAAAGATATGTCATCTATGAGGTAGCAGAAACAATAACTAGTAGGCATAGATCATAAACTCAATTACAACTTAAGAAAGGGAAATTTGAAAAGTAAAAGTGCCTACATAGCTAATAAGGGCGAATATGTCACACTGTGGTAATCATAATTTGAGTCAGTCATTCAGTCTATATTCATGACCCAAGAGGTACCTCCTAGAGAACATGTAGTCATATAGCTGAAGTTAACATAAATTACAGTATCAATCATAAATTATAATATCAGTCATGTTTGGAAGGACCCTCCTCAGAGCTCATCCCGGGGCACCCATCCCGTACTATCACCACATATGCTAATACTCATCTAATTAGCCATATAGGAATTATAACCTATCCCCACTATACTTATATCAATAGCACATTCCATTCATTCTATAAGCATACCAATTCACAAGAACCTTTTCATATCTAAATCATGCATAACATAAGATCAGTGAATAGGTACCTAAATCATACGTAACAAAATAAAAGATCAGTGAATAGCTCATAAGAATTGAACTAGCATGGAAACATGAATCTGGTTATATGAATCAATACCACAAAACTACAATGATTCACACCCAATCTAGCAAATCTAACCCAATGAGTCTCTATTCCCCTTTTCAGTAGCTTCTTCGATCTCTCCTCCAAATATAGGTGACAACTTCTTGATGCCACCTACTATTGTAAGAAGTGATGGCATTCTAGGTTCTGCTCCAGAATTCTCTAATAACTCCCATATACCATTAGAATCATCTCAAGCTATTGATCCAATCTCTGAAGCTTCACCATTCGAAGATAATACAAGTCTATCATCAAAATCATCATGTCAGGCTACATCTTCATCGTCATCAACAAGTGATTCAGATGATAATACTCCTCGTCGCATGCTTCCATTAAGTGACATCTATGTATGTTGTTCACCAATGACAACTCGACATCCCCTTCCACGAGCTCTAGTGGTCTCTTCAAAATCTATTGAACTAACTTGTTTTACACAAGAAAATAAGGATCTATAGAATTTGATGCCCTTCTTCGTAATGGAACATGGAGACTAGTTCCATGATCACCCTCCATGAATATTGTGGGATCTAAATGGGTATTCCTTCTTAAGCATAGAGTTGATGGTTCTTTTGAGTGACACAAAGCTCTGTTGGATCGAGATCGCGCTAGAGGGGGGGTGAATAGCGCTCGCGGCTATTTCGTATGTATCGGAATCAAAAACAGCATTAGAGTAATTAAAGCAGCGGAAAAAAATAAGCAAGCACACAAGAATGCAGGTCGATTTTACTTCGTTCGGAGCCTAAGGCGATTCCTACTCGAAGGCCCGCGATCCTTGATTGCTTCCGGTGGGCAACAACTATAAGCTCGATTATTACAAACTAAGTATTACAAGAGATGCGATAAAAGAAATCTATACCGACGACGAAAATGAGAAATCTCGGAGCTCTGGGTCGTCGGGGACTTGTAGCAGCACTTCCGAGAGTCTTTCGGAGTAGCACGTTGAGTAAAGAAGACTTGGAACACGTTGGGTTGAGCTGCTGGTCGAACCCCCTTTATAAACAGTGTTCAAGGCGCCTTAAACAAGTAGGGTTGTGCAAAAAAACCGGGAAACCGAAAATTGGACCGGAACCGGTAGCTTACCGGTTCCGGTTAACCGGTTAACCGGTTTTAAATGGTTCCGGTTAACCGGTTTCCACCGGTTTGCCGGTTCCGGTCCAAGTTTTTTTTTGCCGGTTTAACCGGTAAACCGACAAACCGGTTAACCGGAACCGTTTAAAACCGGTTAACCGGTTAAAATCATCTTTTATCTTACAAAAGCTGGCAATCAGTGATCGAGTATGTGCTAATGTCTCTGCCATATTGCTTTTAGTTGCAGATGCTACGTTATTTTCATTAATTTCAACTTTCAAATTTTACAAGTGCTTTTGCTAGAGCTGAGGTTCCAAGTATGAGAGGAGTGGCAACCTGAAACTGTGGACAACAGTTTTAGGACCCATAGATAGTTCGACATCTGCATCTGGAAAGCTCTGCCTCCTTTTAATTTGAAGTGATGGAAATTCCTCTCTTTTAGTTTTAGGTAAGTCTGTGGACTGTGGTTTAACAAAGCTACTTCTAAGTTCTATCTCGATTAATAGTAGAAGATGTTAGAACTCAAACAGTCAAACTCCTCAAATTCCTATCTTGGTCTCTGATTAATTTATCCCTTAATCCAAATGCCATACAATTATCACCTACAGGAATGATAGATGACTATGATAAAAATTGTTAGGACCTTTGGATGCGGCTAGAGAGGGGGGTGTGAATAGCCGATCTCAAATTTGCGTTTCTTTCTACAAATCAAGTTAGCGCAGCGAAAAAATAACAACAGAAACGTAAATGGAGAAATCAAACCTCAAGCACAGCGATGTAACGAGGTTCGGAGATGATACTCCTACTCCTCGGCGTGTCCGTAAGGTGGACGAAGCCTATCAATCCGTCGGTGGATGAGACCCCGGATAACCGGCTAATATGAACTCCTTCTGGGTGGAGAAACCTCGCCACAATCTTTCTTGCAACAGCAAGAATGGAGTACAACCAATAGAGAAAGAAAACAAGAACAATATAAATGTAAAAACACTTTGCTTGCCTTCTCGTCGTCTGGAGTTCGATGAAGCAGCAACTTCACGATGTCAACAGCAGCTGATCACCCAGTCGAGGGAAGCTCACACGAAGCTTCAGGAATAGGGAGCTTAGCAAAGCTCAGATCGCAAGAGTGAGGAAGAAGAGTAAGAACTGTTACTGTAGAGGCCCTCGACCTCGATATATATCCTGCGAAGAAGAAGACACATAAACTAGCCGTTGTGTCGCAACGGCTAGGGCCTGGACCAATCAGGCACACTCCTGATTGGTCCAGGAGTGTTCTGATCGGTCTTGGGACCGATCAGGCCTTAGGCTGATCGGTCCCCAGACCGATCAGCCAACTCTCTGCGAGAGTTGGCCTCGTCTCTGATCGGTCTGTGGACCGATCAGGACTCAGATGGATCGGTCCACAGACCGATCCCCCCTCTTTCTTCTCCCGATCTTCTTCGCTTCTGATCGGTCACCAGACCGATCAGGTAATTCACAGAAACACACTGTTTGGTTACTGATCGGTCACCAGACCGATCAGTCAACCAGCGTATCACTGGATCGGTCACCAGACCGGTCCAGGTTTAGAGCTCCATCCGCAGGGTGTTGTTTGAACTGCTCCCATTTGCTAACTTGTACCATTGTGGAACCAATGTAGGCTCACTTCTCTCCATTTATAGTATAGAACATTATCTATAGACAGAAAATACCCTCTTATCTATCGACAGTGTATACAACCAACTCACAAATCAAAATAGTTTCTGTATTAAACATGCTTTCAAAAGATCATAGAGTACTTGGCCAAGAATGAAATGCAAATCAGCATCATCAGAACTCAGAAGACCAATCTACCAAACCCTTTAAATCCACACACGGCACACAGGACCCCCTCCAGGGAAGCACTTCTCTAGAAAGATCCAGGAGTTTAAAGACTAAAAAAATCCAAGTTTAACGGAAAAATTACAGTGAAGTCCAAACCCTGAAGGAGAATTCAGATCGATGAGAAGGAAGCGGAAATCTCAATTCAACACAACAGTTCATCTACCACATAACCATTAACCATCATAACTAAAATTTATCCATTCGAAAATATCTTAAAAATACATCAATAGTTCAACACAACACATGCTACACATCAAACATTGTCTTTTTGAGTTTTTGTCTAACACAAATTCAAGATTTCTAAAGGATTTAAAATTGAACTCTGCACTCTTCAATGATGAACCATATGCAAAGTGGCTTCCAGGTCAACACCTCAGCAAAGATGTAGCCAATGCTCCAAATATCGATAGCAGGGGTGTACTGCAAGTTAAAATAGCAAACCAACTTATATATTTAATTTGTTGGAAAAGTCAATATTCCAGCTGCATGAAATGAAATTAATTGTCCAAAACATATATAACCCAGTATCAATATTTAGCTAGTCACATAAATTAAAACCCTTCCTACACAATTTATTATTTATAAAGGAACTCTTGGCTAAAAATTTATGAAGTGTAAACTGTAAACCACAAAGCAAACTATCATCTAAACTTGAGCATCACAAATTTAGAATTTTTTAAGTGTTGATAGATACTACAGAAGCTTCAATGAATTGACGATAAGCAATGATTGACAATAGAATACGCAAAATAAGCATTTTTAGATAAAACTTGCCTTTCACTTGATTCGCTTAATCACTTCTCAATTCTGCATAATGATCTTAATAAAGAGAAGCCGCTACAAATTATCGAAGAAAGTACAATCCTTTTTTGATGGGTTCAATTCTACAACCAAAAATATGTGTTAACACTTTATTTCATATAAATCAAATATTACAAAAACTAAAATAGTCAAACATAATACCTTCTTCAAATTTTTGTAACTCTAATATATTTTCCTCAACTGTCATTGGAGACCCAGTAGCCCGAAACCAATCTTGAGCACAAATCAACGCTTGCATGATTCTAGGAGTTAAAGAACTCCTAAAAAAATCTAATACCCTACCTCCAGTGCTAAATGCTGATTCTGAGGCTACCGTAGAAATTGGTATTGCAAGCAAATCGCGAGCCATCTCAGAAAGTATAGGAAATCTTGCCTTGTTATTCCTCCACCAAGATAAGATATCAAACCCTTTTGTATATGGATGGTCTGGCTCAGCTAAATACCTTTGCAATTCTGAAGTTGATTCAGTCACAATATTGGCTTTCGATTTCTGATACTGCATTTCCAATCGATGTCTGACATTTTCTCTATTCCTTGCACAAACATAAGAATCTGTTGCATCTGAAACAGGAGCATCTCGTGAACTTGAAGAAACGGAAGGTGATGATGAAGTCATAGAAGAATCTCCCGACCCATACAATCTCTTGTAATCATCATACATCTCCTCCATGGCTCGCTTTACACTATCAAATAAGGTTCCACCTATATCCTTCTCATACATATTTGTAAGCATGAAAGAAAGGTATCCCAACTTTCGTCTTGGATCCATAACAACAGTCATAAAAACAACTTTGTTCATCTTTGATACATCCCCCCAATACTTGTCAAATTTCTCACCCATAGAATATGCCATTGCACTTGTGTTAAGATCAAGACTCTTCTTCAACTCTTTTATCAAACCATCAATTTCACTAATATGAGACACAAAATCATTTGAAGTGACATACTTGCTGGCAGAAACTTCATTAGTGACATGATAAAAACATTCCAAATAATCACATAAGTTCTTTGCATTATCCCAATCCTCATTAGAAGGCACATTATGATCATCTGCTTTTAGAGCTACTACCATATCACCATGCTTCTCAGCATAAGATTGAAAAACTCGAATATAATTTAAAGATGAAGAAAGCATGATGTATGTGGAGTTCCATCTAGTTGGAATATCCAAAGCAAGGTGCTTCTTGTACTCAATGTTTTCAAGTAAAGCTGTTTCTTTGAATTTTCCAATCCTAGCAGGAGACATTTTAATATACTTTATGGCTGCCCTTATGTTCTCCACTGATTCATCTGTTATTTTCAACCCATCTTTGACAATCAAATTAAGAATATGTGCTAAACACCTAACATGAGACATCTGCCCACCTAATATGCAATTAGGCCAATTCATAAATTTTCTTTTCAAATACAGAATTGTTGTATCATTTAAACTTGCATTGTCAACTGTCACGGTGAGCACATTATTAATGCCCCAATCTAGCAAGCATTTATAAATCAATTCACCAATATCATTGCCTTTATGACTAGAGACAGGACAAAAATTCAAAATTCGCTTATGCATCTTAAAGTCAGTATCAATAAAATGGGCAGTTAGGCACATATAGCATTCCTTTTGTTTTGAAGTCCAAGTATCAGTTGTCAAACAAATCCTACCACTTTCATTTTTAATAAACGACTTCAATTTAGCCTTTTCTTCCATATATAACTTATAACAATCCCTAGTAACAGTACACCGAGATGCAACAGAAAATGAAGGGCAAGCCACACTCATTAAGTATTGAAAACCCTTACCCTCCACAAATCTAAAAGGCAACTCATCTACTATGATCATATAAGAAACAACATTTCTAATTGTACTTTGATCAAATTTCCAAGCCTGTAAATTGGCTTTTACTTTGCCAGACACCTCATCAACTTGTCTTCCAACAAAAGTTAATTGACTTTGTATTACCTTTAAGTCCTTTCTGTTGAGAGGATTGTTTGGACACTTAGGAATATGTTGCCTCAGAGATGTAGTGCCATTTTTGCTTGGATCTGCATAGTAAACGTGACTGCAATGCAAACACCTTGCCCTTTGAATTCCATCATCTTTATCAATATAAGTTTCAAAATGCTCCCAGACGACTGAATGCTTCTTTCGAGAACCAACACCACCTCCAGCTCTTTTTCGTTTGCTTTTGATATCTTCAGTCGATTGCGAGCCAGAGCTACCGTCACTCTCAGTGTTCTTGTTAGATTCTTCAGTTGCCATGGACTCATTCTGCAATATATCAAGCACAATTAATTCTTCACGTTGCTTCTGTTTTGAAGTCCAAGTTTCAGAAAGAGAAAACAACAACTTTTTCAATTCTTCTACTACGGTGAATCAGTGAGACAGTGATAACGGCGCTACCTGTGTGGCTGGGATTGCTTCTACGCGCTCTAACGGAGTTGGTGACGATGACCGGCGGTAGCGTGGTGGCCTATGATTTGATGCGATTGGAGCTTCTTGCTCCTTCTGCTTGGAAGAAGGTCGAACCATTGTATGTCGGCAACACAGCAGCACACCCACGCCCGCATCGATCAACACAGTAGCACCAAATGGAGAGTGGCACCGTGGCGGAAACTGCTCTTGGACAGCGTCAGCGACTCGACGTGTGCCGGTGTGCGGCGATGCCTCCCAGTTGGCTAGGGCAGAAATTGCCGAATCGGCCGAGACACGGTCACGAGAGACTAGAGAGGGTCACGGGAGGAGTTTACTTTACTCAAAGGTAATTAATTTGCATTAAAAAAAAAACCAATACCATTTATGACTTACCCAGAAGAGTGAGCTGTGAGACGTGAGAGAGTAAGAAATAAATGACTAAATGAGATAAAGATTACAATTTCAATTTTTAAGTGCGGGCCAGCCTAGAATATAGTACATCTGTACATATATTATTATATATTTTATATATCGATTTGTTGCCTTGTTGGATTTGTGGTCCTTGTGGATGGGCCTGGATGCGATTTGGTTGTGACCAATCGGGCACAGTCAAATGGATGGGCTCGACATTGGGCCTCAGCCCATCGGTTCTCGGTTCAAACCGGTTAACCGACCGGAACCGGTTCAACCGGAACCGGTTCAACCGGAACCGATAAACCGATAAGGATACCGGTCGGTTAACCGGTTCTATATAACCGACGAGAAATCGGAATTAACCAGAACCGGTAAACCGATAAAACGGTTAACCGACCGATTGAACAGGCCTATAAACAAGCTCCAAGGCGCCTTAAACCTGAATTTTATCCCGATCTGCTCGCTGGGATAATCTTTTGACTGCCGCGACTTGAAGGCGCCTTAAACCCATTCAAGGCGCCTCCAAGCTGTCTAAGGCGCCTTAAACCCCTCCGAGGCGCCTTAAGCCTGCTCCTCGCGCCAGCTCAGGATTTTGAACCCGAGGCGCCTCCAAGCCCCATGGAGGCGCCTCGGATACTGTTCATCCGAGGAAAATCATCTTTATTTTGTACCTGCAAGATATGTTAGTCCCAAACAACATCCTGCAACACAAAGTTAGCACAAAATAACATCATGGATAATAAAGAATATTTAAGACAGTCTCCGGACTGTCCGGGTCTGACTTCGGATTTCCAACCGGAAACCCTAGGTCGACCCGACGCCTAATGTTCCCTCTACGAGGAACGCGTCCTCACCTACTCCACTCAGGAAATTTACCTGTTGCCAGTACGATCCTCCAGATCGACTGGACTTTTGCTCAGCACTCGATACTTCCGGACTTTTTGCTGGACATCTGCTTCCCGGCTAGTCCAGTCTTTCACCCGGCTCGCGACACCAGGACTTTCCACCTAGGGTTACCACCCCCTAGAACTTTTTACCTGAAGTCATCGACCTGCCAAGACTTTCCGCATAGGGTTACCACCTCCTATGACCTAGGGTTACCACCCCCTAGGGTTTTATACCTTTGCCTAACCGCAGTTAGGACTTTCCTGAAATCCTCAAGTAGACTTGTTAGAATACAAAATATCTTAACTTTGAATTCTTTGTCATTATCAAAACACGAGTTCGATCGTCGGATGCTTCCCGCACCAACAAGCTCGACTTGTAGCCAAAGGATTTAATCAACAGTCAGGTATTGACTTTAATGACACTTTTAGCCTAGACATCAAAATTACATTTGTCAAACTTTTATTATCGGTAGTTGTTAGTTCTAATTGGCTTGTACGACAATAAGATATTTCAAATAAATTTCTTCATGGTCATCTTGAGAAAACAATATTTATGGAACAACCACCTGGGTTCATTCATTCACAATTTCCATCTCATATTTGTCAACTCAAGAAATCCTTATATGGTCTTCAACAAGCTCCTCGTGTATGGTTTCATCAATTATCTAAATGGTTACAAGCTCAAGGGTTTTCTAGTTCAAAGAATAACTCATCTTTATTCCACAAATATAATGATGGAGCTATGATATTTTTTCTTATTTATGTGAATGAAATCATAATAACTGGTAATGATCACAAGGGTATCATAACTTTATTAAGTATTCTCAATCAAGAATTTCTTAGATTTGAATAATGCTCATTTTTTCTTGGTATTGAACTTATTCCACATGAGGAAGGTTATCTTCTCTCTCAGAGCAAATATATTACTAGGCTTTTCCAAAGAGCTAAAATGGATGGAGCACGTCCAGTTTCTACATCAATTGCTATAAACAACTTTACAACTTCATCCTCTCCTACTTTGTCTGATTCATAGATTTATCGAAATATTGTTGGAGCCTTATAATATGTCACTATCACATGACCTGATATTACCTTTATAGTAAATTGTGCTTGTCAATTTATGCATTCTCCAACTGAGCAAAATTGAGATAATGTAAAAAAACTATTTCATTATCTCAAAGGTACTATTTTACATGGTCTTCTTTTATATCGTCAATCATCTCGAGATTTACATGTATATAGCGATGCAGATTGGGCAATCTCTCCTAAAGATGGATGATCTACAAGTGGATATGCAATATTTCTTGGACAAAATCTTATCTCATGGAATTTGAAAAAGCAACCACTTACGGTATCTCGTCTAAACATTGAGGCTGAATATAAAGCTATAGCAAATACAACGTCTAAAATTATTTGGCTTCAATCACTTCTTTTTGAACTTCATCTTCCATTAAATATTGTACGAAAAATTTGGTGTGACAATATTGAAGCGATATATCTTACAACTAATCTTATCTTTCATGCTCATATAAAATAAGTGGAAATTAATTTTCATTTTGTTCGTGAACGTGTGGCAACTCAATAGTTATCCGTCTCTTATATTTCTGTTGAAGATCAAATCGTTGATATCTTTACTAAGCCATTATCCAAACAACATTTCAACAAGTTAGTAAGCAAACTCAACATCAAAGATCTCTCGTTAGGTTTATTGAAGGGTGAAAGAGGATCACCAGGATTGACCGGATCAAATCAACAAATCAAATTAAATTAGTATTCAAATTATTAAAATAATTTTGTTATAATTATTAGAATAATTTTATTATTTATTAATTGGAAAATTGACCAAATACTTTTAAAACATTATATATTGTACTATTCTTAGGACACATATTAATGAACATTAAGGTTTATTATTGCCCTCATATTATTTCTAGTTCTCTCCCTATTTTTCTTATTACAATGTTTTCCTCGTAGTGTTGTACGCCACCACCATTCCTTTGCACATCCTTCTTTTTTATTTTTTTTCCTCTTCTTCCCCATTTCCTTCTTCACTTTCCCTTCTCCAACAGTAGTAAACATATAACTTTTTTTCTCTCCTATTCTCAAGCACAAGAACTCTCTTTTCTTCTCCTTTCTCTTCTCTAGCAAGTAAGAAATGCAGCATCAACTGTTGCCCTCTTCTAGCAATAAGACCAACACTCACATCTTCTTTCTCTTCTCGTATTTTCTAGGATTTTGTTGGCACCGCAAGAATAGCCTTGTTTTCTATTTCTTTGCTCTCTTTGTGTCATTGCCAAGCTCACTGAATCTAGTCAAGGAAGCTAATGAAGAAGCTGAAGCTCTCCTCTTTTGCTTCTTCCATATCTTCTTCTCTTCTCTATTTTTTAAAAAAACAACGGTCTTCTTTTTTATTTTTTTCTAGTGAGAATTTCTTTACAAGTAGCTCTTTTATTCCTTTGCCTAACCACAACACAACAAGAGAAGTAAGTTATTCCTTTATTCTTTTAGGTTTCATTAATTAAAATTCATATTTCATTAATTGAAAGAGAGTTGTAAAATATGAATTTTATTTTATTATGTTTCTAGTTACGATGATTATTTAGATTGGAATGGAGGTCTCATATGTAGCAATGCTAAATATAATGAGAAAGTGAGAACATAATTGATTTTTTTACTTTGAGTCATAGATAAACTACAAGGATCAATGGATCATTGTTTTAACTAGACTTAACTAAGGGTTAAGGTCAAAATTTTTAAATTTAAGTTTCTTTTTAGCTCCTTAAATTTAAAATTTAAGATTTTCGATTGTTAAAATCCACCTACATTAATGTTTGATTTTTTTTTAAAAAAATAATTTATATTTTAAAAATATTTTTAAGTTTTTAAAGTTGAATAATTTTATTTTTTGTTGTATTAATTTTTTATTTATTTATTGAATTCGGTTCCGCCACTAATCATACGTATTGATCTATATAGGAGCTGTTGGATATTGGGGCCTAAATGGACCAATACGATTTTGAGGAGGAAAAATCGGAAGCCATCAATTGTTGAAAGTCGTAATTAACTTCAAAATTGAAATCTACGTTTCGCGTAGATAGATTTAGACTATTAATTTGCTCAAAACCGATTAAGGGTGAATGAGAAATTAATGTTCAAAGTCGGCCCAAAATAACGTTGGTTATTCATTAAGGAAATGCAAGGGAGAATAGTCCCACATCGGAAATTTTCGATGTGCATTCCTTACTTATTAATGATGTTGAGTTATTGGAGTTAACTTAGAAAAGTACCAGGTACTCTCTGCTCAGGGGCGAGCAGGTGCTCGCACCTGTGAGCCCGCCACCCGCCACGTGCGCACTGGGCGCTTTGTAGGCGCACTTTGCACTTCCTTTGCACTTTGCACTTTCTTTGCACTTTGCACTTTGCACTTTGCATCGTCGCGAGGAGCATTGAGGAGCTTAAATTTATGCTCCAGGTGACATTGCAGTGCCTACATGGCACTCGGGTGACGTGTCAGGCTAGTACCTGACATGGCAGTGCCTATGTGGCATCCTCGTGGGCAAAGGGAGATGACTGGAAAGTTGGTTGGGCGAACGGATGGCAGCCGTTGATCAACGTTGATCAAAGAAGTATGGTGGATCGCTTGTGATGCGATCTAGAGCGTTGGATCACAATGAGTCACGATCTGACGGCTTGGGATGAGACATGATCTGAAGCATCGGATCAATGGATCCAGATCCAATGGCTGATAGATCTGAGGGTCACAACTCTTAGATCTGATGGATGAGATTAAAGGGGCTATGTGAAGGGTTATAACTCTTCAGTCCGGACGGCCCAGATTAATCCACCCAAAGGTCACACCCCTCCCTAAAGCCTCTTCTTTCTGTATAAATAGAACCCTCCAGATTGGAATCAAATCACTCAACTTAATCTTCTCTTCCTCAAGTATTCACTCACTCATCTTGTGCATTCAAGAGTCCAAGAAGCCTACGAGAAGGTTCGCTGGTCTCGGAAGTCGGAGTGCTACGATTCCGAGACGATTGTCGTCGTTGTATCTTGGGAACGAATTGCAACAATCCGTTAAGCACCGTAGCGGAGCAATATCATTTACGGAGATAGTGTCGAACACTAGCCTCGACGATCAGTTTGCATACTCCGGAATTTACCGGAAACAACAGTCGTAAACGATATTCTGTACAAACTGATATGGCTACCAACGACGTTCCAACCGCCATTCCGACAGCTGTTCCGACGGCCGTTCCGACCGCCGTTCCGACATCCATTCCGCACGGAGAAAAGCCGGAGAAATTCACCAGAGCCGACTTCAAAAGATGGTAGCAGAAGATGCTGTTCTACTTAACAACGCTAAACCTTGTACGGTTTTTGCGTGAAGACCCGCCAGTCGCTACGGACGGTAGCAAGGCTGCTTGCGATACGTGGACGCACGGAGATTTTCTGTGTCGCAACTACATTCTCAACGCCTTGGACAACACGTTGTATAACGTGTATTGTTCATTGGAGACAGTGAAATCTTTGTGGGAATCGCTTGAGAAGAAATACAAGACCGAAAATGCCGGACTGAAGAAATTCATCGTCGGCCGGTTTCTGGATTTCAAGATGGTGGACTCAAAGAGCGTCTCATCTCAAGTCCAAGATATGCAATTAATATTGCATGATCTGGACGCCGAAGGAATGAAGCTGAACGAGTCATTCGCATTAGCTGCGGTAATTGAGAAGCTCCTCCGTCATGGAAGGATTTCAAGAATTACCTAAAGCACAAGCAAAAGGAGATAGGGCCGCAAGACTTGATCCCGAGGCTATGAATAGAGGAGGATAATCAAAAATTATCCGACTCTAGAGGAACCAAGCGGACTATTGACGAAATGTCCAACCTAGTCGAGCCAAACGCCAAAAAGCCGAAGCAGTTCAAGAAGAAGTCTCAAGCAAAGAAGTTCAAGGGCTCTTGCTACAACTGTGGAAAGTCAGGACACATGTCAAAGAACTGCAGACACCCGAAGAAGCCAACCAAGGGGCCAAAAGATGCTGCAAACCACGTCGCAACCTCTCTTGCGGACTTGGATCTCACTGCGGTCGTGTTTGAATCCAATACAGTGGAGGATAACCCGAAGCAGTAGTGGATCGATACTGGAGCAACTCGTCATATCTGTTCAGATAAGGCGATGTTCTCCAAGTATACTCTGATAAATGGAAGGAAGCTCTATATGGGCAATTCCACGACATCTCCGGTCGTCGGACTCGGAAAAGTTGTTCTGAAGATGTCTGGAAATGAGCTAACTCTGATTGATGTGCTCCATGTTCCCGACATCAGAAAGAACCTAGTTTCTGGAGCGGCACTAGTTAAGGCCGGATTTAGGCTAGTGTTCCAGTCAGACAACTTTGTACTTACGAAGAATAATATCTTCGTAGGAAAGGGGTACCTAGAAAAGGGTCTATTCAAAATGGTTGTAATGCCTGTACTCCGAAATATTGATGGTAATAAAATAAATGCTTCCAGCTATGTTGTTGAGTGTTTTAATTTGTGGCATGATCGACTCGGACATGTGCATAATAATACTCTTAAACGTCTCGTCAAATTAAATTTATTACCAAACGTCAATGTTGACGGAACACACAAATGTGAAGTGTGCGTGGAAGCAAAAATGACGAAACTACCTTTTCATTCGGTGGAAAGGTCAACGACTCCTCTAGAGTTAATACATAGTGATCTATGCGACTTGAAATTTGTGCAAACTAGAGTAGGTAAAAAGTATTTTATTACTTTTATCGATGACTGCACAAAGTTCTGTTATGTCTTTCTTTTAAGAAGTAAAGACGAAGCCCTAGAGGCATTTAGAACTTATAAAATCAACATGACAAACGAATTAAAATAATTCGTAGCGATAGAGGTGGAGAATATGGTGCACCGTTTAATGAATTTTGTTCAGAATCTGGCATTATTCATCAAACAACGGCACCTTACTCACCTCAATCGAACGGAGTTGCCGAACGTAAAAATCGGACACTAAAAGAGATGATGAATGCCTTGTTGATAAATTCAGGCTTACCTCAAAACTTGTGGGGGGAAGCAATATTATCGGCAAATCACATTCTCAACAAAATCCCTCATAAGAAAAGTGATAAAACTCCTTATGAACTATGGAAAGGCCGCGAGCCATCGTACAAATACCTGAAAGTGTGGGGGTGCTTGGCAAAGGTCGAAGTACCTAAACCAAAGCAAGTAAAGATCGGACCTAAAACGTTCGATGCGGTATTTGTCGGATATGCCCATAATAGTAGTGCATATCGTTTCCTAGTTCACAAATCAGACATTCCTGATATTCATGTGGGAACAACCATAGAATCTCGGAATGCAATATTCTTTGAAAACGTATTCCCAAATAAGAAGGGAAATGTTGAAAATGATAACAACGGAAGTTCAAACGAGAATGTCGTTACCGAACTTAGCTGTTATAAAAGAACTATTGACGATCAAAACAAAGAGCCACGTCGTAGCAAACGGGCTAGAGTTGAGAAATCGTTCGGGCCAGATTTCATGACTTTCATGTCAGAAATGGAACCAAGAACATTAAGTGAGGCTCTCTCTAGTCCCGATGCTCCAATGTGGAAAGAAGCTGTCAATAGTGAGATTGAGTCTATCATGAATAATCATACTTGGGAATTAGTAGACCTTCCTTCTGGTAATAAACCATTAGGTTGTAAGTGGATACTAAAACGCAAGTATAAAGTCGATGGATCAATTGACAAGTATAAGGCCAGACTTGTAGCCAAAGGGTACAAGCAAGAGGAAGGCCTTAATTACTTCGACACCTACTCACCGGTGACAAGGATTACGTCCATACGAGTGCTAATAGCCATTGCAGCACTGTATGACCTTGAAATACATCAAATGGATGTTAAGACTGCGTTCTTAAATGGTGAGTTGGAAGAAGAAATTTATATGGAGCAACTCGAAGGGTTCGTAGCTCCAAGAAATGAGAAAAAGGTGTGTCGACTTGTTAAGTCGTTATACGGACTTAAGCAAGCGCCTAAACAATGGCACGAAAAATTTGACAAAGTAATGCTGTCAAACGAATTCAGAATAAATGAATGTGACAAATGCATTTATGTCAAAGACACACCCAAAGGCTATATAATCGTCTGTCTGTACGTAGACGACATGCTAATAATGGGCAGTAATCATGATGTAATCATGACTACAAAGAAAATGTTGACCAAAAATTTTGATATGAAAGATATGGGTCAAGCAGATGTTATATTGGGAATTAAAATTCTCATGAATTCGAAGGGATAGTTCTAACACAATCCCATTATGTAGAATCGATTGAAAAGATTCAATGCGTACGATCTTTCTACCGTAAAACACCTATGGATCTAAGTCAACACTTAGCGAAAAACCATGGTGAGACCATATCGCAGTTGGAATACTCTCGAATAATAGGCAGTTTGATGTATCTTACAAACTGAACATGTCCGGATATTGCTTGTACGGTCAACAAGCTGAGTCGTTTCACCAGTAATCCAAACGACGCCCATTGGAAGGCATTGATGCGAGTTCTTAGATATTTGAAATATACTATGAACTATGGATTACATTATGGAAAATATCCCGCTGTGTTGGAGGGATATTGTGATGCTAATTGGATATCAGATACAAAAGACTCCAAATCCACTAGTGGATACGTATTCACGATCGGTGGGGGAGCAGTATCTTGGAAATCCACTAAGCAGACATGCATTGCTCGGTCAACTATGGAATCCGAGTTTATAGCACTAGACAAAGCAGCTGAGGAAGCTGAATGGCTACGGAACTTCTTGGAAGATATTCCGAGCTAGGAAAAACCTGTACCTGCCGTACTGATCCACTGTGATAGTCAATCGGCGATTGGAAGGGCACAGAGTAGTATGTATAATGGGAAGTCAAGACATATACGTCGTAGACATAATACCATTAGGCAGTTGATCTCGAATGGAGTGATTGCAATCGACTATGTTAAGTCCAAAGATAATTTGGCAGATCCTCTTACGAAAGGGTTGAGTCGAGATCAAGTATACTGCTCATCAAGAGGAATGGGATTAAAAAATCTACAACTGAAAACGACTGAAGTGGAAAACCCAACCTTGTTGACTGGAGATCCCAAGATCTTGGTTCAATGGGACAACAAAGTTTCAGAAGTTGTGGTTCAGCACAGGAGATAGTTTATCTCTATCCCAATCCTAGGATGAATTTGTGATGTCCTACCTCATGTAGTGAGGTTAAGCTTATGCTTTTAGTGACTTCTATACCCTATAAGGTGGAGTATGGTAGGATACTCTTGATAGAAGTGTCACCTATGTGAGTGTGAAGACAGGCCGCTTCAATGAAACACTCATGAATCCAAGATGGTGTCCATGGCCAAAACGGAACCAACCATGAGAACCTAAAGTAGGTGAGATAGGTCTCTGTGTGGGTGTTATTGTCTTAGTATACACAAACAGCTGAGCAGTTCAAGACATCACGTTCACTGTGCAGCCTAGTATACTCGATAGCATTCCACTACGGAAGGTTCAAAGCCACAAGCTACCTCTCCCGATGCAGTGACTTATCGATTGGACTCTTATAAAGTGTCAGCATGCATACACGCATTACATTAATTTCCATTCATGTGGAGGATTGTTGGATATTGGGGCCTAAATGGACCAATACGATTTTGAGGAGGAAAAATCGGAAGCCATCAATTGTTGAAAGTCGTAATTGACTTCAAAATTGAAATCTACGTTTCGCGTAGATAGATTTAGACTATTAATTTGCTCAAAACCGATTAAGGGTGAATGAGAAATTAATGTTCAAAGTCGGCCCAAAATAACGTTGGTTATTCATTAAGGAAATGCAAGGGAGAATAGTCCCACATCGGAAATTTCCGATGTGCATTCCTTACTTATTAATGATGTTGAGTTATTGGAGTTAACTCAGAAAAGTACCAGGTACTCTCTGCTCAGGGGCGAGCAGGTGCTCGCACCTGTGAGCCCGCCACGTGCGCAATGGGCGCTTTGTAGGCGCACTTTGCACTTTGCACTTTGCACTTTGCACTTTGCACTTTGCATCGTCGCGAGGAGCATTGAGGAGCTTAAATTTATGCTCTAGGTGACATTGCAGTGCCTACATGGCACTCGGGTGATGTGTCAGGCTAGTACCTGACATGGCAGTGCCTATGTGGCATCCTCGTGGGCAAAGGGAGATGACTGGACAGTTGGTTGGGCGAACGGATGGCAGCCGTTGATCAACGTTGATCAAAGAAGTATGGTGGATCGCTTGTGATGCGATCTAGAGCGTTGGATCACAATGAGTCACGATCTGACGGCTTGGGATGAGACATGATCTGAAGCATCGGATCAATGGATCCAGATCCGATGGCTGATAGATCTGAGGGTCACAACTCTTAGATCTGATGGATGAGATTAAAGGGGTTCAGTCCGGACGGCCCAGATTAATCCACCCAAAGGTCACACCCCTCCCTAAAGCCTCTTCTTTCTGTATAAATAGAACCCTCCAGATTGGAATCAAATCACTCAACTTAATCTTCTTTTCCTCAAGTATTCACTCACTCAGCTTGTGCATTCAAGAGTCCAAGAAGCCTACGAGAAGGTTCGCTGGTCTCGGAAGTCGGAGTGCTACGATTCCGAGACGATTGTCGTCGTTGTATCTTGGGAACGAATTGCAACAATCCGTTAAGCACCGTAGCGGAGCAATATCGTTTACGGAGATAGTGTCGAACACTAGCCTCGACGATCAGTTTGCATACTCCGGAATTTACCGGAAACAACAGGAGCATCATTCGATAATGGAGGTTGACCGGTAAATATCTAGTAAGTATCACGCCAATACACATTATCAGAGGAAGCTCCATTGTCGGCAATGAGAAAAAATCTTTGAGACACGCTCCACGGATACTGAATGCATCAAATACAATCAAAACAATTTAACTAAACTTGGACTGACTATAAGCAAAGTTCCTTCCAAATAAATATCAATTAGTCGGAAGGTTCCTTTCAGAATCAATTAATTATATAATAAAAAATTAGAGATATATTTTTCCCCATTTCAAAATTGATTTGGACCATTAATCGAATTGATGAGATGCCTAACTCCCATTAATTTCCAATTCCTCTCAGAATTACATTTTTAAGTTAAATGCATAAGATTTTGGATTGTGAAAATCCACCTACATTAATGTTTGATTTTTTTTAAAAAAAAATAATTTATATTTTAAAAATATTTTTAATTTTTTAAAGTAGAATAATTTTATTTTGTGTTGTATTAATTTTTTTTATTTATTGAATTCGGTTCCGCCACTAATCATATGTATTGATCTATATAGGAGCATCATTCGATAATGGAGGTTGGCCGGTAAATATCTAGTAAGTATCAGGCCAATCCACATTATCAGAGGAAGCTCCATTATCGGCAATGAGAAAATAACATAGAGACATACTCAATGGATTCTGAATACATCAAATACAATCAAAACAATTTAACTAAACTTGGAATAGGAGCAAAGTTCCTTCCAAATAAATATCAATTAGTCGGAAGGTTCCTTTCATAATCAATTAATTATATAATAAAAAATTAAAGATATATTTTTTCCCATTTCAAAATTGATTTGGACCATTAATCGAATTGATGAGATGCCTAGCTCCCATTAATTTCCAATTCCTCTCAGAATTTTTAAGTTAAATGCATAAGATTTTGGATTGTGAAAATCTACCTACATTAATGTTTGATTTTTTTTAAAAAAAAATAATTTATATTTTAAAAATATTTTTAATTTTTTAAAGTAGAATAATTTTATTTTGTGTTGTATTAATTTTTTTTATTTATTAAATTTGGTTCCGCCTCTAATCATATGTATTGATCTATATAGGAGCATCATTCGATAATGGAGATTGGCCGGTAAATATCTAGTAAGTATCAGGCCAATCCACATTATCAGAGGAAGCTCCATTATCGGCAATGAGAAAATAACATAGAGACATACTCAACGGATTCTGAATGCATCAAATACAATCAAAACAATTTAACTAAACTTGGAATAGGAGCAAAGTTCCTTCCAAATAAATATCAATTAGTCGGAAGGTTCCTTTCAGAATCAATTAATTATATAATAAAAAATTAAAGATATATTTTTTCCCATTTCAAAATTGATTTGGACCATTAATCGAATTGATGAGATGCCTATATCTCACTTCCTTCCAACTTTTATTGAATCAATCTTATCATTTTTCCCATTGATTAAACTTCTTTTTTTCTCCATTGAATCTCTCTATAAATTCACGCACCAGTTGAAAATGTATATATCTTCGTTAATATTATCGCAATGGCAGCCATTAGTACCATCTTCCGCCTCCTCCTACTAATCTCCTTCGTGCCATCCCTTTTCTCTCAGGACACTGTCTTCGATGTCGAGCTGGTCCACCGTGACTCTCCCATGTCACCACTATACAACAACTCAATGACACCCTTTGATCGCCTACAGGCCGCCGTCGTTCGCTCGGTCAACCGAGCTAGCTACTTTGACAAGCGCATCGACATGAACACCTCCATCGACATAGAGCTCGGCTTGACATACAATAACGGGGAATTCCTGATGAGGTTCGGCATGGGCACGCCAAATGTGCAATCTGTGTTGGGCTTCATCGACACCGGCAGCTACCTAAACTGGGTTGACTGCGCTGGTTGCCAATGCTTCAACTTATCCGGTGACCTATTCTTTCCTAGTGAATCCCTCTCCTACAAGAAGTTATCATGCTATTCTAATGAGTGCAACAACTTGGGTCGTTGCAATAAAGATAAGATGTGCCAGTACCATGTCACCTTCGGGGACGGCTCCAACATCGATGGAATTTTCTCCTCAGAAACCTTGAGTTTCACCTCATTAGATACGAACCAAATTACCTTCATTCCAAATATTTTATTTGGTTGCAACTTACGATCCTTGCTCACCAAATTTCATGACCCTGGTAGCTCTATTGGGTTGGGCCCTAATTCGCCATCTTTGATCCATCAGCTCGCACCGAAGTACATCAGCAAGTACTTCTCCTATTGCCTGGACTATCTCAATGGGGGAGTTGCCAGCAGGCTCTTCTTGGGACGTGGTAAACAGACAATCACCGGAACGACAATGGCCACACCGCTCATGACGCAAGACAACTTCTACGCTGTACAGCTTAACGCCATCTCGATCCCACAAGAGTTTGCTGTCTTCCTTCCTAAGAGGTCCATGTTGAGGGCCGGCAACATCATCTTCGACTCTGGCACCACCATGACCGTACTGGACACTGAAGTGGTGGACCGGTTGGTGAGGGAATTGACGAATTACGTTAGCTTGTCGACTGTGAAGGTGACGGGCCCATTTAAATTGTGCTTCAATGTGTTCTCGACAGAGGATGAGGATGAGTTGCCAGGGTTGTGGTTCTCATTTGCTGGGACATTGGGGAACTTCTGGGTGAGGCCCGAAAACCTGTTTGGGTGGTATAATCGGCATGTGAAATGCATGGTGATAATAGAAGCGAGTGGTCTACAAGTCTTTGGGAATATTATGATGCAAGATGTTTTGGTTGGACATGATCTAGATAAAATGGAGTTGACCATTATAGAGAAAAAGTGCACTGAGTTATACAAACCCTAATAAGCATGTATTTTGTATTTGATGTGCTAAGTTGAGCATTCAAATTTATATTTATGGTCATAAATCATGGAATTTCTATTAAAAGGAAATGTGCATTTTTTTTATTTTTTTTAATTATTTAATTAGATAATTTAATTGACTAGGAGTAGTTTGATTGAATATAATTTCCTTTCTATCTATCTCTTTTAAATGACACAAATTAACTTTATTTCTAAATACTAGGAGATGTTTGGACTTTTATATTTAGGTCATTCAACTTCCATATCCAACTATTGAGAGTGTTAGAGAGGGTGAATAATGACTCGCACGCTTTCATTTCGATTGTTGATAGTGTACTCGTCTATAAGATGTTAATACACAGTGAAAAATAAATAAATTTTACTTTGTCGGGTACTTATTCATAATAAAAAAATTCTCTCTACTTTGTTAATCAAATATCAACAAAGCCATCTATTAGTAACACTCAAGAAAATACGAACAGATTGGTTTGAAAGCTCAAGCCTCTATAAGACTCTTTCCTACCAGGATATAAATAAAGATTTAAAACTAATAAAATTTGAGATAATAAAGTTATTTAAGAAAAATAATATAATATAAGGGATAATTTAGATGGAAATAGATTTTGAAAATTTCATTGTGATAAATCTGGATTTCTATGCTATTTAAAATTGGAATTAATTGATTCAATTAACTTTAAGTTTAATTTCCTAAACATAAGTTTCTCTTTTATCCCCTCCACAGGAAGACCGTGTCTCTTCCCTCACCCCATGCGTTTGCGGCGTCGTCCCGTCGCTCGTTCGACCTGACTGCTACTCACGTACAACCAACTCCGACACCATGCTCCTCCTTCCTCTTCTCCCGTATCGCCACCACTGGCTGTCGTGTCTGAGCAGTCACTTTCTTCTTTTGCTGGCCGCCACCAGAAATCTCTGTCGACCACCTCGAGTGGACCCGAAGTCCGACATGTCCCGTGGCCACCTTCTTTTTGTTAAGTTTTGTTATGGTATCTGGATAACTCACAAGACCAAAAACTAACTGATAAGCTTGAAAAATTTTTCAAATGGAAAAATTTTTCCTCTACCCCCACAGAGAGACTGGTAGCCTATTTAACCTTATTACAAAATGACCTTTCGAGTTTCCTAAGTATCGGGACGGACAAACTAATTGAAAACAAGCATAAAGAGATTCTTCAACGTTAATGCAAGTGAACTAACGTTAATCATGCAGCCAATAAGGTGGATATGTCAACACTCCCCCTATCCTCCAGATTTGGTTGCATTTAGGAACCTTAGTGATTTTAGACCAATCCTGTCTCGATGATGAATAAACAAGGTTTTCCGAAGTACTTTGGTCAGCATATCAGCCTTTTGATTTTCGGTAGGGACATGTATGAGCTGAATTTCTTTGTCTTTGACGGCTTCACGGAGTGCATGGTAACGAACTTTGATATGTTTTGCTCAACTAAAGTGAGTAGGATCCTTTGCAATTGCTATGGCAGCTTTGTTGTCAATCATCAAAGGTGTTGCTGCCTCTGGTGTGAAACCAATGTCTGATAGCAATTGTCGTATCCATGTACATTGATTTCTAGCGAGAGCTGCCGCAATGAATTCCGCTTCCGCCGTTGATTGTGCCACAACATCTTGTTTCTTTGTGCTCCAGGAGAAAGGAGCGTTGTTGAGGTAAAAGATATAACCAGAAGTACTTTTTGCATCCTCTGCCCCGGCATAATCACTGTCCGAGTATCCTTCCAAATTTGTGAAGCTTTCGTTGTCGCCTGTTGCAGGGAAGAACAGGCCCAAGTCCATTGTGCCTTTCACATACTTGAGGTCTCGTTTAGCAGCTGCCAAATGTGCTGAAGTTGGTTGACTCATGTAGCGTGAGAGAAGATTCACCAGAAAACTTAGATCAGGTCGGTATGGGATAGATATATCAAACTTCCCACAATACCTCTATAAATAGCAGCATCAGGTTTTTCTCTTCCTGTAATAGAGGTTATTGCTCCTTTGTAGTCAGTAGGGAAAACAACTGGGTTGGCTTCATTCATCCCGTATTTATGCAGTAGATCCATGCAGTACTTGGTTTGTCCTACAAAGGTTCCAACTCCCTTCTTTTGATGAACTTCCAATCCCAAAAAATATGCCATTAAACCCAAATCTGTCATCTGGAACTCCTTCATGACTGAATCTTTAAAACTTGTAATTAGAGATGGGTTGTTGGCAGTAATAAGCAAATCGTCAACGTAAACAGAGACCAACAAAACCTCGTTTCCACTTCTTTTCACATACAGCGAGTAATCGGCATAGCTTCGAGTGAAGCCACTTGCTGTCAGATATCTATCAATGCAGTCATTCCATGTGCGTGGCGCCTGTTTTAGGCCATTCAAGGCTTTCTTCAGACGGTAAACTTTGTTCTCTTGTCCATTAACTATAAACCCTTCTGGTTGGTATATATATACTTCTTCCTCCAACACTCCATTCAAAAATGTCGTCTTGACGTCTATATGATGTACCTCCCAATCTTGGACTGCTGCCAAGGCTAAGATCATCTTGATTGTGTCCATCCTTGCCACTGGTGCATATACTTCATTGTAGTCGATCCCTTGTTTCTGAGAGTATCCTTTTGCCACAAGTCTAGCTTTAAACTTGTTAATACTCCCATCTGAATTTCTCTTAGTTTTGTAAATCCATTTTACTCCTACAACACTTCTTCCAGTTGGTCTGTTCACAAGCTCCCATGTATTATTTTGCTCGATAGATTTTAATTCTTCTCTCATGGCAAGCCACCATTTTTCATCCTTTGCTGCTTCAAAAAAGGTGGATGGATCTACATCCAATTGAGCCACATTAGTTTGGGCATATATGTCAGCCAGGCTTCGGGTTTTTCTTATAGGGGTAGCTGAATCATTTTCATCATCTGAATTCTGATCAGGAATTTCGTTTTCAATATTACCAGGAGTACCTGGTGTTGATTCTGCATCGTGGAGATCAGAGTTTGCACCATTTTCTCCTTGATCTTCATTTTGAACAATTTCTGGAGCAGATGGTGTGATCACCTGTTCATTCGTCATTGGCCAGGAGGGAGTGATTTTCTCCTTTGTCGCCTCTTGATCTGTTTTAGACAGAGCATTAAAAAATATAACACTAGAATTTCTAATACCATTTCCAATCCAATCCCACTCTTTGTCCTCCTCAAAAATTATATCTCTACTAATGATGATTTTTCCCCCAACTAGATCAAGCACCCGATACCCCCTTATCCCAGAGCAGTACCCAACAAGAATCCCAATTTTAGACTTCTCATCTAGTTTGGTTCTTTTCTCATCAGGAACATGCACATGGCAAATACTGTCATAAACACGTAAGTGATTCAAAGATAATTTTTCATTATGCCACATTTCATAAGCTGTTACTCCATTCAATACCTTTGAAGGTAAAGAATTTAACAAGTACACAGCAGTGGAAGCAGCTTCAGCCCAACATTTTTTGGACAGATTTTTTTCAAACAGCAAGCACCTTGTCATCTCGATGATCGTCCTATTTTTCCGCTCACTAATGCCATTTTGCTGTGGTGTGTATGGAGCAGTGTAAAGATGAGTGATACCTTCTAATTTGCAATAGTTGTGGAGTATGGTGGAGATGTACTCACCGCCATTATCAGACCGCAATGCCTTTATCTTCCTTTCAGCTTGCCTTTCTGCAGAAGCTTGAAAAGTTTTGAATACATTGAATGTCTCCGATTTGTTCTTCATGAAATATATCCAACAGTATCGTGTGAAATCATCAATAAAGATAATAAAATACTTACTTCCACTCCAAGATTCTTCTTTAATTGGACCACAGATGTCAATATGAATCAAATCCAATTTATTCTTGGCTCTTGAAAAATTTTGTTTGAATGGAAGTCTGGTCTGCTTCCCTTTTTGACACGTTGGGCAGCAATTGTCCACAAATTCAATGTCTGGAACATCCTTGGCCATCCCATTTTTTTTTAATAATCTCAGATTTTTTATTCCATAGTGACCAAGACGACTGTGCCAGAGTTGAGATTCTGTAGAAAATACCATTGAAACTTCTGCAGGTTGAACCGGATGAGTGTTGAAGATAAAAAAAATTCTTTTGTTGTAGCTCAGCATGAAGAACTGAGTGATTTCTTGGGTCTGTGATGTAAAGGTGAAGTCCTCGAACCAAGATTTCTATTTTTTGTCTCAGGATTTGCCCAAAACTTAACAGATTTTGGGTTAAACCAGGTGCATAGTAAACATCTTCCACAATCATGGGCTTCTTCCCTCTAGATAAGTATATGCTGCCAACACCCAGTACTGGAGTGGTGTGCCCTGTAGCTGACCTCACAGCTCTTCCTTTTTGAGTTCTAAAATTGAAGAGTAACATTCTGTCACAACACATGTGGTGAGAACACCCACTGTCAAGAATCCAACCTTTTATTGATTGTGTGGTAGTTTCATCAACAGAGTATGTTATTTCCACAGAATCAGGTGAGGTTTCAGTGCAGAATGCTATTTCTAAGTTGCATTCTTCGTCAAACAAAGAAAAATCCACCAAATTTGCGTGTTCTTTCGCCCTAATTTTGTGTATACAGACTCTTTCAACATGCCCTGTTTCCCCACAGTTTTGCAAATAGCTTTAGGATGGTAGAAACAGAATTGAGCTCGGTGGTTTGTCTTCTTACAGTGGGGGCAAGGTTCGTAGATTTCTTTACCATTTCCCCCTTTTTTTAGTGGATTTTGCTGCACATAACCTCCCTGGCTTGGAGCCTGCAAATTTGATGCACCTCTGCTGATTGCTAAATTACTGAGATCAAGATTTTCTGCAGATAATAAGACTTCGGTTTTCTCGTGCACACCCTCAACCTCTGGGGGTCTAATTTGCATTCGTTTTTCAGAAGCTTGCAAAGCACTGATAAGTTCTAGAAAAGTGATTTGTTTCAGTTTGTCAGTTTCTTCTAAAGCGCACAACTTTGCCTCAAATTATTCGGGAGACTCATAGTCGCCTTTTCTACAACCTTTCCTTCAGGTAATTCCCCACCAAGAGCTCGGATCTCATTTACTATTTCAATTGTGTGGTCATAGTAATCTTGAACAGTCTCCTTGTAACTCATCCTATTTGCTTCAAAATCTGAGATACGGTTTCGAATATGGATTTTCCGAATCTGATCACCACCTTCATGAATGGCCTTCAAACGATCAAATATCTTCTTTGGTGTGTTGCAGTTTGCAATTTTGGTAAACATGCTCTCAGTTAGAGCATCATGCAGAAGAGAAGCAACTTTGTGTTTGTTGATGGTGTGATTTTTGTAGCGAAGTTTTTCATCCTCCCTTGCATCTTCTCCGGGTATTGGTAGGTCTTCTTCTTCTACTGTATACCACAAGTCCTGAGCACGCATGTACGACTCGATCTTGATGATCCATGAGAAATAATTCTTTCCATCCAGAATAGGTGGGCCTTTGTTGAAAGACATTTTGGAAAAAATGTGGAAATATTTGAAGAAAACTGATCAAATAAGGGAAAGCATAGGTATTAGGAATCGAGGAGCTCTGATACCATGTTAAGTTTTGTTATGGTATCTGGATAACTCACAAGACCAAAAACTAACTGATAAGTTTGAAAAGTTCTTCAAATGGAAAAATTTTTCCTCTACCCCCACAGAGAGACTGGTAGCCTATTTAACCTTATTACAAAATGACCTTTCGAGTTCCCTAAGTATCGGAACGGACAAATTAATTGAAAACAAGCATAAAGAGATTCTTCAACATTAATGCAAGTGAACTAACTGTTAATCATGCAGCCAATAAGGTGGATATGTCAACACTTTTCCCCATTGTGCCCTCAACATCATGTTTTCATAGTCGTTGACGTAGTCGATGCCGATCTTACATCCACCCTTCCTTCTTGGACGTGAAACTAACCTCCCTCGCGGAGGCATCACCAGCGAGGTATAAACTAATCGTTGATTTTCATTAATTAAATGATTATAGTGCTGATTGACTAATATTAATTACAGTATTAATTGAATAGACAATTATTTATTTTTTTTAAGTATCCAAGTCTTCGGGTTAATTAATCTGGGTGACTGGTTTAGTCCACGGAAACTCTCCATCCATTTGGGTAAATCAGAAAAGTGCACATGAAGACCCATCTTGATAGTCATCGTCTGTCTCGGATTCGCTTACAATTACTTAATTGATTTGATGTAATCAGTGAAATTGATTAATTAAAGTTGTGATTACCCATTTAATAGATTAATCAATTAATTAATAAGGATTGATTTAGGAGATTAATCTAACTTAGGAATAATCATTATTAATGAATTTAAGTATTTAATTAATTAAATTTTGATTTGTTGGTTAATTAAATGATTAATTAGTGAAAATTAATGATTTATCATTTACTGATAGATGGTTAATTCATAATTAAGTCAAATAAATTATTTTGATTAATGGTTTGGATTATATAATCAATTGAAATAAATCTATCTCATAAATTAATTAACTAAGCTTAGTTGATTTATTAAGTTGTTAACCTATAAATTAATTTGGATAACTTAATTAACAGATGACTGATCTAGATTTGAATTATTTAATCAAGTAATTTAATATTTATCTATGAGAATAAATTGTCAATAAAATTAATAATTTAGAATTAACTATGTCAAAGGATTAATTAATAGATTAATTAATTAATCAATAGAATTTGAATATTATTTAATAAATCCTTAGATTCTTCGTATTATTTACGGGTAGGATTCGAGTTTGAGGTAGACCTTTGACTTGAAGATGATTCAGATATTCTCAGTATTGTACTTGAGATTTTGATGGCCAAAGTTGAACTTCAATAAAAAGAGTTCTCCTAAAATGTTTTACTATAATTTTAGCTTAAAAATCATCCACACATCAAAATATGATCCTCTTTTCAATGTGCGATCAAATTTTTTTTAGCGAACCTACAAAATATATAGTAAAATAAAAAGTTGAATAACATCAATATTTTAAAATATAATAAAAAAAAAGTAAATGTTACTAATAGTTATTTAATATAATATTTCTTACTTTTATTTTAGTTACAAAAGTGTAATGCATATTGCTGTCATTTTTTAATGAGCTTGCAAATGTAAAGTAAAATATGAAGTTAAATAACATTTAATATTATAAATATAATAAAATAAAAAGATAAATAAATATTAACAATAATCATTTGAATACAACAAGTCTTGTTGTTTTGACTATAAAAATATCAATTAAGCTTGTATAATCAAGATGTTTAACTATTTTTTTTCAATAGACAATATTATCAATCCATTTAATTTTTATTGTAACATGGTTGATCAAAGATATGTTTTAATTAACTTCAACTTAGAAAAGCTACTTTCTACATATGGCACTATAACTAACTAATCATAATCAATCCTTATAGCCTTAAGTAGCTAATCTAGGTAGTCAATTCTTTGTAAGATTATATCAATCCTTATAGCCATCAGTAGCTAATTGACTAAGGACTTTTGTGAATATGGAAAGCTCGGTCAATGTCATTGTTACAAATTGCAAGTGCACAGTTACATCGTCAGTAATACAAAAGGTATCAAACCTATAGGGATTATTGATTAAACACTAGTTAACTTTGCATGGTGAATTATCTAGACAATCTAAAGTGGTTCACAAATGCTAAAGACAAAGGGAAAAGAGAAGAGAGAGAGAGAGAGTAAAGAGCGTAAGTGAATGAAGGATGATATATACTAGGATTTTAGTTTCTTTATGATGCTAGTTAATGTCTCAATGTATTGTTCATCTAACAAACTCCATACTTACACTCATATAGGGGTTCTAACTAAAGTCTGGTACAATCCCACAAAGATCACACCGAAGAGTTTAACCCAAGTTTTAAGATTACACAAATCACTTCCTAACGGTAGATTAATACATTTAAGTAGAAGAGGTAACCTAGGAAGACCGGTTATAGGGCCATCCTTCAATCACAAGGGCCCCCCGATCATACATTCCTAGATTACACAAATCACTTCCTAACATTAATTTGGGAAAACCCTCTAAACTCTAATTAGTTTTCCTAATAAAGAGTCGATCCCCGTTTCAAGGAAATGCCGTAGAAAGTAAGGGATACCTTCTGTCACAAGGCTGCATTGTCTTACAATCCAAGATTTTTCCTCTACATGAATTGACCTCACACACATTTTGTCAAATACATACGACGCATAACACACATAGATCATGATATAAACACTTCATTGCATAGTTCATACATCACAACACATCACAACTACTTTCTACATCCTAGATCTAGAGATCTACTCCATTGCAAATGAATTACAACTAAGAGATGATAAGTAAAGCAATCTACGACTCAATACATGGAGATAGAGAGAAGAGAATGCTCATCCTTAAAGCATAGAGTCCTTGGAAGCGCTCCCTTACTCCGGAGGAGGACAGATTGTTGTGGATGAAGGAGAATGAAGCTCTAGGGTTTTCCCCTTACCCTTCCCCAAGGAGAGAGACGAAGTCCCAAACCAAAGATGGGTCCAAGATCATGGTTCTTGACCCTTTTATACCTCTTACAAACTACTTAGGAAAACTAGGATTACAAGGGTCTGGTAAATTGGGTTTTACACACATTAAACCAGGTTTTCTCATGATTGACCCTGAACCAAAGTTGTAGCTCTTGAAATTATCTACAATCTGATATTTGGATTGAGCTCTGGCTCAAATTGAGATGAAAGCTATTGTGGTTCAATGTTTGGTCTGTAGTCTGGGCAGAGGTCCAAATGAACTTACATTTGGGAAGAACAGTCATGCCTTTTATCATGGGTAGACTCTGCTATCTCTCTATTGGATCCGAAGAAAAGTTGTAGATCTTGAAGTCATCTATGTTTTAGTATAAAGAACAGTCCAAAACTCTAGCCCAACGTAAAGTTAGGGTTGTTTTATGATTGGTCTGCAATCTACCCAGAATTCGGCATGGCTCTAGCATGGCATGACCCCAAGTTCTCCACCACATGATCATGTGGAATCCACACAGTCTCATTTGACTTCCTCTCGGGTTGAGTCACACTGTCGTGTGGGTACACACGGTCGCGGTCTTCTTTTCTCTACCAAAGTCACACGGCCGTGTGGATTCACATGACTGTGGCCTTCTTCACCTTTGGAATGTTGGCGCAGTTGTGTGCTGCCTAGTCATGGGAGATTGACACGACTATGTGGGTCACACGACCATGGCTTGATTTTCCTCTGGTGGGGGAATGACCATGTGAAACCACACGACCTGAGCTTGATTTCTTCCAAAGTTGTTCTCGTGTGAATTTTTACTCCATTTTCGCTCCAATATGTATCCTGTCAATCAAAATATACAAAGAATATATCTCCGAACATAATATAATAGAAGCATGATATTATAATAAAATTGAGTGTAATAAGCATAAATTATATGCATGAATTTTAAGAAGATGTGCGTCAAAACATGACTAAAAGAGTATATAATCTACGTACATCACATCCCCAGACTTAAACATTTACTTCTCCTCAAGCAAAAACTATAATCTAGAGTCATGTTGTTAAATATTGAATCATAATCTCTAACAAGTCAATCTAATCCTCTCAAATAATTTTATTAATAAGCAAGATACAAAAATAGTTTGAGTATGACCTAAGTAGTAGTCCTCCGTGCTCAGTGCGATAATGGCCTATGTTTATCAAGTTTCAATCCCTAAGCCTAGTCAAGTCATCATAGAACCGTATTCCTTATACTCCCAGTGATAGACACTTACCTGTCACACTCTTGGTTCATCCTTCTCAATCTACCCAAGGTTTCAAAGGCGTGCTTGATATCAAGAGAAACATAACAGTTATTTTCCCTGTAACCTAACTCGGTCTCAAAGGGGTAACTCGCTAGTCTCTACTCACAACCCAAAGTTTAATAGATAGACATCACAATTGTCCTATCGCATTCTACCAAGATAAATCAAGTTACTTTGCTTTGGCAAAACCTGACTACAATTGATCGAGGTAAAAGTGAGTACTAAACTTTGGTAGACATATTTAAAAGAGACCTAATTATGATTAAACTACATATGCATCACATACAATCATAGCATATCATGGCATACATCACATGTAAGCAAAAATAAAACATTACATGGTTATGGCACCATTTTCTATGATCCTCTCAAGCTAATGAGAAGATCGTAAGGTCAACCTAGGTCAAAGCATCTTCTCCAAGTGCTTCATTAGTCGTCGTGTGTTATTGTCCTCCCTTTTTCACCGTCGTCCAATAGACTTGTTCTTCTCTAATTTGTTGTCACACCCCATAGGAGTCTTTGCCAGAGGAAAATTCGGCAGTATCTCCCGTGTACCTGTGTCAATCTGAATCATATATACATCCATAAGTTATATACATCAGCCCACATAGCTAGAATATACACAACCATGCAGTTATATATATATTAAACAACCCACACGACTGCACTAAAAACACAGCGAAAAATGAAACAAAGCCCATACAAAATAAAAAAAAATGAAGACTGCTAGCCGGCTAGGCTTACACAACCACAACAAAATAAATACAAACTCCACAAAGCAAACTCTAAAAACAAAGTCAAATTTATACAACACCAATTCTACCAAAAACATAAGACAAGTAAAGCAGAGATAAAATCGGAAATAATCCTCGGATGTGACATGGAATCAGCAGATAGGATACTCTAAGCGACATGACATATCTTTATGCTAACTTGAAATCAATAAGAAAAATAAGGGGTAGTGAGTATAACATACTCAACGAGTATCGAGCAGACATGCATAGTAAAATATAACTACTAGTAATAATCATGCAGTACAGTCTCCTGTTTAATAACAGGTAATGCAAAACTGAACAATAGAAGAAACTGTACTCACCAGGACCTCCTATCCTAACATAAAGGTGTGAACCATACAAACAGGTGCAGGGTCATCATACCAAATCCATAATGTCTCATGTATACATGTCAATCATATGTAACCACCAAAATGCAGCATCTAATATGTAGCAATCACAAGCAATAAATGTAATCCATGCATATGATGCAAATGACATGGTCACCCGTGACGCCAGTCAGCCACTTCACACGCGATGGTGTGGTTGAGTGGGTAGAGCTATGACAATTATGCACTCTGGCATCACTACTCCTAAGTGACCGATTGGACAGGATGCAGTCGGAGTACACCTATCCTCCTACCCCAAACATAGTGGGGGAGACTAAGCTCTCATCTCCCTATGTCATAGTCAAGAGGAGGGATCCCTGTCCGCTACCACGCTTGCAGTCACCACTACCCATGAGCAGACCAACGGAGCCTTGACAAAGCAAACTACACGCACCCTGCCTGATATACCACTAATCTATGAGTGGTTGTGTGTGCAGATCATGTAACTGATGATATACTCAATAACAATGGAGCCGACAATCACTCAGCATGCAATCATGCAAATTGGTGCATGACACTAAAGCATGTAACTCCTGAAAATATCAGCCTCCACATAATGTGTACCAAAAGGAAAACCAAGCATGTAACTCTTAAAAATATAAGCCTCCACATAATGTGTGCCAAAAGGAAGACCGAGTCCATAACAATGATCTAGGTATCATGAATCTAGGTACACATGCCAAGTATATCTCGTAGCTAGACTTTTATCCGGTACTGCATTGTATGTCACTACTTCTATGAACATAAATACACATGGCAAGAATCAAGAGAACATAAGCATAAATGCATAACAGATAATAATATGGGCATACTACGGGTATCAAATAATGACATACCATGGCAGATATAAACATAGCCATTACTACTAATTATAACCTACTATGCATATCAGAATGACAATATCAAAAGAGATAAGTCAAAGTTGTTGGTCCCTTTGGAGGCAGCAAGAGGGGAGGGGTGAATTGCCCTGAAAAAATAAATCTACCCTTTCTCAACTTATAACTAAATAAAGAGCACTTGTAATTAAAAAGTAAGAGACTAATTACAAAGAGAATAGACACAAAGGAGTTACTTGGTTTGCAATAAGAAGATTACTAATCCAAGGAGAATGTGACACACTATCTGAATATCTCCTTTAGGCAAAGTAACCTCTTACAGTGTTAACATCACAGAAGAAATAGTATAACTAAAAGAACTGGATTGCAAGTGAATTGAATTAATTATTGAAATCAGTGCTATATTTACAACATTGTTCTGGGTGCTTGGAAGGGTTTCGGGCGCCTGGGAGGGGATAAAACTTTATCCCCGACGCTTCGGTCAACGTCCACATCATCGCTGATAAGTTTTAGGTTCCGAGTGCTCAGAAGCGTTCTGGGCGCCCGAACCACATTAAAGGCTCCGAGCGCCCGAAATGGTTCCGGTCGCCTGGACCACATAAGACAACCTAGTTGGCTTTTTGTGGTTCGATTCCTCTACTCTGGTTCAGCTCGTCTCAGTCAGGGTCAGTCCGGGTCTTCCACTCTGGCTCCGCTAGCTTGGGTGATCTCGGCCATCCGGAATAGAGCTCACCCGAACCCAACTTCCGGCCTTCTCCTCGAGTAGTTTTCCTCCTCGGTTTCTCATCCCTCTAACGTCACGTACGTTCTTCTCGTCCATAGGTGCAATCTTTTGCGGCACCTCATCCTTCGGATACACCGAGCCCGTCGGCTCTCTCCCCATGTCGTCCTTCTCGTTAACCGCATTTTTCGCTTGACTTCCTGTGCTTCTAAACTCCTACACACTTAGACACAAGGGATAAACCAAACAGGACCTAACTTAACTTTTTTAATCACATCAAAACAACCTTGGGGTTCCAACAATCTCCCCCTTTTTGATGTGACTAACCCAAGTTAAGCTAGGATAAACCAACATAATATAAAAACAAAAGCTTACAAATAAGTGCAAATAAGATTTTTCAATGAAAAATTATACCTCCCCCTAGACTTAACATTCTTCTCCCCCTATGATTACTTAAAAAATCGGGTTTCTTAACAAGTCTAAGGTTAAATTTTTTAAAAAATTTGTAATAAATTATAAAATTTTAACTGTTAAAAAAATTTCTAAGTAAGAAAATTTCCAAAAAATTTCTAAGTATTTTTAATTTTCTAAGTTTAAAATAAGATTTTTATGCAATGGAAAAAATACAGTAACAGAAATAATTTAAATATTAAATTTTTATTTTTTGAAGAAATTTTAATTAAAAAATTTTGCAATAAATTAGAAAGTGTTAAGTGTTGCAAAATTTTCTAAGTATATATATATATATATATATATATATATATATATATATATATATATATATATATATATATAATTTTTTAAAAAAAAATATTTCTGCAAACATAAATATTTTTGAAAATTTTCTAAAACAAATTGAATTACCCTTTAAAGCATAATTTAATTTTAATTTAATGTTTTTTCAGTTAGTCAATTAAACTTTTTATTTCAATACTTGGCTTCTAGGCAGTGGCAAGGCACTAGGCCTTCTTGGTTATTGGAGCAACAACTACTTTCTAGACAAAGTCTCATAAAGAAATTAAATGTTTAATTTCCTTGCTAAAAGTGCTAAGTCTAATTTTACTTTTAAATTAAACAAGTTTTTGGAACCCAATAGAGGTTCCTTCCTATAGGGTTAATCAGATATTTTCTAAGTATATAAGCTTTTGATATTTTTTGATATGACTTTTGTGAAATCTACAGTACTAGTTTAATCCTCTTTAATTTCTAAAAGCAGAAATATTTGAACAAGCAGAATTTCTTGATTTTTCTATTTCTTCGTTTAATTTATCATTTTCAAGTATTACTTTATCAAAATCTTCTATCACACATGATTTTGCTAAAATTATTTTTATTTCTAAGTTTTTATTTTTTAATTTATTATTATTTTTTTTAATTTTTACATAGATTTTACAATGGACTTAATATAAAAATAAAGTTGATCAGGAGGTAAGAGGCATACCTCACTTACCATATCAGACTTGAAGCCTGACTCTCCCCCTACTTCGCTGCATTCATCTGAAGTTGCTCCCCATTCATCGATGCTGGCTTCTGATGTACTTTGCCCTTCATAGCTTGACATTAGTGCTAGTTCAACATATTCTTGTATTTCAGACTCAGATGATGAAGTGTCGTCTCAAGTAACTTTTAAATTCTTGTGCTTCTTGGGTATCTTGACTTTATCCTTCTTGAGTTCTGGGCAATTCTCTTTTAAGTGTCCTTCCTTTTGACACTGGTAGCAACGAACCCTTCTTCCATTCCTTGGATTTTTCTTATTCTGCATTTCTTTAAATTTATTATATCTAAAGAATTTTTTAAAAATCCTTACCATATAAGCTTTTTGATCTTCTTCTGAGTCTAACACGGGTTCATCCTTCTTGGTTGCATTTAGGGCCGTAATCTGGCTTAATTCTTTTAGTGTCCCTGTACATCTAGTTTCATGTAATTCAAGAGTAGAAAACAGTTCCTCTAAGGTACTTACCTCCAGGTCCTTTGAGATGTAGTAGGTGTCGATTATTGAGGTCCATTTTGGAGTCCTGGGAAAGGCGTTGAGTGCGTAGCGTATGGTGTCCTGGTTGGTTACTGTTTCACAGAGGTTCTCGAGTCTAGTAATTAATTCTTTTACCTTCGTGTGTAGATCAGCTACTTTCTCACCTCTTTCCAGATGAATATTGGCCAATTTGTTCCAAAGTATGTCTCTTCTTGCGAGCTTGGCTGCGGATGTACCTTCGTGGAGTTCCAAGAATTTTTCCTAGGGTTCTTTGATCGATGAGTAGCTTCCGATGCAGTTAACTTTTTGAGGCGGCAACACGCTCAGCAAGTGATATTTCACCCGATTATTTTCTATAGAATAATTTTGCTCCTTCTTTGTCCAAAGACTCTCTTCTTTTTCCTCTCCATTTTGATTCGTAGGAGCTACAAAATCATATTTTATTATTAAACGAATTTTAAAATTGGTTTTTAGAAATACCTCCATACGACATTTCCAGTGTGCAAAGTCTCCCTCGATTTTTGGCGAAACGATGCTTGGTCCAACCATTGGTTGCTTTGCTTCGATCAACGGTTAGTCCTTCTGAAGTGCCCTCACTCTGATACCACTTGTTGGTCCCTTTGGAGGCTGACAAGAGAGGAGGGATGAATTGCCATGAAAAAATAAATCTAGCCTTTCTCGACTTATAACTAAATAAAGAACACTTGTAATTAAAAAGAAAGAGATTAATTACAAAGAGAATAGACACAAAGGAGTTACTTGGTTTGCAATCAGAAGATTGCTAATCTAAGGAAAATGTTGCGCACTATCTGAAGATCTCCTTCGAGTGGAGTAGCCTCTTACAGCGTTAACAGTACAGAAGAAATAGTATAACTAAAAGAACTGGATTATAAGTTAATTGAATTAACTGTTAAAATCAGTGCTATATTTATAGCAGTATTCTGGGCGCTTGGGAGGGGATAAAACTTTATCCCCAATGCTTCGGTCAATGTCCACATCATCGCTAATAAGTTTTAGGTTTCGGGCGCCCGGAACGGTTCTGGGTGCTCAGAAGGGTTCTGGGCTCCCGGACCACATTAAAGGCTCCGGGCGCCCGGAATGGTTCCGAGCGCCCGGACCACATAAGTCAACCGAGTTGACTTTTTGTGGTGCAATTCCTCTGCTCCAGTTCAGCTCGTCTCAGTCTGAGTGTTTCGCTCTGGCTCCGCTAGCTTGGGTGATCTCGGCCATCCGGAATAGGGCTCACCCGAACTCAACTTCTAGCCTTCTCCTTGAACAACCTTCCTCCACGGTTTCTCATCCCTCGAACGTCGCGTACGTTCTTCTCGTCCACCGGTGTACTCTTCCGCAGCACCTCGTCCCTCGGATACACCGAGCTCGTCGGCTCTCTCCCTGTGGCGTCCTTCTCGCTAGTTGCATCTTTCGCTTGAATTCCTGTGCTCCTAAGCTCATACACACTTAGCCACAAGGGATAAACCAAACATGACCTAACTTAACTTGTTTAATCACATCAAAACAACCTTGGGGTTCCAACAAAAGGTACCCGCCTTAATCAGTAGTTTGTATCGGAACAAATCCCACTTGGAGATGCTCATCTTGAATCAACATTGTGCAAATCACATGATATACAATTTAGCTAATCACGTATACAACAACTAGCTAAACCCAAACCCAATCCTAATTCAATTAGGTAATCTCGTTTAATTCTACCTAACAATCCAAATCTAATTAGATAATGACTCCATTATTAAACCACCAATCAATTCCCTAATTCTCACCAATCTATCCATTAATCGTCAACTAATCAAATCTAATGTAGATATAAAATCAACTTTAGAACTCACCTATATCCATGTACATCGCTGTTAACTCACCGACGGAGCACCCGCTGCTAGTAAAATATGGCCAGAGCTAGAAAATTTGATAGTCTCCAAATCTAGCACCCTAAATCACAAATCAACACATCCCCTCTGAGCATCAACCAAATCACTAATTATATAACTTTCTTAAACAAAAGACTTTACCCATATCTGTGCCAACAGATTCAATTCATGTGGAGAACCCACTTCTGGCAACTAGGCGATAATCTGTGTCACCAGTGGAATGGAGGATGTAGGAGCTTCGGTGGTGACATAAAATCAGGGCCACGAGATTGGTGGTGGCTGTTGTGGTGTCAAGCCAAGGAAAAGAAGAGAACGACAACCATGTGGCGCTAGCACAATCAATCGGCAATGGCTAACCGGAACCTGATGCGATCGTACGGTGACACAAAGTAGGGATCCGGCAAAATCGAGCAACGATGTAGAGCAGAGGAGGAAGAGGTCGACCCTAGTAGATTAACCCTAAGATCGGAGACGCGATGTCGAGCAGAGATCCGATGTGACTAACAAATTCTAGTAGAGATCCATCACGCTCGGTCGGTTGGGGGTCGACATCTAGGACTCGGCTGAAGACATGGGATCAGATGCTTGGCTTCCGACGAGCACATGGTGTCTGCGACCAGGAGAGAGGAGATCAAGTGGCACTCGGGTGGCTGGCAGTCGACGTCAGGCAGTGATAGTCGATGGTGATGCAGAGAGAAGAGCAAGGGGGAAGAGGTCGTGGTCGAGCAAATGAAGAAGGAATCGGGATGCTCCGCAAGTTGTTTGTGTTGGCGATGAGATGAAGAGAAGGGAAACATGGTCGGTGATCGGTTGGCGCCGATTTGCACTTTGGGTGGTGGCACGAGGAGGGGAAAAGGAGTGCGGCGGAGATGGGGGAAGAGGAAAGAATCGAGAGAAGGGGAAGGCGTTAGGGATCGGGGGAAGAAGATGGAAATCGGTGAGGAATAAGTTTAGTTTTTGCTTCCAGGTTTAATTTCATTAAACCCTGAGTTGATTTCCCAATCAACTCCCATTTAATTGGATATTTCAAACAGACTTTTCCTAAGCGTATAAATTCATCCCCTCAAACTACAACATTCGAGCTCTGAAAAATTCCTAAAAAATCCTAAAAAATTCATTAAGGTTATTCATCCATTTTACCTTATTATAATATTATTATTCTATTATGATATTTTACATTATCCCTCGCTAATAATAATTTGGTCTCCAAATTTATATTATTTACCATCAGCAAGTACTAGCAATAGATAAACAATATAGATGTTGAATGAAAAATCTAACCCACATACCTCAAGTAAAAAGATGGGGGGTATAGAGCTCGGATTATATCCTCAAGCTCCCAATTAGTCTCCTCATCAGAATGATACTGCCATATGACTTTAACCAGCAGGATAGTCTTGTTCCGCAGCTGAGGCTCCCTGTGTAACACCCACGAAATATTTGAGCTATACATACGAGTATTCTATTTTAGAATAAAAGGGAAATGGAAATAGAACCAAAAAGAAATAAAAAGAAAGAGGAGTTAAGATTTGAACCATGAACCCCTCATAATAGATAAAGCTAAATTGGTGCATGATAACCACTAGAGTCATGAATGATATATGAATAGAAAAGAATGGAAATTGTAGTTAAAAGTAAGAGTATGATTAAGTAAGGGAACAAGAGAAAATCAAGTAGCTTTCCTCCTCTTCCTCTTGGTTAAGAGAAGAAGCAAGCAAAAGACAAGTTGCCTTTCTTCTTTCTTCTCTCTATTTCAGTGGGAATGAAGAGGGTGAGAGAATAGAGGAGTCAAGGGGATGAATTGAGACATTTTTCATCCTCATTGAGAATAAATATGAATGAGAAGAGAAAGGAGAGAAAGTTTGGCTACTTCTTCCTCCTTCTCCTTCTTCCTCCTCCACCGAGACCTAAACCTCTCCCTCTCTCATTTCTGAAATCCAAGCTAAGGTTTTCTTCCTAAGAAAACTAATTCACAAAAAGGAGTCCTCAAGATCTACTCCTTAGAAGCAAGAGAAGCAAAAAGGGAAAACTAGGAAGAGAAGCTTCTTCTTCCTCTTCACAAGAGTACTTTCTTTTAAGAAAAAACTAAGCAAGAAGTTGTAAGTATCCCCTCACCTATGGTACAAGTAGTTCATGTGTTTTTCCATGAGGTTAGATTGCTTAAAAACCTAGGGTTACTTCTTGAAACTTTCGGCCAAGACATGAATAAAAGACTTAGAGAAGTTTAAGGTCTAACTAAGCATGCTCACTATGTTCTTATGATATGTACCCTAGGATAGGAGGTTAGTTAATGTTCTTATGCTTGTATGCTTACTTAAAACTTAGATTCATGTTATTAAACTTTCGGCCAAGGTATGAATAAAAGACCTAGGAAAGCTTAAGACCTAAACCAAACATGCTCACTATATTCTTATGATATGTACCCTATGATAGGAGATTAGTTTGGTGTTCTTATGCTTGTATGTTGCTTAGAACTTAAATTCATGTTCATAAAGTTTTCAGCCATGATGGAAATAAATGCCTAGGAGAGGTTAAAAATTTAGTCTACCATGCTCATGACTTGCTTTATGATAGGGTATGAAGAGTACTTAGTGTTTTCACACTCGTATGTTGATTGGAACCTAAATGCATGCCACCTTAGGGAATTAGGGTTTCGGCCATGATAGAAATGAAGGCCTAGAAGTGTTTAAAATTTAAGCTATCATGCTCATGACTTTCCTTATGAAATGGTATGAAGATTTCTTAGTGTTTCATGCTTGTATGTTGCTTGGAACGTAGATGTATTCCAACTTAGGGTTTCAGCCATGAGGGTATTAAAGACCTAGGAGAGCTTAAAACTTAGTCTAACATGCTCATGGTTTTCCTTATGATATGATATAAAGTTAGCTTGATATTCTTATGCTTGTTTGTTGCTTAGAACTTATATTCATTTCCTTAAAACTTTCGGCCCTGATTAGATTTAAGGCCTAAGGAAGCTTAAAAACCAAATCTAATATGCTCATGGTTTTCCTTATGATATGATATGAAGTTAGCTTGATATTCTTATGCTTGAATGTTGTTTAGAACTTAGTTTCATGCTCCTCAAGTTTCGGCCACAATCAAGTTAAAAGACCTAGGAAGCTTAGAACCTAAACTAAACATGCTCATGATGTTCTTTGTGGTATATGATATGGAATTGGTTTAGGGTTCACATGCTTTTATGTTGCTTGTAACTTAGGGTTAGGCTTGGTAACTTTCGGCCATAACAAGACCAAGGACCTAGGAAGCTTGGAACTTAAACTAAACATGCTCATGATGTTCTTTATGGTTTATGATATGAAATTGGTTTAGGGTTCACATGCTTTTATGTTGCTTGTAACCTAGGGTTAGGCTTGGTAACTTTCGGCCATAACAAGACCAAGGACCTAGGAAGCTTGGAACTTAAACTAAATATGCTCATGATGTTCTTTATGGTTTATGATATGAAATTGGTTTAGGGTTCACATGCTTTTATGTTGCTTGTAACCTAGGGTTAGGCTTGGTAACTTTTGGCCATAACAAGACCAAGGACCTTGGAAGCTTGGAACTTAAACTAAATATGCTCATGATGTTTTTTATGGTTTATGATATGAAATTGGTTTAGAGTTCACATGCTTTTATGTTGCTTGTAACCTAGGGTTAGTACCTTGCATGTTTCGGCCACTTCATGGAATTAGGGTTAGAAACCTAATTATAATTTTCTATGTGTCTCACATGCTATGATATGAATTAGGAGATGCTGGTTAATGTGTTTCCATACATGATTATGTTTCTCTATGATATGTCATATGCTCATTTATGTATGTTTATGAATCATGCATGATGATGTCTCTTATGATGGGCTATATGTTCAAGTATGCATGCTTTATGATATGACAAGTAAAGGCCTAAGAGATGCTTCCCTATTAGTTGGGACTAAGAGCACTCTTTATGATATGACAAGTTAAGGCCTAAGAGTTACTTCCCTATTAGTTGGGACTAAGAGCACTCTTCATGATATGATAAATAAATATGACATATTACTTTACTTTTATGTGGCTTGTATCGGACCTTAGTGTCCAAAGGGATGGGCTCCTTAGTTCGCCCCTAGGTCGACGGACGTAGTATGGACCTAGTATCCCTAGTAGGTTCGGGATTAGCTACCCCGTCCTAGGGATTGCGTGCATTTATGTTATGTGGTACATAGCCGGGCCCCCCTCATGTTGAGATTATATTTAAGTATTATATGATATTGTTTTAAAGACATCCTGCACATGACATGATGCATGTTTTTGAAAGACATCTTGCATATACTCTTATGATATGATATGATTGGCATGATGCTCTTTTATGATATTTTATAATATGATATGATGCTCTTTTATGACATGATATGATATGACATGATGCTCCATTACGATATGATATGATATGACATAATGCTCTTTTATGATATGATATGACATGATGTTTTGTTTGTAGAATGTTATGATATGTTATGATGCTCTTTTACATGATACGATGTTTTAGATGTTTATGGCTCCATGCTATATGTTTATGTGATTATGCTATGATACATGGTTTTTGTGAGTAGAAAAGGATTTTACTAAGCATGTGCGCTTATAGTTACTTTCCTTGTACCGCAGATAAAGGTAAAGGATGGATAAACTAAGGGAGCAGCAGGAGGGGCAAGAGATGTATGTGGTAGTGGCTCGGCTAAGAGAAAAGATCTGCTTATGTTAATTTATGTTTGATATGAACCATGTCTATCTTATGTTTATGTTCTGCATGATTTCATAATACTTATTCATGTTTATGTTGGGAATGGATATCATGACTTTTAAAATTCAAATTAGGCTTAACATGTTCATATGATCATAAATGGTTAGTTTATAAACTTAAGAGAACATATATGATTAATTAAGATATTTCTGCTGCTTTAGAATTAATTTAATATGCATGTATGTATGTTTCCCCTTGTAAGTAACCCCGCCCTAGCAGAGGGGCGGGCGTTACAAGTTGGTATCAGAGCCAGGTTAGCCTTCCTACTACACACACATCAAGCCTCCATCCTACCGCTCCAAGTAAGAATCTCTATACTTACTCTATTTTTCTTTATGCATGATAAGAAATGCTTTTAGTATGCATGAACATAAGTATAACTGATATGAACTGCCTTTATGTATGATAAGCAATGTTTAATATGCACGGATATAAGTAGGGATGACTATGGACTAATGCTAGCCTTATTGTCATTCATGAAGATAGATATGGCTAGAAGACGCGGTAACAGGACCGAGGAGACAGTGACTCCACCAGATCTGACACAAGTAGTCACAGACCTCCAGCGTCAGATCAAGGAACAACAACAAGTAATCACTGCTTTGATGAATCAGCAAGGAAACTCTGTCACCCCACCAGCAAATCAGAATACATTACCCGTCATACCTACAGCTGCACCAGTACCACCGGTAGCCCCTGCCCCAGTGGTCCGACAGGAGACTTACTTAATATAGTGGCTAAGGCTGAAGCCGGAGAACTTCACGGGTACTTGTGAGCCATGGGACGCCCAAGCCTGGTTCAAGACGGTGGAAAGTATAGTGGAACTGCTGGACTGGCCCGTATCAGAAAAGATCAAGTGCGTGTCATTCTTCTTTTTCAGAGACGCAAGAATGTGGTGGGAAAGGGTTAAGGTCAAGAGACAAGTTAATCAGATGAACTGGGCGGACTTCGAAACAGAGTTCTTCGAGGAGTTTTTCCATATGCGGGTAAACTGACATTATGACGAGTTCACCGAGTTCCGGCAAGGTGACTTATCAGTTAACGAAGCAGTGAAGCGCTTCGACCGTCTCGCACGCCTCTGCCCAGAGTTGGTCAGCACGGAAAGAGAAAGGGTCAGACTGATGCTGAAGATGCTCCGACCCGAGATAGCTTTGAATGTGGCTGGCGGAATTAATAGACCGCAGACTACAGAAGAACTGGTCAGCAGTGCCCTGATCACCGAACACTATCAGAAGGCGATGAACGAGAGTAAGAATCAAGCACAGACAGAAGGAGAGAAACCTCAAGGTACCAAAGCAAGCTGGAAAGGAAACCCTAATGGAAAAAGAAAGCAATGGAACAACACTAAAGGAGGTCCAGCGAATAAGCAACCTAAGTACCCTCAGTGTACCACTTGTGGGAAGCAGCATTCCGGAGTATGCCACAAGGGTATGAGAAAGTGTTACAGTTGCGGACGGGAAGGACATATGGCTAAAGACTGCCCTATCCAGTCCCAAACACCATCTCAACATTATAACCAGAACAGGAGTGCCCCCTCACAGCTACACCAGATGCAAGCTGCCATTGAAGGGACTCCGATTAGCCAAGGGAGATTGGAAGCCCCGCTAGTTATGATGAATGTCAGGGTTTTCTCTCTCACCAAAGAAGATGTGGCGAGTGGTTCTACAGTTGTCACAGGTCAGCTACCTATTTTCAGTCAGTATGCTAATGTGTTATTTGATACTGGGGCGACACACTCGTTTGTCTCTACAGCCTTCATGGAAAAGTTAGAGATACCACCACAAGCCTTAAATGACAAATTCTTAACAACCCTGCCTTCGGGAGAAGTAATGCCATCTACTCATATGTTGCGGGTCGCGCCCATCAGAATCGTAGGCAGAGAACTCTATTGTGATCTGATAGTGCTTGACATGCAGGATTATGATAATATATTGGGCATGGATTTCCTGAGCAAGTATGGTGCTTCGATCGATTGCTGTAAAAGAAAAGTAGTTTTCCGACCTGAAGCTAAACCGATATTCGAATTTATTGGGGAACCCAAGGGAAATTGGTGCTACGGGGCCGAAGATGTGACCGGACAACTCTCTACCCTGACTATAGCACCGACGTTGTTCGATGATGTATTGGGGAAGTAAACTCGTGACCCAAGCGTCTAGAGGATAAAGCAAGAAGCCTTAGAGGGAAAGAATGATGGATTTCGTATCGCTGACAGTGGAATATTATACCTTAAGGATCGTTTATGTATTCCCGACGATCCAAAGTTACGAAAGAAGATACTAGAAGAAGCCCATGTAACACCCTATGCAATGCATCCTGGATCCACCAAAATGTACCAAGATCTGAAAAAGAAATTCTGGTGGTTCGGTATAAAAAGAGATGTGGCTCAGTATGTCAGTACCTGCTTGACCTGCCAGAGGATTAAAGCAGAACACCAGAGGCCTGGAAGATTACTGCAGCCAATCCAAATTCCAGAATGGAAATGGGAAGATATCTCTATGGACTTTATTTCAGGATTACCTAAGACAACAAATAGCTATGACACTATATGGGTAATCATGGACAGATTAACAAAATCCGCCCATTTCCTAGCAATCAAGATGACTTATTCAATTGAGCAACTGGTTCAATTATATGTCAAGGAAATTATTAGATTATATGGGATTCCTAAGACCATCATTTCTGACAGGGATGGTCGCTTTATTTCACATTTTTTGGAATGTGTTCAGAAGGCTCTTGGCACAAAGTTATTGTTCAGTACTGCCTTCCACCCTCAAACCGACGGACAAACAGAAAAGGTGAATCAAGTACTAGAAGACATGTTACGAGCTTGCGCCTTAGACTTCAAAGGGAGCTGGTGCTGATATTTATGCTTAGTAAAATTCGCCTACAACAATAGTTACCAAGCTACTATTGGAATAGCGCCCTACGAGGCTTTGTACGGAAGGAAATGTAGATCCCCAATATGTTGGTACGAAGGCTGTGAAAAGAAGGAGATGGGATTTTGAACATAGTTCATTAACAACACCACCCGTGCTATACAGAACATCCGCCAAAGAATAGAAACTGCTCAGAGTCGACAGAAGAATTACGCAGATAAGCGACGAAGGGCATTGGAATTCAGTGTCAGAGACTCAGTATTCCTCAAGGTAGCTCCTATGAAAGGAGTAATGAGGTTCAGAAAGAAGGGAAAGCTAAGCCAACGTTATGTGGGACCATATCAAGTTCTGAAAAGAGTTGGCAAGATAGCTTACGAAATATAGCTGCCTCAGGAGATGTCAGCCATCCACAACGTGTTCCACGTTTCGATGATAAAGAAATGTATTCCGAGCACGGACCAAGTGATCGAACCATAGACAGTACAAGTACAAGAGGACCTAAGTTATGAGAGCCGACCGGTTCAGATATTAGATCGAGATATCAAAAGACTAAGGAACAAAGAGGTACCTTTAGTAAAAGTCCTGTGGCAAAATCAACGGTTCGAAGAAGCCACTTGGGAACGAGAAGACGATATGAAACGGAAGTATCTGGAGCTATTTTAAGTAAGAGGATGAACTTTCTATGAGGTATGGGGTACTGTAACACCCACGAAATATTTGAACTATACATACGGGTATTCTATTTTAGAATAAAAGGGAAATGGAAATAGAACCAAAAAGAAATAAAAAGAAAGAGGAGTTAAGATTTGAACCATGAACCCCTCATAATAGATAAAGCTAAATTGGTGCATGATAACCACTAGAGTCATGAATGATACATGAATAGAAAAGAATGGAAATTATAGTTAAAAGTAAGAGTATGATTAAGTAAGGGAACAAGAGAAAATCAATTAGCTTTCCTCCTCTTCCTCTTGGTTAAGAGAAGAAGCAAGCAAAAGACAAGTTGCCTTTCTTCTTTCTTCTTTCTATTTCAGTGGGAATGAAGAGGGTGAGAGAATAGAGGAGTCAAGGGGATGAATTGGGACATTTTTCATCCTCATTGAGAATAAATAGGAATGAGAAGAGAAAGGAGAGAAAGTTTGGCTACTTCTTCCTCCTCCTTCCTTCTCCTTCTTCCTCCTCCACCGAGACCTAAACCTCTCCCTCTCTCATTTCCGAAATCCAAGCTAAGGTTTTCTTCCTAAGAAAACTAATTCGCAAGAAGGAGTCCTCAAGATCTACTCCTTAGAAGCAAGAGAAGCAAAAAGGGAAAACTAGGAAGAGAAGCTTCTTCTTCCTCTTCACAAGAGTACTTTCTTTTAAGAAAAAACTAAGCAAGAAGTTGTAAGTATCCCCTCACCTATGGTACAAGTAGTTCATGTGTTTTTCCATGAGGTTAGATTGCTTAAAAACCTAGGGTTACTTCTTGAAACTTTCAGCCAAGACATGAATAAAAGACTTAGAGAAGTTTAAGGCCTAACTAAGCATGCTCACTATGTTCTTATGATATGTACCTTAGGATAGGAGGTTAGTTAATGTTCTTATGCTTGTATGCTTACTTAAAACTTAGATTCATGTTATTAAACTTTCGGCCAAGGTATGAATAAAAGACCTAGGAAAGCTTTAGACCTAAACCAAACATGCTCACTATATTCTTATGATATGTACCCTATGATAGGAGATTAGTTTGGTGTTCTTATGCTTGTATGTTGCTTAGAACTTAAATTCATGTTCATAAAGTTTTCGGCCATGATGGAAATAAATGCCTAGGAGAGGTTAAAAATTTAGTCTACCATGCTCATGACTTGCTTTATGATAGGGTATGAAGAGTACTTAGTGTTTTCACACTCGTATGTTGATTGGAACCTAAATGCATGCCACCTTAGGGAATTAGAGTTTCGGCCATGATAGAAATGAAGGCCTAGAAGTGTTTAAAATTTAAGCTATCATGCTCATGACTTTCCTTATGAAATGGTATGAAGATTTCTTAGTGTTTCATGCTTGTATGTTGCTTGGAACCTAGATGTATTCCACCTTAGGGTTTCGGCCATGATGGGATTAAAGACCTAGGAGAGCTTAAAACTTAGTCTAACATGCTCATGGTTTTCCTTATGATATGATATGAAGTTAGCTTGATATTCTTATGCTTGTATGTTGCTTAGAACTTATATTCATTTCCTTAAAACTTTCGGCCCTAATTAGATTTAAGGCCTAAGGAAGCTTAAAAATCAAATCTAATATGCTCATGATTTTCCTTATGATATGATATGAAGTTAGCTTGATATTCTTATGCTTGAATGTTGTTTAGAACTTAGTTTCATGCTCCTCAAGTTTCGGCCACAACCAAGTTAAAAGACCTAGGAAGCTTAGAACCTAAATTAAACATGCTCATGATGTTCTTTGTGGTATATGATATGGAATTGGTTTAGGGTTCACATGCTTTTATGTTGCTTGTAACTTAGGGTTAGGCTTGGTAACTTTCGGCCATAACAAGACCAAGGACCTAGGAAGCTTGGAACTTAAACTAAACATGCTCATGATGTTCTTTATGGTTTATGATATGAAATTGGTTTAGGCTTCACATGCTTTTATGTTGCTTGTAACCTAGGGTTAGGCTTGGTAACTTTCGGCCATAACAAGACCAAGGACCTTGGAAGCTTGGAACTTATACTAAATATGCTCATGATGTTCTTTATGGTTTATGATATGAAATTGGTTTAGAGTTCACATGCTTTTATGTTGCTTGTAACCTAGGGTTAGGCTTGGTAACTTTCAGCCATAACAAGACCAAGGAGCTAGGAAGCTTGGAACAAAAACTAAATATGCTCATGATGTTCTTTATGGTTTATGATATGAAATTGGTTTAGAGTTCACATGCTTTTATGTTGATTGTAACTTAGGGTTAGTACCATGCATGTTTTGTCCACTTCATGGAATTAGGGTTAGAAACCTAATTATAATTTTCTATGTGTCTCACATGCTATGATATGAATTAGGAGATGCTAGTTAATATTTTTCCATGCATGATTATGTTTCTCTATGATATGTCATATGCTCATTTATGTATGCCTATGAATCAGGCATGATGATGACTCTTATGATGGGCTATATGCTCAAGTATGCATGCTTTATGATATGACAAGTAAAGGCCTAAGAGATGCTTCCCTATTAGTTGGGACTAAGAGCACTCTTTATGATATGACAAGTTAAGGCCTAAGAGTTGCTTCCCTATTAGTTGGGACTAAGAGCACTCTTCATGATATGATAAGTAAATATGACATGTTACTTTACTTTTATGTGACTTGTACCGGACCTTAGTGTCCAAAGGGATGGGCTCCTTAGTTCTCCCCTAGGTCGACGGACGTAGTACGGACCTAGTATCCCTAGTAGGTTCGGGATTAGCTACCCCGTCCTAGGGATTGCGTGCATTTATGTTATGTGGTACATAGCCGGGCCCCCCTCATGTTGAGATTATATTTAAGTATTATATGATATTGTTTTAAAGACATCCTGCACATGACATGATGCATGTTTTTGAAAGACATCTTGCATATACTCTTATGATATGATATGATTGACATGATGCTCTTTTATGATATTTTATGATATGATATGATGCTCTTTTATGACATGATATGATATGACATGATGTTCTTTTACGATATGATATGATATGACATGATGCTCTTTTATGATATGATATGACATGATGTTTTATTTGTAGAATGTTATGATATGTTATGATGTTCTTTTACATGATATAATGTTTTAGATGTTTATGGCTCCATGCTATATGTTTATGTGATTATGCTATGATACATGGTTTTTGTGAGCAAGAAATGATCTTACTAAGCCTGTGCGCTTATAGTTACTTTCCTTGTACCGCAGATAAAGGTAAAGGATGGATAAACTAAGGGAGCAGCAGGAGGGGCAAGAGATGTATGTGGTAGTGGCTCGGCTAAGAGAAAAGATCTGCTTATGTTAATTTATGTTTGATATGAACCATGTCTATCTTATGTTTATGTTCTGCATGATTTCATAATACTTATTCATGTTTATGTTGGGAATGGATATCATGACTTTTAAAATTCAAATTAGGCTTAACATGTTCATATGATCATAAATGGTTAGTTTATAAACTTAAGAGAACATATATGATTAATTAAGATATTTCCGCTGCTTTAGAATTAATTTAATATGCATGTATGTATGTTTCCCCTTGTAAGTAACCCCGCCCTAGCAGAGGGGCGGGTGTTACACCCTGTGGTCCAGAATCCATACCAGAACCTCCTTGTAGGTAACGTCAAACTGAATAGGAACTTATATATCTATCAGAACATGTGTTGGGTCGGATACGTATCTCCTTAGCATGGACACATGGAATACATTGTGAATGTCTGCCAGAGACGATGGTAGCGCCAGATGGTAAGCTACCGCTCCAATCCTCTCCAAGATCTAGAAATGCCCAATGTAACGTGGAGCTAGCTTACCTCGGAGACCAAATCTCCTCACCCCTTTCGTAGGCGTGACTCTCAGAAATACATGGTTGCTAGTAGAGAACTCCAGGGATCTCCATCTCCGATCAGCATAACTCTTCTGATGGTCCTGCGTCTCGAACATCCTCCATCTAATAGTGTGTACCAACTCTGCCTCCTGTTGAGCTCTATGAGGTCCTAGCAGCTGGGTCTCCCCAATCTCAATCCAGAGGGTGGGTGTCCTACAAGGTCTACCATACTGTAACACCCGTAAATTTCCTCTATTCCAAAAGAGCAAAAAGAAATAAAATAAGATAAAAAGAAATAAAAAATAGGTTTATAAATGGCCTTGGGATAGGATTGAACCCAAGACCTTTTGTTTAAGATTAGTTGAAGTTGCAATTAGGATGGTGGTAAAGCATCACATTGGTAATAGGAAATAATTCCTTATGAGCATATTTTTGTGTGAAGAGATGCTTTGACTTCCACTTGATATAAAAGGGAAAGGAAGAGATGAAAACCTAACTTTTCATCTCCTCTTCTTTCCCTAGCCGAATTTCCTCTTCTCCCTTTCATGTTTCAGCCAAGAAACCCTAAGGCTTCAATTCTTAAGGCTTTTCAAGGGGAGAATCCAAGGGAAGGTGTCCCCCAAGGAGGTAGTTCGTACGGGGAAGGGTACCTTGGAGCGTACAAGAGAGGTTGTCTTCCCTACATCTAGAATAGTAAGATCTAGATCTAACGAAAGCATGTAAGTACCTCTCACTTGCAGTATAAGTTATTTGATTTATGCATATAAGAACTTCCTTGTTGTAATTGGGATAGTTGTATGCATAGTTAAGAACTAAGCATGTACACATGTTAAAGAAGTAAACATGTTAACAAGTTACAAGCAATCATATGTAAGATGCCCCTCTAAACTTTTGGGATTAAGAGCACGTTTGGAGTATTTGATTTGCTTCCCATTAAGTTTTGGGACTAAGAAGCATAATCAAGTGCCCCAAGGTGCTTCCCTATAAGTGTGAGGGATTAAGTGCACACAAGGTGTTTGTTGAAATGACAAGTTAGTGCAAGTATAAGAAAGAAGTATTAAAAGAAAGTATTTTACTTTAAGATGGCATATACTGGACACAAGGTTCATGGGTGGGCTCCTAGATCGCCCCTAGGCCCCTAGATCTCCTAATAGTACCTTAATAAGTTAGGGATTAACTACCTCGGACTTTATTAAGGATGCGCGCAAAGTGGTACAATGTCGGCCCTAAAGCAAGTGATTATTATTTTCACTAATATGTAAGATAAAGTTTTTAAAGCTCATTGATTTGTTAAAGTGAAAACCTTATTAAGTTAAGAACTAGAGTTAGAGAGTGCAGGGTTTGATCTCTATAGCATAGCAAGTTCTATGTTTTTCATTGCATGGTTTTAATTGGAGGTTTTGCATGATAAATTGATTTAAAAATGCATGTCATATTGTGAATTATGGACAAGCACATGTTTTGGGTTCCGTAAGTAATTTGAAAAGCATGTTCTCTTTTAAAAAGCATGATATCTTTTAATGCAGTGTTTTATGAGTAGATGGTACTTGCTAAGCATCCACTTATAGTTTGCATTTTCTTATACTACAGATAAAGGTAAAGGAAAGCTAAAGTAAGGAGGGGCGGCAGGAGCAATATTTGCTGGTGTATGTGACGGAACAGTGGGAAGTGATCTTGGAACTTGCTAGTGCATGGAATATGTTAGATTTTGGTACTGATGGACCTATTTCCATATCCCATTTAGTATAAAAATACTATTAAGAGTTGTGTATGATGAAATTGACAGTTTGTTGGCAATTAGCATGTCAAAGACTCTTCCTAAAGAAATGGGAGGGAATTGTAAGCCAAGAGGGAGTACAAAGGGGAGAATCAACCCCCTTTGTAGTGTTGTGTGTGACCCCTGCATGACCCGTGACATGGTCATGTGGGCCACACGGCCATCACCTGCTCCCTCTCGGCCAGGGTGACATGGTCGTGTGGATTCACACGGCCATCACCTGCTCCCTCTCAGGTAGGATGACACAGTCGTGTGGTTTCACACAGTCGTGCCCCTCTTCCTATCGGCCGGAGTGACACGGCCGTGTGGCTTCACACGGTCGTGCATCTCTCTTGATCTCGGTCAAGGTTACACAGCCGTGTGAAGCACACGGTCGTGCACCACTTCTTCTCGGGTAGGATGACACGGCCGTGTGGTTTCACACGGTCATGCACTACTTCGTCACAACCAAGGTGGCACGGTTGTGTGAGCCACACTGTCGTGCCCCTCTTCCTCACTGCCCAGGTGACACGGCCATGCGGAAGCCACACGGTCGTGCCCTGCTCCAGCAGGTAAGGCCTTACACGGCCGTGTGGCGCACACGGTCGTGCCCAAACTTAGGTCTGCTAAGGTCACACGGCCGGCCATCACCACCACATGCCCATAGCATGCCCCTTCACGGGTAGGGCCACAGGGCTAGTTAGGGTCACATGGTCCAGACCCCTCAGCAACTATAGAGTTCCTCTCAGCTCTGCTTCTCTCCAAACCATGGCTTAATAGTCGAAACAAGCTCAGACTAGATTTCTGAATCGAGCGAAGTGCAAATAACAATGTTCTTTGAAGGTAAAAAAAGTAAAGAAGAAAAAGGTAACGTCTGTGCCCTAAGTTAGGGTATTATGAAAGGTGGTCGTTACCCATAAAATGCTTCAAATGGTGTCATTTGGATAGCCGAATGATAGCTGTTGTTGTAGGCAAACTCTACTAATGGCAGGTGGTCCTCCTAGCTGCCTCTGAAATCCATAACGCAAGACCTCAACAAGTCCTCTAAAGTCTGGATGGTCCGCTCTGACTGCCCATCTGTCTACGGATGGAATGTTGTACTGAAACAGAGTTGTGTGCCTAAGGCCTGCTACAGACTCTGCCAGAATTGGGACGTGAAACGTAGGTCTCTATTCGATATAATGCTCAAAGGAACACCATGCAATCTGATCATATCCTGACAATACAACTTTACTAATCAATCTAGAGAATCAGTCTTCCAAATCGCTAAAAAGTGTGCGGATTTAGTTAATCGATTAACGATTACCCAAATCACGTCATGACCTCATTGTGTGATAGGTAATCCCACCATAAAATCCATAGTGATGTGCTCCCATTTCCACTTCAGAATAGGAATCCTTTGAAGAAATCCGGCAGGTCTCTGGTGCTCAGCCTTCACATGCTGATAAACTAGACATCTAGCTACAACACCGCGATGTTTTTCTTCATGTCGTTCCAACAATAGGAACGTCTCAAATCTAGATACATTCGGGTGGGTTCCGCTTGGGTGGATAGCAAATCAGGATCAATGAGCCTCCTGAAGTAACTCCTCCATAATCGTATGAGATTGAGGTACATATAATCTGCCTCAGAAATAAATAATACCCTCATGATCATCTCGGGTGAACTTCGTCTACTGCCCGGAAGCTATCTGGCTACTAATGGGATGTAAGCACTGATCACCGGCCTGGGCCTCTCGGATCCTCGTCCTGATCGATGACTGAGCAACCATGGTAACCAAGATACCTTGCTTTATATGTCCCTGCTCCTCAAGGCCCAACTCAGAGAAACCCTGAATCAAGTCTGTGACTAAAACTCGGTGGTAAGCTAAAGTCCCTCTGGAATTCTGGATAAGTGCATCGGCAACTATATTAGCTTTCCCTGGGTGGTAGCTAATGGTACAATCATAATCCTTCAGGAACTCCATCCATCTCCTCTATCGAAGATTGAGTTCCTTTTGGGTGAAAAAAATATTTGAGACTCCTATGATCAGTGAGAATCTCATATGTAATATCATACAAATGATGCTGCCAAATCTTCAAAGTAAAGATAATGGCGGCCAGCTCTAAATCATGTACTGGGTAGTTTTTCTCATGCTCCTTCAATCGACGAGAAGCATAGGAGACTACCCTGCCGTGCTGCATCAAAACAGCGTGCAGACCCTATAGAGAAGCGTCGGTGTAGAGTACGAATCCTTCCTCTCCAGAGAGCAAAGCCCAAACTAGTGCCAACACTAATCTCCGCTTTAGCTCCTAGAAGCTGGTCTCGCAGGCTTCTGACCACATAAACTTCATGCCATTCCTGGTCAGGCATGTCAGCGACATAGTAATGCAGGAGAAACCCTCAACGAATTGTCTGTAATATCTGACCAATCCCAAGAATTTACGGATCTCCTGAACTGATTTTGGTTGTTCCCAGCTGGTGACAACCTTGATCTTCTGAGAATCTACCAAAATACCTCGGTTAGAAACCACGTGTCCCAGAAAATTGACTGAGGGTAGCCAAAAAGCACACTTGCTGAACTTCGCATATAGACAATGTCGTCGAAGAGGCTTCAAGACTATGTGAAGATGTTGTGCATGTTGCGCCTCGGAACGCGAGTAGATCAAAATGTCGTCGATGAAGATGATAATGAACCGATCTAGATACTCCAGGAAGACACGGTTCATCAAATCCATAAATACCGCTGGAACATTGGTAAGCCCAAATGACATTACCAAAAACTCATAATGTCCGTATATAAGGCATACTCAACCATAAGATTACTAGTAATGAATCTGTAATCCGATCACCAACTACATATCACCAAATCCATAAATATCACACATGACACTCACTATGTCACCATCAATGACAAACCCAAATAATAGATCATCAAAATAAATATCCACTAATAAATAATCAAAACAAATATCCACTAATAGGTCATCAAAATAAACATCCACTAATAGATCATTAGACAACCACACAACTCAACATTTAATCCAATAAATCATTAGAAATCAACATATCACAATATATGATCTCACAATATCCTTCAACCTCAAATCGTACTCAACAATCATCAAACATGATAACTCCCTAGTGACCAATTTTCATCATATCGGGTACCCTAATATCTAAAAGATATGAGTATAAAAACTCTATTAATCCTATCCAAAAATGTCTAAAGAGTATATCAACTATCATCTTTTAGATACTCAAATATCCACTATGAAAGAATCACAATCCAAATTTCAAAGGGTCACTCAACCTCCTGACTAAGTGTCTACCCATCAAAGAATATCACTATAAATCTCATACTCATACCCGTAAATGTCTTTTGACAAATGTCGACAAAAGATCGAACACTCTGGGCTGACATATAGACTTCAAGACCTTGGTAGAAGATCATATAGTCAAGGTCTTGACTACTTAATAGAGACAATGGTAGTTGAGTCGACCAACCATTGTCTTGTAACCCATCATACTACGATTGTTCCACCTGCGGTTCAGTAACCTCTAGTGACGAGCCATGAATACAATGGTAGAGGAGCACTATCACTATATAGCTGATCGAAATAACTGTCAATCGACTCACTGCTCCTTGAAGATCATCATAGGATATTTCCACTCAGTGATGGTGGAACTTCCTAGGTGTTAATCATCTCACACCACCTTTGTATCACTGCGGGTCATAAATTCCTAGATACCATCGAGGATATTGATACTCATCTTGATGATGATCTCAAAAAGGATTTTAAAGTTCTGAACCCCCTCTAACTACACGAATGCAATATAAAAATGACTCAGGTCGTCTCCTAACGAAATGCAACGATAGGATGGTAATTTAGAATTGTTTGTTATTTCTATTTTTGGGATTTTTAATATGGAATTGGGGGTTTTGGCTTTTGATTATAAATCCTATAAATGAAAAGCAGAACAAGAAGGAAACTAATCTAATGCTAAAATGAAATCTAACTAGGTGCCAACAATTAATCCACAATACATTGTCACACTACACTATGGATTAACCATCAACACAATTAAACTAAGAAATAAAATGACAAAGCATTAAATGAAACCTAATCTAATAAATGAAAAACAATGCAATTAATAAAGCTAAGTCTAACCTAAATTACAATTGCTGAAAATAAAAGACAACATGAAATAAAGTAAGCATTTAATGAACCCTAAAGCATTAAAGAAATATAATCTAACCTAACCTAATTGCATTCAATCAAAACTAGAACTTAAAGAAATTGAAAGAACAAGACAAAGCAAGAATTAAATATGCTAAATTGCATCAAATTGAACCTAACTACTTAAATAAACATTTCATCGAACACATGATATACATGAAACAAATTAAATGAACTACATGCAATTTAAACATGGAAATTCAAGTTAATACAAGCATTCAACCACAAAACTAATAAACATGCAAATTGACACAATTAACAAATATTAACATGAACAAAACTAAGGTAATCCAACCACAATTCATACATCCACTTCTGATTACCAACGATTACCCTCGTAGTCACACGAAGACTTGGCTCCGGAACCCCCAAAGCTGGTGGATAGTTGCTCACTACCGGAATGCTGCACGCTTCAACACGATGATGGTGAACGGATCTTCCAACAGAGAACCCTCCATTGGAAGTGGCTGGAAATGATGGAATGCCTGCTGCCGCCTCCTCCTTGCTCCACCGCCTGAACCCCAAGAAGTGGAGTTGCCAGAAGAAAGTCGGACAGTGGAGATCACAATGGAGAACCCCTCCAGTGAGGTAGTTGAACGGACTCGTCGCCGAAGCTTTCTGCCCATGTCGAGTTTGGCTCTGTCATCATTGCTGGAATCGAGAAGAAGAAGAGAGTGGGTTGTGGATGGGTGACCGACGGTAGTGAAGAGAAGAAGAGGTTAGGAAGAAGGAAGAAGAAAGGGAAGAAGTGCGGTGAAGAAGTCGCAAGCCCTAGCCACCGAGAGGAAGAAGAAGTGGACTGTAATGACCCAAATTTCCTCATTACGAGTCCTAATAGTGCTTAAAAATATTTATAAATGCTTTATAAATATTCTAGAAATTTTTAGAAATTTTTAGAGTATTTTTATGCAATTTTTGGAGTTTGTTTGGTATTTTTACAAAAAGAAACAAGTTGTAAAAAATTAAAGAGAATAAGCCGAGGTTCGAACCGAAGATCTCTGATTAAAGCAAAGCCTTTAGTTGTCTCGGCTGATCGAGTGCCCAAGCGAGGTGCAGATTAAAGAAGGGGTGGAAATATTTTAAGTAGTAGTAGTAAATAGAAAATAATTAGGAATAAAAGGGTTTCAACTGAGGTTCGAACTCGTAACCTTCAACCCGGTCCACGACTTAAGCGAAGCACGATAGCCAAGTGCCCAAGCAGGCGGTGCTGATTAAAGAAGGAGTGGAAATATTTTAAGTAGTAGTAGTAAACAGAAAATAATTAGGAATAAAAAGGTTATGAATGAGGTTCAAACCCGCAACCTCTGACCCAGTCCACAACTTAAGCGGAGTGCAATAGCCAAGTGCCCAAGCAGGTGGTGCTGATTAAAGAATGAATGAAATTTATTTAAGTAGTAGTTAATAACAGAAAATAATTAAGTATAAAAGAGATGCAGCCGAGATTCAAACCCGCGACCAATGACCCAGTCAGAGATTTAGGTGAAGCGTGATAACCAAGCGTTCACCAAGTATTTCATGAATAAATTAATGACGAATTAATCTTAAGCCATAAAAGAAATACTAAGTTATAAAGAGGGATAAGTTGATATTCTATTTTTCCTGTGACCTAAACCATCCTCTCCTCTCCTCTCACTCGCGACGGCGGTGCTTGGGCGGGAAACAAAGCCGAAGCTAGGACATTGTTTCCGGCGGCTGGCCAAGGACCAAATCCGAGGGCTTCCTCCACCATCATGATCACTTTGGCGAGGAGAACAAGTAGATGCGAAGAAGTTGCCGAGAGCTTGAGTTTTTCCGAAGCCCTAGGAGCCTTCTTCTTCGGTAGTGAGTCCAAGAACGCCAAGGTAAGTGCTACTCACCTGCGGTAAGGGTAGTTTCGAGCTTTGATTTAGTGTTTCTTTTAGTTTTCGGAATATGTTGTAAATGTTGAATATATGTTCTAAATGTATGATAGATGAATTAATTAAATGCGGTAAAAACTTACAGCGATCTCCCGCAGATCTGCAATCGACAATGACGAAGCTCGCTATCGGAAGAGCGATCACAGGATCGGAAAGCCCTCCGCAATTCCACAAACCAAATCTCGCCGCTTTGGATGTTCTCCTCTTACTCTCGTCGCACGATCGTGATTTCTCACCCTGAGCCTTGGACGGACCCCCTTTATATAGGGAAATACCCTAGGGGCATAATGGACATTTCTATTATGTGTAGTGGGGAACATGGGCCACGTTCCCCACTATCCCCATTTCTAACATCTCCCACTCGTCCAAGGTAAGTCACTAAGACTAGTTCATTCAGGTAAGTCACAAAGACTTAATAAGTCACATAGACTATTAGAGAGTTTGGTCCCATAGACCATATGAGAACATCCAATCCATACTTAGAGAAAATGGTTCGTGCGACAGCAAGCACACTGAGCGATAGTTGCTAAGAAAATTGTTACACCTTGACTTAGCCGCTCGTTGAGCAATCAATGCTAATAAAGTTGTTACACTTTGCTTAGCTGCTCAAATAAATTAGAGACACACTCTTTATGGCACATAGTCTCTTTCCTGGTGGCACATAGCCTTCATCCAGGATTCATCCAATCTTCAAATGACACACAGCCATTATCTTGAAGATATCCATGTCTTGCTATTTACCCAGATTAAATAATTTTCATTTACATCGATATGAACATCTCTAATTCCTTATAATGACCACTATGTCATGAGCATGTTCCATATCCAATATTCACATTCATTTATATACATAATAAATGGGTCGACCAATGAATAACAACAAAAGATGTAAATATATTTAATCTTCCTTTTAGCTAGAATCAATTCATTTTAATCACCGCTTTCCTAGTTATGCTCCATAGACCGAATCATCCATAGCCATAGGATACACGCTAAAGTAGCACCGATTAAAACTTCAAGTAGACAGACTAAATAGTCACTAAGGCAAAATTGAGATTAACATATAATCTCAAAGGTCTCACATAGTAGAGAAACAGGATTCATTCTCCCAACCTTTATTGTTGCAATAGCACATGTGGTATGAATCACATGCTACGATGTTATTCTCTTTACGAAAAAGAGTGCATGTTGTCTTCAAATTTAACATCGTACAGATTTCGATCTAGACATACCTAACGTCTAATCCCGAATTCAACATATGAATTCTAATCGCTTTCAACAGTTCAGAAATGGTGGGTTTATTTACTTCGATCATTATTTACACATAAATGATCTCATCTTGACACAATTATCAAGACGACCTCAACTTATGAATCTGTCTCTAATTTCATAATTTCACTACGTAAGTTGTTTCATAAGTAACGGTCTTACCCCTATTTGTACTTAACAAAGAGATGATTGTCCATGTGAGTGGACCAATCTTCACCGCCAACATGCTCACCGAGATCTTACATGAATGTAACAAATACAACATATACATCGAATAAATTATGGCAAATGACATAATCATAACACAAAGTCTGATTGTTATTTCAATATTGTTACATTCTACGAAGTCCCAAAGACTTTACATGTTCTTTAAATGACTCTTTAGTCATTGGCTTAGTAAAAGGATTCGTAAGCATAACACGTGTAGGGACATACTCAAGAATGACTTTTCTTTTCAACAATATCCCTTACAAAATTATATTTAATTTCTATATGCTTGCCTTTGCTATGATATTTGGGATCCTTACGAAAAGCTATTGTAGCTTGACCGTCATAGGAAATAATAACAAGACTCCTATTATTTTTAGCAATCTTTAAATGCTTCATAAACCATCTTAACCAGATGACTTCTTGCACAACAACTGAACGAGGTACATACTCAGCTTCTATTTTCGATAATGCTACACACGCATGCTTCTTATTGTTTCATGAGATGGGTCCACCATTCAAAAAGAAGGAATAGCCAAATGCGGTTTTCTATCATCCGTGTCCTCAGTCTAATCTGCATCCATGTACCTTTCAGACTCTGATCCTTGAAAATAGAGACAATAATCGTTGTCGCCTTCAGATATCTGAATATCCTTTATCGCCTTCCAGTGTCTCGGTCCTGGTTTGACTGGAAACGACTGACCAAGCCCACAACATAGCCGATATCGGGACGTGTACACAACATAGTGTACATCAAACTACCAATAGCACTGGCATATGGTTTTTATTCATCTCAACTATTTCCTCTGGAGTTTTAGGACACATACTCTTGCTCAACACAGTACCTTTCACAATAGGTGTATGTTCTATGTTGCAATTAGACATGCTGAAATGATGTAGCATCTTATTTATATAAGACTCTTGTGTACAGACCCAAAAGTCTTTTAGGACGATCTCTCATGATCTTCACCAAGATGTATTCAACTTCTCCCATATCTGTTGTATCAAATTGTGATGCGACCACTTCTTGACTTCATTCACATATCCTATGTCATTTCCAGCTGACATATCATCAACATATAATGATAAAATGACATATTTTCCTTTTTCCTTTCAGAAAACACAATGATCCTCATTGATCATCTCGAAACCATAAGATAAAACGACTTCGTTAAATCTTATGTTCCATTGTCTTGACGCTTGCTTTAGCCCATATATAGACTTTCTAAGTCTACATACTTTTTGCTCTTGGCCTTCAGCAATGAAACCTTCTGGTTGAACCATATAGATTTCTTCATCAAGATCACCGTTAAGGAAAGCGGTTTTTACATCCATTTGATGTAATTCTAAGTCATAATGTGCCACAAAGGCCAAAATAACTCTTATTGATACAAATTTCACTACGGGAGAAAATGTCTCTTCAAAATCAATACCCTCCATTTGGGTATATCCTTTTGCAACTAAACGAGCTTTGTATCTGTTAATCGATCCATCTGCTTTCCTCTTTATTTTGAGAACCCATTTATTCCCAATAGCCCTTCGGCCCGGAGGAAGATCGACTAAGTCCCAAACATGATTTTGAATCATGGACTCCATCTCTTCAACCATTGCAGCTTTCCATTTTTCTCTAACTCTACATCTCAATGCATCCTCAATGGATTGAGGCTCGTCGTCGTCAATTGGAAGTGTAACCAATGCCTCATTCTCAATATCAAACCTCTTCTTAGGTTTGATCTTACAAACACTTCTTCGTAAGTTGGGCTGTTGAGAAGTCAACTCATGACTCGGCATATCACTCCCACTCGGTTGACTAGACTCAGGTATCCCTTTTGACACCTCTCTTGTTGATAATATCTCATCCTCCTCAAATAGAGGAACAATTTTATCAACATCACCTCTGATTGGGAACTCTGTTTCGAGAAAAGTCGCATCTCTCGAGTCTATTTCGGAGATGGTTCCATCTAGTGACTCACCTATGAAAACATAACCTTTGGAGGTCTCATGATATCTTATAAAGATACATTTCTTACCTCTAGGCCCTAGTTTTCCATACTTGTGAGAACTATCATGAACATAAGCAGCTGACCCCCAAGGTCTCAGATTACTCAAATCTGGTTTTCTGCCTGTCCAACGTTCATATGGGGTAGATGGAACTGACTTTGAAGGCACTTTGTTAAGTATATAGGCTGCAGTTAATAATGCATCTCCCCAATAGGAAATTGGCAAATTAGCTTGCGCCATCATAGACCTAACCATTTCAAGAAGAGTCCTATTTCTTCTTTCAGCTACCCCATTTTGCTGTGGAGTTCCAGGGATTGTCAGCTGTCTAATAATCCCTCTATCATTACATATTGTCTTGAACATATCAGACAAATACTCCCCACCACGGTCAGTGCGTAAAGTCTTAACTTTACATTCCGTTTGATTCTCAACTTCGTTCATATAACGAATGAAGCAATCTAATGCTTCGGATTTGTGAGAAATCAAATACACATGACCGAACCTAGAGAAATCATCAATAAATGTAATGAAATAGGAAGCTCCATGTCTAGCCTTCACATTCATTGGACCACAAATATCCGAATGAATTAACTGCAATGTTGATTCAGATCTAATAGCCTTACCAAATGGTTTCCTAGTTGCTTTTCCAGCAAGACAATGCTCACATATAGACAATTGAATCTTAGCTCGAGTGCCCAATAGACCCTCTTTAGCTAATCGATTCATACGTTCTTGTCCTATGTGTCCTAATCTAGCATGCCAAACCTCATCAGTTATATCTGCATCACTAGTTAAAGCAATGTTTGAAAAACAACCATCAATAGCATAATTGACATCTGGTTCTACATCAAGAACCATAAAACCATTTGTTAAAAAACCATATCCGATTGACACTGAGTCAATCTTAAGTTCAACAGATCGACTGTAAAAATTAATACAATACCCTAAATCAAGAAGACACGTGACGAAACAAGATTCCGTCGAATTTCAGGAGCATACAGACATCATGTAGAAATAAAACTCTACCACCACGTAGGTTGAGTTTGCAAGTGCCGACTCCTTTGACTTCAACTCTTGCATTATTTCCCACATAGATCCACTTGTTGCCATCTGGTACCCGACGGTACTCAACAAATGTAACTCGCTCCCGAGCTACATGGTTGGTTGCTCCCGAATCTATAATCCACAAAGGATAAGAATCAGCTAACAACACTGAACTAGCAACAAAATGCTCTTGAAAAGAAGACGCACTTGGATTTACCTTTTTCGGCTCATTGCACTCCCGAGCAAAATGGCCCTTTTTGCCACAATTAAAATAAGTCAACTTGTTTTTAGGTTTCTTTCCAGTCTTCTTGACTATCTTCTTGATTGGGCCTTGTCCCACAAACAACTTCCCTCTTCTTTCCCTTCCTTTCTTGAACCATTTCTTTTTCTTGGATCCATATGATCCAATAGAACCTACAGTCACATAGGCTAGTCTAGAAATCCTTACGGATTCAACTCTCTCCGCCTCCAATTCTACATGGCATGAAACGTCGGTGAAAGTCTTGATACTCTCACTGTGAGTTAAGGTCTGCTTCATGGTCTCCCAAGAATCTGGAAAGGAACGAATAACTGCTTGAACCTGTTGTTCATTAGTCAACTCATGACCAGTAGCTTTAAACTCCCGAATCATGTTCGAACTCTCAAATTGAATTATCAGCTGACAAATTTGTCCAATTGTCAAAGTTTGCTTAACTTACTCCATCATATTTTTCTTAAAGGCAACCCATACTTCATGAAATGATGATGACTCATATTCAAAAACTAGGCCGTCTATCATTGAACTAATCAATATACCCTTTGCAGTGGAGTCCTTTTCTTCCATGCCTTATAGGCATCAAGATCTCGTCTATGTTATGCGATGGGACCATCTAGTAGTACATCCATAACCTGATTTACAGCCTCTAGAACTTCTTGTTCCTCAAGTACATATTGTATCTTGAGGTGCCAGATCTTGTAGTTATCCCCATTAAGTTTTTCACCTTTGTTGAGTTCAGCTATTATGTTTTTGGTTGCCATAATCTATCATAATAAACACATTATTTAGTATTCAGTGTATATCATATGTATGCAATTTATGATTGACTTAATATTACTTTGAGTTGGTTTACAAAATCAAGTGACAACTATGTTTTCACTCATCATCCATATGACCAATCAAATTAATATTAATCAATTCTATTACATACATCCCAACAAATGAACTAATCATTTATAATATCATGAATTCATTAAATTAAATGAACTAATCATTTAATATATCATGTTTTTTTTTTAATTAAATGAACTAATCATTTAATGCATCATGAACTAATCATGCATCATGTCAGGCAAATAGCATAAATAAATGAACACATCATTAATATAAAATTATGCTGCAAATTGTTAACATATAACCAACTGACATGAAATGAAATGGACTAACTATTGTTCATACAAAACAACAATAAAAATAACAGAACTCTAATAAACTAGATAGGCAGCTACCACTCCCACAGGATGTAGTGTAGTGGCTAATATAATCCCTCTCACTGGACTCATTTGGGGTAATTACAGGCGGATAGCTTCAAGGTTTCTATTGGATCCACAATTGGATCCTTTTTTGGTTCCTCCTCGATCATTTCGGGTCCTCTTGAACTCTTCGGATCCTCTTGACTCATCGATAAGCGGTTCCTCACATGTCTGAGAATATGTGGCGTCCTTGATGACGCCCCAATATATCTCGCTATCATCCTAGGATTTGTTGGCAATGAACGCATCAAAGCCCAAATCCTATAATCAGGACTGGAAACTCTTCTCGCCCAAGTTTCCAAAACAGATCATCAAGCCGTCCAAGTGTCCGTCGATTCCATAATTAGAGTTATACTCATCTCCGAATCTGCTCCCAGGTGATTTCGTCGCCATCATGACGAGTCAATGTGGTAATCGTCGTGCCATCCGAAAAATTGAAAATAAATAAGTCAATACAAAACCGACTAACCAAGACACCCACTTATTTCAATTTATACAGCATAGTACCAACAACATAATCAATCAAGAAAACAAATCTTCTCGATTTTCAGGATTTAAATCGACAATTAGAACTAATCTAATTGGTCAAACCCATCGGATCGGTTGATTAGGGATCCAGATCCTAAGCTTGGTCCATTGTCCTTAATTAGAACTAATCTAATTGGACAGGGATTTTTGTACCTATGTTCTGTTAATTTTCCTCTAAGTCCATTTCAACCAATTTCAGACTTATTGATCAAACTCAGATCCATTTGATCAAACCAATGCCCATTGGTTTAAGTCCGACCAATTAGAACAAATCTAATTGTTTTGATCAAATCTGAATTTTGATCATATTTGGTCTAAGTCCAATTAATTAACCCAAATTGATTTTGGGTTTGGATCATATTGATTCGATTAAACCAACTAATGATTTAAACCTGAACCGGATCTAAATGGACCAAAATTTATTTTGATCATTTATCATTAATGATGAAATTAATTGAACTTATTTTCAATTAATTACTGTATGCACCCAAATTGAAATTAATGCTACGGTAGGCATGCATCCAAATTAAAAAAAAAATGCTACAGTAGGCATACATTAGCATGAAACAATAAGCATGCATTAGCATATTTCAACGATGCATCATATGGCAAACAAAAAATTATACTTTAATTAAAAAACATAAGCATATTATGTTTCTTAATTTCATATGCATGCAGTATTTTCGTTCACGGTTTTTTTTTTTTTATTATTTGATTTTTCAAAATCAAACTTTATCTCACACGAAGCACTGTGCTTCGTTATTCTGCCGATTTCTTCGCAACTGCCCACGTTGCACAGGCCGCTCAAGCCACGCACGCCGCTCACAGCGACGAACGCTGTACAGAAATTTCAAAGGCAGCCTCGAGTACGCCGTTGGCCAACACACAGAGACAAACTCCATGAGTGTTCAATCGAGACCTTTCAACAGACGTTGATTACGGCTGCTTTTGATGCCGACGACTGTAGCAGATTGCAACATGAACGCAATATGCTTGGCTACGGCAAAACTAGACGGAAGACAGACTCCGTTCACGGCAGCAATTTTAAACAGGAGATCGCACATACATTTAGAACAAATAACTTGGCTCTGATACCAATGTTGAATATATGTTCTAAATGTATGATAGATGAATTAATTAAATGCGGTAAAAACTTACAGCGATCTCCCGCAGATCTGCAATCGACAATGACGAAGCTCGCTATCGGAAGAGCGATCACAGGATCAGAAAGCCCTCCGCAATTCCACAAACCAAATCTCGCCGCTTTGGATGTTCTCCTCTTACTCTCGTCGCACGATCGCGATTTCTCACCCTGAGCCTTGGACGGACCCCCTTTATATAGGGAAATACCCTAGGGGCATAATGGACATTTCCATTATGTGTAGTGGGGAACATGGGCCACGTTCCCCACTATCCCCATTTCTAACAGTAAAGGATTGTGGTTGCTTGGGAATTTAGAGTAGATCCAAGATTTGTTTTCCCCTTGTAATTAGAAATTCAGATTTTTATGCAGATTTTAATTAAGCTTATAGTGCAGATTTTTATTTAAGTTTATAGTGCAGATTTTAATTAAGCCTATATTGCAGATTTTAATTAAGCTTATAGTGCAGATTTTTATGTAAGCTTATAGTGTAGATTTTAATTAAGCTTATAGTGCAGATTTTAATTAAGTTTATAGTGCAGATTTTTGGTGGACCTTATAGTGCAGATTTTTGGTGGAATTTATAGTGCAGATTTTTGATGGAACTTGTAGTGCAGATTTTTGGTGGAACTTATAGTGCAGTTTTTTAAAAAAAAAAGATTATAGTGCAGTTTAGTTAAGTATTATAGTGCAGAATTTATGTTTGCATAGTATGCAGAAATTGTGTAGTATAGAATGCAGAATCTTGATTAGTATAGTATGCAGATTTAGTTTTCAGTTTGCGATTTTGGCTTAGTATTCCAGTTTAGATCATGTTGTAACATGCTTAAAGATCTCTATTGCTCTATAAAAGTATAAGCTTTACATAGGTATCAAGCTTTAAAAGATTTTTAGTGTGGAATAGCTATGTGTAGCATTACAGATTTTGATTTGTTTAGCATTGCAGATTTTGAATTGTTTAGCATTGCAGTTTTGATGGTTTAGCATTGGAAGATCCAATTAGATCTCTAGTAGCTTAATTAGATTTACAGATTTTATTAAGCTTACAAGTGTAGATTTTATTAAGTTTACAAGTGCAGATTTTATTAAGTTTACAAGTGCAGAATTTTATTAAGCTTACAAGTGCAGAATTTTGTTAGTATAGTATGCAGAATTTTGATTAGCATAGTATGCAGATTTTTGTTTATGCATTTTAAAGTTAGAATTTGTTTAAACATTTCAGTTTTTAAATAAGCATTCTTTTATTAGAGGTATTAACAAGTATAAGAAAGATAAAGAAAAGAAAGAAAAAGACCAAGGCCTTAAGTAGATCCCAAAGTCAAGACTTTAGGGATTTGGGCACACAAGGTGCTTGTTAAAATGCCAAGGCATTTAAAGAAGAAGTAATTAAGATAAATCAACTTATGAATCAGTATTTTACTTTTATCAGTGGCACTGTGCTGGACTCTTGGTTGTCCTTGGGTTGGACTCCCATAGTCGTCCTTAGGTTTAGATAACCTAGTAAACCCTACTAGATTCGGGACTAGCTACCTTGGGTCTAGTTAGGGATGCGCGCATAGCAAGTACAATTGCCGGGCCCATCAGTAGCATGATTATTATTTTTATCTATTATGAAAATAATTTTCAAAACTTCACAAATCAGTTACGTGAATGCAGTTCAGATTCAACATTAGCCTAGCATCAATTTAGCTCAGCTTATGTATCAATTCAGTTAGACTTATTATTTTGAAGTATTAAAGTATAAGTTTTTAAACAAGTCAAACAAGCTTCACATAAGTTTAAAATTCAGCAAGTTTAGTTTCTTTTATGCTAGCATGTTGTTCTGGTTAGCTTTACATGTTGAGCATTTCAGTAAGTTTCTTTTGCTATTAGATGAGCATGAGTAGTATCTTCTTTTGAGCATTCAGTTGTTTTTAGATTTCAGTATATTCACATGCATATTCAAGTTTTTGTGAGTTAGATAGCGCTTACTAAACAATTTTGCTTATAGTTGCATTTTCCTCTCACTGCAGATAAAGGAAAGGAAAAGCTATAGCAAAGGAAGGCGACAAGGAGGTGCGGATAGATGTGTGATGCCTGGACTATAGAAGCCTTGGTATTTAGCATAAGAATTTATTAAGATTGTCATGTATTTAGAATTCTTTCTTTTTATTGTCATGCACATTAGACCTATTATCTGAGTTGTATAATGGTTGCATGCATGTTCAGATTAATAACTATATTTCAGCATGATTAGATTGATGTATAGTTTTAGTTGTGAACATAAGTCTGAGTAGTATGTATAGATGAGTCATTTAGTCTTCCGCTGCCAGTTAATTGCATGTTTTGAGTGTTTAGAGAGTTTTAAGTATAGATATTTTCATGTGAGCAACATTAGTTAAGATAAGTTAGTAGTTCAGTAGCGCTCCACCCTCGCAGACTAGTAGTGAGGAGGGTGGGGCGTTACATGGACCTCCTTGGAGCTCTACTATGTGAGGAAGAGAAAAGGGGTTTCTTAATGGGTTGTTGGGTTTGGGTTAAGGAGGTGAGGAGTTTGGATTTAGTTGATGGGATCTAGATCCAATAAGAGAAGGAAAATTGGGTTTTTGAAATTGGGCTTGAAGAGTGGGCTTTTGGATTGGGTTTGAATTGGAGCTCCACTTCTTGGATGAACCCTTGATGCCTTGATCTCTATGAAAAACCGAGATCGCTTAAAATCAGGATGAAGGGCTAATCACTTGATCAGACTGAAGGGGTAGGATCTCACTGGATCTTGATCAACGGTTCATATCAAGTCATCTTGATCTCTTACATTTGACCTCCAAATCAAACCAAATTTGATTCGGCTCGACCCTAATCCCTGGCTCTTTGAATTCCCTACAAAATAACATTAAAAAACATGAAATTAAATTCCATATTTTGAAGAAAATTTATAATTAAGTCTAAAATGAATTCCTACTCACAAAATATAATATAAATACAAAATTAAGCATGCGAGAAGGTAAAAATGCCAGTATAAGAGCATAAATAATGCACAAAATTACTCATTATCAACTGCCCCCACACTTATTCTTGCTCATCTCGAGCAAATCAACAAGAGAAGAAAATAACTAAAATACATTCCCCTAGCAATTCTCAATCATGCTTAGAAAATAGTGAAAGAGAGTTACCTAAAATTGTCCAATTCAAATGACCAAAGCATTCATGGATTCAATTCATACACTAATTAACAAGCATGATAACTTCAATCCATAATGGATAAAATGAGAATGATAATAAAATTACCTCACAAGGGAAGTGATTGTGGTTCTCCTCTCAAATACATGTCATAGTGGAGCTCACTCAAGCTACTCATGATTTATGCACTACTATATGCTTGTTTTGCTTCTAATCTCCACCCCTATATGCATAAGAGTGCACAATAAAATAATGAAAGCATTAATTATGTAGGAGAAATATGAATCAAGTAAATCCTAGTGTAAGAAAGAAATAAGGAAGATAAAGCAAGTTATTGGTGGAAGACATGGACATAATGGAACATTACATAGATGAGTACAAGAAAATAATGCCTAAAAAGATATTCCATCCAAACTTCTAAGCTACCTCTGAAAACTCAATAAAAATGTGAACAATATCTAATATAGCTTTTTAATGAACATCCAGTCATGATCTACAATAAAGTCTAAATTTTGCTACAATAAAGATTGTCACTCACAAAAATTCTACCACCTTTCACCAATACAATAAAAATGTGAACAACTCCTACTCTAGCATTTCACACTAAAAATCTACACATGATATACAATAATATCTCAATATCACTAAAGTAAAAATTGTCACTCACAAAAATTTCTACCATAAATGAATAAAAATGACACATGTCAAAGTTTTTTACAAATCCAATAAACATGTATTCAACCTCTACTATAGATTTTCATTGAAAATACAATAACGATATGCAATAAAATCTCAATGTCACTATAATAAAGATTATCACTAACAAAAAGTTCTACCACATATGAATAAAAAATAGCACAACATGTCAAAGCTCTTTATTTTTTTCATTTTTTAATTTGCTTTTTTTCACTTTTTTCATTTTTTTCACGTCTATTTTTTTTATTTATGTTTTCTTTTTCTTTTTTTTCTTTTTTTTTCAACATATTGTGCATCACTATACAATCTCATCAATAGCTCAAATAAAAAGATACATAGTATGATTTACCTATGGTGATCAAGCATGGTTCACCTATGCTTTACCTAAATTCTACTAAGCTATTCTTCTCACCCGCACTTAAACTTTTGTCCGCCCCAAGCAAAATACTCATCATGTAACATCCAAAAATATCCACATCCCAAGAGAGTAAGAGAATGAAATAAATGGAAATGAATGGAAGAGAAAATAATGATATGATGGATGATATGGAATTTATTCAAGAAACATGTGATAACAAAAGGAATGAATAAAAGAAAGTGAGATAGCCTTTATAAAAATCATGCAAACCTATGATAATGTGGTCTCGAAAAAATTAAGCAAGTTCTAAAGTTACATTAACCATAAATGCATCACACATAAATGGGAATAATAAGCTTAGAAAATTCTCACTAGGTATACAAAAATTATCATCTCAATCTACCAACATAGAATTCATCATCAAGTTGTAATCACATGCAATCCAAGAATCCAATCATGACAATAAATCATCAAACTCGACAATCAAATTTAACTAGCTTTCAAAATTTCCAAGATGATAAACAGATGCATAGGGAATTTATTATGAAACCCGATAAAATAAACTAAAAATAAGCAACCTATTGGACCCCGTGGTTGTTTTGATGTGATCAACCAAGTTGGGTTAGGTCCTATTTATTTTTGATCCCTGTGTCTAAGTGTGCAGGAGCTTAGGAGCGCAGGAAGTTGAGCGGAAGACGCAGCTAGTGAGAAGGACGGCACTGGAAGGGAGCCGACGGGCTCGGTGCATCCGAAGGACGAAAGAGCTGCGGAAGAGTACACCAGTGGAAGAGAAGAATTTGTGCAATGTTCGAGGGACGAGAAGCCAGGACGGAAGCATGTTCAAGGAGAAGGTCGGAAATTGGATTTGGGTCAGCCCTATTTCGGTTGGCTGTAATCACCCAAGCGATCAGAGCTTCGGAAGAAGAAAAGAAGTCAAAAGGAGCTGGAAAAGAAAGTTGGAGGCGCCTTCAACATTGCCCAAGGCGCCCTCAAGGCCATTGAGGGCACCCTCGACCCAATCTACTTGACTGTTTCGAGTATGGATAAAGTTTTATCCAATGCCTCGGTGGAGGCGACCTCAACCCCTTTGGAGGCGCCCTCAAGGCTCAAGATAGGATTTCCATGAGCTATATAAAGGCTCCTGAAGCTAGGAAATTATTAATTCAACTCTGTAATCAATTCTTAGCAACTTGTGAGCTTTCTTAGTGTGTAAAAAGGCTTCTCCGCCTATAGTGAAGGAGATTCATAATGCGCTTTTTCAACTGCCTTGGATTAACAACTATCTAGGTTGTAACCAAGTACAACACTAAGTCTTCTCTTCTCTTCTTTACTTTTATTTTTATTTTATTTTATTATGGTTGATATTCTTGAGTTGAAAGAACGAGGAGGGCTTTATTTTATTTGTAGGCAATTCACCCCTCCCCTCTTGCCGGCCCCGCTGGTCCAACAAGTGGTATTAGAGCCATATTGCCTCAGAAGGACTAACAGTCGTTTGAAGCAACAAAGATCAAGACGATGGCCGAAACAAGTATTTATCCCCCGAAATTCAATAGAGATTTCGCGACATGGAAACGCCGAATAGAGGTATTCTTCAAAATAGAATTTGAAATTCTCTTAATCATGAAATATGGTTTACAACCCCAAAAGAAAAAGAAGAATACAACTGGACGAAGAAGGAGCAAGCCGATTTTGTGGCCAACAGAAAGGCAAAATTGCATCTGCTCAGTGTCCTGCCGCCCAGGAGGTAAGTCAGATCTGAAGCTACGACTCTACTAAAGACCTCTGGGAAAAATTCCTGGAACTCCACTAAGGCACCTCAGAAGAGAAGTTAACAAAGTGTGACATCCTCCGAACTCAGCTGACAAATCTCTGGATGAGCAACGGCGAAAAGGTAGCGCAACTCCAAGCAAGAATAAAGGAGCTGATAACTCAATAGACCAATCTCGGAGAATCGGTAACGAACCGAGATTCTATCCAGTATGTGCTCAACGCCTTCCCAAGTACTCTAGAGTGGGCATCCTTAGTAGATGCTTACTATATCTCTAAGGACTTTGAGGTATATAACAACCCAAATTTTCTCATTTCGAGTCCTAATAGTGCTTGAAAATATTTAGAAATGCTTTAGAAATATTCTAGAGAATTTTAGAAATTTTTAGAGTATTTTTATGTAATTTTCAGAGTTCGTTTGGTATTTTTACCAAAAGAAACAAGTTGCAAAAAAAATAAAGAGGTTGAGCCAAGGTTTGAACCAGAGACCTCTGGTTAAGCAAAGCCTTAAGTTGTCTCGAATGACCAAGAACCCATAAGGGCCATGCTGATCAAATAGATAGTGAAATTAATTTAAGCAATAGTAGATAACAGAATACTCTAGTTATAAAGGGAGATAAAGAGAGAATTAGTGATTATTTTCCGAGACCTAAATTTCCTCTCCTCTCTCGCGTGCGACGTCGTTCCCTGCTCGGGCGAAACCAGGAAAGAGGAAGCTAGGGCTTCTCTCCGGTGACCGGTCCAGGGTGATCTCCGAGGGCCTTCTCCACCATCGCGATCACCTTGTCGAGGAGAACATGTAGATGTGAAGGAGTTGTCGAGATCTCGAGTTTTCTCCGAAGCCCTAGAAGCGATTTCGGTTGTAAGTCTAAGAACAAGGTAAGTGCTTCTCACCTGCAGTAGGAGTAGCTCACGAATCCTTGTTCTTCTTGTTTCTTTGAAGCATGTTGTAAGGTGTAGTGTTTTGATGTTTGCTGTCGTGAGTCTCAAGGAAAGGAAATGTATGGTGTAGGTTAAGCATGTGGGTTGTTTTCTTCAGGCTTTGTAATTAGAAATTCAGATTTCTGATGTAGATTTTTCTATTTGGGATCTTAACAGGTAGGATCGGTTCATGTTTTCGGATGCTACTACTAGGCAATGAACATAAGATAGATTGGATAAATTTCGAGCATGTAGTTAGTTTTCTTCCTTACTGCTAGCTTTCAGTTTTTTTGTGTTATGAAATGAAGATGAACAACCTTTGGTTTTGGGAGCATTCAGTTAGATCCCTTAGTAGTGTAATTAGACCTGAAATCTTGATTTCTGTTGCTCTATAAAAGTATAAGCTTTGAACAAGTTTTACATGGGCTTTGTTTAAAATTCCAGCAAGCTTCACATAGGTTTTAATTCCAACAAGTTTCAATTTTGTTTTGTGTTGTAAAAGGGGCACGAACAACCCTTTTAGAGCTTATAGTGCAGATTTTTGTTATGCTTATAATGCAGATTTTATTAAACTTATAGTGAAGATTTTTGTTAAGCTTATAGTGCAGATTTTATTAAGCTTATAGTGCAGATTTTGTTAAGTATTATAGTGCAGATTTTGTTAAGCTTACAGTGTAGATTTTTGTTAAGTATTATGGTGCAGATTTTTGTTAAGTATTATGGTGCAGATTTTTGTTAAGTATCATAGTGTAGATTTTTGTTTAAGTATTGCAATTTTGTATGAGGCAGTCTTTTATTATAAGTATTAACAAGTAATAAGTATTTTATTTGAGAAGGCTAGTACCCGACTTCTGAGGTTGTCGTTAAACAAATCCTGGTAACTGGTTCCAAGGTCTCGTCCCTGGTAAGACCAAGGTCTTTACCCTCGTAGTACTGGTGGCTCGCTACCTCAGTTTCTATTAGGGAGCGCGCAATGGTACTAAGCCTGGGCCCAAGAGATTATTATTTTGAAGTATAAAAGTATAAGTTTTGAACAAGTGAAACAAGCTTCACATAAGTTTAAAAATCAGCAAGCTTAGCTCTTTTATTCTTACATGTTTAGCATTTCAGTGCGTTTGATTCCTTTGCTATTAGATGAGCATGAGTAGTTTTATTTTAAAGCATTCAGTTTTTAGATTCCTTTTTATACACCTGCATATTCGAGTTTTCTGAATTAGATAGCGCTTACTAAGCATTTCGCTTATAGTTGCATTTCCTCTTACTGCAGATAAAGGGAAAGGAAAGTTATAGTGAAGGAAGGCGACAAGGAGGTGCGGATGGATGTGTGATGTCTGGACTATGGAAGCCTTGGGATTTTGCTTAAGAATTCATTAATATTTTGTATTTAGACGGTTGGGATTATTCTTTCATGTTGCTAGATTTGTTCATTGAATATTTTAAGTTTTAGAATTCTTCCTTTTATTTGCTATGTACATTAGTTCCGCTATCTGAGTTGTATTATTGTTGCATGCATGTTCAGATTAATATATAGCTTTGGCATGTTCAGATTAATATATATAGTTTTAGTTGAGAGCAAATAATTGAGTAGAATGTATTAGATGAGTTATTTATGTTTCCAGCTGTTACTTATTGTATCCTTTGAGTTTTTGAGAGTTTTAAGTATTGATATTTACATGTGAGCAACACTAGTTAAGAAAAGTTAATAGTACAGTAATGTCTCACCCTCACTGACTAGTAGAGAGGAGGGTGGGGTATTACAAGTTGGTATCAGAGCAGTCCCCATTCTCCAGCATCACACACACATCAGCATCAGTCTTGTCGTCTTCAAGTAAGAATGTATTTATACTTTCTTTTATGCTTTTCCTTTATTATTTGTAGTATAGAGAAATCCTTAGAAATATTTGTTTATATGTGCTTAAGCTAGATAAAAGTTCTTGTTTGTCTTTCTATGTTTATATACATATATGTCTAGAGAGTATAGAGAAGATTTCAGGTTCGATGCAGACTTATGCTAGTAAGTACAGAGAAAGAACGAGTCAGACTGATGCTTCGAATGCTAAGGCCAAAAATAGCACTTTACGTGAGTGGTGGAACTCACCGACCACAAACTGGTGAAAAGCTGGTCAGCGGGGCGTTAGTCGTTGAGCACTATCTGAATAGCATCAAGGCACAACAAACACAACCCAAGCCAGTCAAGATAGAGGACATGACAGTAGGGAGTCATAAACCCCAGGCAAGCAAGCAGAACTGGAAGGGAAAAGATAACAAAAGGAAACGATGGAATACTGGAGGCAACCAAATGGGAGATCCAACAAACAAGCAGGCCAAGTTCCCTCCTTGTTCTAAATGTGGGAGAGTACATCCAGGAGCCTATCTTTTGGGTATGACTGGATGTTATTCGTGTGGTCAAGAAGGGCATCTGGCTAAGGCATGTCCTAACAAGCTCAAAGCACCTCAGCAACAGACAGCGTAATACTGGACGGACCTCAGCTCAGTCAAGGAAGGTTGGAAGTCCCACCAGTTTCAGCCAGTGCCAGAGTATTCTCCCTCACTAAAGAGGAAGCTGCTAGTGCCTCCACGGTCGTAACAGGTCAAGTGGTTATTTTTCATCATGTAGCTACTGTACTATTTGATACTAGGACGACCCATTCTTTTGTATCAGTACCCTTTGCCAAGGAATTTCAGGTGCCTACAGAGAGCATGAACTTCAAGTTCTTGACAACCCTACCTTCCAGGGAAGTCATGGAGTCCAACCAGTGGCTTCGGGTTGTACCAGGATTTTGATGTTATTCTGGGTATGGATTTCCTCAGTAAGTACAGCGCTTCGGTGGACTGCCGCAGAAGGAAAGTGATTTTCAGTCCAGAAGGTGAACCATCCTTTGAGTTCACGAGAGTCCCAAAGAGAAAGACTCAGAAGTTCCTCTCTTCTCTAACAGCTCACCAGATGTTAGTTAAAGGGTATGCTGGTTTTCTTGCGTACATTGTGAATACAGAAGAACAAAAGGGACCCAAGCAGGAAGATGTTCAGGTAGTCTGTGAGTATCCGGAGGTATTTCCAAAAGAGCTACCTGGACTACCTCCCAACAGAAAAGTGGAGTTTGAAATTGAGTTGGTTCCTAGTACCGGTCCAATTTCAAAAGCTCCGTATCGGATGTCCCCAGTAGAGATGAAAGAGCTACAAGAACAACTCCAGGAGCTGCTTGACAAGGGTTTCATCCGCCTAGTCATTCACCATGGGGAGCTCCGGTGTTGTTCGTTAAGAAGAAGGACGGATCTATGCGGATGTGCATAGATTATAGAGCGCTGAACAAAGTGACAATTAAGAACAAGTACCCTCTTCCTAGAATAGATGATCTATTTGATCAGTTAAAGGGGGCAACAGTGTTCTCTAAGATAGACCTGCGCTCTGGATATCAGTTGAAAGTGAAAGAAAGTGATATATCCAGAATAGTTTTCAGGACCAGATATAGACACTACAAGTTTGTAGTCATGCCTTTTGGAGTGACTAATGCACCTGCAGTCTTCATGGACTTAATGAACAGAGTGTTCAAAGAATACTTTGACAAGTTTGTCATCGTGTTCATCGACGACATTTTGATCTATTCAAGAACCCCAGAGGAGCATGACACGCACTTGAGAATAGTACTGTAGACCCTTCAACAAAAGCAGCTTTATGCCAAATTCTCAAAGTACGAGTTCTGGTTAGAGCAGGTGGCGTTTGTAGGTCACATCATTTCTAAAGAAGGTATCCAAGTGGATCTTGCCAAAATAGAAGCGATCAACAACTGGTGTAGACCCAAGAATGCTAGGGAGATCAGAAGCTTCCTTGGTTTAGCTGGATATTACAGAAAGTTTGTGGAGGACTTTTCCAGGATAGTCTTTCCACTAACAGCTCTAACTAGGAAGAACAAGAAGTTTGAATGGTTAGACAAATGTGAGCAAAGTTTCCAAGCATTGAAGAAAAGACTGACCAGTGTTCCCATTCTGACTGTTCCAGAGAGTGACAAGAGTTTTGACATATACAATGATGCTTCCAAGATGGGCCTTGGAGCTGTTCTCATGAAGGAGGGGAAAGTTATAGCTTATGCTTCTAGACAACTCAAAGACTATGAGAAGAACTACCCCACTCATGATCTAGAGCTGGCAACCGTGGTCTTTGTACTAAAACTCTGGCGACATTATTTGTATGGAGTCCAGTGCAGAATCTTCACCGACCATCAGAGCTTGAAGTATTTCTTTACCCAGAAGGGCTTAAACATGAGACAGCGCAGGTGGCTAGAGTTGGTTAAAGATTATGACTATGAAATTCTCTACCACCCAGGTCAATCTAACAAAGTAGCGAATGCATTAAGCCGAAAATCTAGTGCAACCCTGATGTCCTTGTCATCATTAGCATTGTCACTACAGAAGGAATTGTCAAACTTTAGAGTTGAAATTATTTATGGGCAACTCTCTGCATTGACCTTAGAGTTAACCTTGCTTGAGGATATACAGAGAAAGCAAAGTGAAGATCCAGATATACAGAAGATCAAGCAAGGGATACAAAAAGAAGAAAATTCAGAGTTTCGGGTGTCAGATAGTGGAATTCTTTATCAAGGGAGCCGCCTTTGTGTCCCCAATGATGAAGAATTGAGAAAGAAGATTCTGGAAGAAGCCCATAGTACGTCATAGTCCATGCATCCTGGTTCCACCAAGATGTATCAAGATTTGAAGCAAAGATTCTGGTGGTCTGGACTCAAGAGAGATGTTGCAAAATATGTCAGTACATACCTAACATGCCAGCGAGTCAAAGCAGAGCACCAGAGACCAGGAGGAGTTCTACAACCTCTCCCAATACCAGAGTGGAAGTGGGACGAAATGGACTTTATAACAGGTCTTCCAAGAACTACTAATGGATATGATGCGATATGGGTGATAGTGGACAGATTGACCAAGTCTGCCCATTTTCTAGCCATCAAGGTGTCCCACTCTATAGAGCAGTTGGCACAGCTATATGTTAAGGAAGTGATCAGACTTCATGGAGTCTCGAAGTCGATTGTTTCCGATAGGGATGGGCGCTTCACCTCTCATTTTTGGGAGTGTGTCCAGAATGCATTAGGCACCAAGCTCAAGTTCAGTACAGCCTTCCATCTCCAGACTGATGGACAGACAAAACGAGTAAATCAGATTTTAGAAGACATGCTCAGGGCTTGTGCATTAGATTTTAAGGGTAGTTGGTGCAAGTATCTGTACTTAGCTGAGTTCGCCTACAACAATAGCTACCAGGCCACAATCAAGATGGCACCTTACGAGGCACTTTATGGCTGAAAGTGTAGATCACTTATATGCTGGTTGGAGACTGGAGCTATCCAGAAGATCAGACAGAGAATTGAGACTGCCCAGAGCAGACAGCAAAGTTATGCTGACGCACGCCGTAGGCCACTTGAATTCCAAGTAGGGGATTCGATTTTTCTCAAAGTTGCTCCAATGAAGGGAGTGATGAGATTTGGCAAGAAGGGCAAGTTAAGTCTCCGCTACGTAGGACCCTACCTGATCACAGAGAGGATTGGGAAAGTAGCTTACAAGCTGGACTTACCACAAGACATATCAGCAATACATAATGTATTCATGTCTCCATGCTAAAGAAGTGCCTCCACGACCCTAGTCAAGTGATTCAGCCTCAATCAGTGCAGATTCAGGAGGATCTTAGCTATGAAAGCAGGCATATATGGATAGTGGACAGAGAAGTTAAGAGACTAAGGAACAAAGAAGTACCACTAGTGAAGGTCATCTGGCAGAACCAGAAGCATGAGGAAGTTACTTGGGAGCATGAGGACAGCAAGAGACAGAAATATCCAGAATTATTTTAAGTTCGAGGACGAACTTTTTATAAGGTATGGGGAATTATAACAACCCAAATTTCCTCATTTCAAGTCCTAATAGTGTTTAAAATATTTAGAAATGCTTTAGAAATATTCTAGAGAATTTTAGAAATTTTTAGAGTATTTTTATGTAATTTTCGGAGTTCGTTTGGTATTTTTACCAAAAGAAACAAGTTGTAAAAAAAATAAAGAGGTTGAGCCGAGGTTCGAACCGAAGACCTCTGGTTAAGCAAAGCCTTAAGTTGTCTCAGATGACCAAGAACCCAGCAGGGCCGTGATGATCAAATAGATAGCGAAATTAATTTAAGCAATAGTAGATAACAGAATACTCTAGTTATAAAGGGAGATAAAGAGAGAATTAGGGATTATTTTCCGAGACCTAAATTTCCTCTCCTCTCTCGCGTGCGACGCCGTTCCCTGCTCGGGCGAAACCAGGAAAGAGGAAGCTAGGGCTTCTCTCCGGCAACCGGTCCAGGGTGATCTCCAAGGGCCTTCTCCACCATCGCGATCACCTTGTCAAGGAGAACACGTAGATGTGAAGGAGTTGCCGAGATTTCGAGTTTTCTCCGAAGCCCTAGAAGCGATTTCGGTTGTAAGTCCAAGAACAAAGTAAGTGCTTCTCACCTGCAGTAGGAGTAGCTCACAAATCCTTATTCTTCTTGTTTCTTTAAAGCATGTTGTAAGGTGTAGTGTTTTGATGTTTGCTGTTGTGAGTCTCAAGGAAAGGAAATGTATGGTGTAGGTTAAGCATGTGGGTTGTTTTCTTCAGGCTTTGTAAATAGAAATTCAGATTTCTGATGTAGATTTTTCTATTTAGAAACTTAACAGGTAGGATCCGTTCATGTAAGAGCCTTGTAGGTTTCGGATGCTACTACTAGGCAATGAACATAAGATCGCTTGGATAAATTTTGAGCATGTAGTTAGTTTTCTTCCTTACTGCTAGCTTTCGGTTTTTTTGTGTTATGAAATGAAGATGAACAACCTTTGGTTTTAGGAGCATTCAGTTAGATCCCTTAGTAGTGTAATTAGACCTGAAGTCTTGATTTCTGTTGCTCTATAAAAGTATAAGCTTTGAACAAGTTTTACATGGGCTTTGTTTAAAATTCCAGCAAGCTTCACATAGGCTTTAATTCCAACAAGTTTCAATTTTATTTTGTGTTGTAAAAGGGGCACGAACAACCCCTTTAGAGCTTACAGTGCAGATTTTTGTTAAGCTTATAGTGCAGATTTTATTAAGCTTATAGTGCAGATTTTTGTTAAGCTTATAGTGCAGATTTTTTTAAGCTTATAGTGCAGATTTTGTTAAGTATTATAGTGCAGATTTTGTTAAGCTTACAGTGCAGATTTTTGTTAAGTATTATGGTGCAGATTTTTGTTAAGTATCATAGTGCAGATTTTTGTTTAAGTATTGCAGTTTTGTATGAGGCAGTCTTTTATTATAAGTATTAGCAAGTAATAAGTATTTTATTTGAGAAGGCTAGTACCCGACTTCCGAGATTATCGTTAAAAAAATCCAGGTGACCGGTTCCGAGGTCTCGGCCCTGGTAAGACCAAGGTCTTTACCCTCGTAGAACTGGTGGCTTGCTACTTCAATTTCTATTAGGGAGCGCGCAATGGTACTAAGTCTGGGCCCAAGAGATTATTATTTTGAAGTATAAAAGTATAACAAGTGAAACAAGCTTCACATAAGTTTAAAAATCAGCAAGCTTAGCTCTTTTATTCTTACATGTTTAGCATTTCAGTGTGTTTGATTCCTTTGCTATTAGATGAGCATGAGTAGTTTTATTTTAAAGCATTCAGTTTCTAGATTCCTTTTTATACACCTGCATATTCGAGTTTTCTGAGTTAGATAGCGCTTACTAAGCATTTCGCTTATAATTGCATTTCCTCTTACTGCAGATAAAGGGAAAGGAAAGTTATAGTAAAGGAAGGCGACAAGGAGGTGTGGATAGATGTGTGATGCCTAGACTATGGAAGCCTTGGGATTTTGCTTAAGAATTCATTAAGATTTTGTATTTAGACTGTTGGGATTATTCTTTCATGTTGCTGGATTTTCTCATTGAATATTTTAAGTTTTTGAATTCTTCCTTTTATTTGCTATGCACATTAGTTCCGCTATCTGAGTTGTATTATTGTTGCATGCATGTTCAGATTAATATATAGTTTTGGCATGTTCATATTAATATATAGTTTTAGTTGTGAACAAATAATTGAGTAGAATGTATTAGATGAGTTATTTATGTTTCCAGCTGTTACTTATTGTATCCTTTGAGTTTTTGAGAGTTTTAAGTATTGATATTTACATGTGAGCAACACTAGTTAAGAAAAGTTAATAGTACAGTAACGTCCCACCCTCACAGACTAGTAGAGAGGAGGGTGGGGTGTTACAAGGTAAGTATGCTAAAAAAACTTATTTTCTAGTTTTGAACTTCATGAGTCTCGAATTGCAGAATCGAAACAAATTGAGAAGTCAAATCACAATGTTGCCCTATAAGCCGAGATGGACGATCCCAACTTTGAAGCGTCAATCGATGAAACAGAAGTGGCGCTATTGGTAAGTAAGTTAAATAAGTTTTTTAAAACTAATAAATTTAAATCACAGTCGAGCAAGCATCAACACAACAAAAGGACGGTTTGATGCTACAACTGCAACGAGGAAGGGCACATCAAGGATGACTGCTCAAAATTAAAGAAAAGGGATAAGGAGAAGTCTCAAAGACCGATGTCCTCTAAACGTAAGAGTCTGAAGGCCACATGGGATGAATCATGATCCTCCAAGCCTGAAGGTGAAGCCTTCTCTAGATAGCACTGATGGCCAATCATCAAATAGATGAAGATGAGACTAGCTCAGAAATGAGCATAGATGAAGGGGGAGGATCATCAGAAGAAGAAAGCTATAATAAAGGGGGAGCATCAGAAATAGAGGTAAGTAAGGTACGCTCTCTAACTCCCAAGCAGTCCTTTCAGTTTATTAAAGTGCTTACTAAAGATTTAGTTAAATTAGAAAAGGAAAATGATATGTTAAAATTAAATTTAGCAAAGGCATGTACTCTTGAGATGTACGATAATCTAAAATTAGAAAAAGAAAAATTAAAAATTAAAATTGAAAAATTAAAAAATGATCGTGCATGCTTAAATAAATTTCAAAAATCAAAACTTAGAATTTATGGTAAATTAAATTGGTATATTAAACATCACCAAGGTCAACTTAGAAAAAGTTTCCAAAAGTTATGTACCCCCTAAGTTTTTGATTAATCCAGTTGGAAGGAACCTATACTGGGTTCCAAAAACCTTTCTAGATTAATTTTTTCTAAGTTAGCACTTTCAGTAAGAAAAATTAAACAATTAATTTCTTTATAAGGCTTTGTCTAAGAAAGTGGTGTTGGTGCAATCGACCTCCAAGGTTTTAATGTCAGACAAATATGTTTAAGTATGTTTAATGGAGTTTGATCATGGGGAGTCCTAGTCATGGCTAGGCAATGGTGAGAAGTCAATTGAGTCTTGGAAAGTCCTCGTTGTAGGCTAGGCAAGGGAAATCTCGGTATATCGTGGAAGTTGGGTGGATAGGTCTGGAGGACCTGATCCCTGGGTAGCCAAATACCGAGGTGAGAGAAATCTTGGTATATCGTGGAAGCCAGGTGGATAGGTCTGGAGGACCTGATCCCTAGGTAGTCGAATATTGAGTCCTGGTGAGTGAAGCCAGGTGGATAAAACCCTAGGGGGTGATAACCTTAGGTAATGAGAAGTCTTGGAGGAGTGAACTCCAAGCAAGGTTGATCGGATGGTTTCCGTTCGACCGCGCGCGGTCGACCGGACCGGTGGATCTAGGTAAATCTAGGTTTAGGTTTACCATTGTATTCTGTATTACTATTATTGCTACTGGCTAATGTAGTATTGCAGGAAAGGTCTTAGTGGATCAGGTGATCAGACACTGAGCAGAGAAAGTCCAAACAAGTCTGGAGGACCTATGATTGGCAGGTAAGTTGAGGTAAGCAACTGGAGGAGCGACAGTGAGGTCGTGTTCCTGAAAGGAACAACAATAGGTCATTGATCCAACTGAAGAAACCGGGAAGGTTTCCAAGTTGAGATCAAGACAGTTGATCTGTCTAATATTATTCATGCATTATATACATTACTGTGTTAACCTTTGTGTTGCAGGAATACTATCCTTAACTCTGTGTTGTAGGTTCGGCTTGATCGATCGACCGAACGTAGGGATCGATCGACCGAACCAACTTGGCTCAGACCAGAGATCAATTCAGACCAAAGTGGAGCACAGTCCGATCGAAGCTTGAACGATCGACCGAACCAAAGGATCGGTCGAACGAATGATCAATATTAAAGGCGCATTAAATGCAGATCACGATAAACCTCGACGAATAGAAAAGGAGCCTGTTCGATCGATCGAAAAGAGGGATCGGTCGACCGAACCCTCAATGATCAATTAATTGTTGAAGATTGAATCAGCATCAGATCTCAGTCAGGAAAGAAGGAAGCTGGTTCGGTCGACCGAACTTGGGGATCGGTTGACCGAACATCAACGATCTTATAAGAAGAAGCTCAAGGTCTGAGGCTAAGGAATGCTTTTTTGATCAACAAAAAGATTCTTCTTTGCACAAGCTACTCGTGCCACAAGTCTGCAACAAATCTTCAAGCAACTCCAGAAGTATCGACTACGCTTCATATTCTACTTCTGTCTGTATAATATTTTATATTGCATTGTACTTATTATTTAGTAAGATAGTAGGGTGTTACTATCTTACTCATTTGTACGATCTGCTTCTTTCCGAGGATTTCAGAAAGAAGGGTTATAGTGGATTGTCCATCAGTGCAGTCAAGGATCGTGGGTCTTCGATTAGGAGTCGATTTAGGCTCCAAACGAAGTAAACGAAACGTGTCTTTCTCTTTCTGCTGCTTAGTCTGATTGTCTTCAAATTAGAAAAGAAAAGTTTTAAAGAGCACGATATTCACCCCCCCCTTCTATCGCACTCATTCGATCTGTCAAGTGGCTGTTGCTCCAATAACCAAGAAGATCTACTACCTCGTCACTATCTGTAAGCCAAAATATTGAAATAAAATATTTAATTAACTTACTGATAAAGCATGAAAATAAAAATTAGATATTGCTTTAACAGGTTTTTTAAACATTTTTGGAAATTTTTCAAAAATATTTTGTAAACAAAATAATTTAAAAAATTGCCTAAGTTAGAAAATTTACTTAGAACATTTTCTTGCTTAAATTTTTTGCAAAAACTTAATTCACTTTTTAAAAGTATTTATGTTTGCAAAAACTTTTTAAAAAATCTTTTTCTTAATTTTTCTTTTAACTTAGACATTTTATTATGGAAATGATTTATTTAAAACTTGAATATTTACTTAGAAAATTATTTTTAAACTTGAAATTTTTTAATTTATAATTATTACCCTTTTTTTTTTTTGATGTGATCAAAAGGGAGAGATATGACAAGTTTAGGGGGAGTTAATATTTTTTAAATTTTTTATTTTTTACTTAGTATTACAAATTCTTTTATTGCAATCTTTATTCTTAAAATGTTAGTTTAGTAATTTCATTAAATTACTACTTGTCGGTTTTATTTTCCCTTAACTTGAACTTGGGTTGATGCACATCAAAATGGGGAGATTGTTGGACCCCACGGTTGTTTTGATGTGATCAACCAAGTTAGGTTAGGTCTTGTTTGTTTTTTATCCTTGTGTCTAAGTGTGCAGGAGCTTATGAGTGCAGGAAGTCGAGCGGAAGACGCAGCTAGCGAGAAGGATGACACGGGAAGGGAGCCGATGGGATAGGTGCGTCCGAAGGACGAAAGAGCTACAGAAGAATACACTAGTGGATGAGAAGAACGTGTGCGACGTTCGAGGAACGAGAAGCCAGGACGGAAACCTGCTCGAGGATAAGGCTAAAAATTGGGTTCGAGTGAGCTCTATTTCGGTTGGCCACAATCACCCAAGTGATCGGAGCTTCAGAAGAAGAAAAGAAGTCAAAAGAAGTTGGAAAAACAAGCTGGAGGCGCCTTCAACGAAGTGTTGAAGGCGTCTGTGCTGCCTATAGGCTTGAGGGCGCCCTCATTGCCTTGAGGGCGCCCTCCACATTGTCCAGGGCACTCTCAAGGCCATTGAGGGTGCCCTAGACCCACTCTACTTGACTATTTCGAGTATGAATAAAGTTTTATCCAATTCCTCAGTCGGAAGTGCCCTCAACCCCTTTGGAGGCGACCTCAAGGCTCAAGATAGAATTTTCAAGAGCTATATAAAAGCCCCCGAAGCTAGAAAATTATTAATTCAACTCTGTAATCAATTCTTAGCAACTTGTGAGCTTTTTTAGTGTGTAAAAAGGCTTCTCCGCCTACAGTGAAGGAGATTCGTAGTGCGCTTTTTCAACTACCTTGGATTAACAACCATCTAGATTGTCACTAAGTAAAACACTGAGTCTTCTCTTCTCTGCTTTACTTTTATTTCTATTTTATTTTATTATTGTTGCTATTCTTGAGTTGAAAGAACGAGGAGGGTTTTGTTTTATTTCCAGGTAATTCACCCCTCCCCTCTTGCTGGCCCCGCTGCACCAACACAACCAAGCAAAAGCAAATAAAGCAAAGCAATATGTACAAGTAAAAAGAAAAAAGAAGGTGAGATGGAATAGACTCCCCTGAAATTTCAGTGGTCGAGGCCGATTCAGTTCCAAAAATCATTCTAGAAGTGGGATGAATGTAGGTGAAGTGAGGAATGCTCCCTCCACCTTCAACTCTTTAAAAATTTTCTCCGGTGGCCAAAGACGATTCAGTTGGAGTGTCCACTCCAGAAGCTTCATTATTGTATAAAGTATTAGGGCTTTCTTCAAATGGTAGAATACATCCTTGCATGATTTACTACAAATGAAATATCTGTAGAAATCCTACACACTAAAAAGAAAATGATGCATTCCCTGCACGCATGCTGTGTGAGAAGGACTAGAAATATTAATAAAATTAACAGAGCATGAATCACAAGATGTATCACATCCACTATAATCAAAATGAACTACCTCAATGATATTTTTTAAAGATTCAGAAGAAATAGCAACTTTACCATCCTGAAAGATACCTGGAGGCTCTAGTATAGTGAATGTGGAATCATCTTGATCAGGTAAAGGATCTAGCTCTGGATCAGGTACAATCAACGGAAGTGATTCTTGAGTCTCCCCTACACTTCTATTGTCAAAAAGTACAAAAGTAGGCTCAACTGGCTAACTGATAGAAAAATAGACAAAGGAGGTGATTCTTGGATCTCCCCTACACTTTCATTATCATTAAGAACACCTGCAACATATAGAATATTTGAAACAACAATATCATCAACAAGAATATTATCAGGATCAACTACAACATCACAATATAAAAAACTAGAAGAGTCATGTGAAGTAGCAGCTTAAAGTTAGTAATATCACAAACTCTACAATTCATCTCCTCATAAATTGATGCAGTTGGTTGATCTGATAGTAACTGTAACTATGTCGATGAATGTGCTCTTTCATGAAATTGTATTTCTTGTTGATGCAAATATTGTTGTGATTACTCCCTAAAATGTTGCTCAGGCTGATGGTGTTGAAACTAAGGCTGATAATACTGAGACCACTCAAAAATCCCTTCTTGTATGTTCCCATACCCGAATCTTGCAAATAAATTATACCTATCCTGCTGATGAGTCTGATAATACCGAGGATTAGGATGCTGACCGAACCAACAGGAGTAAACCGGTACTCTACTAACTGAGTCAACATGATTATTACTGGTAGTATGATTTGACAAATCCCCTTAGACTGTTATCCTTGATCTCTCATAGGGTCGACCGTGATCAGTGGTTGACCCATCACATGAAATATATGCTACAAACAACTAGACAGGTAATAAAAGAGTATTAACACATGTCATAACTAACTATCATCGACAACTACATATGTATTAAAAGAAGTGCATGATAACAGTAAACAAATATACCTCCTATAGCTTAGAGATGTCCTGCTGCTGTCTGGTCCCAAAACTCGAAAAGTCACATCGAGAAAATCAAAACATGAAATCCAAAATACAAGAATTAAGCCTTGTAAAACTAGCTCTGATACCAATAAATTATCACGCCCCAGAGGAGTCCTTGCCAAAGGAAAATCTGGCAACATCTCCCCTGTACCGATGACAATCTAAATCATATATACATCCACAAGTTATATACATTAGCCCACACAGCTAGAATATACACAACTACACAGCTATATATATATTAAACAGCTCATACGACTGTACTAAAAACAAAGCGGAAAATGAAAGAAAGCTTATACAAAAAAATGAAGACTGCTAACTAGCTAGGCTTACACAACCACAACAAAACAAATACAAACTCCACATAGCAAACTCTAAAAACAAATTCGAATTTATACAACACCAACTCCACCAAAAACGTAAGACAAGTAAAGCAGAGATAAAATTGGAAATAGTCCTCGGATGTGACGTGGAACTTGAAGACAAGATACTCTAAGCGACACAACATATCTATGTGCTAACCTGAAATCAACAAGAAAAATAAGGGGTAGTGAGTATAACATACTCAGTGGGTATCAAGCAGATATGTATAGTAAAATATAACTACAAGTAATAACCATGCAGTACAGTCTCCTGATCAATAACAAGTAATGTAAAACTGAACAACAGAAGAAACTATACTCACCAGGACCTCCTATCTGAACATAAATGTGTGAACCATACAAACAGGTGCAGGGTCGTCAGACCAAATCCATAATGTCTCCTGTATACATGTCAATCATATGCAACCACCAAAATGCATCATCCAATATGCAGCAATCACAAGCAATAAATGTAATCCATGCATATGATGCAAATGACATGGTCACCCGTGATGCCAGTCATCCACCTCACACGCGATGGTGTGGTCGAGTGGGTAGGGCTATGACAATTGTGCACTCTGACATCACTACTCCTGAGTAACCGAGTGGACAAGATGCTGTCAAAGTACACCTATCCTCCTACCCCAAACATAATGGGGGAGCCTAAGCTCTCATCTCCCTGTGTCATAGTCAATAGGAGGGATCTCTGTCCGCTACCACGCTGCACTCATCACTACCCATGAACGGACCAACGGAGCCCTGATAGAGCAAACTGCATGCACTTTGCCTGATATACCACTAATCTATGAGTGGTTGTGTGTGCAATCATGTAACTGCCTCAACAACAATGAAGTTGACAATCGTTCATCATGCAATCATGAAAAATAGTGCATGACACTATAGCATGTAACTCCTGAAAATATCAGCCTCCTCATAATGTGTACCAAAAGGAAAACCAAGCATATAACTCCTAAAAATATCAGCCTCCACATAATGTGTACCAAAAGGAAGACCGAGTCCATAACAATGATCTAGGTATCATGAATCTAGGTACACATACCAAGAAATAAATCTAGGTACACATGCCAAGTATATCTAGTAGCTAGACCTATATTTGGTACTGCATTGTATGTCACTACTTCTATAAACATAAGTACACATGGCAAGAATCAAGAGGACATAAGCCTAAATGCATAATAGATAACAATATAAGCATACTACGGGTATCAAGTAGTAAAATACCAAGGCAAATATAAGCATAACCATTACTACTAACTATAACTACTACACATATCAGAACCACAATATCAAAAGAAATAAGTCAAAGGTACCCACCTTAATCAGTAGTTCGTATCGGAACAAATCCCACTTCGAGATGCTCATCTTGAATCAACGTCCTGCAAATCACATGATATACAGTTTAGCTAATCACGTATATAGCAACTAGCTAAACCCAAAACACAATCCTAATTCGATTAGGTAATCTCGTTTAATTCCACCTAACAATCCAAATCCAATTAGATAATGAGTCTATTCTTAAACCACCAATCAATTCCTTAATTCTCACCAATCCATCCATTAATCGTCAACTAATCAAATCCAATGTAGATATAAAATTAACTTTAAAACTCACCTATACCCGTGTACTTCCCTGTTAACTCGCCGATGGAGCACCCGCTGCTAGAAAAATATGGCCAGATCTAAAATATTAGAGAGTCTCCAAATCTGGCACCCTAAATCACAAATCAACACATCCCCTCTGAGCATCAACCAAATCACTAATCAGATAACTTTCTTAAACAAAATACTTTACCCATATATGTGCCAATAGATTCAATTCATGTGGAAGAACCCACTTCTGGTAGCTAGGCGGTAATTTGTGTCACCGGTGGAATGGAGGATGTAGGAGCTTCAGTGGTGACATAAAATCAGGGCCATGAGACTTGCGGTGGTTGCTATGGTGTCAAGACAATGCAGAGAAGAGAACGGCGACAATGTGGCACTGGCATAATCAATCAGCAACGGCTAACCAAAACTTGATGCGATCCTACGACCACACTAAGTAGGGATCCAACGAAATCAAGCAGCGATGTAGAGTGGAGGAGGAAGAGGTCGACCCGAGTAGATCATCCTTAAGATCGGAGATGCAATGTCGAGCAGAGATTCGACACGATTAACAAATTCTAGTAGAGATCTAGCATGCTCGGTCGATAGGGGGTCGACATCTAGGGCTCGGCTGAAGACATGGGATTAGATGCTTAGCTTCCGACGAGCACATGGTGTCTGCGACCAGGAGAGAGGAGATCAAGTGGCACACGGGTGGCTGGTAGTTGGCGTCAGGCAGTGGCAGTCGATGGCGATGCGGAGAGAAGAGCAAGGGGGAAGAGGCTGTGGTTGGGTGAATGAAGAAGGAATCTGGATGCTTCGCAAGTTGTTTGCGTCGACGAGATGAAGATAAGGGAAACGTGGTCGACGATCGGCTGGTGTCAATTTTCACTTCGAGTGGTGGCACGAGGAGGGGAAAAGGAGTGCGGCGAAGATGGGGGAAGAGAAAAGAATCAGGAGAAGGGGGAGGGCGTTAGGGATCAGGGGAAGAAGATGGAAATTAACGAGGAATAAGTTTAGTTTTTGCTTTATACCTAAGTTTAATTTCATTAAATCCTAAGTTGATTTACCAATCAACTCTCACTTAATTGAGTATTCCAAACAAGCTTTTCCCAAGCCTATAAATTCATCTCCTCAAACTACGTCATTCGAGCTCCAAAAAATTTTCAGAAATTTTTTAAAAATTCTTAAAAATTCCATTAAGGTTATTCATCCATTTAACCTTATTATACTATTATTATTCTGTTGCGGTGTTTTACATTTGTACATTATAAAATCTAAAGAAACCTCGAGTTACATTTGAGGGTAGTCTAAATTTACAACAAGAAAGAAAAGGGAGAGGCACGACACATAGGTTGTATTATTAATTACAACACACACAACCAATCACATTGGGGTTAAGGGTCATAAACATGCACTATGTCACATAAAATTCATAATATTTTATGATATAAAATCTACTACAACTTAGTATATGCCTTCACAAGTGGTTTTGATACTACTGTAAGAAACTATAACACTAAATACGCGGAAAGCGTAGCGGAAACAAGTTCCTTCCAGAAGATCAATGCAAAGGAAACCGCATACTAAGTTTAATGAATGGAGTTTATACCTTTGTTGTGCGTCCTTCTCAATCTCGACAGCAACGTTTCTTTAGATGTGGATCTCAGCGCGATCAGTATGTCCATGCCTCTACGGTATCCACACAAACACATTATCCGTCCATCTCACAAACTCAGACTTGGAAAGGAAACAACCTTCGTTGTACTAGCAACTCTACAAGGTTATTTTTGGCCAAGAGAAAAAGAGAAAGAAGAGTAAAAACAAAGAAGATCACCATCACCCAAAAGGTCACTTCATCTATAAAAGGTGACTTCATAAAAGGATTATTTTACCAAATAGGTTACTTTACCAAAAATGCTACTTTACCTAAAGGTTACTTTTACAAATGGCTTTTTTACTCATCCAATGAATACAAAAATGTTTTTTTCTCTTTATCTTCCTTTTTAATTAATGATGTATTAATCTCTATTAATATTCATTAATCTTAATAGGTTGGATTTAGTATATTGGATTAACCATTAACCCAATAAGCTATTAACCCAATAAACCAATGAGTCTAACCCATTACTCAATGAGTCTAATCCAAATTCATTCGAGTCTAACTCAATGTATATAATTCGGATTAGACTTAATCCTATGATCCATCTCCAAATCAACATATTCTTTGTGTGTGACCCAATAGACTCTCATAATGTTGGTAATGTATCTAAAATCATTTTAGATACATAAGCAATGAGTGACATTGATAAGCCGCAAAATACTGATGTGTCACGAATGAGCTTATCAAATTAACAATGTATATTCATTGAACCCCTTAACTACACAATAATGTTGTAATAACAAGCCCAGGATCGAATCTCTCGAGGAACCAACGGTAGGATGCATGGAATCTAGGATTGTATTTTATTCCTATTTTTGGGGTTTTAGCATATAAATGGGGGTTTGAATTCTGAATCTAAATTACATAAATGAAAAGCTAAGCGAATAAGAAATCTATCTTAAGCAATAGAAAAATCTAACTAAGTATCTCCGATTAATCCATACGCATTGTCACACTACGTAATGAATTTCATCATCAACACCATTAACCCAAAATATGAAACAGCTAAATAGAATTAAATCTGACCTATAGCAAATATTAAACTCTAACTTAAAACTAGCCAACTTAATAATTAACCAAGCACAAATCAAAAACAAATTAAGCTTCAATAAGGTAATGAAGTACTAGATTACTTGCTAAAAACATAACCAACATTAAAAGAAACCTGTGCCAATCTACAAAACAGTAGTAAAAGGAACTAAAAATGGTAAACCGTTCCAATCTCACAATCAATTTAACAATCTTCACACTCTTGTCATCACAAAAGAGGCCGGAGTCAAGAACGCCCAACTCCGGTCATCAATGAAGAACCCTCAGCTGCATATCTGCTCGAAATTGCTTAGCCACACCGGTGGAACACCTCCGGTGAGCTAGAAACAACCCGTAACCTCTAGATGGCCGAAAATCTAGATTTCTACTAACCGGAGCTCTCTGAATCTGGATGGAAGTTGTGGATTGCGGATGATCGTCGGATGAAGCTCAGGAACAATGGAGGAACGCCACCAATGCTCTCTGATCGGAAGGGAATCACAAATCTGAGGGAACGCCCTCAAATCTAAGAAAACAGAGTATAGCCGGAAGAAGAAAATGCGCTGGAGGGAACGCCTGCCGGTGGCACCAGATGATCGGAGAAGCTTCCTCACTAACGTCGTTGCTTGAGAAGATGATCGAAGAAGGAATCGGGGTCGAAACTCGCCGGTGGCGCCCACGCGACGTGAGCACTATGGAGGAGATCGACGAAGTAGGGTGTACTGTAGCTTCTCTATTTAAATCAGATCTAGATCTGAATAGACGGCTGTGAGCGATTTGGAGCTTGATCAACAGTGAAAAGTCTCTAAAAATATGATCTGAAGGTGCTGATCTTGATCAAGGGTCTGGATCTACTCTCCCTTAGGTCAGATCGACCAGATCTTTACTGGATGGTTCAGATCTGTCCAATCTTCGATGAACTGTCCATAATACTCTGCAGCTTGATCTTCTCGTTTAAACTCTGATTCGAGCACAAATTCGGTTTGAATATATCCAAATCTAAGATCCTTTGATGTCTACAAAATAAGAATAAAATATTAGCATCAAATAACATGAAAAATAAAATAATTTGTAATTAGGTCCAAAATCGATACAATGCATAAAATATGATGTAACCATGATTTAAACCTATGAAATCAACATCAAACCATGCATAAATGAATCAAAACAATATAGTAAAATCATGGTTATCAAATCCCCTACACTTAGTCTTGAACGTCCCGTGCAAGTAAAGAAAATTAAAAATCATCTCCATAGATATTCCCTAGCAATACCTAGAAGATAGTAAAAGGAATTTTAACTAAGACCATCTAAAGATCACAAACAATCATGAATATAATCCAAACAATAATCAGTAGGTATGGTAGCTTCAATCCAATTGAAAAATTAAGCAAGTTGCAATCTCACAAGGTATTTACCTATTCTAACTCTCACACTCAAAACATGTAAAAGTGGAGCTCACTCAATGCAACTCACAATATTTCACTACCATAAGTTTGCTTATTTTCTAATTCTCCACCACTATAAAACATAGCATACATGAATCAAAAGAATTTATTAACAAGAATTGAAATAGAATAAAAAAGAACAATTAAAGTGAATGAAATAGGCAAAGGAAAAGAATTCAATGAAAAATTGAGAAGATGAGAGTATTGAAGGAATATACTTGATGAGTTGACCATTTTGATGTGAAAAGAGATGAATACCATTTGTCGTTACCAATTCAAAAGATCAAGCTAACCTCTCCTTCAATTTGATGGCAAATCGAACTTCTTGATACTCTATCTCCACACTTAATACTCTTTTTATTTGCCCTTTTTCACTTTTTTTTTTACTTCAATTCCAGCACTTTGAAACTAAAAAAAAATCTCAAGTCATGAACAATAATTCCCTTGCCCACACTTAAAATCTTGGTCATCTCGAACAATGCAACAAATCATGTTATCCACTTATTTGACACACTTTAAACCACTGTTTCCTTATCTTCATTCTGCAGCTTTTTTCCTTTCTGTGTTTATTTTTTTTCTGTAGATTTTCTTTAGTTATAGATTTCACACAATTGCAGCAGAAAAGTTCAAGATATCAGAAGTTAAGCAGCTCACAATGACTAATCAGCATTTAGAGTTGGCACATCTGCAAATTCCAACAGCAGCCTCATCATTTCTGCATATCTGCAGTTGTTGCTAACTCGAAATTCATAACACCACCTCTCCAATTTGATCTTTATGTTGAAATGAAGGAAAAGAATATGTTTGTCAAAGAATTAAAGCTACCAAAGAAAGGTTCAGAAGCTCAGCAACCTGGTTCAGCATCAAATGTCAAATAGAACTCAAAGAATTCCCTTGGTTATGAATTCTAGTTAATAATCTGTAATCAAAATGGCACACAAAAATTGAAATGTTCTACTTGACGATCAGCAAAACAGATTCGTCTATTCTTTTCTTCCAACAGAACCTTGGACTCAAATTTTAGAATTCAAAAGTTGAAGCAATTCCAGCTTATCTCATAAACAATTCTGTTAAACACAATTCTGCAGCCTTGAACAGAAAATTCAAAACATCATTATCAATTCTACACTTCAATTTGCACTGAGAAAAGAACTCCAGATCTGTCCATTCTATTAGGTTGCTGAATATTCCTGGATCCTGGAATTTCTGCAGGTTTCTCACAATTACAGCAGAAAAATTTCAAAACTGCACTAACAGGGCATTGAAATGTAAGATTGACTGATCTGATTCAGAATTTGCAGCATTCCCTGGTTCATAAAAATGTATCTCAACAACTCAAGCGAGCATCACCTCCCCAACGCCCATCGACTCACTCTCGGACAAGATCATATTATTTTGTGTATTTTCTCAAAAATAGGGATGAAGTTATAAATAAGTTTATTCTCTATAATAATGAGGTTGAAAACTAATTTAATAAAAAAATTAAGGTGGTTCAAAGTGACCAAGGCGATAAATATATATCACCGTTCATTAAATTATATGTTGAATATAGAATCATATATATGAAACAATGACTTCTTATACTCTTAAAATGGTGTTATTGAACGAAAGAATCATACTCTAAAGAAGATAATAAATGTTCTTCTATTGAGCTCTAATCTGCTAGAGAAAATGTGGGGGGAGGGAAAGCTATGCTAATGATTAATTATCTTTTAAATAAAGTGCTCTGAAAGAAAATTATAAAGACCTCTTATAAGTTATGGACTAAAAGACAAGCATTCTACAAATACTTTTGAATGTGGGGGTGTCTTGACAAAGTTTTATATCTGATTTTAAAAAGATTAATATAAGACCAAAGACGATTGATTATATATTTATTGGATATACATGTAACAGTAGTGCCTATAGATTCCTTGTGTTTCAATCTTAAATACCAGAAATACATAAGAACTCGATTATTGAATCGAGAAATATCTCATTCTTTGAACATATGTTTCCATATAAGACATGAGAGTAAGCAAATTCCTCCAAATGGGCATTAGAACCACACAAAGAAGAAGAAGAAACTAATGAACCAGTTGAGGCAGGTGAAAAATCTTTCAGAATGGATTTTCTCACTTTAATATTGGAAAATGATCACCAAAGTTACTTAGAAATAGTAAAGTTATTCTGAGAGACCTCAATGGAAATCTAAAAATACATCAAATGAATGTAAATATCACTTTTTTAAATGAGGATTTAGAAGAGGACATCGACATAAAACAACCTGAAGGGTTTTCTACGTTAGGGTAGAAAAATAAGGTTTATAGATTAGTAAAATCATTATACAGTTTAAAACAAACTCCGAAGTAATGGTATAAAAAATTTGATGATGTCATAAAAGAAAGTGTATTTAAAATCAACGAATGTAATAAATATGTCTATATGAAAGTAAAAGAAAATGACTATGTTATTTTATGTTTTTATATAGATGACATACTTATCATTATGAGTAATAATAAGATTATAAAATCTACTAAAGTTATGTTAAAATCAAGATTTGATATGAAAGACATATGTCTGATGTGCTTTTAAAAATTAAAATTTTTAGGATATCATAATGACTTGTTCTAAGTCAATCCCATTACATAAAAAAAATCTTAAAAAATTTATCAAGGGTGATACTACATTGACCCAAATTCGTATTGGCCCAAATTCCAATAGATAAGAGTCAACATCTATCAAATTTGAGTAAAGTACTTTAGGGTGATTCAAAGTCTTATGTACTTAATAAGTTGTACTTAACCAGACTTAGCCTCTGTAGTGAGTAAACTAAGTAAATACATGAGTAATTCTGGCGTTGGGTACTGAAAGAGATAACAAGAGTACTGAGGTACTTGACATATACTCATGATTATGAATTGCACAATCCAAGATATCCTATTATGATCGAAGAATATAATGATGCAAATTGGATATTGAACATAAATGACTCTAAGTCCATAAGTGAGTATATATTCACTTTGGAAAGTGTAGTTATTTTGTGAAAATCTTCTAACCAAACCATAATAACCAGATTTATTATGGAGTCAGAGTTTGTAGCTCTTGACAAATGTGGAGAAGAGGCTGAGTGGTTACGATAATTCTTAGAAGATATTTATAGATGGTCAAAACCTTTGTTGATAATTTGCATATATTATGATAATCAATTAGTAATTGGTCGGACACAGAACCATCTCTATAATGGTAAGTCTCTACATATACATCGTAGACATAATATCATTAGGTAACAACTCTTAACAGGAGTTATCACCATTGGCCATGTACTATCAAAGGATAACCTAACGATTCACTAACCAAAGGGTTAAATAGAGTGTCAATTACATGCTCATAGCTAGGAATAAGCTTGTTGTCGATGTCAACTATAGGTACAAATGAAACCCAACCTATGTTGACTAGAGATATCATGAAATAGATTTAAAGGGGCAACCTAATTGCACCAAAAGATAATTATTATGGGATAATGACCCAATGAATTAGTGATTGAATGAAGGGTAAACCTACGACTTTTAATGATAAGTGAAGTAATATGAAAAAAATACTCTCGATAGATCATCTATGTGAGAAAGTATGACAACTACGAAGAGAATTGAAGATAATTTTTAAACCTTCTCAGAGAACCGGGCATATTCTTGACCAAGAACGATCACACCCATAAAAACTGAGTTGTATCAATGAAAGTCTTGGTGAAATATGTCAATGTTTATACAAACGACAAAACATCTCAAAGGCATCGCGTCTATTGGTTAGCTAATGAGCAAACGTATCTTCACAAGAGAAGATTCAAAGGGTAACACCTACCTATTGTATACATGACTCAATTATTGAATGCTTTCACACACTTTGTTTCTATTTATGTGAGAGATTGTTGGAAAAATGTGAATAGACAAAGTGGTGGATGGAAATAATAGATTCAGATGTGATTGAAACATTGGTCTCACATTAGGAGTTAAGTGACATTTAGATAGGGATATAGTTGTTGATACACAAATCTAGGGTCTAGATTGAATAAACTCACTTATGTGTGAACACTACTAAATGTAGCGGACCTCATATGTCGTACTACGAGTATATCAAATTATAATTAATATACCAAATCCCTTTTACACTAAGATAGTATAGAGATGACTTGGGTCATCTCTCACAAGGAATATAATAGGAGAGAGAGGGGAGGGTGAGTTGGATTTGACTGCTAAGATTAAGAATTGAAATAGCAATGCAGGTAATGGAATCTAACCCTAATAAATGAAAAACAATGTAAGTAAAGAAAATTTAACCTAACTTAAACTACACTTGCAAAGGAATTAAAGACGATGCAAAACAAGCATTAAATGAAACTATGCATGCAAAGAAACCTACAGCAATTAATAAACCCTAATCTAATTGCATTCAAATGAAGAACAAAAACATAAGCTAAAGCGCAGCAAACAATCTAACTAAAGAAATTACAAAACCAAAGCATAACAATTGAAAGAAACTTTTTATCGAACACCCTAACAAACGTGAATCAAAGTAAGCCAAATGCAAGCAATTTGAAATATGGGAGAGGGCGGCGATGATAAACCAACATAACCACAATGAAGAGTACGACCCAAGCTCGTGGATGGACAGTGGTTGTAGGTGCGTGCGCGGAGGGGCTGATGTCGGAATCGATGGAGAGTTCTCCTCTTCTAACCCGGAGAGGAGAGGTGGTCGGGGGATCGCCGGAAGAGCGCTGCCCTCCTCTTCTAACCTGAAGAGGGGAATAGTTGCTGTCCGGAAGTGGAGAGGGCTGCGATGATTCGGAAAGGGCTGCCGGTGGGTGGATGGAGGAAGACTTCCTCTCTTCTAACCCTAAGAGGGGACGGCTGCCGGTGTGGAAGCGGGAAGAAGCTCCTCTTCTGACCCGAAGAGGACACTCTTTTCTCTCTTCCCTTCTAACCCAAAGGGAAGAGGTGGAGGAGAGATTGAAGCCGGCGGTGGGGAGATGGTGTCCGAATGAAGGTTGGCGTGCGTCTGGTTAAGATGGCGTCCGTGACGTGCGGTGTGGCTTGATGGCGAGGAGGAGATGGCCGGCCTTGGTGGATGAGGAGAAGGTGAGGGGATGGCCGGCCGGCAGCTGTGGAGAAGAAGAGGAGGTTGGCGTGAGGAGATGATGCCTCCTCTTCTAATCGGGAGAGGAAAAGGGGATGAGGGACATGTGACCTTGGGCGTTGGTGGCTTGCGGTAGAGAAGGAGATGAGGGTGAGGGAAGGAGATGGTGGCCGGTCGGAGGCGGTGAACGATGGAGGTGGTGCCGCCGGCCGGAGACGGTGTGTGTTGGCCGCGTGAGAAGGGATGAGCAGATACAGAATCGGGACCAAGCTCTATTCGCCTCCCTTTCTTCGTTGCAGTAAAAGGAGAAACCCTCGCCCCCAGGGCTCCCACCGATCGGACCCACGGTCATTGTGAGGGAGATAAATCGTAGCACCTGAGCTAACATGGGACGGATCGGGTGGGATGCAGGGATAGGGGATTTATTCTCCCGTTACCACTGAGTTTCGATCCGGCGGCTTCCTTGCAACAACTTCCGCCCCATACCATCTCAAATGACCCACAGGGTCAAAAAGGGGAGCGCCTCCCTTTCTTCGTGAGTGTGAGGAAGAAGGACTAAGATATGACCATCAAATCTTCAAATGATCGGTTCAGATAGCTTAAGATTAAATTGAGACAGATTTACACTTTTGATCAAACGGTCCATGTAATTTCAAATTTGGTTGGAGGGTTGGATGATTTAGATCTGAATGGAGGAATAAGATTTCTTTAGATCTAAATTGACCGTTCATATTGATTCAGCTTAATTTTCTCAATTTGACCTTCAAATCAAACCAAATTTGATTCGACTCGATTCAAATCCATGGCGCTTTGTATTTTTACAAAACAATATTTAAAATATGAGATTTAACTCCATAATTATAGAAAATTTATAATTAAGTTTAAAATGGAGTCTTACTCGTAAAATATGATATAAACATCAAATTAAACATATGAGATAGTAAAAATGTCAAATATAAAAATCAAAATAATACATAAAAATGTTAATTATCAAGTGACATTTAGATTGAGACATAATTGTTGATGAGCGAAACCAAGATTCAGATTGTACAAACTCACTTATGTGTGAAAGTTATTCAATGTAGTGGATTGATCGATTCTACGTGGACTAGCTGGTGTTTGTCATACATCTTGTTGCTTACGAAATTAAAAAGACTTGTTGATCAAGTCGTGAAAACTTATTGCTAAGTCTTGTCTAATTTGCTCAAGAAGATTTCCTTTTTCGTTGTTTGTTGTTAAGCCACACGTGTTTCTTGTTGTTTAAGAAACTTACATTAAGCCACATGTGTTTCTTGTTGTTCAAGAAAGCTTGCTTGTTGCTTAAGAAAAAACTCTCAATATAAGAAGGGTTGAGCTAATTGAGGAAGAGAACATTCGCAAGCAAGTTCTAAAATAAGTGGTTGAGGAAGAGAGTATTCTTGAGAGAGATTTCAAAGAGAAGAAATCCTTCCACCTTGATTCCTTGATTTCATCTTTCTTTCTTTCTATAAGGTAATTATTCACTCGGTAGATACATGTGATTATGTTCAGATATAAATTCAATTTACCATGACAATCTGTATTAGATTGTGATCATAATTTCTCCATTTTATCCTCGAAAACAAACGTCCAACATGATCTTGTTGCACCGTCAATTTGGAGGCAACAAATCTGTTTTAAAAAGACTCATAACTTGACATCTTCTTTTGAACTCGACACTCAGTGCTACGAGATGTCTCACTTAGAAAGTTCACTTGAAACTTAGGTAAACAACTTAAGATTTATCTCGAGAGATAAATTAATTTCAATTTAAAAAACATGTGTCTCTGGCAAATTGATTGTGAAATACAGTTCATACCTCGGCTCATCATTACCAAAACGAAGTCTTCTATTTTATTGTAATTCTATAATTTTAAATTCTGCAACAGTTTGCTCCTTCAATCAAGTAAATCAGAAATTATAGAGAGGAGCCCGAGTGGATACACATATTTTGCCTCTTAGAATACAGTCCCCTTTAACACACTAAAGGTCATATCACTCAGTAAGTGATAACAATCCAATTCCACACAACACATTCATAATATTATGTTGAGGTGAATTACCTTTCTTCCCTGTAATGGCTTATAAATTACAGGGTTGAATACTTGCTAAGTGTATATATATATACTATAGTTTAGCTAGGGTTTAGAGTTTAGGAGTCTCCTGCGGGTGTTGCCTGATGAGCTAGCTACCTCTGCGTCCGATAAGCCTTAATTCCTGGATGAGCTTAGTTAGAATTGTCCGCCCTCGAAGGTCTGACCGAATTGCCACCCGGCCGGTGCCACATCGAAGCTGGTGACCGTCCTGCCGTCGCTGGTCGTCACCTGGAAGGAGAGACTCTGCCCGTCGAGTAACGAATTGCTCTGCCAGTTTTGGCCCCAGTTGCGCGACATCGCTTGCCACCCGCCCTTGGACCCCTTGATCGACACGGAGTGCACGTCGCCGGCTCCGGCCACGTTCGTGATCAAGACCAAGTTGAAGAAGGAATGGCCGTTGATGGTGAACCGTATTCCCCCCTTCTTCACGCAAGGCACCCTGTAGTGTAGAGTAACAAAAAACAGAGCTTTAGTGACTGCTTGATTCCGGCGAGGGAAGTTAAACAGCGAATGGAGCACCTGCGGAAGGAGACGGGGACGATGCCGGCGCGGTATTGCCCGATATGGAGGAAAGCCGGCTGGGCGAGGTCGAAGTGCGGGCGCGGGGGGTTGCACCAGCCGCCATTGTCGCTGGGGAGGTCGTAGGTTGGGGGGCAGAAGTTGGTGGCGGTGACGATGATGGAGCCCGGGAGGCACGACTGGGGGTCGTCGGCGCACTGCAACTCGTAGCAGGAGCCGCAGCTGAGCCCGTCGTTGAACAGCGCCGTGCTGAGCGCCGCCGTGTTGGTGCCGTAGCCCGTGCTGTAGAGGTTCCCGTACCCGCAAGCGCCTCCTGCACAGCGAACAATCAATCCAATACAAAAAGTCAGCAAATTAAGAGTTCGCCGGAAACATTTCTTAACAACTGTAGAAATGCAGCTGACCCATGGTTCCGGAGGCGTCGCTGCCGCCGTAGAAGGTGGCGTGGGCGGATTCCCACCCGTAGGAGTCCGCAAAGGCGTAGCCGGATAAGAGAAAGAAGAAGTGGATAAAGAGGAGAGCACCGGCGGCCATCGGAGGAGAGTGAAGTGAAGACTGGCTGTCTGTTGCGGTGTGGACTTGTGGCGATGAAGGAGGAGAAAGAAGGCGGGGCATTTATAGGCATGGAATTGGCAATGGGCGGCGCCTCGCTGCGGGGGGCAGAGAGACAAAAACGAGTTTTGGCTGCTGGCCGGAGAGCGACGGCGGGCACATGGAGCGGTGGCAGTTGCAGTACCAACGGCGTGGGTGGGGTCCTCCACATGCGCTGCCATGGAAAAGGTCGAGCCACGTCTCTAGTTTTTTTATCTATCTCCGCGTCGTTATCAACAACATGCTACTGTCTCCAAGAAATGAGGCAAATCACTCCGTTATATTTCTCAAGATATCCTTATCCTAACGATATGTTATAATAATTATAACATAGCTATAATGTTTAATAACATCTATAGCTTTTATGGGATGGCCCCCGTTAGAATCTGCATGATTATTTACTTTAATAAATTTTGAAATTAATTATAAGAGAATTTAAAATATTTTATTAGGGTCTGATTGAAGTTTAATAATTAAGGCTACTAATAAAGAAAAATTGAAAAAAATAAAAAAAGAATGTTTCATTTTGTCATAATAAAAAATTTTATTGAATAAAGAATAATTTTTCAACATGACTCTAGACTACAACTTAATACTCAAATAAAGAAAACATTTACCATTAACATATTTTTAATTTTGATCTTGTAAAAAATTACTCTAAAAAAGAAATTATAATTAACGGATGCTAATTCTAATTTTATAAAAAAAAATAGATCTTTTACCTAAAAATTTTAGAAAGTTTATAATAGGTAAAAAGATAGTTTATAATTAAATAATCTTAATTCAAAATAGGGTGTGGATCAAGATAAATCCACTTTTATAAATACCAAGAAGATCGAAATTATATTAAATACTCTAAAATCAAACATTACTAAAAAATAGCAAAAAGATCTAAAATTAGTTTTAACGTGGAAGTTGGGATTAAAATTTGACAGTTACGGTTTCACCTATAATAAATATAGGTTTATGAATTTTGCATTCTTGACCACCGACAAAACATGATTCCGAGTCCCAAGTTAAAAGTTATGCTCTTTTAAAATTTGAAGAGTCATATTAGGTTTCATCATGGATTAGACCTGTATCACTAATCTCCGTATAAAGAGTCGTTACGCTAGGGCAAAATACCTCATGCGATTTACTTACCTATATCTTACCTTGGGCCGATAATACAGAGTCGCTTAGGACAAGCAATATCAAATTTTACTATCATCATAATATAGTAAAATAATAGCTATAAAATAGCTATTATTACTATTATTTTATAATAATAGCTATTTTATAGCTATTCACTATTTGACTTAAGCGACAAAATAATGATGAGCATATGGTAGTCAAAACCAATTGAGTCATAGATAGTTTTGTTAACAGAATATAAATTCCGTAGCTAAATATATTGATGGAATTTTAAATTCAGTCAGCATATGTAGTTTCGGAATTTAATTTTCATCGATAATTATCGATAGAAATTTTGATTCCGTTGAAAAATAGTGAATAAAAACTTGTTCCCGTAACACAAATTATCAATGGAATCAATAATTTCGTTGATACCTATTATAAAAATAGCATTGTTCATATATAATAATTATTGATGAAATATCAAATTTCGTCAATAACTATCGACGGAACTCCTAATTCTAACGGTAAATTGTAAAAAAATCTAACATATCTAGTTATAAATTTGCAATTACCCTGTTTACATTTTTCACACTAATACATTATACATTTACAAATTGTGTTACATTCTATTACACAACCATTCACCATGTATATACAAATAACTAATTCATTAAGTATCGGAATCCATACACAAACAACCATTCATATATCATTACAATTCATTTACAAACAATCAAATCTATTATCCAAATCTATACAAACTAATATAAGATACATAAAACCCATGTCCATAATCTACTACAAAGACCTCTTAATAGTCCTCGAGATTATGATGTCACGGTAGGACATCCAAATTGTCATCCAGACACCTACGACTCGAACTCTAGCTACGGCGTATTTATAGGAATTTTTCCTCCAAATGAGGGGTGTAATCAAAAGATGCTGAACTTTTGGGATGGTCATCACATGCGTTTCCCGATTTACCCTGATGGCCGATGAAAAATATCCATGGGACTAAATCGATCACCCCAAAAATAATCAATGAGGTTAATTGAAATTATCAATTTTTTTTTACAGAGATCTCTAAATAAAATCCTATAAAATAGTACTATCAAATCCTATAGAAAACAAAATATGATACATTAATATCATAATCATGCTAGGCAAATTAATTCAAAAATTAACAATGAGAAAATACATTAAATTAGCATATTTATAGGTAAAAAAGAAGAACAAATGCGACAAATTGAAAGCAAACTAAGTTTATAGGTAAAAGAAAGTACTTGAATAATATTAGATATATGATGATAGTAATATATAGTCTGACGAATTGTCCTGAGAAAATGTAATACAATTAGCATATTATAATATCAAAACTGACTAAATATATTTTGCATGTTTTATATGTGATAAAAAAAACTAAGTTATAGCATACCTCATAAAGATGCTACTCGATAGGGTCCCGTGTGTCTTGAGTCTCTTATAACTCAAGACTATGCTATAATTGGGTAAATTGAGCAATGACTGCTCGCATCTCGTCCAAGGAAGAATCATTTCTCTCATCCCTTTCAACCATCCACGACTCCACTGTCGTCAGTTTTCATATCTTGATTTTCTGCTCTAAGTGACTCCATCTCAGTAAAAGAAGAACTAGGATAATCCTTAGGCATTTTCAAACGATCAAATGCTTCTTTAGCATGTGAGTCGAGGCTGTAGAGGATGGAGTTCTTTGTTCTTCCACCGATAACATCAAAATAAATGTCATTTATCGCCTCGGTGGATAGAGCCTGTGATTCCTCTCCCTCTACTGATAGTGTAGATGCTTAAGCCACTCTATTAGCCATTTCCTCCTACGTGAAGAAAAATATATGATTAATATATGCTACACAACTACTAAAGGTAACCATTGTTAATAGTTATATGTAATAGAGTTAATATTCTTATGTCTATGGTCAGGAATCGAGGATCGACAAATGTGTTATCATTTTTCATGTGAGTCTTGTTAAATATCTCCCAACAATTGGGAGGGCTTTGTAGAGTATGTTCCTTCGTACAAAAAATATAAGTAGCATTAAATTTGTACAAATTTAATAATAAATTAAAATTTGCTTATATAACTTTAAATTAAATTCATCAAATCGATGATATGCTCTACAATAGACTTATATCCGGAAGTATGGTTAGTGGGCTCTGTATTTCTGTTTGATTGAGTAGTTGTAAAATTTATCCTCCACCTATCTCCAATGCAGGTGGTAGTCCACGCAACCCAGCCCTCTTCTTATACAAAAGCTAGCCTTGTGTCCTTATTTCTCAAATTGTATAGGAGGTCTTGGTATAGTCTTGCACAAAAAATATTCCAAGTTTCTATACATTGACGCTCCTGCCTTGCCTCCTAGTATATTTTTTCTGCAATTATTAGTTGAAAAATTAATATACTTAAGGATAAATTTATGATACAATACCAAGAATATTCAATTTACTTACAAGAAATTCCTGATAATAGAAATGTTTACATGCCTCCATATAGTACCAAGAGCGGAGACTCACTCTTTAAATTTTTTGATTATGTACGTCGCTATCATCCAGAGTAAAATTGAATGTAAAAATGTTAAGGTATGAGAAATATGTTATAAATGAAGTCATATATGAATTTGAATTACTAGTAATAAAAATACTTACGACTTCTCAACAACCCTCATCACTATATGACCACTGGGTGTGACTGATTACTCTGTCATGATAATATCTACAAAATAACATTACAACACATCATAAAATATTGCTAACATGATAATATTTGTACAAAATAAGATGGAAGCATAACTTACTCGATGAATAATAAGGCTAATATTTAATCATCATTACAATCTAAATCATAGACATTAATAGTTATAAGTCCTCATCGCTAGACTCTGTTAGTTCAACAAGCTCCTCACTACTGGGCATCTCTCTATCATCAATTTCCTTGTAAGTGACATTAACATCTACAAGTAATTGGGTTGTGAATTGAAGTTGTGAATCAATTGAATTTCTTTCCACGTCGTCATTCTGAAATGCATCATAGTTTTGAGCAGTGATGATATTCAACATTTCTATGGTTGAGCAAGGCTTCATTTGACAAACAACCAACCATTCACTAGCTCTTCTTCTCTTCATAGGGTATTCAAGATAGAAAGCTTGACCCACTTATACTATGAAAATGAAAGGTTCAAATTTGTTGAAACTTTTGTTTGCATTAACCTCAACTTAATTGTAGTTTGCATGTATTCTAGTATCTATTCTTAGAGTCGAATCATACCATTAACATTTGAATAACACACACATTTTTATAGGTAATGTAGGATATTCAATTTCTATGATCTTTTCAAGTCTATCATAGTAATCAAACTTAGTGTTATTATTGTCAATAGATCCTTTAACACAAATACCAGAATTATAGGTTAATCTATGTGAATCTCGTTGTGCCACATGGAATTTAAATCCATGAACATAGTAACCAAAATATACTATTATCTTACGGAGGGGTCCAGATGCAAGATTGATCATCAAAGAATCTTGTACATTTGATATTCTGCGATCATACACCTATAAAAATAGTTATGATATAAATTTGTTGGAAATTTGATATAGATGTATAAAATATAAATTCTCCTCTTACTTACATAAATTTGAAACCATAATGCAAATTTTGTCTCTAACTTTTTAGTTATTTGACTTGCACTCATTGATGGATTTTGTAGTTATAGTTGTTTTTCATACAATGGTGGTAATTTTGGTGGTAAAAAGGCGAATACGCTCGCCCCCGCCAACCCGTCTCAGGGCCAACACAGAAGAGGTAAATCATAGGTGGCTACTAGACTTTGGAATAGTGACTAGCACATAAGGGAGGCATTTACCTCGATTTTGTCGAGATTCGAACCTCAGACCTCATGATGGCAACACCTCATGTGCTAGCCACTAGACCCCCTCGAGGGGACTAGTTGTTTTTCATACAAGCTATTATGGAAGGTAATTTTAAGACTATTGGGATAATAAACAAACATAACAAGATAAATATTTGATTAGAGAAGTCAAATCACTTTATATAAGGTTTGACCTCATTATAGTTTAGGATTATGTATGTTCTTGTAGCATGGTACTCTTGTTGAGTTAACCATCTAGAAATGGATGCACCTATTACCTGTTAGTTAGAGCCCTAGAGCCAATCATTTGATGATTGTATGGACTCATTGTATCATATTCTTGTATATTAATAAAGGCATTTGTTTGGTTATTATACTTATTTGTATTAGTGCCAAATAGACTAAGTATAATAGCGTCCTTGAGTAGAAGGTTCATACCTATATCAATCGATTAGTTGAATCGATAGTGAGATGATATAGAGAACACTACTCTAAATCATTCCTAGTCGAGTATTAACATTCAGGGACAATGTTAATGCAATAAGACTAGCATGTAGGTAAGCTCGATGACTTGATCTCACAAGTCATGGATATAGAGATATCAAGCTGACACATGGGTATACATTGGAGAATGTATACTGAATGACCCGCCATGAGAAAGTATCATGGATCATTATATGAGTGTCATATACTTTCTCATGTGGCTATTAGTATGACTATTAGTCCTTAGACCTGAAGTCACCATGGATCCCTACATAAGGAGTTATGTACTTTAGTTTCGTCAAACGTCTCCCGTAACTGGGTGGACTATAAAGGCGATTACCGGGTATGTAATAAATTATGCAGAGGGATGTGAGTGATGTAGATGAGATCTATCCCTCCCATATGACGGGAGCGACATCAATATTCTTGATAGAGTGAGACCACTAAGTGCATGGCCATGCCCAAATGAGTCAACATGAGATGTTGAGCTCATTTGATTGAGTGAGTCTACTTGGGGTTCAAGATTTAGATTGATTAGAGGATAACACGGTCTATGCCTCATATTGATCAATCTAGATGTCTAGGATAGAAGGACACTTGTCATTATTTTGTGAGGAGTCACAATTGGTAGTCACAAGGTGATGTCGGATCTTGACATTCTTGTAACTTGGGCAGTAATGATGTGTTGCTAGATACCGCTCATTACTTATGCTCCTAAATGTGTTTAGGGCATTGCCAACGTTACAAGAACCTATAGGGTCACACACTAAGGATAATTAGATGGAGATTAGGTTCATATGATGAACCAAGAGGATTAGATTCATTTGATGAATCAAATTGGATTAAGAGTAATCCTAATTGGGCTAACTTGAGTTCGACTCAAGTTGATTCATGTGTTCAATGAGTCTAATTTAGATTTTGACTCATTGAATCAATTTAATTAAATGAATTAGATTCATTATATTAAGTTGGCTTGAATCAAATGGTTAGATTAGATCAACCATGGAAGAGATTTGATCAAGTTTGACTTGACTTGAGAGGAAGTTTAAAAGTCAAGTTTGACTTGACTTTATGCTACCTCATTGGTGAGTTGGCATTGATGTGGACCAATGATGATGCACCACATCATCATGGTTGCCACCTCATGGAAGTTACAAAGTCATTCTCTTTAATGGATTCATATTAATTGCAATTAATGCAATTAATTTGTGAGTTTTCACAAGGTAGAGTGGCCGGCCACTTTGGAATAATGTGGATTTCATTTTTTCCTTTCAAGTGGTGTATCTTCTTCTTCCTCCTCTTGAAGCTCTTCCTCTCCCTCTCCTCCTTGCTTGGCCGAACCTTACCAAGGTGCTAGCACACCTTTGTGTGAGGTTTTCTCCACTTACGTGTCCGTGTGGATACATATAGAGGTTGTCTACTTTGACAACTTGAGATCCGGCAACTCCTTTGGACGAGCGGGAACGCGAAAGGGCTCGCTTCAAAGGTATAACTCTCATCTAGTGTAGATCTAAAGTTTTTACAAACTCGTACAAGGGAAAAGGTTTTTCGATAATTTTTGTTTACGAATCTTTGCACGAGATCCATGGCTTTGGGTGACTCGGGGTTTTCGCGACGCTAAAAAACAATGGTATCGAGCCACGTGCAAAGACTTATACGAGTTCATTTGTATTTTATGAAAAATATACCTTCTGTGATTTTCTGTAAAAATTGAGTTTTAGAGTTTTATGAGTAATTTTTCCGAGAAGCGAAGCCAGTGTCTCGGCACGCCTGCCACGGAAAGTTTTCTTTAAACGTTTTGCCCAAATCCGTTTGGGACAGCGGGTCGGGTGCCATTAGATCGCAAAGGAGAAACTCACGATGGTTAGATCGTGGGTAGGGCATTGCCCCTAACCCCGCAAGGGAATTTGCTCGCAATTGCACCCGAAATCGCTAAAAACGAACCCGCCGCCCCAAATCCGTTTGGGACAGCGGGTTTAGGCGCTGTTGGATCGCAAAGGAACCCTCGCGATGGTTAGATCGCGGGTAGGGGCGCTGCCCCTGGGCCCCGCAAGGGGATCCGTTCCGCGATTGCGCCCGAAACCGCTAAACGGGACCGCCGGGAAATTTTACTTATAAAAATTGTAAAAGTATTTTAAAATTACAGAAAAATTATGAAAAATATATAATTTTGAATTATATATTAATTTGTGATAGTCATGGCCCAAAATACCCAATAAGATTGGATTTGTGTTGTAATTCATAATACGGCCTGCGTGCCGTCATATGATTGTGTGTGCTGTATATTTATTTTTTTTCCACGGCCTGCGCGTCGTGCCTTTCTCTTATTCTGGTTGTAAATTAGATTTAGACTCGAATGTAACTTGAGTTTCAAATTGTAATGTACAAATTGGAGCGGTGGAGGGTCCACACGAGACGGAGTTCCGAGGCGGGCACGAGCAACACAAGGTGGTCAAAGGGAGGAGCTTGGAGAAGCTGTTGACCCTAGGTTGACCATTCGATCTTCTCATTGGAGTGAGAAGATCGTAGTAGGGCCATGACTAAATCACAAATAGATTAATTAATTAATTGTTATGTATCTGATGCATATTTAATAATTAATTAATTAATTAGTGCCTTAACGATTAGATTAGATCTAAGTCGTGCACATGATGCACCCTTGCGACTAGATTTGATCTAAGTCATGCACAAGATGCATCCTTCTCGATTAGATTAGATCTAGATCGAACCAACTCTAAATGCCTAACCGTGCCGTGATACCTATCACTACCTCGATCATATGTATTGTTGAATCTGCCAAAGCAGAGCAATACATATTATCTTGGTAGGGTACGGAGGGACAATCTTGGTCCCGCCTATCAACACATGGGTGAATACAAACTCAATTAGATTGAGTATTCCTAGTTACTCGGTTGGATCGAGTCAACTATAGGCATTCTTCCAGTAGTTGGAAAGATAGGTCAAAATCACATCTATATTAACTCTCGGGCGTATTAGCCAAAGCTAACTCGAGTTTTAATATAAATGCGGACATTGATTTTATAAACAAGAGTTGCATAGAGATGTAATTGGTAATCGTTGCCTACCGATCATACTAAGCCTTGGGCGTATTAGCCAAAGCTAACTCAAGGGTTAGTATGATGTGGATCTTGTCCCACAAGAATTATAGAATTCGGAGCATCATTTAATTAAAGGCCTAATTAAATGATTTTAAAGAATATGATATTTATTTCGCAAATTTTTGTTGTAGATAACCATGACGTCGAACACGAATTCCTTCTCCTTGCGTTCCATCCTTGAGAAGGACAAGCTCAATGAGCGAATTTCGCTGATACAGGAACTTGAGAATAGTTTTCACCGAGGCGTAAAGCATGCCGTTGGAGCAGCCCGGAGGCTCCTCCGCCAATGCCCATGACGGACAAAGATGCTTACAAGAAGCATCAAGGCGACGCATTAGATGTGTCTGTCTAATGCTCGCGACCATGAACTCGAGCTTGAAGCAACACGAGTTGATGGGCGCACGATATGGTTGAGCATCTTCGCCAACTATACCAGGACAAGCGAGGCATGAGAGATTTGAGATCTCTAAGGCACTGTTTCAGTCGACGGGGCTCCTGTAGGTCCTTATGTACTCAAGATGATTGGGTACATAGAGAACCTACAAAGACTGGGGTTCCCACTTGGCTAAGAGCTGGCCACTGACTTGACCTTGCAGTCCTTGCCGGATAGCTATAGTTAATTCATTCTCAACTATAACATGAACGAGATTGACAAGCCACTGCCCGAGCTACTTAGTATGTTACGAACTGCTGAGATTAACCTTAAGAAGGTTAAGCCCATTCTGATGGTCTAGAAGCACAAGGGCAAGGGCAAGCCCAAAGGTAAGGGAAAGTCCCAAACCAAGGGCAAAGGCAAGGCACTGAAGCCTAAAGGAGGGGTCGCCAAGGATGCTACCTGCTTCCACTGTGGTCAGACCGGGCACTGGAAGAGGAACTGCAAGGTATACTTGGAGGATCTTAAGAAGAAGCGAAGTGAGACTTCTACTTCAGGTATATATGTTATAGAAGTCAATCTATCTATTTCTACATCATGGGTATTAGATACTGGATGTGCTTCTCACATTTGTACTGATGTGCAGGCACGAGAAATAGCAGGGCAAAGGGCGAGGTGGACCTACAGTAGGCAATGGAGCACGGGTTCTTGCTATTGCTGTAGGAACTTATCTATCTCTGCCCTCTGGGCTTGTACTAGATTTAGATGATTGTTGTTATGTGCTTGCTCTTACTAAGAACATAGTTTCAGTTTCTTGTTTAGACAAGAAAGGATACTCTTTTATAATAAAAGACAAATGTTGTTCTGTTTATTTAAAAGATATGTTCTATTGTAGTGCACCACTAATAAACGGACTCTATATTCTAGACCTTGAGAGCCCTATCTATAACATTAGTACCAAGAGGTTCAAGTCAAATGACATGAACCAAACCTACCTCTGGCACTGTCGCTTAGGTCATATAAATGACAAGCGCTTATCCCAGCTCCATAAGGATGGTTTGCTGGACTCATTTGATTTAGAATCATATGAGATATGCGAGTCATGCCTACGAGGCAAGATGACCAAGACCCCCTTTAGTGGGCATAGCGAGAGAGCAACTAATTTGTTAGGACTCATACATAGTGATGTATGTGGCCCTTTCAATATTGCTGCTAGAGGCGGTTATAGATACTTCATCACATTTACTGATGACTAAAGTAGATATGGTTATGTGTACTTGATGACACATAAGTCTGAATCCTTTGAAAAGTTCAAAGAATTCAAGAATGAAGTACAGAACCAACTTGGCAAGAGTATTAAGATACTTCGATCAGATCGAGGTGGAGAATACCTTAGCCATGAGTTTCATGACTACCTAGCTGAGTGTGGGATTCTATCCCAACTCACTCCTCCTGGAACACCACAGTGGAATGGTGTATCCGAAAGGAGGAATCGTACCCTATTAGATATGGTACGATCTATGATGAGTCATACAGATCTTCCGACATATCTATGGGGATATGCTCTAGGCACGGCAGCTTTCATACTCAACCGAGTTCCATCAAAGGCCGTGATAAAGACACCATATAGGATATGGATTGGGAGAGATGCCCAGGTGTCTTTCATGAGAATTTGGGGCTGTGAGGCTTACGTACGACGTCAAGTCTCAGACAAATTAGGACCCAAATTTGACAAGTGTTATTTCATCGGATATCCCAAGGAAACTAAGGGATATTACTTCTACATTCCCAGTTAGCACAAGATAGTTGTGGCAAAGACTGGGGTCTTTCTAGAAAGGGACTTTGTTTCTAGAAAGACTAGTGGCGCGTTCGATCTTGAAGAAGTTCAAGATGCGAACAATAGCACTAATGCCTCGATGGAAATTGAATTAGACCACAAAGTGTTGTGGATGATGTTCCACAAGGAGTTGAGGAACAACAACCAGTTCAAGTAGACATACCTCTTCGCAGGTCTGATAGGGTGCGTCGTCAGCTTGAGAGATACTCTTTTCTCTTGTCTGACCATGATGACATTGTGCTCATAGAGGATGAGCCTACCACCTATCAAGAAGCTGTGATGAGACCAGATTCCGAGAAATGGCTAGAAGCCATGAGATCCGAGATGGAATCCATGTACACCAACCAAGTATGGACTTTGGTTGATCCACCTGAAGGGGTAAAATCCATTGGGTGCAAGTGGGTCTTTAAGAGAAAGACTGACATGGATGGACTTATCTATAAGGGTCGCTTGGTAGCTAAAGGTTTCAAGCAGATTCATGGTATTGACTATGATGAAACCTTTTCTCCAGTGGCGATGTTTAAGTCCATTCGGATCATGCTTGCCATTGCAGCCTACCATGACTATGAGATATGGCAGATGGATGTCAAAACCGCGTTTATGAATGAAACCTACTCGAGGATGTGTACATGACACAACCCGAGGGTTTTGTAGATCCACAACATAGTAGAGTATGCAAGTGCATAGGTCCATTTATGGACTAAAGCAAGCTTCTCGGGCTGGAATCTTTGATTCGATGATGCGATCAAGCAGTTTGGTTTCATCAAGAAGCGAAGATGAGCCTTGTGTCTACAAGAAGGTTGTAGGGGACATAGTTGTCTTCCTCATATTGTATGTGGATGACATACTACTCATTGGGAAGGACATCCTATGCTTGATCTGTCAAGACACGGCTAGGGAGTTGCTTCTCAATGAAGGACTTAGGTGAGGCATCCGCATTCTAGGGATACAGATTTATAGAGATAGATCTAAGAGATTGCTTGGCCTAAGTCGAGTACATACATTGACAAGATACTCCTTCGGTTTGCCATGCATCCAAGAAGGGATTTACCGATGTCACATGGCGTGAGTCTTTCAAGACTCAAGGTCCCTCTTCTAGAGAGAGAGATCGCATGGATAAGATCCCTTATGCCTCGGCCATAGGATCGATCATATACGCCATGCTATGTACTCGACCGATGTCTCGTATGCTTTGAGCATGAGGAGCAGATATCAGTCAGATGAAAGTCTTTGGATAGCGGTCAAGAATATTCTTAAGTACTTACGAAGGACTAAAGAATATTTCTTTATATATGGAGGCAATGATGAGCTAAGCGTAAAGGGTGATGCCAGCTTCCAGATCGATCGGGATGATTACCGATCGCGATCGGGTTCGTGTTTTGCTTAAATGGTGGTCTGTGGTGGAAGAGTTGAGCGGGACACGATGGTGATTCTACAGAGTATATTCGCATCGAGGCAAAGGAGGCAGTTTGTATCCGCAAGTTCATCACTGAACTTGGGGTGGTTCCTAGCATCGCTGATCCAGTTCAGCTCTATTGTGACAACAATGGAGCTATAGCACATGCGAAGGAACCTCGCTCACACCAGCGGACCAAGCACATACTACGGCGCTTCCATCTCATTCGAGAGATTATCGATAGAGGAGATGTGAAGATTTGCAGAGTACCTACAGAGGCTAACATCGCAGATCCCTTCACCAAGGCTTTGGCACAAAGGAAGCATGATGGTCACACTAGGTCATTAGGCCTTAGAGCCTATACTGATTGGCACTAGTGCTAGTGGGAGATTGTTAGTTAGAGCCCTAGAGCCAATCGTTTGATGATTGTATGGACTCATTGTATCATATTCTTGTATATTAATAAAGGCATTTGTTTGGTTATTATACTTATTTGTATTAGTGTCAAATAGACTAAGTATAATAGCGTCCTTGAGTAGAAGGTTCATACCTATATCAATCGATTAGTTGAATCGATAGTGAGATGATATAGGGAATACTACTCTAAATCATTCCTAGTCGAGTATTAACATTCAGGGACAATGTTAATGCAATAAGACTAGCATGTAGGTCAGCTCGATGACTTGATCTCACAAGTCATGGATATAGAGATATCAAGCTGACACATGGGTATACATTGGAGAATGTATACTGAATGACCCGCCATGAGAAAGTATCATGGATCGTTATATGAGTGTCATATACTTTCTCATGTGGCTATTAGTATGACTATTAGTCCTTAGACCTGAAGTCACCATGGATCCCTACATAAGGAGTTATGTACTTTAGTTTCGTCAAACGTCACCCGTAACTGGGTGGACTATAAAGGCGATTACCGGGTATGTAACAAATTATGCAGAGGGATGTAAGTGATGTAGATGGGATCTATCCCTCCCATATGACGGGAGCGACATCAATATTCTTGATAGAGTGAGACCACTAAGTGCATGGCCATGCCCAAATGAGTCAACATGAGATGTTAAGCTCATTTGATTGAGTGAGTCTACTTGGGGTTCAAGATTTAGATTGATTAGAGGATGACACGGTCTATGCCTCATATTGATCAATCTAGATGTCTAGGATAGAAGGACACTTGTCATTATTTTGTGAGGAGTCACAATTGGTAGTCACAAGGTGATGTCGGATCTTGACATTCTTGTAACTTGGGCAGTAATGATGTGTTGCTAGATACCGCTCATTACTTATGCTCCTAAATGTGTTTAGGGCATTGCCAACGTTACAAGAACCTATAGGATCACACACTAAGGACAATTAGATGGAGATTAGGTTCATATGATGAACCAAGAGGATTAGATTCATTTGATGAATCAAATTGGATTAAGAGTAATCCTAATTGGGCTAACTTGAGTTCGACTCAAGTTGATTCATGTGTTCAATGAGTCTAATTTAGATTTTGACTCATTGAATCAATTTAATTAAATGAATTAGATTCATTATATTAAGTTGGCTTGAATCAAATGGTTAGATTAGATCAACCATGGAAGAGATTTGGTCAAGTTTGACTTGACTTGAGAGGAAGTTTAAAAGTCAAGTTTGACTTGACTTTATGCCACCTCATTGGTGAGTTGGCATTGATGTGGACCAATGATGATGCACCACATCATCATGGTTGCCACCTCATGGAAGTTACAAAGTCATTCTCTTTAATGGATTCATATTAATTGCAATTAATGCAATTAATTTGTGAGTTTTCACAAGGTAGAGTGGCCGGCCACTTTGGAATAATGTGGATTTCATTTTTTCCTTTCAAGTGGTGTATCTTCTTCTTCCTCCTCTTGAAGCTCTTCCTCTCCCTCTCCTCCTTGCTTGGCCGAACCTTACCAAGGTGCTAGCACACCTTTGTGTGAGGTTTTCTCCACCTATGTGTCTGTGTGGATACATATAGAGGCTGTCTACTTTGACAACTTGAGATCCGGCAACTCCTTTGGACGAGCGGGAACACGAAAGGGCTCGCTTCGAAGGTATAACTCTCATCTAGTGTAGATCTAAAGTTTTTACAAACTCGTATAAGGGAAAAGGTTTTTCGATAATTTTTGTTTACGAATCTTTGCACGAGATCCATGGCTTTGGGTGACTCGCGGTTTCCGCGACGCGAAAAAGTGATTTTCGCGGCTCGAAGAACCCAACATTACCTTACTAAGAAACTTGAAAATAAAAAGTATTTCTGGGTCTATTAGCTCAGTAGTATCATTATTTTAAGGACACTTGTGATATTTGATTTTTACATTATTTGTAAAATAATATGAGCAAAAAGATGATTCTTCTTTAACCAAATAAACATTATATATTGAACCCTCAACTCTTGCTTTATTATGAACATATATTTTAATATCCTAAAAAATCATTCAAATGGATACATCCATCTGTACTATACAGGACCGATTAGTTGTCTCGTAAGGTAGGTGAACTAGTAGATGTTCCATTGAATAAAAAAATTGGTTGGGAAAATGCGCTCAAGCTTACATAGTATGAAAGGAATGTCTGTTTCTAGCCGAAACATATCAGTCATCATAATACATCTCACTATTAAATCTCTGAAAAATAGACTCAATTGTATGAGTGCTTGCTAAATATTTTGAGGAAGTAAGTCATGAAAATCTACTAGAATAAGTCTTTACATGAATACATGGCAATCATGACTCTTTTGTTGGACCCTCGACGACCAGCTAGAGGGGGAATAGCCCTGTAAAGAAAAATTACCTTCATCGAACTTTATAGCTTAATAATTATCAACACTTGTATAAGATAATTAAAAGACTAAAAAAAATTAGGCACAAAGAAATTACTTTGTTACAACCGGGGAGGTTATTAATCCAAGGAAGATATAAGCTCACTAAAATTTTCCTCTGGGCGGAGAAGCCTCTTACAACAGTTAGATCTCACAACTAGAAAGCTAAATAGAAGAAATTGTTTATAAGTGTTCTTAAGTGTTGTCTGTTGTTTTGTTTAAGCTTCTAGGACCAAAGCTATATTTATAGCCCTAGTCAGGTGCCTGAAAGGGTTTTAGGTGCTTGGGAGGGGATAAACTTTTATCTCTGTCGTAACAGAACGCGTCACTTCACGTTCCGGATAACTTTTGGTTCTGGGCACTCGGACCAGAAAGTCAACTTATAGTTGACTTTTTAGTCTGGGTCTTCCGCTCCGATCCCACTCGCATTGGTCTGGATCTTCCGCTCCAGATCCGCTCGCTTGGGTGATCTCGGCCATCCAGAATAGGACTCACCCGAACCCAACTTCCGGCCTTCGAGCAATCTTCCGCTTCAGCTTCTCGTCCCTTAAAAATACCGTGTGCCTCCTTTTCGTCCGCCCATGTACTCTTCCGCAGAACCTCATCCCTTGGATGCACTGAGCCCGTCAGTCCTCTCCCGTGCCATCCTTTTCGCTAGTTGTGTCTTTTGCTCGATTTCCTATGCTCCTAAATTCCTGTACACTTAGACACGGGGTTAAAAACTAATAGGACCTAATCTGACTTAGTTGATCACATCAAAACTACCTTGGGGGGTACTAACAATCTCCCCCTTTTTGATGTGATCAAACCCAAGTTAAGTTAGGATAAACCATAAATAAATAATAGTTATAATTTTTGCAAAAAATTGCAAGTACAAAAATTGAGTACAACAATAACAAAATTAAAATTGTACTACCTCCCCCTAAACCTAATCTTTACTACTCCTCCTTTTGATTACATTAAAGGTATGGTACGTTAAACATATATCTTGGAAGGTCTAAAAAGTGTAAGGGAAAAATAAGACAATTTTTGTCAAAATTTTTTTAAAAATTATATTTTGATCACTAGTTCATAAAAATTTCAAAAGATTGTTTAGATTAAGTTTTTAAAAAACTTAAACAAATTTTAATGATTAGACCATTTTAAATAAATTTTTCTAATAAAAATTTGAAGCATTAGTTGAATGTTTCACATAAGTCAATTAAACATTTAATTTAGTAATTGGATTCCGGGCTATGGCAAGACACTAGGCCTTCTTGGTTATTGGATCATCAACCACTTCTAGACAAAGTCTCTTAAAGAATTTAAACATTTAATCTTCTTTCAGAAAAGCCCTAAGTTCAGAAAAATAGTTAACCTAAATATGCTTTTGGAACCCAGTGTAGGTTCCTACCTACTAGATTCATTAAAAATTTGGGAGGTACATAACTTCTGTGGACTTTTCTAATTTGTCCCTGGTGTTTTCTAATGTACCAGTTTAGCCTTCCATAATTTCTAAATTTTGGTTTTTGAAAGTTAGTCAGTTTCAAACATGCATGTTCATTTTTCAAACTTTCGATTTGTATTTTTAATTTATCATTTTCTAATTTTAAATTATCAAACAAATCTAAGGGGCATGCATTAGCTAATTGTCTTTTCAAGTCTATATTTTCTTTTTCTAATTTTACTAAATCCTTGGAAAGAATCTTAATAAATTTAAATGATTTTTCAGGAGATAAGACACGTACCTGACTTACCTCGTATTCTGATACTCCCCATTCATCATAGTTTTCCTCTGATAATCCTCCCCCTTCATCGATGCTTTCATCCGAAGACTCTCCCCCTTCATCGATGCTCATCTCGGATGAACTTTCATTGTCTTCAGGTAGGTACTCGGCTATAAGAGATGTTTCGGTAATTTCTTAGGTCTCGGATTCTTCTGATGATGACTCTGTGTCCATCAAGGAGTTGGATTCGACTTCTTTAGATTCTTCGTAGAGTTTCAAGAACTTTTCCAAAAGTTCTTTTGTACACTTGTATTTGCCGATTCTGTCGAGATCCTGAGTAAGCAAAACACTGAGAAGTTGGAACTCAGCCTTACCATTAGACATGAAGTTATTGCGCTACTCTTCGGTCCATTGATGCTCCTCAAGTTCTTTTCCTTCTTTGATTTTGGGCCTATCAAAACCATACTTAATTGTTAGCAAAATATCAAAATTGATTTTAAAAAATGCCTCCATTCGACGTCTCCAAAATGCGAATTTCCCCTTGAAGTTCAGTGGGTAGATGCTAGCTCTGGTCATTTCTTGTGCTTCATTCGATGGTTAGTCCTCCTGAAGTGAACTTGACTCTAATACCACTTGTTGGACTCTCAAGGGTCAGCTAGAGGGGGTGAATAGCACTGCAAAGAAAAATAACCTTTCTCGAACTTTATAGCTTAATAATTATCAACACTTGCATAAAATAATTAAAAGACGAAAAAAACGAGGCACAAAGAAATTAATTGGTTACAACTAGGGAGGTTATTAATCCAAGGAAGATGTAAAGATCACTAAAATTCTCCTCTAGGAAGAGAACTCTCTTACAACTGTTAGATCTCACAACTAGAAAGCTAAATAGAATAAATCATTTACAAGTATTCTCAAGTGTTGTCTGTTGTTCCGTCTAAGCTTCTGGAACCAGGGTTGTATTTATAGCCCTGGTTGGAGTGTCTGGAAGGGTTTCAGGCACCTAGGAGGGGATAAACTTTTATCTCCATCATAACGGAATGTGCCACATCGCGTTTCAGATAACTTTTGGTTCCGAGCACCCATACTCTGGGCACTCGAACTAGAAAGTCAACTTCTAGTTAACCTTTTGTTCCGGGTCTTCCACTCCAGTCCTGCTCACATTGGTCCGGATCTTCTGCTTTGAATCTGCTCGCTTGGGTGATCTCGTCCATCCGAAATAGGGCTTACCCGAACCCAACTTCCGGCGTTCAAGCAATCTTCTGCTCGGCTTCTCTTCCCTCAGAAACACCGCGTGCCTCCTTCTCATCCGCTCACGTAGCAACTCATCCCTCGGATGCATCGAGCTCGTCAACTCTCTCGTGTCGTCCTTCTCGCTAGCTGCGTCTTTTGCTCGACTTCTTGTGCTCCTAAGTTCCTGCACACTTAGACACCGGGTTAAAAACTAACAGGACCTAACCTGACTTGGTTGATCACATCATAACTACCTTGGTGTACTAACATCTTTATTCTAAATGTTTTTAACCTATTTTATATCCATTCATCGAGCCATATTCTAGCCATAACCATCTAGAAATTTGATTTCTTTCATCCAACTACATAAAGTTTGCTTATCATTTTTGTTCAATGTATGACAAGCCTTTGAAAATGATTGGTTATTTCATCCTGATGCAACTCTGGTATATTGACTAGTTCTTTTAATTCCTCATATAATTTTTATTGGTGCAATCATCACTAATAATCAAACTTAGGTTTTGATGCATGACAAAAGGTTAAAGTTAGATTATGTGTTATCTAATATATTTACCAAGTGTGCAGACTGAAAGACTTGATGGGTCTAGAGGACCAAAAACCAGTCTAAAGTCCAGTTAGGTTAGGAGGACTTGATAACTGGTAGGAAGTCCAGATAAGTAAAAGAGAACCTGATATCTGACAAGAAGTTCAGTTGGGTCTGTAGGACCTTACAACTGACTGAAGTCCAGATAGGACATCTGGAGGAAGATCTAGTGGGTCAGACGATAAGTCAAGTGATTCTACAAATTGTAAGTAAGGTAAGCCACTAAAGGAGAGAGATCTAGTGAGGATGAATCCTAATGAGACAGTAGGTGATGGTCTAATTTAAATCTATTTTAGAAATCTAAGTTGAGACTAATATTAAATCCTGGTCATATCAGATAGGATCTAATTCATAAATTTTATTATATATTCTAACTTTGTTTTGCAGGTAATTTTGCTATTTGGACAAACATATTTTTGCAAGAGCTTAAAGAAAAATTGAAGTTTAGATGAATAATGCTTGAGACACCTTAGCTGATTGGAGACGCCTTAAGTTAGGGACTGGAGGTGTCTCAAATTGCTGGAGGCACCCTAGATTGTATAAGCTATGAGGATAAAACTTCAGTGCTAGAGGTGTTGGTTGCTACTCAGAAAACCCAATGGCTCCACTATACAAAAATTTTGTACGTGATCTGAACCTTTCCTAGCTACCATGTGTTCTTTTAAGTTAAACTTGTATCTCCTGCGGAACTTAACACGTTTGATTCAAAGTTTAACTTATATGTTCTTTTAGGTTTATATTTGGATCTCCTGTGGAACTTAACACATTTGATCCAAATCACCTAGGTTATAAATTCAATTAAATATTAGTTTCCAAAATTAGCTTCCAGTGTTGCATGGCGAGGCACTTGGCCTTCTTGGATATGGGAGCAATCACCACCGACTAGACAAAGCCTTTTAAGAAAAGTTAATATTTAATTTCCTTATATAACTCTAGGTTAACCAAAATGAACAATCAAATCACAAGGAAAAAAGAAAAAGAACACAACATCGAAATTAAATTCGAAAAACAAGAATCGAATGCCTCTTGTGTTTGGTATTTATACAAAGAAAAATTAACTAGTATGATGCGGAAATTAAATACTAGTTATACCTCTTCCTTGTATGCTAAAAACCTCGAGATCTTCTGTCGTATCCCTCACCTCCTCTTAGATGTCGTGTGGGCGACGATCCTCCAAGACGAACACCACCCGGAAAGCTTCTCCTCCTTCTCTAGAATTCGGCCACCACCACCACAAAGGAGCAAAAGAGAGCAAAGGGAAGAGAGGGAGAGGGGCCGTCCACTTGATGATCTCCAACAACACAATATCAATTGTTATGTTTTTCCAAGGCCTCCCCTTCCCCCCTTTTTATATTAGTTTCCCAACGGAAAATTATGAAAAGAGTTTTATAAAAAATTAGACTCATTCCTATTTCCTTTTAATTTTTTCTTTTTCGTTCCTTTTAATTAATCAATTCTAGATTGATTTATTAATTAAACAATTATTTGTTGATGTTTAATTATTTGACCGGCCCCTTGCTTAGGCACTAAGCAAGGTGGCCGACCACTTATTAAAAGGGAAAGAAAGAAATTTTTTTTATAAAATTTAAAAGAAGAAAACTTCTAATAAAATTTTACCAACTCTCCTTTTTTTCTAATGTGGATATTAAAAGGAAAGTTTTAAAATTTAAAACCAAGTTTTAAAATTTAAAACATCTCTAATAATATTTCTTTTTAAAAGAAAGTTTTATAAATTTTACAACTCTCTTTTAAACCCTTGTGGCCTAATTTAAATTAGGAAAATTTTATAAATTTTTAAAATCTCTCTTTTTACAAATTGTAAATATCTGAGGAAATTTAAAAATTCAAAAACAACCTTCCTAATTTAAATATTGTGGCCGGCCCCCTTGCCCAAGGCAAGGGCCGGCCACTTCTAGAGAATATGTGGTCGACCATTGCTTGGTCACCAAGCAATGAACCAGCCCCTTCTTGGACACCAAGATAGGCTTTTCTTTGGATGGACTTGAGGCTTTATTGAGGCTACAAAAGGGACCTAGAGGAGAAATTGGTTTTGACCTTCCGATGAGCTTGAGTATCCCGTGCTCGCCCCGAACACACAACTCAAGTTCATCGATAATAACTCATTCCACTAGAGAGTTATTACCCCACCTATCCCAAATTACATTATGGGCTCCTTCTTATCATGAGTGTGTTAGTCTCCCTATGTTTAAGATTACGAATGTCCACTAATTAAGTGAGTTACTGGCAACTCATTTAATTAATATCTAGCTCCAAGAATAGTACCACCCAACTTTATTGTCATGTTGGACTAGGTCCACCTGCAGGGTTTAACATGACAATCCTTATGAGCTCCTCTTGGGGACATTCTCAACCTAGATAACTAGGACACAGATTCCTTCTATAATCAACAACACATACTATAAGTAATATCATTTCCTAACTTATCAGGCATATTGATTTATCGAGCTAAACCTCACCCTTTGATAAGTCAAAGAAATCAATATTAAATATACATGCTTGTTATTATATTAAGATTAAGAGCACACATTTCCATAATAACTAAGGTCTAGTTCTTTTACTAAGTCAGTACAAAAAGAACTTACCTAAATGATCCTACTCAATACACTTAAAGTGTATCAGTGTAATTTATTAGTCAAGATAAACTAATACTTAATTACACTACGTCTATTCTGATGGTTTGTTCCTTTCCATCTTAGTCATGAGCAACTGTTTATAATTTATAGAGAACCGACAACATGATCTTCTAAGTGTGACTCCACACTCCATGTTATCTACTATATAAATTAATTGAACAATTACATTTAACAAATAAATATAAACATTTGATCAATGTGATTCTTTATTTCAAAATAAATGTGTACAAAAGCTAAACTTTTAAGTATACACTCCAACAAGAGGCGCCTGGGGTTGAAGGGTTGGACGCGCCCTCAAACTATTAGAGGCATCTTCAAGAGGATAAACACTGAACTCTGGGTATCAGATAAGAGTTTATGGAGGTGCCTGGGATGAACCGATGCACCTCCAATGTAGTATAAAAGAGGGGTTCAACAACCTCTTTCAACATTAACTTTATACAAGCCTTCTAGCTCTTTCTGTTGTACCGTCTCTCTACTACCGCTCTGTTGCGACCCTGCTACGCCCAACTACTATAGTCAGAGTGACATCGACCTTGAGCTACAAACTTCAACTAATATAAGTGTCAGTAACATTTTTTTAAAAGTTATTTATTATTCTTGCATAACAAAGTCTAGCTTGTTACGCTTTCTTTATTTGTAATCGAGGTTTAATTTTTTAGTAGATTGCCCAGAAAATACATCCCAAAGGTACATGGGCCTTGGAGTAGGAGTCATTGAAGGCTTTGAACCAAGTAAAAAAATAAATGCATACTTATTTTCCACTGTGTTTTTCTTACTTAATTTTTCTACTACATACTTAGTTTTCCAATAAGTTTTTAAAATAAAAAAAAAAAGTTTTAAATGAGATTTACCCATTAGGACTAAACAAATTTAGATATCTCCATAATGGTATGATATTATTCACTTTGGGTTAAGCCCTCTTGGTTTTATTTTTAGGCTTTACCCAAAAGATCTCATACCAATGGAGATATCTTTTCCTTATAATCCTATGATCTTTCTCATGTATTTTTAATGTGGGAGTTTATTTGCAACCGTGCAACCCCAACAATCCTCCCTCAAATAAAAGACCATAGGGCCCCCTCCAGCGAAAAGTTTATCTGTTTAACGTCTGATTCTCGACTCACTAGGTCTTCCGGCCTCTCGGTTCACCTGATCTACTAGGTCTTCCTGCCCCTCGGTCAACCAGACCTATTAAGTCTTCTTGCCCCTGATCTAACTTACTTATTAGGTCTTTCTTACCTAGCCGCAACTAGAGCTTATCTACCTGGCTATCCACTAGGACTTCTTGCTTAGTATTTGATCCTCTTAATTCGGATACGGGAGCCCCACTTTCTCTGTTTGAGGTCAATATTCTATTCACATGGCTCAATTAAATCATAACTCTTATGTACAGTCGACGGTTAGACTTTTTGGCAGTCTGTGATCTAATACTAATTGTTACGATCAAAATAATTTAGATACCTCTATAATGGTATGATATTATCCATTTTGGGCCTAACCCCTCATAGTTTTCTTTTTGAGCTTTACCCAAAAGACCTCATACCAATGGAGATATCTTTCCCTTATAAATTTATGATCTTTCCCCTGGGGATATGGTGCAACGGTAAGGGCGCTCAGTTCTCTCCCAAGCACTCATAGTTCGATTCCCAACTATAATGTATTTGCAGGGATTTTTCATTTAAATGGGTCTTACAACTAAGGGATGCTGAGCTTCTAGGCTGCTTGCCGCAAGTCCTTCCCGATTTACCCTAGTGGCTGGTGGGACACTTCCGTGGGGCTAGACCGATCACCCAGGCTCGACGTTACCCAGCCTGGTTAATTTTTTTTTATTGATTTTTCCCATGTGTTTTTAATGTGAGACTTTTTATTGATCTTTAGTTCTTCCAGGTACATTCATCACAGTATTGAAGATATTATCGAAATTTTTTTATCAATATGTATCAATTTAAATTATGTCGAATCAGTAGATACTTCTAATATGGAAGCTCCTAGAAAATGCTTCTTTTCTTCCAACCACACTTGCATTACTTAATAATGTATGTATTTATCTCATCAGAATTAGGCTGAGATATTGGTAGGAATCCATAGCTATCTATTTGGTCAATAATTTCTTCACTTGACTTGATTGTTGGTATAAGTTTTCTGATTACAACATTCTTAATAAATTTTTTTATTTCGCCTGAAAGGGTGTTCTACTAATAAAAATTTGTAGTGATTATCAAACAAAGATACTTTCCCACTCAAGATAATGAAAATTCATCAAACTCTATCATGCAATGTTAGCATGCTAATTTACCAGTCATGCTTCATCTCAACAATATTGAGTATGCTAAATCACTGATTTTCCATAATAAGGAAACGTGTAATATAAAATTAATTTTACTTGAAACATCATAAGTCTCCGAGCCTATATTCCATAATTCATTCAGTTCAACAAATAGAGGTTGTAAGAAAATATCTATCTTCTCTTTCAGATTTGTTAGACCTAGAATAAATACAGTAAAGAATATGAATTTATCTTTCATACACATCCATGACGGTAAATTATATGATGTTAATATAACTAGTCTAGATAAATATTGCTGTCTTGACTGATCAAATAGTTGAAATCCATCTACAGAAAGTCCCAGTCTCACATTATATGGTTTCATTGCAATGGAGTGAAATGTTTATCAAGATGTTTCCATGTAAGGGTGTCACAAGGATGACACATTATACCTCCTTCGTGTACATACTCATGATGCCAACTCATGTGGCATACTATTGCAACAGGTGCATACACATGTTGAAGTCTAGCAATTAATGGAAAGTAATACATAACTTTCCATGCAATCTTTTTTTCTTCTTTCCTAGTATATGACTACCATACTTGTAATGAGGATAAGTACAGATTCTACATTCAATTAGTTCATTGTCTTTATTCTTAAATATCATGTAGTTATTAATGAAACAATCAATTTTCTTTATAGGAAAACCTAACTCACTAATTTCTTTATACTATAGAAATTATCAGTCATTAGGCAAACAATAGGGAGCAACTCTGATATCAATTAACAAATATCATTATAACATCATTCAGAGGAATGATGTTTTGCCTTGATTTTCAATAACCTTGTAGTAACTGATAGTTGGGAATGACCAGATGGAATGTTGTCTCATACTTTTCTTTCACTAGCCTTTAACATTTCTTATAGTTGTAGAACTTTAGGTATTGTTATTTCATCTATATTGGATTGATCAACTACATTCATTGTATCATGGACCATTGATTCCATTGCATTCTCATTATATGATGTTTCCACTAGAGCAATTGTGCTAGATGAAGAAGCAACCGAAGCTCCAATTAGATTTGAAAAATAAGGCTCTCAATGATAGTACCAGTTATAGTAATCTAGAACAAATCCTATTTTACGAAGAAATACTTTTATAATATCCTCATCACGAAAAACTTTATTTCTACATTTGGAATGATTACACAGACAATATGACTCAACACCATTCATATATTCTGGATGATTCTTAGAAAAACTCATAAACTCTTCAACTCCAGTAAAATATTCATTTTAGATAAATCTATTTTCTAATCTATTGTACATCCAAGCCTTGTTCATGTATATTGTATCCTAATGGGCATAAAATTTTCAACATTAATAACTCAAGTATAATAAATTTATGACCTAATTTAGTAACATAAAATTATCTTTTGACCTAATATATTGTGCAATATTAGTAATAAGTTTTGACCTAACATACCTATCCAACAACTACAACACATTTCAATCTAAGAATTGGTGCACCAGAAGGAAATTCATGCATAGAAGCTATCATGGTTTACAATATCAAGATATTTTAAATCAAAAATTAGTTTTTTTTTAAATCTAGATTGAGTTAGCTAGGGCCTAGTTTGCGACATCCACGCAACTATCCCCATAGTCGGCCGGGGCCAAGATGGCCAAGAGCAACCTAGCCATGATCGACCAAGCTCATGGGCAAGGGGTCGTGAACAAGGTGGTTGCGGCTAGCTAAGCTCAGCACTAAAGGGCCACGAGCAAGGCGGCAGTGGCTCGACAACAAAGTGGGAGAGGAGCCGAAGAGCTTACTGGAGCGGGAGAGGAGTCAGAGAGAAAAGATGCGCCAAAAAGAAGCCACACCAATGAGAGGGAAATAGCGATTGATATAACGTTAGGAGAAGGAGAGGGTCGGGCATAGGAATTAGGGCAAAATATACCAACGAAATCCAAATTCCATCAGTACATATCGACAAAATTCAAATTCCGTCAATAAATGCTAACAAAATTTGTATTTAGTCAGAAAATTACCGACATCATTTATATTTCGTCGGAATCCAAATTACCGATTGAATCCAAATTTGGTCGGTATTTGGTGAGCACGAAAATTTTAGCATAATTGTATCGACAAAATACAAATCCCATTGGTATCTATCGACAGATTTGTATTTAATCGGCATAGTACCTACGAAATTGAAATCTTGTCGGTATATATCGACGGAATTTGGATTCAGTCAGAATCGAAATTACCGACTGAATCCAAATTCGGTCGGTATTTGGTTGAGGAGCCAATTACTAAAATTTTAGGGACAAATGTACCAACGGAATACAAATTTTGACGATATAAAACTGACAAAATTTATATTAAGTCAGAATCCAAATTACTGACTGAATCCAAATTCGATTGGTATTTGGCGTAAGTACCAATGAAATCCAAATTCTCGATTGAATTAGAATATGTTGATAAGTCTTGACTGAATTCTAATTATGTTGGTAAAATTTTATTAAATTATGATGGATTAAAATTTCATCGTTAATTCCATAACTATTTGAAGATTTCCCGTTAGTGTATATAAAAAAATTATTATCAATTTGATGCAAGTTGTCCAAACTTATCAAAATTAATCTGGTAAATTCACTATAAAATTATTAGGATAAAAAGTAATTATGTTTATAAACATCTTTTATAATTCATCCCTAAATTATATAAAAAAATATATTGATCTTTTATTTTAAAATAAAATAAATTTGTTATCGTCTAATCAATTGAACATTAAATGGGGATGATATTAATTAACTAATACAGTCAGATAGTTATTAATTAATGGTTGCTATAGTTGTAGTAATGAATTAGTGGCTGTTAATTAACTCGTAGTTATTAATTAATGCAGCGGTGGCTGTTGAAGTACCAACGGCGTGGGGTCCTCCACATGCGCTGCCTTGGAAGAACGTTGAGCCACGTCTCTCGCTTTCTATCTATCGCCGCGTCATTATCAACAACATGCTACTGTCTCCAAGAAATGACAGGCAAATCACTCACTCCGTTATATATTTATTTACTTTTCGATGTCTATTGTAATTTTTTTTTTTAATTTATCCTAGTAATGGTTAGAAAAATTTCATACGATTACATTAATCGTCTCACATTCAATGTTATATGTATCATTTTTATTTTTTTTTAACATAGCTATAATATTTACTTCAATAAATTTTATGATTAATTATATAAAAGTATCTAGCTCTAATCTCTGGGACGTTACGTCATGATAAAATACTCTATATAATTGTATCATTTAAGACGAGATATCACATTTTACTTCAATAATATCACCATACAATCACAATATAGTTGTTACAATATATAATAATAAATTAATTCAATTTATTCAAAAACATCTATTTTAAAGAATTTATTATTAATTTGATTAAAATTATTCAAACTTATCATAAATTCACTATAAAATTATTATTATAATGATTAATTAGGTTTTATAATATTGAAACCGACATTAATTAACTAATACAGTAAGGTAGTTGTTAATTAATGGTTGCTATAGTTGTAGCAATCAATTAGTGGCGGTTACAATATTTATAGGGTGCAGCATATTGAAGCGATTTTGATGAATTTTGATTTTTTTTTTTATCAAAGAATTTTGATATAAAAATGTTTTAAGCATGATTTTTTTTTGAAAAAATTAATTAATTTAGTTTTACACGTTATAATAGCTATCATATGTTTGTTTCACCTATAGTGGAAAAGAAGGTAACTTCAATATGTAAAATATAGTGGAGTAATTTTTTAAAAAATTATATTCTTTTAACATTTCTAATAATTAAAAGTCTCATTTTAATTTTTTTCCAAAAAATAATTAGGGTCTGTAACAATTCCAACATATAGATTACGGTGCAGAGGAAGGATATCAAATTATCATCTAAATCTTTATGATTCAATCCCTAAGTATGATATATTTGTAAGATTTTTTTTCTCCAAATGGGGACTTCTAGGATGCTCACCATGTGCGCTTCTTGATTATGAGGATCCAAAAAATTTTATTATTATTTTTGGGTAATTTTTACCTTTTTGATATTTAAGGCATTTTCAGCATTTTAGGTATATTTGATAATTTTTTATCTTTTATATTTTTATATTTTGAGTCTATTTAGGAATTTTAGATTATGAGTATTTTTCATTTTATTAGTGATACGGATTTGGAAAGGAGCATCCCTCACATGGCTTTGATTGGTTGTCCAACGCTAAGGCTTACCGAATCGACCTATTCGAACTTTGAGCTAGGTGGGAAAAAGTCGACAGGCCCTTAGGTCAATTGAATGTAAAGGGTTCCGTGCTTTACCCTAGATCTAAGGAGGTAGTGTAGCCGACCACTCAATAGTCGATCGAGCTTAAGGCCGACCAACCTGGTAGGCCCACCAGAATGATTGACCCACCTCACGTTCGACTAGTCCCAGACTTGGTCGAAGGAAAGACCAAATTCCTTACTCTGTGTGAGCCCCTGTACATATGCCCAGCTGACTCGATTATTGGTTAGCCTTATGGGTATCTGTTTGATAATAGAATCAGACGAGTTTATAGGACTCCATACCCATCTCTCTTTACAAATCCAGTCAAAATGCCAAATGCTCTTTACATACAGGTTATTATATATTGGACGGACAAAGGGTTGACCGGGTCTAAGACACCTTAGCTCAAAATAGCGATCGAACTTCTCAGAACATACTTTCATTTCTCCAGAGTCTCATTATATGCTCGGACGGATAAAATGTCGACCGGGTCTATAATACCTTGGCTCAAAATATCGACCGGACATCTCAGAACATAGTTTCATTTCTCTAGAGTCCCATTATACGCCTGAACGGATAAAAGACCGACCGAGCTTGAGATGCCTATCTTTATATTACTGCCCGGGCAGATCTATAGTATGCACAGGTTCTCAGACGGATTTCCAAAACACATGGGATCTCATATTGTTTCACCAGATGGATTTCTAGTGTGCCCGAGGCACGCATTATTATCTCCTGAATGAATTTCTACATGACCTTTAATACATAACAAAACATCTTAATGCGAGGACATGTACAAAGGCGACCGACCTCATAGGCTGATCGGGATATATCCAGCCGGTAACATGATTAGAGAATCCTAACAATCTGTCAGAATAATAGTTAGGTGTCAGAGAATATTTTTCTAGACGCTTCTTTAGGAACCATCGTGTCTCCCATTAGTAGACCATTTAAAACAACGTATTTCTTTATCAACCTTAGTAATAACAGAAACTATAAATGACAAAAGAGGTATATATGTGGGTAAAGAAAAGATTCCTTAGATAATTATTGCACATTACTTAGGTTGTACACTTCCCTTTACCTAGCAAACTCTGACACACTGTGTCATCTCATGATTGCGGAGGTTATGTGAGGTGGTATATAAAGGGAGAATTCTATCTGTGGCAAAGGTACGTTCTCTTTTTATTTGCCACTTTTACTTTCACACACACGTTCTTCTACTGTCCTTCACTCACCCGGCCAGACTTGAACTGACTTGAGCGTCGGAGGGCCTTCGCCAGGGACTCCCCCTGGTTTCGAGGAGCTGATGTTTTGTTAGCTTGTCTATGTGTGCGCAGGATCAAAAGGGAGATTTTTCAGGGAGTAAAAGATTTTCTACTGTTAACCATCAAGCCATCGTGCCTGACACACCATCTCTATAGTTTTCAGACAGGATCAATTAGAATTCCTTTCCTTTCAAGATAGAAATTGTAGTCTATATAGTAGAATTTATTTCCTTTCTATGGAATTAAGATTTAGAGTCTATATAATGGTATGTTTAGGAGAAGATTTTTTGTCTAATGATATTTTCTGTAGTACCGTTATTTTCCTGTTTCTTGGTATTCTTCTTTGAATCAACCGATTCTAGAAGATTATTTTTGGTATTCGTGTGTGAATCAACGGATTCAATAGTCCACAGGATAATCGCTATCCTGTCCCTTATCCATTTATAAGGATTTTTCCTTCAAATGGAGCGCACAAGCACGTGATGTTAGGCTTCTGAACTACCCATCGTGAGTGTTTCCCAATTTATACAAACGGCCAGTGGAAAATTCTATGGAGCCGAACCGATCACCCCATATTCAGTGTTATCTGGTTCATCTTTGTTTTATTTTTATTGGTAAGATAACTTAACATTGTAGTTTTGATTGTCAATCTTATTAATGTGATAGTTTAAACTTTACTATCAACGCAACTAAAAAGATGCAAACACGAAAAAAAAATGTAATTAAAAAAATTGATATTTGATTGGATAATTTGTGTTCGTTATCAGACAGGGCAAAACCTTCCACATTGATACAAATTCTTTTGTAGTGAAAAGAGAGTACAAAACATTAAATTTTGTAGTCCCACATTTGATGTTACGAGCACATGGCTTTCCCTTTTCTCCCCTCGTCACATGGAATGGAATGGAATGGACTTAGAGATAAAAATGTTAAAGGACCCTTAATGCCTTGCCCTATGCTTACTAAACTATGATATCTTCCATCCTTCGACCGACATTATGATCTTGTTCCATCGTTCGACCGACACGATATGAAGAAATTGAATTGGAGGTGAAGGGTTTAATGCACTCCTTTTTCTTCCTCTTCTATCCCTATCACTCCATGAGCACACATACATTTGTGTTGTGGTCCACTCTCCACCGTTTACTTTCTACACTAAACACGATCAATCAATTGAGAAAAAGAGCTACATGTGGATTTCTTATCTCCCTTAATTAAATTGTCCCATTAAATTTGCACTTCTCTTCTGACCTATGTTGAAATTTTTTAAGAAAGTTCATGAAGCATGCAAAAGAACCCTAAGCCCTGCATCACTTCTTCCCTGCAATGTTAGGCCAATACTGATGTCATCTTCTTCTCTACAGCTATAATGAATCAACGACAATTTAACCGCATTGTCAGATTTTTCGTAATACCAAAATACGTATTCAACTTTTATATTTATCGAACAAATATCATTACACTCTGGGGTTAATCGAAATCTGTTAGACAAATACTGATGTCATCCTTAGTGCATAACTAATTCAACTTAGTGGTATAATAAAGTTGTGTCATAATCACTTCAAACAAATATCATTACACTCTGGGGAGCCTCCTGAGTATAATCATACTCTTAGACCTAAATTCCATGGCCCACATTGAGAGATGTGATTTTTTTTTTTTTTTGAAATATTCACAATCTTAAAACAATTTGACATAAACTCATTAATGGGCTTAGGCTTTTGATAGTTACTCATCAACACCAACAAATAGTCCTAGGACTCTCCTAATTCAGAACATGTTACTATAGGGTCATCAACGAGTTTTGGCCAAATTTATTACAAGATTTGGTATGGTTTTTGGAATCTCAAAATTACTTCAAACTAAGATTATTACACTCCTGGGAGGTTTTTGGGTGTAATAATGTCCTCAAACTTAGATTTCACAATCTAAATTGAGATATATGAGTTTTTTAAATTTTCCTTAGGGGTGCAAATCTAAGGCCTGATTAACACTAAAATTAATTGACTTGTGTATGTAAGAGATTTGCGCATGGTGAATGTGATGGGTCAAGGTAAAAATTATAGAAGTAGTTCAACTCATGTTTTGCAATTTTTTATGCATGAAATGGACGTAATAATAATTGATGGTGTCATTTTCGCTTGACTGGGCTCCTTCTCTCTAAAAGCTATGCCCTCCTCCCGAAAGTCTAACATCCGACAGCCTGAGATGTAAAGAACATTAGGGTTGGTTGGATTTATCGATGTTAAGTCGGTGTCGAATGGAAGAAGAAAGGTCTCACAGAGAAACGAGGCAAAGAGTTGAATATAAACTAGAGCTTGGTGAAGAAGAGATGCCTCTGCGCACAAGAAAAAACTCATACTTCTACCTTACCCTCTATGATGCTTATATAACTTATGGAAAAACATCTCCACATAAGATGTTGTGCACTCCTCTGCCCTCCCCATAAAGTCAGTAAGGGAATTAGATTTGATAGCCTTTAGAGACTTCTCCACCCACAAGATGTCACATATTTCTCTGAAGCCGATCAGGGAACTAGATCAGATAGCCGTTAAATGCTCCTCCACCCATAAGGCGCCACGTATTCCTCCTAATGTTATTAGGAAACTAGATTCGACATATGGAATCTCTATTGTAGGAAATCGAAATTCGAACACCATCTTATTCGAGCACTTAGTCTTTAAATTGAAGGACAAAATAAATTAATATAAAATTTTCTTGTTTCTTTTTCATTAAATTAGAAAACTATATTAAGAGTACAAATATTTAAATCTGAAAAGTAAACCAATCTAGTAAATTTATCTAAATTACAATAGAATATAAATGACCATAATTACAAGATTTGCAATTTCAAAATTCAATCACAATCAGATCTTTGTTCTGATTCTCCAATATGCCCTTGCAAGATGGAGCTCTGCGAGGAGAGACCAATCTTGATCATTAATTGTTAGAAGCGTATGCCGAGTAATGGTTTGGTGTGAGCATCTGCTAGTTAATCCGTAGAAGACACATGTGTAACTTTGAGATCACCATTCTGAACTTGTTCATGAATGAAGTGATAGTCGAGAGCCATATGGTGTTGATACAATCGACCTAAGATTAAATAGGTGATCTGTGTTTTTGATGTGTGTGTCAAAGGGTTTAAGTTAGGCTTTACATTGGTTCTAATATGTACTTAAGTTGTGCAGGACTTGGTAGATTGCACAAGCTTGGAAAGTTTCATGGCTCAGGTTCTTGAAGATTGGTGAAGGATGGTGCATCCGATGGACCACGGACAAGAAGCAAACGGAGTGAAGGGAAGTGAATCTCAAGGCAATGTGAAGTATGACACGAAGAATAGCTGCAGGCTTGAGTGCATCTGAGGGACAAAGGCTGAGGAGAAAGACTTCAGGAGCAACTCCGGACACCAGTCGACTGATGCAGTCGACTGGGAGCGAACAGAATCACCAGTCGACTGGTGCAGTCGACTGCATGTTTCAGCAGTCGACTGGTATAATGCCGTTGGGATGATGACGCATAGGATCTCCGCAAATTTGATTAAAACAGTAGTCGTTGTGTGATACTAGTCGACTGCGTGTTTTAGCAGTCGACTGATATCGCGAATTCCAACATACTGTATATAAAGTTGAGAGCTTGGAAAGAAAAACTTAACTGATTCAAATTACTGTTTAAGCTTTCCAAGTGATCTTCTAGTCTTACTACTCTTATTCTCTCCTCCCTAAGCTCATCAAAAAACTTGTAAAAGGAGGAGATCATCTTGTAAAGGTTTCTCCACCATCACTCTTGGATTGAAAAGGAGAAGATCTTAGTGGAGCTTGATTGGGTGTGTGTGTGCCTTGGATTAGTCACCTCAAGGAGGTGGAGACCAAGTAAATCGAAGAGTTAGCCGTGTTCTCTTATTGTTTTTCATTTTCATTTCTTTTTGTGCTTCCGCTAACAAATTGTAGGTGAAAAATCAAGAAAGGCTATTCACCCCCCCCTCGAGCCATACTCAAGGTCCTATCAATTGGTATCAGAGCGAGGTTTCGCATCGGAAGACCTCACCGTCAACCGAAGCATCAAAATGGCATTTCAAGAGGGATATAGCACCGCAAGGCCACCCTTCTTCGATGGGAACGGCTTTGCATATTGGAAATGTAGGATGGAGTATTATTTAATGAATGACATTGAAAATTGGTTTAGTGTTGTAGATGGATTCGAGATGCCAAAGGATGGGTCGGGAGCTCCTCTTTCAACCAAGGATTGGACAAAAGAGATGGCAAAGAAGGCTCAAGCAAATGCAAAGGCTACAACAACCCTACAATGTGGACTCTCAAAGGAGCAACTAAGCAAAGTAGGACCATTCAACTCCGCCAAAGAGCTTTGGGAAAAACTCATTGAGTTAAATGAAGGATCAAGCGAATCAAGGAGAGCCAAGAGAGATCTCTTGTTGGGGCAACTTCAAACTTTCACTATGAAGTCCAATGAGACCGTGAGTCAAATGCACGGTAGATTCAAGGAGATAGTAAATGGACTTCATGTAATATGTGAGAAAATTGACAATCGAGACTTAGTAAGGTATGTTCTACAATCCTTTCCTAGAACTACCTTATGGGCATCAATGGTTGATGCGTATAAGGTTTCTAGAGATCTTTCCTTAGTTAAGCTTGATGAATTATTTTGTGAATTTAAACTTCATGAATAAGCTAATATGGTTTCAAAAGAGAAAGGTATGGCTCTTATTGTAGAAAAGAAGGAAAAGAAAAAGAAGAAAGAAAAGAAGATAGAATCTTCATCATCCAAATCCAAGCAAGAGTCATCGGATAGTGATGATGAAATGTCGGCAAGTGAAGTGGCTCACTATGTCAAAAAGATGATGAGAAGATCAAGAAAATTCATAAGAAAGGATGTGAAGAAAATGTTTCAACCCTCAAAAGGTAAAAGTAGTCAAAGTTCAAGTTTTAATACTAATGTGACTTGTTATGGATGTAACAAGAAAGAACACATTAAGCCAAATTGCTCGGAACTAAAGAAGAAAGAAGAAAAGGAGAAGAAGAAAAAGGAGAAAAAGAAGAAGGAAGCCATGATGGCTCAAGCTACATGGGATACACCAAGCATTGACTCATCGGATGAAGATGAGTTATGCCATGTTACTCGACATATGACATTTATGGCTTTTGAAGATGACAAAGAAGAGTCAAGTGAAGAGGATTCATCAAATGGAGAGTCATCAAGTGAGGAATCATCATCAAGTGATGATGATGAGGTAAAAGAATCTCCCAAAGTAGAATTTCTCTATAAAACTATTGCTCATCTCAAAAATGCTTTTGTCAAATCACAATCTAAGGTAAAAACCTTGAAGGGAAAGCTTAGGACCATTAAAGTTGATGCATGCATGTCTAGTGAGTCAAATATGCTCAAGGAAGAAAATGAGAAATTGAAGAATGATGTGATTGAATTAAGAGCATGTTTAGTAAAATTCACAAATGGATCCAAGTATCTAGATATGATCATTAGAGATCAAAGAGCCGTTTACAACAAAGCCGGAATATGATATAGACCTAAGGAAAAGGAAGTTGCTTATATGTCTCTAATCAATGGTACTAGGAATGATGCACTTAGGAACAAAGTTACGAAAAATCTTAAAGGGAAGGTAAAACAAGCTTGGGTGCCTAAGAAATATTTGAATGATATTTCCGAATCTAGTGCATGGGTACCAAAGAGTTGTGTGTTTTATGTTTCTTAGGTAGAGAAGAAGGATGCAAGTATGTGGATTGTGGATAGTGGTTGCTCAAGACATATGACCGGTGATGTGAGCAAGTTCTCCACAATAAATTATATAAAGAAGGGAACGGTATCATTTGGGAATAGTGGAAAGCTCAAGATTATAGGTAAATGTACAATTGAGGTATCATCTAAAATTACTATTCATAAAGTCCTATTGGTTAAAAGTATGGGGTTTAATTTACTTAGTGTTAGCCAATTATGTGATGCCGGATATAATGTTGAGTTTCATCCCGATAAATGTTTAGTTAAGCACAAAAATTTTGAGAATGTTGTGCTAAACGGATTTAGAAAAGCAAATCTTTATTATATTGATCTTTCATATGCTTCTAATCCTCCTATTAAGTGTCTAATATCAAAAGAAGAGGAAGGATGGTTATGGCATAGAAGACTTGGATATATCAACATGAGAAACATAGCCAAGGTAGCCAAGATGGAGCTAGTAAAGGGACTACCAAAGATCAAGTACATCAAGGACAAATTGTGTGATGCATGTCAAGAGGGTAAGCAATCAAGGTCATCACACAAAGGTAAAACTTTAACTAACACTTCATTGCCATTAGAGTTATTGCATTTGGATCTTTTTGATTGTCATAGAACACCCTGTTTGGTAGGTAACAAATATTACTTGGTGATAGTAGATGATTATTCTAGGTATACTTGGGTTTATTTCTTGAAACAAAATGGGGAAACTTTAGAAACAATTATCGGGTTTACCAAGAGGGTAGAAAACGAAAAGAATCTCAAGATTGATAGAATTCGAAGTGATCATGGTGGAGAATTTGAAAACTTGAACTTTTCTAAATTTTTCTTGGAAAATGGCTATAAGCACTAATTTTCTTGTCCAAAAACACCTCAACAAAATGGTGTAGTGGAGAGAAAAAATAGGGCCTTACAAGAGGCGGCTAGGACCATGCTTAATGCATACTCTTTACCTAGCTACTTGTGAGCCGAAGCGGTTAATACCGCATGTTATATTCAAAATCGTGTCTTGATTCATAAGTTTTTAGGTAAAACACCTTTTGAATTATGGAATGGCAAAATCCCTACAATTCACTATTTAAAGTCTTTGGTTGTAAGGTTTATATTCTTAATACTAAAGATGACTTAGGAAAATTTGAGGCCAAGTCCAATGAGGGAATTTTAGTTGGATACTCATCTACTAGTCGAAGATATAGAGTATACAACAAAAGGACTCAAACGATTGAGGAATCATCCAATGTTGAGTTTGATGAATCCACTAGTACTTACCCTAGGAAATCCCCTATTGATAAGGATATAAGTGAACCAAATCAAGACGTTACTCAAGGATTACAAAATCTACATTTAGGGGGTATTGATCAAGAGGGAGGAAGAGATGGTTCGGATGATGAAAGAAACAATGTAAAAAATGACTCTTCCAAAGATGATGATTCTATAACCTCAAGGATCTTAAGGCATCATCAAGATCATCCTATTAATCAAGTAGTTGGAGATGTTGCACAAGGAGTAAGGACTAGGTCATACTTTAGGGATCACACTAGTCAAATTGCTCTAATATCACAACTTGAACCAAAAACAATTGATGACGCTTTACTTGATACGGATTGGATTCTAGCAATGCAAGAAGAGTTGAATCAATTTGAAAGAAGTGATGTATGGGAGTTGGTTCCAAGACCAAATGATAGTACAATTGTCACAACAAAATGGGTCTTTAGAAACAAGTTAGATGATCAAGGGAGAGTCACTAGGAATAAGGCTAGGTTGGTAGCTAGGGGTTTCAATCAAGTAGAAGGACTTGATTATGATGAAACATATGCTCCGATAGCACGATTAGAGTCCATTCGGATACTATTGGGATATGCCGCCTATATGAGGTTCAAACTTCACGAAATGGATGTAAAATCGGTCTTTCCAAATGGGTTCATTAAGGAAGAAGTTTATGTAGAGCAACCACCGGGATTTGAGAATATGGATTATCCGAACCATGTTTATAAACTTAAAAAGGCATTATATGGTTTAAAACAAGCTCCCCGGGCTTGGTATGAGAGACTTTCATCCTTTTTAATCTCTAAGGGCTTTAGGAGGGGAACAATTGATCCAACATTGTTTTTAAAGTCTAAAGATGGAGACATTTTCATTGTCCAAGTCTATGTTGATGACATCATCTTTGGCTCAACAAATAATGACCTTCTTCATGATTTTATTAAACACATGGAAAGCGAGTTTGAAATGAGTCTAGTTGGAGAATTGAGTTTCTTTTTGGGATTACAAGTAAAACAAACTAATGAGGGAACCTATGTGTACCAATCCAAGTTTGCTAAAGAACTTATCAAGAAATTTGGGTTGGAAAATGCTAAAGGAGCAACTACCCCTATGGGGACAAACACCAAGATAGATAGTGATCAAGAAGGAAAGTTAGTGGATCCAAAGCAATATAGGAGCATGATTGGTAGTTTGCTATATCTAACCGCTAGTAGACCGGATATATTATTCGCGGTAGGAATGTGTGCAAGATACCAATCATGTGCTAAAGAGTCACATTTAGTAGCGGTAAAAAGAATTTTGAGGTACATCAAGAACACTCTTAATGTGGGGCTTTGGTACCCTAGAACTAGAAATTTTGACTTAATTGGGTATACCGACTCCGATTATGCGGGTTGCAAATTGGATAGAAAGAGTACTAGCGGTGGATGCCAATTTCTTGGCCCTTCTCTTGTAAGTTGGAGTAGTCGAAAACAACCTTGTGTGACATTGTCCACAACCGAGGCCGAGTATGTGGCAATGGGTGGTTGTGTAGCCCAATTACTTTGGATGATGCATACCTTAGAGGATTATGAGCTACATTATTCCAAAGTCAAGGTCTTATGTGATAATGTGAGCACCATTAATTTAACCAAAAATCTGGTACATCACTCTAGAACAAAGCACATTGAGGTAAAACACCACTTCATTAGAGATCATGTCGCAAGAGGAGACATTGAACTACTTTATGTTGAATCCAAATCTAATCTTGCCGATATTTTTACCAAACCATTACCCGAAGCGGAGTTTATCTCTATTAGAAGAGAGTTTGATTTGTGCCTTGTAGAATAATAGATTTAGCTTTTCATGATCCCATAAATTTAAAAGCTAAATACATACTTGAATGTATCTCACAAAGACCTAGGATGACTTGCTTGTATTTAGACATCATGTGAGATATTAGGAAGATGCATTTGGTTCACCATGTTCGTTATGATGCATTATTGTGAGCCAAAATGACATCTAGAGATATCAATCCTTCATTGGACCAATCATTGGGAAGGCTTGTGCACGATCAATGTGCTCTTTGCTCCAGAAATATGATTGGAATTTTTTTTTTTAAAACAAATATGGTCATGAGGACATTAATTTATAAATTCATTGCATAATTATCATATAAATGACTCTTTAAGATATACTCAGATTTGGCTAGGTAAAACATTCTAAGGAGAAACTCAAACTAATACTTTGGCTCAAGGTTCCATCTTTATAATCTTGATGGTTATCAAGTTTGCATCTATTTTATAAGTTGGCTTGTATTCACTTAGATACTTATTTTTCCCAAGTAAATATTCATATAACAGTTCACTCCACGAATTTTGGGCATTTTTAAAGGCCTAGAGAATATTTGGTGTTTTTTCAAACCTCGGATCCAGATCTTTCCATCTGCGTGTCAGTCCCCTGTTACTGCATCAGTCTACTGGTTCAGTCGACTGATAACACTATTCGCCCATACAGAATGGTTCTGTATGTTTTCTCTATGGGGTGCAGTCGACTGATAAAACATGCAGTCGACTGCACCAGTCGACTGCATGTTTTATCAGTCGACTGATGCCCTCGATTTTATATAAGCCGCCCGATCGGGGCGGCGACAGAAACCCTAGTTTTTCATCGCCGCCCGCTATTTCTCGCCTCTTACACTTTCTTCCCGACATCTTCCATCGTTTTGTGGCTCGAAATACTCTTCCAAAACCTTCGGATCCACTCTCCCTCACGTTCCTTCTCTCATTTGCCGCCTGGAACAAGGTTTAGCCACCCCTTCGAGGCTTGGGTTGCGGTTCCTGTCATCTCTCTATCATTCGACGATTTCCCGGCACAATGGAGCGTCGGTAATACTTTCTTCCTTGTTTGTTTTGTTATTTTGGGGTTGATTCTTGCCTAAAGTCTTCTATGTGTTGTTTCCCTTCATGTTTGGTTGATACTTGGCATGGTTATTGCATATGCATGGTTTAGAGTTAGGCAAAAGCGTCCGAGTGAAGCGGGTACCTCTCGGCAGCCCACTCAGCAGCCCCCTCCGGCGCCTTCTGGAGGGCGGTTTCCCTCTGTGGCTTGCCGTACTCGGTTTGAGAACACCGACTTCAAAATGATGAGTTGTCGCTATCTCAATCGTCCCTATTTCACTGGAATTGCCCCCGAAATCATTGACATCAATGTGCATTATGGTTTAGAAAAGTTATTTCATTGCACGACTACTATCAATTTAGACCTGTGTAAGGAATTCTATAATAATCTGTGTCCATCTAGCACAGAGGGTCATGCATATGTCACTATGGTTGGCGGGACATCCATTAGCTTCACCCCTGAAATATTGAGGTCATTCTTAGGGTGTAGGCGGTCTACTAGTACCTTTACATGTTTTCCTCAGGTTGAGGAGCCTCTATCTGATACACTCTCTCATGTCTCCGTTGATCTGATTCATCAGCATTATTTCCATGTTCCTAGGCCTCCACTTAAATGTATTTTTGATGCCACCAGCATGTCAGCCCCCAGTTACGTTCTCTATAAGGTTGTCATTGCATGTCTCCTGCCCATCGTGACCAAAGGGCAAGCCAAAATCCGTCTTCCTCATCTAGTTCTGATGTATGCCCTAGAGCAGCGTCTTGATATCGATATTGCTCTTCAGGTCTATGAGTCTATCATCCACTTTTCTAGACCAGTTCAGGGGAAGCTATACATGCCTTTCTGCCATGTCTTAACATCATTTTTCGTGCATAAAGGGATAGATGTCACTAGGGGTGCCTTGCATCAGTTGTCTAAGGACTTTGATCAGTTAGGACCTCACCAGATGTCTTTAGCCCAGATTGAGCCACGTGACGGTCTTATGGTGTGGCGTCGCCGCCCTGGCCAGGATGATTCTGATTCTGATGAGGATGCGGAGGAGGTTCCTGTTCCTGCTGCAGAGCCAGCACGTGCCTCACTGCGGGAGCGTGTCTACCACTTGGAGGAGTTTGTTCGGGAGGAGTTTCGGAGCGTTCGCCAGCAGCAGACAGAGATGTTTGATATGATGCGGCGCTGGGATCTTGCCTACTAGGGCCCCCCCTCCTCCTCCATCTTCCCATGATGATGCGTCGGCATAGGAGTTTGTTGTGTTGCTATGGTGTCGGGTGACCTTTTGGCTTTGTTGTGACTATCTTTTCTCACCTCGAACACTATTGATGCTGATGTTGTTGGATATTATTTACTCTTTTTCCTATGTTGTTTGAGACCTTTTATCTTTCTATTTATGCATGCTAGTTATGTTTCTGGTATTATTGTTACTCTATGGTTATGTGTTTTTATTTGTAACTATTCGTGTACACATATGCTTCGGTTTACTCTTGTCATGGTTCGATGAAATTGTTGCTTCTTCTAATTTTTTTTGATGTATGTCAAAGGGGGAGGATACAACAAGTTTAAGTTAAAAATACTTTTGATAGAGCATATGTTAAGGGGGAGTTTTAGATTATAATGTTTTTAATATAGTATGTGTTAAGGGGGAGTGTGTGTGGATCTCGTTATGTCCTATGGTACATGATTTATATCATGCTTAAAATCTTCAAAGTTATGAGTTCATATTTTTCATGATTTTATGTTTCATGATAACAAATATCAAAGTTATGTTTCGTGTCTATATTATGATTGTAACTTTCAAAGTTGGTTTTATGTATAACTTAAACATATTACCACACATCAAAAAAGGGGGAGATTGTTGATACAATCGACCTAAGATTAAATAGGTGATCTGTGTTTTTGATGTGCGTCAAAGGGTTTAAGTTAGGCTTTACATTGGTTCTAATATGTACTTAAGTTGTGCAGGACTTGGTAGATTGCACAAGCTTGGAAAGTTTCATGGCTCAGGTTCTTGAAGATTGGTGAAGGATGGTGCATCCGATGGACCACGGATAAGAAGCAAACGGAGTGAAGGGAAGTGAATCTCAAGGCAATGTGAAGTATGACACGAAGAATAGCTGCAGGCTTGAGTGCATCTGAGGGACAAAGGCTGAGGAGAAAGACTTCAGGAGCAACTCCGGACACCAGTCGACTGATGCAGTCGACTGGGAGCGAACAGAATGCCTCTGTTCGCTTCAGCAGTCGACTGGTATAATGCCGTTGGGATGATGACGCATAGGATCTCCGCAAATTTGATTAAAACAGTAGTCGTTGTGTGATACTAGTCGACTGCGTGTTTTAGCAGTCGACTGATATCGCGAATTCCAACATACTGTATATAAAGTTGAGAGCTTGGAAAGAAAAACTTAACTGATTCAAATTACTGTTTAAGCTTTCCAAGTGATCTTCTAGTCTTACTACTCTTATTCTCTCCTCCCTAAGCTCATCAAAAAACTTGTAAAAGGAGGAGATCATCTTGTAAAGGTTTCTCCACCATCACTCTTGGATTGAAAAGGAGAAGATCTTAGTGGAGCTTGATTGGGTGTGTGTGTGCCTTGGATTAGTCACCTCAAGGAGGTGGAGACCAAGTAAATCGAAGAGTTAGCCGTGTTCTTTTATTGTTTTTCATTTTCATTTCTTTTTGTGCTTCCGCTAACAAATTGTAGGTGAAAAATCAAGAAAGGCTATTCCCCCCCCCCCCCCCCCCCCCCTCTAGCCATACTCAAGGTCCTATCATATGGTTCATACAAGAGTAGAACACCAGATTAGAGCAGAGATTGGTGGTACCCACATTGTCGTAGTAGATGACTAGCTTTTGGGAGGAAGAGAAGCTAAGCTCACCGAGAAGACAAGACAGCTAGCATAGTTTGATAGCCGAGGCCGCGATAGAGCAATATTTTGCTTTAGTAAATGATCGAACAATAGTGTGTTGTTTCTTTGAGCTCCAAGAAATAGGTTTCATCCAAGATAGACAAAATAAGTTCTAGTAGAAGTAAAATTATCTTTGTTTTCGACCTTGTCTGCATCAGAAAAGGTATGCAGAGAAAAAGATGATTGACAATAAGGTAGAATGTCTTGATCAATGATGCCACATAGATATCTTAAAGTGCATTTAACAGCATTCCAATGCTCATTAGTAGGACGATGCATAAACTGAGATAGCTTATTAATGTTAGTATCAACCCTAAGGGATAATCATGAGATGATTGATATGTGACTATTGTATCATATTTTAAATAAAAGGCAATATTTTATGTTTATTATATTTGCTTTAAATCTATTCAAATTTGAATAAATATAATAATTCTATAGATTGGTAGGTTCTATTCTATAGTATATTAATTAGTTGAATTAATTGTGAGAGACTATATATATATAATACTATTCTCAATTATTCCAAGTAAGTATTAATATACTGACAATATTAATGTATTAAGACTAGTATGTAGGTTAACTGATGACTTAATCTCATAAGTCATGGATAAAAGATATCAAGTTAACACATATATTAAAGAATATACACTGAATTGATCCACCATGAGAATGTTTCATAGATGTTTATATGAGTGTCATAAATACTCTCATAGTGACTATTAGTATAAATAGTACTTTGACCTGAAATCACTATGGTTCCCTACATAAAGAGTTCTGTACTTTAATATCGATAAACGCCACTTATAACAAGATTGATTATAAAGGTGTTCACTAGGTATACAATGAGTTATGTAGAAGGATGTGAGTGATGTAGATAGAATTTGTCACTTCTATATAATGGAAGTGATATATGTGAACTCCTTGATTAAGTAGGACTACTAAAATGCATAGTTATGCTCAAATAAGTTAATATGGGATATTGAACTTATTTGGTCAAGTAAGTCTACTTAAAGATTAAGAAACAGATAGATTGATGAGAAGATAACATGATCTATGTCTCGTAAATCAATCTAGATATCATGGACATATTAAGGATTAAGTTGTATAATAACATAGTTATAGACACATTAGATCAGATTTATAACATTCTCATCACTTGTGTAGTTATGATACATTTCTAGATGTTACTCATTGCTTATGTCTTTAAAATGTGATTTTAGAATCATTATCAACAACTCTGCTCATGACGAACCAGTCATGGCTAGTCCCAAGCCTAGATAATGGAGGAGGTTACATTAGGATGCCAGCTAGTGTTAAATTATAACAAATGTTCAATGAATATATTTATTAAACTATTATGTTAATGCTAAGTTGTTCATCGGAAGGAATGCATTGCAGGGCCCGACTATAACATCTCAGCAAGGATCGGTACATCTCCAAAACTTTGGTGCAGTACTAAATATGCAAGAGTTAACGTTGCAGAGTCCCACTATAACATATCAGTAAGGGTTGCTATATCTCCATGAGAACTTGGGTATAGTGTTAAATAGGAAAAAGTTCTCACACCATAGGTTAGATATTAACAAATATTATAAGAAAACTAATAATCTAAGATTTGAAACATGGAACATAAGTGTTAGTTAGAGCCCTAGAGTCAATCATTTGATGATTGTATGGACTCATGTATATCATATTCATGTATATATATTAAGGCATTTGGTTTTTTGGTTATTATGCTTATTTGTATTAGTGCCAGATAAAATAAGTATAGTAACGTCCTAGAGTAGAAAGGTTCTTACCTATATCAATCGATTGGTTGAATCGATAGTGAGATGATATAGGGAACACTACTCTAAATCATTCCTAGTCGAGTATTAACATTCAGGGACAATGTTAATACAATAAGACTAGCATGTAGGTCAGCTCGATGACTTGATCTCACAAGTCATGGATTAGAGATATCAAGCTGACACATGGGTATGCATTAGAGAATGTATACTGAATGACCCGCCATGAGAAAGTATCATGGATCGTTATATGAGTGTCATATACTTTCTCATGTGGCTATTAGTATGACTATTAGTCCTTTGACCTAAAGTCACCATGGATCCCTACATAAGGAGTTATGTACTTTGGTTTCGTCAAACGTCACCCGTAACAGGGTGGACTATAAAGGCGATTACTGGGTATGTAATAAATTATGCAGAGGGATGTGAGTGATGTAGATGAGATCTATCCCTCCCATATGACGGGAGCGACATCAATATTCTTGATAGAGTTAGACCACGAAGTGCATGGCCATACCCAAATGAGTCAACATGAGATGTTGAGCTCATTTGATCGAGTGAGTCTACTTGGAGTTCAAGATTTAGATTGATTAGAGGATGACACGGTCTATGCCTCATATTGATCAATCTAGATGTCTAGGATAGAAGGACAATGTCACATATTTTGTGAGGAGTCACAATTGGTAGTCACAAGGTGATGTCGGATCTCGACATTCTTGTAACTTGGGTAGTAATGATGTGTTGCTAGATACCGCTCATTACTTATGCTCCTAAATGGGTTTAGGGCATTGCCAACGTTACAAGAACCTATAGGGTCACACACTAAGGACAATTAGATGGAGATTTGGTTCATATGATGAACCAAGAGAATTAGATTCATTTGATGAATCATATTGGATTAAGAGTAATCCAAATTGGGCTAATTGAGTTGGACTCAAGTTGATTCATGTATTTAATGAGTCTAATTTAGATTATGACTCATTAAATCAACTTAATTTAATGAATTAGATTCATTATATTAAGTTGGCTTGAATCATATGGTTGGATTAGATCAACCATGAGAGAGATTTGATCAAGTTTGACTTGATTTGAGAGGAAGAGAAAAAGTCATGTTTGACTTGACTTTTTGCCACATCACTAGTGAGTTGGCAAGATGTGGACCAATAGGATTGCTCCACATCATCAATGTGTGCCACCTCATGGAGGTTACAAGCCTCCATAGCATTTAATGTGGCCGGCCCACATTAAATGAGGAGGTTACACTTGTTGCCATGTCATTTAGTGAGGTGGCAAGATGTGGACCAATAGTGTTGATCCACATCATCCTAGAGTGCCACCTCATGGGGGTTACAACTCTTAATGGTCTCCACATTAATTGGAATTAATGTGGGGGTTTTACACCTCCTAGAGTGGCCGACCACTTGATGGCTAAGATGTTTTTGATTTTCCTCTCATTGATTCATTCACTCTTCTTCTCCCTTGGGGTGCTCTCTCTTCTCCCTCTCCCATTTTCCTTGGCCGAACACTCCATTGGGGCTAGCACACCTTGTGTTTTGGTCATCTCCTTCTACTTGTGTCCGTGTGGATACATATAGAGGTTGTCTACTTTGACAACTAGAGATCCGGCGACATCTTGGACAAGCGGGAACGCGAAGGGCTTCGCTACAAGGGTAATGATCTTAACTTTAGTGTAGATCTAAAGTTTTTACAAACTCGTACAAGAAAAGGTTTTTCGAAAATTTTGTTTACGAATCTTTGCACGAGATCCATGGCTTTGGGTGACTCGGGGTTTCCGCGATGCGAAAAAGCGATTTTCGCGGCCCGAAGAACCCAACAATAAGAACACTCATTGGTAAATCAATATAAGTAGTAGATGCAATGATTAGGTAAATCAATATATATATAAATTTCTATATATATCTCAATATATATTTCTCTCTTATTGGATTTGTATCAAATCCAAAACCCGTATCCTTCAACCCATACCATTAGCCTTAAATTTGGTTTAAGACCAAACCATATTGGTTCAATAACCAAGCCTCTTTTAATTAAAACTAAACCAATTTGATTTATAATTAAACCAAAGAGAGTGTAACTTGTCTTCAAAAGACGTGACTCATCCACGCTTCCGTTGCGCCATTCTGATTTCATATTTACCCTTCGTCTGGTTCAACTAGACTTAGTCTCCCTTGATCTAAGAATCTAATTCTCAAACTCATTTTATGTCTCTTAGATAAACTCGTAGTGTGTGTGACCTTATAGGTTCCTGGTTATGTTGGTCGTCCATAATTAACCATAAATTATGAAACGATCATAAGTGACACCTAGTAGTAAATCATGATACCCAATTAATCAAAAAATTATAGGTTGATATCGAAACCACTTCCAAACATTTCAGCAACTACAGTAAGTCATGCCATGTTTCTTTTACTCATTTTATAACCACTTAGTTCAGGATATGGTCTATGTGTCAGTCCTCACTAGGCTGACTATGTCACACCTAGCCCAAGTAATACTTCCTCGTTCTACGGATTCAAATTACTCTGACATGTGTCTAAGAGTCTTATACTCTTAACATGTGATTCTTTGGCCAAAGACTTTGAGTAATAATCCTAACGAGTGACCATAGAATATACATCTCCTCGCAAGGAGCAGTGAATCCTCTGTGGACTATCCAAACACCTTTGGGCACTTCGTCTTATACCCAATCATCCCAGGTCGACATCTCTAAGGAGATGCTTGCTTAAGATGTCAAAGTATAAGCTTCTACGACCAAGGTGACTTGAATACCTCAAGTCGAAGGAACTTGCACTTGAGCTGCAGCAAGAGCTTCATTGACATATCTATATATGTAGAGAATCATATGATGTCTTACAATAGGTCACTCCAATGAATTAGTTACCATAATTAGCATATACGTTTAACTCTCAACATCCCAATGTCTCTAGTTAGTGAGAAACAACTACTTGGTTAAACCAAGGAGTATAACCCGTACTAGTTCATCATAATTGTTGATGTCTGAACTCATCAATTTATTGACTAGGAAATAATCTAATACATTCATAATTACACATGTAGAGATACTATAAGTTGTGATCCAATCACAAGTTCTCTCATACTATGAATCGTATTACGGATATTCAATACGTGAGTTTAAGATCCAATCATACACATAGAGAATGTGCACTTAAATAGTGAATATATATATATTGATCAAATAAATAGTAAAATCATAAGGAGATTACCATAGGACATCCCTAAAAAAACTAACACTCTCACTTGGCCTAATGTCAATCGCCATGGTGCCCAACACCGTAGGTCTCTACATGACTCTCAAAACTCATTTTGAGGTAGAGGTTTCATGAAAGGATCCACTAGATTCCTTTCAGTGGAAATTTCTCTTAATTTTCATTTCATTCCTACTCATGATCTCTTAATCATATGATAGCGATGAAGCACATGTTTAGATCATTTCTTGCTTCTAACCTTTCCAATTTATTGCGCTTACATTTTAAGGTGAATACATGTCCATGCTTGGATTTGGAATCATCCTTATCCATTTGGAAACTAGTATCAGTATACTTATGTATAATCATATCACCTCTTTCATATACCAAGAATAAATCCTTAATTTTCAAGGATTATCTTGGCAGCCTCCCAACGATCCATGCCTAAATTCGATTGATATCTACTCGTGACATTCAGAGCATATGATATACCATACCTCGTACATAACATAGCACACATGATTGATCCTATAGCTTACGCCAATGGATCTAACTCATGTTAATCCTCTCGTCTTATGTGCTTAGGTACATAGACTTCGAAAGGTGAATCTCAACCTTTCTTGAATTCCGACATGGTAAACCGGTTTAGCACTCGGTCTATATATATAAACTACAAAAGACTAAGCAACATGTTTGATCTATCTCTATAGATCTAAATCTAAAGGATATAGGTTGCTTCTCTCATATCTTTCATGGATAATGTCTTGGATAACCAAATTTTAACTAACTGTATAATGGGCACATCGTTTCCTATAAATAATATGTCAACAACATATAATACTAGGAACATGATTATACTCCCACTAACTTTTATATACACAAGGTTCGTATAGATTTTTGTGAGAAATCAAACTCTTATCCATGTCAGTTTTTCATCTTAAAAACTCACGTGCACCCAATAGGTACTATACCAGAGGGTGGATGCACCAAGTTCCAGACTTGGTTATACATGGAATCTATTTTTCGATTTCATGGTTCTCAACCACAAGTCCCTTTCTAAACTTTTTATAACTTCTTCATAACTAGTAGGCTCCTCATCCGCAATGAGTGACAACCCTCTTGATTCACTTATGAGAAATCCATATTTCTCAGGAATTAGACCTACCCTACTAGATCTATGATGTGGCGATGTATTAATAGGTTCTGCTATTATCTCATCCCAATGATTAATCTGCTATGGGTCTTATTTAGGTGTCTTTTGTATCTATTGGAGTCACTTGAGCTACTTTTAGTTCAACCTCACTCTCACTTGTTTTCTTGCAAGAGAAACCCTTTCTCTAGAAATATAATATGCCTTGAAACGAACATTTATGTTTCAAGAGATCATAGAATTGGTAACTCGTAGTTTCCTTAGGACAATCCAATTAATAAACACTTATCAGACTTAGCATTAGCTTCTCTGATACAGTCCTCTTCCCATAAGAAGGACAACCTCATATCTTCAAATAAGATAACTGAAGCTTAGTTGTGAGTTTGTTTAGCAAGTAAATAATTGTCACAAATATGCAACCCCAAAAGGCTTTAGGAAGAATTGCATAATTTACTATCAACCTAGCCATTTCCAACAAGGTTCGGTTTCACCTTCAAATATATCGTCACATGTGGTATGTAAGGCTGAGTCCATTGAAATAATAATTCATTGTCTCTTAGATAATCTTGAAACTCTTGGCTTAAGTATTCACCACTTCGATCGGATCAAATTATTTTAATACTTTTACTAAGTTGTTTCTCTACTTCATTTCTGAACCCTTTGAACTTTTTAAAGCCTCAAACTTGTATTTCAATAAATACACACCCAAATCATGAGTCATCATCAATGAAGGTGATGAAGTAGCTATAATCTCCTTATGCATGAGTTGACATTGGTCCATATACATCGGTATGTTCAAGGGCCAATCCATCATACTCTTGTTCATGTTTTTCAAATAAAAGGTAATTATGTCATCTTGTCTTGTTAAGCATGACCAAGGTGACTTTTGCCATGTATAGGAAGCTAATTGATTATCTAATCGTTTACTATTCTTTAGCTCACTTATGTCATTACATATATGTGAGACACATTTAGTATCCAATACCCAAGTATTTAAAGAAATAGTGTGAGATCTAATATCGAAGATAGGAGATATGGCATCAGATGCCTTTTCTCTTCTTCATGGACTCAAGATAATAAATCTTGCTGTTTTTCTCCAATGTCACATCTTACCATAATGGTAATATGAGTCTTTTGGAGTTAGCCCCGTCAGTTTGTTTATCTCTATAGTTAAGCACAAATTCAAAGAAAACATTCTAACTCTAATAATTTACAAATACACAATTGAGCATGTTTAAGAAAGATGATTTTATTTCATAAATGTAAACAGTTTACATATGAATACGAAATCCACTTACTTATCGAATTCAAGAGCCCTTACTATGAATTCTGAAGATGGTAGGTTTTCTCCAAATGGGTTGATATCTACTATAGATAAGAGCAACCTTGACTTTAGCCAACAAGCTATTTTTAGCTATAGCGGTAGGTAACAAGTTTACCGATTGCATATCGCTTATATGCAACTATCACATTATGCTAGTAACTAATTGATATTTACATAAACATCAGGTTGTTAACATATTAACAAGTATACATCAAATGAATATCACCCAACTTCACCTCTATTCACATTGATCATGGCTTTGGTACAATAAATCAACGCTTCAAGTTTAAAGCCAACCCGTTAACCATGAGAATACATCTCTATGATTTGAACATGTTTAATTTCTAGTTGAGCTTGACTTTGACCAACAATTCAAATAAGAACGTAAACTCTAATTCTAACCATATTAACGAAAGGTGTAGGTTTTAATATTTTTTTTGTAAGGGATTTAGGTTCATCATCATCATGCAAATCTACTAACTACATGACATCACACGTATGACATAAATGATGACATAACACATCACACGCATGACATAAATGATGACATGACACATCACACTCATGACATAACATGACACATTACACATATGGTAAGATCTAATCACATCACACGTATGACGAAATCTAATCACGTTATTATTAATGCATCTACATGACATACAATGTGGCATGAACATAACATAAATTTACGTATATTATAATTTTATTTTGGAAATAAAAATATGTTATAAATATAATTTCAATAAATCAAGATTTATCTAATCAAATTAGAAAATCTATTTTTTTAAAAAAATTTAATTAACATATCTCATCTAGAATCTTTCTATCATTCAAGAATCTTTAATTATTTTGAAACAAATTTCCAAATTAGTTTTCAAACAATTTAGGAAATAAATAATTAATATTTATTAATTTATTACATAATAATTTAAATTTGGATTTTTTTATGATTTTTAAATCTGTCCAAATTTGGTATTTCCTAATAATTTAGGAAACTTTCCAAAAATAGAATAATTAATCAATCTAAAAATCTATAATTTAATTCAGAATATCTCAAATCTGGATTTTTAAAGAATTTCATAATTTTTTCAAATTTGGAATTACTTAACAAATTAGGAACTTTTTAAAAAATAAAATATTTCTTAAAATTTCAAAAAATTTTAGAAATGATAATTTCTAAATTAACATAATATTTCTAAATTTATTTTTCTAAAATTATTTGAGAAACTTTCTAAAACTAAATAAAATTTCCTAATAATTTAGGAAATTTCCAAAAATAGAAAATTCTTAATAATTTTAGAAAAATTCTAAAATTAATTACAACACTAATTATGAGCCATAAAATAATTTTAAGATCATGTCGAAGCATGATCAGACTCTGATACCACTGTTGGAAAGCCCGATGTGAGTGCTTGCTAAAACACATCTTAAACATATGCAGCGGAAGATAAAAACAATAATAATTTTTAATTATTATTTCACACACACTACACACATACAAGGATACAACATGTCAGACTTGATCGCATAATTAAAATTCTACGAAAAGTAAATTTACTTTTATGGTATCAGAGCAGTTTTGATCTTGTTTCGATTTATGATTATTTTCGAGTTAATCTGATACCAATTTATGGTATCAGAGCGGGTTTACGCTGTCTATTCATTTTTCGTGTTTTGGATTTTTGAGTTAATTTGATACCCATTTTATGGTATCAGAGCGAAGTTTTATGATGACTATTTTTTTGGTATTTTGGTTGTTTTGTTTTCCCTTTGTAATTTGATTCCTCGATGTGACTTTCGAGCTTTGGGACCAGGCAGCGGCAGGACATCTCCAAGCTATAGGAGGTATGTTTGTAAATTATTATCATACATATTTATTAGTACTTGGGTAGTTGTTTATACCATGTGTACATGTTTAGCTGTTTGTACCATGTGTTTATACCATGTATGGTTTGTGTTGTGTCAGTCATTGGTTAGATCAGAAATGGTGATATGTTATCTTTTGATGATCTATTCATGGATATTAGACTTGATGGTCTATTATTTAGTCTTTGATGTTGATAGTAACTTAAAGAGTATAATTCCTTGATACTTATGGAGTTGGTGATTTTAGTTGAAGGTTGGATAACTAAATTATAGACTTTGTGCAAGTGATCTTATTTTTAGTTATGTTTGTTGTACGGACATGAGGAGTCCTTGATATTGCTATTTAGGTTTACAGTGCCCTAGATATTTTTATGGACCCGATGTATAGAGTATCGATTTACTCACGTTGGTTTGGTTGGTAGAGGACTGATTTACTCGTATTAGCTTGATCAGTAGGAGACCGACTTACTCTTTCATAGGTCTAAGGCTCCCTGCATATATATCAATTATGAAAAGGGGAAATGCAGAGGATGATATTGTGAACTTTGAAGTCTGATTCTCTGGGTGTCAACAAGTGAAGGCAAAATATCAGAGTGGCGCAATGGAAGCAAGATGAGTCCATAACCCACAGAAGCATCCTTTTCGGTTAAGGATTTGATCATGACACTATGATGGACTAGTATATGGGTGCGTTACATGGTTGTTATCCTTAGATGAGGATCCTTGGGTTGAGCAGTAAATTTGGGGACCAAATTTTTATTAGTGGGGGAGAATATAAAATACGGTGCCCAAATAATAATTAAATAATAAGGTTTAATGGGCGAATAACCTTAACGGAATTTTTAGAAATTTTCTGGGATTTAATCGGAGCCCGTATGGCGTACTTAGAGGGAATGTGTTCATGGGCCCGAGAAAAGCCTGTTTGGAATACCCAAAGGTGGGAGTTGATTAATTTGATTAACGTATAGTTGAATTAATCAAAACCTAAGTTATAAATAAACCTTAACCTCTTCCCCCTTTTCACCGCCGAAACCCCTTCTTCTCCGTGCCCTAAACCTCCTCACACAATCTCTTCCCCGCCGAGCCGAGCTTTTCCTCTCCTTCTCTTCCGCCTATGCAACACCGAGCCTCTTCCTCATCTTCGTTGAGCTCGCGACGTCGTGCCCTAGCCAACTCGGCGCCGCTTCCTTCCTCCGTAGCTTCTTCCCTTCTCTCCCGAGCCGCACCGCCTGAACTCTTCTCCTCCTCCGTCGGCCGTCTTCTCCTCTTTATCTCACGGCGCCGCTCTAACATCGCAGGGTCCAGTCGTCGCTGGAAGGGAGGTCCTCACCGCGCCGACAACAGCCTTCCCTTTTCCCCTAGCGCCAACAACCAACCCTTTCCTCTGCCCTTGATCGCTGCCCAACGTTGGCTGCCATATCTCTGCCCTAGCACCGGCCAGCCGAACCCTAGTTGTACTCGACGCTGATCGCCATAGAGAGACCGTCGGCAACAATTTTTCTTTCTGCCCTAGCTTAGGTAACCTTCTTCCTCTCGTGCCCTAGTTCTTGGTGCTTGCTGTTCTGAAGATTGGTCATTGTCTGTGTTGCTACCACATAAGCCACAGGGTTCCAGCAGCTCCATTATGTTCCGGCAGCAACTTCATTGTAATTTTGGCCACCAGATTTTGGCGACGACTTTCTGCGACTGTGAAGCGTAGGCTAGGATATCAATTTGGGTGAGTTTGTTTGGATAGATTTGATTCTTTATATAGTTGGTTGTTCATATGTAGTTAGGTTAACTAGTGGTTAAGTTAGGAATGGGTTGTTTTAATTTGATTTAAGGTTAGGTTGGATTTTAATCTGAACGATTTGGGTTTAACGAAGTTAACCCTAGATGATCAATGGATTAGATTTTAATCGGGGATTTGTTTTAGCTAATTAATTTATGTAATTAGCTAAATCTGTATATTATGTGTTACAGGACTTTGATTCAAGACGGACATCTCAATGGAGGATTTCTGGATTTGATTTTCTATTGAGGCGGGTACTTCTTACTTTGATTATTTAGTTCTTTGAACTTAGTGCATGAGCTATTTTGGATAAGAACTACATTACCTTGACTCCACTCGCAATTTTTCCCGTGCTTGATACTTCCACTCAAAAACTTTGAGATATTTATTTTTATATCCATACAGTCTCTTGTTGTTATCAATGACATTTAGGAGATACTAGATACCAACATTGTATGTTTTGTTTGATGTTTACTTATGTACTGAATTGAGCATGCTGGCTTCATGTAGCATACCTTATACCTGATTTTAGCTTATGTTTATATGATGACTACTGCGTTGTGCGCATCATGTCATTGCATGCATGCAGGCGACCACTTCTTCCTTGTGGGGGAGTGAGCCGTCGGGCCGCGCTGCACACTCGGCCACTCATGGGTAGTGGTAGTTAGAGGAGATGCCGCTTGTCCTGTCGTGCCGCACTCGGCCACTCATGGGTAGTGGTAGTTGGAGTTGTGAGCAGTAGGGATCCCCTTCGCTTGGTAGCTAAATAGCTACTTAGCACCTGTCCATCCGGTCACTCGAGAGGAGTGACGGCCTTTGGGTGGTACAGTTATCATCGATCCGGCCTCTCGACCATACAGGGGTCGTGGTGCAGAGAGGTGGGGGGGGGGGGTGATCATCCGTGCATATGCTGTTATTATACTTGCTTTGGCTGTTGCTGTTTACATATGCTGTTATTTCTTACTTAAGCTGCTGTGGTATATTTATATTGTCATTGCTTCTTGCTGTTGTTCACTTATGCTGATATGCTGCCTTATGTTGAGATATGCTCTCGTTGTAGGTGGTTAGACCTTGGGTTATTTATTGGAAATGTTTATATACCTTACACATTACCTCTGTAGTTATGAGCAGTACTATAGCAAATTAGTACCATCTCTGACCTTCTATACCTAGCCTAGGATATGGTTTCAGGTATGAGCATATATCTACTATTCTATTTCAGTATCTACTATTCCCTTTATGAGACTGTATACTGTTGGCTTATTCTCTATTTATATGTTATGTTCATGCACTATCTTTCCTTACCCGCTAAGTTCCAATACTCATCACCCCGTAAAATGATTTTCTTTCGCCAAGTAGCAGTAGATGATTTATGGATGCTTGGAGAGATGCCGACTGCCAGTCCTGGGTCCTGCGTTATATCGGTTTTATTTCCGCTTTATTTATATTTTTAGTATACAGCGATATTGGTATTGTATGCATTGGTCTGTGTTTGGAATTTGATTCGTAGTGTTTTGCTTTCGTGTTCTTGTGGTTGTGTAAGCCTAATTGGCTAGTAAATTTTAGTTGGGGATTGTGGATTTTCTCTTCGTTTTTTCGCTGCGTTTTTAATACAGCCGTGTGGGCTAAATATTAACTGTGTGGTTGTTTTATTCATTTATGTCCAGTCGGGTAGGCTGTGTATATTAACTGCGTGGTTATGTTATTTTTATTTTATGTATGTTCCAGCCGTGTGGGCTGATGGTTATATAGATGTATTTATTGCTTCATATTGTCACCCGTACAGGGGAGATGCTGCCGGATTTTTGTCTAGCAGGGACTCCTTGGGGCGTGACATTTACGCTAGGTATACTTGACGGATGATGTGTAGAAAATTCCATCGAATGATCCGGAGTGAGAAGGAGATCAACTAAGCGACACATGAGCCTCACCTCTACTTGCATCCACGCCAAGATATCTTCCAGATGACTTCAATAAGTCCACGTCGTGTCTCCACTTTGGTACAAGCTGAAGGTGAGAGATGGTTCGAACCGAGAGAGGGATCACGATTCAATTTGTACCCAACAACAGTTGAGGTGTCCTCCGGAGGTAAACTTGTAGGGCTAGCGGTGGAGTTTCGGTACTTGTAGGGCTAATAGTAGGGGTAGCTCCAGGTACTTATTCTTGCATCTCCAAAGGGGTGTCCTCCGGAGGTAAACTTGTAGAGGCCTCCCCAAGAGTGATTTGAGAGCTAGAAGCGAGCATGGGTTGAGTTGAAGGCTCAAGTAAAAGCGCATCAGATGCTTGGAGCTGATGCGATATTGAGTTCTACTCTAAGCTCTTGTTCCTTAGCTAGTAATTCCTCCTCTTCTAGGCGGATTGCCTTGTCAACCAAAGCTCTGTATAGAGTATCCACTACAACAAATAAAAAGGTATTTTAGTTAATAAAAGAGGGATAGTTAGAATTTTGAAACTTACCAAAGGAATATTGTAGGCTCTTTTGAATAAGTCTTAGGATAAAAAGATATAAGAGATCACCGTGTATCCATTGGTGAATGTAAAAGAGATGACCTAATAATTTATTGGAGTATTCAGAAAAAATTGGTTGTTGATGAAGCTCCCTTACGTCAGGAGAGAAGGAAAGGAAGATTGTCATTTGGTAGACCACACGATGAGACCGGGAAATTTGACAAAGAAGAAACATGATTTCCAACCCTTGATGGCTGGAGGCATTTCTTCAAAGAACACTATCTTCAGGTGAGATTGAAAAAGAAATACTCCTAGCTCCGATTTTTTAGGGTAAGAGAACATGAAAAAATTATGAGGAGTAGGAGGTATACTAAAAAGGCGAAATACCATATACAACCCATATAGATATCTAAAGGCGTTTGGGGAAAATTGTTGTAAAGGAATACCAAAATATTGACTTATATCTATCAAGAAAGGAGGAATGGGAAAGTGTAAACTTGAAACTGCTCTTTAAAAAAAGGTAACGTAGTGATAACCATGATTTTGGCTATATTATCTTGATTCATAATGCATGTTTTTAATGATATTTTCATAATTTAAAGTCATATTTACTCTACATTTCATAATTTCATTTTATTTTGGACTTAATTGTAAATTAGCCTATTATCATGGTATTTGATGTTAATATTTATTTATTATTTTGTAGACATCAAAAGGGTCATGGACCCGATCAAATCAGGCCACATTTGGGCTCAAATCAAGGGCTAATCAAGTTGATCAAGCCTTGGAGTGTTTTGGACCATCCATTAAAGATCAGAGAGATCTGAGCCATCCGTCAAGTATCTGGTCCATCTAAGCTACGAGGAAGCACATTACAGCTGTAGATGAAGATCCAAGGGTTTTGATCTAGATCTGAGTTCATCCAGCCGTTGATCAAGCCCAGAAATAATCTGGACCGTCCGATCAGATGAGGAGAGGTTTAAATCCCACGAGAAGCTACAGTGAACTTCGGGCTCGGCATCCTCGCGATTTCTTCACTGTTCTTTCTTCTTCTTCTCCGTGACGCCGCAGCCTCCGTTCCAAAACCATATCTGAGAGTGAGTTTTCTTCACCGGTGGTGATCCCTGAGCTCCGACATTCATCGTCCAAGGTCACATAAGCGGTAGAGGGCGTTCCCCAGTCTACGAAGTTGAGCTCTGTCCATTTCACAATCCGGATTTAGGGGCATTCTCCGATCCGCGATTTCCATCATCACCGGAGCTCGAGGGCGTTCTCAAAGGCTCCGATCACACTCCCGTTTCTCCATCCCATTAGCGATTCCGGAATCGATCTAATCAATCGATTGGCGTGCGCATTTCCAGCACTCAGCGTTGTTTCATCGTGCGTTGTGGATTCCACTCGGGTGTGAGCTAGATGGGCGTTCTCAGAGGCTATGAACATCCGGATGGATTAGCTGATAACTCAAGATTCAAAGCTAATTGTTGAAGGGCGTTCTCAAGGTAATTCTGTAGTGACAGCAGGGAGGAGAAGGCTTGCGGCAAGGATCTGTGATTTGTGGACGTTTTTTTGTTTGTTTCTTAGTTTGTTTTCTTTCTTTGTCTTGCAATTTACTTGAATCTTTCATCACATGGCTTAGATCACCAGATCTGGTTTCTTAGCTTTGCAATTTCATTTTTGTTTCAGTTTAGTTTGCAATTCAGTACTATTTTTTGTTTGTTTGCTTGAACCTCTGATTTCTTGTTAAATTTCGCAGTCTGGAACTTGTTTAGCTACTAACAAAGTTTGCAATCTGATTTTGATACTTAGCATTTGCCATCTGATTTTAGTCTAACTTCTGGATTAGTTACTTAACCAGTTTGTGTTTTGAATTAGATGTTCTTATTATCAAGAGTTTGTTTTGTGTTAGTTACTTATCCGTAGCATATGTCATGACTGTGATTTAGTTTGCATGATGGATGTTTAATTTGCACTCTTGAATGTTGCCTCTGTTCAACTTTATTGTGTTGGAGCTCTTGAGTTTGGTTACTACTATGAGTGTGAATTGAAGATGTGGAAATTGACTCATTTGATTCAATGAAGCATTAGAATCCGAATTTAATTGTAATAAGCTCAATGAGATGCAAGAGAATGATGTTTAGATGATATTTATCTTCTTTCAATTCTATTCTTGATTTTAGTGGATGAATTCAAATTGTTATGTGAATCAAATGGAATTGCTATACGAATCTTTTTGATGTAATAATTCGAGTTAAATCAATTCTAGAACACTCACACACTCACTAGTTATCCTCGGAAAAATATGACTCGGAACTCGTTGCTACAACACTTGTATTGATTTTAATGAGTTTCAACTTTAATTAATTTGGAGCGCCTTGTGACATATGAAAAAGGCTGACACCACGTAGTCATCAGGAGGAAGAAAAGAATGAGTGTCAGGTTACAGGACCCTAATATGATATTCTTTAGGGATTTCATATAGAGAGCGGATGGAAGTTCGGTCAGTGGTGGTAAAGGAAGAACAAATTTGAGCATACCAAGGGAGTAAAGATTATTCGGCCATGGTGAAAAATGGAAACACTCAAGGAATAAACGACTTACTGAATCCTTAAGGAGAAAAGGTCACAGAAGAAGACCAGGGAAGATGAAGAAGCGCAGGTTGTGGAAAGAGGTCGGAAAAGAAAATCGCACAGGAATAACTGGAGGAAGATGAAGGGTAAAGGATTAAAAAAAGACTTAGGGTTTTAGGGCGATATAAGGATCGTCGTCAAAATAAAACGATTCGATAAAGGAAAGCTGTTGATCTACCAAGAAGAATGTGTGATAAGACACGAACGAAAAGCGTACCAAGGGTTACTTAGAAAAAGGAGAAAAAATGATACGTGGTGCTCGCTCAGGAAGAGGCATTTATGATAGACAGAGCAGATCGAATCATATACTGAATCGCCATATTTTTGAACATTCTCTTTCCATTGAAAGACCAATTACCAATGAGACCATTTTGAAAAAACTACACGAATCTCAAAGCATGGTAAATATAATAATAATAAATAAATAAATAATAATGAATTTGGCGAATAAAGGAAAATTTCAGGATGAGTTAGAGATATGTATTAGAGTAAACTAGTGTTTTAAGCAGTAGGATGACTATAGCCAAGAGAGATGTTTACAAGCTTGAACGGAAAATACTAGGTGAACTCAATGGTGATAAACTTTAATTAGAATATAACATATAAGTGTCTAGGTAGGTATATACCCGGACGGGTATAAGTCCGGCCGGATTTAAAGGTACTTGGACAAGCGAGGTAAATAGCATAACCAGACATAAACATATAACTTTATATTGTCATAAATAATTACACAATCATAACTCTTGAACTTTTGTGAATCTTACATAAAAAGATACAGCAGATAAATAATTTTCTACTTATCCTACTTTCGGAAGTTACAAGATTGTTCTGCCCATCCCAAGTATGGGCGTGTAGTAGAATGACATCCTGGACAAAGAGAAGATGTTTGTCCTGACCACTTGTGTTTGTGTGAGACACCCTCTTGGGTTTGTGGTAGAGAAGCTAGTTCTAATCTAGCCCTATCTAGTTCAGTTTGCAAAAAATTTACTTTAGCTTTCTGCTGGTCCAAGTTTTATTGTTATTGCGATATTAGTAAACCGTCTATATGAACCTTCTTGGTCAAAATGGTTATTTCTGAGGCATGTCGAGTTTTCATATCATCTAACTCCTCAGTCTTTTGCTTTAAAACCAAATAAGCTTTGTCCCTCAAAGCCACTTTCGACCGAACTTGAGACTAAGCTACTAATAGACGTACCTCTAGCTCCCTTTGATGCGAATGATGTAGATCTAAGGCTTGCATAGCCTCAGCCAAAGATTTCTCCTTCTCGGACAATAGTTGATCCCAATGGAGAAGATCCGAAGCCATAACTCTCAATAAAATCTCTAGAGGAAAGTGAAGCCAGAAAGAGTAATGGTTGATGTTGCAGGAGTTAGGATCACACCTCTATTTAACTTGGTTACAAGATATGTGCTGGGGGTGTCACGGGATCACTGTAGTAGGTATGAAATATTCAAAAAAAGGACAGAAGTAGACTTAGGTCTAGTCAGTCGGCTATACCTCCTTCGACTAGACTTGAAGGGGGGCTAGTGATACGGGTTATGATGGATCGGCCCGTCGAGTAAAGGAGGCATGTAGGTTAAGAAAGGTAGGAAAGGTATATAGTCGGTCGAATGAAGGCCAAGCAAGAACCCACGTGTGCATATATGCTCTATCGGATAAAGCCCGCCTGAGCATAAAGACGTTTAGCCTTATATATGATTCTCAACATATTACCAGTCGACCGCAGGATGAGCGAGCACTGACGCGCTCATATACGTTCGGTCGGGCAAAGCCCACTCGAGCATAAAGGCATTTAGCCTTATGTATGACTTTTAGCATATTACCGGACGACCAAAGGCTGAGCGAGCACTCACATGCTCATATACACTCGGCTGAGGAAAGCTCGCCCTAGCATAAAGGCGTTTAGCCTTTTGTATGATTGTCAATATATTACTGGTCGACCGCAGGCCGAGCGAGCACCCACACGCTCATATACGCTTGGCCGAGCAAAGCTCGCACGAGCATAAAGGTATTTAGCCTTATGTATGACTTTTAGCATATTACCGGCCGACCAAAAGCCGAGTGAGCACCCACATGCTCATAAACGCTCGGCTGGGCAATGCCCGCTCGAGCATAAGATCATTTAGCCTTATATATGATTCTCAACATATTACCGATCGACCGCAGGCTGAGCGAGCGCTCACGCTCTCATATACGCTCGACCAGGCAAACCCTGCCCGAGCATAAAGACATTTAGCCTTATGTATGATTCTCAACATATTACTGGCTGACCGCAGGCCGAGCGAGCGCCCACGCGCTCATATACACTCGATTGGGAAAAATCCGCCCGAGTATAAAGATGTTTAGCCTTATGTATGAATTTTAGCATATTACCGATCGACCAAAGGCCGAGCGAGCACCCACATACTTATATATGTTTGGCCAGGCAAAACTAGCCCGAGTATAAAAGCATTTAGCCTTATGTATGACTTATAGCATATTATCGATCGACCGAAAGTCAAACAAGCACCCACATGCTCATATACGCTCGACTGGGCAAAGCCTGGCCGAGCATAAAGATATTTATCCTTATGTATGACTTTTAGCATATTACCAGTTGACCAAAAGTCGAGTGAGCACCCACATGCTTATATATGCTCGGTCGGGTAAACCCGCCCGAGTATAAAGGTATTTAGCCTTATGTATAGTATAACTTCTAGCATATTATTGATAGACTACAGGTCGAGCGAGCACCCACATACTCATATACGTTCAGTCGAGTAAGCCCACCCGAGCATAAGGGTGTTTAGCCTTATATATGGTTCTAAGTATATTACCGGCCCACCACAGGCCGAGCGAACGTCCACGCGCTCACATATGCTCGGCTGGGCAAAATCCACTCAAGCATAAAGACATTTAGCTTTATATCTGGTTCTTAGCATATTACTAGCCAACCACAAGACGAGCCAGCGTCCACGTATTCATATACGCTCAGTCAGGCAAAGCCTGCCTGAGCATAAAGACATAGTCAGATGAAGGTATTCTTAATAAATGGCCCGTTTGAACGACCGACCGAGACATATTTAACAGGGGGTATTCTTAATAGCATATGCAACCAACTTGAACGATCAGCCAAGACATGCCCAACAGGGTATTTGACGGAAAATATCTTCTAGAAGTTTCTTCAGTCATAATGACGTGCCCCCACTATAAATACAAGTCATAAATAATAAAATGGGTACATCTAGGGTACAGAAAAGATTTTTTAAAAGATTATTGCATGAATTATAGAAGATGACTTCATCTCCTAACAAACCCTAACGAACCGGGGATCACTTCACGACTACGGAGGTCACGTGAGATAGTATAAAAAGGGAGATCCTCTCCGTTGGCAAGGTACGCAAGTTCTAGCATCCAAACTCTATTTCACTTCAGTTACTGTTCTTCTTCCTTTCTTCTACCTTTAAGAGAGAAATTGACTTAAGCGTCAGAGGGCCTAGCCAGGGATCCTCATCCTGGTCTTAGGTCACTAACACTTTGTTGGTTTGTCTCACTATGCTTAGGGTCGTGGAGGGTTTCTTCCAGATCTACAAGAGGTTATCTTTATCAGGGATCGTCATTCACCAAAGCTAGTGCACATCTTCGCAGATTTCAAACAAGATCATCAACATTCTGAAGCTAACTTTAGAAATGCATAAAAAAATTCAGAAAATTTAAAAAATCATGAAATTTTAAACACCTATTTCTTATAATATCCTTTAACTAGGAAAAATATGTATTCATAAAAATTCATTGTATTTTCAATGTTTGGACACAAACTCAAAAATCTTGAAAACAACTTAAATATGTATCACTTTGAAACTTTGTTTTGAATTCATATCTTTTAAATTATCCATATCACAGTAAATAGAAAAAAAGAATTATTTTCAAAATATTTAAAATGTCCAACTATAATCTATGGGCAAGATGTCCATTAATTAAACATTTGCTTTCCCCATAGTTGGCCTATGATCACTAAACATTGATACATTTCATAACTTATCAAAATGTCATAAGCATAAGTGAATTATTAATATCATCCTATCATCTCACATTTAGTTATGTAATTCATTGTGAGATGAAATGAAGGTAACCTCTACTTAGCCCTCTTTATCATGAATTTATATCAAAGCTAAGTGCTCCCCCTTAAGATCTCAAGTCAACCATATAGAGAAAAACTTGGAATTATGACTTCTATGGTTGACTTATCCCAAAATCCTCTAACCCTTGAGGATTGATTTTGGTACCCAATAAAGGTTCTTCTTAATTGGGTTAACCAAGTATTCCTTAGGGATCCATTTCCTACCTATGATTTTTGTCTTTGTTTGCCCCCTAGCAATTAAATAATGATAGGATTTTTCATTGTTGGATTCCTTATACCCTAGACCCTTTTTGTTGAAACTTGCCCTTTGACTCCCAATAATCATGCTTAGGGTATTTGAGCTAATTTCAAATTTTTTAAGGGCTTTGGTGAAGTGTTATACCTTTTCTCTTAATTTCCTATTTTCCTCTTCTAAACATGAATCATTTGAATTTGTAGAAGAAGCATGCATATCATTGTCCTTAGAACACATGGATTCTAATTTTTCTTCAAGGCAAATAATATCATTTTTCAAGGACATATTTTTCCTTTTTCCCTTAAACAAATCCTCATGTGTACTTTTAATAATCTTAATTAAAGCATGAGGAGGAAGGTTGTATACCTCACTTACCGAGAAGTCCGAATATGAAGTTTGACCTCCCCCTTCACTTGAGCTCCCTTCTTCATCTTCACTTAAGCTCTTTCCCTCTTCATTTTTGGATGAGGTGAATGCTAGATCATCAATTCCCATTAGAGTAAAATGGGACACATGGTGCTCTTCTTCCTCCGACGACAATGAATCATCCCATGTTGCTTTTAGGTTTTTGACCTTCTTCCCTTTTTCTTTTGACTTCTTCTTCTCTTACTTCTTTTTTTCTTCTTTGTTCTTCAAGAGAGGGCATTCATCCCTCATGTGTCCTTCTCCTTGCTAATTATAGCAAATGACTCTCCTTGTCCTACTCTTGCCTCTTGAACTCTTCCTAGCATGAGATTTGTTAGTACAAAAAGTTTTAAATACTTTTCTCATCCCTCTTACCATATATGTCTCTTGATCACTATCCATTAAGGTGCTTAATTCTTCGGAGTCGGAGGATAGTGGGGATGAAGACTTCTTCTTCTTACCCTTTCCCTTATTTGCCACAAGGGCTACTCCTCTTGATCTATGGGCTTCTCCATCTAATCCTTCAATCTAAGTTTTATGGAGCTCCAATGTTGAGAAGAATTTATCTAGAGAAGATTTCTCTAGATCCTTTGAAATGTAGAACGAGTCTACAATTGAGCTCCATGTTGAGGTTCTTGGGAAAGCATTAATGGCTTTCATTATGATGTCTCGGTTTGTAAGTGTCTCACCTACACTTGTTAGTCCATTTAAATTTTCCTTAATTCTAGAATGTAAATTTGATACCTTTTTTCCTTTTTCAAGCTTGATATTGGTGAATTGAGTTTGAAGGAGGTATCTTCTTGCTAATTTCACTTCTGATGTCCTTTCATGAAGCTCCACTAGCTTTTCCCATAGTTCCTTGGCACTTGAGTAGTTTCCAACTCTTGTCACTTCTTGTTGGAGAAGAACATTTAGTAGATGATGTATCACTTTTGAATTTGCTAAATGTTCTTCCCTTTGCTTCTTGCTCCACCTTATTTTCTCGAGTATCTCATTGTTGTGGTCCCTAGGATTTTTGAAACAATTTTTCATGATTAGCATAATATCAAAATTGGTTTTGAAAAATACCTCCATTCTATTCTTCCACCAAGAGAAATCTCCTTTGAATTTGGGTGGTTGAATGTGTGAGTCGGCCATTTGATGGTGTTTCTCTTCTTGACGATTAGTCCGTTGAAGGGTGTCCTCGCTCTGATACCACTTGTAGGGGATCAGTGGTCGACTAGTAGGGGAGGTTGAATAGCTAGGTCACCCCCAACTCGATTACTTCTCTACAAGAAGGTTCGTGCATAGCGGAATATACTAAATAAAAACAATGAGAACAAACAAGAAAGAACACAAACACTAACACGATTCCTTTACGTGGTTCGGAGATTGCTTGCTCCTACTCCATGGCTTGTCCTTGAGGTGGGCGAACCCTTAATCCTTCAGTGGATTAGTCCCCGGTAATCTCCGGTTAGATCTTACTCCTTCTCAGTGGAGTACAACCTCTCACAAGATACTCTTCTTCTTTACAAGATTGAGAATGAGAATTGGAAGAAGAGTGTTAGGCTTTGGAAGCTTGGAGGCCAAGACTAGGAGTGTATCAGCAAGATCAGTAACCTCCTTCAATACCCCAAGCTTCCAATATATAGAGAGGAAAGAGTTGATCACAAGACAACTCATTTCCTGTACACCAATAAATTAGAACTTCCATCAGTCAATTGGTGCAACCATTGGACACAGCCAACGGCTACTTGGCAGAGTCAAGGTTTCTGGCAACGGTCGCCAACGGTCACTTACCAGTCGATTGGTGAAAGTACCAGTCGACTGGTCGCTGCTGGCTGAGCGAATAGAATGCTTCTGTTCGCACCCAGTTGATTGCATAATCGACTTGACCAGTCGACTGAAACTTTCATCAGTCGACTGGTCCCGATTACACACTCACAGTCATCCTCTCTGGAGTCACCTTTGAAGCCCTCTTCTTCGGCCTTCGTCCCTCAGATGCACCCGAGCCTGCGGCTCCTCTCCGTGTCATCTTTCACGTTGCCTTGAAGTACGCTTCCTTCGGCTTCACTTCGTTGCTCCTCATCTGGCGGTCCCTCGGATGTCTTCCACACCATCCTTCATCGACTCAAGGATCCAAGCCCTTGGATGAGCTTCTCAAACTTGGCCGCACCAAGTTCCTCATATGTTTCAACAAGTCCTGCATGATTCAAACATATATTAAATACATATGAAAGTCTAACTTAAACTCTTTGACACACACATCAAAACAATGATCGTACCGATCAAACTTAGGTCGATTGCACCAACAATTTTTTACTTACTCGAGTAGCTTTGAGATGTCATTGATGGCGATTTCTAAATTTGCAATCTTGGCTAAGTTGTGGGATGATTGATCCTTTTTATTAAGTGATTAGGTCTTCTGTGTGGATGAAGTTGCCCATATTTTTCCTTTATGTGATTCGGCTTCTTATAGTATCCACACACAACTTTGGATTCTTGAACTTTATTTGTCTTTTGTTCTTCTAGGTTTACAGTGAAACCATGATCCTTTGATTGTTAGGCTCCAAGTCTCATTCTTGTTGTATATAATTTTTATGATTCTTCTAATGATATAAGAAGGTCAAATATCATATCTTCCTTTCTTTGTTGTTGTAAAACTTTGAGGTCTGTTGTAATTAGCCTCAAAGTATTATATTCATTGCATAGATCTTAGTAGTTACCAAATAACTGGGAAAAAAAAATCTTTTCTTCCTTTTTGATATCTACAATATTTCTTTTAATCTTGAAGATCATTTCCAGATTTAATTTTTGTCCATATAGATTACTCATTTGCTCCTAAAGGACCTTCGAGATTGGGGCACAAGTGGTCATTGTTCTATGGGTTTTATCCATAGAATTTGACAAAAGAATAAATACTTCATCATTCTCTTTCCAAATTTTGAAATAAAGGTCTAGATCTGCAGGAGGATTATTTGTAATATACTTCAAGAGCTTCCTTGAGTTTAAGGATCTCTTAATATGAGTGGCCTAAGAAAAGTAATTAGATAAATTGAGAATGATAGATGGAAAGAAATAAGGTTGTGCTGAATTTGCTTGCAAATCTCCCATATTTGCAAAGCGTATAAAAGTTTGTCAAGGTTGATCGATTTAGCGCCTAGAATAAACTCAAAACATCCTATCGGAATCAATCAAGTTGCTTTGATACCGTATAGAAAATTCACAGAAATTTGGATTACACGAGATGACTCACCGATCTCAAAACTCACTTTTGTATTTATAAGTTTTTTAGAAAGAGAGGATTACAAAGAGTAATAAAACTTCTCTCAAAAAAGGGAAAGATTATCCCCTTTGTTTGGGAATAAGAAACATAGAGAAAAAAAGAAAATATAGAATTTCTTCGTACTTCTAATGAGAGATGCAACTTCCATTTTATAGGAGATTGGATGATTATTTAGCCGTTGTCAACTAATTAAATATTAGTTATATTATAGTTAAAATAATAGCAAGTAAATCAAACCATAATGACTGATGTGACAGTCAATTAATAGTTGATAAACTAGCAAAAGACGGTTATTTTACAATCAAACAATGGTTAGTTGACTAGCTAAATAATAATATAGATTTCTAGTTGGATAGAGGTTGATTTTTAACTATATTATTTTTCTTATTTTCAACAATGATAACTTAGGCAACAATGGTAACTTAGGATTAGCTTGCTAGTATTTAGAGTAATTTTGCAGAATTCAACAAAGTAAGGGTCAAATCAGTGGAAGGCTTTGCCCAACGGATTAACGAGGTTGAACTAAGAGGAGTAGAGCAAGAGGTGCATCAATTACGGGAATTTTTAGCATCACGTCAAAAGGTTTGATGATTATTTATCCCGTCCGGAAGCTGAGTCGAATGAGGGCGGGCCTTGTTGTGCGAAAAGTTGACAGAGAGTCGTTGAGATGCCTAATCAGCGAGGTGCCCCTTGGAGAGGTTCGCACGGGCGGTCCTACGGAGCAAAACGATCAGGATGATGACGCTATTGCTCTGCACACACGCAGACGAGTCCACCAGTCGTTAGAAACCAGAAACCAGGGAAAAAGTCCCCGGGTCAGGCCCTCCGACGCTCAAGACAGGTACTTTTTCCCCAGAAATCGCACAGAGAAAGGACGAAAAGTAAAAAACTGGTAAGAAATGACGAGTGAGCGTACCTGCGTGAGGGACAAAGCATCCCTTTTTATACTGCAACTGAGGCTTCTGGAACCTGGCGAATGTCAGGGAATGTCGAATGTCAGCTTTGTCTGGCGGTGTTTAACACGTGTCTTTCTCTTATAGGCTGGCGGAGGAACCAAGAGGAGTGTGAGCCTTCCACCGTTAGAATATTCCCTGACATGTGATGATTATTCTCTGACAGGCGCTTACGATTCCTTGCAGGCCTATTTGTCATGTAGTGTCTGACCTCCTGACTCACCTTCGTCTGCGTCATCCAAAGCATGTACATCCCGACCTGCACTAGGGATCTATTTCTTGATCTGCATTTGCTTACCGCTATCCAAGGCGTGTATGTTTCGACCTGCATGCTCGGTCTGATTCCCGACCCGTATCTGTTTATTGATATCCAGGGTATGTATGTTCTGTCCTGCACGCTGGGTCTGATTCCTTACCCGTATTTGCTTATTGATATCCAAAGCATGTATGTTCTGACCTGCACGTTGGGTCTGATTCCAGACCCGTATCTGCTTATTGCTATCCAGGGCATGTATGTTCCGACCTGCACGCTGGGTCTGATTCCCGACCCGTATTTGCTTATTGCTATCCAAGGCATGTACGTCCCTGTTGGATCGAGACGCGCTAGAGGGGGGGTGAATAGTGCTCGCGGCTATTTTGATCGTATCGGAATCGTAAAACTATCAAAGTAAATATACGCAGCGGAAATAACGAATGCAATCACAGAGGGACACAAGAAGTTTTACTTCGTTCGGAGTCTAAGGCGACTCCTACTCGAAGGCCCGCGATCCTTGATCGCTTCCGGTGGGCAACAACTATAAGTTCGAAAGTATACAAAGATGATTTACAAGTAATGCAGTAAATAATCTTATACCGACAATGGAAAATACTACGTTGAAGCTTCGGGTTGTCGGTGTCGAGTTGCAGCACTTCGGGACGAGTTCGTTAGCAGCTAAATGCAGAAGGAAGACTTCAAATGTTGTGTCCTCAAGCTGCTGGTCGAATCCCCTTTATAAACAGTGTTCAAGGCGCCTTAAACCCCTCCAAGGCGCCTCTAGGCTGGCCGCATCACCCGCGTGGATCAGAACCGACCTGGTCGAATTCTATCCTGTTCAAGGCGCCTCCAACCTCTCCAAGGCGCCTTCATCAACTTGTTCAAGGCGCCTTAAGCCTATCCAAGGTGCCTTGAAGCTTGCTTCGCAGCCAGCTTAGGTTTTGCACCCGAGGCGCCTCGGACACTGTTCATCCGAGGTTAATCTTTGCACTTTGGTCCCTGCAAGATACATTAATCCCAAATATACCCTGCAGCACAAAGTTAGCACATAAAACATAATAGAAGTAATAATGACAGTCTCTGGACTGTCCGAGTCTGACTTCGGGTTTCCATCCGGAAACCCTAGGTCGACCCGACGCCTACTGTTCCCTCTACGGGGAACGCGTCCTCACCTACTCCACTCAAGAGATTTACCTGTTGCCAGTGCGATCCTCCAGATCGACTGGACTTTTCGCCTAGGGTTACCACCCCCTAGGACCTAGGGTTACCGCCCCCTAGGGTTTTTCTCCACCTAGGGTTACCACCCCCTAGGACCTAAGGTTGCCGCCCCTTAGGGTTTTCCTCCACCTAGGGTTACCGCCCCCTAGGACCTAAGGTTACCACCCCTTAGGATTTTCCTCCACCTAGGGTTACCGCCCCCTAGGACCTAAGGTTACCACCCCTTAGGATTTTCCTCCACCTAGGGTTACCGCCCCCTAGGACCTAAGGTTACCCCCCCTTAGGATTTTACCCTGCCTAACCGCAGTTAGGACTTTCCTGAAACACTCATTCAACATATTAGATAACAAGGAATCTTAACTTTGAATCCCTTTGCCATTATCAAAACTGAGGTTCGATCGTCGGATGCTTACTGCACCAACAGTCCCGACCAGCCCGCTGGGTCTGACTCTCGACCCGTGTTTGCTTATTGCTATCCAAGGCATGTACGTCCCGACCTGCACGCTGGGTCTGACTCCCGACCCGTATTTGCTTATTGCTGTCCAAGGCATGTACGTCCTAACCTGCACGCTGGGTCTGACTCCCGACCCGTGTTTGCTTATTTCTATCCAAGGCATGTATGTCCCGACCTGCACGCTGGGTCTGACTCCCGACTCGTATTTGCTTATTGCTATCCAAGGCATGTACGTCCTGACCTGCACGCTGGGTCTGATTCCTGACTCGTGTTTGCTTATTGCTATCCAAGGCATGTACGTCCCGACCTGCACGCTGGGTCTGACTCCCGCCCCGTGTTTGCTTATTGCTATCCAAGGCATGTACGTCCCGACCTGCACGTTGGATCTGTAAACAGGCCTGCTAGTAGTTTCCATCTTTAGCTATACTTGGCCCACGAGCCCATTTACCACTTACTATCAGGGCTGGGTCTTATAATTCTCTCTTTTGACTTTGACCACGTAGGCCGGACTTTTGACCTCCCTGCTGTTTATATCAGCCCGACTGGTGACCGGCCACGTTGGCTTGACTTATGACCTTCTTGACCTCCTCGTCAGCTGAACTGTTGACCGGCCACGTTGGCTTGACTTATGACCTTCTTGACGTCCTCGTCAGCTGAACTGTTGACCAGCCACGTTGGCTTGACTTCTGACCTTCTTGACCTCCTCGTCAACTGGACTGTTGACCGTCCACATCGGCTTGACTTCTGACCTTCTTGACCTCCTCGTCAGCTGGACTGTTGACCTTCTTGCGGCCTTGACTCCGAGCCACATCATCTTATCGACCCCACAAAATACGCACTGTATCACAAGCCTCCCCCTCAAGTCTAGTCGAAGGAGGCTCTAGTCCGACTAACTAGACCCCAAGGTTCTGAACGCCTGATCTGGCTCTTAACTCCTTTGCTGACCCATCATCCTTCTGATTTCTATAGGATATCCAACTGTCCTGAGAGGTAGCCCAGCTCACTTTCTGTTTCTGTTGACTCCTCGACTTCTGAGTCCGGTTAGTCTTTAACTGTCACACTGGTTTCCAAGCGACTCCTCAGATTCCGAGGGAGTCCTTTCACCTTCCTCTTCTTTATAAAAGGCCTAGTCACTTTACTCCTTTATCGACAATTTCTCTTTGCCCCTGCTCCTTAACTTGCCCATGGAATCCCCCGAGTGGTCTACTCTACGTCACCGATTGGCTATTGTCGAAAAAGCCTTACATGACATGACTGAGCCGGGATCTACAGATCTCCCTCCGTAGGGAACTAGAAGTTAATCCCGTCCGGAAGCTGAGTCAGATGAGGGCGGGCCTTGTTGTGCGAAAAATTGACGGAGAGTCGTTGAGATGTCTAATTAGCGAGGTGCCCCCTGGAGAGGTTCGCACGGGCGGTCCTACGGAGCAAAACGATCAGGATAATGACGCTATTGCTCTACACACACGCAGACGAGTCCACCAGTCATTAGAGACCAGAAACCAGGGAAAAAGTCCTCGGGTCAGGCCCTCCGACGCTCAAGTCAGGTACTTTTTTCCCAGAAATCGCACAGAGAAAGGATGAAAAGTAAAAGACTGGTAAGAAATGACGAGTGAGCGTACCTGCGTGAGGGACAAAACATCCCTTTTTATACTGCAACTGAGGCTTCTGGAACCTGGCGAATGTCAGGGAATGTCGAATGTTAGACTTTGTCTGGTGGTGTTTGACACATGTCTTTCTCTTATAGGCTAGCGGAGGAACCAAGAGGAGTGTGAGTCTCCCACCGTTAGAATATTCTCTGACATGTGATGATTATTCTCTGACAGGCGCTTACGATTCCTTGCAGGCCTATTTGTCATGTAGTGTCTGACCTCCTGACCCACCTTCGTCTGCGTCATCCAAAGCATGTACATCCCGACCTGCACTAGGGATCTATTTCTTGATCTGTATTTGCTTACCGCTATCCAAGGCGTGTATGTTCCGTCCTGCATGCTGGGTCTGATTCCCGACCCGTATCTGTTTATTGCTATCCAGGGCATGTACATCCCGACCTGCACGCTGGGTCTGTAAACAGGCCTGCTGGTAGTTTCCATCTTTAGCGACACTTGGCCCATGAGCCCATTTACCACTTACTATCAGGGTTGGGTCTTATAATTCTCTCTTTTGACTTTGACCACGTAGGCCGGACTTTTGACCTCCCTGCTGTTTATATCAGCCCGACCGGTGACCGGCCACGTTGGCTTGACTTATGACATTCTTGACCTCCTCGTCAACTGAACTGTTGACCGGCCACGTTGGCTTGACTTCTGACCTTCTTGACCTCCTCGTCAGCAGGACTGTTGACTGACCACGTTGGCTTGACTTCTGACCTTCTTGACCTCCTCGTCAGCAGGACTGTTGACCGTCCACGTCGGCTTGACTTCTGACCTTCTTGACCTCCTCGTCAGCAGGACTGTTGACCGTCCACGTCGGCTTGACTTCTGACCTTCTTGACCTCCTCGTCAGCTGGACTGTTGACCTTCTTGCGGCCTTAACTCCGAGCCACATCATCTTATCGACTACACAAAATACGCACCGTATCAAATATCTTATCAGCAGTAATGAGCATCAGCTGGAGGGTTGTGTCGGTTACAAATACAGGAGGTTATGTAGTCGTTTTGAATGATGAGATTGAATAAAGGAAAGGGGCACTCTCCTACTATTCTCCGTTCTTCTCTCCAAATCTAACTTGGGCAGTCAAGTTACCTTGGCCCCCTTCTAACCTCCGGTTAGTCTTTTTCAGAAGAGCCGATCCATTAGGATTTTATCTGCTCTGTGCCAACCCGCTTAAGGCAGATTTGAGTCGACCCAGTAGAAGCCTACCCGATTGAAGAAACCGATCCAATAGCATCTGACTCTATAAAAGTCGATAAAGGCGATCTAGTAAAAGTTGACTGCTCCCTCGATCTCAGCAGGAACCATTCATTGTATGATTGCTAAAGGTGCATGGTTTAACGATTGTTCATTCGAGCTTTTAAGTACCCCATAGAAGAAACGAATTATCTATTTTAAAAAAAAACTATAATTATCATATACGTCTGTTCATCGTTAACAAAGCTGCCTTTTCTGTGACATCCAGGATTAAATCTTTCTATTTTATTGTAATTCTATAATTTTAGATTTCGCCTAACAGTTTGTTCCTTCAATCAAATAAACCAAAATTATATTAATAAAATAAGAGGCGCTCGAGTGGATAATTCCACGACACATCCATAATTAGGTTGAGGTGAATTACCTTCCTTCCCTGTAACTGTAAGGTAAGCCATGGCTTCCATAATTTCCACAAATGGCTTTTAAATTACAGGGTTGAATACTTGCTAATTATATATATAGTGTATAGTTTAGGGGGGGTTTAGAGTTTAGGAGGCTCCTGCGGGTGCTGCCTGATGAGGTAGCTACCTCTGCGTCCGACAAGCCTTAATTCCTTGATGAGCTTAGTTAGAATTGTCCACCCTCGAAGGTCTGGCCGAATTGCCACCCGGCCGGTGCCACGTCGAAGCTGGTGACCGTCCGGCCATCGCTGGTCGTCACCTGGAAGGAGAGACTCTGCCCGTCGAGCAACGAGTTGCTCTGCCAGTTTTGGCCCCAGTTGCGTGACATCGCTTGCCACCCGCCCTTGGACCCCTTGATCGACACGGAGTGCACATCGCCGGCTCCGGCCACGTTCGTGATCAAGACCAAGTTGAAGAAGGAATGGCCGTTGATGGTGAACCGTATTCCCCCCTTCTTCACGCAAGGCACCCTGTAGTGTAGAGTAACAAAAAACAGAGCTTTAGTGACTGCTTGATTCCGGCGAGGTAAGTTAAACGGCGAATGGAGCACCTGCGGAAGGAGACGGGGACGATGCCGGCGCGGTACTGCCCGATATGGAGGAAAGCCGGCTGGGCGAGGTCGAAGTGCGGGCGCGGGGGGTTGCACCAGCCGCCATTGTCGCTGGGGAGGTCGTAGGTTGGAGGGCAGAAGTTGGTGGCGGTGACGATGATGGAGCCGGGGAGGCACGACTGGGGGTCGTCGGCGCACTGCAACTCGTAGCAGGAGCCGCAGCTGAGCCCGTCGTTGAACAGCGCCGTGCTGAGCGCCGCCGTGTTGGTGCCGTAGCCGGTGCTGTAGAGGTTCCCGTACCCACAAGCGCCTCCTGCACAGATAGCAATCAATCCAATAACAGTCAGCAAATTAAAAGTTCGCCGGAAACATTTCTTAAAAACTATAGAAATGGAGCTGACCCATGGTTCCGGAGGCGTCGCTGCCGCCGTAAAAGGTGGCGTGGGCGGACTCCCACCCGTAGGAGTCCGCAAAGGCGTAGCCGGATAAGAGAAAGAAGAAGTGGAGAAAGAAGAGAGCGCCGGCGGCCATCGGAGGAGAGTGAAGTGAAGACTGGCTGTCGGTTGAGGTGTGGATTTGTGGCGATGAAGGAGGAGGAAGAAGGCGGGGCATTTATAGGCATGGAATTGGCAATGGGCGGCGCGTCGCTGCGGGGGGCAGAGAGACAAAAACGAGTTTTGGCTGCTGGCCGGAGAGCGACGGCGGGCACATGGAGCGGTGGAAGTTGCAGTTTCAACGGCGTAGGTGGGGTCCTCCACATGCGCTGCCATGGAAGAACGTCGAGCCACGTCTCTCGTTTTCTATCGTTATCAACAACATGCTACTGTCTCCCAGAAATGTGGCAAATCACGCCGTTATATTTCTCAAGATATCCTTATTCTAACGATATGCTATAATAATTATAACAAAGCTATAATGTTTAATAACATCGTCGTATGGCTTTTATGGGATGGCCCGTTAGAATCTGCATGATTATCTACTTTAATAAATTTTGAAAATAATTATAAGCGAATTTAAAATATTTTATTAGTGTCTGATTGAAGTCGAACAGTATAATAATTATGATACTGAGAAAAAAATTAGGAAAAAAAATAAAAAGATAATGTTTTATTTTACCATAAGAAATTTTATTAAATAAAGGATAATTTTTCTTATATAGACTAAACTTAATATCCAAATAAATAAAGAAAAAAATATAATTAATAGAGGTTAATGATCTTATAAAGAGAAGAAATAGATTTTTATTTAAAAAATTATAATTAACATATATTAATTCTAATTTTATAAAGAAAGAAAATATATCTTTTACCTAAAAGAAAAGTTCATAATTGAATAATCTTAATTCAAAATTGGTAAAAGAAAAGTTCATAATTGAATAATCTTAACTCAAAATAAGACTTGATCAAGATAAATCCTCTTTTATAAATATCAGGAATACCAAAATTATATTAAATACCCTAAAAATAAAAATTGCTAAAAATAGAAAAAAGATCTAAACTTAGTTTTAACTGTGGAAGTTGAGACTAAAATTTGGAAGTTGAGACTAAAATTTGACAGTTACAGTTTCACCTATAATAAATGTAGGTTTCTGAATTCTGCACCCGTGACTATTGACAGAACCTGATTTCGAGTCCCGAGTCAAAAATATGCTCTTTTAAAGTTTGAAGAGTCATATTGGATTTCATCATGGATTAGACCTGCATCACTGACCTCCATATAAAGAGCAACTATGCTAAGACAAAATACCTCATGTGATTTACTAACTTATATTTTGCCCTGAGCTGATAATACTGAGTCGATTAGGACAAGCGATATCAAATTTACTCACATCATAATATAATTGTTACAATATATAATAATAAATTTATTCAATTTATTCAAAAAATTGTCACTAAAAAAAATCTTGAATTAACTTTGGGTATTTTTATCGCTATTCACTATTTGACTTTAGCGACAAAATAACAATGGGCATATGGTAGTTAAAACCAATTGAGTTGTAGATGATTTTGTTGATGGAATATAAATTTCGTAGCTAAATTTACCAATGGAATTTTAAATTCCATCAGTATATGTAATTGCAGAATTTTAGTTTTTGTCGATAATTACAGATAGAAATTATGATTTCGTTGGAAAATAATGAACAAAAACTTGTACCTGTAACACAAATTGCCAATGGAACCTGTAATTCCGTCGATACCTATTGTAAAAATAGCACTGTTCATATATAATAATTATCGATGGAATAACAAATTTCGTTAGTAATTATCACCAGAACCCCTAATTCCATCGATAAACTGTAAAATAAATTTAACATATCTAGCTATAAATTTGCAATTATCCTATTTTCATTTTTCACACTAATACATTATACTTTTACAAACCGTGTTACATTCTATTACACAATCATTCACAATGTATATACAAATAACTAATTCATAAGTATCGGAATCCATACACAACCAACCATTCACAATGTATATACAAATAACTAATTCATAAGTATCGTAATCCATACACAACCAACCATTCACATATCATTACAATTCATATACAAACAATCAAATCTACTATCCAAATCTATACAAACTAATATAAGATACATAAAAACGTGTCATAATATACTACAAAGACCTCTAAATAGAATCTTGTAAAATAGTACCATCAAATCCTATATAAAACAAAATATGATAGATTAATATCATAATCATGCGAGGCAAATTAATTCTAAAATTAACAATGAGAAAAAACATTAAATTAGCATATTTATAGATAAAAAAGAAGAAGAAATGCCGACGAATTGAAAGCAAACTAAGTTTATAGGTAAAAGAAAGTACTTGAATGATATTTTAGATATATGATGATTGTGATATATAGACTGACAAATTGTCCTGAGGAAATGTAATGCAATTAGCATATTATAACATTAAAATTGACTAAATATATTTTGCATATTTTATGAGTGATAAAAAAACTAAGTTGTAGCATACCTCATAAAGATCTACTCAATAGGATCTCGTGTGTCTTGAGTCTCTTATGACTCAAGACTATGCTATGATTGGATAAATTGAGCAATGACTGCTTGTATCTCGGCCAAGATAGAATCATTTCTCTCATCCCTTTTAGCCATCCACGACTTCACTGTCGTTAGTTTTCATATCTTGATTTTATGCTCTAAGTGACTGCATCTCAGTAAAAGAAGAACTGGGACAACCCTTAGGCATCTCCAAATGATCAAATGTCGCTTTAGCATGTGAGCCATGGCTGTAGAGGATGGATTTCTTTGTTCTTCCACCAACAACATTAAAATAAATGTCATTATCACCTCAGTGAATAGAGCCTATAACTCCTCTCCCTCTATTGGTAGTGTAGATACTTAAGCCACTCTATTAGTCATTTCCTCCTGTGTGAAAAAAAATATGATTAATATATGCTATACAACTACTAAAGGTAAACATTGTTAATAGTTATATGTAATAGAGTTAATATTCTTATGTCTATGGCCAGGGATCAAGAATCGACAAATGTGTTATCATTTTTCTTGCGAGTCTTGTTAAATATCTCCCAACAACTGGGAGGGCTTTATAGAGTACATTCCTTCATACAAAAAAGAAGTAGCATTAAATTTATACAAATTTGATAATAAATTAAAATTTGCTTATATAACTTTAAATTAAATTCACCAAATCGATGGTATGCTCTATAATAGACTTATATCTGGAAGTATGGCTAGCGGGCTCTATATTTCTGTTTGATCGAGAAGCTGTAGAATTTGTCCTCCACCTATCTCCAACCCAGGTGGCAGTCCATGCAACCCATCCCTCTTCTGATACAAAAGGTGGCCTTGTGTCCTTTCTCAAATTGTATAGGAGGTCTTTGTATAGTCTTGCACAATAAATATTCCAAGTTTCTATACATTGACGCTCCTGCCTTGCCTCCTAGTATATTTTTTCTACAATTATTAGTTGAAAAATTAGTATACTTAAGGATAAATTTATGATACAATACCAAGAATATTCAATTTACTTACGAGAAATTCCTAATAATAGAAATTCTTTATCTCCTGGTCTACATGCCTCCATGTAGTACCAAGAGCGGAGACTCACTTTTTAAATTTTTTTGATTATGTACGTCGCTATCATCGAGAGTAAAATTGCATGTAGAAATGTTAAGGTATGAGAAATATGTTATAAATAAAGTCATATGTGAATTTAAATTACTATTAACAAAAATACTTACGACTTCTCAACAACCTTCAGCACGTATGACCACTGGGTGTGACTAACTACTCTGCCATGATAATATCTACAAAATAATATTACAACACATCATAATAATATTATTAACATGATAATATTTGTACAAAATAAGATGGAAGCATAACTTACTTGATGAACAATAAGACTAATATTTAATCATCATTACAATCTAAATCATAAACATTAATAGTGTTAGAACCCTAAGGTTGTTTTGATGTGATCAATAAGTTAAGTTAGGTCCTGTGGTATTTTAACATTGTGTCTAAGTGTGCAGGAGCTTAGGAGCACAAGAAATCGAGCAAAAGACGCAGCTAGTGAGAAGGACGACACGGGAGAAAGCCGACCGGCTCGGTGCATCCGAGGAACGAGATGCTGCAGAAGAGTATATAGCGGACGAGAAGGAGGCTCGCGGTGTTTCTAAGGGATGAGAAGTTGGAGCGGAAGGTTGCTCGAGAAGGCCGGAAGTTGGGTTCGGATGAGCCCTATTCTGGATGGCCGAGATCACCCAAAGCAAGCGGAACCGGAGCGGAATACCGGGACTGACACGAGCTGAACCGGAACAGAGGGACCGAACCAAAATAGTCAACTGGGTTAACTTTGTGGTCCGGGCGCCCGGATCCATTCCGGGCGCCCGAATCCATTCCGAGCGCCTAGAACCATTCCGGGTGCTCGGAATGTGGATTTTGGCTGGATCGCGTTTGACCGCGATCCGTTGCGAAGGGGATAAAACTTTATCCCCTTCTAGGTGCCCCGACCAAGGCTATATTCCAAGGCTATAAATATAGTCTTGGTCCAAAAGCTTTCAATCATCTCAGAAATTGTGTAATCCAACACTTGTATGCTTCATTTTTGTTAGCTTCTTTCTTTTTGCACTTCACTGCTGTAAGAGGCCTCTCCGCTTGAAGGAAATAGTTAGTGCGACAACTTCCTTGGATTAATAACCTTCTCGATTGTAACCAAGTAAAATTCCTTTGCCTCTTCTTTTAGTTTCTTGAGCAGCACGAAGGGGCATCCAATGCCAAACTCGTAAAATGAGATTTACTTCGCAACCAGCTCACCAACCTGTGACTTGAAGAAGATAAAACAGTCGCGTATCTGCACTCGAAGATTAAGGAAATCATAACCGGACTTTCGAATTTCGGAAAAAAGGTAAGTAACCGAGATTCGCTAAGATGCGCACTCAATTCATTTCCTAGAAATACAAAATGGGTATCACTAGTAGATGCCTTTTATATTTTGAAAGACCAAGAAAAAATTACATTAGAAGAATTATTTTCCACATTTGAAGTGCATGAGTCAAGATGTGCAGGTATAAAGGAGCCCAAGCACAACGTCACCCTTAAAGCATCGAGCGACGAACCCGAGTCAGAGTCTTTTCTCGACAACGAGGAGATGGTTATGATGGTAAGACGTTTTAAGAAACTTTGTAAATCTAAGAATACTAACCATCCGCAGGGTAGAAAGAAAAGGACGATCCGCTGCTACCACTGTAACAAATAATGACACATTAAGGACAATTGCCCCAAGCCAAGGAATGAGGACAAGGACAAAGGTAAGAAGCCTGTCCAAAAGCGCAAGGTCTTAAAGGCGACATGGGATGATACGCCGTCCGAGTCAGAAGTTGAGGCCTTCTCCGGACTTGCACTAATGGCAAGTCATCGAAACGATGATTGTGAGTCAAGCTCTTCCGAGATAAACATCGAGAGCATCGATGAAGGGGGAGCTACGTCAAAAGAAAGCAGCAATTCAGGGGGAGACACGGACAACAAGATCGACAAGGTAAGCCAGGTATGATCTCTTCCTCCCGACAAATTGTTTAAGTTTGTTAAATTGTTAACCAAAGATTGCTACAAATTAGAAAAAGAAAATAAAAATTTAAAAGTAATACTAGCTAAATCTTGCCCTATAGAAGAATTAGACAAATTAAAATTAGAAAATAAAAAATTTAAATTAGAAAATGATAATTTAAAAATGCAAGTAGATAACTTGAAAAACCATGCATACTCATCTAAAATTAGAAAATCTAATAATCTAAATTGGCATTTTAGATATCACAAGGGACAAATTAGGAATGTTTCTAAAATGTATGCCCCTAAGAAATTTTTAGTTAATCCAGTAGGCTGGAACCTATATTGTATTCCAAAGTCTTGTTTAACTTGAACTATTAATTAGATTTAACGCTTTCAGTGAGAAAATTAAACAATTAATTTCTTTATGAGGTTGTCTAAGGAAGTGGTGGTTACTCCAATAACCAAGAAGGCCTAGTATCTCGCCACTGTCTAGAAGCTAAAATATTGAAATAAAATGTTTAATTAACTTTCTGATAAATCATTAAGGTTGAAATTAAATAATTCTTTAAAAAGTTTTTCAGACATTTTTTTGAAAATTTTTCAAAAATAGTTTTATACTTAGAAAAATTTTCTTGTGTAAAATTTTTACTTAGAAAAATTCTCAATAAAGAAAATTATTTTTGCCTAAGTTAAAATTTCTTCTAAAATTAGAAATTTTTGCTTAAATTTTTTACTCGGAATTTTTTTTAATAAAGTTTTACTTAGAAAATTTTCAAAGATTTTTATAAAAATAAAAAAATTAACTTAGAAAGTTTTTTTAATATTTCTTTTACAAATTCTCTAACTTAGAATTTTATCTTACTTAGAATTTTTTCAACTTAGAAACTTTTTTTTAAAATTATTGCAAAATTTTCAACTTAGAATCAAAATAATTTTTCAAAGTTTAAAAATGATTACCCTAGAGTTTCTTAGAACTCCATTTTTTATGTGAACAAAGGGGGAGAAGGAAAAGTATAAGTCAATGGGGAGGTTGACCAAAATATTCTATTTTTTTCACTTTATTGCAAAATTAGTTAGTTTATCTTTATGTCTATTTACCCTATCTTAACTCGGGTTTCTCACATCAAAAAGGGAGAGATTTTTGGAACCCCAACTTTATTTTGATGTGATCAACAAGTTAAGTTAGGTTCTGTGGTGTTTTAACCTTGTGTCTAAGTGTGCAGGAGCTTAGGAGCACAAGAAGTCGAGCAAAATACGCAGCTAGCGAGAAGGACGACACAGGAGAGAGCTGACAAGCTCGGTTCGTTCGAGGGACGAGGTGTTGCGGAAGAGTATGCCGGTGGACGAGAAGGAGGCGCGCGACATTTTCGAGAGACAATAAGTCGGAATGGAAGGTTGCTCTAGAAGGCCAGAAGTTAGGTTCGGGTGTGGCCTATTCCGGATGGCCGAGATCACCCAAGCAAGCGGAGCCAGAGCAGAAGATCCGGACCGAGGCGAGTTGAAACGGAGTAGAGGAACCGGATCGAAAAAGTCAACTAGGTTGACTTTGTTGTCCGGGCACCCGGATCCATTCCGGGCGCCTAGAAGTCCGGGTGCCCGGAAGTCCGGGCGCTCGGAATGTGGATTTTGACCGAATTGCTTTTGACCACGATCTGTTGCGAAGGGGATAAAACTTTATCCCCTTCCAGACACCCCGACCAAGGCTATAAATATAGCCTTAGTCTAGAAGCTTCCAATTATCTCAGAAATTGTGTAATCCAACACTTGTACACTTCATTTTTTGTTAGCTTTTTTCTTTTTGCGCTTCATTGCTGTAAGAGGTCTCTCCGCCTGAAAGAGATAGTTAGTGCGATAACTTCCTTGGATTAGCAGCCTCCCCGGTTGTAACCAAGTAAAATCCCTCTGCCGCTTCTTTTAGTTTCTTTTCTGTTTTATTGCTTTTATTTATTTTTCAAGTGTTAGTTTAAGAAAAGTCGAGAAGGGTTTTTGTTTTTATTTTTGCAGGGCTATCCAACCCCCCTTCTAGCCACTCCAACACGATCTAACAAATAGTTTATAAGTCCTCATCACTAGACTCTATTAGTTCAACAAGCTCCTCACTACTGGACATCTCTCTATCATCTATTTGCTTGTAAGCGACATTAACATCTACAAGTAATTGGGATGTGAATTGAAGTTATGAATCAACTAAATTTCTTTCCACGTCATCATTCTGAAATGCATCATAGTTTTGAGCAGTGATAGTATTTGACATTTCTATGGTTGAGTGAGGCTTCATTTGACAAACAACCAACCATTCACTAGATCTTCTTCTTTTCGTAGGGTATTCAAGATAGAAAGCTTGACCCACTTGTACTGTGAAAATGAAATGTTCAAATTTGTTGAACCTTTTGTTTGCATTAACCTCAACTTAATTATAGTTTGCATGTATTCTAGTATCTATTCTTAGAGTTGAATTATACCATGAATATTTGAATAGCATACACATTTTTATAGGTAATGTAGGATATTCAATTTCTATGATCTTGTCAAGTCTACCATAGTAATCAAACTTAGTGTTATTGTTATCAATAGATCTTTTAACACAAATACTAGAATTATAGGTTAATCTATGTGAATCTCGTTATACCACATGGAATTTAAATCCATGAACATAGTAACCAGAATATACTATTATCTTACGAAGGGATCTAGATGCAAGATTGATCATCCAAGAATCTTGTGCATTTGATATTCTATGATCATCTACCTATAAAAGTAGTTATGATATAAATTTGTTGGAAATTTGATATAGATGTATAACATATAAATTCTGTTGGATCGAAAGCGCTAGAGGGGGGGGGGGGGTAAATAGCGCTCATGGCTTATTCGTTCATTTCTCGGAAAACACAAAGTCAATACGCAGCGGAAATAAAAGAAAGAACCAAAAGCAATTGATAACACAATTTCTTTTACTTGGTTCGAAGCCTGTGGCGACTCCTACTCCAAGGCCCACGCTCGTTGAGCCTTTACTTTGGGCAATCACTATCAATCCGGAAATATTACAAAATGAGTATTACAATTTAAATGTCATAAATAAAAGTATACCAACAACTCAAGAATGGAGAGAATTGGGCTTGTGGTTGTCGGAGTGGCGTTACAGCTTTTCCGGATTGTTTCATTAGCAGTGCGCAGTAGAAGAATCGTTAATTTATGTTGTCTTCAAGCTGCTAGTCGAGACAGGCTTATAAAGCCGTGGCGGCCGCCTCCAACAGCATGGAGGGCACCCTCATCCCCGTCAAAACTGCAGTGTGGATAAGCTTTTGACTCTTAGCCTCTTATCCACCCGAGGGTGCCTCCAACCGCATGGAGGGTGCCCTCGTGCCAGTTTCCAGGGCGCCCTCCCCTCGCGCCTTGCGACCCGAGGCACCTTCAAGCTCCATGGATGACGCCTCGGTACTGTTCATCCGACACAAAGTTGTCCAATTTGTTTCCTGCAAGATATATTAGTCCAACAAACCAACTATACCCTATAAAATAAAGTTAGCACAATATATAGACATGTAGAATAAAATATTTGACAGTCATCGGACTGTCCGATTCTGACTTTGGATTCCCGTCCAGAAACCCTAAGTTGAACTGACGCCTACTATTCCCTCACCAAGGAACGCGTTCTCACCTACTCCACTCAGGAGAGTATACCTATTGCCAGTCCGATCCTCCAGACCGACTGAACTTTTCTACCTAGGGTTACCACCCCCTAGGGTTTTCTCCTCAGCGTAGGGTTACCACCCCCTAGGAATTTCCACAGCCTAGGGTTACCACCCCTAGGACCTAAGGTTACCGCCCTTAGATTTTTTCGACCACCTAGGGTTACCACCCCCTAGGACCTAAGGTTACTGCCCCTTAGAGTTTTCCACCTGCCTAACCGTAGCTAGAACTTTTGCCTAAGTACACTTAGGACTTTTCTGCAATCTTAATGAACCTTGTTAGATAGCAAGACAACTTAACTTTGGACCCTTTGACATAATCAAAATACAGGTTCGATTGTTAGATGCTTCCCGCACCAAGAAATTCTCCTCTTACTTACATTGATTTCAAACTATAATGCAAATTTCATCTATAACTTTTTAGTTATCTGACTTTCACTCATTGATGGATTTTTTAGTTGTAGTTGTTTTCATACAAGCTGTTATGGAAGGTAATTTTAAGACCATTGGGATAACAAAAAAACATAACAGGACAAATATTTGATTAGAAAAGTCAAATCACTTTATATAAGATTTGACCTCATCATAGTTTAGGATAATGTATGTTTTTGTAGCATGATATTCTTTTTGAGTTAACTATCTAGAAATACATGCACCTATTACCTTACTAAGAAACTTGAAAAAAGAAAATATTTCTGGGTCTATCGGCTCAGTAGCATCATAATTTCGAGGATACTTGTGATGTTTGATTTTTTACATTATCTACAAAATAATATGAGAAAAAAGATGATGCTTCTTTAACCAAATAAATATTATATATTGAACTCTCAACTATTTCTTTGTTACAAACATATATTTTAATGTCCTAAAAATTATTCAAATGGACACATTCATCTGTACTATACAGGACCAGTTAGTTGTGTCTTGTAAGATAGGTGAACTAGTAGATGCTCCATTGAATAAAAAAAATTAGTTAGGAAAATGCACTCAAGCTTACATAGTATGAAAGGAATGTCTGTTTTTAGCCGAAACATATCAGTCATCATAATAAACTTCACTATCAAATACCTAAAAAATAGACTCAATTCTATGAGTGCTTGCTAAACATTTTAAAGAAGTTAGTCATGGAAATCTATTAGAATAAGTCTTTGCATGAATACATAACAGTCATGACTCTTTATTCTAAATATCTTTAACCTATTTATATCTATGCATCGAGCCACATTCTAGGCATAACCATCTAGACATTTGATTTCTTTCATCCAACTACATAAAGCTTGCTTATCATCTTTGTCCAATGTATGACAAACCTTTGAAAATTTATTGGTTATTTCATCCGATGCAACTCTGGTTGATTGACTAGTTTTTCTAATTCCTTATATAATTTGTGTTGGTTCAATCATCACTAATAATCAAACTTAGATTTCGATGCATGACAAAAGGTTAAAGTTAGATTGTGTGTTATCTAATGTATTTATCAAGTGTGCAGGCTGAAAGACTTGATGGGTCTAGAGGACTAAAAATCAGGCTAAAGTCCAGTTAGGTTAGGGGGACTTGATAACTAGCAAGAAGCCCATATAAGTCAGAGAGAACCTAATATCTGACAAGAAGTCCAGTTGGGTCTGCGAACCTTACAACTGGCTGAAGTCTAGATGGGGCATTTGGGAGGAAGATCCAGTGGGTTAGATGACAAGTCAAGTGATTTTGCAAATAGTAAGTAAGGTAAGCCACTAAAGAAGAGAGATATAGTAAGGATGAATCCTAGTGGGACTGTAGGTGATGGTCTAACTTAAATCTATTTTAGAAATCTAAGTTGAGACCAAAATTAAATCCTAGTCATATCAGACAGGATCTAATTCATAAATTTTATTATGTATTCTAACTTTGTTTTACAGGTAATTTTGCTATTTGGACTAACATATTTTTGCAATAGCTTAAAGAAAAATTGAAGTTCAGATGAAAAATGCTTGAGATGCCTCAGCTGATTAGAGATGCCTTGAGTTAGGGATTGGAGGTGCCTCATATTGCTAGAGGCACCTAGATTGTATAAGCTGTGAGGATAAAAGTTCAGTGCTAGAGGCACCTGGGGTTAAAGGGTTGGAGGCGCCCTCAAACTATTGGAGGCGCCTCCAAGAGGATAAACACCAAACTCTGGGTATTAAATCAGAGTTCATGGAGGTTCCTGGGATGAACCGATGCCCCTCCAATGTAGTATAAAAGAGGGGTTCGACAACCTCTTTCAACATCAACTTTATACAAGCCTTTTAGCTCTTTCTGTTGTACCGTCTCTCTACTACCGCTCTGCTACGACCCTGCTATGCCCAACTACTACAGTCAGAGTGACATCGACCTTGAGCTATACAAACTTCAACTAATACAAGTGTTGGTAACATTTTTTAAAAGTTATTTATTATTCTTGCATAACAAAGTGTAGCTTGTTACACTTTCTTTATTTGTAATCGAGGTTTAATTTTTTAGTGGATTGCCCATTAGATATATCCCAAAGGCGCATGGACCTTGGAGTAGGAGTCATTGAAGACTTTGAATCAAATAAAAAAAAATAAATGTATACTTATTTTCCACTGTGTTTCTCTTACTTAATTTTTCCACTGCATACTTAGTTTTCCAATAAGTTTTTAAAATCGAAAAAAAGTTTTAAATGAGATTTACCCACTAGGACTAAAAGAATTTAGATATCTCTATAATTGTATAATATTGTTCACTTTGGGCTATATCCTCATGGTTTTATTTTTAAGCTTTATTTAAAAGATCTCATACCAATGGAGATATCTTTTTCTTATAATCATATGATCTTTCCCATGTATTTTTAATGTGGGATTTTGTTTGTAATCTTGCAACCCCAACAATCCCCCCTCAAATAAAAGACCTTAGGCCCCCCTCAAGCAAAAAGTCTATATGTTTGACGTTCGATCCTTGACTCACCAAGTCTTCCTGCCTCTCGGTCCACCTGATCTACTAAGTCTTCCTGCCCCTCGATCAACCAAACCTACTAAGTTTTCTTGCCCCTGGTCCAACTGACTTATTAAGTATTTCTTATCTAGCCGCAACTAGAGCTTCTCTGCTTGGCTATCCACCAGGACTTCCTTCCTAGTATCTGATCCTCTTAATCCGGATACGGGAGCCCCACTTCCTCTGTTTGAGGTTAATATTCTACTCACATGACTCAATTAGATCATAACTCTTATGTGCAGTCGATGATTAGACCTTTTGATAGTCTGAGATTTGATACTAATTGTTAGGACCAAAAGAATTTAGATACCTCCACAATGGTATGATATTATCCACTTTGGGTTTAATCCGTCATAGTTTTGTTTTTAGACTTTATCCAAAAGACGTCATACCAATAGAGATATCTTTCCCATATAAACTCATGATCTTTCCCTAGGGCTATGGTGCAATGGTAAGGGCGCTCAGTTGTCTCCCAAACACTCACAGTTCGATTCCCAACTATAACATATTTGCAGAGATTTTTCATCCAAATGGGACTTACAACTAAGGGATGCTGAGCTTTTAGATTGCTCGCCGCAAGTTCTTCCCGATTTACCCTGATGGCCGATGGGAAACTTCCGTGGGGCTGAACCGATCACCGAGGCTCGACGTTACCCAGCCTGATTAATTTTTTTTTTATTGATCTTTTCCATGTATTTTCAATGTGGGACTTTGTTTGCAACCTTGCATCCTCAATAATTTTGTAGTATTTTTAGTTCTTCTAGGCACATTCATCACAGTATTGAAGATATTATCGAAGAATTTTTTTCTCAATATATATCAATTTAAATTATGTTGAATAAGTAGATACTTCTAATATAGAAGCTCCCAGAAAATGCTTCCTTTCTTCCAACCACACTTGCATTACTTAATAATGTATTTATTTATCTCATTAGAATTAGTCTAAGATACTGGTAGGAATCCATAGCTGTCCATTTGGTTAATAATTTCTTCACTTGACTTGATTGTTGGTAGAAGTTTTCTGACTACAACATTCTTAATGATGTTTTTTTATTTCACCTAAAAGAGTGTTTAACTAATAAAAATTTATGGTAATTATCAAACCAAGATACCTTCTCACTCAAGATAATGAAATGCATCAGACTTTATCATGCAATGCAGGCATGCTAATTTATCAGCCATGCTTTATCTTGACAATATTGAGTATGCTAGAAAATCACTAATGTTCCATAATAAGGCAACATGTAATGTACAATTAGTTTTACTTGAAACATCATAAGTCTCCGAGCCTATATTCCATAATTTATTCAGTTTGACAAACAGAGGTTGTAAGAAAATATCTATCTTCTCTTTCAGATTTGTTGGACCTAGAATAAGTACAGTAAGGAACATGAATTTATCTTTCATACATATCTATGACAGTAAATTGTATGATGTTAATATAACTAGTCAAGATAAATATTATTGTCCCGACTGATTAAATAGCTGAAATCCATCTACAGGAAGTCTCAGTCACACATTATATGGTTTCATTGCAATGAAGTGAAATATTGTATTAAGATGTTTCCATATAGGGGAGTCACAAGGATGACACATTATACCTCTGTGCATATACTCATGATGCCACCTCATGTGGCATACTATTGCAACATATGCATACAAGTGTTGAGCTCTAGCAAGTAACGGAAAGTAATACATAACTTTCAATGCAACCTTTTTTTTTCTTCTTCCCTAGTATGTGACTACCGTACTTATAATAAGGATGAATACAAATTCTACATTCAATTAGTTCATTGTCTTTATTTTTAAATATCATGTAGTTATTAATGCAACAATCAATTTTCTCTACAAGCAAACCTAACTCACTTTTCTTTATACTATAGAAATTATCAGTCATTAGGCGAACAATAGGAAGTAACTCTGATATCAATTAACAAATATCATCGTAACATCATTTAGAGAAATGATGTTTTACCTTGATTTTCAATAACCTTACAGTAACAGATAGTTATAAATAACCAGATGGAATGTTGTCTCACACTTCTCTTTCACTAGCCTTTAACATGACATATAGTTGTAGAACTTCATGTATTGACATTTCATCTATATTAGATTGATCAACTACATTCATTACATCGTGGACCATTGATTCCATTGCATTGTCATTATATGACATTTCCACTAGAGCAGTTGTGCTAGATGAAGAAGCAACCGAAGTTCCAATTAGATTTGAAAAACAAGGCTCTCAATGACAGTACTAGTTATAATAATCTGGAACAAATCCTATTTTATGAAGATATACTTTTATAATATCCTCATCATGGAAAACTTTATTTCTACATTTGGAATGATTACATAGATAATAAACTCAACATCATTCATATATTCTAGATGACTCTTAGAAAAACTCATAAACTCTTCAACTCCAATAAAATATTCATTTTAGATAAATCTATTTTCTAATCTGTTATACATCCAAGCCTTGTTCATGTACATTGTAACCTAATGAGCATAAAATTTTTAACATTAACAACACAAGTATAATAAATTTATGACCTAATTTAGTAACATAAAATTATCTTTTGACCTAATCTATTGTGTAACATTAGTAATAAGTTTTGACCTAACATACCTATCCAACAACTACAACACATTTCAATCTAAGAATTGGTGCACCAGAAGGAAATTCATGCATAGAAGCTATTATGGTTTACAATATCGAGATATTTTAAATAAAAAATTAGATTTTTTTTTTTTTTTCAATCTAGACTGAGCTAGCTAGAGCCTAGTTCGCGGCAACCATGAAGTCATTCCCATAGTCAACCACGACCAAGATGGCCCAAAGCAACTAGCCACGACCAACCAAGCTCATGGCCAAGGGGTCATGAACAAGGTGGTTGCGGCTAGCCAAGCTCGACACTAAGGGGCCACGAGCAAGGCGACAGTGGCTCGCCAACAAAGTGGGAGAGGAGCCGAAGAGCTTACTGGAGCGGGAGAGGAGTCAGAGAGAAAAAATGCTCCGAAGAGAAGCCATGCCAATGAGAGGGAAGTAGCGATTGAAATAACGCAAGGAGAAGGAGAGGGTCGGACATAAGAATTAGGGCAAAATATACCAACGAAATCCAAATTTCATCAGTACATACCGACAAAATTCAAATTTCATCAGTAAATACTAACAAAATTTGTATTTAGTCAGAAAATTACCGATGACATTTATATTTCGTCAGAATCCAAATTACCGACTGAATCCAAATTTGGTCGGTATTTGGTGAGCACGGAAATTTTAGCATAAATTGTACCAACGGAATACAAATCCCATTGGTATCTATCGATAAATTTATATTCAATCAGCACAGTACCGATGAAATCGAAATCTTATTGGTATATATCGACGGAATTTGGATTTAGTTAGAATCAAAATTACCGACTGAATCCAAATTTGGTCGGTATTTGGTTGAGGAGTCTGTCACTAAAATTTTAGGGGCAAATGTACCAACTGAATACAAATTTTGTCGATATAAAACTAACAAAATTTGTATTCAGTCAAGATCCAAATTATCAGAATCCAAATTATCGACTGAATCCAAATTCAACGGGTATTTGGCATAAGTACAAACGAAATCCAAATTCTCTATTGAATTAGAATATGTTGATAAGTCTTGACTAATTCTAATTATGTCGATAAAATTTTATTAAATTGTGATGGATGAAATTTCGTCCTTAATTGTGTAGCTATTTGAAAATTTACTGGTAGTGTATATAAAAAAATTATTATTAATTTAATCAAAGTTATTCAAATTTATCAAAATATGGTAAATTAACTATTAAAATTATTAGGATAATGATCGATATTAATGAACCAGTATTTTCATAAAAGGTAATTATGTTCATAAGTATTACTTTATAATTCGCCCCTATATTATATGAAAGAATATAAATCATGGGATCAATTTTTAACTGATAACTTTAACTAAGGATGAGAAAGATTTTTTTATAAAAATATATATTTATCAAAAATTGATCCTTCATCTAATTTATAATAAGTTTGTTATCGTCTAATTAATTGGACATCATTTGATATTAATTACCTAATACAGTCAGACAGTTATTAATTAATGGTTGCTATAGTTGTAATAATGAATTAGTGGCTGTTAATTAACTAATACAGTCAGGTAGTTCTTAATTAATGGAGCGGTGGCAGTTGAAGTACCAACGGCGTGGGGTCCTCCACATGCGCTGCCTTGGTAGAACGTCGAGCCACACCCCTTGCTTTCTATCTATCCCCATATACTGATAGAGTGTATAGTCTCTATCTATTTTATAAATGAAGGTCATGTATTCTCATCAATACATGGAAAAAAAGTATCTTCTGGACCGTAAAAGCGGTCCAAAGGATCCGCCCTGCTCTAACGATATGTTATAATAATTATAATATAGCTGTCCTGGATTACGATGTCAAAGAGGATGTTCTATTAGTATCATTTAAATATTTATAATTCAATTTTTAATTATGATATATTTATAAAAATATTTTAAATAAATATTAAATTTTTGAGTGGTTTAGCATGAATATTTTTTAATTTACCCTGACAATCAAAAGAAAATTTCTATATAACCAAATCATTCGTCTCAGATTCAAGGTTATATTCATCATTTTTATTTTTCTTAACATAACTATAATATTTACTTTAATAAATTTTAAGATTAATTATATAAAATATCTAGTTCTGATCTATTGCACCGTTACGTTAAGGTAAAATACTTATCTATCTGTATATTATCGTACCGTTTAAGATGAGATATCACATTTTTACTCTAATAATATCATAGTATAATCACAATATAGTTGTTACAATATATAATAATAAATTAATTCAAAAAATCTATATTAAAGAATTTATTATTAATTTGATTACAATTATTCAAACTTATCATAAATTCACTATAAAATTATTATTATAGTGATTAATTAGGTGTTATTAGGGGTGTAAACGAACGAAACCGCACGTGAGTTATTCGAAGCTTGATTCGATAAAAGCTCGTTTGAGCTCGTTTAATGAGGCTCGTTAAGATAAACAAACCAAATTCAAGCTTCGCAATATTCAACTCGTTAGCTCGTGAACACGTTCGTTAAGCTCATTAATCAACTTTTAAATAAAAAAATAATAGTTTTGATATTGAATTTATAGATTTTACACTCTAATTATTAAAAATATAGACAAATATATTAAATTTATTTATTAGGATAAAATTATAAATTTTAATAATAATGTTATAATTTTTTCTTAATATATAATTTAGTTTTTAATGAATATTTAAATTTATAATTTATATTTATTATGCTCGTTTAGGTTCGATAAAAGCTCGAATAAGCTCGCGAGTCATAAATATATTCGTTAAATAAAGATCGAGCTCGGCTCGATTATAAACGAGTCAAGCTCAAACATTCAAGAGTTCGGCTTGGCTCGACTCGATTATACCCCTAAGTGTTATAATATTGTAACCGACATAATTAAGTAATACAGTAAGGTAGTTGTTAATTAATGGTTCCTATAGTTGTAGCAATCAATTAGTGGCCGTTACAATATTTATTTGATGAATTTTGATTTTTTTTTTTATCAATGAATTTTTTATATAAAAATGTTTTATGCATGATTTTTTTTTTTGAAAAATTTAATTTATTTATTTTTATTATAATAGCTATCATATGTTTGTTTCACTTATAGTGGGAAATAAGGTAACTTCAATATGTAAAATATAGTGGAGTATTTTTAAAAAAATATATATTCTTTTAACATTTCTAATAATTAAAAGTGGGATTTTAAATTTTTTCCCCAAAAATAATTAGAGTCGCAACAATTCCAACATATAGGCTACAGTACACCGGAAGGGTATCAAACTATCACATAGATATTTACGGTTCAATTCCTAAGTATGATATATTTGTACGAAATTTTTTCTCCAAATGGAAGCTTCTAGGATGCTCACCGTTAGCGCTTCTTGATTATGAGGATCCAAAAATTATTATTATTTTTTAAAATATTTTTTTACCTTTTTGTTATTTAAGGTATTTTTATATTTTAGGTATATTTGATAATTTTTTATCTTTTATATTTTTATACTTTAATCTGTTTAGAAATTTTAGATTTTAAATATTTTTTCTATTTATTAGGATTTCTTTTCTTTCAAAATATGAATTGTAGTTAATTTATTTCCTTTCTTTATAATTAAGATTTAGAGTCTATATAATGGTATGTTAAGGAGAAGATTTGTAGTTTAATAATATTTCTTGTAGTACTGTTATTTTCCTATTTCTTGGTATGTCTCTTCCAATCAATATGTTTTAGCAGATTATTTTCGATATTCGTGTGTGAATCAACAAATTCAATAGTTCATAGGATAATTGCTATCCTGTGACAAAGGTACGCTTTCTGATCATCTGCCACTTTTCCTCTTGCACGAACATTCTCTACTGTCCCTCACTCACCCGGTCGGACTTGGACTGACTTGAGTGTCGGATGACATTTGTCAGGTACTCTCCCTAGTTTCGAGGCGCTGATGTTTTGTTGGTTCATTTACGTGTGTGCAGGATCAAAAGGGAGCCTTTCTAAGGAGTAAAAGGTTTTCTACTATCAACCATCAAGTCATCGTGCCCGACATGCCATCTCTACAGTTTTCAGACATGATCAATTAGGATTCCTTTCCTTTCAAGATAGGAATTGCAGTCTATGTAGTGGAGTTTATTTCATTTCTATGAAATTAAGGTTTAGAGTCTATATAATGGTATGTTTAGGAGAAGATTTTTGGTTTAATAATATTTTCTATAGTACCATTATTTTCCTATTTCTTGGTATTCCTCTTCGAATCAATCGGTTCTAGAAGATTTTTTTGGTATTTGTGTGTGAATCAACGGATTCAATAGTCAACAGATAATCGCTATCCCGTTCCTTATCAATTTATAAGGATTTTTTCCTTCAAATGGGACGCATGATCACGTGATGCTAGGCTTTTGGACTGTCCATCGTGAGCGCTTCCCAATTTATCTTAGTAGCCGGTGAAAAATTTCTATGGAGCCGAACCAATCACCTCATATTCAGTGTTATCTAATTCATCTTTGTTTTATTTTTATTGTTAAGATAACATTGTAGTTTTGATTGTCAATCTTATTAATGTGATAGTTTAAACTTTACTATCAACACAACTAAAAAGATGTAAACACGAAAAAAAATGTAATTAAAAAAATTGATATTTGATTGGATAATTTGTGTTCCTTATCAGACAGGGCAAAACCTTCCACATTGATACAAATTCTTTTGTAGAGAAAAGAGAGTGCAAAACATTAAATTTTGTAGTCCCACATTTGATGTTACGAGCACATGGCTTCCCCTTTTCTCCCCTCCTCACATGGAATGGAATGGACTTAGAGATAAAAATGTTAAAGGACCCTTAACGCCTTGCCCTATGCTTACTAAACTATGATATCTTCCCTCATTCGACCGACATTATGATCTTGTTCCATCCCCGACATGATATGAAGAAATTGGAGGTGAAGGGTACGTATAATAGCATTTGAGTTCAGCCAACTCCTTTTTCTTCCTCCTCTATCCCTATCACTCCATGAGCAAACATACATTTGTGTTGTGGTCCACTCTCTACCGTTTACTTCCCACAGTAAACACGATCAATCAATTGAGAAAAAGAGCTACATGTGGATTTCTTATCTCCCTTAATTAAATTGTCCCATTAAATTTGCACTTCTCTTCTGACCTATGTTGAATTTTTTTTAGAAAGTTCATGAAGCATGCAAAAGAACCCTAAGCCCTGCATCACTTCTTCCATGCAATGCTAGGCCAATACTGATGTCATCTTCTTCTCTACAGCTATAATGAATCAACGACAATTTAACCGCATTGTCAGATTTTTCGTAATACCAAAATACGTATTCAACTTTTATATTTATCGAAATCTAGTTATTTTCTATTATGTCTTTCCTTTATTGGCAATCGACTGTTATAGATAGTCGAGTGCAACAATTTGTTATGCTAGATTTATTAGGGATAGTCGGCTGTTCATAGCTTATCAGTAAACAGCTAAATTTTTTATGCTCCCATTATATGGTAGAATCATTACACAGTTCACAAAATATCTTAAGGTTGTGTCAATTTTAAAAACTCATAGCTTTTTTATGTAGGCTATTAAATTCATATATGAGGGCATGGTTGCACTAAGGATGATATAGAAAAGTACAATGAGCTTGATTTGAAGTATTTATGAAATTCCTAAGGCCATCAAGAGTTTTGATTAAATCTCATCAATGACCTTAGAACTTCAGAATCACTTCAAACTATGATTATTATACTCCTAGGAGTCTCCTAAGTGTAACAATGCCCTTAGACACTACAACCTATGTAGATTTTTGAAGTCTTCACAATCTTAAGACAATTAACACAAGCTCATTAAAGACATATGTTTATCGTATTTTTTCACCGACACTACCAGAGGATTCCTTTGACTCTCTTGGTTCAAATCATGCCAAGATTTTGAAATTCTTGATATTAAAGGATCATTAGCGAGTTTTGACCAAAAGTTTGTTGATGGTCTTAGGAATTTCATGATCACTTCAAACAAATATCATTACACTCTGGGGAGCCTTTGAGTATAATCATGCCCTTAGACCTAAATTCCATGGCCCACATTGAGAGATGTGATTTTTTTTGTTTTTGAAATCATCACAATCTTAAGACAATTTGACATAAACTCATTAAAGGGCTTAGACTTATGATACTTACTCACCAACACCAACAAAGAGTCCTAGGACTCTCCTAATTCAGAACATGTTACTATAGTGTCATTAACGAGTTTTGGCCAAATTTATTACAAGATTTGGTATGGTTTTTGGAATCTCAAAATTACTTCAAACTAAGATTATTACACTCCTGGGAGTTTTTTGAGTGTAATAATGTCCTCAAACTTATATTTCATAATTTAAATTGAGATATATGAGTTTTTAAAATTTTCCATAGGGGTGCAAAGCTAAGGCCTGATTAACACTAAAATTAATTGACTTGTGTATATAAAAGATTTGCGCATGGTGAATGTGACGGGTCTAGGTAAAAATTATATAAGTAGTTCAACTCATGTTTTGCAATTTTTTTATGCATGAAATGGACGTAATAATAATTAATGGTGTCATTTTCGCTTGACTGGGCTCCTTCTCTCCAAAAGCTATGCCTGCCTCCCAAAAGTCTAACATCCGACAGCCTGAGATGTAAAGAACATTAGGGTTGGTTGGATTTATCGATGTTAAGTCGGTGTCGAATGGAAGAAGAAAGGTCTCACAGAGAAGCGAGGCAAAGAGAAGTAGACTTGAATATAAACCAGAGCTTGGTGAAGAAGAGATGCCTCCACGCACAAGAAAAAACTCATACTTCTACCTTACCCTCTATGATGCTTATATAACTTATGGAAAAACATCTCCACATAGGATGTTGTGCACTCCTCTGCCCTCCCCATAAAGTCAGTAAGGGAATCAGATTTGATAGCCTTTAGAGACTTCTCCACCTACAAGATGTCACATATTTCTCTGAAGCCGATCAGGGAACTAGATCAGATAGCCGTTAAATGCTCCTCCACCCATAAGGCGCCACATATTCCTCCTAATGTGATTAGGAAACTAGATTCGACAGATGGAATCTCTATTGTAGGAAATCGAAATTCGAACACCATCTTATTCGAGCACTTAGTCTTCGAATTGAAGGACAAAATAAATTAATATAAAATTTTCTTGTTTCTTTTTCATTAAATTAGAAAACTATATTAAGAGTACAAATATTTAAATCTGAAAAGTAAACCAATCTAGTAAATTTATCAAAATTATAATAGAATATAAATGACCATAATTACAAGATTTGCAATTTCAAAATTCAATCACAATCATATCTTTGTTCTGATTCTTCAATATGCCCCTGCAAGATGGAGCTCTGCGAGGACAGACCAATGTTGATCATTAACTGTTAGAAGCGTATGCCGGGTAATGGTTTGGTGTGAGCATCTGCTAGTTGATCCGTAGAAGATACATGTGTAACTTTGAGATCACCATTATGAACTTGTTCATTAATGAAGTGATAGTCGAGAGCCATATGGTTAATATGAGAGTAGAACACCATATTAGAGTAGAGATTGGTGGTAACCACATTGTCGTAGTAGATGACTAGCTCTTGGGAGGAAGAGAAGCTAAGCTCACCGAGAAGACAAGACAGCTAGTGCAGTTCGATAGCCGTGGCCGCGATAGAGTAATATTCTACTTTAGTAAATGATCGAACAATAGTGTGTTGTTTCTTTAAGCTCCAGGGAATAGGTTTCATCCAAGATAGACAAAATAAGTGCTAGTAGAAGTAAAGTTATCTTTGTTTTCGACCTAGTCTGCATCAGAAAAGGTATGTAGAGAAAAAGATGATTGACAATTAAGTAGAATGTCTTGATCAATGATGCCACATAGATATCTTAAAGTGCATTTAAGATATCCTATTAATGTTAGTGTCAACCCTAAGGGACAATCATGAGATAATTTATATGTGACTATTGTATCATATTTTAAATAAAAGGCAATATTTTATGTTTATTATATGTGCTTTAAATCTATTCAAATTTGAATAAATATAATAATTCTATAGATTGGTAGGTTCTATTCTATAGTATATTAATCAGTTGAATTAATTGTGAGAGACTATATATATATAATACTATTCTCAATTATTCCAAGTATTAATATACTGACAATATTAATGTATTGAAACTAGTATATGTAGGTTAACTGATGACTTAATCTCATAAGTCATGGATAAAAGATATCAAGTTAACACATATATTAAAGAATATACACTGAATTGACCCACCATGAGAATGTTTCATAGATGTTTATATGAGTGTCATAAATACTCTGATAGTGACTATTAGTATAAATAGTACTTTGACCTGAAATCACTATGGTTCCCTACATAAAGAGTTCTGTACTTTAATATTGACAAACGTCACTTATAACAAGATTGATTATAAAGGTGTTCACTAGGTATAGAATGAGTTATGTGGAGGGATGTGAGTGATGTAGATGGAATTTGTCACTTCTATATAATGGAAGTGATATATGTGAACTCCTTGATTAAGTAGGACTACTAAAATGCATAGTTATGCTCAAATAAGTTAGTATGAGATATTGAGCTTATTTGGTCAAGTAAGTCTACTTAGAGATTAAGAAACACATAGATTGATGAGAAGATAACATGATCTATGTCTCGTAAATCAATCTAGATATCATGGGCATATTAAGGACTAAGTTGTATAATAACATAGTTATAGACACATTAGATCATATTTATAACATTCTCATCACTTGTGTAGTTATGATACATTTCTAGATGTCACTCATTGCTTATGTCTTTAAAATGTGATTTTAGAATCACTATCAACAACTCTGCTCATGACGAACCAGTCATGGCTAGTCCCAAGCCTAGATAATGGAGGAGGTTGCATTAGGCTGCCAGCTAGTGTTAAATTATGATAAATGTTCAATGAATAGATTTATTAAATTATTATGTTAATGCTAAGTTGTTCACCGGAAGGAATGCATTGCAGGGTCCGACTGTAACATCTCAGCAAAGATCGATACATCTCCAAAACTTTGGTGTAGTACTAAATATGCAAGAGTTAACGTTGCAGAGTCCCACTATAACGTATCAGTAAGGGTTGCTACATCTCCATGAGAACTTGGGTATAGTGTTAAATAGGAAAAAGTTCTCACACCATAGGTTAGATATTAACAAATATTATAGGAAAACTAATAGTCTAAGATTTGAAACATGGAACATAAGAACACTCACTGGTAAATCAATATAAGTAGTAGATGCAATGATTAGGTAAATCAATATATATATATATATATATATATATATATATATATATATATATATATATCTTATTGGATTTGGATCAAATCCAAGACCTGTATCCTTCAACCCATACCATTAGCCTTAAATTTGGTTCAAGACCAAACCATATTAGTTCAATAACCAAGCATCTTTTAATTAAAACCAAACCAATTTGATTTATAATTAAACCAAAGAGAGTGTAACTTGTCTTCAAAAGACATGACTCATCCACGCTTCCATTGCGCCATTCTGATTTCACATTTACCCTTCGTCTAGTTCAACTAGACTTAATCTCTCTTGATCTAAGAATTCAATTCTCAAACTCATTTTATGTCTCTTAAATAAACTCGTAGTGCGTGTGACCTTATAGGTTCCTGGTTATGTTGGTCGTCCATAATTAACCATAAATTATGGAACGATCATGAGTGACACCTAGTAGTACATCATGATACCCAATTAATCAAAAAATTATAGGTTGATATCGAAACCACTTCCAAACATTTCAGCAACTACAGTAAGTCATGCCATGTTTCTTTTACTCGTCTTATACCCACTTAGTTCAGGATATGGTCTATGTGTCAGTCCCCACTAGGCTGACTATGTCACACCTAGCCCAAGTAATACTTCCTCGTCCTGCGAATTCAAATTACTCTGACATGTGTCTAAGAGTCTTATACTTTTAACATGTGATTCTTTGGCCAAAGGCTTTGAGTAATAATCATAACGAGTGGTCATAGAATATACATCTCCTCGCAAGGAGCAGTGAATCCTCTGTGGGCTATCCAAACACCTTTGGGCACTTCGTCTTATACCCAATCATCCCGGGCCAACATCTCTAAGGAGATGCTTGCTTAAGATGCCAAAGTATAAGCTTCTATGACCAAGGCGACTTGAATACCTCAAGTCGAAGGAACTTGCACTTGAGCTGCAGTAAGAGTTTCATTGACATATCTATATATGTAGAGAATCATATGATGTCTTACAGCAGGTCACTCCAATGAATTAGTTACCATAATTAGCATATGCGTTTAACTCTCAACATTCCAATGTCTCTAGCTAGTAAGAAACAACTACTTGATTAAACCAAGGAGTATAACTCGTGCTAGTTTATCATAATTGTTGATGCCCAAACTCATCAATTTATTGACTAGGGAATAATCTAATACATTTATAATTACACATGTAAAGATACTACAAGTTGTGATCCAATCACAAGTTCTCTCATACTATGAATCGTATTGTGGATATTCAATACGTGAGTTTAAGATCCAATCATACACATATAGAATGTGCACTTAAATAGTGAATATATATTGATCAAATAAATAGTAAAATCATAAGGTGATTACCTTAGGGCATCTCTCAAAAAACTAACACTCCCACTTGGCCTAATGTCAATCGACATGGTGTCCAACACCGTAGGTCTCTACATTGTTGGTTGCTACTCGGAAAACCTAGAGGTTCCACTGTACAAAAATTTTGTACAAAGGTCTGAACCTTTTCCTAGCTACCATGTGTTCTTTTAAATTAAATTTTGGATCGCCTGCGGAACTTAACACGTTTGATCCAAAACTTAATCTATTCGTTCTTTTAGGTTTAGACTTGGGTCTCCTGCGGAACTTAACACGTTCGACCCAAATCACCTTAAGTTATTAATTCCATTAAATATTAATTTCCATAATCGGTTCCCAGTACTGACGTGGCGAGGCACATGGCCTTCTTGGATATGGGAGCAACCACCACCGACTAGACAAAACCTTTTATAGAAAGCTAATATTTAATTTCCTAAAATAACTTTAGGTTAACCGAAAAGAACAATCAAATCACAAGGAAAAGAAAAAAAAAAAGAACACAACATCAAAAAACATATTCGAAATTCTAGAATCGTAAGCCTCTTGTATTTGGTATTATTTCCATAAATAACTAGCATGATGCGGAAAGAAAAATTACTAGTTATACCTTGTAGAAAAACCTCTTAATCTTCTATCGTATTCCTCTTCTAACCTCGGACGTTGTGTGGGCAACGATCTTCCGAGATGAGAAATCACCAACCACCTTCTTCTCCTCCTAGCTAGGTTCGGCCACAAAGAAAGAAGCTTCACCAAGGAAGAAAATCAAAACACTAACCAAGCTCCAAGAGATGCTAGCTTCCTCTCCTTCTTCTTCTTCTTCTCCAAGTAGTATCCGGCCACCACAAGAGCTCCAAGCCTTTGAGAGAGGTTCGGCCACCACAAGAGGAAGAGAGGGAGATGATGATGATGGCCGGCCACACCAAGGAACAAAAGAGGGAGAGAAAATAATAGAGGTTGTGTTTTGTGAAGGCACCCTCACCCCTTCTTTTATATTCCTTGGCCTAGGCAAATTAGGAAATTTAATTACAATAAAATTTCCTTAATTCCCTTGACATGATTTAATTGAGAAAAATAAAATAATATTTCCCCAATTAATCTCTAATGGCCGGCCACCTCTTGTAGAGCAAATAGGATAATTTTAATCAACAATTAAAACTTCCTTATTTGTCTTTGGAAATTTTAAAAAATAAAATTCCTTTTAAAATCTCTTCATGGTTGATAAAAAGAAATTTCCATAATTTTAATTTTATCAACATGTGGATAATTTTAAAGAAAAAATAAAATATCTCACCAATCTACAAATAAGGAAAGAGATCTAATCTCTTTCTTTAATCTTTTGTAGATCTTTTACAAGAGAGATATTTTAATTTTAATTCTCTTTAATAAATTATTTCTTCCACATAATAAAAATTAAAATTAAAATCCCTTTTAATTTAATTTGGCCGGCCCCCACTAGCTTGGGTTCAAGCTAGGGCCGGCCACCCAATTTTATACCTAGGCCGGCCCTAGCTTGGTTCCCAAGCTAGCTTGGCCGGCCCCCTATTGGTGGGTATAGAAGGTGGGTATAGGTGGGTATAGTACTCTATAAATAAGAGGCTACGATAGGGACCGAGAGGAGGAATTGGTTTTGGTCTCCCGATAAAATTAAGCATCCCGTGTTCGCCCCGAACACACAACTTAATTTTATCAATAATAATTCATTCCACTAGAGAACTATTATTGAACTACCGCACCAATCCCAAATTACATTTTTGGGCTCCTTCTTATTATGAGTGTGTTAGTCTCCCTGTGTTTAAGATATCGAATGTCCACTAATTAAGTGAGTTACTGACAACTCATTTAATTAATATCTAAATCCAAGAGTAGTACCACTCAACCTTATCGTCATGTCGGACTAAGTCCACCTGCAGGGTTTAACATGACAATCCTTATGAGCTCCTCTTGGGGACATTATCAACCTAGTATCTCTAGGACACAGTTTCCTTCTATAATCAACAACACACACTATAAGTGATATCATTTCCCAACTTATCGGGCTTATTGATTCATCGAACTAAATCTCACCCATTGATAAATTAAAGAAATAAATATCAAATATATGTGCTTGTTATTATATTAGGATTAAGAGCACACACTTCCATAATAACCGAGGTCTTTGTTTCTTTATAAAGTCAGTATAAAAGAAACGACCTCAAATGGTCCTACTCAATACACTCTGAGTGTACTAGTGTAATTATACAGTCAAGATAAACTGATACCTAATTACACTACGACCTTCTAATGGTTTGTTCCTTTCCATTTTGATCGCGAGCTACTGTTTATAATTTATAAGGTACTGATAACATTATCTTCTGCATGTGACACCACATACTATGTTATCTACAGTATAAATTAATTGAACAACTACAACTAAATGTAGACAATTTAACCAAATGTGATTCTTTATTCATAATGAATGTTTACAAAGCTTAGGCTTTCAGAATACACTCCAACATACATGACTCTCAAAACTCATTTTGAGGTAGAGGTTTCATGAAAGGATCCACTAGATTCCTTTCGGTGGAAATTTCTCTTAATTTGCATTTCATTCCTACTCATGATCTCTTGATCATATGATAGCAATGAAGCACATGTTTAGATCATTTCTTGCTTCTAACCTTTCCAATTTATTGCGATTACATTTTAAGGTGAATACATGTCCATGCTTGGATTTGGAATCATCCTTATCCATTTGAAAACTAGTATCAGTATACTTATGTATAATCATATCACCTCTTTCATATACCAAGACTAAATCCTTAATTTTCAAGGATTATCTTGACAGCCTCCCAACGATCCATGCCTAGATTCGATTGATATCTACTCATGACATTCAGAGCATATGATATACCGGGTCTCGTACATAACATAGCACACATGATTGATCCTATAGCTTACGCCAATGGATCTAACTCATGTTAATCCTCTCGTCTTATGTGCTTAGGTACATAGACTTCGAAAGGTGAATCTCGACATTTCTTGAATTCCAACATGCTAAACCGCTTTAGCACTCGACCTATATATATAGAATGCGAAAGACTAAGCAACATGTTTGATCTATCTCTATAGATCTAAATTTAAAGGATATAGCTTGCTTCTCTCATATCTTTCGTGGATAAGGTCTTGGATAGCCAAATTTTAACTAACTGTATAATGGGCACATCGTTTCCTATAAATAATATGTCAACAACATATAATACTAGGAACATGATTATACTCCCACTAACTTTTATATACACAAGGTTCGTATAGATTTTTGTGAGAAATCAAACTCTTATCCATGTTAGTTTTTCATCTTAAAAACTCACGTGCACCCAATAGGTACTATACTAGAGGGTGGATGCACCAAGTTCCAAACTTGGTTATACATGGAATCTATTTTTCGATTTCATGGTTCTCAACCACAAGTCCCTTTTTAAACTTTTCATAACTTCTTCATAACTAGTAGCCTCCTCATCCGCAATGAGTGACAACCCTCTCGATTCACTTATGAGAAATCCATATTTCTCATTAATTAGACCTACCCTACTAGATCTATGATGTGGTGATGTATTAATAGGTTCTGTTGTTATCTCATCTCAATGATTAATCGGCTATAGGTCTTTTTTAGGTGTCTTTTGTATCTATTGGAGTCACTTGAACTACTTTTAGTTCAACCTCACTCTCACTTGTTTTCTTGCAAGAGAAACCCTTTCTCTAGAAATATAATATGCCTTGAAACGAACATTTTTGTTTCAAGAGATCATAGAATTGGTAACTCATAGTTTCCTTAGGACAATCCAATTAATAGACACTTATCAGACTTAGCATTAGCTTCTCTGATACAATCCTCTTCCCATAAGAAGGACAACCTCATATCTTCAAATAAGATAACTGAAGTTTAGTTGTGAGTTTGTTTAGCAAGTAAATAATTGTCACAAATACGCAACCCCAAAAGGCTTTAGGAAGAATTGCATAATTTACTATCAACCTAGCCATTTCCAACAAGGTTCGGTTTCACCTTCAAATATACCATCACATGTGGTATGTAAAGCTGAGTCCATTGAGATAATAATTCATTGTCTCTTAGATAATCTTGAAACTCTTGGCTTAAGTATTCGCCACTTCGATCGGATCAAATTATCTTAATACTTTTACTAAGTTGTTTCTCTACTTCATTTCTGAATCCTTTGAACTTTTCAAAGCCTCAGACTTGTATTTTAATAAATACACACCCAAATCATGAGTCATCATCGATGAGGTTGATGAAGTAGCTATAATCTCATTATGCATGAGTTGACATTGGTCCACATACATCGGTATGTTCAAGGGTCAATCCATCATACTCTTGTTCATGTTTTTCAAATAAAAGGTAACTATGTCATCTTGTCTTTTTAAGCATGACCAAGGTGACTTTTGCCATGTATAGGAAGCTAATTGATTATCTAATCGTTTACTATTCTTTAGCTCACTTTTGTCATTACATATATGTGAGACACATTTAGTATCTAATACCCAAGTGTTTAAAGAAATAGTGTGAGATCTAATATTGAAGATAGGAGATAAGGCATCAGATGCCTTTTTCTCTTCTTCATGGACTCAAGATAATAAATCTTGTTATTTCTTCTCCAATGTCACATCTTACCATAATGGTAATATGAGTCTTTTGGAGTTAGCCCGGTCAGTTTGTTTATCTCTATAGTCAAGCACAAATTCAAAGAAAACATTCTAACTCTAATAATTTAGAAATACACAATTGAGCATGTTTAAGAAAGATGATTTTATTTCATAAATGTAAACAATTTACATATGAATACGAAATCCACTTACTTATCGAATTCAAGAGCCCTTACTATGAATTCGGGAGATGGTAGGTTTTCTCCAAATGGGTTGATATCTACTATAGATAAGAGCAACCTTGACTTTAGCCAACAAGCTATTTTTAGCTATAGCGGTAGGTAATAAGTTTACCGATTGCATATCGCTTATATGCAACTATCACATTATGCTTGTAACCAATTGATATTTGCATAAACATCATGTTGTTAACATATTAACAAAGTATACATCAAATGCATATCACCCAACTTCACCTCTATCCACATTGATCATGACTTTGGTACAATAAATCAACGCTTCAAGTTTAAAACCAACCCGTTAACCATGAGAATACATCTCTATGATTTGAACATGTTTAATTTCCAGTTGAGCTTGACTTTGGCCAACAATTCAAACAAGAACGTAAACTCTAATTCTAACCATATTAACGAAAGGTGTAGGTTTTAATATTTTTGTGTAAGGGATTTAGGTTCATCATTATCATGCAAATCTACTAATTACATGACATCACATGAATGACATAAATGATGACATGACACATCACACGCATGACATAAATGATGACATGCCATATCGCGCTCATGACATAACATGACACATTACACATATGGTAAGATTTAATCACATCACACGTATGATGAAATCTAATCACGTTATTATTAATGCATATACATGGCATACAATGTGGCATGAACATAACATAAATTTACATATATTATAATTCTATTATGGAAATAAAAATATATTATAAAGTTGATTTTAATAAATCAAGATTTATCTAATCAAATTAGAAAAACTAATTTTTTAAATTTAATTAACATATCTCATCTAGAATCTTTCTATCAATCAATAATCTTTAATTATTTTGAAACAAATTTCCAAATTAATTTTCAAACAATTTAGGAAATAAATAATTAATATTTCTTAATTTATTACAGAATAATTTAAATTTGGATTTTTTTTTTATGATTTTTAAATCTTTCCAAATTTGGTATTTCCTAATAATTTAGGAAAGTTTCCAAAATAGAATATATTAATAAATCTATAATTTAATTCAGAATATCTCAAATCTAGATTTTTAAAAAATTTCATAATTTTTTCAAATTTGGAATTACTTAACAAATTTGGAATTTTTTAAAAAATAAAATATTTCTTAAAATTAAAAAAAAATCAGAAATGATAATTTCTAAATTAACAGAATATTTCTAAATTTAATTTTCTAAAATTATTTGAGAAACTTTCTATAACTAAATAAAATTTCCTAATAATTTAGGAAACTTCCAAAAGTAGAAAATTCTTAATAATTTCAGAAAAATGATAAATTTAATTACAACACTAATTATGAGCCATAAAATAATTTTAAGATCATGTCGAAGCATGATCAGACTCTGATACCATTGTTGGAAAGCCCGATGTGAGTGCTTGCTAAAACACATCTTAAACATATGCAGCGGAAGATAAAAACAATAATAATTCCTAATTATTATTTCACACACACTACACGCATACAAGGATACAACATGCCAGACTTGATCGCATAATTAAAATTTTACGAAAAATAAATTTACGCTTGGTATACTTGATGGATGATGTGTAGAAAATTCCATTGGATGATCCGGAGTGAGAAGGAGATCAACCAAGCGATGTATGAGCCTCACCTCTACTTGCATCCACGCCAAGCTATCTTCCAGATGACTTCAATAAGTCCAAGTCATGTCTCCACTTTGGTACAAGAGAGAGACAGTTCGATCCGAGAGAGGGATCACGATTCAATTTGTACCCGACAACAGTTGCAACCAAGCGAAACAAATCAATCAGTGGCTATAACCTTTGTAGCTGCTATTCAGAGGCTAGAACGCCGCTACCCAAAATGGGATAGTAGCTTCTACGGTGGCTGAACAAATTCAGCCGGTGTCACAACCGATAGGCTGGTCAAAATAGCCCTTTCCAATGGCAGTGGATAGCGGCCTAGGCATCGACGGAGTTCCAGCAGCGGTGGAGTTTTGACAGCAACACTTTCCAGAACATAGCCTTGAATGCAGAAATAGGGCTAGCGGCTATAAATAGCACCCTTGCCAGTAGAATCAACACCAGCGAGGAGCAACAAGTTACTGGCGGAGTCGTCCCTGGCTGGAGCAACAATCTCCCAGGGTAGTAGCATCCACAACAACAACACCCTTAGACGGTGGCAACAACCATTGCTAGCATCAACAATAGCCTTGGGCGGCACCCCCTCTGACCGTAGAAGCCTCTTCCCAAGCTCTTTACAAGCCTTTCCCAAGCTCTAGTCAAAGAACCATCCAATAATATTAGGAGGGTGGGAGAAGATGTGGAAGAGGGTGATAAAGAGCTATGGAGCAAAGGAGGAGAGAAAAGAAGAATATAAGAACCCTAAGTCCCTAGGGTCAGTAGGGAAATTGGTTCCGGAAAGGTCATCATGAACTCAGGGTTCGAACTAGCACTGGAAGAGAGGGATCTTCTGGTAATGGAAGAGGGGAAGAAGCAAGTATAGGGTACAAGGAGGAAAGGGTAGACTCTGGAGAAGAAGGTGGAATATCCCCTGTAGGTATATCTTCAAAAGTAGAGATAGCCCGTTTCTTAGGTTGGGGCACTAATGTCAGTCTTCGCCCAGGGTGTTTTCTTGTAGGGGTAGCTCCGGGTACCTATTCTTGCATCTCCAAAGGGGTGTCCTCCAGAGGTAAACTTGTGGAGGCCTCCCCAGAGTGATTTGAGAGCTAGAAGCAAGCGTGGGTTGAGTTGAAGGCTCAAGTAAAAGAGCATCAGATGGTTGAGCTGATGGGATATTGAATTCTTCTCTGAGCTCTTGTTCCTTAGCTAGTATTCCTCCTCTTCTAGGCGGATTGCCTTGTCAACCAAAGCTCTTAATAGAGTATCCACTGCAACAAACAAAAAGATATTTTAGTTAGTAAAAGAGGGATAGTTAGACTTTTGAAACTTACCAAAGGAATATTGTAGGTTCTTTTGAATAAGGCTCAGGCCAAAAAGATATAAGAGATCATCGCGTATCCATTGGTGAATGTAAAAGCGATGACCTAATAATTTATTGGAGTATTCAGAAAAAATTGGTCGTTGATGAAGCTCCCTTACGTCAGGGAGAGAAGAAAAGGAAAATTGCCATTTGGTAGACCACACGACGGGACCAGGAAATTTGACAAAGAAGAAACGTGATTTCCAACCCTTGATGGCTGAAGGCATTTCTTCAAAGAACACTATCTTTGGGTGAGATTGAAAAAGAAATACTCCTGGCTTCAATTTTTTAGGGTAAGAGAACATGAAAAAATTTTGAGCAGTAGGAGGTATTCTGAAAAGGCGAAATACCATATACAACCCACATAGATATCTAAAGGCGTTTGGGGAAAATTGTTGTAAAGGAATACCAAAATATTGACTTATATCTATCAAGAAAGGAGGAATGGGAAAGCGTAAACCTCAAACTAGTTGATCTTTAAAGAAGGTAACGTAGTCATCAGGAGGAAGACAAGAATGAGCGTCAGGTTACGGGACCCTAATATGATATTCTTTAGGGATTTCATATAGAGAGCGGATGGAAGTTCGGTCGGTGGTGGTAAAAGAAGAACAAATTTGAGCATACCAAGGGAGTAAAGATTCTTCGGGCATGGTGAAAAATGGAAACACTCAAGGAATAAATGACTTACTGAATCCTTAAGGAGAAAAGGTCACAAAAGAAGACCAGGGAAGATGAAGAAGCGCAGGTTGTTGAAAGAGGTCAAAAAAGAAAATCGCACAGGAATAACTGGAGGAAGACGAAGGGTAAAGGGTTAAAAAAGACTTAGGGTTTTAGGGCGATATAAGGATCGCCGTCAAAATAAAATGATTCGATAAAGGAAAGTCGTTGATCTGCCAAGAAGAATGTGTGATAAGACACGAATGAAAAGCCTACCAAGGGTTACTTAGAAAAAGGAGAAAAAAATGATACGTGGTGCTCGCCCAGGAAGAGACATTTATGATAGATAGAGCAGATCGAATCATATACTGAATCACCATATTTTTTAACATTCTCTTTCCGTTGAATGACCGATTACCAATGAGACCATTTTGAAAAACTGCATGAATCTCAAAGCGTGGTAAATATAATAATAAATAAATAAATAATAATGAATTTGGCAAATAAAGGAAAAATTCAGGATGAGTTAGAGATATGTATTAGAATAAACTAGTATTTTAAGCAGTAGGATGACTATAGCCAAGAGAGATGTTTACAGGCTTGAACGGAAAACACTAGGTGAACTCAATGGTGATAAACTTTAATTAGAATATAACATATAAGTGTCTAGGTAGGTATATACCCGGACGAGTATAAGTTCGACCGAATTTAAAGCTACTTGGACAAGCGAGGTAAATAACATAACCAGACATAAACATATAACTTTATATTGCTATAAATAATTACACAATCATAACTCTTGAACTTTTATGAATCTTACATAAAAAGATACAGATACAGCAGATAAATAATTTTCTACTTATCCTACTTTCGGGAGTTACCAGATTGTTCTGCCCATCCCAAGTATGGGCGTGTAGTAGAATGACATCCTAGACAAAGAGAAGATGTTTATCCTAACCTCTTGCATTTGTGTGAGCCACCCTCTTGGGTTTGTGGTAGAGAAGCTAGCTCTAATCTAGCCCAATCTAGTTCAGTTTGCAAAAAAAATTACTTTAGCTTTCTGTTGGTCCAAGTCTTGTTGTTGCGATATTAGTAAACCGTCTACATGAACCTTCCTGGTCAAAACGGTTATTTCTGAGGCATGTCGAGCTTTCAGATCATCTAACTCCTCAGTCTTTTGCTTTAAATCCAAATAAGCTTTGCCCCTCAAAGCCACTTTAGACCGAACTTGAGACTGAGATGCTAGTAGACGTACCTCTATCTCCCTTTGATGCGAATGATGTAGATCTAAGGCTTGCATAGCCTCAACCAAAGATTTCTCCTTCTTGGATAATAGTTGATCCCAGGGGGGAAGATCCGAAGCCATAACTCTCAATAATATCTCTAGAGGAAAGTGAAGCCAGAAAGAGTAATGGTTAATGTTTCAAGAGTTAAGGTCACACCTCTATTTAACTTGGTTACAAGATATGTGCTGGGGGTGTCACGGGATCACTGTAGTAGGTATGAAATATTCAGAAAAAGGACAGAAGTAGACTTAAGTCTAGTCAGTCGGCTATACCTCCTTCGACTAGACTTGAAGGGGGGCTAGTGATACGGGTTATGATGGATCGTCCTGTCGAGTAAAGGAGGCATCTAGGTTAAGAAAGGTAGGAAAGGTATATAGTCGATCGAATGAAGGGCGAGCGAGCACCCACGTGCTCATATATGCTCGACCGGATAAAGTCCGCCTGAGCAAAAAGGAGTTTAGCCTTATGTATGATTCTCAACATATTACCAGTCGACCGCAGGATGAGCGAGCGCCCACGCGCTCATATACGTTCGGCCGGGCAAAGCCCGCTCGAGCATAAAGGCATTTAGCCTTATGTTTGACTTTTAGCATATTACCGGCCGACCAAAGGCCGAGCGAGCGCCCACATACTCATATACACTCGGCTGGGTAAAGCCAGCCCTAGCATAAAGGCATTTAGTCTTATGTATGATTCTCAATATATTACTGGTCAAACGCAGGCCGAGCAAGCTCTCACGCGCTCATATACGCTCGGTCGGGCAAAGCTCGTACGAGCATAAAGGCATTTTGTCTTATGTATGACTTTTAGCATATTACCAGCCGACCAAAGGCCGAGGGAGCACCCACATGCTCATATACGCTCGGCTGGGCAATGCCCACTCGAGCATAAGGGCATTTAGCCTTATATATAATTCTCAACATATTACCGGTCAACCACAGGCCGAGCGAGCGCCCACGCTCTCATATATGCTCGGCCAGGCAAACCCTGCCCGAACGTAAAGGCATTTAGCCTTATGTATGATTTTCAACATATTACCGGCCGACTGTAGGCCGAGTGAGCGTCCACGCGCTCATATACGCTCGACCGGGAAAAATCCACCCAAGCATAAAGATGTTTAGCCTTATGTATGACTTTTAGCATATTACCGGTCGACCAAAGGCCGAGCGAACACCCACGTGCTTATATATGCTCGGCCAGGCAAAATCAGCCCGAGCATAAAGGCATTTAGCCTTATGTATGACTTCTAGCATATTATCAACCGACCGAAGGCCAAACGAGCACTCACATGCTCATATACGCTTGGCTGGGCAAAGCCCGCCCGAGCATAAGGACATTTAGCCTTATGTATGATTCTCCACATATTATCAGCTGACTGCAGGTCAAGCGAGCGCCCACCGCTCATATACGCTCGGCCGGGCAAAGCCCGCCCAAGCATAAAGACATTTATCCTTTTGTATGACTTTTAGCATATTACCAACCAACCAACCAAAAGTTGAGCGAGCACCCACATGCTTATATATGCTCGGTCGGGCAAAATCCGCCCGAGCATAAAGGTATTTCGTCTTATGTATAACTTCTAGCATATTATTGGTCGACTGCAGGCCGAGCGAGCACCCACATGCTCATATACGTTCGGTCGAGCAAAGTCCACCTGAGCATAAGGGTGTTTAGCCTTATATATTGTTCTAAGTATATTACCGGCCCACCACAGGCCGAGCGAACGTCCACGCACTCATATATGCTCGGTTGGGTAAAATCCGCCCAAGTATAAAGGCATTTAGCCTTATATCTGGTTCTTAGCATATTACCAGTCAACCACAAGATGAGCCAACATCCACGTGTTCATATACGCTCAGTCAGGCAAAGCCTGCCTGAGCATAAAGACATAGTTAACAAAAGGTATTCCTACCCGTTTGAACGACCGACCGAGACATATTTAACAGGGGGTATTCTTAATAGCGTATGCAACCAACTTGAACGATCGGCTAAGACATGCCTAACAGGATATTTGGCAGGAAATATCTTCTAGAAGTTTCTTTAGTTATAATGGCGTGCCCCCATTATAAATACAAGTCATAAATAATAAAATGGGTACATCTGGGGTACAGAAAAGATTCTTTAAAAGATTATTGCACGAATTATAGAAGATGACTTCATCTCCTAACAAACTCTAACGAACCGGGGGCCACTTCACGACTACGGAGGTCACGTGAGATAGTATAAAAAGGGAGATCCTCTCCATTGGCAAGGTACGTAAGTTCTAGCATCCAAACTCTGTTTCACTTCAGTTACTGTTCTTCTTCCTTTCTTTCACCTTTGAGAGAGAAACTGACTTGAGCGTCGGAGGGCCTAGCAAGGGATCCCCATCCCGGTCTTAGGTCATTAACACTTTCTTGGTTTGTCTCACTATGCCTAGGGTTGTGGAGGGTTTCTTCCAGATCTACAAGAGGTTCTCTTTATCAGGGATCGTCATTCACCGAAGCTAGTGCACATCTTCGCAGATTTCAGACAGGATCATCAACATTCTGAAGCTAATTTTAGAAATGCATAAAAAAATTCAGAAAATTTAAAAAATCATGAAATTTTAAACACATATTTCTTATAATATCCTTTAACTAGGAAAAATATGTATTCATAAAAATTCATTGTATTTTCAATGTTTGGACACAAACTCAAAAATCTTGAAAATAACTTAAATTTGTATCACTTTGAAACTTTGTTTTGAATTCATATGTTTTAAAATATCCATATCACAGTAAATAGAAAAAAAGAATTGTTTTCAAAATATTTAAAATGTCCAACTATGATGTATGGACAAGATGTCCATTAATTAAACATTTGTTTTCCCCATAGTTGGCCTATGATCACTAAACATTGATACATTTCATAACTCATCAAAATGCCATAAGTATAAGTGAATTATTAATATCATCCTATCATCTCACATTTAGTTATGCAATTCATTGTGAGATGAAATGAAGGTAACCTCTACTTAGCCCTCTTTATCATCAATTTCTATCAAAGCTAAGTGCTCCCCCTTAAGATCTCAAGTCAACCATATAGAGAAAAAATTGGAATTATGACTTCTATGGTTGATTTATCCCAAAATCCTCTAACCCTTGAGGATTGATTTTGGTACCCAATAAAGGTTGTTCTTAATTGGGTTAACCAAGTATTCCTTAGGGATCATCCCATGTTGCTTTTTTGACCTTCTTCCCTTTTTCTTTTGACTTCTTCTTCTCTTACTTCTTTTTTTCTTCTTTGTTCTTCAAGAGGGGGCATTCATCCCTCATGTGTCCTTCACCTTGACAATTATAGCAAATGACTCTCCTTGTACTACTCTTGCCTCTTGAACTCTTCCTAGCATGAGATTTGTTAGTACAAAAAGTTTTAAATACTTTTCTCATCTTTCTAACCATATATGTCTCTTGATCGCTATCCATTAAGGTGCTTGATTCTTCGGAGTTGGAGGATAGTGGGGATGAAGACATCTTCTTCTTACCCTTTCCCTTATTTGCTGCAAGGGCTACTCCTCTTGATCTATGGGCTTCTCCATCTAATCCTTCAATCTAAGTTTTATGGAGCTCCATTGTTGAGAAGAATTCATCTAGAGAAGATTTCTCTAGATCCTTTGAAATGTAGGACGAGTCTACAATTGAGCTCTATGTCGAGGTTCTTGGGAAAGCATTAATGACTTTCATTATGATGTCTCGATTTGTAAGTGTCTCACTTACAATTGTTAGTCCATTTAAAATTTCCTTAATTCTAGAATGTAAATTTGATACCTTTTCTCCTTTTTCAAGCTTGATATTGGTGAGTTGAGTTTGAAGGAGGTCTCTTCTTGCTAATTTCGCTTCTGATGTCCCTTTATGAAGCTCCACTAGCTTTTCCCATAGTTCCTTGGCACTTGAGTAGTTTCCAACTCTTGTCACTTCTTGTTAGGAAAGGACATTTAGTAGATGATGTATCAGTTTTGAATTTGCTAAATGTTCTTCCCTTTGCTTCTTGCTCCACCTTATTTTCTCGAGTATCTCATTGTTGTGATCCCTAGGCATTTTGAAACCATTTTCCATGATTAGCATAATATCAAAATCGGTTTTGAAAAATACCTCCATTCTCTTCTTCCACCAAGAGAAATCTTCTTCAAATTTGGGTGGTTGAATATGTGAGCCGGCCATTTGATGATGTTGCTCTTCTTGACGATTAGTCCGTTGAAGGGCGTCCTCACTCTGATACCACTTGTAGGGGATCAGTGGTTGTCTAGTAGGGGAGGTTGAATAGCTAGGTCACCCCCAACTCGATTACTTCTCTACAAGAAGGTTAGTGCGTAGAAGAATATACTAAACAAAAACAATGAGAACAAACAGGAAAGAACACAAACGCTAACATGATTCCTTTATGTGGTTCGGAGATTGCTTGCTCCTACTCCACAGCTTGTCCTTGAGATGGGCAAACCCTTAATCCTTCAGTGGATTAGTCCCCGGTAATCTCCAGTTAGATCTTACTCCTTCTCGGTGGAGTATAACCTCTCACAAGGCACTCTTCTTCTTTACAAGATTGAGAATGAGAATTGGAAGAAGAGTGTTAGGCTTTGGAAGCTTAGAGGCCAAGACTAGGAGTGTATCAACAAGATCAGTAACCTCCTTCAATGCCCCAAGCTTCCAATATATAGAGAGGAAAGAGTTGATCACAAGACAACTCATTTCCTGCACACCAGTAAATTGGAACTTCCATCAGTCGATTGGTGCAACCGTTGGACACAGCCAACGACTACTTGGCAGAGTCAAGGTTTCTGCCAACAGTCGCCAACAGTCACTTACCAGTCGACTGGTGAAAGTACCAGTCGACTGGTCGCTGCTGGTTGAGCGAACAGAATGTTTCTGTTCTCACCCAGTTGACCGCATAATCGACTGGACCAGTCGACTGAAACTTTCATCAGCCGACTAGTCCCGATTACACACTCACAGCCATCCTCTTCGGAGTTACCTTTGAAGCCCTCTTCTTCGGCCTTCATCCCTTAGATGCACCCGAGACTGCGGCTCCTCTCCGTGTCATCCTTCACGTTGCCTTGAAGTACGCTTCCTTTGACTTCACTTCGTTGCTCCTCGTCTGGCGGTCCCTCAGATGCCTTCCACACCATCCTTCATCGACTCAAGGATCCAAGCCCTTGGATGAGCTTTTCAAACTTGGTCGCACCAAGTTCCTCATATGTTTCACCAAGTCCTGCATGACTCAAACATATATCAAATACATATGAAAGTCTAACTTAAACTCTTTGACACACACATCAAAATCATGATCGTACCGATCAAACTTAGGTCGATTACACCAACAATTTTTACTTACTCGAGTAGCTTTGAGATGTCATTGATGGCGATTTCTAGATTTGCAATCTTGGCTAAGTTGTGGGATGATTGATCGTTTTTGTTTAAGTGATTAGGCCTTCTGTGTGGATGAAGTTGCCCATATTTTTCCTTTATGTGATTCGGCTTCTTATAGTATCCACACACAACTTTGGATTCTTGAACTTTATTTGCCTTTTGTTCTTCTAGGTTTACAGTGAAGTCATGATCCTTTGATTGTTAGGCTCCAATTCTCATTCTTGTTGTATATAATTTTTATGATTCTTCTAATGATATAAGAAGGTCAAATATCATATCTTCCTTTCTTTGTTGTTGTAAAACTTTGAGGTCAGTTGTAATTAGCCTCAAAGTATTATATTCATTGCATAGATCTTAGTAGTTACCAAATAACTAGGGGAAAAAAATCTTTTCTTCCTTTTTGATATCTACAATATTTCTTTTAATCTTGAAGATCATTTCTAGATTTAATTTTTGTCCATATAGATTACTCATTTGCTCCTAAAGGACCTTCGACATTGGGGCACAAGTGGCCATTGTTCTATGGGTTTTATCCATAGAATTTGACAAAAGAATAAATACTTCATCATTCTCTTTCCGAATTTTGAAATAAAGGTCTAGATCTGTAGGAGGATTATTTGTAATATACTTCAAGAGCTTCCTTGAGTTTAAGGATCTCTTAATATGAGTGGCCTAAGAAAAGTAATTAGATAAATTGAGAATGATAGATGGAAAGAAATAAGGCTGTGCTGAATTTGCTTGCAAATCTCCCATATTTGCAAAACGTATAAAAGTTTGTTAAGGTTGATCGATCTAATGCCTAGAATAAACTCAAAACATCCTATCGGAACCAACCAACTTGCTTTGATACCGTGTAGAAAATTCACAGAAATTTGGATTACACCAAATGACTCACCAATCTCAAAAACTCACTTTTGTATTTATAAGTTTGTTAGAAAGAGAGGATTACAAAGAGTAATAAAACTTCTCTCAAAAAAGGGAAAGATTATCCCCCTTGTTTGAGAATAAGAAACATAGAGAAAAAAGAAACTTTGTAAGGTTTTTGTAGAATAATATAGAATTTCTTCGTACTTCTAATGAGAGATGCAACTTCCATTTTATAGGAGATTGGATGATTATTTAGCCGTTGTCAACTAGTTAAATATTAGTTATTGATCCGGTGATAAGGACGGGGGACCCTCGTGGGCGGAAGGTCAACAGCATGTGGAGGTCAAAGGTCAAGAGATTCATCCCTGAGACCCTGCCGACCGGACTAAGCAGGTCGACCAACCGGACGAAGCAGGCCGACCGGCCGTGAATCCCCCCACCGAATGAAAGACAACCCGACTAGGGGTCGGGTTTCCGATACTCAAGGTAAAAAGGTTTCATGGCCGAGCGGGATGTCCGTTCGGCCGGTGCACAAGGCAACAAAGGCAGGCAGGAGCAGTCTCATCCGAGCATACGACCGAGGCAGAAGTGATATGTCCGCCGAGCGGCCGAACCGCTCGGCCCTGGAACAGACAGGAAACGCAAGAGGACAAGGGAGACAGAGGATAACATCATCCTCGAGATGTCTGCTGCTGATAGGTAGCAGGGTTAGCGGCCGAGCCGTACACGGGATCATATGGTGGAAGCTTCCACTATCACATCCGGGATATGCTCGGACGATTGCGGAATGGCGCCAGAGGTACTTTTCTGACACGAGCTCGTTAAGATATGTTTGGGGAAGCGTGCATGCATCGAGAAGCGTGTCCGTGCCTCCCCGTGGTCCTATATAAGGACCCCTAGACGTCGACGAAGGTATGTGCAAATCTTTACTGTAGCCACATTATGCTGCCTCTCTCGTTGCCTGACTTGAGCGTCAGAGGGTCGTCGTCGAGAAACCCCTCCCGGCTCGGCTTCTTTGCAGGTTCGCCGGAGAGCTACACCACTAGTCGGAGACAGCAGAGCGTGGCACATCCCCAGCGTCCGTCGACTCAGCGCTCGGACAGGATCAAATTGGCACCGTCTGTGGGAACGCACCTGAATCCGAGCCAAGAAGATGGAAGAAGCTGGACGTCAACTTCTGGTAACGCTCTCTCCCGAGGAGCTCGAAGCACTCGTCCAAGCGCGAGCAGCAAAAATCGTGGAGCAGCAGCAGAAAGCTCAGGCCGAGCGGGCAGCGCAGCAGGCGACATCAGTATCGGGGGGCCGAGCGCCACCTGAAGAGCGGCCGGAGCAGCTCTCCATATGGGGGCAAAATAAGGGACCGACCGGCACCCAGATGAGGGCGGCACCCGCCCTGATACCTTTTCATCGGGCTCTGTTCCAGACGCCCTCGGAGGTAGCGCAAGCTAATCAAGACAAGGGATCTTCATCGGATGAAGCACCTGTCCGGGACGTCAGAAAAGGAAAGGCGCCCCGAACGGACTCGTCACCTGAGCGGATCAACCGGCAGTTCTCAGAGGCCATTCTTCGCTATCCACTGCCGAGGCATTATGTGCCCCCTGCGATCGGGGAGTACAACGGGACAACCGACCCAGACGACCACCTTGGTAAGTTTGACAGCACCGCCACTCTGCATCAATACACAGATGGTGTGAAATGCCGAGTGTTCCTCACCATGCTTTCGCGATCGGCGCATCGGTAGTTTCGGAGACTACCGAACGGATCCATCACAAGTTTTAAGGAATTCCAAATGGCGTTCCTCCATCATTTTGCAAGCAGCAGGCGCCACCAGAAGACAAGCGTCAATCTGTTTACCATCAAGCAAGGCGCGAGGGAGCCTCTCCGAGCGTACATCCAGCGCTTCAACCAGGTGGCCATGGACATTCCAACGGTCACCTCAGAAACAATGATGAACGCGTTCATGCAAGGGCTCGTGGACGGTGACTTCTTCTGTTCGCTCATCCGAAAGCCTCCCCGGGACTACGACCACATGCTGCATAAAGCCAACGAATACATCAATGTGGAGGAAGCCCAGGCGGCAAGAAGAAAAGAAGCCCTGAGTGACCAACCAGCTTCTGCCGAGTGGAAGGAGCCCGTCAATCACCAACCACCCAGAGGACCGAGAGCCGAAGCCACCCGTCCTCATCAGCACACTCGGTCGCACGCCGTCCAGCAAGTCGCGGCTGATCGGCCCAAGCCCAGGGGGAAGGTATAGACCCCGATGTTTTGTTCACTCCATCAATCAGCTACTCACAACACCCGTGACTGTCGGAGCCTCCCCCCCCCCCCATCGCTCATGCGCAAAGGAGCTACCGTCGCCGATCGCCTTCACCAGACTGGCAACATCGACAACGGAGCCCCGTTCAAAGGATAGAAAGGAGATCCCCCGATCGGCAGCACCGTCAGCAGCCCGGAGTCCACCATTGGGCGTCGCATGAGCGACCAAGACCTTCCGCTCGGGAGGAGGAAAATAGGGGCAACGCATCTCGGGGCGAGATCAACATCATCGCCGGAGGCCCGACCGGCGGAGATTCCAACAGAGCCAGAAAGGCACGCGTAAGGCAGCTGAGGATCCACGTGGTCGACTGCAGCTAGGAAAGGGCGAGCGGACCCGAGATCAGCTTCGGGCTTAGGGACCTCGAAGGAGTTGAAGTCCCACACGATGATGCCCTGATCATTCGAGCGGTAATAGCCAACTATACTATTCATCGCATTTTCATTGACACAGGCAGCTCGGTCAATATAATATTCAAGAAGGCCTTCGACCAACTGCAAATAGATCGAGCTGAACTACTGCCAATGACGACCCCCCTCTACGGGTTCACTAGGAACGAAGTCTTGCCGGTCGGCCAAGTCCGGTTAGCTATCTCGTTGGACGAGGAGCCGCTCAGAAGGACAAGGACCACCACCTTCATCGTGGTTGATGCTCCTTCTGCATACAATGTTATCTTGGTACGACCGGCGCTCAACGAGTTTCGGGCGGTCGTCTCTACCTTCTGCCAGAAGATCAAGTTTCCGGTGGAAGATCAAGTAGGGGAGGTGCGGGGAGACCAACTGGCGGCTCGAAGATGCTATATGGAGATGGTCCGAGCTGAATCCAAGTCTGCTCAGAAAGTGCCACGAGTCGAGGTAAATACTATAACCGAGAAACCACCTTCTTTGGTTTATGAAGAAAAAGAGGAGGTGCAGATTGACTCTTCCCGACCGGAGGCCACCACCTATAGCATCCGATCTGGGGGAGAAGCAGAAGGAGAAGTTGATCAAATGCCTACGGCGAAATTGCGACGTCTTCGCTTGGTTGACCCATGAGCTGCCAGGGGTCTTGCCGAGCGTAGCGCAGCATGAACTTCACGTCCGGCCAGACGCTCGGCCGGTAAAGCAAAGGAAGAGGGACTTCAGCACGGAGCATAATGTAATCATCCGGGCGGAGGTAGAAAAGCTTCTGGAGGTCGGCCACATAAGGGAAGTACAATTCCCGAGTTGGCTTGCAAATGTGGTTTTGGTCTCCAAGCTGGGCAACAAGTGGAGAGTCTGCATCGACTTTCGAGACTTGAACAAGGCATGCCCGAAGGACTTCTACCCCCTGCCTCGGATCGATCAGCTGGTGGACTCCACGGCCGGGTGCAAGCTGATATGCATGCTGGATGCATACCAAGGCTACCATCAAGTGTCGCTCGCCCGAGAAGACCAGGAGAAGGTTAGCTTCGTCACGGGGGATGACACCTACTACTACAATGTAATGTCGTTCGGGCTGAAGAATGCAAGAGCCACCTACCAGCGTTTGATGAACAAGGTATTCAGGGAGCAGATCGGACGCAACTTGGAAGTGTATGTGGACGACATACTTATCAAGTCCTTCCGAGCGGCCGATCTCTATGCGGATATGGAGGAGACCTTCCGGACATTAAGAAGATACGAAGTCAAGCTTAATCCTCAGAAGTGCCTGTTCGGAGCAAAAGGTGGGCGCTTCCAGGGGTACATCGTGATCGAGCGGGGCATAGAGGCGAACCCCAGCAAGATAAAGGTCTTACAAGACATGCCGCCTCCCAGAAATCTTCGAGAGGTACAGCGTCTCACCGGTCGGATAACGGCACTGTCAAGGTTTATCTCTAAGACCGCCGACCGGAGCTTGCCATTCTTCAAGATTCTCCGTAAGGCTACCAAGTTTCAATGGGACGAGGAGTGCGATCGGGCATTCGAGGAACTGAAGACTTACATAAATTCTTTGCCCGTGTTGGCGAAGCTAGTCGTAGGTGAGCCACTTCGCATTTATTTATCTTCAACTGAGCATGCTGTGGGCTCAGCATTAGTAAGGCCGAGCGGCGAAGAACAACCAGTGTACTTTTTAAGCCATATCTTAAAGGATGCTGAGTCTCGCTACACCGGTCTCGAGAAGTTGGCTTTCGCCTTGGTCCTTGCCGCTCGGAGGTTGCGCCCTTACTTTTTGGCGCACACCATTATTGTGATGACGAACATCCCGTTGGCAAGGGTACTGCTGAACCCTGAAGTATCCGGACGGCTCATCAAGTGGACAACGGAACTTAGCGAATTCGACATCCAATATCAACCCTGCTCGGCGATCAAGGCACAGTCCTTGGCAGATTTCGTGACCGAGATATAAAAGCCCAAGCCCGAAGCTACATGGAAAATATATGTGGACGGATCGTCCACTCGGCTCGAAAGCGGAATTGGGATCCTGTTACTTTCGCCTCAGGGAGAGCGAATGCATTTGTCCGTCCGGCTGGACTATCGGGCAACCAATAATGAGGCAGAGTACGAAGCCCTCATAGCCGGACTGCAGGCCGCATGGCATGTTGGAGCCAGCCTGGTGGTGATTCACTCAGATTCCCAATTAGCCGCTCAACAACTCAGGGGTGCCTTCGAAATAAACAGTGCAAGACTCAGGTTGTACGCGGAGGCTTTTGAAAAACTCAAGACTAGCTTCACCGAGGTGGTGGTCCAGAAGATACCCTGAACGGAGAACCAGGCGATAGACGAATTAGCTAAGTTAGCAAGCTCAATATCGCCGGTCGTCGTCCAACAACCAATCGAGCAAGTATCCTTGGTGGCGCACGTGGATCGAATGGAAGGCCTCACATTTTCGAGCGATTGGAGAACGGCCATCATGGAGTTTTTGCGCTCAGGGGCCACGCCGTCCGATCGGGAGGAAGCTCAGCTACCGAGGAGGAGAGCCGGCCAGTTCATGCTCATCGGAGATCAGCTTTATAAGAAGGCATTCTCCCGACCGCTGCTTGATGTGCGTAGATTATATACTCTTTTATGCATGTTTTTACGCACATTTACATACTTTGAGCATGCTTGATCTATGCACTTTTATACTTCCAGCTTTCCTTTTAGCATATTTACTCTTTTGGTTCGGAGATCTGCTTTTTGTGCATTTTCTGTACACAGGAGTCGAAATTGGTGAAGATTATGCGTCCTCGGGCAAGCTTGGAAGGAATTGAAGGGAGAGAGCATCAGGTCGTGTACCACACACGGCCGTGTAGTTTTAACAGGAAGTGAAGAGGACATGGCCGTGTGAATCTCACACAGCTGTGTCTTGATTTGAAGAAATTAGAGCAGATGCCTTACTTGGCCGTGTAGATCTACACGACCGTGTGAGGTTTCCAGAGGCCAAGCAGGTGGTGGCCGTCTGCACCACATGGCCGTGTAGCATTTCCAGAGAACAGAAGGGTCCTGGCCGTGTGAGTCACACGGCCGTGCAGCTTTGGCAGAGAAGGAACTGGACATGGCCGTGTGAATCTCACACGGCCGTGTCATGGGGTCGTGTGGCGCCCGATTTCCTCCTCTATTTAAACCCTCCTTCATGAATTGAAAGGGGATCTCTCCCCCTTTGGGAGAAGGCAAGATTTGGTGGTATCCTCCCATTCTTGGGAGGATTTCTGGGCGATTCGAGGGGAGTTCTTGACGATTTCGACTCCGGAGCGAGGATTGGATCCGAAGACGAGGCTTCTTCATAGATAAGTTTTCTCTTTACCCCTTTTCTTGGTTTCTTGGATTGGGGATTTAAGAAATGCTTGTAATCTTTATTTCTTCGGGTATTCTTCCTCGATTCATGGAGTAGATCTTGTATTCTAGGATTAAGGGAGTATTTGTATGATGGATTGATGTAATCTCTTATGGATTTGCCAATTTCTTGTTTCAATGACATTGTCTTGCTTGTATCAATTAGATCTTGAATGATTAATGGTGATTTGTGCTTAATTCTCATTCTTGATTGATTGTTTGGATTTCTTGTGGACTTTGTAAAGATAAACTCTCACTCGATCATCCGAGGGATCCACGTGACAAGTGCAAGCCCGTGTAAGGACGTTTGAGAGATAATCTTGAAGAGGAAATAGGAATATTCAAGAGAGTATGATGGATCTTGTGATTAGTTTCTTGTATCTTGATAGATTAATAAGTCTATGTTGATATCCGAGGAAGGCATAGTAATAGGTGCGCTTCTGTGTAAGGACAACGTAGGTTCACGTCTAATTGATCATATTTAGATACATTTCTCAGTCCTTAGCCGGTTATCTATTGCAAGAGAGAACCAGCAACTTTCTACAAGTGTTTGGCAGTTGAGGGATAAGAATTGGTGAACCATTTACATTCAAGAAATCTTACAAAGAAACCGAAACTCCTAGAATCTCCCTTTATCATAACCCAAAACACTAAACTCTTGTTTGTTGATCTTTAATATTAGATTTGTTTACCTTTACTTTGCATTTGAAACAATTGGATAGTTGTTTAGCTAATTCGCATTGAGACATTTCTAGTGCTTATTCCAGTCCCTGTGGATACGATAATCTTTTATATTACTTGCGATATTTCCGTAACAAGTTTTTGGCGCCGTTGCCGGGGACTGCGCTATAACATTAGGAATTATCAATTGAGTTAGACTAAACATAACGTTTGTTTTTCTTTCATATTGCATAGTTGTAACTAATCATTAGATTTCTATTTTTTACTTTCTTGTATAACTTTTACTTCTTGTTAATTCTTTTTGTACAAATTCAATTATGCATTTTTGATTCTTTTATTTTTCTCTTTTTTTATGTTGAATTGTCATTTGCTATCTTGTTCTTGTGTATGCGAAGATCTAACTTTGCAGGGGAATTCTTTCCTTTTGACCCTGAGATTGACTGAACTTTCCATAAAAGAAGAATTCTGCAAAGGTAAATTGAAGAACAGGAACATTTGAACATGGCGAATAAACCACTCAAGTATTATGCTGCACCTTATGCAAGAGGTTTTCGATGTAGTATTTCAAGATCTTCAGTGGAAGCTAATAACTTTGAGATCAAACTCGCAATTATATCTATAGTGCAGCAGAACCAATTTGGTGGAGGACCTCATGAAGACCCCAATCAATACTTAGAGGTCTTTTATGAAATATGTGGTACCATGAAAATGAATGGAGTTCCTTCAGAAGCAGTTAGATTATTATTATTTGGGTTTTCTTTAAGAGATAGGGAAAAGCAATGGCTGAATTCTTTGGCCCCTAATAGCATCACCACTTGGGAGCAGTGTGAGCAACAGTTTCTTGATAAATTCTATCCACCAAGCAAAACAGCTCATATGAGGAATTTAATTGCAAGCTTCAAGCAAACTGACTCAGAATCTCTTTTTGAAGCATGGGATAGATATAATAGTATGCTCAGACAATGCCCACATCATGGGTTGGAAAGATGGTTAGTATTGCACACTTTTTATAATGGTATCAACTATCATACCAAAGTGTCCCTTGATTCAGCTGCTGGAGGGGCACTTATGAATAAAAGTTTAGATGAAGCTGAAGAAATTATTGACAGTGTAGCACGAAATCATCATCAATGGGCAAATGAAAGAAGTGGTGGCTATTCTTCTGTAAACCCAACAATTAAAGCATCAGGGAAGTTTGATGTAGATGCAGTCACCCTTTTGTCTGCAAAATTGGACGCTCTTACAAAGAAATTTGAGAATATGGGGACTAGTGCTAATATGGTCAATGCTATTAGTACATCTTGTGAAGTATGTGGGAGTTCAGAGCACTCAAATGACTCATGTCCATTGGGAGCTATCACTGCACAAATCAATCAACTGGAACAATGTGATGCAATCATGAGTTACAATCAAAGGCAGAACAACCCATACTCAAATACTTATAACCCTGGATGGAAGAGCCATCCCAATTTTTCTTACAGAAATAATCAAGATCAAGGACCATCTATGGGGGCAAGACCAAATTTTCAAGCTGGGCAACAAAATTTTCAACATCTATCTTCTCAAGGCTTACCAAAGTCAAATATTGAAAAGATGCTTGAAGAAATTATCTCAAGTCAGAATGAAATGAAGCAAGATTTAGCAAAGCTCATTCAGAGAATGGATAATTCTGAAAAGCATCAAAAGATCCAGGATAGTCAAATTGCCCAACTAGCTTCCTCATCATCCAGAGCACCAGGATAACTTCCAGGAAAACCTGATGTGAATCCTATGGAGCATTGCAATAGAATTGAGCTTAGGAACGGACAGATCTTGGGAGACTCCCAAGTGACCGCTTCAAATGGGATACAAAAAGAAGAAGAGCTCTCTCCTCTTATACCAAATCAGATTCAAGCTAATGAGGAGAGTACCATTGAGGTTGAAGAGACTCTCCCACTGAACCATCAGAGCAAAGCTGTCCCTTTTCCTCAGAGACTTACAATGCTCAAGAAAGATGAAGAATTTGGCAAGTTTTTAGAAAAAGTTAAGGAAATTTATGTAGAGGTACCTCTTATTGATGCTATTCTTCAAATGCCTAGATTTGCCAAATTCCTGAAGGATCTCATGTCAAACAAGAGAAGAAGAGGAGAGGTTGAGACCATTGCGCTTAGTGAGGAATGTAGTGTTATTTTGGAGAAGAACACTTCCCCAAAACTAAAGGACCCAGGGAGCTTTTATATTCCTTGCAACATAGGAAAAGAATTTTTTGAAAAAGCTTTTTGTGATTTGGGGGCAAGTGTTAACCTCATTCCCTATTCAATTTGTAATAAATTAGGTCTCAAAAACATTAAACTTACTACTATGGCACTTCAACTTGCCGATCATTCCTGCAGGTACCCTTTGGGTATTATAGAAGATGTGCCAGTGGAGGTGGATGGGAATGTTATTCCCACAGATTTTGTCGTGTTGGACATGGAAGAGGACCCCAGGATTCCTATCATATTAGGAAGACCTTTCCTTGCTACAGCTGGAGCTATAATTGATGTCAAAAATCATAAGCTTTCTTTGGTAATTGGTAAGAAAATGTTGGAATATGATTTATCTAATATCTCTAACCATGTCTCGTCTCTTTTAAATGCTTGTAGCAGGACAAGCATTTATAAACTTGAGGAATGGAATTTCCATCCTCATGGAAGGCCACCAAACGAAGGAGACAATGTGGTGGAAGATGTTGGGAGAAGATCTCCCAACAAAAATGGAAAGTATATCTGTCCTCCAAGGGCGAGGAAAAGAAGTGAATGATCAAGTTTGGTCGAGCTAAAGACCTTAAACAAGCGCTTCTTAGGAGGCAACCCAAGGGTTCTTTTAGTTAGTTTTGATTTGTATTTTAATTTCTTTTAGTTTGATGCATTCTTTTGATTTTGTTTTCAGGTTAGGTGCAAAACAGAGCCCGGTCGTGTGCTATACACGGCCAGGCAAAGGTTGCAGAGAAGGGAAGTGCTTGGGCCGTGTCATCCAGACACGGCCGAGGAGAAAAAGGTCTAGGCCGTGTCTCAAACACGGCCGTGTAAAGAATCCCGAGGAGAAAAAGGTCTAGGCCGTGTCCCAGACACGGCCGTGCGAAGAAACCCGTGAAAGAAGAGGTTTAGGCCGTGTCCCAGACACGACCCGTGTCTGGAATCCAGAGAAGAAAGAGAAGGGGGCCGTGTCACAGACACGGCCGTGCGATGAGAAATGAATATGGCCGTGTGATATCACACAGCCTGATCCACATCTTTTTAGGGAATTAGGGCACGGGGTGTGGGAGGCACACGGCCGTGTACCGCCGCTCGTTCCTCTTTCCTATTTTCCCATTTCTAAAGGTTTAAACTACTTCTTCTAATTTTTCTTTCTCATTCTTCTTAAGGAGATTTGATTTTCTTCCATGGAAAACGTGATTGAGGAGATTTCGGCCATAAGAAAAGGGAAGGAGAAGGTGGTTGCAAGAAAGGAGAGGAATGTTTGCTTTAAAGGTATTTCTAATGACTTTGGTATTGTTTTCTCTAGTGATGAGCAACGGTATAGATATTCTTCTTTATGTAAACGACCTCTTTTAGGCACTAGGTTTCTTGATGTTGAAACTTTAGAAACTTTAGGGTTTAAGGATGATTTAGTTTGGTTATTTGAAAGGATAGGATGGAGTGGTTTAGTGAATATAAAATATCCTACTTATCCTAGAATTGTTTTTGAATTTTTAAGCTCAATAGAGGTTGATAATGTTCAAGGTGGGGGGAAGGTTAAATTTTGTTTGTTTAATGAAAGTTATGAATGGACGTTGGGAGATTTTAATACTTGTTATGATTGCCAAAGAATGATATGTGTGTGATTTTGCCCCAATTTGTGAATTCACATTTTTGGCGACAAATTTCTGAACAACCGCTATTTGATCCTCATAATTCTAGAGTTTTCCAAATTATCAATCCTATTTTTAAATATGCTTACTTATTCATGAAAAACACTGTATTTGGAAGGGAGGACAAAGAGGGATCAGTAAGACTTATAGATTTGTATTGTTTGTGGGCAATGGTAGAAAATGTTCAAATTAATTCTGGTTATTTCTTTCTTAAACATTTGGCAAAATTAGGGAAATCAAATTCTACCACGCCTATTATTTTGGGGGGATTACTTACTCAATTGGCTTTAGTATTAGGATGTGATTTGAGTGAATTAGAGGTGGTGGAGAGTTTTTATACATTGGATTTGAATTCATGTTTAGCAATGAAAATGATTAAGCATGAAGAGCATGGATTTAGTTTATTCATTAAAAATGGTTTCCCTTTAAAATTGTCCAATCATGATTTCACTACAATTCGTAATAAAGAGAATTGGTGTTTAAAGTTAGCTAGGCAACAATCTAGAGCTTTGTCATCTTTTACTCCAAGAAATGTTTCTAAGGGTAACCAAGAGATTCATAGTTTTATGTTTCAAGAACTTAATTCTGCTTTAAAGAATATTCATAGTGATTTAGATTCAACTAATGAATTTCTTGAGAATAAGAAACTTATGGAGGAGGAACTATTTAAAAAGCTACAAGATTGTTTTAAGAGTGAAAGAGAATTGTGTGATAAGATTTCTAAAATGATGAATGCTTATAAGGCTAAAATGGAATTTCATGAAGATCTTAGAGGTTTTATGAGATTTGTGCAGGATGATATTGATAAATTGTTTTAGTATCATAATGTTTTCAGAAACGAAGTTAAATGGTTTGTTAAAGATTTTGCATTTTTCTTCCCTGATTTTCCTGATTTCCCACCTCCTCCACCATATTGATTTCATCGGGACGATGAAAAGTTTAAGTCTGGGGGGTGTCATGTAGTTTTTAGTTTTTGTTAGTTTTTCATGTTGGTTCTTATTTTCATTGTTTGTTGCTTTATTTTGCTTGTTTTTGAAATAATCATGGCAAAAAAAAAAAAATTTGAGAACATCAAATCTTCACTTATATGCTTTCTTGGATTCAAGTGAAATGTTAGCACGATTATTGTCTTGATTCATGATGTTCGAATGATGCTAGTAGTAAACTTTGTGTAGTTCTTTTTTCTATCTTGGGAAGCATTAATAAGCTAAAAATCTTATGGTGATGAGTTTTAGTTTTGGTTCAACCTTAAGGATTTTATCTTCACTACACTTGTGCTTGATGCTTGAATAGTTGATGTCATTGAAATAGTCATGATTCATCTTGTTTGCTTAGTACTTGGTTTCCATGGTGATTTCTCAACTTTCATTTTGGTTACTGGATGAGGCTCAAATCATTAAAGCTCATTTGGAAAAATCAAAATATCCCAACATGTGTGCTAAAAGTACATTTGTGAATAAGTTTTGCACAATGCAAACACTTTAAAAAAAAAAAGGATATAAAAAACAGTTGTCATGAGTGGAATCTAGCAAGTCACCCCTTTGAGACCGAGTTAGGTTACTGGGGAAATGACTGCTTAGCTTCCCTTGAGATTGAGCACACCTTTGAGACCTTGGGTTAGTTGAGAAATATGAACCAAGTGAATGGTGAGTAAGTGTCTATCACTGGTTACTTGTCTTTCACTGGAAACACTAGGAATTCAAATTTGATGATGACTTAACTAGGACATGGATTGAAACTTGAAGGGTGTTGAGTTACTTTTACACTGTGCACAAGATTCTTATGCTTGAACCATACTTTACTTGTTTCCATGATCACGCTTGTTAATGAAACTTTTTGATAGAGTTAGGAAAGTGCACTAGGTTTTATGAATGTGTTGTAGAACATATGAATTTAGACTGCAACATTTTGCTTGAGGACAAGCAAAGGTTTAAGTCTGGGGGTGTGATGTGCGTAGATTATATACTCTTTTATGCATGTTTTTACGCACATTTACATACTTTGAGAATGCTTGATCTATGCACTTTTATACTTCCAGCTTTCCTTTTAGCATATTTACTCTTTTGGTTCAGAGATCTGCTTTTTGTGCATTTTCTGTACACAGGAGTCGAAATTGGTGAAGATTATGCGTCCTCGGGCAAGCTTGGAAGGAATTGAAGGGAGAGAGCATCAGGCCGTGTACCACACACGGCCGTGTAGTTTTAACAGGAAGGGAAGAGGACATGGCCGTGTGAATCTCACACGGTCGTGTCTTGATTTGAAGAAATTAGAGCAGATGCCTTATATGGCCGTGTAGATCTACACGGCCGTGTGAGGTTTCCAGAGGCCAAGCAGATGGTGGCCGTGTGCACCACACGACCGTGTAGCATTTCCAAAGAACAGAAGGGTCCTGGCCGTGTGAGTCACACGGCCGTGCAGCTTTGGCAGAGAAGGAACTGGACATGGCCGTGTGAATCTCACACGGCCGTGTCATGGGGCCGTGTGGCGCCCGATTTCCTCCTCTATTTAAACCCTCCTTCATGAATTGAACAGGGATCTCTTCCCCTTTGGGAGAAGGCAAGATTTGGTGGTATCCTCCTATTCTTGGGAGGATTTCTGGGGGGAGTTCTTGACGATTTCGACTCCGGAGCGAGGATTGGATCCGAAGACGAGGCTTCTTCGTAGATAAGTTTTCTCTTTCCCCCTTTTCTTGGTTTCTTGGATTGGGAATTTAAGAAATTCTTGTAATCTTTATTTCTTCGGGTATTCTTCCTCGATTCATGGAGTAGATCTTGTATTCTAGGATTAAGGGAGTATTTGTATGATGGATTGATGTAATCTCTTATGGATTTGCCAATTTCTTGTTTCAATGACATTGTCTTGCTTGTATCAATTAGATCTTGAATGATTAATGGTGATTTGTGCTTAATTCTCATTCTTGATTGATTGTTTGGATTTCTTGTGGACTTTGTAAAGATAAACTCTCACTCGATCATCCGAGGGATCCACGTGACAGGTGCAAGCCCGTGTAAGGACATTTGAGAGATAATCTTGAAGAGGAAATAGGAATATTCAAGAGAGTAGGATGAATCTTGTGATTAGTTTCTTGTATCTTGATAGATTAATAAGTCTATGTTGATATCCGAGGAAGGCATAGTAATAGGTGCGCTTCTGTGTAAGGACAACGTAGGTTCACGACTAATTGATCATATTTAGATACATTTCTCAGTCCTTAGCCGGTTATCTATTGCAAGAGAGAACCGACAACTTTCTACAAGTGTTTGGCAGTTGAGGGATAAGAATTGGTGAACCATTTACATTCAAGAAATCTTACAAAGAAACTGAAACTCCTAGAATCTCCCTTTATCATAACCCAAAACACTAAACTCTTGTTTGTTGATCTTTAATATTAGATTTGTTTACCTTTACTTTGCATTTGAAACAATTGGATAGTTGTTTAGCTAATTCGCATTGAGACATTTCTAGTGCTTATTCCAGTCCCTGTGGATACGATAATCTTTTATATTACTTGCGACATTTCCGTACACTTGCGGAGCGTAACACTGCTAAAGTACGTCAGCTCGGAGGACGCAGAATACATTCTCCGAGAGGTACACCAAGGATCTTGCGGAGGTCATCCGAGCGGCCGGTCCTTGGCTAGGATGATCCTGCTGGCCGGATACTTCTGGCCCACTCTCCACGAGGACGCCGCTCGAACCGTCGCAACATGTCTTTCCTGTCAGAAGTACCACAGCTTCTCGCATAAGCCGACGGAGGAAATGAAAGCGTCCACAGTATCTTGCCCGTTCGACCAGTGAGGCATGGACATCGTAGGACCTTTCCCTATGGCGACCGGACAACGGAAGTTTCTACTGGTGGCCGTCGATTACTTCTCCAAGTGGGTGGAGGCTGAGCCATTGGCCAAGATAACCTAGCATATGGTCAAGAAATTCATCTAGCAACACATCATCTGTCGGTTCGGCATCCCGCGTCGGCTCGTGTCGGACAATGGGCGCTAGTTCGTCGGAAAGCAGCTCGAGAAATGGTGCAAGGGATATGGCATTAAGCAGCACTTCATGTCTGTGGCGTATCCCCAAAGCAATGGTCAAGCCGAAGTAGCCAACCGGGAGATACTCCGAATTCTTAGGGCTCGGTTCAACCACATGGTAGGAAGCTGGGTGGACGAGCTGCCGGGAGTCCTATGGGCCATCCGCACAACCCCTGAGGAGGGAACGGGAGTAACACCGTTCCACCTGGTGTATGGAGGTGAGGCGGTCGCCCCAGTCAAAGTCGGCGTAGAGTCCGTCCGCATCCAGAACTACGACGAAGATAATTCCGAGCGGAGACAGCTAGAATTGGACTTGATCGACGAGGAGCGAGCCAAAGCGTCCGTTCAGCTGATGGCCTACAGGCAGAGAATGAAGCAGAACTACAACCGCCGCGTGATTCCCCAAGCATTCCAGGTGGGCGACTTGGTCTGGAAGAAAGTGAAGCCGGTCGGGGACGTAGGCAAGCTGGAGGCGCCTTGGGCAGGACCATTCAAAGTCATCGAGAAGCTCCAATCGGGAGCCTACTACTTAGAGGATGAGGATGGACGACGGCTAGAGAGGCCATGGAGCGCGAACCACCTCCAGCCCTATCGGGCTGGATGAAAGGTGCGCTGATGTAATATATTACATGAATATTTCATTCGGATGTATCGTTTGATTGCAGGAATGAAAGCTATAAGAACAAAGCAAAGACATGATCATGGTGCACCAAGCGGGTAGCTGCATGATGCCGTGGCGAAGACCCCGTGCCGTTCGGCCGGGCGTGTATTATCCGAGACATATGCTCGAGGGCGAAGACCCCGTGTCATTCGGACGGGCGTATATTATCCGAGACATATACTCGGTGGTGAACACCCCGTGTCGTTCGACCGAGCGTATATTATCCGACACATATGCTCGGTGGCGAAGACCCCGTGCCGTTCGGCCAGGCGTATATTATCCGAGCCATATGCTCGATGGCGAAGACCCGTGTCGTTCGGCCGGGCGTAGATTATCTGAGCCATAGGCTCATTATTGAAGACCGTCGAGCTCCGACGTTAAACCCTAGAGTCCGACTGGCGACTATAAACCCACCGGCTTGAAGACCGTCGAGCGGCGACGTTAAACTCTAGAGTCAGACCGGCGACTATAAACCCCCCGGCTTGAAGACCGTCGAGAAGCGACGTTAAATCTTAAAGTTGAACCGGCGACTATAAACCCTCCGGCCGGAAGACCGTCGAGCTCCGCCGTTAAACCCTAGAGTCGGACCGGCGACTATAAACCCACCGGCTTGAAGACCGTCGAGCGGCGACGTTAAACTCTAGAGTCGGACCGGCGACTATAAACCCCCCGGCTTGAAGACCGTCGAGCGGCGACGTTAAACCCTAGAGTCGAACCGGCGACTATAAACCCCCCGGCTTGAAGACCGTCGAGCGGCGACGTTAAACTCTAGAGTCGGACCGGCGACTATAAACCCCCCGCCTTGAAGACCGTCGAGCGGCGACGTTAAACTCTAGAGTCAGACCGGCGACTATAAACCCCCCGGCTTGAAGACCGTCGAGAAGCGACGTTAAATCTTAAAGTTGAACCGGCGACTATAAACCCTCCGGCCGGAAGACCGTCGAGCTCCGCCGTTAAACCCTAGAGTCGGACCGGCGACTATAAACCCACCGGCTTGAAGACTGTCGAGCGGCGAAGTTAAACTCTAGAGTCGGACCGGCGACTATAAACCCACCGGCTTGAAGACCGTCAAGCGACGACGTTAAACTCTAGAGTCGGACCGACGACTATAAACCCACCGGCTAGAAGACCGTCGAGCTCCGACGTTAAACCCTAGAGTCGAACCTGCGACTATAAACCCACCGGCTTGAAGACCGTTGAGCGGCGACGTTAAACTCTAAAGTCGGACCGGCGACAATAAATCCCCCGGCTTGAAGACCGTTGAGCGGCGACGTTAAACTCTTGAGTCGGACCGGCGACTATAAACCCCCCGGCTTGAAAACCGTCAAGCAGCGAAGTTAAATCTTAGAGTCAAACCGGCGACTATAAACCCTTCGGCCAGAAGACCGTCGAGCTCCGACGTTAAACCCTAGAGTCGGACCGGCGACTATAAACCCACCGGCTTGAAGACCGTCGAGCGGCGACGTTAAACTCTAGAGTCGGACCGACGACTATAAACTCACCGGCTTGAAGACCGTCGAGCGACGACGTTAAACTCTAGAGTCGGACCGACGACTATAAACCCACCGGCTTGAAGACCGTCGAGCTCCGACGTTAAACCCTAGAGTCGAACCGGCGACTATAAACCCACCGGCTTGAAGACCGTCGAGCGGCGACGTTAAACTCTAGAGTCGGACCGACAACTATAAACCCCCCGGCTTGAAGGCCGTCGAGCGGCGACGTTAAACTCTAGAATTGAACAGGTGACTATAAACCCTCCGGTCGGAAGACCGTCGAGCAGCGACGTTAAATCTTAGAGTCGAACCGGCGACTATAAACTCTCCGGCCTGAAGACCGTCGAGTAGCGACGTTAAATCTTAGAGTCGAACCGGCGACTATAAACCCTCCGGCCGGAAGACCGTCGAGCAACGACATTAAATCTTAGAGTCGAATCGGCGACTATAAACCCTCCAGCCTGAAAACCATCGAGCAGCGACGTTAAATCTTAGAGTCGAACCGGCGACTATTAACCCTCCGGCCGGAAGACCGTCGAGCAGTGACGTTAAATCTTAGAGTCGAACCGGCGACTATAAACCCTCCGGCCTGAAGACCGTCGAGCAGCGACGTTAAATCTTAGAGTCGAACTGGCGACTATAAACCCTCCGGCCTGAAGACCGTCGAGCAGCGACGTTAAATCTTAGAGTCGAACTGGCGACTATAAACCCCCAAATAAGGTAGCGTCACGTCGAAGCACTTCAGCGAGGCATTGGCAGAGAATCCATGAAAAAATGAAGAGTCGTGTGACCGATCGACGCGGTAAAGGAAAACACAACACGAAATGCTCATAGAAATCCCTAGTGGAAGGTCGTCTGACCGATCGGCGCAGTAAATAAAAACACCCCAGCGACAAATTCATTGAAGTCCCAGGCATAGTGGGAGGTCGTTTAACTGGTCGGCGAAATTAAGAAATCCTCTGCGAAAAGAAAGGTCTAGAGACCGGTCGGCACAGTTAAAAGGAATACTCGAAAGGAAATGTTAACACACCAAGAGCGAACATTCATTTAAATATAGCAGTTAAAGGTTACAGAGGCCACATGAAAATAAAAGACTCGCCGATCGGAAGCATCCCTGAAATTACTTCACTCAAGGAAGTCAAAGATATGCTTTGGGATGGTAGTCAGAAGCGCCACATGCTCCGTCGCAGGGATGACCACGGACTCGGGGAGCTAACCCTTGGTCTTCAGATAATCCGCCGTAGCTGTGACGGCCAACTCGAAGGCGATGACCAGCCGGTCGCACACCTTCTCCACAAACTCCACCGAGCGGATGTAGTTTTGCCTTAAGGCTACAATGCGGCCCGGCTCCGCCTCTTGGTACTCCTTGAAGGCAGCATGGGAAGAATCAAGAGCCCCCTGCAGGTCCTTCAAATCATCCTTGAGTTTGGTCACCTCCTCCGAGCGGCCTTTCCGCTCGCCTTCTAGCAGTTCGGCTAGCTCATTCACACGCTGCTGCAGAGCCCGGGCTTCCACATTCTTCTTTTCCAGATCGTCGATGGCGGTGTTCTTCCGAGTGGTGGCCAGATCAATCTTGCGGTCATAGGATTTGACCTTTTTGTCTAGCTGGTCCAACATGTAAGCTTGGTCGGCTGTCTTCTTCCTCTCGGCCTCTAACAGATCCTTGGTTTTGTCGAGCTCCTTCTGCAGCTCAGCATAAGAAGGGTCTCGGGAAGACGATGGGCCGCCCTGACTCTTTAGCCTCGTCAGCTCGTCTTCCACCATCGCTAAGCGGTTGGAGACATCAATCTCTTCCACCCATCGCTGATGAACACTGAAAGGTTAAGAAGTCGATCAGGAAAACTACATAAAGAAGAAGTAAGCCTTACCCCTGTGGACTGTTGCATATGGCTGTCAGCCAGCTTGTCGAGCGGTATCATGGTCACACGGGCCCGAGCGTCCGCCCACATCTCGGCGAGGGGCCCCTTCATAGTGATCATATGCTCGGGGGCCGTAGGCCGATCGGACTCGGCCATGAACGCCTCGGTTGGTAGGTGCAGAGTGGCCCTAACAGTGCGGCGCCGGCCCGGAGTCGTCTGAGCGGACGCCAAAGGATCAGATGCCGGGCTAGAGAATGTAGACAAAATGCCCGAGCGGAGGGCTCGACGCGGTGCAGGAGGAAGGGAGGTAACCGGCATCGCTTCGATGGGGGCCGCCGCCGCATCCAGCTGAGAAGGAGTCCGGTCGGAGGATAGAGCTTTGACCGATGGTGCTTTGCCCCGTTGAGAGGCGGTGCCCGTTTGCTCGGACGTTTGCACTGCAGAGGTTGCCGAACGGAGGGGCATCTCAACTCGCCGTCTCTTCCTGTTGAGCGGGAGTTCGTCCTCTGGATCGGAGCTTTCAGCCCGAGCGGCCGGTTCTTTGCTGGAAGTTGCACCGGCAGCGGCATCCATAGGCGAAGCCTGAGCGGCCGAGTCGCCTGCTTGCGCTTCACTCTCATCCTCATGCAAGCCGACCGGAGCAATGCCCAATTGCTCCATTTCCTTGGTTGCTGCCGCTTCGAGCGCGGCCGCTTTCTTCTTCAAAATTCCGAACAACACCGACTCCATTACGATATTCGCTATAAAGAAAAGAGAAGGAAATCAGTTAGAACTCAAGGCAAATATACAAGTGAAGTTCTTACCGAAGCTGCTCGGGAGGGGGGTCCGGCTCGGACTCAAACCAAATATGTACATCACTCCTTCAAGTAGGAGCTTGTTGATGTCGAGCTTCAGACCGGCTAGCAGGTTCGCTGCTTGAAGATAGTCCGATCGGGTCTTATATTGCTTCAGCTCGGGAGAGATGGGCGGTCCGACCTGCCATTTCGTACGGAAGGGGAGCTGCCCGGGAACACGAAGGTAGAAAAAGTTCTCCTTCCAATGTTTGTTGGAAGAAGACAACTTATCAAAAAAGACTAAGTCAGGCTGAGCTTGAAACAGATAAGTGCCCGACTCAGACTGCTTGGGGTAATAAAAATAATAGAAGACCTCCGGGCAGAGGGGAATGTTGTGTATCTTAAATAAGACCACAACCCTGCACAGGAGGCGAAAGGTGTTGGGAACCAGTTGGGCGAGCGGAATGCCAAAAAAGTTACAAACTTCGATAATGAAGGGGTGGAGGGGAAACCGCAGACCGGCTACGAATTGGTCGCGGAAAAGACAAAAGGCGCCGCTCGGCGGTCTATGCGGCCGAGCGGAAGGAGAAGGTAAAATTAGCTCAAAGTTGGAAGGGATATCAAAGGCATTAAACAGGCTCTCGGCATCGCGCCGATCGAACCGCGACTCCATGGTGGTGTACCATGGGCCGAGAGTCGGGTCCGCAGGCTGAGAGGAGCTTGCCATCGCTAGGGCAATGGAGGAAGCAGAAATCGAAAGGGAAAGCAAATGCACAGGCGAAAAAATAAAGGAGCAAAACAGTAACCAAAGGGCGAAACGCGGCCAAGAACGCGAAGAAAACATAGGGATGAAAGGAAGAAATGAAGAGGAACCTTACAAAGGAGGTGAGGATCGAAGGAAGAAGGCCGAGAATCGTCGGAGAAGGGAAAAGCGGAGTCGCCGGAACGCTGAAGCACCGAGGAAGGCTGCGGGACATGCGAAGGCAAGGGGCGGCGGAGGAAGAAGGTGAAGGTTTTATAAGGTCAGGCCCGATCGGCCTCGACCGTCGGATGCAGGTCACAGGAACCGAGGCCCACATCGGGCCGTTCATTTCAAACGGCCGATGTCGCCTCGGACACGTCGCCTAGCCATACGATGACGCCAGCGGAGGCGCCAGGTGGCACCATGCCACAGGGGTGCATTTAATGAGCGCCATTACGGCGCGCAGCACGCGTGCTCGGTCTTAATGGAGAGGATTTGTACGAATTCCGAGGAGATCCGAAGGGTGTCAGCATTGACCGTCGCCAGCAGTAGTAAGAAGCCGAATGACCGTGAGGAGGAACATTCCAGAGAGTGGGAAAGCGGTGTCACTCCGGCCGACCGGCAGTCCAGTCAGTCGGACTTAGCGCCTCCTTCGACTAGACTTGAAGGGGAGGCATGTGATCCGGTGATAAGGACGGGGGACCCTCGTGGGCGGAAGGTCAACGACACGTGGAGGTCAAAGGTCAAGAAATTCATCCCTGAGACCCTGCCGACCGGACTAAGCAGGTCGACCGACCGGACGAAGCAGGCCGACCGGCCGTGAATCCCCCCGCCGAATGAAAGACAACCCGACTAAGGGTCGGGTTTCCGATGCTCAAGGCAAAAAGGTTTCATGGCTGAGTGGGCTGTCTGTTCGGTCGGTGCACAAGGCAACAAAGGCAGGCAGGAGCAGTCTCATCCGAGCATACGACCGAGGCAGAAGTGATATGCCCGTCGAGCGGCCGAACCGCTCGGCTCTGGAACAGACAGGAAGCGCAAGAGGACAAGGGAGACAAAGGATAACATCATCCTCGAGACGTCTGCCGCTGACAGGCAGCAGGGTTGGCGGCCGAGCCGTACACGGGATCATACGGTGGAAGCTTCCACCGTCACATCCGGAATATGCTCGGACGATTGCGGAATGGCGCCAGAGGTACTTTTCTGACACGGGCTCGTTAAGGTATGTTTGGGGAAGCGTGCACGCATCGAGAAGCGTGCCCCCGCCTCCTCGGGGTCCTATATAAGGACCCCCAGACGTCGACGAAGGTATGTGCAAATCTTTACTGTAGCCACATTACACTGCCTCTCTCGTTGTCTGACTTGAGCGTCGGAGGGCCGTCGCCGGGAAACCCCTCCCGGCTCAGCTTCTTTGCAGGTTTGCCGGAGAGCTACACCACCAGTCGAAGACAACAGAGCGTGCCACATCCCCAGCGTCTGTCGACTCAGCGCTCGGACAGGATCAGTTATATTATAGTCAAAAATAATAACAAGTAAATCAAACCATTAATAATTGATGTGACATCCAATTAATAGTTGATAAACTAGCCAAAAGAGGTTAATTTTACAATCAAACAATGGTTAGTTAACTAGCCAAATAATAATATAGATTTTTAGTTGGATAGAGGTTGATTTTTAACTATATTATTTTCCTTATTTTCAAAATGATAACTTAGGCAACAATGGTAACTTAGGATTAGCTTGCTAGTATTTAGAGTAATTTTGGCGAATTCAACAAAGCAAGGGTCAAATCAGTGGAAGGCTTTGCCCAACGGATTAACGAGGTTGAACTAGAGTGCAGTAGAGCAAGAGGCGCATCAATTACGGGAATTTTTAGCATCACGTCAAGAGGTTTGATGATTATCTTATCAGCAGTAATGAGCATCAGCTGGAGGGTAGTGTCGGTTACAAATACAGGAGGTTATGTAGTCTTTTGGAATGATGAGATTGAATAAAGGAAAGGGGCGCTCTCCGACTATTCTCCGTTCTCTCCAAATCTAACTTGGGCGTCAGAGGTGCAGTGAAGTTGCCTTGGCCCCTTCTAACCTCCGGTTAGTCTCTTTCAGAAGAGCCGATTCGTTAGGATTTTATCTGCTCTGTGCCAACCCGCTTAAGGCAGATTCGTTACGAGTCGACCCAGTAGAAGCCAACCCGATTGAAGAAACTGATCCAATAGCATCTGACTATATAAAAGTCGTTATAGGACAATCTAGTAAAAGTTGACTCCTCCCTCGATCTCAGACCGGAACCATTCATTGTATGATTGCTAAAGGTGCATGCTTTAGTTGTTGTATATAGAAAAACGATTGTTCATTCGAGCATAGAAGAAACGAATTATCTATTTTTTAAAAAAACTATAATTCCACAACACATCCATAATTAAGTTGAGGTGCATTACCTTCCTTCCCTGTGACTGTAATTAACGTAAGCCATGGCTTCCATAATTTCCACAAATGGCTTTTAAATTACAGGGTTAAATACTTGCTAAGTATATATATAGTATAGTTTATCTAGGGTTTCGAGTTTAGGAGGCTCCTGCGGGTGCTGCCTGATGAGCTAGCTACCTCTGCGTCCGATGAGCCTTAATTCCTTGATGAGCTACTTAGAATTGTCCACCCTCGAAGGTCTGGCCGAATTGCCATCCAGCCGGTGCGACGTCGAAGCTGGTGACCGTCCGGCCGTCGCTGGTCGTCACCTGGAAGGAGAGACTCTGCCCGTCGAGTAACGAGTTGCTCTGCCAGTTTTGGCCCCAGTTGCGCGACATCGCTTGCCACCCGCCCTTGGACCCCTTGATCGACACGGAGTGCACATCGCCGGCTCCGGCCACGTTCGTGATCAAGACCAAGTTGAAGAAGGAATGGCCGTTGATGGTGAACCGTATTCCCCCCTTCTTCACGCAAGGCACCCTGTAGTGTAGAGTAACAAAAAACAGAGCTTTAGTGACTGCTTGATTCCGGCGAGGGAAGGTAAACGGCGAATGGAGCACCTGCGGAAGGAGACAGGGACGATGCCGGCGCGGTACTGCCCGATATGGAGGAACGCCGGCTGGGCGAGGTCGAAGTGCGGGCGCGGGGGATTGCACCAGCCGCCGTTGTCGCTGGGGAGGTCGTAGGTTGGGGGGCAGAAGTTGGTGGCGGTGACGATGATGGAGCCGGGAAGGCACGACTGGGGGTCGTCGGCGCACTGCAACTCGTAGCAGGAGCCGCAGCTGAGCCCGTCGTTGAACAGCGCCGTGCTGAGCGCCGCCGTGTTGGTGCCGTAGCCGGTGCTGTAGAGGTTCCCGTACCCACAAGCGCCTCCTGCACAGATAGCAATCAATCCAATAACAGTCAGCAAATTAAGAGTTCGCCGGAAACATTTCTTACAAACTGTAGAAATGGAGCTGACCCATGGTTCCGGAGGCGTCACTGCCGCCGTAGAAGGTGGCGTGGGCGGATTCCCACCCGTAGGAGTCCGCAAAGGCGTAGCCGGATAAGAGAAAGAAGAAGTGGAGAAAGAAGAGAGCGCCGGCGGCCATCGGAGGAGAGAACAGGGGATCGAAGTGAAGACCGGCTGTTGGTTGCTGTGTGGACTTGTGGCGATGGAGGAGGGGCATTTATAGGCACGGTGGCAATGGGCGGCGCGACGCTGCCGAGGGCAATGAGACAAAACGAGTTTTGGCTGCTCGCCGGATAGCGACGGCGGGCACATGGAGCGGTGGCAGTTGAAGTACCAACCGCCGGGGATGGGTGTGGTCCTCCATCCACATGTGCTGCCGTATAACGTCGAGGCCATTTCTATTCATCTCCGCCGTGGTTATCAACAACATGCTACTGTTCCCATGAAATGACAGGCAAATCCATATCAGCCACCGTTCATGTATCGATGATAATTTGGACATGTCCCTCGCATTCATAGTTGATTATATATTAAGATTCCATTACATTTAATCAATTGGTGAAGGAATATATATATATATATATATATATATATATATATATATATATATATATATATATATATATATATATATATATATATATAAAAAGCTGATATCCTGTGGGACTTAAGATATGCGACTGTGCGTGCCGGCTTCGTTGGTGGATCGACGTCGACGTGGCATGCGGAGCCTATAGGTTGATCGGTCCACAGACCGATCAGAAGCCTCCCAGACCGATCAGGATATGTTCTGATCGGTCCACAGACCGATCAGAAGTCTCCCAGACCGATCAGGATATGTTCTGATCGGTCCACAGACCGATCAGAAGCCTCCCAGACCGATCAGGATATGTCCTGATCGGTCCAGAGGGCATGCCGCGTCGACGTCGCGCACAGTCGCGCATCTTAAGTCCCGCAGGTTATCAGCTTTGTATATATATATATATATATATATATATTACTATTTTATTAAAAATATCTCCCCTTTACTAACTAACCCTTTACTAACTAACTTTGGTGAAACCTAAAATGAATTTATGTTACTGTCATTTTTTTATTCACATTAAAAATAATTCTAAGGTTTATTAGTAATTTCACAAGCGAAATAATCAGTGATCTACAATTCGAGACTCAGCTACGACGTATTATTATGAATTTTTCTCATCATTAATTTTCTCTGGTTGTTTTATATAAAAAATTATAGTTTTCTTTAGTCCCACATCTTAGAATTGACGACACTATGATCAAAAAAACTTCTATAAATATTTTAGGCCGACGATATTAAAAAAATATACTTTTCTTAATTTCTTTTACTAAGATAAGTATAATATTAAATTAAAATAATTTTTTTTTGCATAGAAAAGCTCGTTACAGTAGTTTATTGCTGGGATTCTCTAGCGTCACCCTCACCCGTCACCCTTGCATTATTGCATGGGTCTGACGAATCTTACCTGGTTCTGAACGTAAGGGTGACACTAGAAAATCCAAATAATTCAGATTTTCAAAGACCCAAATAATTTATATATTATTATATTACACACGCAACGCGTGTGCACGATCACTAGTATATATTAAGATTCCATTACATTTAATCAATTGGTGAAGGAAAAATTAAAGTAATGATGAAGTGTGATAGGATGATCATGAAATTTAGTCATAAGATAAAATTATGTATAATAAATCTTTGTTAGAACTCTGTATTAGGGGGGAATTTGATGATTGAACTGTCTTTGTTATTGATTAAAAATGGTGTTATAACGGTCATGATATAATTAAGTACCCTAATTTATAATAACATAAGGATATCATATATAATAATAAATTTATTTAATTTATTTAAAAATTTACATATACGATACTCATATATTAAAAAAATCTTTATTTGGTCTAAATTATAAAATTTAATCAAAATCATTTTAACAGACTCATTGCAAAATTATTACAACAATGATTAATTAGCTATTACAATATTGTATTAGTGATAACTATTTTTCTAAAAATTATTCTATTTTGACTTGGTCATTCACACGGTGAGCTCCATAATCATTTTTAGAGAGATAAATTAAAAAATTAACAACTTTATCGGGAATCGATCTTTGATTATTTTTATAAATCTATCATAGCATACAATGACCAATTCGATTATGCTCTGCGTGAACAATGGTCACTAATAAACTAATACACTAGTTTTGCAATTAATTAATGATCATTATAGTTGTAGCAGTCAAGTAGTGGTTGTTATAATATTTTAGGTGAATTTGAGTACAGTGAAGCCATTTTGATAAGTTTGAATATTTTTTATCATGTTATAAAAAAGTGTTGATAAAAAAAATACTTTATGTATATATAGGGTTTTTTTATAATTTATTTATTTTTACACATCATAGTTATTACATATTAACTAGCTCGAGTCATTAGATGAGTCGAACCGTAGTGAGACAGCCCGCCTTATCAAAAATTTATCATTTGACGGATCAGAGCTAACAAGGGTGGGTCAGAATGAGCTAGGAAATCTCCAATATAAGATGAATTACAGGTTAAGCAGACTAAAAAATTCAACGATCCTAACAAAATAAATATTTTTTTAAAAAAATTAAGTTTGGATTATATTTTAGGCGGATTAACCAACGTGGCAATTAAATTTTTCATTTTAATTTTAATTTTAAATTATTTCTTCTCAATCCGAACCTGTCACATGTCAATCCGAGTACACCACATACCAATCCGAGCCGCCATAAACCAACACGTTTAGCTCACAACCCCCGCAAGATCTAACTCATTTAAGTTCATTTTTAAATGAATTGATAAAATTTCAATCCAACTCATTTAAATCTTTTAACCAGGCTAATAAAATTTCACCTAACTTAAATTGGTCGCTCGAGTGCTAACTACCTTATAACCCTTATAACAGCCTTGAAATATAATCAAAAGCATCTTTTTAATTTTTGCCCTAAAATAATTAGGGCCACAACTGCTCCAACATAAGTCAAATAACATCGTTTTGATTGTCAATCGTATTAATGTGATGGCTTAACTTTACTATCAATACAACTATAAAGGTTTAGACAGAAAAAAAAATGCAATTAAAAAAATGCGATATTTGATGGGATAGTTTGTGTTCCTTACTAGACAGGGCAAAACCTTTCACATTGATACAAATTCTTTTGCAAAGAAAAGAGAGTACAAAACATTAAATTTTGTAGACCCACATGTGATATGTTTACTAGCACATGGCTTCACCTTTTTCTCCCCTCCTCACATGGAATGGAATGGACTTAGAGATAAAAATGTGAATGGACCCTTAACACCTTGCCCTATGTTTACTAAATTATGATCTCGTTCCATCCTTCGATGGACACGATGAAGAAGTCGGAGGAAGAAGAAGGGTATAATAGACCATTTGAGTTTAGCCAACTCCTTTGCTTTCCTCTTCTATCCCTATCCCTCCACGAGCACACATGTATTTGTTTTGTGGTCCACTCTCCACCGTTTGCTTCCCACAGTAAACACGATCAATTGAGAAAAAGAGCCATGTGGGTTTCTTCTGATTTATTGTTGAGAATTGATTGGAGAGTTCATGAAACATGGAAATGCAAGTTGCTATGGAGGTCCAAACCCTGTATTACTTCTTTCTTGCTATGTTTGGCCAAAACCGAGTGTCATAATGAATTAAATATTTATGAGTAAATTTAATATTTAGTTTGATAAAAAAATTTATGTTTGCTTAATATATATATAAAAACAATCAAATAAATAGTTTGAATAACTTGTTAAACTAAATGAATAAGTTTGAAGATATATATATTTAGCTATGAATATTTATAAATAGAGATTGTGAACTATTTATGAATAATGTTTAAAAATAAAGTTCATGAAGCATGCAAAAGAACCTTAAACTTTGCATTACTTCTTCCCCGTAATGCTTGGCCAATACCGGTGTTATCTTCTTCTCTAGAGCTATAGTGAATCTATAACAATTTAATGAACTGAGTAAATTTCTATAATATCTAAAACATGTATCTAAACTTTATATTTAGCAAAAGATGTAGTTATTTTTCATTATGTTCCTTCTTTATCAATAGTTAACTATTTATTTACTGACAGTCGAGTGCACTAGTCAATTTCTAAATTTACTATACTAAATTTGTTATCAACAGTATACTTCCCATAACTCATCAATGGATTGTTAAATTTATTTGTTCTCCGATTATGCCCTATTATGTGGCAGGACCATTACACAGCTCTTAAAATATCTTAAAGTTATGCAAATTTTAAAAATCCACAACTCTCTATTTAGGCTAAGAAATCCATATTTGAGGATATGATTACACTTAGAATAATATAAAAAGTGCAATAAACTTAGTTTGAAATGTTTCTGAAGTGCCTAAGACTATCAACGAGTTTTGAATAAAACTCATTAATAGCCTTAGCAACCTTAGAATCAATTCAAATCAAGACCATTACACACTTGAGAGGTGGCCACAACCTAGATTGAAATACATGATTTATTTTTTTTAAATCTTCACAACGTTTAGATAATTTAACACAAACTTATTAACGGGTCTAGGCCTATCATACTTACTCATCAACATCACCAAAGAGTTCCTAGGACTCTCCTAGATTAAACTATGTCAAAATTTTTAAAGTCTGGATATTGTAGGATCATCAATGAGTTTTGGCTAAAAAATTATTGATGATCTTAGGAACCTTAAAATCACTCCAAACTAAGACTATTTCACTTTTGGGAGCCTCCTGAGTGTAATAATGCTCTCAAGCCTAATTCACAATCTAAACTAAGAAATGTGGATTTCTAAAATCTTCATAACCAAATAATTTGGTATAAGCTCATTTAAGGGTCTACGCTTCCCCTCCTAGGCACAGTGCAGTGGTATGGTGTCAAGGTGGATTCTTAGAGTACCACGAATCAATTCTTAGTTGGGACTGCGTGGACACTTAATTTGGGAAAAAAAAAATATGTTGAGGGATGCATAGTTCGAGTACCCAGTTTGGGACATGCACAAACCTATAGTGATGGATGGCCTATGGAGGTCGGCTACTAATGCACTACCGCAAGCACTTTTGAATTTATCTAGTGGGTGAACCTGGGTGGAGGGCTGCTTGCCTCCAGGACTAGTAGTCAAGTCTGTAAGAGTTTGGACACCTGGATTATCAAAAAAAAAAAAAAAAAACTGAGAGCCAAGGCTTGTCATACTTACTCATTAACACTACCAAAGAGTTTCTAAGACTCTCTTGATTCAGGTTGTATTAAGTTTAAAATTCTAGACAATGTATAGTCATTAGTGAATTTTGGTAAAAATTTTCATGAGTTTTGACTAAAACTCGTTGATGATCTTCGGAGTCTTAGAATCACTTCAAACTTGACCATTACACTCCTCAAAGTCTTCTAAGTGTAATATGTTAGTTCGGTCAGCGCTGATAATCAAACTTTTATTTTGATGTTTGGAAAAGGGCTTAAAATTAGACATTATGTGTTTGATATGTTAGTTAAGAGTGTAGGTCACTTAATATGAAAAGCCCTAATGGGTCAAGAAGACCGAACATTAGACATCGAAAAGACCTAGTGGGTCTAGAGGATCGGACACTAGGCAAGGGGGTCTTATTAAATTAGAAGGACTATACACCAGGCAGAAGACTAGATAAGATGATCTGATAGAGCACTTGATGGATCATCTGGACCAGACATCAAGTAAGAAAAGCCTTGATGGGTCAATCAGACACTAAACAGAAGAAGAAACCCAAACATGTCAGTTAGACCAAATGTTGGTAAGTAAGTAAGGTAAGTTCTACATAGACCTTTCAAGTTCTAGAAGGTAGTGAGGATGCATCCTAGTGAGGCAACCTTAGGTATTTGATCTGACTGAAAAAATCAACAAAGATTTTTAAGTAGAGATTAAACAGTCCTAACTGTCAAGACTGATTCATGAATAAATATATATCTAACTCTATTTTGCAGGTTTATTATCATTATTCTTGTTGTGCTAACTTTGTTTTACAAAAAAAAAATAAATTTTGGGTTGAACGGAGGATTCTAGACTAAACAGGGAGGTTCAGTTGATCAATCCTAACAAGATAAGCACAACGGGATTACAATCAAGTCCAAAATGGAAACAAGGTCCAATTGACTGACCAGCAGGATTAGTTAATCAAACAAGTTTGAAAAGTGTAGATCAGCTATGATCAAATCGAAATAGTAAAGAAAATTCTCGGTCCAGTAGCTTGGACAAGTGTTCAGTCAACCGAATAGGCGGATTTGTGGGATCGATTAGATTAGATTTAAGTAAGCAAGGAAAGAAGATAAACTAGTTGCTTGATAAGAAGTTTAGTCGACGTGAAGGTTTTAGTTGACTGATTGGTTTCCAATCAACTAGATGAAGCCTATAAAAGAAGTCTCAGGATCCGAGGCTCAGTACTTTAATCTTGACCTGACTCATTTGGATTGCTGATAACATGTCTGACATCTAATCAAGACTTCAGTTTCTTAGCTTCACTCACTAGAACTTTTCCACCACCTAACTTTACTCACTAGGATTTTTCAATTGTCAAGTAACCTTCACCTACACACTTGACATCAACGGGTTAGATCATAACTAACATCACTTTAACCTTAGTTATACATTAAAACTCTTGATTAAATAATATGCACCCAGCACTAACAGAATCTGTATCCGATTCAAACGATCAAGAAGAAGAGGGCAACTCTCCCTTAGTTAATAAATTGTATAGTATATTGTTTGTTTAACTAGAAAATAATAAACTCTGGCTTCCAAAAGAACATGTTTACTATGTAGATAAACAATACCAAAATTGTATAAGGGGGGAGGGAAAAATAAAATGATATCATTAATCTAGGGAAAACATATATTTTTTATTTTTATTTTATTACTTAAATTGCTTGTTTATTTAATGCTTCAAATGACAATTTTAGTTTATATCGTAACATAGAAAGAATAAATAGGGCAAATGTAAGAAAAAGAAATTTTATCTTGATCTGAAAGGGTTGAGATGATAGTAGGCTAAAGAAGCTTGGTCAAATGCATATCTATTTTACCTAGTACAATTGATTTAGTGGATCTACTTAAAGCTACCATAGTCCAATTTGAACTAGTTAGATCAAGACTTGGTATTAAGTCCTTTGAGTAAGATGTTTTGGGAAAATTTTGTGAAGGCACATGACTACTTTAATGATGTCCTTGTGACTCACTATAGCCTAGAAGTTTATCTTAAAAATACTTACTTGGCAGATCCAAAGTTAAGTTTGAATCTAACACAAGATCAAACTATTTTAGACAAATTATCATTAAAATTGAAGAACCATCTCACACAATCCTTAAGATTACCTTACATGATCACTTAGAATTAGTGAGATGTTAAATAAAATTAACAACTTTTTATATATGCTTACTCAACTTAAACTCATAGGAATTAAGAAATTTTTAGATAAATAGAATAGATTTGTGATAATATGTAAAATACCGGGAAAATGATAATTATGAATAAAGGAATTTTCCGGAATTTTTGGACATTTTTCGGGAATTTTTCGGAGCTCGTACGGACGAGTTGACGGGGATAAAAACGGGGTCCGGAAAAAAAAACATGTTTAGGTTACCCTGTTTTAATGAGGAAAAGATTTATTTTTCTTTTCCATTTTCTTTTTCTTTTTCTTTTTCTCTTATTTCTTTCCCGTGCACCCGACGCCGAAACCACCCGCGCGCTCGATTTCTTCCCTTGCCCTAACCGGCGCCGACGCCTCTCTTCTCCTATCTCCTCTTCTCCTCTCCTTTGCCACCACCACAGCCGACGCCGAGCACCGGTCACAAGAGCTCCAGCGACTGCCCCGTGCCCTAGCCGCCGTGACGCCAGAGCCACTGCACAGAGCCGGCGCCACCGCCGGCCACCCGGTGCCTCTGCCCTTGTTGAGCAACACTGCCGCCGTCTTCGACCCTAGCGAGCCGTGAGCCACCACCGTCTCTTGCCCTAGCGCAGGCGCAGATCTAGCCACTAGAAGGTATAGTGTGTCCTTTGTCTTTGTTCATCTTCCAACCTCACCGCCGGTCGCTATGTTGATTCCCGAGCTTGCTGGTTTCAGATTTAGGTCTACAGGGACCATCATCTTTGTTTCACCGGTGTCCCTTTGGCCATGCCCTAACACCGCCTTACTGCCCTCTTTTGTGCCTGGTGCTGTGCTGCCGAGCCAACAAGGTGAGTGGGTCGTATTTGGAACATTTGGTTGCATGCTTGATTTCCTTCTGATCTGGTCCACAGGTGTGGGGTTTCTTGGATCTGGCAGTCGTTGATTTCAACAAATTCTAGCAGTTTCTTGTTCTTGAACAAGGCTGTGATTTGAGGTACGACATAGGGAGTTGATGCATGATGTAGAGGATTGTTAGATTTGGTAAATACATTGAGTTAGGTTTATGTATAGTATTGGATTGGTATTGAATTTAATCCATTGCTTGTTTTGTTACATGGGATCAATTCCATTGCTAAGGAAGGATAAGGTTATTAAATAGGTTTGGAGATTTTTATTTAGCTATATAGCTAAATACATTATCTGTTTAATAATACAGGACCTTGACGCGAGACGGTATCTCGGAGTCAGATTGGACCTTTCTATTTTCGGAGGCGGGTACTTTTGACTTATGTCATTTGATATGCTTAGTAATTAAATTAACATGTTGCATTAATTGTGTTTCTTATCTGTTTTCGGTTAATCACTACCCAAATCTTACATGCTTGATTGATTGATTGGTTTAGCATCTCAGGTATATTTTACCTGTTTATATATGCTTATAGGGGTAGTGATATGCTATGCTTGACCATGTTCAGGACCTAGGTTTTATACCTTCTGTATACCTTGGGATTGTTTTGGATTCGTTGACCTTTGATGCATTTTTATATATATGTGGATTAGGTCAGGATATTCTTGTGGTTAGTGCCATGCACCATTTGCATGATTGCATGCTGTGCGATAGTCCGCTCCATTATTGTTGAGCACATCGCCAGTTACATGGATCTGCACACACCACCACTCATGGGTTAGTGGTCGATTCAGTGAGTGTGTGTTGCAGGACTCTGTTAGGCACCGTTGGTCCGCTCATGGGTAGTGTGACTGAAGTGTTATCGCCGGGATTCCTCCTCGTCTTGGAGTATGAGAGCATTGCGCTCCCCATCTATGATTTGGGGTAGGAGGATAGGTGTACTCGATAGCATCCCGTCCACTCGGTCACTCATCGGGAGTAGTGACGACAGATCATAACCCTACCCACTCGGCCTCACTATTGTGTGTGAGATGATCGGCTGGCGTCGGGGTGACCAGGGCGCATCATTGGCATCATATGCATGATGCATTTATTGCTTGTGTTTGTGTTTGCTGCATTTATATGCTGCATATTGTTTGGATACCTATGTTTGACATGCATACAGGATTTCCTTATCCCTCGGACTGTTTTGACCTTATACTCAGGATCTGGTTAGTACAGTATTCTCCTGTTTATTTCAGATGCATTCTTATCTTTCTTATCAGGAGACTGTACGCATGATTAGTGCTAGGTGTTGTTTCTTTACTTTGCATATCAACTGTACCTGCTGAGTGTTGGACTCACCCCGCCTCCATTGTTGTTATTTTCAGGTTGATGCTGTCAGGAGGGAGTTCCAGTCGCTAGTCCCCACTGCACGTAGTGCTACTCCGCTGCTGGTTTTTGAGTTGTTTCATTTTAGCTTTTCGCTATCAGACTTTATTTTAGTTTTGTTTTGGACTTACATATGGATATTGTATGGAATCTTTCCGTTGGATGGACTTTTAGTATGATTTGGATTTTACTCTACTACATGCCTGCCTGGACGGCAGAAGAGGTAAGAAAAATCGGATTTGGGCTTTACGAGTGTAGTTGAGTAGGGTTGATTTCGAGTCAGAGTATTAGTATGTTGTTTATTTTATTAACTGCGTGGTTGTGACAGCCAGAGGCTGAATATATATATAAACTGCGTGGTGATTGATTTTATTTACTGTTATTATTCCAGCCGCCTGTGGCTGAGTATTTAGTGCTTGTAGAAAATTTTGATTGTCCGCCGTACAGGGGAGATGCTGCCGAAATTTTCTCGGACAGGGACTCTTCTGGGGGCGTGACAATTTAGTGGTATCAGAGCACAGTTTTACGATCTTTTGTTTCGTATTTTGGATTTTCGAGATGTATCTGATACCAATTTATTTGGTATCAAAGCGGGTTATGATACCTGCTTTTGGTGTTCTGGAGATTTATCGGATACCTGTTGTTGGTATTCTGGATATTTGGGTTAGCCAGGTTTGCGAGTCAAGCTGGGCATTATCGGATTTTCGATATGGTTATGTTTCGGATTTCCGTTGCGGATTTATTTGGATTTCCGGCGATATGTACGTTCGGAATTTTGAGGTCAAATTGGGGACTGGACAGTGACGGAACATCTCCAGACGGCAAATAGGTATGTTGTTATTTTATGTTGGTTATATTGGTATTGATATCTGTAATTTAATTTAACAGATATGAGACGATCTACTCGTATTGCTGCGAGACGTGGTGCTGGACGACCACGTGCGAGGACCACGGGATCTCTGGATATGCCAGAGATGCCCACTGTTAGTGAGCCTGTCAGTCAGGGACAGACTCAGGATGCAGCGGGAGCATCGGGCTCTCAAATCCCGATAGCTCCTGTAGAGATACCTACTTTGGCCACACCGACGGTATCCACGCCTACCCTGTTTACAGTACCATCAGGGGTACCATTGGTGTACCCGACATCTGCTCCAGCGCAGCCTACGGCGTATTCAGTGCCACCACCACTTGGATCTACAGTGTATCCTATACCAGTGGCACCTGTACCCCCAGTGCCTACAGTAGCAGCAGCTGCTCCACATCCGGTACCTTTTCCTACCGTACCTCCAGTTGCCACCACTTTTGTTCCCCAGGCAGTACCACAGACGGCCTATGCTCCGGTATATACAGCAGCACCGGGAGTTCCTCCTCCGGTTTATTCCGCGGTACCACCCGTAGTATCAGCTCCAGTGTTTCCGACACAGCTCACTGATATTGTCGCTGCACGAGCTAGGATTCCAGCACTGGCTGAGTCGATGAAGACTCGTTTCACTCTTTTTCGCGGAGATCTCGATCCGAGTATGGCTCTGTCATGGATAGAGACTATGGAGCAAACTTTCTTCTATATGGCTTGCTCAGAGTGGGAGAAAGCAGGCTGGCTACTTACCATTTGCGGGATGAAGCTAATGCCAGTGGGTTACTCAGCTTCTATTATTGGTGAGCGCAACATCACATGGACCAGGTTCGAGAGGCTTTTGAGAGCCGTTTCTTTCCACTGTCCTATCGGATGGCTCGCTGACAGGATTTTATGAGTCTAAGGCGAATAATCGCTCGGTGACCGAGTATAATCTGAATTCCTCCGGTTGGCTCGATTTTGTCCAGTTAGTTGGAGGCAGAACTCGCATGATCAGATTTATCTGAGGTTGGATGGTTATGCGTATACGACTTGCGGATTAGGGATTACATCTTACTATGATGCATTGAATCGAGCTTTGATGATAGAGTTAGCTCGGCGACATATCCGGACAGAAAAAGCATCGGGTCGACATCGGCGGTCCAGCGGACTCGGCAGGCCTCGAGTAGTCGCGACAGTCAGTCGAGTTCTTAGGCGTCTCGTAGGCCTCGAAATCGGCGATCTTCTTGGGGCGTTCCGGTTTCTCAGAGCCGCAACCACCTTCGGTGATACTCATTGTTTGAGATGTGGATCGAGATCACCTCACTGACTTGCTCTGGGACGATCGGTTTACTTTTATTGCAAGCTGGGGCACAGGCCGAGATTGTCGGTGAAGGCTCGACACGGCTGGAGTCGGTCGGAGGGGCAGTCTAGTCGATCGAGGCATATCGAGGAGGCGAAACCCAATCTTCGGCGTCGGGAGGCAGCTCCCTCCGGCGGCATTTGGCATGCTTGGGCAGGAGTACTCCAGTGGCACCCCGAGTTTTGCTCCGGGACCTTATTATCCGACTCGGGGCAATATCGAGACTCGATTCTGACCGGTGATCGTCACCATCCTCTCGGTCTTATCGGCACATAGTCGATGGCGCCTCGATGGCGGCCGGTACCACCTCCTCCTCCCGGACCGGTCGTGTTCATGCTATTACCAGAGAGGATGCTCAGCGGGCCGACGGATCCGTTTTCCGCGGTACGATTTCCATTTATGCATTTACTGCTGATATTTGGATTGATACTGGTAGTTCGCACTCTTTTATATCCCGTACCTTTATGCGGGAGATTGGTAGATTACCTACTATTAGGTTACGGCGATTGACTGTCTCCCTACCGTCTGGTGATACTTTAGACGTCACCCAGGAGATCAGAGGTTGCCCGTTAGACTTTGGCAACATGATACTTACGGTAGATCTTCTAGTATTGGAGATGGTCGAGTTTGATATCATTCTTGGCATGGATTGGCTGTCAGTATATCATGCTACCGTTGATTGCCAGACGAGGGTGGTCACCTTCCGGCCTCCGAACCAACCCTCGTGGAGTTTCACTGGCATCAGAGACGACGGCATCTCGATTATTTGATTGGTGACCTCACCATGGTTTTGTTGTCGTTGATCGATCGAGGACGGTAGTAGTTCGTAGCTCTCAGGCGTTTACGTTGTCAGGAATACCGGATGTATTTGCCGAGTTTGCCTCCTAGAATGCCGTGGAGTTCGCTATTGGTGATTCGGAACCTCACCGACATCGAAGCTCCGTATCGTATGGCACCAAAAGAGTTGAGCGAGTGAAGGTTCAACTCCGGGAGCTTTTAGACAGATTTATTCGCCCTAGTGTTTTACCATGGGGTTCTCCAGTTACTATTTGTCAAGAAAAGGATGGTACTATGAGGTTGTGTATTGACTACGAGCAGGTGAATCGATTACCATCGAAATAAATATCCATTACCACGGATTGAGGATTTATTTGATCATTTAGGTACATCGGTGTATTCTAAGATTGATCTGCGATCCGGATATCATCGGTGAGAGTCGAGACTCGGATATTCGAAGACCTTTTCGTACCAGATACGGTCATTATAAGTTTACCAATGCTCCAGTGTTTATGGACTTGATGAACCGCATCTTTACGAGTATCTGGATCAGTTTGTTATCGTTTTCATTGATGACATATTGGTCTACTCGATTCGAGGAGCATGCACAGCATCTTCGCACACTCTTGGAGATTCTTCGACGCTGTATGCGAAGTTCGACAAGTGTGCATTCTGGTTATCCTCGGTTGATTTTCGGGACACGTGGTTTCTAGCGAGGTATTTCAGTTGATCCTCGGAAGATCGAGGCTGTCACCGGTTGGGAGCAGCCGAATTCAGATCCAGGAGTTTCTGGGATTGGCCGGATATTACCAACGTTTTGTCGAGGGCTTCTCGCGTATTGCTATGCCACCGACGTCTTACCCGGAAAGGCGTGAAGTTCATATGGTCCGAGGATTGCGAGACCAGCTTCCAGGAGCTGAGCGGAGATTAGTGTCGGCTCGGTTTGGTTTTACCTTACGGAGAGGATGGTTGCACTTTACACCGACGCGTCTCTTGAGGTTTGGTATTACAGCACGGCAGAGTAGTCTCTTATGCTTCTCGTCAGGTGAAGGAGCATGAGAAGAACTACCCAGTTCATGACTTGGAGTTAGCTGCCATCATCTTTGCTCTGAAGCTTTGGCGTCATCATTTATACGGTATCACATTTGAGATTCTCACCGATCATAAGAGTCTCAAATATATTTATACTCGAAGGAGCTTAATCTCCGACGGAGGAGATGGATGGAGTTCTGAAGGACTATGATTGTACCATTAGCTATCACCGGGAAAGCTAATGTGGTTGCAGATGCACAGGAAGTCCAGAAGGACTTTAGCTTGCCACCGGATTTCGATTGGATTGAGTTTTTATGAGTTAGACAGCGCGAGAGCAGGGTATTCTGTTACCATGGTTGCTCGATCGTCGATCGGGCGAGGATCCGAGAGGCGAGCCGATGATCGGCATTTGCGGTTTATTAGCGATCGGATAGCTTAGGACGAGGTTTACGAGGCGAGGAGGTATTATATTCTTCCGAGGCGGATTATCGTACCTCGGTCTCATCCGGTCTTACAGGAGCTACAGGAGGCACATCGTTCTCGGTTTGCGATCCATCCAGCGAACCCGTATGTATTGAGACTTGAGGCGTTCCTATTGGTGGAGCGGCATGAAGAAAGACATCGCGAATTTCGTAGCTAGATGTCTTGTTTGTCGGCAGGTGAAGGCTGAGCACTCGAGGATTACTTAGCGGATTCCTATTCACGAGTGGAAGTGGGATCACATTACCATGGACTTTGTGGTAGGGTTGCGACACGGCGAGGCCATGGCGCGATTTGGGTAATCGTTGATCGATTAACCAAATCCGTGCACTCTTAGCGATCCTGATTCCCTGGATCGATTGGCGGATCTGTATTGCCGAGATTATCAGACTACATGGTGTTCCATTGAGTATCATTTGGATAGAGATCCACGGTTCACGTCTCGTTTTGGCGAGTCTGCAGCAGGCCTTGGGCACACAGTTTGATCAGCTTTCCATCCACAGACGGATGGGCGGTCGAGCGGACCATTCGGACTTTAGAGGACCTTTGAGGTCATGTGTTATGGATTTGGAGGCGGTTGGGAGGACCATCTGCCGTTAGTAGACCTACAACAACAGCTTCCATTCGGCTATCCGGATGGCACCGTTTGAGGCGTTGTATGGTAGACCTTGTCGAACACCGTCCTTTGGGATGAGGTTGGAGGCTCGTTGTTGGGACCTCATAGAGTTCAGCAGGATGCCGAGTTGGTCCGTACTATCAGACGGAGGATGTCAGAGGCGCATGATCGCCAGAAGAGTTATGCTGATCGGAGACACAGACCACTAGAGTTCTCTGTTGGCGACCATGTATTTCTACGAGTTTCACCCACGAAAAGGGTGAAGAGATTTGGCCTCAGAGGTAAGCTAGCTCCGCGGTACATTGGTCCCTTCGAGATCTTGGAGAGGATCGGAGCAGTAGCTTACCGATTGGCACTACCACCGTCCCTGTCAGGCGTGCACGATGTATTTCATGTATCCATGCTGAGGAGATATGTACCCGATCCGACGCATGTGCTGGCAGATATCCCAGTTCCAGTTCAGCCTGACATTACCTATGAGGAGGTTCCGGTACGGATTCTCGACCGGAAGGAGCGTCAGTTGCGGAACAAGACCATCCGGCTGGTTAAAGTCGGATGACAGCATCATTCGGATGAGGAGGCTACTTGGGAGCTCGAGGACACTATCCGAGCTCGATATCCCCATCTTTTCACTTGAGGTATGTGATTTATTTACCGTTCAGCATTTATACTCTATATCTGTTGTTAGTACTTGCTGATGGTAGATAACGAAATTTGGGGACCAAATTTTTATTAGTGAGGGAGAATGTAAAATACCGGAAAAATGATAATTATGAATAAAGGAATTTTCCAGAATTTTTGGATATTTTTCGGGAATTTTTCGGAGCTCGTACGGACGAGTTGACGGGGATAAAAACGGGGTCCGAAAAAAAAAACCTGTTTAGGTTACCCTGTTTTAATGAGGAAAAGATTTATTTTTCTTTTCCATTTTCTTTTTCTTTTTCTTTTTCTCTTATTTCTTTCCCGTGCACCCGACGCCGAAACCACCCGCGCGCTCGATTTCTTCCCTTGCCCTAACCGGCGCCGACGCCTCTCTTCTCCTATCTCCTCTTCTCCTCTCCTTTGCCACCACCACAGCCGACGCCGAGCACCGGTCACAAGAGCTCCAGCGACTGCCCCGTGCCCTAGCCGCCGTGACGCCAGAGCCACTGCACAGAGCCGGCGCCACCGCCGGCCACCCGGTGCCTCTGCCCTTGTTGAGCAACACTGCCGCCGTCTTCGACCCTAGCGAGCCGTGAGCCACCACCGTCGCTTCTTCCCGCAGCACACCGCGAGCCCTCTCTGCCGCGTCTCGGCACAGCGCTGACGCTCTCCTTTCTGCCTCTGTGCTGCTAGAGCCGACATCACCGAAGGACCTCACTGTGTCGTTGTTCCTTTGCCGTGGAGATTCCTAGCGTCGCCGCAGCTCCTTCCTTTGCCCCGCAAGGGGATCCGTTCCGTGATTGCGCCCGAAACCGCTAAACGGGTCCGCCGGGAAATTTTGTGCTCTAGTACTGTACTGCCGAGCCAACAAGGTGAGTGGGTCGTATTTGGAACATTTGGTTGCATGCTTGATTTCCTTCTGATCTGGTCCGCTGGTGTGGGGTTTCTTGGATCTGGCAGTCGTTGATTTCAACAAATTCTAGCAGTTTCTTGTTCTTGAACAAGGCTGTGATTTGAGGTACGACATAGGGAGTTGATGCATGATGTAGAGGATTGTTAGATTTGGTAAATACATTGAGTTAGGTTTATGTATAGTATTGGATTGGTATTGAATTTAATCCATTGCTTGTTTTGTTACATGGGATCAATTCCATTTCTAAGGAAGGATAAGGTTATTAAATAGGTTTGGAGATTTTTATTTAGCTATATAGCTAAATACATTATCTGTTTGATAATACAGGACCTTGACGCGAGACGGTATCTCGAGTCGATGGACCTTTCTATTTTGGATGCGACTTTTGACTTATGTCATTTGATATGCTTAGTAATTAAATTAACATGTTGCATTAATTGTATTTCTTATCTGTTTTCGGTTAATCACTACCCAAATCTTACATGCTTGATTGATTGATTGGTTTAGCATCTCAGGTATATTTTACCTGTTTATACATGCTTATAGGGGTAGTGATATACTATGCTTGACCATGTTCAGGACCTAGGTTTTATACCTTCTGTATACCTTGGGATTGTTTTGGATTCGTTGACCTTTGATGCATTTTTATATATATGTGGATTAGGTCAGGATATTCTTGTGGTTAGTGCCATGCACCATTTGCATGATTGCATGCTGTGCGATAGTCCGCTCCATTATTGTTGAGCACATCGGATTACATGGATCTGCACACACCACCACTCATGGGTTAGTGGTCGATTCCGGGGTGCAGCAGGGACTCTGTTAGGCACCGTTGGTCCGCTCATGGGTAGTGTGACTGCCGTGAGGGATTACTCCCCGTCTTTGAGTACCGGAGTTGAGAGCATTGCGCTCCCCATCTATGATTTGGGGTAGGAGGATAGGTGTACTCGACAAGATCCGTCCACTCGGTCACTCATCGGGAGTAGTGACGACAGAGTTGTCACAGCCCTACCCACTCGGCCTCACTATTGTGTGTGAGATGATCGACTGGCGTCAGGGGTGACCAGGACGCATCATTGGCATCATATGCATGATGCATTTATTGCTTGTGTTTGTGTTTGCTGCATTTATATGCTGCATATTGTTTGGATACCTATGTTTGACATGCATACAGGATTTCCTTATCCCTCGGACTGTTTTGACCTTATACTCAGGATCTGGTTAGTACAGTATTCTCCTGTTTATTTCAGATGCATTCTTATCTTTCTTATCAGGAGACTGTACGCATGATTAGTGCTAGGTGTTGTTTCTTTACTTTGCATATCAACTGTACCTGCTGAGTGTTGGACTCACCCCGCCTCCATTGTTGTTATTTTCAGGTTGATGCTGTCAGGAGGGAGTTCCAGTCGCTAGTCCCCACTGCACGTAGTGCTACTCCGCTGCTGGTTTTTTTTTGAGTTGTTGTTTCATTTTAGCTTTTCGCTATCAGACTTTGTTTTAGTTTTATTTTGGACTTACATATGGATATTGTATGGAATCTTTCCGTTGGATGGACTTTTAGTATGATTTGGATTTTACTCTACTACATGCCTGCCTGGACGGCAGAAGAGGTAAGAAAAATCGGATTTGGGCTTTACGAGTGTAGTTGAGTAGGGTTGATTCCGAGTCAGAGTATTAGTATGTTGTTTATTTTATTAACTGCGTGGTTGTGACAGCCAGAGGCTGAATACATATATAAACTGCGTGGTGATTGATTTTATTTACTGTTATTATTCCAGCCGCCTGTGGCTGAGTATTTAGTACTTGTAGAAAATTTTGATTGTCCGCCGTACAGGGGAGATGCTGCCGAAATTTTCTCGGACAGGGACTCTTCTGGGGGCGTGACATAATATCTTATTTATCTATTTTCATTTCTTTTGGAACTAACCTAGGCTCTAACATAGATTGCATGAACCTATAAATCTGGACAGCCTTTGCATCTCACAAACACTTAAGAATTAACATGTTTGTGTATTGAGCCACGTAGATGGGCATGAGATGGTAGAATCTACCCCTAATTCTAGATATAGACAAGTGCATCAACATGAATCAAGAGGTTTAAATTCAAAATGATCACTAAAAAGTGACTAACTCCATACTAAACCATATATTGATCATTCAATATCAATTGAGTAAAGGAAAAAGAGGTTAGACATCTATTTAAGGATTTTTTTTTTCAATGTGATATTTTGAAATATTTTTAAAAAATTACATTTTTATTTTTTTTAAAAAATCTATAAAATTATATTCAATTGACCAAAACCATTATTTCAGTAGACCAAACATTGTCAAAACCCCTAAATTATAGTCAAACGTTGATTGTCAAATTGCCTAAATGACCTAATCAGCTGACTGATAACTATAATCAATCGACCAATCTACCTTGGTAAGATAAAAAAACCAAACTGACACATTCAGTAGATTAATGACACTCACTAGTTGACTAATAAGCCTCGAGACTTGGAAAGGTGACATGACCTAACATTTCCAATCAACTAATAACCCTTATCAGTCGATCGAGCCTTAGAAATTGATCGGTTCAGTCTTGTCATACTGAATGGTTGCTTGTGTAAGTACCTAGAGTTAGTTTTGATATGATCAACTTGTTAGAGTGTATACTAAAAGCCTAGCTTTTGGTATAAACATTTATCTAGAAATAAGAATCACATTGGTCAAATGTCTACATTGATATGCTAAGTGTAGTTGTTCAATTAATTTATATTGTAGATAACATGGTGTGTGGTGTCACACACAGAAAATCATGTTATCAATTCCTTATAAATTATAAACAGTAGCTCACGACTAAAATGGAAAGGAACAAACCATTGGAATAGTTGTAGTATAATTTGATATTAGTTTATCTTAACTATAAAATTACACTAATACACTCTGAGTGTATTGAGCAGGACCATTTAATGTAAGTTCTTTTTATACTGGCTGAATAAAAGAACAAGACCTTTGTTATTATGGAAGTGTATGCTCTTAATCCTAATATAATAACAAACACATATATCTAGTATTTATTTCTTTGGCTTATCAATAGATGAGATTTAGTTCGATAAATCAAGAGGTCCGATAAATTGGGAAATGATACTATTTATAGTGTGTGTTGTTGATTATAGAAGGAAACTGTGTCCTAGTAATCTAGGTTGATGATGTCCCCAAGAGGAGCTCATAAGGATCGTCATGTAAACCCTACAGGTGGACTTAGTCCGACATGATAATGAAGTTGAGTGGTACTACTCTTGGAGCTAGATATTAATTAAGTAAGTTGTCAGTAACTAATTTAATTAGTGGACATTTTATATCTTAAACACAGGGAGATTAATGCATTCATAATGAGAAGGAGCCCAAAATGTAATTTGGGATTGGTGCGGTAGTTAAATAATAATTCTTTAGTGGTATGAATTATTATTGATGAAATTAAGTTGGGTGTTCGGGGCGAACACGGGAATCTTAATTTCATCGGGAGATCAAAACCAATTCCTCCTCTCGGTCCTTATCGTAACCTCTTATTTATAAAGAGTTATACCCACCTATACCCACTTTCTTAACCAACTTTAGGTGGTCGACCAAGCAAGCTTGGAGTCCAAGCTTGGGTCGACCATGTTTTTGTTCATGGGTGAATTCATGTGGCCGCCCTAGCTTGAACTCAAGCTAGTTGTTATTAAATTAAAAAGGAATTTTATTTTTAAAATTTTCTTATGTGGATAACATGATTTAAAAGAGAGTTTAAAATTTAAATCTTTCCTTTTATAAGATTCTACAAAAGATTAAGAGAAGAGTTAAATTTCTTTCCTTATTTGTAGATTAAAAGGTTGATTTTAATTTTGGTAAAAACTTTCCTTTTAATCATGTTCATAATTTAAAAGAGAGTTTAAAAATTAAATATCTCTTTTATAAAGCTTCTACAAAGATTAAGAAAAGATTAGATATCTTTCTTTATTTGTAGATTGGAAGAGATTTTAATTTTAAAGATAACTTTCTTTTTATCCACATGTTTAAAAGAAATATTTTAATTTATAAAATTTCCTTTTTATTGACCATCATGAAGGGAAAAATTATTAGAGAAATTTTTTAAAATTTCCGGAAACAAATTAGGAAAGTTTTAATTCTTGATTGAATTAAATTTCCTTTGCTTGGTTTAAAGTGGCCGGCCACATTGTTGATGAGAACAAATTATTTTAATTAAATAAATTTTCCTTATCAATGGCAAAAGAATTAAGGAAATTTTTATTTAAATTTCCTTATTTGCCAAGGCCAAGGATTATAAAAGAGAGGGTAGAGGTGCCTTCATGGCTAACAACTCTATTATTTTTCCTCTCTCTTTTTCTTCCTTGGTGTGGCCGGCCATCCTCTCCTCCTTTCTTCTCTTTGATGGCCGAACCTCATCCTTCTTGTGGAGACTCATATGGTGGCCGGATCAAGTTTAGAGAAGAAGAAGAAGAAGGAGAGAAAGAAAGCTTTGTTTCTAGCATCCCTTGGAGCATGGTGGTGGTGGCCGAACCTCTTCATCCTAGAAGAAGTTTTGATGGCCGAAACTTGCAAGGAAGAAGAAGGTGCTTGGTGGTTCTCATCTCGGAAGATCGTTGCCCACACAATGTCCGAGGTTAGAAGAGGAATACGGTAGAAGATCAAGAGGTTTTTCTAAAAGGTATAACTAGTAATTTTTCTTTCCGCATCATACTAGTTATTTTTGGAAATAATACCAAATACAAGAGGCATACGATTCTAGAGTTTCGAATTTGTTTTCGATATAGTGTTCTTTTGTTTTTCTTTTCCTTGTGATTTGATTGTTCTTTTCGGTTAACCTAAAGTTATTTTAGGAAATTAAATATTAGCTTTCTATAAAAGGTTTTGTCTAGTCGGTGGTGGTTGCTCCCATATCCAAGAAGGCCATGTGCCTCGCCACGTCAGTACTGAGAACCAATTATGGAAATTAATATTTAATGGAATTAATAACTTAAGGTGATTTGGGTCGAACGTGTTAAGTTCCGCAGGAGACCCAAGTCAAAACCTAAAAGAACGAATAGATTAAGTTTTGGATCAAACGTGTTAAGTTCCGCAGGCGATCCAAAATTTAATTTAAAAGAACACATGGTAGCTAGGAAAAGGTTCAGACCTTTGTACAAAATTTTTGTACAGTGGAACCTCTAGGTTTTTCGAGTAGCAACCAACACAACTTGGGTTACTTCAAACCCCAGCCAAGATCCTAGATTTGTTATGGATGAACTTAGACAAATATTCCAAAATAGAGAGTGTAGTTGAGATAATCAACTGCTATGTCATGACCAAGTTTGTCTCTTGCATGAATTATGTGAACTTTGGTCTTTGTGCCAAATCTTATCACAATCTTGTTTAGATCGACGAGTTTCACTACAAAACTAGGGTTGTATGTCATAATTTTTTCTTTAATCTTGAAATGGTTAGCGAATATCTTGATACTCATATCACAAATTATCAATTCTATTGCTTCCCTATCTACCCCAAAATCTTGATACTATTGGTGCAGCGGGGTTGGCAAGAGGGGGTGAATTGCCTACGATCAAAGTTAAAATGAATCTCTTGCTTTTCTTAGCAAGGATGCACAATTAAATTAAGCAAATATATAAACAATAAACATTAATGAAAACAACTTAAAGGATAAGGTAAAAAGCATAATTTTTCTTGGTTACAACCTAACTGATTGTTAATCCAAGGTATTGAAGAGCTCACTAAGAAACTCCTTCATTGAAGGTGAAGAATCCTTTTACACATGTTGATAGCTCAGAAATGACTAGGAAAATTAATACAAAAGTTGTTGATTGTTTTCTAGGTCCAAGGATCTTTTTATAACCCCTAGAAAACTCTATCCGTAGCTTGAAGGTGCCTCCAATGAGGTCCAAGGCGCCTTCCATTGGATAAGTTTTATCTGCTGTGGATAAAACTCTACCTATGGCTAACAGCTATCGAAAGGCGCCTTCAAAGGCTGGAAGGCGTCTTCGTACTATTCATCGAAGGCGCCTTCTAGACATGGAAGGCACCTTCCACAAGGCAACTCATCTCAACACTGATCTCTTCACGTAGTTCTTCGCGTAGGTGATTCTTCGGCTAACCGGAGTTAAGCTCACTCGAACCCAACTCCGACCTTCTCCTCAAGCAGCCTTCCTCCGCGACTTCTCATCCCTCGGACCGCCATGAGCATTCTTTTCGTCCATCGGTGTACTCTTCCTCAGCATCTCATTCTTCGAATACACCAAGCCTGTTGATTCCCTTCCCGTGACATTCTTCTCGCTAGCTGCATCTTCTGCTTAACTTCTTATGTTCCTAAGCTCCTGCACACTTAGACATAAGGATCAAACACACATAGGACATAACTTAACTTAGTTGATCACATCAAAACTATCACGGGGTACTTAGAATCTTCCCCTTTTTGATATGCATCAACCCAATTTCAAGTTATGGTTAAAAATGTAATAACATAACTTATGTAAAGAAGTTGCAATTAGAATCAAATATTGTAATGAATCAAGCAATAAAATTCTTACTCCCCATTAACATGTACTTACTTCTCCCCCTTTGATCACATCAAAACAAAATTTTAGAAAAATAAAATAAACTGTTAGAAAATTTGAATTAATTTTCTAGGAGTACGTAACAAAAATTTTCAGTAAGCTAACATGTTTTAGATATAATTTTCAAAAATATTCTATTTTTACTAATTAATCTTCTATTTGGACAATAATTTAGAAATTCGTTATCTATTTTGAAAATTTCTAAAATTTTTTGTCAAACTTAAATAGAATAAGTTTTATTAGTAGAAAAGTTTTCACAGAAAAAAATTAGTTTAACGAATATAATTGATTTATTTAATTAGAACAAATTTTATGAAAATCAATCTTAAAAATATTTTTCAACTCTAAAAATTTTCTTAATATGAAAAACATATTGTCGAATACTATAAAATTTTAAAGTTCTAGTGTTTCTATTTTCCTAAATTTTTGATATTAAAAATTAACTTTTCAGAAAATAATTCAAATAAAATTTGAAAAATGTCAAAAATTTTATTATGTTAAAAAACATCATGTTTTATTATAGAAAAATAAAAGTTTCAAAAAAATAAGTTTGTAAAATATTTTTAAAATATAGTATTAAAAAAACAACTCAACAGAAAAAAAATTTAGAGAATTTTTATGTTTTTAGATAATATTTTTATTTTAAAATAAAATTTTGTGCAAAAAATTTGACCCGAAAGTTAACAAAAATGATTAATTTTATCGACAAGAATAAATCAGGTAAATTAAATTTCTAGTATGTAATATTTTGTCTAATAAGATAAAGACAATTTAGACATGTAAATAAAAATTTATTTAATTATCAAAATAAGATTTAAGAACCCAAAATAAATTATTGTTGGGGTAATTTCCCTAGGTCAAGTTTGACAAGGTTTGACTAAGCTTGAGTTGAGTCAAGCTTAAGTTAGGATTTGAGTTTTGATGTTTGACAATATAAGGAGATTGTTGAAGCAATCGTCCGGTTATGGAGATGGTCAAAGGGTTGACCAGGATGATGAGAATACAAGTCAAGTAGGTCAAGAGTGACAGGAGACTTAACTGGGAAAGTCCTAACTGGAGGTTAGACGTATGGAAGTCCTAACTGGAGTTTAGGCAGTAGTGAAAGTTCTAATTGGAGGTTAGGCGTATGAAAGTTGACTGGGAAAGTCCTAACTGGATGTTAGGCGTATGGAAGTCCTAACTGGAGTTTAGGCAGTGGTGAAAGTCCTAACTAGAGGTTAGGCGTATGGAAGTCCTAACTGAAGTTTAGGCAGTGGTGGAAGTCCTAACTGGAGGTTAGGCAAATTGGAAAGTTCAAGTGTGATCTTGGCAAAGGAGAAAGTCCTGGTGAGGATCCAGGCATTTAGGAAGTCCTGGTGAGGAGCCGGGCAACTGAAAGTCCAAGTGTGATCTTGGCAAAGGAGAAAGTCCTGGTGAGGAGCCAAGCAACTGTAAGTCCAAGTGTGCTCTTGGCAAGGGTTGTAAGTCCAAGCATGTGGTCTTGGTAAAGTAAGTCGTAGTGTGACTTGATAAGGAGAACTCGATAACTAGAATGAGGCCGAAGGAAGTTCTTGAAGGCAAGACGTGAAGGATAAGGAGATATCCGAGGGACGCAAGGCTGATGGAGGAGGCTAGAAGGTTAGTTCGAGATTGATCGAGTGTGGTGGTTTAATCTGACAACTAGGATGAGGCCGAAGGAAGCTCCTGAAGGCAAGACGTGAAGGATGGGAGATATCTGAGGGACGCAAGGCTGATGGAGGAGGCTAGAAGGCTAGTTCGAGGTTGGTCGGGTGTTGCTAGATGTTAGGCATGATGTACCAACAGGTCATGGATTGATCGGATGTTGGTTTTAGGGGGCTTTGGACTTGATTGGGCAAGTTCACAAGAGCTGGATCGATCAATCGATCGATTGGCTCATGCCCAATCGATCGGTTGATCGATTGGGAGAGCACCAGCGACAAAAGCTTCTCCCAATCAATCCATGGATCGATTGGGAGCCTTTGTTGATCGCACAGAAAGCCTCCCAATCGATCGACCGATCAATTAAGAGGTTGGATTTTCGTGCGATCTCTGGAAATCACACGAAACGCAGTGAATCGATTGGGCAATCGATTCAGGGGATTTCCAGAGAGCACAGAGGCGCTCTAGATCGATCAGCCGATCGATCCAAAGCCTCCCCAATCGATTGGGAGCAATCAAATCGATTGGGATTCGACCGTTGGCGCAGATAAAGGCATTGGCGTGCGATTTCTTCGGCAGAACTTGATTCTTTTCTACACAAGCTTGCAAGGGTGATTTTCACAGCTTCTCCACAACTCTCCCTGCCAGTTTTGAAGATTCTTGGAGGCACGCCCAAGTCAAGAGGCGAGTTACGACAAGAAGAAGAAGAAGCTAGGGTTTCATTGTATAAAATCTTGTAAGAGTCATTTGTATTTGGCTTCCTTCTTGCTTATTGTTGTATTGTGAGTTTGTAAGGCTTCTCTGCCTTCGGTAGTTACCATAAAGGAGGGTTTTCATAGTGGAGGGTGTGTGAGTGTGTGGATCCTTGGACTAGTCACCTCTTCTTGAGGTTGATACCAAGTAAATCTACGTGTTAGAATTGTAGTGTGTTGTTCCTTGTATTTTTTGTTGCACATCATCACAAGAAGCAAGCAACGACAAGCACGAGATCGCGACGAGCTATTCACGCCCCCCCTCTAGCGGACACATTGATCCTAACAATTGGTATCAGAGCGAGGTTGCTCTTCTATGGACTAATTGCCAAGAGAGAAAGAAGCTAGAGGAAGAAGAAGATGGAGAGTGAAGGACCTCTCGGATGGGACATCCGGATTCCACCTCCATACGATAAAGAGGACTTCAATTTTTGGAGAACTTGGTTGGAGAAATGGTTCCAAATGGATTGGAACCAATGTGTTATTTTGGAGGACCCATTTGAAGCTCCAACGGATAAGAAGGGTAAACGCCTCCAACCTCGACATTGGACCAAAGAACAAAAGGAGCAAGCGGAGGCGGATAAGGAGGTAACAAACATATTGCTTAATTTATTACCTTCTAATATCTTTTTGAGTGTAGGTGAATACACAAGTGCATGTGATCTTTGGAAAAAGATCATTTCCCATCATGAGAACCCTACACAACTCCAAGGAGTGGAGGAGCCCAAGGAGAAGGGTTCATTGGTCTAAGAAGAGAAGGACCAATCCGATGTTGACACAAGATCAACGTTCAAGGAGAAGAAGGAAGAGGAGTAGAAGGAAGAAGATGAGAGATCCTCTACATCTTCAAGAGAGGAAGAGGTGGAAGCATCTACATCCTCAAGAGTTGAAGAGATGAAAGCACCCACACTCTCAAGAGGATAAGAAGATGATGCAACCTCCACTATGCAAGATACATCAAATGGAGGACTAAGTGTCATCCCTACACATGAAGGTATAATTAGTTCAATTAAGAATAAAAATCATATCATATGTTTTGAGTATAGGGAACATGGGCACTATAAAAGTAAGTGCCCCAACTTGGCTAAGAAGAAGAGCCAAATGACACTAAAGGCTAAGGAGAAGCCTAAAGTGGTTGGTCCCATGGAACACAAGAGCAAGGAGCATATTGTGTGCTTCTCATGCAATCAAAGAGGGCATTATAAAAGTTAATGTCCTAAAGGGAAGAAGCCAAATAAAGTCAAAGGAATATGCACAAGTCTAGGGGGAGCTTCCAAGGTAAAAATCAAGGTATTATTCAATGAATCTATTCCTTTGACATATGATAAAAAGCATGCTAGAAGTAACTTTTATCATTGTGATGCTAATTATCATGATAATAGGAGGCATGATGACACTAAGGATAAATATATACCTCCTCATGCTAGATTTACCACACCTAAGTTTAGAAAGGTAAATAACAACTTAGGCAATAACACCAAGGACTTTAGATATATGCCTAAAAATAAAAATGCTCAAGGATTCAATGAAAAACCAAAATCTAGGGATTTATGGAGTGAAAACCAAGTCTTGAGGACAAGACTTGATGATTTAGAAAGAACCCTAGCAAGAATGGAAAATCTTCTTAAGGGTCAAAATGAAAAAACTCTAGGGAGAACTAAACAAGAACCATCCAATGGCTATAGAGGTTTAGGATACAAACCTAAAGTCAAGAAGGATGTGACTTCTTTTCATAGGATTTCATATACCTATGGAACCAAACCTAGATCTAGTGGTCAAGCCAAAAATACTAGGGAAGTCATCCCTAAGAGTACTTTTGTCAAGACCAAGGTAACTAAGGCTCCAAAGAGGCCAAATAAAGTCACAAAGAATGTTACAAGGGAAGTTATCCCTAGGAGTGACCTAGTAGAAGTGACCAAGGCTTCTAAGAAGCCTAGAAAGGTCCTTAGGAAGGTATCTAGGGAAGTCATCCCTAGTGAGTACCTATAGCATCCAAGGAGCACCAATAGGTTTTGGGTTTCTAGGAGCATATTCTCTACACTCTAGATGGGTTTAGAGAGTGTCAACTCAAATTAGAAGGGTAGTTAACCCAACCTTGTTAAAGTTGACACTTGAGAGTATTTTCAAGGTTATTGTTAACCTTTGAAAATGAAAAGGATTATGGGGTTTTGACATTTTTCTTAGAAGGTTAAAGGCGAATCTAAGCCTTAATTTGATTTCATTTACTCTTTGAAAGAGTAAAATGTGCCAAGTCTTGAGGAATTGAACTTAATTTAAATTGGCACAAACACAAAAAGAAATACCAAGTTAGAAATTTGGTATTCTCTTAAGGGGTTAAGGGAAAATTTAAACCTTAATCAAATCAATTACTCTTTGGAAGAGTAAGTTGTGCCAAACCTTGAGGAATCACATCTAATGTAAGTTGGTACACTTGAAAAAGGATAAGACTTGTCTAGTTGAGATTTTAGTATGTTCTTAAGAGATTAAGAGAAAAATTAAGTCTCAATGTAAATATTTAATCCTTAAAAGGAGTAATGTGTGCCAAATAAAATTTTGAGGATTTAATTCTTAATCTCAATTGGCACAAATAGGAAAGGATGAAAGACATGCCAAGTTGGGTTTTGGCATCTCTTCAAGAAATGGGCAATTTAGGATTTAATTTTAAGATTAGCTAAGGTTTAAGGACACTTAGATAGGTAATCTAGGTATGTTATTTATGATAATTTGCCATGCTTTGTTTGTTCATCATATGTCATGACATCATATTTATTTTTGCATTCATTTTTGTTATGAAAAATATAAAAATACCATGTCATGTCATACATACATCATGTAGCTATAGGAAATTTTCTTTTGAAAATTCTTTCTTTTTGATGTATGTCATAACATATCATGTATTATGTTAATTTCCTTGTAATTAAGGACAAAATGCATTTACTAAGAATGGTAAATATCCCAACAAGTGGGATTATACCAAATGACATCTTAGGTGGATGATTATAAATTTCATAATGCCTAGATAGATATGCATGATCCCTTAGTTAAGGGCAAAACCAAATATACATCTCACAAAGAACCATAAGGTGACTTGTATGTATTTTAATACACATTAGATACAAGTGAGATGTTAAGATGGTGAACAAAACTCAAGATGTTGATTTAGTGCATCTTGTTAAGTTTTAGGTTCATCAAAACACATAGTCATGTGACTTCCAATCATTGGGAAAGCTAATGTACAAGTCATGTGCATTGAGCCCAAAGAATATGGTTGGATATTTGTTTTGAAAATCATTTTAAAATGCTTTTGGAAAACCTTGGTGAAAACTATCTTTTGATAGTGATCATCATTGAATAGTTAAACACAAACTTGAAGAAAATACTAAAGTTTTTACAAGTTTTCAAGTTTGTGCCAATCTTTGAAAATAAGAAGTATTTTTATAGAAAACTATTTTTCCTTGATAATATATACCCTAAGTAATATCTACATGAAATTTCACGATATTTGGAATTTTGTAGAATTTTTGGGGAATTTTTGAAGTTGGCTGAAGTCAACTTTCAGACATATCAGGCATTCAATCGATCACCCGATCGATTAAGCTGCCTCAATTAATCAGGCGATCGATTGAGAAGGTGTTTTATGCGAACAGAAATGCAGTGGATCGATCCACCGATCGATCCACACTGCTTCAATCGATCCATTGATCGATTGAAGTGCAGGTTTTGGCTAAAAAAGCCTGATTTCAGTACTTTAAGTCACTTCGAGTCCCAATAATCATTCCAAACCCCTTGGAATACATTTGTAGACATTTAGGGGGGGTTTTCTTGATGAAAACAAGTATGGATTGGTTAAGATAAACCAAAGTGAAGTTTAGGATAAGGTTTAGTTTCAATTCTGAATTTTGGAACCTTAAAACTTCAAGTTTTGGTTTTCACGGGTCATTAACCATTCCTAACCCTTTTGAATATATTTGTATACACTTAGGGGAGTTTTCATGATGAAAACAAGCATGGTTTGGTTAATGTAGACTTAGGTGAAGTTTAGGTTGAGGTTTAGTTTCATAATTAAATTTTGAATCTCAAAACTTCGAGTTTTTGTTTTCTTAGCTATTTAGGAACCCCAAGTCATTGTTGGTGCAATGATAGAATTTTGACCATATTTTTAGGGGGAGTTACTCTTTGAAAACATAAAAATCTTTTCAAAGACCTTGGAAGGTTGGTTAAACCTTTGCGATGAGTTAATACTCAGGGTCGAGCATGGGAAGCAATGGAAGATTGGTTATCTTCATTGCTAGGATGATAAATGCTCTCAGATGAGCATTATGGAGTAGATTACTGCTCAAAGGGGAGCATTGGGTTAATGAAAGGGATCGGACCTTCATTGGTAAAATGAAAAATACTCTTGGATGAGCATTAAAAAGAAGATTACTGCTCAAGGGGGAGCGTTGGATACAATGAATGAGATTTTCATTGGCGAATGAAGGAATGCTCTAGGATGAGCATTGTGAAGTGAAGTAGAGCTCAAGGGGGAGCTTTGGAGACAATGAAGGATATGTGATCTTCATTTTGGGGTTAACTCTTATGGAGAAGAGTTTGTTTTCAATTTTTGATGTGTGACAAAGGGGGAGAATGGAAGGTTAAGTTAGGCCTTCATCCCAAGTAGGGGGAGTTTGCCCTATAAGAAAGGGAGAGAATGAAGGAAACCTTTATTCATGCTTTGTCATGAAATGATTAAGGCTATGGGATTTAGCCTTATGGTAAAGAAGAGGTTAAGGCTATGGGATTTAGCCTTGTGATAATGAAGAGGTTAAGGCTATGAGATTTAGCCTTGGTATAAAGAAGGGGTTAGGGCTATGAGATTTAGCCTAACTTAGAGGTATTATCAAACATCAAAAAGGGAGAAATTATTGGGGCAATTTCCCTAGGTCAAGTTTGACAAGGTTTGACTAAGCTTGAGTTGAGTCAGGATTTGAGTTTTGATATTTGACAATATAAGGAGATTACTGAAGCAATCGTCCGGTTATGGAGATGGTTAAAGGGTTGACCAGGATGATGAGAATACAAGTCAAGTAGGTCAAGGGTGATAGGAGACTTGACTGGGAAAGTCCTAACTGGATGTTAGACGTATGGAAGTCCTAACTAGAGTTTAAGCAGTAGTAAAAGTCCTAACTGGAGGTTAAGCGTATGGAAGTTGACTGGGAAAGTCCTAACTAGAGGTTAGGCGTATGGAAGTCCTAACTGGAGTTTAGGCCATGGTGAAAGTCCTAACTGGAGGTTAGGCGTATGGAAGTCCTAACTGAAGTTTAGGCAGTGGTGGAAGTCCTAACTGGAGGTTAGGCAAATTGGAAAGTCCAAGTGTGATCTTGGCAAAGGAGAAAGTCCTGGTGAAGATCTAGGCATTTGGGAAGTCCTGGTGAGGAGTCGGGCAACTGAAAGTCCAAGTGTGATCTTGGCAAAGGAGAAAGTCCTGCTGAGGAGCCAGACAACTATCACTACAAGAAAAAAGCTAATAGACAACGCTTTTAAAGCGTTGTCTTTGTGCCTGAAAAAGCGTTGTTAAAGACACTGTTGTTAAAGTCTTCTCAACGACAACGCTTTTAAAGCGTTGTCGTTTGTAGCAAAGACAACACTTTTACAACGCTTTAAAAGCGTAGTCATGTTTTGCAAAGACAACACTATTACAATGATTTAAAAGCGTTGTTGTTTTTTTACAAAAACAACACTTTTTGCAACGCTTTAAAAGCGTTGTCGTTTTAAAGAAAAAAATAAATAAAAAATATTTAAAAGTCATTATTTTTATATTTACGAAACTATTATTTTTCTTTTACCATGTCTAGATTCGAATTTTACATATAATCAACTCAGCTAATGATTTCAAACTCATACCAAAATAATAGAATTCTGACATTGAAGTAATATTAGTATTTAATTATATGAGAAGCTAGTAAATATCAAAATTAACACTAATTCTGTTTCAAAGTAGATAGTGATATTCACAAATAAAATAAAAGAGCACAAAATAACTAACCGACCTCGAAGCCAACAATCTGTTTACTTCTACTAGCTACACTCAAAAATTATTATCGGCTTGAGAACAGGACAAAACAGTACAGTAATTACTACCACAATACTGAAGAAGTAGCTTGTCTTTCTCAATCTATTGCAGGAATAAGAATTGGATTTTGTCTAGGATCTTTGTGAGCTTTGAACAGATTGAACAGTTGGCCTGAAATATAAACAAAAAATTATAGTCAATAGTTTGAACCAAAAAATTACTTATATTAGCTATTTTTTATAAATGAACCAAAACTCATTACTCAGAAATGAAATGCTTGCAGAAAGAAAGAAAGAAACCTTGCAGAAATATAACATTTCTTCAAACTGCAGAAAGAAAGCAAATATCTTGTAATACATGAAGTATATATAGTAAGCTTGAAGTGTTTTTTATTTCATATTTACATGAAGTATATATCTTGTAATACAAGCAAACATCCTGAAGTTCAATAATACAGATCTATAGTAAGCTTCTACGCCTACAACCAATGAAGTTCTATAAGAACTTCTTATGAGACATCAGTTGAGGTTTATGTTGTTTACATTCCTTTCTAATTTTAATAGAGAATGATCATGGCCAGCATGTGAGTGAACAACTTCAAGGAAATTCAACAACGTTATATTTTAACAAGGGCCTTAACTAGATTGAATAACTTACTTAAAAGAAGTAATGTCTACCTGAACATTGCTTTCTTCCATTAAAACCTCCTTAGCTTTTTCGCAAAGCACCCTAACCTGAAATTTTATTTAAAAACTTATAAATATAATTATTAACTCACAATGATAAACTGCAAGAAATTCCAAATATTATTTTCATAGGAAAAAAAAGAACACTAAACAAACATTGGACTGCAAAAACTAATGTCTTAACAATGTGAACTCATTGTGAACTTGTTTGGATAAGAGAAACTTCTCTTTCTGTTAGTCGACTAACACAAAACTTGCATGAGATGATACTTAAACTCGTGGGATGGCAACAATTCTGCATGAGATCAATGAGGCTTCCACAAGTCCCAAGACGACAACGACTTCACTCATGGTTTGCAATGTCGGTACAACTTGGCTCATGGTCTAACTTCTTCCTGTTTAGTATTTTTCCCTTTCTAGAACTCTAAACATCCTAAGCCTAAGGTACTAATCCAATTAGTTCTGCTATAATTCCTTGATCAATCCCCATTTACACATGCATCTATCTTTCTGCCCTATACATGTATTTACCTTCCTTATAATGGTCGATTGAACTAGTGAATATTTTACCACATTGGCATTCATGATCTACAGAAAGAAACCCAAAAAGAGAGTCTATGAGAAAAGGCACCATTTATTTAACTATTCAGGATCTATAGTAAGAATTCTTTAACAAGTAGAGTTGATATATTGCAGATCCACAAAAAGCTTTTAACTTATTGGAGCAAAACCACACAGGCAATTCAACAAACAAGTTAGCCTCAACCCTAAATGAGTAGTGAGAAGGTACTTGGAACCAGATCCTCCTCCCCTGATCCCACAACGCAGTGAGGCAGATAGGAGTTCGGAGGTGTGGTCTTGACGGAGAGGAGTTCGGAGGAGTAGTTTGTCAGAGAGGAGTTGGATGGAGAAGGTCATGTGAGATGAGAAGTTGGGAGAAGGGTTTGGGATCAAAAACAATCTGAAGATAGGAGTTGGGAGAAGGGTTCGGGTTTTCTACTCCTTACTTAGATCCAACGGTTTGTATTAATTAAGATTTAGATGAGAACTTAACAATAGACAACACTTTTTAAAAAAACGTTGTCGTAGACACTAAAACAAAGTTTAATAGACAACACTTTTTACGAAGCGTTGTCTTTGACCATAAACATCACTAATAGACAACGGTTTTTAGAAAAGTGTTGTCTATTAATAAGAAAATAATGAAATAGACAACGCTTTTCACTAAAAGCGTTGTTAAAAAAAATAGACAACGCTTTTTATGAAAAGCGTTGTCGTTTAAGTATTGTAGAATCCCAATTTTCTTATAGTGTATAAGTCCAAGTGTGATCTTGGCAAGGGTTGCAAGTCCAGCATGTGGTCTTGGTAAAGTAAGTCCTAGTGTGACTTGAAAAGGAGAACTCGATAACTAGGATGAGGCCGAAGGAAGCTCTTAAAGACAAGACGTGAAGGATGAGGAGATATCCGAGGGACGCAAGGCTGATAGAGGAGGCTAGAAGGCTAGTTCGAGGTTGATCGAGTGTGGTTGTATAATCCAACAACTAGGATGAGGCCTAAGGAAGCTCCTGAAGGCAAGGCGTGAAGGATGAGAGATATCCGAGGGATGCAAGGCTGATGGAGGAGGCTAGAAGGCTAGTTCGAGGTTGGTCAGGTGTGGTTGGAAGCTAGGTATGATGTACCAACAGGTCATGGATTGACCGGATGTTGGTTTTAGGGGGCTTTAGACTTGATTGGGCAAGTTCACAAGAGATGGATCGATCAACCGATCGATTGGCTCATGCCCAATCGATCGGTTGATCGATTAGGAGAGCACCCATGACAAAGGCTTCTCCCAATCGATCCATGGATCGATTGGGAGCCTTTGCCGATCTCCCAATCGATCGACCGATCGATTGGGAGCCTCTAATCGATCGGTTGATCGATTGGGAGGTTAGATTTTCGTGCGATCTCTAGAAATCACACGAAATGCAGTGAATCGATTCAAGGGATTTCCAGAGAGGACAGAGGTGCTCTGGATCGATCGACCGATCGATCCAAAGCCTCCCCAATCGATTGGGAGCAATCCAATCGATTGGGATTCGACCGTTAGCGCAGATAAAGGCATTGGCGTGCGATTTCTTCGGCAGAACTTGATTCTTTTCTACACTAGCTTGCAAGGGCGATTTTCACAGCTTCTCCACAACTCTCCCCGCCAGTCTTGAATATTCTTGGAGGCACGCCCAAGTTAAGAGGCGAGTTACGACAAGAAGAAGAAGAAGCTAGGGTTTCATTATATAAAATCTTGTAAGAGTCATTTGTATTTGGCTTCTTTCTTGCTTATTGTTGTATTGTGTGTTTGTAAGGCTTCTCCGCCTTCGGTAGTTACCGTAAAGGAGGATTTTCATAGTGGAGGGTGTGTGAGTGTGTGGATCCTTGGACTAATCACCTCTTCTTGAGATGGATACCAAGTAAATCAACGTGTTAGCGTTGTAGTGTGTTGTTCCTTGTATTTTTTGCTGCACATCATCACAAGAAGCAAGCGACGACAAGCACGAGATCGCGACGGGCTATTCACCCCCCCCTCTAGCGGGCACATCGGTCCTAACAATTATGTCCTATTAGGTTAACTAAATATTTTTTGAAAATTAATTATCTTTCCACTTTTGTAATTTAGCCCTTATGGTATCTAAAATGCCAGTTAAGCTTTCGATAATATTTGTAATTTCTTTCTGGAGCATGGAGCATGTAAAGAATTTGAGCATGAATTATCTTTTTCTAGTAATTCTATTTTATTTTTTAATTTATCATTTTCAAATTTCAATTTATCAAAGTCTTCCAGATAGCATGCATTTGTTAAAGTCAATTTTACCTTTGCATTCTCTTTTTCTATATTCACCATATTTTTATAAAGTATTTTAATGAATTCAAATAATTCCTCAGGAGGTCGGGAACGTACCTTACTTATTGTTATGATTTCATTATCCGATACTCCCCCTTCGTCACTGCTTTCTTCCAAAGACTCTCCCCCTTCATCGATTCTTATCTCGGATGGACTTTCTTTATCTTCAGGTAGGTATTCGGCTATAAATCCTATTCCAACAATTTTCTCGGTCTCGGATTCTTTGGACTATGACTCGGTGTCCATCGAAGAGTTAGATTTGGCTTCTTTTGGCTCTTCATAGAGTTTTAAGAACTCTTCCCAAAGTTCTTTTGCACTCTTATAGTTGCCAATTTTGTCAAGTTCCTCAACCGGTAGTACGCTCATAAGGTGAAATTCATTTGTACCATTTGCCATAAACTCATCGCACTGCTTTTTGGTCTAGAGGTGTTCTTCGAGTTCTTCTCCATTCTTGTTTTTTGATGCTTCAAAACCATATTTTATTATTAATAAAATAATAAAATCTATCTTAAAGATTACCTCCATTCGTTGCTTCCAAAACGCGAATTCCCCCTCAAACACTGGTAGGTGGATGCTAGCTCTGGCCATCGTCTTTGTACTTTAGTCAGTGGTTAGTCCTTCTGAAGTGGTTGGGTTCTGATATCAATTATCGATGCATCGAAGCCAGCAAGAGGGGGGTGAATTACGTGCGATCAAAGTTAAAATGAATCTCTTGCTTTGCTTAGCAAGGATGCATAATTAAATTAAGTAAATATATAGACAATAAATATTAATGAAAACAATTTAAAGGATAAGGTAAAAAGTCAGAGGTTTACTTGGTTACAACTAAGATGATTGTTAATCGAAAGTGTTAAAAAACTCACTAAGAAACTCCTTCGTTGAAGGCGGAGAAGTCTTTTACATACGTTGATAGCTCATAAATGACTGGGAAAGTTAATACAGAAGTTGTTGATCATTTTCTAGGTCCAGGGGTCTTTTTATAGCCCTTGAAAAATTCTATCCGCAGATTGAAGGTGCCTCCAATGAGGTCCAAGGAGCCTTCCATCGGATAAGTTTTATTCACTATGGATAAAACTCTGTCCATGGCTAACGGCTATCAGAAGACACCTTCAAAGGCTGGAAGGTACCTTCGTATTGTTCATCGAAGGCACCTTCCACAGGGCAACTCAGCTCAACATTGATCTCTTTGAGTAGTTCTTCGCGTAGGTGATTCTCTAGCTAACCGGAGTTGAGCTCAATCAAACCTAACTCCGACCTTCTCCTCGAGTAGCCTTCCTCCTCGTCTTCTCGTCCCTCAGATTGCCAAGCGTATCCTTCTCATCTGCAAGTGTACTCTTCCATAGCATCTCGTCCTTCGGATGCACCGAGCCCATCAACTCCTTTCCCGTGTCATGTTTCTCACTAGCTATGTCTTTAGCTTGACTTCTTGTGCTCCTAAGCTCCTGCACACTTAAACACAAAGATCAAACAGATACAAGACCTAACTTAACTTGATTGACCATATCAAAACTACCACGGGGTACTTATAGATACTCGTATCACAAATGAGTCTTGTACTTATTTGACTTTAGATATGATGTATGTTGACTTCTTTAAGGATCCTAACCCCAAAATAATGAATTCAGTTAATCTAAGTCCATATGATAATGCCTAATACAAAGTACTTTTAAATTGCATCCTTCCTCTAGCGACCAGGGTTCCCGTGCTAGCTAGAGGGAGCGGGGGTGAATAGTTCTGATTGCTTTGTGCCCTTCTTGTGTGGAAATCTTTTTGAAAATCCTTTTGGAAAATGTTTTGGAAAATATTTTTGAAAATTTATTTCAAAAATATTTTTAAAAATATCTTTGGAAAATATTTTTTGAATATTTTTGAAAATTCCTATTTGAAAATATTTTGAAAAATATCTTTGAAAATACCTTGAAAAATGTTTTTAAAAATTGTCTTAGAAAAATATTTTTTTGAAAAAATGCATTATTGTCTTTGAAAAATGCAAATTTGCTTCAAATTTTCTTTGAAAATTGTATGATGTATGTCAATGAGGGAGAGATAAGTTTAATGTGAGCTGAGAGAAAACTTAGAAAGAAAATTGAACTGTAACTTAGATTGAAGTTAAGTTTAAGTTAGTTGTCTCAAGTTTGATTGAACTTTCAACTTAATGCATGAACTGATTACTTATATTTTTTGCTAAAACTTAAGTTATTAAAGTTATCAAATCTTGTTTTAGCGTAACTTAAACTTTAAACTATGATATAAGTTTAAGTTAGCAAATTATCTTGATTTAAGTTTAATTGCTTTAAGCTAAAGTTAGATTTTGTTAAAAAAAACATGTTAAACTTTGGTAAAAAAGCATGTAAAATCTTTTTAATCCTGATTCAAGTTTAACTGCTTTGCATTAAGTTTTAAATTCTATAGAAAGCATGTTAAACTTTGTTAAAGAAAGTTGTATTTTTCTCTAACTTTAAACTATGTTGCCAAATATTAAAAATGGAAAGATTATTGGTGCAGTCAATAATGATAATCAAACTTGTATTTTGATGTCTAACAAAGGGTTTAAAGTTAGATATTATATGTTTGCTATGTTAGTTAAGTGTGTAGGTCACTTCACTTAACATGGAAAGTCCTAGTGGGTCAGGAAGATTGAACATTAGATATCGAAAAGTCTTAGTGGGTTAGGAAGATCGAACATTAGATATCGAAGATGGGACACTAGGCAAGAGAGTCTTATTGGATCAGAAGGTACGAACACCAGGAAAAAGACCAAATAAGTTGACTTGGCAGAGTACTTGATGGGTTAGCTAGACCAGACATCAAAAAAGGAAAGTCATGATGGGTTAATCAAACACTAAGTAGAAGAAGTCCAAGCAGGTTAGTTAGATCAGATGTTTAATAGGTAAGTAAGATAAGTCTTGGAGAGACCTTTCAAGTTCTAGAAGATAGTGAGGACGTATCATAGTGGGACAACTTTAGGCATTGATCTGATTGAAAAAATCAATAGAAGTTTCTAAGTCGAGATCATACAGTCCTAACTATTAAGACCGATTCATGCATAATTATATATATCTCTAACTCTGTTTTACAGGTATATTATTGTTATTCTTGTAGTGCTAACTTTATTTTGTAGAAAAATAAAGTTTGGTTCAATAAAGAGTTTGGTCAACTGAACAAGAAGGTTCAATCTACCGATCCTAAGAAGATAAGCACAACCCGATTACGATCAAGTCCAAAATGGAAACATGGTCAGTCTAGTAATCAAGAGGATCAGTCGACCGAACAAGTTTGGAAAGTATAGATTGGATGTGATCGAATCAAAATGGTAAAATAAGTTTTGGGTCTAGTCGTCTGGACAAGTGTTCAGTCGATCGGACAAGCGGATTTCGCGGGATTGTATTAGATTGGAGAAAGTAAGGAAAGAAGAAAAACCAGTCACTTGATAAGAGGTTCAGTTGACAAGAATATTTTAGTCGACTGGTCAGTTCTAGTCGACTAGATGAAGCCTATAAAAGAAGTCTTAGGATCTGAGGCTCAATACTTCAATCTAATTCTCTCAAAGCTCTCTCTTTCTTTGCTATTTTGTTCATGCAAGTACTGCTATTACTATACCAAAAGGCTCTCTGACAACCATGACAAAGCTTCATCTTTAAGTTGTCGGTATTCTTTATTTACTTAAATTTACATTAAAAAGGATAGTAGTTTGATATTATCGCCTTCATCATTTGTATGCATTCCTCCTTCTCCAAAAGCTTTTCAGAGAGGAGAATATTAGATATTTACTCATTCAAAAATGGATCAAGCGATCATGAGATTTGGAATAGCAATTCTTGGATTGTGAACCAAACAACTGCCCGTATCTTTATATTATAGTATTTCCGCGGTGTCTCTGTGTTTGTTTTGGATTGTGTTTGTTTCCGCGGTGTCTCGATGTTGGCAGCTGAGAAGTTTCTTCAGAAAGTCGATATTTGCAGTGTTATTCATGCTTGCAAAAACATCAAAAACATGAGCTGGGATTTACTATTGCTGATGGTTGTTGAGTCATCAATGTAAATAATCATGTCTGCAGACACAGCCCTAATTTTTACATAAGCATATTGTTCATATTATTTATTTCACTAGGTGAATTCTTTTATTATTAGACCATATCTCCTATTATATTATTATATATATTTAAATATGAACATATGTAGAGGAATACCCTTCATATATAAATAATGTGAAATCAAGTCTATGCCTTATTCACATTTGGACAACTAATTATTGAGTAATACTACTGAAGTGATCTGGTTGAAATTGGTAGGTTATGATTGATTTCTTATCATTGGAAAAATAAAATTATGTTCACCTATTTAGCAACATTATAATGATTTAGCTTGTCCCTTATTTTGGTAGTTTCACATTGAAAAAACTTAAGGCAGATGGGTTGATTTATATTGAGACGATGCGAATGTTATTGATTGAAATGCTCTGTGGCCTTTGGGGTTATGATACGATTATAAATGGTGGAATGAATTTCTTAGAAAATAAGGGTTTAAATTTTACTTAGAACATATTACATTTGAGCAGTTCAAATTACTTGTCACATTGGGTTGTCCGTCAGGATTCATCTGTACTTTCTGATTTATTATGATGAAAACTTTTGTAAGATTAAAATAGTCATCTCAAAAATTAATTGAATCATAAAAATGAAATACCTGGATTATGAAAAAAAACTCTTCATCCATTGGAGGGTGCAAATCTAAAGCTTAATTTTTAATAAAATAGCATTGACTTGTGTGTGAGAAACACATGGTGAAGGTTAGACAGATCGAGATAAAAATTATTTATGTAGTTCACTTCATGTTTTGCGTTTTTGCATGAAATGGGCACGATAATAGTTATTAAAAGGGGAGTTATCGAGTGAGTCATTAATCTGAGAGTTAGAAAGACATGAATTTGATAGTTTCATTTGAATTTAGAGCTTATAAATACCCGTCGAGAAAGAGATACACGATAAAGGAAAAGGGGGAACGTAGATGGAGAGCTTTAGTTTTTTTATATATTTTGCTCAAGACCATGGTCTCTTTTTCTATAAGAGCATCATCCCTCACCTGCATTGAATGTCGAATAATGACCATTTAATATCCAAGGATTAATGATAGTCGACGACCATTAATGGTCGACTATTACTATCCAGGAGGTTACGAAATCGTCATTAACAATGGTTAATACTTTCGTTACCTTCTTGAGCAGTAAATAAAAAAAATCCATGTAGTAAAATGTTTATTTTGTCCTGATCTATCAGGCATTTGGCGCACACAAGTCGTGCTTACACACGAGTCAACTTTAATACTTTCGTTACCTTCTTGAGCAGTAAATAAAAAAAATCCATGTAGTAAAATGTTTATTTTGTCCTGATCTATCAGGCATTTGGCGCACACAAGTCGTGCTTACACACGAGTCAACTTGGCTCAGTGCAATCTGGACTATGATTAGCACCCTCCCCCTTGAGCACTCACACATGAGAGAAAGTCTCTCCCCATGCATTTGCTCACATCATCAATGCATATGAATCAATATAAACCAACCAATATACCTTGAAACTCCCAATATGGGACTAAGGTCCAATTCAAAATGGAGCTTTTTTCCTCTTCCACCTCTTCTCCATTCATATATATCCAACAGGTTTATCATTAAAGATGTAGAGGTCTTTTTTCTACCCCTACGTATCCTATAGATCAAGAATCATGTTGATCTGTCAGTCAAAGTAAAAAAGGATCAAGCCTGACCAAGGAAAAGTTAACTTTGCTCAGATGGGACTCAGATATGATCAAACGAGGTCAGTACACTCATTCCCACGATTAAAGGACAAGTCATTGATCATGTCTCAATCTCAACTCCTGACCCAGACCCTACCTCAGTCTCAATGATAGACTCTACCTCAGTCTCGGTAATAGATTCTCTCTTAGTCTCGATAACAGACTATTTCCTAGTCTTAGTGAGAGACTTCTCAGTCTCAGCGACAGACTCTACCTTGATCTTAGCAACAAACTCTCTCTCAACAATAGACTCTCAACTAGTCTTGGTGAGAAACTCTCTCAATCTTGGTGAGATACTCTCTCTCAGTTTCAATGACAAACTCTGCCTAAGTCTCGACAGCATACTCTCTCTAAGTCTTGGCAACAAACTTTCTCTCAATCACGACAACAGACTCTCTCCCAGTCTTGGTGAGAGACTCCTTCTCAATCTCAGTGATAGACTCTATCTATCTTAGTCTGGGAAATAGACTCTCTCTCTCAGTCTCGGCGAGAGACTTCCTCTTAGTCTCAACAATAGACTTTATCTTAGAATCAGCAGCAGACTCTCTCCCAGTCTTGGTGAGAGACTCTCTCTCGCAATCTTGGAGATAAACTCTATCTCAGTTTCGGTAGCAGATTCTCTCTCAGTCTCGGCTATAGATTCTATCTTAGTCTCAGTAGCAGGCTCTCGCCTAGTCTCGGCAAAAGACTCTCTCTTAGTCTCAGTGATAAATCCTATCTCAATCTCAGTAACAGACTCCCTTTTGGTCCTTGGTACAATCACTGACATCATCTTTGTCTCTACCCCAGTCGCCAAAGCTCTCCCTCAAAGGCGGATCTCGACATCATCTCAATCTTAGTATTCTAACCTTGATGCAGGATAAACTCAACACGACCCCTTAAACTTCAAACGGTTATAACTTTTGACTTGAGACTTGGAATTAGGATATGTCAGTAGTCATGCTTGCAAAACTCAGAAATCTAAGTTTGTTACTGGGGTACCTATAACCGCCAATTTTCATACCCAAATTTCAATGTTTAGACTTTCAATCGAGTCTCTAAAAATTTCATTACTATTTTTAGTAATTTATGCTTTTATGGTATTTAGGGTCTCTTTGGTATTCCTGATAATTATGTGTTATAATTACTCTATAACAACGTCCTATTTTATTAATTTTAATTTCTCTCAAGAGATTTTTTTAGAAAGATCTCTTTCTTTCTTTACAAGATCAGAATTAAGGTCCATATATTGAGATTTCTTTCCTTTCTTTGTCTTAAGGTCCAGAGTCTATATATACACATATCTAGTTGTATGAGAATTTATCCCTCTTTTATTAATAAGTTTCCTTTTCTGGTAATCTAGCAAGTTTTCCTTTTTTTTTTTTTGGTGTTCTCTCTTCTTGAGTTTCTCCTCCAATCTCCCCTCTCATTAGTCCACATGATAATCACTATTCTACCATGCGTTAGACCCTGAACTTGAATATTCTCAAGGTCGCTCTATATCGATGTCGCTTTTTTCATCCTTAAGACAGGTCTACACCCTATACGGGCTCGCTAACAATGTTTGTGAATATTCTAAGCCGCATGACATCATGAGAACAGAGGAGCAATTACAAGGTTATTAGATATGGTCTCCTAGATACCCCCTACTAACATATAGCGTTGGATGAAGGAGGAGGCAACCAACAGCTTTCGGATTTGGTCCCCTCATCGACTCTCAAAATTATGATTGACATGGAGATGTTTTTCGGACAACTATATGTAAGTACCCCATGGTAGTTTTGATGTGATCAATCAAGTCAAGTTAGATCTTGTTATGCTTTGATCCTTGTGTCTAAGTGTGCAGGAACTTAGGAGTACAAGAAGTCAAGCGAAATACGCAGCTAACGAGAATGATGACATAGAAAAGAGTCGATGGGTTTGGTACGTCCGAGGGGCGAGGTGCTATGGAAGAGTACGTTGATGGACAAGAAGGGAGCGCGCGACATTTCCGAGGACAAGAAGCCAGAGCGAAATCTAAGATTGCTCAAGGAAAAGACTGGAAGATGAGTTCAGATGAGCCCAATTCCTATTGGCCGAGATCACCCAAGCGACCGAAGAAGGTGCCAAACCAATCAGCCAAGGTTGATTGATCCGGGTGCCTGGACCACCACATTGACCAATTGGGCGCCTTGAATTGACTTCTGGGTCCAAGTTAGCAATAGTCTAGGCATCCGGAGATATATAAAACCTTATCACATGGTCGTTGCATAGTCGTTGCATGGAGATAGAGTTTTGCCACACTAGGGGCGCTCAGAGAGGGTTCGGACGCCTAGATCGTACCACGTTAGTAAATGGTTAGATTCGACCAGTGGGCGATAAATAGAGCCCTGGTCTTCTCTATTTTGTATAACGCACTTCTGTACTTCGAATTTCATACTGTTCTTCATTTTTTAACTTCATTTTTGTGTATGAGGTTTCTCCACCTCCGACGTTTTATTTGAAAAGGAGATCTTCATAGTGAGTCTACTTTCCTTAGAGTAGCAATCCTCTGATTACCAAACAAGTAAATTGTTTGTCTCGTACTCTTCTTAATTATGTTATATTATTGTCAAGTGTGTAATTATTTAAGCCCAATAGTTTAAGAAAGGTATACTTATTTTTTTTGTGTACAGGCAATTCATCCCCTCTTGTCGGCCACACGGGACCTTCAATTGATATCAAAGCTCAACCATTTTAGAAGGACTAACCGTCGACCGAAGCACAGAAGATGATAGCCGGAGCAAGTATCCACCCATCGAAGTTCAAGGGAAACTTCGCCCATTGGAAAAATAAAATGGAGGTATATTTCAAAACTGATTTTGATATATTTCTAATCTTGAAAAATGGTTTTACAGTACCTACCAATAGCAATGACGAGCTAAAGAAAGAGGAAAACTGGACAAAGAATGAACAAGTCAAATTTGTGGCTAACGAAAAAGTAGAATTTCATCTGCTAAGTACGCTGCCACCACAAGTGATCAACAGGATTAGAGTCTACAAGTCTACAAAAGACCTCTCGAAAAAATTCCTGGAGCTTCACGAAGGATCCTCCAAAGCCAAGCTCATAAAAAGAGATCTACTTCAGAACCAACTGACAAATCTTCAGCTGAAGGAAGGTGAAACGATCTCTCAACTACACGCTGAGCTAAAGGAGATAATTACCGAACTCACAAATCTCGATAAAAAGGTAATCAACCAAGATTCGCTAAGGTATGTGCTTAACGCTTTTCCAAGAATACCAGAATGGTCAACCCTAGTAAATGAAATTCATGAATCTAGATGTGCATATATAAAGAAGAAGCCAAAACAAAACATTGCCTTTAAGACAAAAATGAATAAACCAGATTCTGAAGCATCCCCCGACGATGACAAAACGATATTTATGGTAAGAAAATAAAAAAAAATAAATCTAATAAATTTAATCAAGTGTAGGCTAAGAAAATAAAAAGGAAAGTGAGATGATATCACTGCAATGAAGAAGGACACATCAAAGATAACTACCCAAAATTGAAGAACAAGAACAAGGATAAAAGATTGACCCAGAAAAAAATACAAAAACTTAAAGGTGACATGGGATGAAACATCATCATCAGAGTCGGAGATTGAAGCCCACACCGAACTTGCACTGATGATAAGTCACCAAGAAGCTGACGAAGCAAGCTCATTCGAAATGAGTATTAAAAGCATCGATGAAAGGGAAGCAATGTCAGAGGGAAACATCACTACAAAGGAGCATCAGATAACGAGATCGACGAGATAAGTTAAGTACGGTCTCTACCTCCTGACCAGTTATATAAGTTTATTAAAATTTTATCTAAAAATTCCTGTCAATTAGAAAATGATAATAAAAAGTATTAAAGTCAAACAAAGAGTTAAAAGGAACTTTAGCAAAATCTTGTCGATTAGAAGATTTCGAAAAGATGAAAATAAAAAATGAAAAATTGAAAGAACAAATAGAGAATTTGAAGAATTCTTCGAATTTTATTACTTCAAATTTTAAAAATTATCAAAGACTAAATTAACATTTTAGATATGATAATGGTCAAATTTGAAAATTATCAAGAATTTTTTTTCCTAAAATGTATCTGGTTAATCAAGTAAAAAGTAACCTATATTGGATAAAAATTCATGATTAGATTAAAATCTTTATGTATGTTTTATTTTTAATTTGATTTAATATTTTTACTTAAAATTGTCTAAAGTTTTTAAATAAATTATTTTGTATAATTTCTTATTGAAATTAATTAGATCTTAATTTTTTCAAGAAAGAGAATTTCATTTCTTATCTATAAAAAAAAAATTTAAATTTTTTATTGTTGTATTATTTTTTATCAAATTTTTTATAAAATTTATATTTTTAAATTTAAAGTTATTTCATAGATTTTTTTTGAAAAATTTATTTTTTTTGAAAATTTTATTTTTTTTGATAAAATATCATGTTCTTGATAAAAAAAATAATATTTTCAAAAAAAATTACCGTTATTAAATTTTCTATAAATTATTTATCAAAATATTAATTATTTAATATTAAAAATCCTCAAACATTTGATTTTTGAAAAAAAATAATTTTTCTACAAAGATTGCTATTTTACATCGTCACAAAATTTTTCATGATTTTTCAAGGTTCAAAACTATTTTTAAGAAGTTTTTTTTAAAGATATAGCTGTTTCTGTAAAAAATAATTTTTTATTACTTATGTTAATATCAGTTTTTTGTGAAATTTTTATTAATGTTTTGGATATGTCTATTTAACTGCTACAAATATTTTCATAATTTTTCAACAAGTATAAATAATTTTAAAATTATTTTTTCAAAACTGGTTTATAATTGACAAAAATTCAGATTTTCACAATATAACCTTCATTATTTTTTATTTTTTTTTGAATAATAGTTACTAGTTTTTGTATCCATTAGAATTTGTTTCAAATTTATTTTCAAATAATTCTCCTATTTTTAATGTGATCAAAGGGAGTGAATTATAAATTAAATCTAGGGGAAGTGCATTTTTTGTATTACATGGTTGTTTAATTGTAACTTATTTACCTGTTATTTTATTATTTTATTATTTTATTTTACCCTAACTTGACTTGGGTTGCTCACATAAAAAAGAGAGAGATTGTAAGTATCATGTGATAGTTTTGATGTGATCAACTAAGTCAAATTAGGTCTTGTTGTATTTTGATCCTTATGTCTAAGTGTACAGGAATTTAGGAGCACTAGAAGTCGAGTGAAAAGACGCAACTAGCGATAAGAATGACATGAAAAAGAGTCGACGGACTCAGTACGTTCGAGAAACGACGTTTCCAAGGAATGAGAAGCAAAGTAGAAAATCCTCGAGTAAGCCTAATTCAGGTTCACCGAGATCACCCAAGAGATCGAAGAAGACACTAGACTAGTCAACCAAGGCTAAATGATCCGAGTGTCCAGACTAGTTGGTATGGGTGCCCGGAGCACTAGGTTGCTTGAATGGACTCTTCCACATTGCGGATCAACTTCTGGGTCCACGTCAGCAATGGTCTAGGCGTCGGGAGCGGGTCCAGATGCTTGGAGATGGATAAAACATTATCACTTGGCTGTTGTATAGCCGTTGTGTGGAGATAGAGTTTTACCACGCTGGGGGGGTTGCCCGGAGAGGGTTCGGGTGTTGGATTATGTCATGTCAGCAAATGGTCAGATTCAACCGGTGAACTTATAAATAGAGTCCTAGTCTTCTCTATTTTGTATAACACACTCTTGTACTTCGAATTTCATACTGTTCTTTATTTTCGAACTTTATTTTCGTGTATGAGGCTTCTCTGCCTCCAACGTTTTGTTCGAGAAGAAGATCTTCATAGTGAGTCTACTTTCCTTGGAGTAGCAATCTCTGATTGTCAACTAAGTAAATTGTTTGTCTCGTACTCTTCTTAATTCTTTTATATTGTTGTTAAGTATGTAATTATTTAAACGCAATGGTTTGAGAAAGGTATACTTTTTTTTTTACAGGACAATTCACCCTCTCTTGTCGGTCGCACGGGATCTTCACTATATAGACACTCATAAGGTAACGACAAAGGGCTCTAAATTCTCTTCAACTCTATCAAGTTTTACTCTTCCTCTCCATCTCTATTCTTCATACCAGCACAAGTAAATCCTAACTTGAACATTGGAGTGCCCCTAGGATTCATCGCTCTGCTAGTCTAACCCTCTCTTTGACTGCATCTCAAGTCTTTTTACCCCCTTTCACTGACGATGTTCAGAGCTCGTGCACATCAGTAATTTCATTGACCGATGACTTGACCATATTTAATTTGGCCGGAACAATTAACAAAGCTGTTTTTACTTATTTTATTGTAAGTCTATAATTTTAGATTTCGCCTAACAGTTTTTTCCTTCAATCAAATAAACCATAATTATATCCATCAAATAAGAGGAACCCGAGTGGATACATATGCTTTGCCTCTTAGAATACACAATAAAGAACTCAGTTCCCTTTAAACACTAAAGATCATATCCTAACAAGGTGACAGTAATCCAATTCCACAACACACTCATAATTATGCTGAGATGAATTACCTTCCTTCCCTGTAAGCCATGACTCCCATAATTTCCACAAATGGCTTATAAATTGCAGGGTTGAATACTTACTATATATATACATATATATATATATATATATATATATAGTATAGTGCGGGTGCTGCCTGATGAGCTACCTCGGCGTCCGACAAGCCTTAATTCCTTGATGAGCTCAGTTAGAATTGCCCACCCTCGAAGGTCTGGCCGAATTGCCACCCGGCCGGTGCCACGTCGAAGCTGGTGACCGTCCGTCCGTCGCTGGTCGTTACCTGGAAGGAGAGACTCTGTCCGTCGAGCAACGAGTTACTCTGCCAGTTTTGGCCCCAGTTGCGCGACATCGCTTGCCACCCGCCCTTGGACCCCTTGATCGACACGGAGTGCACGTCGCCGGCTCCGGCCACGTTCGTGATCAAGACCAAGTTGAAGAAGGAATGGCCGTTGATGGTGAACCGTATTCCCCCCTTCTTCACGCAAGGCACCCTGTAGTGTACACAAACAAAAAACAGAGCTTCAGTGACTGATTGATTCCGGCGAGGGAAGTTAACGGAGAATGGAGCACCTGCGGAAGGAGACGGGGACGATGCCGGCGCGGTACTGCCCGATATGGAGGAACGCCGGCTGGGCGAGGTCGAAGTGCGGGCGCGGGGGATTGCACCAGCCGCCGTTGTCGCTGGGGAGGTCGTAGGTTGGAGGGCAGAAGTTGGTGGCGGTGACGATGATGGAGCCGGGGAGGCACGACTGGGGGTCGTCGGCGCACTGCAACTCGTAGCAGGAGCCGCAGCTGAGCCCGTCGTTGAACAGCGCCGTGCTGAGCGCCGCCGTGTTGGTGCCGTAGCCCGTGCTGTAGAGGTTCCCGTACCCGCAAGCGCCTCCTGCACGGCGAACAATCAATCCAATTAAAGTCTGCAAATTTTAGAGATCGCAGGAACATTTCTTAGACTTGTGGAAATAGAGCTGACCCATGGTGCCGGAGGCGTCGCTGCCGCCGTAGAAGGTGGCGTGGGCGGATTCCCACCCGTAGGAGTCCGCAAAGACGTAGCCGGATAAGAGAAAGAAGAAGTGGAGAAAGAAGAGAGCGCCGGCGGCCATCTGAGGAAAGAACAGGGGATCGAAGTGAAGACTGGCTGTTGGTTGCTGTGTGGACTTGTGGCGATGAAGGAGGGGCATTTATAGGAATGGTGGCGATGGGCGGCGCGGCGCTGCGGGGGGCAGAGAGACAAAAACGAGCTTTGGCTGCCCGCCGGAGAGCGACGGCGGGCACATGGAGCGGTGGCAGTTGGAGTGGCAACTGCCGGGGGTGGGTGAGGTCCCCCATCCACATGCGTTGCCGTGGAACGTCGATCCCCGTCGTCTCCGCCGTTGTTATCAACAGCATGCTACAGTTTGCAAGAAATGACAGAAATCCATATCAGTCATTGTTCATGTATCCACAATAATTGCCCTGTGTACAATGGCGCAGCAAGTGGCGCAACTATTAAAGTTACTATCGTCTAAATTCATTACTGACAATACAGAATACTGAATACATTAGTGCACCGATCGAACCATATTTTTATTTATTCAAATGGTGTTATATACTATAATATAATTTATAATAACATACGGATATAACAACTATAATATATAATAACAACTAAATTTATTTTATTTTTAAAAATCTATATATACACCACTTATATATATAAAAAAATATATTCTTAATTTGTCTAGATTATTAGAAGGAAATACAAATCACTTCATTGCATTTGTCTTAAAATTATTACTAACAATGATTAGTTATGTATTACAATATTATTACCGCTGCTAATAGACTAATACAATAGTAGAGTAGCTAATTAGTGGCGTTATAATATTTCTATGATGAAATTGAGTATATTGTGGTGATTTTGATAAATTTAAATATTTTTTTATCAAGTTATATATATAACAATTGTACTAGCTAGTGTTGATAAGTGCATGAAATACTAACTATAGTGGTCGGGAGGGTCGAAACTCATTTAGATTCCTATTGAACTTATTCTCAATTGTATGGGACAGTCGTGAGGGAACTATTTGTAATATATCAAAAATATATATAATGATTAAAATTTAACATAATTAAATATATTTAGGAAAATAAATTTAAATTGATGTAAAATTAAGAGGAAAATAGATTTATATGAATTTATAAAATTTACTAAATTTTTTATAGATTTTATAAGAGTCTTTTTATATTTTATGGGAATAAAGGATAAAAGTGAAATCTGTTTAGCTATTCTATTTAAAGGAAGAAATGTTGAATTTCCATATATCATTTTTATTTCCCTAAACCTAATCTCGCGACACCTTCTCCCTCGTGATTGTCGTGACTGCGCTACCTCGATCACCGATGCCGCCGTCCCCATGAGTCGACCACTGTCTGGCTTTCCCAATCACGTGCTATCGCCATGCGTCATTGTTGCACGCCATCGCCCCGTGCCACAGCCGCGGTCTGCCATCGTGGCGTGCTACCATGGTTGCAAGCCTTTGTCCCCTATGCTACCGTCGTCCGCCCTCGGCCGGAGAACCCCCTCCTCCGTCACCGAAAATGAACAGCGAGCTCCAAGGTTGGCGCGTCTTCGTGGATCCCTGTTGCAAGCAATCAGCAATGCAAGCTGCCTTTCTTTCCCCCTCCGTGACCAGATCAACCGTCACCACCTCTTGGTCGCCATCTCCCCCATCATGAGACGCCGTCGCCTATAGACGGTTGGCCACCAGCAGAGCTGCTACTATTCTCCTAAATTCACGTTGAGAACCATTGTCGGGAACCACGGTAATAATACGATTTAATTAATTGATTTGAGTTATGCTTTAATATAATATTTAATTGGATATTTGGGATTGATTAATGATCAATTAACTGAGGGTTAATGTAATTGGTGCTATTCTTCATATTACAACTAATTTCCTATGGAATCATGTAACTGGCTGGGTTATTTAAGAATTGGACAGGTTAAGTAATTGATCAACCTATTACTAAATTGAAAGTTTGTAAATTAATTAAGTTGCTTATAAATCAGAATGGTTAATATAAGATTGATTAATAAATCATTTGATAAGAGAGTTATTAAAGGTAATTAAATTTAAAATATTAACAGTGCTATTAATTGATTATTAATTTAGGTTTTAATTAAAGAGTGATTTGATTAATGAATGCTTAATGGTTAATTAACTCACTTAGGGTTAATCTGATTATTAAATGGATAATTGATTAGATATCAATTATGAGTTAACTAGGTTAGTTTAATTAAACAGAGAGTTAACTGAATGATTAATAGGATTACTCTAGTACTTTGATTGGCTTTGTATCCTATATTTGTAGGAGTTGAGCTCGATGCGATCTCTTGGACTTGAAGACGGTTAGAACGGTCTACAATAAAGGTGGATAGTTCTTACTTTGACCTCTACAGGTTCTTTGATCTTAGTGCATGATTATTTATTGTTATATATTGATTAGACAATAATTATTACTTACCTTAACTCCACTCTATTTGCTTCTTGAGTTGACACTTAATTGCTTGTACTTAGTTTGATCTATTTGATATCCATGTAGTTTCGTTTGCTATCCATGCTATTTATTGTTATTTATACTTATACCTTTAGGTAGCAATACCGTAGTATAGAATATTGAGTATCCTACTAGAACTTTACTTGTTATGTAGGCTCATGTCTATACATTAGTAAGATTATAACGTAGTGTAGAATATTGAGTATCCTACTAGACCTTTGCTTGTTATGTATGCCCATGCCTATACATTAGTAAGATTATATCGTAGTGTAAGATATTGAGAATCCTATTAGATATTTGCTTATTATTTAAGCTCATGCTTATACAACAGTAAGACCATACCGTAGTGTAGGATATCGAGTATCATACTAGACCTTTATTTGTGATTTAGGCTCATGCCTATATATTAGTGAGGTTAGACTATAGGGTAACTTGAAACACATTGTCCTTGGATGGATTGCTACTGCTAATTTTATTATTATGGCTTGGTATATGTATATATCTTATCTGCCTACGGGGCCATCTATGGTAGAGTATTCTCCCACAAACAGTAGTCACTTATACATCCTATTTGCCCATGGGATCATCCATGATAGAGCGTTCTCCTGCAGACAGTGACCATTTACATACCTTGGTTGCTCACGGGACCATTCATGGTAAAGCATTCTCCTGTAGTCAGTGGTTGAGGATCTAGATAGCTACCTTACCATGTCCATCCATAAGATCATCTATAGTAGAGTGTTCTCCCGCAGAAAGTGACTATTTATACACCCTAACTGATCACAAGACACATTCATGGTAGCATGTTGTTGCGCGTATACAGGACTTGTTATGTACTTGTTATATGCTAGTTGTGTATTTGTTTGTGCAGAATTTGGATGTACTGTATGTACTCCCGATTTATTGATTTTACCTGGTTGAGTATGTTAATAGATGATTATGTAATTATTTATGTTTTCATTAGAAGTTACTTATATTGATTCTCTTACTTTGTAGTAAGTATTTTACTTGAGATTGCATTCCTTTGATCTTTTTATATTTAGTATCATGCACTATCTTCTTATACCCACTGAGTTGTTATACTCACTACCCCTTACTTTTTCTTTGACTTTCAGGTTAGTAGATAGAGGATGTATTCTGTTGCTTAGTGATCCTAGCTGCTCGTCCCACTCATTCGGATTTCCTTTTGAGTTGCTTGGTTTATTTTCTGCTGCTTGTGCTTACAGTTCTCCTATTGTATCGATTTGAGCTTTGTTAGAATAATATGACTTTTATCTTGTGTAGTTGAGTATGTTCACATGTACATCTATACATATACATATCAACTTTTAATAACTTAGTTATTTTATATCACTTTGGTGTTTGTGTTAGCTTTAGATAGTTTGATATCAGTTATTTTCTTATATTGTCACTAGAGAGTACTGTCTGATTTGATGGACAAATATACCCTTGGGGCGTGACACTGCTAAGATGTCGGTACAACATTTTAGAGTTGTTAGACATGTTGATATGTGACAGAGTGAATTGATTCATAAAAAATCCAGTATCTTACAGATTGGAGTAGGCCTGTCTGCTAGCTTGACAAGCTAGATCCCCAAACCAACCCAATGTGGATTGTGGATTAAATAGGCTAACCCACCAAAAAATATAAAAATATTAAAAAACTTAAAATTTTTAAGGTTGGGTTACATGTTAGGTGGGCTAGCCCATAAGCCCATTGAATTTTTCAATGTAATCTTAATTATGTTTTTCTTCACAACCCACGGGCTAACCCGAACCCCCTATGGACCAACCCACCTGGACCCTCAATTCATGCAATTTGGTCCATTTAGGGAAAATTTATAGATGGTTAACTAAATAAGAATACCATACTGCAAGTGTTGGTGCAACTTTAGGTCAAGGTTGACCTGGGTGACCCGACTCGAGTTGACCTGACTCGAGGTATATTTTGATGTTTGACAAGAATGGAGAAGTTATATTTTGATATTTGACAAGAATAGGAACTTGGGGGGATTGTGGGTGCAACCTTTGGTCAATGTTGACCCGACTTGAGTTGACCTGATTCGGGAAAAGTCCAAGTATGAAGACTTGGCACGGAAAGGTCCAAGCAGGGAGCTTGGCACGGGAAAAGTCCAAGTATGGAGACTTGGCACAGAAAAATCCAAGCAGGGAGCTTGGCACGGGAAAAGTCCAAGCAGGGAGCTTGGCATGGGAAAAGTCCAAGTATGGAGACTTGGCACGGAAAAGTCCAAGCAGGGAGCTTGGCACGGGAAAAGTCTAAGCAGGGAGCTGGGCATGGGGAAAAGTCCAAGTATGGAAGCTTGGCATGGGAGGTCGGAGAGGGCTCGGTAGCTCGTTCTCCGGACTAGGTCAGAGAGGGCTCGGTAGCTCGTTCTCTGGACTGGATGGAGTCGGAGAGGGCTCGGTAACTCGTTCTCCGGACTAGGTCAGAGAGGGCTCGGTAGCTCGTTCTCTGGACCGGACGAAGTTGGAGAGGGCTCGGTAGCTCGTTCTCTGGACCGGACGTGGAAGTCGGAGAGGGCTCGGTAGCTCGTTCTCCGGACTAGGTCAGAGAGGGCTCGGTAGCTCGTTCTCTGGACTGGATGGAGTCGGAGAGGGCTCGGTAGCTCGTTCTCCGGACTAGGTCAGAGAGGGCTCGGTAGCTCGTTCTCTGGACCGGACGAAGTTGGAGAGGGCTCGGTAGCTCGTTCTCTGGACTAGGTCAGAGAGGGCTTGGTAGCTCATTTTCTGGACCGGATGTGGAAGTCGGAGAGGGCTCGGTAGCTCGTTCTCTAGATCAGGAAGGCTTTAGGGTTTAAGGCTGGGAAATTGGATCGGTCTGCTGACCGATCCAGTGATACTATGGGTATCTGGATCGGTCTGCTGACCGATCCAGTGATACACTGATTCTCACTGTGGGTCATCTGATCGGTCTGATGACCGATCAGTAAACAAACAGATTGGGAGAAGGAATAGGAGGGATCGGTCTGTGGACCGATCCACCTATGGCATGATCGGTCCACAGACCGATCAGGGATCGGCAACAACTCTCTGTGAGAGTTGGGATCGGTCTGAGGACCGATCAGCCTAGGGCCTGATCGGTCCCATGACCGATCAGACCCATCCTTGACCGATCAGGGTGGAGCCTGATCGGTCCAGGCCTATCCGTTGAGTCACAACGGCTAGATTTCTGTCTTCTTCTTCGCAGGTTTTGATTTAAGGTGCAGGGCCTCTACTGTTGGTTTGTGGTTCTTCTTGCTTCTTCTTGTTCCTTGCGATCAGAGCTTTGCTGAGCTCTCCATTACTGAAGCTTCATGTGAGCTTCCCTCGGCTGGGTCTCCAACTGATAGTTGTTGCTGTGGTTGGCCTCCGTGAAGTTGTTGCTTCATCAACAGTCGACAAGAAGGCAAGCAAACTAGTGTTTTTACATTCATATTGTTCTTGGCTTCTTGCTGTATTTCTTGTATACTGATCTTGCTGTTGCAAGAGAGATTATGGCGAGGTTTCTCCACCCAGAAGGAGTTTTTATTAGCCGGTTCTCCGAGGTCTCATCCACCGACGGATTGATAGGATTCGTCCACCTTACGGACACGCCGAGGAGTAGGAGTATCATCTCCGAACCTCATTATATCGTCGCGTTTGAGGTTTGATCTTCTTCATTTTCGTTTTTATCTTTTATTTCTGCTGCGCTAACTAAAATTGTAGGAAGAAACGTGAATTTGGGGTCGGCTATTCACACCCCCCCCCCTCTCTAGCCGCGTCCGAAGGTCCTAACAAGTGGTATTAGAGCGAGGTCGCTCTTCGTCGGATTAACACCCGGGGGAGCACGAGCTAGAGAATGGATCAACTTGGAGAAGACGTCACGATTCCACCCTTCTACGATCGCGACGACTTCGCGTATTGGAAGGTAAGAATGAAGTATTTTCTTATGACTAACCTAGTAAATTGGAATTGTGTACAAGTAGGTTTTATTCCTCCGGTGGATAAAGAAGGAGAACCTCTCGAGAAGAAGAAGTGGACGAAGGAACAAATCCACCAATCCATAATCAACGACGAGGTAACGAAAATCTTTGAATTTTCATTACCTAATGATATCTTGTGTAAGATAGGTGGATACAACAATGCCAAGGAGTTGTGGAACAACTTGGCTAACTTCCATGAGAAGAGCTCCAATTCAAGTCATGAAGAGGAGTCAAGTGAGCCAAGTAGCTCACATCATGGAAATATGAAATTAGAAGTTGAGGGCTACTCAACATCTAAGGAAGAAGAGGAGGAGAGTTCTTCTTCAAGATTGGAGCAAGAAGAAGAAGCCTCTACCTCCGGAAGGGATGAAGGAGAGAGCTTATATCCATCCTCAACCTTAGGTAACTCAAGCAACTTAATCTTAAGTAAATTACATATAATGTGCTTTGAGTGTAGGGATTATGGGCATTACAAGAGTAAATGTCCAAAGAGGATTAGGAAGACTCTACCGGCGCCAAAGGTCAAGGAAGCCGGAGTCCCGATACGCAAGGGCAAGGAGCACGTGGTGTGCTTCCAATGCAAGCAAAGGGGACATTATAGGAGTCAATGTCCAAGGGGGAGGCAACCTCACAAGGACAAGAGACCAAGCACATCTATGGGGGGAGCTAAGGCAAACCCTAAGGTATCCTTTAAGGCACATTCTTGCAATTCTAATAAGATACATGCTAGTAGTTTTATTGCAATTGTCAATAATGATAAGCATGATAACCATAGAAACCGATACATGTACTTAGGTGCCAAACATGTTAGCCTAGATAAGGACAATGCTAGAAATGCCAACCCTAGAGTTAACTCATCTAAGGTTAAGGAAAACCTAGATAGGAATCCCAAAACAACTAGACATATGCCTAGGAATACCTCAAAGAAAAATGGAAAATTAAAGCTTGAGGTATTAAAGAAGGAAAATCAAGTCTTGAGGTCAAGACTTGACACTTTAGAAAAGGCTCTTAAGAATTTGGAGAAGTCAACTCTAGGGTCTAAGGGTCAAAAATCAAAGCCCAAGGACATGAGAGGTTTGGGTCACAAACCTAAGTCTCAAGTGGTCAAGCCCACGTATCATAATGTTCATTCGATTATGGAACAAGACCTAGGGTTAGGAAGACCATCACCAAGGTCACAAGGGGAGTCACCCCTAGAGTTGATCTTGATGAGTCCCAAATGACCAAGGCTTTAAAGCCTAGGAGGGTCATTAGGAGGGTTGCTAGGGAAGTCATCCCTAGTGAATATTTAGTGAACCCAATGAGCTCAAATAGGTATTGGGTTCCTAGGAGCGTGATTCCTTCACGCTAGATGGTTTAGGGTGTGCCAACCTTAATTGGATAGGTAGTTAACCTACTCATGGTAAAAGGTGGCATTTTAGGAATTTTCAAGGTGTAATCAAGCCTTGAAAATGAAATTAAAAATTATTCCTAAGGTGATTAGGATGTGCCAACCACATTTGAGGAGTTTTCTAGGGTTAATCTAATTGGCACATAGTGATCTAAAAATCTTTAGTATATGATTTTAGGTCTATTGCACTTAGGAATATAGAATTTATGGTAAAATGATCAAAATTATCAAAAATGGCAACTAAGGCTAGAATTAGGTATTTTCTATACCTTTATATGTTATTTGTCATACATTGTTTGTCATATGCCATGTCATGACATCATATTTATTTTATTATCATTTGAAATGTCATGATAATGCTTAGGTTAGTTATATGTCATGCCTTATTTAAGTTTCATACTTGATGACATGACATCATTGTTGGAACCCCAAGGTGTTTTGATGTGATCAAACAAGCTAAGTTAGGTCCTGCGTTTGTTTAACCCTTGTGTCTAAGTGTGCAGGAGCTTAGGAACACAGGAAGTCGAGCGGAAGACGCGGCTAGCGAGAAGGACGGCACGGGAGAGAGCCGACGGGCTCGGTGCGTCTGAGGGACGAGGTGTCCGCGGAAGAGTACACCGGTGGACGAGAAGAGAGTGCGCGGCGCTCGAGGGACGAGAAACCGGGAAGGAAGGCTACTCGAGGAGAAGGCCGGAACATGGGTTCGGGTGAGCCCTATTCCGGAAGGTCGAGATCACCCAAGCTAGCGGAGCCGGAGCGAACAGACCCGGACCGAGACTGGGACTTAACGGAGAAGTCATCCCGGACAAAAAGTCAACCGCAGTTGACTTTTTGCTCCGGGGCGCCCGGAACCATTCCGGGCGCCCGGAGCATGATTTTGACCAGGATCGCGATTTTCGCAATCTGACCGTTGGGGGATAAAGTTTATCCCCCCGGGGGCGCCCGGAACCACTTTCAGGCGCCCGGACCAGTACTATAAATAAAGTACTGATCCGTACATTAAGTGTAACTACTTGTAATCCAGTGCTTTCATTTGTGTTATTTCTTTCTGTACTTTCAACGCTGTAAGAGGCTACTCCGCCCAGAGGAGAATCAATTAGTGCGCCTTCTTTGCCTTGGATTAGCAATCCTCTGATTGCAAACCAAGTAATTCCTATGTGTCTATTTTCTATTTTAATTAGTCTCTGCCTTTTTTAATTACAAGTTCTTTTAAGTTAGTTGAATATCCGAGAAGGGTTTTTGGTTTTATTTTGTAGGGTAATTCACCCCTCCCCTCTTGCCGGCCTCCAAAGGGACCTACAAGTGGTATCAAAGCCAGGCGCTTCAGGAGGACTAACCGCCGATCGAAGCAACAAGATGGCCTGACCAAGCATCGTTCCACCAAAATTCGAGGGGAACTTCGCAGACCGGAAGTGTCGTATGGAGGTATTCCTAAAAACAGATTTTGAAATTCGGTTTATTATGAAATATGGTTTTGTAGCTCCAATAGATAAAGATGGAAAAGAAAAAGAAGAGAGCGATTGGACAAAGAAGGAGCAGAATGAGTCGGTAGCAAACAGCCGTGTGGAACATCACCTGCTGAGCGTGTTACCACCTCAAGAGGTCAACCGCATTGGAAACTATTTATCTGCTAAAGAACTTTGGAAGAAGTTCTTGGAACTCCACGAAGGCACGTCCGAAGCAAAGCTCGCTAGAAGGGACATCCTCCGCAACAAACTGATGAACATCCGTCTGGAGAAAGGTGAGAAAGTAGCTGGTTTACACGCAAAGGTAAAAGAACTAGTTACTAGTCTCAAGAACCTCGGTGAAACGGTAACAAACCGGGACACTATACGCTACGCGCTCAACGCGTTTCCAAGAACTCCGGAATGGACATCAATCGTCGACGCCTACTACATCTCAAAAGACCTGGAGGTAAGCACTTTAGAAGAGTTGTTTTCTACTCTAGAATTGCATGAAACCAGGTATGCAGGAACGACAAAGGATACAACCCAGACTATGGCGCTGAACGCAACCCAGAAGGATGAACTCGAGTCAGACTCCGAAGACGATCAAGAAGCATACATGGTAAGAAATTTTAAAAAGTTTTTTAGATCTAATAAATTTAAAATGCAGAATAAAATGAATCAAAAAGGTGGAAGAAAGGTGCGGTGCTACCAGTGTCAGAAGGAGGGACACCTAAGAGAAGACTGCCAAGAACTCAAAAGGCCAAAAGGAAGTCTCCCAAGAAACACAACCTAAAAGCAACTTGGGACGACACTTCTTCATCCGAATCAGAAGCTCAAGAATATGCCGGAATAGCACTAATGGCAAGCTACGATAGACAAAGTATATCAGAACCTAGCATCGATGAAGGGGGAGCGACCTCGGATGAAAGCAGTGAAGCAGGGGGAGATTCAGGCTTCAAGTCCGACATGGTAAGTGAGGTATGCCTCTTACCCCCTGATCAGCTTTACTCTGGTATCAAAGCTATGACTAAATCCATGTATAAATTAGAAAATAAAAATGTCAAATTAGAAAATGAAATTTTAGAAACAAAGAGAATTTTGGCAAAATCATGTCTTATAGAGGATTTTGAAAAATTGAAAATTGAAAATGAAAAACTAAAAGAAGAAATAGAAAGATTGAAAAAATCTAATGGTTCAAATATTCCTACTTTTAGAAATTTAAATTGGTATTATAGATTTCATCAAAGTCAAATTAGAAATATATCAAAAATCTATATACTCAGGAAATACTTGGTTAATCCTGTAGGTAGGAACCTTTACTGGATTCCAAAAACCTGTTTAACTTAAAATTAAAGTCAGACTTAGTATTTTCAGCAAGGAAATTAAAATTTCTTTATGAGGCTTTGTCTAAGGAAGTGGTTGTTGCTCCAATAACCAAGAAGGCTTAGTGCCTCGCCATGACCTGGAAGCCAACTATCGAAATGAAAAGTTTAATTAACTAACTGAAAAAGCATTAATTTAAATTACTTAATGCGTTAAAAGAGTTATTCAATTTGTGTTAGAAAATATTTAAAAACTTTCTAACTTAACTTAGAAATTCTTTATTATCTTAGAAATTTTCATGAAAATTGACTTAGAATTTTTTAAAGTTAACTTAGATTTTTTAAAAATTGCCTTATCATTTTTTTTTAAAAAAAAATTGACTAAGAATTGTTTCTTATGAATATTCACTTAGAATTTTTTTTTTAAAAAAAAAATTAGAAAATTTTTTTTGGGAATGCTGAGATAAGTTTTAAACTTAAATTTTTTTTAACACTTATGACTGTTCTTATCTAAAAAATATTTTTTTTCAAACGAAAAATTCTGAAGAGTGTCTTTACTAAATATTTCACACTTAAAAGTTCTTGTCTGAATTTACCTTACACTTGTTTATAGCCCCAATTTTTATGTGATCAAAGGGGGAGAAGTATGTTATGTTAAGTCTAGGGGGAGGTACTATAATTTTTCAATTGAAAAATATTTGGACTTATTTTAATATAAATTGTTTTTATTGCATATGGTTACCCTAACTTAACTTGGGTTGCTCACATCAAAAAGGGGGAGATTATTGGAACCCCAAGGTGTTTTGATGTGATCAAACAAGCTAAGTTAGGTCCTGCGTTTGTTTAACCCTTGTGTCTAAGTGTGCAGGAGCTTAGGAACACAGGAAGTCGAGCGGAAGACGCGGCTAGCGAGAAGGACGGCACGGGAGAGAGCCGACGGGCTCGGTGCGTCTGAGGGACGAGGTGTCCGCGGAAGAGTACACCGGTGGACGAGAAGAGCGTGCGCGGCGCTCGAGGGACGAGAAACCGGGAAGGAAGGCTGCTCGAGGAGAAGGCCGGAACATGGGTTCGGGTGAGCCCTATTCCGGAAGGTCGAGATCACCTAAGTTAGCGGAGCCGGAGCGAACAGACCCGGACCGAGACTGGGACTTAACGGAGAAGTCATCCCGGACAAAAAGTCAACCACAGTTGACTTTTTGCTCCGGGGCGCCCGGAACCATTCCGGGCGCCCGGAGCTGTCCGGGGCGCCCGGAATGCTTCCGGGCGCCCGAAGCATGATTTTGACCAGGATCGCGATTTTCGCAATCTGACCGTTGGGGGATAAAGTTTATCCCCCCGGGGGCGCTCGAAACCACTTTCAGGCGCCCCGACCAGTACTATAAATAAAGTACTGATCCGTACATTAAGTGTAACTACTTGTAATCCAGTGCTTTCATTTGTGTTATTTCTTTCTGTACTTTCAACGCTGTAAGAGGCTATTCCGCCCAGAGGAGAATCAATTAGTGCGCCTTCTTTGCCTTGGATTAGCAATCCTCTGATTGCAAACCAAGTAATTCCTCTGTGTCTATTTTCTGTTTTAATTAGTCTCTTCCTTTTTTAATTACAAGTTCTTTTAAGTTAGTTGAATATCCGAGAAGGGTTTTTGGTTTTATTTTGTAGGGCAATTCACCCCTCCCCTCTTGCCGGCCTCCAAAGGGACCTACAATCATGACATTGGCACATGTTTCCACTTATGATATTATTTTATGCCATGTCATCATCTCTTGCATTTATGATCAATTAATTTGATTTAAGGATAGAAACACAATTTGATATGGAGATCAAATTGTTGTTTAGAAAATGCATGAGAACTTAGCTTAAGATGACCTAAACCCATATCTCACATCAAAATTGACTTGGATGTGTTTGATACACCTTAGATGTGTGTGAGATATTAGGATTATGAGTTAGAATCAAGGTGCATAGTTCTTGTACCTAGATGAGCCTAATTCGAATTTGAGGATCATAGGGAAAACTTGTGTACAAGTCATGTACATTTAGCCCTAAGATTGTGGTCCTAAATTGAATGGTTTAAGATCATTTCAAAATTGATTTGAAAAACCTTGATGAAGCTTTTCTAGTGATAGCATTCATCATTGAGCAAGTTGATACAAAGATGGATTAACCTTGAGCTATTTCAAAGTCTTTCGAACTTTGTATCAAGATTAAAAAATGGGAGTTATTTTCATAGAAAACTATTTTTCCATGATAATATATGTTATGAGGAATGTATCCTAAAAATTTTACAATTTTTGGAATTTTATATAATTTTTTAGGGGTTTCTGAATTTCGGGAAAAAAATTAGAAATTCTTATCAGAGAATTGTGGACCGATCAGAGAAGATTCTGATCGGTCCAGGGAAGTCTGGATCGGTCACTGGACCGATCCAGCGTGGATCGTCGGTGACCGATCCTGAGTCCCGATCGGTGACCGATCGAAGGCACAAAATGCTGATTTTCGACTGTTGTCTGAAATTTCAGCTATGGAAGTTGGTGCTTTAGATTTCTAAAGAGTTGAAACTCTCCAAGACATTGTTGGTGCAATGGTCAAGGAGGAGTTGAACTTTAGGGGGAGTTTTACCTAATGGTCAAGGGGGAGTTGACTTTTAGGGGGAATTTTTGCTCGTCAAGTTTTTTTTAATAAGTGATTATCACTAAGTTGATTGTTGATTTTAGTATCAAGGGGGAAATTAAGGGTTTCAATGAAAGGTATGGGACTTTCATTAGGAAGAAACTCTTGACCTTGATTCACTCCTTTTTGATGTGTGTCAAAAAGGGGGAGAATGTCTAGAGAATGTTCAAGGAAGAACATTGGAGTTTGGGGAGAATGTTCAGAGAATGTTCAAGGGAGAACATTGGAGAACTATTGGAAAACCTAAGTTAGGTTATCGGGTTAACCTAACTTGATTATGGTTTTTGTCAAACATCAAAAAGGGGGAGATTGTTGGTGCAACCTTAGGTCAAGGTTGACCTGGATGACCCGACTCGAGTTGACCTGACTCGAGGTATATTTTGATGTTTTACAAGAATGGAGAAGTTATATTTTGATATTTGACAAGAATAGGAACTTGGGGGGATTGTGGGTGCAACTTTTGGTCAAGGTTGACCTGGTTGACCCGACTTGAGTTGACCTGATTCGGGAAAAGTCCAAGTATGGAGACTTGGCACGGAAAGGTCCAAGCAGGGAGCTTGGCACGGGAAAAGTCCAAGTATGGAGACTTGGCACGGAAAAGTCCAAGCAGGGAGCTTGGCACGGGAAAAGTCCAAGCAGGGAGCTTGGCACGGGAAAAGTCCAAGTATGGAGACTTGGCACGGAAAAGTCCAAGCAGGGAGCTTGGCACGGGAAAAGTCCAAGCAGGGAGCTGGGCATGGGGAAAAGTCCAAGTATGGAAGCTTGGCATGGGAGGTCGGAGAGGGCTCGGTAGCTTGTTCTCCGGACTAGGTCAGAGAGGGCTCGGTAGCTCGTTCTCTGGACTGGATGGAGTCGGAGAGGGCTCGGTAGCTCGTTCTCCGGACTAGGTCAGAGAGGGCTCGGTAGCTCGTTCTCTGGACCGGACGAAGTTGGAGAGGGCTCGGTAGCTCGTTCTCTGGACTAGGTCAGAGAGGTCGCTGGACCGGATGTGGAAGTCGGAGAGGGCTCGGTGGCTCTCTCGACTAGGTCGAGAGGACCTCGGAGCTCGTTCTCTGGATGGATGGAGTCGGAGAGGGCTCGTAGCTCGTTCTCCGGACTAGGCCGAGAGGGCTCTGTAGCTCGTTCTCGGACCAGAGGGCTGAGAGGGCTCGGTAGCTCGCTCTGGACCTAGGTCGGAGAGGGCTCTCTGGACCAGACGTGGAAGTCGGAGAGGGCTCGGTAGCTCGTTCTCCGGACTAGGTCAGAGAGGGCTCGGTAGCTCGTTCTCTAGATCAGGAAGGCTTTAGGTTTAAGGCTGGGAAATTGGATCGGTCTGCTGACCGATCCAGTGATACTATGGGTATCTGGATCGGTCTGCTGACCGATCCAGTGATACACTGATTCTCACTGTGGGTCATCTGATCGGTCTGGTGACCGATCAGTAAACAAACAGATTGGGAGAAGGAATAGGAGGGATCGGTCTGTGGACCGATCCACCTATGGCCTGATCGGTCCACAGACCGATCAGGGATCGGCAACAACTCTCTGTGAGAGTTGGGATCGGTCTGGGGACCGATCAGCCTAGGGTCTGATCGATCCCATGACTGATCAGACCCACCCTGGACCGATCAGGGTGGAGCCTGATCGGTCCAGGCCTAGCCGTTGAGTCACAACGGCTAGATTTCTTTCTTCTTCTTCGTAGGTTTTGATTTAAGGTGCAGGGCCTCTACTGATGGTTTGTGGTTCTTCTTGCTTCTTCTTGTTCCTTGCGATCAGAGCTTTGCTGAGCTCTCCATTACTGAAGCTTCATGTGAGCTTCCCTCGGCTGGGTCTCCAACTGATAGTTGCTGCTGTGGTTGGCCTCCGTGAAGTTGCTGCTTCATCAACAGTCGATAAGAAGGCAAGCAAACCAGTGTTTTTACATTCATATTGTTCTTGGCTTCTTGCTGTATTTCTTGTACGCTGATCTTGCTGTTGCAAGAGAGATTGTGGCGAGGTTTCTCCACCCAGAAGGAGTTTTATTAGCCGGTTCTCCGGGGTCTCATCCACCGACGGATTGATAGGATTCGTCCACCTTACGGACACACCGAGGAGTAGGAGTATCATCTCCGAACCTCGTTATATCATCGCGTTTGAGGTTTGATCTTCTCCATTTTCATTTCTATCTTTTATTTCCACTGCGCTAACTAAAATTGTAGGAAGAAACGTGAATTTGGGGTCGGCTATTCACACCCCCCCCTCTCTAGCCGCGTCCGAAGGTCCTAACAGCAAGAACATAAATACTCTTAAATTGTGATGAGGGCAAACCCTACATAAAGTATGTTGACTTCTCTAATCAAACATTTATTCCATTTTATTTGTTTACTTGATATCCCAATTGTCTTGAAATTACCTTCTTTCCTAACTTATATAAACAACTATATCCACAAAATCTATCAATAGGTACAAGTGAGGTAACTGAAAAGTTAGAAGTCGAAATTTACATTATGGTTTCAAATATATGTAAGTTACAGAATTTTTTTAAAATTTTAGCTCATGTGCATTAAGTCTGGTCCTAATTTATATCATAACTATTTTTATAGGTGAATACCATAGAATATTAAACATGCAAGATGATAGGATAATGAATCTTGTATCAGGACCCCCTCCATAAAATAATGGTGTACACTAATTACCCTGTTAATTGTCTCAAATTCCACATGGAAAAACAAGATTCACGGAGATTAACATATACTTCCGGTGTTTGCGTTAAAGAATCTATCGACAACAGTAACACTGAGTTTGATTACTATGGTAGACTTGACAAAATCATAGAGGTTGAATATCCTACATTACCTATAAAAAAGCATGTGTTATTCAAATGTTCATGGTTTAATCCAACCCCAAGAATAGATATCCGAATACATCAAAACTATAATTTAATTGAGGTTAATATAAACAAAAGGTTCAACAAGTTTGAACCTTTCATTTTCGGGGTACAAGTGAGTCAAGTTTTCTATCTTGAATACCCTATGAAAAGAAGAAGATCTAGTGAATAGTTATCTATTGGTTGAATGAAGGCTCACCGACCATAGAAATGTCGAACGCCATCATTGCTCAAAACTATGATGATTTCAGAATGATGAAGTTGAGAGACATTCAGTTGATTCATAACTTCAATTCACATCTCAATTACGAGGAGATAGATGATGGAGAGATGTCTAGTAATGAGGATCTTATTGAACTAATAGAGTTTAGCAATAAGAACTTAAAAACTGTTAATATTGATTAGTCAGATGTTAATGATGATTAAATATTAGCATTATTGTTCATCATATAAGTTATACTTCCATATTATTTTATGCAAATATTATCATGTTAGTAATTTTATTATTATGTGTTGTAATATTATTTTGTAGATATTATCATGACAGAGTAGCAGGGAGTATCACTCTATGGTCATACTATGCTTAGGGCTATTAGGGAGTCATAAGTATTTTTTGTTATTAGTAATTCAAATTCATATATGACTTAATTTATAACATATTTTTCATACCTTAATATTTTTTCATGTAGTTTTACTCTAAATGGTCATCAAGTAGCGATATACATCAGAGGAAATTTTAAAGAAAGAATATGTATTTTTGGTACTGCATAAAGGCATATAGACTAGAAGACGAAGATTTTCTATTATAACAAATTTATGGTAAGTAAATTTAATATATTTAATATTGTATAATATATTTATCTTTAAATATACTAAATTTTTAACTTATAATTTTAGAAAAAAAATATACCTTAGAGGAAGGGCCTGAGACATAATTTATAGACACTTGGAATATATATTGTGAATAGAGACCTTCTATACTATATGAGAAAGAAGGACATGAGGTTTGCATATGTTTCAGACTAAATATGGGGACCATGGATGACCTGGGGCAAAAAGGTGGCAGTCAAATTCGAAAAAAACTCAAGCAAATAGAAATACAGAGTCAGGTGGCCTGAACACTGGAACTGCTCAACATACATCAGGATCCTGATATATTATAGAGCATGTTATGGATTTGATGAGTTTAATTTAAATTTATATAAGAAATTTTTTTATTTATTATCAAACTTGTATAATTTTAGCCCAACTTGTTTGTGTATGTAGGAACGTGCTCTAGATCGACAGTCCACTTTTGGAGGTCTTTATCAAGATTCATAAGAAAAAGGATGACACATTTGTTAATCCTCGATCCCAGGTCATACATGTAATATTATTAACTTTATTACATTTAATCATTTTTATCTTGATTAAGTTTAGAAATTGTGATCAAATTAAATATTCATTATATTATTTTTTCCGCACAGGATAAAATGTCAAATAAAGTGACTCAGGCATCTCAACCACCAGTAGAGGGGTGAGTCATAGCCTCTATCCACTGAGACAATAAATGAGATATATTATGATGTTGTCGATGGAAGAATGAAAAACTCCACCCTCTATGGTCTTAGCTCCTAGGCCAAAGTAGCATTTGATCGTTTGAGAACTCATAGGGGTCATGCTAGTTCTTCTTCTACTACTAAAGTGCATGCATTAAGATGCAAAAATCAAGATCTTCCCACTCAACTGGCCTCAATGGATCAGAGGATGGTCGTTCAGGAACAGAGGATGCTCGCAAAGGAACAGAGGAGGGCCACTGATGAGAAAAGGAGGGTCGAACAAGGCACGAATCAAGAAGTTGTCTTGGCTCAGATGCGAGTGGTGATTGCTAATTAAACCCCAACACCACATGGTTTTGAGTGATAGGAGAGTTAAAACCCATCAAACCTTGTTGACTAGCTTATTCTAAGATTTGTTCAACTATAACTTTTTTTTATTTATCATACATAAACCATGTAAAACATATTTATTATGTTTTCATATTCTAATATTTTCATTTCCAAAGATAATATTTTTTGGCACATTAGCACTAATAATCAAACTCATATTTGAATGTATGACAAATTGTTAAAGTTTTATGTTGTGTTCTAATCTATTTACCAAGTGTGCAGGACTGAAAGACTTAATGGATTTAAAGGACCAAATACTAGGTTGAAGTCCAGTCGAGTCAGGGAGGACCAGATGACTGGAAGGAAGTCCAGCTAGGTCAGAGAGGATCAAACAGTTTGAAAGAAGTCCTGTCGGGTTAGGGAGGACTAGACGACTGGTAAAGTCCAGATAGGGCATATGGTAGGAAGACTTGGTGGTTTAAGAGATCAAAGTCAACTCAGCCCATAAAAGGTAAGTAAAGGTAAGCAACTGGAAAAGAGATTCAATGAAAACACATTCCTTGTTGAGGGAATAGTAATATTTAATACTTATTTTTTGTATTATGCTTGTTGTACTAACTATGTAGTGTAGGAACGAAATTGCAAGTTAACTGGAAGAAGGACTTCCAAACGCCTGGTAAAGGTCCAAGAGCCTGGAGGTCCGGGTGCCCTAAGTGGATCTAGGCGCCTGGATTGGCTAAAACCCAACCACTCGTGAAGATGAGTTGGTGTGCTCTAAATGGCCAAGAAATGTCAGAGTGCAAGCACCTGGGGATGGTCCAGGCACCCGGAAGTGAATATAGGTGACTTAAACTTTAAATCTTGAACCAAACCATGTCTTGTCAAATGGTTGTTCCTCCTTTCAATTGTTATCTTCCTCAATTCCTACAAAATAAAATATAATAAAAAAATATCCAAAATACTTATAAAATATATAGGAATTGAAATGAAGACCAATAGAGATCTAAACTCATAAAACACACTAAAAGCACCAATTTTGATACATAAGAGGATAGAAACACCAATAAACCACACTAAGATAATGTCCAATGATGGTTATCAGTGGTTCAGGCGCCCGAAGATGGATCACTCAGTATCAAAGCAGAATCGCATAGGCTTCAGTGGAGGTGCTTGAGGATAGTCGAGGCACTTGAAAATGCTTATAAAAGGAGCTTCGACCAGCAACTTCAAGACATCAATTTCTACAACATTTCTATGCTTCAAGCTCTGTTACGCTAATCTGTCGCACTCAAGCCTCAACAACACAAAAATGACACAACGTCGCTATGTTCTCAAACGAGCCTAGACTTGGGTAACGTGTAGTTGTTGTTTTACATTACTCTCGCTTTCTTGTTGCATATTATAATCTAAGGTTGGTAGTCTTGTTACCAACTTATCTTTCATAAAGAAGCGATTTGATAGTGGATTATCCATTGGAAAGGTCAAAAGGGCCTAGGTCTTGAAGTAGAAGTCACCGAAGGCTCTAAACTAAGTAAAAAAATCATTGTGTTATATTTTATTTCTTTTTCATACTTAATTCTGCTACACACTCATATTTGAAGAAGTCGAAACTGAAACATTTTCAAAATACATGTAATTCACTCCCCCCCTCTCACGTGCAAACGATCTTATAAGTGGTATCAGAGCAAATTCACTTTAAATTGGTACAACCACCATTAGAGTAAGAGGTTCTTCTTGTTGTTTTTATTTGCTTCATATTTAATTTTGGTTTCTTCCAATTGCTCGAAATTGGTGCAACACCACTCGAGCTTTTATTCCGTGCCTTTTTCTTTCTTCCCACACTACTTACTCAAGACATAGTCTTGAAAACCTTCTTGAGTCTTTTCTATTTTAGAACTAATGGCTCAAAGTGAAGGCTACAACACTGCTCACCCTCCACTCTTCAGCGGGGGTGATTTCCCTTATTGGAAGAGAAGAATAGAGGTATACATGAAGATAGACATCGACTAGTGGTTTTTCATTCGATGAGGATACAAGGTGCCAATAGATGATATAACAAAACAAACACTTGACTCGAAGAACTAGAACCCAAAAATAAAGAAGAAGGCCCAAGTTGATTCAAAGGCACTGAACACTCTTCAATGTGGATTGACCAAGGAGGAACTCGACCAAGTCGGACCGTTCGAGAGCGTGAAAGAACTCTGAGACAACCTGATCGAGCTATATGAAAGCACAAGCGATGCTAAGGTAACAAAACATGACTTGTTGTTAAATAGTTTATTAAATATAAAAATACAGGATAGAGAAACTCACGTAAGGATCAAGGATATCTCCAACAAGCTACATCTGATTGGCCACCAATTGGAAAATATGGATATAATCAAGTATGCTCTTAACTCTTTTCCTCGAAATACACTATGGGCATTTATAGTAAACGTTTATAAAGTTTCAAGGAATTTGAATAAATTAAAATTAGACAAACTATTTTATGAGTTAGAACTTCATGAATAGACTAACTCAAAATAGGTTGAGAAGGGTATAACATTTCTTGCAGGTTTGGCAAAGGAGGTGAAAATAAGAATCTGAACTAAGCCTGAATCAGAAGATGAATTTGACTCAGAATTTGATGAAGAGGAGCAACTAGTGAACCTGGTTAGGAAAATATTTATAAGAAAAAAGAAGAACTTCACCAACAATGATCTGCAAAAAATGATCAAATCAATATCCAATGACGCAAAGGCAAACATCACTTGCCTTGGATGCAAAAAGAAGGGTCATTTCAAACACGAGTGTTTGGATTGAATAGAAGACAAGTACAAAAAGACAAAGAAGAAGAAGACGCTACAAGCTGTTAGGACCAAAAGTAGCTAGAGGGGGGGGGGGGGGGGGAATAGCTCGTCGCGTGCTCGTCGCTTGGCGTTGCTTGTTTCTTCAAGGATATGCAGCGGAAAATACAGAAACAAATACAACCACGCTAACACTAGGATTTTACTTGGTATCCACCTCCAAAGGAGGTGACTAATCCAAGGATCCACACCACGCACGCACCCTCCACTATGAAACACTCCTTTTTGGTAACTACCGAGGGCGGAGAAGCCCTACAACACTCTCAGTACAAGAAGAAGAAAGGATAGTAAAGATTAAGTAAAAGCTTACAAGAAATGCAGTGAAAAACCTAACCCTAACTTCTTCCTCTTGCAATGGATCCGCCTCTTGACTTGGAAAGCCTCCAAGAACCTTCAAGAACTGGCGATCACGTGCTTGTAGAGAGCTGTGGAGAAGCTGGTGAAGAGCTGGAATGAATCGGTGAAGAACTCGTAAAGAGATGCCGAAGACCACGCTCGCTTTAAACGACGCCAACGGTTTGATCCCGATCGATTCGAATGTTCGAATCGCGAGGCTGGATCGATCCACGGATCGATCCGGAGCGCCTCTGTCACAGAGCTGCGATCGATCCACGGATCGATCCGGCACTGTCGCGAAGATCGCCCGATCGATCGGCCGATCGATCGGGACCTCGGATCGATCCACGGATCGATCCGTGGCTCGTCACTGAGGCCGGATCGATCCATCGATCGATCGATCACCGGATCGATCCACGGATCGATCCAAGACTTGATTTTTGCCCAAAACCAAGTCCCAAACCTCCCTAACCAACATCCGGTCAACCTTGACTGTTGGTACATCATGCCTCGCATCCGGTCACCCTTGACCTGCCAGACTTCCCACCAAGTGTCCGGTCAATCCTTTGACCCACTTGGACTTTTACTCGTCGTGCAAGTATCCGGTCACTCCATTGACCTACTTGGACTTCCACCGATGTCGGTCAACCTTGACCCATCCGGACTTCCTTCCTTGCCAAGTATCCAGTCAATCCTTTGACCTACTTGACTTCCCAACACCGGATGTCCGATCATCCTCGATCCATCCGGATTTCCTTCCTGCCAAGTATCCATCAATCCTTTGACCTACTGACTTCCCAACACCGGATGTCCGATCATCCTTGATCCATCTGGATTTCCTTTGTCTGGCTTCACTCACCAGGACTTTCACCTAGCTTCACTCACTAGGGTTTTCCATCTGCCTAGCTTCACTCACTAGGACTTTCACCTGGCTTCACTCACCAGGATTTCCTTCTGCCTAGCTTCACTCACTAGGACTTTCACCTGGCTTCACTCACCAGGATTTTCACCTGCCTAACATGCCAGTTAGGACTTCCCAGTCAAGTATCCGGTCAACCTTGACCTACTTGACTCTTCTTCGATCAATATCTTATTGTCAAACATCTAAACCCAAACCAAGACTCAGCTTGGTTAACCAGGTCAACCTTGACCTGAGGGATGTTGCACCAACAATCTCCCCCTTTTTGATGTTTGACAATACTACAATCACACTTACAATACCACATGTAAGTTAGGCTAATCCCATAGCCTCATTCTTCATGCCACTAGGTAATGAAAGCATAAGTTAAGCTCTTCATTCTCCCCCTAAGAGGGCAAACTCCCTCTAGGTAATGAAAGCCTAACTTACTCCCTTTCACAAGCCCTTTCATTCTCCCCCTATTGGCACACATCAACCCCTTACTAATAAAACACATCAACCCATCTTGGGACACACATCAACCGATGCTCCAATTTTGGGCACACTTCAACAAATCCATTGTTGAAAAACTCTCCCCCTGAAGAGTTGCTCATCGTTGTTCACAACATCACTTATTGTGATCAACACGATACTGAAGGTCCCATACCCTTCATTATCCTTACCCTACATTCTCCCCCAATGTAGGTAAATGCTCATTCTTGAGCATTATCCTTTGAAAACACTTGAACAATGAGGATATCCACTCCCCATTAAAGTTCAATCGCTCAACCTTGAGCATTTTCAAACAGAAGGTTGACCACCTTCCAAGGTTCATGAAAAAAAAAAAAATTTTTCATGTCTTTAAAGAGTCCCTCCCCCTAAAGACATGGTGGTAACTTCTGTCATTGCACCAACAATGACTTGGAATCCCTAAACCTTTAGGAAACCCAGATTTAGAAGTTTTGAGGTTTAAATGTTCAAAATTTGAAACAAACCTCAACCTAAACTTCAATGAAGTCTTCCTTAACCATTCCATCCTTGTTTTCAGCACGAAAACACCCTTTTTATGTATACAAATGTATTTTAAGGGTTTGGAATGGTTACCTAGACTAAAATAGGTTCAAAGTGCTGAAATCAGGCTTTCCCAGCCAAACTCAGCAACTTGGATCGATTGGAGTTGGGTTCCAATCGATTGAACCTTTCTGAATCTATCCACTGATCGATTCAGACTACCTAGATCGATCGGCTGATCGATCCGCAGCTCCCATCGTCAGAGATTTGCCCGAATCGATCCATGGATCGATTCAGGCACTCCAATCGATCCATGGATCGATCGGAGCTCTGATAGTTGCTGAAATTCCATTTCAGTCAACTTCAGAAACCCCTAGAAAATTCTACAAAAATCCAAAAATAATGAAATTTCGTGTAGACATTGTTTAGGGCATATATTATCAAGGAAAAATAGTTTTCTATGAAAATACATCATATTTTCAAAGATTGACACAAACTTGAAAACTTGCAAAAACTTTAGTGTTTTCTTCAAGTTTGTGTCTAACTATTCAATGGTGATTACTATCAAAAGATAGCCTTCACCAAGGTTTTCCAAAATCATTTTGAAAACTTTTTCAAACCAATATCCCACCACATTCCTTGGGCTTAATGCACATGACTTGTACATTAGCTTTCCCAATGATGGGAAAACACATATCTATGTGTTTTGATGAAACTAAAACTCAAAAGGATGCACTAAATCAACATCTTGAGTTTTGTTCATCATCCTAACATCTCACTTGTATCTAATGTGCACTAAAACACATACAAGTCATCTTATAGGTCTTTGTGAGATGTAGAGATTGGTTTTGCCCTAATCTAGGGATCATGCATACTCTCTAGGCATTTTGGAGATATTAGACACCCACCTAGGATGTCACTTGTTAATAAGTGTTGTTAAATGCCTTTTGTCCTTGATTACAAGGAATTAAACTTAATGCATGATAATGTTATGGCATACATCAAAAGGAAATAATTTTCAAAAGAAAATATCCTATAACTACATGATGTATGAATGTCATGACATGGTATTTTTGGTATTTTTCATAATAAGTCATGAATGCAAAAGTAGATATGATGTCATGGCATATGATGGGCAAACAATCATGGCAAGATTTAGCATAAATAAAATATACCTAGATTAACTACCTAAGTATCCTTAAAACCTTAGCTAAACTTACAACTTAAACCTAGATTGCCCTTAAGTGCGTCAAGAAAACGCCAAAACCTAAATTGGCATTTCTAATTTCCTTGATTAATTTATGCCAATTGAAATTAAGCATATTCCTCAAATGTTGGCATATTTCATTTTTCCACAAGAGTAGCACTTTAGTTAAGGCCGGATTGCCTTAAATTTCCTAAGAACATACCAAAATCCCAACTTGGTAGCTCTTATGAATTTCCCAATATGTGTCTTTTAAGATTAAAATCAACTTTTCACCACTAGGCACATTTTACTCTTTCAAGGAGTAAATAATAGTTCCATTTCATTTTCAAAGGTTAACAAAAACCTTGAAAATGCTCCTTGAGTGTCAATTTCCTCAAAGTTGGGTTAACTACCCTTCTAATTGGAGTTGACACTCTCTAACCCATTTATGGGGTAGAGAAGATGCTCCTAGGAACCCAACACCTATTGGTGCTCCTTGGATGCTCTAGGTACTCACTAGGGATAACTTCCCTAGATACCTTCCTAGTGACCTTGTTGGGCTTCTTAGAAGCCTTGGTCACATTTTCTAGGTCAACCCTAGGGATAGCCTCCCTTGTGACCTTGTTAGTGACTTTCTTAGACTTCTTAGAAGTCTTAGTCACTTTGGTTGCAGAAATACTCTTAGGGATGACTTCCCTAGTATTCTTGACTTGACCACTAAACCTAGGGTTTGTTCCATAACTATATGGAACCCTATGATAACTAGGCACATCCTTCTTAGCCTTTGGTTTGTATCCCAAACCTCTATGGCTATTTGATGGCTTTGACTTTCCTAGCCCTAGGTTTTGCTCATTTTGCCCTTTTAGGATATTTTCCATCCTTTTTAGGGTCTTTTCCATTTTATCAAGTCTTGATCTCAAGACTTGATTTTCTATCATTAAATCCTTAGAATTTGGTTTTTCATTAAGTCCATGAGCATTTTTGTTTCTAGGCTTATAGCTACAATCCTTAGAGTTCTTGCCTAGACTTTTACCTACATTCCTAGCCTTAGGTGTAGTAGTTTTGGCATATAGGGCCACATGCTTTTCCTTAAAGCCCTCATGCTTCCTATTCTTATGGTAAATCGCATTAAAATGATAAAAATTAGAACTATCATGTTTTTTACCATAATGTAAAGGAGTAGGCTCAATAAATGTTACCTTCTTCTTTACCTTGGAGGCTCCCCCTTGACTAATACCTCCTTGAGCCTTGACCATCTTCTTCCCCTTGAGGCATTGACTCCGGTAATGCCCCTTTTGATTGCAAGAGAAGCATATAATATGCTCCTTGCTCTTCTTTGTGTTGGGGATGATCTCCTTGGGCTTCACCTTGCCCTTTTGTGCCACTTGGCCCTTCTTCTTGGCTAATTTAGGGCACTTGCTCTTGTAGTGCCCATGTTCCCTACATTCAAAGCATATAATATGATTTTTATTATTAATTAAAATATTTATACCTTTGCTTGTAGGGGTGGCATCTTTTTCTTTGGATCCGGAGGTAGAAGCTTCCTCTTGATCGGACCTTGATTCTCCTCCATTTGATTTTTCTTGACTTGTGGAGGTAGAAGCTTTTCCCTCCTCTTCTTCTCTTGACCCGGATGTAGAAACTTCTCCTTCTTCTTGATCCGGTGTCACCAAGGATTGCTCCCCCTCAATCCTAGAGGTGGAGGCTTCATCATCTTGAATATGAAACAAGGAGTATGCTCCCTCCTTGTTCCCTTCGTTGCATTCCCTTGAGGATGAAGCTTCTTGGATTTCCTCTTCTTCGGAGGTTGAGCATCTCTCAACCTCGGAATCCTCCTCTTGGTCTTGCTCCAAAGAGTCACCCTCTCTGGATTCTGCTTGCTCTTGTACAGTGGAGGGGATCTCTTCATGAAGCTTGGCCAATTTGCTCCATAAGTCCTTTGCATCTTCAAATTCTCCAATTTTGCAAAGGATGGTGCTTGGCAATAAATTGACCAAAAGCTTGGTCACTTTTTCATTGGCCTCGCACCTTTGGATTTTCTCCGAGCTCCATTTGCTTTTCTTGAGAAGCTTGCCCTTGGAGTTTGTTGGAGCTTCGAAGCCTTCCATTAGAGCAAACCATTGCTCTATCTCCATCATAAGAAAGGTTTCGATTCTTGATTTCCAAGAATCAAAGCTTGTGGATGTGTATGGTGGAGCCACCCTTGTGTCAAATCCAAGTCCATCTTGGAATTGCATCTTGAAGTTGAGCTTGATAAAATCTTGAACTTGAAGAATTTGCTCCAACTTCTTCACCCTCTAGCTTTTCTTGATATGCTTGACCCTTCTGGCGATGATTCCGGTGAAGAGCGGCCTCGCTCTGATACCACTTGTTAGGACCAAAAGTAGCTAGAGGGGGGGGTGAATAGCTCGTCGCGTGCTCGTCGCTTGGCGTTGCTTGTTTCTTCAAGGATATGCAGCGGAAAATACAGAAACAAATACAACCACGCTAACACTAGGATTTTACTTGGTATCCACCTCCAAAGGAGGTGACTAATCCAAGGATCCACACCACGCACGCACCCTCCACTATGAAACACTCCTTTTCGGTAACTACCGAGGGCGGAGAAGCCCTACAACACTCTCAGTACAAGAAGAAGAAAGGGTAGTAAAGATTAAGTAAAAGCTTACAAGAAATGCAGTGAAAAACCTAACCCTAACTTCTTCCTCTTGCAATGGATCCGCCTCTTGACTTGGAAAGCCTCCAAGAACCTTCAAGAACTGGCGATCACGTGCTTGTAGAGAGCTGTGGAGAAGCTGGTGAAGAGCTGGAATGAATCGGTGAAGATCTTGTAAAAAGATTGCCGAAGACCACGCTCGCCTGCGGCTTTAAACCCGACGCAACCTGATCTGAATGTTCAAGCGATATCAGGCTTGATCGATCCACGGATCGATCCAGCGCCTTCGCGCGAGACGCTCCGATCGATCCACGGATCGATCCAGCGCTTATCGCGCGACACTCCGATCGATCGGCCGATCGATCGAGACCTCGATCGATCCACGGATCGATCCGTAAGCTTCGCTCACCGGAAGAATCGATCGATGACACTGGATCGATCCACGGATCGATCCGACACTTGGTTTTGCCTAAAACTAAGTCCCAAACCTCCCTAACCAACATCCGGTCAACCTTGACCTGTTGGTACATCATGCCGCATCTGGTCACTCCCTTGACCTGCCAGACTCCCCACCAAGTGTCCGGTCAATCCTTTGACCCACTTGACTTTTCTCGTCGTGCAAGTATCCGGTCACCCATTGACCTACTTGACTTCCACCGATGTCCGTCAACCTTGACCCATCCGACTTCCTTCCTTGCCAAGTATCCAACAATCCTTTGACCTACTTGGACTTCCCAACACCGATGTCCGATCATCCTTGATCCATCTGGATTTCCTTCCTTGCCAAGTATCCAGTCAATCCTTTGACCTACTCGGACTTCCCAACACCAGATGTCCGATCATCCTTGATCCATCTGGATTTCCTTTGTCTGGCTTCACTCACCAGGACTTTCACCTAGCTTCACTCACTAGGGTTTTCCATCTGCCTAGCTTCACTCACTAGGACTTTCACCTGGCTTCACTCACCAGGATTTCCTTCTGCCTAGCTTCACTCACTAGGACTTTCACCTGGCTTCACTCACCAGGATTTTCACCTGCCTAACATGCCAGTTAGGACTTCCCAGTCAAGTATCCGGTCAACCTTGACCTACTTGACTCTTCTTCGATCAATATCTTATTGTCAAACATCTAAACCCAACCAAGACTCAGCTTGGTTAACCAGGTCAACCTTGACCTGAGGGATGTTGCACCAACACAAGCCACCTGTGATGAATCTTCCTCAAAAGAATCAGATATAGAAGATCGAAAGAAAGCAACCTACCTCACACTGATGGCATCCGGGCCCGAGTTAGAAAGTTACTCATATTAAGAAGAAGAGTCCGAGTAGGAATCAAGCCACGGGTTTGTACCCATTTCTGAAGGTTCCAACAAGGTACAAGTTATTTTAAATGTAAAATTTTTTAAAGTAATTTCATGTTCAAATAAAAAATTATCTGAATCTAAAAAATAAATTAATTTGCTCCTTAAGGAAAATCAAGATCTTAAGGAACAACTTAACCTAAACTCCTTAACTAAACAAGTTCAAAATGGAAACTCAATTCAAGTAGCAAAACTTGAGAAAGAGAACTCTGTTTTGAAATGTGAGGTTGATAAATTTAAAGGACTATTAGAAACTTTCACCACAAGATCCAAAAATTTAGATTTAATACTTAGATGTTAAAAAGTTGTATATAATAAGTTCATACTTGGATACAAATCTAGTTCAACAAATAAATCATTTATTTCACTAATTAATCAAAACAAGAAACAAATCATAGCTTGGGTTTCAAAAGCTTATCTAACAAAGCAAGTATGACAAAATTAATTCTATGTATCCAAAAATAAAATTTATTATATAAAAACAATACATAGAATATATGATTCACGAGGCACCAAATTAGTTGACATCTCAAAAACATAACCTACATATTACCAGGGTAGGATGAGATGATAGTATACTAGAAAAACATGGCCTAGGAAGTCAAGCTAGGTAAGACATGCCCTACTTGGTCTACTTAGCTGAGTGGAACTAACCGAAGCTACCTCGCTACATCCTAAACTAGTTAGACGTAGGTTTTTCAATAGGAAGGTTAAATGTATAATTTCTTTAAAGGTTTTTATCTAGAAGTGGTTGTTATTCTGATACCAAAGAAGGCCTCTGTGCCTCGCCATAGCTTGGAAGCTAATTTTTAAAATGTATAATTAACTAATTGACAGTTAAACCTGAATCTAACATAAAGGTAAACTATCTTCAAAAAAAATTAACTAACTCATCTCACAAAACTATAGCAATACTTGGTTGAAAATTAGACCAGGTGAGATGATTAAGGACCCCAAATTTAAAATATTTAATTAAATTAATTAAAATTAAACTTTAAAATTAAATTAATTAAAATTAAACTTTAAAATTAAATTAATTAAAATTAAAATTTAACATTTAAAACTTAATTAAAACTTAGGGGACGTTTGGTTTAGGGGAATAATAGTGGAGAATGGGAATGAGAATCATTGATTGCCATTGTTAATATTTTGATTATAGGAATAGGAATACAAATAAGGGAATGAATCATTGAAATTGGGTAATAACTCATTCCCATGTATCTCCCCTTCAATGAGTCATTACCCTATTTTCATCAATCAAAATATCCCTTATTCCAAAAATACCTTTGACCTAAAACTAACATTTTCTCCCTTAATATCAAATATCAAAATATATTTATTTATTTTTTCTTTCATATCACTTCTCTCTCCTTATCCTCTCTCACCATATTTTCTTTCTCATCATATTTTCTCTCTCATCATTTTATCACACTTTCTCTATCCTTAATCTCTCCTATCACACTCTCTTTCCTCTTTTTTTTCTCATTACACTTTCTCTCTCATCATACTTTCTCTCTCCTCAATCTCTTCCATCGCACTCTCTTCCTTCTTTTTTTTCTCATCATACTTTCTCTCTCCTCAATCTCTCCCATCACACCCTCTTTTTTCTTTTTTTCTCATCACACTTTCGCTCTCATCACACTTTCTCTCTTCTCAATTTCTCTTGTCACACTCCCTCCTTTTTTTCCTCAACACACTTTCTCTCTCATCATACTTTCTCTCTCCTCAATCTCTCTCATCACACTCACTGTTCTCTTTTTTTCTCACAATACTTTCTCTCTCCTCAATCTCTCTCATCACACTCCCTCTCCTCATTTTTTCCTCGTTACATTTTCTCTCTCTTCATCCTCTCTCATCATACTTTCTCTCTCATCTTCTCTCGTCATGCTCTCTCCTATCACACTCTCTTTTCTCATTTTCTCTCATCACACTTTCTCTCTCTTCATTCTTTCTCATCATACTTTCTCTCTCATCATTCTCTTTCATCATATTTTTCTCTCACATTCATCTATCTTTTACATCTATTTGTTTCTCTTATTTTCCTTTAAGGGTAAAAAAGGAAATTTTGATTTATTTCGATAGAAAATATACAACTAACCAAACATTGCTTTTAAGAGTGATATCCATGCTTATACTCATTCTCATTCCACTATACAATGATTCTCATTCCGATACCTATTCCTAGGAAAGAACCAAACACCCTCTTAATTTAAAACTTAAAAACTTAATTAAAAATTAAAATTTTAATTAAAACTTAAACTAAAAATTTAATTAAAAACTATATTAAAAACATAATTAAAACTTAAATTAAAAACTTTAAAATTAAATTAAATTAAATTAAAAACATTAAAATTAAATTAAATTAAAAACTTAATTAAACTTTTAAAACTTAATTAAAACATTAAACTTGATAAAACTTAAACTTAATTAAAACTTAAATAAAATTTAAAACTAAGTAAAACTTAAACCTAATTAAAACTTAAATAAGACTTAAACTTAATTAAGACTTCACCTAAACCTAACCAATGTTTTCAAAGTTAATTAATAATAACTCCTACTTTTATAGAAATCGAAGTGGATATTGGATAGTGGTTGCTCCAGACATATGACTGGATGTCACACCAAATTTATTGAACTAAAACACAAGAGCTTCAGAACAGTTACCTTTGAAAACAATGGTAAACTGAAGGTTATTGAAATAGGTACATTGAAGTCGAATCTGATTTCATTATTCTTAAAGTATTACTTGGTGAAATTTTTAAGTTCAATTTACGTACCATCAGTCAATTGTATGATTTTAGCTATAAGGTAAGGTTTCTATCTTTTTAATTAAACACACAGACAACCCTAACATAAGACTTAAAGGGTTTTGCCAAAACAACATTTATGCAATTAACCTAGCCAGCTCCTCACTTAAGTGCCACTTGACACTAAAATAGGAAATCTAGTTATGGCATAGAAGATTGTCCTACACTCACTTTAGAAACATCACTAAATTAAGTGGTCTAGATAGAGAATTACCAAAATTACCTAACTTGGAATCAATAATTTTTAATGCTTACCAACAAGGGAAACATACTAAAACAACTCACAAACCAACACATCAAGCTCAAGCCAACTCAATACTCGAATTGTTGGACTTAGACTTATTTGACTCACATGGAATCAAATCAATCAATGGAAGTCTATATTGTTTAGTAATAATTGATGATTATTCGAGATTTAATTGGGTAAAATTTTTAAGAAATGAGAATGAAACATTTGAAATCTTTAGTAATTTTTGTAAACAAACATAAAATGAAAAAGATTTAAAATTCTAAAGAATTAGGAGTGATAATGGTGGAGAATTTAAAAATCATAAATTTTGTCTAGAAAATGGGTACCACATGAATTATTATGTCTTAAAACACTTCAATAAAATAGAATAGTGGAAAGAAAAAAATAAAACCCTTTAAGAAGCTAATAGGACAATGCTTAATGAATATCAACTACTCAAGTATGTTTGGGCTGAAGCTGTTAGCACAACATGCTATGTCCAAAATAGAATAATAATAAATAAATAAGATAATAAAACATCTTATGAAATTTATTATAATAAAATGCCTAATATTAAATATTTCAAAGTATTTGGATATTCATTATACATATTAAATACAAGAGAACACCTAAGAAAATTTACCTCAAAAATTAAAAATAAAATTTTTGTAGGATATTCACTTAATAGTAGAGCTTATTAAGTTTATAATAAAAGTATATTGAGGATTCAAGAAACAACTAATGTAAAATTTGATGAAAAATCTAACCCTACATAACCTAACCATAATCTGACTCAATATCAACCAATAGACCTTATTAGGTCTAGCACTGATCTAGGGGGAGATAGTAATACCCTAAACCAAATAGAAGAATAAGAAGATGAACAAGAATAATCACAAGAAAATCAATAAGAATAAACTGATTTAAGAACAACAAGAGTGTTGGGGTTGCAAGATTGTAAACATAGTCCCACATTGAAAACATATGAGAAAGATCATGGGTTTATAAGATAAAATATATCTTTATTGGTATGAGGTCTTTTGGGAAGAGCCCAAGAGCAATGCTATGAGAGTCTACGCCCAAAGTGGACAATATCATACCATTATGGAGATATCTAAATTATTTTCGATCCAACAATTGGTATCAGAGCCCGGACTGCCAAAAGGTTTAACCGCCAATTGTGCACAAGAGCTATGGTCTGTTTGAGCCACGTGGATACAATATTGACCTTGAACAAAGAAAGTATGGGCTCCTATGTTCGAATCAAGAGGACCAGACATCAGGCAGGAAGCCCTAGTTGCGGCTAGGCAAAGAAGTCCTTGTAGGTCGAGTGGACCGAGGGGCAGAAAGACCTGGTGGGTCGAGCATCAGACATGGGAAGTCTGTGGTCCTTTGTTTGAGGGAGGGATTGTTGAAGTTGCAAGGTTGCAAACATAGTCTCACATTGAAAATATGGGAAAGATCATCAGTTTATAAGAGAAAAGATATCTCTATTAGTATGAGGTCTTTTGGGGAGAGCCCAAGACCAAAGTCATGAGGGTCTAGGCCCAAAGTGGACAATATCATATCATTGTGGAGATATCTAAATTCTTTTCGATCCAACAAAGAGTTAGTTCAAACCATTCAGTTGACCAAATACTAGGTGACCTAGACCTAAAGGTTTAAACTAGATTAGCCTTTTAAAACCTAGGTTAAATTGCATTAATTTCTAAAATTGAATCCAAAATAGTAGAAAAATCTCTACTTGACCCAAATTAGATTATAGTCATGCAAAAAGAATTGGCTCAATTTGAAAGAAATGATGTCTGGGACTTAGTACCTTTGCCTAAAGATAAAATATTTATAGAAATAAAATGGATATTTAGAAATAAACTAAATAAAAAAAGGAAAAATTATTAGAAATAAAGATAGATTAGTAGCTAAATGGTTCAATCTATGTAGGTCAACCTCATAGATTTAAAAGTATATATCATCCTGACCATGTGTTTAAATTAAAGAAAGCTTTATATGGTCTGAAACAAGCACATAGGACTTGGTATGAAAGATTATCTACCTATCTAATTTCCAAAGGATTCAATTAAGGTCAAGTTGACTCAACCCTTTTTGTAAAAAATATTAAGTTAGATATTTTTATAGCCCAAGTATATGTAAACAATATAATTTTTTATTCAACAAGCTCAGAATTTTTACAAGAATTTATAACCTTAATGAAACGAGAATTTGAAATGAGCCTAGTAAGTAAATTAATATTTTTCTTAGGCTTACAAATTAAACAAACTAATGAAAAAAATTAGGTATATCAATAAACATATATTAAATGATTACTTAAAATGTTTGGAATGAAAAACACTAAGGAAATAAAAACACCAATGACAACTAATGTGATATTAGATAATGATCCAAATGGAAAATCTGTTTACCTTAAATATTATCGGAGTGTCATAGGTAGTCTATTATATCTAACTATAAGTCGACTTGATATTTTATTTGCAGTTAGTATGTGTGTAAGATACCAAATTTGTACTAAGGAGTCTCACCTAACTAATGTTAAAAGAATTTTTAGACATCTAAAGGCATAATTAATGTGGGCATATGGTACCCTAGGACAACGAACTTTAATCTCATAGGATTTTCTAATTCATTATGTCGATTGTAAATTGGACTAAAAAGGTACAAGTGGTAGATGTCAACTCTTTAGACCATCACTTGTTAGTGTAGGATCGAAAAGAATTTTAGATATCTCCACAATGGTATGATATTGTCCACTTTGGATCTAAGCCCTCATGGTTTTGCTCTTGGGCTCCACCCAAAAGGCCTCATGTCAATGAAAATATCTTTTCTCTTATAAACCCATGACCTTTCCCATGCATTTCAACGTGGGACTACGTTTACAACCTTGCAACCCCAACAATCCCCCCCCCTCAAAAAAAGGACCACAGGATTCCCACTTCTGATCCTCGACCCATCAATTCTTCCTGCCCCTCGGTCCACCCGGCCTACTTGAACTTCCTGCTTGGTGTCTAGTCCTCTTGATCTGAATATAGGAGCCCCCACTTTCTTTATTCGAGGTCAATATTGTACCCACATGGATCGATCAGACCATAGCCCTTGTGCATAGTCGATGGTTAAACCTTCTGGCAGTCCAGGCTCTAATACTAATTATAGGATCAAAAAAAATTTTAAATATCTCCATAATGGTATGATATTACCCACTTTGGGCCTAAGCCCTCATGATTTTGCTCTTGGGCTCTACCCAAAAGGCCTCATGCCAATGGAGATATCTTTTCTCTTATAAACTCATGATCTTTCCCATGTATTTTTAATGTGAGACTATGTTTGCAACCTTGCAACCCCAATAGTTAGCTAGTTTAGTAGAAAACAACACTGGTTTACTTTATCTACTACTAAAGCAAAATATATAGCAATGAGTGAATATATAGCACAGTTATTATAGATAATGCATACCTTAAAAGAATTCAACTTGGAAAATTAAAATGTATAAAAATTTTATTGGTAACATTAATTCAATTAAGTTAACCAAAAATCTAGTGCATAATTTAAGAAAAAACATATTGAAATCAAACACCATTTTGCAAGGGACCATGTAGCCAGAGGAGATATTGAACATAACTACGTTGAGTCCAAATCAAATTTGGCTGACATCTTTACTAAACCACTTCCAGAATTCAAATTTAGTAATCTATGAAGACAATTAGGAATATGCACTATAGACTAGGATCTATTTTTTCTTTTGTTTTTCAAAACCTATGTTTTTCTTAAAACTTATGTTTCACAAAACTTTTTTTAAAGTTATATTTTCAAACTTAAACTTTTATGGACTTAGCTTATGTCACGCCCCAAGTAGTCCCTATCAAAAGAAATTTCGACAGCATTTCCCCTGTACGGATGACAATATGAAGCTATACTACATGCCCTCAGGGCCACATATACCTCGGCCAATATGACCAGAACAATAACAACAACAAAAAAAACCTAAACAAACCACGCAGTTTATATCAAAACAGCCTCCGACTATCATCACAATACAAAAGAAAGCAAAAAACAACATCTAACTTACCTCAACTGTCGACCGGCAGGCGTATAGCAAAACACACCAAAAAAAAAATCTACTAAGCAAGCAAAAATCCAACCATCATAATGTCTTAAGGAAAACCATACAATCCAAAGTGCAAAACCAATATAAGTCTGAAATAAACAGAAAACCACAAGACTAATAAGTAAACTCTCGTGACCAGGGGACTAGCAACTGAAACCTCCTGACGGCCTCAACCTGAAATAAGAAAATATCAACTAGGTGACTCCAACACTCAGCGGATACCAAGTTGACATGCATAATATGAAATAACCAATAGTAATAAATATGTGTACAGTCTCCTGGAGTAGTGGAAAATGTAAAACTGTAAGAAAAGGAGAAGTTGTACTCACCAGGACCTCCTATCAGAATAATAAGGTCGTCGGACCAAAAGTAACAAGTCCCTGTATGCATGTCAAACATATGCATCCATCCAATATGCAGCAAATAAAGTGTAGCAAACACAAGCAATAATGCAATCATGCATATGATACCAATGACATGTCCTGGTCAACCCCTGACGTCAGTCAGTCATCTCACAAACGACGGTGAGACCGAGTGGGTAGGGTTATGACAACTGTGCACTTTGTCATCACTGCTCTTGATGAGTGACCGAGTGGACAGGATACTGTCGGAGTACATCTATCCTCCTACCCCAAATCATAAGTGGGGGAGCTCAATGCTCTCATCTCCCTGAGACAATCTAGAGGAGGGATCCCTGATGTACTACCACATTGCATCACGCTACCCATGAGTGGATCAGCGGAGCACTGACAGAGCAAACTGCCACACACCCTGCCTGATATACCACTAACCCATGAGTGGTTGTGTGTACAGATCCATGTAACTGGCATTGAGCTCAACAATAATTGGGCTACCAATCGCACAGCATGCAATCATGCAAGATGGTGCATGACACTAAGCATGCAAATCCTGATCATATCTACCTCCATAAAACATGTACCAAAAATAAATGGATCAAATAAGCAGATCTAGGTACACGGGTCAGATATGACAAATGTCTAGTTCGGTGTATCACAAGGCATGGTATGTCACTACCTCTATGAGTATAAATAATCATGGCAATAATAAATCATAAATGCAGAACAGATGAAAGCATGCAACAGGTATCATGTAGTGACATACAAAAGTAATGATAAACATAATTATTACTAAAGCCTATAACCTACTACGCAAATCAACATTACATATCAAAAGAGATAAGTCATTGTACCCTCCACAAAAAGTGGAGATCGTCTCCAAAATAGACCTCACGTCGAGATGCTCGCCTCAAATCAAAGCCCTGTAACAACATATATATAATTAAGCCCTGCTTGCAGATATCCAATAGCTTAATCAAAATTTCTATTAACCAGGAAACCCTAATTTTATTCGTTGATCTCGGTTAATTAAATAAACCAGATCTAACCCGAAGCTTAGATTAGATCTAACATTTTAACCCAAATTAACCATAACTCAACGGTCAACTAGGGTTAGTTTCCCTAACCCTAATTATTCCATTAGATTTAAATCTATACTTAATCAACCTAAACTTAAGTAAATTCTAGTACAATTCATTCCTAACCTTTCCCAATTCAAATCTGTGTACGCTACAACAAGAGAAATAATTTCTCTACATCTTACCTCAATTCACCAAACCACTCTTGTTGATCCACAGTAGGTAGTTGCTGTCAAAAATTGCTTGCCGAAGAATATTGCTGCCAAGGATCTATTGTCGACACTGCAAAGAACTATTACTCTTTATGTCAGCATCCCCAATCAAATCCAAATACCCAAATATGTCTTACCTTCAACGATGCCAAGTTCTTCCTCTCTGCCGGAGATTTAACAGAGGGTGAGACTAGGGCTTGGATTCCTTGCTCCTGTCCGAAACCAACCCGAGCAAAGGTGGCACCTCAGAGCAGAGGGAGATGGCGATGAGCAGAATCAGATTAAGAAGAAAAGGGGCGGTGATGAATCAGGCTAGGGCTCGGGGTGGTTGTTGTGCTGCCAAATCGCATCAGAGGGGGGGGGGGGGGGGGGTCTGTGCACACGGTGGTGAGGAAAGAACGACGCTAGCAACCCAAAAATTGAAGGCACCGTGATCGGATGTGACGTCATCGGCTGCGTCTAGGGCAGAGATGCGAGGAGGAAAGGAAGAAGAGGGTTGGCCTATCCACGACCAAGAGGGACAAGTAGAGGTTGGTTCGAAGCTCCAGTTGTTCACGTTGATGATAGGAAGCTCGTCAGCGTCTATCAGACGGAAGTGCAGGAGGAGTCGGGAGAGAAGGGAAAGTGTTCAGCACAAATGAAGAGAAGGCTCAGGCTTCCTTGGCCGAGGGGCTTTGTATGCGGGGGAGAGGAGGCATCGCCGTCGGGTTGGCGGCACGTCGGCTGGGGAAGCTGATTCGGTTGGAGAGATGGCACCGTGAAGAGGAAAAGAGGAGAAGAGTCAGGCGAGTAAGGAAGAAAAGAAAAGGGAAAAGGAAAAGAAAAATAAAATTTTTTCTCATTCAATGGGGTAGCCTAAATAGGTTTTCCCGTGGTCCAATATTTATCCCCGTAACCTACACCATACGGTCTCCGAAGAATTCCCAGAAAATTTCTAAAAATTCTAGAAAATTCTGTTAAGGTTATTCCTCTATTTAACCTTATTATTTAATTAATATTTATTGTCATATTTTACATTCTCCCCCACTAATAAAAATTTAGTCTCCAAATTTTGTTATTTACCATCAACAAGTACTAGCAATAAATAGATAATATAAATGCTGAACGGAAATTAACCTACATACCTCAAGTAAAAGGATGGGGGTATCGAGCTCGGATCGTATCCTCGAGCTCCTAGGTAGCCTCCTCGTCGGAATGATGCTGTCATCCGACTTTAACCAACCGGATATTCTTATTTTGCAGCTGACGCTCTTTCTGGTCCAGAATCTATACCGAAACCTCCTCGTAGGTAACGTTAGACTGAATGGGAAATGGTATATCTGATAGAACATGTGTTGGGTCGGCTATATATCTCCTCAGCATAGACACATGTAATACATCGTGAACGTCTGCCAGAGTCGGTGGTAGCGCCAGACAATAAGCTACCGCTCCAATCCTCTCCAAAATCTGGAAAGACCCAATGTATCGTGGAGCTAGCTTACCTCGGAGGACAAATCTCTTCACCCCTTTCGTGGGTGAAACTCTCAGGAATGCATGGTCGCCAGTAGAGAACTCTAGGGGTCTACGTCTCCGATCAGTATAACTCTTCTGATGATCCTGTGCCTCTGACATCCTTCGCCTGATAGTACGAACCAACTCTGCCTCCTGCTGAGCTCTATGAGGTCCTAACAGTTGGGCCTCCCCAACCTCCTCCCAGAGGATGGGTGTATGACAAGGTCTACCATACAACGTTTCAAACAGTGTTATCTGGAAGCCGAATGATAGTTGTTGTTGTAGGTGAACTCTACTAATGGCAAGTGATCCTCCCAACTGCCTCCAAAATCCATAACACAAGACCTCAGTAAGTCATCTAGAGTCTGAATGGTCTGCTTTGACTACCCATCTGTCTACGGATGGAAAGCTGTGCTGAATCAAAGCTGTGTGCCCAAGGCCTGCTACAGACTCTGCCAGAATCGAGACATGAACCGTGAGTCTCTATCTGATATAATACTCAATGGAACACCATGTTAGAGTGTATACTAAAAGCCTAGCTTTTGGTATAAACATTTATCTAGAAATAAGAATCACATTGGTCAAATGTCTACATTTATGATAAATGTAGTTACTCAATTAATTTATATTGTAGTTAACATGGTGTGTGGTGTCACACACAGAAGATCATGTTATCAGTTCCTTATAAATTATAAACAGTAGTTCACGACCAAGATGGAAAGGAACAAACCATTGGAAGGTCGTAGTGTAATTAGGTATTAGTTTATCTTAACTATATAATTACACTAGTACACTTAGAGTGTATTGAGTAGGACCATTTGAGGTCGTTCCTTTTATACTGACTTTATAAAGGAACAAAGACCTCAGTTATTATGGAAGTGTGTGCTCTTAATCCTAATATAATAACAAGCACATATATTTGATATTTATTTCTTTAATTTGTCAATGGGTGAGATTTAGTTCGATAAATCAATAAGCCCGATCTCACTTATAGTGTGTGTTGTTGATTATAGAAGGAAACTGTGTCCTAGTGATCTAGGTTGAGAATGTCCCCAAGAGGAGCTTATAAGGATTGTCATGTTAAACCCTGCAGGTGGACTTAGTCCGACATGACGATAAAGTTGAGTGGTACTACTCTTGGAGCTAGATATTAATTAAGTGAGTTGTCAGTAACTTACTTAATTAGTGGACATTTGTTATCTTAAACACAGGGAGACTAACACACTCATAATAATAAGGAGCCCAAAATGTAATTTGGGATTGGTGCGGTAGTTCAATAATAGTTCTTTAGTGGAATGAATTATTATTGATGAAATTAAGTTGTGTGTTCGGGGCGAACACGGGATGCTTAATTTCATCGGGAGACCAAAACCAGTTCCTCCTCTCGGTCCCTATCGTAACCTCTAGTATATAGAGATTTATACCCACCGCATACCCACCTTCTTACCCATCCAATGGGGTCGTCCAAGCTAGCTTGGAACCCAAGCTAGGGCCGGCCAAGATCAAGTGGATGAGCCAAGTTGTGGTCCCAGCTTAGGTGGCCGACCACTAGAATATTAAAAGGATTTTATTAAAATTATTTCTTATGTGGATATCATGATTTTAAAGAGAGTTTAAAATTAAAATTTCCTTTATAACTTTCTACAAAAGATTAAGAGAAGAGATTAATCTCTTTCCTTATTTGTAGTTTAAAAGGATGGTTTTAATTTTTGGTAAAAACTTTCCTTATTTGTAAATCATCTACATGTTTAAAAGAGAGTTTAAAATTTGAAATCTTTCCTTATTTGTTGTTTAAAGGAGGATTTTAAATTTTAAGAAAACTTTCCTTTTTAACCATGTTCATGATTTAAAAGAGAGTTTAAAATTAAATATTCTCTTTTATAAGTTTCTACAAAAAATTAAGAAAAGATTTGATATCTTTCCTTATTTGTAGATTAAAAGAGATTTTAATTTTTAGAGATAACTTTCTTTTTATCCACATGTTTAAAAGAAAGATTTTAATTTATTAAATTTCCTTTTTATAAACCAATCATGAAGGGATTAAATTATTGGAAAAATTTTATAAATTTTCGGAAGCAAATAAGGAAGTTTTAATTTGTGTTTAAAATTTTATTTGCTTGGAGATTTGTATAATGGCTGGCCATTGTAAATTGAGATGAGAAAAATTATTTTTAATTAAATAAATTTTCCTTTTCATGGCAAAAGAATTAAGGAAGTTTTTATTTAAATTTCCTTATTTGCCAAGACCAAGGATTATAAAAGAGGGGGTAGAGGTGCCTTCATGGGTGAACAACTCTATTATTTTTCTCCCTCTTTTCTTCTTTGGGTGTGGCCGGCCCTTTCTTTCCTCTCCTCTCCTTTGTGTGGCCGAAACCTACTCATGGTGGAGATAGCTTTGGTGGCCGGATCTAAGTAGGAGAAGAAGGAGAGAAAAGAAGCCTCTTTTCTAGCATCCCTTGGAGCATGGTGGTGGTGGCCGAACCTCTTCATCCTAGGAGAAGTTTTGATGGCCGAAACTTGTAAGGAAGAAGAAGGTGCTTGGTGGTTCTCATCTCGGAAGATCGTTGCCCACACAACGTCCGAAGTTAGAAGAAGAATACGGTAGAAGATCAAGAGGTATTTCTAGAAGGTATAACTAGTAATTTTTCATTTCAGCATCATACTAGTTATTTATGGAAATAATACCAAATACAAGAGGCTTACGATTCTAGTGTTTCGAATATGTTTTTCGATGTTGTGTTCTTTTATTTTTTTTTCTTGTGATTTGATTGTTCTTTTCGGTTAACCTAAAGTTATTTTAGGAAATTAAATATTAGCTTTCCATAAAAGGTTTTGTCTAGTCGGTGGTGGTTGCTCCCATATCCAAGAAGGTCATGTGTCTCGCCACGTCAGTACTGGGAACCAATTATGGAAATTAATATTTAATGGAATTAATAACTTAAGGTGATTTGGATCGAACGTGTTAAGTTCCGCAGGAGACCCAAGTCAAAACCTAAAAGAACGAATAGATTAAGTTTTGGATCAAACGTGTTAAGTTCCGCAGGCGATCCAAAATTTAATTTAAAAGAACACATGGTAGCTAGGAAAAAGGTTCAGACCTTTGTACAAAATTTTTGTACAGTGGAACCTCTAGGTTTTTCGAGTAGCAACCAACACACCATACAGTTTGATGATCTCCCGACAATACAGCTCTGCCAATCGATCCAGAGAATTGGTCTTCCGGATTGCTAAGAAGTGTGCGAATTTGGTTAATCGGTCAACGACTACCCAAATCGTGTCGTGGCCTCATCGTGTCCTAGGCAATCCCACCATAAAATTCATAGTGATGTGCTCCCATTTTTACTTTGAATCGGAATCCTCTGAAGTAATCTGGCGTAGGTCTCTGGTGCTCATCCTTCCCCTGCTGACAGACAAGACATCTAGCTATAAATTCCACGATGTCTTTCTTCATGCCGTTCCACCAATAGGAGCGCCTCAAGTCTCGATACATACGGGTCCCGCCTGGGTGTATAGCAAATCGAGAGCGATGAGCCTCCTGAAGTAACTCCTCCCTGACCGGGTGGGATGGAGGTACGCATAATCGACCTCAAAAATATATAATACCCGCACCATCTCGGGTGAACTCTGTCTGCTGCCCGGAAGCTATCTGGCTGTCAATGGACTGTAAGTGCTGATCACCGGCCTGGGCCTCTCGGATCCTCATCCTAATCGACGACTGAGCAACCATGGTAACCAGAATATCCTGCTCTATCTGTCCCTACTCCTCAAAGCCCAACTCGGATAAACCCTGAATCAAGTCCATGACCACAACTCGGTGGCAAGCTAAAGTCCCTCTGGACTTCCGGCTAAGCGGATCGACAACTACATTAGCTTTCCCTGGGTGGTAACTAATAGTACAGCCGTAATCCTTCAGGAACTTCATCCATCTCCTCTATCAGAGATTAAGTTCCTTCTGAGTGAAAAGGTATTTGAGACTCTTATGATAAGTGAGAATCTTAAATGTAATACCATAAAGGTGATGCCGCCAAATCTTCAAAGTAAATATAATGGCAGCCAACTCCAGATCATGCACTAGGTAGTTTTTCTCATGCTCCTTCAACTAACGAGAAGCATAAGAGACTACCCTACCGTACTGCATCAAAACAGCGCCCAAACCCTATAGAGAAGCATCGGTGTAGAGTACAAATCTGTCCTCTCCAGAAGGTAAAACCAAAACTTGTGTCGACACTAATCTCCGCTTCAGCTCCTGAAAACTGGTCTTGCAACCCTCGGACCATGCGAACTTCACGCCTTTCCTGGTCAGGCGTGTCAACGACATAGCGATATGAGAGAAACCCTCAATGAATCGTTTGTAATATCCAGCCAGCCCAAGAAACTGCGGATCTCCTGAACTGATTTCGGCTGCTCCCAGCTAGTGATAGCCTCAATCTTCTGAGGTCTACAGAAATACCTCGGCTATACATCACGTGTCCCAGAAAACCAACTGAGGTTAGCTAAAAAGCACACTTACTGAACTTCGCATATAGACGATGTCATCGAAGAGTCTCCAAGACTATGCGAAGATGCTGTGTATGTTCCTCCTCGGAACGCGAGTAGGTCAAAATGTCATCGATGTAGACAATAACGAACTGATCTAGATACTTCAGAAAGATGTGATTCATCAAATCCATAAACACCATAGGAACATTGGTAAGCCCAAATGGCATTACCAAAAATTCATAATGTCCAAATCTAGTGCGAAATGTTGTCTTCTGAATATCAGATTCTTTAACTCTCAGTTGATTATATCCAGACCGCAGATCAATCTTAGAGTATACTGATGTACCTTTGAGCTAATCAAATAAATCCTCGATCCATGGTAAGGGGTACTTATTCTTGACGGTCACTACATTCAGCTATCTGTAATCAATGCACAACCTGAGAGTACCATCCTTTTTCTTGACAAATAATACCGGAGAACCCCAAGGAGAAACACTAGGACGAATAAATCCCCTGTCTAATAACTCCTGGAGTTGGACCTTTAGCTCATCCAACTCTTTCGGTGCTATATGATATGGAGCTTTCGATATCGATGCGGTTCCCAGAATTAGCTCAATAGCAAACTCCACTTGACTTCTGGGAGACAAGCTTGGTAACTCATCTAGAAATACATCCGGATACTCTCAGACCACTGGAACGTTTGAGAGCTGAGTACTACTATTGTCATCAGTATTAATCAAAGACAAAAGAAATCCCTGACAGCCATGTGACAACAGCTTCTGAGCATGCATCACAGAAATGATTGATATGCTGTCGTCCCTGATGCTAGTGAAATCCCACGAGGGTTGGTTCGGAGGTCAGAATGTGACCACCCTCGTCTGGCAATCAACCGTGGCATGATATGTTGACAACCAATCCATGCCCAGGATAATGTCGAACTCGACCATTTCCAGGATTAATAAATCAATCGTGAGTATAATGTTGCCAAAGTCTAACGGGCAACCTCTGACCTCCTGAGTGACGTCCAATGTATCACCGAACGATAGGGAGACGGTCAGTCGTTGCGGTCTAAGGGTAGGTAGTCTACCTATGTCGCTCATAAAAGTACGAGAAATAAAGGAATGCAAGCTACCAGTATCTATTAGCATATCAGTGGATAATCCATAAAGTAAAACCATACTGTGGAAAATGGATCCGTCGGCCCGCTCGTATCCTCTCTGGTAACCGCGTGAATACGTCCAATCTCTAGCGGTGGTGGAGGTGGTAGTGCTGTTAAAGGTGTTAGGACCTTCGGATGGCTAGAGAGGGGGGGGGTGTGAATAGCCTCCACAAAAAAACTCAATCAATTCCTCACAAAAGCTTGTTAGCACAGCGGAAATAAACAAAAAGAAAACTGATGCAAGGAAAGAAACACAACCCACAGCTTACACAAGTATGTATGAGGTTCGGGGATAACTTGCCCCTACTCCTCGGCGTGTCCGTAAGGTGGACGATCCCTTGATCTTTCGGTAGATCACACCCCGGACAAATTCCGGCTAAGTATTTCTCCTTCTCGGTGGAGTAACCTCTCCACAAAGTCACAGAAAAGATTTGAAATGAAGCATAGGACTTACAGAATTCAGTGGCCAAAAGAAATGAACAATGAAACTTACAGCCACGGAGCAGAACGCAAAGACAGAAGGGATTCCTCAGCCAAGAGCTCAACAACACAGCACCCTTGCTTCGGTCGACAGAGAGTTTCAAAAATCTTTCCAAACCTCTCTTCTGCCTTCTTCTTATTCTGCTTCTTTCTCACTGTCTTCAGCCAGAGCCGAATCACTGTCACCTGTATCGAATCACTACGACCAACTCAGGCGTCGCCAATCACTCTTCCTCCTCATCTGGTTCTCTGAACTCACACCAATACCATCCATGGTCTTCACTGGTGTCTCTGAGCTCGAACCAATAAGCAAGGGTCAAGCTGTTGCCAACTGATCGTAGCCAGTGAACGTTGATGCTCCATTTGCAGTGAAATACAGTAGAAAGAGCATTTGGTCTTTTTCTTATGATGGAGCTTAATTTGAAATTAACCATTGGCACGACACCTGCAACCTGCAACTTAAAAATCTCATAGCAGATGATTTGATAAGGTGAATCAGAAATCGCAGAGAAACAGCAGAAGACAAACGACATCGTTGTGGATCGGTCATCAGACCGATCCATAGCCCTCTGGACCGATCAGGACACATCCTGATCGGTCCGGGATGATTCTGATCAGTCTGTGGACCGATCAGCCTATAGGTGGATCGGTCCACAGACCGATCCCCTAAAGTTTTCCAGAATCCATCGCTTCCTTCTGATCAGTCTGTAGACCGATCAGATAACCCACAGAAAGCTTCTGTGTGGTTACTGATCGGTCACGAGATCGATCAGATGACCAATGTATCACTGGATCGGTCTTTCGACCGATCCAGACAACCAAAGTATCACTGGATCGGTCAATAGACCGATCCAATTCTTCTGTTTGTTTTAGAGCTTCCCAGCCCTAAACCCTAACTTCTTCCTGGTCCAGAGAATGAGCTACCGAGCCCTCTCTGACTTCCACATCCGGTCCAGAGAACGAGCTACCGAGCCCTCTCTGACCTAGTCCGGAGAACGAGCTACCGAGCCCTCTCCGACTTCGTCCGGTCCAGAGAACGAGCTACCAAGCCCTCTCTGACCTAGTCCGGAGAACGAGCTACCGAGCCCTCTCCGACTTCGTCCGGTCCAGAGAACGAGCTACCGAGCCCTCTCTGACCTAGTCCGGAGAACGAGCTACCGAACCCTCTCTGACTTCGTCCGGTCCAGAGAACGAGCTACCGAGCCCTCTCCGACTTTGCGTGCCAAGTATCCGTACTTGGACTTTTCCTCTCCACATGATTGACCTTGATCATTAATCAGTCTGAGTCTAATCAATATCTAATACAAACTTAAATCAGTGTCAACATCAAAACAACAGTCAGGTCAGACTGTATTAACAATCTCCCCCTTTTTGTTGTTTGACAACACGATTTAAGTTTAGATCAGAAATATTCATATTTCCTTAAGTTTAGGGGAATCAAGATCCTCCCCCTAAGACAAATACAACACCATGTAAGGATAGGGGAATCATGATCCTCCCCCTAAAGCCGAATAGGGGAATCATGATCCTCCCCCTAAAGCCAAACTTTCATTTATCTCTAAACTTAGTTATCTTCTCTCCCTTTGTCAAACACCGAAAAGGTGCGAATTAGGTAAGAAAACGTTAGAGGACTCCCCCTTAACCCATACTGTCTTTTTCTTAATCTCCTAGAATGCCCTCTAAGTGTATTATAAGACAGTAATAAAGAAATAGAAAACATACAAGACATGGCATATGAACAGCAAATTAATAGCAAATAAGAAGTGAAACGTAAAGAAAAAGCAGCATATATATATGAAATCAGCAAGTATCCAGGTCAGACAAAAGTATCCAACAAACAACATCTAAAACACAGATAATCAAAATAACATCATAGAACAATGTGTATCAATCAGCCTCCTCATCATGAGGAGCATCAGCATCATCAACGAAAGGAGTGGGTCCCTGAGGTGGCATGCCGCTGCTCGAGGATGGATAGCCTGGGAAATCCTGCGGAGGTGGGTATCTGGCCATCCATACCATAATCGCCTGATGTGTTGCCAGCTGTTGACTGCGTAACTCATCGTAGTGCTGGTCAATCTGGACGTGCAGCCCGTGGAGCTCAACAACCAGCAGCTCATCGTGACGATCAATGCGACTCTCCAGCTCGGCAATCTGCCAGCGCAGATCAGGATATGCCTCTCCATCGTCAGCAGCAGCAGGAGGAGGAGCAGCAACAGGAGCAGCCGCAACCTGTCGTGGAGGTCCCCGTGGTAACTCACCTAGAGCTCTCCCATCCTTCCACCGAACATCCCCATTTTGTCCTATGATGCCAGACTTGGAAAATGCCCGCTTCCCAAGTCTGCAGTCCTGCCTGACCATCTTGACTATTCTACCCTTGGAGACATCAATCTGAAGGGTCTCGAGTCAATCTATAATTATATGCCCATAAGGCACATAAACAGTGAAGCTGTTTGGCTCACTATAGGAGATGATCGAAGAATAGATGATAGACATGATGTCAAAGTCGAGACGCCGACGCAGTCTATAAAGCATCAGGCAATGATATGGTCGGATTTCAGACAAGGGTTTAGATGTGATTGGCAGAAGGCAGTTTGTGACAATCTTAAAGAGGATGTAATCTTGGGCAGATAATCTCAAAGCTGCAAAAGTAGAAAAATCAACATCTAATTCATCTAGCCCACCCGGTCTAGGATGTCTGAAGAAATACTCATAAATAGAGTCAGATGATACATCAAAGGGTGGGGGTAAGGGGTCTGGTAAGTCAGGATATATAGAAAAAACATTACCTGAACATCTACGGCAAGCAAGATAATCAAAGAAGGCTGAGAAACTGAAATCAAGAGTTTGCTTAGCAACTTTTGTTTTATAACTTACATCATTAGTTTGATGAAGGTTGTTATAAAACTCAGATACTAAGTCATAATTGATATCTCGTTCTAAATAGACAAGTGTATCAAGTTTGTAGTAGGCAATTATTTCTGACACAGTTGGACAAAATTCGTCCATGAATTTTCGATCAACAGACCTACAAGGGAGTAATTTAAAGGTTCTTTGTTTAAAAGCTTCCTCAAAATGGTGGTTTGGAAACCTCCCAGAGACAGATGGTTGAGGTCGGGAAGGAGCCTTAGACTTCGACTTCTCAGGTGACTTAGACTTAGAGGTTCCTTCACCCACTAGTTTCTTCCTAAGGGTTAACAATGTGATACAATGGGGCAAGTAAGTGAGCACCGGAGCCACCAACACCCGAAAAAAAAAGCACAGATATGGTGAGAAATGAAACCGAAATGCCAAGTTCTAGAGAAGTATGGAGTTACCTTGGTGCCATTGAAGTATCGTTGGCTAGGGTTCCGGCGTGCAAAGAGAAGAGAAGAGGTGAGGTGTAGGAAAGTGTCAGCTAGGGCTTCAGTGTGAAGGGAGAAAGGAAAGGATCGGGAAGCTTTAAGGGAGATGGGTGTCCAAGTGTCGAAATGATCGGACAGCTGTTCGATCAGGAGACATCAGGAGCCTCCTGATCGATCCCTGGACCGATCCGGGAACCTCCTGATCGGTCTGTAGACCGATCAGGAGACGATCAGTAGCCGCTGATCGGTCCCTGGACCGATCAGGGAACCTTCTGATCGGTCTGTAGACCGATCAGAAGGCGATCAGTAGTACCAGACTGACCTTCTCCTGATCGGTCTGTAGACCGATCAGTGTCTGATACTGAAATTTCTCCAGTAATTTCAGTAACTGAAATTCGTAAAGGTATTCGATAATTCGTAGAAGTTTCTCCAGTAAAACTTCCAAATTCAGTACCTAGTCCCTGAAGAATCTACATGCATAACTATTTCCTAAAGATTATGGTCTGAGATTGTTTATAGCCCGAAAGTTCCAGACATTTCGAAACACAGACAACTCAAAGCTTGAGAATTGAAATTTTCGACCTTGTTATGTTCAGTTTCAAGTTTGTCAAAATACAACTAAATTGTTATCATTACCTCAATAGCTGATCTTATTTTCAATCAAAATCATGAAAGGTATCGATCAAAAATATCAATCAACACATTAACCAAAGTTAGATAAAATCTAGGTAAAGGCCCAACCAAGTTTCCTTGGTTGGAATATATGAGTAAGATCTAGGAACCAAATACACATGAATTATGTAATGGTCTTCCCCATACTCAATTTATGTCTCTTCAACCTTATTATTCAAGGGATGCATAATACATTTTGAATAATTCGGCTGATCCTAGCATCTCACCCCATTTCTAACAAACAAAAATCATTTGTTAAACCTTATAGTTTGTGTGAGATGTTCCCAAGTTGCCCAAAATAATTTCCCAATTTCTCTTGTTGTTTTAATTGTCCTAATTGATCATAATGGGGTCCTAATGGCCTATTGAGCCAAACACATTCCCAATTCTCTCCTCAAATGACTAAATTTATTTTTCGGAAGAGGTTTGGTGAAAATATCGGCTAGGTTTGACTTTGACTCAACATATGTGAGTGCAATGTCTCCCCTAGCTACGTGATCTCTAATAAAGTGATGACGCACTTCAATATGTTTGGTCCTTGAATGATGGACTAGATTTTTCGTTAGGTTTATTGTGCTGATGTTGTCACACAACACTTGCACTCCCTTATACGAAAGTCCATAATCTTCTAGGGTGTGGATCATCCACAACAATTGTGATACACTCTCTCCCATGGCAATGTATTCAGCCTCGGTTGTGGAGAGAGCAATGCAATGTCGCTTCCGACTTGACCAACTAACTAATGATGAACCTAAAAATTGGCAACCCCGACTAGTGCTTTTCCGATCCAATTTGCACCCAGCATAATCCGAGTCGGTATAACCTATCAAATCAAAAGACTCAGTACGAGGGTATCAGAGACCTACACTAATTGTGCCCTTAAGAAATCTCAGAATCCTCTTAACTACAATTAAATGAGATTCCTTGGCACATACTTGATATCTAGCGCATATGCCCACAGCAAAAAGTATGTCCGGTCGACTAGCTGTGAGATATAGAAGACTACCAATCATGCTTCTATATTGCGTTAGATCAACTGGTTTTCCATTCTCATCATTGTCAAGGCGAGTGTTCGTCGCCATTGGAGTGGATACTTCCTTAGAGTCACTCATTTTGAATTTCTTGAGCATCTCTTGAGTGTACTTCGTTTGATGGACATAAATGCCATCTCGAGTTTGTTTAATTTCATGTCCAAAGAAGAATGTCAATTCTCCCACCAGACTCATCTCAAACTCACTTTCCATGTGAGTGATAAATTCATTCAAATAGCCCTTGTTATTTGAGCCACAAATTATGTCATCGACATACACCTGGGCTACAAATATGTTTTCACCATCTCTACGCAGAAATAGTGTTGGGTCTATTTGACCTCTTACAAAACCCTTTTCTAGTAAGTAAGTTGACAACCTTTCGTACCAAGCTCGAGGTGCTTGTTTAAGCCCATAAAGAGCTTTCTTGAGCTTGTACACGTGGTTTGGAGCTTCGGTATTCACAAACCCCGGTGGTTGTTCAACATAGACCTCTTCTTTAATGAAACTATTTAAGAAGGTCGATTTAACGTCCATTTGATAGAGCTTGAAGCCTCTATGTGCAGCAAAAGCTAGCATTAAACGAATGTACTCTAATTGGGCCACGGGAGCATAGGTCTCATCATAATCGAGGCCTTCGACTTGACTATAGCCCTTGGCTACAAGTCTTGCCTTGTTTTTTACGACTTCTCCCTTTTGGTTTAACTTATTTTTGAAGACCCATTTGGTCCCAATAATGGTGGTCTCCTTAGGTCTAGGAACTAAGTACCATACTTGGCTCCTTTCAAATTGACCTAACTCATCTTGCATAGTTATGATCCAATCAGGATCGTGCAATGCCTCATCAACTAATTTTGGTTCGATTTCTGAGATCAAGGCAACCTCATTAGACTCATTTCTAAAGAATGATCTAGTCCTAACCCCTTGTTGAATGTCTCCCACAATCTGGTCTTGGGGATGACTAGAGGCTATCCTAGATTGCCTTGGTGTTGGCGGTTCCTCATGAGTGGTCTCGCTAGACACAGGCAAGGGCTCAGTATAAGGTAAAGGATCAGACTGAGCCCTCTCTTGCCTTTGCTCATCGTCATCGGAGTCAACTTCAACTCTTTCTATGTTTTGATCATTTAAACTTAGATTTCTAAGTTCAAATTGAATTTCTCCTACATCCCTTGATTGATCATTTGATTTAGGGATTTCTTCAAATACTACATCCGAGGACTCTTCAATCAATTTAGATCTATTGTTGTAGACTCGATAGGCTTTGCTGATGAGAGAGTACCCGACCAGGATCCCTTCATCAGCCTTAGCCGTGAACTTTCCAAGATGATCCTTGGTGTTTAAGATAAACACCTTACAACCAAACACCCTAAGATGTTTAATTGTAGGGGGTCTCCCAAACTAAAGTTCATGGGGAGTCTTTCCTAAAAACCTATGTATCAAGACTCGGTTTTGCACATAGCAAGTGGTATTTACAGCTTCAGCCCATAAGTGAGTACTCATTGAGCATGCTTCGTGCAGCCTCTTGCAAGACTCGGTTCTTTCTCTCCACAACCCCATTTTGTTGTGGGGTCCTTGGAGTAGAGAACTCATGCCTATATCATTTTTCTTGACAAAATTCTAAAAATCTATGGTTTTGAAATTCTCCACCATGATCACTCTTAATTGTTTAAATTGTTGTTGATTTTTCATTTTCAGTTCTTCTACAAAAAGAAACAAAAACATCTATGGTTTGATCCTTATTTTTCAAAAAGAAAGTCCATGTATATCTAGTAAAATCATCAATGATCACTAAGCAGTATCTACTTCCATTCAATGAAATAACATTACTGCAATCAAACAAATCCATATGCAATAAATCTAAAGCAGTAGATGTACTTACAGCGCTTTTACCTTTATGAGACGCTTTTGTTTGCTTACCCTTTAGACATGCATCACATAATTTTGTCTTTTGGTACTTGATGCTTGGTAGGTCTCGCACTAATCCTTTGTTGGCCAGCTTTCGAATATTCTTCATGTTCACATGGGCCAACCTCCTATGCCACAGCCATGATTCTTCTTCTTTTGACATGAAACACTTAGCAGAGGCATTAGTAGCACTTTTAAAAGATACTTGATAAATGTTGTCTACCCTTGTGCCTACTAGTACCGTGTCAAGTGTGTCAATGTGTTTGACCAGACATTGACTTGAATGAAACTCAATTGTGTAACCCGTATCACACAATTGGCTGACACTTAGGAGATTAAAGGCCATCCCCTTGACTAGAAGGACATTTTTGATTTGGAGATATTCGGATATATGAATATCTCCAACTCCTATCACCTTAAGACTACCATTATTACCAAAGGACACATTACCTCTATTTTTGTTTTGAAGGGTAGTAAAGAGTGACTTGTCCCCGGTCATGTGCTTGGAGCATCCACTATCAACAAACCAAGTTGATAGATGCTCCCCCTTGACAAATGCCTACAAGACACGAAAGATAGATGTTTTAGGTACCCAAATCTTGGGACCTAGTGCATCTACAATGAAAGACCTAGGAACCCATGCCTTGGTCACACCCTTCCTAGTCTGATGAACCCTAGAAGCATGTGATCTATGAAATTGGGTTCTAGACACTAAGGAAATGAAACTAGACTCCTCAGGTTGATATCCTAACCCAGCCTTGTTGTAGACCGCCCTTTGGGCATTTAGAATCATATCTAAGGTCTTAGAGCTAGTTGAGAATTTCTCAAGCATTTTCTTGAGTTTCTCAACTTCACTCTTTAGGGCTTTGTTTTCATCCTCAAGAAGCTCTTGATGTAGGTCATCAACCTCATCTTCCCTAAGAATCTTCAAGTGTTCTACTTCATCTTTTAATGATTTGATTTCAGTTTTTGATTTCTTAAGCAACGTAGATAAATGTGCAATAGTTTTATAGCATTTTTCTAAGTGAGGAGAAGTTACCTCTTCATCATCCGAAGATGATGAAGCCGCGGTTGATGTATCACTTCCGGAGTCCGATTCCTCCCATGCCATGAGCGCTAATTGGCGAGTGCTTTTCTCCTTCTTTTCTTCCTCCGATGAGCTTGAGGAGGATTCATCCCAAGTAGCTTTGAGAGCTTTCTTCTTCTTGGCCCTTTCCTCCTTCTTCTTTAGTTTTGGACACTCGCTCCGATAGTGTCCTTTCTTGCTACACTCATAACATGTAACATTAGTCTTATCAACATTTTGATCAATAGACTTACCTTTCCCTTTGTATCTCCGGCTCCTTCTCATGATTCTTCTCACGAAGTTGGCCATCTTGCTTGATGATGATCCACCTTCATCATCAGACTCGGAGGAGGATGAGGATGTAGGAATTTCTTTCTCCTTCTTATTTTCTTTCTTCCTTCTTCCATCCTTGCTCTTTTCTCCTGCAACTAATGCAATACCTTTCTCTTTTTGACCCTTGTTAGCAAGTTCATGAAGTTCCATTTCACAAAAGAATTCATCTAATTTAACAATTGAAAGGTCCTTGGAGACCTTGTAGGCATCTACCATAGATGACCACAAGGCATTCCTCGGAAAGGCTTTGAGAGCGTACCTTACAAGATCGCGATTCTCTACGCGTTCATCTACGGAATGAAGACCATTGATGATCTCTTTGAACCTTCTGTGTAGTTCACTTACCGTTTCATTCTCCTTCATGGTGAGATTTTGTAGTTGGTTTAGGAACAAGTCTCTCTTGGCGATCCGAGAGTCTCAGGTTCCCTCTTGGAGCTCGATGAGCTTGTTCCACAAATTTTTTGCACTCACAAATGGACCTACCTTGACTAGTTGATCTTTGGCTATCCCACATTGTAGAGTGACCACCGCCTTGGCATCGGCTTGTCCTTTGCGAGTTTGCTCGGCGGACCACCTTGACGATTCTAGTTCCTTACCTTCTTCGTCCTTCGGAGGTGTGAACCCTTCCTTGACCGAGAACTACATGGAGATGTCGGTCTTGAGGTAGTACTCCATACGACTCTTCCAATATTGGAAGTCCGCTCCGTCGAAGTAGGGTGGACGATTGGTGCTAAAACCTTCCTTCATAGCCATCTTCTTACTCTTTAGGGTGTTAATCCGGATGAAGAGCGCCTTGCTCTGATACCACTTGTTAGGACCTTCGGATGGCTAGAGAGGGGGGTGTGAATAGCCTCCACAAAAAAACTCAATCAATTCCTCACAAAAGCTTGTTAGCACAGCGGAAATAAACAAAAAGAAAACTGATGCAAGGAAAGAAACACAACCCACAGCTTACACAAGTATGTACGGGGTTCGGGGATAACTTGCCCATACTCCTCGGCGTGTCCATAAGGTAGACGATCCCTTGATCTTTCGGTAGATCACACCCCGGACAAATTTTGGCTAAGTATTTCTCCTTCTCGGTGGAGTAACCTCTCCACAAAGTCATAGAAAAGATTTGAACTAAAGCACAGGACTTACAGAATTCAGTGGCCAAAAGAAATGAACAATGAAACTTACAGCCACGAAGCAGAACACAAAGACAGAAGGGATTCCTCAGCCAAGAGCTCAACAACACAGCACCCTTGCTTCGGTCGACAGAGAGTTTCAAAAATCTTTCCAAACCTCTCTTCTGCCTTCTTCTTATTCTGCTTCTTTCTCACTGTCTTCAGCCAGAGCCGAATCACTGTCACCTGTATCGAATCACTACGACCAACTCAGGCGTCGCCAATCACTCTTCCTCCTCATCTGGTTCTCTGAACTCACACCAATACCATCCATGGTCTTCACTGGTGTCTCTGAGCTCGAACCAATAAGCAAGGGTCAAGCTGTTGCCAACTGATCGCAGCCAGTGAACGTTGATGCTCCATTTGCACCATTTGTAGCGAAATACAGTAGAAAGAGCATTTGGTCTTTTTCTTATGATGGAGCTTAATTTGAAATTAACCATTGGCACGACACCTGCAACCTGCAACTTAAAAATCTCATAGCAGATGATTTGATAAGGTGAATCAGAAATCGCAGAGAAACAGCAGAAGACAAACGACATCGTTGTGGATCGGTCATCAGACCGATCCATAGCCCTCTGGACCGATCAGGACACATCCTGATCGGTCCGGGATGATTCTGATCGGTCTGTGGACCGATCAGCCTATAGGTGGATCGATCCACAGACCGATCAACCTATAGGTGGATCGGTCCACAGACCGATCCCCTATAGTTTTCCAGAATCCATCGCTTCCTTCTGATCGGTCTGTAGACCGATCAGATAACCCACAGAAAGCTTCTGTGTGGTTACTGATCGGTCACGAGACCGATCAGATGACCAATGTATCACTGGATCGGTCTATCGACCGATCCAGACAACCAAAGTATCACTGGATCGGTCAATAGACCGATCCAATGCTTCTATTTGTTTTAGAGCTTCCCAGCCCTAAACCCTAACTTCTTCCTGGTCCAGAGAACGAGCTACCGAGCCCTCTCTGACTTCCACATCCGGTCCAGAGAACGAGCTACCGAGCCCTCTCTGACCTAGTCCGGAGAACGAGCTACCGAGCCCTCTCCGACTTCGTCCGGTCCAGAGAACGAGCTACCAAGCCCTCTCTGACCTAGTCCGGAGAACGAGCTACCGAGCCCTCTCCAAATTCGTCCGGTCCAGAGAACGAGCTACCAAGCCCTCTCTGACCTAGTCCGGAGAACGAGCTACCAAGCCCTCTCCGACTTCATCCGGTCCAGAGAACGAGCTACCGAGCCCTCTCTGACCTAGTCCGGAGAACGAGCTACCGAGCCCTCTCCGACTTCGTCCGGTCCAGAGAACGAGCTACCGAGCCCTCTCCGACTTTACGTGCCAAGTATCCGTACTTGGACTTTTCCTCTCCACATGATCAACCTTGATCATTAATCAGTCTGAGTCTAATCAATATCTGATACAAACTTAAATCAGTGTCAACATCAAAACAACAGCCAGGTCAGACTGTATTAACAAAAGGCTGCTGTGCCTGAGTCTGAGCCCGCCACTAAGTCGGCGCCGGATACTGTGCCAAAGATAGATATGAGGGCTGCGGCTGGTACTGCACTAGGGGTTGAGGCTGGGACTGGTACTGAACCAGTGGTTGGGGCTGCAGTTGATACTGCACTAGTGGCTGAGTCTGCAACTGATACTGCCCTACGTCAGATATTGAGATCCCGGAACAGAGCTCTGGGATACTCTAAGGGCGCTGGAGTGCTCCTGTCCGTGCATTCCATATGCGGCTACTGTAGGGGGAGTTGTCCTCTGCTGGTTATACGAAGATTGGGCTCTCTGACCTCCTCACCGAGTCCCTGACTGACTGTGCTGTTCTCCATGAACAACAACCACGAAAGTAATATTCTGAGCCTTTACCGAACAGTCTCAACTCAGGTGCCCATGCTATTTGTAGTAATACAAATTGACTATCCCAGGGAGCATACTGAGGTGATGTGGTCTCTGGACCCATATCTGGTGCAGTGAATATCGTTGGCGGGTTGTTTCCGATTCTACTGAGGAGATCAAAAATATCCTGAAGAAGATCGCCCTGATTTCTGAGGCCGACTAGATGCTCCAGAAGTACCCTGCCCTGGCCAATTGCGACCATTCTGCTGCTGTCCGAGAGCCCTGTGGCTGCTGAATCTGTCCTGATGTCTGATCTGTCTGCTTCCGCTTCTTGTCCGGATACGCTCTCTGGTGTGCTAACTCAATCATAAGTGCTCTGTCCAAGGCCTCTATGTAAGACGAATTCCCAAAACCGACAATCTTTACTTGCAGATGTCCATCTAGTCCCTAAACAAACTGAAGCATACGAGATCTGTCCTCAGCAACTAATTCAGGATAAAATCTGGCCAACCGATTAAACTCAGCATTATACTCTGTCACTGTGCGATTGTTCTAATGAAGACTCAGAAAATCCTGATGGCGAGTCATCTGATATGACCGTGGAAAGTACTGGCTCTCAAAAGCCTCTCTGAACCTCGCCCAGGTGATGTTTTGCTCGCCTATGATGGAACGCTGCGTATCCCACCAGATATCGGCCTCGTCCCATAAATGGAAAGTAGCCAGCTCTGCTTTCTCCCACTCAGAGTAAGCCATATAGAAGAAGGTTTGCTCCATGGTCTCTATCCAGGACTGGGCCACACTCGAATCGGTCTCTTCGCGGAATAGGGTGAATCAACTTTTCATCGACTCTGCCAAAGCTAGGATCCGAGCTCGTGCCGTAACTATATCAGTCAGGTGAGTAGGGGCTGCTGCGGGAACTGGCGGAACCACTGCAGCTGGTACTACAGGTGGTACCGCTGGATAGGTCGGGGGAGGTATCCCCGGCGTTGCTGCATAAGCTAGGGCAGGTGCCGCTGGTGGCACTACAGGGTTAATATAGGTGGGTGCAACTAGAGGTACGGTAGGTGTAACTGGTACTGCTGGTGCATGTGCCAGGTACGCAGCAGCAAGTACTGCTAGAGGAGGTGTCGGATATGCCGCAGGCACGACTAGAGGAGGTGACGGATATGCTGTAGGCATGACTGGAGGAGGTGTCGAGTATGCTGTAGGTGGCACTGTGAATACTATAGGAGTGGGTACAATGGGTGTGGTCAGGGTAGGTACCTCTGAAACCATCGAAGTCTGAGAGCCCGATGCGCTTGCAGTACCATGCGGAGTATGTCCACCGACAAGCTCAACCCCAGCAGCCATCTCTAGCGACTCCGTCGCCAAGGATTCCAATGCCCTCTTGCGTGGTTGTCCCGCACCACGTCTCGGCACGGGAGCACGTGCATTTCGCCTCATATCTATTAAATTATTACCCGAATATTACTACAAGTACCAAAATTATAAAAGTTTACATTTTACCTATTTGTCGTCTAGAGATGTTCCATTGCTGTCCAGTCCCCATTTACGATCTCGGAACTCCGAAACGAGAAAAAAATCGATGGAAATCCGTACAACTCCGAAAATTACCCAAATTAACTAGCTAAACTCGAAAATCCAAATCCCAGAAAGCAAGTATTGTATACCATGCTCTGATACCAAATAAATTGTCACGCCCCAGGTAGTACATGCCAGAAGAAATTTCAGCAGCATCTCCCCTATACGAGTGACAATATGAAGCTATACTACATGCCCTCAGGGCCACATATACCTCGGCCAACACAGCCGTAACAATAACAACAAAAAAAAAATATCTAAACAAACCATGCAGTTTATATCAAAACAGCCTCCGACAGTCATCACAATACAAAAGAAAGCAAAAACAACATCTAACTTACCTCTACTGCCGACCGGCAGGTGCATAGAAAAACACACCAAATAAAAATCTACTAAACAAGCAAAAATACAACCATCATAATGTCTTAAGGAAAGCCATATAATCCAAAGTGCAAAACCAATATAAGTCCGAAACAAACAGAAAACCACAAGACTAATAAGTAAACTCTCGTGACCAAGGGACTAGCAACTGAAACCTCCTGACGACCTCAACTTGAAATAAGAAAATATTAATGGGATGACTCTAACACTCAGCGGATACCAAGTTGACATGCATAATACAAAATAACCAATAGTAATAAATATGTGTACAGTCTCCTGGAGTAGTGGAAAATGCAAAATTGTAAGAAAAGGAGAAGTTATACTCACCAGGACCTCCTATTAGAATAATAAGGTCGTCGGACCAAAAGTAACAAGTCCCTGTATGCATGTCAAACATATGCATCCATCAAATATGCAACAAATAAAGTGTAGCAAACACAAGCAATAATGTAATCATGCATATGATGTCAATGGCATGTCCTGTTCACCCCTGACGCTAGTCAGTCATCTCACACACGATGGTGAGACCGAGTGGGTAGAGCTATGATAATTGTACACTCTGCCATCGCTGCTCCTGATGAGTGAACGAGTGGACAGGATACTGTCGGAGTACACTTGTCCTCCTACCCCAAATCATAAGTGGGGGAGCTCAATGCTCTCATCTCCCTGAGACAATCCAGAGGAGGGATCCCTGAAGTGCTACCACGCTGTGTCACGCTACCCATGAGTGGGCCAGCGGAGCACTAACAGAGCAAACTGCCACACACCCTTCCTAATATACCACTAACCCATGAGTTGGTTGTGTGTGCAAATCCATGTAACTAGCGATGAACTCAACAATAATGGGGCTACCAATCGCACAGTATGCAATCACGCAAGATGGTACATGCCACTAAGCATGCAAATTCTGACTATATCTACATCCATAAAACATGTACCAAAAATAAATGGATCAAATAAATAGATCTAGGTACACGAGTCAGATATGATAAATGTCTAGTCCGGTGTATCACAAGGCATGGTATGTCACTACCTCTATGAGCATAAATAATCATGGCAATAATAAATCATAAATGCAGAATAGATGAAAGCATGCAACAGGTATCATGTAGTGGCATACCAAAGCAACGATAAACATAATTATTACTAAAGGCTATAACCTACTACGCATATTAACATGACATATCAAAAAGAGATAAGTCAAGGTACCCGTCTCAAAAAGTGGAGATCGTCTCCGAAATAGACCCCACGTTGAGACGCTCGTCTCGAATCAAAGCCCTATAACAACATATATATAATTAATCCCTGCTCGCAGATATCCAATAGCTTAATCAAAATTCCTATTAACCAGGAAACCCTAATTTTATTTTTTGATCTCGGTTAATTAAATAAACTAGATCTAACCCAAAGTTTAGATTAGATCCAACATTTTAACCCAAATTAACTATAACTCAACGGTCAACTAGGGTTAGTTTCGCTAACCCTAATTATTCCATTTAGATTTAAATCTATACTTAATCAACCGAAACTTAAGTAAATTCTAGTACAATTCATTCCTAACCTTTCCCAGTTCAAATCTGTTTACACTACAACAAGAGAAACAATTTCTCTACATCTTACCTCAATTCACCAAACTACTCCTGTTGATCCACAGCAGGTAGTTGCTGTCGAAAATTGCTTGCCGAAGAATATTGCTGCCAATGATCTATTGTCGACACTACAAAGAACTATTACTCTCTATGTCAGCATCCCCAATCAAATCCAAATACCCAAATTTGCCTTACCTGCAACGATGCCAAGTTCTTCCTCTTTGCCGAAGATTTAACAGAGGGTGAGACTAGGGCTTGGATTCCTTGCTCCTGTCTGAAACCAACCCGAGCAAAGGTGGCACCTCATAGCAGAGGGAGATGGTGATGAGCATAATCAGATTAAGAAGAAAAGGGGCAGTGATGAATTGGGCTAGGGCTCGGGGTGGCTGTTGTGCTGCTAAATTGTAGCAGAGGGGGGCGATCTATGTACACGACGGTGAGGAAAGATCGACGCTAGTAACCCAAAAATTGAAGGCACCGTAGTCGAATGCGACGCCGCCGGCTGCTTCTAGGGCAGAGACGCGAGGAGGAAAGGAAAAAGAGGGGCGGCCTAGCCACGGCCAGGAGGGACAAGTAGAGGCTGGTTCGAAGCTCCGGTTGTCTGCGTCGATGATAGGAAGCTCGCCAGTGTCTATCGGATGGAAGTACGGGAGGAGTTGGGAGAGAAGGGAAAGGGTTCAGCACAAATGAAGAGAAGGCTCGGGTTTCCTTGGCCGAGGGGCTTTGTATGAGGGGGAGAGGAGGTGGCGCCATCGGGTTGGTGGCGCGTCGGCTGGGGAAGCCGATCGGGTTGGGGAGATGGCAGTCACGAAGAGGAAGAGAGGAGAAGAGTTGGGCGAGTAAGGAAGAAAAGAAAAGGGAAATGGAAAAGAAAAATAAAACTTTTCCTTGTTCAAAGGGGTAGACTAAACAGGTTTTCCCGTGGTCCAATATTTATCCCCGTAACCTACACCATACGGTCTCCGAAAAATTTCCAGAAAATTTCTAAAAATTTTGAAAAATTCTGTTAAGGTTATTCCTCTATTTAACCTTATTGTTTAATTAATATTTATTACCATATTTTACAGCCTAGGTTTTCTCTTTAGAAAGCATGAATCTATAATTCTAGGCAACTAACTTCTCACAAGAACATTAAGATTATCTTGGTTGTGTATTGAAAATACTTAGATGTTGGGTTTTTCGGGCCGCGAAAACCGCTTTTCGCGTCGCGGAAACCCCGAATCACCCAAGGCCAACGGATCCGTGCAAGGAAAACCAAAAATAAATATGAGTACGAGTTTGAAAAACCTTTTAGATCTACTCCTAGATCTATGTGTTAAGAATATACCTTGAAGCATGCCCTTTCGCGTTCCTGCTCGTCCAAGGAGTTGCCGGATCTCTAGACCGTCAAGCGTCGGTCCTCTAGAAGTATCCACACGAACAATTCTTGATGGAGAAAACCTAAACAAAGGTGTGCTAGCACCTTGATAGGTCACGGCAAGGAAGAGGAGGGAGAGCAAGGAGAGAGCACAAGGAAGAAGAAGGAGTTACACCACTTGAATGAAAATTGAAATCACAATCAAACACAAAGTGGCCGGCCACTCTCAATGGTGAAAAACTCCCAAATTAATTGCATTAATTGCAATTAATATGAAACCATTAAAGAGAATGGCTTTGTAACTTCCATGAGGTGGCACCCATGATGATGTGGAGTATCATCATTGGTCCACCTAATGCCAACTCACCAATGAGGTGGCAAAAGGTCAAGTCAAAATTAACCTTTGGTCTTCCTTCTTAAGTCAAGTCAAACTTGACTCAATCTCTTCCATGGTTGATCTAATCTAACCATTTGATTCAAGCCAACTTAATATAATGAATCTAATTCATTTAATTAAATTGATTCAATGAGTCAAAATCTAAATTAGACTCATTGAACACATGAATCAACTTGAGTCGAACTCAAGTTAGCCCAATTAGGATTACTCTTAATCCAATTTGATTCATCAAATGAATCTAATCCTCTTGGTTCATCATATGAACCTAATCTCCATCTAATTGTCCTAAGTGTGTGACCCTATAGGTTCTTGTAACGTTGGCAATGCCCTAAACCCATTTAGGAGCATAAGTAATGAGCGGTATCTAGCAACACATCATTACTACCCAAGTTACAAGAATGTCGAGATCCGACATCACCTTGTGACTACTAATTGTGACTCCTCACAATATGTGACATTTTCCTTCTATCCTAGACATCTAGATTGATCAATATGAGGCATAGACCGTGTCATCCTCTAATCAATCTAAATCTTGAACTCCAAGTAGACTCACTCGATCAAATGAGCTCAACATCTCATGTTAACTCATTTGGGCATGGTCATGCACTTAGTGGTCTCACTCTATCAAGAATACCGATGTCGCTCCCGTCATATGGGAGGGATAGATCCCATCTACATCACTCACATCCCTCTACATAATTCGTTATATACCCAGTAATCTCCTTTATAGTCCACCCAGTTACGGGTGACGTTTGACGAAACCAAAGTACATAACTCCTTATGTAGGGATTCATGGTGACTTCAGGTCAAAGGACTAATAGTCATACTAATAGCCACATGAGAAAGTATATGACACTCATATAACGATCCATGATACTTTCTCATGGCGGGTCATTCAGTATACATTCTCCAATGTATACCCATGTGTCAGCTTGATATCTCTATATCCATGACTTGTGAGATCAAGTCATCGAGCTGACCTACATGCTAGTCTTATTGCATTAACATTGTCCCTGAATGTTAATACTCGACTAGGAATAATTTAGAGTAGTGTTCCCTATATCATCTCACTATCGATTCAACTAATCGATTGATATAGGTATGAACCTTCTACTCAAGAACGCTATTATACTTAGTCTATTTGGCACTAATACAAATAAGTATAATAACCAAACAAATGCCTTTATTAATATACAAGAATATGATACAATGAGTCCATACAATCATCAAATGATTGGCTATAGGGCTCTAACTAACAATCTCCCATTAGCACTAGTGCCAATCAGTATAGGCTCTAAGGCCTAATGACCTAGTGTGACCATCATGCTTCCTCTGTGCCAAAGCCTTGGTCAAGGGATCTACGATGTTAGCCTCTGTAGGTACTCTGCAAATCTTCACATCTCCTCTATCGATAATCTCTCGAATGAGATGGAAGCGCCGTAGTATGTGCTTGGTCCGCTGGTGTGAGCGAGGTTCCTTCGCCTGTGCTATAGCTCCATTGTTGTCACAATAGAGCTCAACTGGATCAGCGATGCTAGGAACCACCCCAAGTTCAGTGATGAACTTGCGGATCCAAACTACCTCCTTTGCTGCTCGATGCAGCAATATACTCGACCTCTGTTGTAGAATCAACTACTGTGTCCTTTGAACTCTTCCAGCTCACGGCACCACCATTTAAGCAAAACACGAACCCCGATTGCGATCGGTAATCATCCCGATCGGTCTGGAAGCTGGCTGTAACCCTTTACAGTTAGCTCATCATTGCCTCTATATATCAAGAAATATTCTTTAGTCCTTCGTAAGTACTTAAGAATATTCTTGACCGCTATCCGGTGTCATCTGACGAGTATCTGCTCGTCATGCTCAAAGCATACGAGACATCAGGTCGAGTACATAGCATGGCGTACATGATCGATCCTATGGCTGAGGCATAAGGGATCTGATCCATGCGATCTCTCTCCTCTCTAGAAGAGGGACCTTGAGTCTTCGAAAGACTCACGCCATGTGACATCGGCAGAAATCCCTTCTTGGAATTCTGCATGGCAAACCGAAGGAGTACCTTGTCAATGTATGTACTCTGACTTAAGCCAAGCAATCTCTTAGATCTATCTCTATAGATCTGTATCCCTAGAATGCAGGATGCCTCACCTAAGTCCTTCATTGAGAAGCAACTCCCTAGCCAGGTCTTGATAGACTGAAGCATAGGAATGTCCTTCCCAATGAGTAGTATGTCATCCACATACAATATGAGGAAGACAACTATGTCTCCTACAACCTTCTTGTAGACACAAGGTTCATCTTCGTTCTTGATGAAACCAAACTATTTGATTGCATCATCGAATCGAAGATTCCAGCTCCGAGAAGCTTGCTTTAGTCCATAAATGGACCTATGCAGCTTGCATACTCTGCTAGTATGCTGTGGATCGACAAAACCCTCAGGTTGTGTCATGTACACATCCTCGAGTAGGTTTCCATTCAGAAACGCGGTTTTGACATCCATCTGCCATATCTCATAGTCATGGTAGGCTGCAATAGCAAGCATGATCCGAATGGACTTAAACATCGCTACTGGAGAAAAGGTTTCATCATAGTCAATACCATGAATCTGCTTGAAACCTTTAGTTACCAAGCGACCCTTATAGATAAGTCCATCCATGTCAGTCTTTCTCTTAAAGACCCACTTGCACCCAATGGGTTTTACCCCTTCAGGTGGATCAACCAAAGTCCATACTTGGTTGGTGTACATGGATTCCATCTCGGATCTCATGGCCTCTAGCCATTTCTCGGAATCTGGTCTCATCACAGCTTCCTGATAGGTGGTAGGCTCATCCTCTATGAGCACAATATCATCATGGTCAGACAAGAAAAATGAGTATCTCTCAGGCTGACGACGTACCCTATCAGACCTGCGAAGAGGTATGTCTACTTGAACTGGTTGTTGTTCCTCAACTCCTTGTGGAACATCATCCACAACACTTTGTGGTTCCAGTTCAACTTCCATTGAGGCTTCAGTGCTAGTATTCGCATCTTGAACTTCTTCAAGATCGAATGTGCTCCCACTAGTCTTTCTAGAAACAAAGTCCCTTTCTAGAAAGACCCCAGTCTTTGCCACAACTACCTTGTGCTGACTGGGAATGTAGAAGTAATATCCCTTAGTTTCCTTGGGATATCCGATAAAATAGCACTTATCGGATTTGGGTCCTAATTTTTCTGAGACTTGATGTCGTACGTAAGCCTCACAGCCCCAAATCCTCATGAAACACACCTGGACATCTCTCCCAATCCATATCTTATATGGTGTCTTTATCACGACCTTGGATGGAACTCGGTTGAGAATGAAAGCTGCCGTGTCTAGAGCATATCCCCATAGATATGTCGGAAGATCTGTGTGACTCATCATAGATCGTACCATATCTAATAAGGTATGATTCCTCCTTTCGGATACACCATTCCACTGTGGTGTTCCAGGAGGAGTGAGTTGAGATAAAATCCCACACTCAGCTAAGTAGTCACGAAACTCATGGCTTAAGTATTCACCACCTCGATCTGATCGAAGTATCTTAATACTCTTGCCAAGCTGGTTCTGTACTTCATTCTTGAATTCTTTGAACTTTTCAAAGGATTCAGATTTATGTGTCATCAAATACACATAACCATATCTACTGAAGTCATCAGTAAATGTGATGAAGTACCTATAACCGCCTCTAGCAGCGACATTGAAAGGGCCACATACATCACTATGTATGAGTCCTAACAAATCAGTCGCTCTCTCGCTGTGCCCACTAAAGGGAGTCTTGGTCATCTTGCCTCGTAGGCATGACTCGCATATCTCATATGATTCAAAATCAAATGAGTCCAGCAAACCATCCTTATGGAGCTGGGATAAGCATTTGTCATTTATATGACCTAAGCGACAGTGCCAGAGATAAGTTTGGTTCATGTCATTTGACTTGAACCTCTTGGTACTAATGTTATAGATAGGGCTCTCAAGGTCTAGAATATAGAGTCCGTTTATTAGTGGTGCACTACAATAGAACATATCTTTTAAATAAACAGAACAACATTTGTCTTTTATTATAAAAGAGTATCCTTTCTTGTCTAAACAAGAAACTGAAACTATGTTCTTAGTAAGAGCAGGCACATAACAACAATCATCTAAATCTAGTACAAGCCCAGAGGGCAAAGATAGCTGATAAGTTCCTACAGCAACAGCAGCAACCCGTGCTCCATTGCCTACTCGTAGGTCCACCTCGCCCTTTGCCAATGCTCTGCTATTTCTCAGCGCCTGAAGTGGAAGTCTCACTTCGCTTCTTCTTAAGATCCTCCAAGTATACCTTGCAGTTCCTCTTCCAGTGCCCGGTCTGACCGCAGTGGAAGCAGGTAGCATCCTTGGCGACCCCTCCTTTAGGCTTCAATGCCTTGCCTTTGCCCTTGGTTTGGGACTTTCCCTTACCTTTGGGCTTGCCCTTGCCCTTGTGCTTCTGGACCATCAGAATGGGCTTAACCTTCTTAAGGTTAATCTCAGCAGTTCGTAACATACTAAGTAGCTCGGACAGTGGCTTGTCAATCTCGTTCATGTTATAGTTGAGAACGAATTGACTATAGCTATCCGGCAAGAACTGCAAGATCAAGTCAGTGGCCAGTTCTTAGCCAAGTGGGAATCCCAGTCTTTGTAGGTTCTCTATGTACCCAATCATCTTGAGTACATAAGGACCTACAGGAGCCCCGTCTGACATCTTGCACTGAAACAGTGCCTTAGAGATCTCAAATCTCTCATGCCTCGCTTGTCCCTGATATAGTTGGCGAAGATGCTCAACCATATCGTAAGCACCCATCAACTCGTGTTGCTTCTAAAGCTCAGAGTTCATGGTCGCGAGCATTAGACAGGACACATCTAATGCGTCGTCTTGATGCTTCTTGTAAGCATCTTTGTCGGCTCGCGGGGCATTGGCAGGAGGAGCCTCCGGAATGGGCTGCTCCAGAACGTACAGTTTACGTTCTTGGGTGAGAATTATTCTTAAGTTCCTGTACCAGTCTAGGAAATTCGCTCCGTTGAGCTTGTCCTTCTCAAGGATAGATCGCAGGGAGAAGGAATTCGTGTTCGACGTCATGGTTATCTACAACAGAAAATTTGCAGAAATAAATATCATATTCTTTTAAAATCATTTAATTAGGCCTTTAACTAAATGATGCTCCCACTGAATACTATAATTCTTGTGGGACAAGATCCACATCATACTAACCCTTGAGTTAGCTTTGGCTAATACGCCCAAGGCTTAGTATGATCGGTAGGTAACGATTACCAATTACATCTCTATGCAACTCTTGTTTATAGAATAAAATCCGCATTTATATTAAAACTCGAGTTAGCTTTGGCTAATACGCCCGAGAATTAATATAAACGTGATTTTGTCCTACCTTTCCAACCATTGGAAGAATGCCTATAGTTGACTCGATCCAACCGAGTAACTAGGAATACTCAATCTAATTGAGTTTGTATTCACCCATGCGTTGATAGGCGGGACCAAGATTGTCCCTCCGTACCCTACCAAGATAATATGTATTGCTCTGCTTTGGCAGATTCAACAATACATGTGATCGAGGTAGTGATAGGTATCACGGCACGGTTAGGCATTAGAGTTGAGTCGATTGAGATCTAATCTAATCGAAAAGGATGCATCTTATGCACGACTTAGATCTAATCTAATCGCAAGGGTGCATCATGTGCACGACTTAGATCTAATCTAATCGTAAGGCACTAATTAATTAACTACTTATTAAATATGCATCACATACACAAGCAATTAATTAATCTATTTGTGATTTAGTCATGGCCCTACTACAATCTTCTCAAGCCAATGAGAAGATCGATTGGTCAACCTAGGGTCAACAGCTTCTCCAAGCTCCTCCCTTTGACCACCTTGTGTTGCTCGTGCCCGCCTCGGAACTCCATCTCGTGTGGACCCTCCACCGCTCCAATTTGTACATTACAATTTGAAACTCGAGTTACATTCGAATCTAAATCTAATTTACAACAAGAATATAAGAGAAGGCACGACGCGCAGGTCGCGAATATAATACAATACTCGCAAACACATAACGGCACGCAGGCCGTATTATGAATTACAACACAATCAAATCATATTGGGTTTTTGGGCCATGACTATCGCAAAATTAATATATAATTCAAAATTATATATTTTTCATAATTTTCTGTAATTTTAAAATTAATTTTTATAATTTTTACGAGTAAAATTTCCCGGCGGACCCGTTTAACGGTTTCGGGCGCAATCGCGGAACGGATCCCCTTGCGGGGCCAGGGGCAGCGCCCCTACCCGCGATCTAACCATCGCGAGGGTTCCTATGCGATCCAACAGCGTCTAAACCCGCTGCCCCAAAACGATTTGGGCCGAGACATTGCCGTTTCGGAAAAATCTTCCCGGCGGGTTCGTTTTTAGCGATTTCGAGTGCAACCGCGGAGCAAATCCCCTTGCGGGGTTAGGGGCAGTACCCCTACCCATGATCTAACCATCGTGAGTTGCTCCTTTGCGATCTAATGGCACCCAATCCCGCTGTCCCAAACGGATTTGGGGCAAAACGAAGCCGTTTTGGAAAAATCTTTCCGGTAGCCGAAGCCTACAAGTGTCGAGACACTTGTGCTTCGCTTCTACGAAAAAATTACCCATAAAAACTCGAAAATCATAATTTTACAGAAAATTACAGAAACTTTTAGTTTTCATAAAACCGAAAACAAACTCGTACAAGCCTTGCACATGGCTCTGATACCACTGTTGGGTTTTTCGGGCCGTGAAAACCGCTTTTCACGTCGCGGAAACCCCGAATCACCCAAGGCCAACAGATCCGTGCAAGGAAAACCAAAAATAAATACGAGTACGATTTTGAAAAACCTTTTAGATCTACTCCTAGATCTATGTGTTAAGAATATACCTTGAAGCGTGCCCTTTCGCGTTCCCGCTCGTCCAAGGAGTTGCCGGATCTCTAGACCGTCAAGCGTCGGTCCTCTAGAAGTATCCACACGAACAATTCTTGATGGAGAAAACCTAAACAAAGGTGTGCTAGCACCTTGATAGGTCATGGCAAGGAAGAGGAGGGAGAGCAAGGAGAGAGCACAAAGAAGAAGAAGGAGTTACACCACTTGAATGAAAATTGAAATCACAATCAAACACAAAGTGGTCGGCCACTCTCAATGGTGAAAAACTCCCAAATTAATTGCATTAATTGCAATTAATATGAAACCATTAAAGAGAATGGCTTTGTAACTTCCATGAGGTGGCACCCATGATGATGTGGAGTATCATCATTGGTCCACCTAATGCCAACTCACCAATGAGGTGGTAAAAGGTCAAGTCAAAATTAACCTTTGGTCTTCCTTCTTAAGTCAAGTCAAACTTGACTCAATCTCTTCCATGGTTGATCTAATCTAACCATTTGATTCAAGCCAACTTAATATAATGAATCTAATTTATTTAATTAAATTGATTCAATGAGTCAAAATCTAAATTAGACTCATTGAACACATGAATCAACTTGAGTCGAACTCAAGTTAGCCCAATTAGGATTACTCTTAATCCAATTTGATTCATCAAACGAATCTAATCCTCTTGGTTCATCATATGAACCTAATCTCCATCTAATTGTCCTAAGTGTGTGACCCTATAGGTTCTTGTAACGTTGGCAATGCCCTAAACCCATTTAGGAGCATAAGTAATGAGCGGTATCTAGCAACACATCATTACTACCCAAGTTACAAGAATGTCGAGATCGACATCACCTTGTGACTACTAATTGTGACTCCTCACAATATGTGACATTTTCCTTCTATCCTAGACATCTAGATTGATCAATATGAGGCATAGACCGTGTCATCCTCTAATCAATCTAAATCTTGAACTCCAAGTAGACTCACTCGATCAAATGAGCTCAACATCTCATGTTGACTCATTTGGGCATGGTCATGCACTTAGTGGTCTCACTCTATCAAGAATACCGATGTCGCTCCCGTCATATGGGAGGGATAGATCCCATCTACATCACTCACATCCCTCTACATAATTCGTTATATACCCAGTAATCGCCTTTATAATCCACCCAGTTACGGGTGACGTTTGACGAAACCAAAGTACATAACTCCTTATGTAGGGATCCATGGTGACTTCAGGTCAAAGGACTAATAGTCATACTAATAGCCACATGAGAAAGTATATGACACTCATATAACGATCCATGATACTTTCTCATGGCGGGTCATTCAGTATACATTCTCCAATGTATACTCATGTGTCAGCTTGATATCTCTATATCCATGACTTGTGAGATCAAGTCATCGAGCTGACCTACATGCTAGTCTTATTGCATTAACATTGTCCCTGAATGTTAATACTCGACTAGGAATAATTTAGAGTAGTGTTCCCTATATCATCTCACTATCGATTCAACTAATCGATTGATATAGGTATGAACCTTCTACTCAAGGACGTTATTATACTTAGTCTATTTGGCACTAATACAAATAAGTATAATAACCAAACAAATGTCTTTATTAATATATAAGAATATGATACAATGAGTCCATACAATCATCAAATGATTGGCTCTAGGGCTCTAACTAACATTAGAATGGTATGAAATGCATAGGATTGTACCTGGACTTTAGATGCTTATATTAGTGCATCAATATAAGTCTAAGCGAAAAATATCACAGTACATTGATCAAGTTAAATAATACTTCTTAGCAAACAACTAGATGAATAATATTACTTAACTTGACTAACCAAGTGAACATGACTATTTTATAATAATTAGCTAGTAAACTAGAGATTAGACATTTATCTAAGAACAAATTACTAGATGATTAATTTTAAAGTAAAACTTTGTAAATGTCAACTTAAGGGGAAGGATTTGTTATAAAAATTTAAAAATTATGTTTTCAAATAAAGCTCTCAAACAATTTATTTAAAATGAATTTTAATTTTCCCTTTGAAATTTATTTAAAACATTCCTTAGCAATATTTTGATAAAGTCTTACAATTTCAACAAAAATCTTTTGAAAATCCTTGAATTTTTTTAAAACTATATTTTGGTTCCTAAATTAAAAAGTCTTTGAATAATTTTTAATATTTATTTTTTGCCAATAGTCTCCTTACTTAAAAAAATCTAAGAAATTTTCATAAGAAAATGATTGATTTGATTAGTTTATTTACATATTTTGATGAATGTCAAAGGAGAAGAGTAAAGAGTTTAAGATAGAAAAATATCTTAAAATGATAACCCAACCTAAAAATAACAATGTTAAGAGAATGAACATAATGCTAATTATTTTCTCATTTCATGATATTTATTTTTGTATACTTTTTTAACTTTAACATAGGTTATCATTACATCAAAAAGGAGAATATTATTGGTGCATTAGCACTAATAATTAAACTCAGATTTTGATGTATGATAAATGGTTAAAGTTAGATATTGTATGTTCTAATCTATTTACCAAGTGTGCAGGATTGAAAGACTTAATGGATCTAGAGGACGAGATATCAAACCGAAGTCTAGTCAGGTCAGGGAGGACCAGACGACTAACAAGAAGTCTAGTTGGGTCAGAGAGGACCAAACAGCTTGTAGGAAGTCCAATTGGGTCAAGAAGGACCAGATGACTAGTTGAAGTCCAGATAGAGCATCTGGTAGGAAGACTTGATCGGTTAAAAGATCAGAGTCAACTAAATCTACAAAAGGTAAGTAGAGGTAAGTAGCTAGAAGAGAGATCTAGTGAGGATGCATTCCCAATTGAGAGAATAGTAGGCATCGGTTCGACCTAGGGTTTAGCGGGATCCAAAGTCAGGATCGGAAAGTCTCAAGACTGTCAAAATATTTAATACTTATTTTTTATATTATGATTGTTGTACTAACTCTGTGGTGTAGGAAACCAAAACTGCAAATTGTGTGGAAGAAGGACTTCCAGGCGACTAGTAAGGGTCGAGATGCCTTGAGGTTTAGACGCCTTGAGTGGATCCGGGCGCCTAAATTGGGTAGAACTTAGCCACTCGTGCATATGAGTTGATGTACTATGATTGCCCAGTACACATCAAAGTCTAGACATCTAGGGGTTGTCTAGGCGTCTAGGAGTGGATAGAGGCAACTTAAATAGAGCTTGGTCGAGGTACAACCACGTCAACATTCCAAGCGCCTAGGGGTGTGTAAGTACCACGTGATGATTTTGATGTGATCAACCAAGTTAAGTTAGGTCATGTTGTTATTTTGATGTCTTGTGTCTAAGTGTGCAGGAACTTAGGAGCACAGGAAGTCAAGCGAAAGATATAGCTAGTGAGAAGGACGGCATGGGAGAGAGCCGACGGGCTCAGTACGTCCAAGGGGCGAGACACTACGGAAGAGTACACTGGCGAATGAGGAGGCGCGCGATATTTCTGAGTGACCAAAAGATGGAAGGAAGACTACTTGAGAAGACTGGAAAATGGATTCGGATGAGCCCTATTTTGGATGGCCAAAATCACCCAAGTAAGCGGAATCAGAGCAAAAGACCGGATAGAAAGTCAACCAAGAGTTGACTCTAGTCTAGGCACCCAGACTCCGGGAGCCCAAATCACCCGAGGCAGCCAGGGCACCCCAGATGCGAACCCGTGGATGCGAGCTGGTTTAGCCTGGTCCGGGCGTTCGAACCTGGTTCAGGCGCCCAAACCAGAAAACTTATCAAAACACCACCTGTTGTGATCTGGTATGATGAGGATAAAGTTCTATCCACATCTAGACGTCTAGAACCCTTCCAAACACCCTAATCAGGGCTATAAATATAGCTCTAATCCCAGTAGTTTAGAATAATACTTTAAAATGATTTTCTTTTCTATTCTACTACTTGTTTGTGAGTTGTCAGTGTTGTAAGAGGTTACTCCACCCCAAGGAGTTTTTTAGTGAGCTTTAACTGCCTTGGATTAACAATCCTCTGATTGCAAATCAACTAACTCTTTTTGTGCCTCTTTCTTTAGTTAATTTACTTCTTATTTCTTTTTTTTTACAAGTGTTTGGTTTAATTAGTTAATTTACTTCTTATTTCTTTTTTTTTTACAAGTGTTTGGTTTAATTAAGCTATAAGTTGAGAAAAGTTTGCTTTTATATTTTTCAGAGCTATTCACCCCCTCTCTAGCCGATCGTCATGGGACCAACAAGTGGTATCAGAGCAAGATTATTTCAGAAGAACTAATCGTCGACCGAAGCAAAGAAATCGATGGTCAGACCAAGCCTCATCTAGCTAAAGTTTGAGGGGAAGTTCGCACACGGGAAATACCGAATGGAGGTATCTCTAAAATCTAACTTTAGAATTCTTTTAATAATTAAGTACGATTTTACAGTTCCAAAAGATCAATAAGGCATAGAGAAAGAAGAATACCTCTAGACGAAGAAGGAGCAAAGCGATTTCACAGCCAATAGTAGAGCGGAATATCACTTATTAAGTGTATTACCGTCTCAAGAAGTAAATTGCATTAGAAGCTACACATCGGAAAAAGACCTTTGGGAGAAGTTCCTGGAACTCCACGAAGAAACATTTGAAGCGAAACTCACACAACGAGACATTCTTCCAAACAAGCTAATGAACATCCATCTGGAAAAAGGTGAGAAGATAGTCGAACTACACGCAAAGATCAAGGAGCTAATAACCGGACTGGTTAACCTTGGTAAAATGGTAACCAACCGGGACTCGATACGCACTCAAAGCTTTTCCCAGAACTCCAGAATGGACTTTGATCATAGGTGCCTATTACATCTCGAATGACCTGGAGATAAGTACCCTAGAGGAACTCTTTTCAACTTTAGAATTATATGAAACCAGATGTGCAGGTACAATAAAAGAATCAAGCCAGAATCTAACACTAAAAGCCACCAAAAAGGACGAACCTAAGTTAGATTCAGATCTAGAAGGAGACCAAGAAACTTACATGGTAAGGAAATTTAGAAAAAAATTTAGATCTAACAAATTTAAAAAAATATAGAACAGAAAAAATCCAAGAAATAAAAAAAAAGTTTCAATGCTATCAGTGTCAAAAAGATGGACACATAAAGGAGGACTGCCAAGAACTCAAAAAGGAAAAAGACAAGAGGCCCAAGAAAAACAAGCACAAGAATCTTAAGGTCACTTGGGACGAATACTCATCATCTGAGTCAGAATAGAAGCATACACCGGAGTACCACTGATAGCTAACCACAAAGAACAAAGCACCTCAGAAGCCAGCATCGATGAAGAGAGAGTTACTTTAGATTAATACAGTGAAACAGGGGAAGAATCAAGCTTCAGATCTGATATGGTAAGTGAGGTATGTCAAATATCTCATGATCAACTATATTATGATATTAAATCAATGTCAAAATCAATGTACAAATTGAAAACTAAAAATGACAAATCAAAAAAGAAAAATTTAGAAATAAAAATGATCTTAGCAAAATCATGGTTAATAAAAGATCTAGATAAGTTAAAAATTGAAAATGCTAATTTAAAAGAACAAATCAAAATTTTAAAATGTTCAAATTTTAGAAACTATAAAGGATTAAATTGGTATTATAGATTTTACAAGGGTCAAATTAGAAAAGTAACAAAAACATACATACCTAGATTAACTCAGTACTAAGGAACCTATATTGGGCTCCAAAATCATGCTTAGTTCAAATTGTGCATATTTCTAAATTTAATTTGTTTTAATTGTCTAATGTTGTTCTCGTACAATTCCTTTTCGAAATTAATTTTCCTATTGTAGAAAAATTTTCAAAATATTTTGGCCATTGTATTATTTTTTATGAATTTTTTTATATTATCATAGAGTTATTTTTACAAACTTTATTTTTTATGAAAATTTATGATGCTCTCTGTCCAAGAAAAATTTTATGAAATTTTTTATTGTTATTGAATTTTATGTGAATTTACTATAAAAATAATAATTTTTAATATTAAAAATTCTCAAATACTCAATTTTCAAAAATTTAATTTTTTTGCAAAAATGTTTACACTATTATATTCTAAGAAAAATTTTCAAGACTTTTCGAACCTTTTTATTAAGCATCTTTAGGAAAATTCATCTTTCAGCAAATAATTTACTATTTAAATTTATTGTATTTTCTCATGAAAATTTTTATTCCTGTTTTTGATGTGTCTAATTAGCCTTTATAAAAAATTTTATAATTTTTCAAAAAATAAAATAATTTTAAGAATTATTTTTGTTTAAAATTGCTTTTTAATCACAAAAATTAGAGTTTCAAGTATAAATTTTTTAAATTTTTTCTAAGTATAAGTCACTATTTTTAATATCGAGTATAAATTCCTTAGAATTTAATTTCAACTTAATTTAGTAAAAAATTCTATTTTTAATATGATCAAAGAGAAAGAGTTAAAAGTTAAGTCTAAGGGAGGTATGTTTTTCTCAAAATATTGCACATCTACTATTTCAAACTTGCATATTCATTTAATGTCTTTAATTTAATATCTTATTTTATCCTAACTTAATTTGGGTTGATTCACATCAAAAAGAGAGAGATTGTAAGTACTCCGTGATGGTTTTGATGTGATCAATCAAGTCAAGTTAGATCATGTTATTATTTTGATACCTTGTGTCTAAGTGTGCAGAAACTTAAGAGCACAGGAGGTCGAGCAAAAGATGCAACTAGCGAGAAGGATGGCATGAGAGAGAGCCGACGGGCTCGGTACGTCTGAGGGACGAGGCACTGCGGAATAGTACGCTTGCAGATAAGGAGGCACGCAGCATTTCCGAGAGACGAGAAGCCGAAGCGGAAGACTGCTCGAGAAGGTCGAAAATGATTTCAAGTGAGCCCTATTCTGGATGGTCGAAATCACCCAAGCGAACGAAACTGGAGCGGAAGACCCGAACAGAAAGTCAACGAAGAGTTGACTCTAGTCTAAGTGCCCGAAGCTATTCTAAGTGCTTGAACTCCAAGCGCCCGGACGTGATCCTGACACCCGAATCACTAGGGGTAGCCAAGGCACCCTAGGTGCGAGCTTGCGGTCACGGGCTGGTTCAGCCCAATTTGAGAGCCCAAACATAGTCCAAGCGCTCAGACCAAAAAACTTATCAAAATGCCACCTGTTGCGCTCCGGTATGATGAGGATAAAGTTCTATCCACGTCCAGGCACCTGGAACCCTTCCAAGCGTCTCGATCAAAGCTATAAATACAACCCTGATCCTAGTAGCTTAGAACAACACCTGAAAATGATTCTCTTTTCTATTCTACTACTTATTTGTGAGCTATCAATGTTGTAAGAGGTTACTCCGCCCCAAGGAGTTTTTTGGTCAACTTTAATTACCTTGGATTAGTAATCCTCTGATTACAAATCAAGTAACTCTTTCTGTGCCTCTGTCTTTTGTTAATTTACTTCTTCTTTTTTTTTTTGTACAAGTGTTTGGTTTAATGAAGCTATAAGTCGAGAAGGTTTGCTTTTATATTTTTCAGGGCTATTCACCTCCCCCCCCCCTTCCTCTACCCGATCGCCAGGGGACCAACAGGGGTGGTCCAAGCATCTAGAGATGGATAAATCAGCGTCAAAGAAGGATCAAATAAGCCTTAGTGGAAATGTTTATAAAAAGAGTTTCGACCAGCAACTTCAAGACAATAACCAGTACAACATTTCTATGCTTCAATATCTGTTACGCTACTCTGTCGCACTCAAGCCTCAACGACGCAAGAACGACACGATACCGCTACATGCTCAAACGATCCAAGACTTGGGTAAAGTGTAGTTGTTGCTTTACCTTACTCTCACGTTCTTTTTGCATATTACAATCTATGGTTGGTAGTCTTGTTACCAACTTATCTTTTGTAAAGAAGCAATTTAATAGTGGATTACCCATTGGAAAGGTCAAAAAGGTCTGGGTCTTCGAGTAGGAGTAGCTGAAAGTTCCAAACCAAGTAAAAAAATCATTGTATTCTATTTTATTTCTTTTTCCTTGCTTAATTCTATTGTGCACTCATATTTTAAAGAAATCAAAACTGAAATATTTTCAAAATACACGTGATTCACCTCTCTCTCACGTGCAAACGAACTTACGGTATTACATTTTTTCAGAAGTCCCTATTGATATATCCCAGAGTCATCATCATCATCTAATATGCAAAATATAACCCAGATATCTTTTTTATTACATATAAAATTAGTTATACATATATGCAAATTTTTTAATTATACATATGTTACAATTATTATTACATCATTTTAATTATAATCTATCATATTTAACTTTCTGCAAAATTTTATACTACTATCTCATATGATTGTATATGGATATATTATTTGGAGTGATTTTCTATCATGGTATGGATTTAGATATCTTATTATGAAAATTTGGATTTGGATAATTTATTGTAGATATTTAGATAGTTTGTATCATGTTTGGAATTTAATTTAGTTTGTTTGTGTGATTGTGTTTGTGATTAATTTAGATTGTGATTAATTTATATTAATTGTGTTTGTTTGTATATTTGTGATTATATGGATTGTATGAATTGTGTTTATTTGTATAATTGTGATGGTATGAATGGATTGTGATTGTAATATCATCGTTTGTGATAGTTTTATATAGATATAAAAATTAGAAACAAGGTATTGTGAATATAAAAGTTTCCTCATAATTTTTTCAAATTTACCGATGGAAATAATATTACGTCGAAAAATATCAAAACCGGATTACGATACACCAATAGAATCCAAGATTTAATCCGTGTTTATTAAAAAAATATTATTTTTAGTCAATATACACTGGCGGAATCCTGGATTCCATCAGTATTTATCGATGGAATATTATTTTCTGTCGATATACACCAATAAAATATTGGATTTCGTTAATGTTTACAAATAGAATATTGTTTTTCCGTCGGTATACACCGACGAAATCTTGGATTCCTTCGGTATCCATCAATATAATTACTGACGGAATTTGTATTTCGTTGATAATTACTAATAGAATACAAATTCCATCGATAAATAATATAACAGCTAGATTTTTGTTTAGTAAATACCGACAGAATTATAACTTTCATTAGTGAACACCGACAAAGTTTGTTGAAATTATAATTTTACCGATGCAAGTTATAATTTTCGTCGGTATATTTAGTTATGGAAATTTATTCCATCCCTATATAGTGATAGAATGTAAATTTTATCAGTAAAACCGACGTAATATCTTCTGACTACCATATTTCTGTTGTAATTCCATCGCTAAACCAATATAGCGATGGAATTCCAATGAAAATTTCCATAGGTAATAAAGGGTTTTTTTTGTGGTTGATAAAATTTCAATCAAATTTATTTAAATTATTTAACGGGATTGGCCAGTTCAACGGATCCAATTTAAATTGATTCTAGTACTGACAACATTATAACTGTTATAACTTTTGCCCTAAAATATTTAGGGCCACAACTGCTCCAACATAAGTCAAATAACATTGTTTTGATTGTCAATCGTATTAATGTGATGGTTTAACTTTACTATCAACACAACTAAAAAGGTTTAGAGACAGAAAAAAAATGCAATTAAAAAATGTGATCTTTGAGTGGATAGTTTGTGTTCCTTATCAGACAGGGCAAAGACCTTCCACGTTTATACAAATTCTTTTGTAGAGAAAAGAGAGTACAAAACATTAAATTTTGTAGTCCCACATTTCATGTTACGAGCACATGGCTTCCCCTTTTCTCCCCTCCTACATTCCCTCCTCACATGGAATGGAATGGGACTTGGAGATAAAAATATGAATGAACCCTTAACACCATGCCATGTGCTTACTAAATTATGATCTCGTTCCACCCTTTTGACGAAGTCAGAGGAAGACGAAGGGTATAATAGAGCATTTGAGTTTAGCCAACTCTTTTGCCTTCCTCTTCTGTCCTTGTCTCTCCATGAGCACACATGTACTTGTGTTGTGGTCCACTCTCCACCATTTGCTTCCTACGGTAAACACGATCAATTGAGAAAAAAGCCATGTGGGTTTATTGTTGAAAATTGTTTGGAGAGTTCATGAAACATGGAAACGTAAGTTGCTCTTTCTTACTATGCTTAGCAAAATCGGGTGTCATCTTCTTCTTAGTTAGGGTTGTAAATGAATTAAATATTCATAAGCAAATTTAATATTTATCTAGATAAGAAGTTTTTTATGTTCATTTAATATAAATAAAATTAATCAAATAAGTTTGAATAATTCATTAATAAATTTATATATATATATATATATATATATATATATATATATATATATATATATATATATATATATATATATATAACTCATTAAGAGATTATAAACTATTTATGAATAGTATTAAGAAATAGAGAAAAGATAGTACAAAACATTAAATTTGGAGTCCCACATTTGATGTTACAAGCACATGGCTTCACCTTTTCTCCCCTTCTCACATGGGATGGAATGAAATTAGAGATAAAAATCTAAATTGACCCTTAAGCTCTTGCCCTTCACTTATTAAACTATGATTTTGTTCCATACTTCGATCGACATTATGATTTTGTTCCATCCTTCGACCGACACGGTGAAGAAATTCGAGAAAGACGAAGGGTAGAATAGAGCATTTGAGTTTAGCCAACTCTTTTGCCTTCCTCTTCTATCGGTTGGAAAAATGGGAATAGAAACATGAATTTTTGTGAGTATTAGTCTCATATCAGTTGAGTGATATTACGACTGATCAATAATACATAAGGAGTTATGAATCTAGGGTCCGGATTATACTAATAAAAGGATTCTTATGTGAATACCACTGCACAAAGTGGATCACGGTAGGGACACAGTATACCTACATGTATCAATCAAAAGTTACCACGAGTCTCTTTTGTGTATTCCTGCTCAGCCTATGTGGCCTAATAGAAATATGACACTTAGCGCGCCACAAGTTGTGACATGTTTATGTAATAACTGTAATAGAACTAATTATGCTAAAACAGTAATATTTAATTGCACTAATAAACGACGAGCATGCAATAAACTTTAATAACAGTAAAGGGTTAAGAAATTGTGTATCTCCGGTCGAAGCATCGGACGTGCCGACTGGAGATACGATAAGATCCTCCCAATCCGACAACCGCTCGCGTCGCTCGTAGGTGCACTCCAAAACGAGCGCCGCACTCGGACTCAACCTCAAATCGCAAACCAAGCCTCAGAACACAGAACAAGGGGAGAAAAGAAGCAGAAGTAATGCTTTGCTTCGGTGTGTTTTAGAAGGAACGGAGGAAGTGCTTCCTCACGCGGACCAAACCAGAAACCAAACTGGTCCGCTCGTGAGCGCAAGACCCACGGGCTGGGGATTTGCACCCCCCCCCTGTGCGCGTTAATCGCGCACGTGACGCCCGATTTATGGATTTCCGGCTCGAACCCTCTAAATCCACTCGATTTGGGCTTGGCCCGCGCATGCGTGTAGGTCTTCTTATTATTGCTAAGCATGGATGGAAGGGCTTCATATATAAGCCCTTCCAAACTTCTCCACTTAGCAATGTGAGACTAAAAAATACTACAAAAATTACTTTGAATTTAAAACAAAACTCAACAGTTTCTTGCCACATGAACGAACCATGTTTGCTTATGATACATGCCTTAGTGCATGTTAAGCACAAGTGTCATGCATCTGGCAAATACACTTGGTGCATGTTAAGCACAAGTGTCTTGCATGCACAAACACACGTGCATGACAAGATGCTCAACCACTTCTTTATAAGAAGGAGCAAGAGCCAAGAGAACGAATACACAGAGCTTGTGAAATAAGTTGTGCAAGCAAGTCAAAGAGCAGAATTATGTGAAGAATTCGTACAAAAGAAAGTAAAAGAGAAAAGTTATTCCCTCGTTTCATCCTCCTTTCGTTTTGTGGTGTAATTCTTCACTCGGTAGACACTTATGATAACGTTCAGGTATATGCTCAATTTGCAACGTCAACCTGTGCTAGGTTGTGTCGTAGTCTAGCCGTTTTATCCTGGAAAATAGACGTCCAAGCATGACCTCTTAGCACCGTTGGAGGGGACTAATCCATTTTAAGGAGATTGTCTCGCTATAGGACTCAGCGTCTTTTGTTCCTCGGGTGACACGCCTCGCGTAACTCGGACACAAGCTCCGCATTTGTTCAGCATCCGTCTTAAGCCATCGGCATCAGCATCCTTGACTCGACAATCGGAGCACACACTGATGCAATAACTTGGTGATCAGCCTACTCAGTCAGACCGATAGCTTGAGATTATCAGCTCAAGCCATCTTAACAGATAAGTAAGTGTTGTCCTTCCAATAAATTATGGATAGAGATCCAATAATCTTAAAACAGATTCATTATATTGAGATGGTGACAGAAGATGTTGAAATGCAACAACTCAACATGTGTCAACCTCCTCTGCCCCGATTAGAAATGCTCCAATTATACATGGGGAAAAGTCAGAGAAGTTCACCCGGTTGAACTTCAAGCAATGACAGTAAAAGATGTTCTTCTACCTGACCACGCTAAACCTGGCATGGATCCTGACTAAGGAATCTCCCAAATTTACTAAGGGTGTAAATGACGAAAACCATTAACATAGTCGATAAATGGAACGAGTCTGAGTTCCTATGTTGAAATTACATCCTCAATAGTCTTGCCAATTCACTATATGTTGTGTACTATGAGAAGTGTAAAATACCGTAAAAATGACGATTATTAATAAGGAATTTTTTTTCGGAATTTTTGGACATTTTTCGGGAATTTTTCGGAGCTCGTACGGATGAGTTAACGGGGATAAAAACGAGGCCCGGAAAAGTCTGTTTAGGTTACCCCGTTTAAATGAGGAAAAGTTTATTTTTCCTTTTCCTTTTAAATTCTTTTTCTCTTTTTCTCATTTCTCATTCTGTTTTCTTTCTCGCCGAAACATCTCCGCGCGCCTCTCCTCTCCCTCACTCCCGAACCCGACGCCAAGAGCCCTAACCGCCGGCTACTCGGCGGTTCTCTCTTCTTCTTCCTCATCCCCTGCCCCTCACGACGACAGAATCCTCTGCCCTAGCCTTGCCGTGGAGTTCCCAGCGCCGTCGCCGCAAATCACCGCCGCCCGATCGCCTGCCCTAGCCAACCGACGTCGACCACAGTCGATCACCGCGCACCCTTTCTTCCTCTGCCCTAGTGTGAGTTCACGCCGATTTTCTGTTCGAGCCTAGCGCCGACGCCGCCACCCGGTTTCCCTTCTTCCTGTGCCCGAACCCTAGCACTGACCACAAGAACTCGCCGGCAGGAAGAACCAGCACCCCCATTTCTGTCTCTGCCCTAGATCGCCGGAGTTCAGAGGATTAGCCGACCACAGTGCCCTAATTGATCAAAGGAGGTAAGCTAGTTCGAATTTCTCTTTGCTACCAATTTAGGTCACGGTATTGGAGAGGAAGTGGGGCTGTGGTGTTTGTTGATCAGCAACAGCAGACTTAGTACACAGAAATGAGGGTGGTGAGTTGAAGGAAGAATTACCGTGAGTTTCTGTGTGCTGTGAATCAACAAACAATTGCTTGTTCAATGTTTTAGCAACAAGCAACCTTCACCGTAATCTTTTGGATTGTGAATTAGGGTGAGGATTAGGTGTATTTGAGTTCTGTTGTAGATCTTGTTCTGAATTTGGAGGGTTTAGTTAGACTATCATGTGTATATTGATTTTTGTTTATGTGTTTTTTGTTTAGGGTTTTGCCCTAAATAGTTTTAGGAATTTTGTTTAGCTATTTATGTAAATTGTAGCTAAATAAAATAATATTTATTTATATGTGACACAGGACCTTGACGCGAGACGATATCTCGACGTCAGATTTGGACCGGATACGATCCTTTCTATTTTCGGAGGCGGGTACTTTGACTTATGTCTTTTGATATGCATGATAATATGTTTAACATATAACAGTAATTGTGTTACCTGTTTATTTCGGTTGGTCACTGCATGATTAGTACATGTTGTTTGTTTATTTATTCTGCACTACATATTATCTACCTGACCACATATGCCTTAGGTAGTGACCTAACCACATGCTCTGTTATATTCTGGATCTAGGGTTTATTTGATACCCTCTTCGATTTGTGTGCCTTCTATTTGATACGTCTTCTTGTGGTACACACTTTGTATCTATTTATATGGATCATGCCATGTTATTCATGAGATTGCCATGTTCAGTATCATGCATCATGATTGCATGCTGTGCGATTATCGGCTCTACTTTGGTTGAGCTCATCATGATTACATATCTTGCACATCACCCATGGATTTGTATATCTGGTGGTGTGTGGCGGTTCTTTGTTTGGCTCCGTTGGTCGGTGACTCAGCGTGGTAGCCGGCAGATCAGTTCCGCTGTTTGGCTCCGCAGTGTAGCAGCGTGGTAGCCGGCAGATGGTGGACTTTGTTTGGCTCCGTTGGTCGGGAGACTCGGCGTAGTAGCCGTAGAGATATCCTCCCGTCCATCGTGTCGGAGATGAGCATTGAGCTCCCCATTTATGATTTGGGGTCAGAGACAGCATTCCGTTTACTCTGTCATTGCACAGGAGCATTGATTTCGAGTATGGGGTTGACATATGCATTTATTGCATTTTTATTTGCTTGTGATTGCTGCACTTATATGTTGCATTTGTTTGGATGCATTGATTGACATGCATACGAGTTATGACTCACTCGATCGGCGACTGCTACCTTTATACTTTGATCCAGTCGATCTGGATTATCTTGATTTCATTTGATTGCATTTACCTCCTCATATTCGTCGCATGATTAGTGTTGTCTGTTATTTGTTTTATTATGCATATCAGTTGTACTGCTGAGTGTTGGACTCACCCGCCTCCATTGTTGATATATTTTCAGGTTGAGGTCCAGTCGCTGGCCCCCCATCTGCACGTAGAGCTGGTTCTCTACTAGGTTGTTATTTGCTTTATTTTGGTTTTTCTTCCATCAGACTATGTTTTAGTTTTGTTTTGGATTTTATTTATGGATATTGTACGGATTGTTACCGTTTGATGGACTTTTGGATGGTTTGGTTTTTATTCTACTATGTGCCTGCCTGGACGGCAGAAGAGGTGAGTTCGTTGGATTTGAGCTTTACGAGTGTAGTGGAGTAGGGTGGATTTTGAGTCAGAGTCCTATTGTTATGGATTACTATTATTAACTGCGTGGTGTTTGTCTTTATTTTTTTGTTATCATTCCAGCCGCCTGTGGCTGATGTATATGTGATATGTAGAAAGTTTCATATTGTCCGCCGTACAGGGGAGATGCTGCCGAAATTTCTTCGGACAGAGACTCCTCTGGGGCGTGACAATTTAGTGGTATCAGAGCAGGTTTACGATACTTGCTGTGTGTTCTGGATTTATACGATCTTTGTTTTCGTATTATGGATACTTTGAATAATCTGATATCAGTTTATTGGGTATCAGCGCGCCAAAGTTTGGCGATAATTATTTGATTTCCGTGTGTTAGATTTTCGGGATTTATCTGATACCAATTCATTGGTATCAGAGCAGGGTGTGATACCTGCGTTTGGTATTTTGGACATTTTTATACTAGCCCTAGTTGCGAGACAGATTAGTCTGGGCAGTTATTTTGGGTTGCACGGATTTTCCGTTTCGATTTTGTTATGGATTTCCGTTAATGATTTATATGGATTTCCGGTGTTGTTTTCTCGTACGGAATTCCGAGGTCAATTTGGGGGCTGGACAGCGACGGAACATCTCCAGACAGCAATTAGGTATGGTGTCATTTTGGTAGTTGTTTATACTTGTAGTAATATCTGTAATATAATTTAACAGATATGAGGCGATCTACGCGTATTGCGGCGAGACGTGGTGCTGGACGAGCACGTACGAGGACCGCAGGATCTCTGGATGCACCAGAGATGCCTTCTGTTGATGAGCCTGTCAGCCAGGGACAGACTCAGCATACTGTGGTTGCGTCGGGCCTTCAGACTCCGATGGCTCCCTTAGAGGTGCCTACCTCAGCTGCACCGACAGTATCCACTGCGCATGTATTTCCGGTACCACCAGGGATACCATTAGCATATCCGACACCAGCTCCAGCTCAGTCTATTGCGTACTCGGCACCACCGCCACCTGGGCCTACAGTGTACCCGGCATCAGCGGCGCCTGTGCCCCCAGCACATACTGTGTACCCAGCCGCTCCTACATTAGGGATACCGGTTGCTTCACATCCGATACCAGTGCCTACTGTACCTCCAGCTGCGGCTACCTACCCTCACCCTACCGTGCCACAGACTGCTTATGCTTCCGTTTATCCAGCAGCACCGGGAGTACCTACTCCAGTTTATACAGCGGTGCCACCTGTAGTATCAGCTCCAGGGTTTCCGCCAGTTCCGACAGTCGTTCCGACACACTTCATAGATCCTGTTGCGGCACGAGCCAGGATTCCCTTCTTGGCAGAGTCGATGAAGAGTCGATTCACACTCTTCCGAGGTGACCGAGATCCGAGTGTGGCTTTATCTTGGATTGAGACGATGGAGCGTACCTTTTTCTATATGGCTTGCTCCGAGTGGGAGAAAGCAGAGCTGGCTGCTTTCCACTTACGAGACGCTGCTGACACCTGGTGGCTCACCCAGCGTACTATCATCGGGGAGCAGAATATCACATGGGCCAGATTCAGACAGGCTTTTGAGAGCCGTTTCTTTCCACGGGCTTATCAGATTGCTCGTCGACAGGAGTTCCTGAGTTTGAGGCAGAATAATCGTACAGTGTCTGAGTATAATGCAGAGTTTGACAGATTGTCCAGATTTTGTCCAGAGCTCGTTGCTGAGGATAGTTCACGCATGCAGCAGTTTATACAGGGGCTGGATGGACATCTGTAAGTAAAACTTGCCGGTCTTGCTATTTCTTCCTATCTAGAGACGTTAGACAAAGCTCTATTGATTGAGGCAGCACAGCAGAGAGCGTTTCCAGACAGAAAGAGGAAACAGCCAGGTCAGACATCTGGGCAAATCCAGCAGCCTCAGACTACACCACCGCAGGTCGAGACGTAGTCGGACAGATCAGGGTACATCTGGGGGATCACGTAAACCCCAGAAATCAGGGCAGTCATCTTCAGGACGTTCCCGGTTTTCCCAGCAGAACCGGAAACAACCCACTAGCGACATTCGTTGTTTTAGATGTGGGTCTAGAGATCATATCACATCGGCTTCTGGGACGATCGGTTTGCTTTCATTGCAAGCGCACAGAGCCGAGATTGTCCGAGGACCCGGCGTATGACTTGGAGATCGATCTTGGAGGACAGTCCGGTCGATCCGGTACTTATCGAGGGCGGCGACTCCAACCTTCGCATGGCCACCGGAGTGCTTCACTGCGGCGGCGGCATTGGTCTTGGGCGAGAGTATTCCGGTGCTTCCATAGCACCTCGAGTTGGTTGACTTTATTATCAAGCGAGGCGATGTCGATCTGACCTCGGCCTATAGAGTCGATGCAGACTCGGTCGGCCAGTACGATGTCGATCGCCGTCCTCTCGGTCTTCTCGCGCGATATCGGCACATGACCTCGTGGCGGGTGGCGGCGTACCTCCTCCTCCTCCGCCAGAGACTGGGCGTGTTCATGCGATGACCAGAGAGGATGCGCAGTGAGCCGACGGATCCGTTTTCCGCGGTATGATTTCTATTTATGCCTTATCTGCAGATATACTGATAGATACTGGTAGCTCGCATTCATTTATATCTCGCACTTTTATGCGGGAGGTTGGTAGATTACCCACTCGCAGACCCAGCGATTGACCGTCTCCCTACCGTCCGGTGATTCATTGGATGTCACCCAGAGGTCCGAGGTTGCCCGTTAGATTTTGGCAACCTAATACTTACAGTGGATCTTTTAGTATTAGAAATGGTCGATTTTGATATTATTCTTGGCATGGGCTGTTTGTCGGCATATCATGCCACGCTTGATTGTCGACGAGGGTGGTCACATTTCGGCCTCGAACCAACCTCGTGGATTTCACGCATCGAGACGACGGCTTATCGATCATTTCGGCGATTCAGGTCACATGGCTGTCGGGGTTTCTGTTATCTTTGATCGATGGGCTGAGACAGATTCATGACTCTCCGTTCGTAGTCAGGAGTACCGGGATGTATTTCGCTGCGGTTTGCCTCCCGAGGCGGTGGAGTTCGCTATTGAGTTAATTCGGATGACATCTAAAGCTCCATATCGTATGGCACCAAAAGAGTTGAATGAGCTGAAGGTTCAACTCAGGAGCTTTTAGAGATTTATTCGCCCTAGTGTTTCCCATGGGGTTCTCCGGTATTATTTGTCAAAAAAGGACGGCACCATGAGGTTGTGTATTGACTACTGGCAGCTGTGACCGTCGAAATAAATATCCATTACCACGGATTGAGGATTTGTTTGATCAGCTAGGTACATCGGTGTATTCTAAGATTGATCTGCGGTCCGGATATCATCGGTGAGGTCGAGACTCGGATATTGAGCGATTTCCCGTACTCGTACTGGTCATTATGAGTTTTGGTAATGCCATTTGGGCTTACCAATGCTCAGCAGTGTTTATGGACTTGATGAACCGCATATTTCAGGAGTATCTGGATCAGTTTGTTATAGTTTTTATTGATGACATATTGGTCTACTCTCATTCCGAGGAGGAACACGCACGACATCTTCGCATAGTCTTGGAGATTCTTGACGACATCATTGTCTGCGAAGTTACAAAGTGTGCGTCTGGCTATCCTCGGTAGGTTTTGGGACACGTGGTTTCTAGTAGAGGTATTTCAGTGGATCCTCGAAGATCGAGTGTCACCGGTTGGGGCGGAGAAGTCGGTTCGAGAGATCCAGCGATTTTGGATTGGTAGGATATTACCGACGTTTTGTCGAGGGTTTCGCTATGCCGCTGACACGCCTTACCGGGAAAGGCGTGAAGTTTACGTGGACCGAGGATTGTGAGACCAGCTTTCGGAGGCTGAGCGGAGATTAGTGTCGGCTCGGTTTTGGTTTACCTTACGGAGAGGCGGTTGTACTCTATCGCGCTTCTTTTCGGGGTTTGGGCTACGATGCGGCGAGTAGTCTCTTATGCTTCTCGTCGGTTGAAGGAGCATGAGAAGAACTACCATGTTCATGACTTGGAGTTAGCCATCATTTTGCTCTAAGCTTTGGCGACACCATTTATATGGTATCACATTTGAGATTCTTACCGATCATAAGAGTCTCAAATACATTTTCACTCGAAGGAGCTTAATCTCCGACGGAGGAGATGGATGGAGTTCCTGAAGGACTACGATTGTACCATTAGCTACCACCGGGAAAGCTAATGTGGTTGCCGATGCACTCGGCAGGAAGTCCAGAGGACTTTGGCTTGCCACCGGACTTCATTGATTCGAGTTTTTCGAGTTAGACCTTGAGGAGCAGGATCTACAGAGTATATTGGTTACCATGGTTGCTCGATCGTCGATCGGGCGAAGATCCAGAGGCTCGGTGGTGATCGGCATTGTCGGTTCATTGGCGATCGAGATAACTTGGGCGTGGAGTTTACGAGACGAGGAGGTGTTATTTACTTGAGGCGGTTATGCGTACCTCGGTCTCATCCGGTCTTACAGAGCTACTTGAGGAGGCACACGCTCGATTTGCGATTCATCCAGGCGGGACCCGTATGTATCGAGACTTGAGACGTTCCTACTGGTGGAACGGTATGAAGAAAGACATCGCGGATTTCGTAGCTAGATGTCTTGTCTGTCAGCAGGTGAAGGCTGAACACCAGAGACCTGCAGGATTACTTCAGCGGATTCCTATTCCTGAGTGGAAGTGGGATCACATTACCATGGACTTTGTGGTAGGGTTGCCGAGGACACGACGAGGCCATGACGCGATTTGGGTAATCGTTGATCGATTAACCAAATCCGCGCACTTTTTAGCGATTCGGAGGACTGATCCCCTGGATCGATTGGCAGATCTGTATTGTCGGGAGATCATCAGACTACATGGTGTTCCGTTGAGTATTATTTCGGATAGAGATCCACGGTTTACGTCTCGTTTCTGGCAGAGTCTGCAGCAGGCCTTGGGCACACAGCTCCGACTTAGTACAGCTTTCCATCCACAGACAGATGGACAGTCAGAGCGGACTATTCAGACTCTTGAGGACTTGCTGAGGTCATGTGTTATGGATTTTGGAGGCAGTTGGGAGGACCATCTGCCGTTGGTAGAGTTTGCCTACAACAATAGCTTTCATTCGGCTATCCAGATGGCACCGTTTGAGGCGTTGTATGGTAGACCTTGTCGGACACCTGTTCTCTGGGATGAGGTTGGAGAGGCTCAGTTGTTGGGACCTCAGAGAGTTCAGCAGGATGCAGAGTTGGTCCGTACTATCAGACGGAGGATGTCAGAGGCGCAGGATCGCCAGAAGAGTTACGCTGATCGGAGACGCAGACCACTAGAGTTCTCTGTTGGTGACCATGTATTTCTGCGAGTTTCACCCACGAAAGGGGTGAAGAGATTCGGCATCAGAGGTAAGCTAGCTCCGCGGTACATTGGCCCTTTCGAGATCTTGGAGAGGATCGGAGCAGTAGCTTACCGACTGGCACTACCACCGTCCCTGTCAGGCGTCCACGATGTATTTCACGTATCTATGCTGAGGAGATACGTACCTGACCCGACGCATGTGCTGACAGATATTCCAGTTCCAGTTCAGCCTGACATTACATATGAGGAGGTTCCGGTACGGATTCTCGACCGGAAAGAGCGTCAGTTGCGGAATAAGACTATCCGGCTGGTTAAAGTCGGATGGCAGTATCATTCGGACGAGGAGGCTACTTGGGAGCTCGAGGATACTATCCGAGCTCGATATCCCCATCTTTTCACTTGAGGTATGTGAGTTTATTTACCGTTCAGCATTTATTATTATTATCTGTTATTAGTACTTGCTGATGGTAGATACTGAAATTTGGGGACCAAATTTTTATTAGTGGGGGAGAATGTAAAATACCGGAAAAATGACGATTATTAATAAGGAATTTTTTTTTTTTCGGAATTTTTGGACATTTTTCGGGAATTTTTCGGAGCTCGTACGGATGAGTTAACGGGGATAAAAACGGGGCCCGGAAAAGTCTGTTTAGGTTACCCCGTTTAAATGAGGAAAAGTTTATTTTTCCTTTTCCTTTTAAATTCTTTTTCTCTTTTTCTTATTTCTCATTCTGTTTTCTTTCTCGCCGAAACATCTCCGCGCGCCTCTCCTCTCCCTCACTCCCGAACCCGACGCCAAGAGCCCTAACCGCCGGCTACTCGGCGGTTCTCTCTTCTTCTTCCTCATCCCCTGCCCCTCACGACGACAGAATCCTCTGCCCTAGCCTTGCCGTGGAGTTCCCAGCGCCGTCGCCGCAAATCACCGCCGCCCGATCGCCTGCCCTAGCCAACCGACGTCGACCACAGAAGCCGACGCCGACCCCAATCGCCGGTGCCCTAGAGCCGATCACCGTGCATCACCCTTTCTTCCTCTGCCCTGGTGTGAGTTCACTGCCGATTTTCTGTGCCGAGCCTAGCGCCGACGCCGCCACCCGGTTTCCCTTCTTCCTGTGCCCGAACCCTAGCACTGACCACAAGAACTCGCCGGCAGGAAGAACCAGCACCCCCATTTCTGTCTCTGCCCTAGATCGCCGGAGTTCAGAGGATTAGCCGACCACAGTGCCCTAATTGATCAAAGGAGGTAAGCTAGTTCGAATTTCTCTTTGCTACCAATTTAGGTCACGGTATTGGAGAGGAAATGGGGCTGTGGTGTTTGTTGATCAGCGACAGCAGACTTAGTACACAGAAATGAGGGTGGTGAGTTGAAGGAAGAATTACCGTGAGTTTCTGTGTGCTGTGAATCAACAAACAATTGCTTGTTCAATGTTTTAGCAGCAAGCAACCTTCACCGTAATCTTTTGGATTGTGAATTAGGGTGAGGATTAGGTGTATTTGAGTTCTGTTGTAGATCTTGTTCTGAATTTGGAGGGTTTAGTTAGACTATCATGTGTATATTGATTTTTGTTTATGTGTTTTTGGTTTAGGGTTTTGCCCTAAATAGTTTTAGGAATTTTGTTTAGCTATTTATGTAAATTGTAGCTAAATAAAATAATATTTATTTATATGTGACACAGGACCTTGACGCGAGACGATATCTCGACGTCAGATTTGGACCGGATACGATCCTTTCTATTTTCGGAGGCGGGTACTTTGACTTATGTCTTTTGATATGCATGATAATATGTTTAACATATAACAGTAATTGTGTTACCTGTTTATTTCGGTTTGTCACTGCATGATTAGTACATGTTGTTTGTTTATTTATTCTGCACTACATATTATCTACCTGATCACATATGCCTTAGGTAGTGACCTAACCACATGCTCTGTTATATTCTGGATCTAGGGTTTATTTGATACCCTCTTCGATTTGTGTGCCTTCTATTTGATACGTCTTCTTGTGGTACACACTTGTATCTATTTATATGGATCATGCCATGTTATACATGAGATTGCCATGTTCAGTATCATGCATCATGATTGCATCTTTGTGCGATTATCGGCTCTACTTTGGTTGAACTCATCGCCAGTTACATGCTGCACACATCACCCATGGATTTGTATATCTGGGTGTGTGGCGGTTCATTTGCTTGACTCCGTTGGTCGGTGACTCGTGGCCGGTCATTCCGCTCTGTTTGGCTCGTTGGCATTTAGGGTAGCGGCGTGGTAGCCGGCAGATGGTGGACTTTGTTTGGCTCCGTTGGTCGACTCATGGTAGTGTGGCAGAGATCCTCCTCCTGCCTTAGGGAGATGAGAGCATTGAGCTCCCCATTTATGATTTGGGGTCACAGGATAGGCGACAGCATCCCGTTTACTCTGTCATTGCACAGGAGCATTGATTTGAGTATGGGGTTGACATATGCATTTATTGCATTTTATTTGCTTGTGATTGCTGCACTTATGCTGCATTTGTTTGGATGCATTGATTGACATGCATACGAGATTATGACTCACTCGGTCCCGGACACTTACCTTTATACTTTGATCCGGTCGACATTATCTTCTCGATTTCATTTCAGGTTGCATTTACCCTCCTCATATTCAGGAGACTGTATGCATGATTGTTGTCTGTTATTTGTTTTATTATGCATATCAGTTGTACTGCTGAGTGTTGGACTCACCCGCCTCCATTGTTGATATATTTTCAGGTTGAGGCTGTCCGGAGCAGTTCCAGTCGCTGGCCCCCCATCTGCACGTAGAGCTGGTTCTCTACTAGGTTGTTATTTGCTTTATTTTGGTTTTTCTTCCATCAGACTATGTTTTAGTTTTGTTTTGGATTTTATTTATGGATATTGTACGGATTGTTACCATTTGATGGACTTTTGGATGGTTTGGTTTTTATTCTACTATGTGCCTGCCTGGACGGCAGAAGAGGTGAGTTCGTTGGATTTGAGCTTTACGAGTGTAGTGGAGTAGGGTGGATTTTGAGTCAGAGTCCTATTGTTATGGATATCTTTATTAACTGCGTGGTGTTTGTCTTTATTTTTTTGTTATCATTCCAGCCGCCTGTGGCTGATGTATATGTGATATGTAGAAAGTTTCATATTGTCCGCCGTACAGGGGAGATGCTGCCGAAATTTCTTCGGACAGAGACTCCTCTGGGGCGTGACAAGAAGAAAACAACAAAGGAGTTGTGGGAGTCCTTGACAATAAATACAAATCGAAAGATGCTAGGGCTAAAAAGTTTATTGTTGGCTGCTTCTTAGACTACAAGATGGTTGACTCCAAGTCGGTGATTAACCAAGTCCAGGAACTTTACATGATCTTGCAAAAGATTCACTCAGAAGGTATGACGTTGAGTGAAACCTTCTAGGTGACAACAATCATTGAGAAACTGCATACTAGCTGGAAGGACTTCAAGAATTACTTGAAGCATAAGTGAAAGCAGATAATTGTAGAAGAACTTATTATAAGACTTCGAATTGAGGAAGACAACAAGAGTTCAGAGAGGAAACTATTTTCTCAGACACTGTAAAAGCCAACGTGATTAAGCACGGTCAAAACTCGAAATGGAAGAACCCCAAATCTTCTAAGATGGCACCCAAAGGAGATAGTTTCAAGAAAAAAATTCTCTGAAAAATGCTACAACTGTAATCGAGTTGGTCACAAAGCTTCAGAGTGTAGAAAGCCGAAGAAGAAGCAGGAGGCCAACCTAAATGAGAAATCAGACATGGACTTCTATGTCATGATCTCAGAAGTGAACCTGATAGGGTCTAACCCACGACAATGTTGGATAGATACTGGTGCCACCAGACATATTTGTTACAACAATGACCTACTCCACAACTTTGAAGAAGTCAAACATGGGGACAAATTATTTATGGGCAATTCAACAACCTCGGACATTTATATAGGGCCAAGGGAAAGTGGTGTTGAAGCTGACCTCTGTCAAGGAGCTCACTCTAAACAAAGTGTTGTATGTCCCAGAGATCCGAAAGAATCAAGTATCTGAATCGCTTCTCTACAAGTATGTGTTTCGGATTGTATTTGAGTCAGATAAGGTTGTACTATCCAAACATGGAATGTTTATAGGAAGAGTCTATGTAAATGATAGGTTTTTTAAGCTCAATGTAATGGTCATTCAGCCAAAGATAAATAAAGCTGAAAGCTCTTCTGTGTATATGCTTGAGTCTTCCAAGTTATGGCATGGTCGACTAGGACATGTGGACTACCATGTATTACGTAGATTAAGTAACATGTAAAATATACCTACATTCCACCTTGACTCAGAACATAAGTGTGAGACTTGTGTTGAAGTAAAAATAATAAAGTCATCCTTTCAACATGTTGAAAGAAGTATTGAACTACTTGGCCTAATTCAAACCGACGTGTGCGACCTTAAAGGGACACTGACACATGGTAGGAGTAAGTACTTCATCTTTTTTGTAGATGATCACACAAAATACGATTATGTGTATTTTTTCCAAAGTAAGGATGAAGCTATAGAGAAATTTATTCTATATAAGAGTGAGGTTGAAAACCAACTTAATAGGAAAATTAAGGTGGTTCGGAGTGACCGAGACGATGAATATGTCTCATTATTTGCTAAGTTGTGTATTAAATACAGGATCAATAATGAAACAACAACTCCCTATTCTCCTCAGCAAAATATTGTTGCTAAGTGAAAGAATTATACTCTGAAAGAAATGATGAATACTCTTCTATTAAGTTCTAGACTGCTAGAGCAAATGTGGGGGGAAGCTATGTTCACAGCTAATTACCTTTTAAATAAGGTGTCTCAAAAGAAAATAGAAAAGAGCTCATATGAGTTGTGGACTAGTAGACAACCATCTTACAAATACTTACGAATATGGGGGCATCTTGTCAAAGTGTTGGTTCTTGATCCGAAGAGAAGTAAGATAGGGCTAAAGATTGTTGATTATATATTTCTTGGATATACGCATAATAACAGTGCTTATAGGTTCCTTGTGTTTGAATCATAAATATCAGAGATACACAAAAACTCAATTATTGAATCGAGAAATACCTCATTCTTTGAATATGTGATTCCGTATAAAATCCAAGAGGAAGCTATCTCCTCAAAACAGACATATGATACACAAAGAAAAGAAGAAGCTGAGGAACCTATTAAGGTTGAGCTCAGACGAAGAAAAAGAGCTTGGGTGGAAAAATCCTTTGGAACAAATTTTATCACTTTTATATTGGAAAGTAATCCCCAACGTTATATATAAGCAGTATGTTGTTCTGAGGGACCTCAATGGAAAGAGAATTGCATCATATATTGATTCTATCTTACAAAACCACACCTGGAAACTTATGTCTCTTCTTCCCGGAAATAAACCACTTGATTGTAAGTGGATTTTTAAGAAGGAAATTAGATGGCATGATTGATAAGTATAAAGCTAGATTGATAATTAAAGGTTATCGACAATAAAAAGACCTTGATTATTTTGATACGTATTCTCCGATATCAAGAACAACCTCCATCAGAGTATTGTTGGTTATCACCACTCTATGGAATTTGGATATACATCAAATGAATGTAAAGACCGATTTTCTAAATAGAGATTTAGAAAAGGAAATCTATATGGAGCAACCTGAATGGGCTTCTATGCTAGGGTAGAAAAATAAAGTTTGTAGATTAGTCAAGTTGTTATATGGCTTGAAACAAGTTCTGAAACAATGGCATAAAAATTTTAATAATGTTATGAAGGAAAATGGATTTCATATCAATGAATGTGATAAATACATCTACATGAAAATTACAAGAAATGACTGTCATGTTATGTCTATATGTAGATAACATCCATATCATTGGGAGTAATGATAAGATAATCAAATCCACTAAAGCTATGTAAACTCAAGATTTGATATGAAAGACATGAGCCTAGTTGATGTAATTCTAGGAATTAAAATTCTTAGAACAGCAGAAAGACTTTTTCTCATAGTTCCATTATGTGGACAAAATTCTTGAGAAATTAAACAAGAGTGATACTACGTTGGCATGGACTCCAATATATATAAGTCAACATCTATCAAAAATCAAGATGAGAGTATATCTCAGATAGAGTACTCCAAGGTGATTGGAAGTCTGATGTATTTAATGAGTTGTACGCAACTAGAGTTAGCCTACGTAGTAATCAAGCTAAGTATATACACGAGTAATCTCGATGTTGAGGACTGGAAAGGGATAATAAGAGAATTGAGGTACTTGCGATATACTCATGATTATGGACTACACTACATGAGATATCCTATTGTGATCGAAGAATACAATGACACAAATTGGATATTGTACATAAAAGACTCTAAGTCCATAAGTGGATATGTATTCACTTTAGAAAATGCAGTCATTTCATGAAAATCTTCTAAGCAAACCATAATAACTAAATTCACAATGGGCTCTGAGTGTGTAGCTCATGACAAATGTGGTGAAGAGGTTGAATGGTTATGACAATTCTTAGAAGATGTTTCTGGATGGCCGAAACCTGTGCTAGCAATTTACATACATTGTAATAGTCAATTGATAATTGGTCGGGAATAGAGCCACTTGTATAATTGTAAGTCTCGACATATACATCGTAAACAGAATACCATTAGACAACTACTCTCAATATGAGTTATCACTATTGATTATGTACAGTCAAAGGATAACTTAGCAGGTCCGCTAACCAATGGATTAAACAAAAAGTTAGTTGTTAGTTTATCATGAGGAATGGACTTGATGTAAGTGTTGATGTCAACTGTAGGTGCAAAGGAAACTCAACGTATGTTGACTGAAAATCCCAAGAACTAGATTCAAAGAGACAACCTAACTATACTAAAAGCCAATCATTGTGGGGAACAACTTGATGAATCAGTAAGCAAATGAAGAGTAAGCATTTTTGCTTTTAATTATCGCAGTGGAGTAATGGAAAATACTCTCGAGAGATCATCTATATGAGAAAGAAATGGGGTCACTTCGAAGAGAATGAAAGGCACAATTCTTAGTGCTTCACATAGAACCAGGCGTGTTTATGGCCAAGAACGAAAACACTCATGAGACCTGAGCTATATCAGGGAGAGTTCCGGGTGAGATATGTCCATACTTACACAAATGACAAAATAGTTCAAAGATATCATATCTACGAATTAGCCAGTTAGCACACAAATTTTCATAATGGAAGGTTCAAGGGATAATACCTACCTATCCTATACATGACTCAACTGCAGAAAGTTATCACATACCTTGTGTCCATTCATGTGGGGGATTGTTCGAAAAATATGAATAGAAACACGACTTGTGAGTATTAGTCCCACATCGGTTGAGTGGCATTACAACTAATAAATAGTGCATAAGTAGGTGTGAATCTGGGCCTAGATTGCACCAACTAAAGGGTTCTTATGTGAACACTACTGCACAAAGTGGACCATGGTCGAGGCACAGTGTGCCTACATGTATCATTCAAAAGTTGTCACGAGTCTCTTTTACATGTTCTTACTCAGCCTGTATGGCTCAATAAAAACATGACACTTAGTGCACCACATGTTGTGCCATGCATCTTGCCACAAGAACGAGCCATGTTTGCTTATGACACATGCCTTAGTGCATGTTAAGCGCAAGTGTCATGCATGCATAAACACATGTGTATGACAAGTTGATCAACACTTCTTTATAAGGAGCAAGAGCCAGGAGCATGAGTACACAAAGCTTGTGAAACAAGTTGTGCAAACAAGTCAAAGAGCAGAATTCCGTGAAGAATTTGTATAAAAGAAAGCAAAAGAGAAGAGTGATTCTCTCATTTCGTCCTATTTTTATTTTATCGTGCAATTCTTCACTTGGCAGACACTCGTGATAGTGTTTAGGTATACGCTTAATTCGCCACGTGTGTGCTAGGTTGTATCATGGTCTCGTCGTTTTATCCTAGAAATAGGCATCCAAGCGTGACTTCTTAGCACCGCTGGAGGGGATGAATCTGTTTTAAGGAGACTGCCTCACTGCAGGACTCGGCGTCTTTTGTTCCTCAGGCGATGCTCCTCACGCAACTCAGACACAACGTCCGTGTTTGTTCAGCGTCTGTCTTGAGTCATCGGTATCAGCATTCTTGACTCGACAATCAGAGTACTCACCGATGCAACGACTTGACGATTAGCCTACTCAGCCAAGCTGACAGTTTGAGATTATCAACTCAAGTCATCTTAATAGATAAATAAGTATTGTCCCTCTGATAGATTGTGAATAGAGATCCAATAATATCTTTATCCCTCGAAGAGCACACATATAATTGTGTTGTGGTCCACTCTCTATAGTTTGCTTCCCACAGTAAACATGATCGATCAATTGAGAAAAAGAGCCACCACTACAACAAAATCGCTCATAGACATCAGTGGAACAACAACGGTTTTAGGCTAAAACCGATGTCTTTGAGTATTTTACACTGGTTTTTCTAAAAACCGGTGTCTATGAGCGCAGATTTTAGCTCATAGACATCGGTTTTTTAGGCGATGTCTATGAGCGCCCTTTTTTCGTTAATAGACATCGATTTTAACATCAGTTTTTAAAATCCGATGTTAATGAACCCAAATAAAATATTTTAATTTTCCCCACAAGCCAAAATCTGCGTAAGTGTTTTCCCTCCAAACCTAAATCTTTATCCCGCCCCTTCCTCCGCGCGACCATCTCTCTCGCGATAACCTAAACCGAAACCTAAACCTCCGACCATCCGACCATCTCTCTCAGCCTAAACCTAAACCTAAACCTCCGACCATCTCTCTCAACCTCATCTCCCTCTTCCCCTTCCTAGATCAATGCCCCTTCCTCTCCCGATCAGGATCAAGACACGATGCCCTTCCTCCGACCATCTCCTCCAACTCCTCCCTTTAGGTGAGAAGAGGAAGCCTTCTTCGCATTTTAGTATGTTTTTTCCACTACACTTGTTTTTATATTCCGCAGTCAAAGACTTAGCTCTCCTTCTTGCCTTCCCAAATCCGTCGGGTTTCTCCTTCTCGATCGCCATGTCCTCCTCCCTCCTCCTCCTTTCTCTCTTCTTCCCTTCCTCCCTCCCGACATCCTCCCCAACACCGTCAAGTCTTTCTCTGTCGCTTCCAACGGCTACTTCATCATCGATCTCTACGGAGAGTGCTACGTCGACTTCGAGTACGTCGTCTACTACGCCCCGCGCGTGTCTAGCTTCCTCGGCTACAACTCCGTCTCCAACCTCGAGGGTGTCCAGATCCGGAGCTATCTCATCTGGAACGGCGTCAGCTACATCAAGGTCGACCTCCCCTACTCCGATTTCGTCTACATCCAGTTCGGCTAGGTCACTCGCAAGCTCGGCATTGACCAGTTCCAGCACATACACTCTTGCAGAGGGAATCTCTCTCTGTTTCAGCGCGCCAAGAAGGTTGTCCGTTTAGTGTTCGAGGTAATGCCACTGTGTAGTTTCTGCGTTTACAATCGATTTACTTTAGTCCATGAGTCAGAGAGACTTTCCAAGTAGCAAATTCTGGAGTCGAACCATAATAACATTGTTCTGTGAATCTCCATACGGTTACTTCAAGGAAACATGATTTTATTGCTCAGCAGACCTTTAACGCCGCTTGGTGGAACTAAGCAACATCGCCCTGCATGCTCTGATAATATTGTCCGGCCATATTTATTCAGCCTTCGAGGAACTCAACTATATCGTTCGGAAGAATCTACTGCATCTTGAGATAAATCCGATCACCATAAATATGAAGATTTATGATTTGCATATTCCCACGTGACCTTAAGATATAACTTGTCTTGCTCTTTTACAGCCAGAAATAAGTGTCCCTGCTGGTAGTGTTTCATTTACGGATTCTCATCCAGAAAGACATGGCAGGATATGTCATCATTGGAAAAGTGCAATAGAATGCCAGATCAAGCTATCCTATGTGACCCCAGGTCAAGGAATCTGGAATACATGCTGCATTATCCTTTGATCATTCTCAACTATCACATAAGTTGATGATGAATGATGTTATCATGGACAATGAACAGCTAAAGGTACTTAGTTGACATGTGTTTCTTCATTCCTTGTGTAGGTAACCTAATCTCTAATCTGGATGTTTCATGGATTCCAGGACATTCAGTAAAGGGATTCAGAACTAACGGTTCAATCTCAGAAGCTCAATTCTTTGTCAGGTAATGAACAAATAGTTTTGGAATCCACCGCCAGTGATCACAAAGAAGATACTAACACTAGAAAGTGTGAAAAGGCTTCCTTTGAGATTTTGATTTCAGCAAAATTTGCTCTGTTGTGTGATTTTCTTTTGGGAATCTTTGATGAGAACATGACCAAATCTTTTTTAGACTTTAGCCTGATTGATTCAAAATTGAAAAGTGGTGATTATGAGCAGTCAGCAGAGTTGTTTAACCAGGATGTTGGTCCCAACATCTTGCAGACGACTATCAAGACTACTATCAAGCAACTCGAACCCTTTTTTTGTGGATCTGCTGATATACTAACCAAACGTTCCTCATTCTTCATATATGGAATAAAGTGCAAAAAAACTGGTGAAAAAGATGACTACATTAGCTTCAAACTTGTCCTCTTGTCATAATCAGGTCAACAACCTATCTTGTTTGGAATGTTAGATGAATATTGTTATTACTTTCTTGCATCCAATTATGCTCCTAGATTCATAATTTAGAAATGTAATTTTAGTTTGTGATGCAATTCACCATTTTTCCTGTACTGACTACTCTATCAGAGAGATCCCTAATGGAAGTTGGCACTGTGCTGCCTGTTCATCAACTGATAAAGATTCTGCTCTAGTCTGCACTGATAATAAGAAAAAAGTTCATGAAGTTTCTGTGACAGAAGAAGATCTCGATAAGAATGGAAACGGGATCAAGACAGCTATCGATTCTGGAGAGATTTCAGTCCCCAGTATGGAGTCTGCAGATCCGGTTGAACCATTCAAAACTCTTAATTCACGCTTGTGCAAGATATGCCTATAATCATAGAGATTATAAGAGCTGAGAACAAAGAGGTGCTTGATAATACAAGTTTTTGTTAACGATTATGTAAAATCAAACAAAATTATAAATTATAATCATGTTTATATTTACTCCAGAATTATGGTTTAAATAAAATCATGTTTCCATGAAGTAACCGTATGAGTCGATCGATTTTAACTGAAGATATTGTACGATTGATTGAATGGCAGGACGATACCTTGACTGGCGCTGCGGCTTCGGTGGATAATTCAACGAAGTGGAACTTAAGAAATTTAGTTCAGATTGGGGAGAATCTGCTGGAGAAGCCGGCGTCGCGGGTGAACTTGGAGACTGGGCAATCCGTGCCGGTGGTGGATGGGGAGGGAGGAACAATGTCGAACAAGGAATGACTTGTTAAATTTGCCAAGACATTGTCAGATGAAAGGAAGCTTAGGCAAGAAAACTTGGTTTCATCTGCATGATAGTTGTGTGCTCAATATTGATCACCAAGCATGATAGTTGTGTGCTCAATATTGATCACCAAGCATCATCAGTAATAAATTCTGTCCATGCAATAGCATTTATATTGTGAAAAAAATGTACTGTCAATTTCTTCATTATTTTCTCTCCTTAATTTTTTGCTCTTAATTCTCTTTGTAACCGCAGCATCGTCTCATTAGGACCATAAAAATCACACCTTCCGCTGGGAAATTGGTAAAGGTTGTGCCTTTTGTGTTCTCCATGGAAGTAAATTACGATGACTACTAATTATTAACTCTTTTTAATGTTTTCATAGATATGGAATTCCATAGGTTGTAATAGATTTATTAATTAACCCTTTATTTTATGCAAGTATGTCTATGATGGGGAATTTTGTTATTGGTTATATATTGAACCATTTTTTTTCATTTCAGAATATTTTTGTTCCCCAACTTTGAGCAAGTCATGTGAAAGAAAGAATCATACTGCCCTTTTTTACAAGAATTTTTATAAGAAAGCAGTTGCAATCAACATGAGTTGTAAATTTTATATATATTGCTTTATGCATTTCATTATACACTCTAGTCGGTGAACTTTAATTTGTCCATGGAGTATGTAAGTTTGTCATGCACTATTCATTCCCTTGGAAAAATGCTTGAAATTAACAGAATTTAATCTCTATCGTACATAATTTCCATTCAGGATGATAACAGATATAACTCAAGTAGAGGTGCACATTTAAATCTCAAACGTGCAGAAAAAGCTTGCATATTGGTTAACAAGATTCCAGGTATGATTTGCATAACCTTGATAAATTTAATTTTAGGTAAAATAATGGCATGTAGCCATGAGGTAAGGAATGAATCCGATCCACCTGGTGAAATAGGTTTACTTTTTGAGTAATTATGATGATTTTCTTTTTTGTCTCCCTTTTACATATTTAACATACACTTGGTACTTGGACACTTTACAGTGGCTGCTTGTGACTTGTTGATTATTTTTTACGTTTATGTGCCTTATCTGACGATTCTCATGACTTGCCTTGAAACAAGGTAGTAGTAAATTCTATAATTGTGTGAGTGTAGCTGATGGGTAACTTTTGATTACAAAATGTGTATTATAACCAAGTTAATTGCTGATCTTTGTTGGTGTTCGTTTGAACAGATTATTTATGTGGAAGCATGCGAGAGTGGCAGTATCTTTGAAGGTTTAATGCCAGAAGACCTTAATGTATATGTGACAACAGCATCCAATGCTGTTGAAAGCAGCTGGGGAACCTACTGTCCTGGGATGGATCCTCCACCACCACCGGAATATATGACTTGCCTTGGTGACTTGTACAACGTTGCATGGATGGAAGACAGGTTTGAGTTTTATACCTAAACAAGTCATATCTGTTGTCAAGTTCAAAAGGTTTAAATATTTTATTGCATTTGATTTATTTTTTTTCATGTTAATGGGCTGACATTAGATTGTTTGGTTCCGCTAAGGAATTTTTTTTTAAATGTATTTCCTTCTTCAGTGATTTTGTTTCTTTTGAGATGAAACAACAAAGAGGCACTGAAGTACAACAAATTGGATTAGAGCATCGAATCCAAGTTCAATTGTTGAATTTTCTGATTAGTAACTTAGTTTTAATTACAAGATGTTAGTGCATTAAAGAATAGTTACACTTTTAAGTCTTGCTAATGACATAGCTTTATTTGTTTTAAAATTTCCCCAAGAAAATTTTGCTTCGGACATTAAATGCTTTTTACCTTTTACTCTTCTCAAAGCCATAACTTGGTCTTTCTTGAAAAACTTTGTCAAGAAATTAGCGTGCGGTTACTGTTGTCACAATAACAGAATGTAAATTTTACTGCTGCAAAAGTCATATCTTGGTTCTTAATTTTGACACAGCCTGGTGTGCTAACTCATTTAAAAGATAAAAAGGAGCCAGAACTTCTATTTCAAAATTGCATTTCCAAAATTCTACCACTCGTCTACAATTGTGGTGCATCATTTATCATTTTAGAGCCAGCATGTAATCCATGAGATGAAAACATTCACTGCTGGTGATGAACATGTTTCCTTATTGTTCGTTTTCTTGTTTTCATTCTCACACGAGTATCTGTGAACAAGGCTTTGATGCATGCCTGGTGTCTGCTTTTAAGGTTTTGCAAAAGATCTTTGTAGCCTGCAACTATCTCAGTGAGAACCGGCTTAAGGACTCGAATAGGCACCTTTGATCTCTTCTTTGTCACCCATTTGATGGGACCAAAGGTCAACATGAAATCTAAGGTTTGTAAATCACCCAACGGTACCAGATTTTGTTCATCTACAAAGCTACATGATTTGGAGACTCGTGTCATTTGACCAAATTCCACATTGTGCATTAGCATGGTTCTCCTCCTTTTACATTCCGGTGGAAATTGTGGAATATTGCCGGCGTGTGTCTGCGTAGAGCCTTTATCACCTGAAATTGGATATATGGAACCTCTTCGGGCATTGTCAACATGATTATAACAACTTTTAACTTGTTCATTCTCCATTTCCCCTCGCACTAAAGTTGTATCACCATCTAACTTTACATGACTCTGAATGCTATTCTGTTTTGATATCTCAATAATGTGGGTTTTATCTGTACTATTTGCTTTGCCAACCATTCTAGCCAGATGCTTCCAATTTTTCTTCAATAATTCTCTTCTAGAATGATGAATAGGAGTTGGATATTCTGGCAGCCTTATGTGCATATCTGGTACTTGGTTGTTGGAATGATTCAGATCAAAAGCAATATCTGCTTCTGATTCTTCACCTTTAACCTCCAATCCTTCACCATGTTAAACTGTTATCTTAGCTCTGGAGTTGGTAGCTGTGTTATATTTCTCCTTTATGACAGATTTTGATTCCATGAATGCCTCCTTTGGATGTTCATCTGCAGATTGGTTTTCAGAAGCAAAATCAAGTCTTTGTTTAACAACATTGTGGCAGTGAGCCCCCTTTGGCCCAGGGGAGGTTGAAATATTCCAGCTCCGCAGTCCACACAGATGATCACTAAAACCCTTGGGGTTTCTTCTGAGGAATGATGGGAAGCACCACAGAGGCAAGTTGAACTATTTGGTTCTTATTTTTTTTGACAGATTAGAACAGTGGATGTTTTAACTCAGAAAACACAAACAGTGGATGTTTTAACTCAGAAAACTGCATTTCCAGCTTTCAAAATTGCATCTTTACTAATATATTATTTATGTGTTTTTACAGTTTACAAATCTCAACTACTCTAGAGTTGAAATTGATAAAGTGCGGTTCGATTGGGCGGAATCCATGCTAGATTACATTTGAAGTGCGGTTCTACCTTGATGTGTTGTTAAAAGAATGTTCTATCTTGATTTTGATATCTATTAGCTAGCTTTTGATGTAAAAAGAATGTTTGGGTATTTTATGGATATTGTTGTAAGAAGATTATTTATATAATTTGTGAATATTTGTGTATTTTATGGATATTGTTAAATGAAGAATATTTGTGTAATTTGTGAATATTTTTGTTTTTTTTATTACTGTCGATTTTTCATTGTTTCAGAAATCAAATTTGTGCTGTTAAAAAATATCCATATTACATCGGTTTTCCACCGCTGTAAAACCGGTGTTATTAACTAATATTACATCGGTCATTTACCGCTGTCAAAACTGGTGTTTTTAACATACAATATTACATCGGTTTTACACCGTTTATAAAACGGTGTCGTTAAGTGATACTACACCGGTTAATAACCGATTCGAAGACCGGTGTCGTTAAGTGATACTACACCGGTTTTAACCCGATGTCTAAAATGGCAGACCTTTTACATCGGCTTCATAGACATCGGTCGAAAATGTAATAGACACCGGTGGAAAACCGATGTCTATAAGGATTTTTGTTGTAGTGCACATGTGAGTTTCTTATCTTGCTTAATTAAATTGCCCCACTAAATTGGCACTTCTCTTCTGACCTATTGTTGAAATTTTGTTTGGAGAGTTCATGGAGCATGCAAAAGAATCCTATGTTGAGTGTGAATGAAAAAAAAAAAAAAAGTGAATGGAAAAGACAATTCATTGTGAATGAGATATTAGTCCCACATTGAAGTTGAGTGACTTGAAGATTGATTTTTAATGAATCATAACAATGAAGTTGTGACATATATAAGGAGAAACTCTCTCTCATGCACGCATCTTAGGGATGCAAATTCAGAGCTCGGATTACACTGAATCATGATGATTTGTGTGCGAACGTGACCTATGTGCGTCAAATATCAGACCTATCAAGGAAAAAATTTACCCCAAGCACATCAACCTACGTTTTGTCACCTAAATCCATTTTGTCACTTACCCAAGTGTGTAAGGAATGGATTAATGATTGAGCCTGAAATAATCAACATTAACAGCAAATTTGTAACTGCCCAAATAGAAACAACCGACCATTGATGGGCAGTGATTAGCATTTCAAACCAGGTGAGTAACGATAGTCAATGGCCTTAATTCAACCATTTAATGTTGTCAAAGGTCGGAGCTCCTACATAAGAAGGTTGTGACCTCGGGTAGAAAAGATAGATGTAGAGAAGTAGTGAGCAGAAACTGTCCACCTCATTCCCTCATTATCCTCCTTTTTGTCGAGCAAACCACTCAGCAGCTCTTACATGATAACGTTCGGGTATGTGTTTAGTTGTTACGAACAACATGTGCTAGGTTGCAATTGTAGTTTTGTTGTGTCCTTGGAATCAAACGTGCATTGTAATCTCAAAGCACCGCCTGAGGGGATGAATCTGTTTTAAGGAAACTATATTAAATAGATGTCTCAACATATCTCTTTCCCATTCAGAATCAACCTCTTGACTCGTCGCTCAAGCAATAGCGACCTATTCAGACTTAGCCTCCCAACTTGGAACTCATCCCACACGGCACTCTGCCTCTTCACTCAAGCTAGCAGCTCACTAGGTTGGGCAGATTGGATCACTAAGGCAGTGGCTCACTCAAATTGATCAGACAATTAGACAGCTGGCAGTCAAGCAATTCTTGCGCACATTTCTAATTGGACTCGACACTCGAGAACTTAGCACTTAGAGTGCTCGGCTCCTGGACTTGGTCACTCAACAGTCGGGTGACTCAATCACTCACCACTTGCCCCTCAACCCGTAGGATCAAGTAGCACTCTACACTCGTCAGACTCAAGTGACAAGGCCAGCCTTCTATCTTCTCAATTGGCAAAGCGGCAAAGGTCATCTAGACAGATAAGTTTGAATTATTTTTTTGTAATTTAAAATTCAAACTATTCCCTTGTAACTCCAACAACAATCTTCGTAGCAAGATTGCCTAACACCCGAAACCCTGGCTTACTTCTTCTCTGCAATGGTTGGCCAATACTCTCTAGAGCTATAATAAATCAACAATAATTTATTGAATCACGTAGTCAGATTTTCATAATACCCAAGATGTGTATCGAATATTTATAAAAACACAATTATTTCCCATTAAACTCCTTATCAGTAGTTGACTGCTTATGAGCAGCCAATTGCTATAGATAGTCGAGTGCACTAGTCAATTTATATACTTACTGTGTTAAATTTGTGATCAACAATCGACTGTCCATAACTCATCAGTTGATTGTTAAACTTTTTGTACTCCAATTATGTTGAAGGACCATTACACAACTCTCAAAATATTTTAAAACTATGTTAATTTCAAAAGCTTACAACTCTCTATCTAGGCTATATAATTTGTCTGAGTGCATTGTTACACTTAGAATGATATAAGGAGTGGAATAAATTTTGTTTGAAGTGTTTTTGAGGTGTCTAAGATCATCAACAAGTTTTACACTTTTTGGAGCCTTCTAAATATAATGATGCCCTCGGACTTAGACTCCACAACCTAAATTGAAATATATGAGTTTTTAAAATCTTTATAACCTTGAGACAATTTGGCACAAGCTCATTAAAGGGCTTATGTTTATCATATTTACTCGCCAACACCACCAAAGAGTTCTATAACTCTTCTTATTTAAATCATGTAAAGATTTTTCAAATTCTAAAGACTATAGGGGCATACAAGTATTGGCCAAAAACTCACAGATGACCTTAAGAACCTTAGAATCAGTTCGAATTAGAACCATTACACATAATCATTACACTTCTGAGAGCCTCCTAAATGAAATCACGCCTTTAGACTTATATTTCACAGCCTAAGTTGTGAGATGTGAATTTTTGAAATCTTCACAACTTTAAACAACAAACTCATTAAAGAGCCTAGGTTTATCATACTTACTCATCAATACCACCAAAGAGTTCCTAAGACTCTCATAATTCAGATTAGGTAAAGATTTTAAAATTTTGGACACTGTAAGATCATCAACGACCTTAGGGACCTCATAATCACTTTAAATTAGGATCATGCATTCAAAGTCTCATGAGTGTAATCATAACCTCAAACCTATATAAACTTCACAACCTACTTTGAGAGATATGAATTTTTAAAATATTCACAATCTTAAGACAATTTGGTATAAGTTCATTAAGGGTTAGGTCTGTCATACTTACTCACCAACATCACCAATGGATTCCTAGAACTCCCCTGGTTTGGATAATGTTGAGATTTTAAAATTCTAGACATTGTAATGCTTTCAGTAATTTTTGGTCAAAAACTCGTTGATGACCTTAAGAACCTCAGAATCATTTCAAACTAAAATCATGACACTCTTGGTTCCTTCCTGAGTGTAATCATGCCCTCAAATCTAAATTCCACATCCTAAATTGAGATATGTAGATTTTTAAAATCTTCACAATTTGACACAAACTTATTAAAAGGTCTTGACTTGTCAGACTTACTCATAAGACCATCAAAGTGTTTTTAAGTCTCATAATTCAGATCATATTAAGATTTTAAAATTCTGGATACGGTAGAACAATTTGTAAGTTTTGACCCAAAAGATTTCATTCTTAATCTCTTGTTTGATTTAAGTTGGATGAATATATAAGTTTCTACAATCTATTTCGGTCTTAATCACTATTTATCTATGTAGTGTATGAAATTGATTTTCCAATATTTCTTCGAAAAGTCGATGTTTGCATTGCTATTCATGCTTGCAAGACGATCAATCAAAAACATGAGCTGGGATCTATTATTACGGAGTGCTCAAACATCAATGTAAACAATCATATCACATTTTATATAAGCATAATATTCTTTATCCTATTAGGTGGGATCAATTGGGATAGACAATATAAATCTTTCTATGCCAACTTCATCTCCTATTATATCAGAAATACTCTTTAGTAATGTATATGGATAATATATATAGCCTTTACCATCCGATTAATTTTAGAGATCATCGATCTAGTCTTATGAAAATTTTCTATTAATTACAAAAGTAAATCAAGAATCACAGATAGATCCTAATAGATGACTTGACATTAAAAGTTTTTAAAATTCTCCTGATGTAATGTGCCCTATTTAAAAATTCTTATTACCTAGGGAGTCTCTTAATTACCATCATACTATAATCCTTGGGACCGGGAGGATTAATTTATATTGAATCACATCATTAAAATGATATGAATGTTATTGATCGAAATGCTGGCTCTTGCATGTGCACCCATGTGGGTGCAAATCTAAAACCTGATTTGTACGAAAATTAATTGACTATGGGTGAATGAGATTTGCATATGGTGAATGTTAGACTGGCCGCGATAAAAATTATCTAATGTAGTTCAACTTTTTTTTTTTTTTTTTGTTTATCTAACTATCTGGCGTTCGGTCTAATTAGTCCGGAAGATATACAACTTGGCCCCACATATCCATCAGGTTTTTTTTCCTTTTTTTATTCCTTCTTTTCCTAACTTATGTACATTAGCGACAAATCAGTTTGCTTATATAACAATTCATGTATGATTGTTAAAGATCGTTTAATCATCGTACATTGAAAACGGATGGTTCAATCCAACTTTTAAGTACGATGGGATGAACATGTCGGTTCGTCATTAACAAAGCTGCCTTTACTGGGCGGCTCCACTTAAGGGGAGAATAGTTACTTCTGATATGAAATAATAGAGTTATAGTAATAGTACTTTTATGTTTTAAATAAATTTTATTAATTTATTATTTACAATTATTATTATAATATCTTTAAAAAAATTTACATATAAATTATAATTGATAAAATATCCCCCCAAGACTACTGTGAGTTAAATGTTCGAATTAAAAAAATTATTTTTCTTCAAACATACACTCTTTATTTCTCTTAATAAAATTTTTATCTTTATTTCTCTTAATAAAATTTTTGAATTCATCCTTATCTATTGAGCAAGGATCCTCTGATCTGTTATCTGTTAGATATAAGTGATGTGAATGGAGAAGAAATGACAGAAAAAAGAAATTCTATTGTGAATGGAACTTTAGTCCCACTTTAAGAATTTCATGATATGTTGGTTGATTTATATTGATTCACATACATTAATGATGTGAATAAATACATGGGGAGAGACTCTCTCTCACGCCAGGAAAAATTTGCTCTTGCTTGGCGAACTAACCACTAGTGCTTGGTGTATGCCATGGATAACAGTTGTATTTTGGGAAACAGACAATCCGACTTGGCTGCTTCACTCGGCCTCACTACCCGGCCGGTCACATGCTAGCTCGGCCTCTCTGCCCCCACCCCCCGATTGCACCGGGATCGCACTGTTCACTCGACCACTCGGCTCCACGCTCGCTCGACCATGTGCAAGCTGTCTTTAGCACTTGACAGAAACCAACATGAGATTATTTGTTTAAGTCATCTTGACAAATAAGTGAATTTCGTTCAGTGTAATTTAAATTTAACTAATATCCCGTAAATCTCCAACAACAGATCCCTTTCTGGGTTCACCTTCCTATCCAAGTTATAGTTTGGGTCAGGGTGGACGGACGGGTGGCCGAGCTACCGAGTGGAGGGCGGCCTCCAGATGGCCTCTATCCGTCTACCTCAACTCAAATTATAACTTGAATGGGAAGGTGAGTCCAAAGAAGAATCTTAACTAATTAAGATCAAATCATGATTGGAATCTAATCATAATTATATTTTAGATCATCCTTGATTTTAAAAAATAGACAAGATTTCTTATTTACTTATCTTCCTATTATATTATGATTCTGTAATATTATAATATTATATTTCGCGTAGCAGGCTTGTGGTTCGATCCAATAAACCAAAATTATATCCATAAAATAAGATCAGGAGCCCGAGTGGATACATATATTTTGCCTCTTAGAATACACAATAAAGTAAGAACTCAGTTCCCTTTAAACACTAAAGATCATATCCTAACACCGTCAGTAGGTGATAATAATCCAATTCCACACCACAAATAGCTTATAAATTACAGTGTTGAATACTTGCTAGGTAGTAAGTATATATATGGTATAGTGCGGGTGCTGCCTGATGAGCTAGCTACCTCGGCATCCGACAAACCTTAATTCCTTGATGAGCTTAATTAGAATTGTCCACCCTCGAAGGTCTGGCCGAATTGCCACCCGGCCGGTGCCACGTCGAAGCTGGTGACCGTCCGGCCGTCGCTGGTCGTCACCTGGAAGGAGAGACTCTGCCCGTCGAGTAACGAGTTGCTCTGCCAGTTTTGGCCCCAGTTGCGTGACATCGCTTGCCACCCGCCCTTGGACCCCTTGATCGACACGGAGTGCACGTCGCCGGCTCCGGCCACGTTCGTGATCAAGACCAAGTTGAAGAAGGAATGACCGTTGATGGTGAACCGTATTCCCCCCTTCTTCACGCAAGGCACCCTGTAGTGTAGAGTAACAAAAAACAGAGCTTTAGTGCTTGATTCTGGTGAAGGAAGTTAAACGGCGAATGGAGCACCTGCGGAAGGAGACGGGGACGATGCCGGCCCGGTACTGCCCGATATGGAGGAACGCCGGCTGGGCGAGGTCGAAGTGCGGGCGCGGGGGGTTGCACCAGCCGCCATTGTCGCTGGGGAGGTCGTAGGTTGGGGGGCAGAAGTTGGTGGCGGTGACGATGATGGAGCCGGGGAGGCACGACTGGGGGTCGTCGGCGCACTTCAACTCGTAGCAGGAGCCGCAGCTGAGCCCGTCGTTGAACAGCGCCGTGCTGAGCGCCGCCGTGTTGGTGCCGTAGCCCGTGCTGTAGAGGTTCCCGTACCCGCAAGCGCCTCCTGCACGGCGAACAATCAATCCAATTAAAGTCTGCAAATTTTAGAGATCGCAGGAAACATTTCTTAGACTTGTGGAAATAGAGCTGACCCATGGTGCCGGAGGCGTCGCTGCCGCCGTAGAAGGTGGCGTGGGCGGACTCCCACCCGTAGGAGTCCGCAAACGCGTATCCGGATAAGAGAAAGAAGAAATGGAGAAAGAAGAGAGCGCCGGCAGCCATCTGAGGAAAGAACAGGGGATCGAAGTGAAGACTGGCTGTTGGTTGCTGTGTGGACTTGTGGCGATGAAGGAGGGGCATTTATAGGAATGGTGGCGATGGGCGGCGCCGCGCTGCGGGGGGCAGAGAGACAAAAACGAGTTTTGGCTGCTCGCCGGAGAGCGACGGCGGGCACATGGAGCGGTGGCAGTTGAAATGCCAACCGCCGGGGGTTGGTGGGGTCCTCCATCCACATGCGCTGCCGTGGAACGTCGAGACACGTCGTCTCCCCCGTTCTATCAATCTATCTATTTCCGCCGTCGTTCTCAACAACTTGTTTTTGTTTACCGGAAATGACAGGCAAATCCATAATATCAGTCACTGTTCATGTATTGACAATATGGCCACCGTGGGCATAGCCGCCGGTCCTTGCGTGATAAATTGTTACATGACAATAGGAATTGAATCCGTGGGAGATGAACTAGTATTTTTTACCACATATATGGATAATAATTACCCAATGGATAATGGTGCGAACGTTCTACGTATTAAACTCATGCTTCAATTCTCAATCACGATCTACTCTAGCATAGTTTTTTTCTAATAGAATAAAATATGTAGGACATTAGCTATGGGATGATAACAGTTATGATTCTGTCAATAATCAGTGAACGGAGATCTATTTTTATATATTAATTATTGATGTAGTTCTAAATTCTATCAATAATTACTACGAACCTTTAATTCCATCGCTAAACTATATAATTTGTAATAAATTCTACTCTAAATCTACAATTACCCAATTTACATTTTTTATATCAATATAAATCAACACAAACCATATTTACATTCCATTATATTATACAAAAATATTCACAATCCATACACAAATAACTAATTTATTAAATTATACATTTACAAACATCAAATTTACTTTCCAAATCCATAAAAACTAACACAATAAACTATCACACGAATTTAAAAATATACATACCAAAAATATTTACGACTCTCCAACCGCCCTTAGCATTATTTGACGATAGGATACGACTATATGGTCTGACATAATAATATTTACAAAATAATAATACAATCGTATAATATTATTATAACATGATGATATATATGTAAAAAAAATAAGATGGAATCATAACTTACTTATGAATAATAATACTAATATTTAATCATTATTACAATCTAAATAATGAACATTAACCATTTGCAAGTTCTCATCGCTAGACTCTATTAGTTCAATAAACTCCTCACTGCGGGATATCTCTCTATATGTATCTCTTCATAAGTCACATTAACATCTAAAGTAATTAGGATATGGATTGATATTGTGAATCAATTGAATATCTCTCCACTCTATCATTCTGAAATGCATCATGGTTTGAGTAATGATGATATTCAACATTTCTATGGTCAAGGGAGATTTCATGAGACAAGCAACCGACCATTCACTAGATCTTTTTCTCTTCGTAGGATATTCAAAATAGAAAACTTGACCTGTTTATACTGCGAAAATGAAAGGTTCAAACTTGTTGAAGCTTTTATTTGCATTAACCTCAATTAAATTATAGTTTGCATGTATTCTGGTACATGTTCTTAGAGTTGGATCATACCATGAATATTTGAATAACATACACATTTTTATAGGTAATGCAGAATATTCAACTTTTATGATTTCGTTAAGTCTATCATAGTAATCAAACTCAGTGTTATTGATGTCGATAGATCCTTTAACACAAACACCAAAATTATAAATTAATTTGTATGAATCCCGTTGTGCCACATGGAATTTAAAATCATTAATATAGTAATCAGAGTACACTGTTATCTTATGGAGAGGTCCAGATGCAAGATTTATTATCTTGAAATCTTGCACATTTGATTTTCTACTATCATTCAGCTATAAAACTAGTTATGATATAAATTAGGTAGAAATTTAATATGAATATATAAAATTTAAATTATTCTCTAACTTACATAGATTTGAAACCATAATGTAAATTTCATTTTTAACTTTTCAACAATTTCTCTTACGCCCATTAATGGATTTTATAGTTGTAGTCGTTGTTCGTACAAGATACCATGAAAGGTATTTATAAGATAATTGGGATATAAAACAAACATAATAGGATAAATGTTTGATTATAGAAGTCAACTCACTTTATGTAGGGTTTGAATTCATCATAGTTTAAGAGTATGTTTGTTCTTACAGCATGGTATTCTTGTTGAGTTAACTATCTAGAAGCAAATGCACTCATCAGCTTACTAGGGAACATAAAAATAGAAAGCATCTCTGAGTCTATTGGCTCAGTATCATCAGAATTTCGATGATACTTACAATGTCTTATTTTCACATTATCAGTAAAATAATATAAGCAGAAAGATGATGCTTCTTAACCAAATAGACATTACATATTAACCTTCAACTCTTGCTTTGTTATCAACATTATTTTTTAATTTTCACAAAAACTATTCAAATGGATACATCCATTTGTACTGCACAAAACTGACTAGTTGTACCTTATAAGATAGGTGAACTGTTAGATGTTCCATTAAATAAAAAAATTGGGTGGAAAAATGCACTCAAGCTTACATAGTATGAGAAAAATGTTTATTTTAAGCCGAAGCACATCAGCCATCATAATACACCTCACTATAAAATATATAAAAAATACACTCCATTATGTGAGTTCTTGCCAAACATTTTAAGGAAGTAAGCCATAGAAAGCTACTGGAATAAGTCTTTGCATGAATATATATGATAGTGATGACTCTTTATTCTAAATATCTTTAACTTATTCATATCCACGCATCGAGTCATATTCAAGGCATACCCATTTAGGAATTTAATTTCTTTCAATCAACTACATAAAGTTTGTTTGTTATCTTTGTCTAACGTATAACAAAGCTTTGAAAATTTATTAGTTGTTTCATCCTGAGGCAACTCTAGTTTGCTAACTATTGTTTTTAAAATTCTCACATGATTTTGCAGTGTTTTTAGTTCTTCCAGACACATTCAACACAGTGTTAAAGATATTATCAAAGAAATTTTTCTCAACATGCATTACATCTACATTATGTTGAATGAGTAGATATTTTTAGTATAGCAGCACCTAGAAAATGCTTCTTTTCTTCCAATCACAGTTGCACTTTCTAACAATATATTTATTTATCTCATCAGAATTAAGTTGAGATACTGGTAGGAATTCATAGGTGTCTATTTGGTCAATGATTTCTTTACCTGACTTGATTATTGACAGAAGTTTTCTAACTATAATATGCTTAGTGAAAATTTTCTTATTTTTCTTGAAAGGGTGTTCAACCAGTAAAATTTTACAGTAATTATTAAACTAAGCTACCTTCTCACTGCAAGATAATGAAAATACATTAAACTATGTCATGCAATGTAGGCATAATAATTTATCAGTCGTTCTCCATCCCAACAACATTGAGTATTGATGGTATTTATATTTATCCCCGAAGATCCCAAGTTGCTAGAATCTTATCCCAAGCAATCCATTCTCGGGTGCTATAGTAACTGTGCTACAGTAGCACTACTATAGTCCCATGTTGTATCTTACTCCACAAGCCATATTATTCTCCCGAGTGATCCATTCTCAGGTGCTATAGTAATTTTTCTACTCCTTAGTACTCCATAAGCTATATTATTCTCCCAACCAATCCATTTCTCAATTGCTACAGTAACATTGCTTGGCTGCTACAATGACATTGCTTGGCTACTACAGTACCCATGTTGTGTATCTTAATCCATAAGCCATATTGTTCTCCCAAGCAATCCATTGCTCGATTGCTATAATAACATTACTTAGCTACTACAGTAACTCTGCTACAGTGCATTACTATAGTACCTTATTCCACAAGATAGATTATTCTCCCGACCAATTCATTACTCAGATGCTACAGTAACATTCCTCAACTGCTACAATAACATTGATACAGTACTCTGTTATAGTAACGCTGCTGCAATATTCTAGAACCATCCTATTAATCTTCCAAACAATATGTTGCTCAGCTGTTATAGTAACATTATTACAGTAGCTCTGCTACAGTATAGTGCTACCATAGTAGCTGCTACAAACTATTACGCTATAGTTGTAACGCCCGAAAATTCTCAAAATTATTTTAGTAATATTCTATGATTTTTATGAAATTTTAGAATATTTTTATGGAATTTTTAGAGTTTCGGAAGTACCAAAAATAAATAAGAACGTAAAATAGCTTAAGCGGGAATCGAACCCAAGACCTATTGGGTCCTACGACTTATAGTGGACTCTAGTAACCAAGTGAACCCAGCAGGGCCGTGCTGAAAGGAAATGGAAACAATTTAATTTAAGTTAGAGTTGGGTGAATTAACTCCTTAATATAAATAGGGAATTAAGTGAGGAGTTTTAATTTTACCGTGACTTACCTCTTCTCCTCACCCTAGTCACGCCGCCCCCTTCTCCTCTTCTTTCTCTCGGCACACCAAGCCCCCAAGGGCTAGGGTTCCGTCCCAAGGGTTCCAGGAGCACCTTCCAGCGACAACTCCGGCACGAGGACGTTTCTCTCAGCAAGAAGAACGCGTGGATGCGAGAAAATCATCGAGAATATCGTCTCCACCGGAAATCTAGCGATCAGATCGTAAGGAAATCTAGCGCAGGATGTAAGAAACCCCTCACCTGCAGTATAAGTGGCTTCCGTATGAATTTTATGCTTCAGTTTAGTAGTATGTAGATTTTCGGCACAAAGGATGTGAATTAGTGCATACCAAGTATTCGATTAAATTATTAGCACGGTTAAAATGTAACTTAAGCATTTTACTAGCTTAGCTAAATGCAATAGAAGCATTCATTCAGTATGTTTAGCTTTAGTACAGTTTATATGGGACTACAGTCCAATGGGTGGGCTCCCACAGTCGCCTCTAGGTTCAGATAACCTAGCTCTAGGTTCAGATAACCTAGAAATAGCAATATAAGAAGAACTCAGCTATAATTAGTATTTTATTTTAGTAGTGGCACTGTACTGGATTAGACATCCATTGGGTTGGGCTCTCATAGTCGTCCCTAGGTTCAGATAACCTAGTAACCTTACTAAATTCGGGACTTGCAAACCCGGGTCTAGTTAGGGATGCGCGCATAGCACATACAGATGTCGGGCCCATCAGCAGCATGATTATTATTTTAATCTATTTATGGTAAATAGTTTTCAAAACTCACAAATCAGTTGTGTATACAGTTTAAATTCAGTTCTAGCTTAGTTTTAGTTTTAGCTCAGTTCATGATTCAGCTTAGTTTCCATTATTGATACATGTGATAGCTCTATGATTAGTTTTGGTTTCTATGTTGTATGATACCATGTCATGCTCTCACCTGTTCAACATGTATTTCAAATAGCATGTTTTCAAATCATAAATTGTTTCGTATGCATGTTTTGTGAGGTAGATGGTTTCTTACTAAGTGAAAGCTTACAGATACTTCTTTTCCTTATACTGCAGATAAAGGTAAAGGAAAGATGGACTAGCGGAGGCTGGGGGACAATGCGATGAAGATGTGTGTGGAAAAAGGAACTTGGAATAACGATGCTTGGGAACTAGCCCACTTAGAACATAGCATTTTCTTTATGTCATTACTTTCCTGCACTTTAGTTGTTTAAGTGTTTTGAATTATGACAGGTATGCATAGATGGTTAGTTGTCATGATATTAGATAGCACTCCATGAGTAATATTATGCTTAGGAGTTCTATTTTATGCTTATAGAGTTGTTGTATGTGATTTCGGCACGAACCAATGCTAAAATCAGACTTCTGATACGAAATCAGAAACCCCGATCGATCCACCGATCGATTGGGGTCTTCAATCGATCAGTTTATCGATTGGTGAACTTGTTCCGCGAACAGTGAGCTCCTGGATCGATCAGCCGATCGATCAACCGATCGATCAAGGAATCGGGGAAATCGCTCCCGCGAACAGAGAGCTCTGGAATCGATCACTAGATCGATTGACCAGTCTGGATCGATCAGCCGATCGATCCAGAATACTACCCCGAGCACAGTAGCCATCTGAATTGATCCACGGATCGATCCAACAGCTAGCAATCGATCGAGTTCAATCTGGATCGATTGGGAAGTTGGGTTTCGACCAAGAGACCTTGTAGTTCAGCTCCTTGACCATAGAGGATGTAGGGTATGCCATGAATACCTTAGATTGCATCCCTTAGCACATGTAGGACTAAGAACTTGTATTAGCTTAGCAAAGTTTTAAATTGGTACAGCTTTCCGCACCTAGACTTAGTAATGGTCATGGATATAGCTTAGCACAGCATAATGTGACGGTCCGGCCTTATAACCTAGTCAGTAGAAGGCGGGTCGTCACAGAGTGGTATCAGAGCAAAAAGTTCCATACTTCCTATACACACATAAGCATTGAACCTGCAGCTTCCAAGTAAGAATACCTCTCACTTTGTTATGTTTATTGCTTTCATGTTTGTAGATAACTCAGGTATGCTTATCTGTGATAGTAACTAACATGATAGTATTAGCTATGTAAACATGATGCTTTAGTTATGTATGTCCTTTGTTCCTTTAGAGATGGCATGAGGACGCCCAGCTAGAAGGGCCCCAGCTACTGAGGCAGGCAGTTCAGTGCCTCCCCCAGACCTTACGGTAGTAGTGGCTCAGTTACAGAAGCAGCTAGCAGAACAGCAACAGGAGATAGCCACCTTAAAGGCTAATCAGCAGGATACTCCCACTGTCACCCCAGAACCGAACATAGCAACCCCAGTAGTTATAGAGGTTTCCCCAGTCTAGCCTACAGCACCAGTAGCTCCGCTAGTAGAGGCAAAGAGAGAAGCATATCTGATCCAGTGGCAGAGAGTCAAGCCCGAGAACTTCTCAGGCACCAACGAACCATGGGATGCTCAAGCCTGGTTCAAAACACTGGAGAGTACGATGGAGCTTCTGGACTGGCCAGAACATGAGAAGGTGAAATGTGCCTTCTTTTGCTTGACAAGAGATGCATGTATGTGGTGGGAGAGAATTAGAGCGAAGCGCCCAGTGAACCAGATGACATGGGCTGACTTCGAGAAAGAATTCTTCGAGGAGTTCTTTCACATGCGGGTTACAAACCGCCACTATGACGAGTTCACTGAGTTTCGTCAGGGCAACCTATCAGTGGAGGAAGCCGTGAAAAAATTCAATAAACTGGCTTGTTTATACCCCGAGCTAGTCAGCACAGAAAAAGAACGAGTCCGGTTGATGCTCAAGATGCTGAGCCCGGAAATAGCAATGAACATGGCTGGCGGCGTTCATAGGCCGCAAACCACCGAAGAACTAGTCGTGATGCTCGACCCAGTACTACGAACAATATCAAGCAATGAAGCAAGTCCTCTCGAGTCCAAGGGCAAGGAGGCTCGGTACTCGAAACAACGGGCCACGGCTCGAAAGGGAACTCCGGTGAAGCGCAAACCAGGGAGTTACCCGAAAGGAAGACCAGCTAGTAAACAGCCTAGTTATCCCAAATGTACTACTTGTGGGAAATTTCACCCAGAAGTTTGTCGCAAGGGCACACGAGGATGCTTTGAATGTGGACAGGAAGGGCATATGGCTAAGCAGTGCCCAAACAAGACAATTCTTCCTCAACCACAGCCGATTCAGTACGGAGGCCAGCCAGCACAGCTACATCAGATGCAGGCCGTTCTAAATGGTCCACACATCAGCCAGGGCAGATTAGAGGCCTCTCCAGCTACGACCAATGCAAGGATCTACTCACTCACCAGAGAGGACGTAGCAAATGCCTCGACAGTTGTTACAGGTCAGATCAGTATTTTACAACAAAGTACAACTGTCTTGTTCGATACTGGGGCAACCCATTCTTATGTATCCAGGGCTTTTGCCGAGAAGTTAGTGATACCCCCAGAGGTACTCAGTAGTCAATTCTTGACAACATTACCTTCAGGAGAAATTATGGCATCCACGCACTGGCTCAGAGCAATGCCAGTCATTATAGCAGACAGAGAACTCTTTTGTGATCTGATAGTGCTAAATATGAATAACTACGATGTTATTTTTGGGATGGACTTCCTGATCAGATACGGTGCCTCTATAGAGTGTCGTAAACAGAAAGTCGTGTTTCAACCCGAAGCAGAAGTGCAGTTCGATTACATTGGAGAACCGAAGAGAAAGGCCAAGAAGTTTCTCCCAGCTCTAAAAGCACAGAAATTAATGGATTCAGGATGTACGAGATTCTTAGCGCATGTAGTCAATGTCAGTCAAGATAAGGACCAACAGCTAGCAGAGGTCCGAATCGTATGTGACTACCCAGCAGTCTTCCCTGAGGAGTTACCAGGCCTAGCACCAGACAGGGAGATTGAATTTGAGATAGAACTCATTCTCGGTACGAATCCTATCTCCAAAACACCTTACCACATGGCTCCAGCAGAACTGAAGGAACTTCATGAGCAACTACAGGAGCTGCTTAACAAGCGCTTCATACGTCCTAGTCACTCACCATGGGGAGCGCCTGTATTGTTCGTGAAGAAAAAGGACGGGAGCATGCGCCTGTGTATAGATTACCGAGTGCTGAACCAAGTTACCATCAAGAACAGGTATCCGTCTTCCCAGAATAGATGACCTGTTCGACCAGCTAAAGGGAGTAGCAGTGTTCTCTAAGATAGACCTCAGATCAGGTTATCATCAGGTGAAAGTTAAAGAAGAGGATGTACCCAAGACAGCATTCAGACTAGATACAGACATTATGAGTTCGTAGTCATGCCCTTTGGCGTGACAAATGCTCCAGCTACTTTCATGGACCTCATGAACAGAGTATTCAGGGACTATCTAGATAGATTTGTTATTGTGTTTATCGATGACATTCTTATCTATTCAGGAACTCAGGAAGAACACGCAGAGCACCTGAAAATAGTATTGCAGACTCTTCAGCAGAACCAGCTGTACGCCAAGTTTACGAAATGTGAATTCTGGCTCGATCAGGTAGCCTTTCTGGGTCACATCATCTCCAAGGATGGTATCATGGTAGACCCTAGTAAAATAGAAGCTGTGTGTAACTGGAAAAGACCCAAGAACGCCAGTGAGATCAGAAGCTTTTTGGGACTAACAGGTTATTACAGAAAGTTTGTAGAGGATTTCTCCAGGATAGCCTCACCACTGACAGCTCTCACCAGGAAGAACATAAAATTTCAGTGGACAGAGGACTGCGAGAACAGCTTCAGCGAGCTAAAGAGGAGATTGACCGGTGCACCTATTCTGGCTCTACCAGAAAACACAGACAGCTTTGATATTTATAGTGACGCCTCTAAATTGGGACTAGGAGCAGTACTGATGCAAGATGGTAAGGTGATCGCCTATGCTTCCAGACAACTCAAGGACTATGAGAGGAACTATCCTACTCATGATCTTGAGCTTGCAGCAGTCATGTTCGCTCTCAAAATTTGGAGACATTACTTGTATGGAGCTCAGTGCAGAGTATATACAGATCATCAGAGTCTGAAGTATTTCTTCACTCAAAAGGATCTGAATATGCGACAGTGTAGATGGCTTGAGCTGGTCAAAGATTATGACATAGACATCCTCTACCACCCAGGAAAAGCCAATAAGGTGGCAGACGCACTTAGCAGAAAGTCTGATGCTACCTTACTATCCCTAGCAGCCATGTCACCGCCCCTACAGAGAGAGATCACAGATTTTGGTCTCGAACTTATAGTGGAACAGCTCTCTACTATGACATTAGCACCTAACCTGCTTGGTGACATTCAGATAGCTCAGGGACAGGATCCTGAAATTCAAAAAATCAAGCAAGGCCTAGCAGGATCAGAAGGTGGAGAGTTCAGAATACCTGATGGTAGGGCATTATACTTTGGTGACAGACTATGTGTTCCAGATCAGGAGGAACTACGAAGAAAGATTTTAGATGAGGCTCACAGGACTCCCTATGTGATACATCCTGGCTCCACCAAGATGTACCAGGACCTAAGGAAACATTTTTGGTGGCCTGGGATGAAAAGAGACATCGCTAGATATGTCAGCACCTGTCTAATCTGTCAGAGGGTCAAGGCAAAATATCAGAGACCAGGAGGAGTTCTGCAGCCTATCCAGATCCCAGAATGGAAGTGGGAAGATATTTCCATGGATTTCATAGTGGGATTACCCAGAACCACGAATGGTTTTGATGTCATTTGGGTAATAGTCGACAGATTGAATAAATCATCCCACTTCTTAGCTATCAGGATATCCTACTCCATGGCGCGAGGCTCGAGTATCTCAAGGAGATCGCGCATGGAGTTCACGGACTATCATCTCGAGACAAGAGGTTCACGTCACAGGGAGTGTGTCGATCGTGATGGGCACTAAGTTAAAATTGAACTTTCCATCCTCCAGACGGATGGTCGATGAGCGAAATCGGTACTCAAAGATATGCTCAGCATGTGCCCTAGACTTCAAGGAAGTTTGTGCAAATATCTGAGTTTAGCGGAATTTGCATACAACAACAGCTATCATGCCACTATCGGTATGGCACCTACGAGGCTCTCTATGGCGAAGGTGTAGATCTCAATCTGCTAGTATGAAAGTGGTGGCGAATGAACTAGAACTCCATATGGATCTAATGTAAGACACACAGCATGCTGCTGATCCGGATCCAGAGGATAGATAGCCGCCGAAGCTAGCCGCCGACACACTATCCTTAGAATTTTCAAGTGAGACCCTAGAATTTTCGATTAGGGAGTAATGCTTCCTGGGAGCTCCCAGAATGCGTTTAAGAAGAAGAAAAATTGAGTCTCATCGTTGGACCATACCTTATCACTAGAAGAGTTGGCAAGGTAGCATATGAGCTAGAGCTACCACGGAGATGTCGACCATCCATAATGTATTCATCTTGAAGAATCGTGCCACCGTGTGATTGAGCCATCAATCGAAGACCCTTATATATAGTCGGCCTATTCGATAATAGGAAAGCGGTTAAAAATTGCGGAACAAGGAGGTACCATTAGTAAAAGTCATTTGGCAAAATCACCCAGTGAAGAGGCAACTTGAGGCGAAGCTAGTATGATGGGAAGTACCCGGTATTCTAAGTTCGAGGATGAACTTTTATAATTTGATCTGTCAGAATCTTTGAATTGGAACGAGCGCCCTATCGCTGATGTGGATCTTGATTGGCACACGAACTCGATCAAGACAGTCGGGCCGGAAGGGGTTTCTGCGACCACCTCCGACGCGAGAGTCGAGCAAGTAGTGAAAAAAGTGGCCCCAGGTTGTATATCACGTACCTCCAGCGTATGAGGCTCTTTATATAGGCGGTGATAGATCTCTCACGTCCACGCGATACGTGTCCGTAGCCCCTCGGTATATGCGCTGACGAGCACTTCGGCCCTTTCTACAGTCACCAACACGTCTTGATGGGACGTAACACCTTACCGCCTTTGAGTATGGCCTAGTCATAGGACTTGGCGTCATAAGATGTTCATTGTCCTTCTCTTTCTACTACATGCCGGGCCACGTGACCCTCATCTCCCGTCCGCCCTCATCCCGGGTCGGCAGACTCTCACATCACGTCCAGGCCCTCCATATGCATCGCTTTGAGGAGATCCTCGAAGGTGCTATGTGGGGCCGCTAGCGATATGTTACTTTTATGTCTCGTCGAGCATGACTTTCGCTCGGCCGCTCGTTCTTGTTCAATCGGCCGGAACGACGCGCGGTCGGGCGCCTTTCCAATGGTTATTTACCGGCCGGTACGGAGGTCGCCTCCTTTTCGGTCGCACGTGGCGTTGACCCCTCAAGATGGGGTCCCCTGTTATCATTTGTCCCTCCTCAAGTCTAGTCGAGGCACATAGTCCGATCGACCCTGATCGGCCTTGGCCGAAAGCCTGCATCCAAGAAACCATCCTCCGCTCCTCATTAATACCTCTCATCCCACCTCTCTTGTGTTTTGCAAGGGATTTTTACGAAGTATTTTTTGTGACTTTCCGCTCGGCCGAATATGTCCTACTTTGACAAAAGAAGTTGTTTGCTTGATGTTGATGTACCTTTGGAGTGAGCCGAGCGTCTCTCGATATTTAACGTCGGGCTCGACGGTCCTTCGCCGGGGTTTATAGACGCCTGCCGATATTTATAGGCATGGCTCGCCTCTGAGATTTATGACGTGTCACCGCCTCGTTCTAGCTCGTCTCGTCGGAGCTCGGCGGCTTTCCTCGGATGATTTATAGGCAACGCTTGTCATTAACGTCGCCTGAGCTGACGGTCTTCCCTTCGGACGTTTATAGACCGCTCCTCGATATTTAACATCGCTCGGCGGTCTTCGCCTCGGAGGTTTATAGGCCGCCGTCTCTCGATATTTAAGCGTCGGGCTCGGCGGTCTTACTCGGAGGGTTTATAGGCGTCGGCTCGTCTCTCGATATTTAACGTGGAGCTTCCGGCTGCTTCCTTGGACGTTTATAGATGTCGGCTCGTCTCTCGATATTTAACGTCGGAGCTCGACGGTCTTCCGCTCGGACGTTTATAGATGCCAGCTCGTCTCTCGATATTTAACGTCGGAGCTCGACGGTTTTCTGCTCGGAGGGTTTATAGACGTCGGCTCGTCTCTCGATATTTAACGTCGGAGCTCGACGGTCTTCCTCTCGGACGTTTATAGACGCCGGCTCATCTCTCGATATTTAACGTCGGAGCTCGACGGTCTTCCGCTCGGACGTTTATAGACGTCGACTCGTCTCTCGATATTTAACGTCGGAGCTCGACGGCCTTTAAGGCTACTTTTAACACAGCCGGTCGACGAAGATATTTGCCATCTTTAGAATTTTGCTTCCTGCATTACTAGGATATAGGCGACCGAAATGTATATAAATTTACATCTAGCGCACCTTTCACCCAGCTCGGATAACGTACTCCAGGCCGAACGGCTCGGGGTCTTCCTCGTCAAGCATTTGGCTCGAATATTATACCTCCGGCCGAACGGCTCAGGGCCTTCGGCATCGAGCGCTTGGCTCGGATACTGTACCTCCGGTCGAACGGCTCGGGGCCTGCCGATCAACATAAGATTTGACTCAATTTCTCAACTCCCGAATACCCGTGGAGTGAGGTGGATACAATGTACTCGTTGAAATTTATCAAGGCCAGGAGGATGGCGAAACTTCCCGGTCAGTCCTCCATAGCCGCTCGGGCCCCCAGAGGTGGAGGCGGCCTGCTGCGTTATCCTTTTACTTGAGCCTTCTGCTCCCGTTGCTCCACGAGCCTTCGTCATCGAGCGCTTGGCTCAGATACTATACCTCCAGCCGAACGGCTCGAGGCCTTCTTCATCGAGCGCTTGGCTCAGATATTATACCTCCGGCCGAATGGCTCGGGGCCTTGGGCCTCGAGCGCTTGGCTCGGATCTTATACACCATGAAGATAGGCCGCTCGGCCGATAATGCCAATTGTGCACATTATAACATTTTGCCTTCTGCATTTCAAATATACAACCAAACAGAAAATATACAGCACACATTCTATTGGTGCACCTTTCACCTTGCCCCGGAAAGGCTGGAGATAATTTACGCTTCATGGTGGATCCAAGTACCAATCCATCTTCATCCGCTCGGCAGCTCGTCCACCCAATTTCCTCGTATGTGGTCGATTCATCGGCTGACATCAAACTCCCGCTCTTGAGGTTCCAGAAGGAGGGGCTTGCTATAAGTTGAATTCGGGAGATGAAGTATCTGCTTTTGAGGGAAATGGGACTGTGGCAGTCGGTGCTTCCGCTCGGGAGAAGCGTCTGCTCGGGGGGCCTTGCCTTTTCTGTTGTCTCGTCTCGACATCTCATCAGAAGAAGATCCCCGATCTCTATGAGTGGGTGCGGCTTCGGGGGTGCGGAATAGAGCCCGATGAAATGCAACGGTGGTAGGTGGTGCTTCCGCTCGACCGCCAGACGCTGACGTTGCCTGCTGCTCTGGCCGCTCGGCTGTCGCTTTCTGTTTTTGTTCCACGAGCTTGGCGGCCCTCAACTCGATCAGAACGTCGAGTTCCTCCGTGGAAAGCGTCACCGTGTGTTGTCGTCCAGCCTCGTCCATTGTTTCCGCTCGGATGCAAGAGCGTTCCCACAGACGGCGCCAATTTGATCCCGTCGAATCTTTGAATCAGGCTGACGCAGGCGCTTCCTGGCGTGGATCTTGTTGGTGGCTCGGCGAACACGCTCGGGAAGGGTTGGCGCAGTCGGCAAGCAAGTAGTGAAAAAGTGGCTAGCGTTGTATATCGTACCTCGGTAGTATGAGGCTCTTTATATAAGGTGATAGATCTCTGACGCCAAGGCATGCTATGTGTGTTGGGTGTGTCATCGGAGCTTACGGCCATACTTTCTGATCAACGTCTTGATGGACGTGAGAACACCTTACCGCGATTTGGAGTATGGCCTAGTCATAGGACTTGGCAATTTGTCGTAAGATGTTCATTGTCCTTCTCTACATGCTCCCGTCCGTGGCCATCTCATCCGATCCGATCACATCACGTCCCCGTCCTCCATATGCATCGGTATCTTTGGGAGATCCTCGGTGAGGTGCTATGTGGGCGCTAGCGTATGTTACTTTTATGTCTACTCGAGCATGACTTCCTCGGCCCGCCGTTCTTGTTCCGGAACCCGGTCGGGCGGCGCCTTTCCCAATGGTTGTTGCGGTCGGCCGGCCGGGAGGTCGGCCCCTCCTTTTCCGATCGGCCACGTGGCGTTGACCCCTCAAGATGGGGATCCCCTGTTCTAACCGTCGGATCATAAGGTATGGGGGATTGTAACGCCCAAAAATTCTCAAAATTATTTTAGAAATATTCTATGATTTTTCTGGAATTTTAGAATATTTTTATGGAATTTTTAGAGTTGCGGAAGTAGCAAAAGAACGTAAAATAGCTTAAGCGGGAATTGAACCCGAGATCTATTGGGTCCTACGACTTATAGTGGACTCTAGTAACCAAGTGAACCCAGCAGGGTCGTGCTAAAAGGAAAGGGAAACAATTTTATTTAAGTTAGAGTTGGGTGAATTAATTCCTTAATATAAATAGGGAATTAAGTGAGGAGTTTTAATTTTTACCGTGACTTACCTCTTCTCCTCACCCTAGTCACGCCGCCCCCTTCTCCTCTTCTTTCTCTCAAGCCCCCAAAGGCTAGGGTTCCGTCCCAAGGGTTCCAGGAGCACCTTCCGGCGACAACTCCGGCACGAGGACGTTTCTCTCCGCAAGAAGAACGCGTGGACGCGAGAAAATCGTCGAGAAGATCGTCTCCACCGGAAATCTAGCGATCAGATCGTAAGGAAATCTAGCGCAAGATGTAAGAAACCCCTCACCTGTAGTATAAGTAGCTTCCGTATGAATTTTATGCTTCAGTTTAGTAGTATGTAGATTTTCGGCACAAAGGATGTGAATTAGTGCATACCAAGTGTTCGATTAAATTATTAGCACGGTTAAAATGCAACTTAAGCATTTTACTAGCTAAATGCAATAGAAGCATTCATTCAGTATGTTTAGCTTTAGTACAGCTTATATGGGACTACGGTCCAATGGGTGGGCTCCCACAGTCGCTTCTAGGTTCAGATAACCTAGCTCTAGGTTCAGATAACCTAGAAATAGCAATATAAGAAGAACTCAGCTATAATCAGTATTTTATTTTAGCAGTGGCACTGTACTGGATTAGATATCTATTGGGTTGGGCTCTCATAGTCGTCCCTAGGTTCAGATAACCTAGTAACCTTATTAAATTCGGGACTTGCAAACCCGGGTCTAGTTAGGGATGCGCGCATAGCACGTACAGATGTCGGGCCCATCAGCAGCATGATTATTATTTTAATCTATTTATGGTAAATAGTTTTCAAAACTCACAAATCAGTTGTGTATACAGTTTAAATTCAGTTCTAGCTTAGTTTTAGTTTTAGCTCAGTTCATGATTCAGCTTAGTTTCCATTATTGATACATGTGATAGCTCTATGATTAGTTTTGGTTTCTATGTTGTATGATATCATGTCATGCTCTCACCTGTTCAGCATGTATTTCAAATAGCATGTTTTCAAATCATAAATTGTTTCGTATGCATGTTTTGTGAAGTAGATGGTTTCTTACTAAGCGAAAGCTTACAGATACTTCTTTTCCTTATACTGCAGATAAAGGTAAAGGAAAGATGGACTAGTGGAGGCTGGGGGACAATGTGATGAAGATGTGTGTGGAAAAAGGAACTTGGAATAACGATGCTTGGGAACTAGCCCACTTAGAACATAGCATTTTCTTTATGTCATTACTTTCCTGCACTTTAGTTGTTTGAGTGTTTTGAATTATGATTATGCATAGATGGTTAGTTGTCATGATATTAGATAGCACTCCATGAGTAATGTTATGCTTAGTAGTTCTATTTTATGCTTATAGAGTTCTTTGTATGTGATTTGGAACTAGTCTGAAATCGGACTTCTGAAATCGACCCGATCGATCCACCGATCGATTGGGGTCTTCAATCGATCGATTGGTAACTGACGACGTGAGCTCTGGATCGATCGGCCGATCTATCCGGTCACTCCGTGACGGGCGGATCGATTAACCGATCGATCAAGGAATGAAATCGCTCGCGACGAGCTCTAGAATCGATCTTGGATCGATTGACGATCTGGATCGATCGGTGATCGATCGAATGCTACCGAAACACGATAGCCCAGATCGATCCATGGATCGATCCAACGACTTCTGATCGATCGAGTTCAATCTGGATCGATTGGGAAGTTGGGTTTCGACCAAGAGACCTTGTAGTTCAGCTCCTTGACCATAGAGGATGTAGGGTATGCCATGAATATCTTAGATTGCATCCCTTAACACGTGTAGGACCAAGAACTTGTATTAGCTTAGCAAAGTTTTAAATTGGTACAGCTTTCCGCACCTAGACTTAGTAATGGTCATGGATATAGCTTAGCACAGCATAATGTGACGGTCCAGCTTTACAGCCTAGCCAGTAGAAGGCGGGTCGTCACAATAGTACACCAGAAAATCAACCTCATCTCCCTAAGCAATCCCAATTTTAGATGCTACAGTAAGTGTTACAGTAATCTAAAGTACATATAAAGATCTAATATTCTTGAAATTAATCTATTCTCTCGAACAATATCACAAATGTCTCTGAGCAATATACTCAAGTTCTCCAGAGTAATACAAATAAATCTCACTAAGCAATTTGTCAAGTTCTGCTGAGCATTGAAGTATCCAAAGCTTCTATTTGTGAATATATGACAATCATTAAGTGGGCAGGCAAGTAGTGGATGTCAGATCTTGTTCCCTTGACTCATTTCTCTCGACACATGGTGATCGATAAATAGATAAGTGAGTAATGTCGGAGGCTATGTTTTAACTCATATAGGAGAAAGTGGGAAGGACGCAAAGGATCCAATATGGAGATGCCTTTCTGATAGTTATATAAGCACTAGGAGAGGTAAGATACAAGGAAGTTGGGTGTCTTTTTCTTGCAAGTAGAGGCAATTCCTTTCTATTAGATTTCTTTTTCATCTTTTTCTTTAGTTTTCATCTTCTTCTTCCTTCTTTGATTGATGGTTGACTTGAGCATCGGAGGAGTCATGCCGGCAAGCAAGCCCAAGCTCTAATCCATGTTACATCTCAAGGTGCTTGGATCTCGCCAGGTGAGAGATCAATCTCACGAGTCGGTTAGCAGTCATTAGCAGTCTAGCTTTCTGGAGAGGAGGATCCCGAGCTAAAGGAAAAAGAGGCCACTAAGTATGTTGGAAAATCATAGATCATCCATAATATGGCAACATGCAATATAAAATTAGTTTTTCTTGCAACATCATAAATCTCTGAGTCTACATTCCATAATTCATTCATCTCAACAATTAGATATTTTAAGAAAATATTTATATTCTCTTTTAGATTTGTTGGACTTGGAATAAATACAATAAGGAATATGAATTTATTTTTCATACACATTCATGGCAGTAAGTTGTACTATGTTAATATAATTGATCAAGATAAATATTACTGTCCTGACTGACCAAATGACTGAAATTTATATGTAGAAAATTTCAATCTCACATTACATGGTTCCATTGCAAACGAGAAAAATATTGTATCAAGATGTTTCCATGCATGAGAGTCACAATGATGACACATTATATCTTCTTCATTCACATGTTCATGATGTCAACTCATGTAGCATACTGTTGCAGCAGATACATACAAGCGTTGAAGTCTAACAGTTATGGGAAGTAATACATATCTTTTCATGCAATTTTTTTTCTTCTTTTTCCCTAATATGCAACTACCATACTTATAATGAAGGTGAGTGCAGATTCTGCATTCAATCAGTTCATTTTCTTCATTCCAAAATATCATGCAGTTATTAATATAATAATCAATTTTCTCTATAGGCAAACCTAAACCCCTCACCAATTTCATTGCATTGTAGAAATTATCAGTCATTAGGTAATCAGCAGGAATCAACTCTAACATCAATTGATAAATGTCATCATAATATCATTCTGAGAAATGATATTCAGCTTTGATGTTCAATAGCATTGCAGTATATGATAGTTGGAAATGACCAAATGGAATGTAGTCTCACACTTCTCTTTCACAAGCTTTTAATATGTCATATAATTGCTAAACTTCAGGTGTTGGTATTTCATCTATATTGAAATAATCAACTACATTCATTGCATCATAGATCATTGATTGCATTGCATGGTCATTATATGTTGTTTCCCCTAGAGTAGTTGTGTTAGATGAAAAAGCAACCAAAGTTCCAATTGGTTCTTAAAAATAAGGCTCTCTGTGATAGTACCAGTTGAAGTAATTTGGAACAAATCTTTTTTCATAAAGATGTACTTTCATAATATCCTGATCATAGAAAGCTTTATTTCTATATTTGGAATGATTACACAGACAACGTAACTTGACATCATTCATACATTCTGTATGACTCTTAGCAAAGTTCACAAACTCTTCAACTGCAGCAAAATATTCATTTCGGATAAATCTATTTTCTAATATGTTGTGCATCAAACTGTATTCATATACATTACATCTTAATGAGTATAAAATTGTTGGGGCACCCGGAGCTAAGGGGTGAATAACTCGCTCGCTTTGTTGATGATGATCTTTTGTAGCAGAAATACTCGAAGCAAACTCCTCAATGTTAACACAAAAGATTTACTTGGTATACACCTTAAGATAAGGTGACTAATCCAAGGATCTATGCCAAGCACACTCTTCACTATGAATACACCCCTTCTCAGAATAATCCGGAGGTGGAGAAATCCTGTATAACTCAAGAATAAGAATACAACTCTAAACAAGAAGTAAATATAAAAATATAAATAAAAAACCTTCTTGCTTGATCTCTTGTTGCTTGAAGATGTCTCTTGTAAGCTTGGAAATGCAGCAACAATTCAACCCTAAGCTTTCAAGAACTGACTATGAAGAATCGTAAGCTCGATGAGTTGTTGTGGAGAAGAGATGCGGCATTTGAACTAGCCAACAACTTTATCTCTACGTTTTTAGGATTCCCAATCGATTGGACTTGCTCTCAATTGATTGTCACATCAGATCCAATCAATCCCAGCCGTCCAAAGCTCACAACATGCACAATGATCATAACCCAATTGACTAACTGATCGATTGGGAAGCTAGATCAATCGGCTGATCGATCCAGAAGTCTTTCGTGCTCTCGCAAAAGATCCCAAAATTGATTGACCAATCAATTCTAGTTGTCTCACATCATCGTGAGAAAACTAGCCCCAATCAATCAACTAATCGATTGGAGTAGCCTAATTGATTGACTGATCAATTTCATAAGGTATGGGGATTAAAATTCTCAAAATTATTTTAGAAATATTCTATGATTTTTCTGGAATTTTAGAATATTTTTATGGAATTTTTAGAGTTGCGGAAGTAGCAAAAGAACGTAAAATAGCTTAAGCGGGAATCGAACCCGAGACCTATTGGGTCCTACGACTTATAGTGGACTCTAGTAACCAAGTGAACCCAGCAGGGCCGTGCTGAAAGGAAAGGGAAACAATTTTATTTAAGTTATAATTGGGTGAATTAACTCCTTAATATAAATAGGGAATTAAGTGAGGAGTTTTAATTTTACCGTGACTTACCTCTTCTCCTCACCCTAGTCACGCCACCCCCTTCTCCTCTTCTTTCTCTCGGCGCACCAAGCCCCCAAAGGCTAGGGTTCCGTCCCAAGGGTTCCAGGAGCACCTTCCGGCGACAACTCCGGCACGAGGACGTTTCTCTCCGCAAGAAGAACGCGTGGACGCGAGAAAATCGTCGAGAAGATCGTCTCCACCGGAAATCTAGCGATCAGATCGTAAGGAAATCTAGCGCAAGATGTAAGAAACCCCTCACCTGTAGTATAAGTAGCTTCCGTATGAATTTTATGCTTCAGTTTAGTAGTATGTAGATTTTCGGCACAAAGGATGTGCAATAGTGCACACTAGGTGTTCGATAATATGTGCAGCACAGGAAAAGAATGCAACGTAGGCATTTTAATAGCTTAGTAAATGCAATAGAAGCATTTATTCAGTATGTATAGTTTTACTATAGTCATATGGGGCTACGGTCCAATGGGTGGGCTCCCACAGTCGCCTCTAGGTTCAGATAACCTAGCTATAGGTTTAGATAACCTAGAAATAGCAATATAAGAAGAACTCAGCTATAATCAGTATTTTATTTTAACAGTGGCACTGTACTAGATTAGATATCCATTGGGTTGGACTCCCATAGTCGTCCCTAGATTCAGATAACCTAGTAACCCTACTAAATTCGGGACTCGCGCATAGCACGTCTGGATGTCGGGCCCATCAGTGAGATGATTATTATTTTAATCTATTTATGGTAAATAGTTTTCAAAACTCACAAATCGATTGTGTATTTTAAATTCGGTTCTAGCTTAGTTTTAGTTTTAGCTCAGTTCATGATTGAGCTTAGTTTCCATTATTGATACATGTGATAGCTCTATGATTAGTTTTGGTTTCTATGTTGTATGATATCATGTCATGCTCTCACCTGTTCAGCATGTATTTCAAATAGCATGTTTTCAAATCATAAATTGTTTCGTATGCATGTTTTGTGAAGTAGATGGTTTCTTACTAAGCGAAAGCTTACAGATACTTCTTTTCCTTATACTGCAGATAAAGGTAAAGGAAAGATGGACTAGTGGAGGCTGGGGGACAATGTGATGAAGATGTGTGTGGAAAAAGGAACTTGGAATAACGATGCTTGGGAACTAGCCCACTTAGAACATAGCATTTTCTTTATGTCATTACTTTCCTGCACTTTAGTTGTTTGAGTGTTTTGAATTATGACAGTTATGCATAGATGGTTAGTTGTCATGATATTAGATAGCACTCCATGAGTAATGTTATGCTTAGTAGTTCTATTTTATGCTTATAGAGTTGCTGTATGTGATTTCGGCACGAACTAGTGCTGAAATCAGACTTCTGATACGAAATCAGAAACTCCGATCGATCCACCGATCGATTGGGGGTCTTCAATCGATCTGTTGATCGATTGGTGAACTTGTTCTGCGAACAGTGAGCTCCTGGATCGATCAGCCGATCTATCCAGTCACTTTCTGTCGCGAATAGATCGAGTTCGGGGAAATCGCTCCCGCGAACAGAGAGCTCTAGAATCGATCACTGGATCGATTGACCAGTCTGGATCGATCAGCTGATCGATCCAGAATGCTACCCCGAGCACAGTAGCCATCTGAATCGATCCATGGATCGATCCAACAGCTTGCAATCGATCGAGTTCAATCTGGATCGATTGGGAAGTTGGGTTTCGACCAAGAGACCTTGTAGTTCAGCTCCTTGACCATAGAGGATGTAGGGTATGCCATGAATATCTTAGATTGCATCCCTTAACACGTGTAGGACCAAGAACTTGTATTAGCTTAGCAAAGTTTTAAATTGGTACAGCTTTCCGCACCTAGACTTAGTAATGGTCATGGATATAGCTTAGCACAGCATAATGTGACGGTCCAGCTTTACAGCCTAGCCAGTAGAAGGCGGGTCGTCACAATAGTACACCAGAAAATCAACCTCATCTCCCTAAGCAATCCCAATTTTAGATGCTACAGTAAGTGTTACAGTAATCTAAAGTACATATAAAGATCTAATATTCTTGAAATTAATCTATTCTCTCGAACAATATCACAAATGTCTCTGAGCAATATACTCAAGTTCTCCAGAGTAATACAAATAAATCTCACTAAGCAATTTGTCAAGTTCTGCTGAGCATTGAAGTATCCAAAGCTTCTATTTGTGAATATATGACAATCATTAAGTGGGCAGGCAAGTAGTGGATGTCAGATCTTGTTCCCTTGACTCATTTCTCTCGACACATGGTGATCGATAAATAGATAAGTGAGTAATGTCGGAGGCTATGTTTTAACTCATATAGGAGAAAGTGGGAAGGACGCAAAGGATCCAATATGGAGATGCCTTTCTGATAGTTATATAAGCACTAGGAGAGGTAAGATACAAGGAAGTTGGGTGTCTTTTTCTTGCAAGTAGAGGCAATTCCTTTCTATTAGATTTCTTTTTCATCTTTTTCTTTAGTTTTCATCTTCTTCTTCCTTCTTTGATTGATGGTTGACTTGAGCATCGGAGGAGTCATGCCGGCAAGCAAGCCCAAGCTCTAATCCATGTTACATCTCAAGGTGCTTGGATCTCGCCAGGTGAGAGATCAATCTCACGAGTCGGTTAGCAGTCATTAGCAGTCTAGCTTTCTGGAGAGGAGGATCCCGAGCTAAAGGAAAAAGAGGCCACTAAGTATGTTGGAAAATCATAGATCATCCATAATATGGCAACATGCAATATAAAATTAGTTTTTCTTGCAACATCATAAATCTCTGAGTCTACATTCCATAATTCATTCATCTCAACAATTAGATATTTTAAGAAAATATTTATATTCTCTTTTAGATTTGTTGGACTTGGAATAAATACAATAAGGAATATGAATTTATTTTTCATACACATTCATGGCAGTAAGTTGTACTATGTTAATATAATTGATCAAGATAAATATTACTGTCCTGACTGACCAAATGACTGAAATTTATATGTAGAAAATTTCAATCTCACATTACATGGTTCCATTGCAAACGAGAAAAATATTGTATCAAGATGTTTCCATGCATGAGAGTCACAATGATGACACATTATATCTTCTTCATTCACATGTTCATGATGTCAACTCATGTAGCATACTGTTGCAGCAGATACATACAAGCGTTGAAGTCTAACAGTTATGGGAAGTAATACATATCTTTTCATGCAATTTTTTTTCTTCTTTTTCCCTAATATGCAACTACCATACTTATAATGAAGGTGAGTGCAGATTCTGCATTCAATCAGTTCATTTTTTTTATTCCAAAATATCATGCAGTTATTAATATAATAATCAATTTTCTCTATAGGCAAACCTAAACCCCTCACCAATTTCATTGCATTGTAGAAATTATCAGTCATTAGGTAATCAGCAGGAATCAACTCTAACATCAATTGATAAATGTCATCATAATATCATTCTGAGAAATGATATTCAGCTTTGATGTTCAATAGCATTGCAGTATATGATAGTTGGAAATGACCAAATGGAATGTAGTCTCACACTTCTCTTTCACAAGCTTTTAATATGTCATATAATTGCTAAACTTCAGGTGTTGGTATTTCATCTATATTGAAATAATCAACTACATTCATTGCATCATAGATCATTGATTGCATTGCATGGTCATTATATGTTGTTTCCCCTAGAGTAGTTGTGTTAGATGAAAAAGCAACCAAAGTTCCAATTGGTTCTTAAAAATAAGGCTCTCTGTGATAGTACCAGTTGAAGTAATTTGGAACAAATCTTTTTTCATAAAGATGTACTTTCATAATATCCTGATCATAGAAAGCTTTATTTCTATATTTGGAATGATTACACAGACAACGTAACTTGACATCATTCATACATTCTGTATGACTCTTAGCAAAGTTCACAAACTCTTCAACTGCAGCAAAATATTCATTTCGGATAAATCTATTTTCTAATATGTTGTGCATCAAACTGTATTCATATACATTACATCTTAATGAGTATAAAATTGTTGGGGCACCCGGAGCTAAGGGGTGAATAACTCGCTCGCTTTGTTGATGATGATCTTTTGTAGCAGAAATACTCGAAGCAAACTCCTCAATGTTAACACAAAAGATTTACTTGGTATACACCTTAAGATAAGGTGACTAATCCAAGGATCTATGCCAAGCACACTCTTCACTATGAATACACCCCTTCTCAGAATAATCCGGAGGTGGAGAAATCCTGTATAACTCAAGAATAAGAATACAACTCTAAACAAGAAGTAAATATAAAAATATAAATAAAAAACCTTCTTGCTTGATCTCTTGTTGCTTGAAGATGTCTCTTGTAAGCTTGGAAATGCAGCAACAATTCAACCCTAAGCTTTCAAGAACTGACTATGAAGAATCGTAAGCTCGATGAGTTGTTGTGGAGAAGAGATGCGGCATTTGAACTAGCCAACAACTTTATCTCTACGTTTTTAGGATTCCCAATCGATTGGACTTGCTCTCAATTGATTGTCACATCAGATCCAATCAATCCCAGCCGTCCAAAGCTCACAACATGCACAATGATCATAACCCAATTGACTAACTGATCGATTGGGAAGCTAGATCAATCGGCTGATCGATCCAGAAGTCTTTCGTGCTCTCGCAAAAGATCCCAAAATTGATTGACCAATCAATTCTAGTTGTCTCACATCATCGTGAGAAAACTAGCCCCAATCAATCAACTAATCGATTGGAGTAGCCTAATTGATTGACTGATCAATTGGGGAGTACACTGTGCTCTCACAATTTTCTCTCAATTGATCAACTAATCGATTGAGCTGCTTATGTCAAAAACATGACCTAATAAATCAACTGATCGATTGGGCTACCTTTGCTGACAACACTCTTCTAATCGATCCCTGGTTCAATCGATCACCTGATCGATTGACCAACTCTAACTTGCTTAACTCAAGTCTAGGTTTCCTAATCCCAACATCCGGTCAACCGTAACCTATTAGAACTCCTTCATGCTTAGCATCTCGTCAACCTTGACCTATCGGGACTTCGTCATCAAGTGTCTGACCGATTCTTTGACCCACTTGGACTTTTCTCCCCATATTAAGTGTCCGATCCTCTATGACACACTTGGACTTCCAAACACCAGTATCCAATCAACTTTGATCCACTTGGATTTCCACATGTCTGGCTTCACTCACCAGAACTTCTTCATTGCCTAGCTTCACTCACTTGAAATTTTCACCTGGCTTTACTCACCAGGATTTCCATCTGCCTAACTTCACTCACTAGGGCTTTCACCTAACTTTACTTACTATGATTACCATCTACCTAGTTTCACTCACTAGGGCTTTCACCTAACTTCACTCACAATTTTCCAACTGTCTGGCTTCACTCACCAGGACTTTTTACCACCTAGCTTCATTCACTTGGATTTTCATCTGTCTAACTTCACTCACTAGGGTTTTCACCTAGCTTCACTCATTAAGGCTTTCACCTAGCTTCACTTACTAGAATTTTTCAACTGTTTATCTTCACTTACCAGGACTTTCCAACTTCCTTGATTCACTCACTAGGGCTTTCACTAGGCTTCACTCACCAAGACTTTTCATCACCTAGCATCACTCAATAGGATTTTCCTACTACCCAGCTTCACTCACCGTGACTTCTCATCACCTAGCTTCACTCACTAGGATTTTTTCACTGCATGACTTCACTCACCGGAACTTCCATACCAAGTGTCTGGTCAACACTAACCCACTTGGATTTTCATCTTCTGTCAACCTTTTCGTTGGACTTGCCCTTGCCTAACTTCCAATTAGAACTTTTCTAGTCAAGTATTCAGTCAACCTTGACCTACTTAACTTATGGTCAAACTTTGAACATCAATCTTCATATGGATAATTGCACTTGCAATCTCTATATATTGTCAAGCATCAAAACTCAAACATCAAAACTCAAGCTTGTGCCAATTCAAGCTTAGTCAACCTAGTCAACCTTGACCCAGAGAGAATTGTACCGATAAAAATTTTCAACATTACCACACAAGTACAATAAATTTATAACCTAATTTAGTAACATAAAATTAACTTTTTACCTAATCTATTGTACAACATTGGTAACAAGTTTTGACCTAACATAACTATTCAACAACTACAACATATTGCAATCTAAGAATTGGTGCATCAGAAGGAAATTCATACATAGAAGCTATCATGGTCTATAATATCAAAATATTTTAAATCAAAATTTAGATTTTTTTAATCAAGACCTAGATATCTATGGTCGAGGTCGCGACAACCACGCAACCATCCCCACGGGCGGTCAGGTCCAAGATGACTGAGAGCAACCTAGCTATGATTGCAAGCAAGCTGGTCACAATTGTGCAAGCTCACAACCAAGGGGTCGCGAGAAGTCGGTCATGACTAACCAAGCTCACATCGAAGGAGCTGCAAGCAAGCCAACGGAGCTAGAGAGGAGCCAGAGAGAAAAGAGGCTTACCGGAGTGGAAGAGGAGCTGGACAGAAGATGCACCAAAGAGAAGTCATGCTGAAGAATTTACAGCCAAGATCGAAATAACATAAGGAGAATGAAGGGGGTCAGATTGGGGATATTAGGGAAAATTCACCGACTGAATCTTAATTCTATCGATCTTTTACCGATTGAATTTGGATTCAGTTAGCGAATATAATTCACCGACTGAATCTTAATTCAGTCGGTAAATATAAATTCACTAACTAAATTAGGATTCAGTCAATATTTCATCAATAGATTTCTAATTCAATCATTAAAATCTTATTAAATTATGACGAAATTAAAATTCATCGCTAATTATGTAGTTATTTGAAAACATTCTTCAAGTACAATATTATTACAGCTACTAAAAGACTAATACAATAGTAGCTAATTAGTGGCATTATAATAATATTATGGTGAATTTCAGAATATTGTAATGATTTTGATAAATTTAAATATTTTTTTATCCAATTGTTAAAGATTGTTTGATATAAAAATACTTTATATCTATAGAGTTATAAGACGAACCATTTCGGAGTGGACAAGCCTACCAGCTTGGTTGGGTTAGGGAATCCCTAACCCAACCTAATATGGAATGCCAACTAAGCAGACTAGCCAACCAAAAAATATATTAAAAATATTAAAAACTATAATTTTTAAGTTTAGATTACAATTAAGTGGACCAAAAATTATATTAAAAATATTAAAAATTATAATTTTTAAGTTTAGATTACAATTAAGTGAGTCAGCACACGAGCTCATACAATTTTGTACTTTAATTTTAAATTTTAATTTTTTTTTCAACCCATGGGTCGATCTAAGCTGCCATGGGTCAACTTACTTGGATCCGTAATCTGCACAAGCTAATCGGTTAGGCTTAGGTTGAAATGTGCTAATAAAATTTCAACCAAATCATTTAAATTGTTCAACCAGACTAACCAATCCAACGACTGTAGTACTAACTGTAGAGAAAACCAGAATCGACGAAACTTCCGTCACTCCAAGAATATCGAAGTGACTTACCGTGAAGAAGCTCTTGATATGAAGAAATTTTAAGAGATAAAAAACTGGACGATGGAATAATAAAAACCCTCTTACATTAAAATTCAGAAAAGAAGGAGCCTATAAATAGGCTTTACAAACTATCGCTAGATCCTATAAAATAGGATCGCGTAAGACCAGATCCTATAAATTAGGATCACAAAGATAAATTCTAATCACCTAAAGACTCGGACAAGATTATCCTAATTAAAGACTCGGACAATGATTAACCTTTCAAATTATAAAATAAAATATTTAAATCATAACTAAAAAATTACGAACCAAAAAAATAAAACATCACTTTATAATTCAACACTCCCCCTTAAAGTGATGTTCTCAGAACTAATCCGAGCTTTGATCGCAGATCTTCAAATGCACCCTTTGGAAGTGTTTTTGTAAAAATGTCAGCAATGTTGTCTTCACTCTTAACTGCGACCATATCAATAATTCCGTCGAGCACTTTCTCACGAATGAAATGATGCTCAAGTTCAATATGTTTTGTCCTCGCGTGGAAGACAGGATTAGACGTAAGTTTGATTGCACTCAGATTATCTCCATGAATAGGAATGGGTTTATCAATGGGTACGTGCAGATCTTCAAAGAGTCTACGAAGCCACATACACTCTTGAGCAGCCTGAGCAGATGCTTTGTACTCTGCTTCAGTCGTGGATAGAGATACTGAACTTTGCTTTTTGCTACACCATGATATACTTGTTGCTCCTCGCAGAAATACAAAACCAGAAGTTGATCTCCGATCATCCAAGTCTCCACCAAAATCAGCATCTGCAAATCCTTGTAAAGAAAACTCTACACCCTTCTCATAGAGTAGACCCAAGTTAAGAGTAGAATTAACATATTTTAAGATCTTCTTAGCCTCTTCGAAGTGTGGCTTCCTTGGCTCTTGCATGTATCGACTGACCATACCAACAGAGAAGGCAATATCCGGCCTTGTTATTGTCAAATAAATAAGACTTCCCACAAGTGTACGAAAGGGACGAGGGTCCGACAAACATGTTCCTTCGTCACGACGAAGTCTTGTATTTACATCAAGTGGTGTAGATCGCTTCTTTCCATCAATCAAACCAAATTTCTCAATGAGTCGTTTAGCATAACTGAACTGAGACACATAAATTCCTTTATCCAGATTTTCAATTTGCAACCCAAGAAAATTACTAAGCTCCCCAAGTTTCTTCATATCAAATTGCAATGAAAGTTCTTCCTGAAGACGAGTGACCTCTGCATAATTGCTGCCTGTTAGAATTATGTCGTCCACATACAACAGAACGATCACCATGAGTCCTTGATGTTTCTTGATAAAGAGACTTGAATCTGCTTCAGAAGTTGCGTAGCCACAGAATCTTAAATATTCTGCAATTTTTCCGTACCACGCACGTGGAGCTTGCTTTAATCCGTAGAGGGCCTTCTTTAATTTACACACAAAATCCGGATGGTACTCGGACACAAATCCAAGCGGTTGATCCATATAAATATGTCTATCAAGCTCTCCATATACGAAGGCATTTTTGACGTCCAACTGCCACAATTTCCAATCCAGGCTAGCCGCTAGTGCTAGAACAGTACGTACCGAAGTCATTTTTGCCACGGGACTAAATGTTTCTTCATAATCTTCCCCGTACTTTTGAGAGAAACCTCGAGCTACTAGCCTTGATTTGAATCGGTCTATGCTCCCATCAGCCTTCCTCTTTATTCGAAAGACCCATTTGCACGAAACTGGTTGCACTTCAGGGGGTTTAGGAACCAAGTCCCATGTCTGATTTTTCTGCAAGGCATCCATTTCTTCTTTCATAGCAGCTTCCCATTCTTTTACTCCTTTAGCATCATCATAAGAGGAAGGTTCATCATCATCAATAGGATTAGCAAATAAGCAAGAAAAATTTGTAACAAAATTATCATCTCTATAACGAGATGGTCGCACAATATTTCGTCTCGGGCGTTGGTTGGTTATTTCCTCCTGAGAGCCATCATCTTGGTTTGGACACAAGCTCTCCTTTTCTCCTTGATTTTCTTTAGATATGTCTTCTGAGAAATGGGATAATGGCAAAGTTATCATATTATTTTCTTCCTTGTTGATATCTGCAGAATCATGGGAAGAAATCTCATCAAAGATAACATCGCGAGAAACAACACATTTATTAGTCGTAGGATCCATACACCGCCAGCCCTTTCTTTGTTCGTCATAACCGACGAAAATGCATTTGATTACTTTAGCATCCAACTTACTTCTTTGAGAATCAGACACATGAACGTAGCAGATTGAACCAAAGACTCGAAGATACTTCACGTTTGGTTTAGCATCAAAAAGCAATTCATAAGGTGCCTTATTATTGCTTGATCTGAGTGGCACCCGATTAATAACATAAGCTGCACATTTTATGCCTTCTGCCCATAATGCCTTGGATAAATTCTTCGCATGCAACCAACACTTGCAGGTCTCCACAAGGTGTCTAATTTTTCGCTCAGCCACGCCATTTTGTTGTGGTGTCTCCGGACAAGATAATTCTCTTTTAATGCCATTATTTCGACAAAATGAGAAAAATTCATTTGAACAGAATTCCCCTCCGTTATCTGTCCGTAAAATCTTGATTTTTCTACACAATTCTCCTTCCACAGTTTCCTTGAATTTTAGAAATTTTGAAAATATCTCTGATTTGTGTTTCACAAAATAAACCCATGTGAACCGCGTATAATCATCCACAAACAGCAACATATAGTGACATCCGGAATAAGAAGCAGTTAGAGTGGGACCCATCAAATCACTATGTATTCGTTCCAAAGGAGTTGTGCATCGTGAATTTGAACTTTTGAAAGGAAGTCTATGTGCCTTTCCAAACTGACAACCTTCACAAATTTTTTCATCCTCAACTTTTGATAGATCGGGCAAACCATCAACTAATTTTCTTTGAATCATAACCTTCAACTTAGTCATGTTTAAATGACCAAGTCTTGCATGCCACAAAGAGGAATTATCATTGCTACTCATCTTTTCAATGTATGAATTTGATGCAGATAGAACAAATAAATCATTCACACGCGTACCAGTATGAACAACGTCGGCTTTAATTTCTTTGACGTTCCGAAGAAACTTCACATCTCGCGGTCCAAAGAGCACGAAGTTTCCAGCATCCACCGCATTTGCAACAGAGAAAAGGTTCTTTTGTATCCCAGGCACGTGATATACACTGTTTAGTGTTATTGATTCTCCATGATTATTATCAATAACAACGGTGCCTTCTTTTTGAATTTTATAAATTGTATTATCAGCGGTGATAATACCCTTGCCGCTATCATGTAACTGAGAGCATGAAAAAGTTGATTCGTCTCCTGTGAGATGATGACCACAACCGGAATCTACAATCCATTCATTATTGGTTGGATGCTTTGTGTGAGAAGTTTCTTTTGCTACTAAGCATGTTCCTCGTTGAGTATCAACAATATCAGTAAGAAAGCAATTCTTCTAATCATCTTCTTTTTCAAGCTTTTTGTCCACATCGGCCAAATTTGCATAATTTTCTGACTTTAATTTAACTCGACAATTTTTTCTAATATGACCGAGTTTGCCGCACCTATAACATTTGAACGTCTTCTTAGGTGCATTTGAATGATCTGGAGTACTTTCTTCTATCTTACCCTTTCCTTTATAAAAATTGCCTTTTTTAACAAACAAGGCACTCTTTGGCTCCTCCTTAATACTCGTTGTAGCCATTTGCTTGGCCAATGATTCCTGCGACGAGAGAAGATTTTCAAGTTCTTCTAGTGATGGTTGTTGAGCCCATCCTTGAATTGAAGTGATAAACGGAGTATACTCAGGTTGAAGACCACGAATAATATATCGCTTCTTTCTTGCTTTCGAGATTCGTTCTTCAGGATTTATAAGAGAGATTTCTGAACATAAATTTTTTACTTTGAGAAAATATTCAGAAATAGAGATACCTTCTTGCTTCGTAACTGCCAACTCATTTTCGAGCATTTGCAACTGAGCCTCATTCTTTTTATTGAACAATCGATCGAGAGTTTGCCAAATTTCACGAGCAGACTCACATCCGATTATATGCTCAAATATTCCATGAGAAATGGATCTCTTCAAAACAAATTCTGCCTTAGCATTTTGTTGCTTCCATTTCTTAAACGCTTCTGCATTTTCGATGATATTTGCCGGAGCGACAACTCCATTAGTGGAAACGACATCCCACAAATCTTCACCGACTAGATACGACTCCATACACGTCTTCTAAATCCGGTAGTTGGACTGATTCAACAATTCCAAACCAAGTCCCGCTACACGACCAGTGCCTTCCATATCGAGAGAGCAATAACCTTCTTCACGAAAATAACCAAAGCTCTGATACCATGTAGAGAAAACCAGAATCGACGAAACTTCCGTCACTCCAAGAATATCGAAGTGACTTACCGTGAAGAAGCTCTTGATATGAAGAAATTTTAAGAGATAAAAAACTGGACGATGGAATAATAAAAACTCTCTTACATTAAAATTCAGAAAAGAAGGAGCCTATAAATAGGCTTTACAAACTATCGCTAGATCCTATAAAATAGGATCACGTAAGACCAGATCCTATAAATTAGGATCACAAAGATAAATTCTAATCACCTAAAGACTCGGACAAGATTATCCTAATTAAAGACTCGGACAATGATTAACCTTTCAAATTATAAAATAAAATATTTAAATCATAACTAAAAAATTACGAACCAAAAAAATAAAACATCACTTTATAATTCAACACTAACAACATTATAATTGATATAATTTTTGTCTTAAAATAATTAGGGCCACAACTGCTCCAACATAAGTCAAGATAACTTAACATTATAATCGTTTTGATTGTCAATCGTATTAATGTGATAGTTTAAACTTTACTATCAATACGACTAAAAAGGTTTAGACAGAAAAAATAAATGCAATTAAAAAAATGATATTTGAGTGGATAGTTCGTGTTCCTTATCAGACAGGGCAAAGACCTTCCACTTTGATACAAATTCTTTTGTAGAGAAAAGAGAGTACAAAACATTAAATTTTGTAGTCCCACTTTTCATGTTCCAAGCACATGGCTTCCCCTTTTCTCCCCTCCTCACATGGAATGGAATTGACTTAGAGATAAAAATGTGAACGGACCCTTAACACCTTGACGTGAGCATGCTAAACTATGATCTCGTTCCACTCTTTGATCGACACCATGAAGAAGTCAGAGGAAGACGAAGGGTATAATAGAGCATTGGAGTTTAACCAACTCTTTTGCCTTCCTCTTATGTCCTTGTCCCTCCATGAGAACACATGTATTTGTGCCGTGGTCCACTCTCCATTGTTTGCTTCTAACAATAAACACGCAAGTTGCTCTGCAGGTCGCATTACTTCTTTCTTGCTATGCTTGGGCAAAATCGAGTATCTTCCTCTTCTTAGCTAGGGTCGTAAATGAATTAAATATTGATGAGCAAATTTAGCATTGATTTGATAAATATTTTTTAATTTTGTTTAATATATATAAACTCAATAAAAAGTTATCAGCTCAAACAATCTATCTAATTGCGAGTTCAATGACATATAAGCAAATCAAGCTCAAACTCGTAAAAAGAAATTAAGTAAAGCTTAAAGAGTCGTTTCAACAACTTGATTCATTTTAACTTGACTTGACTTAGCTCACTTATCTTTTTAAATAAATTTGAACAATATAAAATTTAGTTGAGCTTGGCTCATTCACAATCTAATTCTCCTCAGTTTGGCTGGATTGAGTCTCATCAGATGACAACCAATGCCTTTTTCTGCTTCTCTACGTGACTGTGCAAGTTCCAGCCAAGCCTGGCTCGACATTTACAGTCTTCAAGGGATTTTGGAGCAGCGAGGTTCCAAGCATCAAATCAGTGCCCTCCATGAGTTCACCTCACATGCAGTGGCGTGCCGAGGGATCAATTCTTGTACACAAACTACATGAATTCAATGCTGGTGAGGAGAGATTTCGGTGCATGTGGGCTTTATCCTGCAAATCTTGTCTTGATGCCAGGGGAAAGGGAAAGGCCAGGGGATTGGATTTGGGTGGACCAGGAATTAAATTGAAGATCGCAAAAGGGGAGGTTTTGGGACAGGGTCATGTGCACCTCCCCTTCAATGGAGAGCTTGAAGCTATTGAGGAACTAACCATGTGGGGGTGGGGGTGCATTAAATAGTTTGTTAGATTGCTCTTGGTGGAAAGGATTGGAAGTAATGAATGAAATGAAACTGCAGAAATGATTTAGTTGAACATATTGAACCTTGCACAACAAGTGAATCTAACTCAGCTAACCTTCTTTTTTGGTTTGAGTTATCAGCTGAAATGGAGCTCCATTTAACTACTGCACCTGAAAAGAGAATGGTTGAATTGTCACGAGACATAGGGAAGTTTACAGTTTCCTACTTTCAGTTTACACTACAATACTGAATAGTTAAACACAAGAGCCCAGGTAAATTTATAAAAGTTGCATTTTTCAGAAACAAAGAAGGCAGCATCGATAAACCGTTATAACAATTCAAAACATGAAATTTGCGTACCAAGGCTGCAAGTGGAAAGAACACATCAGTAGAGAGTGTCTTCTTTAGTAAGTTTATAACTGATAATTCTCAAATGGTTTCTGCTTGTGCTCAAAAGTCAACTTCTCTAGGTTAGTCAATCTGACAATGCATCTGGGAAGTACCTCAATGCCAACTTCAGAAAGTTCAAGTTGACACAAATTAGCAAGGTTTTCAATGCCACTGGGCAACTCTTGAAGATCCAAATTACCATTCAGATTTAGCACTTTCAGATTAGAAAGCTGACAGAATGATGCAGGCAAAGCCTTGATTTTTGTCTCTGTGACTTCTAGATTACTAAGTTCTGAAAGATCTCCAATACTCTCAGGTAACTTGCAGAGCCTTTGGCAACCATTTAGCTCCAGATTTTGCAGGTTAGATAGCTGACCTATAGATTCAGGTAACTCTTGTATTTCTGTATCCGAGAGCTTAAGTTGATGCAGTTTAGTAAGATAGCCAATGCCATCAGGTAAACTGAAAAATTTTCTGCAGCCATCCATCTCAAGAACTTCCAGGTTCAACAATTGGCATACAGATGCAGGCAACTGTTCAATATTGATGCCAGAAACTACCAGATGGCTTAATCTTTTCAAGGCTCCAATACCACTCGGTAATTGAGAAAGATTTGTGCAACCATTCAACTTCAATATACGAAGTCTATACAAGTAACATAATGACTCTGGAAGAATAGAAATATTTGTATATGAAAGTGCAAGGTAATTCAAGTTGGAGAGGTTACCTATGTCATTGGGTAACTCTGAAAGATTGCTGTAAGCCAAATCTAAAGTGAGTAGGTTGAACAATAAACAGATGGACTCAGGTAGTTTTGTGATTTTTGTCTTACAAGCTGTAACATGTCTAAGGTTCACAAGGTTTCCTATGGAACTGGGTAACGCCATTAGGATTTTGCATTGGTCCAATTTTAGTGTTGACAGTTTGGATAGGCAATGTACAGATCTAGGCAACCTTTTGATAGATGTTCCAGAAAGCCTGAGATGGCAAAGATTGACAAGACTGCCAATGTTGTAGGGTAGATCCTTCAGATTTCTGCAATAATCAACTTTCAAGGATTGAAGGTTTCGCAATTGATAAACAGATTTCGGCAACTTTTCAATGTTTGCTTCAGAAAGTCCAAGATACCGTAGGTTAACAAGCTTGCCTATGTCACTTGGTAGTTCTATTAACTTTAAACATTTGTCCAAGGTCAGTGTCTGGAGGTTGTAAAGCTCGCACACGGCTGCAGGAAGGAGTTCAATAAATCTATCACAAATTCGAAGATATCGCAGGTGAATGAATCTTAGGCTTGATACCGAAGATGCATTAAGTTTATCCAATGCTTTCTCCTGAATTGTTTCAGCTATTGAAGAATCTCCATGACATGTCAACTCCAAGGCCCGAATGCCTTGCACGGACTCGATCAACGTCATAGTTAAAATATCATTAGGTAGGAAACCACCTAAACTTTTATATAATAACTGCAATGTCAAGTTTGCATTAGAAGACTGGAGTTCATTTGTCCCCTTGCTACTTGTCACGTATAATTGACGAATTTTACCTGAGTCCTTATACATCTTCCCATATGGCAAGGAAGAGCATTCTCCATTTGACATATACCTCGACACATCGTATAGCAAGTTATGGATTGTGAATGTCCCATCCCATGATCTGTCAAAAATTGTTAGCATCTGCAACTCATGGAAGTAATTACAACCAACGGTTTCCAGACTTTGACCATACTCATGCTGAATGTAACCTTGTGCCATCCACAATCTGACTAACTCATATTTATCAAACTTATATCCTCTAGGAAAAAGAGAACAGTAGAGGAAACACGGTTTCAAGTAAGTGGGCAATAGATAGTAGCTCAACTGAAGAGCTGGAGAAATGTCAGTTTCAGTTTCTTGTAATTCCCACAATTCACTATCCAAAACATCTAACCATATCTGTTTATCCATTTGATAGCCAAGAACACTTCCAAGAGTTTTCACAGCTATAGGCAATCCCCTACACTCTTGAACAATACGTTTTCCGATTTCAATGAGCTTAGGTGGGTGACTGGAATCTTCACGAAATGCACAGTGCTGGAATAAATCCCATGACAGATCTAGAGGCAAGCAACCCAATGGATAAGATTCGATTCCTCTTAATTTGCTAGCTTCTAGCTCAGTCCGGGAAGTAATTATAAACTTGGCCATTCTGACACCAGCTAAGGGAGCTTGCAAGTATTCCCACAGTCTCGGATTCAGGTCCTGAAGATCATCCAGCACGAGCAAAAGCTTTTTTCCCTTTAGTTCTTCCTTCATAACACTTTGAAGATGAACCGGTAGTTTACCATCACATGACTTTCCCGTTATAGAGACAAAAAATGCTTTTGAAAAGCTTACAGCATCAGATTCCTCAGTGAAGTGAAGCCAGACTCTTGAGTTGAAGTATTTGCATATGAGGGGATCGTTGTATACTTCCTTAGCTAGGGTTGTTTTTCCAACACCTGCCTCGCCGACTATCGAAATAGCAGAGAACTTATTTCTACTGCGTTCATCCTCAAATAGAGAAAATCTGGAATTTGTACTGAATAGCCAACTAATGATAAACTCCTTGTCCCTGTTCCTCCCATAGATTTGTTTAGTTACATCAAAAGCATTGTAATGCTTCCTTCCACGGATGGTATCCGCCGGAAAGTAGTTCAAATCTTTGGTTGATTTCTGACTCGATGACTCTGCAAGAAGAAACTCTCTTACCCTTTGCAACTTCTCAGAATCTTGATTCTCTTGCGAAACTAGCAGCAGGTGGCTTGCGAATTTCTGGGACTTCTGGAGTTGTGCGAGGAGATTGTGTTTCACCCATGCAATCCTGACAACAATATTGAATGGACCCTTGATTGGAGAAGCGTCTACCTCATTCCGTATCGTAGACGGCCCTACCACCTCCCTAAATCCCGGGGAATGCCTTGCCCCTCCGTCAAGTCCCGAGGAAGGGTCTGTTGTTATACAGGAAATTACCTCCTCCTCCTTCTTCCAGGATGAGATTATCTTATCTGTAAAGATTGGATCAGTCTTTAATTCAATTTTTGTATTAGTGGGGATCAATCATCCCCTACTTATTAATAGATAAGGGTTCTCTTACCAATCTTTTTATGTTGATCCAACAACTGATCCAATAACGAAGAATGAGGACCAAAGAATCCGATCCTCCTCCTCCCGTCAAGTTCCGGGGAAAAATCTGGAGAAGGGTCTATTGTAAAAAATTCTGGAGAAGGATCTATGGTAGACCTTGCCCCTCCACCAAGTCCCGAGGAAAATTCTGGAGAAGGGTCTATTGTAGACCTTGCCCCTCCACCAAATCCCGAGGAAAAGTCTGTTATACCCGAATGATGACTTGTCCCTACATCAAGTCCCGAAGAATGACTTGCTCCTACGCTAAGTTCCGGAGAAGGATGTATTGAAGACCTTGCCCCTCCTCCAAGTCCCGGGCAAGAGTCTATTATACACGACTTTGCCGCTCCGTCGAGTCCCGGGGAATGCATTGCCCCTCCATCAAGTCCCCGCAAAGGATCTGAAGATACGTAACCTGACGGCTGCTCGATTTTATTAAGAAATTCCGCTTCGCGTTGGAACATCTTGTATTGATAATCATCCACCAAATCTTCAACCTCGATGACCAAATCTTGGAGCTCCTTCAGCCACAGTTTGATATCATCTTCCCTGATCTGGCGCCCCGAATCATACAGCAGCCCTTTGATATTCTTCAAAATCACTTTAATACCTTCTAATTTATATCGCTGTACCTCGGGCATAGATCTCGCTGCAAGATCTGATAATGATACTCTTATCATCTCTGCAGCAAGCGGCCGGAACAGGTTGCCGATCTTGGTGGCGAAGCGAGAGACAGAGTCGTTCGCCATTGGTAAATAACTAACTAATCCTATTTTCAGGAGAACAATGATATTAGTAGAGCTGTGTTAACTACAGAATCTAATCCACAGGGGAAGACTTGACGAGTCAACGAACACGATATTTTGAGCTCATTTTTAAAATGCCCCTCAAATATTCAGGAGTTTTCTTAAAATACATTTTAAAATTTTCTTAGATTTATTTATTATAAAAAATAAATATATTTTGAATCATTTTTAAAATGCCGCTCAAATATTTTGAGTCATTTTTAAAATATCCCTCGAACATTTAGTAGTTTTCTTAAAACACAGTTTAAAGTTTTCTTAATATTTATTATAAAAAAATATTAAATATAGTATTTATTATAAAGGTCCTTCATTATCTAATCCACAAGAGAAGACTAATCAACCAATTGGATATTTCGAGTCATTTTTAAAATGCCCCTCAAATATTTAGTAGCTTTCTTAAAATATATTTTAAAATTTTCTTAGTATCTATTATAAAAAAAAAGATTAAATATAATATTTATTTTAAAGGATAGTATTTATTCCACAAGAGAAGACTAGCCGATGAACTAGATATTTTGAGTCATATTAAAATGCCCAATAAATATTTTGAGTTATTTTTAAAATGTCCCCCAACATTAAGTAGCTTTCTTAAAATTATCTTTTTTGCTTTATTAAAACACATTTTAAATTTTTCTTAGTATATATTATTAAAAAAATAGGATAAAAATTAAAAGGTCGCTCTAAATTAATAGAAACACCATATTATCATTTTTATTTTAAAAAAAGTCAAATAATCACTCCTCTTACGAGTTTATCTTGAAAATACTCTTAAATTCATATCGTAGAAGCTATCGGTTACCTTCTATATCATGTTTTTAATTTTTTAAATATTTATTATAAAAAAATTAAGTATAGTAGTATTACTGGATAAGACTAGCCAACGATATAAATATTTTGACTCATTTATAAAAAATGTCCCTCAAATATTTTGAGTCATTTTTAAAATACCCCTCAAACATTTAATAGCTTTCTTAAAACTCATTTAAATTTTTGTATTATTTATTATAAAAAAAATTAAATATAGTATTTATTATAAAGGTCATTATCTAATCCACAAAACAAGACTAGCCAACGAGTTGGATATTTTGAGACATTTTTAAAATGCCCCTCAAATATTTTGAGTTATTTTTAAAATACTCTCAAACATTTAGTAGCTTTCTTAAACCACATTTTAAATTTTCTTAATATTTATTATAAAAAATATTAGATATAGTATTTAATTTAAAGGGCAGTATCTAATCCACTAGCAAATCAACAAACTAGATATTTTGAGACAATTTTAAAATGTCCCTAAAATATTTTGAGTCATTTTTAAAAGTCCCTCAAACATTTAGTAGCTTTCTTAAAACACAATTAAAAATTTCTTAGTATTTATTATAAAAAAGAACAGGAGAAGACTACCAAGTCAACGAACTAGATATTTTGAATCATTTTTAAAATGCACCTCAAATCTTTTGCGTCATTGTTAAGGTACATTTTAAATTTTATTAGTGTTTATTATAAAAAGAGAAGAAAATAAAAAAGATCTTTATTCATATAAAATATTTCTTTTTTAAAAAAAATATCAAAATTGTGCCCAATTGATAATTTTTTAATAAAAAAATATTCTTTTTTGTTCTCGACCTTAAAATTAATTTGTACGAAAAAAATACCATTTTAAAATTGCTTTATCCAAAGTAACTTCAAGGTAGATGAAAATAAGGCTATAAACAAGTCAAGCCGAGCTGAGGTTTAGAGTGTTTAAATTTATTTGATAAGATAATCAAGCTGAGCCGAGCCGAGCTGAGCTTAAAATGAACTAAGCTTTTGAAATGAGTGTTCAAGCTTGGCTTGGTTTATTTTTTATGAGCTTGAGCTTGTTTTAAACTTGGCTTGAGCTTGATTCGTTTAGATGTTATCAAGCTCTCAATTCAAGTTTGGCTTGAAATTGGTTCGAGCTTGACTTGAGCTTGGTTGAGCTTGGTTCATTTAGATGTTATCAAGCTCTCAATTTAAGCATGCTTGATTGTTTGAAATTTTTAATTGTTTGATTGATTATTAAGATTGATAATTTAAATTTATTTATTTTATTTTTTATTTAGCATATTGAAAAGAGTTTTATTAATAAATATGGTTTGTGAACATTGTTCACGAACGTATTTATGAACATTGTTCATGAACGTTGTTCACAAACGTTAACGAGCTGAACACATATGTGTTCAAGTTTATTTATTTAGTTTAACGAGCTGTTCAAGCTTGTTTGTTTAATTAATCTTATATATAGTGAATGAACATAAACAAGCTATTACCAAATTGAATATCAAATTTGTTCATGAACGCTTGATTTATTTACAACCCTAGATGAAAAGAATGTTTTTTATTTTATTTCAAAATACTTTTTTAAAAAAAAATAAAAAAATAAAAAAATATATTTAATTTATTTATAAAAAACATTTAGGATTCTTATCTAAAATGGATATGTTATGTGAACCGTTGAACCAAATTAAAATACTAACAAATATTTTATATATTTTAGACTGGTATAAAAAATTAAAATGATTTTTATTTTAAAAAATTAAGTAAAGTTTTAATCAAATCTAGTTGGACCTTTTTCTTGATCGGATTAAAACTTTACTTAATTTTTTAAAATAAAAATCATTTTAATTTTTGTATATCAGTCTAAAATATATAAAATATTTGTTAGTATTTTAATTTGGTTGAACGGTTTACATAACATATCCATTTTAGATAAGAATCCTAAATGTTTTTAATAAATAAATTAAATATTTTTTTTGAATTAAAAAAATGTATTTTGACATAAAATAGTAAAGCATTCTTTTCATCTACCTTGAAGTTGCTTCGGATAAAGCAATTTTAAAATAGTGTTTTTTCGTACAAATTAATTTTAAGGTCGAGAACGAAAAGAGTATTTTTTTATTAAAAAATTATCAATTGGGCACAATTTTGATATTTTTTAAAAAAAGAAATATTTTATACTAATAAAGGATCTTTTTTATTTTCATCTCTTTTTATAATAAACACTAATAAAATTTAAGATGTACCTTAAAAATGACTCAAAAGATTTGAGGTGCATTTTAAAAATGATTCAAAATATCTAGTTCGTTGACTTGGTAGACCTCTCCTGTGGATTAGATAATGTCCTTTAAAATAAATATTACATTTAATCCTTTTTATAATAAATACTAAGAAAATTTTTAATTGTGTTTTAAAAATGGCTCAAAATATTTTAGAGACATTTTAAAATTGACTCAAAATATATAGTTTGTTGATTTGCTAGAGGAAAGATACTGTCCTTTAAAATAAATACTATATCTAATATTTTTTTATAATAAATATTAAGAAAATTTAAAATGTGGTTTAAGAAAGCTTCTAAATGTTTGAGAGTATTTTAAAAATAACTCAAAATATTTGAGGGGCATTTTAAAAATGTCTCAAAATATCCAACTAGTTGGCTAGTCATCTTTTGTGGATTAGATAATGACCTTTATAATAAATACTATATTTAATATTTTTTTAGAATAAATAATACAAAAATTTAAATGAGTTTTAAGAAAGCTATTAAATGTTCGAGGGGCATTTTAAAAACGACTCAAAATATTTGAGGGATATTTTTTATAAATGAGTTAAAATATCCATATCGTTAGCTAGTCTTATTCAGTAATAAATACTATACTTAATTTTTTATAATAAATATTTAAAAAATTAAAAACATGGTATAGAAGGTAACCGATAGCTTCTACCATATGAATTTAAGAGTATTTTCAAGATAAACTCGTAAGAGGAGTGATTATTTGATTTTTTTTTAAATAAAAATGATAATATGGTGTTTCCATTAATTTAGAGCGGCCTTTTAATTTTTATCCTATTTTTTAAATAATATATACTAAGAAAAATTTAAAATTTGTTTTAATAAAACAAAAAAGGTAATTTTAAGAAAGCTACTTAATGTTGGGGGATATTTTAAAAATAACTCAAAATATTTATTGGGCATTTTAAATATGACTCAAAATATCTAGTTCATTGACCGGCTAGTCTTTTCTTGTGGAATAAATACTATCATTTAAAATAAATATTATATTTAATCTTTTTTTATAATAGATACTAAGAAAACTTTAAAATATATTTTAAGAAAGCTACTAAATATTTGAGGGGCATTTTAAAAATGACTCGAAATATCCAATTGGTTGATTAGTCTTCTCCTGTGGATTAGATAATGAAGGACCTTTGTAATAAATACTATATTTAATTTTTTTTATAATAAATATTAAGAAAACTTTAAATGTGTTTTAAGAAAACTAGTAAATGTTCGACGGATATTTTAAAAATGACTCAAAATATTTGAGCGGCATTTTAAAAATGATTCAAAATATATTTATTTTTTATAATAAAATAAATCTAAGAAAATTTTAGAATGTATTTTAAGAAAGCTGCTGAATATTTGAGGGGCATTTTAAAAATGACCTCAAAATATCGTGTTCGTCGACTCGTCAAGTCTTCCCCTGTGGATTAGATTCTGTAGTTAACACAGCTCTACTAATATCATTGTTCTCCTGAAAATAGAATTAGTTAGTTATTTACCAATGAAGAACGACTCTTTCTCTCGCTTCGCCTCCAAGATCGACGACCTGTTCCGGCAGCTTGCTGCAGAGATGATCGAATTATCACGACGACCTTGGCGTGAGGTATCGCAGGAAGAATTAAAAGATATTAAAGCGACTCTGAAGAATATCAAAGGGCTGCTGTATGATTCGGGCCGCCAGATCAAGGAAGATGCTATCAAACTGCGGCTGAAGGAGCTCCAAGATTTGGTCGTCGAAGTTGAAGATTTTGTGGACGATTATCAATACAAGATGTTCCTACCCCAAGCGGAATTTCATAATAAAATCAAGCAGCTGTTAAGTTACCTATATTCAGATCCTTCGCCGGGACTTGATGGAGGGACAATGCATTTCCCGGGACTCGACGGAGCGGCAAAGTCGTGTATAACAGACTCTTCCCCGGGACTTGGCGGAGGGGCAAGGTCTCCAATAAATCCTTCTCCGGAACTTAGCGTAGAAGCAAGTCATTCTTCGGGACATGACAATCTTGTTGTCAGGATTGCAGGGGCGAAACACAATCTCCTCGCACAACTCCAGAAGTCCCAGAAATTCGCAAGCCACCTGCTGCTAGTTTCGCAAGAGAATCAAGATTCTGAGAAGTTGCAAAGGGTAACAGAGTTTCTTCTTGCAGAGTCATCGAGTCAGAAATCAACCAAAGATTTGAACTACTTTCCGGAGGATACCATCCGTGGAAGGAAGCATTACAATGCTTTTGATGTAACTAAACAAATCTATGGGAGGAACAGTGACCGGGAGCATATCATTAGCTGGCTACTACTCGGTACGAATTCCAGATTTTCTTTATTTGAGGATGAACGCAGTAGAAATAAGTTCTCTGCTATTTCGATAGTCGGCGAAGCAGGTGTTGGAAAAACAGTACTAGCTAAGGAAGTATACAACGATCCCCTCGTATGCAAATACTTCAACTCAAGAGTCTGGCTTCACTTCACTGAGGAATCTGATGCTGTAAGCTTATCAAAAGCATTTTTTGTCTCTATAACTGGAAAATCATGTGATGGTAAAGAACCACTTCATCTTCAAAGTGTTATGAAGGAAACGCTTAAAGGAAAAAAGCTTTTGCTCGTGCTGGATGATCTTCAGGACCTGAATCCGAGACTGTGGGAATACTTGCAAGCTCCCTTAGCTGGTGTCAGAATGGCTAAGTTTATAATTACTTCCCGGACTGAGCTAGAAGCTAGCAAATTAAGTGGAATCGAATCTTATCCATTGGGTTGCTTGCCTCTAGATCTGTCATGGGATTTATTCCAGCACTGTGCATTTCGTGAAGATCATTCCAGTCACCCACCTAGACTCGTTCGAATTGGAAAATATATTGTACAAAAGTGCAGGGGATTGCCTATAGCTGTGAAAACTCTTGGAAGCCTTCTTGGTTATCAAATGAATAGACGGATATGGATAGATGTTTTGGAGAGTGAATTGTGGAAACTACAAGAAACTGAAAATGACATTTCTCCAGCTCTTCAGTTGAGCTACTATCTATTGCCCACTTATTTGAAACCGTGTTTCCTCTACTGTTCTCTGTTTCCTAGGGGATATAAGTTTGACAAATACGAGTTAGTCAGATTGTGGATGGCACAAGGTTACATTCAGCATGAGGATGAGGACTATCAAAGTCTGGAAACTGTTGGTTGTAATTACTTCCATGAGTTGCAGATGTTAACAATTTTTGACAGATCATGGGATGGGACATTCACAATCCATGACTTGCTATATGATGTATCGAAGTATATGTCAAATGGAGAATGCTCTTCCTTGCCAAATGTGAAGATGTATAAGGACTCAGGTAAAATCTGTCAATTATACGTGACAAGTAGCAAGGGGACAAATGAACTCCAGTCTTCTAATGCAATCTTGACATTGCAGTTATTATATAGAAGTTTAGGTGGTTTCCTACCTAATGATATTTTAACTATGGCATTGATCGAGTCCGTGCAAGGCATTCGGGCCTTGGAGTTGACATGTCATGGAGATTCTTCGATAGCTGTAACAATTCAGGAGAAATCATTGGATAAACTTAATGCATCTTCGGTATCAAGCCTAAGATTCATTCACCTGCGATATCTTCGAATTTGTGATAGATTTATTGAACTCCTTCCTGCAGCTGTGTGTCAGCTTTACAACCTCCAGACACTGACCTTGGACAAATGTTTAAAGTTAAGAGAACTAGACACTGACCTTGGACAAATGTTTAAAGTTAAGAGAACTACCAAGTGACATAGGCAAGCTTGTTAACCTACGCTATCTTGAACTTTCTGAAGCAAACATTGAAATGCTGCCGGAATCTATTTGTCTGTTGAGAAACCTTCAATCCTTGATAGTTGATTATTGCAGAAATCTGAAGAAGCTACCCCACAACATTGGCAATCTTTTCAGCCTTTGCCATCTTGGGCTTTGTGGAACATCTATCAAAATGTTGCCTGAATCTGTTGATCGCTTATCCAAACTGCCAACACTAAAATTGGACCACTGCAAAATCCTAATGGAGTTGCCCAGTTCCATAGGAAAACTTGTGAACCTTCAACATGTAACTGTTTGTATGACAAAAATCACAAAACTACCTGAGTCCATCTGTTCGTTGTCCAACCTGCTCACTTTAGATTTGGCTTACAGCAATCTTTCAGAATTACCCAATGACATAGGTAACCTCTCCAACTTAAATTACCTTGCACTTTCATATACAAATATTTCTATTCTTCCAGAGCCATTATGTCAATTGACTAGCCTTCGTACATTGAAGTTGAATGGTTGCACAAATCTTTCTCAATTACCGAGTGGTATTGGAGCCTTGAAAAGATTAAGCCACCTGGTAGTTTCTGGCATAGATATCGAACAGTTGCCAGCGTCTGTATGCCAATTGTTTAGCCTAGAAGCTCTTGAGATGGATGGCTGCAGAAGGTTTTTCAGTTTACCTGATGACATTGGATATCTTACTGAACTGCGTCAACTTAAGCTCTCGGATACAGAAATACAAGAGTTACCTGAATCAATATGTCAGCTATCTAAGCTGCAAAATCTGGAGCTGAATGGTTGCCAAAGGCTCTCCAAGTTACCTGAGAGTATTGGGGATCTTTCAGAACTTAGTAATCTAGAAGTCACAGAGACAAAAATCAAGGCATTGCCCGTATCATTCTGTCGGCTTTCTAATCTGAAAGTGCTAAATCTGAATGGTAATTTGGATCTTCAAGAGTTGCCCGGTGGCATTGAAAACCTTGCTAATTTGTCTCAACTTGAACTTTCTGAAGTTGGCATTGAGGTACTTCCTAGATGCATTGGCAGATTGACTAACCTAGAGAAGTTGAGTTTTGAGCACAAGCAGAAACCATTTGAGAATTATCAGTTATAAGCTTACTAAAGAAGACACTCTCAACTGTTGTGTTCTTACCACTTGCAGTCTTGGTACGCAAATTTCATGTTTTGAATTATTATAACAGTTTGTCGATGCTGCTTTCTTTGTTTCTGAAAAATGCAACTCTTAGAAGTTTACCTGGGCTCTTGTGTTGACTATTCAGCATTGTAGTGTAAAAGCTGATGCTTCTTTAAATGGACTTATATAATAGAAAACGCTTGCATGATGCTTCTTTTTCTGGGGAGTTATTGCTTCATCTCTTTTTGCATTTACGAGAGTGGAATTAGTCTGCACGGTCCTGTCTGAAAAAAACATGAAAGTAGGAAACTGCAAACTTCCCTGTTTCTTGTGACAATTCAACCATTTTCTTTTCAGGTGCAGCAGTTAATGGAGCTCCAGTTCAAACTGAAAAGGAGGTTAACTGAGTTAGATTCACTTACAGCATATATAAGTGAAAATAATGCATAATGGACACCTTTACGTGTCCATTGTGTGCCCTTAATAAGGTTCATTTTGTAGTTTTGCTACACACGGTTGGCTGGGAAGTGAAAAATAACTGATAAAAACAGAATTCTGCAAATTACAATTCTGGTATGTTTGTTGCATATGTAATGTTTCGTTTTTCTCTAAATACAATGTCTTTCATCTTTTCTCCAATTGTTTCTAGTATTTACAAGCCTGTTTAGATCGGGTTTCTCAGTTACAATGTAATACAATATGATACACGTTTGCTAAACTTGATTATGTATTAAGGCGGAAAAATAAGATGTCCTATTTTTTGACCTAATCTCTAAATAACTCTAAATCAACTCAACCAACTTCTAAAATTCCTAAACTCATCTAGATTCAATAATTAACCAAAAACAAAGATTGATTTTGGTAAAAACACTAAAAATTCCAATATAACCCTCAAAAGTATAAAAAATATTGATATTAATCCTAAATTGAATGGAACCGGATTAAGAAAAAAAATTATTATTTTGATCGAGTTTAATGACACAAAAAAATTATTTTTTTAAAAAATTACATTATTAGACTCATGATTATCTCATAAATTGATCTATATTTTTTTTTTATTTTTTAAACTTTAAAAATTTAAAAATACAAAAAGAAGATTAATAAAAAATTAAATAATAAAATTAACAATGATCTCCTAGTTTTATTTCACTTTTACTTATTTTCTTGTAGTTAGATATTAAATAAAAACAAAAATATTAAAGATTTTTTTATTTTTTATCAACTTTTTTGTATTTTAATTTTTTTAGTAAAGGTCCAAATTTAAAAATAAAAATATGGAGAAATTTAAGAGATTAACATGAGTTTAATAACATATTTTTTATGAAATAATTAAATTTTATTTTTTTTCTCGATTCATTTCAGTTTGATTTGGCTTAATATATTTTTTTACTTTAAATTATGATTGAAATAGCAGGAAGAATTAAGTGCGCTTTTAATTAAAAAAGAAGTACGATACATTTTTTTTTTTTGAAAACAACTAGAAAATTGAATGCGCCATTTGAAAATATATGGAAACTTATGGAATATTTAAAAACAACTATTAAACTTTAGAGAGGCATTTGGAGTCATCTACTCATCTTATTGCATTGTACAGATGCTATTGTACCACCCTTATGAATTGGTACAGTTGGTCTATATGAATATTTATTTTAATAAATTTTAAAATTAATTTTAATAGATATAAAATATTTTGTTCACATAAAGAATCTTATATTAGAATAAAATATCCCATGATTTATTTATTGTTATCATAAAACCGACAACACTAGACATTAACAAAATCAACTAGTGCTCCGACCACATATGCCATTATATCAAATGTATCACTTAAGATTTTATATTTACAAAAAAAAACAAATTTACTAAAGACCCTCTATTCCCAAAATATTCTTATAATTTTCTGTATATTTGTAAAACTTTTAAAATATTTTGATGATATTTTAGTGATCAAAATCAACAAGTAGGGGGCACAGATAGAATATTATTTTAAATTTTTAATCACCAAAAGACCTCAAATGCATTTCTTTCACATTTTTTTTTTAAAATTTGAAAACTAAAGACCATTAACATATAAATGTATTTGGCTTGCCCCTTCTTAATATATTAAAGTTAGTCATGTGTTTACCTCTTCTAATATATTATAAATAAAATTATAATTAATAATAAAAATATTTAGAGGAACAATAAAAGAATTAAAACTGAATTATAAATTGCATGATATTTTAAAAGTCAATTTATTTATAAATGTTGATATTATAGATACTCAAAGGGCCAAACTATAGGACTGTCCGCATGGTATAACTCCTTGCGCCATCTGGTGCTCCTACTCAGTCAGATCTCGCTAGTCGTTACTTCTCCTTCCCTTTCAGCGTCTCAATCGAGGAGAGAGGAGGAGGAGGAGATGTTCAAGTTTTTGAAGGGAGTGGTGGGCGGATCTGGGACGGGGATCAAGGATCTTCCCTACAACATCGGTGAGTCCTACCCCTCCTCCTGGGGCTCATGGACTCACTCTCGCGGCACTTCCAAGGTTCCGTATTTAATTTTGTTGACTCTGCTCTTCGAATTCCTATCTTGATGCCATTTAGCTCCTCTTGCTGATTATTTACCTTCGTAGTTTAATTGGGAACTGTTTGGTTACGATCTGGGACTGGGAGGAGGTTAAAATTGTTTGATCTATTATCTTCTGGAATAATGTATTATTTTATTCATTTTCCTTTTAAGTTTTGCGCTTTGGGTGAATCTAATGGAGTTGATCACTTCTCTTCTCTTCCTCTCGTACTTCCGTTTATGAAATAGGATATTAGTGTCTAAATTTAAATAGATGGCCAATCTTTTGCACTAAATAATAATAATTCTAGAACAAGTTTAGCAAACGTGTATCTTATTGTATAACATTGTAACTGAGAAACCCGTTGTAAACAATCTGAGTAAATAGCAGAAACAATTGGAGAAAAGATGAAAGACATCCTATTTAGAGAAAAACGAAACATTACATATGCACTAAACACTTCCCAGCTAACCGTGAGTAGCAAAACTACAAAATGAACCTTATGAAGGACACATAATGGACACACAAAGGTTTTACGATCTAAACCAATCTGTAGTAAGTTAAAATCCAAGTTACCATTGATTTGATCAAAACTAACAAAAAGCTATTGTATCAATTGCTTATGTTGATTAAAATGTATTTAACTATATTTTGTTTCTTATGGTATTGGATTGCTTAGTTTGTGTAAATATTTTAACATGGAATTATGGATTGCTAAGATTAATTAGTTGATAGTTTACGTTATCAGGTATACATTTTATAAATGTACGAATTGCTTGTTGATTAGTTTGATATCTTATAATGTAGGTGTAAACTTATACATATTTTTTTTTTTTTGCATTTTTGACAATATTAGTTAACAAAAATGAATATATCTCTGATATGGGTGATATATGTACCGGTATATATGTTTCCATATTGCCTCCATGTGCCGATGAAATTTTTGCTTGTTTCCATCCTTCAGCACAGTACAGGCACCCTTCCTCTTCATCAAGAAAAAATCTAGGACATATTTATGTGTAGTATTTTGTACAACCTACTTGGAGTATACTAGAATCCTATCAATGACAATTGACTAACTTGCCTTTACTCATTTTCTTTTGGTTATGATAGGTTAAATCACAACAAGCTAATTCACATATGTACTCATATTTAGCACTACTAATTAATACATCACTAGCATAAAAAACATACCCACATCAAAGAAAAAGCTTCTTGACTAATTTCTTGCAAGGATAAGGCTATGCCTACCATCTCAAACCTTGTATTTGTTGATGTGTCCTTAGTCTAGTTGAAGTTACCTAAGTTTGTAAGGCTTTTTAGGTCAGTAACACTTTGTATTTTGAGCCCTGCCATGCTGTCACTTTAACGATTTTGCAGAGAAGACAACTCGAATTAGGAAAGCAGTATCGATTCTTACCCTCATTGTTCCTATTTTGTTAGCATAGAAAAACCATCAAAACATTCTCTGTTAACTGTTTGTTTTCAATTTGTTTTTGTTATAGTATTTATGTCCCATTCTAAAATTTGTTAGTTTTCCTTCTGGCTTTGTTGGTTCATAGCTTTGTTGGTCGTGTTTCCAGGAAGATGGATCGGCAGTATCAATTTTTCTTCTTTCAGGAAGCAGTAGTCAAGATGGTCACTTGGTAGCAGGTCGTAATGGTGTTAAACGCTTGCGGACAGTATGCACTTATATGAAGCTTCCACTTGTAGATTTATGTTGCAAATCCTTTTTCTTTTGATCAGAATGATATAATATGTTTCACTTTTCTTACGTATAAAGGATGAGAATTCTTAGATGGGAATTCTTAGTTCCTTTTCTGAAACTTCTCCTTGTTCACTTGAATTACTTCTTCCTTTTTGCATAATACTGTTTTGCTGAAAATTACTCTGCAGCAATTCATGGCATCATGTTTTCACTTTAATTTGATTGGACTATTTTTATTTTTTCCATATTTCTGTCATGTCAATTGAATGTGTCAATGTCATGTTCTCCATAATCATTTTTCATGCACTCTTTGCACACATTCGAGTTATAGTTCGCAAAGTTTATGTGGTTTCTTTCAGGTTAGGCATCCGAATATACTATCCTTCCTACACAGCACTGAGGCTGAGGTTTCAGATGGATCTACTATGAAACATACTATTTACATTGTGACAGAGCCAGTTATGCCTCTCTTAGAAAAGATCAAGGAATTAAATTTAAATGGTACACAGAGGTAAGTGATTTTTCTGATGGGTTGTCTGAAAATATTGTTGTTGACACGAAATATTTATGCAAATATACCTATTTAGATTCTGCTACTATACTCTCTTGGCTAGTAGGTAACTCTTTTTTTGAGGCAATATTTTCTTCTAATGACCTGTTCTATAATCAACTTAATACAACTTTATTCTTTTTAACAATAACCTAATAATAAGATAATTGTTAAGATAGAAGATGACGAGTTATCTAAAAATGAGAGTTTTAAGTACTTATGACCATTTTGGCAAAAGGATAGAGGGATTGAGAGATGTCTTACATAAAATAGAAACAGGATGGTTGAAATGAAGGCAAGTTCATGTGTTCCTTGTGATCGTAAAGTACGTCTAAGAAATAAAGGAAAGTTTTACAAAATAACGGTTAGACATCTTATGCTATATGGAGCTGAATATTTTGTAAAAAATAACGGTTAGACATCTTATGCTATATGGAGCTGAATATTGGGCTACAACTCGAGCACATGAGTAAAAAATTAGAGTTGCAGAGATGAGGATATTAAGGTCGATGTGCATACATACAAGGATGGGCATGATAAGAAATTAAAATATTAGAGAAAAAGTCGAGATTGCACCTATTGAGGGAAACTCTGGAAAATATGTTTAAAATGGTATGGACATGTACTTAACCAATAAATGCTCCAATTAAGCGATGTGAAATTATAACAAATGTGCACATCCAACAAGGATAAGGAAGATCATAAAAGACTTGGTTACAATTATAAAATAAGACAAAATTTATTTAAATATAAATGATGATATAGTAGGGGATAGAGCTCAATGACGTAGAAGAATTCATATAGTCGACCCCACCTAGTGGGATAAGACTTGGTTGTTGACAATAACCTAATAATGCATGTTCAATAAGATACACATTATTTTTACTACATACTAATATCACTTACTTGAATCTAGAAAATTAATAAATATTTTTTTGTACAATTTTGATTTTTCAATAGAATAAATAATATATCGATTTAGGTCCTAAAAAATTTGTTTTATTCCTGCATTTCTATATTTGACAGTTTTCGTGTGTGATATTTTAGTAATTTTTTATGTTACTTCCAAGTTGCAACTATGACACATGACCTATTCAAGCATGATTATTAAAATCAGTATCAATTTTGGACTATCAAAAAACGTAAGTTTTGTCTATATTACATCAGCAAGATCGATTGATTAATTTTAAAAATAGGTTGCTAGTAGTTCTCGGAAGTACTACTACAAGAACATATAACTTATAAGCTATTCGAAGCAACAAAATGATTATAAGTGGACTACTTATTGCATATATTACTTACATCTATCTATTTGTTGCCTCCTATAAGAATACTAGATGGTAAAGATTTATGTACCGACCAAAAATAATCAGGCCATCATGACTTTTTTTGTGAGATTTTTTTTCTTTTCACATTGACTATGAGTTTTTGCATGTAGTGTTGTCAACGCATTACTTCAGGATACACCTTTTTTTAAAAATGTGTTACTTGGTTGATAAATAATGCTTGTATTTGTAACTATAGAAGTCATGCATGGACCATCACTGATTTGTTAATGAATATCCTTTGATGTATATGCCTGATTGATTGCAAGCAATTATCTCATGGATTACGACTGCTGGTTCCAACTATGCCATGAGATTGGTATCTGAGCAACATAAATGATACTTGACATTTTTGTGTGTTGCTCGATAAGTGATGATAATGGTTTGTGAAGCTCCATAAAAGTGATCAAAATACATGGGCTATGAAGCTCCATAGTAATGATATAAAATTTAATAAAGGCAATAGGAAGCTCAATATGGTGATAGGAAGTTTTGTACCCACAATGCAAAAATGTTTGGTAGAAAATTGATGACTCAAATTCAAATGAAAATTCAATGTGCATTTTTCAGGGTTTTAAAGTAAAATTTCAAGTTGGTTTATGCCTTCTGAAATGTGATATTCAGTTCCAGATTAACATTTTCGCCTTTTAGGTATTTATAGGAAAACTTGAAAACCTAAAACTTAACCTTGTTATGTACTATATGCAGAATGAAATATATATCATATATGTTGGATATATATATATATATATATATATATATAATTTCAAATCAATTTGAGTTGGATTTGCAAAAAATAAGTCCACACAGTCAAATTAGTTCCAAACAATATCATGTATTGATATGTGACCGGACTACCACTGGAATTGAAATTGAGATGCATTATAAAAAGGGTAATTTTCCTTTCCATATCTAGAATGTACCTATTTGAGTTTTGATGCATTAGAAGGATGAGATTTATAAAATTGAGGTTTAAGAGAGTATTATTTTCTTACCTTTCAAGTGAATTTAGCCATCTGAATTTTTGTCTTATCACTTTGTGTTTGGCGCCATTGAACTTTGTGTTTTTACCACGTTATGTTGTTTTTCTTCCCTTTTTTCTTCACCTGAAAGCCTTTTCATGCAGGGGTGAATATTTCACATGGGTATACATCTTGTTTTTCTTCCCTTTTTTCTTCACCTGAAAGTCTTTTCATGCAGGGATGAATATTTTGCATGGGGTCTACATCAGATATCTAAAGCTGTGAGCTTTCTGAATAATGATTGTAAGCTTGTACGTAGTCTCTTACATCTTCGACCTGAGAAATTCAGTCTATTTTAAGCTTGAATCAAGACATAATTCTATTATTTTCTTATCTAAATTGCTATAATTGATCATTCCGCTGCTTTCTTCTCTGTCAAATTCTTTGCATTCCATGCTTATTGTTTACAAGTTTGTTCCATATGATTTTTTTTCAAGATATTTCAGGGCTGTCTTCATTACCATGAGAAAATGTAGCTGCTAATTATTTGTAATCGACACATTTATCTTCTTGTGATGGATTATGAACTATTATTCATAAACTTAGAAAGTTTGTGAAAACTAAAAAACACCATTGTGTTCTTATGTGGTAAACAACATAAGTTTTTTTTACCATTTGTTTTATGCTTGGTTATCAAGTTTTTTCCCCAGAAGAAGAGAATATTTTAATAAGTGCTCCATTGACTATGCAGAAAGATTCTTTATTGTGAATCAATCTAGGATGAGCAGGAAAGTTGCTCTTCAAATTTCTGGTGCACTGGTCCTTATGTCTTGTAAAATTAGTAAAATATATACACTTGAATCTGGACTCCTGACATTATGATCTATGTATTGGACAATGCTGTTTCTTTTACAAAACTGTGAGATCATGATACTAATGATTTTCTTGATATACTTATTTTATTCCAGGTTCATGGTAATGTGTGCATGGCCAGTGTTGTGGTGACTCCAACTTTAGACTGGAAGCTACATGCCCTTGATGTGCTATCAGAATTTGATGGGAGCAGCGAAGTTTCTAACAGTGCAATGCTGGTATTTGAATCCTACCTTTTTCACTAGATTCTATTTCCGATGATTTTCTTTAAGTTATAAATTATTAGTTGATCTTGGAACATGCTAGTTTGTACAACAAACTTGAAAATCATGTCTACAACAACTATTTAGCATATTTATTCTTATTATAGTTAACTAAAGCATTTTCACAAGAGAAGTGATCTTAGGTAGATTATTGTTGGAGTTATACAAATTGAAGTATTTGCAAAGTTCATTTGCAAGAACGGATCCATCTGACATAAATTAGATTTAGGCCTGTTTTTGTGTGAGGTTTTATGGTCTATAATGACATCTAGTCCTTGTAGATTACAGTAATTGATCTTTGTATGGGAAATGTTTTTTTGAAGCAAAAGACATGGGAAATATTAAAGCTTAAACCTGCCAAACTCGGGCAAATATCAAAGCTTAATCCCGCCAACCCAGATAGTCTGAAAATCCTTGTTTTCAGACTCAGGCAAAGTATCAAAGTCCAATCATGCCAAGCTAAACTAAAGTACCAAACTAAAACAAATCCTGGACCACAAACGAACAAGTTACATTAATTACTATTGAAGCAATCTCTTCATCGTTGTACATAGTTCGAGATGGAAGTGAGAAGTTCAAGAGTGATGTTAGTATTAGGAGATAAAAGTTGACTCCTATAGTTCTCACTTGTTGCCATTTACTGAGATCAAGGAACTTTTGAAGTTATTCAGGACTTATCTTCTGTAGAACTGTTAATAATTTTCTACTTTATGAATTGTTTAAACACAATCCATCTTATTCTGAGTTCCCAATTATCACACCTAAACTACCACATGAACAGAACTGAACAAGATAAAATGAATTGGTAAGTTTAAGACTATTAGGGAAAGTTTGAGTCCTTGCATTTTTTGGCATTTTTAACCTTGAAAAAAAGAATGGTTTACAAAGAATGTTCGTTGACCATTGTGTTACAAACAAGACAACTATTAGGTTTCTATTCCCAGAGTAGATGACGTGTTAGATTTGTTAATAGGATTACATTATGATTTCTTCAATGTAGGTCACTAAATTAGAATTAGGATACGTAGATACGATTTCTTGCAAATCACTAAATCAGATTAGGATTCTTGATGAATGCAAGATCATTTTTAAAACACAAGATAAGCCATATGAATGACTGGTCATGCCCTTGGTATTTTCAAGTACTTTAAGTGCACTCATAAGGGAGATGAATTAAGTTCTTTGATCAAGTTGTTAGTAGTTTACTTCAGATGTCAGTTTGATAGGCATCAAGAGATATGATAGCAGCCTGAAGCATTTACAACTTGAACTTGGAACTTGGAAGCATTCTGAACCAAAAAATTTGTTTGTAATCAAGACATTTTCTTTCACAACTTAGGCCCTGTTTCTTGAGTTCATTATGTTTGTCCTAGGTATTTCCATGAATTGTGACAAAATTAGAGAAATTAATGATTGACTCAACCCAATTACATCAAAAACATAAAGTTTTCATGATTTGTCTATTTTAATGCCTTTCATTTAGGACTTATGTACAATTATGTTTAGACAAATTGACTCATATCAATTTGTCTAGGAGAGCCCCTCAGAGTTCCATTGGACTATGTTTGAATCTGCAACCTTTTTGATAATGCTCATGATGCATTAGGAGTAAAGGTTGGGTGCATTGTTGTCTGATTCAGTATCGGAATCACGATCAAATGGTGTAAACTATTTCATTGGCTCGGTAGTATCGATGAAATTGAAAAAAAAACAAAAATGAGAAAGACATAATCAAATTATTTCACAAATCAGATTGCAAAAAAGATTATAAATTCTTACAAAGAATATATATTATATGTCAATACACATATTCCATTACATGTTATTACATATCCAATTATTAATAATTGAATTTAAAAATAAAATCATATTTATTAATATAATTAATAAATAATAAAATAATTCATGGAAGATAATAAAATCATATGAACTTACTAACACTTGAGTGTGTATATATACACACACACATACAATAACAACCATGCCTTTATACTACTAAGTGAGGTCGGCTATATGGATCCTTTTGTCTCATTGGGTTCAATTCCCTATTATATTATCATTTACAGTTAAATGAACTTTATCATGTTTTATCGTTGCTAACCAAATCTTCTTTGGTCTCTCTCTTCCTTGCTTAATATGTGTATTTATTATGGTCTCATTTCGCCTAATTGGGATATTTATTGGTCGCCTAAGTATATGTCTTTACCATCTTAGATATGTCTCTGGAAATTTTCTCTCAATAGCTGCAATTCCGACTTTCTATCTAATAGTTTCATTTCTTATCTACTTATGCGCATCCATTTTAACATCTTCATCTATGCAACTCTCATCATCTTCTTCTTCTTTTCTCAATTCATAACCTAAGTAATGCTCATATCATCTTAAACGTGTCTTTTGGAGTTTCACTCAATAGGTACAATCTTAATTTTTTATCTAATATTCTCATTTCTTATCATATCCATCCTCGTATGTCCGCACATCCTCGTTAACATCTTCATTTTTGCAACTCTCATCTTCTACTTGTGTGCTCGATTCATATCCTGACATTTAGCTCCATATAATATAGCAGGTTTAATCGTCATTTTATAAAACTTATCTTTGAGTAGCTTACGATTATAAAGAACACCTGACATCCTTCTCCATTTCAACCATGCTGCATATATTCTATGAAAAACATCTCTATCAACTCCTTCATCCTTTTACAAAAACGATTCTAGATATTTAAAGCTCTCGGTTATATGAATTCATCATCTCATATCTTAACAATTTTGTTCTTACGTCTAATGCTACTAAACTTAAATTCCTTATAGTTGGTCTTTACTCGACTAAACTTAAAACCTTTACTTTTTCCGCCAAGATTCAAACTTAACATTTATTCCTTCACGTGCCATCGGTTAGAAGAATGCCATCTATAAACAACATGCACCATGCTAACATGTCTTGGATATGTTTAGTGAGTCCATGACTAGTGTAAAAAGATATAAACTTAGCGTCGATCCTTGAAAAGCAAGCCCATGCTTTCAGACAACAACTTTTGAAAAGGATGAAAAGGTCATTTTGTCACTGGCCCTTCCTCTTCCTATTTAGTGTTGGATAATAAATGGTCATTATGTGATATATAATACTTTGTATTATGTTTGATAAGAAATGATGTTTGGATGAAGAGTATTTCTAATTTTTCACTGCATGATTACAAAAGATTAAAAGTTCTTCTTTATGGGTTAGTCTTCATGGAATCAAGAATTTCTCTTATATCTGTTTACACCAAAATAATGCATCTGAAATCATATTTTTCTGCATTATTTTCTTTCCATAATGACATTTTGTGCTCCTGTATAATTACAGTAAAGTATAGTATTTCATACATCTTATCCTTACAATGCAGCAATATGAATGGCTGGTTGGATCACAGTATAAGTCAATGGAGTTGGCAAAGTCAGATTGGACAACTATTAGGAAGTCACCTCCTTGGGCTATTGACTCATGGGGAATGGGTGAGTGAAGTTTACAACTAAAAACGTTTCTATTTTTTTCCCTGTGCATGCTGAATGATCTCATTGATGTACTTCTAGAAACTATGGAGTGTTTGATTAAAGAAAGGCATTCTGAAAACTTACTTCATAATGCCGTTTTTATGTACCTACCATTAATGAACTATGGATTCATTGTTAGCATAATGCATAGAATGCATTATTATGCTACTGCAAGTGCACGTTTACATCGTCAGTAATAAAAAATATCGAACTCACATGGATTGGGTATAAGCACTGGAGACTTAGCACAACGAATTAGCTAAATGATCAAGAGTTGTGAATTTACGCACTTAAAGTAAGGGAGAAGTAAGAGAAGAGAGAGTAAGAAAAGAGAGTTGGTTGGAGAAACTTGGTCTAGGGAAGCGTTCTAGGAGTTCGGTTTAGTTGTGACGCTAATTAACATACTAAGAATTGCCCATATTTAATCCTCTATCTTTATGCGCATGTAGGAAGTCTAACTCAATACCAGCACTACCCCTCGACGGTCTTGCTGGTCTATTGATATCCAATGCTACTAAGTAGATGTGGTTACCTAGGAAGTCTAGTTGAAGGGATACCCTGGTCGCTAGGCCCCCCGGTCATACGTTCACTAGGATACACAAGACACCTTCTAATATAGGATTAAAAATAGCCCATTAAGCCTAATTCATTGCTTCCTTGTAGAGAATGGTTCTCCCTTTCGAGGCAATATTCTAGATATCCGGTTAAAGGGATACCCTTGTCACTAGGCCGCCTAGTTATACGATTTAGAGCATCTCCTTTACAAGGCGAACAAATCAATACAATCATTCATTCAAACATGAGATCTAACACAAATACTTCACACACAAATTCAATCAAATAGATACAAGGCATAAACATGTCACACGGATAGGAAATTGGCGAATTAAAAGAGTATACATCAATTACACATCATAACTACTCCCTTAATCCTAGAACAAGAGAATCTACTCCATAACAAGAGGAGATGAATCCAAAGACATTGAAATTGCAAGCTTTAAAACCAAATCTAAGAAGAAGAGGAAGAAAAGCTTAGCCAAGACGACAAAAGGTCTTCGGATCCAATCCTATTCTTCCAGAGATGAAGGAGAGGGCGAAAACGTCTTCAGATCGTCAATCAGAGCACGAAGAATCAATAGATCTAGATTAAGTTCAGTCCTCCCAAAGGGAAGACCTTTCTCCTCTTGAAAAGGGGAAGAACTCTCCTTTTATAGAGCAAGGCACGACCCGGGCACGACTCAGGCACGGGTTGTGTCACGACCTTGCCTTTTAGCACGACCAGCGCTTGAAGAGCCTCTGGAAGAAGTATATGGCCGTGTTCTTTCACACGGCTTGGGCTTGATTGATCTCTGGACGGGAGACACGACCGTGTGAAACTACATAGCTAGGACTTGACCAAGCTCTGTTTAGAGGACACGACCATGTGAAACCACACGACTGGGACTTGATTGAGCTTTGGTGAAGGAGCACGATCGAGCTCTGCTTGCCCACGGGTGGGGAGACACGACCATGCCAGGGGCACGACCGGGCTCTTTTTTTCTTCTAGGGTTGTTCCACAACACGTCTTAACTCTGGAATTACATCCTATCAACAACAAAACGAGCACGAGCAGATCTCCGACAAACAGAGTAATTATGCTGAAAATATGATAAAAAATGAGTGTAATGACATAGAACATACTCAATAAAAACAAATGAATGTGCGTCAAAGTATGCATAAAAGTGTATGAAATCTACTTATATCACACCCCCAGACTTAAAACTTTGCTTGTCCTTAAGTAAAATTCCACAATCCAAATTCATGTGCTAATATAGTGCATCATAATCTCTAGTGAGACATTCTAACTCTGTCAACTAGTTTCATTGGTGAACATGATCATGGAGTAACCTAAATGTGGCCTAAATGTAAGTCCTCGTGCGCAGTGCAATGAGTGACCTAACGTTTTCAAGTTTCAATCCCTAATCATAGTCAAGTTGTCATCTAACTGAATTCCTTATGTTCCCACGCTTGATTCATCTTTTGTAATCTACCCAAGGTTTTAAAGGTGTGCCCAATATCAAGAGAAATAGTATTTATTTTCTTAGTAACTTAATTAGGTCTTAAAGGGGTAATTTGCTAGTTTTCACTTGTGAAACTATTTTTTATATCTCTTATTCTGTTTTTTTTCTTCTCAAAGTAATTGCATTCTACAATACTTGAATTTCATTCATTTTTTTTGGGTGCTTTAGATGTAGCACTAACAAATGTAGGGATATTTTGATTTTTCCAAACAAACTTAAATGATACGAGCATCATCCAGTAACCAAGATGTAGTCTAAGAAATCACTATGAAAACCCAAGTACTAAACAAGTTTGATAAATCATGACTAATCTCAGAGTTATCTATTATTCAAACTTAGGCAAGTGAAATGACGACGACAACAACAACAACCAAGCCTTTTCCCACTAGGTGGGGTCGGCTGTATGAATCCTTTTACACCATTGAGCTCTATCTCCTATTATATCATCATCTATATTTAAATAAATTTTATCTTGTTTTATTATTGCTAACCAAGTCTTTTTTGGTCTTCCTCTTCCTCGTTTGATATACATATTTATCATAGTTTCACATCGCCTAACTGAAGCATTTATTGGTCGTCTAAGTACATGTTCGTACCATCTTAAATGTGTTTCTTGGAGTTTTCCCTTAATAGATGCAACTCCGACTTTCTCTCTAATGCTTTCATTTCTTATTTTGTCCATCTTCATATGCCCACACATCCACCTTAACATCCTCATCTCTGCAACTCTCAACTCCATATAATATAGTAGGTCTAATCGCTGTTTTATAGAACTTCTCTTTAAGTTTAAGAGGTACTTTATGATCATAAAAAACACTCTCCATTTCACCCATCCTGCTTGTATTCTATGTAAGACATCTCTCTCAATCCCTCCATCATTTTGTAAAAATGATCCTAAATATTTAAATCGCTCGGTTCCAGGCAACTCGTCCTCTCCTATTTTAACAATTATTTCATTACTTCTAATATTGCTAAACTTAAATTCCATATATTCTGTCTTTAATCTACTAAGTTTAAAACCTTTCCCTTCTAGTGTTTCCCTCCAAGATTCTAACTTAGCATTTACTCCTTCACGTGTCTCATCTACCAAAATAATATCATCTGCAAACAACATGCACCACGGTACTGTGTCTTGAATGTGCGCAGTGAATTCATCCATAATTAGTGTAAAAAGATAGGAACATATTTATTGGAAATGCTTCAGTTACTCCGCCTGAAGTCTTTACTCTGGTCGTTACATCCTCATACATATCCTTAATTAATTCAATATATGTTACGCTAACACCTCTCTTTTCTAAAATTCGCCATATAATTTCTCTATCATACGCTTTTTCTAAGTCAATGAATACCATGTGTAGATCTTGTTTTTGCTCCCGATATTTTTCAATTAATTGTCTAAGAAGATGTATAGCTTCTATTGTCGACCTTCCAAGCATGAACCCAAATTGATTTTCTGTCATGGTCTCCTTCCTTAATCTTTTTTCTATTACTTTTTCCCAAAGTTTCATAGTATGACTCATTAGTTTAATACCCCTATAGTTTGCACAATTTTGTACGTCTCCCTTATTCTTATATAAGGGAACTAGAGTACTTATCCTCCATTGATCAGACATTTTTTTCGTTTTCAATATCATGTTAAATAATTTTGTAAGCCATTCAATACCTTGTTTCCCTAAGCACTTCCATACCTCTATCGGAATATTATCTGGTCCAACGGCTTTTCCATTGTGCATCTCATTTAAAGTTTGTTTTACTTCTGAAGTTTGAATTCTACGATAAAAAATAAATTTCTATGCTCATTTGACCTAATTAAATTACCCAAGTTAAGTTGGTCTCCTAAACCTTCATTAAAAAGTTGATGAAAATACCTCTTCCACCGCTCTTTTATTTCTCCATCGCTTACTAATACCCTATTACATTCATCTTTAATATATTTTATTTGGCTAAGATCTCTTGTTTTTTTTTCTCTCACTTTAGCTATTCTATAAATGTCTCTTTCCCCTTCTTTTGTATCCAATTTTTGATATAACCGTTCAAAAGTTTCCTTTTTTGCTTCACTCACCACTTTCTTAGCTTCTTTCTTGGCTATTGTATACTTTTTTAAGTTTTCTCGATATAACATAATGCTCACTTCGTGCTACTAGAGATAGAGAAAAGAAGTTCACTAAACATACTAGCACTATTCCTCACAACAACATGAATCAAGAAATGAATGTGTTAACAATTTTGCTATTGGACAAGTCAAAGGTCAAGATTGATGTTCTCAAGTGCCTCAGAGACAACTATTCTAAACAAGCCAAACAATCAAAGCAACTGAAGATCAAAGCAAATGAAGAAAAATTGCATTCAAACTGGAAACTAACATGAAAACAAACAACATACAACTAAAATGAACTAAAAAGTCAAGAAACTAAGTCTGTATAACTCCCCCAGACTTAAACTTTTCATCGTCCCGATGAAATCAATATGGTGGAGGAGGGGGAGGGGGAGGTGGAGGACCTTGTGGTGGAGGGTAGGGGTAAGGAGGTAGATCTATAAAACGAGGAGAGTGTGGCCGAGGAGGGAATCTAGACACTCCAGGAAGATGACTAATATGGTCGTGGTACTGGAAAAGAGTGGCTACCCGCTATCTGGTAATGTCTATTGAACACCTAAAATCCTCCATTCTTTCCTAATCATTGGTATAGTTAGACATAAATTTAGCCAGCTATCTTTGGAAGTTCCTCGTGAATTAAAAATGATCCCGAATTTCTTGGAATTAGTTGTCAAACATTTGAAAGTGACTCTCCAACATTTGTTGTTGGGCACTTTGCTTCTCATGAAGAGAATCCAAAGAAACCCGAAAATCTGAAAAATCGAATCTAAAGGGACCTGTGCCATAAGAAAATGAATGCATAGCTAGATCTGGATGGCCTGTCGGCTTCGAGTTTCTAGAAGACAAGGGTTTAGAGTGCGGAGTGGAGGCAAACTCAGGAGTAATGCCCCTAATAATCCAGTTTCCTGGGGTTGCGAACTGTGGTTCGTTCAGGATTGGGTAGAGGGAGTGGGAATCCATCCTTCTTAGGAAAGGCAAAGTCGTTCTCATCCCGACAGATCATTCTCATAGCAAGGCAAGTATCAATATCAATTTTGGAATTGCCATGAATAACATCCAAATTATAGAGTTCGCATTATAAATTTAAATCAATTTGGGTAATCAACCCGCCAAAGACTATTGATCCCGTAGTTGTCTTCCCAGATTTTATAAGAGTTTGTAAAAAGTAGAACCCTGAGTCAAAGTCAACTTTATTTAACATCGCTCAAAACAAGTAAAGCTTCGCCTTTCTAATCACCCTGTCACTTTCTCGTCTATTGAAAATGATTTTATTTATTCCCCGGTGGAGGTATTGAAATATGGTGTTTTGCATGCTTGAAGCTTTAGATCGAGAGGGGTCGTAGGGTTCATTTAAACTAATAATTGAATTCTAAAAAATATTGCTATTGAAATTATATGTGAATCTGTGAGATCCCCTTTAGGTAGGCCGAAGCAATTGTTAAAGTCATATAGAGTCCACCAAAAATCTTGATTCATTAACTGAAACCAGATTTTACCATCATAATCTGACAAAGTTAGTGAACTCAAAAACTCTAGGGTAATGTGGGGATAAGTTGGTGTGAGTACGTCATGTCATTCCAATCGAAAGCACTAATTAGCAAGTCTATATCATCCTTAATCCCTCATACTTCCATAGTAGTAGGATCTAAATATCTAGTGCAATCCAATTTGCGAGTAACGAGAAAGTCAAATCTAGCTTTTTGTTCATTATTTCAAAAGATAATACCAAATTCATTGTCGTTACCTTTGTCACGTGCAATCTGTTTGCCTTTGTCCTTGGAAGAAGCCTTCCCTTTGTTTTTCCCTGGGTCATTTCCTCCACTTGATCCTCCACTTCCACGTCAAATCCTCTTCAAAATGTTAGACATGGTTGAAAGAAAAGTAGGGGAGAGCGATTATTGAAGACAAAAGAGTGTGTTCTTAAGGAAGGAAAGAGGGATCTTGAGAGAGAGAGAGAGAGAGGAGAAGATCTTGAAGAGGAGTGGAGGTCTGGGAGAAAAAAGGAAGAGGAGAGCTCTTAAATCTAGATCTAGGTCTTAGAAAGAACAGATCTTAGACATAAGGAGGTCTTGGAGAAGAAATTCGAGATGGAGACGTTGAGGGAGAAGAAGGTTGTGGAATCTTACTTAGGGATGAGGAAAGAGGAAACACGATCGTACCTTATAGGCACGACCAAGCCAAGCCGTGTTGAGGTTGGTTGGTCAAATGACATGGCCGCAGCATGAACACCCTCTGCCAGTATCACAAGGTCGTGTCAAATGATATGATCACCTTGAACCTTCTCGGCTAAATTTACACAACCGTGTCAAATGACACGACCGTAGCTTGAATGGCCACAGTCTTGCACGGCCATGTCAAATGGCACGACCAGATCGTGTCTTCTTAGGAGAGAAGGCACGACCGTGTTAAATGACACGGTCATGTCGTGAGGTGTGTGCTTCGTCGAGTTTCTCTACGACATTCCTCCTTTCCGTCTTTAAGGGTGCTTCCACGCCCATGGGAGGGTCATGGCTAGCTCGTGGAGGTCACACTAAACCTGAAAATAAAATTTAAAAAGTGCATTAGACTCGATGAAAAAGAAAAATTAAGACAAATGGAAAAGAAATTTTTGGGTTACCTCCCAAGCAGCGCTTGTTTTAGGTCTTTAACTCGGCCTTGTCTCAGTTCTAACTCAGAGCTATGCCCTTAGAGGGATGGTTTTTCCCTCCAATGATGGGCATTTCTTGTTTTTCCTTCATCTTTGCTCTCGTCGGACAGATGTTCATTTTTTTTGTTGGGGGCCTCGTTTCATTATTTGCTGGACTAGGGACAACATCCGGCAGCCTTCCGTGTGGGTGAAACATCATTGCTTCTTGTTAGAATTCATCCAATCTGTTACAAGTTACAACTGCTTTTAAGAAAAGAGACATGATTAGAGGATTTAGACAAGTCAAATTCTAGCATTTCCTCACCTATCACCAAGGATAATTTATGATTTTTCACATCAATTAAAGTTCCTGCAGTGGCGAAGAATGACCTTCCCAGAATTATTGGGATCTTTAGATCTTCTTCCGTGTCTAGCATGACAAAGTCGGTGGAGATGATGTAGTCCCCCACCTCCACTGGCACATCTTCAATGATACCCATTGGGTATCTACAAAATTGGTCCACAAGTTGCAATGTCATAGTGGTTAACTTAAAGTTTTTTTAAGACCCAGCTTATTACAAATTGAAAAAGGAATGAGGCTAATACTAGCCCCCAAATCACAAAATGCTTTATCATTGACTACAGTTCCTATCTTGCAAGGAATCGAAAAACTTCCTGGATCTTGGAGCTTTGGAGGTACGGTGTCCAGCAATAGAGCACTGCACTCCTCGGTCAATGCCACGGTCTCATAGCCTTCTTTCTTTTGTTAGACATGATTTCTTTCAGAAATTTAGCAAATTTCGGCATTTGATACAACGCATCTATCAAAGAAATTTCGATGTAGAGTTCTTTGATTTTCTCAAAAAAAAAAAAAAAAAAAGATTTACCAAATTCTTTGTCCTTCTTGATGTTGGCAAGTCTTTGGGGGTAAAGAATTGCTTGACTTTGGATTCTTGGAGGAAGCTCTTCAACCTGAACGGTACTCTCCTCGTTTTCTTGAGTGCCACCTAAGTGAGATGAAGAAGGAGAGGGCTCTCCATGAGTGTCAATTCCTTTCTTAGAAGTAGTCACTTGGGGATCTCCCAAGGTTCATCCGCTTCGAAGTTCGATTCTATTACAATGCTCAACAGGATTTACATCTAGCTTTCTCGAAAAAACCCCAGGTGCTCTTGAGGGATGAAGCTATCTGTGCCACCTAACTATCAAGCATTTTCAAATGTTTTTTTAGATTTTTTTTTTAAACTTTGATTAAGTTGCTTGATGTCATTTTTGATCTCCAATTGTGTAGCTAGAATCTCCTCAAGCAATTTATCTGTTCGGAAGGGTTAATAATTGGGTTGTGTTTGTTGCGGTGGATAGCTCTGTTGTTGTCCTGGTCGATAACTTTGGCATTGCCCAATGGGTTGCCCTTGATCTTGGTTATTTTTTAGGAGAAGTTGGGGTGATTCTTTCAACCCAGATTATATGTATTAGAGTATGAGTTATTCTGTCGTGTGTTGAAGTTGTCAATAGCGTCACATTGTTCAATTTGAGCTAATTGAACAGAAATAGCTCCAAGTGGGCAAACTTCTTGAGCATGTTTCTCAGGGAACACAGATGATCGAACCTGTGTTTTGATAATGGCAAAGGGGTTCAAAGTTAAGTTGTCTTGTTGTCTAACAAGTTGAACTAAGTGTGCAAGAAAGTCTTAAGTGATCTTAGGTAAAGGAAAGTTCTAGCTGCGGTTAAGCAAGTGGAAAGTCCTAGTTACGGTTAGACAACAAAATCCTGGTTTGGGGGACTGGGCGAAGTATTGGCGGGTCGAGGACTTTGGGTAAAATCCTAGAGTCGAGGACTCTAGGTGAGAATCTTGGGGGTCGTGGACACCAGGTGGAAGACTGGACGAGTCGTGGATCCAACATTCAGCATAAAGTCTTGAAGTCTCACAAACTGAGAAAAAGTCCATATGGTCTAGAGGATCGTTCTGGCAAAAGGTAATTTCTTCTGAGAGGAGTAGGTGAGGACGTGTTCTCCGAAGAGGAACAGTAGGCATTGTCCGACCTAGAGCGAAACTCAAAGTCAGGACTGGACAGTCCGAAGGCTGTCAAATCTTGCATTCTTTGCATATTATTTGCCTGAACTAACTCTTTTTTGCAGGAAAGAGAAGTGCGAAAAAGGGGAGTCTGGGCGCTCGGAGCTGGTCCGGATGCCTTGTCACCCGGGCGGTTCGAGCGCCCGGAGCTGGTCCAAGCACTCGGACCAGAAAAGTTATCTCGAAGATGAGTTGGAGCGCGACGACTGGCCGAACCCACGTCAAGGGTCTAGGCAATTGGAGGGGTTCTAAGCACCCGGAATGGGCTATAAAAAGAGGCTTCGACCAGTGGCTCAAAAACATTAATCCAAAAAAGTCCTTCTCTTGCGCGTTGCTTAGAAAAAGCTTCCACAACGCCTGAAAGTTGCTCCGATGATGACTATGCTGAAGATTTCATTCTCCAAAGTCGTCGGTATTTTTATTGTCCAAATTACTTGTAATCATTCGAAATTATACTTATACTCTTTACGATTGATTAGTGATTGCCCATTGAAAGCACTCTCACTTGCGAGCCTTGGAGTAGAAGTTGTCACAGGATCTGAACCAAGTAATTCTTAGTTGTGTTAGCGATTGGATTGTTTTTCTCTTTCTGTCTTTATTCCGCTGCCTTTACTCCGATTGATTATAAACGAACGTGAAAGTCACGAGCGCTATTCACCCCCCCTCTAGCGCGTCTCGATACTACAGTTTCGTGCTTCCACATGATTCGATACTCCTACAATTGTGTTCATCATGTTGGTCCCTATGGACTCAAGCTTCTTTGTTAAGACATCTATTTTTGCTGATATTAGACTTAAAGCATTAACGTCATATTTACTAGGTACCTTAATTGGATTTCCAGGAAAAGAACTTCCACTTTTTTCTGACGCCCATTGATGATGGTTAATAGCTACACTTTTAATTATTTCTTCGGCTTCATCAAGACTCTTGTTCATAAGTGCTCCTCTGACCGCAGAGTCGTGATACCTTTATATGATAATTGATTCCATTATAGAATGTGTGGATCACAAACCATTTTTCCTAGCCATGGTGTGGGCATAATCTGAGCATATTTTTGAATTTATCCCATGCTCCATAGAGAGATTCAGTGTCAAACTGTCTGAAGCTAGCAATTAAATTCCGTATATGCGCTGTCTTGCTTGGTGGGTAGAATTTATTAAGGAATAATTGCTCACATTGTTCTCGAGCTGTAATGTTGTTGGCAGTAGTGAAGAGAGCCACAATTTAACTCTATCCCTTAAAGAAAAGCCGAATAAGAGAAGTCTAACCGCTTCAGCTGGTACTCCATTTATTTTTATGGTTTCATATATTTTATAGAAAACCTCTAGGTGCTGATTGGGATCCTCGTGCTGTCCTCCAAACTGATGTTGTTGCACCATAGTAATTATGACAGATTTTATCTCAAAATTATTGGCTTCGATAATTGATGTTGTTGCACCATAGTAATTATGACAGATTTTATCTCAAAATTATTGGCTTCGATAGACGGTCTTGTGATGCTAGACCGGAGTCCTCGAGCATAAGGTGCTGCGTAATCTTTAAGAGGTTTGTTTGTCATCTCCGTTTTTGTTTGTTCTTGTTACTTTTGTAAGTTTCTTCTTCTTCGGAAAGTCCTATCGATCTACGGATCAAGAAGTAATAAATCTCCCGCAGGGTTAGATCTATGCATGCAAGAACAAGACTTAATCAAATCAAGATGCAAAAATTAAATTGCAGAATAACAAATGGAGAAATTAAAAACAAAAATCAAGATGCAGAATTAAAGTGCAGTAAAGAAATTGCAGAAATTAAAATAGGAAAATGCAAGGTATATACCAAAAAGAAAATGTGGAAATATTTACAAAAAGGAAAAGAAAGCAATGCTTAGACTAAATCAAGTGTTTGTCAACTAATGTTATGCTCATAATCCCCGACAACGACGCTAAAAACTTGTTACGCTACCGTAAGTGCACGACTATGTGATAAAAGATATCTAATCCACAGGGATTGGGTACAATCACTAGAGACTTAGCACAACGAATTAGTTAAACGATCGAGAGTTGTGAATTTACACACTTAAAGTAAGAGAGAAGAGAATAGAGAGACTAAGAAAAGAGGGTTGGGGAAACTTGGTTTAGGAGAGCGCTCTAGGAGTTCAGTTTCGTTGTGACGCTAATTAACGTACTAATAATTACCCATATCTCATCCTCTATCCTTATGCGCATATAGGAAGCCTAGCTTAATACTGACACTATCCCGTAATGATCGTGTCAATGTGCTATCTTTATTTGTATCCAATGCTACTAAGTAGATGTGGTTATCTAGAAAGTCTGGTTGAAGGGATACCCTTCTCACTAGGGCCCCCGGTCATACGTTCACTAGGGTACACAAGATACCTACTATCATAGGATTAGAAATAGCCCATTAAGCCTAATTCAATGCTTCCTTGTAGAGAATGATCCTCCCTCTCAAGACAATACTCTAGATGTCCGGTTAAAAGGATACCTTTGTCACTAGGGCCTCCGGTCATAAGATCTAGAGCATCCCCTTTGCGGAACAAACAAATCAATACAATCATTCAATTAAACATGAGATCTAGCACAAATACTTCACACACAAATTCAATCAAATAGATACAAGGCATAAACATGTTATACGGATAGGAAATTGGCGAATTCAAAGAGTATACATAAATTACACATCATAACTACTCCCTTAATCCGAGAACAAGGGAACCTACTTTATAACAAAAGGAGATGAATCCAAAGACGTTGAAATTGCAAGGTTAAAAACCAAATCTAAGAAGAAGAGGAAGAAAAGCTTAGCCAAGACGATGAGAGGTCTTCGGATCCAATCCTATGCTTCCGGAGATGAAGGAGAGGGCGAAAACGGTTTTGGATCATCAATCAAAGCGCGAAGAATCAGCAGATCTGGACCAAGTTCGGTCCTCCCAAAGGGAAGACCTTCCTCCCCTTGAAAAGGGGAAAAACTCTCCTTTTATAGAGCAGGGCACAGCCTAGGCATGGGCCGTGTCACGACCGTTCCTTTTGGCACGGCTAGAGCTTGAAGAACCTCTGGAAGAAGCACACGGTCGTGTGCTTTCACATGGTCTGGGCTTGATTGGCCTCTAGACGGGAGACACGATTGTGTAAAACCACACGGCTAGGACTTAACTCTGGAGGACACGGCTGTATGAAACCATACAGCCAGGACTGGGATAAACTCTGGTGAGGGGTGCGATTGTGCCTTTTGGCACTTCCGAGCTCTGCTTGCCCATAGGTGGGTAGACACGGCCATGCCAGGGAGCATAGCCAGGCTCTGTTCTTCTTCTAGGGTTGTTCCACAGCATGTCTTAACTCCGTTCACTCTAGAATTGCATCCTGTCAACAACAAAACGAGCACGAGCAGATCTCCAATAAAAGGAGTAATTATGTTGAAAATATGATAAAGAGGAGTGTAATGGCATAGAACATACTCAAAGAAAACGAATGAATGTGTGTCAAAGTCGGCATAAAAGTGTATGAAATCTATGCACATCATGCAACAATATTCAGGATATTACCCTTTTGGCACTAGCTATTAGCAGACGGCAGACATCATTTGTTTTGTTGATACAAGCTAGCATGTATCTGTTCTTAATTGATGACAATTATACTATGAGTGCTTAATCATACATCTAAAGGCTTACCTTAAAGCCTTAATTTAGTTGCTATTGGAACATTTCTGATTTAGATCTCAGGTCATGGAAGCTAAATGGAATATCCACTTTGATTCAGTTGAAAGTAGGATCATGATAGTAAGGTAGATAAATGAAGCTGATAGCTAATGAAGCACATGTATCTAAGTATATCTAACAACAACCAAGCGTTATCCTACTAGGTGGAGTCATTTAAGTATATCTAAGCGCATTTAAAATGGAACTGAAGAACCCTGGGGTAATAATCTTCTGGGTTTTAGGATCTGCCTATTCAAATGACTTAATTGTAAAATTAGAAAGTTTAATGTAGCATGTGAATGAATTGGCTATATACTTGTAACGTCAAGAGTTTTGATGTAATTTGAAGTCAAGGCTCAACTAAAAAATGATAGTTGATTGATTTGATTGTATTGACATCCATGTAGCTTTCATTCCTTTGTGATGCTTATTATCAATGAGTGAAATTACAATCTTTGTTGGTATCGTGGCATTTACCTCTCCCACCTCCCAACATCATCAGAAAACCATGTCCATTACATCGGTTAGTGACCTAAATTGAAATACCAGCAAGTTTATGGTTATATTATCAATGCATATGTTCACTTGGGAAATACTGATATGTTATTGTTAATGCTTGTCCGATGTTTAGTGTCTGAAGTTCCAGTTGCAATCGTCTATTTTGTTAGTGCATATTCTATGGATCTGCATTCAATTTAAGTTTGGTTAGCTTGGTGGAATTTTTGTATGGTAACTTATCATCCCTTGTCCAGGGTGTTTGATTTATGAGATTTTTTCTGGGATGAAATTATCCAAAACAGAGGAACTTCGGAACACCTCTTTCATTCCAAAGGTTAGCATTGATAACTTGTTATTTGTTGCATTGTAATTTTGAAAACGTTGATTGTTTAATATTTTTACTTAAATCTATCACACCTTTGTACGAACGAAGGTTTACTAAACAACTAGAAAAGGTTATTTGTTGTTCTTTATATTTGAATGCTAAGCTACTATTAAAAGACCACTATAACATGCGTGTTTTTTCATTTTCATCCCATAGTCTCTGCTTCCAGATTACCAGAGGCTTTTGAGTTCCACACCATCTCGCAGACTGAATCCATCAAAGCTTATTGACAACAGTGGTGAGTTCTTTTCTAATTTATATGAACTTGTCTTTTGGGATTAACATCTACTAAATCTAAAATTCAATGCTTAAATAGAAGCTTCCATACTAGAGGGATTCACTTTTATAACTCCTTAAAGAGCATAGGATCACCAAAATATAGTTTTTGTATATGTTAGATACCAACAGCTGCAGGATGGGTCTCTTTCTTATTCATGTCTCATCCTGCCCTCTCTGATGTAATTTATTCAAATCTAAACAGAATGCTGACATTTTTGATAGTGCACATGTACTTTATTTAACATTTCTTAGGGTGGCAAATGGCAAATGCTAATTTTCAAGCTATTTGAAAATTTTTTTTCCATGTTTTGTTCAGCTTCTTTTTCTTGCACTGTTTTTTCCTGAAATTTTCTTGCCAACTAATTTTTTCATTTACTATCTAACCATATTAGTTACAACAATTGACTAGGTTATATTACCTTATACTTTTTTAATCTTCATATTCATATCTTCCTATAAAGAACTTTAGTTAAAGATATGCTAAAATAGACTACATGTTTCAAAGAAAACTAATCTACAATAGCTAACTTACCCCTCCATTGTAAATACTTCAAGAACATATCAAATCAAAATGAGAAAAACATTATTGACATGTTTGAAAACTTCAACATAAAATTATTAATATTTAAGCAAATAGAACAAATTTACAAACAATTTTTAATGCTTTTTTTTCAAATCGGTATTCACAATATAAATGCTAACCTTGTTCAAATAAAAAATTGATAGTGTGAAAATGGTTGCCCAGAAATTGTTTTCAACTGCAGGAGAGAAATGATAATAAGTAAAAAGTTGCCAATAGTTTGGCAAATAAAAATTCGTATATATCCGAATGAATGCATTTTACAGTTTCTTATTTCATTTTTATTTTCACTATATTTGATAAGCACATTAACTTTCTAATTTTCAAGTGATATGAACCTGTACTCAATAAGACTTTTTGTAGGTTGATTTTTGAAAATAATATTGTATATTTATTTTTATGTAATTTTTAAATTCGTTGTATCATGTATGTAGTTAATTATGAAATATAAATTCAGATGACATGATTGGCAAGAAATTGTTCTTGGGTAATCCACTTTGTGGCAGCAAGAACTTGAAAAATTATAGGTAGCTGGCTAGAAAAAATTTAGATATTCTACTTATGTTTTTGACATTTTTTTTGGATTTTTTTGTTTTTCAAATAATGTGAATGCATGTTATAGATACTCATTTTCCTCATCATGCATGATCTTTTCGAAATTGTTTTTCTAAATTTGATGTTCTAACAAAGTCTCTTGTAACAAAACCTTTTGGTCTAGAAGGTTTTTCTGTAAGTCATAGGCAGGGACTCAGATTGTATACTTGGCTGTTTCAGATTTGCAAAAATTGCAATCATCAGCCCCAATCTGGAGGCATTAGTCTCAGGCATTTGGGAAAATGTGCAACTTTCATGGGATCTGTAAGAGAAAAGTAACTGTTGTCATCCTTATAAATAGCTTTTATATTTTTTATTATCACTAACAACCTCCACTCGCTTGTCAAATTTGTTATTTCAATGATTCACTCATTCATTCTATTATGATCTTTTAAATATTTTATTTAAAATCTGCCTCTTTAAAAGGGAAAAGGACTCAGTCTAACCCAATAATTCTTTCTTATTAGAATATTTTCATAATAAGTTGGTGGAGACTATTCAGTTCATGGAGATCTTAAACTTAAAAGACAGTGTTGAGAAAGATTCCTTTTTCCGCAAGCTTCCTAACCTAGCAGAACAGCTTCCTCGCCAGATTGTGCTGAAGAAGGTTTCTGAAATCTGCACTGTCATTTGTTTACACTTTACAGTGTCTTTTATGTTGAACACTTTAAGATATCTGCAAAAGGCTAACCTTATATTTTGGTTTTCTACTCTAGTTGCTTCCGCTGTTGTCTTCTGCGTTGGAATTTGGTTCAGCTGCTGCTCCTGCCTTAACTGCATTGCTGAAAATGGGTTCATGGCTTTCAGCTGAAGAGTTCAATATCAAGGTCAATCTGCCAATGTTATTTTATTTTATTTCACCATCATTCTTCAATTAAAATACATTGTTAAATTTCCACTGTAATGCAGGTATTACCAGCTATTGTGAAGTTGTTTTCCTCAAATGATAGAGCCATTCGAGTTGCACTTCTGCAACACATAGATCAATTTGGAGAGTCATTGTCCTCTCAGATTGTTGATGAGCAAGTATGTTTCCAAGATCAATGTACATTTTATCTCAAAGAAAGTTTTGATTTTTTTTCTAATGGAAAGGAATTTTCTAAACAGTATGTATATGCTAATTAATTGTGGTTGTACTTAATAGGTTTTCCCTCATGTTGCTAATGGTTTTGCTGATACCTCTGCGCTCCTACGTGAATTGACATTGAAGTCTATGCTAGTTTTGGCGCCAAAGGTGTGGACAGAAGTTATCCTTCATCCCCTTTAACTTTGTTTTGGTATCTTTGGAAGTTGGGTCTACTAAGTTCTTACATAAAATATGGTATTCTTGTATGCTAAAATTTCATGTGTTGTTATTCCTCATAGTGTGCATTACTGTTTACTTCAGATTATTTTTGTTTGTAGCTAATATTTTGGTTTAGATATAAAAACATTCCCCTAATGACTCATATTTCATTCGGGATAATCTTTTTCTTATGGTTAGCAAACTAGAGTATACCTTTTGTAGGCACAGCATGACATGCTGCTGATGTTGATTGACACCTCATCTAATCTACTACCTATAGGCATCATCTAGATCTGCATAATCTTAATGAAAAACTATTAAACTGGTTTTTAGAAAAAACATAATGGAAACAATAGTAGCTTTATTAGATAAACTCATTAGCATTTGAAAATCTAGTGCCTTCATTTCAACATTTGCTCATCTTGAACATATTTGTCAAAATCGGTATCGCGTTGTGATTGAATGGTTATATATATATATATATAGAATCTGCCACCTAGCGGCCCCATACGGTTGGCCCCACGACCATATGTGAGGAGGTATAAATCAGGAAGCTATAGTTAGCCAATACGGATAGGTCTTTTTTTCCTCGGTTTTATTGAGATTCGAACCCTTGCCCTATTAAATATAATGGTCATATCAGATCAGTAGGATCAATGAGATTGGAATCTTTAAGAACAAAAAAAAAAGATACTTCATATATGAGATGATAAATTATGTTTCATGATAATAAAAAGATTCATTATGTTTTATCAAATATCATATAATTAACAACATATATTATAAATAAACAACAACAACAACAACCAAGCATTTTCCCACTAGGTGGGGTCGGCTGTATGAATCCTTTTACGCCATTGAGCTCTATCTCCTGTTATATCATCATCTATATTTAAATAAATTTTATCTTGTTTTATTATTGCTAACCAAGTCTTTTTTGGTCTTCCTCTTCCTCGTTTGATATGTATGTTTATCATAGTCTCACGTCGTCTAACTGGAGCATTTATTAGTCGTCTAGTACATGTCCGTACCATCTTAAACGTGTCTCTCTGAGTTTTTCCTCAATAGATGCAACTCCAACTTTCTCTCTAATGCTCTCATTTCTTATTTTATCCATCCTAGTATGTCCACACATCCACCTTAACATCCTCATTTCTGCAACTCTCATTTTCTGCTCATGTGCTCGAGTCATAGCTCAACATTCAGCTCCATATAACATAGCAGATCTAACTGCGGTTTTATAGAACTTACCTTTAAACTGAGGTACTTTACGGTCACATAACATTCGACGCTCCCCTCCATTTCACCCATCCTACTTGTATTCTATGTAAGACATCTCTCTCAATCCCTCCATCATTTTGCAAAAATGATCCTAAATATTTAAATCTCTCGGTTCTGGGCAACTCGTCCTCTCCGATCTTAACAATTGTTTTATTACTTCTAATATTGCTAAACTTAAATTTCATATATTCTGTCTTTAATCTACTAAGCTTAAAACCTTTCCTTTCTAGTGTTTCCCTCCAAGATTCTAGTTTAGCATTTACTCCTTCACGTGTTTCATCTACCAAAATAATATCATCTGCAAACAACATGCACCACGGTACTGTGTCTTGAATGTGCGCAGTGAGTTCGTCCATAATTAATGTAAAAAGATAGGGACTTAAAGTTGATCCTTCATGTAACCCTATCTTTATTGGAAATACTTCAGTTACTCTGCCTGAAGTCTTTACTCATACATATCCTTAATTAGTTCAATATATGTTATGCTAACACCTCTCTTTTCTAAAATTCTCCATATAATTTCTTTTGGGACTCCATCATAAGCTTTTTCTAAGTCAATGAATACCATGTGTAGATTTTATTTTTGCTCCCGATATTTTTCAATTAATTGTCTAAGAAGATGTATAGCTTCTATTGTCGACCTTCCAGACATGAACCCAAATTGATTTTCTGTGTCTCTTTCCTTAATCTTTTTTCTATTACTTTTTCCCAAAGTTTCATAGTATGACTCATTAGTTTAATACCCCTATAGTTTGCACAATTTTGTACGTCTCCCTTATTCTTATATAAGGGAACTAGAGTACTTATCCTCCATTGATCAGACATTTTTTTCGTTTTCAATATCATGTTAAATGATTTTGTAAACCATTCAATACCTTGTTTCCCTAAGCACTTCCATACCTCTATCGGAATATCATCTGGTCCAACGGCTTTTCCATTGTGCATCTCATTTAAAGTTTGTTTTACTTCTGAAGTTTAAATTCTATGATAAAAATTAAAATTTCAATACTACCTACTTAAATTATTCCTAAGTTAAGTTGGTCACCTAAACCTTCATTGAAAAGTTGATGAAAATACCTCTTCCACCGCTCTTTTATTTCTCCATCATTTGCTAATACCCTATTACATTCATCTTTAATACATTTTATTTGGTTAAGATCTTTTGTTTTCCTTTCTCTCACTTTAGCTATTCTATAAATGTTTCTTTCCCCTTCTTTTGTATCCAATTTTGATATAACCGTTCAAAATTTTCATTTTTTTGCTTCACTCACTACTTTCTTAGTTTCTTTCTTGGCTATTGTATATTTTTTTTAAGTTTTCCTCGTTCTTACAAATATATAATTCCTTATAAGCTACTCGTTTTTCCTTCACTTTCTCTTGTACTTTCTCATTCTATCACCAAGAATCTTTACTTAGTGGTGCATGTCCCTCAGTACACTCTTAGCTACTATTTTCAACTTTGATACCATCTTATCCCATGTTGTATTAGAGTCATCGTATATTTCACCTAATTCTTGTACTTCTACCTTCTCCTTAAATATATTTTGCTTTCTATCCTTTAACTTCCACCACTTAATTCTAGGAATTGTATATATTTTCTTTCTATTGATACTATGTTTGAGGCGTATATCCAACACTATTACCCTATGTTGGGTAGTTAAGTTTTCTCCGGGGATGACTTTACAATCTTTACAAATCTTTCTATTCTTCTTCCTAACCATAAGAAAATCAATTTGCGATTTATTATTCCCACTTTTGAATGTGACCAAGTGTTCTTCTCTTTTCTTAAAAAACGTATTAACTAATATAAGGTCATATGCTATTGCAAAATCTAATATAGTTTTCCCTTCCTCATTCCTCGTTCCAAACCCATAATTCCCATGCACTCTCTCATATTCCTCATTTTTCACTCCGATACGCCCATTTAGATCACCTCCTATTAAAATCATTTCATATGGTGGAATATTTTATAATATTTCATCTAAGTCCTCCCAAAACCTTGATTTGGTAGCTTCATCTAATCCTACCTGTGGTACATATACGCTAATTATGTTCATAGTTTTTTCGCCACTATTATATTAAGGGCTATAATTCTATCCCTTTTTCTAACTACTCCTACAACTTCATCCTTTAACAAACTATCTACAATAATGCCCACTCCATTTCTTGCTTTACTCTTTCCAGTGTACCATAACTTAAAACCCGAGTTCTCTATCATCTTTACCTTCTCGCCTGTCCATTTTGTCTCTTGTACACACAAAATACTAATTCTTCTCCTAATCATCATATCTACTACCTCTATTGATTTACCAGTGAGAGTTCCTATGTTCCATGTTCCAAATCTTAGATTATTAGGTTTCCTATCATATTTGTTCTTATCCAACCTATGGTGTGAGAACTCTTGCCTATTTAACACTACACCCAAGTTCTCATGGAGATGTAGCGGTCCTTGCGGACCCTGTAACGCGAACTCTTATATATTTAGCACTACACCCGGGTTCTAGAGATGTAGCGGTCCTTGCCGAGACGTTACAGTCGGACCCTGCAACACGTTCTTCCGAGGAACAACCTAGCATTAGCACAATAGTTTAATGGATTCATTCATTGAATATTTGCCATAGTTTGATGCTGGCTGGCAACCTAACGCAATCCTCCTCCTTTATCTGGGCTTGGGACCGGCCATGATCGGTCGTCATGCGCGGAGTTTATAAATAATAAACATAGAATTAATTTAGAAAAATTAGTAATACACAGGATAATATCACAATATTGCTAGTCATATTATTATCATTATCAGGCTTTGCCAATACTTTTTCAACTTGGGTGATCAATATTAGTGTCATTCGATCTTGACAACCATGCTCTTGAAATTAGAGTCAAGATAATCAAACTAAAGTATAAATGTAGAAAGTCAATATGAATATCATCAATGCAACCTACTCTATAGTTGCATAATTGATATCTGAATCAACTAATCAAAATATCTAGTCGCAGCCTATCTGATAGCGAGCATTGATATGATCTGAATTGGTAGTAAAAATTCAAAAATAATAACAATAACAATAACAATGTAACTTCTTCAATGTATGAGAAAAAAATGAAAGTTTAAAAACATAAAACCCGAAACATTATGCTTCATTAAATGTTAAGAATGCTTTAGTGATATAAGAAATTAAGAAACATAAATATCACATTTCACCTAATCAAAGAAAATACAACTTCTTCCTAAATTCTGACCAAAAATTGGTTTTTGATAGATAAATAGAATTTTAATGGTTTCTCATTAAACTTCATCTTATTTGCCTTTGTCATTTTTCAAAGATATTAAAATCCTATCTCCCTTTTTATGTCATTACTTAATGGAAATTTCATATGAAATTAAACACGTTATCACTTGCTGCAATTGATAGGTTTATTAAATTTTGGTTTATAATATGATTATTATTAAACAGAAATTCTTTGAGAATATTCATATATAAGTGTCAAAAAAATATTTAATTATTTATATTACAAAATGTTGTTATTATATTATTTTTCATACAATTAATAATTTGATTAATGGCATAAGATTTTTTTCTAATTATATTAAACTAGAAGATACAATGATTAGACATTATTAATGACCAAAATGCTACACTAATATTAATTAGTTTAGAGTATTTATCTAATAGTTAATCTAGTTATATTTATTATTATAAAGATGCCAAATTAGAAATTATAAATTCTAAAATGAAATGATAATTTCCAATTTGTTAATGAATAAGCATAAAGTTATATTGGGTGTTAGGAGTATTGTATCAAACTATTATTTAAAAATTAAACTATCAGTTCATAATATAATCATATTTGTGCATCAGAATAATAGTGAAGTTATCTAATTATATTAAACTAGATTAAAATATAATTATTAAATTTATTATTAATTGTTAGATTTTCTTATTAAGAATTGGGGGTATCAAGTTGTCACCTATTAAGCAATTTATAATTACTAGAGAGCTAATTTATAGATGTAAACATACTACTAATTTATTAAAACCTACACCTGAATTTTAGTTTACTGGCTTGACCAACCCCACCTGCCAACAGTAGTGCATGCATGTTAGGAAGAGGAAGGCTTAGGTGTGTCTTCCCTCTTTCGTCATTTATCATTCTCCAAAGCTTACAAGTTCCAGTCCAACTGTAAGGTCAGTATATGACCCTTGAAAGCCCGCTACTTAGAGAAGTCTTCTCAGCCTTGCTTGTCCTTCACCTAACCTCATTGCTTCTACCTTCTCTGCCCGTTTTTCTATTGATTTTTTTTTTTTTATTTCTGTTGATTCCTACCTATTCTTGCTAATTTTGTATGTTGCCTTGGTCCTTACTTCAAATTCTCTTGGTAATATGTGAGTTTTTGTAAGGTCTCAACAAATTGGATCAGATTTTACCAATCGTGATCCAACTCAGCCAATTTGTAATAGATTTTCAAAATATGTCTAACCTGCTCATCAAGCTGAATGTGGTTGTCGAACTACCAACAGTTGCAAAGAAAATACAATTAATGTAACCTTGTAATTAGTAGAAAATAGAAATTCTAACAATAACACTAATGATAAAGTGATGACTAACTCTAACATATGCATTACAGTTTAACCAAAATGTAACCCATCTATGTAAGTGCATGATCAACAAAACAAAACAAAAATTCAGTCTCGCAGACATAAGTGCATGACTGTATTGCCACAATGAACTAATATATGCCACAATGATAAAATATTGAGTGATAGTAGATCACAAATTAGGTTTTCTCCCAATGCTACCTTATAGTGTCAGCTCTCTTTCAACAAGGGTATGACTGGATGCTCAACAATCTGAAAGTAGTAAAAGATTTTGCCCTAACCTCAAATCTGAGAATGGCCAAGGATCCTACGTCCAATCACAATACTCCCATAGAAATTGAATCACCCAATACCTGCTAGCATTCATCATCAACCAAATAAATACACAACCATTCACCCCTAAGGTCCAATCCTAAATCAACCTTGATTGCCCGAGCTCAACATTGTTGCTCCTTTGGTAATAGAAGCTCATATAAATCCAGTCAAACAATTAATAATTTTTATTTCAAGCATATGATCGTCAACTGGGTTTGTCCTAACTAGTAACTGAATACTTTGCCCCAACTAGTAACTGAATACTTTGTCCCAACTATTGGGTTGGCTATATGAATCTTGTCCCTCCATTCAACTTTATGCATGAAGCTAGTTTTTTATAATTATTTATTATTATGATTATTATTTTCTGTCATTTAGACCATATTAAACTCTAGATAATAACATAATGACAGGGTTGAAGTTGTAAGCTAAAGGAAAACCAATTATCTTTTTTGCTTCACGTTACTCGTGTTCATTAATAAAGACTTGGAAGTGAGGGACTGGAGAGGCCATAAGAAAAATTAATGAACTCAAGGAATATATGATTAAGATACTAGCCGACCAAAAAACAAGGAGCCTGCAGACCCCTGGTTAATGGAACTAACAATAATTGAAAGCGAGAAATTAGAACTTATTGATGAACTTAACTTATTAGTTATTTCTTGTAAAAATTGAGAAATACAAAAATTTACATGACTGCTTACAGTGGTGTTGAGATGGTTGGCTAGGGGTGCCTGAAGGAGGGCTGTGTTTAGGTAGTCTGTCTTACTAAGTTTCTGAAGTATGGCTAAAGGTTGGAGATGATCTGACTATGAAACAAACAAACAAACAAAATTTGAAAATAATAGTGATATTGCCCAATTTATTTGTCTAGTTATTGCGTGCAGTACCTCATCAAGCACCAGAAGTTGAATCATGTTATTCTTCTGATGGATGCACATATGGTTCTGGATTGACGTTTCTATTGCACGTGCTCAGTTTTTCTTTTATACTCCGCAAAAAAAATAATTTACAAAATTTCAGGTTATAAGAAATTGGACCCTTTTTTTTATTGCAGTTCACTTCATAAATTATGATGGTTTGATTTTTTATATTGATAAAATTTTCTGAACAACAGATCATTTCATGTTGTCCTATCAGTTTGACAGTTTGATTGTCCCTGACCTATAAATCATTAATCTGATTGCAGTTGTCTCAGCGTACAATGTCAGGATCTTTGTTGAAGCATCTATCCAAATTACAGGTATGTTTAAGTTTGTGTTTAAGTTAAAGGAATCTTTGAATGTCTTTAGGATCTAGAATTATATTTTCTCTCACATGTAGCATCATGGCAAATGGAGTTTAGCTGAAGATTTTTTTGCTTGATAATCTGAATTAACTACATGGATTATATTGTTGGCAGGTGGATGAAGAACCTGCTATTCGAACGAATACTACAATCCTTCTGGGAAATATTGCTAGCTACCTAAATGATGCGGTTTGTCTTGATTTCATTTTGTTTTCTTTTAACCTGTTCTCCTTTAGTTGTTAAGTCTGCATCAAAATGTGTCACATTCTGTTTAAATGAAAATGACTTTAGAGAGTTTTAGAATCCTTTATGCTTATTAAATTTACATACCAACGAGTATGTGCAATATCTTGTGCTTATAGGTTCATTAACAATGCATACTAAAAGTGCCATGCCTCATGCAGACAAGAAAGAGAGTGCTAATTAATGCATTTACTGTTCGTGCTTTGAGGGATACTTTTTCTCCAGCTCGTGCTGCAGGCATGTGAACTTTTACAGAGGTTTATGTCTGTATCTTAGTACCTTTCTGTCTTAGTTATTCTAGAATTTATTGTTTTTTTAACTAGATTATTGCATTATTTAACCCTGAAGATGGATGCACTTGCAATTGTCCATATGCAATCTTATACTTGCTTGTATGTGACAGGAATCATGGCTTTGAGTGCAACTGTTTCATACTATGACATGACAGAGATTGCTACACGAATACTTCCTAATTTGGTTGTCTTAACAATTGATCCAGATGGGTGAGCGCATTAGCACTTTTTTGTGCAGATTTCCATGCTTTTTTGCAAACTGCATGGACTCAGTTTGTTTGTTCATTAGTGTCTTTGGGTACTACCTCTAGTTATGATCATTATATATTTTGGTTATCAAAGTTTCTCAAAGAACAATAACCTGAGATAGTGAAAAGGGAAATGGTGTAAAATAGTCTAATATGTGAGTGTATTGGTCTGAGATTTAAGTTTAAAATTTGTATCTGCCAAACCTGAAGCATGACATATATAACCAACTCATGTCTTCCAATTGCAGAGACCTTAACCACTAATATGATCCATCATTATACTTGTCATGCATTTATAAATCATTATGGGTGTAATATTCACAAATGCTACTTAGTACTGTTCAAAGATGGATTCATATGATTTTGTGTTTTGATACAAGATTACTACAACTAGTATTAGTATTGTTAGAAATATAAATGTATGAAATTAATTATTTTCTTAATAACTGGAGAGATGGAGCCTAGAGAAACTAACCTAGGAGAGTACTCCCTACTTCCTAAAGAGAGCCTCCAAGTTGATTTTTTTCCCTAGTGCTCTTGCTGCTGGTGTCTTTGCCACTTGTCTCCCTCTGCTCTCTCATCTCCAACCAACTCCATCTGTCCAGTCTCAGTTTCCGTCTCCATCTACAACTCTGAGCCAACTGCCCAGAGATCCTCCACTGGCAGCAATGAGACCGATGATGGTGTGACGAGGAGCGACAGAGCAAGAGGGAGGAAGAAGAAGAAGAGCGGCAGTTGCGGGAAGGAGGAGGAAGAAGAGGATTTTTCATTCGTTAAGTGGGGGAGGGAATCTTGTTTTGGAAAAAAAAAACAACCTGGGACCTCTTTAGTAATTTTACTGGTTAGTAGGGAATATGCCTCAGTTTGCCCCAATTATTGATATGCTTATTGTTTTTTCCCATCTTCTACATACAGAAAAAACCATTAATACAACAATGTTCACCAACTGCTGAATCTACATGAAAGCAAAATAGTTAATACAGAAAAAACTTGCTGTTTTTTCTTTACTTTAATTGTTTTGTTTGCTTCAGTGAGGTGAGGACAAAGGCATTTGAAGCTATTGATCAGTTTATGCTTATTGCAAAGCAACATCATGAAAAGGTGTGTTGGTGGACAAAACTCTTAAAATTGAGTTTTTTGGTTCTCATGAATGTGTTGCTAATGAAGGGGAGCCTTGGCGCAACGGTAAAGTTGTTGCCATGTGACCAAAAGGTCACGGGTTCGAATCCTGGAAACAGCCTCTTGCAAAAAGCAGGGTAAGGCTGCGTACAATGGATCCTTCTCCGGGACCCCGCATAACGGGAGCTTCGTGCACCGGGCTGCCCTTTTTTTTTTTTATGAATGTGTTGCTAATGCTAAGTGGCCTTTTCTTACATTTAAATATTTTTAACTTACTCGAAGTCACAATATACCTAGTTGGTTCAATTAATGCATGATGCGGTTGATCAAGTTTTACAGTCAAAATACCATTAATGCTGAGCACTAAATGATAGATAAATTTCTGCCTTTCTTACTTGGATGAACATCCTTTTTTAGTAATTTTTCAACAAGATATGTACAAATAACATCTAGCTTAGGTTTGTACCTGTTAATGATTATCTATCTGTCACAGGCACAGCCTTGGTACATGGATCTATTTTCCATGTGCATGGGGTTTCTATAACTTCAGCTTTATTCTGTCTTTTCTTTTATGTAGCTTGTCACTGGAGAAACAAATGAGAGTGGACTTTCTGGAATACCTTCAGTGAGCGGCAATTCTAGTTTACTGGGGTGAGTTTTTGTTCCTAGATTATACTCTGAAATCATGACTGTTTTCTTGTCTATTTGTAAAATAAAAAGATTGTTTTCTTGAACAAGATGTGCTATAAGGTTAAACATTTTTCACAGATTTGAGGTATTTGGGAGTCGCCTTTTGATTGAAATAGATCTTTCTCATTTTGTTATACTACCATACAACACAAATAAACTGGAGAAGCTTCTTATTAGTATGTAATCTGTCTAATGATCATGCAGTGCCAATGTGGCGTAAAGCAAGCTTATGACTATTCTTATCCTCGTTCCCATTATTGCTTGCACTATAAGCGATTTCTATTATCAGGAGGCATGCATAAGTAACATGGGTACCAGCATGTGATGTTTATTATATCGATCATATATTCTCTTTCTGGTATGCGAGTATTCTTCTACCAAGACAATTATTTCGAACAAACTTATGCAGGTGGGCTATGAGTTCCTTAGCATCAAAAGGAAAAGCCTCTGAACATGGTTCCCTTGCATTGGCAAATGCCAGTACAACACCGGTTCTGGTAACTTCAAATAGTAGCTCTGGTATGTTTCAGTTATCTATTTTACCTTGGTTCTATAATTGCTTAACCAGTACAACATGGTTCTATAATGGCGTAAAAGGATTCATACAGCCGACCCCACCTAGTGGGAAAAGGCTTGGTTGTTGTTGTTGTTGTTGTTGTTAGTTTTGTTGGAAATAATTTGTGGATCTTCCATTTAAACTGAAAAACTGATCCAAACCAAATAGCTATTTTTTGGTTTGGTTTGATTCTCTACCAAATATTTTTCTTTGAGTTCTGATTAATTGAAGCATTTTAAAGTTTTGTTTTGGTTTCAGTTAGGTTATTGGAAAACCGTTATTCATCATGGAGTTTTAATTTAAACAACCCAAGGTTTCTAAACTTTATTGTGAAAATGACACGATATGTTAATTTAATACTTATTATTTGGAATAAAATTTTTGGCTAGTAAACATTTGTAATTTCATATTAAAATTCAAAAAAAAAAAAACACACAATGTTTAATTGCAAATTTGGTTCAACTGAACTAAACCAATACTTTTGGTTCAGTTGCAATTGAGTCTACGTGCTAGTTCAGTTTGGTTCTTCAATGTTAGAAAAATTAGTTTTATTCAACTGGTTTGGTTTGAACCGAATGGAAATCCCTAAGTACTTGTGCTAATACTAATTGCTATTATTATGGTAAAAAATGCTTTAATAACTTGAGGAACAAATAATGCCAATCTTTTTTTTATAAGAAAAATATCATATCATAGATCAAGAGTACAAAAAATGATTGCCACAAAGAGTACAAAAAATGGTCTATAGTGGATACTTATGTCTGACACAACATCATATCATAGAACATCCCTAAAGACTTGCATATATACTCCAAAAAATCCTCTCAATATTCAATTGTTCATACTCAAAAACACATTTATTTCTCAAGTCCCGAAGTCTTCTCATTATCTCCTGCATTAGAAAAATCTCTTCCAACAGTGTCCCAAGATTGCTTAAAAAACCAAGACCCATAGCCATCTGAACTGGGCCACGCTGATCTCCTTTTTGGGAGATAAAATATAAATGATCATCGGATGCAATTTTATCAGGGCGATGAATGATGGTGTCAAGATCGAAGGTAATGTCGTCATATTTTATAAAAATCTGACCATTATCAATACTCTCCCTACTGCAGGAGCAGCTTCTGCTATTCATGAATTTGATCTTGATGAAGATGAGTATTTACAGATCAAAGAAATTGTATATTATTCTATTGGGACGTCCTCAGGGACTTTCACTGAAAAATTTGGCCCATTATTAAAGGAGTTACAGGATCAAGGTTTTATAGGGGAAAATCCTCTACAGCATTGGTCCAAAAACAAGGTTCTATGCTACTTGGATATTAAGAACCCTGATTTTATCATAGAAGATCGGCCCATCAAGCATCTAACTCCTAATCAGAAGGCGGCCTTTACAAAGCATATTGAGGCCTTATTAAAGTTAAAAATTATCAGGCCCAGCAAGAGTCGTCACAGGACGACTGCTATCATAGTTAACTTCGGAACAACAATAGACCCTGCAACCGGGAAAGAAGTGAAAGGAAAAGAGCGTATGGTATTTAACTACAAAAGGCTAAATGACCTCACCAACAAAGATCAATATAGTCTACCTGGAATCAATACCATCCTCTAAAAGGTCAGTACCAGTACCATTTACTCCAAATTTGATCTAAAGAGCGGTTTTCATCAGGTTGCAATGCATCCTGACTCGATCGAATGGACCGCGTTTTGGGTGCCTGATGGCTTGTTTGAATGGCTTGTTATGCCATTCGGATTAAAAAATGCACCAGCCATCTTCCAAAGAAAAATGGATAACTGCTTCCGTGGAACAGAAGAATTTATTGCTGTATATATAGATGACATCCTGATATTCTCAAAGAATGAAGCTGAATAATACAGCTCCAACAACGGGCAGCGATTCAGGCAACAAATGCCTTACAACAGTTACGAATACTGCACTCACTCAAGCTACGAGAGTGGTAGCATCTCAGCACCAAAGATAATTGGTGGTCCGGGTGGCACCCTATCATTAGGCAAGTAGACCACCAGCTGGAACAAGCTGCCAACCTACTAAGTGATGTAGTGTGAAGAATGAATAACTTTAAAGTTTGAAGTGACCGGGAATCTTTACTTTATAAAAAAGTAATATGAACGTGTCCTACTTTATGTAAAGTATGAGCTGTAAAGAATAAGCACTAAGCAAACGTCGCACTAGGCGATGTCTCTAATACCTCACGAGATTCGATCTTATCTGAGATAAAGGTATCTTGACGATGGGCCCCTCAGAGCACCCGGAGAACCTTTTTCATCTCTATTTAAGACCAGCCTCATTCCTTTGCAAGACATTCAAGCTTACTTGAGCCTTACTTAGGAGATCTGAGTCCGAGTCCTGTAATCAGTTTGAAGTTTATAATAAGAAGAATCTGCTTTTGAGTAAGTTCTAGACCTCATTTGCTTATCTCTTTTATTTAAAACTTGTTGTTCTCGATCCGCAGCTACATTACCTACCTTCTTAGGCCCTCGCTTGGTATCAGAGCTTGGAACAATTTTTCTTAAATTGATAAAAGAACAAGTCTTACCTTGGCATTAAAGGCAATCGGTCTTGATAAGCCCAAGCAAACACTTGTGTGAATCAAGATAAGAAAAACGCCTTCTCTTACACTTGTGGGACTCTTGTTTTATGAGTAATTTTGTTATTACTAAAAATACTGCATTCTATCGTGACGCCTTGCAAGCCACTGAACCTATAGAATCACCTGCTGTAGGTTTTGTTAAACCCAGTGATTATCAAAACTCATCTTCCGTACTCTCCACTATTATTAAACAAAATAACACCCAGATTTAGTTACTCTCCCAAATCGCTGAAAGCCTGAAAGATATTCAGTCCGATATCAAGACAATCCTAGAAATGGGTAAGCTAAAAGGTTCATCCACATTACCAGACGACCTAATCCAAAAACTCCAAAATCTATCATTAGGACGTCCTGATAAACCTAAAGAGGTATTAGATAAGCTTAGAGTTTTCCAAGATCCCAATAAATTACTAAAACAGGAACAGGCGAAACTCAAGAAGTGATGGAACACCAGCAGTCCACTCAAGCCATTTCTTCAACTACCAACCCCCTATTTGAAGATTAAATACGGGAGTATAGGCGAAATCAAAGAAAGCTCTACAACACCTGCAGAGCGGCACAAAGACTTGGCAGAAGACTAACGGGAAGAGCTTTACCAACCTACATGCTGGAACAACAACTAGATCCTCAAGCTCAACTGCAAACACCCATGACTGAAAGAGCCTCACTAGTACATGTTGAAGTACTATATCACTCAAGAAGAGATTATGAGCATCACCGAGTATATACGCATAGATCTGAAGAACCTTTGTTGGTAATCAATTCTAACCAAGTTGATAGAAATTTCATCCAGGAAGAAAGCTTCCTGCAACTACGCAGAAGCATAATGCAATATGTTCATATTGGAATTCTCCAAGTAAGAATCCAAACCCTACACCGACAAGAAGAAGGTGTCCTTGCACTTATTGTCTTTCGGGACAATCAATGGCTTGGAGATCAAGCAATCTTGGCAACTATAGAAGTAGACCTAACTAGGGGTAGTCAGATGGTATATGTTTCTCTTGACATAATGATAACTATTAATGATTTCTACAGGAATATACAAATCTCTTTATTAATAAGAGGTTATGATCAATGGCGAAATGGGGAGGTCAACCTTCTTATCACAAGAGGAATGGTCGGAAGATTATCTAATACCCCCAATGTTGGCTTTGCATATGAAATCCAAGGAGTGGTCGACTATATCTTGCAAGTCATGGGGTAAACGCCTTACCAGAAAGGAGATACCCAATAACACCCTTATTGGGGCTTGATTGGGTAAGGCGGCCAACACAAGTATGCATTCCAATGCAACCAATGGAGGTAAACAGCCACAATCTCATTGATGACAGAATTTCAATTAGTTTTTCTAACTATACTACAGTAAGAGATTGTACACTGGAAGATGAAGAAGAAAGGGAACTTATTGCCGTTCTCACAAAAATAAGTTATGAAGAAAGTTATACTACCCCAACAGAAAAACATCCTGCAATTGATGTTAATATTGATTATGAAGAAGACCCTAATGGAATTATTGCATCATCTGAAGCATATCCCTATATTCTTGTTCATCGGCTCTCTAGCACATCGACTATGTTAAAACCAAAATCATCAGGAGCTGCTGGTCTTGATTTAGCAGCTGATAAAACTATTATTATAGAGCCCAGAGGGCGAGCCTTAGTTTCTACTAGGCTCAGCTTAGAAATTCCCTAGGTAACCTATGGCCGTATGGCAACTCGCTCCAGTGCAGCATGAAATCTTGGCCTAGATGTTGGAGCCGGAGTTATTGATAGTGACTACAGGGGAGAAATTATAATTATGATATTTAATCATTCTGATGAAAGAGTAATTATTGTAGAAGGAACTGCTGTCGCTCAAATAATATTTGAACAAATTATTCATCCAGATGTTTATGAAGTTCCACAATTGTCAGCAACTTCGTGGGGAACTAATGGCTTTGGATCAACTGATGCATTACTTAAGTCCCTCATTCTACACAACATAAGCCAAACTGGGATATATTCCTTCCAAAAGAAAAACATGCGTTATCCATGTTTTTTGAGGAATCACCACCTTTTCTGGAATATCCATCAGAAGACCTTGCAGGGACTACAAGCCCATGGGCCTCTGTACCCTGGTCCAAGGACTCTTCTATGGAAATTTTGGAAGAGGAGGAGGACCTCGCATACATCTAGTATTTGGCACAATTATCTGCTCAATAGGACACTGTATGGGACAAATATAGTGATGATGAGGAATGGGAAAATCCATTTGCCCAACAATTAATTGCTATCGGACAAGAGATGCCCTATCCAACACTAAGGCAATTGTCTACGATGAATTTACCAGAACTAGAACAACAACAAGTATATTCAACAAGCATTGTGATTTCTCCATATCACCCCCCTAATGATACCACTATGGGACCACTAGGCTACCCACCAGCAATACGAGAGCCAGACCCATCCCATGTTGAACCCATCCAACCAACTTTTCCAAAAGAAGGTACTAAGTTGCGAGGGGAAATTAATAATGAAATGTGGAGCTTACCATCAGCCCAACAACAAGGAGGCGCTATATTCGTAATACCTGAACAATTTGGCTTATTTCATGATGTCTTCTCTAAATGGTAATCTATAACTCTGAATCATGTGGCAGCACAAGGATTTACTGACCCCAATAAGAAAATTGAATACATGGAAAATTTATTAGGGGAAATTGAAAAACTAGCTTGGGTACAATGGCGGATGACTTATCCCACTGAGTATGAAACCCTTATCCAAGGTGCAGAAGGAAGACGTGAGACCCAAAATATTATTTCCCAAATGAGGAGGGTATTCTCATCAGAAGATCTTACTCAAGGCTCTACCGTCATACACGACGAAGCACATCGAAGCCTGGAAAAATTATCATATGAAAACGTCAAGAATATAGTTCAATACATGAACGACTACATGAGGTTAGCTTCTAAAACTGGTAGACTTTATACAGGACCTGAATTATCTGAGAAATTTTGATTTAAAATGCTCGGTGATCTTGGTGCCAGAATAAAAACAGCTTTTGAAGCAAAATATACTGGTTTAACAATAGGCGTTATCCCAAGAGTACTATTCGCCTATAAGTTCTTAGAGCAAGAATACAAAGACGCTGCCTTCAAAAGATCGTTAAAGGACCTTTCATTTTGTAGTCAAATACCTATACCAGGTATTACAAAAACCAAAGACAGAAAAAGTTCGGCCTTCGGAAAAGTAAAACATATAAAGGCAAACCGCATGACACTTATGCGCGTATTGAGAAGTGAAAACACTTACTAAAAAATAAAAAATATAAGTGTTATCTCTACGGTCAAGAAGAGCACTTTGCAAGAGATTGCCCTAATGACAAAAGAAGCTCTAAACGAGTAGCTATGTTTGAACAGCTGGATCTTCCCGATGACTGTGATATACTGTCAGTCCAAGAAGGGGAGGACCAAAGTGATGCGATTTTCAGCATCTCTGAAAGGGAGGAAGACACAGGAGATCTACGAAGGTCAATTCAAACCCTTACAATGTTTGAAAATCTTTTTATGCTTGGATAAATTGATGGAGGATATAGACCCCAAATAAAGGTTACTGATGAGTAGTATAATTGCCAACATGAGTGGCAAGCTAATGATAATATTTTTCCTCCACAACCAACAATATGCATTGGATGCAAAAGAGACTCTAAAAAGAGCCAGAATACACTGCTCAAAGTGTTTAGTCACTTCATGTAATTTATGTGACCCTTATTACTTCGAAAAAAAAAGGTACCGGTTCTACCTGCTACTCCTGCACCATTCTTTCCTAACAAACTTTTACAAGAACAACAAAAATATATTTCTTGGTGTGATGCTAAAATAGAACGACTCTAGAAAGAAGTTTCCTACTACAAAGAACTTTATGAGCAATTAATATCGGAAAAGGATCTTCAAAAGGATTATGAGAAGTTAAACCAAGATGTAGTCATAACATCAGAGGAGAAGCTGCTAATATGTTATACTCGGAAATAACTGAGAAAGTATCCTCAGCAGAAAAAGGCCCTCGACTGGTGAAAAACATGCTATACAATCTACATGTGGAAATGGAAATTCTTGGAATCCCAAAATTTTCATTAAAAGCAATATTAGATACAGGGGCAACCACATGTTGTGTGGATCAAAACTCTGTTCCAAAAGAGGCACCGGAGGAAAACACTTTCCTAGTTCATTTTAGTGGGATAAATTCCCAACAAACAGCAAAGTTTAAAATCAAGTCCGGAAGAATGATGATTGGGGACAATCATTTTCATATTCCATATACATATAGTTTCCCTATGATTCTGGGAGGTAAAATACAAATGATCATCGGATGCAATTTTATCAGGGCGATGAATGGTGGTGTCAAGATTGAAGGTAATGTCGTCACATTTTATAAAAACCTGACCATTATCAATACTCTCCCTACTACAGGAGCAACTTCTGCTATTCAAGAACTTGATCTTGATGAAGATGAGTATTTATAGTCAAAGAAATTGTATATTATTCTATTGGGGCGTCCTCAGGGACTTTCACTGAAAAATTTGGCCCATTATTAAAGGAGTTACAGGATCAAGGTATTATAGGGGAAAATCCTCTACAACATTGGTCCAAAAACAACGTGATTTTCCAGTTCTAACTGGTCTATTTTGAACTTGGCTTCCTCCAGTTCAGCATCTCCTTCCAGTTTGACTGCTTGGAGTTCCCTTTCAAATTTCTCCTTGCAGTATGCTAACTCATCCTTCAACCTTTGGATTTCCTCCTCGCACCATCCAATATAATGTTGCTGTTCCTGGATTAGAGATCAAGGATTATATGGGTTAGCATTAACTTTGGCTACTGGTACCTTGATATCAAAATAATTAGGGCCACACTGTCCACATGCTGCAATGTTACATTTTGGGCAGTAAATTCGCCATTTGTTCATCGCCTCTCTTTTGCATGTGTGGCATTTGGTGACTTGTTGAAGTATTTCTTCATTAAATTGCCAAGTATGCTGGCAATTGTGTTTCTCCTCTGATACCTTCACTAATGGTTGCCAACCTCCTTCCTTGCCAAGCCAGTATGTCCTGCTTTCTTCATGCAAGACCATTATATATTCTTTTAATAGTAAAGAATTCATACCATGGCTAAGCTGCAGGGCCTCCTCATTTTCTGAGATACTATAGATTGCATCGCTGACTGGTTCTCCTTCATGAACTGATAGAATGTCATGGTCTTCTGGGATATCTAGTCCTTCGAACATGGCAACTCTTTTTATATTTCTTTTCTCACTGGGGCAGTCTCGAGCAAAATGACCTTCCTCACCGCATAAAAAGCATTTGCATTTCTTTGTTGCTAGGAGATGCTTCCTCTTCTCTACTCGAGCATGAGAACTGTGAGGCTTGCCCTTATAGGTTGTAGATTTTCGTGCCCAAATTTCTTCTTTTCGTGCCCAAAGGGATAGGGATCTCTTTGCAAAAGGATAAATCTTTGAGGGACCTGCTGAATGCAGCCTTTTTGCATTCTTCTTCAAGGTATTTGTATGTAAATAGTACTCTGGGGTGTACTCCCACCTGACTTCCTTTGTATTTGTCATCGAATAATACCTTGATTCTTGTACCTAGATCTCCAGGTAGCTTGATCCAGAATTTCTCAGATAATTCTGAGCTTGTAAATAATTTTCCTGTCTTGGCTGCAAGACGTAAGTATTCATTCATAAATTGATTAATGTCTTTGATATTAGAACAACTTATCCTTTCCAAGTCGCGGTAGGCTTCATCTTGCATTGCCGTTGAGCCTTGGTAGGGATCTTCTAAGGTGAATACTCTTCTGATTTGTGACAAGATGTTTTGAGTACCTTCCGCTCCATCTGATGCATTTAGAATTTCCTGGTACTCATTTAAATAACTCATCCTCCATTGTATCCAGGTGAGTTTCTCTGTTTCGCCCAATAGATTTTCTATAAATTTAGCTTTCTCTTTTCCGCTGGAGAATGATTGCATGGCCACCAGATTTTTGGTGATACTTTCCCATCTCATGAATGTTTCATCGAACAATCCTAACTGTGTTGGGATTATAAAGATAGCACCCGTCTGATGCTGGACTGATGGTAGTGTCCATTGCCCTGAATAATCTCTTGACTTGAATGGGCCTTTTCTTGATGGTCCTGGGCCTTCAAAGTCTGGGCGGTGGGCTGGTGGTGGTGGTGCTGCTGCTGTTGGTGGATAACCTACAGGACCCATGGCAGTGTCCTGTGGAGGCCTGCATTCTGAAATTGCTGAGGAAGAGGCTAATAGCTCCTCCAGGTGACTAATTTGGGGGTAGTCCATATCCCAAATGGGCTCATCAATTCCTGCAGCAATGATTTTGATTGAAATTTGAATTTGAATTACCTCCACCACCTTCTGTTGCGAAAGGGTTAATAAATTCCTCTGATGAAGAATTATCTTGATTGGGAGACGAGTTTTGCTGAATAATATATTCTAAATAGTCAAAATAATCATCCTCTTCATCTTCATCATTGGTTTCCAGATCAAATTCGAAGTAGGCGATATATTCTGAATCTGCAGGAGGGCATAAGAATGGTAGTACATCTTGCAAGGATGGTTCTTTTTGACGTCCTTGCTTCTCATCAACTTCTGGATGACATGCTGGCATGTCTCTGGTTGTACACCATCGTCTTGTTTGCTCTAATTGCCTGAGTTGTTCTTCTAATTGGTTGATTGCTTGTAAATTTTCTTCATGAGATTTGGATGTTGATCCAAAACCTTGATTACCTCTGTCTGTGTCTTCAAGATCATTGACTTGCAATACTTCTGGTGTAGCAATTCTTTCAAGAACTAATTGCGCAATTGATTCATGTTTCTGCAAATATATGTCCTGATCAGTAGTGTTGAATGCCAGAATCCGTACCTCTCCTCTGTAACTCCTCCTCCGATGAGAATTCCTCGTAGCGAAGCACTTGATCGAGGGGCTATCCTTCCATAAGTTCCTTCAGGAACTTTGATAGCTATTCCTGTGGAAAGAAGGGTTCTTCCATAAGCTGGGATATCTTGGGGTCTATTGAGAAATAGATCATATCATTCGGGAGTTGCTCTTCTAGGAAGAAGTGGTTGTCCTAAAGCTCTTGGTAGGATTTTTACTATTAGTGGTTCCTGCTGGATGAACACCGCTAATGTATGACTACGTATCTCTTCTTCATCACTCTGGATTTCTTCATCCTGGTTATTATATCTTGGTTTGGATGACGGCGATGCAACTTGATAATTTTCGAAGCGTAAGGCTACGCTTCCGTCAAGGAGATTCCTAGTGTTTACCTCTGTTGGTTGCATTGGGATGTTTACACTTGACTGTCGAATAACCCAGTTTTGGCCTAGAGCATCTCTGGTGTTGTATCGTCTTCCTGCCAATGCACGAACTCCATGACTTGTTAAATAGTCAACAACATTTTGTACCTCATAGGTGAATCCCATGTTTGGAGTGTTGGATAGTCGCCCTTCGAGTCCTCTGGTGATTAATAAATTGGCTTCACCATTCTGCCAATTTTCATTTCCTCGGGCTAGGATGGAAATTTGTATATTCCTGTAAAAGTCGCTTATTGTAAGCATAGTATCAGGAATCACATATACCAGTTGTGTTCCATGGGTTAAATCTATTTCCATGGTTGCAAAAATCGCCTGGTCTCCCTGCCATCGATTATCTCTAAAGACTACCAGGGCTAAAGTACCTTCTTCCTGGCGATGGAGTATTTGTATTCTTACTTGAATAACCCCCATAAGTAAGAATCGCATTCCACTTCTTTGGAGTTGTTGGAAGCTTTCTGGCTGTATAAATGTTCTGTCCACCTGATTGTTGGTGACCAGTACAGCTTCTTCTGCTCGGTGTACGTATACTCTATGATGAGCATCGTCTTGTCGTGAGTGGTATAGCACCTCTGCAGGAACAATAGAAGCCCTTTCCTGCATTGAAAGCCTCAGTTGGGTCTGAGGGTCCATCTGTTGCTCAAGTGTGGTGTTGTAAGACTCGCCACCAAAAAATCTTCTTGACAGTCTTCTGATTGCTCTTTGCATGTTATATCTTCGTCTTTGGCGTTGACGGTAATCCCGGATTTGATCTTCAAATAGAGGTGTTTCTTCAGTTCCGATTCTTCTTGTTATTGTTGTGACTGGAGGATCTTGTGTTGTGGGTATGGTCGTCATTTCTTCAATAAGCTTGGGCTGTTCTACAAAGTTAAGCACAAAGTCTTGTATCTGCTTAAGGGTTAATGGTTGGACAAGCCATTCAAACAAGCCGTCAGACACCTAGAACGCGGTCCATTCGATCGAGTCGGGATGCATTGCAACCTGATGAAAACCGCTCTTTAGATCAAATTTGGAGTAAATGGTACTGGTACTGACCTTTTGGAGGATGGTATTGATTCCGGGTAGACTTTATTGATCTTTGTTATTGAGGTCATTTAGCCTTTTGTAGTTAAATACCATATACGCTCTTTTCCTTTCACTTCTTTCCCGGTTGCAGGGTCTATTGTTGTTCCGTAGTTGACTATGATAGCAGTCGTCCTGTGATGACTCTTGCTGGGCCTGATAATTTTTAACTTTAATAAGGCCTCAATATGCTTTGTAAAGGCCGCCTTCTGATTAGGAGTTAGATGCTTGATGGCCCGATCTTCTATGATAAAATCAGGGTTCTTAATATCCAAGTAGCATAGAACCTTGTTTTTGGACCAATGCTGTAGAGGATTTTCCCTATAAAACCTTGATCCTGTAACTCCTTTAATAATGGGCCAAATTTTTCAGTGAAAGTCCCTGAGGACGTCCCAATAGAATAATATACAATCTGTAAATACTCATCTTCATCAAGATCAAGTTCTTGAATAGCAGAAGCTGCTCCTGCAGTAGGAGAGTATTGATAATGGTCAGATTTTTATAAAATGTGACGACATTACCTTCGATCCTGGCACCACCATTCATCGCCCTGATAAAATTGCATCCGATGATCATTTGTATTTTATCTCCCAGAATCATAGGGAAACTATATGTATATGGAATATGAAAATGATTGTCCCCAATCATCATTCTTCTGGGCTTGATTTTAAACTTTGCTGTTTGTTGGGAATTTATCCCACTAAAATGAACTAGGAAAGTGTTTTCCTCCGGTGCCTCTTTTGGAACAGAGTTTTGATCCACACAACATGTGGTTGCCCCTGTATCTAATATTGCTTTTAATGAAAATTTTGGGATTCCAAGAATTTCCATTTCCACATGTAGATTGTATAGCATGTTTTTCACCGATCGAGGACCTTTTTCTGCTGAGGATACTTTCTCAGTTATTTCTGAGTATAACATAATAGCAGCTTCCTCCTCTGATGTTATGACTGCATCTTGGTTTAACTTCTCATAATCCTTTTGAAGATCCTTTTCCGATATTAATTGCTCATAAAGTTCTTTGTAGTAAGAAACTTCCTTCTGGAGTCGTTCTATTTCAGCATCACACCAAGAAATATATTTTTGTTGTTCTTGTAAAAGTTTGTTAGGAAAGAATGGTGCAGGAGTAGCAGGTAGAACTGGTACCCTTTTTTCCGAAGTAATAAGGGCCACATAAATTACATGAGGTGACTAAACACTTTGAGCAATGTATTCTGGCTCTTTTTAGAGTCTCTCTTTTGCATCCAATGCATATTGTTGGTTGGGAAAAATACTATCGTTAGCTTGCCACTCATGTTGGCAATTATACTGCTCATCAGTAACCTTTATTTGGGTCTATATCCTCCATCAATTTATCCAAGCATAAAAAGATTTTCAAACATTGTAAGGGTTTGAATTGACCTTCGTAGATCTCCTGTGTCTTCCTCCCTTTCAGAGATGCTGAAAATCGCATCACTTTGGTCCTCCCCTTTTTGGACTGACAGTATATCATAGTCATCGAGAAGATCCAGCTGTTCAAACATAGCTACTCGTTTAGAGCTTCTTTTGTCATTAGGGCAATCTCTTGCAAAGTGCTCTTCTTGATCGTAGAGATAACACTTACATTTTTTATTTTTTAGTAAGTGTTTTCGCTTCTCAATACGCGCATAGGTGTCATGCGGTTTGCCTTTATATGTTTTACTTTTCCGAAGGCTGAACTTTTTCTGTCTTTGGTTTTTGTAATACCCTGGTATAGGTATTTGGCTACAACATGAAAGGTCCTTTAATGATCTTTTGAAGGCAGCGTCTTTGCATTCTTGTTCTAATAACTTATAGGCGAATAGTACGCTTGGGATAACGCCTATTGTTAAACCAGTATATTTTGCTTCAAAAGCTGCTTTTATTCTGGCACCAAGATCACCGGGCATTTTAAACCAAAATTTCTCAGATAATTCAGGTCCTGTATAAAGTCTACCAGTTTTAGAAGCTAACCTCATGTAGTCGTTCATGTATTGAACGATATTCTTGACGTTTTCATAGGATAATTTTTCCAGGCTTCGATATGCTTCGTCGTGTATGACGGTAGAGCCTTGAGTAGGATCTTCTAATGAGAATACCCTCCTCATTTGGGAAATAGTATTTTGGGTCCCACGTCTTCCTTCTGCACCTTGGATAAGGGCTTCATACTCAGTGGGATAAGTCATCTGCCATTCTACCCAAGCTAGTTTTTCAATTTCCCCTAATAAATTTTCCATGTATTCAATTTTTCTCATTGGGGTCAGTAAATCCTTGTGCTGGCGCATGATTCAGAGTTATAGATTACCATCTAGAGAAGACATCATGAAATAAGCCCAATTGTTCAGGTATTACGAATATAGCGCCTCCTTCTTGTTGGGCTGATGGTAAGCTCCACATTTCATTATTAATTCCCCCTCGCAACTTAGTTCCTTCTTTTGGAAAAGTTGGCTGAATGGGTCAACATTGGATGTGCCTGGCTCTCATATTACTGGTGGGTATCCTGGTGGTCCCATAGTGGTATCATTAGGGGGTTGATATGGAGAAATCACAGTGCTTGTAGAATATACTTGTTGCTGTTCTAGTTCTGGTAAATTCATCGTAGACAATTGCCTTAGTGTTGGATAGGGCATCTCTTGTACGATAGCCATTCCTCATCACTATATTTGTCTCATACAGTGTCCTGTTGAGCAGATAATTGTGCCAAATACTGGATGTATGCGAGGTCCTCCTCTTCCAAAATTTCCATAGAAGGGTCCTTCGACCGAGGTATAGAGGCCCATGGGCTTGTAGTCCATGCAAGGTCTTCAGATGGATATTCTAGAAAAGGTGGTGATTCCTCAAAAAAACATGGATAACGCATGTTTTTCTTTTGGAAGGAATACATCCCAGTTTGGCTTTTGTTGTGTAGAATGAGGGACTTAAGTAATGCATCAGTTGATCCAAGCCATTAGTTCCCCGCGAAGTTGCTGACAATTGTGGAACTTCATAAACATCTGGATGAATAATTTGTTCAAATATTATCTGAGCGACATTAGTTCCTTCAGCAATAATTACTCTTTCATCAGAATGATTAAATATCATAATTATAATTTCTCCCCTGTAGTCACTATCAATAACTCCGGCTCCAACATCTAGGTCAAGATTCCACGCTGCACTGGAGCGAGTTTTGCAATACGGCCATAGGTTCCCAGGGAATTTCCAGGCTAAGCCCAGTAGAAACTAAGGCTCGCCCTCTGGGCTCTATAATAACAGTTTTATTTAAATCAAGACCAGCAGCTCCTGATGATTTTGGTTTTAACATAGTCGATGTGCTAGAGAGCCGATGAACAAGAATATAGGGATATGCTTCAGATGATGCAATAATTTCAGTAGGGTCTTCTTCATAATCAATATTAACATCAATTGCAGGATGTTTTTCTGTTGGGGTAGTATAACTTTCTTCATAACTTATTTTTGTGAGAACGGCAATAAGTTTCCTTTCTTCTTCATCTTCCAGTGTACAATCTCTTGCTGCGGTATAGTTAGAAAAATTAATTGAAATTCTGCCGTCAATGAGATTGCGAATGTTTACCTCCATTGGTTGCATTGGAATGCATACTTGTGTTGGCCGTATTACCCAATCAAGGCCCAATAACAAAGAGCGCCTCCTTTATCTCCTCAGCTGTGGGAAACTGGACCAGCTGGTCATCCTGCGCCGTTTGAATAACCTCACCAAACTGCAAGCAAGATGTTGGGAATTCAGTCCTACCCATCCGTGTGTCAAGTTGGTTCTGAAAATAATTAGTAAATACTCCAACAACCTTTTCAAATGATTCAGTAAGATTGTCATCCTCCCTCTCCACCTCTGTGATTTCATTGCGTTTGTTATTCCTTTTTTACAAGCGCATAAAAATAAAGAGGAGTTACGATCTGTTTGAAATATCCTAGCTTGGCACGTTGCAGGCAGAAATTGTGTTCAGCAGCATTTAAACGAAATGCAGCCTGCTGAATTTCTTTGTAATTGACATCCATAGTGCCACAGGATAGTCCAGCTTCTTGGGCCTCCTCCAATCTCAGTCGTGCAACTGCTGCTCGTGCTGAAATCTGCTGAAAATGCACAAAGTTCTAGAATCTGATTTCAGAAGTTTCAGACCTGTACAATTATGTACTGCATTGTTCCTTGGCCAATCTGTTGCTTGTAGGCTGTCCGCCTAGTTTTAACCAGCTCTGAGAAGGTGCTATGGTTGGCCCACATATTAAAAAAACTTGAAAGGCTTAATAATTTGAACATTGCTGTTCAGAATGGAGATGGTGCATGCCGAATGATCTGATAGACAACCCGGAGGTGTGAAGCTAGCAAAATTCTGTAACTCAGCCTCCAACCAACGCTTATTCACTAAAGTTCGATCAAGTTTATTGCACATGTGACCGTTGGAGATATGGGTTTAAGTCCTCCAACCAACACTTATTCTCTAAAGTTCGATCAAGTTTATTGCACATGTGACCGTTGGGGATATGGGTTTAAGTCCTCCAACCAACACTTTCTTAATCATTGCTTATTTGAGGATCTTTTGATAAAGAAGATTATTGGTAAAGGACATGAGTCTGGAGGCCTTTACATTCTTGACACATCGCTCCCAAATTCTTTTGCTTGCTCAAGTGTCGCTTCTCCGTTCGAGGATCATTGTAGGTTGGGATATCCATCTCTATCTTTGCTCAAAAAGCTTTGTCCACAATATGACAAGGTGTCTTTATTAGATTGAGTCATGTCAATTTGCAAAACATCACCGTCTTAGTTCGAGTCCTAGAGTAAATAAACTTGCTACTACCCTTTTTGAATTAGTTCATTTTGATATTTGGGGTCCTTGTCCTGTTTTATCTAAATCTGGTTTTAGGTATTTTGTTACTTTTGTCAATGATTACTCTCGTGTAACTTAGTTATATTTAATAAAAAAATTGTTCCGAGTTATTTTCTCTATTTTGTGCTGAGATTAAAACTCAGTTCAATACATTCATCTGTACTTTGCGAAGTGATAATGCTAAGGAATATTTGTCCGGTTTATTCCAGTCGTATATGAGTCAGAATGACATGCTTCATGAAACCTTTTGTGTTGACACTCCATCCCAAAATGGTGTAGCTGAACGTAAAAATAGACATCTTGAAATTGTAGGGGCCCTTTTATTTCAAATGAATGTTCCCAAACCTTTTTCAGCTGATGCAATTTCTATAGCATGTTTTTTCATTAACTGCAGCCATTCTCTGTTTTTCATGGTGAGATCCCTTACAATATCCTTTTTCCCAATAAGTTGTTTTTTATTAATCCTATGATATTTGGTAGTACTTGTTTTGTTCGGGATGTTCGTCCACATGTCACTAGATTAGATCCTAAGTTTTTTAAATGTATCTTCCTTGGTTATTCTCGTCTTCAAAAAGGTTATAAGTGTTATTGTCCCAGTATTAACAAATATCTTATCTAAATTGATGTTACCTTCATAGAAAACACTTTATTTCCCATCCTCACCTATTCCGACTCATCAAAGGGAGGAGGATGATTTATTGGTGTATTCTATCACATCCTTCACACTTGTTCCAGAACCGGCTCCTGTCAAACCTCCTATTATTCAAATCTACTCCAGGCGTCACCCTGTAGATTCATATCCTGCACCTACTACTTCATCATCAGATCCAGTCCTGAGCGATGATCTTCCTATTGCGTTATATAAAGGTAAACAACGGTGTTCTTATCCTACTTCTTTTGTTTCTTATAACGGTTTGCCTTCTTCCTCTTATTCTTTTAGTACTTCACTTGATTCTATCTCTATTCCTAAGACTGTGTGTGAGGTCATATCTCATCCTGTTTGGAAACAAGCAATGATAGAAGAGATGAATGCTTTAGATAATAATGACACTTGGGATTTGGCCGATTTGAATGGAAATGGGCTATTGGATGCAAATAGGTATTCGCAATTAAAGTTAATTTGAATGGGTCGTTGCCAGATTAAAAGTTCGTCTTGTTGCTAAAAGCTATGCTCAGATCTATGGGGTCGATTATTCTAATACTTTTTCTCCTATTGTAAAGTTGACATCTGTTCGATTATTTATTTCGATAGCCGCTACTTATCATTGGCCTTTACATCAACTTGATATCAAGAATGTTTTCTTCATGGTGATCTTCAGGCGGAGGTGTATATGGAGCAACCTCATGGTTTTCTTGCTCAGGGGAGTCAGGGCAAGTTTGTTGTCTTCAAAAATCTTTATATGGTTTGAAACAAAGTCCTCATGCTTGGTTTGGAAATTTTAGTAAGATTGTTGAAAAATTTGGTATGACGAAAAGCAAGTCTGATCATTCTGTGTTCTACAAGCAGTCTGATATCATTCTATTTGTTGTATATGTAGATGATATTATTATCACTGGAAGTGATACTACTGGAATCTCATCTTTAAATCTTTCATTCATACTCAGTTTCATATAAAGGATTTGGGGGTGCTAAAGTATTTATTGGGAGTTGAAGTTATGAGGAGTAAAAAAGGTATATTTCTATCTCAGAAAAAAATATATCCTCGACTTATTAACTGGGACAAAAAAATTGGGGGCGAAACCTTGTAGTACTCTAATGACTCAGAACATGCATTTCACAGAGATGGGGAACTATTTAAATATCTCTCATTGAATTACTTTACCGTAACTCGTCCAAATATTACATATGTTGTATGTCATCACCAACTATTCATCATTGGGCAACATTAGAGATATTGAAGGTTGGTTAGGAAGTTGAATTACTTTACCGTAACTCGTCCAAATATTACATATTCAGTTAGTGTTGTCAGTCAGTTTATGTCATCTCCAACCATTCATCATTGGGCAACATTAGAGCAAATTTTGTGTTACTTGAAGGAAGCAAAGCAAAACGTTATGTCACGATCTAGTGCAGAGTCATAATATAAGGCTATGACACAGTCTGTATGCGAGATAATATGGATATATCAACTCTTGACTGAAGGACTTAAATTTTCAGCTAAACTGTGGTGTAATAATCAAGCCACTATTCATATTGCAGCCAATCCTGTATTTCTTGAGCAAACTAAGCACATTAAAATCGATTGTCATTTCGTTCATAAGAAAATTCAACAAAACTTAATTTCTACCGGATATGTGAAGACTAGAGAACAATTCGGGGACATCTTTACAAAAGCTTTAAATGAGGTTCGGATTGATTATCTTTGTAATAAGTTGGGTATGATTAATTTCTATGCTCTAACTTGAGGGGGAGTATTATCTATATATATATATAAGTTACCATATTTGTATATATTAGTTACTATATCTATATATATTAATTATCACATTATTGGTAATTAATTAGTTAATATATATATCGGTTAATTAGGCTAATTATAAATTAGCCTAATTATAATTTCTTGAAATAAATCCTAGTTTGTATATAAATATGTCTCCCTTTTCAATAAAGTTGTGTGGTATTCTTTTTATACCAAATTACAGTTACAAAGGAAGTTCTCCACTCCCTTTTCTTTGAGACCTCTATTGAGGTCTCGTATATTCCAGCTAGTGATCTTCATTCCTGATGCCGGGCTGCTCGCGCCCTTTCACCTTGTACCCCCTACTCAGTTTAGTATCAGAAATAAGACTTTCCTGCAGTGACAGTTCTGGTACTGTTGTACCTGCTTCTGCTGTTTGTTTCCCCTTGCTGGCCATCTCTATTTGCTTGCCTGGAGGTTCAGAGGCTTGTTAGTGATTTTTTACAATCTTAAAAGGTGTTCACTCGTACCCCTTTTGCTAACTGTAAAATTCTCAACAATTGGCAAAATTTACTTGTGGAAGGATGAAAAAGATATTTGCAGCTGGCAACAGATAATCCACATGTAGTCAACTAACATTCCATGTCATTGCAGCCTCATGCTTATGCTAAAATAGAAAAATAGTGATTGTCATACCCTAGAAGCAGCCTTACCCCATATGAGGAGGCCATCTCACTTTGGACAATTCCATAACATAGAACCAGAAATATACTCACTAACAATAAATTTCTTCAAGGATCAATGGGAACAAATAAATAAATAATCTTAACAAGAAATTACAAATCCATACTTAGAAATTAAGGTATAGTAGTAGTGAAACATATTATGAGAATATGACACAGTGCATGAATATCGATAATAGTATATCCAAATAACATAATACAAAGAAAAATAATTTAAGATAAACAATGGAGCTAATAATCCAAAGCCTAGAGGAAATATCTCTCAACAAACTCTAGCAACTTGACTCGACCTCGAATATGAAAGAATGGATATTTGATACACATTATAGTGATGATGACTCTCGTGATGGTTTTTTATTAACATCAATAGTATCATTGACTGTCATGATGTTTTCTATCACCAGCAATGTACTATAGGAGATTTGCTTTGAACTAGACCACACTCCAAGATGTGAACTTTATGTCTTGCCTTTGTTCTATTTAAAATGGGGACTCCTATTTTTGAACAAACAAACTTTGTGAAGCTAATAATCCATTAGGTGAACATTTTCATGTTCAAGTATGTACTCTCTCTGATCATATCCAAATGACTTGCTCGTTCAAATACAAGTTGTTCTTCATATCTGCTTAGATATTTCATTATACCCTATGGGAAAGAGTGTTCCAATTGAAACTATGATTAGCTGAGGAAATATGATTAAATTATTCTAATTTCTCCTTAGCTCTCATACCTATATTTGAACGTGATGATTTTGTGGCATTATAAGATAAAATTAGTTCACCTTGTTTTTAAATTATTACCTGAAATGTTTCCTTATGTTTTCTATTTGCAGATGTAAGCTCTTTTGCAAATGTCTCAGATCAACTTAGACCCTCATCCCCAACATCAACAGATGGATGGGGAGAAGTTGATAGCGAGCTTCTCCATGAGGACCATGATAGTGACAAAGAAGGATGGGATGACATTGACCCACTTGAGGAAGAAAAATCTCCTTCGCTAGGAAGCATACAGGCTGCTCAGCAACGACCAGTAGTGCATCAAAAAGCTCAGAGTACGCATCGTTTACATTTTTCATTAAATTTTGAGGGGGAAAATCCCATCTGGCGTTCGGTTGCTATTTCTACGAGTTTCATGTGTGATTTTCATGCTTAGTTATGTCAACTCTCAATGAGTTGATTTTCTGTGAATTTCAAAGTGACCATAATTCACATGGTTTGCAAGATGATTCAGCTCTTGCCACATATTCTTCTTTCAATGTTGATTCTTGATTAGATTTTTTACATTCATGTCTCAGTCATGGTCGGTAAGGACCAAGATGGGACCTGGACATCTCTTTTTTATTATGTAAAATAATTTTTCATCTCAATTAGGCTGTGTTTACTGTGAAGGTAGTAAGAAACGAGATTCAAGGAGAGAGAAGTGAAGGGAAAGGAAAAGATGGACTAAAAAAAATTATCAATCATTTGGCAAACGTTAACCAATCAAATTGCTAAATTATTTGGCCAACCAGTCATAAATCAGTTTGTAAATGTGAAAGCGATTGCATTTTCATCTTCTCTTCTTTTGGGTTGAAGACGAATTTAAGGGGAAAAAATTCATCCTTTCTATGCCCTTTTTCCCCCTTTCAACACAAGAATGATCTGTTGCATTTTTTTTCTCTTTTTCCTTTCCCACTTCTGTCAAAGGTAAAAAAGATCCTTTGCTAACTGATTTTGCCAACCAGTCATAACTCAATAAATGTTGAAAGGTTGTCTTTTTTCGTCTTCTCTTCTTTGGGTTGAACACAATTTTAAGGGAAGAATTTTTATTCTTTCTATGCTTTTGTTTTCCTTCCAACTATAACAAAGATTTGAGGTCTGTTCCTTCTTTTTCTTTTTTCCTTCCTACTTTTCTCTCTAATTAAAAAGACTGTCAATGGTGACTGGAGTGTAGTGGATTCAAGTCATCTGGCTTGGTGACTAAATCAGCTCAGAGAAAGGATTGTTGAAATAATATGGCTAAATCTGTATATCTAATGAGATACTGTGATTATTATTCTATTCTTTTCCATCTTCGTCTTTGACTTCACTTTCAATTTTTTTGCAATTGTTTCAGATGACAAGTGGGATGCCTTTGTATATTTTATTTTCAGGTTCTGGTTCCCTACGACCCACAGTTGCAATTAAATCTTCAAAAGAAGCAGATGATGATCAATGGGACGCTGTTGCAGTTCCAGAACCAAGGACTGCATCGAACTCTCTAAATACAAAACCAGCTGCACAGCAGGACGACGATTTGTGGGGTTCTATAGCAGCGGCACCACCCAAATCAACTTCAAAACCTCTGAATAAGAAGACAACAGCTTCTTTAGATGACAATGATCCGTGGGCGGCTATTGCTGCTCCACCTCCGACTACCAGAGCAAAACCTTTGTCTCTGGGCAGAGGTAGAGGCACAAAACCAGCTACAGCAAAATTAGGTGCCCAGAGAATTGATCGGAGCTCGTCAGGGTCATAGAATTTTCGTGGTATAGATTATTGGCTTATTTTTTGCACCAGTCATCTGGCTCCATTTTAGGGATTGCTTTCCTACAAGGTTGTAATATTCTTTTGCTAATAGAAGAATATGGTTTTTCGCCATATGCTTCGTATTCATGCTCTCTTCAGACAAATGGCGCCGTTACATTTTTGTTTTCTAATTGAGATCTTGCGTTTGTGTTAATGATATCAATAAATGTTGTTTGATACCTATCACACACTTGCAACTTACCAGTGTCGATATGTTCATTATTATCATGCTGTTTCATATCGTATGAAACTATTACTATAAGTCGATTTGATTGGATAGTATAGTGATATGTAGTGTTGGTGTTCTTCTTAGCACACTCGGACCCCTCTTCTTTTCTTTGGAGCTGTGGATGTGTCCGTTCTTCGGCCGATCGAGCGTCAAAAGTTCTGTGAATCAAAACGTGTCAGCGGCCATCAGTGTGGTCGGCATGACCCCTCCGATAGTTAAGTCAGCGCAAGCATTAGCCGGCCATCGGTGTGGTCGGCTACGGCTGTCAGGAATTGTCGAAGATTGAGATCAGAGAAAGTCAGTTCGGCTGGGAGTTTTCCGCGGGAGTTCCCGTATGCAAGCATTAGCTGGGCAGGGTCCACGAGGGGAAATCTACCTCGCACCAGGGAGAAAGAAGGTGGCTAATCCAGACGGATTATCTCCCAATACATGTTTAGATGCATGGATACCGAATACTCAACACTGTATCTTCGATACACAAACTGTAGGAGACCAATTTTCCAATGGTTCTTAATTTTCCAGGGAGAAGTTATTCCAAACAACTTTTTATGTTCAATAGGATTCTTAAAGATAGAGGTGGCAAGTGGGTGCGGCAGGCATAGCCCAACTCCGAGTGAGTCGCGGCTTTCCTGGCTTGAGCTACGAATGGGCTTAGGCTGCCCAACACACATAACATGAGGTCATGCCTGGCACGACAAGCCAGCCGGTTTGCTCCTTGCTGATATCCCTTCTCTTCGGTATCCTTTTATATGGTGCCTGATGGTCAGCCAAATATTTAACTTCACAAGAGAATTTTGATATTAGTATTACCAAAATGGCTAAAAAAAATTTTACAAAAGAGTTTAAAAAATTCTATAAATAATCATATTTTACCATTAGAAATAGATGAAAAAGATTATTGACTTATAAAATAAAAGATATCTTCATTATTATAAGATCTTTGAGGTAAATTGAATTAATCTAAAATTTTAAAATAATGGTAGATTTAATTGAAATCGAAATTAAAATTGATTTTTTTAACAATAATAAAATCAATTACCAATTCTATTTTTTTTATTTTGGTTTAACTAAATAAAAAATTTTAAAATTAAAATCGAACTGAATTAAAAATTAATTTTGCGAGGAAAAAAATCAAAATACCAAATTAATTGAACCGAATTTTGTTCAATTTAATTAAATTTTTGCTCACCCCTACTAAGCACAATAATAGCGTCCGTTAGATAGAACATTAAAGTGATACAAATTATCCGACTACTAAATTTAGAATGCCCTCAATACCTTAAACCCAAAGTATAGGACGATATCAAAGATATCATATGAAAAGGAGGAAAAAATAATTTTCATAATATATTAGAAAATAATTAATTAACATTTCACATTTTTTTCTTAATAATATTATTATATAAAATTGAAAGTTGGACTATAACTCAAACACATGAAAAGAAGATAAAATTATAAAAATAAAGATGTTAAAATGAATGTACATAGGATGGATAAGATAAGAAATGAAAATATTTAAAAGAAAATTAAAATTATACCTGTTCAGAGAAAACTTCCAGAGACATATTTAAAATAGTACGAACATATACTTAGATGGTTAATAAATACTCCAATTAAACGATATAAAATTATGATAAGTGTGGACATCAAACAAAAAGATTTAGATAAAAAACTTAATTAGTAATAATAAAATAAAATAAAATTTATTTAACTATAAATGATAATATAATAAGGGAGATAGAATCTAATAGTGTAAAAAAAATCCATAAAACCAACCCCTAATGAAATAAAACTTGATTGCTAAGATTAAAAAAAAAACCAACTACATCTAATAAGATAAGAATTGTTGATTGTCATTATTGTATTAACTTTACTAGTATATCTTCCCAACTCACATACTTTGAACTTTCTAAAGGGATGGCCGTGGGTAAGATTTATAAAGAACAAGAAATGATCATCATAATAATAAATCGATTGTCGTTGCAGATTGAAATGACTTGTAGATTCATAGCAATCGACAATCTTAACATATGACTTGTAGATGTAATCCAGAAATTACATCCAATTTTTCTCAAAAAGCCATAAATTATAGGCTAAACTAGTAGATTAAAACACCAAGCAAAAATATCTGAACTAGCACCCTCATCGAAATGAAAATGGTGGCAAAAATTATCTGGAAAAACTCCTCCAAACCATTAAAATCATCCTTATTTCTGTTGAACTCAATATCACCTGAATTCGAGGGCACAAGCTAGGGCAAACAATGACAATAAACACCTCAAAGAAGACAAACATAATTTGAAGTCGAAATGGAGAAACAGCATTCCTCAACAAAAAGGTTCCCATGACAGAAAACTGTTTTAAAAAAGTGTTGCAATTGGAGTGCATGAAAGAAAAGCACAGGGTGAGGGTTCAGACAACTGAACAGCAAAAGAAGAGAGCCTCTCTTGAAATGGCTGAAGAGTAGCATTGTTTGACTTGGAGAATATTCTGATCATGTGCCGGCTTTACGGCGGCCAACCCGAGCCACGAAACCAGCTTTAATTGGTGCCACTGATCGTGAAGAACCGCACTGCAGGTTGAACAAAAAATCAAAATGTAGTGAATCCTAGAATGCCTAATATGGAGATTGACTGACATATTGGTGCATTCTAACTTGATAAAAATAGATTGTGTCCAATGACTTCACATAGCACGATAAGGTAAAACAGAAAACTGTTGCTCATGCTAACCAGACATTCATTTTTTTTTTTAAATTATCAATGTGATCATCAGTATTGTTATTCCTTAATCTATAACATGGATCTCCTCCCTCCATTGAACTTGATGGAAGATCATTAACAATATTCAAATCTCTTAAATCACTTTTTCATTAAATTAACTATAATTTCCTTTAATTTTTTTTTATCCTTGCACCATCAAATTCTAGTCAATTTGACTTATCTAACTATAAAATAATTAAGATCATCTTTGAATGTGTTTGCACCAATTTATTGATTTTTTCCTCATTTTATCATCTAAATCCTGCATCTTGCTCCCAAAATTATATAGCTGATTTTATCTTCTTTATCAATCTTAACATTCTCATGCTTGCACATTAACCCTTTTTGTACCTATTGTTTCTTAACTACTAAGTACCCTTCACTTATAAGTACAAAGGATCTGATCCTACCAACACTAATAAATTTTCTTTAGCATAAAGAGGACATGAAACAGCACTCCAAGAATTCTTCTACATTTTAAACATCTACTCTTTGTTCTGTCAACTAATTGAAGGTTTTTTTGATAAACATTGGTAAAAGCAAAGCAAAACAAATAAGCATAAATCTCATTTTGATAGAAAATTCAAAAATCTTAACCAATATTCAACAACTCATCAAAGCCATCATCTTGGGGAATCTTTTGTATCCAGTATTGAGTCATCATAGAAACTTATTAAGTGAAGGAAAGAAATTTTACAGAATTCATAATTCACAAATGTTTTCCTTCCTGTTTATAAAGCTTTTCACTACCAGAGCTGAACAATGAAGCAGAGTGGTATGAAACAGATAGTAATCAACATCATATTTTGAAATAACATGTGCAAGAAATAGAGACTTGGAATGCCAAAGATTTCTATCGTAATATAATGTAGCATCAGATTGGTTGACCATAGTCTCAACAAAAAAAAAAAAAACAGAAAACAAAGGTCTGAAGTTGATGCAATAGAAAGTAGGTGCTGAATGAAGTGCTCACCTGCTCACATCGAAGAAAGAATAGACGATTTTCCTTGGAGAGAATTGTGTCTGGACTTTTACAACCATTGCAAATAACATATTCATCTGCATAAATTGGAACCACAGTAAAAACACAATAATCTATCTGTCCCATTGAAATGTGATTAAGACACGAGATTGCTATGATACTTTCCCCAATATTTTCCGAGTTTAAGAAATATTTTATTATTTTGAGAACCAACAGGAAAAGATGAAGATATAAACTATTTAAATTCATAAACACAAAACACTTGAGCAAGTTGGTCGTTTTGTCCTTCCAAGCACATTGCAAGACAACTCATCATTATTTCGCTAAATATTTACTGGCATTTTCCTCTAAGATTGCATAAAGAAACATAACTGAAACTGGAAGTGTATCAATCAATTAATTTCCCGAGTGCATCTGTGTATCATGCACACTGATGCACCTGCACTGTCACATATGTATGCACAAATACAATTAACTATACAATAATAGTTCAAAATTTTAATCTAGTTACTGAAGTTTGCACAGTATGAAATCTAAGATCAGGTTCGACAAGAAACATGACCGCTATGCTAGTTGATGCAGTTTGTATAATTAACTTACTGATGTATCTTCTTAGGATACCCTCAAAATTCTTTGGAGCGAATCTTCCTTTAATCACCAACCTCTGCTGTCCATCAAGGGAACCACTAGTTCCCATTTCAGCAAGCAAGAAATTCATCACATGCTCTGGTTGCCTATGCATCCTGTAGATAAAATATAAAATCCCTCTTTAAAAGTGCAAGTTGATAATGGCAACACTTTTCACAATTCTTTAGTCACTGTTTACATCTATTATCAGTCCAATAAAACGTATATTTTTTTACTACTCCAACATATCTTATAATGATTCAAAACAATAAGTCTCATGCAAGTCAAAGTCCAGGAAAACACCCTACTTGAAGTACCCATTCTTTAAAAGTACAAACATAGACATTGCTTCCATCCTAATTAAAACAATTGGTACGTGAAATAGAACATCACGACCAAACAAACCAAATTTTTTTGTATATTCGAACATCAATCAAAAATATGAAATCAAAGAAAGTGATTGAATAATTAAACAGAAGCAAATCTGAAGGCAGAAGACCGATCATAGAGTCCACATTCACCACAAATGTCCACAACTATTTTGCATGTGAAAAAAAACAGAGACTATTATACCAACTAATAAAATAAATAAACAAACAAACAAACAAATACTAGTGTTCCAATATTACAAAACGAAGGAGTATGAAGGAGGAATTATATTTAGTTACGTGTCTAGCCATAAAATAAATAAATAAATAAACTAGATAGTCTAGTATGTATTGTCCTAATGTTTAAATTGGAGCAAAAGGTGATTATGCTCATCCCAAGCGCCCCACCCGTCCCCGTTATGTCACTAAATATCATGTTAGAGCTTAAGAATAACATGCAAGCTTAAAAAACAAAAGTTCAATACATATGAATGCAAACATTCTAAATTCTCAGTTCTAACTCTTCACATCAACTCAGAAGAGAAACAACAATGGTTATTGCAACAAGGTTTGAACTTATACCAAGATTTAATACATCCCTCATTAATTTACTTATATACTTAATTATAATATCAGATAATATAATCATAAAATATTACATTACATATTTATCAAAGGTAATTATAAATCTATATGAGATTATATAATATGTAATTTTAATCTTAGTACTTAATAAATAAAGGGGAAAATCCTAAAAGAGTCCCTTTACTGAAAATCTTACTAAAAAGGCTCCAATTTTGTGGAAATTTAGAAGTTCTAATTAAGGCCATTTTTCAAATTTCTTCACCCTTACCTTTCCTTACCCATTCACCAGATTCCATCCATGTCTCCCATTACTCTCTCTAGCTACCAGACCTTGCTAATGCTGAACGCCAACAACCAGCTAGAGCCTCATTGGAACTGACGAACACCAGATTCAACCAACAAGAATGGGGCAAACCTATTTGATCCTTTTAAGTTCAAAATGAATGGCACCTTGCCCAAAGAGAGATTTGAATACTTCACTTCTTGAGAAAAGAAAAATACAGCTACCAACATGACAACTTAGCACAAGTACTCATAAAGTAAATAAAAATAGCATAGCTCCAATCACAACCAAACATTGCTAAAACATGATTCATACCGCCAAGATGTTCAAATGCCCTGCTTTTCACAAAGAATATAATGGGCATCATTCATTACAATTGTGTCAATTCTTCTGAACTGACACATGGAGATTGCAAAACTATATTTGGGAAAAAAATATATGTACGTCTTCCAAATGTCCAAATACCCTAATTTTCATCTAAACATACATCCTTCACATCATCCATGTCACTTCAACTAGGTGTTGACCCTTGGAAGGCATGGAACCATGATTGGTTAAACCATAGTTTTGTGCCAAAAATAGCACTTTTAGCACTTCAAAAGACATAGGTAGATAGTAGATATACCCCTTCCTGATTTTTATGTAGTCTAGATATGAAATATGGGCTGCAAATCACTTCTAAATCGCTAGTTTCAAATTTTTAGCACTTTCTAGCCCTGAACCATATTCTGGAAAAATGTGTTTTGTGCTCTCAAAGAGTCCAACTGTCTTGATTTTCATAAACCCCATTTGATAGCTGGTAACTTGTGTTAACATGTCTGATAAACACTTGAGATGGTAATTATATGCATGTTACTTCTAAGTATATCATAGTTTCTCTACGTTGTTGACTGAGATTGATAGTCATGTTTCATGCATTTTACATTGTAAGATATATATATATATATATATATATCAAATGGTGAAAGTATGAATTAGACTTGTTAACTAATATACTTTATCATACATTTGTTAGACATTTTTATCAAGATAAACAATTTATTATTATTATTATTATTATTATTATTATTATTATGATTATTATTATTATTATTATTATTATGATTATTATTATTATTATTATTATTACTATGTCGTGTGCCCCCTATATGCCTACACATATAAATGCACTATACAATTAGTTCACCACGGTTTATAATATTGAGCCATGCTGATTAATATGGGCAGAATTTATAGTTCCACTAGCCAATAGGACTAATGCATAAGAAGGGAGAGACGCTTCGACATGGCTACAAAAACCATGATGTGAGAGAAGCACTCCTTCCTGCACAAAAATGAAACTAGGTTCCACAAGACTTCTTTGAGGTACGCCTCTTCATCCTTCCTCTACCCCCTCTTTCTTTGTCTCCCTCCCTCCACCTCTTTCTCTATTATCTCTTCCTCATCCATCTGGCTCTTCCTTCTCTTCCATTGTTGCCTGTTTCTTTGTCTTCTCTTTCTGCCACTTCTTCCTCCATCTTCCTCTATTCACCTCTTCCTTTGTCTCCACTCGACATCTTCCTTCATCTTTCTCTATCCGCCTCTTCCAATATCTTCCTCCATTAGATCTACTTTGTTGTCTTTCCTCTTCTTCGATGGGAAGCAAACCAGCAAAGAATGGAACAAGATCTCTTGCTTTCTCTTCTTCTTCCTCTTTCTCCTCCTTTGCTATTTCGGAGGAAAAGAAGAAAAAGGTGCCCCACAATCTATTGAAAAATAGAACTTTTACTTTATTTTTCTATTTTAATTTTTTTTCTTCAGGCCCAACCCGATTCAAAGACGAACAACTTTCATTATCCTTTTAGATTCTATATTCCGTCTTTCCATATCGGGGAGTTCTATACTTCTAATTCAGTCAAGAAAGACCTTTATTTTGGATCTAACAGTTGCATTATGAATATAGCTTGTTATCGTTTTTTTTTTTCTTTCATTTCTTTCATTATGCTTTCTCTCTTTTTGTGCAATCTATATCCATAGATATAGAATTCTCAGCTATGTTAATATTATTTACGTTTTGGATTTTCTTCCCTATATTAATGTTCTGTTTTGTTGTTCAAGGATAGGAGATATATGTGCTATCTTGATTACAATTTGAATCATGATTGATCCACTTTTATTGATGCTACATTTAAAAATGTAAACTATTTTTTTGTTGCAATCAAATCGTATGTTTCTAGTCTGAGAGCAAGCCACAACACAGCTCAAAATTTTAAATTATGTTGTATACCACCTGCATATGCTTTTTAAAAGCTTGTAGCTTAGCCAAATTCTATGATCAAGTGAATGAAACAAACAACACAGGATAAAAAAAAAGGATAACACGTGATATAAAAGGAAGAGACAAGTATAATACGTTTTGCAAAGGTCCATGAAATTAACAAACACTGTCTTCTTGGTTCCTTCTCTGAGAACTTGTGGAGGCCTCATCACTGTCCGACGCCTATCTCCAGCGAGATCTGGATTATTCTCCCGAAGTATATTAAATACCCTACCTAGCAACTGGAAGATCAACAATAAAACAGTGTTCTAATGGTTGATGAAACAATTTCTGTTTCTGTACGAGAATGAACCAAACAGCATGCATTATAGACAAGAGTCAGGAGAAGCAACACAGAACAAGTTAATGTGCTACAAGAAACAAAACATAAACTGAAGTATAAGGGTAAACACATGCTAGACACCAATTGGAGACAACATTTGCCCCGTGAAGAATTTGATTTAGAAGACACGCTACTTCATGTGTTAAATCAATGCAGCATAATAAGCAATACTAGAGGTCTGGGACAATTAGAGTCCTGTTACAATTTGTGTCCCGCATAATAAGCAATACTAGGACCCTTATTCTCTCAAGATATTAGCCATTTTTATCCTCCCTGGCAGGTTTGAAGTATGCATAAGCCCCTTCAAGGCTCCACCCAGAATTCCCCATCTATTCATTCTCTAACCCTCTCAAACATCTCTCTTCAAAACTTTGTAAGTTTTTCCTTATATATTCTCTTTCTTCCAGTTCTTTTGAAGTTACTTGGTTTTCATCACCAGTACAAAATCACATGCTGTTGATCGATATCAAAATTCCAGATTGTTAATTGTGAAGACAAACATTTCAATAAGAGAAGTTAGTTAACAAAGTAAAAAAGACTAACTCACATTGCTTTTTCCAAAATTGAAACATTTTATTCACTTAACAGGAATCACAAAACAAGCTAAATGGATTCCAACATGAGGGAAATAGATTCATTTGGTTCCAAAAGTCCATCTTGCATAAATCTAAATAAGATTTCACAATCCAACTTGTGCAGGATTCATTCTTGGAGTTAATTGCTAAGCTTGTTGACAATTGCACAGATACGATAACAATTGACTTTTATGGTTAGCCCCTCCTCCCCTTATGGGTGAAATCGGATGTAATTGCAAGTTTGATAGGAATTTGATCCTATCTAGAAACAGAGGTAGATTCAGATCATAGAATAGGTGACGTAGCACAACCAACAAATAAGAACAACGACCTTACACATAGGAAAAATTCTTGCACGGAAAAGATGAGAAAACAAATGAAAATTTGTTTTTTTTTTCATTGACTCAACATTGCTTTTATAAATAGTGCCCTAAGTGAACCCAGCAAATTGCCCTGAATGAATGGATTGTCTCAAATGAAAGAAAGACAGCCCGGTGCACGAAGCTCCCGCCATGCGGGATCCCGGGAAATGATCCATTGTACATAGCCTTACCTTGCTTTTTGCAAGAGGCTGTTTCCAGGATTCGAAGCCGTGACCTTTTGGTCACATGGCAACAACTTTACCGTTGCGCCAAGGCTCCCCTTCAATGGATTGTCTCAAATATTGGGTTAAATTGGTTAGTGGCTTGGGTTTCAGCTCTATCTCATTAGGCTTGGTTGAGTACAACCTAATATTTTGTCCATTGTACTTGAAGGAGTTGGTGCTTTTTTTAGTAATAAGAAACAGAGAGATTAAGCGCTTAACTTGTCATGGAATTATAAGCCTCAGTCCATTGATAAGATGGATTAGGATTTTCTAGAGTCTAGTTGGGATTGCAATTCATGTGCAAATTCTGAAACTTACTTTTGTATTCAATTACGCTTATGATTGCTTTAGATTGATCCACATGGTGTATTGTTGATTTTTGAAGTATGATAGAACACACTTCTCCATCATCTTATGCTTCATCTCTACCCAAATTATCATGGGCTCGACTCCTAGCAGCAAAGTAGGTTTGGACACTGTCAGTAAATTTCCACCCAGCCAACAAGTTTGATCTTTACAAACTTCAATATAACATCATCATATATGCAAGAATATCAGTACTCGCTACCTCAGCTTGAAGCCAAGAGGCCATGTACTGCATGAAAATGTTTTTCATTTTTAGCATATTTTATGTCATTAAATACCCATCACAAATTTAAATAACCATAAATGAGATACATTTTAAGAATTTCCATATTGTATATACACTGTCCAGTAATAGTATGCCTTGGTTCAGTCTTTAAGAAACTAAGTGTCTCGGATAACCACTATACACCATATGTTTTATTTACAATACTGTTTAATCTGAGTTCTAGATTCGTGTAAGTTTCTTCTGTTCAAGATGTGGCAGCTTAATATATTAAACACTTTTGGTTTAAATAAAGATATCCTCTGAAACATACTGTGGAAATGTTGATGTAGGACCTTAGTAAGATTACAGGTTAAATGAATGATAAAAGCAAAATAATAACTAAGAAGATAAATGAAATGACTTGCACTAACATAGAGGATGTATTTCTTGGACAAACTATAGAAAGTTAATTGACAAGATAAGGTTCATCTTTACCTCTTCATACTGATAATCACGATCAGTTCCTTCCCATGGGTATCGAGCAAAGCCTAAGACGATACCTTCACCTTGCTCGTCCTCTCCAACTTGATCGCCTGAATATTTATGAAAGCAGTGTGAGTGGTGATATAATTGACCAATATATTAACAATTAACTCCTTGAGCATTATTCATATTATCATCAAAATGGAACCAATATAAGCCACACTAAAGAGTCCTACCATTGGGATCTTCTCCAGCATCTCCATTATCTTCGTTCAGAAAATTTGTTTCAACCTAAGGAAAAAGTAATATTGTGCAATAGAATCAATATAGAATGGAAGCCTGATAAAAGAATGAAATCAAGCAACCATTTACTAACAGGTTTCTTCTTCTTCTTCTTCGTCCCCGCAAAACTAGGTTCACCTATCTCATCAACTGGAACAGCATATCAGTGTCAGCTAGGAGATGTTTGAGCTTTTAAAGCTTAGTCAATGAAGTTTAAATGCTAGACTTAAATTATAATAAAAACACAATATTTTTGATTGATTAGAGATGGATCCTAAAAATCATACCTGTTAAGCTTTCTGTTTTCTCTGCTAGCTTTTCTACCTCCTCAGAAGGATCTTGAATTACTACCTTCTTCTTTTTCTTTTTCTTGGTTGGATCAAAGGGAACCAACTAGGCAATCATCCAGAAACGTATTAAATATAATTGAAAGGACAATCCAAGACATGCAAACAATACTAGTTTAGAGAAGCAAAACAACTGAAAATCAACGAACAAAATGGATTTTTTTTTTTTATCGCTTACAAATGCATGCAAATCTGATAAACTTGTCCAGTGAAGTATCTGTTACAGGTATTACATTAATAGGATTATTGGAAAAATGAATTTAGTTCTACTTTAGGGTTTTATCATGAGACTATAAATACCCATATAATACTTATCTCATTAATGATATGCAATATAGTAATCTACTCTTCCTAAAATTCTACATGGAACTAGAGCCCCCTTTTATTGTTAAGTATTCCCCCCTCCCCATCTCTTCTTGTCTCTCTATCTCTGCCTCCAACACAAAGCATGAGCGAGCAAGGGAGATTGGGTCAGAAAAGCTAGTTCTTGTCTATGATCTTGAACGTGATCCATGTTAACCTCTTCGCAGCATACTTAGGAAGCAATCTGCTATCCCCTAACAACCATTGACAATCCACTATCCCCTCCAATGCGTCACTCATACTCAAATAACAATGAGCAACTATCCAAGCATGCCCTGGTGCAGCACATTCACATGCATCCACGGGTACAGAATCCTAGCATCTACGAGCACTCATCCTCCATTGTTGCAAGCCAACAAACCCCAGTGAGTCTTTCTCAGCTTGCTTCCTCATTCGTGAACCACACTGGTGTCACTACTACTCTTGTCAAGAGTATCAATGTTGGATGGTTGTCTCCTACTATTGAGCACATAAGATAATCTAGAAGCAACCAACAATCCTAAGCAGTTATCTCATGTCCACCTTCCTACTAGGGGTGTAAACGAGTCCTCGTGAGCTATTAGGATCTCGGCTCGAAAAAAAGTCCGTTCGGTTAAGTTAACGAGCGAGTCTGATGGAGCTCGAAAATATCATCGAGCCGAGCTTGAGCTTAACAGTATTTGATTCATGAGCTCGCAAACATGTTGGTTAGAGGTTTGCAAACATGTTCGTTAAGAAGCTCACGAACATGCTCGTTAAGAGACTTGTTTATCTTATTATATATATAACTAAATATCACATGAATTATAAATATAATAATATCTTAATAATTAAAACTTACAAGAAAAACAACACGGTTAACTTGAGCTCGATTATGTGCCTAACGAACTAGAACTCAAGCTTGTTTAACGATTTGAAAATGATATGTTAACGAGCCAAGCTCGAACTAAATTCATTTAACTTTTAAATGAACTATTTTTGAACCGAACTCGAGTCATTCGCGAACTATTTAATTTCATTACAAACCGAGCTAGAGCTTAAGAATTAAAGCTTGAATTGAACTCGAGTCAAGCTCGAGTTTAGGGAAAAACCAACCGAGCCGACTATTCAGCTAAACTTGATTCGATTACACCCCTACTTCCTACCACATGCTTGCCCAACCTCTGTTAGTGACTTCTCCCACATGCCACAAGCCTTTCATCAAGCAACGCCCATCACATCTACTCTTGCCAATGTGTTGCACATGAATCATCTAAAAGCCTATCAATTTACTATTACATGCTGATAATCACCCCGTCAAGGCATCTTTTTCTCATTCTTTTCTCTCTTCATTGAAGTGTTGATTTGAGGTTAAAGGCATTAGTAGTTGTGCTAATCCAAGATCGAAGGGATCATCAATTGCATGCTCTATTATTTCATCCGGTCTTATTTTGCATATGTATTGAAATATAAATAATGATATAATAAGGGATAGAGGCCAATGGCATAGGAGAATCCATATAGCTGATCCCACTTAGTGGGATAAGACTTGGTTGCTATTATTGTTGTTGTTTTTATTTTGCATGTGTGCAAGTATCATGCTTTCATTCCATTGCCATGCCTAATCTATGTTTTGTTAAGTTTTTTAGTTCATATAACAAGTTAGACATATATGGTATAGACGTTCCATCTTGAAGGTGAATGTTAGAGATGTTAGATTGAGATAGTTATTGATCGAGTGGGTCTAGTCTCATATTAGTGGTTCTAAGTTTAAAGTTTTATCGTCTGTAAGTACCCAGAAAATAGTTACTTTATTAAAGATATGCATTAAAATATTCCCCTTCCCCGAATTCTCCAAAATCAAACTTCCAACTAAAAAGATAATGAACTCCGAGAGACAAGCAGAATAAGTAAACCTAAAAAGCAACATAACCAGGAGCTAAGAAAAACAACTTTTGACACAAAATTTAGCATATACTGAAAATTATAGGAGCAAATGAATCCTAGTTGACACGCACACAAAAAGAAAAAAGAAAAGAAAAAGAAACAAGTATGGAACAACGAAAGTCGAGGAATAATCTTACCTCTGGAACCTCCTCTTTCATCTCAGTTGGATTCTCGCTAGCCATGTTCTCAATCTCCAAATCAATCAAACTACGTACAAAAAGTATAGAACATTAAAGCTGCATATCGAGCAGAATCCACCAAAACCTAGCTCCTTACTAAAAGTAAATTGGGATGGGATCAGATTTACCGAGTTTCTATGACGAAATCGCCGTGGTTCCCTCTACTTCTATCGATCTCCGCGAATTATCCAGAGAGAAGCAGCAAAATCGCCGTGCTTCAACGATAAACGAGGCGAAGGATTATGGGCACGGCAGGAACACGTCGGAGTGGATCCAAGTTTATAACAGTTCGATGGAACAAAGCTAACTATACCCGTTACATTGATGTGATAAAACCGTTACATACTATGATGCTATATAACATTGGTTTGGTCTTCTTTTCTTCGTGAAAAATTACATTGTAATCCTTTATTTTAATTATATTTGGCTTCTTCTGAAACAAATTGATTTTCTATTTTTTATGTAAATTAGACAAAAATCGATATAATAATGAGAAAATACTCATAGTTCATTTTTAATTTTGAATATTCAAAAATAAAATATGTTATTTATTTTTATAATTTTTTATTATTGTGGGGTGTTGTGGACACGCGAGATGACCTTGCACGGGACGTCAGCCATGACCGCAAGAGATGACCTCACACGGGTTATCAATAACAATTGCATAAGGTCGTTATAAAAATTCGTCTGCATCCATTAAAAAGTAGTCCGATGCACCAAACTCCCGTCATACGGAATCCGAGAAAATAATCCATTGTACACAATTTTATCTTACTTTTTACATGAAATCATTTTCAAAATTCGAAACCCGTAATCTTTTGATGACATGATAACACTCCTTCCGTCTGATTTAGAATCGGATAGACGAAAAAAATCCAAAAATAATCCACATATGGAATATTAAATCTATCTGTAGAAGAAAAGAAAATAATTTTTTTTATGAAGCAAAAACAAAAATACACTTAAAATCATCAGACATTTTTTTTTCCGTCCTCCCAAGTAGTAAATAAGGCAAACAGTGCGATCGCTTTATTGAAATAATCTGTCACTGATCGGCAATCATAATTTCCAGATGCCAAACTTGGTGCAAGAACACTAAATTAAATCTTGGTTGAAGAGTTAGCAATCACACTAACAAATATTTCCTTAATTTACTAGATTAACTGAGAAGATATTCATGGACTCTGCAATAGATCAAATTATTTAACTATGACAAGAGATGGAGCATGATATCAAACAGATTTTTCCATGTTTTATTTGCCAAGAACTTTCTATATTGCAAGTGATACAATCCACTGGGACATTATAGCTTTGATCTTCCTACACTGGAGCTGCCAGGAATAACCATCACTTTGCCAATAACTTTCCTGTCTTTGATATCACCAAAAGCTAGATTTGCCTGTCGGACACAACAGAAATTAATCTAATAAAAACTCTAGCAGGAGCAACAAAAACTTATCATCAAGGAAATGCTTATTGCGTTCATCTTTTTTTGTTTTGTTTTGTTTTGGTGATTATGCTCTGTTCTTGAGTGTAGCTCAACTTGCAGAAAGGTTGAAGAACTCATTCAGGAGAGGCAAAAAATGAGCTGCTATTTTGATAATCTAAAAATTAACTGGCATTAACCAGAAATTCACAAGTCACATTGAAGGAGAAAAGTGAGTGCACTGCAAATTATTTTGGTAACTGAGTTGAAAGAGTATGGACCTCTTGTAAACTATAGGAATGAGATATGTGAATAGATATCGTGCCATTTGATAACCAGGATAGCAGCTCCCTAAGAGAGTCTCTCAATAGTTGTGGATTATGTAGCTTGTAACTGCCCCAGTAGAGACCATGAACTGTCCAATTCTGATCCAAATTGCACAAGAACGAGTTAGCACCAATAAATTTACAAGAAAATGACATATTAACACTGATTGAGTAATACATGAAGAAATTTGACAATTTCTTTAACCATATAATAAAAAGCAGTAAATTGGTCCATAAGAATGTGCATTCTGAGTAAAATGTGGATAACTCTGAAGTCAAATTCATACAAATAGGAGGATGCTCGACAAGATCAGTACCTTCACAAGAGCAATGTTTGCTGGGATGACTGGAATTTCACCACTTGCAAATCCTATGATAAGAATATTTGCTCCCCAGTTTAAAAGCTTCATGCTTTCTTTTGTGAGTTTACCACCGACAGGATCGTATAGAACATCGACTCCTTTCAGATTTCTTGTCTTGAGAAAATTCTTCACACTCTCGATGATATTTCCCTTGCTCAAGTCAACAACATAATCAACACCTAGTGACTGGAGAAATCTCACCTTTTCATCACCCCTAAGATACATAGTTCAGTTGGAGTTTAATATTACACTGCTTGCCATTGAGACAAGTGAAATAAATTATGGGAGAAGGCTCAAGAAATGCAACAGTGTAATGGTTAAATTTTCAACAAAAAAAAAAAAAAAACCTTGCTACAGCAATAACAATGGCTCCACAAACTTTGCCTATCTGCACAGCTGACAATCCAACACCACCAGCTGCACCAAGGACAAGGAGTACCTGCAATTTCCCATTCATTGTTATCACCACCAAAAAACTGGAAGTACAATAAATGATAATCAGGAACAGGCACTGTCAAATTATTTGTAGTAGATAAGTTATGCTGAGTATGCCCCGTGAGCCAAAGGTTGCAAAAGTTATTTGACCATTACTGAAGATTTCAGATCTCAGACAGAAAACTAGCATCCATGCTTACAGTATTACTTCACATTTGAAAGGGGAAAGAAAAGACTATATGACTATGCTATACTGTTGTATGTTAGACTTTTCATCTATTCCTTCAATATCCATTTCAGATATTGATGCTCGGTGTAACTGTGAGTTAACACATCCGTTATTGATCATGTGTTAAAAAATATGACCGTCGGTCGCACGAGCAACCTCTGAGGTCGCTCGCACTTACAGGGCTGCCTCCTCCCTACCGCGTGTGGCGCCCTCGCGGAGCTGCCGTCAAGAAGAGGAGATTGTGAAGGAAGAGGATGTCACGATCACATGAGGTCAGTTGCTACTCCGAGAAATAGCTGTGCATGTTGAAACATAGAGGGAGGGAATTGCTTTCCGTCGTATTAGGACGGAAGCAAAAATGATGAAAAAATGATTCGTCGGTGGATTTATAAATCTATCTGTCCATTAGGTAAACAAAAGAAAAGAAAATAGCTCTTATTTTTCAAAGTAAATAAGAGAGAGAATATAATCCACCTTTTTTACAAAGTAAACAGAGGAAAGTTTTTCACGATGCTAATGATTCTGAAGACTTATTTCCCAGTTTCACAAGTTTAACAAATTCAGCAATGCCAATGATTCAATGGCGGGCATCAAACTGTGTTTCTCAGCTATCAAAAACATATGTCTATTGTGTATTATAAGATGTTAACATAAGCATGAGACTATGAGAGGCCAATTCGAAGTCAATTCCTTAACAACAAAATAAAATCATATTACACTATAATGCAATATATGTCAAATTTAAATTATTTGAATAAATTCCATAATAGCAAAATAAAACCACATTACACTCAAATGCAGTATATGTCCGTCTAATATTTTGTTCAAATCATACTAAGGGAAAGAATTCAAGACAAAAGCCTCCAACCTGACCAGGTTTCAGCTGTGCTCTATGAACAAGTGCCAAATGCGAAGTCCCATATGCGACTGGTAAAGCACCAGCAGCGACTAAGTCACATCCATCAGGTACTAAGAATCTTCTCTCAAAAAATTTAGAAATGTCAGCCAGAATAAATCAAAAAAAGTCCATCTATGAACTTTTGCATGACACAATGTGAATGTATAATCTTCAAAAAAAAAAAAAAAAAAAAGCGTCTCCAACATTCTATTAAATAGCAAAGCAAAAAAAAAAGCATTCTATTAAATAGCAAGACAGAAATTTGTTATCATCTAACACAGCATGCTCTATGCATCATGACACTAGAATGATATTTCAAGAACAACACCTGCATAAGCACAACCCAAATCAACAAACTCTAGATCATTTTTTATGATTATCTCATCTAAGCATAGTCGTAACTTCCATGAGGCCAGAGAGGCAACCGCCTCAGGCTCAGTCTAATGAAGGGCCCATTTTTTTTTTAAATTATACTAAAAAAAATGAAAGACATGGACCTTAAATGACCGTTAAACCTATTCTCACGGCTCCGAGGCACACACCGACGTATGACTCTTCTTTGCATGCAATTTATTCTCCGATGTTGCTCTTCTTTGCACGTAATTTCTTCTACGACATTCTTTCTGCCAAGGCACGGATCTATGGAACAAGAGGTAATCATAATCTTCTTCTTCGACCATCTTCTTCATCTTGCAACACGTGGCACTAATTGTAACCTAATTGTTCAACAAGGATCATTTGTGCGACCTAATCGCATCGATTCTCGCAATGGTTATCTCACTCGACGCGGACTGGCGGTTGACCTTTGCTCGTGTGACCTAATTGCGTAGCACAGGGCTGTCACACACTACCTCAGTTGCTTGTGCGAACTGCGACCTAATTGCATGGTGGTCACTACTTGTCGCCTTGCTACTGCCTGCGGCCACCGCATTAGTCTCAATGTTACATGATACACTAAATTAGCTATCAATGTTATCGATTGAGAAAGAAAGAGTTCGACAATTGAATTATGCAGGTTTAATAAATATTTTTATCTCTAAAACAGCTAGACAAGTAGTGTTTATATAATTATTTTAAATATTTATTAATTTTTTATTGATGTAATGTATTTTTTTTAGTTTATTTATATATTTAGTATATATGTTATTTGTAAATTGAACTTTATTATTAGTTATTGTAGCAAAAGAATCATTTTTTAGTATGCGTTTCAAGTCCCGTCGAACACAGGTATGGCTCTGCATCTAAGACAATTAGTTTTAATGAAAAAGGTTTAGGATTTAGTGGAAAATAATCAACAAAAAGAATTTATAATATATCTAAATAATATTCAAAACATTCAGCAATAATTTTCAGATATGGTTTCCACTAAATTCATGATTTCTGTTCAGATTTCAACACGATTTGGGTTTTAGTAGTAATGTACTTCGGTTTATGAATACACCACACTATAGGGGTAATCAGAGTAAATTAAGATTTAATATTCAAGAACTAAGAAATTAGATATGAGATGTCATCAAAAATTTATTTATTTTTCTTATTTTTGTTAAACTGAATTCCCGTGAAATCCTTTTTAAAAAAAAAACAAAGAAACAAATATATGGAGAAAAGTCGATTAAACGAAAATAACAAATAAATGTCCATGAAAGGAAATATTCATTAACTCTTGCTAGGTTTCATTATTTTGCCCTAAAAAAGTGTTCAGAAAGGAAAGAAGCACCAAGAATAGAAAAGACGCTCACAATTCCTTCTCGTCCGTGACGATGAACTCGCAGAAGGAATCGGATGTGGCCAAGGAGCAAACTTTATCCCCGATCTTCACCGTGGAGACAGCGCTTCCAACCGATTCAACGACACCGGAGTAGTCCGACCCGGGGACGAACGGGAGGGGTAGCTTCTCCTGGTAGCGGCCGAGTATCTGTAGGTAGTTGGCGTAGTTGAGACTGGTGGCCGCAATTCGGACGCGGACAGAGGTGGGAGAGGCGATCGCCGGGACGGGGTGCGATCTGGAGACGACGATGGGGGAGGAGTCGGAGATTGCGACGGTGGGATCACCGAGCTTGGTGCAAAGAAGCGCTTCCATGGAAGAGACGAAGAGAGAGGATGTTCCAGCTGGAGACGGCTGAGAGAATGAATAAATGAAAAAGGGGCAATCGTACGGTTTTATTTAATTTGTGTTGGGCCGAATTATTGTCCGTCCAACCACTGGTTATCATTTTATATATATTTGGATGATATAAGCTAAGGTTTGTTTGAGAAAAGAAAGGTTTATTAATGTAATATGTATTAGAGTAATAATATGTATAAGGAAAGATGGTAAGAAAATACAAAGATAGATACCTAAATTTATGGTCTATTATTTTACTTTTTTGTGGATTTTATTATTTTACGTGTCTATTTTTTAATATTTCCTTGAAATTCTTTACTTATGCATATAGTTTCATATGTGCTATCTTGTTTAAGACAAAAGTGAGGGTTATGAAAGTGAAATATATAAAGTTATAAAATTATCCTCACTTTTGTTAAAACTTACGCGTTCAAGAATCTAGTGCATCTTGCATATATTTATTGGTGACTTACACGTTAAAGCAATTATAACTCATTTGTTAAGGTCGACGTTGGTATCGACATCGAAGTCTGCGTCAATGGCAAAGTTGACGTCGGCGTCAAAGTCGGCGTCGACATCGAAATCGGCGTTGGCATTGAAGTCGGTGTTGGAATCATCGGCGTCAAAGTCAGCGTCAGCGTCAACGGAGTGCTAGCATCGGCCAATGCGAGCCGGACGATGCGAGCGTTTTTAGTCACTACGCAGAAAATACCTAAAACAATAATTTTTAAAATTAATATAATAAAACAATAATAAAATTGAAACATAAACTTTTTTAGTTCCTTTTACCCTTCCTTATATCCAAATCAAGATGTAAGAAATTTTTTCGTTTCATGGATAAGGAGGGTTAAAGCTTACATTCCCTTACCTTTACCCTCCGTTGCTCATAAGTAAGAAATTCTTTTGTTTCATGTGTAAGAAATTCTTTCGTTTCCATAGCTCACTTCCTCCCAAACAGGGTTTCAAGTTTCTTTTCTCCTTCTTTAACCTTCCCTCCCCCTCCCTCACATCCTTCCAAATAGTGTGTTAAAGACCTATCTAGATACAAAGACTCATGCGAATTATGGGCCCAAGCAAACTGGCCCAGGTGTCTAATCCATAATTCAAACTTAAAAAATTGCTACACAATCTATCGGAGATTTTAGGGTATTAGATGAATTTAAATTACACTGAATTAAATTCACTTATCTGTCAAGATAACCTGAGCAGATAATCTCAAGCTACCAGTAGGAGTTGGTTACTGCTCAGTACCTAATGCAGACTGTGCAATGATCAAGCGGCTGAGCGGGCTGAGAGGCTAGGCGAGCAAGCATACGGCCGAGCGGACATAGCGAGGGATCGGAGGAGTGAACGTACGGAAGAGCAGACTAAGTGAGCGGTCGGACGAGTGAGTGTACACCCAAGTGAACGAAGTGGTCGAGCGAGTGAGTGGCAGGACGAACGGATGAAGAGTCCGAGCGAGTGAGCGGCCGGACGAGCGTGTGGTCTGATGAAGAGGTCAAGCGGACAAAGAGTCCGAGCAAGTGAGTGGTTGGGCGGGCGTGCAACTGAGCGAATGAGCAGCCGAACGGGCGGACGAAGCAGGCAGGTGGCCGATCGAGCAAAGCAGTAGAGCGATCGAACGATCGAGGCCTGCGACGGTCGCAATTTCCTTGAAACAGATTCACCCCATCTCCGGCTGTGCTTCGAGGTTTACTTAGGTCGTTTGTTTTCTAGGATACAATGGTTAACAGTGATTCCCACCAAACAATGATGGTCATGGCGAACTGAGTGGTACCCGACTGCACAACAGAGGAAGAGGGGAGCGTAGGTGGAGAGCTTTTGCTTTGTGTGTGTAACGTTTTGTCTGTAGTTGCAGTCTCCTTATATAGGAGCTCAGACCAATGGACAACATTAATAATCATTTAATAATCATTATTCGTCGAGCTGTGAAACATCAGCATTTCGTTCAATTGCATTAATCTCTAATTAATGCATCTGTTATACCCTAAATAAGCAGCAAAAAGGTCTATGTGGCAAAATGTTGGTTGTTCCACACAAGAGTCAACTTAGTTTAGTGCAATCCGAGTCTTGGATTTGTACCACCTGCATGCCCACGTGTGAGAGAGTCTCTCTCCATGCATTTATTCACATCATCAATATATGTGAATCAATATAAACCAACTAAAATATCTTAAAACTTTCAATATAGACTAAAGTCATATTCACAATGAAGTCTATTTCCATTTCCACCTCTTCTCCATTCACATCACATGTATCCAACAAAAATTTCATTATGTTCTATATATATTTTTATTTGTTTAATCTTTTGATGAGTTCATGGGTTGATCCATCTAACTCATCTTCAGACGGATTGGATTGGATTCAATCTCAGTTGGATTGGATTGAAAATTTTTCAATAGGATAGGATCGCGGACCGATTTGCTCGCTCGATATATGACATGTTTTTGATGGGCTGTCTACCCCGCGCGGATATCACTAGTTTCATTTTAAGGGCAAAATTGATTATTGTAGTCTCATTTTATTTTGTATTTTTCTATAATTTATCTATTGACATTCACACTTAGAAACCACATCCAAAATATTGAGTAGATCGTAATCTCATTTTAATCTTTTACCTTTTCTAGTAATTTTTTTTAGAAAAATGATATGCTCAAATAAAAAAACTCAATGAAAAGCTCAAGAATAGATACATAAAGTGATGGAACCCAAAAAAAGTGAAATTGTGGGCCATGACTTTATGTATCTATCCTTGAACTTTTCCTTGAATTTTTTTCCCTTGAGCATGTTTTTTTTTTTATTTAGAAATATTTTTTTTTCTATCTTATAAACTTTAAAAATAACTGTTACCATTTTTATTTTGGGTAAAAATTAAAAACAAATCACTTTCTATTGGATTTGTCAAAAAAAAAAAAAAAAAAAAAATTATTTTTAAAATAATATTTTATCTATTTCAATTCATTTTTATTTTTAAAAATATCTTTATTTGATGTAGTTACCGTAAAAAACATACTGTCTCTACCATCCTGATAAAAATAAAATAATACCTTTTTGTTTTTATAGTTTCATTTTTTATTTAAGGATCCGATATTCTACTTTGAAAATTTTTTATTTATAGATATTTTTTCCTTTGTTAATGCTGTGTTATTCATTTTTACTTCATTACAATCGGATAATAAGTTTATTCAAAATTATTATTTGATCGTGATCTTTAAAATATTTTTTATTTAAAATTAAATATATATAACAACTGTATAAGATTATAAAAAAATTATATGATTTATGTGTGTCAGTTTTGTTTAAAATTATTATACGACTTTATTTAGGACATCTCTCATCTATTTTAATCTTTTTCATGAACTGACCCCCTAAAATTTATCCTATTAATAAATTTATTTCTTATGTACATATATTTACCTCCTTTTATACCTATTTTAGTATACTTTGGAGTTAGAGGATGATGAATATCTTTTCACGCTTTATCGATGATGATATGCAGTGGATAAACTCAACGCAAATCTCCCAAATGTTAACAAGATGAATTTATTTAGTATCCACCTCAAGAAGAAATGAGTAATCCAAAGATTCGGTCCTCATACACACTCTCTATTATGAAACACTCATTCTCGGAAACAATCTAGAGGAAGAGAAGTCTCATACAAACTCACACGCTAAGGCTACGTTTGGTTGGACGTAATATAATTGAGCTTGTAATGTAATCAAATTTGTAATGTAATGTAATGTAATGTAATCTTGATTACATTACTACATTTGATAATGAAATGTATGTAATCTTTGATTACAAAGGTGATTACATTCTTTTGTTTAGTGTTCATTATTTTTATAAGAAATGTAATTCGTATTATTATAAAATGACAAAAATATCCTACGACTTCTACCGGCGGGCGCTACATCTCTGTCGGAGCTTGCGGTGGCTGCTGCCGTCGTCGGTCACCGGCCGCCGCTGGTCGCCGGCCATCGCCAGGCATTGCCGGCCGCCGCCAGTGGCCGGCCGTCGTCTGGCGACGGTCGCCGGCAATCGCCGGCGGTTGTCGGTCGCCGGCAATCGTCGGCAGTTGTCGGTCGCCGGCCGTCGGCGGTCGCCGATAATTGTCGATCACCGGCCGCCAGCAATCGCCGGTCGCCGCCGCCCGCCGGTCGTCAGCCGCAGGGGGGCGGTGGTGGGCGGTGGCGGTGGCAGTGGCGGCGGGCGAAGATGGGTGGCGACATACTAGGGGTATATTTGACATTCAAATTTTTATTAAAAGGTGACCTCGTAATGTAATCAGATTACAATGTGTTTGTTTTGTAATCCAGATTACAAAACTTCATTACATTTTGTAATCATGATTACATTACATTACAAGTTAAAAATGAAACCAAACAAAATAATCAGCCTTGTAATGTAATCTGGATTACATTATAAGGCAGATTACACCCTACCAAACGCAGCCTAAGAAATACAATCATGAAACTCTAACTTGCTTCTTCTTCTTATTTGGGAATGTCTCTTGACCTTGGAAGTATAATGACACTTGTCTCCAAGAAGCTTCAACAATTGGCGGTGATGACCTCTGAGCTTGGCGAAGAGAGTGGGAGAGAAGATGTGTTGGACAGTACACGCGAAACCTTTTATCGAGCGCACAACGGCTAGTTTTCAACGTTAAGTGATTACTCTAATCAGTTAATGGTTCTTAATCGATTATCCAAGTCGATTAAGAGCCTTTCTATTCGCACGAGAATAGGCCATAAGCGATTAAGTTTCCCTACTTAATCATTTACTGCAGCTTCTGTTTCACACAGAGGACTTCTTAAGTGATTGCTCTAATCACTTAAGATATGCCTAATTGATTAGCCTAATCGATTATGCACCTCTATGTGCACTCGCGAAAAAGAGCTTAAGCGATTACCCTAATTGCTTAAGCTATGATAATCTATTAGCATAATTGATTACCAAACCCTAACTTCCAAAACAAAGTCTAAGGTTTACATCCAACATCCAATCAACCGTAACCTGTTGAAACTTCTCAATGTCTAGCATCTGATCAACCTTGACCTGCTGGGATTTCGTCACCAAGTGTTGACATCCTTTGACCCATTTAGAGTTTTCTCCTCATACCAAGTATCGAGTCAATCCTTTGAGTTACATAGATTTCCAATCATCAAGTGTCCGGTCAACCTTAACCCACTTGAACTTACCATCTCGTGCCAAGTGTATGGTTAGTCTTGACCTACTTGGACTTACCAATCACCAGGTGTTCGGTCAACCATTGACCCACTTGGGTTTTCACATGTTGGCTTTACTCACCAAGACTTTTTCACTGTCTAACTTCACTCACTAGGACTTCCACCTGACTTCACTCACCAGGATTTTTCCTCTGCCTAATTTCACTCACTAGGATTTTTCATTTGCTTAGTTTCACTCACTAGAGCTTTTCATCTATCTAACTTCACTCACTAAGGCTTTTCACCTGGTTTCACTCACCAGGACATTCCGCACCAAATGTTTGGTCAATACTGACTCATTTGGATTTTCTTCTTCTGCAATCTTTCTGTTGGACTTACCTTTGCCTAACTTCCAGTTAGGACTTTTCAATCAAGTATCCGGTCAATCTTGACCTACTTGACTCTTCTTCACATTAAACTGGTCAACCTTGACCAATCTTCCCATAACGGATATTACATTTGCAATCACCATATATTGTCAAATATCAAAACTCAAACATCAAGACTCAAGGTTGAGTCAACTCAAGCTTAATCAAACTGGTCAACCTTGACCTAAAGAAATTACACTAATAATCTGTGGGATCGGCACTAGAGGGACCGCTAAGATAACGGATTTATTTTTTTTTTCTAAATGATATTTCTTTTTCTAAAAGAGATTTTTTTAGCCCCGCGTAACATAAATGATAGACACATGACATCTCTAGCGTAATGATTATGAGTCAATTGTTAAGAACTGATGATGTAGGGTTTATCCCACCATACGTCTAATGCATGTATATTTATATTTATCTTTTTTTATATCTATAAGACTGACACTAAGAATCGTTAAGATAACTAATCTATTATTTTCCCTAAATGAGATTATTTTTACGGTTTATAAATTTCAAATCTTATAATTAATTAATTATTAATCCACATATAGGGTTTATTTCGAGAGAGAAAAACATATTTAAATTTTTACTATTGCAAATAAACTAAAAATCTCAAATCTGGATGGTTTAAGCTTTTGTTCAGTTTTTTTTTTTTATAAATTTCTCCAAAAATTTTACATTGGAGATGTCCGTACCCTGAATTGGACAAAAAAAAAAAAAACATATAGCACCTTAGGATTTGTGAAATTATACCTATTTAAATCAATATAATAACTTAATATAAAATTATTATATGAATCCAAATTGGTCAAAATGAGAGAATGTAAATGACGCAGAGAGTGACGCAGGAGGCTTCCACGTGGGATTCGATATATATATATTTATATATAATTAATGTAAATGACGCAGAGAGTGACGCAAGAGGCTTAATATATATATATATATATATATATATATATATATATATATATATATATTTTGACCCTTAATTTTAACTATATAAGATGATTACAATTTATGATTTGAAATTATCAGTTCACAGTTCAATTTATAATTCATCATGGTTCAAGATTATTATATTAAAAAAATTAAAAATTAAAAATTAAAAATTATTTTAAAAAAAGACTTGCACTCATTTGATTTGCTTATGTGTATCCCTTTAAGGTATAGGAGAATCAAAACACACGTAGTTCTTTTATATTTTTGTCCTTTTACATTTGAAAGTGGTGCTAACACTCATTTCCATTTCCCGTTCAAGTTATATTCATTCCTTCGGTATCAAAATCTTCAACTTCATCATTTGAAAATTGCATTCCTTAGATTCTTTTCTCGGCTCTAGTCCAATCGTCGAGTAATGCTTGAGTTTCCAATGAGTCGGAGGATAAAGTTGATTGTCGTTCATTTAATATGTTACCGTCGACACTGAACGTCTGCTCCACAACAATAGTTAACACTGGAGAAGCTAAAATTTCTTTAGCGATCACGGAAAGGACGGGAAAGATTTGAGCCTTCTATGACCACCACTTTAAGTTATCGAAAATTTCGCTATTTGTTTTATTAAAATCGAAAGAAGTCTAAAATAATTCTAAGTTCTTCCATCTATGTTGTCGTTGGCACTGAATGCTTGCTTTACAACAACAGTTGATACTGGACAAGCTAAAATTTCTTTAGCGATCATGGAGAGGACGGGAAAGCTTTGAGCCTTTAGTGACCACCATTTTAAGATATCAAAATTTTTATTATCTGTTTCATTAAAATCAAAAGAAGTTGTAAAATAATTCTTAAGTTCCTGTGTGGAACTTGATGATCCTTATGGACATTTCGTCCGTTCTTTTAATAAAAGTTATGTTTTTATAAGTTTTAAATTACACTAGTAGTTTGTTATATTTTAGAAATATTGGTTTATGTTCCATATTTTATATAATATTGATTATAAATATCATATAAATAAATTTTAATATTATATATAATATTAATTGGATTAGAAAAAGAAGAATCTCTCATTGGAATTAAAATGTTATATTATAAAGTTAACATTTCTGATAAAACTTTTAATTTAAATCTAGGATTAAAACAAATATAATTAAATAAATTTTAGAAATAAAATAAAAATATTTTTCTCATTTAGTTTTTATAGATAATATGCAAGAAGATAAAGATTTCTTATTAATATGTTCATTTAAAATTAATACTATATTAGAAAATTTTTCTAAAACTAATTGAACTGTGGTATAATAAATACTGAAAAGTTGTTCACTTTAATCATTAAATACTTTTAAAATTTCACAAATACTACTACAAATATTCTATTATTGTGAAAATAAATATATAGTATTAGTATTTTATACAAAAAAAATAAGCATAATAATTATTTATATTGAAATAAATCTTATAATAATTGGCATGTTGAATTTCAACCTGTTAGTACATCACGTGAAAGTTTTATAGGTCTCATTCCATTAGTTTTACAAAATCTACACCATTGTTTCATTATAGATGGATGCAACCATAAATAAAAAAATTACAATTCTAATTGGTTTAATATAATTTTCTAAAATTATTAATCCATCTTGAACACATAAATTTAAAACATGACATACACAGTGAATATGAAAAAAATAAACCACTAATAATAGGTTAACAAACAAGATCATCTATATAAGCGGTTGAAACTAGAATTATCTAATGACATTGAAAATATGTTATGAGTTAATCCATATTTTTCTAAAATTAAATATAATAATTGTACGATGTTATGATCATATGTGATTAATCAAAAACTCAATAAGCTAATAATCTTTTTTAGAGGTTCCAAGAGTTATCAATTCAATAGCAAGTCACACTCATATATGAATGTGTTGCCAATGATCACTTCAAATATTGAAACATAAAGAAACTTTATTATCTAATTTACTAAATTTATCAATTAATTTTTTTCCTTGTTTTATTAATTTTTTAATTATATGAGTAAGTATAGTCTCAGGAAAACGTTTAGCACATGGATTAAGAGATTCTTTACAAAAATATTCAAATGTGTATTTAGATCCAAAACTAAAAGGAAGATGCTCTAGAAAAAAAAAATTAGCTAATGATTCTCTTAATTTATTATCCGAATATAAAAATAAATTGGAATCAGTACTACCGCTAGTTAAAGAAAATCTAGATAATTGTATTTGAGAACGGTCGAGTGCATATTTCGTCGGGTGCTTCGTTTCTACATGTCGTTTCAATGACCCATAGCCGCCGCCGACTTGGAATTTGTAGGAAGCATTGTAGTACTTATATTTTGCACTCAATTCTCCCGACGGAAGAGTAACATTCTCAAAATGTTTAGTGAAAATAGTAGACTTTAGAGGAGAAAATTTTCAAACTGTAGAAGTAATTGTATCGGTACTTCCTTGTGTTTCGGGTGTCGAATTCGGAAGGTGCTCAATCTCATCATCGATGGATTGAATGTTGGGGTCCTCGTGAGGATTCACTATTTCCTTTCCCTTTCGAGCTCGAGATGATGCACCTCCACAGCCTCCTTCCATTGTAATTGAAAATGAAAATGCATAGAAATGAAGATGATAACGTATAGAGAATTCAAAATTGAGATTAAGAGTAGAGAAGATGTGTTTGAAAATGATGAAATGAACTCTCTATTTATAGAGTTTGGATAGTAACGGATACTAAATCATAGTTATTGATCAAAAAATGGTTAAATGCTCTTAACCTTTGAAAAAAATATCCAAAAAAAACCTCCACTCCTCCCTCAACGGCTAGGAACCGCAACCGGGGGTTCCAACGGGCAAAAAAAAATATTTTGTGTGAACCGGTAGGCCGAACCAGCGGTTAATTGACGGTTCATCGATTTTTGACTTATGGAACCGGAATCGGCCTGACAACCTGCCGGGCTAGTTCTGGTTCGGCTCGGCGAACTAGTCAACGGGTAATCGGCCCATTGACCCAATTATGGGTCGAGGCAGGGTCTGGGTAGGACCTGACTCGAGGGCGGGTCTACTCCATGATTTGCTCAACTCTCCCAAACTTTACGTCTTGCTTAGCTGTCCTAGACCCCACGCTTTGCTTAGTTCTCCACAACCCCACGCTTCACTCGGCTCTAATTTGCCTCGCCAACTCAACTCGGGGTTTAGCCTCCCGTGTTCTCTTGAGGTTGTGTTTCTCAAACTTGGTCATCCTTAAGTTCAACAGGTCAAACCCTTAAGCCCAATATACCCTCATCCTATAATTGGGCTCCATAAATGCTACACACATAGATTGTCAGAGCACATGAAATGGTATGATTATATAAGATAGGGCATGTGGCACACAGTGTAGATACAATGATGTGACATTTTCTTTGTCATGACGCGACATCCAATTAATGAAAAGAATACAATGTCGACAATATTATAAAAGGAGCCCACAATCATGGGCTAAGGTAACAAAGAAACACATATAAACAAACCTCAACAAACTCTCTTTATCTATTGTTGTTCATCTTACTCCCTCACCGGAGCCTAACTTAAGCACTGGAGTAGCTAAGCCAGGTTATCCCTGACCTTCCTTCTAATGCTTCTTCCTTTGTCTATTTTTCTAGCTACGTGAGTCTTCTTAGTGATCAACTCCCTTTGCCATCCAACAACTTGGTCAACATCGAAGATAGCTCACCGGTGATTCATTTGTCGATGATCTTAGATAAATCATTATATAATAACTTCGTGATAAAATATAAGAAACATATAAGAGTATTTGTTTTTAAATTTAGAGCATTTTAAAAGAATTTTAACCACATGGATATAATCTTGAATGAGCTTTCCAATCTCATAGTTTGTCTTTGAACTTGAGCAATTATAATCGAGAATCTGGAGAAAATTATCTGAAATTTGGCACCAAAAATCAGGTCATTTGAGTTGACCAACTAAAAGTGCTTAGCCAACTAAATTCAAAAAATTCTAAACATTGAACATGGACATTCAAATGGTGGTTGACCTACAAAAGTCTTCACTTATCTTAATAATAAGCTTTAATCAATTAATCAAAGTAGAGGCAAATCATAAATAGGGCGGTCTCTAGCCTAACCAAAAAAAAATATTACTCATATGAGTTTTTTACTTAACTCACTAAAGCTCATCTCTTCACTATAACAAATATGATTTTCCACAGTACGCAATTATATTATCCACATCGCGCATCGCATGCTGCACAACTGTAACTGTTGAAAGTCATAAGACATCTACAGTGCACGATGAAAGCATTCACAACACGCGCAGCGTGCTGCGGTTAAGAGCATTCACAACATACACCGCGCGCTGCAGTTATGAGTAAGGGTGTCAATTCGGGTGGGTCGGGTTGAATTTTTTTTAACCCAACCCGAACCCGACCCGAACCCGAACCCGAATTCAACACGAAACTCCTAAACCCGAACCCAAACCCAAACCCGACCAACCCGAATCCGACCCAGGTAACCCGAAAATCCGATTCAAAATGACTTTTTGGGACTATTTTCTCTATAATTCTTCACTTTTATCTCAATATTTCATCATTATCATACTAACATTATTAATATACATAAAAATATCTTAATTTTTAAAATAAAATTTGATTTAACTCCAAAAAGCCCCACTAATCCCTATATTTGGGTCAACCCGGGTCAACCTGAACCTGACCCGACCCAACCTGAAAACCCTCCAACCCGGACCTGACCCGAACCCAAAAATGCCCAACCTGAACCTGATTTTGTTTTGGTCAATTCGGGTTGGGTCATCGGGTCGAGTTCATTTTTGATGCCCCTAGTTATGAGTATTCACACTGCACGATGCATGCTACAAATAGGGATGTAAACAAGCCGAGCTGAGATTTGGGGTGTTCAAACTTGTTTGATAAGATAATCGAGCCGAGCTGAGCCGAGCTTAAAATGAACCAAGCTTTTGAAATGAGTGTTCAAGTTTGACTTGGTTTATTTTTTATAAGCTTGAGCTTGTTTGAAGCTTGGCTTGAGCTTGGTTCGTTTAGATGTTATCAAGCTCTCAATTCAAGCTTGGCTTGAGCTTGGTTTGTTTAGATGTTATCAAGCTCTCAATTCAAGCTTGTTTGATTGTTTGAAACTTTTAATTGTTTGATTGGTTATTAAGATTAATAATTTAAATTTATTTATTTTATTTTATTTTATTGTTTATTTAGCATATTGAAAAGAATTTTATTAATAAATATAGTTCGTGAACATTGTTCATGAACGTTGTTCACGAACATTGTTCACGAACGTTGTTCACGAATGTTAACGAGCTAAACACATATGTGTTCAAGCTTGTTTGTTTAGCTTAACAAGCTGTTCAAGCTTGTTTGTTTAATTAATCTTATATATATTGAGCGAACATAAACAAGCTCTTACCAAGCCAAACATCAAGCTTGTTCACGAACGCTTGGTTCATTTATAGCCGTAGCTACAAATAAAGGCATTTGCATAATGCACTACGTGTTAGGACCTTGACGTCCGCTAGAGGGGGTGAATAGCGTCTCACCCAAATCATCACTTCTTACACTTGTTAGTACACAGTGGAAAATAAAATACAAACTAACAAGAAGAAAGCTAAACCCTATAAACAATAAGGAAAGATAATAAACCAAAACAAATCGTAACACAAGGTGTTTACATGGTTCAGATATTAGGGCTCTTACTCCACAACTGTCCATAAAGTGGATGATCCCGATCCGTCAGTGGATGACTCCCCAGAAAACCTCCGGCTAGCTCAATCTCCTTATGGGTAGAGAAACCTCGTCACAATCTTGATCACGTACACACGGATCACACACAGGAGCTTGGCAGATTACTAATAGGGGTTAACCACCTCTATTTCGTCAACCATGCCCAAGCACCCCGAGTTTTATTAAATAAAGCTCGATAGGAAAACATCGAGCTATTTTCTGACCACCAGTCGATTGGTAAAAATATCAGTCGATTGGTCCTAAGTGAAATTCTACCGTTACAAGCCAACGACTCAATACCAGTTGACTGATAAAGATATTAGTCGACTGCTCCACATGGGTTGAGCGAACAGAGACATTCTATTCGGTACTAGTCAACTAATAAAAATACCAGTCGACTGTTACAATAATTGCTACAGTAATTGTAAACCCTAAACCTAGGATTTTTTCCTGAGTACAATCTCTCATGCACTCGTCCTTACCCGCACAACCTAGACCTAGCCTTCTAGTCCCCTCCATCAGCCTCGCATCCCTCGGATGCCTCCCCATCCTTCACGCCTTGCTTTCTAGAGCCTTCATCAGATTTATCATTATTGTCGGGTCTTCCTTTGCCAAGAGGTCCTGCCTCCGGGACTTCATTCATTAACAAGTCACACTTGAACTCTCCTTGTTGTACCTGTATCCTGCACACTCACAATGCATATCAAATATAATAATAAATCTAACTTAAACCTTTGTCCAAACATCAAAATCTATGGTCATACTAGATTGCTCCAACAATCTCCCATTTTTTGATGTTTGACACCCCGTTTAAGTTAGAGAAACATAAATGCAATAAAAATACAAATAAAAGTGCATATTTACTTATGCATAAATCATGGAACCTAATCCTAGGCCCCCCCTTCACCTAAGCTCTGTCGCAAAGGCAAACTTCTCTCCCTTTGTAAATAAATGAGCAATCGCTCCTCCTTCACCTAAGTTCCCTCTTGAGTTAGGATTTCTTGCAAATATATTTTAAGTTTCCCACTTAAATTTAACACTTCTCCCCCTTTGTCATACATTAAAAAGAGCTCCAATAATATCACAATTATTGGATTCTTTAACCTCTAATGACCATAAACATCATGTATTAATCTCCCATAAGATTATATATATGTATACCATCCTTTTGGTCAACTGATCTGAATGCTGGAAAACAGCTTCAGATTGTGTCAGTCGACTGTCATATGCCATCAAAATGAACTTACATAAATATTATGTACTCGAAAAATACTGTTACCAATCGACTGGTACTCTATTTCAGCAAAAATCAACTTTTCTGACCCAACTTCAGAAATGCATCAGAAATTCCACATACCTCTAAAAATTCTCAAATTTTGTGGAAAGATCTATTTTTACCAATGTATACTTAGAAAAAAATATATTGATCATGGATCCCAAGATTAACACAAAATATAAAACTAGCTAAATGATTCAATTGAACCTTGGCCAAAAGTCCTAGTTTTGGCTTCCTCTTGATGTATCTATCCATACTAAATTATAATGCATCCCTAGCATTAGTTTATATGGCATCTATATATAAAAAATTAATTTTCATGCAATATGAACCCAATTCATATTTCTATACATGAAACTCAACCTAATTGTATAAATTTCTTAGATTTGAGACTCAAATCCGTCTTTAAACCTCTTTGGTACATTTGATGACCCATCTTGAGTCCCAAGCATGGTTTGCTTGAGATACATTTACCATATGTCCCAAAGACTCTTTGAGCTCCCCCTAGATCTCTTATCCTTAGCCACCTCCCTAGGTGACTCATTCACTATGGTTAGACACACTTCGATGCACCTCGGGTGATACTTGAACTACAAACTTGACTTTTTTAACCTTAGGAACCTTGTCTTTGGTTAATTTCTTCTTGTCATTAACCTTAGACACCTCATCCTTGCCATAATTATATGCAACCCTTACATATTTCTTCTCATTGGCCTTGGATGACACTCTCTTACCCTTGGTCACTCCTTCCTTACCAATGTCATGTGCCACCCTAGCACTTGACCTCCTTTTAGTCTTGGAGGGGCCTAATTTGATATTTTTGTGTCTTTGACCACCTAAACACATGTCAAGTCCTCTAGGTCCAATAATGAACCTATCTAGGACTTTCTCCAACTCCTCAAACCTTGACTTCAAGGTTTGATTTTCCAACTCTAGATTTCTCACCCTAGAGTCAACTTGTCCACCTTGGACATCTCTAGATCTACCCACCTTCCTAAGCATATATCTCCCTTTCTTGGGATTAATGCTTAGGTTTTCGCTCACTTTCCTCCCTTAGGTAAAGTGGTTTGGGTCTTATTAGGTCTAACTTTAGTGTTTGATTTCCTAGGGTTATCTACTGTGTTAACCCTATTTCTATCATTATACCTAAATCCATACTTATACATGGGACATAATTTTTAATATTCCTAACAAGCATGAAGGAATTTAAACTTGGATTAAATTTTAAAATAGGGATTACCTTCCCTTTTACCTTTGAAGCTCCTACTTGACTTAAGCTCCTCTTCTTTTCTCATTTTTTCAAGTGCACCAATTTCTTGAGCTCTCCTCTCCTTGGGCACTTCGTGTGGTAGTGTCCCCACTCACCACATGTGAAACACCTAATGTGCTACAACCTACATTAGTTCTTAAAGCAACTTTACCAGGTTTAGGGATTACCTCATTTACCTTTTTAAGCGAAGGGCATCTACTCTTATAGTGCATCATCTTACCGCACTCAAAGAATTTGATGTAGCCCTTTGTGCTCTTCTTAGTAGTTGAGGTGGAGGGTTGAGCTTCCAAGATCTCCTCTTCCTTGGATTACTCTTCTTCCTCTTCACTTGAAGATGTGGACGATACCTCCTCATCTTTCTTCTCCTCCTCGGATGTTGAGGACATGTGAACAACCGATTGGTCCTTCTCCTCTTGGACCAATGAGCTCTTCTCCTTGGGCTCCTCTACTCGGAGTTTTGTAAGATCTTCATGAAATGTAATTACCTTTTTCTACATGTCACTTGCATTCTTGAATTTACCTACACTTACAAAAATGTTAGGGGGCAATAAATTCAATAGAATTTTCATTACCTCTTTATTTGCCTCTGGTTACTTCCTTTGCTCCTTGGCCCAATACTGAGGACAGAGGTGTTTTCCCTTCTTTTCCGTCGGAGCTTCGAATGGATCCTCCATTGCCATCTAATGGTCCCAATCTATTTAGAACCAAGCCTCCAAGCGCGACCTCCAATACCCGAAGTCTTCTCGATCATATGAAGGTGGGATCCGGATATCCCATCCAAGCGGACCTTTTGACTCCATCTTCCTCTAGCGCTTTGTTCCCTCAACGATTAGTCCGTAGAAGAGCAACCCGCTCTGATACCACTTGTTGGGACCTTGACGTCCGCTAGAGGGGGTGAATAGCGTCTCACCCAACTCGTCACTTCCTACACTTGTTAGTACACAGCGAAAAATAAAATACATACTAACAAGAAGAAAGCTAAACCCTATAAACAATAAGGAAAGACAATAAACCAAAATAAACCGTAACACAAGGTGTTTACATGGTTCGGAGATTAGGGCTCCTACTCCACAGCTGTCCGTAAGGTGGACGATCCCGATCCAAAGTGGATGACTCCCCAGAAAACCTCCAGCTAGCTCAATCTTCTTGTGAGTGGAGAAACCTCGCCACAATCTTGATCACGTACACATAGATCACACACAGGAGCTTAGAAACCTACTAATAGGAGTTAACCACCTCTATTTCATCAACCATGCCCAGACACCCTGAGTTCTATTAAATAGAGCTCAATAGAAAAACATTAAGCTATTTTCTCGCCACCAGTCTGTTGGTAAAAAACTAGTTGACTAGTCCTAAGTGAAATTTGACCGTTACAGGCCAACGACTCGATATCAATCGACTGATGAAAATACCAATCGACTACTCCACATGGGTTGAGCAAAAAGAGGCATTCTGTTCGCTATCAGTCGATTGATGAAAACACCAGTCGACTGCTATAGTAGTGCTACAATAATTGCTACAGTGATTGCTATAGTAAACCCTAAATCTAGGATTTTATCCTTAGTACAATCTCTCATGCACTCATCCTTACTCGCACAACCTAAATCTAACCTTCTAGCCTCATCCATCAACCTTGCGCCTCTCGAATGACTCCCCATCTTTCACGCCTTGTTTTCTGGAGCTTCCATCGGCCTTGTCATTGTTGTCGGGTCTTCCTTTGCCAAGAGGTTGCACCTCCGAGATTTTATTCATTGCCAAGTTACACTTGGACTCTCCTTGTTGTATCTGTATCTTGCACACTTACAATGCATATCAAATACAACAATAAACCTAACTAAATCTTTGCTCAAACATCAAAACCTAGGGTCACACTAGATTGCTCCAACACTGCGCACTATAATTAGTATGTGATGTTAAGCACATACAATTATCAACATCATATAATTATCATTAATATTTATTTAAAATATATAATCTAAATTTTAAATTTAGACATATCATAATTCACTCATCACTTAAAATAAAAATAAAATTTTCAAAATATAATCAAAATACAAATACTAATTTTTATTCATCTAATAAACATTTGAATCAAGTTTACAAATGAAACACTAATGATAAATTTTTACAGCAAAAACGAATACAACATTTATCTACAACCAAAAAACCAGATCACTCACAAAACTATGCTCTTCTATTAACACAATTGGAAACAATTAGGTAGAATTAAAAACTAACTAAAGCAAGCTGATTACATAGCTTCCCATCGAATGGTCACCACATTGACCTTCAAAAATTAGTAGGTTGTGTCACCTTGGCTGACATGCATGAACTTAAATAATACTCCTCTCTTGCTGACCTGTGCTCCTATTGAGTATGCATGAGTTGAGTTAGATATTCAGACTCAGTAATAGATTAGTAACTTGAAAACTAGCAAGTATTTCTAAAACTAAAAGTTGTTTAGTACTTGGATAGTTGTTGAGTTATTTTACGGGCATAATTATTGTTGGCAAGCTTGAAAACATAACAAGGGAACCATTGCTTCATTCGAAAGCATAAAGTTAAGCAATTTATTGAGATAGGTTTATTTATTCTAGATCAAGATAAGATTGATAGCATTTAAAAAAAATTAAGCAGTAATTATATTTTTCAGCTTCAGATTTATGTACTGGTTTCTTTCATTTTGAATTTAAATTGTGTTAAAAAATAATAACTCAATACATTAAATTATTACATTATAATTAAGATAAAATAACTTATATAATCAATACATTAAATCCAATGAATAAATTTGACAAAGACAATAAGTTAAACGAGCTCAGACGGGGACTGAAGGCACTGAGGAGCAAGCACACTGCCACAGGTGAACGAGCTCGAACATCAGCGTAAGGGCGGCTTTGCTAGCACTATACGAATAGATTAATCCTAGGTGTGGGTGGCACGGATGAGGGTTTTGGCAGAAGAGGAGGAGGTTAGGTCGCGGAGGGTGGGTTTAATTTGGCATAGAAGGGTTCTAGAGAAAATAATTAGGGATTTGGGTAGGATTTAGGAAATTAAATTTTTTTAATTTTTTTTAAAGATTATTAATCGCGCGTGTTTTGCATGTTGTTAATAGTTTAATAATAATTAGTCACAGCGTGCCTTTTTTATATACCATCATTTATATAAGTATAATAGTATTAATAACACGCTTTGTAAACCGTTAATATTAAGTTTTAACAGTATACTTTGTATGTCGTAGAAAAAATTATTAACAACGTAATTTTTCTTTGTTAACAACACGCCTTTGATGATACATTGCGAAAAGTCACATTTATTGTAATGCTTCCACATCTAAAGTCCCCATCTCCTTAATAATTTGTTGTAAGTCCCTCCATTCCAATTCTTGGATTAGTCCCTAATCATATGTCTTTAATCTATGAAACTTGGTTATTATCAAATTTTTTTTATAATAAGTAGATGACTCTCTCTAATTTATTATTTACAGGCTAAATCTAAAATATAACATACATACTTAAAGGTCAACCTTATCAAATATTGATCTTTATTGGTTGGGACTCGAAACATGCTGTCTTAATTGTTTTTCTGAATGATTTAACATTGCATCACCTAAAATTTATCATCTTTAATCAACTCACCAATAACATAAATTTTTCCTAGTTAACCAACCTTCAAATGACCTAGATCCTTGAATCTTCCTACATAAGTTGACCAAATAAATTGTCTCGCCCAACCAGGCCATCTCAACCATTTTAAATAAATATTATTAGAAATATTTAATTTTATTAGTTATAGTAAAAGGTGAAATTTGTCACGCTAGCAACCCAACACGATTGACTCAAGGACCAAGCTGTAGTTGGCCACTGCGGGGAGAGCATTTTTCGTGCCTTTACCGAGATTCGACACCTTACCCATTGTAACAATATCTATCCCGTATTAGTCAACTCAACCATGTCCCGAGGGTGACATTTAATTTTATTAGTAAAATTTAAAAAGGTAGTTTAATATATTGTCAATAAATATTTATACAATTGGAAGAAGTGACCAATTAAGCCATGTAATAATAACTTTATTTTATGTCAAACCTCACTTTTTTTTATTATTAGTAAAATTTTAAAAATAAAAAATAATTTATATTAACTAATTTAGAAACAAGTAATAAATTATTGTAATACTATTAATATAAAATTTAATTACAATATTTTTTTAAAAATATCAATCATTTTTAATTTTAAGGAAAAATGTCTCGACACAACGGTAAAATTATTATGTGACCTAGAGAAAATAAGTTCGATTATCATATATAATCATCACGTATAATAAACTCTTCCTCATAATCATATATTGATGGGAGAACTAAATTATTTTTTTATCTATTTTAACTTTAATAAATTATTAATAAAATTTATTTAGTTAAAAATATTTAACTAGAAAATTTAAGAAAGAAATAATATACAATATTAAATGTGCTTTTTTACTTTAAAAAGTATTTTTATAAAAAATTATTAATTAAGTATAATCAATAAATATTTTTAATTAATTAATAAAATTTAATTTTGATTAATAAATTAAAGGTTTAATAGTAAAATATTTAAAATTACTAATTAAATTTTAGTTAAAAAATAAAAATAAATTATCAAACAAATCTAATTTTAATAGTAAAAAAATTAAAATTATCAATTAAATCTAACATGAGTAAAAAAATAAAAAAAAAATCTAGATTTAATCTATAAAAAATTTAAAATTTTTGACCAAATATAGTTTAGCTTTAAAAAATTAAAATTATCGATGAAAATAAATCTTCCAAACTCATATATTTTAAAATTAATATTCATATTTAATTTATATATATATATATATATATATATATATATATATATATATATATATATATATATATATATATATATATATATATATATATATATATATATATATATATATATATATATATATATATATAATTTGTAGCAATATGGACCTTAAGCATAGGTCTTAATGACTTATGCCTTGAGCTGGCCCTACGCCCAACCTACCTTATGCCAAGAGTTTTGGCTTTAGAAATTTGCAACATCAATAAACATCTAATACTAGAGTACCTAAAACTCCCATGCCACTAATTAGGCTTTTAAAAGTATCTTTGAAATTTAGTCTTCGAGTCGATCTAGTGATCCATCATCAAAGTAGATTCTCCACATAACTTCTTGCTTGCCCTTGATCACTCATCAAATTTAATCACCTCTACCATAATCTCCCTAGTCGATATGATGATCCTTCAAATTCAAAAGCAAATTATCAAATCCAAACCACTAATCTAAAGCATTTAATTTATATGCTAACTTTTGCAAGGATAAGGGATGAACTCTTTTTAAAGAGGATGAGTTGTAGAGCATTAAGTTTGCCATTATAACTTTTTTTAATTTGTTTGATTTGTTCTTTACATTAAATTTATTTCTATACAACATATAACTAAATTCCCCTAAATTATTTAATAAAAGTATGTCTTAACTTGGAACATTTTTGTGATATCGATTGGAATGATTACCATAATAGGCAAGGAAATCTTGAATGTTTAATTTCACTTTCCACTATATTCTCTCAAATCTTGTTCCATTATAAGATTTGGCATCATTCTTCCTCATACTCAACCACTTCCACCTTAATTCTATGGATTGTTTTTCATAACTATTCCTTTAGAAGTCTTAAAGAAAGATGATATTCTAATGTCTTTGAAAATATAATTCTAAAAGATATTCATGAAAGGACAACATATAAAGAATGTGATTCAAGAGATATTTGATCGATATAATGTATGAAATTAAGAATAAATTTGTCATTTAAGTATGCCTAAGCAAGAGCTCTTATACTTAACTTGAGCTATTGAACCTAACAACTATAGAAAGCATAGATTAGGTGAGTGTCAAGTTAAGCCATAAACTAATCATCTACTTGGCCTACGACTTGGCACGATACAATTAGGGGCACAACCCAAAATGAGGCCTCATTGTGGTGCCTTGCGGAGCTAGCGAGGGAGACTCGATGGCGATCGCCAATGGTAGTCGACAAGCGAGGCTCTGGGTCAACAGTGATAAGATCATGGTGTGATTGATGACGCTAGGAGGGTCATGGTGTGGTCGAGATACCATCGGGGTTAGACAGTGAAGTAGAAGTCAATAAGCGTTGAATCGAATTTGTGCCATTGAAGGAAGACGATGCATGTACTTAGAAACTGATGTGTTAAATATGACAACTAAATGATAATAAAAATAATAAAGTTGATTGAGAAACTATCTTATGGAATTTAATGGGAAATTATAGGAATTTTTAGACACTTTAAAAAAATCTATAATTTTTAGAATTTATATTTTTAATTTTTAATTTAATTTTGTTAGAGTATATATATATATATATATATATATATATATAATCCTGTCCGAGTGCTGAGTCGATGAGCGCTGGGTACGCGGCGTTCCCGGTGATGACATATAGACCTCCGATTGCGGTGAACCTCCGGCGAGAACCTGCAAGCACAAAACCGAGCCGGGAAGGGATTCCCGGCAACGACCCTCCGACGCTCAAGTTAACTGAAGTGGCCATGTCAGAAAAGCGTGTCTGACGCCACGCAACTGTCCGAGCATATCCCTGACAGGACAATGGAAACTTCCACCGTACGATTCTCTGTACGACCTGGTCGCCGACCATGCTGCCCGTTGGCGGCAACTGTCTCGAGGTCGATGTCACCCACTACCCCTTTTGTCCTCTTCTGTGTTTTTTGTCTATCACCGGGCCGAACGGGATGGCCTCTTAGGCCTCCCAGCATCTGATCAAGGGAGCGTGCCGGACCGAGCGGGACCCGCTCGACCGCACACTCGGACGAGCAACACTGTTTGGCTTGGCGTTCAGCTGGGCGGACAGACCGCTCGGCCGACCAATTCCCCTTCTGAGCGTCGACAACCCGACTTGCGGTTCAGTTCGGCTACGTACTAGTTCGGCTGCTATCTCGGCTACTAGGTCAAGTCTTGTCTCCTATCGGCAGGAACCATTGGCAGGCCCCCTAGACTTTGACTTTCCGGCCCACGTGTCGTTGACCTCTACCAATGTGGGCCCCCCTATCCTTATCCCCGGATCACTTGCCTTCCCCTCAAGTCTAGTCGAAAGAGGCTGTAGGTCTGACTGACTGGACTATTAGCTCAGTGGTATGATAACTGCTCGGCCACTGATGTAAACATTTTTCTGCACGGGCCTAATGAAAGTGCCCTACGGCCGTTCGGCAGATTACCTGATAGAACTTATTTCATTTCTTTCCGCTAGCTGCCGGGCCGGTTGTAAGTCGGTCCATGCTGACGTTTTTAGAATCCCCTCAGCATTCGCACAAATCCTCGCCATTAAGGCTGAGCATGCGTCCCTGAACACGTAATGACACTCATTAAATGTGATCCTATGACCGGGTGCCACGTGGCGTTGTCGCCATCATCATGCAGCGGTGGTGTCACTTCCGATGGGACCCTCGGCTGTTTGAAATGAACGGTCAGATGCAGGCCTCGGGTCCCGTGACCTGAATCCGACGGCTAGGCAGCATCGGGCCCATCCTTGTAAAGCCTTCATCGCTATCCCCTGCCGCACTTTTACGTTCGTGTGTTCAGAGGCTTTCGTTCGCGCTTCGTGCTCCGGCGAACCAATTTCTCAGCGTCCCAGCAATCTCTCACCTCCTCTCTCTGCCATCCTTTCCTGTAAGGACTCCCTGCCCTTTATCTTCTTCTTTGTGCTTTCTTTAGTATTCTAGCAACATCTGTGTTCGTTCAGTACTGTTCCGACATTCTCTTTCATCCATCTTTTTGCTTCTCTCTAGTTCTTGCTTTCTCTACTGTTCCGGCGATGGCGAGAACCTTGCAACCGTCTAATCCCTCTCCCGGCCTCTGGTATACGACCATGGAGAGCCGGTTTGAAGAGGGTGACGCGACGAACTTCGTCCGCGACTTCGAACTCCCATCTGCCCATAGATTATCCGATCGACCACACGACCTGCCGCCCCGCACTACTTGTTTCTTCCGAGACTAGTTTGTAGCCGATCTGCGTTTTCCTCTACATCCGTTTATCCTTGAAGTGTGTAATTATTTCCGCCTCCCGCTCGGCCAACTCATCCCAAACTCATTCAGGTTGTTGTGTGGAGTAGTTGTCCTCTTTAGGCTGCACGGCATTCCCTTAGTCCCCAAGATTTTCCATTATTTCTACTATCCCAAACAGTCCGAGTGGGGCACCTTCATCTTCCAGTCGCGGATTGGCCTTGTTTTCTTCGACAAAATGTTGGCCTCGAATAAACATTAGAAGGAGTATTACTTTTACCTTCGTCTTCCCGAGCTGCCAGCTTTCCGAACCAAATGGCAGACCGCCGTGCCGACCCCGCTGGACCTTGGTAAATACAAGATCCAGCCGACCTACCTCCATGCAGCCAACCAACTGGTCGTGCAGAAATTCAACATCCATAAGCTGCTTTGTGAGGGTGTGCTGTACATATTCGGATTGAGTCCGATTCGAACGAAGTTTCTGAGCAGCATGGGTAAGCGTTTTCCTCGCCCCCTTTCCTTTTGATCTAACTGATTTATTCTTCTTTTATGCAGCCGACATCATGTGGCGCGCCAAGGCCACTGAACGTATGAAGTTGAGGGCCGCCGAGATAGAGGCGGCGACAGCTAAAGAGATGGCCGACCGGGGCATTGCGCCGGTCGACTCACACGAGGGTGAGAGCGAAGAAGATCCACCCGCCGTCAAAGAGTCGACCATTCGGGAACTTGCAACCGAAGCGGTCGGCGATGCTACCTCGTCTGCTGGACATCCTACGCCAGAGGACGTTGGGCACTCGACCGATGACGCTCCGCTGGTGACACACAAGCGACGCCGGACGGATCCTCCTGCCCATTCGGCTACATCTATGGAACCAGTGTCAGAGCAGGTCGGCGCTCCTGCAGCAGTCGACCCAGCCCCCGTTTCGATCGAGGCAATTTCCTCGGATCGAACTCCCTCACAACTCGATCTGCCAATGGCTTCCCTCGAAGCGCAGCCCGTCAGTTCTCCGCCCCCGAGCCCCTCGTCGGCTTAGGCGCTCGGGCATAATCTCTGCTCCGCTTGGCGAGTCGTCCGGTCGTTCAACTTCAGCCCAGTCTGATCCGAGCGGTTGTCGAGTGATTAAGGCTGTCCTACATCTCCCAACAGAAGAATTCCTTCTGGCGGTTGATCGGCCAACTGCCCCTGAACATCAGATCACCATCTGCGGACCACTTGCCAAAATATGGGAGGATGCGAGGACCCGTGTTGCCCTAATGAATCCCGTTTAGCTCGGTGACAGCCACTTGCAGCATGCTACCGGGGTATGCCCCTCAAACTCCTATATGATTATTTTGCTTGGTTTATGATATTATTTCATCTAAGCGCAGAACTGGGTGGAGAACATCGCAGTTAGCAACCGCCTGGTGGTGCTGGAGGAAGAGTTGAAGAAACTTCAGATTTCTGGAGGGGCGCCGGCTCAGGGGCCCTCGTACGCCATGCTTCGGACCTAGCTGAACAAAACAGAAAAACTGTTGGAGGCCGAGCGGCACAAGTCTTCTGGCTTGGAAACCAGGGTAGCTGGGCTCGAAGCCCAGGTTAAGTCTCACGACCAGGAGATCAAGCGATGACTAACAGGAAGAATAGGGTCGTTTCTGATCTAGAGGCAAAGAATGTGCAAGCCCGAGCGCTAGAGCAACGCGTCCAAGAATTGACTGGCCTGCTATCCGATGAGTGGGAAAGCCGATCGGCAAACCAAGTTAAATTTCAAGGAGATAAGAAGGATCTCCAGGACGCCTCGAAGCTGTCCGAGCCGCTCTCAAGGAGTACCAAGATGGCAAATCAGGTCGCTTCGCGGTGATGAGGCAAAACTATGTCCGTTCGAAAGAATTTGGAATTAAGCTCAGTGATCGGCTTGTCTTGGCCTTTGAGGAAGCCATCCATGCTACAACTGCCTATCTGAATGGCAAGGGCCATCTTCCAGAGACGGTGTCCGTCCCCCCCAGAGACCTGGCCGGATTGCTGGAAACCATCTCCGAGCCAATCTTCGATGTTCTGGAGTGAGGAGTGCCTTTAAATTTTGAAGTTCCATCTGTATAATCGCCGTTCGGCGAGTTAGTATTATCCGAACTTTATCCGACTTTTGTCTGCGTACTGGCCATGCGACGAGTCAACATAACCTTTCAATTTTGTTCTCGTTTACTTCTCAAAACACATTCTTTCTGAGCGACACTCGGTGGTCTCTGGGCCGGGGGGTTTATAGTCGTCGGTCCGACTTTGGGATTTAACGTCGCCGCTCGATGATCTCCGGGTCGGGGGGTTATAGTCACCGGTTCGACTCTAGGATTTAACGTCGCCGCTCGATGGTCTTCAGACCGAGGAGTTTATAGTCGCCGGTCCGACTCTGGGATTTAACGTCGCCGCTCGACGGTCTTCGGGTTGGGGGATTTATAGTCGCCGGTCCGACTCTAGGATTTAACGTCGCAGTTCGACGGTCTTCGGGCCAGGGAGTTTATAGTCGCCAGTCCGACTCTGAGATTTAACGTCACCGCTCGACGATCTTCGGGCCGGGGGTTTATAGTCGCCAGTTCGACTCTGGGATTTAACGTTGCCACTCGACGGTCTTCAGGCCGGGGGGTTTATAGTCGCCGGTCCGACTCTGGGATTTAACGTCGCCGCTTGACGGTCTTCGGGCCGGGGGGTTTATAGTCGCCGGTCCGACTCTGAGATTTAACGTCGCCGCTCGACGGTTTGGGAAGACTAGTCGCTCGGCCATGATTTTGCAAAAACCCTTCTATTTTTACTTCCTGCGGTTGAAAGAGACAAAGGGTGACAAATATATGTCGTGTATTACATTGGCACACCTTTTATCCAGCTCGGTACGGCTGGAGGTGGCTCGCACTCCAGGGTCACTCTAGCTTCCGTCCGTTTTCATCCTCGAGGTAATAGGCGCCTGAACGGAGCTTTTCTACAATCTTGAACGGTCCAGCCCAAGGAGCTCCCAACTTGGTCACATCGCCGACCAGCTTGACTTTCTTCCAGACGAGGTCGCGGACCTAAAAAGATCTGGGCATTATCCGCCTGTTGTAGTTTTGCTTCATCCTCTGTCAATACGCCATCAACCGGACGACGGCCTTGGCTCGCGCCTCGTCCACCAGGTCCAGCTCCAAATGCCTCCGCTCAGCATTATTCTCGTCATAGGCTCGGATCCGATCGGATTCTACCCCGACTTCTACTGGGATGATGACCTCTCCCCCATACACCAGGTGGAAGGGGGTCGCTCCTATTCCTTCCTTAGGTGTCATCCAGAGTGCTCATAATACCCCGGGCAGCACGTCTACCTAACTCCCACCTTCATGGTCGAGCCGAGCCCGGAGAACTCGCAAGATCTCCCGATTGGCGACCTTAGCTTGCCCATTGCTTTGGGGATACGCAACGGAGGTAAAAGCTTGCTGGATGCCGTACTCCTCACACCACTCCTTGAGTTGTTGGCCCGAGAATTGTCTTTCGTTGTCTGAGATGAGTTGTCGCGGGATGCCGAACCGACAAATGATGTGATGCCAGATGAATTTTTTGATCATCTGCTCGGTTATTTTAGCCATTGGTTCGACCTCGATCCACTTAGAGAAATAATCGACTGATACTAGTAAGAACTTCCACTCTCCGGTCGCCATTGGAAATGGTCCCACAATGTCCATGCCCCATTGATCGAATGGGCAGGACACTGTGGATGTTTTTAATTCTTCCGCGGGACGATGTGAGAAATTGTGGTACCTTTTGGCAGGATAAGCACGTGACGACTGTCCGGGCGACGCCCTCCTGTAAAGTTGGCCAAAAGTAGGCGGCCAAAAGTAGGTAGCCAAAAGAATCTTCCTCGCCAACGAGCGGCCGCCCGGATGCCCGTCGCATGAGCCTTGGTGTACCTCTTGCAGAATATAGTCTACATCCTCCGGGCCAACGCATTTAAACAGAGGCCTAGAGAACGCTTTTTTGTAGAGCTGGTCACCAATGAGGACGAACCGACCGGCTCTCCTTCTGAGCAGATGCACTTCCAACCGATTGGATAGCATTGTTCCTGACTTCAGAAACTCTGTTATAGCCGTCTACCAGTCATTTGGAAATGTGAGTCCCTCCATCCGGTCGATGTGGGCGACCAGAGACACCTGCTCGACTGGTTGCTCGATGACGATCGGTGATATCAAGCTGGCTAGCCTAGCCAGCTCATCTGCGGCCTGATTCTCCACTCGGGGGATCTTCTGTATTAGCACCTCTCGGAAACCGACTTTCAGTTTTGCGAAGGCTTCCGCATAAAGCTTGAGCCTAACGTTGCTTATATCAAATGCTCCCGAAAGTTGCTGAACAGCCAACTGTGAATCTGAATGAATCAAAACATTGCTAGCTCCCACATGCCGAGCGGCCTGCAAACCTGCTATTAACGCCTCATACTCTGCTTCATTGTTGGTTGCTTGATAGTCCAGCCATACGGACAGGTGCATCCGTTCTCCGTGGGGGGAAATCAGCAGCACGCCAACCCCACGCCCGGACGCCTCGGGGTTCAGCAGAACTCGGCCTAAGGGACTATTTGTCATGATAATGATCGTATGCCCCAGGAAATAGGGCCGGAGCCTCCGAGAGGCGAGAACAAGTGCGAAGGCAAGCTTCTCAAGACCAGTGTAGCGAGACTCAACATCCTTTAGAATGTGGCTAAGGAAATACACTAGCTGTTCTTCGCCGTTCTGCCGGACTAGCGCCGAACCGACCACGTGCTTGGTTGAAGACAAATAAATGCGGAGAGATTCGCCGACAGATGGCTTTGCTAATATAGGTAATGAGTTTAGGTAGGCCTTTAATTCTTTGAATGCTCGGTCACAATCCTCATCCCATTGGAATTTGGTTGCTCAGCGCAGAATCTTGAAGAAGGACATGCTCCGATCGGCTGTCCTGGAGATGAACCAGGATAGTGCTGTTATGCGACCCGTAAGGTGTTGGACTTCCTCCAAGTTTCTGGGCGGCGACATATCCTGTAGTGCTTTGACCTTGCTAGGGTTGACTTCAATGCCTCGCTCGGTGACTATGTAGCCTAGGAAGCAGTCACTTTTTGCTCCGAACAGACACTTTTGTGAGTTCAACTTGACCCCGTACGCCCGCAATGTCTGGAAGGTTTCTTCTATATCTGCATAGAGGTCGGTCGTTCGGAGTGATTTAATGAGTATATCATCAAGATATACCTCTAGGTTTCGCCCGATCTACTTTCGGAACACCTTGTTCATGAGTCGCTGGTACGTAGCCCCGACGTTCTTCAATCCGAATGGCGTTACGTTGTAGCAATAGGTGTCGTCCGCCGTAATGAAGCTCACTTTCTCTTGGTCTTCCCAGGCGAGCGACACTTGGTGGTACCCCTGATAAGCATCCAACATGCATATCAGCTCGTATCCAGCGGTCGAGTCCACCATTTGGTCAATTCGAGGCAGAGGGTAGAAGTCCTTTGGGCATGCCTTGTTTAGATCATGGAAATTGATGCAAACCCGTCATTTGTTACCAGGCTTGGAGACAAGTACCACATTCGCTAACCAACTTGGGAACTGTACCTCACGTATGTGGCCGGCCTCCAAGAGCTTCTCGACTTCCGCCCGTATGATGACGTTCTGCTCGGCACTATAGTCCTGCTTCCTTTGCTTGACGGGACGAGCGTCCGGCCGGACGTGGAGCTCGTGCTGCGTGACGCTTGGCAAGATCCCTGGCAGCTCGTGCGTTGACCACGGGAAGATATCGTGATTCTGCTGGAGGCATCTGACCAACTCTTCCTTCCGTTCCTCTTCCAGATCGGACGCAATGAATGTGGTGGCCTCCGATTCGCTTTCCTGAATCTGTACTTCCTCCTTTTCTTCATAAACCAAAGTAGGGGACTTTTCAGTTATAGCGTTTACCTCAAGGCACGGTGCTTTCCGAGCGGACTTTGCTTCGGCTCGGACCATCTCCACATAGCATCGTCGGGACGCCAGCTGATCTCCCTGGACTTCCCCCACTCGATCTTCTACGTGGAATTTAATTTTTTGGCAAAAGGTTGAGACGACTGCCCGGAACTCATTGAGGGCCGATCGTCCCAATATTACATTGTAGGCAGAGGGGGCATCAACCACAATGAAGTTAGTGGTCCGCGTTCTCCGTAGCGGCTCTTCTCCTAGCGAGAAAGCCAACCTGGTCTGCCCAATCGGAAGGACTTCATTGCCAGTGAACCCATATAACGGGGTCGTCATTGGCAATAGCTCGGCTCGGTCAATTTGAAGCTGGTCAAACACCTTCTTGAAGATAATGTTGACCGAGCTGCCTGTATCAATAAATATGTGGTGAATAGTGTAGTTAGCTATTACCGCTTGGATGATGAGGACGTCATCGTGGGATACTTCAACTCCCTCAAGGTTCCCGGGATCAAAGCTGATCTCGAGTCCAGATGGCCATTCTTGGCTGCAACCAACTGCGTGGATCCTGAGTTGCCGGGCGTGCGACTTTCTGGCTCGATTCGAGTCGCCGCCCGTCGGTGTCCACTGGCGATGATGTTAATCTCGCCCCGAGCTGCATTACTTCTATTTTCCTCCTCCTGAGCGGATGGTCTCGCTCGCTCCTGTGAGGCTTGGGGGTTAGCCCTTGGCTGGTGATGATGCTGCCGATGGTGATGCTGCTCGAGTGAACGCCTGGCCATTCGTCGTTCGGTGTTCTGATGACGAGCTCGCCTATCCAGTGAAGGTGATCGGCGACAATAGTTCCTTGGCTCAGGTTGGCTAACTGGGGGGAGACTTCGGCAGTCTCGAGTGTTGTGAGTGGTTGATTGATGGATTCTGCAAAACAGGAGCGCCCATACCTTGCCTTTTTGTCTAGGCCGCTCGGCCGCAATGTGCTGAACGGCAGGCGACCTGGAATCTTGATGTGGCCTCATCCCCTCGGCACGTGGTCCTCTCGGCGGTTGCTGGCTGGTGTGTGGTCTCCGTTCGGTCAGGGCCGAAGGCTCGCCTGGTGCTTCCTTCTTTCGGACCTCCCGTGCTTCCTCCACGTTAATATACTCACTTGCTTTTTTCAACATGTGGTCGTAGTCGCGTGGCGGCTTCCTGATGAGCGAGCAAAAGAAGTCCCCGTCGACTAAGCCTTGTGTGAAAGCATGCATCATTGTCTCGGACGAGACTGCGGGGATATCCATAACTGCTTGGTTGAAGCGTTGGATGTAGGCTCAGAGTGTTTCTCTTGGCCCCTGCTTCATGGAAAAGAGGCTGACGCTGGTCTTCTGATAGTGTCGGCTGCTAGTAAAGTGATGAAGGAATGTCGTTCGGAAGTCTTTGAAGCTCTGAATTGATCCGTCCAGCAACCTCCGGAACCAGCGTTGTGCCGAACCGGACAATGTAGTGAGGAAGACTCTGCATTGACTCTGTTAATGTATTGATGGAGAGTAGCAGCATTATCGAACTTACCGAGGTGGTCGTCCGGATCGGTTGTACCGTTATACTCTCCGATCGATATGGGAGCGTAATGCTTTGGGAGAGGGTCTTGTAAGATAGCTTCTGAGAACTGGCGATTGACCCGCTCGGGGGATGTCTCAGCCCGCGGCGCCTTCTCCTTCCTGGAGTCCCGCGCGGACGCTTCATCGGACGATCCCTGGTTGGCTAGGGCCAGCTCCGACGGAGTCTGGAACAGTGCTCGATGAAACGGAATAGGGGTGGGCAGCGCGTCTCCTGGTGTGCCGGTCTGCCCCTTATTCTATGCCCAAGTAGAGTATTGCTCCGGTCGGTCCTCCATCGCCGCTCGGCCACCAGAAACCGAAGTGGCCTGCTGCACTATCCGCTCGGCTTGGGCCTTCTGCTGTTGCTCGACCATCTTCGCAGCTCGCGCTTGGATAAGTGCGTTGAGTTCCTCGGGAGAGAGCGTCACCATGAGTTGGCATCCAGTTTCTTCCATTTTCTCGGCTCGGATTCAGGTGCGTTCCCACAGACGACACCAATTTGATCCTGTCCGAGTGCTGAGTCGATGAGCGCTGGGTACGTGGCGTTCCCGGTGATGACATATAGACCTCCGATTGCGGTGACTCTCCGGCGAGAACCTGCAAGCACAAAATCGAGCCGGGAAGGGGTTCCCGACAACGACTCTCCGACGCTCAAGTCAACTCAGGCGGAAAGAGAGAATGACGAGAATGAGAACTGTAGCTATAGTGATATATATTGCATACCTCCGTCGAAGTATAGAGGTCCTTATATAGGGCTCCCGGGGGGATGTGTGCACGCATCCCAAAGTGTGCACGCTCCTCAAAGCATACCTGAAGTGGCCGTGTTAGAAAAGCGTGTCTAACGCCATATCGCAACTGTCCAAGCATATCCCTGACAGGATAGTGGATACTTTCATCGTACGATTCTCTGTACGACCCGACCGCTGACCATGCTGCCCGTTGGCGACAGCTGTCTCGAGGTCGATGTCACCCACTGCTCCTTTTGTCCTCTTCTGCGTTGTTTGTCTGCCACCGGGCCGAACGGGACGACCACTTAGGCCTCTCAGCATCCGATCAAGGGAGCGTCCCGGGCCGAGCGGGAAGCCCTCTCGGCCGCACACTCGGACGAGCAACACTGTTCGGCTTGGCGTTCAGCCGGGTGGACAGACCGCTCGGCCGACCAACTCCCCTTCTGAGCGTCGACAACCCGACCTGCGGTTCGGTTCGACTACGTACTGGTTCGGCTGCTAGGCCAAGTCTTGTCTCCTATCGGTAGGAACCATTGGCGGGCCCCTTGGACTTTGACTTTCCGGTCCACGTGTCGTTGACCTCTACCAATGTGGACCCCCCCTATCTTTATCCCCGGATCAAAATATATATATATAATATATATAATTTAATTTTTTTTCCCACTAAACACGTTTTTATCTGTATTTATTTTAAAAAATATTTAAAAAAATGGGCCCACTAGAGGAATTTAATGAGAATTTATAGAAATTTTTAGACACTTTAAAAAAATCTATAATTTTTATAATTTATAATTTATAATTTAATTTTTTTAATAGGGAATTTTTTTTTAGTGTATAATTTATAGTTTTTATAAATTATTTTTTAATTTACATGAACCACATTTTTAATTTAAAATTTTTTCCACTAAACACGTTTTTATTTGTATTGATTTATAAAAATATAAAAAAAAATGAGCCACCAAAGGTGGGGCCTGTGCATTGGCCCTATCTTGAGCACCCTAAGGCCAACTATGATCTTATATATAGTTAAATTGGTAATTACATGATATATTTATAGAATTGAACAATTTCAATGAAATCGATGAAATACCTTGCCATGGGTTCACATAATAGTCAGAACTACTATCGCACCGTCCAAGTGTCTTAACTCCTACGATCGCACCGTCGATGGTGGCGTTGAGCTAAGCTTCTCTATTTAAGAAGCCTGAAACACCTCACTCGAACCATTGCTCTCCTCTCATGGCAATGGCCACGGCAGAGACTGGCTCGCCGGTGTCGCTTTCCTTATTAGCAGCCCAATGCACCGCGCTCTCCGCCAACCCTCCCCGCTTTCTCCCCCTCGCCGCCGTTCTTGCAGTTTGGTGGCTCTTCACGCTCCTCCTCCACTGGGCCTCCCCCGGCGGCCCTGCCTGGGGGAAGTACTGGTGGAGCAGAGGACGGCCCCTGTTCCCAGGCGCTACCGCCATCCCCGGCCCCCGCGGCCTCCCCGTCTTCGGCAGCATGGGCCTCATGTCGGGGCTTGCCCACCGCAAGCTCGCTGCTGCGGCGGACGCCATCCCTGGCGCCCGCCGGCTCATGGCGCTAAGCCTCGGCCACACGCGCGTGGTCGTCACCTGCGACCCGGAAGTGGCCAGGGACATCCTCAACAGCTCCGACTTTGCCGACCGCCCGGTCAAGCAGTCGGCCTACAGCCTCATGTTCCACCGGGCCATCGGGTTCGCCCCCTACGGGGCCTACTGGCGCGCCCTCCGCCGCGTCGCCGCCACCCACCTCTTCTCCCCCAAGCAGGTCGCCGCCTTCGCCCTCCACCGCGCCGAGGTAGCCGCCGAGATGGTGCGCGCCCTCGACGGCCTCGTCGCCGCCGGTGGACCCGTCCAGGTGAGGACCGTCCTGAAGCGTGCCTCCCTTAACCACGCCATGCGGTTCGTCTTCGGAAGGCAGTACGCAATCGGGTGCGAGAGCCAGGAGGCGATGGAGCTGAGAAGCCTAGTGGAGGAAGGCTACGACCACTTGGGGAAACTCAATTGGGCCGACCATCTGCCTTTTCTCTCTAGCCTCGACCTGCAACGAGTCCGGGGGGACTGCTCCGGCCTCGTCAGCCGAGTCAACCGGTTCGTGACCCGCATCATCGAGCAGCACCGAGTCGACCGTGAGCTTGACTCGGCAGCGCCGCCTGGCGATTTCGTCGACGTTCTGCTATCCCTCGAAGGCCCCGACAAGCTATCGGACACCGACATGGTCGCCGTCCTCTGGGTAACCTTGCGCTTCGATCGCCGTCAAATCGAAAAACAGAGGATTAAAATTGATGTTTAATGTCGTCTATGTAGGAGATGATATTTCGCGGTACGGACACCGTGGCGGTGCTGATAGAGTGGGTGATGGCTAGGCTGGTGATGGACCGCGAGGTGCATGGGAAGTTGCAGGCGGAGCTGGACGACGCGGACTGGGCGGTGACGGGAACCGAGACATTCCTCGCGCCGCCGTATCTGCAAGCGGTGATCAAGGAGACGCTGCGGATGCACCCGCCGGGACCGCTGCTCTCCTGGGCCCGCTTGTCCACGTCGGACGCCAGCGTGGGCGACGGCGCCTACGTGGTCCCTGCGGGGACCACCGCCATGGTCAACATGTGGGCCATCGCACGGGACCCGAGGGTGTGGCCCCACCCGCTCCGGTTCGACCCGGCGCGGTTCACCGGCCCGGCGGCGGAGTTCACGGTGATGGGGTCGGACCTGCGGCTGGCGCCGTTCGGGGCGGGGAGGCGGAGCTGTCCCGGGAAGGGACTGGCGATGGCGACGGTGGAGCTGTGGGTGGCGGCGCTGGCGCAGGCGTTCGAGTGGCGGCCACCCTCCGAGGATTGCGCAAGCGTCGATCTTTCAGAGGAGCTGAGGCTGTCATGCGAGATGGCTTCGCCGTTATCCGTACGACTGCGGCGGAGGCCAGCTCAGCGAGTAGTGGCTTGATTAAAATACAGTGGTTTAATAATAATAATAATAATAATTATTATTATTATTATCGGTTTTTTTAAGATATATAATTGAAAGCAAATTAAATCCTCCGTCCTCAATATCACATGTCCCCGTGTTCAACTCGTCGTCCCAATCCACCATCAGCGGCTTTCGGCCACCGTCTCGATCAACACTATAATCCTTAGAGAAGGTGAACCTAAGGAGATCGCCATTGACACAATTGACATCGGAATCGGCCAGATCTGAGCAAACTTTCCTCAACATCGATCTAAGTCCCTGTTCAGATTCTGTCGAATTTCGACGCCGATCGTACCGATGACAATTCCTTTGGATTTACCTTCCCTAAGGATTATAGTATTAATCGGGACGATGATCGAAGGCCGCCGATGGTGGACTGGGATAATATATGAGATACAGGGATAGAAAAATTTAGGGAGAGAAAATTTGAACTCCGTTTCTCTAGCTCTAGTTTTGTTTTTAATATATGTTTGGAAGAAAATCCATCTTGATTTGCAAAAATAATAATGACAACTACTTTTGCATAATCGCCCAGGTGCAGCTCTACGGTCCCATAAGTATTCATAATTTGATTTCAATTATAATATATTATAAAATATTTTTTTAATAGGAAGATAAACCTAAATTGTTGGGTTACTGGATTATTAATTATTAGTACTTTAGATACTCTGATGATAACTCTGATGAAAAATTAGGAATTTCTGTTGGAGCTGACTAAAAATGCTTATTATAAATTTTTTTTTAGTCAGATGATAAATTTAAAAATATTGATAGTCTAACGATCCATTCCTATAGTTATTAGGATAAATCAAAAAATATATATGATGAATAATCTAGACTCAGTGTTTAAATGATAATCTCAATGTTTTATCATAATATAGCTCATGGACAAGAGATATTTTTTTAATGGTCCTCCTAATTATTATTTTATTGTATTAAATCAATTCTGATTAAAAAAACACAATCAATGTGTTTTAATATTGATGAACACAATTAAAGTATTTTATTCATGAAAGTAATATTGATGAACAGATGGACTCTTGAGAGTACTTGGAACGTGTAGTCATCCATACCGTAAATTTGATCATAAAACTATCTTAACTAAAACAACTTAATATTTTGATTGTTAAATTGAAAAAAAGAAAAATTGATTATTTGAGTTATTTCTGAGATGATCGATTCGATCTTATGAAAAATTTCTACTAGTAATCAGGATAAATTGAGAAGCAAATGCGATGATCAATCCAGAAGCCCAGTATCTTTTGATTAAGTCTCTCATTTTGAACCGTAAATACCTGGATGATAACCTAAATATTCTATCGTGACATCATGACCATGAAGACTTGTTAAAATTATCTTAACTATTGTTGTTAAAAATGGAAAAAAATATTCATATTTGTTATGGTCTTAATTGTTTAATTGAGATATTTATTGTACACGTTTATACTCTTTTAAATACGTTTTTTTTAATTTTCACAATAAATATAATTTTAATTTTCTCTCTAATAATTTTATATATTTTTTTTTTCATTCTCATATATTTATATATTTATTTTAATATTTTTATCTAAAAAACTCATCTACTCGTAACTTAATATTCAATTTCATGTCATGTTAAATGTAAAAGTGATATGATAAATAAAATGATATTTTATTAAATTGTGTATCTCACGTTTACTAATATTAAATAGTGTAGTAAAAATGCTCATCTCCAAATTATACGATGAGAAATAAATTAGAGATTCAATTTATAATCGACCATCCAATAATTCAAAAACGTGGCAAAAATATTTCCCCTAGAACATGTACTTCCATATTTATCAAATCATTCATCTATTTTTCAAAAATGTCTCATAATGTCTCATCCTATATACACACTACCTACTAATCCCTAAATTATATTTAATTTTAAAGCACTATTTCTGTCTTTGGAAAAAAAAATAATTTACAATAAAACCTCACAGTGGATTAAATATAGTGTGGAATCAAAATCAAAGAGCCTGATTATAATCAGAGAATTTCGAGACTATAATTGTCTTGATTTTAATTAAATTTGATAAGTTTAAATCATCCGAATGAATTTAAACTACGACCAATGCACTTTTAATAATCTCCTAAGGCTCACTATACCCTCTAACTTTAGTTTTATACCCTAAATAAGTTGCTGTGAGTTTTTAAAATTTATATAACTTTAAGTAAATTTAGTACAAATTCTAGACTTAGACATATTATATTTACTTAACAATAGCACCAATGTCTTTCAGACTCCTCTAAATTTACCCATGTCTAAAATTTTAGAATATGAATATTGCATAGTCAACAATTAGGTTTTGTCAGAACTCATTAATAATCTTAAGAATATCAAAATCAGCTCAAGCTAGAACTAATACACTTCTACTTCTAGGATATGTCCTTAAATCTTAATTTCACAACTTAAAAAGTATATTGTGAGTTTTTTAAATTTAGATCGTTTTATATAATTTGACACAAATTTATTATTGGACTTAGACATATTATATTCACTCAACAATAATATCAATGTGTTCTTGAGACTCCATTCACTATTACCATACCCAAAATATCTAAATATTACACAATCATTAATGAATTTTGGTCAAAATTGTTAGGACCCGTGCAAGCTAGAGGAAGGGGTGAATAGCTCTGATTACTTCTTGTCTTGATCTCGTGCTCATTATTTGAATGCGTAGCGGAAACTTGAATCCAAAATCGCCGCCACATGCACAACTTCGAGATTTACTTAGTATCCATCTCTTTGGTGACTAATCCAAGACTTACTCCTAGTGACAAGGGTGGATCCAGCGCGTGAGGGGGGGGGGCATTGGCTGTCATGCCCCCTTGCCGGCGGTGCAATCCATAGTATTATGGGGTTCCACTAGTGGAGATGGAGGATACCACTCCTTGTTCCGTGTAAAAATTGGCTGTACTCAGTTTAGATCGCAATCACCCCTCCATGCTTAAATTCCTGGATCCGCCACTACCTAGTGTTCTCCCTCAACTATGAACTTCTCCTTTTCGAATACCTTCCAAAGGCAGAGAGGCTTCCTACAACAAGTTCTTACAAGAACAAATACAAGCAATACAAAATACAAATCAAAATAAAGCAATAACACTTTACAATTTAGAACTTTGCTTTGGATGTTTGCTTGTCATATTGGAATGTCTCTTGATAGTTGGAAATGTAGCAGTACTTCACCTCTAAGCTCTCAAGAATTGACACCACATATTTGCCTCAAAACCCTCTTTTAAAGGGGGGGGGGGGGTTGGGCTAATTTCTGTCAACCAATCAATTGACCTTATCACCAATCAATTGTCACGTCAATTCTGACTATTTAAACTTATAGAATGACTATTTTTACATGGTTAATTGATTGTACCAATCAATTGCTTGATGCCCATCGATTGCTAGCAGCCAATCAATTGCACGAATGGATTCCCAAGCATTCTGTTCACCGCTAAATAAGCTACCAATCAATTTCTCCAATGTATTATCCTAATCATTGTACTAATATTGCTCAAACAGTAAACCCAGAATTTCAGATTTAGGGTTTATCAATCGATTAGTAATGCTCGCCATTTGATTGTTAACATTAATTTTAGCGTTTTTAAGGCTGAATTCATGTCTTGTCTAGTATCTGATTGATCTCACCAACTAGAACTTCCTTGCATAGCATCTAGTCATTCTTAATCTGTTGGGACCTTTTGTTGCCCAATATCCGATCAATCTTGACCAATTTAGATTTCATCATTGCCTAACATCTGATCAACCTTGGCCTACTAGAACTTTTGTCATCATTAAGTGTCCAGTCCTCCATGATTCACTTGGGCTTTCTATCTCATACCAAGTGTTCAATCCTCCATAATCCACTTACACTTCTCGTTCGTACACTTGATTCTCCATAACCCACTTGGACTTCCACTATCTCCAATCACCAAGTGTCCGGTCAAGGATTTCTCTTGCCAACTTTCTATTGGACATCCCACTTCTAGTCAAGTATCTGATCAACCTTAACCTACTTGACTTATCATACCGACTTTCTCTTGAACTTCTGACATCATCAAGTATCTGGTCAACCTTGACCTACTTTATTTCTTGTGCCAACTCCTTATTAGACTTCTGATATCATTATCAACCTTGACCTGCTTGACTTCTTGTGCAAACTCCCTATTGAACTTTCGACATCGTCAAGTATTCGATCAACCTTGACTTATTCAACTTCTTATGTCAACTTTCTGTTGGACTTCTGACATTGTCAAGTATCCGATCAACTTTGACCTATTTAACTTTTTCTCATCGTCAAGTATTTGATTAACCTTAACCAACTTGTTATCTTATTAACATACTAATCAAATATCAAAACCCAAACTCGAGCCCACCCGGCTTAGTCAACCTAGTTATCCTTAATCTGAGGTCAATTGTATCAATAATTTCTTCCTTTTTTATATTTAATAATATATTTAAGTTACACTAACTCATTAGCCCAACTTCCTTTTTCTTCCCTTCTTATGCCAAAGTATAAATAAGAATTTCCTAAATTAAACCCTAAATTCTTCTCCATTGGCACATAACAAAAATCAATTTTCCATTTATCTTAAACTTCCAACATCACATTCCCTATCTTCCATTGTCTCCAATTCTTAACCTTGAGTATACACCTTTCATCCTTCTTCTCAATCCTTAAAATCTCCCTCTTTTATATCCAATTCATGCATTTAAGGTAGACCTTACCCTCAAAGCATGCTCTAATTTCTATTATTACATCAATAATAATTTTGGAGTTCCTAAACCTTTAGAAAATCCCAAAATCTAAGTCATGAGGTTGAAAATTCAACATTGAATCTAAACCACCTCCTAAATTCCATATCTTTCCCTTTTTAACATCCTTTTCTCATTTTCATCAAGACAAACCTCTTTGAATACTTATCCTAAGTATATCAGAGAGTGAGGGATAGTTGCATTACCTAATTGTGGCTTAATTGATTGAAATAAATTCATTTAAGTTAAAAATATAGCTACTAATCAATTCGTAAGTGAGTTGATTGATACATGCAACAATTGGTTGGTAACTGATAGCAATTTATTGCTGTGTTTGAAAATGTCATTTGAATTTTTGGACTGGATTTCAAAAATGTATAAATAATTCTACGATTTTCAAAAAATTATGAAATTTTATATAAATCTTACTTATGTCAAATATTATCAGTAAAAAACATATATATATATATATTTTTAAAATACTTTTTATTTTCAAAGAAAGGTATAAAATTAGAAATCCTTGAAAATTTTAATGTTCCAGGAAATTAATTCTGTCTCTAAGTAGCAACAAAATATTAATTTCGTCTCTACTTAGTGATGGAAGTAGAGACCAAATTAATATTCCATCACAATTATTGGGATTAAAATTAGGGCTTAACCCTAAGTTTGATTCCGCCCGATCGATCAGATCAGATCAGCTCTCTCAATTCAGGTGTCAACCCTCCTCCATTGTCTCTCCGATCTTTGGTGCCAACTTAGCTTTGATCTCCGCAACTCCTCTCCATCGGTACATTAGCTCCTCTCTCCTTCCCCTCCTCTTGATCGGACATGAGCTTGCAGCCATCAACTCGTGACCGTGAGCTCGCGACCGTGAGCTTGGCCGACCGTGATATGTTAAAATATGTTTTTCAATTCCAAATCATTTTTTTTTAAAAATGCCATTAATCATACAATTTATATGTTAGTTGTTTGGGTATATTGAGATGGGAACCTTAATTTCATTCTTGATTTAGCATAGTTAGACTTATGCCCAACTTAGCTCAGATTTGACTTGGTCAAAAATAGACTTTTGTGAAGTCCGGTTGAAGCACTTGTTTCCTTCTTATGTTAGATTTATAGATTATTATCAAATCAAGTATACTTTTAAGGTTGTAAATGAATCAACCACTCGTAAATAAATTTAATATTTAGTTGGATAAAATTCATTTATATTCTTTCAATAATAAAAATATATAAATTAAACAAGTTTGAATACCGATAACTTATGGTTCATCCTTTCACCTATTAGAAATTTGTATGTGTATATCTTAGCTTGATAGACAATTTAATTTTCTTGTTCACTATTGCACAAAATATTATTAGTATTCTTGTATTACAATTTAGCTAATTAATTGCCCTTAAGTTTGGATACACAAACATATTTATTCATTTGTTAGGAAGTTATTTTACATTGTAGCTAAAATTTGGGGATTTTATGCACATAATTGAGTTTAGTTTTATTACACGAATTAAGTTTGAATGCTTTAGGGTAAGCTTAATTAAACTATAGATGCTTAGTTTGTCGTTGTTTTGTTAATGTTAGAATTTTATTGTCATTAGGATACAATTTACATGAACAAAGTTTGGATGCACAATAGATTAGAAGATAGATTTATCTGAGATGAATATTTTGTTGGAGTTGAAGAGTTTATGAATTTTACTAAGAGTCATCTAGAATATATCAATGGAATTGAGTTATGATGTCTGTGTAATCATTATAAATGTACAAATAAAGTTTTCTGTGATGAGGATACCATGAAAGTGTGTGTGTATATATATATATATATGTGTGTGTGTGTGTGTGTGTGTGTGTTTCATCCAATTGGAACTTTGGAGTCTTCTTCATTTAGCACAACTGTTATAAGGGAATCATCGTCTAATGAGAATGCAATGCAATAAATGGTTTATAATGCAAAAAATATAGTTGATCATTCCAATATAGATGAAATACCAATACTTGAAGTTTAATAACTATATGACATATTAAATACTAGTGAAAGAGAAGTGTGCGAAGATATTTCATCTGGTCATTCCCAACTATCAACTAATGTAAGGTTATTGAATATCAAAGTGGAACATTATTTCTCATAATGATGTTATGATGACATGTATCAATTGATATCAGAGTTACTCCCTGCTATCACCTAATGACTGATAGATTTTACAGTACAAAGAAATTGGTGAGAGGTTTAGGTTTGCCTGTAGAGAAGATTAATTATTGTGTAAACAACTACATAATATTTTAGAACTAATGAACTAATTGAATGCAAAATTTTTACTCACCCTCATTATAAGTATGATAGTTGCATCCTAAGGAAGAAGAAGAAAAAGATTGCATGAAAAATTATGTATTACCTCTTGTTGACTACTAGACTTTAATGCTTGTATACATCTACTGTAATAGCAAGCCACATGAGGTGGCATCATGAGCATATGTACGAAGGAGGTATAATGTGTCATCCTTGTGACTCCCCTGCATAGAAACATCTTAATATAACATTTCCCTCATTTGTAATGGAACCATGTAATATGAGATTGAGACTTTCTGTAAATGGATTTTAATAATTTGGTCACTCGGGACATCAATAATCATCTTGGTAGTTACATTAACACCATGCAACTTATCGCCATGGTATGTGATCCTGTTTGAGAAGCTAGACAAAATAGAGAGCCGAGAGAAAAAACCTACTGCCGATAGAGAATAATACTTATGGAATGCTGATCCGAGAAACCCAAAGCGAATCCAAGAAGATGAAGCCACAAGAGTGTCCTCTCGATGCAAGATACCAATGGCGATGAAGAAATCCAATCAAAAAACACCCAGGTTCGGAGCTCCCAAGGCTTCCTGCGCACAAGAGACCAACCAACGCTACCATCATTGACCTAAGACCGGGGTGGGAATCCCTGGCTAGGCCCTCCGACGCTCAAGTTAGTGATCTCTCTTGGTGTGAAAAAAAGGAAGAAGGAAGAAGATGAACAGTAGTTGAAAAATTAGGGTTATGAATGTGTGCAATGATGTGAACTTACCCAGCCAACGGAGAGGATTCTCCTTTTTATACCATTTCATATAACCTCCGTAGTCATGAAGTGGACCCCGACTTGTTAGAGTTTGTTATAAAATGATGTAAGCTGCGTACTTGCGGTAAATGACTTTTAAGGAATCTTTTTTGTACCCCAGATGTACCTTCTTTGTCGTCTAGTACCTGCAAAATAGTCTAGAAACATTCTTCCGGCCAAATTAGCAAACCTGTTATACAATCACATACTACAGATATCTTCATTAAGCTATTTATGAATATTCTTAAGATATTTGTTCTCGCCCTGTCTTATAAGCTATATAGAGATATATTTATCGTCCATACTTGCCTACTTTGTTCTTATTATGTTACAGACAACCCGATATTATGTTATGATTTATATTGAACAGGATTGAACCTAAGTTATGTCCGGGCTGGTTATTGCTATTGTTCAATATAGATCCTAATTGCTCGGTAATATACTATAAATTCTGTAAACTCCTGCATCTTTTCATACCCGGGCGATCATATACACTCAACTAATACTAGTCTATGTCTAGATGTGCTAACTCAAACAATCCTGGTTTATCTATCTTAAACGTGTAAACCTGACCAATATTGGCCTATCTTTATCCCGACCAATATTGGTCTATCTTTATTCCGACCAATATTGACTTATCTTTATCTCGGCCAATATTGGCCTATCTTTATCCCGACCAATATTAACCTATCTTTATCCCGGCCAATATTGGCCTATCTTTATCTCGACCAATATTGACCTATTTTTATCCCGACCAATATTGGCCTATCTTTCTTAAGGTATTATCCCGACCAATATTGACCTATCTTTATCCCGACCAATATTGGCCTATCTTTATCCCAACAAATATTGGTCTATCTTTATCCCGGCCAATATTGGCCTATCTTTATCCCGACCAATATTGGCCTATCTTTCTTAAGGTATTATCCCGACCAATATTGACCTATCTTTATTAAGGTATTATTCCGACCAATATTGACCTATCTTTCTCCCGTCCAATATTGGCCTATCTTTATCCCGATCAATATTGGCCTATCTTTCTTGAGGTATTATCCCGACCAATATTGACCTATCTTTCTTAAGGTATTATCCCGACCAATATTGGCCTACCTTTCTCAAGGTATTATCCCGACCAATATTGGCCTATCTTTATCCCGACCAATATTGACCTATTTTTATCTCGACCAATATTAGCCTACTCCCCTAGATTCTATTATCTCCTTTATTCTTTTCACCAGGGACCTACTAAACCTAACCCATATCACTAGCCTTCCCTCGAAGTCTAGTCGAAGGAGGTGTCAACCGACTGACTAGACATGAGTTTTTATTTTTTCTTATTCTTCTCCCATCTTGCTTTATTACACTTGGTAAACTGCGCACTTTTTCTAGAACTTCCTTGATTATGATTGGTTTTTTGACGGTAAGAAAATGTTGGAGGCGCACAACGAGGCGTCACCCACCCTTACATGATTCGATTTGTCGCACGACGAGGAGTCACAGTCGTCAAGCTGTTGTTGTAAGTGTTTTTAATTATATGTTATTAACTTCTTATCACTTCCTCTAACCGCATTATTATTTTGTTTAGTTCCTTGCATCAAGTCTTCATTTAGACCAACTACTCATTGCTCTGGAAAGGGATAATAGTAAATTAAGGGCCCAAATAGAAGTTTTGAAAGCTATTCTTCCTCCTTCCCACAATGATCTCCCTCAATTACGAGAAAAAAAGCCTTACAGAATCAACAATTGGAAGCTCTGAAGAAAGAACTGCAGCATCAACACCAATGATTAGAAAACAAAGAGCTTGAGAGGAAAACCTTGGAGTTACAAGTGGATCGGTTAAACTCCAGCCTCCAGGTGTAAACTACTTTGAAGGACAAAGCTATTTCAGATGTTTCTCATAAAAACATTGTCTTAGAGAAAGTAGAGAGGCTTCACAATATTTTTTTTCTGAGCAGGTTCAAGATTTATCATCAAAAGAATTTGCTCTTCCACAAGAGCAAGAACAAAGAAAGGCTCAGGATGCAGAGATATCCTCACTCAAAAAGAACTAGAACAGCTTAAATTGGAAAGAGACACTTTCAAAGATGAAAATACTAAACTACAAGCCGAATTTCAGAGTTATAAGGAGCATGAGGAAGACCGATGGGAGGACAAGCGTTTAGCCTATCTGAGGTATTCGAAGTTTAATGATGAATATGTCCGCCGTATAATAGGGACTTTAAATCATTCCGTGATAGGAGTTATTCAACAATTAATGGAAGGTGGTTATCTATCGTGAGAACCCTCCTCTCTATTCATAAATCGTCGCAGACTTAATCAGGAATTGTCCAAAAACTTGACAAGAAATTTTGAGTAAGCATGATTATGTATTCATAAAAGACTTGTAATTAAATACTTGCATTTTTGTAAAAATTTGTACTTACCTGCTTTCCTGACCTTTGTTATCTTGCTACTGCTTCCTTTGAGATGTTCGTGAGAATAAGTACTATCTTGTTCAAGAATTCTTTCTTATTTCTCGAAGTTAGGCACTATTTTGATAAACTCCTCCATTTGTGGTATCTTAATTGATCATATGATTTTGAACAATAAGACTTTCCATAAACTCCTTGAACTTCAATCAGGCATGACTATATATATATAAAAGATTCCATCAGTATTCCAGAAGGGCATATAATCCCGAGCAACTTTATGTGAAAAATTCCCTAGGATTTATGCACTCCGGTGGGGAGTATAACCTCGAGCGATTTTAGATAAAGAACTCCATATGATTATAACTTCTGATCAAGTGTTTGATCCTGAGCAGTAATATATAAGGAAATCATAAGAACCTCATAAGACTATGAATTCTGATTCTGACCGGGAGTATAATTTCGAATGATTATATATAAAGAACTCCATATGATTGTAACTTCTGATCAAGTGCCTGATCCCGAGCAGTAATATATAAGGAAATCATAATAATCTCATAAGACTATGAATTCTGACTGGGAGTATAATTTCGAATGATTATATATAAAGAACTCCATATGATTGTAACTTCTGATCAAGTGCCTGATCCCGAGCAGTAATATATAAGGAAATCATAAGAATCTCATAAGACTATGAATTCTGACCGGGAGTATAATTTTGAAAGAATTCCCTCTAAATTTTGAATCCTGGTCAGGAGTGTAATTCTAGTGACAAAGAAATCCAGATGCCTTTGAATTTCGATCGGGCGTGTGATCCCGAGTGGTTCAGGTCCACAAATTATTGTGCTGTATCAATCTCGCATGATTTTACTCATAATAGTTTAAAGTCTCCGGTTCCTCCCATGAAAACCCGTCCAAGTTACTTCATGAGATTTCCCGATCGACTATGCTTTTATGATAGTTTAAAGTCTCCGGTTCCTCCTATGAAGACCCGTCCGAGTTACTTCATGAGATTTCCTGATCGACTATGCTTTTATGATAGTTTAAAGTCTCCGGTTTCTCCCATGAAGACCCGTCCGAGTTACTTCATGAGATTTTACGATCGACTATGCTTTTATGATAGTTTAAAGTCTCCGGTTCCTCCCATGAAGACCCATCCGAGTTACTTCATGAGATTTCCCGATCGACTATGCTTTTATGATAGTTTAAAGTCTCCGGTTCCTCCCATGAAGACCCGTTCGAGTTACTTCATGAGATTTCTCGCTTGACTATGTTCATGATAGTTTAAAGTCTCCGGTTCCTCTCAAGAAGACCCGTCTAGGTTACTTCAAGAGATTTCCCGATCAACTATTATTTGAGGGAAACTAAATACTTGCACCAACCTTGTGAAGATTTTAACGTCTTTGAGAATCCTTAAGGAAGTCTGGTCATTTTCTACTTAAAGCCCCCAATTGACAGATACTTGAGCGGACTTTGCTGCCTGGGATATTGCTGTTAATAATAGTTTCACCTTTGATAACGATCCCTATTTGCTTTCTTATTTTTCAAAACAAAATGGTCTTCTGTATGATGGTTGCTGGTCTTGTAATAAGTGCACTATCTTCTTGGTGCTTCTTGCTGCATCTTCACATGCTGTATTGCTTGTGGACGATATTCTGGATGATGATGGGATGGGTGAATTACTCTAGGTCCTCTTGGTGGAGGAATAGGAGTAGGAGTTTTCTCCTTAATAGGAGCAGGAGAAGAAGTGGTATCTTCTTTTCGGCGTGCAGCCTGAGCTTCTTCGACATTAATAAACTCAATAGTACGTTCAATTAATAAGTCAAAATTGGCAGGAGGATTTCTCACTAGATCTTTAAAGAAATCATTATCATTTAAGCCTTGAGAAAAAGCACTTACCAATATCTCAATGGTAGCATTGGGCACATCGATGGCTACCTGATTGAATCTCTTAATATAGGCTCTAATAGACTCTTTAGATCCCTGTTTAATTGAAAACAAGCTCCAAGGAGTTTTATGATACCTCTTGTTGTTGGAAAATGATGCAAGAAAACCTTCTTGAAATCTTTAAACCTTCGGATAGAATTCCCCGACAATCTTTTAAACCAGCGTTGAGCTGCTCCTCCGAGTGTTGTAAGGAACATCCGACACTTTACTCCATCAAAAAATTATTGTAATAATGCTACATTCTCAAATTTCAATAGATGATATTCTGGATCTGTTGTTCCAGTGTACTCGCCGATGTGAAGATTTTGATACCGCTTAGGAAGCGGATCATCCGGTACACTTTGAGAGAATGGGGAGATGACTTTTTCTGGTGAGCTATCACTGGTTATCATTTTAATCTTACGCTTTTCTTTGTCCGGTGCTTCACCAGAGGATTCTTGAAACACAGGCCTCCAACCCCCTTGCTCCATGGGAGTGCGAAGAAAGGCTTGTGGACGTCTTGTCGGAGAAACTGCAGCTGGAGGAAAATATGCATGTTCCTCTTCTTTCGGCTCCTTTCCTTTTCGATGCTCAGTAGTTGAAATTGCTGGATTATGAGCCGTTGGCAGAGTAGCTCCGGTATGAGCTTGAAGTTGTTGTTGTTGTTGTTGCAAGGCTTTCCGGACATGAGAATTAATGAGGAAATTCAGATCTTCCCGACTAATGGTAAGTAGGTTTGATTTTCCAGCCTCTTCCATCTTGTAGTCTCAGATTCAGGTAAAGTTTCTCACAGACGGCGCCAAATTTGATTCTGTCTGAGAAGCTAGACAAAATAGAGAGCCGAGAGAAAAAACCTACTGCTGATGGAGAATAATACCTATGGAATGCCGATCTGAGAAACCCAAAGCAGATCCAAGAAGATGAAGCCACAAGAGTGTCCTCTCGATGCAAGATACCAATGGCGATGAAGAAATCCAATCGGAAAACACCCAGGTTCGGAGCTCCCAAGTTTTCCTGCGCACAAGAGACCAACCAACGCTACCGTCAGTGACCTAAGACCGGGGTGGGAATCCCTGGCTAGGCCCTTCGACGCTCAAGTTAGTGATCTCTCTTGGTGTGGAAAAAAGGAAGAAGGAAGAAGATGAACAATAGTTGAAAAATTAGGGTTATGAATGTGCGCAATGATGTGAACTTACACAGCCAACGGAGAGGATTCCCCTTTTTATACCACTTCATATAACCTCCGTAGTCATGAAGTGGACCCCGGCTTGTTAGAGTTTGTTATAAGATGACGTAAGCTGCGTACTTGCGGTAAATGACTTTTAAGGAATCTTTTTTGTACCCCAGATATACCTTCTTTGTCGTCTAGTACCTGCAAAATAGTCTAGAAACATTCTTCCGGCCAAATTAGCAAACCTGTTATACAATCACATACTACAGATATCTTCATTAAGCTATTTATGAATATTCTTAAGATATTTGTTCTCGCCCTGTCTTATAAGCTATATAGAGACATATTTATCGTCCATACTTGCCTACTTTGTTCTTATTATGTTACAGACAACCCGATATTATGTTATGATTTATATTGAACAGGATTGAACCTAAGTTATGTCCGGGCTGGTTATTGCTATTGTTCAATATAGATCCTAATCGCTCGATAATATACTATAAATTCTGTAAACTCCTGCATCTTTTCATACCCGGACGATCATATACACTCAACTAATACTAGTCTATGTCTAGATGTGCTAACTCAAACAATCCTGGTTTATCTATCTTAAACGTGTAAACCCGACCAATATTGGCCTATCTTTATCCTGACCAATATTGGCCTATCTTTATTCCGACCAATATTGGCCTATCTTTATCTTGGCCAATATTGATCTATCTTTATCCCGACCAATATTAGCATATCTTTATCCCGACCAATATTGGTCTATCTTTATCCCGACCAATATTGGCCTATCTTTATCCCGACCAATATTGGTCTATCTTTCTTAAGGTATTATCCCGACCAATATTGACCTATCTTTCTTAAGGTATTATCCCGACCAATATTGGCCTATCTTTCTTAAGGTATTATCCCGACCAATATTGACCTATCTTTATCCCGGCCAATATTGGCCTATCTTTATCCCGACAAATATTGGTCTATCTTAATCCCGGCCAATATTGGCCTATCTTTATCCCGACCAATATTGGCCTATCTTTCTTAAGGTATTATCCCGACCAATATTGGTCTATTTTTCTTAAGGTATTATCCCGACCAATATTGACCTATCTTTATTAAGGTATTATCCCGACCAATATTGGTCTATCTTTCTCCCGGCCAATATTGGCCTATCTTTATCCCGACCAATATTGGCCTATCTTTCTTGAGGTATTATCCCGACCAATATTGGCCTATATTTCTTAAGGTATTATCCCGACCAATATTGGCCTACCTTTCTCAAGGTATTATCCCGACCAATATTGGCCTATCTTTATCCCGACCAATATTGATCTATTTTTATCCCGACCAATATTGGCCTACTCCCCTAAATTCTATTATCTCCTTTATTCTTTTCACCAGGGGCCTACTAAACCTAACCCATATCAGTATGCATAAAGGACGAATTCATGTTCCTTACTATACTTATTCCAGGTCCAACAAATCTGAAAGAGAAGATAGATGTTTTCTTGCAACATTTGATTGTCAAGCTGAATGAATTCTAAAATGTAAGGTCGAAGACTTATGATATTTCAAGTAAAACTAATTTTACCCTGTATGCTGCTTTATTATGAATGATTAGTAATTTTTCAGCATACTCAATGTTGTCAGGATGAAGCACCACTGGTAAATTAGTATACCCACATTGCATGATAGAGTCTGATGCATTTCCATTACCTTGTAGTGGGAAGGTGTTTTGGTTTGATAATCACCATAGTTTTTTATTAGTTGAATACCCTTTCAAGCTAAATAAGAAAATTTTCATAAAGAATGTTGCAGTAAAAAAACTACCACCAGCAATCAAGTTAGATGGTTCGAAGAAATTATTAACCAAATAGACATCTATGAATTCTTACTAGTATCTCAATCTGATTATGATGAAATAAATAAATACATTGTTAGGTTGTGCAAGTGTGATTTGAAGAAAAGAAATATTTTCTGGGAGCTACCATATTAGAAGTATCTACTCATTTGAAATATTTTAGCTATAATGCATGTTGAGAATTTTTTTCGATAATATCTTTAATACCGTGATGAATGTTCCTAGAAGAACTAAAGACATAATAAAATTATGTGAGGAATTTAAAGAACTAGTTAGCAGACCAGAGTTGCATCTGCAGATAATAACAAATCAATTTCAAAAAGTTTGTTATACATTGGACAAAGAAGGTAAACAAGCTTTATATAGTTGGTTGAAAGAAATCAAATTCCCTGATGGGTATGCCTCAAATATGGCTTGATACATGGATATGAGCAAGTTAAAAATATTTGTAATGAAGAGTCATCACTGTCATGTGTTCATGTAAAGACATATTCCAGTAGCATTAGTTAAAAATGTCATTAACTAATGGTATCTTGGATCTTGCCTTAGGTTCTCCCCCTAAACTTGAACTCCCTCCTTAGTTCATACTTGAAAGTCTCCTCCTTGGACATTGATTTTAATAATTTCTATTTTGATTGCACAAGAAGTGCCCTATGTGTTCCTTATCCTTTTATATCATGGAGCTGATTTCTCTTGGCTTCTCCTTCTTTATGGGTGCCACTTGAACCTTTTTTATTATCAATTTTGGATATTTACTCTTGTAGTGTCCTTTTTTCCAACACTCGAAGTAAATGATATGATATTTATTTTTAACAATTGAAACTGTTCTTCCTTTAAGAGTTAAGCTATTTCTGCTTGGAGAGGTGGCACACTCTTCTTCATTGGGTCCACATGTTAAGGGTTCTTCTTGTTCCGATGTCAATGGCCTACGCTCCCCCTCAATCCTTGAGGTGGATACTTTTTTATCTTCCATCTCAGATGTTGGGCATCTCTCAACCTTTGAGTCCTCTTGCTCTAGTATCAATGAATCTCCTTCCTTGGGCTTGTCTTCACTTGTATTAAGATTGGATCTTTATAAAGTTTTGCAAGCTTGTTCCATAGATCATTTGCATCTCAATATTTGTCGGGAGATTGTTGGTGCAATCATCCTCATGTCAAGATTGACCAGTTTGACTAAGCTCAAGTAAATTCAAGATTGAGTTTCAATATTTGAATGATATGTGAAGATGAGGTCAAGTAGGTTAAAGTTGACCGGATACTTGACAATGTGTGAGAGAGAAGTCAAGTAGGTCATGGAAGACCGGATACTTGACTGCAAGTCTTAACTCGTGGGTTAGGCAAGGGCAAAGTACTAACTCCAGGGTTAGGCAAAGGTAAAGTGATAATTGCGGTTAGGAAAAGGAAAGTCCAAGTAGGTCAAGGAGGACCACTGGCAAAGGAAAGTCCTAACTGCGGTTAAGCAAAAAAAAGTTCAAGTGGGTTAAGAAGGACTGTACGTTATCAAAGGAAAGTCTTAATTACGGTTAGGCAAAGGAATGCCCAAGTAGATCAAGAAGGATCACACGTTCGCAAAGGAAAGTCTAACTGAGGTTAGATAAAAGAAAATTTTAAGTGGGTCAAGAAGGACCACACTTGATGATCAAAAGTTCAATGAAAAGTTGACACAAAGAAAATTCAAATGGGTTAAAGGTTGACAAAATACTTGGCAGTCGTAAGTCTAACAGGGAGTTGGCATGAAACGAGAAAGTTTTGATGTAACAAACTTCTGAAGGCTATAGCTTTTGACTTGAATATCAAAATGAGGTTATCTCAGATGCGAAACAAAGCTCGTTTAGAGGTCTACACATTTTCCTATTTACCAATTAATAAGATAATCAATTTGGGGGGGGGGGGGTGTCAATCGATTAGGTAATCAATTAGTTCACGAAGTACAATACAGAAAGTGTCTTGATCGATTGGGTAATCAATCAAGATCTTCTCTAATTGATTGGATAATCGATTGGGAGAGTTTGTGAGTAGATAGTAAGCTTCTGAACCGATCAGTTAATCGATTGAAGCTGCATAATTAATTGGATAATCGATTGGGAGAGTTTGTGAGTGAATAGTGAGTTTCTGAATTGATCAAGTGATCGATTGAAGTTGTGTAATCGATTAGGTAATCAATTGGGAGAAGTAAAAAAAGTCATTGCGAGGTTTGAACAGATGAATCCGATGTGCTAATTGATTGGGAGTAAGTTAAATCGATTGAAAACCCTAGATCATAGATAAAAGTCATTTTCGTAAGGATTTGAATGGCTTCTTCTTCCTCACTCTTCAGCGCCAGTTCTTGGATGATTTAGGAACTTGGATCTATCTGCGATAGTGTGGTGCAGATAGAGTTTTCTGGTCAGGGCACCTGGACTAGGTCCTGGTGCTCGGACTGGGTTGAACCAACCTCGACCAAGGTGTGAGCTCGGGGTGCCGGACTGGCCTGGACAGTCATCGTCTATTAACCGTCTGATTTCTCCCTGTTCTAGCTTCGCTCGCTTGGGTGATTTCGTCCATCCGGAATAGGGCTCACCTGAACCTATTTTTCGGCCTTCTCGAGTACCCTTTCACTCTGACTATCATCCCTTGAAAATGCTGCACACTTCTTTCTCATCAACCAACGTACTCTTTCATAGCACCTTATCCCTTGGATGTGTTGGTCCCTTTGGAGGCCGACAAGAGGGGAGGGGTGAATTGCCCTGAAAAAATAAATCTAACCTTTCTCAAATTTTCAACTAAATAAAAAACACTTGTAAAAAAAAAATAGACACTAATTAAAAGAAAACAAACATAGGGGATTTACTTGGTTTGCAATCAGAAGATTACTAATTCAAGACGAATACGGCGCACTATCTGGTGATCTCCTTTAGGCGAAGTGACCTCTTTACAACGTTGACAGCACAGACAAAAAAGTAAAGCGCAGAGAAATTGATTACAAGTGAAGTGAATAAGCTATGCAAATTAGTGCTATATTTATAGCACTGTTCGGGGTGCCCCGAATGGTTCCGGGAGCCGCGGGCGGGGGGGGGGGGGGGGGGGGGTAAAATTTTATCCCCCAACGTTCAGATCGAGTCAAATCTTGATCTGGTTAAAATCCACTTCTGGGCGCCCAGAATGGTTCCGGGCGCCCGGACGGTTCGGGCGCTCGGAATGGATCCGGGCGATCGGACCACTTAAGTCAACCCAGTTGACTTTTTGTGGTCCGGTTCCACTACTCCGGTTCATCTCGTCTCGGTCCGGGTCTTTTGTTCCGGCTCCGCTAGCTTGGGTGATCTCGACCATCCGGAATAGGGCTCACCCGAACCCAAGTTCCGGCCTTCTCCTCGAGCAGCCTTCCTTCCTTGTTTCTCATCCCTCGAATGTCGCGTACGTTCTTCTCATCCACCGGTGTACTCTTCCGCGATCACCTCGTCCCTCGGACGCACCGAGCCCGTCGGCTCTCTCCCCGTGCCATCCTTCTCGTTAGCCGCGTCTTCCACTCAACTTCCTACACAAGGGTTAGACAAAACAGGACCTAACTTAACTTGTTTGATCAGATCAAAACTCTTTGGGGTCCCAACAATCTCCCCCTTTTTAATGTGAGCAACCCAAGTTAAACTAGGGTAAACATATGCAATAAAAATAATTAATTTGCAAATAAGTCCAAAAGATTTTTCAATTTAAAGAATGTACACCTCCCCCTAGACTTAACATTCTTCTCCCCCTTTGATCACATAAAAATGGGGTTCCTTTTAACAAGTTTAAGGTAAATTCTAACTTAAAAGAAATTGCATAAAAAAAAATTAAGGCAAATTGCAGCAAAAATTTTCTAACTTAAAAAAAATTTCAAAGTGTTTGACAAACATAATTTTTAAGTTTCAAATTAAAAAATTAAGTTTCAAACATAATTCAGAATTTAGAAGAAATTTTTATAAGTAAGTAAAAAAAATATTTTTGAATATGTTTTCTAGAACAAATTAAATAACTCTTTTAAAGCATTAAGTGATTTAAATTAATGTTTTTTCAGTCAGTCAATTGAACTTTTCATTTCGATACTTGGCTTCCAGGCAGTGGCGAGGCACTAGGTCTTCTTGATTATTGGAGCAACAACCACTTTCTAGACAAAGCCACATAAAGAAATTACATGTTTAATTCTCTTGCTGAAAATCCTAAGTCTAATTTTGATTTTTAAATTAAGCAAGTTTTTGGAACCCAATAGAGGTTCCTTCCTATAGGGTTAATCAAGTATTTTCTAGATACATAGGCTTTTGCTATTTTTCTGATTTGACTTTAGTGAAACCTATAGTACCAGTTTAGTCCTTTATAATTTTTAAAACCAGAAATATTTGAACATGTAGAGTTTTTCAACCTTTCTATTTCTTCTTTTAATTTTTCATTTTTAAGTTTAATCTTATCAAAATCCTCTAATAGACATGATTTTGCTAAAGTTCTTTTTATTTCTAAGTTTTCATTTTTTAATTCAGTATTTTTACCTTTTAATTTGTACATAGACTTAGCCATAGCCTTAATACCGAAATAAAGCTGATCAGGAGGTAAGAGACATACCTCACTTACCATATCAGACTTGAAGCCTGACTCTCCCCCTGCTTCGCTGTATTCATCCGACGTCCCTCCCCCTTAATCGATGCTAGGTTCTGATATACTTTGCCCTTCATAGCTTGCCATCAGTGCTATCCTGACATATTCTTGAATCTCGGACTCAGATGATGAACTATCATCCCAAGTTGCTTTTAGATTCTTGTGCTTATTGGGAATCTTGACTTTGTCCTTCTTTAGTTCTGGGAATTCTTCTTTTAAGTATCATTCCTTTTGATACTGGTAGCAACTCATCCTTCTTCTATTTCTTGGATTCTTTTTATTCTACATTTCTTTAAATTTATTAGATCTAAAAAACTTTTTAAAATTTCTTACCATATATGCTTCCTGATCCTCTTCTGAATCAGACTCGGGTTCATCCTTCTTGGTTGTGTTTAGTGCGATCATCTGGCTTGATTCCTTTATTGTCCTTACACACCTGGTTTCATGTAATTCAAGAGTAGAGAACAATTCTTCTAAAGTACTTACCTCCAGGTCTTTTGAAATATAGTAGAAGTCGACGATTGATGTCCATTCTGGAGTTCTAGGAAACGCATTGAGTGCGTAGCGTATGGTGTCCCAGTTTGTTACTGTTTCACGGAGGTTCTTGAGACCAGTAATCAATTCCTTTACCTTCGCGTGTAGATCGGCTACCTTCTCACCTTTTTCCAGACGGATGTTCGTCAGTCTGTTCCTGAGGATTTCTCTTCTTGCTAGCTTAGCTTCAGATGTTCCTTCGTGGAGCTCCAGGAATTTCTCCCAGAGTTCTTTGGCCGACGAGTAGCTTCCGATGTGGTTGACTTCTTGAGGCGGCAACATGCTCAGCAGGTGATATTCCGCACGGTTGTTCGCTACGGAATCATTCTGCTCCTTCTTTGTCCACTGGCTCTCTTCTTTTTCTTCTCCATTCTGATTTGTCGGAGCTACAAAGCCATACTTTATAATTAACCAAATTTCAAAATCAGTTTTCAGGAATACCTCCATACGACGCTTCCAGTGTGCGAAGTCCCCCTCAAATTTTGGTGGAACAATGCTTGGTCCGGCCATCTCGTTGCTTCGATCAGCGGTTAGTCCTCCTGAAGCGCCTTGCTCTGATACCACTTGTTGGCCTCTTTGGAGGCCGGCAAGAGGGGAGGGGTGAATTGCCTTGAAAAAATAAATCTAACATTTCTCAAATTTTCAACTAAATAACAAACACTTGTAAAAAAAAATAAAGACTAATTAAAAGAAAACAGACATAGGGGATTTACTTGGTTTGCAATCAGAAGATTACTAATCCAAGACGAATACAGCGCACTATCTGATGATCTCCTTTGGGCGGAGTAGCCTCTTTACAACGTTGACAGCATAGACAGAAAAGTAAAGCGCAGAGAAACTGATTACAAGTGAAGTGAATAAGCTGTGCAAATCAGTGCTATATTTATAGCACTGTTCGGGGCACCCCGAAGGGTTCCGGGCGCCTTGGGGGGGGGATAAAACTTTATCCCCCAACGTTCAGATCGAGTCAAACCTCGATCTGGTCAAAATCCACTTCCGGGCGCTCGGAATGGATCCGGGCGCTCGGACCACTTAAGTCAACCTAGTTGACATTTTGTGGTCCAATTCCACTGCTCCGGTTCAGCTCGTCTCGATCCGGGTCTTTTGTTCCGGCTCCGCTAGCTTGAGTGATCTCGACCATCCGGAATAGGGTTCACCCGAACCCAAGTTCCGGCCTTCTCCTCGAGTAGTCTTCCTTCCCGTTTTCTCGTCCCTCAAATGCCGCGTACGTTCTTCTCGTCCACCGGTGTACTCTTCCGCGGTCACCTCATCCCTCTGACGCACCGAGCCCGTCGGCTCTCTCCCCGTGTCATCATTCTCGTTAGCCGCGTCTTCCGCTCGACTTCCTGTGTTCCTAAGCTCCTGCACACTTAGACACAAGGGTTAGATAAAACAGGACATAACTTAACTTGTTTGATCATATCAAAACTCTTTGGGGTCCCAATAGGATGCACCGAGCCTATCGACTCTCTCTCATGCCGTCCTTCTTGCTAGTTGCGTCTTTTGCTCGACTTCCTGTACTCCTAAGTTTTTGTACATTTAAACACAAGGCATCAAGTCACAATAGGACCTTACTTGACTTGGTTGATCATATTAAAATTACCACAGGGTACTTACAATATCTCTTTTTATGATGTGGATCAACCCAAGTTAAGTTATGGTAAAAGAATACATTAAATTAAATGAATATGTAAGTTTAAAACATTAGATCTGTAATATTTTTTGTAAAAAATGTACCTCCCCTTAAATTTAACTTTTAACTCTCCCCTTTTGATCACATTCAAAATAGGGATTTTGTTAAATTGAAATTAAAGTCTAAGGAATACTCAAACAGTGACAAATACTTAGAAAAAAAATTTGGAATTTATTCACAAAATTCTAATTTTTTGGTTAAAAAAATAATTTTCAATAAAAATTATTTTATTTGTTGAAATTTGTTTTATAAAGATTAAGTAGACAGATCCAAAGTAGTAATAAAGTTTTCATGAAAAAAATAAAATCAATTTAAGTAGTAATAAATTATTTACTACATAAAGATAAATTTTTATTAAAAATAGTTTTGAGATTTGAAAAACCTTGAAATTTTTTTTGAGATTGTAATAGAGTATGTATTTTTACAAAAAAATTAAATTTTCAAAAATTGAATGATCAAGAAGTCTTAATATTAAAAATTAGCATTTAGATAAATAATTTGTAGAAAATTAAATATTAGTTAAAAAATTTTCAAAAATATTTTGTTTCTCATAGAATATGATAAAATTTTATTGAAAAATAAATTTTATAAAAATAACTCTACACAATATTTTTAAATTAAAAAAGTATAATATTTGATAGAAAAATTCATAAAAAATAATACAACAGTCAAAAAATTTTAAAAATTTTTCTACAGATAAGAAATGAAATCATCTTTTTCAAAAAAAATAATACTTAATTAATTTTGAACTGAAATTGTATTAAGAAATTTATTTTAGCACATTAGGCAATTAAAAGGTAAATATTAAATTAAATTAAATTTAAATTAGAGATATGTACAATTTAAATTAAGCATGATTTTAGAACCCAATATAGGTTCCTTCCTACTTGATTGATCAAATATTTTCTAGAAATATATATTTTTGTTACTTTTCTAATTTGACCATTGTAAAATTTATAATACCAATTTAGTACTTGATAATATCTAAAATTTAAGTATGTAAAATTTTTTAAATTTTCTATTTGTTCCTTTAAATTAGCATTTTTAGTTTTTAATTTTTCAAGATCCTCTATTAAATAGGATTTTGCCAAGATTTTTTTTATTTCTAAAATTTCCTTTTTAATTTTTTTAGTTTTTAATTTAGACATTAATTTAATAGCATAATACAGTTGATCTTGAGGTAAGAAGCATACCTCACTTATCATGTCAAATCTGAAACTTGATTCTCCCCCTTTTTCGTTGCATTCATCTGATGTTGTTCCCCTTCATTGATACTAGCTTCTGAGGTACTTTGATCTTCGTGAGTAGCCATTAGTGATAGTCTGACATATGCTTCTATTTCTGACTCGGATGATGAGCTTTCGTCTCAAGTGGCCTTGAGATTCTTGTGCTTATTTTGCTTGGCTCCTTTGACTTTTTTTTTGAGCTCTAGATAGTCATCCTTTTTGTGTCCTTTTTGACACTGGTAGCATAGAACCTTTCTTTTATTTCTTGGATTTTTTTGTTCTACAATTCTTTAAATTTATTACATTTAAAACACTTTTTAAACTTCCTTACCATATAAGCTTCTTGGTCTGCTTTGAGATCTGAGTTTGACTCGGATTCGTCCTTTTTGGTGGCTCTTAGTGCTAGGTTCTAGTTTGACTCTTTTGTTGTACCTACATATCTAGTTTCATGTAATTTTAAAGTTCCTCTAGGGTACTTACCTCCATGTCTTTCGAGATGTGGTAGACGTCTATTATCGAAGTTCATTCTGGAGTTCTGGGAAAAGCGTTGAGTGCGTAGCATACCGTGTACCGATTGGTTACAGTTTCGTGAAGCTTGACCAGTCCGGTGATTAACTCCTTGATCTTCATGTGTAGTTGGGCTACCTTCTCACCTTTTTCCAGACAAATGTTCATTAGCTTATTCTAAAGGATGCCCTGTCATGCAAGATTCACTTCGGATGTGCCTTCATTGAGTTACAGGAATTTCTCCCAGTGATCTTTGGCCGATGTGTAGCTTCTAATGTGATTGACTTCTTGAGGCGATAATACACTTAGTAAGCGATATCCCGCTCTTGGCTACGAAGTCACTTTGCTCCTTCTTCGTCCAAAGGTACTTTTCTTTCTCCACTCATTGATCCTTAGGAACTACAAAACCATATTTGATTATTAAAAGTATTTCGAAATCAATTTTTAGGAATACCTCCATTCAGTGTTTTCAGTGTGCGAACTCCCCCTCCAAATTTGTTGGGATGAGGCTTGGTTTGACCATCAATTTTTTTGCTTCCGTCAGCGGTTAGTCTTTTTAAGGTATCCTTGCTCTGATACCAATTGTTGGCCCTTTGGAGGCCAGCAAGAGAGAAGTGAACTGCCCTGAAATGAAAAATAAACCTTTCTTGACTTTTCAAACTATGTTAGAAAAACACTTATTTATAAACAAAAAGTAAATGCATAAAATAAGGATAAAGGCAAGAAAGATTTACTTGGATTACAATCAAAGGATTGCTAATCCAAGGCAAATGAGACTCACTAAAATCTCCTTTAGACAGAGTAGCCTCTTTACAATGTTGACAGCTCATAAAAGTAGTACAAAAGAAAGAGAATTCATTTACAAGTGTTGTGTCTAACTACTAAAATCAGGGCTATATTTATAGACCAAATCCGGGTGCTTGGAAGGGTTCCAAGCACCTGGGCATGGATAAAACTTTATCCACTCCGCAATGGGTTGTGACAGCGTGGCGCATATAGAGTTTTCTAGTTCGGGCGCTGGACTAGGTCTGGGTGCCTAGATCGAGCTGAACCAACCCTCGACTAGGGTGCTAGCCCAGGGTGCCCTGGCTTCCCTAGGGGGTTCGGGCGCCTGGACCGAGCTGGACAGTCAACCGGCTGTTGACTGTCCAATTTCTTTCCGTTCGAGCTCCGCTCACTTGGGTGATTTCGGCCATCTGGAATAGGGCTCAACGAACCCATTTTTCGGCCTTCTCAAGCAACTTTCTGCTCCAGTTTCTCGTCCCTTGGAAATGCCGCACACTTCTTTCTCATCCGTTAGCGTACTCTTCCGTAGTGCCTCGTCCCTTGGATGCACCGAGCCCATCAACTCTCTCCCGTGTCGTCCTTCTCGCTAGCGGCGTCTTTTGCTCGACTTTGTGTACTCTTAAGTTCCTGCACACTTAGATACAAGACATTAAACCACAATAGGACCAAACTTGACTTGGTTGATCACATCAAAACCACCATGGGGTACTTACACAGACATGCTAAGCCATTTTAATACTTTGTCTATATATATATAGAATGTGAAAAGTCAAGCAACCTTTTTGATCTATGTTTATATATCTTCATCCCGAGGATGTAAGTTGCTTCTTCCATGTCTTTTATGGAGAACGTCTTGGACAACTAAACTTTAATCGACTATAGAACTGGTATGTCATTTCCTATGAGTAATATGTCATCAACATATAATATTAGAAATATGACTATACTCCCATTAACCTTTTGGTATACACAAGATTTGTCAGGATTTTGTGAGAAATCAAACTCTTTGATTATCTCATCAAAATATATATTTCAACTCTTGGATGCTTGATTCAGTCCATAAATGGACTGTTGAAGCGTGTATATTTTATTTTTATCAATAGATGTGAACCCCTCGGATTGTATCATATATACATCATCGAGTAGGTTTTCATTAAGAAAAATTATTTTCACATCTATCTATCATATCTCATAAGAAAAGCTGATATGGCCAAGAGTATCTGAATGAATTTAAACATAACTACCGGTAAGAAGGTTTTGTCATCGTCAATTCCTTACCTTTGGAGATGTCTCTTTGCCGCCAATCTTGCTTTATAGGTAATTCTATTACCATTTATGTCAGTTTTCTTCTTGAAAATCCACTTGCCCCAATAGGTGTAATGCCTTAAGGTGGGTTCACTAAGTTCCAAACTTAGTTTTCATACATGGAATCCATTTCCAACTTCTTAGTTGTAAGCCACTTGTCTCTTTCTAAAGTTTTCAGAACTTCTTCATAATCATTAGGTTTCTCATCCTTAATTAATAATATGTCATTCGATTCACTTATGAGAGATCTATATCTTTCAAAAAGATTGTGTCCTACGAGATCTACGAGGAAGTTATGCAACCATAGGTTCAACCAATGGTTCATCATTTTGAGTAATCAATTATGGTTCTTGACCAGACATCTCTTCAGTATCGATTGGAGTCTCTTGAACTTCATCAAGTTCAACCATACTCCTACTTATTTCCTATAAGAGAAATTCTTTCTCTAGAAAAGTTGTATGTCTTGAAACAAATACTTTTTGTTCCAAGGAATTATAGAATTGGTAAGCCTTTGTTTCCTTAAGGTGATCCATAAATAGACACTTATTAGACTTAACATCTAGCTTATCTGACATAACCCTCTTCACATAAGAAGGACAACTCCATATCCTCAAATGAGATAGATGAGGTTTCTTACTAGCTTATATTTCATATGGAGTAGTAGAGATTGTCATAGTCGGGACTCTGTTTAGTAAGTAAACAGTTATCTTGAGTGATTAACCCCAAAAGAATTTGGGAAGACTTGTATGATTCATCATTAACCTAACTGTGTCCAACAAAGTTCAGTTTCACCTTTCAGATACACTATTATATTATGACGTATAAGGCAGAGTCCATTGAGATAATCTTGAAATTCTTGACTTATGTATTCACCACCTCGATTGGATCAAAGTGTAGGATTGAAAGCACTAGAGGAGGGGGGGGGGGGGTGAATAGCGCTCGTGGCTAATTCGTTTGTTAGAGTAAAACACGCAGCGAAAAAATAAAACTAATACTCAAACACCAAGAGTTTTACTTGGTTAGGAGCCTGTCGTGACTCCTACTCCAAGGCTCACACTCATTGAGTGTTTATTTTGGGCAATCACTATCAATTCAAAATATTAAAACTTTAAGTATAGTTAATTAAAGTGCAGTAAAATATACCAATGACCAAGATCAATAAACTTGAGGCTTCTGGTTGTCGGAGTCGAGTTATAGCTTTATCGGATCGTTCTTTGAGAAGCACTGGAAGAAGGGTTGCATTTTTCTTGATTGTCTAAGCTGCTGCTCGAACCAGGCTTAAATAGCCTGTTAAGGGCGCCTCCAACTGAATGGAGGGCACCTCCAACCTGCTGAGTCAGTCGCGTTGATAAGCTCTGTAACGCTTGTTGCTTATCCGCCAGAGGGCGCCTCCAACCTCCATAGAGGGCGCCCTCCATCCAGCATCCAGGGCGCCTCCAAGCTTTATGGAGGGCTGCGGGGTTGTTGATCAAGTCACCCGAGGCACCTCCAAGCTCCATGGAGGGTGCCTCAGGACTATTCATTCGAGGATTTTCTTGTGAAATTTCTGTCCTACAAGGCATGTTAGTCTACAAACAAAGTATACCCTACAAAATAAGGCTAGTACAATAAAATAAGATAAATAGAAAGTTATTTTGACAATCTCCAAACTGTCCGGTTCTGACCTCGAATTTCACCTCTAGAAATCTTAGGCCGAACCGACGCCTACTGTTCGCTCACCGAGGAACGCATCCTCACCTACTCCACTTAGGAGAGTTTACCTGTTTGCCAGATTGATCCTCCAGACCAACTAGACTTTTTGCCTAGGGTTACCACCCCTTAGGACCTAGGGTTACCACCCCTTAGGGTTTTCCTCAGCTTAGGGTTACCACCCCTAGGACCTAGAGTTACCACCCCTAGGACCTAGGGTTACCACCCCCTAGGGGTTTCCACAGCCTAGGGTTACCACCCCGTAGGACCTAAGGTTATCACCCCTTAGGTTTTCACCACCTAGGGTTACCACCCCCTAGCACCTAAGGTTATCACCCCTTAGGGTTTCCACCCCCTAGGACCTCAGGTTATCGCCCCTTAAGGTTTCCATCACCTAGGGTTACAATCCCCTATGATTTTTCACTTGCCTAACCACAGCTAGGACTTTTGCCTAAGACAACTTAGGACTTTCCTGCAAACTCAATAAACCTTGTTAGATAACAAGACAACTTAACTTTGAACCCTTTGACATAATCAAAACACAGGTTCGATCGTCGGATGCTTCCCGCACCAACAATCTTCCCCTTTTTGATTATGGCAACACAATTCAAAGTTAAGTAAAGCATAACAAGATAATTAAGGTATTTAAGCATGAGCATAACTAAAATAATTCATAAAAATTTTCTTATACTCTCCCTTTCATAAAAATTATGTTTTAATTCTTAACTTTGACTTTACTTTCCTCCTCTGACATAAATAAAAAATAATACTAAGTAGAGAAGGTTGTAAAGATAGAGAAATTTTTAAATCTTTAGCCCCCCCCTGAAGGCAACACTTAGCTTTGAAAATAATTTCTTTGAAAAACACTTAGCTAAATTAGAAATTCTATAAAAATACTTAGTTTTTTCAACAAAAACTTAGGTAAACTTAATCTTTGAAAATTACTTAGCTGAATCTAGTTTTAAAAATACTTAGCTTTTTCAACAAAAACTTATCTTTAAAAGGATTTTGATAAACAGTTAGGTTTAAAAAAGATGTTGATAAAAGCTTAGCTTTAATACTTAGTTTTATGAAGGTTTTGAAAAAGGCTTAGTTAAAAGTACTCAGCTTAAAAAAGATTTTGATTAAATCTTAGTTTAAAAAAAATTGATAAAAACTAAGTTAAGTACTTACCTTTGAAAATACTTAGTTTTCACAATAAAGACTTAGCTAAATTTTGAAAATAATTATTTTGTTAAGTACTTGGCTTTTATAATAAAATTTGATAAAAACTTAGTTAAGTACATAGCTTAAAAAGCTTTTGATAAAAACATTTTAGCTAAAAATATTGTGAAAAAAAACTTAGCTTAAAAAAATATTTTTAGATAAAAAACATAGTTACAAACTTAAATTTTTTCAAAAATTTTGAACTTGCTTTTTCAAATAAGGTTTTGTTTTAAAAAAATAAACACTGAACTTCTTTTAAAAAATTTGAGATAATAAAAATAAAAATTAATGGCTTAACCTTCCTTTCACTCTCTCTTAATTAATGCCAAAAATGAGTGTTTTAAGTTTTAGGGTATTCTAGAGTCCAAGCATGAGTAAATCAAAAGCATAAGTCATTTTTCATGATTTTCCATCTCACTTATTCTAGGTTATCAAGTATGTTTAGCTTATGAGTGTGTGTGAGATGGAGTTAAGTTTATTTTTAATTTTATCAATATTTAAAAATATTAAAATTGAGATTTAAAATATAAGTTTGATTTAAACATTTGACAATAACTAAAATTTTGAAAATATATTGAAAATTAATTAAGTTTGAAATTATAAACTTACATATTAATTATGATTTAAAAATTATTTATCTTTTTAAAATTAATTATGATTTGGAAATAATTATAATTTAATTATGTTTTGAAAATAATTAACATGATTAATAATCAAATAATTAAGATTTTATAATTAATTGGATTTTGAAATTATGATTTTGTAAATAATATTTTGAAATTTATTAAACTTTTATAATTGATTAGATTTTGAAATTACGATCTTATAAATAATATTTTGAAATTAATTAAACTTTTATAATTAATTAGATTTAGATTTGATTAACTACTTTAAACCTAGGTTCATCTCACCTTTTTCTAGATTTTCAATCAGAGAACCTGATAACCATGATTTTGCTATATTATATTGATTCATAATACATATTTTTATTGGTCTATTTATAGTTTAATTTCACATTTACACCATATTTCATAATTGCATGTGATCTTGGACTTAATTGCAAATTAGCCCATTTTCATGGTATTTGATGCTAATATTTGATTCTTATTTTGTAGGCATCAAAAGGGTCATGGACCTGATTAAATTAGATCACATTTGGGCTCAAATCAAAGGCTAATCAAGTCGATCAAGCCTTGGAGTGTTTTGGACCGTCCATTGAAGATCAGAGAGATCTGAGCCATCCGTCAAGAATCTGGTCCATCCGAGCTACGAGGAAGCACATCACAACCATAGATGAAGATCTAAGAGTTTTGATCCAGATCTGAGTTGATCCTGCCGTTGATCAAGCCCACATTAGTCTCATCCGTCCGATCAGATTGAAGATGATTTAAAACGCAGAAGCTATAGTGTTTTCCAGTGGGCTCGGCTTCGCGATTTCCGCTACAGTGTCTTCGTCTTCTTCACAGCGTCGGCCGAGTTCCCATTCCTCAAATCAGATTCAATTTCTTCCTCTTCTTCACCTACGACGACTTCCAGCGGCCGGAGTTCACTTTCCGACGTTCAGTGAGTGATCGAGGGAGGTCTCCAGTTCGCGATTGGGTTTTGTTTCATCGCCGCAAACCCGATCGAGGGAGGTTCCAGATAGGCGTTGTTCGCTTCCACTAGAGCTTCAAGGGAGGTCCCCGGGAGCTACTGGCCCTTTTCTGATTTCCATACCACAGCAAACCTGGGTCGATTTGGCCGGTTGATCTGGTTTGCAAATTCACAGAATTCTGCTCTTTTCTTCGGATTGTGAGGTTACCAGCTAGATGTGAGCTTTGAGGGAGGTTTCCAAGAGTTGTGATCATTCCCTGGTAATAGTTAGAAGCTCGGGATTTGGTTGTTGAATGCTTAAGGGGGTCCGAGAGCATTTCTGTTGTTTCACAGCAGAGAGGAGAATGTTTGAAGCTCGGTTTGGTTTGTGGAATGCTAGGGTTTTGTTTCTTTTTCTTTATCTTTGAATCATGCTTGAACCTGCTCAGATCTAATGATCTGATAATTTTGTTTGCAATTTAGTTTTATTTGAATTTTCCTTCTTGCAATTTTCTATTTGCAATTCTAATTTTGTTTGATATCTGCAATCAAAACCCAGATTCAGTTACTAACTTAGCTCTGCAATCTATTTCCTGTTTTTCATTCCTTATTTCAGTTTAACCCAGCTAATGCTTAGTTACTAACAAGTGTTTAGTTAGTGTTTTGTATTTAATCTTTTCAATTACCAACTTGGATTTCTTTTATTAGTGTTGATTTGATTTTTGATCTTAGTGACTGTGAACTCGTTTAGATGTTGAATGAATCACGTGATGATCTTCATTATTTTCCTTTGTATAACTTTGCTGATTGTGGGAATGACTCGAAGATTTGAATTGAACATTTGAGTTTAATTGTCAAGTTGAATTCTAGTTGTTCATTGAAGATTCTGTTGATTGTTTACCTTGCTTCATTGATGCATTGAGTTTGAATTTAATTGCAATTAAATTGATATTGAATTCTCCTTGATGGTGTAAGCGCATAATTTGAATCGAATTCTAGAATCAACACACATTTACTTACTAGTTGCCCTTGGAAAAATACGACTTGGGACTTCTTACTACAATACTTGTTTTAATTTAATGCAGTTTCAATCTTTATTAATTTGGAGCGTCTCGTGATATGCAAAAAGGCTAACACCAGAACCTTAATAGTTTTGTGAGATGATTAATTTAATCTTCAATTTAAATTCCAATTTTAGGATTAATTTACAATTGAGTTAGACTCAGGTTTTAAAATAAGTTAATTAAATATTGATTTCGATGATCGGCTTTCAGACTGTGGCGAGGCACTAGACCTTCTTGGGCATGTGATCATCCACCACTTCTAGGCAAAGTCTTTCAAAGAAATTGAATATTTAATTTCCTTATAATAACTCCTAAGTCTAACTGGTCAAGTGTAAATCAAGCCTAGGTCATTATCTATCCTAGTCTAAGCATGAATAATAAAAAGCAGTAAATCAACTATCAGACAATTCTATTTTATGATAAAAGTGGTCTTTTTATTGGCTCCCCTTGGATCATAGCCTCAATAATGTCTATTAAGGTAATGAATTTGATCCTTGGGGATCCAATATTAACCAAGTCCAACTTGATTAATCAAGTTCGGCTTGGGGACCCATGCTTGGACTATTTTTCTATCAGTTATATTTACAAGTGATAAGTAAGACTTGTATTTTCGTTTAGCCTTAAATCCAAGTCCGGATCGATTGTAAACGACTTTCTATTTTCTAAGAATCAGATCAAGTTTCTTGGAACCCAAGGAGAACCGTTCCAATGTGTCCTTAAGTTCCTTGACTTGAGTTTTCAAATTGGAATTTTCTTACTCAAGTTGTTGGACTTGAGCTGAACTTTTAATTTGAACTAGCTTAGTCAAAGAACTTAGGTTAGTCTTCTCCTTAAGGATTGCTACTTTCTTTTGGAGGGATTTAACTCGGAGGTTGGATTTGGCTAACTTACGCATAAGATAATTGACTAAATTATGCAGTTTAGTTAATTGAGAATTTCTTACAGTGGGGTTAGGCCCTTCGGAAACGAATATGGATTCATGGCTTTGCTCAGACTTGGTTTTCGATTCACTCTCGGTTTCTGATTCTTCGAGTTGTTCCCGAGCCGTAAGCACGAGGAAGCTCGTTTGTTCGAGCTCTTCGTCAAAGTCTTCTGAAAAAGACTCATCCCATGTTGCTTGTAGTGCTTTCTTCTTCCTTTGCTTCTTTACTTCCTTTTGGTTCGGACAGTTGGCTTTGATGTGTCCCTTTTGGTTGCAGCCGTAGCAAGTTACATCGAACTTCACTGTTGGTGCAATATTCCCTAGGTCAAGGTTGACCTGGTTGACTAAGCTTGAATTGGTTCAAGCTCGAGTCTTGATGTTTGGGTTTCGATGTTTGACAATACATGGAGACAAGACATGGAGATTGCAGGTGCAATTGTTTATGTGGTGAGATTGTGAAGGAGAGTCAAGTAGGTCAAGGTTGACTGGATATTTGACTGGAAAATCCTGGTGAGTGAAGCCAGGTGAAAGTCCTAACTGGGAGGTTAGGCAGACTGAAAGTCCTGGTGAGTGAAGCTAGGTAGAAGGAAAAACCCTAGTGAGTGAAGCTAGGTGAAAGTCCCGGTGAGTGAAGCCGGGCAGTTGGAAAATCCTGGTGAGTGAAGCCAGGTGAAAGACCTAGTGAGTGAAGTTAGGCAATATGGAAAATCCTGGTGAGTGAAGCCAGGTGAAAGACCTAGTGAGTGAAGCTAGGCAGTATGGAAAGTCCTGGTGAGTGAAGCCAGGCAAATGAGAAGTCCTAGTGAGTGAAGCTAAGCGGAAGGAAAGTCCTGGTGAGTGAAGCCAGGCACAGGAAATCCAGATGGATCAAGTTTGATGAGACATCTAGTGTTGGGAAGCCTAAGTAGGTCAAAGGGATTGACCGGATGCTTGACACGGGAATCCAGGTGGATCAAGGTTGATCAGACACCTGGTGAAGATAAGTTCAAGTGGGTCAAAGGGATTGATCGGACACTTGGTGAGGGAGTTCTAGCAGGTCAAGGGTGACCAGATGCTAGGCATGATGTATCAACAGGTCATGGTTGACCGTGTTAGGACCAAAAGTAGCTAGAGGGGGGGGGGGTGAATAGCTCGTCGCGTGCTCGTTGCTCGGCGTTGCTTGTTTCTTCAAGGATATGCGCAGCGGAAAATACAGAAACAATCACACAACGCTAACACGGTTGGTTTACTTGGTATCCACCTCACAAGAGGTGACTAATCCAAGGATCCACACCAACACACGCACCCTCCACTAAGTAAAACTCTCCTTTATGGTAACTACCAAGGGCGGAGAAGCCCTACAAGACTCAATACAAGAATAAAGGGAAAGGTAATGAAATACAAGCTTACAAGCTTACAATGAGTGCACAAACCCTAACCCTAGTTTCTTCTTCTTGCTTTGATCCGCCTCTTGACTTGGAAGAGCCTCCAAGAACCTTCAAGAACTGGCGATCTCGAACTTGAGAAGAGCTATGGAGGAGCTGGTGAAGATCTAAAATGAATTGGTGAAGCGATGCCGAAGGAATCGTGCGCCTGCGGCCTTTATCGACGCCAACGGTCGAATCCCGATCGATTCGATTATTCCCAATCGATCGGGGAGGCTTTGGATCGATCCACGGATCGATCCAGAGCGCCTCTGTGCTCTGGAAAAAATGCCTGGATCGATCCACGGATCGATCTAGCGCTTATCGCGCGAAGCAGCAGCGTCCCAATCGATCCTGATCGATTGGGACCTCTGGATCGATCCACTGATCGATCCAGAGGCTTTCTGTTCGCTGGGAAAAGTCTGGATCGATCCACTGATCGATCCAGCACTTGGTTTTTACCCAAACCAAGTCCCAAACCTCCCAAACCAACATCCGGTCAACCTTAACCTGTTGGTACGTCATGCCTAGCATCTAGTCACTCCCTTGACCTGCTAGGACTCCCCACCAAGTGTCCGGTCAATTCCTTTGACCCACTTGGAATTTTATCTTCGTGCCAAGTATCCGGTCACTCCCTTGACCTACTTGGACTTCCACCAGATGTCTGGTCAATCCCTTTGACCCATCTGGATTTCCTCGTGCCAAGTATCCAGTCAATCATTTGACCTACTTGGACTTCCCAACACCAGATGTCCGATCATCCTTGATCCATCTGGATTTTCCCTTGCCTGGCTTCACTCACCAGGACTTTCATCTGCCTAGCTTCACTCACTAGGACTTTCACCTGGCTTCACTCACCAGGACTTTCACCTAGCTTCACTCACTAGGATTTTCCTTCTGCCTGACTTCACTCACCAGGACTTTCACCTAGCTTCACTCACTAGGATTTTCCTTCTGCCTGGCTTCACTCACCAGGACTTTCATTCTGCCTGGCTTCACTCACCAGGACTTTCATTCTGCCTAACTTCCCAGTTAGGACTTCCCAGTCAAGTATCCGGTCAACCTTGACCTACTTGACTCTTCTTCAATCAATATCTTATTGTCAAACATCTAAACCCAAACCAAGACTCAGCTTGGTTAACCAGGTCAACCTTGACCTGAGGGATGTTGCACCATCAATCTCCCCCTTTTTGATGTTTGACAATACCACAATAACACTTACAATCCCACATGTGAATTAGGCTAATCCCATAGCCTCATTCTTCATGCCACTAGGTAATGAAAGCATAAGTTAAGCTCTTCATTCTCCCCCTAAGAGGGCAAATTCCTTCTTAGATAATGAAAGCCTAACTTATTCCCTTTCATAAGTCCTTTCATTCTCCCCCTATTGGCACACATCAACCCAGCCTTGAGCACACATCAACCCATGCCTCAATATTGGGCACACATCAACCCAGCCTTGAGCACACATCAACCCATGCCTCAATATTGGGCACACATCAACAAATCCATTGTTGAAAGACTCTCCCCCTGAAGAGTTGCTCATCGTGATCACAACTTCACTCATTGTGATCAACACGATAATGAAGGTCCCATACCCTTCATTTTCCCTACATTCTCCCTCAATGTAGACAAAGGCCCAACCTTGAGCCTTTTTCAATCACTTGAAAAACCACTTGAAATTATGAGGATATCCACTCCCCATTTCAGTTCAAACGCCCAACCTTGAGCATGTTCTTAACGGAAGGTTAACCACCTTCCAAGGTTCATGAAAAATAATTTTCATGTCTTTAAAGAGTCCCTCCCCCTAAAGACATGGTGGTAACTTCGGTCATTGCACCAACAATGACTTGGAATCCCTAAAACTTTAGGAAACCCAATTTTTAGAAGTTTTGAGTTTCAAATATTCAAAATTTGAAACGAACCTCAACCTAAACTTCAACTTAGCCTTCCTGAACCAATCCATCCTTGTTTTCAACACGAAAACACCCTTTTTATGTATACAAATGTATTTTAGGGGTTTGGAATGGTTACCTCGACTAAAATAGGTTTAAAGATGCTGAAATCAGGCTTTCCCAGCCAGAATCAGCAACTTGGATCGATTGGAGTTGGTTCCAATCGATTGAACCTTTCTGAATCGATCCACTGATCGATTCAGACTTCCTGGATCGATCGGCTGATCGATCCAGCGAGCTTCTGCTCGCGAGAGACTAGCCATCTGAATTGATCCATGGATCGATTCAGGCACTCCAATCGATCCATGGATCGATTGAAGCTCTGATAGTTTCTGAATTTCAAAATCAGCCAACTTCAGAAACCCCTAGAAAATTCTACAAAAATCCAAAAATCATGAAATTTCGTGTAGGCATTATTTGGGGCATATACTATCAAGGAAAAATAGTTTTCTATGAAAATACTTCATATTTTCAAAGATTGACACAAACTTGAAAACTTGCAAAAACTTTAGTGTTTTCTTCAAGTTTGTGTCTAACTATTCAATGGTGATTACTATCAAAAGATAGCCTTCACCAAGGTTTTCCAAAATTATTTTAAAAACCTTTTAAAAACCAATATCCCATCATGTTCCTTGGGCTTAATGCACATGACTTGTACATTAGCTTTCCCAATGATGGGAAAACACATAACTATGTGTTTTGATGAACTTAAAACTCAAGAAAATGCACTAAGTCAACATGTTGAGTTTTGTTCATCATCCTAACATCTCACTTGTATCTATTGTGCACAAAACACATACAAGTCATCTTATAGGTCTTTGTGAGATGTAGATTTTGGTTTTGCCCTAATCTAGGGATCATGCATATCTATCTAGGCATTTTAGAGATATTAGACATCCACCTACGATGTCACTTGTTAATAAGTGTTATTAAATGCCATTTGTCCTTAATTACAATGAATTAAACTTAATGCATGATTATGTTATGACATACATCAAAATAAAATAACTTTCAAAAGAAAGATTCCTATAACTACATGATGTATGTATGACATGACATGGTATTTTTGTATTTTTCCTAATAAAGGAATGAATGCAAAATACAAAATTAAATATGATGTCATGACATATAATGGGTAAACAATCATGGCAAGGTTTAGCATAAATAAAATATACCTAGATTACCTATCTAAGTATCCTTAACCATTTAGCTAAATCAAAAAGTATAACCCTAGATCGCCCAATTTCCTTAAGAAAATGCCAAAACTCAATTTGACATTTCTTTAATCTCTTGAATTAATTATGCCAATTAAAAATTTAAAACATTCCTCAAATGTTGGCATATTTCATTTTTCCTCAAGAGTGATTACATAAATCAAAGCCCGGATTGCCTTAAATTTTCAAGAGAATACCAAAATCTCAACTTGGTATTTCTCAATGTTTTCCCAATTTGTGCCATTTTAAGATAAAATCAATTTTTCCACCATTAGGCACATTTTACTCTTCCAAGGAGTAAACAATAGTTCCATTCAATTTTCAAAGGTTAACAAAAACCTTGAAAATGCTCCTTGAGTGCCAATTTCCTCAAAGTTGGGTTAACTACCCTTCTGATCGGAGTTGACACTCTCTAACCCATCTATGGGGTAGAGAAGATGCTCCTAGGAACCCAACACCTATTGGTGCTCCTTGGATGCTCTAGGTACTCACTAGGGATAACTTCCCTAGATACCTTCCTAGTGACCTTGTTGGGCTTCTTAGAAGCCTTGGTCACATTTTCTAGGTCAACTCTAGGGATAGCCTCCCTTGTGATCTTGTTGGTGACTTTCTTAGACTTCTTAGAAGTCTTAGTCACATTTATTGCAAAAATACTCTTAGGGATGACTTCCCTAGTATTCTTGGCTTGACCACTAGACCTAGGGTTTGTTACATAACAATATGGAACTCTATGGTAAGAGGGCACATCCTTCTTAGCCTATTGTTGGTGCAACATCCCTCAGGTCAAGGTTGACCTGGTTAACCAAGCTAAGTCTTGGTTTGGGTTTAGATGTTTGACAATAAGATATTGATTGAAGAAGAGTCAAGTAGGTCAAGGTTGACCGGATACTTGACTGGGAAGTCCTAACTGGGAAGTTAGGCAGAATGAAAGTCCTGGTGAGTGAAGCCAGGCAGAATGAAAGTCCTGGTGAGTGAAGCCAGGCAGAAGGAAAATCCTAGTGAGTGAAGCTAGGTGAAAGTCCTGGTGAGTGAAGCCAGGCAGAAGGAAAATCCTAGTGAGTGAAGATAGGTGAAAGTCCTGGTGAGTGAAGCCAGGTGAAAGTCCTAGTGAGTGAAGCTAGGCAGATGAAAGTCCTGGTGAGTGAATCCAGGCAAGGGAAAATCCAGATGGATCAAGGATGATCGGACATCTGGTGTTGGGAAGTCCAAGTAGGTCAAATGATTGACTGGATACTTGGCACGAGGAAATCCAGATGGGTCAAAGGGATTGACCAGACATCTGGTGGAAGTCCAAGTAGGTCAAGGGAGTGACCGGATACTTGGCACGAAGATAAAAGTCTAAGTGGGTCAAAGGAATTGACCGGAAACTTGGTGGGGAGTCCTAGCAGGTCAAGGGAGTGACTAGATGCTAGGCATGACATACCAACAGGTTAAGGTTGACCGGATGTTGGTTTGGGAGGTTTGGGACTTGGTTTGGGCAAAAACCAAGTGCTGGATCGATCAGTGGATCGATCCAGGCTCTGGATCGATCAGTGGATCGATCCAAACTTTTCCCAGCGAACAGAAAGCCTCTGGATCGATCAGTGGATCGATACAGAGGTCCCAATTGATCAGTGGATCGATTGGGACGCTGCTGCTTCGCGCGATAAGCGCTGGATCGATCCGTGGATCGATCTAGGCATTTTTTCCAGAGCACAGAGGCGCTCTGGATCGATCCGTGGGTCGATCCAAAGCCTCCCCAATCGATTGGGAATAATCGAATCGATCGGGATCCGACCGTTGGCGTCGATAAAGGCCGCAGGTGCATGATTCCTTCGGCATCGCTTCACCGATTCATTTTAGATCTTCACCAGCTCCTCCACAGCTCTTCTCAAGCTCGAGATCACCAGTTCTTGAAGGTTCTTAGAGGCTCTTCCAAGTCAAGAGGCGGATCAAAGCAAGAAGAAGAAACTAGGGTTAGGGTTTGTGCACTCATTGTAAGCTTGTAAGCTTGTATTTCATTACCTTTCCCTTTCTTCTTGTATTGAGTCTTGTAGGGCTTCTCCGCCCTTGGTAGTTACCATAAAGGAGAGTTTTACTTAGTGGAGGGTGCGTGCGTTGGTGTGGATCCTTGGATTAGTCACCTCTTGTGAGGTGGATACCAAGTAAACCAACCGTGTTAGCGTTGTGTGATTGTTTCTGTATTTTCTGCTGCGCATATCCTTGAAGAAACAAGAAACGCCGAGCAACGAGCATGCGACGAGCTATTCACCCCCCCTCTAGCTACTTTTGGTCCTAACAGACCGGATGTTGGTTTGAGGGACGTTTGGACTTGATTTGGCAAGTCTTACATGGGCTGGATCGATCAATCGATCGATTGGCTCATGCCTAATCAATCGGTTGATCGATTGGGCGAGTCTTCGTGACAAGCCTCCTCCCAATCGATCAGTGGATCGATTGGGAGAAGTGCACGATCGCACAGAATAGCTCTGGATCGATCGGCCGATCGATCCAGAGCCCCCAATCGATCAGTCGATCGATTGGGAGGCGCGATTTCGCACGATGGGATCTGGATCGATTGATCGATCGATCCAGGTGATTCCCAAGAGTACAAAGGCGCTCTGGATCGATCAACCGATCGATCCAAATCCTCTCCAATCGATTGGGAGCAATCGAATCGATTGGGATTCGACCGTTGGCGCTGGATAAAGACGTTGGCGTGCGATTTCGTCGATAGAAGTTACAGCCTTCTTCTCCAGTGAGCACAGATCTTCACAGAGCTTCTCCACAGAGTTCTCACCGCCAGTTCTTAAAGTTCTTGGAGGTTCTTCCAAGTCAAGAGGCGGATCTACAGCAAGAAGAAGAAATCTAGGGTTAGGGTTTTCTTGTGCAAATTTGTAAGCTTTTGCTTGTATTTTGTTCCCTTTCCCCTTCTTCTTGTAGTGTGAGCTTGTAGGGCTTCTCTGCCTTCGGTAGTTACCGAAAAGGAGTGTTTTATTACTGGAGGGTGCGTGAGTGTGTGGATCCTTGGACTAGTCACCTCTTGTGAGGTGGATACCAAGTAAATCCTTGAGTTAGCGTTGTTGTATTTGTGTTCTTGTATTTTCCGCTGCACATCATCGCAAGAAACAAGCAACGACGAGCACGAGATCACGCCGAGCTATTCACCCCCCTCTAGCTACTTATTTGGTCCCAACAAGTGGTATCAGAGCAAGATTGCTCTTCACCGGAATCATCGCCGGAAAGAGAAAAGAGCTAGAGGGTGAAGAAGTTGGAGCAAAAGTTCTTCAAGTCAAAAATTTTATCAAGCTCAACTTTAATGGAATTCCAAGACGGACTTGGATTCGATACAAGGGTGCCTCCATCATTTATTTCAACAAGCTTTGATCTTTGGAAATCAAGGATCGAGAATTTCTTAATGGTGGAGATAGAGCAATGGTTTGCTCTAATGGAATGCTTCGAAGCTCCAAAGAATTCAAAGGGCAAAATTCTTAAGAGGAGCAAGTGGAGCCAAGACCAAATCCAAAGATGTGAGGCCAATGATAAAGTGACCAAGCTTTTGGTCAATCTATTGCCGAGCAACATCTTGGAGCAAATTGGAGATTTTGAAGATGCCAAAGAGCTATGGAGAAAATTGACAAAGATTCATGAGATCCCCTCCATTGTACCAAGCCAAGAAAAATCCAAAGAGGGTGACTCATTGGAGCAAGACCAAGAGGAGGAGAATTCCAAAGGTGAGAGATGCTCATCTTCCGAAGAAGAAGTTCAAGAAGCTTCATCTTCAAAGGAATGCAATGAAGAGGGCAAGGAGAGGACATACTCCTTGTTCCATGTACAAGACGAAGATAAAGAAGCCTCCACCTCTAGGATTGAGGGGGAGTGTAGATCATTGACACCGGAGCAAGAAGAAGCCTCCACATCCGGGTCAAGAGAAGAAGAGGATGAAGAAGCTTCCACCTCCACAAGTCAAGCTAAATCAAATGGAGGATCAAGTGCCATTCCTACACATGAAGGTATAAATGTTTCAAATAAAAATAAAAATCATATCATATGTTTTGAGTGTAGGGAACATGGGCACTACAAGAGGAAGTGCCCCAAATTGGCCAACAAGAAAGGACAAGTGGCACTAAAGGGCAAGGTGAAGCCTAAGGAGACCGTCCCCGGAACAAAGAAGAGCAATGAGCACATTGTGTGCTTCTCTTGCAATCAAAAGGGACATTATAGGAGCCAATGTCCCAAGGGGAAGAAAGCGGTCAAGGCTCATGGAGGAAGCACAACTCAAGGGGGAGCCTCCAAGGTAAAAATAAAGGTATTATTTATTGAGCCTACTCCCTTGAATAATGGTAAAAAGCATGCTAGTTCTAATTTGTATCATTTTAATGCTATTTACCATAGAAATAGGAAGCATGAGAGCGTTAAAGAAAAACATGTGGCTCTACATGCTAAAACTACCACACCTAGGTTTAAGAAGGTAGATAAAAATCTAGACAAGGAAACTAAGAATTTTAGTTATGTGTCTAGAAACAAAAATGCTCATGGAGTTAATGAAAAACCAAAAACTAAGGACTTAATGGTGGAAAATCAAGTCTTGAGGTCAAGACTTGATAAATTAGAAAAGACCCTAAAAAGGATGGAAAATATCCTAAAAGGACAAAATAAGCATAGCCTAGGTCTAGGAGTACAAAAGTCATCCAATGGCCATAGAGGTTTGGGATACAAACCTAACGCTAAGAAGGATGTAATTTCTTACCATAGGGTTCCATATAGTTATGGAACCAACCCTACGTCAAATTGTCAAGTCAAAAATACTAGGAAAGTCATCCCTAAGAGTACTTTTGCAACAAATGTGACTAAGACTTCTAAGAAGTCCAAGAAAGTCACTAAAAAGGTCACAAGGGAAGAAATCCCTAGGGTTGACCTAGAAAAGGTGACCAAGGCTTCTAAGAAGCCAAACAAAGTCACTAGGAAGGTATCTAGGGAGGTTATCCCTAGCGAGTACCTAGAGCATCCAAGGAGCACCAATAGGTTTTGGGTTCCTAGGAGCATTTTCTCTACCCCTTAGATGGGTTAGAGAGTGTCAACTCTAATTGAAAGGGTAGTTAACCCAATCATGATAAAGTTGGCACTCTAAGAATATTTTTAAGGTTATTGTTAACCTTTGAAAATGATAAGGATTAATGACTTACTCTTGGAAAGAGTAAGATGTGTCAAAAATTTGAGTTTTTGGATATAATTTTAATTGGCACAAGAAATCAAGATTTAAGAAATGCCAAGTTGGGATGTTGGCATTTTATTGGGAAGTTAAAGGCAAGTCTAAGCCTTATTTTAATTTGTTACTCTTTAAAAGAGTAATTTGTGTCAAAATTTGAGGAATATGCTTAATTTAAATTGACACAAAATTAGGAAAATCAAAAGAAATGTCAAAATTGAGTTTTGACATTTTCTTGGGAAATAGTGGGCAATCTAGGGTTAAATTTTAATTTAGCTAAGGATTAAGGATACTTAGATAGGTAATCTAGGTATTTTATTTATGCTAAAACTTGCCATGATTGTTTGCCCATCATATGCCATGACATCATATTTATTTTTGCATTCATATTTTATTATGAAAACCACAAAAATACCATGTCATGTCATACATACATCATGTAGATATAGGATATTTTCTTTTGAAAATTATTTCTTTTTGATGTATGCCATAACATATCATGCATTATTTTAATTCCTTGCAAATTTAAGGACAAATGACATTTATAAACAAATAACATCCTTGGTGGATGTTCATAACCTCAAAATGCCTAGATAGATATGCATGATCCCTAGATTAGGGCAAAACCAAACTTTACATCTCACAAAAGAACTATAAGGTGACTTGTATGTGGTTTCATACACATTAAATACAAGTGAGATGTTAGGATGATGAACAAAACTCAAGATGTTGATTTAGTACATTCTTTTGAGTTTTAAGTTCATCAAAACACATAGTTATGTGGTTTCCAATCATTGGGAAAGCTAATGTACAAGTCATGTGCATTGAGCCCAAGGAACATGGTTGGATATTAGTTTTGAAAATCATTTTAAAATGCTTTTGGAAAACCTTGGTGAAGGCTATCTTTTGATAGTAATCATCATTGAATAGTTGAGCACAAACTAGAAGAAAACACTAAAGTTTTTATAAGTTTTCTAGTTTGTATCAATCTTGGAAAATATGAAGTATTTTCTTAGAAAACTATTTTTCTATGATAATATATGCCCTAAGGAATGCCTACATAAATTTTCATAATTTTTTAAATTTTGTAGAATTTTTAGGGAGTTTATGAAATTGACTGAAATTGAATTTCAGTTTTTTCAGAGCTTCAATCAATCAACCGATCGATTGAAGTGCCTCAATCGATCGGGTGATCGATTGAGAAGGCATTTCTCGCGAACAGAAGCTCGCTGGATCGATCAGCCGATCGATCCACATAGTATGAATCGATCAGTGGATCGATTCAGCCGGGTTCAATCGATTGGAACCCAACTCCAATCGATTGGGGATGCTGATTTTGACTGGGAAAGTCTGATTTCAGTATTTTGAACTCCTTTTAGTCTAGATAATCATTCCTAACCCCTCAAACACATTTGTATACATTTAGGGGGAGTTTTCATGATGAAAACAAGGATAGATTGGTTAAGGAAGACTAAGTCGAAGTTTAGGTTGAGGTTTGGTTTCATTATTGAATTTATAAACCTCAAAACTTCTAATTTTGGGCTTCCTAAAATTTTAGGGATTCCAAGTCATTGTTGGTGCAATGACAGAAGTTACGTGCATGTCTTTAGGGGAAGTTACTCTTTAAGGACATGAAAATTTATTTTTCATACACCTTGGAAGGTGGTTAATCTTCTTTAGCGAAAATGCTCAAGGTTGGGCGTTTGAATGAAATGAAGAGTGGATATCTTCATTATTCGTGTGGTGTTTGCTCACGAATGAGCAAATTGATGACAATGAAGGGTATGGAACCTTCATTTATATCGTGTGTGAATATACCAAGTGGTATATGCTCAAGGATGAGCGTTTAGAATAATGAAGGGTATGAGACCTTTGTTATTGTGTTGTGAACAACAAGTGAAGTTGTAAACAACGTTGAGTAACTCTTTAGGGGGAGGGTTTTTGATGTGTGCCAATAGGGGGAGAATGTAGGGTTAAGTTAGACCTTCATTACCTAAGAGGGAACTTGCCCTCTAGAAAAGGAGGAGAATGAAGGAAACCATCATTCTCATATTGGCATGAAAGGAGTTGAGGCTATGGGATTAGCCTAACTTACTAGTGGTATTGTCAAATATCAAAAAGGGAGAGATTGTTGGTGCAATATTCCCTAGGTCAAGGTTGACCTGGTTGACTGAGCTTGAATTGGTTCAAGCTCGAGTCTTGATGTTTGGGTTTCGATGTTTGACAATCATGGAGACAAGACATGGAGATTGCAGGTGTAATTGTTCATGTGGTGAGATTGTGAAGGAGAGTCAAGTAGGTCAAGGTTGACTGGGTACTTGACTGGAAAATCCTGGTAAGTGAAGCTAGGTGAAAGTCCTAACTGGGAGGTTAGGCAGACTGAAAGTCCTGGTGAGTGAAGCCAGGCAGAAGGAAAAACCCTAGTGAGTGAAGCTAGGTGAAAGTCCCGGTGAGTGAAGTCGGGCAGTTGGAAAATCCTGGTGAGTGAAGCCAGGTGAAAGACCCAGCGAGTGAAGCTAGGCAATATGGAAAATCTTGGTGAGTGAGCCAGGTGAAAGACCTAGTGAGTGAAGCTAGGCAATATGGAAAATCCTGGTGAGTGAGTTAGGTGAAAGACTTAGTGAGTGAAGCTAGGCAGCATGGAAAGTCCTGGTGAGTGAAGCTAGGCAGTATGGAAAGTCCTGGTGAGTAAAGCCAGGCAAATGAGAAGTTTTAGTGAGTGAAGCTAGGCGGAAGGAAAGTCCTGGTGAGTGAAGCCAGACACAAGAAATCCAGATGGATCAAGTTTGATCAGACATCTGGTGTTGGGAAGCCCAAGTAGGTCAAAGGGATTGACCGGATGCTTGGCACGGGAAATCCAGGTGGATCAAGGTTGATCGGACACCTGGTGAAGATAAATTCAAGTGGGTCAAAGGGATTGACCGACACTTGGTGAGGGAGTTCTAGCAGGTCAAGGGTGACCAGATGCTAGGCATGATGTACCAACAGGTCATGGTTGACCGGATGCTGGTTTGAGGGACGTTTGGACTTGATTTGGCAAGTTTTACATGGGTTGGATCGATCAACCAATCGATTGGCTCATGCCCAATCGATCGGTCGATCGATTGGGCGAGTCTTCATGACAAGACTCCTCCCAATCGATCAGTGGATCGATTGGGAGAAGTGCGCGATCGCACAGAATAGCTCTGGATCGATCGGCCGATCGATCCAGAGCCCCCAATCGATCAGTCGATCGATTAGGAGGCGCAATTTCGCGCGATGGGATCTGGATCGATTGACCGATCGATCCAGGTGATTCCCAGGAGCACAGAGGTGCTCTGGATCGATCAACCGATCGATCCAAATCCTCCCCAATCGATTGGGAGCAATCGAATCGATTGAGATCCGACTGTTGGCGCTAGATAAAGACGTTGGCGTGCGATTTCATCGACAGAAGTTACGACCTTCTCCTCCAGCGAGCACAGATCTTCACAGAGCTTCTCCACAGAGTTCTTACCGCCAGTTCTTGAAGTTCTTGGAGGTTCTTCCAAGTCAAGAGGCAGATCTACAGCAAGAAGAAGAAATCTAGGGTTAGGGTTTTCTTGTGCAAACTTGTAAGCTTTTGCTTGTATTTTGTTCCATTTCCCCTTCTTCTTGTAGTGTGAGCTTGTAGGGCTTCTCCGCCTTCGGTAGTTACCGAAAATGAGTGTTTTATTAGTGGAGGGTGCGTGAATGTGTGGATCCTTGGACTAGTCACCTCTTGTGAGGTGGATACCAAGTAAATCCTTGAGTTAACGTTGTTGTATTTGTGTTCTTGTATTTTCCGCTGCACATCATCGCAAGAAACAAGCAACGACGAGCACGAGATCACGCCGAGCTATTCACCCCCCTCTAGCTACTTATTTGGTCCCAACATTCACCTTTGGACTTGATTATACCTTCTTTGAATTGAATCACCTTTTTGATGTCCTTCTTGGTGAATCTGTTTTTCTTTTTGTAGAGTTTGTGTACTAGGTTGACGATCTCAGCTGTGATCTCATCATCGTCATCTTTTGAGTTCCATTCATCTTTGAGCTCGGGTTCGATTCTGTGCTTTTCTTTTGGTTCTTAAGTACTGTTCGTACCTGAAATCAAAGCAATACCTTTCTCGGCAGAGTGTGCATTAATTTGTTCGTGCAATTCAAATTTGAAAATAATTCATCTAACTTAATTGGCGAAAGATCCTTGGATACTTTGTAAGCATCTACCGTGGATGCCCACAAAGTATTTCTCAGAAAAGCATTTAGTGTATACCTAATTATGTTTCGGTTTTCTACCTTTTCACCAATTCCATGGAGACCGTTCAGCAGATCCTGAATCCGCACGTGAAGTTGGCTAGCCATCTCATCTTCCTGCATTTTTATGTTATAAAATTTATTTAAGATCAAATCACGCTTGCTTACCTTAGTATCGGAAGTGCCCTTATGCAGCTTGATCAATTTTTCCCACAGCTCTTTCGCACTTGAGAACGGGCCGACTTGGTTAAGCTCTTCTTTGGTTAGGCCGCATTCAAGGGTGCAGGTTGCTTTGGCGTCAATTTTCTTCATTAAGCTAGTATCCCAGTTCACGCATGATACGGGTTTTCCAACATCGTCTCGAGGAAGCTCGAGACCGGTTTGGATAATTATCCACATCTCGACTTGTGTCTTAAGGTGGTATTCCATCCGGCTCTTCCAGTAGCCAAAGTCCTCATTGGAGAAAAGAGGCGGGCGAGCTGTGCTGTAGCCTTCTTGATGGGCTATTAAGGATCTAGTACACCCAAAAACAAGAGGACTTGTTCCAAGACTTGGTCTTGGATTAGTAGTGCAGGATAAAAGAAAATTAGATATGCGAACTCAAGTGGTGTTGCACCAGCTTTGAGAGAAAATTTCGATTGTGATAAAATAGATTGGAAGACCATAATTTTTTCGATTCTGATTGACTCCAAAAATTAAAAATTATCACGAAAAAGAAATGCTTTAATGGTGGTTTCACCAATTCGAAGCGACCCCGCTCTGATACCAATTGTAGGATCAAAAGAGCTAGAAGGGGGGGGGGGTGAATAATGCTCGTGGCTAATTCGTTCGTTAGAGTAAAACACGCAGCGGAAAAATAAAAATAATACTCGAACACCAAGAGCTTTACTTGGTTCGGAGCCTGTGGCAACTCCTACTCCAAGGCCCACACTCATTGAGTGTTTACTTTGGGCAATCACTATCAATTCAAAATATTACAACTTTAAGTATAGTTAATTAAAGTGCAGTAAAATATACCAATGACTAAGATTAGTAAACTTGAGGCTTCTGGTCGTCGGAGTCGAGTTATAACTTTGTCGGATCATTTTTTGAGCAGCACACAGAAGAAGGATTGCGTTTTTCTTGATTGTCTAAGTTGTTGCTTGAACCAGGCTTAAATATCCTGTTGAGGGCGCCTCCAACCCGCTGAATCAGCCGCGTTGATAAGCTCCGCAACACTCACTGCTTATCCGCCAAAGGGCGCCTCCAAGCTCCATGGAAGGCACCCTCCATCCAGCATCCAGGCAGCTTATAGGCTCCATGGAGGGTGCCCTCGCACCTTGCTGTGGGGCTATCGATCAAGTCACCTGAGGCGCCTTCAAGCTCCATGGAGGGCACCTCAGGACTATTCATTCGAGGCTTTTATTGTGAAATTTCCGTCCTGCAAGGCATGTTAGTCTACAAACAAAGTATACCCTGCAAAACAAGGTTAGTACAATAAAATAAGATAAATAGAAAGTTATTTTGATAGTCTCCAGACTTTCTGATTCTAATTTTGGATTTCACCTCCGAAAACCCTAGGTCGAACCGACGCCTACTGTTCCCTCACCGGGGAACACGTCCTCACCTACTCCACTCAGGAGAGTTTACCTGTTTGCCAGATTGATCCTCCAGACCAACTGGACTTTCTACCTAGGGTTACCACCCCCTAGGGTTTTCCTCAACCTAGGGTTACCGCCCCCTATGACCTAGGGTTACCACCCCCTAGGGTTTTCTATAACCTAGGGTTACCACCCCGTAGGACCTAAGGTTATCACCCCTTAGGTTTTCACCACCTAGGGTTACCACCCCCTAAGACCTCAGGTTACCGCCCCCTAGGATTTCCAACACCTAGGGTTATCACCCCCTAAGACCTAAGGTTACCACCCCTTAGGATTTCCACCACCTAGGGTTACCACCCCCTAGGACCTAAGGTTATCGCCCCTTAGGGTTTCCATCACCTAGGGTTACCACCCCCTAGGACCTAGGGTTATTACCCCCTAGGGTTTTCCACCTGCCTAACCGCAACTAGGACTTTTGCCTAAGATAACTTAGGACTTTCCTGCAAACTCAATAAACCTTATTAGATAACAAGACAACTTAACTTTGAACCCTTTGACATAATCAAAACACATGTTCGATCGTCGGATGCTTCCCGCACCAACATAAAGTATCTTAATGCTTTTACCAAGTTATTTTTCTACTTCATTTCTAAATTCTTTGAATTTTTCAAAAGTTTTAGACTTGTGTTTCATAAGATACACATAACCAAATTATGAGTGATCATCGATAAAGGTGATAAAGTAGCTACAACTTCTTAGTACATGAGTTGACATTGGTCCACATACATTGGTATATATATGAGATCAAGTAGCTCTTTGACTAGTTCACCCTTTCTAATAAAAGATAACTTTGTCATCTTGTCTTTTAAATATGAATCACATGTATTAAATGAATCTGTATCAAATGATTCCAGAATTATAAGTCTTTGCAATTCGAACATGCATTTCTTGTTTATATGGCCAAGTCAACAATGCCATGAGTTTTTAGTATGTTTGTTGCTCATTTTGATATTGAATATGTCGCCAATATATCTAATGTATAGATGTCATTACATAAAATTCTCGTACCATAAAGAACATCATTCAAAGTTATATAACAACAATTGTTATTAAAACTCAAATGGAAAACCTTTTCTATTTAAATAAGAAATAAAAATAATGTTCTTTATTAATGTAGGAACGAAATAATAATTATTCAGTTCTAAGATAAGTCCACTAGAAAACTTCAACAAATATGTTTTGATGGTGATAGCTGCAACCTTTACAGCAGTATCTGGAAACTATTGTAATCCAGAATTAGGAGAAAGAATTTTTAGTAAATTACCAAGAGAACTAGGAAAGGAAATATATAAATCTTGGACTGACTTACAAGTATCTCCTTTATATGATAACATTGGAGTACACAACCAACATATTTTGACAACACTTAAAATAAAATGTACTTACATTCAAATCCAAAAGAAACTTTAAAACCATCATTATGGTTTTTCTAGCCAAATTTATACACCACAACAATATGAGATGCAACAACAACAATCTAGAAGAAAACACTATAAACAACAGAAAAGATTGTCTCCCCCAAAACCAAAATTTACACCTAAAAAAACATATTATGTTCGAAAAAGTAAAGAACAAAAACCCTTTTTAAACAAAGATAAACATGTAAGAAGATTTAAACCTAAGAAAACTTATACCAACACTATTACTTGTTTTGCATGTTACAAACCAGGACATCTTTCCTCAGCCTGTCCTGACAGGAAAAACTTATACAATCAAGAAGCAAAAGTTGTAGGAAATACTAACTTCGATTTAATAGGCCTACAAGATGATGTGTCCAGTACTTCTTCTATATATTCTATTCTCTCTTTCTTAGACCTTAAAGATATACCTTCTCCAGTACAAAAATATTATTCCTTAATTAATTCGTTCTTAGATCCTACCCGACATAAAGCCTAGACAAAATAGCATAGCATGAGAATTTCTTCCCAAGTGGTTTTTGAATAGTTGTTAGGAAGTAATTGGAAATAACATTGATAATAGCTATCTTTTGGCTGGCTATCCCAGGTGAAGTAGGAATATTTCAAATATTGTCAATTAAGCACTGTTGTATGCTATCAAGTTGAACTCGTAGAGGAAAGTCAAAAGTATCGCCCTTACGGGAGAATTGAGGAAGTTCTTGATTGCCAAATTTCATTGTCTTTTGGTAGCCATAAGTGCGAACTCTCTTTTGTATATCCATAGCTACAAAAATTACCCCCTTGATGAGTCTTCTACTATTCCTTAGACCCTTTATGTCATTACATATATGTGAGTCATACTCGGTATCTAATATCCAAGTGTTGGAGGAAATAACATGACAATCAATAACGAAAATATCTAAAGTGGATGGGCATCAGATGCCTTCTTTTTCTTCACGGGTTCAAGATAAATCTTATAATTTCTTCACTAGTGTCCCATCTTGCCACAATGATAACATGAGCTCTTTGTTTCCGGTTCTACCGTCTTGACCTTTTTCTTCTTCCTAGTGGCCGAATGCTTTGGCTTCCTCTTAGAACCTTTCTTTGAGGAGTCTACTAACATCAATGTCTTCTATTCTTTCTTTATAAAAGGTTCTACATATTTGAGCATGTTGATAAACTCTGAATTGTGGATTCAATGTGGTTCATCCGGTAGTTCATCACGAACTGTGAATAGCTAGCGGGTAAACTGTGCAGAATTGAGTCAATACTTAATTCATGATCCAATGCAAAACCAAGTGATCCCAAATGCTCAATGAAGCTATTCATCTTCGGTATAAATTGTACTGTAGATGAACCCTCCTACATCTTGGAGCAAAAGAGTAGCTTGGTGACCTCAAACTGTTCAGATCTAGTTTGTTCATCAAATAGCTCACATAAATGAAAAATAATTGTATAAGTATCTATATGCTCATGCTGTTTTTGTAGTTCAGGAGACATCGAAGCCAACATGATGCAACTCACAAGCTTAGAATCAACCATTTACTTTTCCAAGGCCAATATCTGGTGTGGTGTTGCATCATCTGCTATATTTGTGGGAAGTGTCTTTTTAAGGACATATATAAGTTTCTCAGCCTTGAGAACAATTCTTATGTTTCGAAACTAGTCCAAGAAGTTCGACCCAGTTAGTTTGTTCGAGTCCATTAACTAATGCAAATTTAAAGATGTCATAATTAAATAAGTAACCTAGAACTACAAACATGAGAATATATGAGAGGGATGATTTTAATTATGTAAACTGTTTACATATAATTTAAAAATTCTCGCTTATTTATCGAATTCAAGAGCCCTTGCTTATGAATTAAGGAGATGGTAGGTTTTCTTCAAGTGGATTGATATCCACTTCAGATAAGAACAACCTTGACTTTGGTACAAGTCATTCTTAGCTGTAGTAGTAGGTATCAAATATACTGATGATATATCACGTATATGCAACTATCACATTATGCTATTAACCAATTGATATTTGTATAAACATCAGGTTGCTAATACATTAACAAGTATACATCAAATGCATATCACCCAACTTCACCTCTATCCACGTTGACCTTGGCTTTGACACAACAAATCAACGCTTCAAGTTAAAACCAACTCATTAATCATGAGATCATATCTCAATGGTTCGAACATGTTTAATTTCAGGTTGAGCTTGGCTTTGGCACAATAACTCAAACAAGTAATCGATTCTTACCATATTGACAGAAAATGTAGGTTTTAATATTTTGTAAGGGATTTATGTCTCATTATTACTATGCATATGATCTATCTATATGACATCACATGCATGACAACTATGATGACATGACATCATGCACGCATGATATAATTACATCTAATCATGACATAAATTAAATTAATTCATGCATCTATATGACATACGATATGACATGACATTAACAAATTTATAGTTATCATAATTTTAGCTAGATATAAAATATGTTTAAGGATTTGATTTCCATAAACCAAAATTCCTTAATTTAGATTAGGAAACAAATTCTCAAATCTAACCGCATATTTATCTTAAGGAAATAAGTTTTAATTAAGTAAATCTAATAAGGAAATAATTTCCCTAATTATAATTTTCTTAATTATTTTGGAATTTCCAAAATTGAATTTTTTTGGATCAATCCAAGTTGTACCAATTGATTGGCATAATTCACTAATCGATTGGGAAGTTTCCAATCGATTAAGTGATCGATTACAGCTTTTAACTTTCGAATAGAATGACCCTTAATCGATTCGGTAATCAATTTAGAGTTTAATCTGTTAAGCAACCAATTATAGAACCTTTCTATTTGTGAATATAGAGCTTTCAATCGATTCGGTAATCGATTGATATGCTTAATCGATTTAGTAATCGATTAAGAAGCTCTCTATATGCAATTTCAGAGCTATGAAATGATTCAAATGCTCAATCGATTTGGTAATTGATTATGAAATGTTCTATTCATGACTTTTGTTGCTTAATTGATTGATGACTTTCATCAATTGATTGAGATCAATTGAATCGATCAATCAATTGAACCAAAAGTCAATTTTCATGATTTTTGGCTCCTTAATCAATTGAAAATAAATTCCAATCGATTGAGAGGAACTTTTTGTCACGTCCCAGAAGAGTCCTTGCCAAAAGAGATTTCGGCAGCATCTCCCCTGTACGGGTGACAATCTAAAACATATCTACAATGTCCTCAGGGCCACATATACCTCGGTCAACACGGCCAGAATAATAACAATAAAATAACCAAACAACCACGCAATTATATATGTAGCAGCCCACTCGGCTGTACTAAAACCAAAACACAGCGGAAAATGATAGAAAACCAAATACAAATCAAAATACAAGACTGCTAGCCGTCTAGGCTTACACAACCATCAAACAACACAAAACACTCCATAACAACACTCCAACGCCAAAACCAGAATATACAATGCTAAGTACTCTTAATACACAAAACAAATAAAAACATAAATGAAACCGGTGAGTCTTCAGATGTGACGTGGGAACTGGCAGACAGGATACTCCAAGCGACTCCGTAAACAACCTGATACCTGAAAATAGTATCCACGGGGGGTGAGTTCAACAACTCAGCAGATACCTAGTTGACATGTATAGTAAACTATAACAAATAGTAATAACTATGGAATACAGTCTCCTGGACAAAAGCTGGAAGATGCACAATAGAAAAGGCTGAAGAGAACTGTACTCACCAGGGCCTCCTATCAGAATAGTCAGGTCGTCAGACCGAGAGTATCATAAATCCTATATGCATGTCAAACATATGCATCCATCCAAATGTAGCATATAAATGCAACAAACACAATCAGTAAATGCATAAATGCATATGATGCCAATGACATAGTCACCCCTGACTCCAGTCAGCCATCTCACACACAATGGTGAGACTGAATGGGTAGGGTTGTGACAACCGTGCACTCTGCCGTCACTGCTCCTGATAAGTGACCGAGTGGACGGGATGCTGTCGGAGTACACCTATCCTCCTACCCCAAATCATAAGTGGGGGAGCATAATGCTCTCATCTCCCGGTACATGATGACGGGGAGGAATCTCTGCCGGCTACCACGTTGCGTCACACTACCCATGAGCGGACTAACGGAGCCAAACAAAGTCCAACCGCCTGCCGGCTACCACGCTGCTACACTAAACCAGTGGAGCCAAACAGAGCAGAACTGTCTGCCGGCTACCATGCTGAGTCACCGGACCAACGGAGCCAAACAGCAGAACTGCCACACACTTGTCTGATATACCACTAACCCATGAGTGGTGGTGTGTGCAGATACATATAACTGGTGATGTGCTCGACAATAATGGAGCAGACTATCGCACAACATGCAATCATGCGAGATGATGCATGACACTAAACATGGCAATATCCTGAACAACATAGCAATATCCATATATAAATATAAAATGTGTACCATAGGACAATGAATCAAATCAAAGGTACACAGATCAGATAAGGTATCAAAAACCTAGATCCTGAACACAATAAACACATGGTCATGTCACTACCCCAATAAGCATGTATAATTAGGTAGGTACTATCATGAAGTGCATAATAAGTAAACGAAACAAGCATGTAACAAGTATCGGGTAGTGACCAACCGAAGCAAAGACAAAATATAATCATTACTAAAGGTTATAACCTACTAAACATATCAACATGACATTATCAAAGATAAGTCAAGGTACCCGCCTCCAATATAGATCGAGCTAATCAACCTCTATGTCGAAGTGCTCATCCCGAATCTGAATCCTCAAAAGATCCCCAACATCCTCAACCAAAACCTCAATCAGAACTATATCATTCCTTCACATTTTCTTCTTTTTAATCCAAGATATGAATCAACAACTCACAGGATCCTCTATCAACATAGATCATCTACAATATTAATCAAAGGGAAAATCATATTAATGGCAACTTACACTGAGTCCTGGATAAGGATAAATTCAGATCCCATTCCACCTAATGAAGTAATTAGGTTCATTCCACCTTAGTTCGGAAATATAACTTACCTCAGATCTGACTCATAACTCCCTCTTTGGTGACTCGCGGCCACAAAGAAAATAGTTGCCGGAATTACTGGTCGAAGTTAATAAAAATCACTGCCAAAAGCAATGACACAGTTAACGCATCCTCCTATTCCAACATCGCATCCAAACCTCTACAAACTTAGAACCAAAATCGAAATGCCTTACCCAATCCTTGTGCCGGCAATTTCCTTCCAGTCCAAAACCACAGCAAGCAGTTGTTGAGATCGGAAAAACTGAGATTAACGGTTCGATATCAGGGCACGGGTCAGATGCGATCAGAGATTAGGGCAAGGGAGGCAACGACGCTAGGGCAGAAGAATGCTAAGCAGTGGTCGACGGAGAGATATTGGACTGTGGTCGTCGGCTTCAGGCTAGGGCACAGGGAAGGTCAGCGCTGGATCAAATCTGGTGGCCAGTCAATGGATTTGTGCTGCCGATGAATTAGGGCACGGCGGTGGCGTGAAGAGAAAGAAGGATCACACACTGCCCTAGGGCACAACCACGAGGGGAAAGGAAGAAGTAGGGACCTCGGCTGGCGTTGGCTCGTGTGTCATAGGCGCTAGGGCAGAGGAACCGTGGCGCTGCTCGGGTCGAGAGACGACAGCGGCGATCGGTATCCGACCGTGACAACCCAGGCGACGCAGGAGTCGATCGGCGTTTGGGTTTCCGGTGAAGATCGGGGAAGATGAGGGTTTTGGCGCCGCACGAAAGAGAGGAACGGGATGGGGGAGAGATGGGAACGACGACGCGAGAAGATGAGGGAAAGAAGGTTGAGCTTGGTAGGAAAATAAGAGAGGAGAAACCGCTCGCGGCGCTGGTTAGGGCAACACACAGGTTCGCGGAAAAGAAAGAAAAAGGAAATAGAAAGAAAAAGGGAAAATCAACTTTTCCTCGCTTAAATGGGGTACCATAGACAGGCTTTTCCCGGGGCCCAGTTTTTATCCCCGTAACCAAAGTCATACAGTCTCCGAAAATTTTTTAGAAAATTTCTAAAAATTCCAGAAAATTCCCTTATCACTATTCGTCATTTTTCGGTATTTTACATTCTCCCCCACTAATAAAAATTTGATCCCCAAATTTCGTTATCTACCATCAGCAAATACTAACAACAGGTAAAGAGTATAAATGTTGAACGGTAAATTAATTCACATACCTCAAGTGAAAAGGTGGGGGTATCGATATCGAGCTCGGATCATATCCTTGAGCTCCCAGGTAGCCTCCTCGTCCGTATGATGCTGCCATCCGACTTTAACCAATCAGATAGTCTTGTTCTGCAGCTGACGCTCTTTCCGGTCCAGAATCCGTACCGAAACCTCATCATAAGTGACGTCAGACTGAACGGAAACTGAGATATCTGTCAGCACATGTGTCGGGTCGGGTACGTATCTCCTCAGCATAGATATGTAGAATACATTGTGGACACTTGCCAGGGACGGTGGTAGTGCCAGCCGGTAAGCTACCACTCCAATCCTCTCCAAGATCTGGAAAGGCCCAATGAATCGCGGAGCTAGCTTACCTCTAAGGCCAAATCTCTTCACCCCTTTCATGGGTGAGATTCGTAGAAAAACATGGTCACCAGTAGAGAACTCCAGGGGTCTGCGTCTCCGATCAACACAACTCTTCTGGCGGTCCTACGCCTCTGACATCCTCCGTCTGATAGTACAGACCAACTCTGCCTCCTACTGAACTCTATGAGGTCCCAACAACTGGGCCTCCCCAACCTCATCCCAGAGGGTGGGTGTCCGACAAGGCCTACCATACAACGCTTCAAACGGTGCCATCTGGATAGCCGAATGAAAGCTGTTGTTGTAGGTGAACTCTACCAATGGCAAATAGTCCTCCCAACTGCCTCCAAAATCCAATACACAAGACCTCAGCAAGTCCTCTCGAGTCTGAATGGTCCGCTCTGACTGCCCATTTGTCTGCGGATGGAAAACTGTACTGGAACGGAGCTGAGTGCCCAAGGCCTGCTGCAGACTCTGCCAGAATCGAGACGTGAACCGGGGGTCTCCATCCGAAATAATAGTCAAAGGGACACCATGTAATCTGATGATGTCCCGACAATACAGATCTGCCAATCGATCCAGGGAATCAGTCTTCTGGATCGCTAAGAAGGGCGCCAATTTGATTAATCGATCAACGATTACCCAAATCGTGTCATGGCCTCGTCGTGTCCTCGGCAAACCCACCGCAAAGTCCATGATAATATATTCCCATTTCCACTCAGGAATAGGAATCCACCGAAGTAAGCCGGCAGGTCTCTGGTGCTCGACCTTCACCTGCTGACAGACCAGACATCTCGCTATAAATTTCGTGATGTCTTTCTTCATACCGTTCCACCAGTAGGAACACCTCAAATCTTGGTACATACGGGTACCGCCTGGGTGGATTGCAAATCGAGAACGATGAGCCTCCTGAAGTAGCTCCTGTAAGACCGGGTGAGACTGAGGTGCGCAAAATCTGCCTCGAAAGTATATAATACCCTCCTCATCTCGAATAAACTTGGTCTACTTCCCGAGAGCTATCTGGCTGCCAATGGACTGTAAATACTGATCTCTGATCTGACCCTCCTGAATCCTCATCTTGACAGACGATTGAGCAACTATGGTAACCAGAATACCCTGCTCTGTCCGTCCTTGCTCCTCAAGGCCTAACTCATAGAAACCCTGAATCAAATCTGTGACCACAACTCGATGGTAAACTAAAGTCCCTCTGGACTTCCAGCTAAGTGCATCGGCAACCACATTAGCTTTTCCCGGGTGGTAGCTAATGGTTCAATCAAAATCCTTCAGGAACTCCATCCTGCGGATCTCCTGCACTGATTTCGGCTTCTCCCCACTGGTGACAGCCTCGATTTTCTGAGGGTCTACTGAAATACCTCAGCTAGAGACCACATGACCCAGAAAATTGACTGAAGATAGCAAAAAAAAAACACACTTGTTGAACTTCACGTATAAATGATGTCGTCTGATCCTGTCTAAGAAGCTGATCGTGAAGGAGATCTGGAAGAAGGAAACCCACTGTAATGATGAGGAATAATGCCGGTGAAACCTCGACCCGAGAAACCCAAAGAGGATCGGAAGAAAACCAGAATCACCGTAGGAAATCTGATAAGTAGGAAGAAATCCCCGTCCGAATAGGAGAAAACCGAACTTTCAAGCTCCTGAAGCTCCCTGTGCACAAGAGACCAACCAACACTATCATCAGTGACCTAAGACCGAGTTGGGAATCCCTGGCTAGGCCCTCCGACGCTCAAGTTAGTGATCTCTCTTGATGTCGAGGAAGGAAGAAGAAAGAAGATGAACCATAGCCAGAAAATTAGGGATGTGAACTTACCTGGCCAACGGAGAGGATTTCCCCTTTTATACCACTTCATATAACCTCCGTAGTCATGAAGTGGACCCCGGTTTGTTAGAGTTCGTTATGACATCAGCTGCGTACTTCGGGAAGATGATTTTTAAGGAATCTTTTTTGTACCCCAGATGTACCTTCTTTGTCGTTTAGCGCCTGGAAGACAAGCTGAAAGCATATTAACCGCCAAAATATATATATTCTCTATCATGAATTATTCTATTCGATATATTCATGTATGATTCTTCTTCATGTAACTTCTATTTGTATCTTTACTGTGTAAAAATAATATTTTATCCAACATGTTTCTGAAGTATTCATTAACTCGTTTGGCCGATATTGGCCTACCTTCGTTCGGCAGGCATGTATCGACCGATATTGGTTTATCTTTGCTCTGGAGTGTGCATCAGTCGTTATTAACTTACCTTCATACGGCAAGCATGTATCGACCGATATTGGCCTACCTTCGTTCGGCAGACATGTATCGACCGATATTGGCCTACCTTCGTTCGGCAGGCATGTATCGACCGATATTGGTTTATCTTTGCTCTGGAGTGTGCATCGGTCGTTATTAACTTACCTTCATATGGCAAGCATGTATCGACCGATATTGGCTTACCTTCGTTCGGCAGACATGTATCGACCGATATTGGCCTACCTTCGTTCGGCAGGCATGTATCGACCAATATTGGTTTATCTTTGCTTTGGAGTATGTATCGACCGATATTGTCCTACCTTTGTTTGGCAGGCATGTATCGACCGATATTGGTCTATCTTTGCTTCGGAGTATGTATCGACCGATATTGGCCTACCTTCGTTCGGCAGGCATGTATCGACCGATATTGGCCTACCTTCGTTCGGCAGGCATGTATCGACCGATATTGGTCTATCTCCTTTGACTCTTTTCTTCCTTTTCTTTCCTCATCTGAAGACCCTTAAAACCTAATCCATATCAATAGCCTTCCCTTTAAGTCTAGTCAAAGGAGGTGTAGACGACTGACTAGACATAAGTGTGGTCTTGTCTTTTCCTACCTGTGCCTCTGCTCCAGATTTTGAAATGACCTCACAGATTTTGTGTACCACTGTCTTAATAAATTAAGTATAGCCATCCTGTGAACCTTTTTCTCCTTTAAATAGGGCTACAACCTTCTCTTCACCCACAATCCCTCTTAGTTCTTTTTCTTCCTTGCCACTTTTTGTTGCTGAGGCCATGGTCGTGAATCCTCATTTGTGGAGGCAACTTTTGTTGGACCAGGTGAGATCTATATATGAGTTTATTGGGATTTTTGCTCCGGTTATTCCAGGGGTTCAAGGGATCGTCTTAGGTGAGGAAGCTTCACAGTTCAAATCTTCTATCCAAAGATGTAGGTGCTCTGAAGGATTCAAGAAACTTCAGAGAAATTTTTACTAGTTATAGAGGGGCAGCCAAATGACCCATGGGTGTTGTGTGAAGGGCATAACACATGTTACCCTTGGGCTAAACTTGGTTGCTCCACTCGCTGAGCTCACACGGCTTGAGAGGGGAAGTGGCTTTTACATTTACTTTTCCATCATGGAATGAATCAATGTTCCCCTGTCTCGTTGCCCTTGAGCTTTTTTGTTTTTTGTTGCTTTCTTGTCTAGGGCAAAATATTGCCCCTTATGTGCCTTGATAAGTTCGGACGAGGTGGGCTATTTCTATCTCTGCTCCATGGTAGGTTTGACTCCAGTGGTGATTGAAAATTTCAGAAGGCTCTAAGAGTTTGTGCTTGTAATATTTACTATCTATTTGAGGTTTGTTGTTCTTGAGGAAATGTGACGCTATGTATTTGATCAGATTCTAAGTGTAAAGACAAATTTTGTATCTAATCAAAGGCTTTTACTGCATTCCTCTATTATTTATAATGTGGTGTTATGTTCATTATTTCTTCATGTATCTAATGCACCATTTATCATAGCTGAGGTTATCTTAACTATCAGTGTATTTTGATATTACAACCAATGTTATATCAACTGACATTATCTTATTGTCTGAAGTCAATATCATACTAATATAACCACAATTGCCCTCGTTAAAAATATTTTTAATAAATAGTAAGTCATATTCTACACAGATAGACTAAAATTTGTCACTCTTCTAAACTCTTATTCTCGAAATATTTTTGTCTTTAGTGTAGGTATGGTCAAAAAGTTCCGTCCTTTCTATTTTATTATGCCCAATCGTTCACGCCTTCTTTCGAAATTTTCTAATTAACGATTGGTTTTCCATCGGGTGAGAGAATATTTGAGGCACTACCAACCCCCTCGCGATCTGGTCTGTAACATCCGATGTGAACGACCTGACACTTACCTTTTCCGGCCGCCACGTCGCGCGAACCACTCACTCTTTTTCCCTGATCCTTAGCGTCTACTAAGATACCAGTGTTCTGATCTGACGACAGTTGTGCGTTTTTCAAACCCTAAACCCTTCATCTTCTTTTTAAACCTTGTCCTTCCTTTTCTCTTTTCTAGAGTTCTTTTCCTGTTGCTGCCTTCAACCAGACTTTGTGCTCACCGTTTCTCGACGATCCTCTTTCGTGGTTCCAGTAAGTAATCCATTGTTTCCCTAGCCTATGCCTTTGTCCATGGCTGAAGAAGCAATTGCTCCTTGGTATGTTCATATCTCTTCTATCTTTGATAAGAATGCTAGATTATCCATCCGTCGTCAGTATGAAATTCCTAAAGAATATAAAATTATACTCCCAACTCCGAAGGATCGACCTCATCATCCCCCTGATAACTGTGTGACTTTTTTCAGGGATCAGTTGATAGGGGGCTTAAGGTTCCCCATTCCTCCTTTCTTGATTGAAATAAGTCATTATTTCGACATTCCCCTGCAACAATTTGCACCTAACGCCTTTCGTTATCTATGTAGCACTTACATGCTCTTCCGTTTACGAGACATTCCTCCCATTCCTCAGAATTTCTTCATGTTTTCCTACCCCAAACTCTCTGAGCCTGGTGTTTTCTTGTTCCAGTCGCGAACTAAGATGGTTCTTTTTGGCGATATGTCATCGTCTCTTAAGGCCTGGAAATCTCGTTTTTTCTTTCTAAAATTTCCGGGACCTATTCCTTGGTCTCATGCTTGGAAATCTTTCTCACCTCCTCTGCTTGATATTAGAGAGTTTCATCTTCTTCCCTTTTTTCCCATTTATTGTGAGAAGTTATTAGGTCACCGACTCTCGATCCTGAAGTGGTTGAAGGTCGAGCTTCTGTACCTATTTGGTTTAAGCCCCGTCAGACCTGATACCCACATATCCTTAGGTAACGTCTTATTCTTTTCTTTTTGCTTATAACTGACTAAACTATTTCTCTTTCTATACAGTGGAGAATTTTTATGATGCTTTGATTGACGAAGAAATACGTGTGGAAGAAGAATTGCTTCGTGCCAAGGAGGCCGAGTTTCTGGCCGCTATCGCCCCTCCGCCCTCAATTGAAGAGCCGACTTCCTTGGCCGAAGTACCTAGCTCGTCAGGGGCTCATGAGGATCCAGGAGGTTCTTCTGGAGATCTTGCTGCGCAGATCCTCCATGATCCTGCTTCCACTATTCCGTCTCCCGCAGCTGTTGCTATCTCCTCATCTACCTCTAATCCTCTTATTGAGCTTACATCCCCTGGTAGCTCTGATAAACCCATAACTGAAATTTCTACTGGCAAGCGTCCGGGACGCAAGCTAACCAGGGCTCCTCCTCCAAAAAGGAGGCTCATTCTCTCTGCCGAGGAGCTAACTTCAGCAGATTTTGTGTCACCTGATGAGCCCACATTAGCAGAACTTTATCCTTCCTTGAATTTTCCTACCTCTCCTTTTCTTAAAACCAGTACTTCTGATGACGTTTCTTTTACTTTTCCTTTGTCTATTCCGACTTCAGGATCTCTACCCTCTCCGTCTTCTTCTTACTTGGTTTTTGCTCCACCATCTATCCCTACTTCTTCCTTCTCAGCTGGCTCTTCTGTCATTCCTGTCCTCCCCATATTACTGGGGGGGGTTCTTTTGCTAGTTCTTGGGATGAGGTTCGTCCCCTTTTTGAGGGACTTTCCATTCCTGAAGCAATTGACCGCTTTTCTCATAAAGAGAATAAGGTATGCTCATATACTCCTGCTTTCTGTTTTTGAGATATTATCTCACAGTTTTGAATATGCTCCCAGCGGTGGTTAGAGAACATGGGTTTCTCCCGACTATTACACATCTTATACACTGAGAATGAAAAGTTGAAATCGGAGAACAAAGGGTTGCGACAGCAAGTTACCGAACTGTCTTCTGCGGCCGCCAAGAAGCAATTTGAAACTCAAATTGAGAGTCTTGAAGCCCGATTTAAATTGGTTACGGACCTTAATCAAGAGCTGACCTCCAAACTTGGCGAACTAAAAGAGAATTATGAAGCAGAATTGAGCGAAAAGTTGAAGGCCTTGCAACTAAAAGAAAATGAGGTGTCATCTCTAACCAATTCCCTTGATTTGACCAAAGCCGAGGTTGCTGCTAGGGAAAATGAATTGAAAACCTCTCAGATGGCGATGGTGGTCTATAAGGAGCATGAAGATGTTCGTTATAAAGAACGAGCTACCACCATGATTGAGTCTAATGAATTCAACCGACCGATTGTGAGATCCATCTTGTCTGCTTTTACTGCCGGGGCCAAAGGAGCGATTCGACAATTGGAAGAGGAGGGCTACTTAGCGCGAGTTCCTCCTCTCAATTTCCTGAACCGTCGCAGACTTATTGAAGAAAGGCCTCCTGATTTGTACCCAAAACTATCTTTAACTTAGCTTCCGGTTATTGTAAAGAAGGGGGATCGAGCCTTTGCCATGATCCTCCAACAGACTTATGTGGTTATGAACGGTATCCCTGGATTGTTAATCTTGCTTTATCTTTAGATAATTTGTCCGTTTCATGTAGATGTACCAAATGTCACTTGGCTTATCCATGCTCCATCTTTCTCTACAACTAATTTTCCAATAACCCGGCCGATATATAAGTACCGTCCGATATTTCGAGGGGACTTCTGGTATCGGTCGATTTATTTTAATCGACCGATTCACCTCCTGGTCAGGTCATATGGGTATTAACATCACATATCTTATGCGATGGCTTATACTAAGTCTTTAGTCAGTAGATCTGGGTTACCTTTTGTCCCGGTCGATTTATCAGGATGGTTTGATTTAACCCCGTTTCACCTGTTGATCAATATCCGATGCTCAACTTATATCACACTACACCCATGCTTTGATCCTATGTTTATAACACTAATTTTGGCTTTGTCTTTATGAAGTCTCTTCAAAAATTACTTCTGAGGAAACTTTACACCTTTTCCGAGGAAGTTTATTTGACTTCATCTCTTCCCCTTGATTTTATTCTCTGATATTATTACCTATTTATGACGATTGGCATTCTAAGCACCTTTTTATTCCCCTTTTCCCTCTCGCCTCTTCTGTTTAGAGGTTTTAGCATAGTACTAGAAGAGGGACAAGGGTTTACGGAGTCTTCTTCTGCTTCCTTCTGTTCATCTTTTCACTTCTCAATTCCTTTTCTTTTAACCCCTTCTCTTTATGGCGGTTTCTCCTCCGGCGTGGTTCCTTTCATGTTCTTCCGACCTCACAGATACAGAAGAAGTGGATTTATAGGCAACCTATGGTTTTCCCTCTTATATTGTTCGTCCTGCTCCCCATGAGGGTCCTCACCTTCCTCCCTTAGGCTGTATCTCCATCTTCAGGGACCAAGTCCTGCAAGGTTTCAGATTTCCTCTTCACTCTTTTTTTTGTGAGGTTAGCCGTTATTTTGCTATCCCGCTAAACCAGTTCGTCCCTCAATCCTTTTCCATTCTAGTGGGCTTCATTGGAGTATCCAAACTGTTAGATTTCCCACTGTCTCCTCGTCTTTTCCATCATTTCTTTATCCCTCATCGGGTAGATGTTGGTATTTTTAAGTTTCAGTCTCGTCCCAAAGCCATTCTATTTAATCGTAATCCCCCTCAAGGTGAATGGTATAAATTTTTTTTTTATATGCGTCTTCCCTCTCCTCCTCCATTCTCTATTCAATGGATACATGATCTGCCCCCGCTTCCTGACACCAAGGTCTCCTCAATGATCCCTTTGTTGCCTCTGCCTTACCTGAACTGCGGGGAGCGAAATTCAGTTTTCCACATCTAATTGAAGAGGGCTTAATGTTTCCCTTCGGGATAGGTAACATTAACACTCCTTTGGATAGTTCCTTTGGTGAGTATAATTATTTTACTTTGCCTTTGCTGATCAGTATATCTTTATAATAATGATGTTTATCCTTTGTTTTTCAGCCGATGCTATTCTTCCGGCTTTTATGTATAGGAATTCTGCTATGACCAACTCCTTTATCAATAATCTTGGAGAACAATGGTTGTTGGCTCGCCGATCCGATCCCAATCCCTCTACCTTGGGCTTGCTTTCCGAAGAAGAACGACAAGCAGAGAGTGCCGCACTCATGGAAGAGGAAGAAGAAGAGCCTTTTGTTACTTTAGTAAAAAAGCCAAATCTTACCAAGGATTCTCCCTTTAGTGATTTCTTTGGTACTTTTGTACAAACTCCTCTTGTTCCGGCGCCTATTTCTTTTGAAAGAGGTAAGGCACCGATGACTCCTACCAATATCATCTCCAATCCTGCTCTTCGATTGATGAGGCCCGGTCTGCTTATCTCCTCTTCTTCTATTGTTTTAGCTCCTCCTGCTTCTGCCTCTGAGATGGCTGCTATCTCTCCTGTGCCTTCTACATCCTTGGCATTGGCCTTGCCTCCCTTGGCTTATAGGCCCTGAGCAAAACGAACACCTTGCCGGAGATCTTCTTCCATTGTCAGCCCTTCAGCCGTTAGTGTTTCTACAATTGCAATAACCCCTCCTACACTACTACCTTCTATTCCATCTAGTTCCTACTATGCTCCTCCTATTTCTACTATCCCTTTTCCTTCCCTTGCCTCCCCTTCTTCTCCATCTCCGGCTTCCTCTAATCCCCCTCCTTTATTTAGAGTGGTCGCGGGCTTACCTTCTCAATTGGGACAACCTTCTAGTCCTCCTGGCTATGGCACTTTGCAACTGCAAGGTTTATTGGCTGAATCTTGGTCGCAAGGTTATGAACAATTACGAGGCCTTAGTCTCCCACATCGAGCGGATCGCCATAGTCGTCTGGCAGTGGCTGTAAATATTCCTAGTTATGTGTTTATTAGCTTTGTAACTTTATCTTTAACCTACATTATCCTTTTATTTAGTTCCTAGCCACAAGTCTGCATATCGATCAGCTACTCACAGCTAAAGATCATGAGAACACTAAGTTGAAAGCTCAACTAGAGACATTGAAGGCTGCCTCGCCCTCTTCTAGTAGTGATAGGGCTCAGTTGCAAGAGCAGGTGGCCTTGCAAAATCAACAATTGGGAACCCTGAAGCAAGAATTGGAGGAATGTCAACAACTATTGAAAGACAAAGAGCTTGCTAGAAAAACCTTAGAATTACAGGTGGATCGACTGCATTCAGGTCTTCGATTGGAGATCGCTTTAAAAGAGAAAGCTCTCTTAGATGCTTCTCAGAAAAGTCTTATCTTAGAGAAAGTAGAGAAGCTTCATAATGCCTGTCTTTCTGACCAAGCTCAGGACCTGGCTTCTCATGATTTCACTATTCTATAGGAACAAGAGCTGAGGAAAGCTCAAGATAACAAATTATCACTGCTCCAGAAGGAATTGGAACAGCTAAGATCGGAGAAGGATGTTTTAAAAGTGCAAAACTCAAAACTGCAAGCTGATTTCCAGCGTTATAAGGAGCAGGAAAAGAGTCGATGGGAAGAATGGCGGCAAGATTACTTAAAGTCACCGACATTTGCTCGGGAATTTGTTCGCAGGATAGTGGGTGCGCTAAATCATTCCGTATCGGGGGTTCTTCAACAATTAAAAGAGGGTGGATATCTACCCAGGGAACCTCCCCTCTCTTTCATAAATCGCTGCAGGCTTAATGAAGAACTACCCTCAGATTTGAAAGGCCCTTTCCCGAATGTTTAAAGAATGTATTCATAAAAACTTGTAAAGTAAGAATTGATAATGAGAAAAAAGGTGCAGTTGGTACTGAGTAACTAAGTATTTGCAAGGTATAAGGAAATTTTAACACTTACTTGCTTCTTCTTCATGCTAGTTTGAGAATACCCCTTTTGGAATGTTATTGCTTGTTGAATATAAACTTTATTAAAAAAATTCCTTGTTCATCCTTCAAAGCGGAGCCTTATCTTGATGGATTCTTTTTTCCAGTAACCTCCCGCGTGCTTCGTATCTCCCCGAGGATGAATTGTCTCGGTCGAGACTGGATATGAAATTGTATAAAACTATTGGCCTCCGAGCTGAATATAATATCCCGGACGACTTTTGAGTAAAGACTTTCATTTTCACATATCTGGGCTCCTCTATGGAATCCCCTCTCGAAATTAGGCTTCGAAACCAGAAGATTCTCTGATTATTTATATCTTGCATGGGTTCAGAATCTTTGATCTCTTTTGTGACAACTCATCTGATGTATTTCATATAATTTCCTGATGGTTCTGCTTCATATTGGTTTATAGTCTCCGGCCTCTCCTATGAAGGCCCGTCTGGATTGCTTCATAGGATTTTGCCGATCGACTTTGGCCTGTCTTGGTTTATAGTCTCCGGTTTTTTCTATGAAGGCCCGCCGGGTAACTTCATAGAATCTTCCCGATCGACTTTGATTTATAGTCTCCGAGTCTTCCTATGAAGGCCCGACCGGGTTACTTCATAGGCTTTTCTCGATCGACTTTGGTTTATAGTCTCCGAGTCTTCCTATGAAGGCCCGACCGGGTTACTTCATAGGCTTTTCTCGATCGACTTTTATCTGTCTTGGTTTATAGTCTCCGGTTTTTCCTATGAATGCCCGCCGGGTTACTTCATAGAATCTTCCCGATCGACTTTGGTTTATAGTCTCCGAGTCTTCCTATGAAGGCCCGACCGGGTTACTTCATAGGATTTTCCCGATCGACTTTGATCTGTCTTGGTTTATAGTCTCCGATTTTTCCTATGAAGGCCCGCTGGGTTACTTCATAGAATCTTCCCGATCGACTTTGGTTTATAGTCTCCGAGTCTTCCTATGAAGGCCCGACCGGGTTACTTCATAGGCTTTTCTCGATCGACTTTGGTTTATAGTCTCCGATTTTTCCTATGAAGGCCCGCTGGGTTACTTCATAGAATCTTCCCGATCGACTTTGGTTTATAGTCTCCGAGTCTTCCTATGAAGGCCCGACCGGGTTACTTCATAGGCTTTTCTCGATCGACTTTGATCTGTCTTGGTTTATAGTCTCCGGTTTTTCCTATGAAGGCCCGCTGGGTTACTTCATAGAATCTTCCCGATCGACTTTGGTTTATAGTCTCGAGTCTTGAAGGCTCGACCGGGTTACTTCATAGGCTTTTCTCGATCGACTTTGGTTTGTCTTGGTTTATAGTCTCCGGTTTTTCCTATGAAGGCCTGATGGGTTACTTCATAGAATCTTCCCGATCGACTTTGGTTTATAGTCTCCGAGTTTTCCTATGAAGGCCCGACCGGGTTACTTCATAGGCTTTTCTCGATCGACTTTGATCTGTCTTGGTTTATAGTCTCCGGTTTTTCCTATGAAGGCCCGCCGGGTTACTTCATAGAATCTTCCCGATCGACTTTGGTTTATAGTCTCCGAGTCTTCCTATGAAGGCCCGACCGGGTTACTTCATAGGCTTTTCTCGATCGACTTTGATCTGTCTTGGTTTATAGTCTCCGGTTTTTCCTATGAAGGCCCGCCGGGTTACTTCATAGAATCTTCCCGATCGACTTTGGTTTATAGTCTCCGAGTCTTCCTATGAAGGCCCGTCCAGGTTACTTCATAGAATTTTCCCGATCGACTTTGATTCATACGAAAGTATAATACTTGGGCTAACCTCGTGTTGGCTTGTAATTCCTTGAGGGGAGCTGAATAGGCCTTTATGATTTCCCCTTATTTTACTGCTTAAAAATAGAAAGGAGGCTTCTCCTGATACTTATCAATTTGTATGAACCGCATTTATTTCCTGTGTCAATATTTATCTTGCTTGACTTCCATCAAAGAAACAAAGTACATAAACTGCAAGTATCTTAATTCGCCTGGGAATTCCAATAACTGTAAACATATTTAAAGTAATATGATCAAATCAGGCTCGATAGGGTTGCAAATGATTAGCGCTCCAAGGGCGTTCCAACATTCTTCCTTCGGCATCTTGGAGATAGTATGAGCCTGACGCGAGCTTTTCTATCACTTTATAAGGCCCTCCCCATTGTGGTGCCAACTTGCTAACATCTCCCACAGGCTTAACTCGTTTCCATACCAAATCCCCGACTTGGAAGAATCTGGGGATGACCCTTTTGTTATAATTCTGTCTCATCCTTTGTCGATATGATATAAGACGAGTAGCAGCTTTATCCCTTGTTTCCTCGATCAGGTCCAGCTCCATAAGTCGTCGGTCTCTATTATCCTCATCATACAATTGTCTTCTGTCAGACTCTACTCCTACCTCAATGGGGATTACTGCTTCTCCTCCATAGACTAACTGGAAATGAGTGATTCCTGTAGCTTCACGAGGCGTAGTACGATATGCCCATAGAACACTGGGTAACTCGTCTACCCAGCTACCTCTGACATGATCTAGCTTAGTTTTCAGTCCTCTAATAATCTCTCTATTAGTTACTTCTGCTTGACCATTGCTCTGCGGGTAAGCTACAGAGGTGAAGGCCTGGGTAATCCCATAACTCTGACACCAGTCTAGGATTCTATCGCCTTGAAACTGCCTTCCATTATCAGAGACCAACTTATGAGGAATGCCAAACCTACAGATTATATTTTTCCATAAGAATTTAATGACCGCGTCTTCTGTGATTCTATCAAGTGTTTCTGCTTCCACCCATTTAGAGAAATAATCCACGGCCACCAACAGGAACCTCCTCTGTGCAGCAGCCATAGGAAATGGACTTACTATGTCCATACCCCACTGATCAAAGGGACACGAGACTATAGAGGTTCTTAATAACTGGGTAGGGTGATGTAATATATTCTGATGCTTTTGACAAGAAATACAAGTTCTTACCAGTTTAGCGGCATCTTCATGTAGAGTGGGCCAGAAATATCCCGCTAAGAGGATTTTACGAGCCAAAGATCTTCCTCCTATATGACTACCACAAGAGCCTTGATGCACCTCCTGTAAAATAAATTGGGTGTCTTTTGTGGCCACACACTTGAGCAAAGGTCTGGAAAAATCCCTTTTATATAATTGCTCCCCCACCATGGTATATTGAGCAGCTCGTTTATTAAATACCCTGGCTTGTTCTGTATCTCTCGGAAGAAGACCTTGTTGTAAATATAATATAATTTGAGCTGCCAATCACCCTGAATTTCTATATCAGTCTGTCTTTCAATACAGGAAATTAACAGGGTCTGTTCCACTGGTCTATCAAGACTCCATGGTACTACAGCAGAGGCTAGTTTAGCTAATTCATCTGCCACCTGATTCTCCGATCGGGGAATTTTTTGTATGCTCACATCTTGAAATTGAGATTTCAACTTATCGAATGCCTCAGCATATAACTTGAGCCTGTCATTATTGATTTCAAAATTGCACGATAATTGTTGGGCGACTAGTTGAGAATCGGAATATATTAGGACTCGAGCTACTCCTACATGCTAGGCGACTTGTAAGCCGACTATCAATGTTTTGTATTCTGCTTCATTTTTAGTAGCCCAATAATTTAGACCAATAGATAATTGCATTCTATCTTTCTTGGGTGATATAAGAAGAATACCAATTCCTTTGCCTTGTCGAGTAGAGGAGCCATCCACATAAACTTTCCAGGTATCTTCTGGTTCCGGGCCTTGAACCTCTATGATAAAGCCAGCTAGAGCTTGTGCTTTGATATCCGCTCGAGGTTGATATTGGATGTCATATTCATTGAGCTCGGTTGTCCATTTGACTAACCGTCCTGATGCCTCTGGGTTGAGCAATACCCGTCCAAGAGTGCTATTGGTTAAGACAATAATCTCATGTGCTAAGAAATATGGGCGCAACCTCCGAGCAGTCAATATTAGAGCATAGGCCAGTTTTTCTAGTGTAGTGTATCTACACTCCGCTCCTTTTAATAAATGACTAGAAAAATATACCGGTTGTTGCTCTTTTCCTTCCTGTCTGACTAATACAGAGCCTACAGCGTTTTCATTAGTCGACAAATATACCCACAGAGTTTCTCCTGCTATAGGTTTAGCCAATACAGGGAGGGTAGCCAAATAATCTTTCAATTCTTGAAAAGCCTTATCACATTCCTCATTCCATTGAAACTTATTAGCTTTTCTGAGTATTTTAAAGAAATGGAAACTACGATCAGCTGATCTAGAAATAAATCTAGACAAGGATGTGATTCGGCCTATCAATCTTTGAGCCTCCCTCAGGTTGCGGGGTGGCTCCATGCTCTGCAATGCCTTGATCTTTCTCGGGTTGGCCTCTATCCCCTGTTCGGACACCATATATCCCAGGAATTTTCCTCCCTTCGGCCGAACAAGCATTTGCTTGGGTTCAACTTGAGCCCATACTGTCTTAATGTCTTGCAAGTCTCCTCTATATCCCTGCACAGATCAGCAGCTTGAAGAGACTTAATTAAGATGTCATCAACATATACTTCCATATTCCTACCAATCTGCTTCTGAAAGACCTTATTCATAAGCCTTTGATAGGTTGCTCCTGCATTCTTTAGTCCAAAGGGCATAACATTATAACAATAAGTGCCTTCAGATGTTATAAAACTAACCTTTTCTTGATCCTCTTTGGCCAAGGGGACTTGATGATAACCTTGATATGCATCCAGCATGGAAATATATTCGCATCCGGCAGTAGAATCGACCAGTTGATCAATCCTGGGTAAGGGATAGTAATCCTTCGGGCAAGCTTTGTTGAGATCTCGAAAGTCAATGCACACTCGCCATTTATTCCCAGGTTTAGAGACTAACACCACATTAGCCAACCAGCTTGGGAATTGCACTTCCCTGATGTATCCGACCTCCATAAGCTTGGCTATTTCTTCCTTGATAATCTGATTCTGTTCCGCACTAAAACTCCTCTTTCTTTGCATGACTGGGTGGGCATCTGGGAAGACATGCAAGGAATGTTCCATGACGGCAGGAGAAATGCCCGAAACTTCTTTGGGAGTCCAGGCGAACACATCATTATTCTTCTTCAAACATTGCACCAACTCAGCTTTAAGATCAGGATCAAGATCGGCTGCAACGTAGGTGGTAGCTTCTGGCCGCCCAGTTTGGATCTGAACTTCTTCCTTTTCTTCATAAACCAAGACGGGCTGCTTTTCGCGAATGGCATTAACTTCCATTCTTTGAATCTTCCGAGCGGTGTTGGCCTCAGTTCGAATGATTTCTACGTAACATTTTCGGGCTGTCTTTTGATCACCTCGTACTTCTCCGACCTGATCCTCCACGGGAAACTTAATATTCTGACAGAAAGTAGAAATGACCGCCCTGAATTCATTCAGGGCGGGCCGACCCAATATCACATTATAAGAAGATGGAGCATCTACCACCATAAAATAAGATCTCCTGGTTCTCATCAGGGGTTCCTCCCCCAAAGAAATGGCCAACTTTATTTGCCCCAGAGGTTGCACTTCATTGCCTGTGAATCCATACAGAGGAGTCGCAATCGGTTGAAGTTCCATTGGATCAATTTGCAGCTGATCAAAAGCCTTTTTGAATATAATGTTGACTGCTGCCAGTGTCTATGAAGGTACGAGTGATGGCGTAGTTGGCTTTCACAGCTTTGATGATCAATGCGTCGTCATGAGGTATTTCTATCCCCTCTAGATCTTTGGGTCCAAAACTTATTTCAGGACAGGCTGCTCGTTCCATGCTGCATCCTACTGCATGAATCTCCAATCTTCGGGCATGTGTTTTTCTGGCTCTGTTAGAATCCCCATCAGTGGGTCCGCCCGTAATCATGTTAATATTACCCCGAGCAGCATTGTTTCTATTCTCTTCCTGACGAGTCATTGTGGTTTCGGAAGGTGCTTTATCTGATACTTGGCTAGTACCAGCTGGGATCGGTATTGCTTCTTGCCGGGTTCCATCCGGGTGATATTCCGGTTTGAGCGGACTTTGCTGCCTGGGGTACTGCTGCCGGTAATAGTTCTGCCTCTGATAGCGCTCTTTATTGACTCGTCTATTTCACAAAACAAAACAGTCATCAGAGTGATGACTGCTAGTTTTATGATAAGTACACCATCTCCTCGGTGCCTCTGGCTACATCTCTACATGCTGTACAGCTTGTGGACGATAATCTGGTTGCCGATGAGGTGGATGAGTGGTTCTAGGTCCTCTTGGTGGGGGTACCGGGGTCGGAGCCTTCTCCTTCGCATGAGTAGGAGAAGAGGGAACACCCTCTTTCCTACGAGTAGCTTGGGCTTCTTCTACGTTAATGAACTCAGTGGCACGTTCAATCAGGGAATCAAAATTAACAGGAGGATTTCTTACCAAATCTTTAAAGAAATCATTATCATTTAGACCTTGAGAGAAAGCACTTACTAATATTTCAGTAGTAGCACTAGGTACATCTATAGCTACCTGATTGAACCTTTTAATATATGCCCGAATGGATTCTTTAGACGTTTGCTTAATTGAAAATTGTTGGGTTCTTCGGGCCGCGAAAACCGCTTTTCGCGTCGCGGAAACCCCGAATCGCCCAAGCCACGGATCTCGTGCAAGGAAAAACAAACGAAAAATACGAGTACGAGTTTCATAATTTTAGATCTACTCCTAGATCTATATGTTAAGAGTTTACCCTTGAAGCGTGCCCTTCGTTTAGTCCCGCTCGTCCAAGGAAGCGTTGGATCTCGAGAGTGTCAATGTAGACACTCCTCTAGTGATATCCACACGAACAAGGAGTGGTCTTCTACCACTCAAAGATGGAGAAGAGAGCCCCAAGTGTGCTAGCACTTTTCTAGAGCTCTCGGATGGGAACAAAAAAGAGAAAGAGAGAAAAAGAAGAGAGAATCACATACACTCCTTTAGTACCCTCCTTTGTGTCCTTCACTTTCCCTTGTGCTCTTGGAAACAACTCAACATGTTCTCCTCACCATGATAGCCACGACCACAGCAACTCAAGAGGAGAGGGGAACCCAAGGAAGAAGAAGGAATAATGACACCACATCAATTCCCAAAACAAAAACCTCCACACCATCTAATGTGTGGCCGGCCACACCATAAAGCCCCTCATTAATGTGGCCGGCCACATTAAAACCAATTGGATGTGTAACCTCCAATGAGGTGGCATACCATTATGAGGTGGTGATGTGGCTAATGGTGTGGCTAGGTTGGTCATGCCAAGTAGGATGAGTCAACCTTCATGATGATGTGGCAAGACATCAAGTCAAACTTGATGTTTCAACTTCCATTTGGTCAAGTCAAACTTGACCAATTCTCTTCCTTGTTGAGTTAAATCCAACCTTTGATTCAAGTCAATTTTAATTTAATGAATCTAATTCATTAATATAAATTGACCCAATGAATCAAATTTAAATTAGACTCATTCAACATTAGAATCTAATTGAGTGTAACTCAATAAGTCTAATTTTGAATCCAATCTTTGGTGCATCATATGAACCTAATCCAATTGGTTCATCATATGAACCTAATCTCCATCCACATGTTCTTTGTGTGTGACCCAATAGGTTCTTGTAACGTTGGCAATGTTTCTAAACTCCTTTAGAAACATAAGCAATGAGCGGCATCTAGCAATACATCATTGCTACCCAAGTTACAAGAAATGTTGAGATCCAACATCACCTTGTGACTACTAATTGTGACTCCTCACAATATGTGACATTGTCCTTCTATCCTAGACATCTAGATTGATCAATATGAGGCATAGACCGTGTCATCCTCTAATCAATCTAAATCTTGAACTCCAAGTAGACTCACTCGATCAAATGAGCTCAACATCTAATGTTGACTCATTTGGGCATGGCCATGCACTTAGTGGTCTCACTCTATCAAGAATAGCGATGTCGCTCCCGTCATATGGGAGGGATAGATCCCATCTACATCACTCACATCCCTCTGCATAATTCGTTATATACCCAGTAATCGCCTTTATAGTCCACCCAGTTACGGGTGACGTTTGACGAAACTAAAGTACATAACTCCTTATGTAGGGATCCATGGTGACTTCAGGTCTAAGGACTAATAGTCATACTAATAGCCACATGAGAAAGTATATGACACTCATATAACGATCCATGATACTTTCTCATGGCGGGTCATTCAGTATACATTCTCTAATGCATACCCATGTGTCAGCTTGATATCTCTATATCCATGACTTGTGAGATCAAGTCATCGAGCTGACCTACATGCTAGTCTTATTGTATTAACATTGTCCCTGAATGTTAATACTCGACTAGGAATGATTTAGAGTAGTGTTCCCTATATCATCTCACTATCGATTGATATAGGTATGAACGTTCTACTCAAGGACGTTACTATACTTATTTTATCTGACACTAATACAAATAAGCATAATAACCAAAAACCAATGCCTTTATTAAGATACAAAAATATGATATACATGAGTCCATACAATTATCAAATGATCGGCTCTAGGGCTCTAACTAACAATCTCCCACTAGCACTAGTGCCAATCAGTATAGGCTCTAAGGCCTAATGACCTAGTATGACCATCATGCTTTCTCTGTGCCAAAGCCTTGGTCAAGGGATCTGCGATGTTAGCCTCTGTAGGTACTCTGCAAATCTTCACATCTCCTCTATCGATAATCTCCCGAATGAGATGCGCCGTAGTATGTGCTTGGTCCGTTGGTGTGAGAGTTCCTTCGCTGTGCTATAGCTCCATTGTTGTCACAATAGAGCTCAACTGGTCGTGATGCTAGGAACCACCCCAAGTTCGATGATGAACTTGCGGATCAGCGCCTCCTTTGCGCCTCGATGCGACAATGTACTCGGCTTGTTGTAGAATCGACTCTGTATCTGATTGAACTCTTCGGTGTGACACCACCATTAATGCAAAATCCGAACCCCGATTGCGATCTATAGTCATCCTGGTCGGTCTGGAAGCTAGCATCACAGTAACCCTTTACGACTAGCTCATCATTGCCTCCATATATCAAGAAATATTCTTTAGTCCTTCTTAAGTACTTAAGAATATTCTTGACCGCTATCTAGTGACTTTCACCTTGTATCCGCTCGTCATGCTCAAAGCATCGAGACATCAGTCCAGTACATAGCATGGCGTACATGATCGATCCTATGGGTGAGGCATAAGGGATCTGATCCATGCGGTCTCTCTCCTCTCTAGAAGAGGGACTTTGAGTCTTGAAGACTCACGCCATGTGACATCGGCAAATCTCTTGGAAACCCAAGGAGTACCTTGTCAATATATGTACTCGACTTAGGCCAAGCAATCTCTTAGATCTATCTCTATAGATCTGAATCCCTAGAATCTGGGATGCCTCACCTAAGTCCTTCATTGAGAAGCAACTCCCTAGCCGTCAGACTGAAGCATAGGAATATCCTTCCCAATGAGTAGTATGTCATCCACATACAATATGAGGAAGACAACTATATCCCCTACAACCTTCTTGTAGACACAAGGCTCATCTTCGTTCTTGATGAAATCAAACTGTTTGATTGCATCATCGAATCGAAGATTCCAGCTCCGAGAAGCTTGCTTTAGTCCATAAATGGACCTATGCAGCTTGCATACTCTGCTAGTATACTATGGATCTACAAAACCCTCAGGTTGTGTCATGTACACATCCTCGAGCAGGTTTCCATTCAGAAACACCGTTTTGACATCCATCTATCATATCTCATAGTCATGGTAGGCTGCAATAGCAAGCATGATCCGAATGGACTTAAACATCGCTACTGGAGAAAAGGTTTCTTCATAGTCAATACCATGAATCTGCTTGAAACCTTTAGCTACCAAGCGACTCTTATAGATAAGTCCATCCATGTCAGTCTTTCTCTTAAAGACCCACTTACACCCAATGGGTTTTACCCCTTCAGGTGGATCAACCAAAGTCCATACTTGGTTGGTGTACATGGATTCCATCTCGGATCTCATGGCCTCTAGCCATTTCTCGGAATCTGGTCTCATCACAGCTTCCTGATAGGTGGTAGGCTCATCCTCTATGAGCATAACGTCATCATGGTCAGACAAGAGAAATGAGTATCTCTCGGGTGACGTACCCTATCAGACCTGCGAAGAGGTATGTCTACTTAAACCGGTTGTTGTTCCTCAACTCCTTGTGGAACAACATCATCCACAACACTTTGTGGTTCCAGTTCAATTTCCATCGAGGCATCGGTGCAATTGTTCGCATCTTGAACTTCTTCAAGATCGAACGTGCTCCCACTAGTCTTTCTAGAAACAAAGTCCCTTTCTAGAAAGACCCCAGTCTTTGCCACAACTACTGTTGACTGGGAATGTAGAAATAATATCCCTTAGTTTCCTTGGGATATCAGATGAAATAGCACTTGTCGATTTGGGTGCTAATTTGTCCGACACTTGACGTCGATCGTAAGCCTCACAACCCCAAATCCTCATGAAAGACACAGGCATCTCTCCCGGTCCATATCCTATATGGTGTCTTTATCACGGCCTTGGATGGAACTCGGTTGAGAATGAAAGCTGCCGTGTCTAGAGCATATCCCCATAGATATGTCGGAAGATCTGTGTGACTCATCATAGACCGTACCATATCTAATAAGGTACGATTTCTCCTTTCGGATACACCATTCCACTGTGGTGTTCCAGGAGGAGTGAGTTGAGATAAAATCCACACTCAGCTAAGTAGTCACGAAACTCATGGCTTAAGTATTCTCCACCTCGATCTGATCAGTACCTTAATACTCTTGCCAAGCTGGTTCCATACTTCATTCTTGAATTCTTTGAACTTTTCAAAGGATTCAGATTTATGTGTCATCAAATACACATAACCATATCTACTGAAGTCATCAGTAAATGTGATGAAGTACCTATAACCGCCTCTAGCAGCGACATTGAAAGGGCCACATACATCACTATGTATGAGTCCTAACAAATCAGTCGCTCTCTCGCTGTGCCCACTAAAGGGAGTCTTGGTCATCTTGCCTCGTAGGCATGACTCGCATATCTCATATGATTCAAAATCAAATGAGTCCAGCAAACCATCCTTATGGAGCTGGGATAAGCGCTTGTCATTTATATGACCTAAGCGACAGTGCCAGAGATAGGTTTGGTTCATATCGTTCGATTTGAACCTCTTGGTATTAACGTTATAGATAGAGCTCTCAAGGTCTAGAATATAGAGTCCGTTCATCAGAGGTGCACTACAATAGAACATATCGTTTAAATAGACAGAACAACATTTGTTCTTTATTATAAACGAGAATCCTTTCTTGTCCAAACAAGAAACTGATATAATGTTCTTAGTCAAGGCAGGCACATAACAACAATCATCTAATTCTAGTACAAGCCCAGAGGGAAGAGATAGATGATAAGTTCCTACAGCAATAGCAGCAACTCGTGCTCCATTGCCTACTCGTAGGTCTATCTCACCCTTCATCAATGCCCTGCTATTCCTCAGCGCTTGTACATTAGTACAAATGTGCGAAGCACATCCGGTATCTAATACCCACGATGAAGAAATAGAGAGGTTGACTTCTATAACATGTATACCTGAAGTAGAAATCTTATTTCTCTTCTTCTTAAGATCTTCTAGGTATTCTTTGGAGTTCCTCTTCGATTGCCTTGCTTGTCCTTGATATAGGTGACAAAGATGCTCAACCATATCGTGAGCGCCCATCAACTCATGTTGCTTCGAAGCTCCGAGTTCATGGTCGCGAGCATAAAACAGGACACATCTAATCGTCATCTTGATGCTTCTTGTAAACATCTCGATCTGCTCGCGGCAGTGGCGGAGGAGCCTCGGAATGGGCTGCTCCAGAACGCAGTTTACGTTCTGAGTGAGAACAATTCTCAGGTTCTGTACCAGTCCCGGAAATTTGCTCCGTTGAGCTTGTCCTTCTTAAGGGCAGACGCAAGAGAAAGTGTTAGTATTCGACGTCATGGATATTCTACAGCGAAATAAATGCAGAAATAAATATCATATTCTTTTAAAATCATTTAATTAGGCCTTTAATTAAATGATGCTCCCACTGAATTCTATAATTCTTATGGGACAAGATCCACATCATACTAACCCTTGAGTTAGCTTTGGCTAATACGCCCAAGGCTTAGTATGATCGGTAGGTAACGATTACCAATTACATCTCTATGCAACTCTTGTTTATAGAATCAATATCCGCATTTATATTAAAACTCGAGTTAGCTTTGGCTAATACGCCCGTGAGTTAATATAGATGTGATTTTGACCTATCTTTTCCAACCGTTGGAATAATGCCTATAGTTGACTCGATCCAATCGAGTAACTAGGAATACTCAATCTAATTGAGTTTGTATTCTCCCATGCGTTGATAGGCGGGACCAAGATTGTCCCTCCGTACCCTACCAAGATAATATGTATTGCTCTGCTTTGGCAGATTCAACAATACATGTGATCGAGGTAGTGATAGGTATCACGGCACGGTTAGGCATTTAGAGTTGAGTCGATTGAGATCTAATCTAATCGAAAAAGGATGCATCTTGTGCACGACTTAGATCTAATCTAATCGCAAGGGTGCATCATGTGCACGACTTAGATCTAATCTAATCGTAATGCACTAATTAATTAACTACTTATTAAATATGCATCACATACACAAGCAATTAATTAATTTATTTGTGATTTAGTCATGGCCCTACTACGATCTTCTCAAGCCAATGAGAAGATCGATTGGTCAACCTAGGGTCAACAGCTTCTCCAAGCTCCTCCCTTTGACCACCTTGTGTTGCTCGTGCCCGCCTCGGAACTCCGTCTCGTGTGGACCCTCCACCGCTCCAATTTGTACATTACAATTTGAAACTCGAGTTACATTCGAGTCTAAATCTAATTTACAACAAGAATATAAGAGAAAGACACGACGCGCAGGTCGCGGAAAAATAAAAACATACAACACGCGCAAACACATAACGGCACGCAGGCCGTATTATGAATTACAACACAATCCAATCATATTGGGTTTTTGGGCCATGACTATCACAAAATTAATATATAATTCAAAATTATATATTTTCATAATTTTCTATAATTTTTAAAATAATTTTTTACAATTTTACGAGTAAAATTTCCCGGCGGTCCCGTTTAGCGGTTTCGGGCGCAATCGCGGAACGGATCCCCTTGCGGGGCCCAGGGGCAGCGCCCCTACCCGCGATCTAACCATCGCGAGGGTTCGTATGCGATCCAACAGCGCCTAAACCCGCTGTCCCAAAACGATTTGGGTCGAGACATTGCCGTTTCAGAAAAATCTTCCCGGCGGGTTCGTTTTTAGCGATTTCGGGTGCGATCGCGGAGCAAATCCCCTTGCGGGGTTAGGGGCAGTACCCCTACCCACGATCTAACCATCGTGAGTTGCTCCTTTGCAATCTAATGGCACCCAAACCCGCTGTCCCAAACGGATTTGGGGCAAAACGAAGCCGGTTTTGAAAGATCTTTCCGGTAGCCGAAGCCTACAAGTGCCGAAACACTTGTGCTTCACTTCTACGGAAAAATTACCCATAAAATCATAAAAAACTAATTTTTTACAGAAAATCACAGAAGGTTTTATTTTTCATAAAAACAAAAACAAACTCGTACAAGCCTTGCACGTGGCTTTGATACCACTGTTGGGTTCTTCGGGCCGCGAAAACCGCTTTTCGCGTCGCGGAAACCCCGAATCGCCCAAGCCACGGATCTCGTGGAAGGAAAAACAAACGAAAAATACGAGTACGAGTTTCATAATTTTAGATCTACTCCTAGATCTATATGTTAAGAGTTTACCCTTGAAGGGTGCCCTTCGTTTAGTCCTGCTCGTCCAAGGAAGCGTTGGATCTCGAGAGTGTCAATGTAGACACTCCTCTAGTGATATCCACACGAACAAGGAGTGGTCTTCTACCACTCAAAGATGGAGAAGAGAGCCCCAAGTGTGCTAGCACTTTTCTAGAGCTCTCGGATGGGAACAAAAAAGAGAAAAGAGAGAAATAGAAGAGAGAATCACATACACTCCTTTAGTACCCTCCTTTGTGACCTTCACTTTCCCTTGTGCTCTTGGAAACAACTCAACATGTTCTCCTCACCATGATAGCCACGACCACAGCAACTCAAGAGGAGAGGGGAACCCAAGGAAGAAGAAGGAATAATGACACCACATCAATTCCCAAAACAAAAAACCTCCACACCATCTAATGTGTGGCCGGCCACACCATAAAGCCCCTCATTAATGTGGCCGGCCACATTAAAACCAATTGGATGTGTAACCTCCAATGAGGTGGCATACCATTATGAGGTGGTGATGTGGCTAATGGTGTGGCTAGGTTGGTCATGCCAAGTAGGATGAGTCAACCTTCATGATGATGTGGCAAGACATCAAGTCAAACTTGATGTTTCAACTTCCATTTGGTCAAGTCAAACTTGACCAATTCTCTTCCTTGTTGAGTTATTTCCAACCTTTGATTCAAGTCAATTTTAATTTAATGAATCTAATTCATTAATATAAATTGACCCAATGAATCAAATTTAAATTGGACTCATTCAACATTTGAATCTAATTGAGTCTAACTCAATAAGTCTAATTTTGAATCCAATCTTTGGTGCATCATATGAACCTAATCCAATTGGTTCATCATATGAACCTAATCTCCATCCACATGTTCTTTGTGTGTGACCCAATAGGTTCTTGTAACGTTGGCAATGTTTCTAAACTCTTTCAGAAACATAAGCAATGAGCGGCATCTAGCAATACATCATTGCTACCCAAGTTACAAGAAATGTTAAGATCCAACATCACCTTGTGACTACTAATTGTGACTCCTCACAATATGTGACATTGTCCTTCTATCCTAGACATCTAGATTGATCAATATGAGGCATAGACAGTGTCATCCTCTAATCAATCTAAATCTTGAACTCCAAGTAGACTCACTCGATCAAATGAGCTCAACATCTAATGTTGACTCATTTGGGCATGGCCATGCACTTAGTGGTCTCACTCTATCAAGAATAGCAATGTCGCTCTCGTCATATGGGAGGGATAGATCCCATCTACATCACTCACATCCCTCTGCATAATTCGTTATATACCCAGTAATCGCCTTTATAGTCCACCCAGTTACGGGTGACGTTTGACGAAACCAAAGTACATAACTCCTTATGTAGGGATCCATGGTGACTTCAGGTCTAAGGACTAATAGTCATACTAATAGCCACATGAGAAAGTATATGACACTCATATAACGATCCATGATACTTTCTCATGGCGGGTCATTCAGTATACATTCTCTAATGCATACCCATGTGTCAGCTTGATATCTCTATATCCATGACTTGTGAGATCAAGTCATCGAGCTGACCTACATGCTAGTCTTATTGTATTAACATTGTCCCTGAATGTTAATACTCGACTAGGAATGATTTAGAGTAGTGTTCCCTATATCATCTCACTATCGATTCAACTAATCGATTGATATAGGTATGAACGTTCTACTCAAGGACGTTACTATACTTACTTTATCTGACACTAATACAAATAAGCATAATAACCAAAAACCAATGCCTTTATTAAGATACAAAAATATGATATACATGAGTCCATACAATCATCAAATGATCGGCTCTAGGGCTCTAACTAACAAATAGGCTCCAAGGGGTCTTATGATACCTTTTGTTGCTGGAGAAATGATGTAGAAAGACTTTCTTGAAATCTTTAAATTTTCGAATAGACTTTTCAGGTAATCTCTTGAACCATCGCTGCGCTGCTCCCCCAAGAGTAGTGAGAAACATCCGACACTTCACCCCATCGGAGAATTGTTGCAACAAGGCTACATTCTCAAATTTTAACAAGTGATCTTCCGGATCTGTGGTTCCGGTATATTCTCCAATTTACAGATTCTGATATTGCTTAGGAATTGGGTCATCTAATACACTTTGTGAGAATGAGGAGATGACCTTTTCTGGTGAACTATCACTAGTTATCATTTTAATCTTACGCTTCTCTCTGTCAGGCGCCTCACCAGAGGACTCTTGGAACACAGGCCTCTTACCCCCGGATCCAAGGAGTGCGAAGGAAGGCTCGTGGGCGCCTGGTTGGAGAAACAGTAGTCGGAGGAAAATACAAAGGTTCTTCTCCTTCCATCTCCTTTCCTTTCCGATGCTCGGTGGTTGATATCGCGGATGATGGTATCGTGAGTGGCTGATGTGAGCTTGTAGTTGTTCTTCTTTGTTGTTGTAGGGCTTTACGAACATGAGAATTAATGAGGAGATCCAAATCCTCGTGACTGATAGTAAGTAGGTTCGACTTCCCAGCTTCTTCCATCACGTAGTCTCAGATTCAGGTGAAATTCCCACAGACGGTGCCAAATTTGATCCTGTCTAAGAAGCTGGCCGTGAAGGAGATCCGGAAGAAGGAAACCCACTGTAATGACGAGCAATAATGCCGGTGAAACCTCGACCCGAGAAACCCAAAGCGGATCGGAAGAAAACCAGAATCACCGTAGGAAATCTGATAAGTAGGAAGAAATCCCCGTCCGAATAGGAGAAAACCGAACTTTCAAGCTCCCGAAGCTCCCTATGCACAAGAGACCAACCAACACTATCATCAGTGACCTAAGACCGGGGTGGGAATCCCTGGCTAGGCCCTCCGACGCTCAAGTTAGTGATCTCTCTTGATGTCGAGGAAGGAAGAAGAAAGAAGATGAACCGTAGCCAGAAAATTAGGGATGTGAACTTACCTGGCCAACGGAGAGGATTCCCCCTTTTATACCAGTTCATATAACCTCCGTAGTCATAAAGTGGACCCCGGTTTGTTAGAGTTCGTTATGACATCAGCTGCGTACTTCGGGAAGATGATTTTTAAGGAATCTTTTTTGTACCCCAGATGTACCTTCTTTGTCGTTTAGCGCCTGCAAGACAAGCTAAAAGCATATTTCCCGCCAAAATATATATATTCTCTATCATGAATTATTCTATTCGATATATTCATGTATGATTCTTCTTCATGTAACTTCTATTTGTATCTTTACTGTGTCAAAATAATATTTTATCCAACATGTTTTTGAAGTATTCATTAACTCGTTTGGCCGATATTGGCCTACCTTCGTTCGGCAGGCATGTATCGACCGATATTGGTTTATCTTTGCTCTGGAGTGTGCATGGGTCGTTATTAACTTACCTTCATACGGCAAGCATGTATCGACCGATATTGGCCTACCTTCGTTCGGCAGACATGTATCGACCGATATTGGCCTACCTTCGTTCGGCAGGCATGTATCGACCGATATTGGTTTATCTTTGCTCTGGAGTGTGCATCAGTCATTATTAACTTACCTTCATATGGCAAGCATGTATCGACCGATATTGGCCTACCTTCGTTCGACAGACATGTATCAACCGATATTGGCCTACCTTCGTTCGGCAGGCATGTATCGACCAATATTGGTTTATCTTTGCTTTGGAGTATGTATCGACCGATATTGTCCTACCTTTGTTTGGCAGGCATGTATCGACCGATATTGGTCTATCTTTGCTTCGGAGTATGTATCGACCGATATTGGCCTACCTTCGTTCGGCAGGCATGTATCGACCGATATTGGCCTACCTTCGTTCGGCAAGCATGTATCGACTGATATTGGTCTATCTCCTTTGACTCTTTTCTTCCTTTTCTTTCCTCATCTGAAGACCCTTAAAACCTAACCCATATCATCGTCGAATAGTCTCCAAGACTATGCGAAGATGCTGTGCATGCTCCTCCTTGGAACGCGAGTAGATCAATATATCGTCAATGAAAACAAAAACGAACTGATCTAGATACTCCATAAAGATGCAGTTCATCAAATCTATAAATACCGCTGGAGCATCGGTAAACCCAAATGACATTACCAAAAACTCATAATGTCTGTACAACAAACATTCTCAACCAGAGATGCCCGATAACAAGTCTAAAATCTGATCACTAACTATAAATCACCAAAGAATAGATCATCTAATGTGAGAGCAATGCTCCATCACAAGAAATACTACATATGTGGGAGCAATGCTCTACTACCAACAAGGCAACATATATGGGAGCAGCACTCCACTACCATAATCCAAAATATGTAGGAGCAACGCTCCACCACCGATAATCCATAACATGTGGGAGCAACGCTCCACCACAACAATCCAAAATATGTGGGAGCAACGCTCCACCACAAACAATCCAAAATATGTGACCAAGACAACTAACTATCCAACTAGAGACTGCACGAGATCACTCTACCATAGGTCATTATGGGTAGTCAAGGGTATAATAACCTAGTAAATATATCCAATCATTTGTCAACTCTCTCAACCTCCTAGTGGTTCACTCACCAATAGGAGAATTAGTTGACAGGATAGTGCAACAAATGACATAATGTAGATACTCAACATTCTACATTCGTTATAGGTAGAATCATCATGATGCTACCAATAATACACCTGGCACACATGCACTCACCACATAGGTATAATCGACATAATCCTCCAATTAGTACACACCAAACATACTCATAACACAGGTAAAAATCAGTGTGATACCTCCAACATTACATACCGAACCCGTGTGCATAAATCATCATAGGTGTAATCGACAATACACCTCAAACAACACTCACATGACATATATATACCTATGCCAAGAGTATAATCAACATATACTTCCAATAAAGCATACTAAACCCAGGTGCACTCACAAATCAAACATAATCAACAAGATACCTCAGATACCACACCAAACACATATGTACATATCCCAACACCGATGTAATTGACAAGATACTTCCAATAAGACACTCACACCCATGTGCACATACCACGACACAGATTTAAATCAATAAGATACCTCCAATAAAACAATCAGATACGTACACCTAACTACATAGCTAGTAAAACATGCATCGAAAGTAAAAATATGATAATAAAAGTATTCTATACAATACACACCACACGCATGCAGGATACAACTCATGTAGACATAATTGTAAAATAAAAATTTAAGAATAATAATTATTCTAGGTGTACCTTATGGATGATACGTAAGTAAAAAGGGTATCAACTTTAGCGATGTCCATTAATCTCGCCTCTATTCGTATCCACATTGAGTACTTCAAAACAACTCTGGTGAGCAATAAAGTTCACCTCTAATTAGTACTAGCTAAGCGTGAAGGCGATGTGATCCAAGAGAAGGAAGAAGAAGCAAAATCTTAAGGAAGAAAATTTTCTTCTTCTTGGCTTAAGGTGGGCGACGGCGGAGAGAGAGGAGAGGAGAGAGAGAGGGAGGCTAGGTTTTCCAAAATATTAGATGAGTTGGACTAGAAAACCCAAACCCAACCCAAAATTTAGCTCATTAACCTCTTAATTTAGTTTACAAACAAACCAACTTGGTATCAATCAAACTAATTTAGTTCATTACTAAACCAAATAGGATCTAACTCTTCCATAAGAGATGTGATCCATCCGTGCTTCCATTCTGACAAAATATCTTTCATATTTATCCTTCGTCTGGTCTAACCAAACATCTTATCTCTTGATCTAAAAATCAAATTCTCAAACTTATTTTATATCTTTTAGATATTCGTATTTTGCATGTGACCCAATAGGTTCCTAGTTTATCTTGATTGTTCATAATTAACTATTTAATTATAGATCGATCATGAGTGACACCTAGTAGTACATCATGATTAATCAAAAAATTATAGTTGATTTCAGAACTAGTTTTGAAGCATTCAGCAGCTACAATGAGTCATGTCTTGTTCCTTTCACTTGTCTTATACCCACTTGGTTCAAGACATGGTCTATGTATCTGTCCCCACTAAACTCACACCTAGGCCAAGTAATACTTCCACATAGTTTCAAATTACTTCTACATGTGTCTAAGAGTCTTATACTCTTAACATGTGATGCTTTACAAAGTCTTTGAATAATAATCCTAACAAGTGGTCATAGGGTATACGTCTCCTCTTATGGACCGGTGAATCCTCTATGGGCTATCCAAATATCTTCAGACACTTCGACTTATACCTAATCATCCTGGGTTCACATATCCAAGGAGATGCTTTTCTTAAAATATCAAAGTATAAGCCTCCATTACCAAGTGACTTGAATACCTCAAGTTGAAGAAACTTACACTCGAGTTGCAGTAATTACTTCACAGACATATCCATATATATAAAGAATCATATGAAACCTTATAATAGGTCACTCCAATAAACTAGTTACCATAATCAGTATGCATGTTTAATTCTCGACATCTCAATGTCTCCAGCTAGTAAGTAATAATTGCTTGGTTAGTTCAAGAAGTATAACTCGTGCTAGTCTCGCAGAATCGATGATATCTGAATACATCAATTCATTGACTAGGGAATGTTTCAATAATTTCATAATTACACATGTAGAGACTCTTACTAGTTATGATCCAATCACAAGTTCTCTCATGTTATGAGTCATATTACGAACATTCAGTAAATGAGTTTAAGACTATTCAAACACATAAGTAAAAGTGCACTTGAATAATGAATTTATGTTTATTGAAATAAATAGTACAAACTATAAGATGAGTGATTTCTAAATAGTACTTGCCTTAGGATATCTCTCAAACATAACATCTCCACCTCTAGATTATTTCTAAAAAGGAGTGATTTTTATAGTAGAGTGTGTGAATTGTGTAGATCCTTAGATTAGTCACCTCTAGGAGGTAGATACCAAGTAAATTCAAGCATTAGCATTGCTTCAATTTTTTTTTTTTTTGCTACAATAAATCAATAAGATGAAGCCATTAAAGCTAATCACCTCCTCTATCTCCCGAAGTGTCCTAATTATTGGTGTAGGTTGCACTAATTATCAAATTCAGATTTTAATGTATGTAAATGTTAAAGTTAGACTTGTATTTTTTTAACCTATTTACCAAGTGTGCAGGACTGAAAGACTTGATGAGACCAGACCAAAGCTTAGTTGGATTAGGGAGGACCAAATGATTAGCAGGAAGTCTAGCTAAGTCAGAGAGAACTAGATAGATGACATGAAATCCAGTCAGGTCAGGGAGGAGCAGACGATTAACTAAAGTCCAAGTGGATCTTCTGGTAAGAAGACTTGGTGGGTCAAAAGATCAAGATCAAATAAGTCCACAAATGATAAGTGGAGGTAAGTAACTGGAGGAGAGATCTAGTGAAAAAGAGTCTAAGTGGGACTGTAAGTATTGGTTCAGTTTAGATCCATTTTAGAAGTCTAAACTGAGACCATGACTAGGTCCTAGTCTTGGTATAGCAGGATCTAATTAACAATATCATTTTATACTTGTTAAGCTAACTCTATGGTGCATGAAAGTGAAAGTTGGAAAAAGGACTTCCAGATGCCAGGATAGGGTCTAGGCGCCTAGAGGTCCGAGTGCTCGAAGTGGGTCTAGGCGTTTGGATTAGCTTGAACCCAATCTCTCATGTAGATAAGTTGGCGTACTCTGATTGGTCAGCACATATCAACGTCCAGGTGCCCAGGGCTGGTCTAGGAGCCCGTGAGTGGATAGAGCTTCGTTGAGGTGCAACCACGTCAGTGATACAGACACCTGGGGGTGGTCCAGGCGCTTGGAGGGGGATAATCCTTTGACAAAGCAGGATCGGATATGCCTCAATCCAAGAGTCCGAGAGTGGTCTAGGTGCCTGGAAAGGCCTATAAAAGAGACTTCAACTAGTATCCTCAGAAGAATATTTGCTCCGAGTTTCTTACTCATGCGCTGCTCCAAGGAGGTCTCTAAAACACTGAAAAGCTGCTCTGACAACCAATGCTCAAGCTACTACTCTTCTTGTTCTCAGTATATTTTACTTATTTGCTTTGTACTTAAAATATGTATAATTATTCAAGCTTATAGTGATTATCTAACGAAATCACTCACCGAGTGTGAGTCTTAGAGTAGGAGTTATCGATGACTCCGAACCAAGTAAAACCAACTTGTATTAGCATTTGCTTTCTCTCTTTATTTTCTGTTGTGCATTCTCAAGTTTTTAAAAAACATGAAAAAGTGACTCACGCTATTTACCCCTCCCCCCTCTAGTGCTTTATGATCCTACACTAATAAGTGGTATAAGATCGAGGTCGCTCTTCTTGGACTAATTGCCAATAGAGTAATGAGCTAGAGGAAGAAGAAAGAGTTGAAGTGAAGCCTTAATTTCAATGGTCAAAGACTCATCATCAAGGAGCTCAACTGAAAATGGATTTCCAAGATAGATTTGGATATGACACTATAGCACCTCCACCATTTGGATTGTAAAACTTCAATATTTGGAAATCAAAGGTCAAAAACTACTTCATGATGGAGATAGAGCAATGTTTTGTTGGGATGTATACTATAAGCCTAGCTTTTGTATGAACATCTATTTTGAAATATTTTGAAATGAGAATCATTTTGGTCAAATGTTTGCATTTTATATTTATATATATGTTAATGCAGTTGTCCATTTAATTTATATTATAGATAACATGGTGTGTGGTGCCACATAGAAGATCATATTATCGGCTCCTTATAAATTATAAATAGTAGCTCACAACCAAGATGGATTGGGATAAATCATTGGAACGGTTGTAGTGTAATTTGATATTAGTTTGTCTTGACTATAAAATTACACTAGTACACTATGTGTGTATTGAGCAGGACCATTTGAGGTTGTTCGATTTATACTGACTATATAAAAGAATAGAACCTCTGTTATTATGGATGTACACCCTATTAATCCCTATATAATAACAAGCGCGTATACTTAGTATTTATTTCTTTAACTTATCAATGAGTGAGATGTATTCGTTAAATCAATAGGCCCAATGAGTTGGGAGATAGTATTATTTATATGGTGTGTTGTTGATTATAGAAGGAAACTGTGTCCTAATTATTTAGGCTGATGATGCCCCCTTGAGGAGTGATCCGGCGGTTAGAACAGGGGACCCCCATTCTGAGGGGTCAACGCCACGGGGGAGTCAAGGGGCCAGGTGGCCGACCGGAGAGGAATGGGCCGACCTCCCTGCCGGCCGGGAGTTAAGAGGCCAGGTGGCCGACCGGAGAGAGGTGGGCCAACATCCCGGCCGACCGGCCGGCGAATAGCCGATGGCAAAGGTCAACCCGACGGAAGTCGGGGTTCCGGCGCTCAATGGAACAGTAGCGAAGGGCTGAGCGAAAGGCCGAAGACAAAGTGATATACTGCTAGCAGTCCCCACAGCATCTTACCGAGGATCTACCCAGCATATCGAGGTGACCAACAGGCCGGACGGGATGTGAGCGCCGTCCGGCCGGCGCGTAAGATGAGAGCCGTCCGGATGGACGCCCCGACCTGTGGTGGGTAGAGATAGACAAGAACATCTTATGATAGCTGTCAAGTCCTATGGCTAGGCCATACTCCAAGTCTGACAACGAGGTGTTCTGTTGTCCCATCAAAGACGTGCTTGGACTATCGCGGTATGGCGTCAGGTAAGCTTTCTGACAGACACATACCGAGGTATGGGCTGCGGACACGTATGCGCCTCGGTGGACGTGTAGGAGCTCTTTTACCGCTCTATATAAAGAGCCTTATACTTCGCCGGAGGTATGCGTTTTGACACCTTTGGAGCCACCTTTTTCATCTTCTTGCCTGACTTGAGCGTCGGAGGGTCGCCGCCGGGAACCCCTTCCCGGCCCGACTTCTGTGCAGGTTCGCCGGAGTTTTGTGCAACCAGTCTAAGATCCACGTCAGCCACCGGAGAGCGCCACGTGCCCAGCGTCCGTTGATTCAGCATTCGGACAGGATCAATTTGGCGCCGTCTGTGGGAACGCTCCTGCATCCGAACGGAAACAATGGACGAGGCTGGACGACAACACACGGTGACGCTTTCGACGGAGGAGCCCGACGCTCTAATTGAGGCAAGAGCAGCTAAGCTCGAGGAGCAACAGAGACAGAAGGCTCAAGCTGAGCAGATAGCACAGCTGAGCGGATAGCATAGTTGAGCGGACCTACCGGAGCAGCTTTCGAAATGGAGGCAAAATAAGGGTTCGACCGGAACTCAAGTGGGAGCAACGCCTGCCCCGATATCGGTCCGACGAGGAAGCCCTGATGATTTTCGGCAAGTATATCGTATTTTCCTCACTCCACTGGTATTCGGGAGTCGAGAAATGGGATCAGATCCACCGATGGTCGGCAGGTCAGTTCTTCAATTATCTTCTCTTCCTGTTAGTATAGTTTCTCGAGCGGGAACTCCCGTGCCGATCGGCCGAGAGTGTATTATCCGAGCCCAAGGCTCGATGGGAAGTCCCGTGCCGTTGGGCCGGGAGTGTATTATCCGAGCCCAAGGCTAGATGGGAAGTCCCGTGCCGCTGGGCCGGGAGTGTATTATCCGAGCCCAAGGCTCGATGGGAAGTCCCGTGCCGCTGGGCCGGGAGTGTATTATCCGAGCCCAAGGCTCGATGGGAAGTCCCGTGCCGATCGGCCGGGAGTATATTATCCGAGCCCAAGGCTCGATGGGAAGTCCCGTGCCGATGGGCCGGGAGTATATTATCCGAGCCTCGAGTGTTGGAGTGTATACTGAAAGCCTAAGCTTTGTAAACATTCATTATGAATAAAGAATCACATTTGGTCAAATTGTCTACATTTGTTTGTAGTTGTTCATTTAATTTATATTGTAGATAACATAGTATGTGGTCTCACATACAGAAGATGATGTTATCAGTACCTTATAAATTATAAACAGTAGCTCACGACCAGAATGGAAAGGAACAAACCATTAGAAGGTCGTAGTGTAATTAGGTATTAGTTTATCTTGACTATATAATTACACTAGTACACTCAGAGTGTATTGAGTAGGACCATTTGAGGTCGTTCCTTTTATACTGACTTTATAAAGGAACAAAGACCTCAGTTATTATGGAAGTGTGTGCTCTTAATCCTAATATAATAACAAGCACATATATTTGATATTTATTTCTTTAATTTATCAATGGGTGAGATTTAGTTCGATGAATCAATAAACCCGATAAGTTGGGAAATGGTATCACTTATAGTGTGTGTTGTTGATTATAGAAGGAAACTGTGTCCTAGAGATACTAGGTTGATAATGTCCCCAAGAGGAGCTCATAAGGATTGTCATGTTAAACCCTGCAGGTGGACTTAGTCCGACATGACGATAAGGTTGAGTGGTACTACTCTTGGACTAAGATATTAATTAAATGAGTTGTCAGTAACTCACTTAATTAGTGGACATTCGATATCTTAAACACAGGGAGACTAACACACTCATAATAAGAAGGAGCCCAAAAATGTAATTTGGGATTGGTGTGGTAGTTCAATGATAGTTCTCTAGTGGAATGAATTATCATTGATAAAATGAAGTTGTGTGTTCGGGCGAACGGGATGCTTAATTTTATCGGGAGACCAAAACCAATTCCTCCTCTCGGTCCCTATCGTAGCCTCTTATTTATAGAGTTCTATACCCACTACCCACCTTCTATACCCACCAATAGGGGGCCGACCAAGCTAGCTTGGGAACCAAGCTAGGGCCGGCCTAGGTATAATATTGGGTGGTCGGCCTAGCTTGAACCCAAGCTAGTAGGGCCGAAATAAATTAAAAAGAAATTTAATTTTAATTTTATTATTATGTGGAAGATATAATTTAAAGAGAATTAAAATTAAAATATCTCTCTTGTAAAAGATTTACAAAAGATTAAAGAAAGAGATTAGATCTCTTTCCTTATTTGTAGATTGGAGAGATGTTTTATTTTCTCTTTAAAATTATTCACATGTTAATAAAATTAAAATTATAGATATTTCCTTTTATTAACCATGAAGAGATTTTAAAGAGAAATTTTATTTTTTAAAATTTTCGGAAGCAAATAAGGAAAGTTTTAATTGTTGATTGAAACTTGTCCAATTTGCTTCCCATTGATGTGGCCGGCCATCATTGATTAATTGGGGAAATATTATTTTATTTTTCTCAAATAAATCATGTCAAGGGAATTAAGGAAATTTTATTGTAATTAAATTTCCTAATTTGCCTAGGCCAAGGAATATAAAAGAAGGGGTGAGGGTGCCTTCACAAGACACAACATCTATTATTCCTCTCCCTCTCTTATTCCTTAGTGTGGCCGGCCATCCTCTCCCTCTCTTCCTCTTGTGGTGGCCGAACCTCTCTCTCTCCCTTGGAGCTCTTGTGGTGGCCGGATACTACTTGGAGAAGAAGAAGAAGGAGAGAAAGCTAGCATCTCTTGGAGCTTGGTTAGTATTTTGTTTTTCCTCCTTGGTGAAGTTTCCCTTTGTGGCCGAACCTTGCTTGGAGGAGAAGAAGGTGGTTGGTGGTTTCTCATCTCGGAAGTTCGTTGCCCACACAACGTTCGAGGTTAGAAGAGGAATACGGTAGAAGATCAAGAGGTTTTTCTACAAGGTATAACTAGTAATTTTATTTCCGCATCATGCTAGTTATTTATGGAAATAATACCAAATACAAGAGGCTTACGTTCTAGTGTTTCGAATATGGTTTTTCGAAGTTGTGTTCTTTTGTTTCTTTCTTTTCCTTGTGATTTGATTGTTCTCTTTGGTTAACCTAAAGTTATTTTAGGAAATTAAATATTAGCTTTCTATTAAAGGTTTTGTCTAGTCGGTGGTGGTTGCTCCCATATCCAAGAAGGCCATGTGCCTCGCCACGTCAGTACTGGGAACCTTTTGGAAATTAATATTTAATGGAATTAATAACTTAAGGAGACTTGGGTCGAACGTGTTAAGTTTCGCAAGAGATCCAAGTCAAAACCTAAAAGAACAAATAGATTAAGTTTTGGATCAAACGTGTTAAGTTCCGCAGGCGATCCAAAATTTAATTTAAAAGAACACATGGTAGCTAGGAAAAGGTTCAGACCTTTGTACAAAATTTTTGTACAGTGGAACCTATAGGTTTTCCGAGTAGCAACCAACAATTGGTATAAGAGCTAGGGTTTTGCCTCTGTGTATTTGGTATTTAGTTTAATTATGTACATGTCATACATAATTTAGGCAGGATAATAGTAGGATGTGCTAACTTTGTGGATGCAGGATCCAACTATTATGGCTTTTAGTTAATTATGTGTGTGATTGAACCCTTGGACATGTCAAGGGCAATTTATATGTGTGTGCATGATTGTATTAAAATACAGCAGGAGCTGTATTTAGTTTTATTAGGATTTTATTTTTGATCTAGATACATGTACATTCCTTTTATGGAATATAGGATCAAAAATGTAAAATTCTATTTATGTCGCGGATCGAATCTTGCAAAGCGTGGAACCTTCTAAGGACCAGAGGCGCAGCGGAACTAGGAGCAAGATGGATGTGACAGCTAGACCCGGAGGCGGTGGCCAAATATGGCAGCAGCTTGGGATGACAACACACGGAGGACAATTAGAGATAAAAGCCATAATAGTTGAAAATTAAATTTTCTATTGCTTTTATATTGTGCTGTGTGTGCATGTTAGTTTACAAGTTTAGTAGGCTAGCATAGTTAAAATTCCTCATTTATAAATAACTAAGTGGGAGAGGGATTTTTAAATAAATCCCGTGGTCTCCATTACTGGTTTGTAAGTGATGCAAACAAGCTTGCGCGTTGGCTCTGAGTGCCTTCCTCCATAACGGATGAGCTTGTTTGTGGATCACTAGAACAGACTTCCATTTTTAGATGACTATAGGAAATTAATTAAGAGCGTGTGATCTTCCCCAACGGAAGGGGCATAATCTTATTAATGGACTTAGTGTCAAGTAATGGTATACACTTAGACACATCTAATAGTATCCTCCCCAACGGAGTCACTATTATTATTTGTGTGACCAAATAATACCAACTATTAATTTTATTTGTCAAAAAGTTAGGTTGACAAGATAATAAAATTAATGGGATAAAATCCTCCTTTTACAAATGTTGAATTTGTATACGTCCACACTAACGTGGCATACAAAATTCACGGTGTTTTAAGGTGTTGGTTAATTTAAAATAGTATTGTTTGAGGAATCAATATTATTCTAAATTTAGAGTTCTGACCAAAAGTTATTTGTGATTCTTAGGATGTCTTTCAACCCACTGTCCATCATACTTCAACAGAATAGACTTACTGGACCAAATTACATAGATTGGAAAAGGAACCTGGACATTGTCCTTACTGCTGAAAGCTATAAATTTGTACTGACTGAGCAATGCCCTGATGCACCTACTGGTGAATCTACCCAAGAGGAGATTGAATATCATAGGGAATGGGTAAAGGCAGATGAGATGGCGCGGTGTTACATTTTGGCTTCAATGTCAAATGTATTGCAACATCAGCATCAAGATTTACCAACAGCCTATGATATCATGAACAATCTCAAGGAACTCTTTGGTCATCAGGATAGGGCTTCTAGGCAAGAAGCCATGAGAAAGATCATGACAGCCACCATGCAAGAGGGTCATATCCTAAAGATGATGGCTTATCTGAACGAGATACAGATCCTTGGAGGAGAAATTGATGGGGAAACCCAGATCGATATGATCCTCCAAACGCTACCTAGAAGTTTTGAGCAGTTCCGCCTGAACTATAATATGAATAAAAGGATTTATTCATTAGGGGAACTACTGACAGAACTTCAAGCAGCAGAAGGATTATTTCGTCACAATTCTCAAATTCACTATGCTGAAAATGGTTCTACTTCTAAACCGAAAGGAAAGAAGAAGAAGAAACAAGCTGGCTCAGCAAAGAAAGTGAATAAATCTCAGAGTACGGGATTTAAAGAAGCCCAAGGGCAAGTGCTTCATCTGCAAGCAGGCAGGACATTGGAAGGCGGACTGTCCTCGTAGGAACCAAAACAAAGGTATATCTCATGCTCTAGTTGTTGAAACATGTTTAGCGGTGTTATCTACCAGCACCTGGTGTGTAGATACGGGAGCCACTGATCATGTCTGCAATTCCTTGCAGGGGTTTCAGGAAACCCGACGACTATCTGAAGGAGAGATTATTGTCTACATGGGCAATGCTACTAAGGTGGCAGCTGTTGCAGTGGGAGACGTCTACTTATCTTTTAGTAGAAATAGGAATTTGGTTTTAAGAAATTGTCTTTATGTACCCAGTTTTAGAAAGAATTTAATTTCAGTTTCTAAACTGTTTTTAGATGGATATTCAGTTTCTTTCAGTAACGATGTAATTATTAAAATAAATAAAGTGATTATCTGTTCTGGTATGTTAGTTGGCAATTTGTATATTTTAAATCCAATTTCTTCCACAAAGCAAAACATGGGAATTTATAACTCATCTTCTAAATCTAATAAGAGAAAAGAACATTCGGAAATGAACCAAGCATTTCTTTGGCATCTAAGGCTTGGTCATATTAACTTAAGTAGGATTCAAAGGCTTATAGCCGATGGACTTTTGAGTTCATTAGAGTTGGAAAATTTTCCAACTTGTGAATCTTGCTTAGAAGGTAAAATGACCAAGAGGCCGTTCAAGGCCAAGGGGTATAGAGCCAAAGAAGTGTTAGAGTTGGTTCACTCTGATTTGTGTGGTCCTATGTCTGTCCAGGCAAGAGGAGGTTTTGAATATTTTGTCTCTTTCATAGACGATTATTCAAGATATGGATACATTTGCCTAATGCGCCGCAAGTCCGAGTGCTTTGATAAGTTCAAAGAATACAAGGCTGATGTGGAGAAACGATTAGGTAAAAGTATCAAGACACTACGATCTGATCGTGGTTGCGAATACCTCTTAGGAGAGTTTAGGAATTACTTATTCAATCTCAATTGTCCGCACCTGGTACACCCCAATAGAATGGTGTAGCAGAGCGAAGGAATAGGACTCTTATGGAGATGGTTAGATCGATGATGAGTTATTCGGAATTACCAGATATGCTCTGGAAACAGCAGTATACGTTCCGAACTTAGTACCTTCTAAATCAGTTTCTTCTACTCCCATAGAATTGTGGAATGGGCGAAACCCACTAAGACATATTCGGATTTAGTAGTCCAAGACATGTCTTTGAAACCCGATCGATAAGTTAGAATCCGTCTGAGTTCGCGTGTTTGTAGAACATCCCAAAGGAACGAAGGTGGTTTATTTTATAGTCCTAAGACCGAAGGTCATTGTTAGCACCAATGCCCGCTTTTTGAAGAAGACTATATAATGGATCACAAGCCCAGATAGTAAAGTTGTTTTAGAAGAACTTAGAGAGGACATGTCTACTTCAGTAACAGGACAAGATGAAGTACCACAAGAGCGCAACACGTGTCACACATGATACACAACCACAGATAGTGCCTCGTCGTAGTGGGAGGTGTAATGCAAACTGAAAGATTCATGTTTTGGGAGAGTCTTCGGACTTGATTCCGGTAAACATGAACCCGATCCCTGAACATATGACGAAGCACTCCAAGATATAGATGCAACATCTTGGCAAAAGACGATGAATTCTGAAATAGAGTCTATGTACTCTAATAAGGTCTGGGAGCTTGTAGAACCACCGATGGTGTAAAAGCCGTTTGATGCAAGTGGATCTACAAAGGAAAAGAGGGATGACGGAAGGTAGAAACCTTCAAAGCTAGGCTTGTTGCGAAAGGGTACACTCGGAAAGAGGGAATCGATTATGAGGAAACTTTTCACCAGGTAGCCATGCTTAAGTCTATCCGGATACTCTTATCCATTCGCTTATATGGATTATGAGATTTGGCAAATGGATGTCAAGAAGCCTTTCCTTAATGGAAGTCTTGAAGAGAACATCCATATGAAGCAACGGAAGGGTTCATTGAAAAAGGCGAAGAGCATCTAGTGTGCAAGCTCAATCGGTCCATTTATGGATTGAAGCAAGCTTCAAGGTCTTGGAACATCCGGTTTAATGAAGTAATCCAGTCATATGGATTTATTCAAAGTCCGGATGAGTCTTGTGTATATAAGAAGTGTAACGGAAACGTGGTGGTATTTCTTGTACTATACGTAGATGATATTTTGTTAATTGGCAACAATGTCAAGGTATTATCAGACGTAAGGGTATGGTTGTCCAAAAAATTTGATATGAAGGACTTAGGAGAATGTGCACACATTCTTGGGATCAAAGTTATAAGGGATCGTAAGAAAAGAATGTTGTGTCTATCCCAAGCTTCATATATAGATACAATCCTTGCTCGTTTTAGCATGCAGGATTCCAAGAAAGGTTTCTTACCTTTTAGACATGGAGTAGCTTTATCTAAAGAGATGTCTCCAAAGACGTCAAAAGAGATAGAGGACATGAAAGTAGTTCCTTATGCTTCGGCTGTAGGAAGCCTAATGTATGCAATGCTATGTACGAGACCTGATATTTGTTTTGCCGTGGGCATGGTCAGCAGATATCAGAGTAACCCTGGACAAGGACATTGGACTGCGGTAAAGCATATATTAAAGTACCTGAGAAGGACTAAAGATTATATGCTAGTTTACCAAGCAGACGATTTGCTCCCTGTGGGTTACACGGATTCAGATTTCCAATCAGATAGGGACAATAGTAAGTCTACATCAGGCTATGTGTTTACTTTAGGAGGTGGAGCCATTTCATGGAGGAGTGTTAAGCAGAAATGCGTATCGGACTCAACCATGGAAGCTGAGTATGTAGCAGCCTCTGAGGCAGCTAAAGAAGCAGTATGGCTCAGGAACTTTTTAATGGACTTAGATGTGATTCCTGGTTTGCCCAAAATCATCACAATTTATTGTGATAATAGTGGTGCAGTTGCAAACTCGAAGGAACCACGAGCTCATAAGGCAAGTAAACATATAGAGCGCAAGTACCACCTGATACGAGATATCGTGAAGCGAGGAGAAGTTGTCATCGCCAAGATTGCATCAGCGGATAACCTGGCAGATCCTTTCACTAAAGCCCTTCCGGCGAAAGCTTTTGATCGGCATGTGGAGGGAATAGGAATCAGATGTATGGTAGAAGATATGGCAGCTTAGTCATTAGTATAAGTGGGAGATTGTTGGAGTGTATACTGAAAGCCTAAGCTTTGTAAACATTCATTATGAATAAAGAATCACATTTGGTCAAATTGTCTACATTTGTTTGTAGTTGTTCATTTAATTTATATTGTAGATAACATAGTATGTGGTGTCACATACAGAAGATGATGTTATCAGTACCTTATAAATTATAAACAGTAGCTCACGACCAGAATGGAAAGGAACAAACCATTAGAAGGTCGTAGTGTAATTAGGTATTAGTTTATCTTGACTATATAATTACACTAGTACACTCAGAGTGTATTGAGTAGGACCATTTGAGGTCGTTTCTTTTATACTGACTTTATAAAGGAACAAAGACCTCGGTTATTATGGAAGTGTGTGCTCTTAATCCTAATATAATAACAAGCATGCATACTTAGTATTTATTTCTTTAACTTATCAATGGGTGAGATTTATTCGTTAAATCAATAAACCCGATAAGTTGGGAAATGGTATCACTTATAGTGTGTGTTGTTGATTATAGAAGGAAACTGTGTCCTAGAGATACTAGGTTGATAATGTCCCCAAGAGGAGCTCATAAGGATTGTCATGTTAAACCCTGCAGGTGGACTTAGTCCGACATAACGATAAGGTTGAGTGGTACTACTCTTGGACTTAGATATTAATTAAATGAGTTGTCAGTAACTCACTTAATTAGTGGACATTCGATATCTTAAACACGGGGAGACTAACACACTCATAATAAGAAGGAGCCCAAAAATGTAATTTGGGATTGGTGTGGTAGTTCAATGATAGTTCTCTAGTGGAATGAATTATCATTGATAAAATGAAGTTGTGTGTTCGGGGCGAACACGGGATGCTTAATTTTATCGGGAGACCAAAACCAATTCCTCCTCTCGGTCCCTATCGTAGCCTCTTATTTATAGAGTTCTATACCCACCTATACCCACCTTCTAAACCTACCCAATAGGGGCCGGCCAAGCTAGCTTGGGAACAAGCTAGGGCCGGCCTAGGTATAATATTGGGTGGCCGGCCCTAGCTTGAACCCAAGCTAGTAGGGCCGGCCAAAATAAATTAAAAAAGAAATTTAATTTTAATTTTTATTATTATGTGGAAGATATAATTTAAAGAGAATTAAAATTAAAATATCTCTCTTGTAAAAGATTTACAAAAGATTAAAGAAAGAGATTAGATCTCTTTCCTTATTTGTAGATTGGAGAGATGTTTTATTTTCTCTTTAAAATTATTCACATGTTAATAAAATTAAAATTATAGATATTTCCTTTTATTAACCATGAAGAGATTTTAAAGAGAAATTTTATTTTTTAAAATTTTCGGAAGCAAATAAGGAAAGTTTTAATTGTTGATTGAAACTTGTCCAATTTGCTTCCCATTGATGTGGCCGGCCATCATTGATTAATTGGGGAAATATTATTTTATTTTTCTCAAATAAATCATGTCAAGGGAATTAAGGAAATTTTATTGTAATTAAATTTCCTAATTTGCCTAGGCCAAGGAATATAAAAGAAGGGGTGAGGGTGCCTTCACAAGACACAACATCTATTATTCCTCTCCCTCTCTTATTCCTTGGTGTGGCCGGCCATCCTCTCCCTCTCTTCCTCTTGTGGTGGCCGAACCTCTCTCTCTCCCTTGGAGCTCTTGTGGTGGCCGGATACTACTTGGAGAAGAAGAAGAAGAAGGAGAGAAAGCTAGCATCTCTTGGAGCTTGGTTAGTATTTTGTTTTTCCTCCTTGGTGAAGTTTCCCTTTGTGGCCGAACCTTGCTTGGAGGAGAAGAAGGTGGTTGGTGGTTTCTCATCTCGGAAGTTCGTTGCCCACACAACGTTCGAGGTTAGAAGAGGAATACGGTAGAAGATCAAGAGGTTTTTCTACAAGGTATAACTAGTAATTTTATTTCCGCATCATGCTAGTTATTTATGGAAATAATACCAAATACAAGAGGCTTACGTTCTAGTGTTTCGAATATGGTTTTTCGAAGTTGTGTTCTTTTGTTTCTTTCTTTTCCTTGTGATTTGATTGTTCTCTTTGGTTAACCTAAAGTTATTTTAGGAAATTAAATATTAGCTTTCTATTAAAGGTTTTGTCTAGTCGGTGGTGGTTGCTCCCATATCCAAGAAGGTCATGTGCCTCGCCACGTCAGTACTGGGAACCTTTTATGGAAATTAATATTTAATGGAATTAATAACTTAAGGAGACTTGGGTCGAACGTGTTAAGTTCCGCAGGAGATCCAAGTCAAAACCTAAAAGAACAAATAGATTAAGTTTTGGATCAAACGTGTTAAGTTCCGCAGGCGATCCAAAATTTAATTTAAAAGAACACATGGTAGCTAGGAAAAGGTTCAGACCTTTGTACAAAATTTTTGTACAGTGGAACCTATAGGTTTTCCGAGTAGCAACCAACATCGAGCTCTATGACGAAGACCCCGTGCCGATCGGCCGGGAGTATATTATCCGAGCCCCGAGCTCAATGACGAAGACCCCGTGCCGATCGGCCGAGAGTATATTATCCGAGCCCAAGGCTAGATGGGAAGTCCCGTGCCGCTGGGCCAGGAGTGTATTATCCGAGCCCAAGGCTCGATGGAAAGTCCCGTGCCGCTGGGCCGGGAGTATATTATCCGAGCCCCGAGCTCAATGACGAAGACCCCGTGCCGCTCGGCAGGCATATATCATCCGTGGTGAAATTAGCCTTAAAGGCCGTCGAGCTCCGACGTTAAATATCGAGAGACGAGCCGGCGTCTATAAACGTCCGAGCGGAAGACCGTCGAGCTCCGACGTTAAATATCGAGAGACGAGCCGGCGTCTATAAACGTCCGAGCGGAAGACCGTCGAGCTCCGACGTTAAATATCGAGAGACGAGCCGGCGTCTATAAACGTCCGAGCGGAAGACCATCGCGCGTCTATAAACGTCCGAGCGGAAGACCGTCGAGCTCCGACGTTAAATATCGAGAGACGAGCCGGCGTCTATAAAAGTCCGAGCGGAAGACCGTCGAGCTCCGACGTTAAATATCGAGAGACGAGCCGGCGTCTATAAACGTCCGAGCGGAAGACCGTCGAGCTCCGACGTTAAATATCGAGAGACGAGCCGGCGTCTATAAACGTCCGAGCGGAAAGATGGGAGCACGTGAGCGAATAATGTTCGCGTGCCGAGGGGCTGTACAGTCGCATGGCGAAAGGCGTTTTTTGAAAACATCGGCTTGAGCTCATGTTAAAGAAGGAAGCCGAGCGGAGGAGTTTTTAAAGAACACTTTAAATATGACGAAAGAAAGATTTCTTGCGAAAACAAAAGTTGCAAGAACGGGAAGATAATCTATTTACGTCAAAGGCCAGGTAAACAACCGAAGTTACAGTAAAAATAAGTTTTGCCGAACGGCGAGGATACAAAAAAGTTGATAAAAAACACTCCTCACACGTCAAAATCAAAAAGAGCATCAGGAATGGCGCCCATCACGGTAGCCAGATCCTCTGGGGGGATGGTCAGCTCGGCGGGAAGGTGGCCTTTGGTCTTCAAGTAATCCACCGCCGCCTTGATCGCCTCTTCGAAAGTGAGGGAAATCTTGTCGGTGAACTTCTCTCCGAAGTCATCCGAGCGGACAAATGCCTTCCTCACTTCGTCAGAGCGGGCTGACTCCCCATCCTGATACTCTTTTAGCGCGGCTTGGGAGGTATCATTGGAGGCCTGGAGATCCTTCAAGTCTCCTTCAAATTTGAGCAGATCGGCCGAGCGGCCCTCCTTCTCGGTGGCCAGAAGGGCATCCAGATCCTTGACGCGTTGCTCTAGCCCTCTGATCTCCACCTTCATTGAGTCCATGTCGTCGATGGCCTTGCGCTTCCGAGTGGTCGCCGTCTTGATTTCTTTATCCTTTTGTTTGACCACGGCTTCAAGCCGAGCGACCTCGCTCGCCAGATCGGAAGATCGCTTCCGTTCGGCCTCCAAAAGCTTTTTGCTTTTCTCCAAAGCAGCCGTGGATTGCCCTTGGTTGGCCTCCGAAAGTTTAAGTTTTTTCATTTCTTCCTCCAGCTTGGCCAGTCGATTGCTGACCGCAATCTGCTCTACCCAACTCTGCGAACGAAGGCAGTCAAGCTAAAAGCTAAAACAAAAAGTATCAGTAAAACAGAAAGGCATACCCCGGTCGCCTGCTGCAGGTTACTGTCCCTTAGCTGACTGGGAGACATGAGCGCGACGCGTACGCACGCGTCCTCCCAAACTTTGGTGAGCGGACCGGTGAGGGTGATCTGCTGTTCGGGAACAGATGGCCGATCGGCGGCCTGTAAGTATTCCTCCGAGGGAAATCTGAGGACAGTTTTAATAACCCGCGGGTCACTCGAGTCATCTTGAGATGCAGCAGCATGGCCAGAGGACTCGCCGATCGGGTCCGAACGGTCGCCCAGCCGCCTAAGACGACGTAGAGTCCGAGCGGTGGAAGGTTGCACTTCAGGGATGGTCGGCGGCAAGTCAAGTTGAGTCGGAGTGTGCTCCGAGGAGACCGCCTCAAAAACCGCTTGAGCGTCATCGCTCAGCTCGGGAAGTTGCTCCCTCAGTAAAGGCTGTTGAGCAGCTGCCTCTAGCCGACGACGCTTTCGAGTCACCAAAGGTGTCTCGTCAGCCGATCGGCCTTCCTCCTCGGCCTGTGTAGATGTTGCAATATGGGCCGTGGCCTCGTCAACGGAGACGCGGGCGGCCGATGCCTGGGGAGCAACTGTTCCCTCACTCCCTTCAGTTGCAGAGCCGGTCAGAACCAATCCCCGTTTGGTTACCTCTTTGTCCTTCACCGCCTCAATATTGGCGGCTTTCAGCTTGAGATTTTCGGTCGCCTTTGCACGCCACATAACTTCAGCTGCAGAAATAAAGAATAAATCAGTTAGAACAAAAGAAAAAGGGGAGATAAGAATCGCTTACTCATGCTACAAGGCAGATCGGCTTGGATGGGAGACAAGCCAAATATATACATTACTCCAGGGAGGAGCAACTTGTCAATATTGTAACGTTGCCCGACCAGCTGGTTGGCCGCATGAACATACGACGGATGACTCTTGAATTTGCCAAGACCCGGTTGATTCAGCACCGCCGTCTGCCACTTCGTTCGGAAGGCAGGCCGTTCGGGGAGACGCATGAAAAAGAAATGCTCCTTCCAATGCTTATTGGAGCTCGGCATGTTGGTAAATAGGACAAAACCCGACCTAGATTGAAATATGAAGGTCCCCCACTCGGATTGTTTTGGGTAGAAGCAATAGTTGAAAATTTGGGGGTCCAAGGGGATATCATTCAACTTGAAAAGGACTATCACCCCGCTCAGCAACCTAATGGAGTTCGGGACTAATTGTCCGAGCGGGAGGCGAAAATGGTTGCATATTTGGATGATGAACGGATGTGGAGGAAAGCGCAGCCCGACCAAAATTTGATCACGGAAGAAGCAAATGGTGCCGGCCGGCGGATCATTAGGCCGATCGGAAGGGGTGGCTACAACTATTTCGTGGTCGACCGGAAGTTCATAAGTTCGAATAAGACGCAGTGAGTCTTCTTCATCGAACCGGCTCTCCATAGTCGTATACCAGAGACCATGAGCGCCGACTATAGGCGTAGAAGTACTCGCCATGGTCGGAACAGAAGAGATATTGACAGAAAAACTAAAGGAAAATGCCGACAGAACGAAAAAGAAAGCAATACAGGAGGTGGGGAGTTGAAAAGGAAGGCTTACGGGTGTTAGAAAGATCGAGGAAAGGAGGAAGATGGCGAGCGCACCAAACAGGCAAGGAAGGAGGATCGCCGAAGCAGAGAGAGCAGCGTGAAGGCGAAGTCGATGAAACAAGAAGGCGGCTGAGAGAATTGGTCGCGAGATTTATATCGATAGCGTCGAATGGCCGTGGCCGTCCGATTCAGGTCACGAAGAACGAGGCCATCATCCAGCCATTCATTTCAAACGGTGGATGTCCCATCGGAGGTGATGCCACCGCCATACGCTGACAAGAGCAGGATTTCCACGCGTTAGCCGAGCACAGGTCGCATTTAATGAGCCACCTTACCGTGCGCAGAGCACGTGATTGGCAGTAAGGGAAAGGATTTGATATGAATTTCAAGGGAATACAAGGCACGAGAAAGACACTGCCGACCGGATGTGAATCCCTGTGCCTAGCCGAACGGACTAGTATAGTGGCCGTTATTCAAGCAAATCGGCAGTCCAGTCAGTCGGACTTCGCCTCCCTTGACTAGACTTGAGGGGGAGGCAAGTGATCCGGCGGTTAGAACAGGGGACCCCCATTCTGAGGGGTCAACGCCACGGGGGAGTCAAGGGGCCGACCTCCCTGCCGGCCGGGAGTTAAGAGGCCAGGTGGCCGACCGGAGAGAGGTGGGCCAACATCCCGGCCGACCGGCCGGTGAATAGCCGATGGCAAAGGTCAACCCGACGGAAGTCGGGGTTCCAGCGCTCAATGGAACAGTAGCGAAGGGCTGAGCGAAAGGCCGAAGACAAAGTGATATACTGCTAGCAATCCCCACAGCACCTTACCGAGGATCTACCCAGCATATCGAGGTGACCGACAGGCCGGACGGGATGTGAGCGCCGTCCGGCCGGCGTGTAAGATGAGAGTCGTCCGGACGGACGCCCCGGCCTGTGGTGGGTAGAGATAGACAAGAACATCTTATGATAGCTGTCAAGTCCTATGGCTAGGCCATACTCCAAGTCTGACAACAAGGTGTTCTGTTGTCCCATCGAAGACGTGCTTGGACTGTTGCGGTATGGCGTCAGGTAAGCTTTCTGACAGACACATACCGAGGTATGGGCTGCGGACACGTATGTGCCTCGGTGGACGTGCAGGAGCTCTTTTACCGCTCTATATAAAGAGCCTCATACTTCGCCGGAGGTATGCGTTTTGACACCTTTGGAGCCACCTTTTTCATCTGCTTGCCTGACTTGAGCGTCGGAGGGTCGCCGCCGGGAACCCCTTCCCGGCCCGACTTCTGTGCAGGTTCGCCGGAGTTTCGTGCAACCAGTCTAAGATCCACGTCAGCCACCGGAGAGCGCCACGTGCCCAGCGTCCGTTGATTCAGCATTCGGACAGGATCAAGGAGCTTATAAGGATTATCATGTAAATCCTGCAGGTGGACTTAGTCCGGCATGATAATAAAGTTGAGTGGTACTACTCTTGGAATCAGATGTTTATTGATTAGGTTGTCAATAACTCAATTAATCAACGGACATACGATATCTTAAACACGGGGGGATTAATGCACTCATGATAAGAAGGAGCCCATATTGTAATATGAGATTAGTGTAGTAGTTCAATAATAACCCTTTAGTGGTATGAGTTATTATTGATAGACTTGGGTTGGGTGTTTAGGCCAAACACAGAAAGCCCAAGCCCATTAGGAGGACTTGGGTTGGGCATGATTGTAATAATTAAATACGGTCGGTTACTGTATTATTATTATTGTTGTTTTACATTCTGTTCGATCTAGATTACATGTAAATTACTTTGTGGAATATAGGATCAATAAATGTAAAATTTTATTTTTGTTGTGACTTGTATCCTTGCTATGCGTGGTGCTATATTGAGGACTAGAGGTGCGGCGGAGAAGGAAGCGAGATAGACGCGATGACTTGATCCATCAGCGACACATTAGAGGACAGCGATCCATTGACGTCATATTGGAGGATAACGTTGGATGAGGCCATAATAGTTGGAAATTTTATTTTCATGTTTATTGCCTTATATGCTGTTTTTATGTGCTTTGATGTGTGTGCTGTGATGTGCATGCATGATTAAAATTCCTCAATTTAAATAACTAAGTAGGAGAGGATTATTTAAATAAATCCCACGGTCTCCATTACTGGTTTGTAAGTGATGCATTCAAACTTGCGCGTTGGTTTTAAGTGCCTTCCTCCATATCGGATGAGTTTATTTGCAGATCACTAGATCAAACTTCTTCTATGGATGATTATAGAAAATTATTTAGGTATGTGTGATCTTCTCCATCTGAAGGGACACAATCCTAATTAATGGACTAAGTATCAAGTAATGGTATATACTTAGGCGCATTTAATAGTATCCTCCCCATCGGAGTCACTACTATTATTTGTGTGACCGAAGATGAACCAACTATTAATTCTATTTGTCATAAAGTTAGGTTGACGAGATAATAAAATTAATGGGTAAAACCTCCTCTTACAAATGTTTGAATTAGTATACGTCCACACTATCGTGACATACAAAATTCACGATGTTTTGAGGTGTTGGTGAATTTAAATTATATTGTTTGAGTAATCGATATTATTTTAAATTCTAAAATTTTGACCAAATATTTTATTTTATGATTCTCAGGATTTCAAAATGACTTTCAATCCTCTTGCTGTTATTTTAAAAGAATACAAACTTACTAGTCCAAATTATATTGATTGGAAACGAAACTTGGACATTGTCTTAACTGCTGAAGAATACAAGTTCGTACTTCTTGAGATCTGTCCTAGCATGCCTAATCAGGATTCTAGTGAAGAGGAGAAAGAGAGACATAGGAAATGGGTCAAGGCAGATGAGATGGCGCGGTGTTACATTTTAGCTTCTATGTCAAATGTGCTGCAACATCAGCATCAGGCCTTACCCACTGCCTATGACATGATGCTCAATCTCGAGGAACTCTTCGAATACCAAAATTGGGCTGCCAGGTGGGAGAACAATAAAGATGTTTCTTATTTATTAGTTGTTGAAACATGTTTAGCGGTGTTATCTACCAGTACCTAGTGTGTAGATACGGGAGCCACTGATAATGTCTGCAATTCATTGCAGTGGTTTCAGGAAATCCGATGACTATATGAAGGGGAAATCACCGTCTACATGGGCAATGCTATAAGAGTGGCGGCTGTTGTAGTAGGAGATGTTTATCTATCTTTTGATAGGAATAAAACTTTGATTTTGAGAAATTATCTTTACGTATCATGTTTTAGAAAGAACATGATTTCAGTTTCTAAATTCTTTATGGATGGATATTCTGTTTCTTTTGATGACAAAGTAGTTGTCAAGAAAAATAGGGTGGTTGTCTATTTTGGTACGTTGATTGATAATTTGTATACTCTTAATTCAATAACTCCCACAATGCAACAAATGGAAATTAATAACACATCTTCTAATTCTAATAAGAGAAAGCAACCTTCGGAAATGAACCAAATATATCTTTGACATCTAAGGTTGGGTCATATTAACTTGAGTAGGATTTAAAGGTTAATAGTCGATGGACCTTTGGGTTCATTGGTAGTGGAAAACTTTCCAACCTGTGAGTCTTACTTGGAAGGAAAAATGACCAAGAGACCTTTTAAGGCAAAGGGGTATAGATCCAAAGAAGTGTTGGAATTGGTTCATTCTGATTTGTGTGAGCCTATAACTATCCAGGCAAGAGGTGGTTTTGAATATTTTGTCTCTTTCATAGACGACTATTCGAGATATGGGTACATTTACTTGATGCGCTGCAAGTCTGAGTGCTTTGATAAGTTCAAATAGTACAAGGTTGATGTGGAGAAACGTCATGGTAAAAGTATCAAGACACTACGGTCTGATCGTGATGAAGAGTACCTCTTAGGAGAGTTTAGGAGTTACTTATTAGAGGCCGGGATTCAATCCCAATTGTTTGCACCTGGTACACCCCAACAGAATGATGTGGCGGAACGAAGGAATATGACTCTTATGGAAATGGTTAGATCAATGATGAGTTATTCAAAATTACCAAATTCGTTTTGGGGATATGCTTTAGAAACGACAGCGTACATTCTGAACTTGGTACCTTCTAAGTCAGTACCCTCTACTCCCACAGAATTATAGAATGAACGTAAGCCTAGTTTGAAACACATTCGGATTTGGGATAGTCCAGCACATGTGCTGAAGGGAGACGCTGATAAGTTAGAATCATGTACAGAAGTTCGCTTGTTTGTGGGATATCCTAGAAGAACGAAAGGTGATTTGTTTTATAGTCCTAAAAATCAGAAGGTCATTGTTAGCACAAATTCTCGATTTTTACAAGAGGACTATGTAATGAACCACAAGCCCATGAGTAAAATTGTTCTTGAGGAAATAAGAGAGGACACTTCTACTTTAGTACCAACGGTACAAGATGAGATACCACAAGTAACTGCAACACGTGTCACAAATGATGCATAATTACAGCTAGTGCCTCATCGTAGTGGGAGGGTTGTTAGGCAACTTGATAGATTCATGTTTTTTGGAGAGTCTTCGGACTTGATCCCTGGTGAACATGAAACTGATCCCTAAAAATATGATGAAGCACTCTAAGATAAAGATGCAGCATCTTGGCAAAGTGCAATGAACTCTGAAATAGAATCTATGCATTCTAATCATGTCTGGGAGCTTGTAGAATCACCAAATGGTGTAAACGCCATTGGATGTAAATGGGTCTATAAAAGGAAAAGAGGAACAGACGGGAAGGTGGAAACCTTTAAAGCGAGGCTTGTTGTGAAGGGGTATACTCAGAAAGAGGGAATCGATTATGAGGAAACTTTTTCGCTGATAGCCATGCTTAAGTCTATCTGAATTCTTTTATCTATTGCTGCTCATATGGATTATGAGGTTTGGCAAATGGATGTCAAGACAGTTATATGAAGCAACCAGAGGGATTCATTGCGAAGGGCAAAGAGCATCTTGTATGTAAGCTCAATCAATCTATTTATGGACTGAAACAAGCTTCGAGATCTTGGAACATCCGGTTTGATGAAGTGATCTAGTATTATGGATTCATTCAGTGTCTGGATGAGTCTTGTGTATACAAGAAAAGTGACGGAAACATGGTGGTATTTCTTGTACTATACGTAGATGACATTTTACTTATTGGCAACAATATCAAAGTGTTGTCAGACGTAAGAGTATGATTGTCCAAGCAGTTTGATATGAAGGACATAGGAGAATGTGGACATATTCTTGGGATCAAAGTAATAAGGGATCGCAAGAAAAGAATGTTGTGCTTATCCCAAGCTTCGTACATCGATACTATCCTAGCTCGTTTTAGCATGCAAAACTCCAAGAAATATTTTCTACCTTTTTGGCATGGAGTACTTTTATCTAAAGAGATGTGTCCTAAAACATCAAAGGAGATAGAGGAGATGAAGGTAGTTCCTTATGCTTCAACTGTAGGAAGCCTAATGTATATGATGCTATGTACGAGACTGGATATCTGTTTTGTCGTGGGCATGGTTAACATATATCAAAGTAACCGAGGACAAGGACATTGGACTGCCGTAAAGCATATATTAAAGTACCTGAGGAAGACTAGAAATTATATGCTGGTTTACCAGGCAGATGATTTGCTCCCTGTGGGTTACACGGATTCAAACTTCCAATTAGATAGGGGCAGCAGTAAATCAACCTCGGGGTGGGTGTTTACTTTGGGAGGTGGAGCCATAGCATGGAGGAGTGTTAAGCTGAAATGTGTTTCAGACTCCACCATGGAAGATGAATATGTGGCAGCCTCTGAGGCAGCCAAAGAAGCTGTATGGCTCAGAAACTTCTTGATAGACTTAGATATGATGCCTGGTTTGACTAAAGTTATCACAATTTATTATGATAACAGTGGTGCAGTAGCAAACTCGAAGGAACCACGAGCCCATAAGACAAGTAAACACATTGAGTACAAGTACCACTTGATACGAGACATCGTAAAACGAGGAGAGGTTGTTGTTGCCAAGATTACATCAGTAGATAACCTGGCAGATCCTTTCACTAAGGCCCTTCCGGCGAGAGCTTTTGATAGGCATGTTGAGGGGATGGGAATAAGATGTATGACAGCATTTATGGCAGCATAGTCTTTTAGTATAAGTGGGAGATTGTTGGGATGTATACTATAAGCCAAACTTTTGTATGAACATATGTTTTGAAATATTTTGAAATGAGAATCATTTTGGTCAAATGTTTGCATTTTATATTTATATATATGTCAATGCAGTTGCCCATTTAATTTATATTTTAGATAACATAGTGTGTGGTGCCACACAGAAAATCATGTTATCGGTTCCTTATAAATTATAAATAGTAGCTCACAACCAAGATAGATTGAGACAAACCATTAGAACGGTTGTAGTGTAATTTGGTATTAGTTTGTCTGAAGCCAAAACTAGGACTTTAGGTCAATGTTCAATTGAACCATTTAGCTAGTTTTGAGTTTTATATCAATCTTGGGATTTATGATAAATATATTTTTATATATATTTTTTCCAAGTAGACACTGATAAAATAGACCTCTCCACAAAATTTAAGAATTTTTGGAGGTCTGTGGAATTTCTGGTGCATTTCTGAAGTTGGTCAGAAAAAGTTGATTTTTGCAGAAATAGTGTACCAGTCGATTGATACAGTTAGCAGTCGACTGGTAACAGTATTTTTGAGCACAGAATGTCTCTGTAAGCTCATTTCGATAAGGACAATTGACTGGTATTTCTTGCAGTCGGCTGATACCAGCCTAAAACTATTTTTCAGCATTGTTCTTGAACATGTCAACTCGTTTAGATATATGGGATCCATGGGGGATAAATACACGAGTTTAGGGTCAGTTGGATGATAAATTTTCAATAATTGGGATATTGTTGGAAATCTTTTTGGATGTTAGGCAAAGGGGGAGAAGTAAGGTTTAGTTGGGAAAACCTTAGTCCCTTTATGTAGGGGGAGCCTTGTGATAGGTTCTTAAATAACCCTGTGATAAAATTCCTAGCTCAATGGGGAGCGTAGGTGTAGGGTAAGCCTTGGGATAGGTTCAAATGCATGTTGCATTATTTTCCATTCGGCGTTGTAAGTCCAAGTGTGTAGCCTTGGCATCGTAAGTCCATTCGACGTTATAAGTCCAAGTTAAGTTAGGTTCACCCTTGTATTTGATATATGTATATGAGTGTGCAGGTTTGCAGGATACACATATGACTCAGCTTAATAACTTCAGGTTCGGTGAAGGATGGAGCATCCGAGGGACTGTGGACAAGTCAGCAAGGACGAGGGCCGAGGGAAGCGACTTCGAGGCATACGCAAAGGATGACATTGGGAACGAGCTGCAGGCTTGGATGCATCCGAGGGACGAGAGCCAAAGGAAGTAGGCTTGAAGGCCAGAGGTCAAGGCTGCAATGAAGGGTCAAGTGAGTCGTGAGGGTACGAGTGCATGAGAGATTGTACTCAGGGTAAAATCCTAGTTTTAGGGTTTACTATAGTAGCTACTGCAGCAATTACTCTAGCAGTTACTGTATCAGTCGACTGCTACTTTTACCAGTCGATTAGTGCAGTCGACTGGGGCAGTCGAGTGGGGTAGTCGACTGGGAGCGAACAAAATGCTTCTGTTCGCTCAACCAGTGTGGAGCAGTAGACTGCTAGTTTTAGCAGTCGACTGGTATCGAGCCGTTAGGATGTAACGGTCGAATTTCCATAGAGAGCAGTCGACTGGTAGGTGGGGTTTTTCAACCTGTGGACTATATAATCAAGGCTTGGGAGCTTGATTATAGTTGATGAAATAGATATGGTTAACCCCTATTAGTAGTCTACCAGTGCCCTAGTTTCTCAAGAGTCCTTGGTGAGAGTTGTGGTGAGATTTCTCCACCCACAAGGAGCTACGTGAGCTAGTCGAAGGTCTTTCGGAGAGTAATCCACCGACGGACAGGGATCGTTCACTTTACGAACAGCCGTGAAGTAGGAGCTTTATCTCCAAACCACGTAAATCAGCGTGTTGGTTTGTTTGCATTTCTTTCCTTGTCTTGTATTTAGTCTTTAGCTTTCATATTCGTATTTTGTATTGTATTATTCCGCTTGCACACTAACAAATACATAGGAAGAGAGTATTTGGGGACGTCGTCTATCCAACCCCCCTTCAAGCCGACCACCGATTCCCCTATAAATGTTACGAACCGTAAGTGCGCGGCTACATCGTTAGTAATATAAAAGATTGTAGAACCCACAAGAACTGTTGATTAAGCACTAATTAATTGTGCACAATAAATTCCCTAGACAAATGAAAGGTTGGTTGGAAAAGAGAGAATAAGAGAAAGATTAAGGAGAAGGAGAGAGAATGAATAAGAGATGAGCTTGGAAGGGTATGGATGATAGATGCTAGGATTTCAGTTTCGTTATGATACTAGTTAATGTCTCTATACATTGTTCATCTACCTAACTCTATGTTTACACTCGTGTAGGGATTCTAACTAAAGCCTAGCACAACTCCCGCGTAGGTTGCACCGAAGAGTCTACCCAAGTTCTAACATCATTAAGTAAAGAGATAACCTATGAAGTCTGGTTAAGAGGGAATCCCTATCATTAGGATCCCCCGGTTATACGTTCCTAGATTACATAGTCACTTCTTAACATTAATTTAGAAAAAACTCCTAGAACTCTAATTAAACCCCCTAGTAGAGAATTGATCTTCGTTTCAAGGGAATACCGTGGAAAGTAAGGGATACCCCCTGCCACTAGGTCCCATGATTTTACAATCCACGACATCTCCTCTACATGATAACCAACCCTCTATAGATTAGTCCCTATGTTTAAATCTTTTGACACTAGAAAGTGGGTAAGTATCGATGTTCTCTATCACTAAGGGCATAATATATCCGGTTGAATAAGTATCCTCTATCACTAAGGATCCCTCGGTTATCTAGTCTAGTAGCATCCTCAACATAGAGACAAATCTCTCACATCTACATGTTTACAGCATTCACATTTCGTCAAACACATAAAAGACATAACACATAGAACAAGTAGTAAACACATCATTGCATAAGAAAATGTCTAAATACAAGTTCATATATCACATCATAACTACTTCCTATATCTTAGTTCTAGAGATCTACTCTATTATAAGGTATTACAATCCAAAGACGAAGAAATAAGTAAACTATAACTCAATATATGAAGACAGAGAGAAGAGATGCTTATCTTTAAAGCGTAGCGCCCTTGGAAGCACTCCCTTGCTTCGAAGATGGACAAATCTTGAAGGAGAGGAGTTTTAGGGCTTCCCCCTAAGGGGAGAACTCTTTCCCAAGGAGAGGGATGAAGTCATTCCAAGATGAGTCAAAGAATGGGGTTCTTGACGCTTTTATATCTCCTCCAAACTGCCAAGGAAAACCAGGATTGCACCAAACTACCAAGGAAAACCAGGATTGCAGGGGTCCGGTAAACTGAGTTTTTCACCCATTAAATCTGATTTTATCGTAATTCACCCTGAACCAAAATTTAATTATACCTTGAAATTATCTACAATCTGATATTTAGATTGAGTCTTATCTCCAACTAAGCTAAAAGTTATGATGGTTCAAAGTTTGGTCTACAGTCTGGGCGGAGGTCCTGATGTGGTCGTAGTTGGGAGGAATGGCAGTGCCTTGTAGCATGGCTAGACCTTATTAACCTCTGTTAGACTCTGAATAAAAGTTATAGAGCTTGAAGTTAGCTACATTTTGGTGCTTGGAACAGCCTGTAACTTCAACCGAGCACAAAATTATAACTATTTTAAAATTCATCTGTAGCCTACCCAGATTCCAGCATAGTCCTATTTTAGCTTGACACACGGTCTCATGCTCTCCTCCACACGGCCGTGCCTGGAGGCACGACGTGGCGTGTTAGCCTCACCCGAAGAATCATGGCAGTGCCATTTGTCACGGCCACCACATGATTAGCCTTTAGAAGATGGGCACGACCGTGCCAATTGACATAGCCTGATCTTGATTCAGTTCTGAAGGGGAGGCATGGTCGTGCCATTCAGCACGACATGAACATAGTGTTGGTTGCTACTCGGAAAACCTATAGGTTCCACTGTACAAAAATTTGTACAAAGGTCTGAACCTTTTCCTAGCTACCATGTGTTCTTTTAAATTAAATTTTGGATCGCCTGCGGAACTTAACACGTTTGATCCAAAACTTAATCTATTTGTTCTTTTAGGTTTTGACTTGGATCTCCTGCGGAACTTAACACGTTCGACCCAAGTCTCCTTAAGTTATTAATTCCATTAAATATTAATTTCCATAATTGGTTCCCAGTACTGACGTGGCGAGGCACATGACCTTCTTGGATATGGGAGCAACCACCACCGACTAGACAAAACCTTTTATAGAAAGCTAATATTTAATTTCCTAAAATAACTTTAGGTTAACCAAAGAAAACAATCAAATCACAAGGAAAAGAAAAAAATAAAAGAACACAACATCGAAAAACATATTCGAAATTCTAGAACGTAAGCCTCTTGTATTTGGTATTATTTCCATAAATAACTAGCATGATGCGGAAAGAAAAATTACTAGTTATACCTTGTAGAAAAACCTCTTGATCTTCTATCGTATTCCTCTTCTAACCTCGGACGTTGTGTGGGCAACGATCTTCCGAGATGAGAAACCACCAAGCACCTTCTTCTCCTCCTAGCTAGGTTCGGCCAAAACAAGAAAGCTTCACCAAGGAAGAAGAAAAACACCAACCAAGCTCCAAGAGATGCAAGCTTCCTTTCCTTCTTCTTCTTCTTCTCCAAGTAGTATCCGACCTCCACAAGAGCTCCAAGCAATAGAGAGTTTCGGCCACCACAAAGAGGAAGAAGAGAATAGATGATGGTCGGCCACAACACCAAGGAAAAGAGGGAGAGAAAATAATAGAGGTTGTTCCTCATGAAGGCACCCTCACCCCTTCTTTTATATTCCTTGGCCTAGGCAAATTAGGAAATTTAATTACAATAAAATTTCCTTAATTTCCTTGACATGATTTAATTGAGAAAAATAAAACAAAATTTCCCAATTAAATCTACATTGGCCGGCCACATCAATGAAGGAAAAATTAGACAAGTTTTAATCAACAATTAAAACTTCCTAATTTGTTTCCGGAAATTTAAAAAAAATAAAATTTCTCTTTAAAACCTCTTCATGGTTGATAAAAGGAAATTTCTATAATTTTAATTTTATAACATGTGAATAATTTTTAAAGAGAAAATAAAATATCTCACCAATATACAAATAAGGAAAGAGATCTAATCTCTTTCTTTAATCTTTTGTAGATCTTTTACAAGAGAGATATTTTAATTTTAATTCTCTTTAATAAATTATATCTCCCACATAATAAAAGTTAAAATTAAAATCCCTTTTTAATTTATTTTGGCCGGCCCCACTAGCTTGGGTTCAAGCTAGGGCCGGCCACCCAAATTAATACCTAGGCCGGCCCTAGCTTGGTTCCCAAGCTAGCTTGGCCGGCCCCCTTTGGGTGGGTATAGAAGGTGGGTATAGGTGGGTATAGTACTCTATAAATAAGAGGCTACGATAGGGACCGAGAGGAGGAATTGGTTTCGGTCTCCCGATAAAATTAAGTATCCCGTGTTCGCCCCGAACACACAACTTAATTTTATCAATAATAATTCATTCCACTAGAGAACTATTATTGAACTACCGCACCAATCCCAAATTATATTTTTGGGCTCATTCTTATTATGAGTGTGTTAGTCTCCCTGTGTTTAAGATATCGAATGTCCACTAATTAAGTGAGTTACTGACAACTCATTTAATTAATATCTAAGTCCAAGAGTAGTACCACTCAACCTTATCGTCATGTCGGACTAAGTCCACCTGCAGGGTTTAACATGATAATATTTATGAGCTCCTCTTGGGGACATTATCAACCTAGTATCTCTAGGACACAGTTTCCTTCTATAATCAACAACACACACTATAAGTGATACCATTTCTCAACTTATCGGGTTTATTGATTCATCGAACTAAATCTCTCCCATTGATAAATTAAAGAAATAAATATCAAACATATGTGCTTGTTATTATATTAGGATTAAGAGCACACACTTCCATAATAACTGAGGTCTTTGTTCCTTTATAAAGTCAGTATAAAAGAAACGACCTCAAATGGTCCTACTCAATACACTCTGAGTGTACTAGTGTAATTATATAGTCAAGATAAACTAATACCTAATTACACTACGACCTTCTAATGGTTTGTTCCTTTCCATTTTAGTCATGAGCTACTGTTTATAATTTATAAGGTACTGATAACATTATCTTCTGCATGTCACACCACATACTATGTCATCTACAATATAAATTATATGAACAACTACAAACGAATGTAGACAATTTAACCAAATGTGATTCTTTATTCATAATGAATGTTTACAAAGCTTAGGCTTTCAGTATACACTCCAACAATCTCCCACTTATACTAATGACTAAGCTGCCATATCTTCTACCATACATCTGATTCCCATTCCCTCCACATGCCGATCAAAAGCTTTCGCCGGAAGGGCCTTAGTGAAAGGATCTGCCAGGTTATCCGCTGATGCAATCTTGGCAATGACAACTTCTCCTCGCTTCACGATATCTCGTATCAGGTGGTACTTGCGCTCTATATGTTTACTTGCCTTATGGGCTCGTGGTTCCTTTGAGTTTGCAACTGCACCACTATTATCACAATAAATTGTGATGATTTGGGGCAAACCAGGAATCACATCTAAGTCCATTAGAAAGTTCCTGAGCCATACTGCTTCTTTAGCTGCCTCAGAGGCTGCTACATACTCAGCTTCCATGGTTGAGTCCGATACGCATTTCTGCTTAACACTCCTCCATGAAATGGCTCCACCTCCTAAAGTAAACACATAGCCTGATGTAGACTTACTATTGTCCCTATCTGATTGGAAATCTGAATCCGTGTAACCCACAGGGAGCAAATCGTCTGCTTGGTAAACTAGCATATAATCTCTAGTCCTTCTCAGGTACTTTAATATATGCTTTACCGCAGTCTAATGTCCTTGTCCAGGATTACTCTGATATCTGCTAACCATGCCTATGGCAAAACAGATATCAGGTCTCGTACATAGCATTGCATACATTAAGCTACCTACAGCCGAAGCATAAGGAACTACTTTCATGTCCTCTATCTCCTTTGATGTCTTTGGAGACATCTCTTTAGATAGAGCTACTCCATGCCTAAAAGGTAAGAAACCTTTCTTGGAATCCTGCATGCTAAAACGAGCAAGGATTGTATCTATATATGAAGCTTGGGACAGACACAACATTCTTTTCTTGCGATCCCTTATTACTTTGATCTCAAGTATGTGTGCACATTCTCCTAAGTCCTTCATATCAAATTGTTTGGACAACCATACCCTTATGTCTGACAATACCTTGATATTGTTGCCAATTAACAAAATATCATCTACGTATAGTACAAGAAATACCACCACGTTTCCGTTACACTTCTTATATACACAAGACTCATCCGACATTTGAATAAATCCATACGACTGGATTACTTCATTAAACCGGATGTTCCAAGACCTTGAAGCTTGCTTCAGTCCATAAATGGACCGATTGAGCTTGCACACTAGATGCTCTTTGCCTTTTTCAATAAATCCTTCTGGTTGCTTCATATGGATGTTCTCTTCAAGACTTCCATTAAGGAAAGCTGTCTTGACATCCATTTGCCAAATCTCATAATCCATATGAGCAGCAATGGATAAGAGTATCCGGATAGACTTAAGCATGGCTACCGGTGAAAAGGTCTCCTCATAATCGATTCCCTCTTTTTGATTGTACCCTTTCGCAACAAGCCTAGCTTTGAAGGTTTCTACCTTCCCGTCTGTCCCTCTTTTCCTTTTGTAGATCCACTTGCATCCAACGGCTTTTACACCATCAGATGGTTCTACAAGCTCTCAGACCTTATTAGAGTACATAGACTCTATTTCAGAATTCATTGCCTTTTGCCAAGATCTCATCTATATCTTGGAGTGCTTATCATATGTTCGTGGATCGGGTTCATGTTTACCCGGATCAAGTCCAAGACTCTCCCAAAACATGAATCTTTCAGTTGCATTACAACCCTCCCACTACGACGGGCACCGTCCGTGGTTGTGTATCATGTGTGACACGTGTTGCGGTCTCTTGTGGTACTTCATCTTGTACTGTTGGTATTGAAGTAGACGTGTCCTCTCTAAGTTCTTCAACAACTTTGCTATCGGGCTTGTGATCCATTATATAGTCTTCTTCTAAAACGGGCATTGGTGCTAACAATGACCTTCCGGTCTTTAGGACTATAAAATAAATCACCTTCGTTCCTTTGGGATATCCTACAAACACGCGAACTTATACGAGATTCTAACTTATCAAGATCGTGTTTGACATGTGCCGGACTACCCCAAATCCGAATATGTCTTAGGCGGGTTTTCACCCATTCCACAATTCTATGGGAGTAGAAGAAACTGATTTAGAAGGTACTAAGTTCGGAACGATATTGTTTCCAGAGCATATCCCAAAACGAATTTGGTAATTCGAATAACTCATCATCAATCTAACCATCTCCATAAGAGTCTTATTCCTTCGCTCGCTACACCATTCCGTTGGGGTGTTCCAGTGCACAATTGGGATTGAATCCCAGCCTCTGATAAGTAATTCCTAAACTCTCCTAAGAGGTATTCGCCACCACGAACAGATCGTAGTGTCTTGATACTTTTACCTAATCGTTTCTCCACATCAGCCTTGTATTCTTTGAACTTGTCAAAGCATTCGGACTTGCGGCGCATTAGGTAAATGTATCCATATCTTGAATAATCGTCTATGAAAGAGACAAAATATTCAAAATCTCCTCTTGCCTGGACAGACATAGGACCACACAAATCAGAGTGAACCAACTCTAACATTTCTTTGGCTTTATACCCCTGGGCCTTGAACGGCCTCTTGGTCATTTTACCTTCCAAGCAGGATTCACAAGTTGGAAAATTTTCCAACTCTAATGAACCCAAAAGTCCATCGGCTATAAGCCTTTGAATCCTACTTAAGTTAATATGACCAAGCCTTAGATGCCAAAGAAATGCTTGGTTCATTTCCGAATGTTCTTTTCTCTTATTAGATTTAGAAGATGAGTTATAAATTCCCATGTTTTGCTTTGTGGAAGAAATTGGATTTAAAATATACAAATTGCCAACTAACATACCAGAACAGATAATCACTTTATTTATTTTAATAATTACATCGTTACTGAAAGAAACTGAATATCCATCTAAAAACAGTTTAGAAACTGAAATTAAATTCTTTCTAAAACTGGGTACATAAAGACAATTTCTTAAAACCAAATTCCTATTTCTACTAAAAGATAAGTAGACGTCTCCCACTGCAACAGCTGTCACCTTAGTAGCATTGCCCATGTAGACAATAATCTCTCCTTCAGATAGTCGTCGGGTTTCCTGAAACCCCTGCAAGGAATTGGCTCCCGTATCTACACACCAGGTGTTGGTAGATAACACCGCTAAACATGTTTCAACAACTAGAGCATGAGATATACCTTTGTTTTGGTTCCTACGAGGACAGCCCGCCTTACTGCTTGCGGATGAAGCACTTGCCCTTGGGCTTCTTCACTCCACTTTCCGTACACTGAGATTTATTCACTTTCTTTCTTGAGCCACTTGTTTCTTCTTCTTCTTTCCTTTCGGTTTAGAAGTAGAACCATTTTCGATAGTGAATTTGAGAATTGTGACGAAATAATCCTTCTGCAAGTTCTGTCAGTAGTTTCCCTAATGAATAAATCCTTTTATTCATATTATAGTTCAGTGAACCGCTCAAAACTTCTAGGTAGCGTTTGGAGGATCATATCGATCCGGGTTTCCCATCAATTTCTCCTCCAAGGATCAGTATCTCGCTCGGATAAGTCATCATCTTTAGGATATGATCCCTCACGAGAGTACCCTCTTGCATGGTGGTGTCATTATCTTTCTCATGGCTTCTTGCCTAGAAGCCCTATCCCGATGACCAAAGAGTTCCTTGAGATTGTTCATAATATCATAAGTCGTTGGTAAATCTTGATGCTGATGTTGCAATATATTTGACATTGAAGCCAAAATGTAACACCGCGCCATCTCATCTCGCCTTTACCCATCTCTTATGATATTCAATCTCCTCTTGGGTAGATTCACGGTGGGTGCATCGGGACAAGGTTCAGTCAGTACAAGCAGTAAGAACAATGTCCCGGTTCCTTTTCCAATCTATGTAATTAGGTCCGAGAAGTCTATTTTGTTGAAGTATGATGGACAGTGGGTTGAAAGTCATCCTAAGAATCACAAATAACTTTTGGTCAGAACTCTAAATTTAGAATAATATTGATTCCTCAAACAATACTATTTTAAATTAACCAACACCTCATAACACCGTGAATTTTGTATGCCACGTTAGTGTGGACGTATACAAATTCAACATTTGTAAAAAGGAGGGTTTTAACCCATTAATTTTATTATCTTGTTAACCTAACTTTTTGACAAATAAAATTAATAGTTGGTATTATTTGGTCACACAAATAATAGTAGTGACTCCGTTGGGGAGGATACTATTAGATGTGTCTAAGTGTATACCATTACTTGACACTAAGTCCATTAATAAGATTATGCCCTTTCCGTTGGGGAAGATCACACGCTCTTAATTAATTTCCTATAGTCATCCAAAAATGGAAGTCTGTTCTAGTGATCTACAAACAAGCTCATCCGTTATGGAGGAAGGCACTCAGAGCCAACGCGCAATCTTGTTTGCATCACTTACAAACCAGTAATGGAGACCATGGGATTTATTTAAAAAACCCTCTCCCACTTAGTTATTTATAAATGAGGAATTTTAACTATGCTAGCCTACTAAATTTGTAAACTAACATGCACACACAGCACAATATAAAAGCAATAAATAGAAAATTTAATTTTCAACTATTATGGCTTTTATCTCTAGTTGTTCTCCGTGTGTTGTGATCCCAAGCTGCTGCCATATTTGGCCACCGCCACCGGATCTAGCTGTCGCATCCATCTTGCTCCTAGTTCCGCTGCGCCTCTGGTCCTTAGAAGGTTCCACGCTTTGCAAGATTCGATCTGCGACATAAATAGAATTTTACATTTTTGATCCTATATTCCATAAAAGGAATGTACATGTATCTAGATCAAAAATAAAATCCTAATAAAACTAAATACAGCTCCTGCTGTATTTTAATACAATCATGCACACACATATAAATTGCCCTTGACATGTCCAAGGGTCCAATCACACACATAATTAACTAAAAGCCATAATAGTTGGATCCTGCATCCACAAAGTTAGCACATCCTACTATTATCCTGCCTAAATTATGTATGACATGTGCATAATTAAACTAAATACCAAATACACAGAGGCAAAACCCTAGCTCTGATACCAATTGTTGGTTGCTACTCGGAAAACCTATAGGTTCCACTGTACAAAAATTTTGTACAAAGGTCTGAACCTTTTCCTAGCTACCATGTGTTCTTTTAAATTAAATTTTGGATCGCCTGCGGAACTTAACACGTTTGATCCAAAACTTAATCTATTTGTTCTTTTAGGTTTTGACTTGGATCTCCTGCGGAACTTAACACGTTCGACTCAAGTCTCCTTAAGTTATTAATTCCATTAAATATTAATTTCCATAAAAGGTTCCCAGTACTGACGTGGCGAGGCACATGGCATTCTTGGATATGGGAGCAACCACCACCGACTAGACAAAACCTTTAATAGAAAGTTAATATTTAATTTCCTAAAATAACTTTAGGTTAACCAAAGAGAACAATCAAATCACAAGGAAAAGAAAGAAACAAAAGAACACAACTTCGAAAAACCATATTCGAAACACTAGAACGTAAGCCTCTTGTATTTGGTATTATTTCCATAAATAACTAGCATGATGCGGAAATAAAATTACTAGTTATACCTTGTAGAAAAACCTCTTGATCTTCTACCGTATTCCTCTTCTAACCTCGGACGTTGTGTGGGCAACGATCTTCCGAGATGAGAAACCACCAAGCACCTTCTTCTCCTCCTAGCTAGGTTCGGCCAAAACAAGAAAGCTTCACCAAGGAAGAAGAAAAACACCAACCAAGCTCCAAGAGATGCAAGCTTCCTTTCCTTCTTCTTCTTCTTCTCCAAGTAGTATCCGGCCTCCACAAGAGCTCCAAGAAATAGAGAGTTTCGGCCACCACAAAGGGGAAGAAGAGAATAGATGATGGCCGGCCACAACACCAAGGAAAAGAGGGAGAGAAAATAATAGAGGTTGTTCCTCATGAAGGCACCCTCACCCCTTCTTTTATATTCCTTGGTCTAGGAAAATTAGGAAATTTAATTACAATAAAATTTCCTTAATTTCCTTGACATGATTTAATTGAGAAAAATAAAACAAAATTTCCCAATTAAATCTACATTGGCCGGCCACATCAATGAAGGAAAAATTAGACAAGTTTTAATCAACAATTAAAACTTCCTAATTTGTTTTCGAAAATTTTAAAAAATAAAATTTCTCTTTAAAACCTCTTCATGGTTGATAAAAGGAAATTTCTATAATTTCAATTTTATAACATGTGAATAATTTTTAAAGAGAAAATAAAATATCTCACCAATCTACAAATAAGGAAAGAAATCTAATCTCTTTCTTTAATCTTTTGTAGATCTTTTACAAGAGAGATATTTTAATTTTAATTCTCTTTAATAAATTATATCTCCCACATAATAAAAATTAAAATTAAAATCCCTTTTTAATTTATTTTGGCCGGCTCCACTAGCTTGGGTTCAAGCTAGGGCCGGCCACCCAAATTAATACCTAGGCCGGCCCTAGCTTGGTTCCCAAGCTAGCTTGGCCGGCCCCCTTTGGGTGGGTTTAGAAGGTGGGTATAGGTGGGTATAGTACTCTATAAATAAGAGGCTACGATAGGGACCGAGAGGAGGAATTGGTTTTGGTCTCTCGATAAAATTAAGCATCCCGTGTTCGCCCCGAACACACAACTTAATTTTATCAATAATAATTCATTCCACTAGAGAATTATTATTGAACTACCGCACCAATCCCAAATTACATTTTTGGGCTCCTTCTTATTATGAGTGTGTTAGTCTCCCTGTGTTTAAGATATCGAATGTCCACTAATTAAGTGAGTTACTGACAACTCATTTAATTAATATCTAAGTCCAAGAGTAGTACCACTCAACCTTATCGTCATGTCGGACTAAGTCCACCGCAGGTTTAACATGACAATCCTTATGAGCTCCTCTTGGGGACATTATCAACCTAGTATCTCTAGGACACAGTTTCCTTCTATAATCAACAACACACACTATAAGTGATATCATTTCCCAACTTATCGGGTTTATTGATTCATCGAACTAAATCTCACCCATTGATAAATTAAAGAAATAAATATCAAACATATGTGCTTGTTATTATATTAGGATTAAGAGCACACACTTCCATAATAACTGAGGTCTTTGTTCCTTTATAAAGTCAGTATAAAAGAAACGACCTCAAATGGTCCTACTCAATATACTCTGAGTGTACTAGTATAATTATATAGTCAAGATAAACTAATACCTAATTACACTACGACCTTCTAATGGTTTGTTCCTTTCCATTTTAGTCGTGAGCTACTGTTTATAATTTATAAGGTACTGATAACATTATCTTCTGCATGTCACACCACATACTATGTCATCTACAATATAAATTATATGAACAACTACAAACGAATGTAGACAATTTAACCAAATGTGATTCTTTATTCATAATGAATGTTTACAAAGCTTAGGCTTTCAGTATACACTCCAACACATAGAGTGGCTCTAGAAAGGGGGCACGACCTACCCCAAATTCCCCTTGGGGGATAGCACATGGCCATGCCAATTGGCACAACCAAGTTGTTACTTCTTTGCTTGTTGCTTCAATGTATGCTTTCGCTCTATTCTCACTCCAATATGCGTCCTGTCAATCAAAATATACAAAGAGTAGTTCTACGAATATAATATAATGGAAGTACAATATTATAATGAAATATGGTGTAATAAACATAGATTATATACATGAAATACAAGTAGATGTGCGTCAAACAATGCCTAAAGATGTATAAAATCTGTGCACATCAATAAAATCCTAACTGTGGTTAGATAAAGGAAAGTTCAAGTGGGTCAAGGAGGACCACACGTTGGCAAATGAAAGTTCTAATTACGGTTAAACAAAGGAAAGTCCAAGTGAATCAAGGAAGACCGTGTTAGGATCTCTTCGTACGGCTAGAGAGGGGGGGTGTGAATAGCCGCCCCAAAACGCTCGCGTTTCTTTCTACAAACTAGGGTTAGCGCAGCGGAAACTAAATGCAGAAAGAAAACAGGAGAAGAAATCAAACCTCAACACAAGGATGTAACGAGGTTCGGAGATTAGGGCTACTACTCCTCGGCGTGTCCGTAAGGTGGACGAAGCCTACCAATCCGTCGGTGGATGAGTCCCCGGAAACCCGGCTAATAGATACTCCTTGTGGGTGGAGAAACCTCACCACAATCTTTGCAACAGCAATAGGAGTACAAATAGGAACAAGAAAACAAGAACAGAAATGTAAACAACACTTGCTTGCCTTCTTGAAGTCAGCAAGAACCCTGGTGAAGCAGCAGCTTCTCGGATCCAAGCCTAGCTAGAAAACCAGCAACAGGAAGAAGCTCACGCGAAGCTTTAGCACCCAACGAGCTCAACAAAGCTCAGCAGGAAGAAGAAGCAGAAGAGAACTTCCAAGGAAGAAGAAGTAGCTAAAAGGAGAGATTCACCAAGTCCCAGAGCCCTCTTTTATACTGCCAAGAAGACAATAAGAAACTAGTTGCGTCATAGGCTTAGAACCTGATCGTCCGGGACCGATCAGGAAGAAACTCTTCTTTATTCCGTCACGATCGGTCCATGGACCGATCGGAACCTCTGATCGGTCCACGAACCATCGGAACCTCTCGATCGGGGACCGATCAGGCTTTGTGCTGATCGGTCCCCTGACCAATCAGCCCCCTCTTGCGCCTCGCTCCTGTTCGGCTTCTGATCGACTCCTGATCGGTCACCAGACCGATCAGTTATCACACAGTATGCTACTGATGTGTTAATGATCGGTCACCAGACCGATCAGAATATTCACGGTATCACTGGATCGATCACCAGATCGATCCAGCTCATGGTTTTCGCCCAAACCAAGTCCAAACCAACATCCGATTAATCTTGACCTGTTGGTACATTGCGCCTAGCATCCGGTCACTCCCTTGACCTGCTAGGACTCCCCGCTAAGTGTCCGGTCAATCCCTTTGACCCACTTAGACTTTTCTCTCCGTACCAAGTATCCGGTCACTCCTATGACCTACTTGGACTTCCCATCACCAGATGTCCGATCACCCTTGATCCATCTGGATTTTCCCTTGCCCGGCTTCACTCACCAGGACTTTCACCTAGCTTCACTCACTAGGGTTTTCACACTGCCTAACATCCCAGTTAGGACTTTCTCACTGCCTGACTTCACTCACCAGGACTTTTCACACTGCCTAACATCCCAGTTAGGACTTTCCCAGCTTCACTCACTGGATTTCCACACCGCCTAACATCCCAGTTAGGACTTTCCCACTTGCCAAGCTCCCTGCTTGGACTTTTCCCGTGCCAAGCTCCCTGCTTGGACTTTTCCAGTGCCAAGTCTCCATACTTGGACTTTTCGCATGCCAAGCTCCCTGCTTGGACTTTCCCAGTGCCAAGTCTTCATACTTGGACTTTTCAGGTCAACCAGGTCAATCCTTGACCTAGGGTTGGACCAATAATCTCCCAACCATCTATTCTTGTCTCACATCAAGAATAGAACTCTCTCACGAGTGTCAAACATCAACATGCAACTCAACTAGGTCAACCTTGACCTAAGGTTGCACCGACAATCTTCCCAAGTCAAACATCAAAATACAACTCGAGTCAAGTCACCTCGAGTCGGGTCAACCAGGTCAACCTTGACCTAAGGTTGCACCAACAGACCGCACGTTGGCAAAGAAAAGTCCTAACTATAGTTAATAAAGAAAAGTATAAGTGGGTTAAGGAGGACCACACGTTAGCAAAGGAAAGTCTTAACTAAGGTTAAATAAGAAAAAAATCTAAGTGGATTAAGGAGAACAACACTTGCTGATCGAAAGTCTAACGGGAAATTGGTAAAAAAATCCAAGTGGGTTAGAGGTTGACCGGACACTTGGCGATCGTTAGCCCAACAGAGAGTTGACATAAAACAAGGAAGTTCTAATATAGCAAACTTCCAAAGGTCATAACGTTTGACTCGGATATTGGAAGGAGGTGATCTTAGATGGAAAATGAAGCTCGTTTAGATCTCTACACATTTTACCGCTTACTAATTGATTAGGTAATCAATTGGGAGGGAGTTAATCAATTTGTTCATGAAAAATAGTACAGAGAGTGTCTTGATCTATTGGGTAATTGATTAAGATTTTTCCCAATCGATTGGGAGAGTTCTTGAGCAAATAATGAGCTTCTAAATCGATTAGGTGATCGATTGAAGCTGCATAATCGATTGGGAGAGTTTGTGAGCGAACAATGAGCTTTTGAATTGATCAGGTGATCGATTGAAGCTGCATAATCAATTAGATAATCGATTGGGAGAAGCAGAAAAGAGTTGTTGCAAGGTTTGAACGGACGAACCCGACATAGCAATTGATTGAGAGTAAGGTTAATCGATTAGAAATCCTAGATCACGGATAAAAGACATTTTCACAAGGATTTGACTAACTTCTTCTTCCACACTCTTCACTGCTAGTTCTTGGACAATTCAGGGTGAAGTGTTGCTACACTTCCGTGTCTACAAGAGGTATTTCTAAGCAAGAAGCAAGCAAGCAAGGTTCTCATTGCATTTGTGTATTCATTTCCTTGTTCTTGTTATATTTTTCTTGCTGTGAGCTTGTACGAGGTTTCTTCACTTCCAGATTATTTCTGAGAATGAGTGATTTTTATAGTGTTGTATGTGCACTGTGTAGATCCTTGGATTAGTCATCTCAAGGTGGTGGATACCATATAAATCCGGTCGTTAGCATTGCTTCAAGTTTTTCCATTGCAACAAATCAACAAGACAAAGCGATTGGAGCTAATCACCCCTGACTCTCGGAGTATCCTAATAATATCTTACACAAGACATAGTTAGGCAAATTATTTGCTAATAATTTAGTTGTCTTTTCATTTGCCTCAGATATCTTGACTTCCTCCTTGATCTATTTGCTCTTTCGAAGAGGTTTTTTCTTTTTGTTTTTAAGAGCTTCAAATCACTCTGTTAGAGCAAACTATTGTTTTATGCTCATCATGAAGAAGTATTCTATCCATGACTTCCAATGCTCGAATCCTCCTAATCTGAACGATGGAGGTACTCGAATGTCATAGCTGAATCCATCTCGTGGATCCATCCCAAAATCTAAGCTCCCTTTGGTGTTGGATTCTTCTGACGGTTAGTCTGATAACTTATTACTATCGAAGTGCTTGAAATCATGTCTTCTTCTTTTTCTTCTTCTAGTTTTGTGCTTTTTTTGGCGGTTAAACCAATGAAGATCAACCTCACTCTAATACCACTTGTTAGGACCCTTACAAGCTAGAGGGTAGGGTGAATAGCTCCGATCACTTCTCATCTTGATCTTGTGCTCATCGTTTGAATGTGTAGTGAAAACTTGAATCCAAAACTAACGCCACATGCACAACTCTAGGATTTACTTGATATTTGCCTTTTAGGAGACTAATCTAAGGCATACTCCTAGTTATCTCCCTCCACTATAAACTTCTCCTTTTTAGATATCTTTTGGAGATAGAAAAGCCTCTTACAACAAGTTCTTACAAAAACAAATATAAGCAATACAAAATATAAATGGAAATGAAAGCAAAAATACTTTACAATTAAGAACTTTGTTTTGGATGCTTACTTGTCACTTTAGAATGCCTCTTGATGAGTGGCAATGCAGCAGCAATTCGCCTCTAACCTCTCAAGAACTGACACTGCCTATTTACCTCGAAACCATCTTGTAAATGTTGTTCTTTAGGTTGATTTCTGTTAATCAATCGATTGGCCTTACTCACCAATCAATTGTTATGCCAATTCTGACTATTTAAACTTGTAGAACGACTATTTTTATCTAGTCAATCGATTTCAAAGCATTATGTTCACTACTAAATAAGCTACCAATCAATTGCACCAATCGATTGCTTAAGAAACAAACCCAGAATTTTAGATTTAGGGTTTACCAATCGATTGATGATGTTTGTCAATCAATTGCTAACCCTAATTTTAGTCTTTTCAAACTAAATTCATGCTTTGTTTGACATCTGGTTGACTTCAACCTACTAGAACTTCCTCTGTCCAGCATCCGGTCATACCTACTAGGACTTTCCACTACCTAATATCCGATAAACCTTGACTTATTTGGACTTCATTATTGCCTAGCATTCAATCAACCTTAACTTTCTAGGACTTCCATCATCACTAAGTATCCGACACTCCATGACCCACTTAGACTTTCTGTCTTGTGCCAAGTGTTCGATCTTCCGTGACCTACTTAAACTTTTTCATTCGTGCTAAGTGTCTTGTCCTCCGTGACTCATTTAGACTTCTCGTCAGTGTAAGTGTTTGATTCTCCATGACCCGTTTGGACTTCCACCATCTCAGATCACCAATTATTCAATCAACTATGAACCACTTATTTTTCTTGCCGACTTCCTATTGGACTTCTCACTTCTAATTAAATATCCAATCAAACTTGACCTACTTGACTTCTCATGTTAACTTCCTATTAGTTTTTTGACATCGTCAAGTATTTAGTTAACCTGACCTACTTGACTTCTCATGTCAACTCCCTGTTGGACTTCTGACATCGTCAAGTATCCGATCAACCTTAACCTACTTAACTTCTCATTTCAACTCTCTATTGGACTTCTGATATCGTCAAGTATTCTGTCAACCTTAGCATACCTATCTTCTTCTCACCATCTAGTATCTAGTTAATCTTGACCTACATGACATCTTACTTACATATTGATCACATCAAATCCCAAACTCGAGTCCAACCGAGCTTGGCCAACCTTGACTTGAGATCGATTATACCAGCAAAACTTATTAATGATCTTAAGAACATTAGAATCAACTTAAATTAGGACTAATGTACTACTAGGAGTATCCTGAGTCTCATTATACCCTTAAATCTTAATTTCACAACTTATATAACATGTAATTTTCTAAAATTTAGATAATTTTATTTTATTTGACACAAATTCACTACTAGACTTAGGCATATCATATTCACTCAATAATATTACCAATGTATTTTTGAGACTCTCTTGACTCTGAGCATGCTCAAAATTTCACAATCTAAACACTGCACAACAGTAAGAAAGTTTTAGCCAAAACTCATTAATAATTATACAAACTCTAGAATTTGAAATTTATTTTGGATATGGTGAAACTTAAGAGGTTACTAGGAATACATTGGTCTTGATTTGTGTTGATTCTGATGTGACTTAGATCAATAATAAATTTTTATTAAAACTTATTAATCATCGTATAATGTCCAAATTTTAAAATTTTTAATATGGTCAGAATTTAAAAAGTCCCAAGAACACATTAATGTTGTTATTGTGCAAATATGATAGACCTAAGTGTAATAGTGAGCTTATCAAAATTGCACTACGTTGTTTAAATTTTATAAACTCATAACATGGTATCTAGGTTGTTGAATTAAAATTCAGCTCCGGTCCTTCTACAGAGGAGGCCCGGGGCGAAAAAAAAAAGGTCCAAAATAAATTTAGGCCCTAACTATCCAATACCTCAATTACATACCATAAAAGTAAAAGACAATATCAAAATATTCTGAAATATGAATTTGGATCTAACTATCCAAGACCCCAATTACATGCCTATAATACATAATACTAAAAAAAAAAAAATTGGGCCCTCCCAGATTATGGGCACAGGGCCGTCGCCCATCGCCGCCCTCCTCCAGGACCGGCCCTGTTAAAATTGAGACTCAAGAGGTTCGTAGGAGTATATTAATTCTAATTTGGATTGATTTGGATATGTCTAAAGCTATCAATGTATTTTGATTGTCAAATCTCACTAATAGTCTTTTACTTATCATATTCGATCCAAATCAAAATCCTTATATTCTTAAAACTCTTCTTAGCACAATCATACTCTTCAATCTTATTTTAAAAATCTATTACAACAAAATCCTCTTTTAAAATGTTAAATATACTTCAGTAACCCAGTTGTGTTAGATAAATATGGGGGGTTTGATAAGTACGTGTTAGCATTTTTTTTTAAAAAAAAAGAAATGTATAATTTAACAAATATAAAAGTATTATCTATGATTTAAATATTAATAAAATAGATATGTAATTCAATGTCATAATCAAAGCAAAGCCAAAAACTCCACTGACAGTTTGATGCGAAGGCTCAACTACGATAGGCGGCGTGGGACTTAATTGCATTGGCCCTCTTATTAATTTATTATACAATTTGCCCTCGAAATAATAATACAGTCATAGAGTTGTTTACGCTTGACTTATTGTTTTTTTTTTTTTTTTTTTTTTTGGAGAAAAAAAAAATCTTATCTATTCAGCAATTTGACTACTGATTATAAATTAATTTTATAATTTATGTTTATTCATATAATTTAAAAATAAATTATAAAAAATATCTAAGATAAATATAATAATCCTGTCCGAAAGTCGAATAGATGGATGATGCTGAAGACGTGATGTTCTTGTTGACCTTCGGTGGACTTCGCTCCTACCTGTAACACAAACAGTGTCAGTGCCGAGTTAGGGGAGGGGCCCCTAACGATGACCCTCCAACGCTTAAGTCAGTCTCCAGCGAAGCAAGAAGAAGTAAGAACTCTAGCGCAACAGTAGAAATCACGATAGAAGTATATCTCTGCCGATGCTTGGACCCCGATAGAGCCCCGGAAGCGCGTGTGCATGCTTCTCAAGGCGAGCGCACATCTCAAAGCTTTCTTTGAAAAGACGTATCAATAAAGTGTCCCTGACACAGTACCTTAATGGGCCGAGCATATCTCTGAAGTGACAGTAGAAACTTCCGCCGTACGATCCTCTATCTGACCATGCCGCTTGTCAACGGCACTAGCTCCCAAAAGGATGTCGAAGGATACCCCGTTGCGTCTGTTACTTGGTCGAGCGGAATGGTCGCTCGGCTAGAGTTCTGCTACTCTTGCGCTATCTGTTGTCCCGCCGAGCGGGATAGCCACTTGGTTAAAAGTCCGCTATCGTGCCGAGCGGGACATCCACTCGGCTGAAAGTCCACTGTCCAAGTGTCATCCTTTGCGAAGCCGAGCGGGATAGCCGCTCGGCCGGAAGCCCACTGTCCATATACTCAATTGATGGGCCGAGCGCGATAGCCGTTTGGTGGATAGTTCACTGTTTGCGTACTCAGCTGATGTCGAGTCTGCTGCTAGGCCGAGCGGAGGAGCCGCTCGGCTCGACTTCTGTGCATCCCTTCAGTGTCAGTTTGATTACTCTATGTTGAAGACGATGGGTTGGTACTTAACCCGTAGTCGGAATATACCTCGCCCGATAGACCAATATCATCCACTCGCTGATCCTCTTGACTTTGACCTCTATCGTGACAGCAAGATAGAACCCTTCCTAATCATCACATCATATAATTATCGTATTACTATAATAATATAATAATAGAACATCTTAATTTATTATTTTAATAAATTAATAAATAATTTTTTAAAAATAAATGATTAAAGTAATTGAATGCTAAATTGATGAATGATTTATTATTTAAGTTAAGTATTTTTTATATTTATCTTAATAATTAATAATTTTTTTTATAAATTCAGATTTATCTTCCTAATTAATAAAAAAAATATCTAAAATCAGATTGAGCATTTTTAAAATTAAACGTATAAATTAGATTTAGATATTCGATGCTAATGTAAACAAACCTATTATGGATAAGAAAGAAAGGTAGCACTTTGAGCTAGTCAAATCGTGCCACTGTATTACAGGTACACGTCTTTACTGCTTCAAAACTTGCTTTAATTTCTCAAGATCTGGTGAACTGTAGCAGCTTTAATATGCTTTGATTATTCAAGATCTTACGAACTGTAGCACTTTTAGCAAGTTAAATCCTAGCACTGTATTGCAGGGACACGTCTTTACTGCTTCAAAACTCAATATGCTTTCATTTATCAAGATCTTGAGATCCATCACCTTCACTGCTGGTCCCGTTACAATTCCATGCTTTTGTTTCGACTCTGATGTGCTCAAGATATCGTATCAGGATATCATATTTTTTACAACATCTTGTAGCCAATCTTTGTCCAGATGGTGTAAGAGGCAGTGCTGGCAGATTGAATCCTAGGAGACTCCAAGTCTCCAAGTTTCTGCTGAAAATGAAAGGCATCTAATACAAATCAAACCACTCCTTGACACAGATAAACTCATTCTAGCAAACACTGAAAGCAACAGGCAAGTTATCCTGGAACAACTGGTTTCCAGGTGCATATTCAAATTGTAATTGTCAAGAACAGAAGAGGCAAATTATGAGCACTGTGTTCCTTTGGAGATGGAAAATTAAGTGGCCCTGAAGAGTCATTTGAAACAGGTGCTGAAAGTGCCTTTGTTGATCCAATGCCACATGTGCCAACAAGTAGTTCCTTGGATTTCACTTGATGAATCATTCAGTGCTCAAAATATTTGGCTCTATGCTGACACACAAGTCAAAAGTTACAGAAGAAATTTAACTGAACACTAATACCAACAGATGAAGCACTAGTTATGTTGATTTAGTCATAGTATATCTACTTCAGCATAAACAGTGTCTCACCTATCTATTGCAATAGTATTTGCAAATTTACACAGTGCCAAGATTCCGAGGCTTTTCGATTCTCAAGTGTTTAATCATAGCAAGAATTTTCCAATAGAATGACAGTCAAATTTTGATAAAATTGGTCCTGTAAGTATGGGATGTAATATCAAGATGAAGTCTCCATGAGCAATGATGCATAGCTAATAAGTGCGACAAAGATATACAACTAGCATATGGGTTGCAAATATGTGTATGTTGCAAAGTAATAAACCGAGAATGGATGACCTTGTTTTGGGAGTCCAGTAGGATGAGGTCTCACCTGGAATTGACCCAACTGGAGATAGGCCATTTAGGACAGGAGATACTCCTAGGAAAATCGCCTAAGTATCCCCCTTCGACCAATAAGGCACATAATGGCACCACCAATGGACACCTTGACAAAGATAGAAATACTATGGCTAACAATAACTACAACCACAAGCATATCTCACATGCAACACATTTATTGAGAGGAGTCTCCTCATGTTTTATGTGATCCATCACCTTGCATTTAATTGGGCAAAAAGGCGATAACGCTCGCTCCCAGCGCCCCCGTGGACCTCGTCCAAGGCAATCACGAGGGAGGTTAATCACGGTAGCCGAAGGAGTTAAGGCGCAGTGGGCTGAGAGACACGGGGATAAGGGATTTACGCCCTTGCTACCGCCGCGATTCGAACCCACGTGCTCATTGGGCAAACTTCTACGCCTTAACCACTTCGGATAACCCCGTGGGGCTATCACCTTGCATTTAATGACCGGGTTGAACGAGGAGGGAGACACGCTCCTCTCTCGTTACTTATGTCATAGCAGGGATCAACCACGTCGGTTATCTAATCAAGGCACACTACATTCATGCTTCTTGAAGCCAAATAAAAACTAGATAAATCATCAGCCCAGCCCGTTGGGTGGTGTTTTCTCAACAATACTCAACCTCTAATCTGGAGCTCAAGCATGCTTAATCAGACTCAAATTAACTTTAGCATCAGAGAAGGAATGCCAAGATCCCACGGTGTTGATTCCCTACAAGCTTAAAGGCCTATAGGACTGTTCTCAACAGGTTCACTTTCCTCTTTGGTCACACATTGAATCACCCATTTGAGTCGCAAGACTAGTGCCAAGATCCATCGTTGTTGATTTACTGCAAGTTTGAAGTCTTATTGAACTGTTCAGGCTCACTCCCCTCTTTAGCCGCACATTGAACACTCATCTGTCAAGTCATACTTTCACCCAATCACTAAGGAAGACTGAACTGGATCGTTCTTTGGATCCAATTACCCTTAAACTATGAGGATGTGATAAATCTCACATGGTATTAAGTAGTCAAACCAAAAGGAAAGGTTCGTCAACCTCCTACAAAAAAGATATGCAAAAGGTTGTCTTCCAAATTAGTTATCAAACAGGCCCACTACGTGTTTACCACCATGAAGAAAGCATATGGTTTCAGGCTAAGCTAACGTTATGTTTCTTTTGTTGGAGATTTTGAAAAGCTCAAATATTTCTATTTTAATTTTATATTTATTTTAAAAGTGAATCCTCAAGTTTTAGAAAAAAACTTCTAATTTACAAGCATCATTTAAGAATAATCTTTATACAAATAATAAACACACACTGTTTAATATCAATTTAATCAAGTAATAATTATCAATTCTAAGCGTAGTGTTATCTTTGCCATATCAAAATCCTCTATTTAGGAGGGATCAAAATACCTCATGAAGAAAAACCATATTCTTCACTTGTGCAAAGATGCAATCAAGAAATAGATAAGTTTGGCACATGTGATACGATGCATAATGGTGGGGCCCGATAAAGTCGGACAGTCAGAAGTTAAGGAGACGTGGTAATCAGAACTCAAGAAGATATGTCAGTCGGAAGTTTAGAAGACGTGACAGTCAAAAATCAAAGGGGTGTGACAGTCAGAAGTCAAGAGGGCGTGACAGTCAGAAATCAAGAGGACGTGACAGTCGGCAGTTAGGGAAAGAAGAAGTAGGACTGTGGGACGACGTCAACAGCATGGTTCCCGGTCGGGTTCTCACAGACCAAAACCCTAGACCTGAGACACCCTGGTCTAAGGCATGGGGGGCGGTCGGGGTAATATCTGCCTTGGATATGACTGGTCAGGTTCTCACGGTTCGGTTATATCCAGACCTGGTTCTCTCAGTAAGCTAACTCCCGGTCAGCCAACTCCCGATTAACTCTTGGACGATCTCACCACAGCTCTCGACCTCTCAAGATTTAGGCTAGGTATTATACCCGACAGATCAGCCTGAGTTGCCCTATTCATACCCGGTCAAGCCAGAAGGTCGGGACAAAAGGTGCTACACGACAAGGTTAGGGAATCGTGATCACCTGTCAGAGAATAACTGCTGAGTGTCAGGGAATATTCCAACGGTCTACGATCATGTGCAAATGGAACCTTCCTTCAGTCTACAGGAGAATGCCACGTGTCCTTCATCACCTGACAAGTCCTGACACCCGACAATTCTTTGACATCGGTTAGCCTCCAAAGGTACGCACTGTCATATAAAAAGGGAGGTTCTCTCCCTTACGTATGTATGCTCTCTTACACATTCGCACTTGTCTTCTACTTTTCTTTCTCCTTCATACACTATTTTTCTAGGGGAAAAGTACCTTACTTGAGAGTTGGAGGATCTGCACTGAGGACTTTTTCCCTTATTTCTGATCTCTAACGTCCCGTGTGCTTGTCCGAGTGTGCTTGTCGTTCGTCAGCGCTACGTGAGGGTTCGTTCTCGTGGATGCATACTAGAAGGGTGTCTCAATCGCCTCTCCATCAACACTAGCAACAACTCATCCGGCTTTCGTCTGACTCAGATTCCGAACATGATCAACATGATTCCCCATAGTATGAATTTTCTTCTAGTTATGATGAATGATGCCTGTCTTACTTGTAGTCAGTGCTTAAATCAGTAAGTTTGTTTTGCCTGTAGTTTCATTTAGGTCATCTCTTAGGTATATCCGAGCAAGAAACAATACTAGACTAAAATAAATTTTTAACACGGGTAAGAATTATAGTTGAACATCATTTCAAGAAAAATAGGTAACCACAGAGTCATCTTTTTTACATTGCAGTTGAAAAGTGGTGACAATGTGGTGATATCATCTTGCAGGAGTATATCTTCCAGCATGTGATATCACCTTAGAATAATTTACAGCACAGAAAAGTGATTCACGAAGCTAGCCTACACATAACATATTCACCCAAGTATTTACAGTTAATTTTCATTGACCATCTTTAACCTCAATTATTTTAAGGCCTGAACTTCTATGAAGAATCATATCCGCATCGGTGCTTTAAAAACCAAATGCCACTGACAAACATCTAGGTAACATATACAACTTTGCACTCAACCATATCAGTCTAGTAATTAGTTAATAAATATGAACAAAAAACATGTAAGTTTTTCAAAATGTCTTCGTCATGCAACATGTGGTAATCATCACCTGTAGTTGGACTGTGAAGACCCGTAGAACAAATTCAACTCAAGGCAGTATAGATATCATAATTAATCTAGCAAAGATCTCAAAGACAGATGGAAGAAGTATAAAGCAAAAGTAATATTATAGTTATTGGATTACACTTAAAGTGTACAAAGACATACCCAGACAACTGGACATAAGAACTCATCCAGATAAGTTATTCAAATTCAGAATACTGCAAAAACCATGAAATACTTACATGGTTCTACATGCTTGCCTTATCTTTAAGCATGGAGACTGCTGCTTTATCAGTAAACCAAGTGAATTCACCATCTTCAAGGGAAGCCATCTCCACAGGAAGCAAATCAGATGACCTTTTCTCACTCCCTAGAGCTTTCGAAACAGCATGAACTTCCCCAGCTCCAGTGACCACCATTGCAACATATGCAGATGATTTAATCACAGGCATCGTGAATGTAATTCTTTCTGGTGGTGGCTTTGGAGAATCCTTTATGAAGGTCACCCACTTCTCTCGTTCATTGAGGAGAGGGTGGCCAGGAAAAAGAGAAGCAATGTGGCCATCTGGTCCCATTCCCAACAACATGAGATCAAACACAGGGTATCCTGTCACAGATGATAATGGCAGCAACCCTACATTCACCAAATGCTTCAACACAGTCTCATAGTCTTTGGCAGCACCCTCCGCTGATAACGTGTCATTGATTGCATAAACTTGATTTGAGGGAATAGCAACCTATCAATAAGCAACTAAAAGTGAGTAGCTACAATATTATGATATCAAAGAATGCGTACTTGCTTTTAATAACATGGCTAATGAAACACACTATCATTTAAAACATTTCATCTATCATCAAAAAGGAAGTTGAACACACTATCATTTAAAACATTTCCACTATCATCAAAAAGGAAGTTGTAAACGCAGAACAAACAAATTGCATATATTCTGCAATTTTTAAAAGCCACGATATATGGATTAATATATAAAAGCATTCTAACTAGCTTCTGTCTGTCGGTCAGTTCAATACTGAATGGCATTCCTATATCAACAAATTGAACCTACTGAAGCCGTGATTTTATCTTTCTGAAATCATAGATGGACTCATCTATTTCATCGCCAGCAATTCAAGCTACTAGTTCATATACAATTAAAAGAACTAGGGAAGTGATCATGAGTGATTATAATCATGTAGCATAGCAGAATTCACTGAAATCCAATTTTCTTGGTCATTTACGACCTTGGACAGAAATCCATCAAATGCCAACTTGTAGTTACTGTCCTTGTGATCCTTAGGCACCACTCGCTCATCCACCCAGAAGACGTGCCATTTAGCCCAATCCACAGACTCCAAATACGGCGGTTCCGTCAATTTCCTGAAAAAAAAAAGTTTTTTTTTTTTTTTTCACATTTTCCATTGTGGAAAACCGCCACGACCGTAAAACAACATGCCAACAGAGAGATTGAACCCCGTACCTTAGGGTTTCAATGAGGGTTCCACCGGAGAGAACAGTAGTGAAGGCCCTTTTCTCGCGTACGAACTTCTCCGACAACTCCGCCGTGTACTTGGCCAGGGAGACGGAGACTTCCTCCTCGCTATCGAACACCCGCAAAGCCTGCTTCCGGATCTCGGAGGTCGCCTCGGCAGCAGCCATAGCACAATGAGTAGCCTGCGACCAGCGATGTCTTTCGAGAACCGACGGCGCAGCGGCGGCGACGGCGGCGTCGAGGTCGATATATAGTCGCTGGGGCACTCATTTCCTTTTCTCAATCGTGCCGATCCGTTGTTGACCGTTGATAATACAAGGAACGGTGAAGAAAGAACTTCTAAGATAAAATACAATGTGAGCTGATTCACGAATCCACTCATTGATTCCCTGTGTCGGCCACTACACGGAATACGATATCAGTGCAACCAAGCATTTCCTGTCTCGTCCGAGTCAAGGAACAGGATTTTCCACCATTCATTGTCCGAAAATAGCACAATTCTCATGTCTCCAAAGATATCATGACGTCACTGTTCCACAATCCGGTGTCTCTGCTGTCGTTCTGTTTAAGCACGAGGTAGAATGTTTTTTGTATTTATAAGGTACTTGATTGTTATTTATTATTTTAAAAAAGTTATATAGAAAGGAAAGAATATTGTTCTTGTGGTGATGAGTAAGAAAAAAAAGGTGAAGGAGATACTTGAAAAGGAGATAAGGATTGATTCCTACCCAATGAGTTTTAGGGGAATTGATTGGAGGTTCACAACATTTTATATGAGAAATTATTTTATATTTTTATTTAGATTTAAAGTTTTATATTTAGTGACTTGGGTTGTTATTGATAGGGATGTAAATGATTCAAATCAAGTCAAATTTAGTTAATAATATTATTGTCTTTATAATTTAGAGCTCAATTAAATATAAGTTTTATAATTCATCGAAGTGTTGTTTTGCGTTAGAGTTCTTGATATTTAGCATGGAACTAAGAAATTTTTATATAGGTTAATTGTTATATATATTTGATCCTGTCTGAGAGTCGAGGTAATGGATGTTCGAGACGTGGTGCTTCTGATGACTTGTAGTGGACTCCCGTCAATGAAGCCTGCAACTACAACAACGTCAGTGCTGAACCGAGGAGGGGTTCCCAGACGATAACTCTCCGACGCTCAAGTCAAACACTGCAATGTAGCAGAAACGAGGAAGCAAAATGGCAGAGTAACTGTGGCTACAATAGAGATTATGCATGCCTCCGTCAAAGCTTGGGGGTATTTATATAGGACTCCCTGGGAGCAAGTGCACACTCTCCGATGTGTGCATGCTCCTCAAAGCATACCCTGAAGAGGCGTGTCAGAAAAGTGTCTCTGACACCATACCTTAACAACCCGAGCATATCTCTGACAAGACAGCGGAAGCTTTCATCGTACGATCTTCTGCCTGACCATGCCGCCAAGCATGCCGTTTGTCGGCAACACAAGTTCCCAGAAGGATATCCTCTGATCCTCCTTTTGTCTGTTACAGGCCGAGCGGAAGAGCCGCTCAGCCATCTATCGGTCGTCTGGGCGATCTTGTCCTCGGGCCGAGCGAAATGGCCGTTCGGCCAGCATCCGCTGTCCAGGCTTCGCTGTTATGAAGAACGGAGTTGTGTCTGACTGTAGTCTACTCGGTCGTCATTGCTTTACCGGTGTGAGTCCGAGCAGGCTTGCCGCTCGGCACATACCCTGTCTGTCTGAGCGTTGGAAGCTCGGTACCTGACCGAGCTGTGCTAACGTTTGCTTCATGTAGGCTCGGGGGTTGTTTCTCCCGGTTGGAAAAGGGGGTTGCCCGATCCGACGATAATACCGGGATGTTGACCAGCTTGACTTTGACCTCCACCCTGTCATTGACCACCCTGCTAACCGGGGCCCCTCCTTATCATTGGATCACATACCTCCCCCTTAAGTCTAGTCGAAGGAGGCTGCAAGTCCGATTGACTGGACGAGCTAGTCTGAAGATCGGTTGGTCGATCGACCGTGACACTGGTTGGAACTCCGACCGATCTGCCCGAGGGTATCGAACGGCTCCTTGAGGCCGATCGATACTTCACCACTCGCACTTGGAGAAGTTTGCAGTTTCTATCCTTGGCTGTGAGCGGTCAACACTGACATCATCAGAATCCCTTCGGAATTCGTGCAAATCATCTCCATTAAAGCCGAGCACGCGCCCACACATGTTAATGACATTCATTAAATGTTGGCCTATAGGCGTGTGCCACGTGTCACTGCCACCGTCATCGCACACCCGAAGTGATAAACGTTGATGTGATGCTTGGCAGTTTGAATTCAATGGCTGGATCTGCGCTCCAGCTTCCATGACCTGGATCAGACAACCCCGGTCGGCCGAGCTCAAGCTTTATAAAGCCGCGATGTTGGCGTCTTTCTCCTACATTTTTTGCAAAGGCTGTCGGTGTTCCTCTGCGTGACCAGTGCTCCGACGATCTTTGCTCCTGTTTCCGGCGACCTTTTCTTCTCTTGTAAGCTCTCCAGTTCCTTTCTGTTCTTTAATCTTTTCGTTACTTAGTTGTTTTCCGTTATCCACTGTGTTCTGTGTCTGCCTTTCTTCTCGTCGAACCTGTCTTCTTGTTTTCCGACAATAGCCAGTTCTTCGCAGCCGTTAGACCCCTCGCCTGGGCTCTGGTATTCTACCATGGAGACCAGGTTCGATGCAGACGATGCTGAAAGCCTTAGAAACGCCTTTAGAATCCCTTATGACCATGAGGTCATTCTGGCGTCTTCATCCGATCGACCACATTTTCCGTCGACCGACACCATCTGCTTGTTCCGAGACTAGTGTGTGACCAGTCTTCGCTTCCCGATCCACCCTTTCATCCTTGAAGTTTATAATTACTTTTGTGTTCCTCTCCCCCAACTAGTACCCAATTCATTTTGTCTGCTGTGCAGCGTTGTCGTCCTGTTCTGGTTACATGACATCCCTTTAACCCCTCAAGTTTTTCATTATTTTTACTACCCCAAGCAGTCCGAGCTGGGGGCCTATCTCTTTCAGTCTCAGATCGGTTTAGTATTTTTTGATAAGATGTCTACTTCGAATAAACACTAGAAGGAGTATTTCTTCTTCATGCGGCTTCCCAAACGGCCAAGCTTCCAGATCCAATGGCAGGTCGGACTACCACCTCCGCCTGGCCTGAAGAAGTATAAGAGCCGACCGGATTACCTTCACGCCGCGAACATGCTGGCCGGTCAGAAATACGATATCCACAAGCTACTGCACGAGGGCGTCGTGTATATCTTCGGGCTGAGTCCGATTCGCACGAGGCTCCCAAACGACTTAAGTATGAAATTTCTTGGCACTTCTCCTTTGAGTCTAATTGATTTGCTTTTTCTCTCTTGCAGCCAAAACCATGATGTGAGCGTGCATGGACGACCTGATGAAGTTGAAGGATGTCGAGATCGAAGCGGTTGCTGCTAAGGAAATGGCGAGCCTTGGCCTAGCGCCGGTCGGCTCCAACGAAGGCACGCAAGTTAAGAGCGGGGAGACCCCACCGTCGTTCAGAGGACCAGCATCGAAGAAGTTACTGTGCCGCCCCAACTCTCGAAGCACAACTCACCGTTCAGACTGCGGGTATCGAGCCTTCCGATGAGGGGTTGCCACTCATCAGGCGCAAGAGGTGCTGTACGGAAAACACCTCCTGATCCGCCACCTCGGCCGTGGGTGTCCCAACAGCGGAAGCCACCTCGTTCGATCTGACGCCCTCTCTGGTCGGACCGTCGTTGGAGGCCATCGCCGCTCCTCCGAACTAATTTTTGTCGCCGCACCGAACCCTACGTCGACCACTAGTGTCCAGGATTGATCCGACGTCAGCCGCCGCTCCGGGTTCGGTTGTTTCCTCCTCGTCAAACCCGAGCGGCAGGCGATCGGTGACAGCGACTATCAACCTTCCAACGAAGGACTATCTTGAGCAATGTGCCCGTCCGACCATCCCCGAACACAAGATCCTAATCCGTGGGCCTCTTGCCGGTGTTTAGGAGGAGGCGAGGGCCCGAGCGGCCGCTATGTCTCCCCGAAAATGATTATTTGAAATCAGAAAATGAGGTTTTAAAATTAGAAATTAAAAAATTGAAAACTGATGCATGTTTTAAAAATAATTTTCCAAAATCAAAACTTAAAATTTATGGAAAATTAAATTGGTATATAAGGAAGCATCAGGGTCAATTTAGGAAAATTCTTAAGAATTATATACGCCCTAAGTTTTTGACTAATCCTGTAGGAATGAACCTTTATTGGGTTCCAAAATCTGTGTTAAACTAAGCTCTTAAAATTAAAAGCTTTATAGAGAGAAAATTAAACATTTTCCTTATGAAGGTTTTGTCTAAGGAAGTGGTTGTTGCTCCAATAACCAAGAAGGCCTAGTGCCTCGCCACGACATGGAAGCTGAAAAATTGAAACAAAATGTTTAATTAACTTTCTGAAAAAAATATTAAAAGTAAAATTAAAATGCTTTGAAAGTGTACAAACATTTTTTTACTTTCTAAGTTTTGGATTTTTTTTAAATTTCTTTTAACTTAGAAAATAGATTTTTTACTTAGAAATTTTCTTTAGAACTTGCTTCCCCATTTTTGCTGTTATCAAAGGGGAGAGAAAAGTACAAGTTTAGGGGGAGTTAGGAAAATTAAAAGTTTAAAATTTTCTAAATACTATTGTAATTTTATTTATTGCAAATCTTATGCTTAAAATGCTAGTTTAGTAATTTTTCTTCAAAATTACTTTTTGTGTTTGTTTTACCCTAACTTGAACTTGGGTTGATGCACATCAAAAAGGGGGAGATTGTTGGACCCCGTGGTAGTTTTGAAGTGATCAACCAAGTTAGTTAGGTCATGCGTTTTGTCTGAACCCTGTGTCTGAGTGTGCGGGAACTTAGGAGCGCAGGAAGTCGAGCGGAAGACGCAGCTAGTGAGAAGGACGGCACGGGAAGGGAGCCGACGGGCTCGGTGCGTCTGAAGGACGAGAGAGTTGTGGAAGAGTACTCCGGTGGAGCGAGAAGAACGTGCGCGACGTTCGAGGGATGAGAAGCCGGACGGAAGACTGCTAGAGGAGAAGGCCGGGAATTGAGTTCGGGTGAGCCCTATTCCGGTAGGTCGCAATCACCCAAGGAGCCGAACCGGAGCAAGTCAATTGGAAGCTGACTTGTCAACGGTTCGGTCGACCGAACCCTTCATTAACCGAAGCCAGCCGTTGGTGACACGTCAGTAACACATCTGCCAGCGGTGAAGTGATCGGTCGACCGAACCTCATGATCGGTCGACCGAACCCAAGTTTATCCAGAGACTGAGTCGAGCATTTTCATCGGGCCAGCGCAGAGGAAGACCGTTGGCCGATCGGTCGACCGAACACAAGAATCGGTCGACCGAACCTAAGCTCGATCCACAGAGACTGCACCTGGACGGAAAGCTGGGCAGGTACAGCAGGTTCGGTCGACCGAACCTGGGGATCGGTCGACCGATCCCTCTCGAGTTAAACCTGATCCCGAAGGATCAGGTGATCTGATAAGCTCGAGAACCCCTATATAAAGAGGGTCTCGGGCAGCTTTAGTGAACAACGATCACGAGCGAAACTCAACTCTTGTAATCTCATTCTCTTAGCAACTACGGTGCTGTCAAAGTGTAAAAGGCTTCTCCGCCTTCAAAGAAGGAGTTTCTTACTGCGCCCTCCATCACCCTGGATTAACAACCCTCTTGTTTGTAACCAGGTTAAAATTCTGTCTTCAGTTCTCTTTCTATTTAGTGTTGCTTTATTTAGAGTTGAAAAGCTTTGAGGAGGGTTATTTTTATTTGCAGGCAATTCACCCCCTTCTTGCCGGTCCCCACTGCACCTACAAGTGGTATCAGAGCCCAACAACCTCAGAAGGACTAACCGCCATCTGAAGCACAAAGATCATAACAATGGCCGGTACGAACATTCATCCTCCAACGTTCGACTGAGATTTCACTACATGGAAGCGAAAAATGGAGGTATTCTTTAAAACTGAATTTGATATACTTTTAATAATGAAATATGGATATGCAGCGCCGAAAGATAAAGAAGAAAACACATGGAGCAAGAAGGAACAAGCCGACTTTGTCGCCAACGAAAAGCTGAGTTCCACCTGCTCAGCGTTCTGCCACCTCAGGAGGTAAATCGGATCGGAAGCTACGACTCCGCGAAAGATCTCTGGGAAAAATTCCTGGAGCTTCACGAAGGTACTTCTGAAGCGAAGCTAGCAAGGCACGACATCCTCCGGACCCAGTTGACGAACCTCCGGATGAACCAAGGCGAAAAGGTAGCGCAACTCCAAGCAAGGATCAAAGAGCTGATCATGCAACTAACCAACCTTGGAGAAGAAGTAACGAACCGGGACTCGATCCGGTACGCGTTCAACGCCTTCCCAAGAACTCCCGAGTGGGCCTCCTTAGTAGCTGCATAGTTCATCTCTAAGGACTTTGAGGTAAGTACTCTAGAACATCTGTTTTCTACTTTTGAATTTCACGAATCTCGAGTTGCAGAGCCCAATGGAGTAGAAAAGATTAGTCAGAACATCGCTTTGAAGGCAAGAACAAACGATTCTGACTCCGAAGCCTCGATCGACGGATCGGAAGTGACACTATTGGTAAGACGCTTCAATAAATTTTTTAAGTCTAATAAATTTAGATCGTAGACAAAGAGGCATCAGGAAAAGAAAAGGGTGGTTCGTTGCAACAATTGCAACGAAGAAGAACATATCAAAGATGACTGCCCAAAACTGAAAAGCAAAAGTAAAGAAAAGAGTAAGAAGCTAGCTCGACCCAAATACAACCTAAAAGCCACGTGGGATGATTCATCATCCTCCGAATCCGAAGTCGAAGAATTCTCGGGACTAGCACTGATGGCCAACCATCAGCTAGAAGAAATGTCTAGCTCAAAAATGAGCATAGATGAAGGGGGAGGAACAACAAAAGAAGAAGAAAGCTGTGATGAAGGGAGAGCATCGCAAGATGAGGTAAGTAAGGTACGTGCCCTAAACCCTAAACAGTCTTTTCGTTTTATTAAAGCTCTTTATAAAGAATTAGATAAAGTAGAAAAGGAAAATGAATATTTGAAATCAGAAAATGAGGTTTTAAAATTAGAAATTAAAAAATTGAAAACTGATGCATGTTTTAAAAATAATTTTCCAAAATCAAAACTTAAAATTTATGAAAATTTAAATTGGTATATTAGGAAGCATCAGGGTCAATTTAGGAAAATTCCTAAGAATTATATACCCCCTATGTTTTTGACTAATTCTGTAGGAAGGAACCTTTATTGGGTTCCAAAACCTGGGGATCGGTCGACCGATCCCCCTCGAGTCAAACCTGATCCCGAAGGATCAGGTGATCTGATAAGCTCGAGAACCCCTATATAAAGAGGGTCTCGGGCAGCTTTAGTGAACAACGATCACGAGCGAAACTCAACTCTTGTAATCTCATTCTCTTAGCAACTACGGTGCTGTCAAAGTGTAAAAAGCTTCTCCGCCTTCAAAGAAGGAGTTTTTTACTGCGCCCTCCATCGCCCTGGATTACAAACCCTCTTGTTTGTAACCAGGTTAAAATTTTGTCTTCAGTTCTCTTTCTATTTAGTGTTGCTTTATTTAGCGTTGAAAAGCTTTGAGGAGGGTTATTTTTATTTGCAGGCAATTCAACCCCCTCTTGCCGGTCCCCACTGCACCTACAAGTGGTATCAGAGCCCAACAGCCTCAGAAGGACTAACCGCCATCTGAAGCACAAAGATCATAACAATGGCCGGCGCGAACATTCATCCTCCAAAGTTCGACGGAGATTTCGCTACATGGAAGCGAAAAATGGAGGTATTCTTTAAAACTGAATTTGATATACTTTTAATAATGAAATATGGCAGCGCCGAAAGATAAAGAAGAAAACACGTGGAGCAAGAAGGAACAAGCCGACTTTGTCGCCAACGGAAAGGCTGAGTTCCACCTGCTCAGCGTTCTGCCACCGCAGGAGGTAAATCGGATCGGAAGCTACGACTTCGCGAAAGATCTCTGGGAAAAATTCCTGGAGCTTCACGAAGGTACTTCCGAAGCGAAGCTAGCAAGGCGCGACATCCTCCGGACCCAGTTGACGAACCTCCGGATGAACCAAGGCGAAAAGGTAGCGCAACTCCAAGCAAGGAACAAAGAGCTGATATCGCAACTAACCAACCTTGGAGAAGAAGTAACGAACCGGGACTCGATCCGGTACGCGTTCAACGCCTTCCCGAGAACTCCCGAGTGGGCCTCCTTAGTAGATGCATAGTTCATCTCTAAGGACTTTGAGGTAAGTACTCTAGAACATCTGTTTTCTACTTTTGAACTTCACGAATCTCGAGTTGCAGAGCCCAATGGAGTAGAAAAGATTAGTCAGAACATCGCTTTGAAGGCAAGAACAAACGATTCTGACTCCGAAGCCTCGATCAACGGATCGGAAGCGGCACTATTGGTAAGACGCTTCAATAAATTTTTTTAAGTCTAATAAATTTAGATCGCAGACAAAGAGGCATCAGCAAAAGAAAAGGGTGGTTCGTTGCAACAATTGCAACGAAGAAGAACATATCAAAGATGACTGCCCAAAACTGAAAAACAAAAGTAAAGAAAAGAGTAAGAAGCTAGCACGACCCAAATACAACCAAAAAGCCACGTGGGATGATTCATCATCCTCCGAATCCGAAGTCGAAGAATTCTCAGGACTAGCACTAATGGCCAACCATCAGCTAGAAGAATCATCTAGCTCAGAAATAAGCATAGATGAAGGGGGAGGAACAACAGAAGAAGAAGAAAGCTGTGATGAAGGGAGAGCATCGCAAGATGAGGTAAGTAAGGTACGTGCCCTAAACCCTAAACAGTCCTTTCGTTTTATTAAAGATCTTTCTAAAGAATTAGATAAAGTAGAAAAGGAAAATTAATATTTGAAATCAGAAAATGAGGTTTTAAAATTAGAAATTAAAAAATTGAAAACTGATGCATGTTTTAAAAATAATTTTCCAAAATCAAAACTTAAAATTTATGGAAAATTAAATTGGTATATAAGGATGCATCAGGGTCAATTTAGGAAAATTCCTAAGAATTATATACCCCCTAAGTTTTTGACTAATCCTGTAGGAAGGAACCTTTATTGGGTTCCAAAATCTGTGCTAAACTAAGCTCTTAAAATTAAAATCTTTATAGAGAGAAAATTAAACATTTTCCATATGAAGGCTTTGTCTAAGAAAGTGGTTGTTGCTCCAATAACCAAGAAGGCCTAGTGCCTCGCCACGACCTGGAAGCTGAAATATTGAAACAAAATGTTTAATTAACTTTCTGAAAAAAGCATTAAAAGTAGAATTAAAATGCTTTGAAAGTGTACAAACATTTTTTTACTTTTCTAAGTTTTGGATTTTTTTAATTTTTTTTTTAACTTCGAAAATAGATTTTTTACTTAGAATTTTTTTTTTAGATTTTGCTTCCCCATTTTTCCTGTGATCAAAGGGGGAGAGAAAAGTACAAGTTTAGGGGGAGTTAGAAAAATTAAAAGTTTAAATTTTTCAAAATACTGTTGTAATTTTATTTATTGCAAATCTTATGCTTAAAATGCTAGTTTAGTAATTTTTCTTCAAAATTACTTTGTGTGTGTTTTACCCTAACTTGAACTTGAGGTTGATGTACATCAAAAAGGGAGAGATTGTTGGATCCCGTGGTAGTTTTGATGTGATCAACCAAGTTAGTTAGGTCCTGCGTCTTGTCTGAACCCTGTGTCTGAGTGTGCAGGAACTTTAGAGCGTAAGAAGTCGAGCGGAAGACGCAGCTAGCGAGAAGGACGGCACGAGAAGGGAGCCGAAGGGCTCGGTGCGTCCAAAGGACGAGAGAGCTGCGGAAGAGTACTCCGGTTGAGCGAGAAGAACGTGCGCGGCGTTCGAGGCACAAGAAGCCGGATGGAAGACTGCTCGAGGAGAAGGCCGGGAATTCGGTTCGGGTGAGCCCTATTCCGGTAGGCCGCAATCACCCAAGGAGCCGAACCGGAGCAAGTTAATTGAAAATTGACTTGTCAACGGTTCGGTCGACCGAACCTATTGATTGGTCGACCGAACCCTTCATTAATCAAAGCCAGCCATTGGTGACACGTCAGTAACACATCTGCCAGCGGTAAAGTGATCGGTCGATCGAACCTCATGATCGGTCGACAGAACCCAAGTTTATCCAGAGACTAAGTCGAGCATTTTCATCGGGCCAGCGCAGAGGAAGACCGTTGGCCGATCGGTCGACCGAACATAAGGATCGGTCGATCGAACATAAGGATCGGTCGATCGAACATAAGGATCGGTCGACCGAACCTGAGCTCGATCCACAGAGACTACACCTGGACGGAAAGCTAGGCAGGTACAGCAGGTTCGGTCGACTGAACCTGGGGATCGGTCGACCAATCCCTCTCGAGTCAAACCTGATCCCGTAGGATCAGGTGATCTGATAAGCTCGAGAACCCCTATATAAAGAGGGTCTCGGGCAGCTTTAGTGAACAACGATCACGAGCGAAACTCAACTCTTGTAACCTCATTCTCTTAGCAACTACGGTGCTGTTAAAGGAAAAAAGGCTTCTCCGCCTTCAAAGAAGGAGTTTCTTACTGCGCTTTCTATCGCCCTGGATTAACAACCCTCTTGTTTGTAACCAGGTTAAAATTCTGTCTTCAATTCTCTTTCTATTTAGTGTTGCTTTATTTAGAGTTAAAAAGCTTTGAAGAGGGTTATTTTTATTTGCAGGCAATTCACCCCCCTCTTGCCGGTCCCCACTGCACCTACAAGTGGTATCAGAGCCCAACAGCCTCAGAAGGACTAACCGCCATTTGAAGCACAAATATCAGAATAATGGCCGGCGTGAACATTCATCCCCCAAAGTTCGACGGAGATTTCGCTACATGGAAGCGAAAAATGAAGGTATTCTTTAAAACTGAATTTGATATACTTTTAATAATGAAATATGGATATGCAGCGCCGAAAGATAAAGAAGAAAACACGTGGAGCAAGAAGGAACAAGCCGACTTTGTCGCCAACGGAAAGGCTGAGTTCCACCTGCTCAGCGTTCTGCCACCTCAGGAGGTAAATCGGATCGGAAGCTACGACTCCGCGAAAGATCTCTGGGAAAAATTCTTGGAGCTTCACGAAGGTACTTCCGAAGCGAAGCTAGCAAGGCGCGACATCCTCCGGACCCAGTTGACGAACCTCTGGATGAACCAAGGCGAAAAGGTAGCGCAACTCCAAGCAAAGATCAAAGAGCTGATCACGCAACTAACCAACCTTGGAGAAGAAGTAATGAACTGGGACTCGATCCGGTACGCGCTCAACGCCTTCCAAAGAACTCCCGAGTGGGCCTCCTTAGTAGATGCGTACTACATCTCTAAGGACTTCGAGGTAAGTACTCTAGAACATTTATTTTCTACTTTTGAACTTCACGAATCTCGAGTTGCAGAGCCCAATGGAGTAGAAAAGATTAGTCAGAACATCACTTTGAAGGCAAGAACAAACGATTCTGACTCCGAAGCCTCGATCGACGGATCGGAAGCGACACTATTGGTAAGACGCTTCAATAAATTTTTTAAGTCTAATAAATTTAGATCGCAGACAAAGAGGCATCAGCAAAAGAAAAGGGTGGTTCGTTGCAACAATTGCAACGAAGAAGAACATATCAAAGATGACTGCCCAAAACTGAAAAGCAAAAGTAAAGAAAAGAGTAAGAAGCTAGCTCGACCCAAATACAACCTAAAAGCCACGTGGGATGATTCATCATCCTCCGAATCCGAAGTCGAAGAATTCTCAGGACTAGCACTAATGGCCAACCATCAGCTAGAAGAAACGTCTAGCTCAGAAATGAGCATAGATGAGGGGGGGGGGGAACAACAGAAGAAGAAGAAAGCTGTGATAAAGGGAGAGCATCGCAAGATGAGGTAAGTAAGGTACGTGCCCTAAACCCTAAACAGTCCTTTCGTTTTATTAAAGCTCTTTCTAAAGAATTAAATAAAGTAGAAAAGGAAAATGAATATTTGAAATCAGAAAATGAGGTTTCAAAATTAGAAATTAAAAAATTGAAAACTGATGCATGTTTTAAAAATAATTTTCCAAAATCAAAACTTAAAATTTATGGAAAATTAAATTGGTATATAAGGATGCATCAGGGTCAATTTAGGAAAATTCCTAAGAATTATATACCCCCTAAGTTTTTGACTAATCCTGTAAGAAGGAACCTTTATTGGATTCCAAAATCTGTACTAAACTAAGCTCTTAAAATTAAAATCTTTATAGAGAGAAAATTAAACATTTTCCTTATGAAGGCTTTGTCTAAGGAAGTGATTATTGCTCCAATAACCAAGAAGGCCTAGTGCCTCGCCACGACCTGGAAGCTGAAATATTGAAACAAAATGTTTAATTAACTTTCTAAAAAAAGCATTAAAAGTAGAATTAAAATGCTTTGAAAGTGTACAAACATTTTTTTTACTTTTCTATGTTTTGGATTTTTTTTAATCATTTTTTAACTTAGAAAATAGATTTTTTACTTAGAAATTTTTTTTAGAACTTGCTTACCCGTTTTTGCTGTGATCAAAGGGGGAGAGAAAAGTACAAGTTTAGGGGGAGTTAGGAAAATTAAAAGTTAAAAATTTTTTAAATACTGTTGCAATTTTATTTATTGCAAATCTTATGCTTAAAATGCTAGTTTAGTAATTTTTCTTCAAAATTACTTTGTGTCTGTTTTACCCTAACTTGAACTTGAGGTTGATGCACATCAAAAAGGGAGAGATTGTTGGATCCCGTGGTAGTTTTAATGTGATCAACCAAGTTAGTTAGGTCGACCGAACCTATTGATCGGTCGACCGAACCCTTCATTAATCGAAGCCAGCCGTTGGTGACACGTCAGTAACACATCTCCCAGCGGTAAAGTGATCGGTCGATCGAACCTCATGATCGGTCGACCGAACACAAGTTTATCCAGAGACTGAGTCGAGCGTTTTCATCGGGCCAGCGCAGAGGAAGACCGTTGGCTGATCGGTCGACCGAACATAAGGATCGGTCGACCGAACATAAGGATCGGTCGACCGAACATAAGGATCGATCGACCGAACCTGAGCTCGATCCACAGAGACTGCACCTGGACGGAAATCTGGGCAAGTACAGCAGGTTCGGTCGACCGAACCTGGGGATCGGTCGACCGATCCCTCTCGAGTCAAACCTGATCCCGAAGGATCAGGTGATCTGATAAGCTCGAGAACCCAAATATAAAGAGGGTCTCGGGCAACTTTAGTGAACAACGATCACGAGCGAAACTCAACTCTTGTAATCTCATTCTCTTAGCAACTACGGTGCTGTCAAAGTGTAAAAGGCTTCTCCGCCTTCAAAGAAGGAATTTCTTACTGCGCCCTCCATCGCCCTGGATTAACAACCCTCTTGTTTGTAACCAGGTTAAAATTCTGTCTTCAGTTCTCTTTCTATTTAGTGTTGCTTTATTTAGAGTTGAAAAGCTTTGAGGAGGGTTATTTTTATTTGCAGGTAATTCACCCCCCTCTTGCCGGTCCCCACTGCACCTACAAGTGGTATCAGAGCCCAACAGCCTCAGAAGGACTAACCGCCATCTGAAGCACACAGATCATAACAATGGCCGGCGCGAACATTCATCCTCCAAAGTTCAACGGAGATTTCACTACATGGAAGCGAAAAATGGAGGTATTTTTTAAAACTGAATTTGATATACTTTTAATAATGAAATATGGATATGCAGCGCCGAAAGATAAAGAAGAAAACGCGTGGAGCAAGAAGGAACAAGCCGACTTTGTCACCAACGGAAAGGCTGAGTTCCACCTGCTCAGCGTTCTGCCACCTCAGGAGGTAAATCGGACCAGAAGCTACGACTCCGCGAAAAATCTCTGGGAAAAATTCCTGGAGCTTCACGAAGGTACTTCCGAAGCGAAGCTAGCAAGGCGCGACATCCTCCGGACCCAGTTGACGAACCTCAGGATGAACTAAGGCGAAAAGATAGCGCAACTCCAAGCAAGGATCAAAGAGCTGATAACGCAACTAACCAACCTTGGAGAAGAAGTAACGAACCGGGACTCGATCCGGTACGCGCTCAACGCCTTCCCGAGAACTCCCGAGTGGGTCTCCTTAGTAGATGCGTACTACATCTCTAAGGACTTCGAGTTAAGTACTCTAGAACATTTGTTTTCTACTTTTGATCTTCACGAATCTCGAGTTGCAGAGCCCAATGGAGTAGAAAAGATTAGTCAGAACATCGCTTTGAAGGCAAGAACAAATGATTCTGACTCCGAAGCCTCGATCGACGGATCGGAAGCGACACTATTGGTAAGACGCTTCAATAAATTTTTTAAGTCTAATAAATTTAGATCGAAAACAAAGAGGAATCAGCAAAAGAAAAGGGTGGTTCGTTGCTGCAATTGCAACGAAGAAGAACATATCAAAGTTGACTGCCGAAAACTGAAAAGAAAAAGTAAAGAAAAGAGTAAGAAGCTAGCTCGACCCAAATACAACCTAAAAGCCACGTGGGATGATTCATCATCCTCCGAATCCGAAGTCGAAGAATTCTCGGGACTAGCACTGATGGCCAACCATCAGCTAGAAGAAATGTCTAGCTCAGAAATGAGCATAGATGAAGGGGGAGGAACAACAAAAGAAGAAGAAAGCTGTGATGAAGGGAGAGCATCGCAAGATGAGGTAAGTAAGGTACGTGCCCTAAACCCTAAACAGTCTTTTCGTTTTATTAAAGCTCTTTATAAAGAATTAGATAAAGTAGAAAAGGAAAATGAATATTTGAAATCAGAAAATGAGGTTTTAAAATTAGAAATTAAAAAATTGAAAACTGATGCATGTTTTAAAAATAATTTTCCAAAATCAAAACTTAAAATTTATGAAAATTTAAATTGGTATATAAGGAAGCATCAGGGTCAATTTAGGAAAATTCCTAAGAATTATATACCCCCTATGTTTTTGACTAATTCTGTAGGAAGGAACCTTTATTGGGTTCCAAAATCTGTGCTAAACTAAGCTCTTAAAATTAAAAGCTTTATAGAGAGAAAATTAAACATTTTCCTTATGAAGGCTTGGTCTAGGGAAATGGTTGTTGCTCCAATAACCAAGAAGGCCTAGTGCCTCGCCATGACCTGGAAGCTGAAATATTGAAACAAAATGTTTAATTAACTTTCTGAAAAAGCATTAAAAGTAGAATTAAAATGATTTGAAAGTGTACAAACATTTTTTTACTTTTCTAAGTTTTGGATTTTTTTTAAATTTTTTTTAAATTAGAAAATAGATTTTTTACTTAGAAATATTTTTTAGAACTTGCTTACCCGTTTCTGCTGTGATCAAAGGGGGAGAGAAAAGTACAAGTTTAGGGGGAGTTAGGAAAATTAAAAGTTTAAATTTTTCTAAATACTGTTGCAATTTTATTTATTGCAAATCTTATGCTTAAAATGCTAGTTTAGTAATTTTTCTTCAAAATTACTTTTTGTGTCTGTTTTACCTTAACTTGAACTTGGGTTGATGCACATCAAAAAGGGGGAGATTGTTGGACCCCGTGGTAGTTTTGATGTAATCAACCAAGTTAGTTAGGTCCTGCGTTTTGTCTGAACCCTGTGTCTGAGTGTGCAGGAACTTAGGAGCGCAGGAAGTCGAGCGGAAGACGCAGCTAGCGAGAAGGATGACACGGGAAGGGAGCCGACGGGCTCGGTGCGTCCGAAGGACGAGAGAGCTGCGGAAGAGTACTCTGGTGGAGCGAGAAGAACGTGCGCAGCGTTGGAGGGACGAGAAGCTGGACGGAAGACTGCTCGAGGAGAAGGTCGGGAATTGGGTTCGGGTGAGCCCTATTCCGGTAGGCCGCAATCACCCAAGGAGCCGAACCGGAGCAAGTCAATTGGAAGTTGACTTGTCAACGGTTCGGTCGACCGAACCTATTGATCGGTCGACCGAACCCTTCATTAACCGAAGCCAGCCGTTGGTGACACGTCAGTAACACATCTGCCAGCGGTGAAGTGATTGGTCGACCGAACCTCATGATCGGTCGACAGAATCCAAGTTTATCCAGAGACTGATTCGAGTGTTTTTATCGGGCCAACGCAGAGGAAGACCGTTGGCTGATCGGTCGACCGAACACAAGGATCGGTCGACCGAACCTGAGCTCGATCCACAGAGACTGCACCTGGACGGAAAGCTGGGCAGGTACAGCAGGTTCGGTCGACTGAACCTGGGGATCGGTCGACCGATCCCTCTCGAGTCAAACCTGATCCCGAAGGATCAGGTGATCTGATAAGCTCGAGAACCCCTATATAAAGAGGGTCTCGGGCAGCTTTAATGAACAACGATCACGAGCGAAACTCAACTCTTGTAATCTCATTCTCTTAGCAACTACTGTGCAGCCAAAGTGTAAAAAGCTTCTCCGCCTTCAAAGAAGGAGTTTCTTACTGCGCTTTCCATCGCCCTGGATTAACAACCCTCTTGGTTGTAAACAGGTTAAAATTCTGTCTTCAGTTTTCTTTCTATTTAGTGTTGCTTTATTTAGAGTTGAAAAGCTTTGAGGAGGGTTATTTTTATTTGCAGGCAATTCACCCCCTCTTGCCGGTCCCCGCTGCACCTACATGACAGTATTTTATAATAAAACAACTAGAAAGTGTCCTTAACTGTCTAACTATTAGTTACTTACTGACTATCAAAAGATAGTAGTTTTCACTTAGTTAGTCAGGTTAAGTTAATTTATTCAGTTAGTGTTTGACTAAGCTGAAAAACTTAACTTGATTTCTATTAGTTTGGTTTTTAACGCCCAAATTTATATTGATGCACTGATATAAGCATCTTAAGTCTAGGCAATCTGCCTATGCATCTCACCCCTTTCCAAGTTTAGCAATACATAAACAAGATAGCCCTAATGTGTTGGTGAGATGCTCAAGTCCTAGGTCTATAGGAGAATGCATTCTCAGGATTTGATCTATACTAAGGCTAAAACTAATTTTAAAAATTCTAAAAATAGGGAATTTTGAGAAAAAAAATTTTACCTTAGAATTTTAAAGAAAATTTTGAAAATAATTTTGCAATTAAGAATCCTAGTCTATTTAAACACACTACTAATTTCTCAAATAGACTAAAAAACTATCTATAAATAGCAAGTCAAATATATACAATGCATAGTAATGGATGTGATATGATCAAGTCTGATCATCATCAGCTAGAGGTGGAGGTAGCGGTTGCTCGGGTGTGCGCAGAGTCTGAAGAATCTTAGCTAATCTGGTGATCATGTCATCTCGAAGAGAAGTGAATCCGGAGGTCATCTCCCCTCGGAGTGCGTTGAAACCATCTAAGACTGATTGTCGTATCTGCGCGGAAGACTCCTTGAGACGAGCGAGTTGATCCTCGATGGATAGTGAGGTCAAGGGCTAGGTCAAAGTCGAGGGTTGTGCCGGAGTGGGAGGATATCCAAGAAGCTCCTTGGTCATAAACTCTGGCCACTCCTCTCCCTCGGCTGAAACAAAAAATGAAAACTTGGCCTCGACTGGAGCAGCTAGATGTGGCCCGCCTCTCCATGCTAGGATCCCCTGAGCGGTAATGTCTATATGTACTAACTCTAGCTGATGTTGATCGATCTCATCATATGCACTAAGGGAAGTGACCCTCCCCTAGGTCGTGTCGATCTCTAAGATCGAAAAGATATATGTCAAAATATGACAATAAGGTATGTGGACCTCAAGTCTAGTGACAAGGTCGGATGCATGAATAACATTATGGAACATATGTAATGCAATGTCTATATCTAGATGCTGACATAGGGCATACAAAAAGAAAGAGTGTGAAGGACGCATCGTTGCAACGTTACGAGATGTGATCGGCAAAATGCAAGTAGTCAGGACTCGATACAGGATATAGTCCTGGACCCTAAGAGAGAGTGACTTAAAGTTAGTCACTACATGGTCTCTCCTCCCCAAAAAAAATATATATAGATGGTATATAATGTAATATGGGAGTATGGCTCGGCAAATGGCAGATCCCTACTAGGGTAATACAAAAATGGACATGTAGGTAGGAGAAAACTGAAAATCCTTTCATCAACTCTGGTGGAGTAAGTATGGTCATCTATTTTTTCTAAGTTATTATAAAATTAAGCACACAAATCGTGATTTACCGCATGACTACAGTAAACCAGCTTGTCTAACTGGTAATGCTCAATCACTTGTGTAATGGGAGTACAATACTAAGTAAAGAAGGGTCTACTCAAATATCTACATTTTAATGGAACATATAAATGCTTAGTAAAATCTATCCTATGCCGCTCAGTAGGAAATCTAGCATCAGTGGATGAGGCATTACTAGGAGTAGGGGGAACATGTCATCTTTTCCTAATTTTATACACGCATATAGGCGTCAATATAAAAAGAATGCATAGAAATTAAAAATTGAAGCAATATAATGCGGTAGGATATATCGAGGAGGCATCTTGAGGTTTTAACGAGGATGAAGATGAGAAATTCGGGCTGGAAGGAGCCTTGGTGCGGCTGAATTCGTGAACAAACGTGAACAGAGAAAGCCTCTGTTCATTGGAAAAATCCGAGTTGAAGACACCTTCTATCTTGATGGAGGGCGCCTTCCATGAGTTATGGAGGGCGCCTTCCATGAGTTATGGAGGGCGCCTTCTATCGGCTGAAGGCGCCTTCCACCGTTTAGGTGAGATTTTTCCCGTCGCTCCTGAGGGCACCTTTGGTCTTTTTTTTTAGTTAGGTTAATTTTTAATTTTAAGATAAAAATTTTGTTAAGTTAATAATTTTTTTTAAGTCAAATTTTTAAGTTAATTTTTTTAAGTTAATTTTTTAAGTTAATTTTTTAGGTTAAATTTTCAAGTTAATTTTTTTTAAGTCAAATTTTTAAGTTAGTTTTTTAAGTTAAGTTTTTAAGTTAATTTTTTTTAAAGTTGAGTTAATTTAAATTTAATTTAAAGTTAATTTTGAATTTAGTTTAATTTAATTTAGTTTAATTTGATTTTAATGTCCCTAGTCATCTCACTCGATCTATGTTTTCAATCAGGGAATCCTATAATTTTGTGAGATGAGTTAAGTTCAATTTAGGGTTTGTTTTAACTTTATGTTAGATTCAGGTTTAACATTGAGTTCAACAAACAGACATTCTTTAGATAAACTTCTGAGCGATGATGAGTCACCTGGACATCATTAGAGTAACCATTCCTTCAAAATTTTCAAATAGTCTCATCCACTGAAATTAGTACAAAACCTTAGTCTAACTAGTTAGGATTCGTAAGGGGGAGTTTCACTAAGCCAAATGCACCATGTTGAAGTCATATCTTCCTAGACATGCATAGACAGAGCTTCTCTAACCTACTATCATCCAAAACTTCACCAGTACCGTAGATCAAGTTAAACTTTTGTCCCTTTTTTAAGCTAATCTTAATTACCCTGTCGGGTATGTTATTTTTGGAGGTGCCACCTAGCTTGGAGCCTCCTCCTAAATTATTGATCTGGATTAAATTTTAGTCCTGAGTTTATGTCGATTACTTTTATAATTGTAATGAACTTGATGTAGTTTGGGTTTGATTTGGTTCTGTAGTTATTTCTATTATTTGATTTTGGTTCAGTTGATTTAGTTTTATGTTTTGGATGATTATTTAATTTTACATGATATATTTTATTTTTAGGTATGTAGTATTGGTTCAATCCTACTTGCATGGTTAGACACGCTTTTGAAACTCAAGCTTTAGTTTGTGTTTTATGTTGGGTTGCTAGTGATATAAATGATTTATTTGTTGAATCTGACTTGTATCCAAGCCCAGATTTATTGTATACTGCTTTTTGATTATTTAATATTAGATCCAAATTTTTAGATCTAATTGTAAAATTTTCTAACAACCCTTTAAGTTTGTTAATTTCAATTTTTAGTGTTGAGTTTTCCTCCTCAAGTTTTACGACTTGATTTGGATTAGATTTTTCAATTTGTTCCTTGAGGTGTTGGTTTTCCTCAAGGAGCATTTTATTTTGATTTTTGTGTTTAGTTAATTTTCTATTTAAGCATGCAATTACTTTAAAAAAAACTTTTTGCTTAAATTAAAATATACCTCATCGGAAACTTCGGAAACAAGTACGGACTCATGGTTTGATTCAGGTTCAGATCTGTCTTCCAATTCATCCTCTGATTCTGATTCGCGGGTCATTAGCGCAAGGTAGCTTCGGTGCTTCTGCTCTTCGGCTTCTGATTCTTCTGAAGATGATTCATCCCACGTTGCTTTGAGTGCCTTCTTTTTGGTTATCTTGGTTTTGTCGTTCTTCAGCTTTGGGCACTCGTTCTTGTAGTGACCCTTCTTGTTGCATCCGAAACAGGCCACATTCTTTGATTCGATAGTGAAGTTCTTCTTTCTCCTAGTGAATATTTTTCTTACCAAGTTCACCAAGTGTTCTTCATCTTCTGAGTCTTGGTTAGACTCACCTTTAGGTTTAGGTTTGGTTCTTGACTTTTCCTTGGAGGAACCTGCAAAAAGAGCAACACCTTTCTCGGTTCTGGCGTTAGTTTGTTCGTGTAGCTCATGTTCATAAAATAGTTCATCTAACTTTAATTTTGAAAGATTCTTCAAAATTTTGTAGGCATCCACGATGGATGCCCACAATGCACTCCGAGGAAATGCGTTTAAAACATACCTTATTAGGTCGCGATTCTCCATTTGATGGTCGATGGTGTGAAGCCCGTTGAGGATGTCTTTTATCCTCGCGTGAAGTTGACTCGTCGATTCTCCTTTCTACATTTTTATATTAAATAACTTATTTAAATAAATATTTTTTTAGTACCTTAGCGTCGTTGGTTCCTTCATGCAGTTTGATGAGCTTGCCCCACAGTTTCTTCACATTTTCGTGTGGGCCCACTCAGTTCAGCTCTTCCTTCATTAGCTCGTATTGTAGTGTGTTGAGGGTTTTGAAGTCCATCTGGGCTTTCTTCTTCATCTCTAGATTCCACTGTTCAGGGTCCATTGGATTTCCAGAGTTTTCGACAGGAGCCTTGTAGCCTCTGGTGATACTGAACCACTGATCGAAGTCTGTCTTCAGATAGACCTCCATTCGCTTTTTCTAGTATGGGAAGTCGTCTCCATTGAATAGGGGAGGACGGATGGTGTTGTATCCTTCGTTCTAGGCCATGAATCCTGCACACAAGGAGAGAAGAGATAAACGGGTCCCAAGACTTGGTCTTGGATTAGTAGTGTGGGAGAGAGGTGAAAATTATTAAGACTGAATTAGCGTTGAACCAATTCAGATTAGTTTACAAAACAAATTTTTCAAAGAGGTAATTGTACCAATTTTGTTTCGTTTTAAAAAAAACTCAAAATTGAAAGAAGAATAAGAATAAAAAACACACCCCCTTTGCCTGATTGGTGGTTGCACCAATTCAAAGCGGTACCTACTCTGATACCACTTGTTGGATTGTGACGTACGTGAGAGGGGGGGGGGGGTGAATCACGTGGTTTTCAAAATGCTTCTTTTATGATTTTTGAAAACACGAGTATGCAGCGGAAAGTAAGAAATAAAAGTGAAGAAACACGAGAAGAACACAAGCGGTTTTTACTTGGTTCAGAGCCTTCGATGACTCTTAATCCAAGGCCTAGGTCCCGCAGACTTATTGATAGGCAATCCACTAAAAACCTCTTCCGGTACCCTCGGAAGAGAGAATCGAGTACAAGAGAAGTTAGTTCAAGTGCAACATACTGCACTTGTCCTTTTATAGTAATTAAGTATAAACACAGATATTACCAACACTTTTTAGGAATTGGAATGAGGCACTTTGTGTTGATGTCTGCCTGCTGGGCATGATCGGAACTCCTTGGAGCAATCGTCGGGCTTAGCAGCTTCACAGTAGAGTCGCAACAGGAACCGGAAGCAATCGGAAGCTTCAATGCACATGTAGTAGCTCGTATGTACTTAATGTATAAGTACCTACTCAAGATTGTCTTATAAAGGGCTTGGAGGGCGCCTCCCATAAGCATGGAAAGTGCCTCCAATAAGACAAATCCTATCCCGAGAAAATCAGCACTTATCTATAACTGATTCCAAAAATCATCCTGCTGAGGGCGTCTGCCATAACCATGGAAGGCACCTTCTATGAACAGTACTGAGACGTCTTCCATAGCCATGTAGGGCGCCTTCGGGCATTGTTCACCCGAAGGCAGACTTGCTTTCTTGCTTGCCTTGCACAAAATGTGTTAGTCCAAATACCCTGCAAGACAAGTGTTAGCACAGATATAAATAGTAGTAATTAGTTTTTGTCCTCCTAGGACCAGGAACTAGTCAAGGTTTCAATCTAGTTAGGGCTGTAAACAAGTTGAGCCGAGCTGAGCTTTAGGGTGTTCAAGCTTGTTTGATAAGCTAACTAAGCCGAGCCGAGCTGAGCTTAAAATGATCCAAACTTTTTAAATGAGTGTTCAAGCTTGGCTTGATTTATTTTTTATGAGCTTGAGCTTGTTTGAAGCTTGTCTTGAGCTTGGTTCATTTAGATGTTATCAATCTCTCAATTGAAGCTTGGCTTGAGCTTGGTTCAAGTTTGGCTTGAGCTTGGTACAACCTTGGCTTGAGCTTGGTTCAAGCTTGGTTCATTTAGATGTTATCAAATTCTCAATTCAAGCTTGTTTGGTTGTTTAAAACTTTTAGTTGTTTGATTAGTTATTGAGCTTGATAATTTAAATTTATTTATTTATTTTACTTTATTTTATTGTTTATTTAGCATATTAAAAAGAGTTTTATTAATGAATATGGTTCGTGAACATTGTTCATGAACGTTGTTCACAAATATTAACAAGCTGAATACATATGTATTCAAGCTTGTTTGTTTAGCTTAACGAGCTGTTCAAGCTTGTTTATTTAATTAATCTTATGTATATTGAACGAACATAAACAAGCATTTACCAAGCCGAACACCAAGCTTGTTCACGAACGCTTAGTTCATTTGCAGCCCTAAGTCTAGGGATCCCAAATGGACCTAAACTTGACCGACGCCTACTATCCCTCAACTAGGACGCAACCTCACAGAGTCACTCTCCTCCAGTGACTTACCTTTACTTACCTTTTGCTAGACATCCAGTCAGCCCGTCGACCAATCTGGACTTCATGCCAGCTATCTGGTTAGCCCGTCGACCTAACTTGACTTCGTTCCAACTATCCGATTGGCTCGTCAACCTAGCTGGACTTCGTGCCAGATATGCAGTCGGCCCGTTGACCTAATTGGACTTCATGCCAGCTATCTGATCGACCTGTTGACCTAGTTGGACTTCATGTCAGCTATCCGATCGTGCCTTCAACCTAGCTAGACTTTGTACCAGCTATCCAATCGGACCGTTGATCTAGTTGGACTTCGTACCAACTATCTGGTTGGCCCATTGACCTAGCTAGATTTCTCCTGCACACTCAGTCAGATTGTTAGATTACAATGAGTATAACTTAACTTACTTTGTCATTCATCAAAACTTGAGTTAGACCGTTAGTGCTAACCACACCAATAGATGATTGTTATGTTCTATGAGCATTGTGTGCTGGGTAAATTCGTTTTAAAGAGATAGATTCTAACTCTAACCTCGACTTCGTCAAAATGGTGGTATACCGTTATTCTGCCCACGCTCAAATTGCACCCCTACAAGATCCCAACAGTGGATGGCATATTAGGTCCCCTACTAGTCTTCTTTCAAATACGTGCCATTATTTGATAAATGTGTAGGATCGAAGAAATTGTGCTAGGAAGGGGGGTGAATATCACTCATAATTTTTTCACATTTTTCGTAAAACTCGAGAGTACATAGTGGAATAATAGAAACAATACTAATATGATTTGTTTTTACTTAGTTCAGAGCCTTTAACAACTCTTACTCTAAGGTCCGCGATGGTTGATAGCTTTTGTTGGACAATTCACTATCAATTTGAATAATACAAAGCTTGAATATAAAGATACAACTTTTGCTTAAGTAAATTATATCGATAATTAGATAATTTGGAGTAAGGCATAGTTGTCAGAGCAGCATTGCAACGTCGTAGTCGAAGTTCATAGTAGTGCGAAGCTCGTTTGATCGTATGAAAAGTTGTTTTGTTAACTTGCTAGCCAAACCTCTTTGTAAAGGAGGATTCAGGTGCCTTTATACCTTTGAGGCGCTTCAATCAAATTTGATTGGATCCTAGCTCATCGTACCTTATCCTCATTCAGGTACCTAAATCCCATTGAGGTGCCCCTGTAGCTAACGTGGTGAGCACTGAGCGAAGCTCTCTTGGTTGACTCTATCTCATCCCAGGTGCCTCAATTCCTTTGAAGTGCCTTGAACTAAAATGCTTTGACCAACCAAAAGTTGCCACCTCATCCTATTACGTGCGTTGAGGTGATAGAGGCACCTAAATAAATTATTCAAGCGCTTGTATCGGCTTGAGGCGCCTAGATCCTTCCAACCACTTAGATTAGCATTTTCAGACTTTAGTATTCTGCATCACATAGTTACTACAGAAAGATATAATATGAAATAATATTAATTTGACATTCTCAGATTGTTCAAACCTGACTCTCAGATTTCCTATGAAACCCTAGATTAGACCGATGCCTTGATGTGTGTAGATTATATATGTTATTTTATATTATTTAACACATATCTTTCTGCATTCATTGCCTATGATCTATGATTTTGCACCTTTTATCATGTTAATTTTAACATAATTATAATTTTGCATTCAAATATCTACTCGGTATCTATTTTTATTTTCAGGAGCAGTTTGGAGCGAAAAAGAATTCAAAAGACACAAAAGAAGATTATTTAAAGAAGACTATGATCTAGCGATATCTCAGTCATGGTGAGGAAAGCAAAGGAATAGAGTGCCCAAGTCTTGGGGCACAAGTGGCAACAAACTTCTAAAGTTAAATTGGACCTGACCATGCCTTGAGGCATGGCCAGGAGAAGATCCAGAAGGAAGGTCATGGCTAAAGGCACGGCTAAGAAACCAGAGAAGACACTAGCTATGACAAATGGCGAGGCCAAGAAGGAGAATCAGCACAAGAAGAGGATTGGTCGTGCCAAATGGCATGGCAGAGGGCTCAACCCGGTGTAGAATTGGCTTGAGCTGTGTCATTTGACATGGTTATGGGCCCAAATCCAGCTTTGCTCTAGTTTTGAAGAACTAACTGTGCCAAATGGCACAGCCCAGAAGGCTAAAATAGAGCAGTCTCTACTCTAGCCGTTCTAATTGGCATGGCTAAGAAGCTAGAGATAGCTCTGGCCATGCCAAATGGCATGGCTAGGCTGTCTAGCCAAAACCAACTTGGCACATCTTGTGCAAAATGGCACATCCTATACTAAATGGCATGGCCCATGCCAAATGGCACGGCTAGTAGTAGAGAGTGGCCTAGCCCGTGCCAAATGGCACTAGACGTGCCCCTAGGTATGGCTACCTCGTGTCCTCACCTCTATATAAGGGGCACTTCATCCTCTTTGCAAATCAGGAGGAAGTTCCAAGGTAGGAGGAGACCCCCTAGGTTAAATTTTTACACCTGAAGTCGTCATCTGGATGATCCAAGGCTGTTTTACTGCTCCATCCTTGTCAACACTCCAAGATCTACATCCAAGGGCTTCACTCGACATTAAAGGATAAGCTTCTTCTTCCTCTTCTTTGGGTTTTCGAAGTTTCTATCATTTTGAGTCTGTGGATTGTATTTCTTTCTATTATGGAGTAGATTTGCTTTATTCTAGGATGTAGAGAATAATTGTAATGTGTGGGTGATATAAAACTCTATGGACTTAGCCAATTTATTTATTTAATAAAGTTTTTATAACACTTGTTATGTTTGATGAAATGTCTGCAAGAAGGCCTTTTCTATGAACCTATTTTATCTATTTAGATTGTATTTTTATATGCATTGATTTAATTTCTATACTAGATATATTGCTTTGTATCTAAATCTGAGCATGAATCTAAAGTTTCATTGAATAGATACATAGATTGTTACCTCTTTTGAGTGTATATTCCGATATAGTTCAACATGACTTTAGGATGTTTGTTTAACATTGAGTATCTAAGGTAACTATCCTTTTATATGGAACATAAGCTCCTAAGGGAGAGCAATTCTATGTAAGGATGAGTCTTTCACTTAATCTAATGGGCTTTCCTTAATCATATGTTACGCAAGTAACCTACGTAATCTAGAGACGTAAACCCGGGGGAGGCCTTGTGACAAGAGGTATTCTATTAAAAACTCAGACTCTCTAAGTTACTTCTTTACTTGATAGTATACTTAGTTATTGGTAGGGAAAGTACTCTGATACACCATCACGAGGTGGTATTTGATAGTAATTTAGACCATCCTGCAAACATAGAAGTGGAGAACTAGAATTGGACAAATTCATAACATAACATTCACCATTACAATGAAACTGAAAGCCTAGAGAATCTTCTTAAATTAAGGGTTTCCTTAATTATATTTTTTCTATTTTAGTTGATAATATCAAATTAAACAATTATCAATTTTGTCTAGTTAAATTCGAAGTATAGAACCAATTAGCATTTGATCCTCAGTTCTCATAGGATCGACTTATATAAATTTTATTACTTGAAACGCCCGTGTGCTTGCAGGAACACATCAAGTTTTTGGCGCCATTGCCGAGGACTAAGTGCTTTAAATCTAGTTAGTTTACTTTAGAGTTTGTTTAGACAATTCTTTTATTCTATAATTTTTCATTCATTATTCTTTATGCCTTATTTCTCATTTTTATATTTTATTTCATTTTTGTATTTTATTTTCTTTCCTACATTTTCTTTCTTATTTGTTTTTAAATTTTGTTACTTCATGTCTATTCGCTTCTAGAATTCCCTTTCAGATAAACATGGATTCTTTAAAGGTGAAGCTGATTGTTCTAATTCATAGGTTCAGCCAAAATGCTAACGTGAATTCTTATATTATTTTTTGTGATATTTATTTTACAACAGGTCATGTGGAGAATGTTTGTCTGTCATTATTTGACTATTCCTTGTGGGGTTCCCACCCCAACTATAATTAGTGGCAGGAGGAAGGTCATTGTGAGACTTGCAAAGTAACGAATCATTCCATTGTAGCTTGTTTAAGGATAAATAATATGGTGAAATCATTGGAAGAACTTGAAAGAAAGTTCAATGAAATGACCTATTCAAATTCACATTATCAAATATCCAGCCGGAGGACCCCCCCCCCCCCCCCCCCCCAATTTTTTCGAAAATAATCATCAAGAAGGAAGGCAGAATTATTTTGGCCCGACAATGGAAGTTCAACCACCATCGCAAGAAAATAGATTGGAAAAGATGGCGGAAGAAATTTGGCCAGTGAAGCTTAAATGCTCGTGGATATGAAGCAAATGATTAAGAGCAACAATGTAGACTCATCTTACACTGAAACACAAACTCTACTCTCAATTTGGGAGGACCCTTAGATGAGCATTATACATGAATATAAGCTTGAGGAACAAGATATAGAAGCTTCTTCCCACACCTTGAAAGATAGACAATGGAAAATGTGGGAAAGCTTCAAAGCCTCCCAGACTTAATTAGATGAGATGAATGATGATAATGTAAATGAGCTTGAGGCAAATGAAATAGAGAATCTGACAGAGGAGTGCACTGCTCTAATTCCAATACCCTCTATTGTCAATAATCAAGAGGAGTCTTCCCTTTGTCCTGCTATTGCTGAAGTTGTAAAAGGAAGTGTAGCGGCAATGCCCCAAGCATCATTTCCTTGGTTCCATAGCAATTTGATTTTATAGGTGATGCAGGATCAGATATGAATAATGAGAGTAATGTAGGGATTTATGCAATGGATGAAAAGCCCCAAGAATAATTTCCTTCAGTAACACTTATGCTCAATGATTTCATTTTTTCTATAATTGGTAGTAGTATGCTTTTATTTAATATATATATATTGCTACTAACTAATTCTTTATGGAGCATGTTGGCTTCAGGGAATATATTGCAAAGGATTCACATAGACGATTTCATGATAAACCTTTGAAGGAAGGCATACTAGTTAAGGAGAATTTTAGAACCTTATGCGGGAAGGTTTTAAAATATTTGACGCCGCCAAGGTCGAGATTTAAGCTTGGTGGCTATGATAAGGGGCCGAGCTTAGGATCTAAAATAAGCGATTTCTTCAGAGATAGCCTAAGTTTCTTTCTTGTTATTATTTCAGTTTATTTTCTCTTCTCTTTTCTTAACACAAATCCCTTTACTTAGTTTTTCTTGTCTAACATGCAAGAATAGCAATTCCTTTCTTGACCTTTGGGGCGTTAGTTTGTTCATGCAACTCTAATTCACAAAATAATTTGTCTAGTTTTAATTTAGAGAGGTTCCTCAAAACCTTATATGCATCTATAATGGATGCCCACAGTGCTTTTTGAGGGAACGAGTTAAGAGTGTACCTTATTACGTCTCAATTTTGATCTAGTGTTCGATTAGGTGAAGACCATTGAGAATGTCCTTGATTTGAGCATGGAGCTGATTCGCAGTCTCACTGTCCTATATTTTAATCTTGAATAATGAATTAAGACGTAGGTCGTGTTTCATTTCCTTCGAATCGGGAGTTCCTTCATGTAGCTTGATGAGCTTCTCCCATAGTTCCTTTTCATTTTCATGCAGTCTGATTCGATTGAGTTCTTCTTTTGTGAGTCTGCACTGGATCGTGTTTATTGCTTTGGAGTTGATTTTAGGTTTTCTTTTTATCTTCTGGGCTCCATCTTTCTAGATAGAGTGATACTTTTGTTGCTTCATCTACAGATGCCCGGTACCCTCGTCGGATGGTGAACCATTTCTCAATGTTCATATTTAAACATACTTTCATCCTTTTCTTCCAGTATGGAAATTCATTTTCATTGAAGAGAGGAGGACGAGCGATGCTGAATCCCTTAAATAGAGTCATTTGATTGCTGAAAAAAATTAGAAGGAGGTACCAAGACTTGGTCTTAGATTAGTAGTATTTGAGAAAAGAGATATGTCGATGACTCGAGTGGTGTTGTACCAATTTTGAGTAAAAGTTGAGCAAGAAAGAATTATTTTAAAAGGTAAATTTTACCAATTCAAATAAGCTACAAAAATAGAAATTCGACAAGAATTAAAATCTTTCCCCCCGCTTGATTGGTTGTTTCACCAATTCATAACAGAACCTTGCTCTGATACCACTTGTTGGATCGAGACACACGTGAAAGGGGGGTGAATCACGTGGTTTTAAAAAACTTGTTCTTTTTAGTTTTAAAAACAAAGTGCACAGCGGAAATACAAATAAAAATAGAAAAGTAAAAGCAAGTAAATGACATGAACACAAGTGATTTTACTTAGTTCGGAGCCTTCAGCGATTCTTACTCCAAGACTCAAGTCCCGTGGACCTATCGATGGATAATTCACTAAAAGCTTCTTTAGGAACTGCCGGAAGAGGGGATCGAGTACAAAAGAATAAAAAAAGTGTAACAGACTACAAAAATTATGTCACCAAACACTTTCATAGATGGTCTACTTGAGCTCAGTGTTTGGATAGCTTCTTGGCGGTAGTCGGGCATAGTAAAGTCTTAGCAAGGCAGCAGCAAGAAGCCGGAGCATTCGAAAAGCCAAATCGGGCACGTAGGAGCTCGTGTAGAAGTTGATATTGAATGAAGATGTTGAATGCTCTTTTATAGAGGGTGGAAGGTGTTGGTGCAGTAAGCATCCGACGATCGAACCTCAGTTTTGATAATGGCAAAGGGATTCAAAGTTAAGACTCCTTGTTATCTAACGTGGTTAAATAAGGTTTCAGGAAAGTCCTAACTGCGGTTAGGCAAGGGAAAATCCTAAGGGGGGGTAACCTTAGGTCCTAGGGGGTGGTAACCCTAGGTGAAGGAAAATCCTAAGGGGCGGCAACCTTAGGTCCTAGGGGGTGGTAACCCTAGGTGAAGGAAAATCCTAAGGGGGGGTAACCTTAGGTCCTAGGGGGCGGTAACCCTAGGTGGAGGAAAACCCTAAGGGGCGGCAACCTTAGGTTCTAGGGGGCGGTAACCCTAGGTGGAGAAAAACCCTAGGGGGCGGTAACCCTAGGTCCTAGGGGGTGGTAACCCTAGGCGGAAAGTCCAGTCGGTCTGGAGGACCGGACTGGCAACAGGTAAATCTCCTGAGTGGAGTAGGTGAGGACGCGTTCCCCGTAGAGGGAACAATAGGCGTCGGGTCGACCTAGGGTTTCCGGATGGAAACCTGAAGTCAGACCCGGACAGTTCGAATGCTGTCAAAACTTTTATTATTATCATTCATTATGTTTCTGTGCTAACTTTGTTTTGCAGGGTATGTGTTTGGGACTAACACATTTTGCAGGAACAAAGGAGCAAGTTACAACTCGGATGAACAGTGTCCGAGGCGCCTCCATGGAGCTTGGAGGCGCCTCGGGTGCGAACCAGGAAAAGCCAGCGCAGAAGGTTGGAGGCGCCTTAGATGAAGTTCAAGGCGCCTTGGGTCGAAGGTTGAAGGCGCCTTGGGTAGGCTGAAGGCGCCTTGAACTGGATGAAGTTCGACCAAGTCTGTGCTGATCTCCGCGGGTGACTCGGCCTGTTTAAGGCGCCTTGAAGGGCTTCAAGGCGCCTTGAACACCCTTTATAAGGGGTCTCGAGCAGCAGCACCAGGACAACGAATTCCAAGTCTTCTCTCTTCAACGTGCTGCTCCGAAAGACGCCCGGAAGTGCTGCAACAAGTCTCCGACGACCCGAAGCTTCAATATTCTACTGTTGTCGTCGGTATAACTAGTTTTTCCAGTTACTTGTACTTTATCTTGTAATCATTTTATCGAGCTTATAGTTGTTGCCCACCGGAAGCGATCAAGGATCGCGGGCCTTCGAGTAGGAGTCGATCAAGGCTCCGAACGAAGTAAAAATCTCTCGTGTCTCTCTGTGTGTGTTTGTTCTTTATTCCGCTGCTTAATTACTCCGATAATTCTTACGTTTCCAATAATCGAAAAACGATTTAGCCACGAGTGCTATTCACCCCCCCCCCCTCTAGCACGTATCGATCCAACAGAAGGCGCCTTCCATAGCCTTGAAGGAGCCTTCAATCCCCCAAATTTGATCCCGATCAATTCAGCTCTTATCAGTGATGAATTCTGAATTTTATCCATTGGAAGGAACCTTTCATGGCACTAAAGGCGTCTTCCATGAACAGTGTAGAAGGTGCCTTAAGCATTGTTCACCTGAGACCTTTTGTGTTCCTCTTGCCCTGCAAAATGTGTTAGTCCAATAAACCAAATAATAACATGTAAGATAGTGTTAGCATAGTAATAATAAGGAGTAGTAATTAGATACTGTCTTCCCGAGACCAAGATCTAGTCAGAGTCTCAATTTAGGTTTCTGAAATAAACCTAAATTGGACCGACGCCTATTGTCTCTTCGAACGGGGGTGCGTCTTCACTTAGTTACTCTTCTCTAGTGACTTACCTCTACTTACCATGTGTAGAGTTACCTTCCAAAATCACACATCCGGACTTTAGGAATCAAACATCCTGACTTACCAGAATCGCACATCAGGTCGTCACCCATCGGGAATCAAACATCCCGACCTGCTGGAATTTCACATCCGATCTTCTCCACTCAAGAATCACACATCCCGACTTGCCAAACTCACACATCTAATCTTCACCTATTAGGAATCGCACATCCTAACCCTTACCAGAATCCCACATCTAGACTTTAACCCGTCGGGAATCAAACATCCTAGTTAGGGTTAGTCAATCCTATACACTCGATAATAAGGTTAAATAGTAACACATCTAACTTTAACCTATTTGTCATTCATCAAAACTCAGATTTGACCATTGGTGCTGACTGCACTAATAATTTATTCAAAATCAACAAAACCAAAACTTGAAAATCACTCGACAAACAAAACAAGACAACTAAACAAGATAACCAAAATAATCACTACAACTAAAGCAAACATATATATAAAGAAAAAGAAAAAGGAAAAGGGAAGGGACATGAAAACTCCCCTGAGTCCTAATGGCTGAAGGCGATTCAAAAGTAATATCCACGCAGGAAAGGGAAGAACTCAATGAACAATCCATCCCGATGGTTGAAGATAGTTATGTAATAAAATCCACGCTGGAGGTGGAATGGATCGAGGTGAGGTGAGAGCCTTCTTAATGTGGTCAGAATAGTCCTATGCTACTCCCTCCAATATCATTGCCTCCTGGAAAAGTCTCTCTGGTGGGCGAAGGTGACTCAACTGGAGCATCCACTCCGGAAACTCGATTATTACAAGAGATAATGGGGCCTTGTTCAACATCAATGGAGACTTCGGTAGTAGTGGAAGTGTCAAGTCTAGGGGCCTCTAGCTATCCACCACTTCCCACTCTAACGATTGTTGCTCTAACTCTGGTACTTTTGGCTACACAATTGAAGAACATAATTTTGTGGATATTGTCTCTACTTTAACATCAACTACAATAAAATCATGAGCATGAGTAGCTAGCAGCACACAAGTATTATCCTCCATATCTAACATAATCATATCTTCACCAACAATATTTGCAAAATCAATATTTTCATCCAATTTGCCGCACGCATCATCAATAGTAATTACATCACCTACAACTCTATCATTACCGCACAGAGAAATAGAAGAGTCTTGTAGAATAGTTGAATCAGATACAAGAATACCACCGACTCTACAATCCATCTCCTCAAGCATGTTAATACCATTAGAAATATCCTCTGAGGAAGACTGACCGGTGCCTTGTGCTAGCATCTAGCTAATGGATGATGTCATTTGGCCAAATTAGATATATAAATTATGTATCCTTGCTGCATCAAGAGTGGCTTGTTGTTGCAATTGTAAGGTAACTTGCATGATCTCTTCACATCCTTGCACAAGTATTTCTTCATTAAAGCCCTTGAATGTATCCGAGAACATGGGTTCGACCTGCTGAAATATTTGTGACCATGTAAACATTGAGTCGCCTTGGACTCCCAATGGCCTCTAATGTGCTGAAAAAGATTGATTCAATTGTTGTCGCTCGTTCCCATGCGTGAAATTTTCATAGTCCATCTAGTCTGAATTGTAACACTGAGGATACTCAATAGCCTATTTCTATGCATCTCCATATTGCTCAGGAATCTGTTAGGATTGATAATACCATGATGTTCTAGAATCTGAGGTTGAAAGTACTGTTGGGTTCTTCGGGCCGCGAAAACCGCTTTTCGCGTCGCGGAAACCCCGAATCACCCAAGGCCAACGGATCCGTGCAAGGAAAACCGAAAGATAAATATGAGTACGAGTTTGAAAAACCTTCTTTAGATCTACTCCTAGATCTATGTGTTAAGAATATACCTTGAAGCGTGCCCTTTCGCGTTCCCGCTCGTCCAAGGAGTTGCCGGATCTCTAGACCGTCAAGCGTCGGTCCTCTAGAAGTATCCACACGGACACGTAGGTGGAGAAAACCTCACACAAAGGTGTGCTAGCACCTTGGTAAGATTCGGCCAAGTAAGGAGGAGAGGGAGAGGAAGAGCTTCAAGAGGAGGAAGAAGAAGATACACCCACTTGAATGAAAAATGAATTCACCTTCCAATCCAAAGTGGCCGGCCACCCTCAATGGTGAAAACTCCCAAATTAATTGCATTAATTGCAATTAATATGAAGCCATTAAAGAGAATGGCTTTGTAACTTCCATGAGGTGGCACCCATGATGATGTGGAGTATCATCATTGGTCCACCTAATGCCAACTCACCAATGAGGTGGCAAAAGGTCAAGTCAAAATTAACCTTTGGTCTTCCTTCTTAAGTCAAGTCAAACTTGACCCAATCTCTTCCATGGTTGATCTAATCTAACCATTTGATTCAAGCCAACTTAATATAATGAATCTAATTCATTTAATTAAATTGATTCAATGAGTCAAAATCTAAATTAGACTCATTGAACACATGAATCAACTTGAGTCGAACTCAAGTTAGCCCAATTAGGATTACTCTTAATCCAATTTGATTCATCAAATGAATCTAATCCTCTTGGTTCATCATATGAACCTAATCTCCATCTAATTATCCTAAGTGTGTGACCCTATAGGTTCTTGTAACGTTGGCAATGCCCTAAACCCATTTAGGAGCATAAGTAATGAGCGGTATCTAGCAACACATCATTACTACCCAAGTTACAAGAATGTCGAGATCCGACATCACCTTGTGACTACTAATTGTGACTCCTCACAATATGTGACATTGTCCTTCTATCCTAGACATCTAGATTGATCAATATGAGGCATAGACCGTGTCATCCTCTAATCAATCTAAATCTTGAACTCCAAGTAGACTCACTCGATCAAATGAGCTCAACATCTAATGTTGACTCATTTGGGCATGGCCATGCACTTAGTGATCTCACTCTATCAAGAATACCGATGTCGCTCCCGTTATATGGGAGGGATAGATCCCATCTACATCACTCACATCCCTCTACATAATTCGTTATATACCCAGTAATCGCCTTTATAGTCCACCCAATTACGGGTGACGTTTGACGAAACCAAAGTACATAACTCCTTATGTAGGGATCCATGGTGACTTCAGGTCCAAGGACTAATAGTCATACTAATAGCCACATGAGAAAGTATATGACACTCATATAACGATCCATGATACTTTCTCATGGCAGGTCATTCAGTATACATTCTCCAATGCATACCCATGTGTCAACTTGATATCTCCATATCCATGACTTATGAGATCAAGTCATCGAGTTGACCTACATGCTAGTCTTATTGCATTAACATTGTCCCTGAATGTTAATACTCGACTAGGAATGATTTAGAGTAGTGTTCCCTATATCATCTCACTATCGATTCAACTAATCGATTGATATAGGTATGAACCTTCTACTCAAGGACGCTATTATACTTAGTCTATTTGGCACTAATACAAATAAGTATAATAACCAAACAAATACCTTTATTAATATACAAGAATATGATACAATGAGTTCATACAATCATCAAATGATTGGCTCTAGGGCTCTAACTAACAAGTACTACTCAAATAATTGCCCCAGTCATAACTATAGGTGCTAGGAGTTGGATCATACACATCTTTATATTAATGTTGGGAATACTGAGATTCCATAGGAATCTAGCAGTCTTTTGCATGACGTGGCATATAGAAACTGGATAAGATGGACTGCCACAATTAGTATATATGAGTCTCACTCGCCTAGTATATGAATTGTGATATCCATTGAAACCTCCAAATTGCTGAGAATAAAAATCCATGTTGGAATCAAAGAAATTCCCTATCTTACTTTAAACAATGACAATGAAATCACCAGATACATGAAGTAATCATGACAAAACACATGGATATATAAAGCATAAAAGAATCAAGGCAACAAACAATTTTTTTCTTTAAAAAAATAGAAAAACAATCCTAAGATTACCAAACATCGTTAACACTCCCCGGTAACAACGCCAATTTGATAAGATTATAATGCGTAATACGATATCAAAAGAATTAAGTACCAAATCTATCTACGCTAGTATATAGGGTCAACTCGAGTCGTCTCCCAACGAATGCAACTGTGGAATGATAACTATAGGATTGTATGTTATTTATATTTTTGGATTTTTTATATGAAAATGGGGGTTTTTTATTTTGATTCTAAGCCTAACAAATGAGATCGCAGAATAAGTATGAAATTTACCCTAACGAAATGAACATCCTATCTATCCATTAATAGTAATCTCACAATGCATTATCACTCTACACCACGATTTTACCATTAACAAAATTAAACTAAGGAATGAAATAGTAAAGCATTAAATGAAACATAATCTAGTAAATGAAAGATAATGCAAGTAAAGGAAAGCTAACCTAATCTAAATTACAATTGCAAGAGAATTAAAGACAAGGCGAAGCAAACATTAAATGAAAGACAAAACACACAAGAAAACCTAAAGCATTCAACTAACTAAGCATGACAAAACTTTTAAACCCAAGAAATTACAAAACTTAAATGAAACTCACCTAACAAATATTTCATTGAACACCTACTATGCATGAAACAAATGAAGCAAGATCGGTGCAATTTAAACATGGGGAATTAAGTTCAATACAAGCATTCAATCAACTATCAACCATCAACAATGAACATGAAAGAAACTAAGTATCCAAACCATAATTCACCTAACTACAATTCTAAAGACTACCCTTGCCATCACACAAGGGCCTAGAGATGGAATGTCAAACTCTGGTGAACAATAGCACACTGCCAGTGGTGCTTGCTTCGACAACGATGAAGATATGAATCTTCCACCGAAGAACCCCCTCGAATGGATGTTGACTGGACTATGGATGGACTACTAGTCTTCTCTTTGTTGTGTCACCTAAACCGCAAAAGGTAGAGGAAGAGTGCCAAAAGGTGAAGGATCTCGCCGGAAAAACCTCTCCGACGAGATGGTGAAGATCTAAGCTCAATGCCACCTTGTTTCTTGGACCTTGCTTTGCAACCACTATGGAATAGAGTCAAGGAAGCAAGGGAGGTAGGGAAGAACACCAGAGGAACACCTCATTGATGAGCTAAGCTTGATCGGAGTTGTCGTCGAAGCTCACTGCCGCCTTGAAGAGTGTCATTGCCATCGCCGTTTGGAATCAATAAGAAGAGAAGAGTGGATTGTGGATGGTTAGCCGACGGTAGTGAAGGAAAGGGGAGAGGCCGCCAGTCAATGGTAAGGAGGAAGAAGAAGTGGTGTGCGACGCTAGCGTGGAAAAGGTGTCGAGAAGAAGATAGTGTGTTTTCTGCGTCTGAGAAGAGAAGAATAGGGATCCAAAGTTAGGGATTTTTTCTCAACCCTTGGATGCCCTTCAATTCGAATCAATGGACAATGTGAGGATGAGGTAAGGCTTGAGTGGATCTAGATTTTGAGTTGGTGGAAGAAGATCCAAATCTATTAGAAGATGTGGATCCATTAGGAGGTGAAATTGGGATTGAGATTGATTTAAGCTTCTCTCTTATTAGATCCAAAATGAGCTCTTTTTGCTTGAATAAATTGGACTCATCTTTCCTTGGATGAGGATGATCTCTATGGATGATCTAGATCTTCTAGATTACTTCCCTACAAATAAGATGCACATTTTTAGATAAAATACCAAAAAATATAGAAAAAATTACATCAACACTCCAAATAAATCTCAACTCGTAAAACATGATATAAATACAGAATTAAGAATACGAGAGGGTAAAAATACTAAGTATAAGAGTCAAAATAATGCATCAAAATGCTAGTTATTATCGACTGATCTTTGTGTTTGGTCAACTGATCCGACTGAATTCCTTCTTTACTAGATTTGATCATTAATTACTTTAATGTTCGGTCAACTGATCCCTGGGTTCAGTCGACCAATCCGCCTAACTTCCAAGTCTTGCTCTGCTCGATCTGAACCCTACCACATCAGTTAGGGTTGCTCGACTGAACCTTCTATTCGTTCGATCGATCCCTTCGGTTTCTGTAAAACAGAGTTAGTTTTATAGTATAAAAAATATCCTTGCAACACAAAATTAGTACAATAGTATAATGTTGTATGAGTAAGAAAAGACAGTAAGACCTATCTTGATCTCAACTTAAAAACTTCTCAATTTTTTCAGGTGGATCAGCGACCTAGGGTTTGTCCTTTCCTAGAACACGACCTCCCCATCGCTCCACTTCAATTACTTACCTCAACTTTCTACCAATCATTGAGTCCTCCAGATCTATTTGGACTTCTGCTTAGTGTTAGATCAGCTCACCAAGGCTTCCCCTCGATATCAGGTCCTTCAGACCTCTTGAGTCCAACTGCTAGGTATTAGGTTCTCAATCCACCTGGACTTTTCTTCTTGGCTTTCACAATTTGCTAAGACTTTCTGACTAGCTGCGACTAGGGTTTTTCGATTGAGTAAACATCTTGCACACTTAGTTCATCAGATCATAATAAGATTTAACTTGAACCTTTGACAACATCAAAATATAAGTTTGATTATGGTGCTCCCTGTACCAACAGAGAATATGTAGCAAAATAATAGAAATAATACTAGCACAGTTTGTTTTACTTAGTTCAGAGTCTTTGACAACTTCTACTCTAAGGCTTGCAATCGTTGATCTCTTTCATTGGGTAATTCACTATCAATTAGAATAATACAAAGCTTAAATATGAAGATACAACTTTTTCTTAAGTAAATTATACCAGCAATTAGATGATTCAGAGTAAGGTGTAGTTATCAGAGCTGCATTACAATATTGTAGTCGAAGTTTATAGTAGTGCGAAGCTCGTTTGATCGTATAGAAAGTTATTTTGTTAAGATGCTGGTCAAACCTCTTTATAAAGGATGATCCAAGAGCCTCTATGCCTTAATCAAATTTGATTGGATTCGATCTCGTTGCGCCTTATCCTCGTCCAAGCTCCTCAATCCCTTTGAGGCACCTCAGTCGCTGATGCGGCGAGCACTAAGAAAATCTCTCTTGGTCGATTTTATCCTGTCCTAGGCGCCTCAATTCTGTTGGGTCACTTTGGATCTAGAGGGGGGGCGGTGAATAGATGATGATGTGCAGCGAAATAAACTCGAAGCCAAGTTCTCTAATGCTAACAAGTAGATTTACTTGGTATCCACCTCAAGAAGAGGTGACTAATCCAAGGATCCACACATGACGCACTCTCCGCTAATAAAAATACTCCTTCTCGGAATAATCCGGAGGTGGAGAAACCTTTCACAACCTCACACAAGCATACAACTCAAAACAAGAAGTAAATACACGATAATACAAATAAAAACCTTCTTGTTTGATCTCTTGTAGCTTGTAAATGCCTCTTGACTCTTGGAAGTGTAGCAACACTTATCCCTAAGATGCTTCAAGAACTGGTGGAAGAATCATGAGCTCAGTGGTAAGATCTCGTGTAAGCGCTACTTCATTTGAACTTGCTGTCGCCTTTATATTTCGCGATCTAGGGCTCCCACTCGATTGGGCCTCCTCCCAATCAATTTCCACGTCAGATCTCAGTGATCCCAGTCATCCAAAGCATGCATCCTACATAACAGTCATATCCCAATCGATTAACTAATTGATTGGGGAGGTTTTGATCGATCGACCGATCGATTCAGAGCGCCTCTATTCTCTCACAGATAAACCCTGAATCAATTGACCGATCGATTCAGGTTGTCTCGCAATCTCGTGAGAAAACAAGTCCTAATCAATCAACCGATCGATTGGAGTATCCCAATCGATCGGTTGATCAATTGGGGAGCACACTGTACTCTTCACGCTAGCAGCCTCCAATCGATCGACTAATCGATTGACGTAGCCCCAATCGATCAGCTAATCGATTGACCAACCCTAACTTGGCTAACTCAAGTCTAGGGTTTCCATACCCAACATCTGATCAACTATGACCTATTGGGACTCACTCGTGCCTAGCATCTGGTCAACCTTGACTTGCTAGGATTTTGTCACCAAGTGTCCAGTCAATCCTTTAAGTCACTTGGACTTTTCTCCTCGTGCCAAGTGTCCGATCAACCTTGACCCACTTGGACTTACTGTCTCATGCCAAGTGTCCGGTCCTCCATGACTCACTTGGACTTCCAAAATACTAGGTGTTTGATCACCCTGAACCCACCTGGATTTCCACACACCTGGCTTCACTCACTAGGATTTCCATCTGCTTAGCTTCACTCACTAGGTCTTTCACCTGACTTCACTCACCAGGATTTTCATCTGCCTAATTTCACTCACTAGGCCTTTCACATTGTCTGGCTTCACTCACCAGGACTTTCCCATCACCTAGCTTCACTCACTAGGATTTTCCTTCTACCTAGCTTTACTTACCAAGACTTTCCCACCAAGTGTCCGGTCAAACACTGACCCACTTAGATTTTCATCTTATGACAACATTCCCGTTGGACTTCCCTTACCTAACCTCCAATTAGGACTTCCTAATTAAGTATTCAGTCAACTTTAACCTACTTGACTCTTCTTCACATTAAACTGGTCAACCTTGACCAATCTTCCCAAATGGTTGATTACTCTTACAATCTTCATACATTGTCAAAACAATCCTCATATATTATCAAACATTGAAACTCACATATTACGACTCAAGCTTGAGCCAATTCAAGCTTAGTCAACCTTGACCTAGGGGAATTGCAACAACAATCTCCCTCTTTTTGATGTTTGGCAATACAATTAAGTTAGGCTAATCTTATAGCCTCAACTTCTTCTTCATGCCAAAGCATGAATGAGGATTTTCCTTCATTCTCTCCCTTTCTTAAAGGGCAAACTCCTCCTTTGGGTAATGAATGCCTAACTTAAACCCTACATTCTCCCCCTTTGGCACACATCAAAAACTCTCCTTCTGAAGAGTTATCCATACGTTCTTCATAATCTTACATGTTGTTTACAACATCACAATGAAGATCTCATACTCTTCATTGTCTCTAATGCTCACCCTTGAGCATTAACCTACTTCACAATGTTCATCCTAGTTCATTCACACTCAAACAATGAAGATATCCAATCTTCTATTGTTTTCCAATACTCAACCTTGAGCATTCATCAAAATGAAGGTTTTACTACCTTCCATGGTTTCAAAAATTATTTTCATGTCTTTAAGGAGTAGCTCCCCCTCAAAACATGCTCTAAACTTCTATCATTGTACCAATAATGACTTGGAATTTTTAAAACTTTAAAAAATCCAAAATTTGAACTTTTGAGGTCTAAAATCCAATAATGAAACTAATCCTCATCCTAAACTTCAATTTAGTCTTCTTTAGCCAATCCAATCTTGTTTTCATCAAGAAAACTACCCTTAAATGTTTAAAATTAAATTTCATAGGATTTAAATGGTTAATATGACTAAAAATGGCTTAATGGGTTGAAATCAGACCCTTTCAGCCAAAATTAGCCTTTCAATCAATATAATTAACCAATTGATTGGAGCCTTTCAATCGATCCACCGATTGATTCCGCAAGCTTCTCTTCGTAGAAAATGCCCTTAAATTGTTCACTTGATCGATCCAGGCAAGATTAATCAATCAACTAATCGATTTTGTGAGCTTCTGCTCACGAGAAAACCTAGTTCAATCGATCGACTGATCGATCAAACTCTTCCAATCGATTGGCTGATTGATTGAGTTTCTGATTTCCTGAAATAAAATTTCAATTGAAATTCAGAAATGACCCAATAATTCTATAAAACTCTAAAAATCATGAAAATTCTTGTAGACATTATTTAAGACATATACTATCAAGGAAAATTAGTTTTCTAAGAAAATAATTCCTATTTTCTCTAATTTGTGTCAAACTTTTCAATGATGATTACTATCAAAAGATAGTCTACACTAAGGTTTTTTAAAAATATTTTGAAATAATTTTTAAAACCAATTTCCAACCATATTTTTTGGGCTAAATGCACATGATTTGTACATTAGCTTTCCCAATGATTGGATAGCACATAACTATGTGTTTTGATGAAGCTAAAACTCAAATGGATGCACTAAATCAAATCTTGAGTCTAGTTCATCATCCTAATATCTCACTCGTATCTAATGTGCAGTAATATATATACAAGTCACCTTATAGTCTTTGTTAGATGTAGACTTTGGTTTTGCCCTAAACTAAGGGATCATGCATATCTATCTAGGCATTGTAATCTTGATCATCCACCTAGGATGTCATTTGTTGATAAATTCCTTTACCACACTTGTTGGTAAATACCATTATTTTTAATTACAAGGAATTTAAAATAATACATGATGACTTATGACATACATCAAAATGAGTAATTTTCGAAAGAAAAATATACTATACCTACATGATGTATACATGACATAACATGGTATTTTTGTTATATTTTTCATAATAAAATGAATGCAAAATATGATGTCATGACATATGATGGGCAAACAATCATGATAATTTAGCATAAATAAATATACTTAGATTATCTATCTAAGTATCTCTAGATCTTTGCTAACTTAGAATTAATCCTAGATTACCCTCATTTTCTTAGGAAAATGCCAAAATCTCAACTTGGCATTTCTTTTTCTTTTCCTTATTTGTGTAAATTTAAATTAAGTTCAATTCCTCAAATTTTGTCACATTTTACTCTTCCAAAGAGTAATCAATTAATCATTTTCATTTTCAAGGAGTAACAAAACCTTGAAAATGACTTTCAAGTATCAACTTTTTCAAGGTTAGGTTAGCTACCCTTCCAATTAAAGTTGACACTCTCTAAACCCATCTAGGGTGTAGAGAATATACTCCTAAGAACCCAAAATATATTGGTACTCCTTGAGTGTTTTAGGTATTTCCTAGGGATAACTTCCCTAGTTACCTTCCTAATGACCTTCCTAGACTTCTTAGAAACCTTGGTCATGCTCCTCTCCTCTAGGTCAACTCTAGGGATAGCATCCCTTATGACCTTCTTAGTGACTTTCTTAGGCTTCTTAAAAGCCTTAGTCACATTAGTCTTCTCAAGGTTATTCTAGGGATGACCTCTCTTGTAACCTTGTCTTGACTCCTAGACCTAGGGTTAGTTCCATAACTATATAGAACTCTATGATAAGAGGACACATTCTTCTTGGCTTTAGGTTTGTATCCCAAACCTTTACAGCCATAGGATGACTCTTGCATTCCTAAACCTAGGTTGTGCTCATTTTGCCCCTTAAAGATATTTTTCATTCTTTTTAGAGTCTTTTCCAATTTATCAAGCCTTGACCTCAAGGCTTGGTTTTCCATCCTTAAATCCTTAGATTTAGATTTTTCATTAGATCCTTGAGAATTTCTATTTCTAGGCTTGTATCTAAAATCCATAGAATTTTTGCCTAGATTGTTATTTACCTTCCTAACCTTCGGTAAGGTAGTCTTGGCATGAAGAGCTACATATTTTTCTTTAATCCTATCATGCCTTCTATTTTTATGATAAATAGCATTGAAATGATATAAATTATTTCTAACATGCTTTTTATCATTACTTAAAGGAGTTGGTTCAATAAATGATACCTTGGGTTTGCTCTTAAGAGCTTTCCCTTTATTTGTGCTTCCTCCTTTGACTTTGGACAGATTCTTCCCCTTTGGACATTGGCTCTGGTAATGTTCATTTTGTTTACACAAGAAGAAAACAATGTGCTCCTTGTTCTTGTATAGCATGGGGCCGACCTTCGTAGGCTTCTTCTTGGCCTTTGGTGCCACTTAATCTTTCTTCTTAGTCAATGTGGGGCACTTACTCTTACAGTGCCCTCTTTCTCTACACTCAAAGCATATTATATGATTTTAATTTTTAACAATTGAAATTGCTATATCTTCTTTGCTTGTAGTGTTGGCATATGATGCTCCATTTAATTTTTCTTAATTTTTAGAGGTTCTTCTTCATTTGACCCGGAGGTGGAAGCCTCTTCTTGCTCCGGTGTCAATGAATAACACTCCCCCTCAATCTTAGAGGTGGAGGCCTCTTCATCTTCATCCTCATGCACATGAAACAAGGAGTACACTCCTTTGCCTTTGTCTTCGTGCTCTCTTGAGGATGACTCTTCTTCACTTTCTTCCAATGTTGAGCACCTCTCAACCACGAAGTCCTCTTCTTCTTTCTCTTGATTCAATGAGTTACCTTCTTTGGATTCCTCTTGATTTGGTGTAGTGGAGGGTTCTTCATGGATCTTCGTCAACTTTCTCCAAAGCTCCTTGGTATCTTTGTATTCCCCTATCTTACTCAAGATGTTGCTAGGCAATAAATTGATCAATAGCTTGGTTACTTTGTCATTGGTCTCACATCTTTGAACTTGCTCCTTGCTCCATTTGTTCTTCTTGATGATTTTACCTTTGCTATCCTTTGGACCTTCAAAGCCTTCCATTAGAGCAAATCATTTCTCTATCTCCATCATGAAGAAGTTTTTGATTCTTTGATTTCCAAGAATCGAAGCATGTCATTGTGAATGGTGGAGGCACCCTCGTGTCGAATCCGAGTCCAGCTCAGAATTCCATCTTGAAGTTGAGCCTTTGATGAAGTCTTTGACTTAATGAAATTTTGGCTTCAACTTCTTCTTCCTCTAGCTCGTTTCCCTTCTAGCGATGAGTCCGATAAAGAGCGGACTCACTCTGACACCACTTGTAGGGTCACTTTGGAGCTAGAGGGGGGCGGGGGTGAATAGCTCATCGCACTCGTTCGCTTGCTTCGTAGATGATGATGTGCAGTGGAATAAACTCGAAGCCAAGCTCTCCAATACTAACAAGTAGATTTACTTGGTATCCGCCTCAAGAAGTGGTGACTAATCCAAGGATCCATACACGACACACTCTCCACTAACAAAAACACTCCTTCTCGGGACAATCCAGAGGTGGAGAAACCTCGCACAACCTCACACAAGCATACAACTCAAAATAAGAAGTAAATACACGATAATATAAATAAAAACCTTCTTGCTTGATCTCTTGTAGCTTGTAGATGCCTCTTGAATTTTGAAAGTGTAGTAACACTTGTCCCCAAGATGCTTCAAGAACTGGCGGAAGAATCATGAGCTCGGTGGTAAGATCTCGTGTAAGCGCTACTTCATTTGAACTTGCTGTCGGATTTATATTCATCGATCTAAGGCTCCTAATCGATTGGGCCTCCTCCCAATCTATTACCACATAAGATCCAAGCGATCCCAGCCATCCAAAGCCTGCATCCTGCGCAATGGTCATATCATAATCGATTAGGGAGGCTTTGATCAATTAACTAATCAATTCAGAGTGTCTCTGTGCTCTCGCAGATAAACCCTGAATCGATTGACGAATCGATTCAAGATGGCTCACAATCTCATGAGAAAACAAGCCCTAATTGATCGATCGATCGATTGGAGTATCCCAATTGATCGGTTGATCGATTGGGGAGCACACTGTGCTCTTCGCGCGAGCAGCCTCCAATAGATCGGCTGATCGATTAGGCTCTAGTTCAATCGATCGGCTGCTCAATTGATCAACCCTAACTTGAGTAACTCAAGTCTAGGGTTCCCATACCCAACATTCGGTCAACTGTGGCCTGTTGGGACTCGCCCGTGCCTAGCATCTAGTCAACCTTGACTTGTTAGGACTTTATCACCAAGTGTCTGATCAATCCTTTGACCCACTTGGACTTTTCTCCTCATGCCAAGTGTCCGGTCAACCTTGACCCACTTGGACTTACCGTCTCGTGCCAAGTGTCCTATCCTCCATGACCCACTTGGACTTCCAAAACACTAGGTGTCTGATCACCCTGAACCTATCTGGATTTCCACGCACCTGGCTTCACTCACTAGGACTTCCTCACTGCCTAGCTCACTCACTAGGGCTTTCACCTGGCTTCACTCGCTAGGATTTCCATCTGCCTAACTTCACTCATTAGGTCTTTCACCTAGCTTTACTCACCAGGATTTCCATCTGTCTAGTTTCACTCACTAGCTCTTTCACATTACATGGCTTCAATAACCAGGACTTTCCCATCACCTAGCTTCACTCACTAGGATTTTCCTGTTTGTGCGGGAAGCATCCGACGATCGAACTAGTGTTTTGATAATGACAAAGGATTCAAAGTTAAGGTGTTTTGTAATCTAACAAGTCTAGTTGAGTATTTCAGGAAAGTCCTAGCTGCGGTTAGGCAAAGGGAAAACCCTAGGGGGTGGTAACCCTAGGTTATAGGGGGTGGTAACCCTATGCGGAAAGTCTTGACAGGTCGATGGCTTCAGGCAAAAGTCCTAGGGGGTGGTAACCCTAGGTGGAAAGTCCTGGTGTCGCGAACCAGGTGGAAGACTGGAGTAGCCGGGAAGCGGATGTCCAGCAGAAAGTCCGGAAGCGTCGAGTGCTGAGCAAAAGTCCAGTTGATCTGGAGGATCGACTGGCAACAGGTAAATCTCCTGAGTGGAGTAGGTGAGGACGCGTTCCCCGTAGAGGGAACAGTAGGCGTCGGGTCGACCTAGGGTTTCCGGTTGGAAATCCGAAGTCAGACCCGGACAGTCCGGAGACTGTCAGAATATTTTTATCATATTCATATTGCTGTTTTATGCTAACTTTGTGTTTGCAGGATATTGTTTAGGACTAACACATCTTGCAGGTACAAAGAAATGAAATTCTCCTCGGATGAACAATGTCCGAGGCGCCTCCATGGGGCTTGGAGGCGCCTCGGATGCAAAAGCTGACCTGGCAGCGAAACAGGGTTGAAGGCGCCTCAGCTGGCTCTGGAGGCGCCTTGGAAGGTGCCTTAAAGACCCTTGAAGGCGCCTTCAAAGGTGATAAGCGCAAACTGGTCAGCGCTCATCTGCACGGTGGACTCAGAGCTATGAAGGCGCCTTCGGAGGCTTCCAAGACGCCTTGGATGCCCTTTATAAGGGGACTTCGAGCAGCATTGAAGAACATCAACTTCCAAGCTTCCATTCTATTGTGTTCTGCTCAAGTACTGCTTCCGAAGTGCTGTTGCAACATTCCGACGACCCGGAGCTCAGATTTCTTTTCTACTACTGTTGTCGGTATAATTTTAATTGCAGTTAAATTTGTAATTAGTTTGTAATATTCACACGAGCTTATAGTTGTTGCCCACGGAAAGCGATCAAGGATCGCGGGCCTTCGAGTAGGAGTCGACCTAGGCTCCGAACGAAGTAAACAACCGTGTTCTTGTGTTTGTTTCCTTTATTCCGCTGCTTAAATTACTCGACGAACATTTTACGATTCTGATAATCGAACGATTTAGCCACGAGTGCTATTCACCCCCCCTCTAGCGCGATCTCGATCCAACAATTGGTATCAGAGCGGGGTTATTTTGAATTGGTGCAACCACCATTCAAAACAGTTTTTTTATCGTGGTATTTTGTTTTTCTTTCGGAGTCAATTAGAAATTAGCTAAGTAGCTAAAATTCTAATTCTTTTCAAATCGGTGTTGCTCAAAGTTGGTCAACACCACTTGAGCTCATTATTTTTCTTCTTCTTCCCGCACTACTAATCCAAGACTCAGTCTTGGAATAGATCTTCTTGTTTGTGTTTTTCAGATCTAAATGGCTCAACAAGAAGGATATAGCACTGTTCGTCCCCCACTATTTTCCGGAGAAGACTTCGGATATTGGAAGGGGCGAATGGAGATATATCTGAAGATCCAGTTCAACACCTGGATGATAGTCAAGACAGGACTGCAACTACCAACTGATGCAGACGGCAAGCCTACATCCTGTGAGAACTGGGAGACAGCCTTTATCAAAAAGGTGGAAGCCGACGCCAAAGTCGCCTGCACCATCCAGTGCAGTCTTACCAAGGAAGAGCTTAACAGAGTCGGTCTGTTCTCTTCCGCAAAGGAGCTGTGGAAGAAACTGATCGAACTTCACGAAGGCACCTCGGAAACCAAGGTAAGTAAGCGTGATTTATTACTTAATAAACTATACAATTTAAAAATGCAAGAAGGCGAGACAGCAAGTTCATTACATGCTTGAATTCAAGATATTCTGAACTTCCTTCATGGATTCGGGCAGAAGGTAGAAAATAGGGACATTATAAGGTATGCTCTTAACTCGTTTCCTAGGAGTACATTGTGGGCATCGATGGTAGATGCCTACAAAGTTTCCAAGGATTTGTCTTCCTTAACATTAGATGAATTATTTAGTGAATTTGAACTTCATGAACAAACTAATGCACAGCCATCCGAGAAAGGTATAGCTTTGCTTGCAGGTACTAGTCGAACACGCGAACCTAGATCCCGACGAAAAATTGAACCAGAATCTGAAGACGAACCTGACTCAGAAGATTCAGAAGACGAACTGACCAGCGAACTAGTGAACCTCGTGAAGAAGCTCTACAAGAAAAAGAAGGGCTTTAACAAGAAAGACCTAAAGAAGGTAGTACAGTCCAAGGAGGCCCAACCGAGCTCAAAGATAAAGTTTGAAGTTACTTGCTACGGGTGCAACCAGAAGGGGCACATCAAAGCCAACTGCCTCAACCAAAAGGAAGCCAAAAAGCAAAGAAGAAAGAAGGCCCTGAAGGCAACCTGGGACGAATCTTCTTCAGAGGACGACGACGACGAACTCGATCAAACGAGTCTACTCACACTGATGACCCGGGACAAGATCGTCGAGAGCGAGAGCGAGTCAGAGGCCGACTCCGAGCAAAGCCACGGATCCGCATCCGTTTCCAAAGGGCCAGACTCCGCTGTAAGTATTCCGAGGCTTAATAATTTAGTCAATTATTTACTTCGCAAATTAGCTAAGTCAAACCTTAGGATTAAATCACTTCTAAAGGAAGTAGTTGTCCTTAAAGAAGTGACTAACACTAAATCCTTACCTGATCAAGTTCAAACTGGAAATTCAACTCAAGTTCAAAAACTTGAGGAAGAAAATTCTAGTTTGAAAAATCAGGTAAAAGATTTAAAAAATACCTTAGAACGGTTTTCTTTAGGTTCCAAGAATCTTGACCTAATTCTTGGGACACAAAGAGCCGTTTACAATAGAACTGAGCTGGGATATAAAATTAAATATAGATCTTATTTATCCTTAATAAACAAACAAAGTAGTAAATCAGTCCAAGCATGGGTCCCCAAGTCCAAATTGATCAACCAAGTTGGACTTGGCCAATACTGGGTTCCGAAGGATCAAATACACTACCTCAATAGACCATATCGAGGCTATGATCCAGGGGGAGCAAAAAGAAAAACGATCTTAAAAATTTAAACTTCAAAATTCAAAAATCAAATTAAAAATTTGAAATTAAATTATAAATTCAAAATTCAAAATTCAAAATCAAATTAAAAATTTGAAATTAAATTATAAATTCAAAATTCAAAATCAAATTAAAAATTTGAAATTAAATTATAAAATTCAAAATTCAAAATTCAAAATCAAATTCAAAATTCAAAATTAAATTATAAACTTAAAAATTCAAAATTCAAAATTAAAAATTCGAAATTAAATTATAAATTCAAAATTAAAAATTCAAAATCAAATTAAAAATTCGAAATTAAATTCAAAATTCAAAATTCAAAATCAAATATAGATGGAGGATCCAGACTAGCTGGCACCTCCAACTGAACTACCCGACAGGGTAACTGAACCTAATCTACCCGAAATTGGTAAAACAAGAGTAGATTACCCGACAGGGTAATTAAGGTTAGATTAAAACGGGCTAGGTTTAACTTGACCCATTGTACTGGTGAAGTTTTTGGATGATAGTACATTAGGGAAGCTTGGGCATCGCATGTCTAGGAAGATATGACTTCGACCTGGTGCATTTGGCCAAGTGGAACTGACCGAAGCTACCCTTAAATGGATCCTAACTAGTTAGACCAAGGATTAGTATTAAGTTCAATGGGTAGAACTATTTGGGAAACCTCGAAGGCATGGTTACTTTAATGAGCTCCTTGTGACTCACCATAGCCCAGAAGTTTATCCAAAAAATACTTACTTATTAAACCCAAAGTTAAACCTGAATCTAACACAAAGTTAAACCAGACCCTTAAATTCAACAATAATTCATCTCACAATAATTATAGGGTTCCCTAATTGACAATTTAGATCAGGTGAGATGACTAGGTTAATTAACAATTAAATAATCTAAAACTTAAATTTCAAAATTATTCTAAAACTTAAATTTCAAAATTATTTTAAAACTAAATTTCAAAATCATTTTTTTAAAAAAAAAAAACTCAATTTCAAAATTATTTTCAAAACTCAATTTCAAAATTATTTTTAAACTCAAATTTCAAAATTATCTTAAAATTTCTTTTCAAAATTAATTAACTTAAAATTTCTTTTCAAAATTAATTAACTTAAAATTTTCATTTCAAAATTAATTAACTTAAAAATTTCTTTCAAAATTAATTAACTTAAAATTATTTTCAAAATTAATTAACTTAAAATTATTTTCAAAATTAATTAACTTAAAATTTTCATTTCAAAATTAATTAACTTAAAAATTATTTTCAAAATTAATTAACTTAAAATTATTTTAAAAATTAATTAACTTAAAATTTCTTTTCAAAATTAATTAACTTAAAATTATTTTCAAAATTAATTAACTTAAAATTTATTTTCAAAATTAATTAACTTAAAAATTATTTTCAAAATTAATTAACTTAAAAATTATTTTAAAAATTAATTAACTTAAAATTATTTTCAAAATTAATTAACTTAAAATTATTTTCAAAATTAATTAACTTAAAATTTTCATTTCAAAATTAATTAACTTAAAATTATTTTCAAAATTAATTAACTTGAAATTATTTTCAAAATTAATTAATTTAAAAATTATTTCAAAATTAATTAACTTAAAATTATTTTCAAAATTAATTAACTTAAAATTATTTTCAAAATTAATTAACTTAAAATTTCTTTTCAAAATTAATTAACTTATAAAATCTTTTCAAAATGTTAATTAAAAATTAACCATAGGATTAAGTGTTTGCTAAATTATTTCGAATACAATTGAGTGAGATAGAAAATCTAAGGAGTCTACTTCAATTAACCTATCTTTAAATCCATTAAAAACCAATTCAAACTACTTTATGTGTAGGAATTAGATCAATGGATGTTGGATAGTGGATGCTCCAGACATATGACTGGAGATAAGTTGAAGTTTACTAAACTCAAGTACAAGAAGTTAGGATCAGTTGCATTCGGCAACGACGGTAAACTAAAAGTAATCGGAAAAAGGTAATATTGAACTTAGTTCCGATTTCATTATTCGAAATGTTTTATTGGTTGAAAATTTTAACTTTAATTTACTAAGTATAAGTCAATTATGTGACAGCGGATATCTAGTCAATTTTGATAAAACTGGATGCCTAGTTACAAACATCGAAAACCCTGATATTAGACTTAAGGGACTTAGGAAGAATAACATCTACACAATTGACTTATCAATCTCCTCAATAAAGTGTCTCTTGACACAACAAGAGGAAACCCATCTGTGGCACAGAAGACTGGGTCACACGCACACTAGACTCATTTCAAAAATGACTCAAAATGGTCTAGTTAGAGGTTTGCCTAAATTAAAATTTATTGAAAACTCAATCTGTGATGCGTGTCAAAAAGGAAAACAAACCAAGTCAACCCACAAGTCAGTCAACCTAGAAAGAACTAACATCGTACTTGAGCTCCTTCACCTTGACCTATTTGATTCACATAGAGTCAAATCACTAAGCAAGAACCAATATTGCTTAGTAATAATTGATGACTACTCTAGGTACACATGGGTAAAATTCCTAAAAACAAAAGATGAAACCTATGAAGTATTTAGTAATTTTTGCAAATTAACGGAAAATGAAAAAGATACTAAAATCAAAAGAATAAGAAGTGATCACGGGGGGGAATTTGAAAATCATAGGTTTACCCAATTTTGTATAATAAATGGATACCAACATGAATTTTCATGTCCTAAAACCCCCAACAAAATGATCTAGTGGAACGTAAAAATAGAACACTACAAGAAGCCGCTAGGACTATGCTAAACGAATATAATTTAATCATCAATTTTGGGCTGAAGCAATAAATACTGCAAATTATATTCAAAACAGAATTTTAATTAACAAACTTCACAATAAAACACCTTATGAACTTTACTACCATAAAATTCCCAATCTAAACTATCTAAAAGTATTTGGGTGTAAAGTTCACATTTTAAATACTAAAGATTACTTAGGAAAATTTACACCCAAGTCTAACCAAGGAATATTTTTAGGATACTCCTCTACCATTAGGGCCTTTAGAGTATATAATCAAAATACCTTGAAAGTTGAAGAAACAACTAATGTAATATTTGATGAAGAAAATAACCTATCCAATATAAATGAAAATATTGACATCAACCCAAGAGATATAGAAGATGATGAAATCCAACCTAACCTTAATGGGTCAGAAGAACCAGTTTCTGACCCACAGATAAGACCATCTAGAGTAAGTACCTCTCACCCACCTGACCAAATTTTGGGTGATCCAAACCTAGGGGTCAGAATAAGATCATCCTATAGAAACCTAAGTCATATTGCCCTTATCTCTAAAATTGAACCTTAGACTATAGAAGAAGCCCTACCTGACCCAGATTGGATCATTGTAATGCAGGAAGAATTAGCACAATTCGAAAGAAACCACGTCTGGGACCTTGTACCTAAACCCATAGATAAATCAATAATAGACACTAAATGGGTTTTTAGGAACAAGTTGGATGATTAGGGTGATATAATAAGAAACAAAGCTAGACTAGTAGCCAAAGGGTTTAGTCAAGTTGAAGGCTTAGATTATGATGAAACCTATGCTCCGGTAGCTAGACTCGAATCTATTAGGATGTTATTAGCCTATGCAGCAAATAAAGGATTTAAATTGTACCAAATGGATGTTAAGTCAGCCTTTTTAAATAGGTTTATCAAGGAAGAGGTCTACGTAAGCCAACCTCCAGGATTTGAAGACATAGACTACCCAAACCATGTATTCAAATTAAAAAAAGGCATTATATGGACTAAAATAAGCCCCTAGAGCATGGTATGAAAGATTATCTAATTACTTAATATCCAAAGGCTTTAACCAAGGACAAATAGATCCGACCTTATTTGTAAAAACTATAGAAAAAGACATCTTCATAGCCCAAATATATGTTGATGACATAATTTTTTGCTCAACTAACTCTAAATTTTTAAAAGAATTTGTTAAATTAATGGAAAATGAATTCGAAATGAGTATGGTTGGGGAACTCAATTTTTTTCTTAGGATTACAAATAAAACAAACCAAAGATGGAATCTACATTTATCAAACTAAATATGCTAAGGAGTTAATTAAAAAATTCTGCATAAAAAATTCAAAAATTATAAATACTCCAATGGCAACCAACATTAACATTGACATGACCCTGAAGGAAAACCAGTAGATCCAAAATACTATAGGAGTGCTATAGGTAGCTTACTTTACCTAACTGCAAGCCGACCCGACATATTGTTTGTAGTAGGTATGTGCGCAAGATACCAATCATGTGAAAAAGAGTCACACCTAACATATGTTAAAAGAATACTTAGGTATATTAAAGGAACTCTAAATGTAGGACTTTGGTACCCAAGAACTTGCACCTTTGACCTTTATGGCTATTCTGATTCGGACTATGTCGGGTGCAAATTAGATAGAAAAAGTACAAGTGGTAGCTGCCAGATTCTAGGTCAGTGCCTAGTAAGTTGGTCAAGCAGAAAGCAACATTGTGTTGCTCTATCACTACAGAAACTGAATACATAGCTCTAGGAGAATGTGCATCTCAACTGTTGTGGATGATGCATATATTAAAAGATTATTAACTAGAATATAAAAATACAAAAATCTTTATTGATAATATCAACTCAATTAATCTGACCAAAAATCCTATTCACCATTCTAGGACTAAACACATAGAGGTAAAACACCACTTTGTAAGGGATCACGTAGCTAAAGGTGAAATTGCACTCAACCATATTGAGTCCAAATCAAACCTAGCTGACATCTTTACAAAACTCTTACCTGAACTTGAGTTCAGTGAACTTAGAAGGCAAATAGGAATGTGTTGGGTAGAGTAGATGTCACATTTTATTATCTCGTTTTCTTTCAAAATCTAGGAAAAATAACATTCAAAATTCCATTTTATTAGAATTTTATTATCTCGTTTTCTTTCAAAATCTAGGAAAAATAGCTTTCAAAATTCCACTTTATTAGATTTTTCAAAAATTGGACTTAGCCTAAGCTTTCCCCCTAGAAATCTTGTTTCCCTAGAATTAAGCCAGAGCATCTCACAAACACCTAGGTATACCTTGATTGTGATTGAAAAACATAGAATGGCGTGAGATGCATAGGGTATAACCTGGACTCAAGTATGCTTATATCTGTACATCAATATGAGTCTGGGCGTTAAACACGCAATATACATTAATCAAGTCAAGTCTTCCAGCTCTAGTCAAATATAACTGGACCAAATTGACTTAACTTGACTAACCATGTGAAAGCTGTTGCTCTATAGGCAATCAGCAAGTAGCTAAAGGTTAGACAGTTGGTAAAGGATACTCAATTTTCTAGTTAAGCATGTTTGATCTTTAGGGCTCTGATACCTCTGAAAGTCAATCCATTATACTTGACTCATGCTTGGACTTAAGGACTGAATGAATATCCTAAACCAAATTTTTTAACTACTTTGCTCCCTCCTAGCCATAAAATTTTATAAGTATTGTTTAAAATTAAGTACCAATCTTTATTTTCAAAACCTTAAATCTTAGCTCACTTTGAAATCTAACTTTACAAATTCTTGTTTTCTTAAATAGAGCAAAGATTTCAAAGCTACTCCAAAGATTTCTAAATAAAGATTATTGTTTTACTAGCTTTTTAAACCATCAAAAAGATCCACTTTCTAGAAACTTTTTCCAAGTTCCAAAAAAAGCTAACATCATTTTCTCACTTAGCTAAACTGTTAAATATTTTTCAAAATCTTGTTGAATCAAATGACTATTTTTACTTATTTTTTGATATATGGCAAAGGGGGAGAATAGCAAATTCAAAAGTAGCAAATACAAAATACTTAATGAATAATGAATATTAAAGGGGGAGCAACAGTTAAGGGGGAGCCTATACTTTAAATTCATAGAATTTAATTTAGCAAAATTGCTAAGCTTGTGTTAAATGTGTTAAATTCATATAATTTAATTTAGCAAAATTGCTAAGCTTATGTTAAAAGTGTTCGTTTGTGATATCGGTTTACTTGACTTTGAATTCGAGTTGCCATAATCAAAAAGGGGGAGATTGTTGGTGCGGGAAGCATCCGACGATCGAACTCGTGTTTTGATAATGGCAAAGGATTCAAAGTTAAGGTGTTTTGTAATCTAACAAGTCTGGTTGAGTATTTCAGGAAAGTCCTAGCTGCGGTTAGGCAAAGGGAAAACCCTAGGGGGTGGTAACCCTAGGTCATAGGGGGTCGTAACCCTATGCGGAAAGTCTTGGCAGGTCGATGGCTTCAGGCAAAAGTCCTAGGGGGTGGTAACCCTAGGTGGAAAGTCCTGGTGTCGCGAACCAGGTGGAAGACTGGACTAGCCGGGAAGCGGATGTCCAGCAGAAAGTCCAGAAGCATCGAGTGCTGAGCAAAAGTCCAGTTGATCTGGAGGATCGACTGGCAACAGGTAAATCTCCTGAGTGGAGTAGGTGAGGACGCGTTCCCCGTAGAGGGAACAGTAGGCGTCGGGTCGACCTAGGGTTTCCGGTTGGAAATCCGAAGTCAGACCCGGACAGTCCGAAGACTGTCAGAATATTTTTATCATATTCATATTGCTGTTTTTTGCTAACTTTGTGTTTGCAGGATATTGTTTAGGACTAACACATCTTGCAGGTACAAAGAAATGAAGTTCTCCTCGGATGAACAATGTCCGAGGCACCTCCATGGGGTTTGGAGGGTCCTCGGGTGCAAAAGCTGACCTGGCAGCGAAACATGGTTGAAGGCGCCTCAGCTGGCTCTGGAGGCGCCTTAAAGACCCTTGAAGGCGCCTTCAAAGGTGATAAGCGCAAACTGGTCAGCGCTCATCTGCACGGTGGACTCGGAGCTATTAAGGCACCTTCGGAGGCTTCCAAGGCGCCTTGAATGCCCTTTATAAGGGGACTTCGAGCGGCATTGAAGAACATCAACTTCCAAGCTTCCATTATGTTGTGTTCTGCTCAAGTACTGCTTCCGAAGTGCTGTTGTAACATTCCGACGACCCGGAGCTCAGATTTCTTTTCTACTACTGTTGTCGGTATAATTTTAATTGCAGTTAAATTTGTAATTAGTTTGTAATATTCACACGAGCTTATAGTTGTTGCCCACGGAAAGCGATCAAGGATCGCGGGCCTTCGAGTAGGAATCGACCTAAGCTCCGAACGAAGTAAACGACCGTGTTCTTGTGTTTGCTTCCTTTATTCCACTGCTTTAATTACTCGACGAACATTTTACGATTCCGATAATCGAACGATTTATCCACGAGCGCTATTCACCCCCCCCCCCTCTAGCGCGATCTCGATCCAACATTTCCTTCTATCTGGCTTCACTCACCAGGACTTTCTGATGATGCGCCTATGTGGTATTATATTTTGACTGGAATTGTTTGATTTTGGAGTTTATTTTGATTTGGAGATTGATTTGTGAGTTAGTTTTTGCTAGGCGAGGTACATTTTGAGCTAACCTAATTCATGATTTGTGCTTACTATATTTTAATCTTGGTTGTAGGTGAAGATTTTGGACACATTGATAACAATTGGGTGCACTCAAGTTTAGCTAGCTTGGAATCTAGACTCGACTCACACCAAGTATTGTTGAACCTAAACCAAACCAAAGCCACTGAACCTGGTTCAAGCAGAGTTCAAAAACCAAGTTCGACACGGTGAACAGTGGCTTGCGCTACTACTCACCGTGCCACCACCTTCTTCCTCACACACGGCGACATAAGTTCCGTCCACATTCCAGATCTACGATTGAGTTCCCATCATTGACGGCGAGTATCCGAGCATCCGACGATCAACGTTCGAGGACCAGCACGTGATAGAGGGTGGTTCTCTTGTCCATGATTTTTGAATTCCACATGCCACAGACGAGCATAGATCCGAGGGTATTTTCCCGATCTGTGAGATCTACCAATCAACAGAGGGTTCGAAGGAGTTTTCTTAGAGTTTTTGCATCCAATTCATCTTCAAATCCGCTCTCGACTCTATAATCGATCTGATCAATCGATTAGAGTTCGCGATTCAAGTCAATTTCCTATGTTCTTCAAGCACCGAGCATCCAAGGTGATCGCGAGCTTGTAGGGAGTTATCCACGAGTTGTGTGTATCTTATTTACTAGCTGGCAGTTCGGATCTATCCGACGATTGCTTTAGGGAGTTTCCAAGAGCTTCTTTGTGTTATGGCAGAGAAATGGGTTTAGAACAATGATTTGAGTTTGTGGATGTTTTACATTTATAACTTAGATTAATTTGTTAGATCTGAAATTTAGCTTTGCTTCCTTAATCGTGAAAACACTTCTCGAATTGAATTTGTTACTGTACAGTGGTTGTAATTAGGATTTTGCTTTGGATCTCATGTTAGATTAGCAATTTAATCGTTGAGTAGTTCAATTCTTCAATTAGGTTTATATTCTTGTTCTAAGTTAGCTAAATTGTACACCGTTCATAGCTTAAATTTACTTGAAGATTTCTGCACTTAGTTTGTTTTGATTTAATTTCTGTAAGTTCTTTGTTTCTGAATTTTAGATACTGAAACTAAATTGTTGTTAGATTTTAATTAGTAGAATTCGTATCCTAGCATTAATAAAATTTGCCCTATTTCTGATTGGTCAGAATATGAGTTTTAAGCTTAGGTTAGTTTCAATTTAGTTAAGAAGTTGATCACATTGTAGTCCTTGGTAAGTAGATTCATGAATTGTTGAAACAAGTTTCTATCTTTCCATTGGTAATTAGCATTAATATGGTCTACATCAATAATCTAGCTTAGCTTAAATTCATGTTTGTTTACTGGTTTTCTTTCATTTAGTTGCATTTCATTTTGTAGTACGTTAATCCAAAACCAGATAACTTTCATTTCTTATCGATGAAAACCCCAAAAAGAATTTTGCATCTAAATCATTCACACACTGGCTAGTTAACTTGGAAAAATATGACTTGGGACCTATGCTACATCTATTTTCTCAGTTTAAAATGGGTTTTCAATATTAATTAATTTGAAGTACCACGTGACAAGCAATATGGTCAACATCAAATTTTGGCATCATTGCCGCGGAACACTAGTAATGTGTGTTTGTTTTTAGATTGTGCATAGTTTTAATTTCTTTGTTTTGCATTTTACTTGATTTTATTGAATATCTACTTGTATACTCATTTTGATTTGATTTCATGACTAGGACTTCAACAGACAAATTATTTGAATGAGATCTAGAGATTGAAAGAACTTTTAGAGACTTGAGAATTCAAGAGAAATCTTCAGAAGTTTTTGAAAATACTTCCTTACACATTGACACTTCCATGGCAAAACATCATAAGACTATGAAGGCTTGTAGCTCCTGATGAAGCATTCAAGTATTCATGTATTACCTATCCAGACTTGGCAGGAGACTTTGAATTGAGATCTGGACTGATCCATTTGCTACCTAAATTTCAAGGGTCATCTGGAGAAGATCCTAACAGACACTTGTATGAGTTTCACATGGTTTGCTCTACCATGAAGCCACAGGGAATTTCAGAAGAAGATATCAAGCTAAGAGCTTTTCCATTCTCATTAACTGGAGTAGCAACGGATTGGTTGTACTACTTGCCACCTGGATATATTACATCTTGGATTGATATGAAGAAGGCTTTCTTGGAGAAATTCTTTCCAGCTTCAAGGACTGCTACTATCAAAAAGAGTATCTGTGGAATTCAGCAAGTGGTGGGAGAGATACTATATGATTATTAAGAGAGATTCAAGAAATTATGTTCAAGTTGTCCTCAAAACCAGATCAGTGAGCAGTTATTAGTTCAGTACTTCTATGAGTGTTTGTTACCCATGGATAGGAGTATGATAGATGCAGCGGCTAGAGGGGCTTTAGTGAACAAGACTCCAGAACAAGCTAGGGAGCTTATTTCTAACATGGCAGAGAATTCACAGCAATTTGGAAGTAGGTTATTGACTACAAGAGGAGTTGGAGAGATTCAAATGGTTTCTAATGAACAAAATGAGATAAGGAACTCATTATTGGAATTAACATCTTTGGTGAAGCAATTGGCATTGAACAATGCTAATCAAACTTATACTTTATCGAATACACAATTTCCATATCAATCAAGGGAAGTTTGTGGTATTTGTTCGAGCCAAGACCATAATTTAGAATTATGTCCCAATCTTCACCATAATGAGTCATTAGCAGCATTCTCTAGAGCTCAATTTCCACAAAAATATTATCCTCATTCCTCTACATATAATCCCGGTTGGAGAGATCATCCAAATTTGAAGTATGGTAACGCATTTTATCAACAACCACCTTCAAATCAGAATTTCCAGCAAAATCAGGGTTCCCAGCAACTTCAACAAGGATTCCAACAGCAATCACAATTTTTTCAGCATCATTATCAGCCCATAAGTCAATTTTAGCAACAATTTCAACCTTATCAACAGCCTTATCATCAAAACCAGCAATAATATTCTCAAAATCTGAATTATCAGCAAGGGCAAAATTAAATTCAGAATGCACTTCCAGCACCTTCAAGACTAAGTTTGACTCAAGGAAGTTCCAACAGCACCTCTAATCCGGATGCGTAGCAAGCTCGATTGGAGGAATTGATGTAGCAAATTCTGGAGTAGCAACAAAACCAGCAAAGAACAAATTCAGCTCTGCAGAATATTGAGAGGTAGATTGGGCAATTAGCTTCCAGCATAAATCAATTGCAAGCTCAAGGATCAAATCAGCTGCCTTCTCAATCAACACCAAATCCAAAAGGTAATGTTAGTGCATTAACTTTGAGAAGTGGAAGGCAGATTTCAGATAATGCTACTGAAAAAATTTTAGTAGCAGAATTTCCAGATTTCGGCAAATTCCAAGCATCCTCATCCAGCCAAGATTTAGATTTTTCAGCAGCTGACTTCCACCCAAATTCAACCTCGAATCCAATTCACATTAATCCCATGACTTTAGACCAACATCAAGAGAGGGTTGACATTGGTTTAGAAAATTCCAGCATCAGAATTCCAGCATAAATTCCAGCACAGCAAGTGGCAGAGCCAAGCATTCCTTTACCTTTTCCTCAACGTAAAGTGCAGCCAAGAAAGAATGTAGAGGAGGAGAAGGCTAAGGAGTTTCAAGAGCTGGTAAATTTATTTAGCAAGGTGGAAGTTAATGTTCCCTTGTTGACAATGATTAAACAAATTTCTAAGTATGAAAAATTCCTCAAGGATCTTTGTGTGCACAAGAAGAAGTTGAAGGGGAATGAGTTGATTAGCTTGGGCAAGAATGTATCCGCCCTTATTCAACAGTTCCTCAGAAATGTGAAGATTTTGGAGTGTTCACGGTACCTTGTGAGATTGGGAGCAATCTTTTTAAGGATGCCATGTTAGATTTAGGAGCTTCAATAGATGTGATGCCAAGATCAGTGTTTTAGACTTTAGGGATTGGACTATTACAGCCTATAGGGTTTGTTATCCAATTAGCTGACCGCAGTCAGACTCATCCAGCTGGAGTGATTGAAGATGTATTGGTGAAGGTGCGAGAACTTATCTTTCCTGTAGATTTTTATATCTTTGATATGGAAGGAGACTATCTGGCTAATAGATCTCCACTTATTCTTGGATGACCATTCTTGAAGACTACAAGGATAAAGATCGATGTTCATGCGGGCACACTTTTTATGGAGATAGGAGATATAGTGGTCCAGTTCAGTATTTTAGATGCCATAAAACACCCAAGAGAAGATCATTTCATTCTTAGAATGGATATCTCAGAGGAGTTGGATAGCATGGATTTCTTCTCGGTTAGTGACTCATTTATGGGCATTTTTTATGTTGGTGAGAGAGATGATTTATGCATAGGAGATTGCTTAGGAGAAGCATTACCCTTAGGATTGCCTAGAGGAGAAGAATTATGTGTAGGGGATTGCTCAGCAACATTACCCCTAGGGTCACCTTCAATTGATCAGGGACAGGAGGAGTTGAAACCATTGCCTCAACACTTGAAGTATGCTTATTTGGGAGAGAATCAGCAACTACCTGTCATCATAGCCCAGGATTTGGAGCCAGAACAGGAGAGTATATTATTAGAAATTCTGAGGCAGCATAGGAGAGCCATTGGATGGACACTGGCGGACATTTCTAGTATCAGTCCTTCTATTTGTATGCACAAGATTTATTTAGAGGAGGATGTGAAACCAGTGAGACAGCCCCAGAGGAGACTTAACCCATTGATCCTTGATGTAGTCAAGAAAGAGGTGACTAGACTTCTACAGGCAGGAATCATTTACCCCATTTCTGACAGTAAGTGGGTAAGTCTCATCCACGTGGTTCTAAAGAAATTAGGAGTGATAGTAGTAGCTAATGAAGAGAATGAGTTGGTGCCCACAAGGGTGAAGAATTCTTAGAGAGTTTGTGTGGACTACAGGAAGCTGAACCAAGTAAGTAGAAAGGACCACTATCCCTTACCTTTTATTGATTAGATGTTAGAGAGATTGGCGGGGAAGTCACAATATGCTTCCTTTATGGGTACACCAGATATTTTCATATTTGCATCGACCCGGAGGATCAGGAGAAGACCACCTTCACTTATCCCTTCGGTACATTTGCTTATAGACACATGTCATTTGGACTTTGCAACTCTCCAAGAACTTTTCAGTGATGCATGGTAAGCATTTTTGGAGATTTATTAGAGCATTACATGGAAGATTTTATGAATAATTTTTCTATATATGGTTCGTCATTTGATGCATGTTTATAAAATTTTGTCTAGGGTTTTAGATAGATGCATTGAGACTGACTTAGTACTTAATTTTGAAAAATGTTATTTTATAGTTGAGCATGGGATTGTTTTAGGTCATATAGTATCTAGGAGAGGTATTGAGATAGATCCTATTAAAGTTAGTGCTATATCTTCTTTATCTTACCCCGCATGCGTGCGAGATGTTTGAGCTTTCCTAGGACATGTAGGATTCTATAGGAGATTCATTAGAGACTTCAGTCAGATTGCTCTTACATTGTCTCAGTTACTTCAGAAAGATATGGATTTTTATTTTGATCAGAGGTGTAAGGAAGCATTTCAGAGATTAAAGGAGGTTTTAATTTCTGTACCTATCATCAGGCCACCAGATTGGACTTTGCCTTTTGAGCTGATGTGTGATGCTTCAAATTTTACTGTAGGAGCAGTGCTTGCACGGAGAGTAGATGGAGCACCACATGTGATCTGCTATGCTTTAAAGACCTTAGATTCAGCTCAAGCAAATTACACCACGGCATAAAAAGAGCTTCTTGCTATTGTTTTTTGCTTTAGATAAATTCATATCATATTGACTTTTTTCTCGTGTGGTTGTATTTTCTGATCATGCAGCTTTGAAGTTTCTCCTCAAGAAGCCAAATGCTAAGCCAAGATTGATTTGATGGATGCTTCTACTTCAATAGTCCGATTTAGAGATACGTGATAGGAGCAGGAAGGAGAACTTGGTTGCAGATCACTTGAGCAGAATTGAAGGAGATTCAGATCACACAACCATTGATGATGATTTTAGATATGAGCAGCTTTTTCAGATGTATGGTGAGTCACCATGGTATGCAGATCTGGTTAACTTTTTAGTAGCTCATGTTTTTCCTGCACAATTTTTAAAAATTCAAAAGAACAAATTTAAAAGTGACGCAAAATATTATGTGTGGGATGATCCTTATTTGTGGAAATTTTATAGTGATCAGAACATTAGGAGATGCTTACCTGATTTAGAATTTTGGTCTGTACTTATATTTTGTCATTCATCTGAGTGTGGGGGACATTTTGGACCCAGAGGACTGCTAGGAAAGTTTTGAAATGTGGTTTGTATTGGCCTACCCTTTTTCGTGATGCCTATGTTTTTTTATAGATCGTGTGATAGGCGTCAAAGAACTGGGAACATAGGACCTAGGAATGAAATGTCTCAACACTACATGTTATTTTGTGAATTTTTTGATGTGTGGGGTATCGACTTCATGGGTCCATTTTCTTTCTCTTTTGGATATTCATATATTTTATTGGCAGTTGATTATGTTTCTAAATGGGTGGAAGTCATCCCACCAGGACTGACGATTCTTCAGTTGTTGTTAGTTTTGTCAAGTCAAATATTTTCTGCAGGTTTGGAGTACCTAGGGCTATCATTAATGATCAAGGGATGCATTTTTACAATAGACACATGAAGGCTATGCTGAGAAATATGGGGTTTCACATAGAGTTTCTACTCCTTATCATCCCCAAACAAATGGAGAAGCTGAGGTGTCTAACAGAGAAGTAAATTTAATTCTTGAAAAGACTGTGAGGCTTGACAAGAAAGACTGGAGTAAGAGATTAGATGATGCATTGTGGGCTTATAGGGCAGCTTTCAAGACCCCTATAGGGATGTCTCCATATAGGATGGTGCATGGGAAGGCTTGTCATCTTCCGGTGGAGATTGAACATAGTGTTGGACCGATGCGGCCGGCTAAAAGGGGGGGTTGAATAGCCCTGAAAAATCAAACACAGCCCTTTCTCGTACGATTAAGCTAACACATAAAAAATAGATTAAACAGAAAATAAAGCATAAAACGAGGCACCGAATTTGACTTGGTTACAACCGGAGAGGTTGTTAATCCAAGGATGAAGATCGCACTAAGAGCTCCTTCAGGCGGAGAAGCCTCGTTTACAGCAGTGTAAGCACAGAAAGACAGAAGCTAATCTAAACAGTGGAAGCACACAAGTGTTGTTAACATTTTCTGAACTGATGAAGAGCTTCTGGACCAAGGGCGCCTGGAAGGGTTCCGGGCGCCCTGGGGGGGATAAAGTTTTATCCCCCAACGTTCAGATTGCGTAAATCGCGATCTTGGTCAAAATCAGGGTCCGGGCGCCCGGAAGCATTCCGGGCGCCCGGATTGGTTCCGGGCGCCCCGGAGCAAAAAGTCAACTGCGGTTGACTTTTTGTCCGGGACCACTTCTCCGTTAAGTCCCCGTTTCGGTCCAGGTCTTCTGCTCCGGATCCGCTTGATTGGGTGATCTCTGACATCCGGAATAGGGCTCACCCGAACCCATCTTCCGGTCTTCTCGAGCGTGCTTCCCTCCGGCTTCTCGTCCCTCGGAATTGCCGTGTGTCCCTTCTCGTCCACCAGCGTACTCATCCGCAGACTTTGTCCCTTGATCGCACCCCGTGTCGACCTTCGCACTAGCTGCGTCTCTTGCTCCCCGAGCAATCTTCCGCTCCGGCTTTCGTACCTCGGAACCATCGCGCGCACTTCCTTCTCGTCCGCCGGTGTACTCTTCCGCAGCGCCTCGTCCCTCGGACGCACCGCGTGCCGTCCTTCTCGCTAGCTGCGTCTTCCGCTCGAGTACCTGTGCTCCTAAGCTCCTGCACACTTAGACACAAGGTTAGAAAACAACAGAACCTAACTTAACTTGTTGATCACACCAAAACCAACCTTGGGGTTCCAACAATCTCCCCCTTTTTGGTGTGATCAACCCAAGTTAAGCTAGGGTTAACTAGACAAAAAATAAACTAACTAAATTTACAATTTAGTGCACAAAGATAGAGAAAAAATAGTTTTAGGCTACCTCCCCCTAGACTTATACTTATCCTTCTCTCCCTTTGATCACAAAAAAAATGGGGTTCCAAGAAAAAATCTAAGGGTTAAAGACTTAGAAAATTTTGAAAAGCTACCTTAAAAAAAATTTCTAAGTCAAAAGATTCTAAGTTAGAAAAAGAATTTTGCAATCAATAAAACTTAATTAAATATTTTAAAAAATATTTTTGAATCAATAAAAGCAGAATAAATTCTAAGTAAAATTTTAAGTAAAAGAATTTTGAGATTTATTTATTTATTTTTTTAAGATTTTAACTTAGGAAAAAATAATTTTTGAAAATTTTTCTAAACACTCTAAGTAAAAGTTATTTTTGAAAATAGAATTTAAAAAAAAAATAATTATTTAAAAAAAAATTTAAGTCAAAATTTTGAACCATGTTTGAATAACTTTTTAAAGCATTAATAATTCTAGTATTAATGCTTTATTAATTAAACATTTACTTCAATATTTGGCTTCCAGGCAGTGGCGAGGCTCTAGGCCTTCTTGGTTATTGGAGCAACAACCACTTTCTAGTCAAAGCCCATAAAGAAATTTTTGTTTAATTTTCTCACTTAAAGCGCTAACTTTGATTTTAAAATTTACACTAAGCAAGATTTAGGAACCCAATAAAGGTTCCAACCTACTGGATTAACTAAAAATTTCTTAGGGACATATTTTCTAGAGATATTTTTAATTTGTCCCTGGTGATATCTATAATACCAATTCAAATTATTGAACCTTCTAAAATTGGATTTAGATGAGCAAGCAGAGTTTTTCAAGTTTTCTACTTGAATTTTTAAATTTTGAATTTCTAATTTTAATTTTTCATTTTCTAAATTTGATTTATCTAGCATTTCTAACGGACAAGATGTAGCTAATATTGCTTTTAAATCTTTATTTTCATTTTCTAATTTGCAGCAATCTTTTGTTAAAATTTTAATGAATTTAAACATTTTATTAGGAGGAAGAGATCGTACCTCACTTACCTTGTCGATCTCGTTGTCGGTTTCTCCCCCTGAACTGCTGCTCTCTTCGGACGTAGCTCCCCCTTCATTGATGCTTTCGATGCTCATTTCGGAAGAGCTTGATTCGCAGTCGTCGTCTTGATGACTCTCCATTAACGCGAGCCCGGAGAACTCCTCGACTTCTGATTCCGACGACGTATCGTCCCACGTCGCTTTTAGGGCCTTGCGCTTTTGGATAGGCTTCTTACCCTTGTCCTTCCCGTTGTTCTTCAGTTTAGGGCAATTGTCCTTGATGTGCCCTTCTTCATCGCAATGGTAGCAGCGGATGGTTCTTTTCTTTCTTCCCTGCGGATGGTTAGATTTCCTAGATTTACAAATATTTTTAAATCATCTTACCATCATTACCATTTCCTCGTCGTCGAGAGAAGATTCTGACTCAGGTTCGTCTCTCGAAGCTTTAAGAGCGACATTATTCTTGGGCTCTTTCGGACCTGCACATCTTGACTCATGCACTTCAAAAGTTGAAAAGAATTCGTCTAATGAAATTTTTTCTAGATCTTTTGAAATGTAAAAGGCATCTACTAGTGATGCCCATTTTGAGTTTCTAGGAAAGGAATTTAGGGCATACCTTAGCGAATCTCGGTTACTTACCTCTTCTCCGAGAATCGTAAGTCTAGTGATGAGTTTCTGAATCCTCGAGTGTAGATGTGCAATTGTTTCACCTTCTTCAAATCGGAGGTTTGTAAGTTGGTTACGAAGTAAATCCCATCTTGCAAGTTTGGCTTCGGATGTTCCTTCGTGTAACTCCAGGAATTTCTCCCAAAGCTCCTTTGCGAGTTGTAGGTACCGACTCGATTGACTTCTTGTGTTGGAAGTACACTTAGCGGATGAAATTACGCTTTCTTGTTTGCCACGTGGTCAGCCTGCTCCTTCTTTGACCATTGATTTCTTGCTTTGCCCTCTGGTGCTTCATAGCCAAATTCCATTGTTAGTAATAAATCATAATCTGTTTCAAGAAATACCTCCATTCGCTTTTTCCATAGCGAAGTCCCCTTGAATTTTGGTGCGTGGATGTTGGATCCGCCATCTTGTTGCTTCGTTCGGTGGTTAGTCCTCCGGCGCCTGCTCGATACCACTTGTTGGACCGATGGTAGGCTAGAAGGGGGTTGAATAGCCTGAAAAATCAAACACAACCCTTTCTCGTGCGATTAAGCTAACACATAAAAATAGATTAAGCAGAAAATAAAGCATAAAGACGAGGCACGAATTTGACTTGGTTACAACCGGGAGGTTGTTAATCCAAGGATGAAGATCGCACTAAGAGCTCCTTGAGCGGAGAAGCCTCTAGTGTAAGCATAGAAAGAAAGAAGCTAATCTAAGCGGTGGAAGCACACAAGTGTTGTTTACAATTTATGAACCGATGAAGAGCTTACGGACCAAGGCTATATTTATAGCCTTGGTGGGGCGCTGGAAGGGTTTCCGCTGAGGATAAAGTTTTATCCCAACGTTCAGATCGCGTAAATCGCGATCTTGGTCAAAATCGGTCCGGGCGCGGAAGCATTCAGGCGCCCGACTCCAGCGCCGGATTGGTTCGGGCGCCGAGCAAAAAGTCAACTGCGGTTGACTTTTGTCGGGACCACTTCTCCGTTAAGTCCCCGACTCGGTCCGGGTCTTCTGCTCCGGATCCGCTTGATTGGGTGATCTCTGACATCCGGAATAGGGCTCACCCGAACCCATCTTCCGGTCTTCTCGAGCGTGCTTCCCTCCGGCTTCTCGTCCCTCGGAATTGCCGCGTGTCCCTTCTCGTCCACCAGCGTACTCATCCGCAGACTTCGTCCCTTGATCGCACCCCGTGCCGACCTTCGCGCTAGCTGCGTCTCTTGCTCCCCGAGCAATCTTCCGCTCCGGCTTTCGTACCTCGGATCCATCGCGCGCACTTCCTTCTCGTCCGCCGGTGTACTCTTCCGCAGCGCCTCGTCCCTCGGACGCACCGCGTGCCGTCCTTCTCGCTAGCTGCGTCTTCCGCTCGAGTACCTGTGCTCCTAAGCTCCTGCACACTTAGACACAAGGTTAGAAAACAACAGAACCTAACTTAACTTGTTGATCACACCAAAACCAACCTTGGGGTTCCAACACATAGGACTTTTTGGGCAGTCAAAGCTTGCAATTTTGATGCTAGCACAGCTGGAGAAGAGAGGAAAGTACTACTCCAAGAACTTGAGGAGATAAGGTTAGAGGCTTTTGAGAAATCACGGATCTACAAGGAAAAGACCAAGAATTTTCATGATAAACGCATTATGGGTAAGGAATTTCACATTGCTGACAAAGTGCTTTTGTATAGGTCATGACTCAAATTGATAAAAGGTACGTTGAGATCTCGTTGGGAAGGTCTTTTCTTATGGAGCCATTGAGATTTGGGAGGAGTCCACCGGCCGAATTTTCAAAGTTAATGGGCATAGACTCAAATTATTCTATGAGAGTGGCAATGAAGAGGTGATACAAAGGATGAGCACCATTGGTGCTATCTACCCAATTAAAGGGAAGTTTGTTCCAACTTAGTTTTTCTTTTATTTTTTTACATATATTCATGTCTAGTTGTGTCAATAAACTCTTTGTTTGCAAATCATGATTTTGGTTTAGAGGAATAAATTCTTTACTATAGGAAGTTTCTTTATTGCATTTGGTTTTAATTTTCGGAATAAGAAAATGGTACCCCTTTGCATGATTTCTATGATATATTAGAAATGGAGGATGTTAGATATTTTTGATTGTTAAGTTTTAGGCTTAATGTCATGATTGGACTCTTAATTTTCTTGAGGTTACTACTTGATAATGGACACTAGATTGATGAGTTGAGATGATACTTTTTTATACCTAGTGAGTTTGAGCCTTCATATGTGTGATGCACTTATGTTATTGCAACTCTAGAACTTGCTTTGACTCTTTCAAAGCCACAATTTAATGGATAAAATTACATTTATGAAGGTGAATCTTTTGTATCTTTTCCCACACTATGTCTGGCCATTACTTTTCAATACTATCTTATCTTTTATTTCCTTTTCATTGTAAATTCTTGGATATGGACACATTGAGTGCTATATGATGAATTCTTTGGCTGGGACGGACAAAGGTTTAAGTGCGGGTGAAAAGTGTTTGGATGTTATGTGTGGATTACAATTTGGATTCATTTTGGTTAATGTTAGAGGTTTTGGAGTTTGAGGGATGGTTCAAGGTTGGGGAAACAATTGAGCAAAAGATGTTTTTGTGAGGAGTTTTCTAGTAAAAGTTGAAAAATCTGTTGTGCATGATTGTCTCTTAATATTCTGTGTTGAATTTAATCATTACTTGAGATTACCTGAGTGTGATCATGTTAAGAGCAAGCTCTAATAGCTTAGAATTTTGGAATTTGATATTTTGGAAATACACTCGAATTTTAGGAGACATATTTTGGGAGAAGGTTTTGGAATGCTGAAATCTGTTTATAACAGAATTGCAGAAATGAGAAGCTGAAAGAGTTCATAGGATTGCAAAAGAGAAAGTGGGAAAGGAAGTTTGTATCAGTGAACAGCCTATTCATGACCTTGTGTAACTTTTCAAGCTCTAAAAACTACAATGCACAATGCAGAAACTTTAAGCCAGTGAATCTGGAAATAGTGGAAATAGAAATGGAGACATGTTTGTATTAAATCTGTTGAGTTTAAATAGGAAATGAAAGGTAAGCAAAAAAAAAAAAAGAAAACAAAGTGTTTAAGTCAAATGCTGTCAAAGTAATGGTGAATACAGAATTTGGAATGTGGCCAGCTGTACCAAATTGAGTGATTTGATCAGGGAATAATGTAAATTCGAGCTTGTATTAATTGTTTGTGAATAAGATGGTTTAGTGAGATGTAAGATCAAGTTATGTTCAGAGGAAAAAAAAATTCTGTATCAATTTTCTGCATTGAATTTCTGAGCAGAAATTTAATGGAATCAAGGTAAGTGTGTGTGAGATAAGGCAATAATCATCTAAGATCTAACAGTAAGGCTTGGTCTAAATGCAGTTAAGTAGAATCTGTTGAAACAGGAGAAGCTGAAATTGAGGTTGGAGGATGTTAGAGTCGAATTCTACAAAGAGATTAAGTTGTATGGATTAAAACAGATTCGGAGCTGCTAACATGTTGAATTCGTGATGTAGTTGGAAGCAAATTAAGAATTGAATCTGTTAGGCTTCTTATCACAAAATGTCCTAAAAGTTTATCTTTTCATTGACTTGATTTAAAAGTGGTTTGATTAGAAGATCAGAAGTTAAAACTCTGAAGTGAAGCAGTGGATTTTAATAGGATGCAGAATAGTATCAAAGTTTGTATCAACTTAGCATCATTAGCTCTTGAAGTCAGTGGGAAGTTGAATGAATCTTTTATAACTTTAGTAACAAATGTAGCAAGCTGAAATGTAGTTGCTTGGACTGAAAGGGATTTATAACAGAAATGGCATAGCTAAATTAAGCTGGAAATTGATCACTGTGCAGAACTCGAATTAGTTATCTATCAGATTGTATCAGGATCAGTGAAGAATGGAAAGCAAGATAGAAAAGATTGAATGCTTATGGAGATGATGTTTGAGATTAAAAGCACAGCAAGAACTTGTTAGTAATTCCAAGGGAAGCAGGAAAGTGAACTGAATCCATTGACTGCAGAATTCTGAAATTGTGTGATTACATTCTGAAAGGAGCTAAAGATAACCTCATGAAGCTTTAACTCAAGAGTTCATTAGTAATGGAAGCTTGATGAGGACTCTATAATCTGAACCACACAAGTTGGATCAATAGCAAAAGGAGAGTAGAGTAAATATCATCAAAGCTACGGGAAAGGGTACAAATCAGGAAAGAAAACTCAAACTGAATTCCAATGAAGATCATATTTCAAAACTGAACAGTGCAAGATAGAATAGAATATAGGTTTAAGAGCAATTGATCAAATGGAAGTATGATTTGGAAGAATAGAATTATGATGTGATTGAGGTAAAGAAATGGAATGGTAGTGAAAAGGGATGAATTGTGTACCAACATTCAATGTGTTTCTGAACTGAATTGAAGTGAGAATCAACTTTGGATTTACATTCGGAAGAGAGTTTAGGGAGAATAGAAAGAGAGAATAGTGGCCAGAATTCATTAGATAGTAGTCTTTGGAATCCATATCTTCCACTAGAACTTATTGTAATTTTTTTCCTTATCTTTAGATCTAACTAATGCTTGAATTGCAGTTGATTCCGTCTTTTCATTCTTTATGAAAAACCTTCATAATGTGATTGATATCTATGATCATGGTGGAGAGTAAAAGATAAGCAAGCACATGGTAGTGCAAGAAGCATGAGTAGCTTGAGCACCCTCTACCATTAACTACATTTTGAATTAGAATGAGTGCCACAATCTTTATCTTGTGAGGTTAGAGTGCTATCATTTCCAATTTAGTCATGAAGGTTGGAAGTTATTATGTAGTTTAAAAGTCGATGTCCATGAAGGCTTGAGTATAGGAATTTAACAATCTTTGATGGTTTTCTTTTTCTATTTTCTAATCATATTTAGGAATTTTGTTAAGGGGGTACCATAAAAGTAGACTCTTTAGTTTTTAATACTTGCATGAGACATTCAAGAATAAGTGTGGAGGATTTTGATGATGCATCTATGTGGTATTATATTTTGACTGGAATTGTTTGATTTTGGAGTTTATTTTGATTGGGAGATTGATTTGTGAATTAGTTTTTGCTAGGCGAGGTACATTTTGAGCTAACCTAATTCATGATTTGTGCTTAGTATATTTTAATCTTGGTTGTAGTTTGAAGATTTTGGACACATTGATTACAATTGGGTGCACTCAAGTTTAGATAGCTTGGACACGTCAAGTATTGTTGAACCCAAACCAAACCAAAGTCATTGAACCTAGTTCAAGCAGAGTTCAAAAACCAAGTTCGACATGGTGAACAGTGGCTTGCGCTACTACTCACCGTGCCACCACCTTCTTCCTCACACACGGCGATGCAAGTTCTGCCCACATTCTAGATCTGCAATCGAGTTCCCATCATCGACGGTGAGTATCCGAGCATCCGGCCATCAACGTTCGAGGACTAGCGTGCGACAGAGGGCGGTTCTCCGGTCCACGATTTTTGAATTCCGCACACCACAGACAAGCTCAGATCCGAGGGCGTTTTCTCGATCTGTGAGACCTACCAATCTACATAGGATTCGGAGGAGTTTTCCCAGAGTTTCTGCATCCAATTCATCTTCAAATCTGCTGCGACTTTGTAATCAATCGATTAGAGTTCGCGATTCAAGTCAATTTCCTCTGTTCTTCAATCACCGAGCATCCAAGGTGATCACGAGCTTGTAGGGAGTTATCCACGAGTTGTGCATACCTTATTTACTAGCTGGCAGTTCGGATCTATCCGACGATTGCTTGTAGGGAGTTTCCAAGAGCTTCTTTGCATTGCGACAGAGAGATGTGTTTAGAACAATGATTTGAGTTTGTGGATGTTGTACATTTAGAACTTAGATTAATTTGTTAGATTTGAAGTTTAGCTTTGCTTCCTTAATCGTGAAAACACTTCCCGAATTGAATTTGTTTCTGTCCAGTGGTTGTAATTAGGATTTTACTTTGGATATCATGTTAGATTAGCAATTTAATTGTTGAGTAGTTCAATTCTTCAATTAGGTTTATATTCTTGTTCTAAGTTAGCTGAATTGTACACCATTCATAGCTTAAATTCACTTGAAGATTTCTGCACTTAGTTTGTTTTTATTTAATTTCTGCAAGTTCTTTGTTTCTGAATTTTAGTTACTGAAATTGAATTGTTGTTAGATTTTAATTAGTATAATTCGTATCCTAGCATTAATAAAATTTGCCCTATTTCTGATTGGTCAAAATATGAGTTTTAAGCTTAGGTTAGTTTCAATTTAGTTAAGAAGTTGATCACATTGTAGTCCTTGGTAAGTAGATTCATGAATTGTTGAAACAAGTTTCTATCTTTCCATTGGTAATTAGCATTAATATGGTCTACATCAATAATCTAGCTTAGCTTAAATTCATGTTTGTTTACTGGTTTTCTTTCATTTAGTTGCATTTCATTTTGTAGTACTTTAATCCAAACTAGATAACTTTCATTACTTATTGATGAAAACCCCAAAAAGAATTTTGCATCTAAATCATTCACACATTGGCTAGTTAACTTGGAAAAATAAGATTTGGGACCTATGCTACATCTATTTTCTCGGTTTAAAATGGGTTTTCAATATTAATTAATTTGAAGTACCACGTGACAAGCAATATGGTCAACATAACTTTCCCACCAAGTGTCTGGTCAAACACTGACCCAATGGGATTTTCATCTTCTGTCAACCTTCCCTTTGGACTTCCCTTGCCTAACCTCCAATTAGGACTTTTCAATCAAGTATCTGGTCAACCTTGATCTACTTGACTCTTCTTCACATTAAATTGATCGACCTTGACCAATCTCCCTAAATAGACGATTGCTCCTGCAATCTCCATACATTGTCAAAACAATCTTCATATATTGTCAAATATCGAAACTCACACATTACGACTCAAGCTTGAGCCAATTCAAGCTTAGTCAACATGGTCAACCTTGACCTAGGGGAATTACACCAATAAATTCCTTTGAGACACCTGAAACTGACGTGCTCTGACCAACCAGAAGCTGCTACCTTATCCTGCTGCGTGCGCTAAGGTGATAGAGGTACTTGAATACCTTTCATACGCTTGTATTGGCTTGAGGCGTATGAATCCTTCCAAGCACTTGGATCATCATTTCTAGTCTTAAGAGTATTCTGCATCACAGAGTTAATATAGAAAGATATAATATGAAATAATATTGATTTGATAATCTCAGACTGTCCGGCTCTGACTTTTAGATTTCTCATGAAATCTTAGGTCAGACTGACGCTTACTACTCCCTTAATAGGAAATGCATCCTCACTTACTCCTCTAGGAGAATTTATCTTTTGCCAAACATCTGGTCATTCAAACTGATTTAGACTTTTGCTGAACATTTAATCTTGACTTCTGAGACTTCCCACTAGACGTCCCATCCTTGACCTGCATAAACTTCTATCTAGTGTCCGCAACCCTAGGACTTTCGCTTGATGTCCTCGATCTGCCAAGTCTTCTGTCAGTCTATATGCCCAGGACTTAGTGTCCAGTCCCCTTGACCAGGACTTAATTCTCGATCCTCTTGACTAGGACTTCTTTACCTAGCCTCAACTAGGACATGCTTGCACACTCAGATAAGCTTGTTAGATCACAACAATCCTTAACTTTGAACTTTTGCTAATATCAAAATATATGTTTGATTAGCTAGTGCTTTCAATATCAACAAAATGGAGAGACACTTAATCGTTATTAGATTTGGTCTTTTGGTTACCTTCCTTAGAATACGTGGTACATGATGGATGGAGAGACAACTAACGGTTGTCGGATCTGGTGCCTTAATAGATTCATACGAGAAGAATGAAGGAGCACATTGTTGGTGCAACATTCCTCAGGTCAAGGTTGACCTGGTTGACCAAGCTTGAGTCTTGGTTTGGATTTCGATGTTTGACAATGCAAGGGATTGAAGAAGAGTCAAGTAGGTCAAGGATGACCGGATACTTGACTAGGAGAAAAATCCTGGTGAGTGAAGCCAGGTGAAAGACCTAGTGAGTGAAGCTAGGCAGGAGAAAAATCCTGGTGAGTGAAGCCAGGTGAAAGACTTAGTGAGTGAAGCTAGGCAATTGGGAAAGTCCTGGTGAGTGAAGCCAGGCATGAGAAATCCAGATGGGTCAAGGTTGACCAGACATCTGGTGAGAGTCCAAGTAGGTCAAAGGGATTGACCGGATACTTGGCACGTGGAAGAAAAGTCCAAGTAGGTCAGAGGGATTGACCGGATACTTGGCAAGAAGAGAAAAGTCCAAGTGGGTCAAAGGGATTGACCAGACACTTGGTGAGAGAGTCCTAGCTGGTCAAGGGTGACCGGATGCTAGGTCTTATGTACCAACAAGTCATGGTTGACTAGATGTTGGTTTAGGGGCTTTGGGCGTGGTTTTGGGCAAAAACCAGGTTTGGATTGATCCGTGGATTGATCCAGCAGGTTTGGATTGATCCGTGGATTGATCCAGCAGGTTTGGATTGATCCGTGGATTGATCCAGCAGGTTTGAATCGATCCGTGGATCGATTCAGCAGGTTTGAATCGATCCGTGGATCGATTCAGAAGATCTGAATCGATCCACCGATCGATCCGGTGAGTCCCCGCGAACAGAACCCCCTTGGATCGATCCGTGGATCGATCCAGAGGTCCCAATCGATCAGTGGATCGATTGGGACGCTGCTACTTCGCACGATAAGCGCTGGATCGATCCGTGGATCGATCCAGAAGTTTTTCCAGAGCACAGAGGCGCTCTGGATCGATCCGTGGATCGATCCAAAGCCTCCTCGATCGATTGGGAGCATTCCAATCGATCGGGATTCGACCGTTAGCGTCGATTTAAGCCGCAGGCGTTCATTTCCTTCGGTAGAACTTCACCGATTCACTCCAGATCTCTCGCCAACTCCTCCACAGCGCTCTCAAAGATCAGATCGCCAGTTCTTGAAGGATCTTGGAAGCTTTCCAAGTCAAGAGGCGGATCAAAGGCAAGAAGAGAAGCTAGGGTTAGGGTTTTCTGTACTCATTGTAAGCTTTGCGCTTGTATTTTGTTTCCCTTTCCTTTCTTCTTGTACTGAGAGTCTTGTAGGGCTTCTCCGCCCTCGGTAGTTACCGAAAAGGAGTGTTTTCATAGTGGAGGGTGCGTGCGTGGTGTGGATCCTTGGATTAGTCACCTCTTGTGAGGTGGATACCAAGTAAACCAACCGTGTTAGCGTTGTGTGTTTTGTTTCTATATTTTCCGCTGCACATCTTTGAAGAAACAAGCAACGCCGAGCGACGAGCACGCGACGAGCTATTCACCCCCCCTCTAGCTACTTTTGGTCCTAACAAGTGGTATCAGAGCGAGGCCGCTCTTCACCGGAATCATCGCCGGAAGGGTCAAGCATAACAAGAAGAGCTAGAGGGTGAAGAAGTTGAAGCAAAATCATCAAAAGTCAAAGATTTCAAGAAGCTTAACTTCAAGATGCAATTCCAAGATGGACTTGGATTTGACACAAGGGTGGCTCCACCATACACTTCCACGAGTTTCGATTCTTGGAAATCAAGAATCGAAAATTTCCTTATGATGGAGATAGAGCAATGGTTTGCTCTCATGGAAGGATTTGAAGCTCCAACAAACTCCAAGGGCAAGCCTCTCAAGAAAAGCAAATGGGGTCAAGAGCAAGTTCAAAGGAGCAAGGCAAACGATAAAGTGACCAAGCTTTTGGTCAACTTATTGCCAAGCAATATTTTGGCTCAAGTTGGAGAATTCAAGGATGCCAAGGAGCTTTGGAGCAAGTTGGCATTAATCCATGAGATCCCCTCCACTGTACCGAATCAAGAGGAATCCAAAGAGGGCGACTCAATGGATCAAGATCAAGAGGAGGACTCCGAAGTTGAGAGATGCTCAACTTCCGAAGAAGAAGTCCAAGAGGAAGCTTCATCCTCAAAGGAGTGCAATCAAAAGAGCAAGGAAGTAGTATATTCCTTGTTTCATGTACAAGAGGATGAAGAAGAAGGAGAAGCCTCCACCTCTAGGATTGAGGGGGAGCAATCTTCATTGACACCGGATCAAGAAGAAGGAGAATCCTCCACATCCGGGTCAAAAGAAGAAGAGGATGAAGAAGCGTCCACCTCCACAAGTCAAGCAAAATCAAATGGAGGAGTATCAAGTTTGGATCAAGAGGAAGCTTCTACCTCCGGATCCAAAGGAAAAGATGCCACCCCTACAAGCAAAGGTATAAATATTTTAATTAATAATAAAAATCATATTATATGCTTTGAATGTAGGGAACATGGGCACTACAAGAGCAAGTGCCCTAAATTGGCCAAGAAGAAGGGTCAAGTGGCACAAAAGGGCAAGGTGAAGCCCAAGGAGATCATCCCCAACACAAAGAAGAGCAAGGAGCATATTATATGCTTCTCTTGCAATCAAAAGGGGCATTACCGAAGTCAATGCCCCAAGGGGAAGAAGATAGTCAAGGCTCAAGGAGGCACTAGTCAAGGGAGAGCCTCCAAGGTAAAGAAGAAGGTATCTTTTATTGAGCCTATTCCCTTGCAAAATGGTAAAAAGCATGCGAGGTCAAATTTTTATCATTTTAATGCAATTTATCATAAGAATAGAAAGCATGAGGGCTTTAAGGAAAAGCATGTGGCCCTACATGCCAAAACTACACCTAAGGTTAGGAATGTAGGTAAAAATCTAGGCAATAACTCTAAGGATTTTAGATACAAGCCTAGAAACAAAAATGCTCATGAACCAAACACTAAGGATTTAATGATAGAAAATCAAGTCTTGAGGTCAAGACTTGATAAAATGGAAAAGACCCTAAAAAGGATGGAAAATATCCTAAAAGGGCAAAATGAGCAATACCTAGGGCTAGGAAAATCAAAGCCATCCAATGGTCATAGAGGTTTGGGATACAAACCAAAGGCTAAGAAGGATATGCCCTCTTACCATAGAGTTCCATATAGTTATGGAACAAACCCTAGGTCTAGTGGTCAAGCCAAGAATACTAGGGAAGTCATCCCTAAGAGTATTTTTGCAATAAAAGTGACTAAGGCTTCTAAGAAGTCTAAGAAAGTCACCAACAAGGTCACAAGGGAGGCTATCCCTAGAGTTGACCTAGAAAATGTGACCAAGGCTTTTAAGAAGCCCAACAAAGTCACTAGGAAGGTATCTAGGGAAGTAATCCCTAGTGAATACCTAGAGCATCCAAGGAGCACCAATAGGTGTTGGGTTCCTAGGAGCATCTTCTCTACCCCATAGATGGGTTAGAGAGTGTCAACTCCGATTAGAAGGGTAGTTAACCCAACTTTGAGGAAATTGACACTCAAGGAGCATTTTCAAGGTTTTGGTAACCTGTGAAAATGGAATGGAATTATTATTTACTCCTTGAAAGAGTAAAATGTGCCTAGTGATGAAAAATTGATTTTATCTTAAAATGGCACAAATTAGGAAAACCTTGAGAAATACCATGTTGGGATTTTGGTATTCTCTTGGAAATTTAAGGCAATCCGGGCCTTGATTTATTAGATTACTCTTGAGGAAAAATGGAATATGCCCATAATTGAGGACTTGCTTAATTTTTAAGTAGCATAAACAAATCAAGAGAAATGGAAATGTCAATTTAGGTTTTGGCATTTCTTTGGAGCATTTAGGGCAATCTAGGTTTAACATTTTTAAGTTAAAAAAAAAACAAGTAGTATATTTTGAGTTAGCTAAGTGATTAAGGATACTTAGATAGGTAATCTAAGTGTATTTTTATTCATGCTAAACTTTGCCATGATTGTTTGCCCATAACATGCCATGACATCATATTTTATTTGTATTTTGCATTCATGACTTATCATGAAAAATACAAAAATACCATGCCATGTCATACATACATCATGTAGTATAGGAACTTTCTTTTGAAAGCTATTTCATTTTGATGTATGCCATAACATTATCATGCATTATGTTTATTTCCTTAAAATTAAGGACATATGGCATTAGTTAAACAAGTGGCATTTGTTTAACAAGTGAATCAACAAGTAACATCCTTGTTGGATGTTTACCACTCAAAATGCCTAGATAAATATGCATGAACCCTAGATTAGGGCAAAACCAAAATATACATCTCACGAGGACTATAAGATGACTTGTATGTGTTTTGTGCACAATAGATACAAGTGAGATGTTAGGAAGATGAATAAAACTCAAGATGTTGATTTAGTGCATTCTTTTGAGTTTTAGGTTCATCAAAACACATAGTTATGTGTGTTCCCATCATTGGGAAAGCTAATGTACAAGTCATGTGCATTAAGCCCAAGGAACATGGTGGGATATTGGTTTTGAAAATGGTTTTAAAAATGATTTTGGAAAACCTTGGTGAAGGCTATCTTTTGATAGTGATCACCATTGAATAGTTAGACACAAACTTGAAGAAAACACTAAAGTTTTTGTAAGTTTTCAAGTTTGTGTCAATCTTTGAAAATATGATGTATTTTCATAGAAAACTATTTTTCCTTGATAGTATATACCCTAAATAATGTCTACACAAATTTTTACGATTTTTGGAATTTTGTAGAATTTTCTAGGGGTTTCTGAAATTGACTGAAATTGAATTTCAGCAATTTCAGGCCTCCAATCGATCAATGGATCGATTGGAGTGCCTCAATCGATCAGCCGATCGATTGAGAAGGCATTTCTCGCGAGCAGAAGCTCGCTGGATCGATCAGCCGATCGATCCAAGAAGACTGAATCGATCAGTGGATCGATTCAGCAGGGTTCAATCGATTGGAACCCAACTCCAATCGATCCAAGAAGCTGATTTTGGCTGGGAAAGCCTGATTTCAGCATCCTTGAACCTATTTTAGTCTAGGTAACCATTCCTAACCCCTGAAAATACATTTGTATACACAAAAAGGGTGTTTTCGTGTGGAAAACAAGGATGGATTGGTTAAGGAAGGCTAAGTTGAAGTTTAGGTTGAGGTTTGTTTCAAATTTTGAATATTTGAACCTCAAAACTTCTAAAATTGGGTCTCCTAAAGTTTTAGGGATTCCAAGTCATTGTTGGTGCAATGACAGAAGTTACCACCATGTCTTTAGGGGGAGGGACTCTTTAAAGACATGAAAATTATTTTTCATGAACTTTGGAAGGTGGTTAACCTTCTGTAGAGAAAATGCTCATGAATGAGCATTTGAACTTGAAATGGGGAGTGGATATCCTCATATTTTCAAGTGGTTTTTCGAGTGATTGAAAACGGCTCAAGGTTGGGCCTTTGTCTACATTGAGGGAGAATGTAGGGAAAATGAAGAGTATGGGACCTTCATTATCGTGTTGATCACAATAAGTGAAGTTGTGATTACGATGAGCAACTCTTCAGGGGGAGAGTCTTTCAACAATGGATTTGTTGATGTGTGCCCAATATTGAGACATGGGTTGATGTGTGCTCAAGGCTGGGTTGATGTGTGCCAATAGGGGGAGAATGAAAGGACTTGTGAAAGGGAGTAAGTTAGGCTTTCATTACCTAAGAGGGAGTTTGCCCTCTTAGGGGGAGAATGAAGAGCTTAATTTCTGCTTTCATTACCTAGTGGCATGAAGAATGAGGCGATGGGATTAGTCTAACTTACATGTGGGATTGTAAGTGTTATTGTGGTATTGTCAAACATCAAAAAGGGGGAGATTGTTGGTGCAACATTCCTCAGGTCAAGGTTGACCTGGTTGACCAAGCTTGAGTCTTGGTTTGGATTTCGATGTTTGACAATGCAAGGGATTGAAGAAGAGTCAAGTAGGTCAAGGATGACCGGATACTTGACTAGGAGAAAAATCCTGGTGAGTGAAGCCAGGTGAAAGACCTAGTGAGTGAAGCTAGGCAGGAGAAAAATCCTGGTGAGTGAAGCCAGGTGAAAGACCTAGTGAGTGAAGCTAGGCAATTGGGAAAGTCCTGGTGAGTGAAGCCAGGCATGAGAAATCCAGATGGGTCAAGGTTGACCAGACATCTGGTGAGAGTCCAAGTAGGTCAAAGGGATTGACCGGATACTTGGCACGTGGAAGAAAAGTCCAAGTAGGTCAGAGGGATTGACCGGATACTTGGCAAGAAGAGAAAAGTCCAAGTGGGTCAAAGGGATTGACCAGACACTTGGTGAGAGAGTCCTAGCTGGTCAAGGGTGACCGGATGCTAGGTCTTATGTACCAACAAGTCATGGTTGACTAGATGTTGGTTTAGGGGGCTTTGGGCGTGGTTTTGGGCAAAAACCAGGTTTGGATTGATCCGTGGATTGATCCAGCAGGTTTGGATTGATCCGTGGATTGATCCAGCAGGTTTGGATTGATCCGTGGATTGATCCAGCAGGTTTGAATCGATCCGTGGATCGATTCAGCAGGTTTGAATCGATCCGTGGATCGATTCAGAAGATCTGAATCGATCCACCGATCGATCCGGTGAGTCCCCGCGAACAGAACCCCCTTGGATCGATCCGTGGATCGATCCAGAGGTCCCAATCGATCAGTGGATCGATTGGGACGCTGCTACTTCGCGCGATAAGCGTGGATCGATCCGGAAGTTTTTCCAGAGCACAGAGGCGCTCTGGATCGATCCGTGGATCGATCCAAAGCCTCCTCGATCGATTGGGAGCATTCCAATCGATCGGGATTCGACCGTTAGCGTCGATTTAAGCCGCAGGCGTTCATTTCCTTCGGTAGAACTTCACCGATTCACTCCAGATCTCTCGCCAACTCCTCCACAGCGCTCTCAAAGATCAGATCGCCAGTTCTTGAAGGATCTTGGAAGCTTTCCAAGTCAAGAGGCGGATCAAAGGCAAGAAGAGAAGCTAGGGTTAGGGTTTTCTGTACTCATTGTAAGCTTTGCGCTTGTATTTTGTTTCCCTTTCCTTTCTTCTTGTACTGAGAGTCTTGTAGGGCTTCTCCGCCCTCGGTAGTTACCGAAAAGGAGTGTTTTCATAGTGGAGGGTGCGTGCGTGGTGTGGATCCTTGGATTAGTCACCTCTTGTGAGGTGGATACCAAGTAAACCAACCGTGTTAGCGTTGTGTGTTTTGTTTCTATATTTTCCGCTGCACATCTTTGAAGAAACAAGCAACGCCGAGCGACGAGCACGCGACGAGCTATTCACCCCCCCCTCTAGCTACTTTTGGTCCTAACACACATGACATCTGATGTGGAGATACTCTTCTGATAATTATATAAACACAGAGAAGGTAGGTCAAAAGTACAATAGTTCTCTTCTTGTAAACAGAGACAACTCTTCTCGTTAACTCTCTTCTTCTTTTGTTTCTTCCTCCTTTGTTTTTGGCTCTTCCAGCTTTCATACTTTCTACGAATCCTAGATCTCTTCTACCGATGAATAATTTGAATATCGGAGTGACAACATTGGTAGAGTCAGCCAAGTCCTAACTTATGTTATCTCTCAAATTAATGGATCTTGTGAGTGTAGAGGATGATCTAGCTTTTTAAAAAAGAAGAACCGAGCGAGTAGAAAGTAGAAAAAGATACCTTTAGTTCTATAAAAGACTCCTCTTAAACAATGTTTTTTTTACAATATAAATGTCTTTTCTTTTTAATAAGTTTAGACACTCTTATATATACCATTAGCACCGTTTATTAAAAAATATTATACAATTTTAGAAGTCACATCAAGATATTCTGAAATTAAATTATAAATTTAAAAAGAAATTTTTAATTTATAAAAACACCACAAATTTTGTCAACCTGTCACTTTCACCCATCCACAAATCTAAAGCTAACTTGATTGGTCATAGAAGGACTGACCACGAGGGCAATTAGTTAATTAATTGGCTTTTTATTATATCTTTTCACCTTTTAGTCCAACCTAGTATGTTTAATTGCATATACAATCCTTAAATCTAAAGAAATCCCTTTTTCAACCAAATCAACAGGATGTCTAATTATATTTTCTTATTCTAAAAAATACTCTTAGAGTAGTTATTACAATGTATTAAAGTAAATTATTATTTTATTTAGTAAAAACATATTATAAATAAAGCACTTTTATATAATTTTTTTACACACTTAATTGAAATTATTTAAATTTCATCATAATTATTTTAATATCATTTATTTCAAAAAATTGTAATAACGGTAGCAATTATTTAATGACTATTACAACGTTTGATTGGAGAAAAAAGTGATATTATTCATCCTAAATGGCCTAATATTATCAACTCTATGCCAACATACAAGCAAATAAATCACGAAAGATATTTTGCCCTATTAGAGTAAACACTCATGCAAATACTAACGACGCCAACCCGTGGGGGCAAATAGTGTAGTGTTACAACTTAAATTGGAGCAAAATATGATATTGCTCACCCTAAGCGGGCCAATATCATCAGTCCCGCGATAATATACAAATAGGTAAATCACAGGAGCATTTTGTCTTTGTGCAGTGACCCTTTACATGGGGGAGGTTAGACACCTAAAGAGGCATATTGAACATAATTGTTCCCAAAACATATTAAAGTAAACATCCATGCAAGTACCAATTGCGCCAACCCTTGAGGGCAGCGTTACAAAATAGATTTCTACAAAAAGTCATACCCTGACCCCAAGCACCCACACGATTGACCTCATAGCCATATGTAAAAAGGTAAATTAGGAAACCAAACATGCCACTATTATTATGTTTGAGAGGTGTCCTAAGACAATCGTGTTGGTGCAGGTTACATTGATAATCAAGTTTTGATATATGAAAAATAGGTTAAAGTTAGATGTATTATTTGTCTAACTTTTTTACTAAGTGTGCAGGACTAGATGGGTCTAGAGGATCGGAACACCAGGTTGAAGTCCAGCTAGGTTGATAGCTAGTATAAAGTCCAGATTGGTTGAGATCTAGCAGAAGGAAGTCCAACTAGGTTGATAGATAGCACGAAGTTCAGATCAGTTGAGATCTGGCAGGATAAAGTCCAGATTGGTTGAAATCTGGCAAGAGGTCATGGTGGGTCAAGGGACTTGAAGTCTGCAATTGGTAAGTGGAGGTAAGCAACTCGAGGAGAGATTTAGTGAGGACGCATTCCTGGTTGAGGGAATAGTAGACGTTGGTATAACTTAGGTCTATTTGGAAAACCTAAGCTGAGACCTTGACTAGATCCTGGTCTCGATGTGACAAAATCTAATTAATACCATTACCTTATTATGCTAATTTTATTTTACAAAATAAACATATTATAGTTGTCTGAACTAACTCTTTTTTGTAGGAAAGAGAAGGGTGAAAAAGGGTTGTTCGGGCGCTCGGAAGGGATTCGGGCGCCTTGACTACAAGGGCCCGGAGTTGGTCCAAGCGGCCGGACTAGAAAAGTTCATCCAGAAGTTGAGTTGAAGCGCAATGACTGGCTGATCCATGTCAATGGTCTAGGCGCCCAGGAGGGGGTCTGGGCTCCCGAAGGGAGTTCGGGCGCTCGGGGGTGGATAAACTTTGGGAATGAAATTTCGATGAGAGCTCACCACGTCAACACGGTCTAGGCATCTAGGAGGGGTTTCAAGCGCTCAGATGGGGCTAAAAAATTAGGCTTCTACCAGCAGCTTCATATTATCAATTGCTACAACGTTCGTACTCGGGCCTTGCTTTGAAAAAGTCTCTGAGATATTAAAAAGCTGCTCCGACAATCTAAGCTCAAGTTTTTAAAGTTTTATTGTCGGTATAATTTAATTCTTGTAATTGTACTTAAAGTTTTGTAATTACTTCGTGATTATAGTGATTGTCCAACGAAAACACTTAGCAAGTGTGGCCTTTGGAGTAGGAGTCATCAAAGACTCCGAACCAAGTAAAATCATCTGTGTTAGTGCTCACTTTTCTTTTACTTTAATTATTTCCGTTGCGTCTTCTCATGATTTCTAGAAAAGCGATGAACGTTATTTCAACCCCCCCCATCTCTAGCGTCTTTATGATCCAACAAGTGGTATCAGAGCAAGGTACCGCTCTAAATTGGTGCAACCACCAATAAAGCAAAGGAGGGTTCTTTTGTTTTCCTTTTTTCGTTTGATTTTAAGATTTTTGACCTAGTTAAAAGGGGTGCAATCACCTCTTTTGGATAAGTTTTTGTTGTTACAAAATACTCTGATTCGTGCAACACCAATCAAGTTTTAGTACTTTTATTATCTCCCACACTGCTAATTCAAGACCTAATCTTGGGATTTCTTTGTTAGTTTATTGTGGTGTGCAAGGTTCTATCTCTAATGGCCCAAACTGAAGGTACAACACCATTCATCCCCCGCTCTTCAACAGGGATGACTTCCCGTATTGGAAGAAGCAGATGGAGTATACCTAAAGATTGACATCGATCAATAGTTCACCATCTGACGAGGATACAGGGTGTTAGTAGATGAAACAACTAAAGTACCTCTCGACCTAGAAAGATGGAATCCGGAAGATAAGAAAAAGACCTTGATCAACTCGAAGGTAATGCACACAATCCAGTGAGGACTTATAAAGGAAGAACTGAATTGTGTCGACCCGCACGAGAATACGAAGGAGCTGTGAGACAAGTTGGTCGAATTACACGAGGGCACGACTGATTCAAAGGTAACCAAGAGAGACTTACTTTTGAATAGTTTATTTAATATTAAAATGTAGGATGAAGAAACAACTACTCAACTACATGTAAGAATCAAGGACATTTTAAATGACTTTATCTAATCGGTCACTAACTAGAGAATATGGATGTAATCAGGTATGCCTTGAACGTCTTTCCTCTAAATGTACTGTGGGTATCTATAGAAGATGCCTATAAAGTTTCAAGGAATTTAAATAAATTAAATTGGATGAGCTATTTTGTAAACTTGAACTCCACAAACAAACTAACTCAAAGTAGGTCGAGAAATGTGTGACTTTTCTTACAAGTCCATCAAAAGAAACGAAGATTATAACTCGATCAAACCTGTGTCAAAAGATGAATCTGACTCAGAAACTGACGAAGAAGAACAACTAGTGAGCATGGTCAAAAAAATGTTTACTAGAAGGAAGCACAACTTCACAAAGGACTTACAAAAGGTGATTAAATCAACATCCAATGAAGCAAAGGCGAAGAAACATACTTTGATGCAACAAGAAGGGTCATTTCAAGTATGAGTATCCAAAAATGAAAGAGGACAAACACAAGACAACTAGAAGAAAGAAGACACTCAAAGTGACTTGAGATGAGTCGTCTTTGGAAGAATCGGACAATTACGAATTGCAGCATCACAACTACCTCGCACTGATGGCAACCAGACCCTAATTGAAAAGCGACTTAGATCAAGATGATGAGTTTGAATATGAGTCAAGCCATGAGTCCGTACTCATTCTAGATGATTTTGACGAGATATTATCTATCTTAACTATAAAATTCTTTAGAATGATTGCCTGTCTTAATAAACAATTAATTAAATCTAAAAAACAAAAATGACACACTTCTTAAGGAAAATCAACACCTTAAGAAATAACTTAATTCCCAAATCAAAAACACTAATGCAACTCAAGTCGAAAGACTTAATGAGGAAAACTCTAAATTAGAAACTGAAGTAACCAATCTAAAAGAATTGTTAGAAAATTCACAACAAGATCCAATTCCTTGACATGATACTTGAATTACAACGAGCTGTGTATAATAAATCCAAACTCAGATATAAGTCCAGTTGAACAAATAAAATATTTATATCACTTATAAGCCAAAATAAGAAACAAACCAAAGATTTGGTTCCAAAAACTTATCTAACCAAGCAATTAGGACTCAATCAATTTTATGCGCCTAAAATTGAAATTTACTATCTAAAACCAAATAAACTAACTAATTCAATTCCAAACCTAAAATGTAAAATGAAATCAAATAAATAAAATTCAACTAAAAAAACTAAATTTAAATCGAATAACTACAAATTCAATCTAAACTCAAGTTATAATCAAGTTTACAATAACTATAAAATAAATCGACACAAACCTAAAATTTAAACTTAAATTTAATAATTCAAGAGAGGCTCTAAATTAGTTGACACCTCCAAAATAATAACTTACCCAACTAGGTAATTAGGACTAGTTTAATTAGAGACAAAAGTTTAACTTGACAAACAGTACTGGAGAAGTTTTGAATGATAGTAAGTCAGGGAAGCTCTGTCTATGTATGTCTAGAAAGATATTGTTGGGACCTTGACGTCCGCTAGAGGGGGGTGAATAGCGGCTCACCCAAATCATTCGCTTCCTACGTTGTTAGCTTGCGCAGCGGAATAATACAAAAATAAACAAGCTAAACAAAATACAAGACAAGAAAGAATGCAAACCAAGCTACACGATCATTTACGTGGTTCGGAGATAAAGCTCCTACTCCACGGCATGTCCGTAAGGTGGACGATCCCTATCCGTCGGTGGATTACTCCCCGAAAGACCTCCGGCTAGCTCAAACTCCTTGTGGGTGGAGAAACCTCACCACAAACTCACCAAGACCTCTTGGACACAAGGAAAACTCTTGAGCACTTGTAGACTACTAATTAGACCTTAATCAAGTCTAATTTCGTCAACTCAAACCAAGCTCCCAAGCTTTGGTTTTATAGCCCAAGGGTTTAAAACCCCGCCTACCAATCGACTGCCCTCTGTGGAAATTCGACCGTTACACCTCAACGGCTCGATTTCACACATTCTGTTCGCTGCCAGTCGACTGCCCCAGTCGACTGCTAAAACATGCAGTCGACTGCTACAGTACTGCTACAGTAACGCTACAATACTGCTACAGTAACGCTACAGTAAACCCTAATTCTTATATTTTACTCCGAGTACAATCTCTCAGCACTCGTCCCTGCCCGACCAACCTAGACCTAGCCTTCTAGCCTCCTCCATCAGCCTTGCGTCCCTCGGATGCCTCCCCATCCTTCACGTCTTGCCTTCTGAAGCTTCCATCGGCCTTGTCATTGTTGTCGGGTCTTCCTTTGCCAAGAGGTCGCGCCTCCGAGACTTCATCCATTGCCAAGTTACACTTGGACTTACGTTGCCAAGACTACATGCTTGGACTTACACCGCCAAGACTCATCCTTGGACTTTCCTCCTTTGCCAAGATCACACTTGGACTTCCTTGTTGTACCTGTATCCTGCACACTCACACTGCATATCAAATACAACAATAAACCTAACTTAAACCTTTGCCCAAACATCAAAACCTAGGGTCACTAGATTGCTCCAACAATCTCCCCCTTTTTGATGTTTGGCAAACCGTTTAAGTTAGGGAAACAATATATCAATAATAATGCAAATAAACATGCAATCTACACATGCATAAATCATGGAACCTAATCCTAGGCTCCCCCTTCACCTAAGCTCCCCCTTGAGCTAGGAAACAATATATCAATAATAATGCAAATAAACATGCAATCTACACATGCATAAATCATGGAACCTAATCCTAGGCTCCCCCTTCACCTAAGCTCCCCCTTGAGTTAGGATTTCTTGCAAAGATAAACTCCTCCCCCTTTGCTAATAAATGAGCAATCGCTCCCCTTTCACCTAAGCTCCCCCTTGAGCTAGGATTTCTTGCAAAGGTATGTAAGTTTCCCACTTAAACCTAAACTTCTCCCCCTTTGCCATACATCAAAAAGAGCTCCAACAATATCCCAATTATTAGACTCTTTGACCTCTAATGACCATAAATATCATGTATTAATCCCCCATAAGATTACATACATGTTCACCTCTCTTTTAGTCATTTTCTAGTGCTGAAAAACAATTTTAGACCGTATCAGTCGACTGCCCCCATGAAAACGAGTTTACAGAGACATTCTGTGCTCTGAACAGTGTTACCAGTCGACTGGTACACTATTCATGAAAAAATCAGCCTTTTCTGGCCAACTTCAGAAATGCGTCAGAAATTCCACAGACCTCCAAAAATCCCCAAATTTTGTGGAGAGGTCTATTATATCAATATCTACTTGGGAAAAATATATATAAAAATATATCTATCACCAATCCCAAGATTGACACAAAACACAAAACTAGCTAAAAAGTTCAATTGAACCTTGACCTAAAGTCCTAGTTTTGGCTTCCTCTTGATGTATTTGCCCATACTAAACCATAATGCATCACTAGCATTAGTTTATATGGCATCTATATATCAAAAACTAATTTTCATGCAATATGAACCCAATTCATATTTCTATGCATGAAACTCAACTCAATTGTGCCAACCCACTATGTTAGAGACTTAAGTCCGTCTCCTAACCACTTGGCACATTTGATAACCCATCTACCATGGGTCCCAAAGGCTCTTCCTAACCTTAGGAATCTTAACCTTAGTCACCTCCCTTGGTGACTCATCCACTATAGCTAGGTCACTTCGATGCACCTCGGGTGACACTTGGCCTACTAAACTCACCTTCTTAACCTTAGACACATTGTCTTTGATTAATTACTTCTTGTCCTTAATCTTGGACACCTCATCCTTGCTATAATTATATGCTACCATAGCATATTCCTTCTTATTGGCCTTGGATGACTCTCCCTTGTCCTTGGCAACGCCTCCCATACCAATGTCATGTGCTACCTTAACATTTGACGTCCTTTTGGTCTTTGAAAAGATTTTTATGTTTTAAAGGAGTAACTCCCCCTAAAAACATGGTTAAACTTCTATCATTGCACCAACAATGACTTGGGGTTCCTAAATAATTAGGAAAGCCAAAACTTGAAGTTTTGAGGTTAAAAATTCAATAATGAAACTAACCTCAACCGAAACTTCACTTTGATTTTTCTTAACCAAACCATACTTGTTTTCATCATGAAAACTCATGTAGACATTATTTAGATTATACTTTATCAAGGAAAAATAGTTTTCTATGAAAATACTTCCTATTTTCAAAGATTGACACAAATTTGAAAACTCTTGAAAATTTCAATGTTTTCTCCTAGTTTGTGTCTAACTTTCCAATGATGATTACTATCAAAAGATAGTCTTCACCAAGGTTTTTCAAAAGTATTTTGAAATCATTTTAAAACCAATATCCAACCACGTTCTTTGGGCTCAATGCACATGACTTGTACATTAGCTTTCCCAATGATTGGAAGACACATAACTATGTGTTTTGATGAACCTAAAACTCAACAAGATGCACTAGATCAACATCTTGAGTTTAGTTCACCATCTTAACATCTCACTTGTATCTAACGTGTATTAAAACACATACAAGTCACCTTATAGTTCTTTGTGAGATGTATATTTGGTCTTGCCCTAAACTAAGGGATCATGCATCTCTATCTAGGCATTGTAAAAATCATGATCATCCATCTAGGATGCCACTTGATATAATCCCTCTTGTTGGGATATTTACCATTTATAATAGATGCCATTTGTCCTTAAATAACAAGGGAATTAAAGTAATGCATGATGTTACATGACATACATCAAAATAAGCAATTTTCAAAATGAAAAGCAAGCTATAGCCACATGATGTATGTATGACATGACATGGTATTTTTGTATTTTTCATAATAAAATATGAATGCTAAATATAAATATGATGTCATGACATATGATAGGCAAACAAAACATGGCAAGTTAGCATAAATAAAATTTACCTAGATTACCTATCTAAGTATTCTTAACCCTAGCTAACTCAAAATTTAACCCTAAATTGCCCATGATTTTCCATGAAAATGCCAAAACCCAATTTTGACATTTATTTTTCCTTTCTAAATTTGTGCCATTTTAACTTAAACAAATTTCTCAAAGTATGGTACATTTTACTCTTTCCAAGAGTAAATGAAATCAAATTAAAACTTAGATTTGCCTTTTACCTTTTAAGAAAATATCAAAACCCCAACTTGGCATTTCTTATCCTTTTCTAAATGTGTCAATTTAAATTAAGTTCAAAACCTCAAAGTTTGACACATTTCACTCTTCCAAAGAGTGAACATCTTACATTATGACCTAGATTTTTCTTTAATTACTCTAAGAAGATACCAAAATCCCAATTTGATATTTCTTATGTTTTTCCACATTGCGCCAATTTAATTCAAACATAATTCCTTAAGATTTGCCACATGTTACTCTTTTCCAAGAGTGACAATTTGGATTAAGGTTTACATTTCCCTTAATTCCATAAGAAAATGTCGAATTCTAAATTTGGCATCACTTTTGCTTCTCTCTAGTGTGTCAATTTAAATTAGATTTAACTCCTCAAATTTTGACACATTTTACTCTTTCAAAGAGTAACACTTATCATCCTTTTCATTTTCAAAGGTTAACAATCACTTTGAAAATGCTCTCAATTGTCAACTTTCCCAAGGTTGGGTTAACTACCTTTCCAATTGGAGTTGACACTCTCTAAACCCATCTAGGGTGTAGAGAATATGTTCCTAGGAACCCAATACCTATTGGTGCTCCTTGGATGCTCTAGGTACTCACTAGGGATGACTTCCTAGATACCTTCCTAACGACCTTTCTTGGCTTCTTAGAAGCCTTGGTCACTTCCACTAGGTCACTTCTAGAGTTAACTCCCTTTGTAACCTTATTTGTGACTTTATTAGGCCTTTTTGGAGCCTTAGTCACATTGGTCTTGCCAAAAATACTCTTAGGGATTCCTTCCCTAGTATCTTTAACTTGACCTCTAAACCTAGGGTTGGTCCCATAACTATATGGAACCCTATGAAAGGAAGTCACATCCTTCTTGACTTTAGGTTTGTATCCCAAACCTCTATAGCCATTGGATGGCTCTTGTCTAGCTTTTCTTAGGTTATGCTCATTTTGACCCCTAAGAATATTTTCCATTCTTGTTAAGGTCCTTTCTAAATTATCAAGTCTTGTCCTCAAGACTTGATTTTCACCCCATAAATCTCTAGATTTTGGTTTTTCATTGAATCCTTGAGCATTTCTATTTTTAGGCATATATCTAAAATCCTTGGTGTTATTGCCTAAGTTGTTATTTACCTTCCTAACCTTAGGTGTGGTAAATCTAGCATAAGAAGGAATATATTTATCCTTAAGGTTATCATGCCTCCTATTCTCATGATAAATAGCATTAAGATGATAAGAGTTATTTCTAGCATGCTTTTTATCATATGTCAACGGAATGGATTCATTAAATGATACCTTGGTTTTTACCTTGGAAGCTCCCTTCTTCTCCCACTTCTTCAAGTGCGCCAATTTCTTGAGCTCTCCTCTCCTTGGGCACTTTGTGTGGTAGTGACCCCACTCACCACATGTAAAGCACCTAATGTGCTTCTTCTCCTTCTTCTTCTTCCTACAACTCACATTAGTTTCTAAATTAACTTTAGTGAGTTTAGGGTTTACCTTCTTGAGCGAAGGACACCTACTCTTGTAGTGCCCCATCTTACCACACTCAAAACATTTGATGTGGTCCTTTGTGCTCTTCTTGGTAGTTGAACTAGAGGGTTGAACTTCCAAGATCTCCTCTTCCTCGGATTTCTCTTCTTCCTCTTCACTTGAAGATGTGGACTCTTCCACTTCTTCATCTCTTGAGGATGTGGAAGATCTCTCCTCTTCCACCTCTTCCTTCTCTTTCTCTTCCTCCTCTTCCTTTTCCTCCTTGAATGTTGACCTCTTGTCAACATCGGATTGGTCCTTCTCTTCTTGGACCAATGAGCCATTTTCCTTGGGCTCTTCCAGTTCTTGGATTTTTATAGGGTCTTCATGATAGGCAATGATCTTTTTCCAAAGATCACTTGCATTTGTGGTTTCACCTACACTCAACAAAATATTAGAAGGTAGTAAATTATTCAAAATTCTCGTTACCTCCTTGTCTGCCTCCGATTGCTCTCGTTGCTCTTCGGTCCAATGCCGAGGTCGGAGGCGTTTACCCTTCTTGTCCGTAGGAGCTTCAAATGGGTCACTCAAGACAACCCATTGGTTCCAATCCATTTGGAACCATGTCTCCAACCGCTTCCTCCAATAATTGAAGTCTTCTTTGTCGTACGGAGGTGGAATTCGGATATCCCATCCGAGCGGTCCTTCGGACTCCATCTTCTTCTTCCTCTAGCTTCTTGCTCTCTTGGCGGTTAGTCCGTAGAAGAGCGACCTCGCTCTGATACCAATTGTTGGGACCTTGACGTCCGCTAGAGGGGGGTGAATAGCGGCTCACCCAAATCGTTCGCTTCCTACGTTGTTAGCTTGCGCAGCGGAATAATACAAAAATAAACAAGCTAAACAAAATACAAGACAAGAAAGAATGCAAACCAAGCTACACGATCATTTACGTGGTTCGGAGATAAAGCTCCTACTCCACGGCGTGTCCGTAAGGTGGACGATCCCTATCCGTCGGTGGATTACTCCCCGGAAGACCTCCGGCTAGCTCAAACTCCTTGTGGGTGGAGAAACCTCACCACAAACTCACCAAGACCTCTTGGACACAAGGAAAACTCTTGAGCACTTGTAGACTACTAATTAGACCTTAACCAAGTCTAATTTCGTCAACTCAAACCAAGCTCCCAAGCTTTGGTTTTATAGCCCACGGGTTGAAAACCCCGCCTACCAGTCGACTGCTAAAACATGCAGTCGACTGCCCTCTGTGGAAATTCGACCGTTACACCTCAACGGCTCGATTTCACACATTCTGTTCGCTGCCAGTCGACTGCCCCAGTCGACTGCACCAGTCGACTGCTAAAACATGCAGTCGACTGCTACAGTACTGCTACAGTACTGCTACAGTAAACCCTAATTCTTATATTTTACTCCGAGTACAATCTCTCAGCACTCGTCCCTGCCCGACCAACCTAGACCTAGCCTTCTAGCCTCCTCCATCAGCCTTGCGTCCCTCGGATGCCTCCCCATCCTTCACGTCTTGCCTTCTGGAGCTTCCATCGGCCTTGTCATTGTTGTCGGGTCTTCCTTTGCCAAGAGGTCGCGCCTCCGAGACTTCATCCATTGCCAAGTTACACTTGGACTTACGTTGCCAAGACTACATGCTTGGACTTACACCGCCAAGACTCATCCTTGGACTTTCCTCCTTTGCCAAGATCACACTTGGACTTCCTTGTTGTACCTGTATCCTGCACACTCACACTGCATATCAAATACAACAATAAACCTAACTTAAACCTTTGCCCAAACATCAAAACCTAGGGTCACTAGATTGCTCCAACAGATATGACTTTGACCTGGTGCATTTGACTTAGTGAGACTAACCGAAGCTACCTCTTACTAATCATAGCTGGTTAGACCAAAGTTTTATACTAAGTTCAGTGGGTAGGACTATTTGAAAAATTTTGAAGGTGTGGTTACTCTAATGATGTCCAGGTGACTCATCATATCTTAGACGTTTATCCAAAGAATATCTATTTGTTGAACCTAAAGCTAAACTTGAATCTAACACAATTTAAACCAAATCCTAAAATTCAAATTTAACTCATCTCACAAAATTATAGGATTCCCTGATTGAAACTACAGATCAGGTGAGATGAATAAGGAAAAATAAAATAAAATTTTAATTAAAATTAAAATAATATTTAAATTAAACTAAACTAAAATTAAAAGTAAAAGTAAAAGTAAAATTAAATTAAATTAAATTAAATTAAATTAAAATCAAATCAAATTAAATTAAATTTAAAATAAATTTAAAATAAATTTAAAAGAAATTAAAATTATATTATATTAAAATAAATTTAATTTAATTTAATTAAAATTAAATTAAATAGAAAGTTAATTAACATATTACATTATTTTTTTTAAACAAAAAATTATTTTAAAAATTGTATTAAAATTATTTAAAAATACTTTAAAATTTTATTTTAAAAAATACTTTAAAAATTTATTTTAAAAAATCCTTTAAAAAGTATTTTAAAAATATAACTTTAATGAAATCCTAAACTTAAAATTTAACTAATTTAATTAATTAATTTAAACCTAAATCTTAATTAAACAAATAATTAAATTAACTAAAATTTAATTAACTTAATCTTAAAACTGAATTAAATAATAAGTAAAACTTAATTGAATTATAAAACATGAATTCAAACTTAATTTAACTTTAACTTAATAAAATATTAGCAACCTAAGAGGCAAACTAGGAATATTAGACTATGACTCTTATTATATAGTAAATTTTCAAAAGATTTATTAATTCTATGAAAATTCTTTACTTATAGTTCTTAAAAATTCCCATCTTTTTAGTATTTAAAAATTTATTTTGACTTTAGTTTAGGACAAATCCCTAGAAACTATGATTCTATAAATTTAGGTAATGAGCATTTTACAAACACATTAGATCTGTCTTGATTGTATATTCAAAAAAACTTATAATGACGTAAGATGCATAGACTTTTTACCTAAATTTTAGATACTTATATCAGTGCATCAAAATAAATCTGAGCGATAAATATAATAGTACATTGATCAAATTACGTAGTCTTTTTTCAATAAATTTCTAACTAGACATTAGTACTTAACTTGATTAATAAAGTGAACACTTTTATCTTTTGATAGTTAATTAGTAACTAATAATTAGACACTTCAGGATAATTTTTAGTTGAATATTTTTTTTAAATAATATCAGGTTCAAAGGGAGGATAGTTGAAAACTACTTTTAAAATATATATTTTTTAAAAATATTTTGATTTGATATTTTAAAATTTGCTTTGAATAATTTTCTTTCAAAAATTTATTGAAAAACAAATTTTAAAAATTACTTTACTTAATCTTTATGAAAAATATTTTATAAAATACTTTCAGAACTTCCTTTCAAAATTTACTTTGAAAAAAAAACTGTTATAAATATATGTTTTTAAAAAATAAAATAAAAATATTTTAAAAATTTCATTGAAAACTACCTAAAAATACTTTGAAAAATATTTTTAGAGATGTTATCAAAAAAACACTTTGAAAAATTTTATAAATTTTTTGTAAAATTCATCTTTGCAAAATATATTATTTTTGAAAATTCCTTTCAAAATCTCCCTAACACTACTAGAAAACTAGGCTTTTGAGACAAAAATTTTAAGACAGTGACAAAAATTTGTCTTAAATACTAAGTAATTTTAAGACAATTTCTTTGAAAATATTGTATAAAATGTTTTGAAAATTATTGCATAAATTGTCTTTGAAAAATGCTTTTTGAAAATTATTTGGAAATACCTTACAAAATTTAATTTTTTGTAAAATTCAAATTTTAAAATTTTGAAATTCTTTTGTAAATTTTGAAAAGTTTCTTTCAAATTACTTTAATTTTTTTTCTTATTTACTCCTTCCTACAATAGATCTGCAAGTTTTTCTAAAAAAACTTTACCATTGTGAAAATAGTACTTGCAAAAATTATTTCAAAAGATAACACTTTCTATATAAAGTGGTTGGTTTTCAAAAATTCATTTTTAGTTCTATTTAAAAACTTAAATTCATTATTTGAAAACTTATTTAAAAAACTTAGTTTGCAAAATTTATTCATTTTACTAAAATTTTATTTAAGTTGTTCAAAAAATTTTCAAATATTAGTTAAATAATTGGTTGACATATTTGCAACTTTTGTTTTCAACTTTTATGAACAATTGAAAATTTGTGCTTAATGAGTTGTATTAATTTTTTATGTATGCCAAAGGGGACGATAGTGAGTTAGGTTAGAAAAATTTAACTCACTTAAATTTTACTTTACATGTTTAATGCTTATTTGCATATTTTTTTCTAACTTTAACTCATGTTGTCATTACATCAAAAAGAGGAAGATTGTTGGTGCAGGTTACACTGATAATCAGATTTTGATGTATGACAAATAGGTTAAAGTTAGATGTATTGTTTGTCTAACCTTTTTACCAAGTATGCAAGACTTGATGGTTCTAGAGGACCAAAACATCAAGCTGAAGTACAGTTAGGTTGATAGTTGGTACGAACTCTAGATTGGTTGAGATCTGATAGAAGGAAGTCCAGCTAGGTTGATTGTTGGCACAAAGTCTAAATTGGTTGAGATTTGACGGGAGGAAGTCCAAATTGGTTGAAATCTAGCAGGAAGTCCTAGTGGGTCAAGGGACTTGAAGTCTACAATTGGTAAGTAGAGGTAAGCAACTGGTGGAGAGATCCAGTGAGGATGCATTCTCGGTTGAGGGAATAGTAGGCATCGGTCTAGCTTATGTCCATTTGGGAAATCTAACTTGAGACCTTGACTAGATCCTGGTTTTGGGAAGACAGGATCTAATTAATACTTTTACCTTATTGTGCTAATTTTATTTTGTAGGATAAACATATTATAGTTGTCTGAACTAACTCTTTTTTTAGAAAAGAGAAGGGTTAACAAGGGTTGCCTGGGCGCCCAGAAAGGATCCGGGTGCCTGGACTTTGAGCGTCTGGAGTTGGTCTGGGCGCCCAAACCATCTTTGCTTGGACAGGTGCATAGCCAAGAACCCAGGTAGTTTGGGCGCTAGGAGTTGGTCTTGGCGGCCAGACCAGAAAAGTTTATCTAGAAGCTGAGTTGGAGCGCGATGACTGGCTGACCCATGTCAACGGTCTAGGCGCTAGGAGGAGGTTCGAGTGCCCAGAGGTGGATAAACTTCGTGGATGAAGTTTCGACGAAAGCTTGCCACATCAGCATAGTCCAAGCGCCCGAGGGGGGGGGGGGTTCTAGGCGCCCTGACTGGGCTATAAAAGGATGCTTCTACCAATAACTTTATATCATCAATTACTACAATTTTCGTACTCGCGTGCTACTCCGACAAGGTCTCTGGGATGCCAAAACCCTACTCCGACAATCTACGCTCAAGTTTTCTATGTTGTATTATTGGTATAATTTAATTTCTGCAATTGTACTTAAAGTTTTGTAATTACTTCATGATTATAGTGATTGTCCAATGAAAGCACTCAACGAGTGCGGGTCTTGGAGTAGGAGTCATCAAAGGCTCTGAACTAAGTAAAACCATTTGTGTTAGCATTCACTTTTCTTTTACTTTGATTATTTTCGCCGTGTCTTCTCGTGATTTATGAAAAAAGTGATGAATGTTATCCACCCCCTCTAGCATCTTTACGATCCAACAAATTGTCTTATGGTTTGTACTATTTATTTTGATAAATAAAGATTCACTATTTGTGTGCATACTGTTTATGTATTTAAATGGTCTTAAATTCACTTACTCAATGTCCATAATACGATTCATAGCATGAAAGGATTTATGATTAGATCATAACTAATGAGCATCTCTACATGTGTAATTATGAAAGTATTAGAATATTTCCTAGTCAATGAATTGATGTATCTAAACATCATTAATTCTGTGAAACTAGTACATGTTATACTCCTTGGTCTGACCAAGCAGTTGTTACTCACTAGCTGGAGATATTGGGATGTCGAGAGTAAAACATGGATGCTAGTTATGGTAACTAGTTTATTGGAGTGACATGTTGTAAGACTTCATATGATTCTCTACATATATGGATATGTTTGTGAAATTCTTACTGCAACTCGAGTGCAAGTTTCCTTAGACTTGAGATATTCAAGTCACTTTGGTCATAAAGACGTATACTTTGACATCTTATGTAAAACATCTCCTTGGAGATAGACAAAGTAAAACATCTCCTTGGATATGTAAAACATCTCCTTGGAGATAGTCAAAGTACCCGAAGGTGTTTAGATAGCCCGCAGAATATTCACCACTCCTTGCGGAGAGATGTATACCTTATGACCACTTGTTAGGGTTGTTACTCAAAGCCTTTGTAATGCATCACATGTTAAGAGTATGAAACTCTTAGATACATGATTGAAGTAATTTGAATACATATGATGAGTAAATATTATTTGGGCTAGCTGTGACGTAGTCAGCCTAGTGGAGATAGACACATAAACTATGTCCTAAACTAAGAGGATATATGATGTCGGGCAAGATAGTGATTATCTCGTGGGTTGACGCGAAAAGGAAAATTGAGGAGAAGACAAGAAGAGAAACCTCCAAGAAGGAAACCTTTTATTAAAACTTAAGGGATTAATCCTTCATTATCTAAACATGACTTTTATATAGATCACAACTTAGGACTCAAATAAGGAAAGAAATTACAATCATTACAATTAACATATCTTAATTTCAATCTCGTAAAGAAAGAAAATAGATTTTTACCTAAAAAGGAAAGTAATTAACTTAATAATCTTAACTTAAATTAAGACGCGAATCAAGATAAATCCTCTCTGAAGAATATCAAAATTACCCTAAATACCCAAAAAATAGAAATGATCAAAATAGTAAAAATGCCTTACAAAGGGTTTAAACGTTAGAATTTGGGGCTAAAAATTTGACGTTTATAGTTTCACTAGTAACAAATGTAGGTATTCGAATTCTGCACGTGTAACGATAAATAGAACCTAATTCTAAGTCCTGAGTCAAAAGTTATGCCCATTTAAAGTTTGAAGACTTATATTGGATTTCAACATAGATTAGGCCTACATCAGTCTCCCTGGCTTGAAAAGAACTCACCCTCAAGTTCAGGTTAACTTTATTAGCAACAGTCGAATAAGGAGTTAGGTGCTTCGCATTAAAGACATTAGAAGTCTTCAGATGACTAAGAAGACGCAACTTATAGGCATTGTTATTAATCTTCTACAGTATCTCGCATGGTCCAATTTTTTGATCCTTTAGCTTATTATATTCTCTAACAGGACAACGTCATGAGTTAATACAGCCTAGACAAAATCTCCAATCTCAAAAAGTACCTGTCGATGATAACGATCAACCGAGCCTTATACTTAGTATTGCTTTCCATAATTGTCAATTTTATTTGCTCATGAATACCATGAAGATGCTTTGTCATCTCATATACTTTAGGACAAATTCGCCATACATGTAGAACAGGAGCTAAGTTTAGAACTCCTAATGGATTCTGGTCATAGACAATCTTAAAAGAATTCAATCCCGTGATCCTGTTTTTCTATCTGCTGTAGGCAAACTCGGCTTGAGGTAATGACAAGTCTCACTACTTTGGTATAATACCTGAAAGGCATCTCAGAAGATTATCTAGACTCTGATTCACCACCTCAGTTTAACCATCCGTCTGAGGGTGGTAAGCACTACTAAAGTTTAACTGCATCCTCAATTTCCCCCATAAGCTCTTCCATAAGTGATTGATGAATTTGGTATCTTGATATGAAGTCATGGACCGAGGAATGCCATGTAAACGCATGATCTCTTTGAAGTAAAGATGGGCAATTAGAGTAGCATCTATAGTCTTCCTGTAAGCTACGAAATACACCATCTTTGAGAATCTGTCGACGACAACAAGAACTGAGTCTGAGGTTCGTTAGGTGCAGGGTAATCCCAATACGGAATTCATGCTGACATCGAACCAAGGAGCTTCAGGAATGGGTAGGTGAATGTATAAGCCTGCATTGGTTAGAACCCTCTTAGATCGTTGGCATACTGAACATCGATCAACAAAGTGAGTCACATCGCTAATCAACTTGGGCCAATAGAAATTGGTCGAGATGAGGGCCAACATCTTATCATGTCTAAAGTGCCCCTCATTATGAAGCTCACTCATAATTTACTGCCTTAGAGAGCAGTCTAGAATGCACAACTGCAACCCATAAAACAGATAACCATTATGCAAAATAAAATAATGTCTATAACCATCATGTACCTCCTGGAATATCCTTCCAAATAATGGGTTAGATGCATACATATTTGGAAAACCTCAAGGCCTACAATGCTAGTACTCATGGCGGTGAGTAATGAAAAACACTGACTCAGAGCATCTGCGACACGGTTCAGACTTCCCACTTGGTACCTTAATGTAAAGGTGAGCTTTTGTAAGTAAGCTACCCACTTGGCATGTCGCCTGCTCAGCTTGTGTTGACCATTGATATACTTTAATGCTTTATGATCAGTGAACAAGATGAATTCCTTCTGTACTAGGTAGTGTCGCTAATGCTTTAAGGACTGCACAATGGCATAGAACTCCAAGTCGTAGGTAGAATAATTTTTCATGGACCCAGATAGCTTCTATTATAAATAAAGTAACTAGTCACCCAGATTGACTCAGAACATCCCTGATACCTATGCTGGATGCATCATAGTTGACCTTGAATATGCTATCTGTAAAATACGACACCTAAATATAACCTTAAGAGAATTTTTAAGAATTTTTAGAAATTTTTAAGAATTTTTCGGAGCTCGTAAGACGAGTTTAAGGGGATCAATTATTGGGCCACGAAAAAGCCTATTTAAGCTACCCATTTAAATGAGGAAAAGTTTTATTTTTCTTTCTTTTTTCCTTTTCTTTTTCTACTCCTGTCATCGTGTCGTGCCCCATTTCTTCTCCCCTATTTTCTTCCTCTTCGTCGCCGAACCCTTCTCCTTCGCCTGACTTGCGCCGCTTTCCCCAACTCGATGTCGACCCTCTTCATCTTCCTCAACTGGTGTCGACCCTCGCTTCATCTTCCCCTTCTTCTCCTCTTCGACTCCACTACCCGATGCCACGCCGCCCTTGTCGACGCCGCAACCTCTTACCTCTCCTCATCGTCGTCGTGCCCTAACTTCCACCCGATTTCCTTTTTCCTTCTCCTCTTCTGATCACCGGATCTCGTCGCCGCTTCAGATCCAACGTGGGCTGGGAGTCATCGGCCAAGGGCAGGGGGCCTAGATCTAGCCATCGATCCACTCGATCGCCATCATCAGGCCTAGTGTTGTGTTGTGCCCTAGCGTTGGCATGATTTCAACACTTTCTTCTTTGAGTCGTACCCTGGTGGCGTTTCCCCTGTCAGCACTGATCTCTCATCGCCAGTACATGAGCGCACTTGACCGCCAAAGCATACCGACAGAGTTCTTCCCTTCGGCTAGTTGACCCGATCCCTGGCACTGTCGACACAGATCTACGGTAAGGTGATTGAATTAACCTTGATTTATCTAAGTAGGATCTAGATACATATCTGATTTGGGGCATCTGTTTGGGTGATCAGCAGTGTCATCCAACTCCGACCACCAATTTCCAACAAGTATAGTTGTGTTCTATGGAGCTGGAACCATAACAATATTAGCAAGAACTATATATTGAGGTAAATGCATTGAATTAAGTATGAATTGGATTACATGATTAAATGATGGAGTTATATTTGGGTGAGTTTAGGTTATTTATGTATGGACTTAATTTAATTGAATAGTGGAACGATTAGGGTTAATGAAGTTAACTCTAGTTGGTCAATGGATTAGATTTAGTTGAGGATTTGATTTAGCTAATAAATTTATATGTAATTAGCTAAATATGTATGCCATGTATTATAGAACTTTGATTCAAGACGAGCATCTTGATGTGGGATCTATTTCGGATACGATCTCCATTCTTGAGGCGGGTACCATTGACTTATCTTTTGATATTGTCATTCTGATATGCTTAGTATGTTATAACTTACAGTAATAGTTATGTTGATTTTTGTTTGGTATGTCACTACTTGATACTTGTTGCATGCTTTTTATCTGTTCTGCATTTATGTTTTATTACCCTCTTGATTATTGCCATGTGTATTTATGTTCATGGAGGTAGTGACATACCATGTCTTATTATGTACTGGACTAGTTATTTGTCATACCAATTACCTTTTTGGACATACTTTATGGATGTGGATATGGTCAGGATTTACATACTTAGTGTCATGCACTATATTGCATGATAGTATGCTGAGCGATTGGCAGCTCCATTATTGTTGAGCTCATCGCCAGTTACATGGATCTGTATATACAACCACTCATGGGTTAGTGGTATATCAGGAAGGGTGTGTGGCAGTTTGCTCTGTCAGTGCTCCGCTGGTCCACTCATGGGTAGCATGACGCAGCGTGGTAGCATGACAGAGATCCCTCCTCTGGACTATCTCATAGAGATGAGAGCATTGAGCTCCCCCACTTATGATTTGGGGTAGGAGGATAGGTGTACTCTGACAACATCCTGTCCACTCAGTCACTCAAGAGCAATGATGGCAGAGTGCACAGTTGTCACAACCCTACTTACTCGGTCTCACCATCATGTGTGAGATGACTGACTAGCGTCAGGGGTGATCAGGACATATCATTTGCATCATATGCATGATTGCATTTATTGCTTGTGTTTGCTGCACTTTGTTTGCTGCATATTTGGTGGATGCATATGATTGACATGCATACAGGAGATATGACATTTTCGGTCTGACGATCTTATTATTCTGATAGGAGATCCTGGTGAGTATAGCTTCTTCCATTTTCTACAGTTTTACATTTTCCATTATTATTCCAAGAGACTGTACACATAATTATTATTATTGGTTATTTCCTACTATGCATGTCAGCCTGGTATCCGCTGAGTATTGGACTCACCTCGTTGATATATTTTCTATTTCAAGTTGATACTGTCAGGACGTTCCAGTCGCTAGTCCCCACCCTGAGTCGCAACAGTTTTCTATCTTTGAACTTTTGGTTTCCTTGTTATGTTCCTACATACTTATGATGTGTGGTTGTACTCGAGGATTTTTATATCGAGTTTTGGTCTACTACCTTTGTTTTTTCATTGCGATGGTTTTCCGTTGTGGGTTGCGTTTTCCTTGAGTAGCGGTATAGGTTTATTAAACTGTGTGGTTGTGAATTGTGTAAAATACCGAAAAAGGGCAGGTAATGATAAGGGAATTTTCTGAAATTTTTAGAAATTTTTCAGGAATTTTTCGAAGCTCGTATGGACGAGTTTACGGGGATGAAAACAGGGCCCGGGAAAGCCTGTTTAGGCTACCCCATTTTAGCGAGGAAATGTTGATTTTCTTTATTTCCTTTTTCTTTTCTTTTTCTTTTCTTTTTATTTTCTATTTCTTTCCATCGCCGTTTCCCTCTTCCCCGAGCCTCTTCTCTCGCGCCCGACGCCTGCCCTAACCGCCCACGGCGGTTTTCCTTCTCTTCCCACGCATACAAAGCTGAAAACCCTGGCCGAACCCTTCTCCTTCTTCCTTCCGAGCCGCACACCCGACACCTTCTTCTTTCCTGTCTCCGCCACTGAGATCCAGACGCGCCGCCGCCCCTCTCGGCCGGAAGCCACCTCCAAGTCGTGCCCTAGGTCACCAATCGGCCCCTCCTCTGTGCTCAAGCCCTAGTTAGCCACCGGCCCCCGTCGCCCCTCACTGTGGAGATTCCAGTGGCGCCACCGACCTCCTCTGCTGCCCTAGTTTGTGTTCACCGCCGCTCCTCCTCATCCCTAGCGCCGGCAGCCGACTCCTCCTCCTCTCTGGGCTCGCGACACCGCCGATCCCTTGCCTCTGCCCTAGCCTCCAGCCGCGTGCCCTATTTGATCTTGGAGGTAAGTTTGGTTGGAATTAGGTTATTGTTTGGCAGTAATCTCCACTCTTGATCTTGATCCTCTCCTTGCTGCTAATCTAGGTCACAGATTGGTGAGGTTTTATGTATTGTGGGGTGTTTTTGATTTCCGACAGCAACCCCATCCTGCAACATGTTGTTCCAGCGCCAACAGTGGCTAGGTAGTGAGGTAAGGAGTAGAGAATTGTATCCTTGTTGTAGATTCTGTGTTGTTTGGACTATTGTGATGATAGATTTGATTTAGATATGAAGTAGAACTGGCTATGGGGATTGTTCTTGGTGCCGGACAGCCACTCCATTCAGTAGTTATTGGTTCCTGCAATGACTAAGAAGTAAGGTAAGGTGTAGAGCATTTGATACATGCTATAGATCATGGTTTTGATTTGATTATTTTATATAGATGATCATGTGTAGGTCAATTCTTGTGAGAAGGATGATGGTATATGAGTAGGGTTTTGCCCTAATTCAGGATTTGAGATTTTATTTAGCTATTTAGAAGAATTGTAGCTAAATAAAATATATTTATATTGGTGACACAGGACTTTGATGCGAGACGAGTATCTCGACGTCGGATTTGGACCGATTGGACCTTTCTTATTGAAGGCGGGTACTTTGACTTTATGTCATTTGATATGCATAATAATGTCTTTAACAAATAGCAACGATTGTGTTTTCTTATTTGCTTCGGTTGATCACTACCTGATCTGTTACATGTTTGTTTGTTTATTTTATATGCACCTCATGTTAGTATTTACCTGATTTTGCATATTTATAGAGGTAGTGACACAATCATGTTATTTATCATGTTCAGGACCTAGGGTTTTTGATACCTTATCTGGTCTATGTACTTTGATTTGATTCATTTTCTGATGGTACACATTTTACATATATATGGATATTGCTATGCTGCTCAGTATTTTGTCATGCTTAGTGTCATGCATCATTCGCATGATTACATGCTGTGCGATAGTCTGCTCCATTATTGTTGAGCACATCGCCAGTTTCATCTCTGTCGGTGCTCCGTTGGTCCGCTCATGGGTAGCGTGACGCAGCGTGGTAGCACATCAGTTTGGCTCTGTCGGTGCTTCGTTGGTCCGCTCATGGGTAGTGTGACGCAGCGTGGTAGCACGTCAGGGATCCCTCCCCGTCATGGTGTACCGGGAGATGAGAGCATTGTGCTCCCCCATTTATGATTTGGGGTAGGAGTATGTGTGTACTCCGACAGCATCCCGTCCACTCGGTCACTCATCAGAAGCAGTGATGGCAGAGTGCACGGTTGTCACAGCCCTACCCACTCGATCTCACCATTGTGTGTGACATGGCTGACTGGCGTCAGGGGTGACCATGACATTTGCATCATATGCATGATGCATTTATTGCTTGTGTTTGCTGCATTTACTTGCTGCATTTATATGGATGCATATGATTGACATGCATACAGGATTTATGACACTCTCGGTCTGACGACCCTGTTGTACTTATACCTTGGTCCTGGTTAGTACAGTTTTCTCCTGTTTTGTTTCAGTTGCATTTATCCTTCTTGTATCAAGAGACTGTACGCATGATTAGTGATGCCTATTATTTTCTTTATTATGCATATCAGTTGATACCCGCTGAGTGTTGGACTCACACCCTCCTCCGTTGTTATTTTCAGGTTGATGCTGTCCGGAGAGTTCCAGTTGCTAGTCCCCTGCAGTCCACGAGGATGTTTATTTGTCTTTTGGTTTTATTTACTAGACTATGTTTAGACTTGTTCTATTTTGATACATTTGGATCTTGTATGGATTTTTATTGTCGAGGGGTTTGGATTGGATATGTTTTGCTACATGCCTGCCTGGATGGCAGAAGAGGTAAGTTGATTTTATCGTCGGATTTGAGCTTTATGAGTGTAGTGGAGTAGGACATCAGTTTTTTGCTTTATGAGTGTAGTTGAGTAGGGTTGTTTTTGAGTCTTCTTATTACTATTTTAGTTGTTCACTATTAAACTGCGTGGATGCTTGGATGTGTGTTATATTTTATTATTGTTATTGTTCCGACCGTGTTGGCCGATGTATGTGTGGCCTTGGGGGCGATGTAGAAAGTTTCAGATTGTCCGCCATACAGGGGAGATACTGTCGAAATTTCTTCGGACAGAGACTCCTCCGGTGCGTGACAATTGTTGTGTAGTCAGCCGGAGGCTGAATTATATAAACTACGTAGTTGTTTAAATATTTTATTGTATATGTTTCGACCATGTTGGCTGAGGTTTGTGAGCCTTGAGGGTTATGTAGATGAGTTCCATATTGTCACCCATACAGGAGAAATGCTGTCGAAATTTTCTCGGCAGAGACTCCCTCAGGGCGTGACAATTCTTTTGGTATCAGAGCCCAGGTTTTGCGAGTCAATCTGGGTATTTTTTTAATCTATATGGATTTCCGTTATTTTTTTATGTTTCGGAATTCCGAGGTATTATTTGACCTCGTCAAGGAAAGGTCATTTTTCGGGGGGACTTGGCAGCGACGGAACATCTCCAGATGGTAAATAGGTAAAATATTTAATTTTATAATTTTGGTACTGTATATATCTGGGTCATAATTTAACAGATATGAGGTGAAATGCACGTGTTCCCATGCCGAGACATGGTGCGAGACGACCACGCAAGAGGACGTTGGAATCCCTGGCAGCAGAGTCGCTAGAGACGTCTACGAGGATTGAGCATGTCGATCAGGGACAAACTCTTTATGGTGTTGCGGCCGCATCGAGCTCCCAGACCTCGATGGCTTCTTTAGAGATACCTACCTCGGCTATACCCACCGTACCCACCCCTACTGTATTTACGGTACCACCAGCGGTACCACCTGCATACTCGGCACCTACTCCAGTCGTGCCCACTGTGTACCCGGCACCACCGTCACCTTTGCCTACTGCATACCCGGCACCACCGCCACCGGTGCCTACTGTACACGCGGCACCCACACCAACAGTAGCAATTGCTCCACATCCGGTACCACCACCTACCGTACCTCCAACCGTGCCCACCTATATTGACCCTGCTGTGCCACTAGCAGCACCTGCCCCAGCTTATGCAACAACACTGAGGATACCTCCCACGGCCTATCTAGCGATACCACCTGTAGTACCAGCTCCAGTGGTTCCGCCAGTTCTAGCAGCATCCCCTACTCACCTTACTGATATAGTTGCGGCATGAGCTAGGATCCCAACTTTGGCAGAGTCGATGAAAAGTCGATTCACCCTATTCCACGGAGAGATCGATCCGAGTGTGGCCCAGTCCTGGATAGAGACTATGGAGCGAACCTTCTTCTATATGGCATGCTCCGAGTGGGAGAAAGTAGAGATGGCTGCTTTCCATTTACGGGACAAGGCCGATATCTGGTGGGATACACAGCGTTCCATTATAGGCGAGCAGAATACCACCTGGGCGAGATTTAGAGAGGCTTTTGAAAGCCAGTACTTTCCATGGTCGTATCAGCTGACACGCTGTCAGGATTTTTTGAGTCTTCGGCAGAACAACCACACAGTGACGGAGTACAATGTTGAGTTTAATCGGTTGGCTAGATTTTATCCAGAATTAGTTGCTGAGGATAGATCTCGTATGCTTCAGTTTGTCCAGGGGCTGGATGGACATCTGCAAGTAAAGATCGCTGGTTTTGGAAATTCATCCTATTCAGAGGAATTGGATAGAGCCCTTATGATTGAGTCAGCTTAGTAGAGAGTGTATCCGGACAAGAAAGGAAAGTAGATGGATCGGACATCAGGATAGATCCAATAGCCCCAGGCTATCGGACAGCAGTAGAGTGGTCGCAGTCGGCCAGGTCAGGGTACTTCTGGGGCATCTGGTCGGCCTCAGAAGTCAGGACAATCTTCTTCAGAACGTTTCTGATCTCCTCAGTAGAACCGGAAACAGCCCGCCAGCGACATTCACTACACCCGATGTGGGTCCAGAGACCACATCGCTTCAGCTTGCTCCCTGGGACAGTCAGTTTGATATTACTGCAAACAACCTGGGCATGTGAGACGATATTATTCGCTGAAGGTTCAGTATATGGCTTCCGGGGTTGCTGTTCATGGAGGACAGCACAGTCAGTCAGGGACTCGGCGAGGAGGGAAGAGAGTCCAATATTCGCATCGTCAGTAGAGGACAGCTCCCCCTACAGCAACTGCATATGGCATTCATGGACAGGAGCTCTCCAATACCCTTATGGTACCACAGAGTTTTGTTGTGGGACCGCAATATCGGTTGCAGCCCCAACCACTGGTTCAGCACAAGTCACAGCCTCAGACCCTAGTTCAGTATCAACCGTAGCCACAGCTACAGCCACTGGTTCAGTACCAGTCACATCCCCAGCCGTCGGTCCAGTATCAGTCGCAACCCACATATCCATCTCTGGCTTAATATCCAGCACTGTCACAGTGGCAAGCTCAGACTCAGGCGCAGCAACCTTTGGCAGCACTATCACCTCCACCACCACCAGAGACTGGACGTATTCACGCGGTTACTAGAGAGGATGCGCAGCAGACCGACGAATCCATTTTCTGTGGTATGGTTTACTTTATGTATTATCCGTTGATATGCTGATAGATACTGGTAGCTCGCATTCGTTTATTTCCCGTGCCTTCATAAGGGGTATGAGTAGACTACCTACTCTTAAACTATAGTGATTGACCATCTCCCAACCGTTCGGTGATACATTGGACGTCACTCAGGAGGTCAAAGGTTGCCCGTTAGATTTTGGTAATATGATACTTATGGTTGATTTATTAGTACTGGAAATGGTCAAGTTAGACATTATCCTTGGCATGGATTGGTTGTCTGCATATCATGCCACGGTTGATTGCCAGACGAGGGTAGTCACATTCCGACCTCCGAACCAACCCTCATGGGATTTCACTGGCATCAGGGATGATGACATATTGATCATTTCGACGATTCAGGCTTAGAAGCTGTTGTCGCATGGTTGTCAGGGATTTCTTTTGTCATTAATTAATGCTGACAATAGCGGGAGTACTCAGCTCTCAGACGTTCCAGTGGTCTGAGAGTATCCGGATGTATTTTCAGATGAGTTACCAGGCTTACCTCCCTGAAGGTAAGTGGAGTTTGCTATTGAGCTGATTCCGGGGACCACGCTAGCATCGAAAGCTCCTTACCGTATGACACCGAAAGTGTTGGACAAGCTAAATGTCCAACTCCAGGAGTTATTAGAAAGGGGATTTATTCGCCCTAGTGTATCTCCATGGGGTTCTCCTATATTGTTTGTCAAGAAAAAAGATGGTACTCTGAGGTTGTGCATCAATTACAGACAGCTGACTGCAATGACCATCAGAAATAAGTACCCCTTACCACGGATTGAGGATTTATTTGATCAACTTAGAGGTACATCTATATATTCTAGGATTGATCTACGATCCGGATATCATCAGCTGAGGGTCAAGGATTTTGATGTTCAGAAGACAGCATTCCGCATCAGATACGGACATTAAGAATTTTTGGTAATATCATTTGGGCTTACCAATACTCCAGCGGTATTTATAGATTTAATGAACTGCATCTTTCTAGAGTATTTAGATCAGTTTGTTATCGTCTTTATTGACGATATATTGATCTACTTGCGTTCCGAGGAGGAACATGCACAACATCTTCGCATAATCTTGGAGACTCTTCGATGACATCGACTATAAGCAAAGTTCAGCAAGTGTGCGTTTTGACTATCCTTAGTCAGTTTTCTAGGACACGTGGTGTCTAGCCGAGGTATTTCTGTAGACCCTCAGAAGATCGAGGCTATCACCAGCTGGGAGCAGTCAAAATCAGTCCAGGAGATCCGCAGTTTCCTGGGACTGGCTAGATATTACAGACAGTTCGTCGAGGGTTTCTCTCGCATTGCTATGCCGCTGACACGCCTGACCAGGAAAGGCGTGAAGTTCACTTGGTCAAAAGCCTGCGAGACCAGCTTCTAGGAGCTGAAGCGGAGATTAGTGTCGGCACCAGTTTTGGTTTTACCTTCTAGAGAGGACAGATTTGTACTCTACACCGACGCTTCTCTATAGGGTTTGGGCATTGTTTTGATGTAGCACGGCAGGATAGTCCCCTATGCTTCTCGTTAGTTGAAGGAGCATGAGAAAAATTATCCAGTACATGGTTTGGAGCTGGCCGCTATTATTTTTGCTTTGAAGATTTGGTGGCATCATCTATATGGTATTACATTTGAGATTCTCACTGATCATAAGAGTCTTAAATATCTTTTCACTCAAAAGGAACTCAATCTTCGACAGAAGAGATGGATAGAGTTCCTGAAGGATTATGATTGTATCATTAGCTACCATCCGGGGAAAGCTAATATGGTTGCCGATGCACTTAGCCGGAAGTCCAGAGGGACGTTAGCATGTCACCGAGTTTTGGTCACAGACTTGATTCAGGGTTTCTCTAAGTTAGGCCATGAGGAGTAGGGACGGATAGAGCAAGGTATTCTGGTTACCATGGTTGCTCAGTCGTCGATCAGGACGAGGATCCGAGAGCCCCAGATCAGTGACCAGTGCTTACAGTTCATTGGCAGCCAAATAGCTTCCGGGCAGTAGATGGAGTTCACCCGAGATGACGAGGGTGTTATTTATTTCCGAGGCAGGTTATGCGTACCTCAGTCTCACCCGGTCTTGGAGGAGTTATTTTAGGAGGCTCATCACTCTCGATTTACTATCCACCCAGGTGGGACCCGTATGTATCGAGACTTGAGGCGTTCCTATTGGTGGAATGACATGAAGAAAGACATCGTGAAATTTGTAGCTAAATGTCTAGTATGTCAGCAGGTGAAGGCTGAGCACCAGAGACCTGCCGGATTACTTCATAGGATTTCGATTCCAGAGTGGAAATAGGAGCACATCACTATGGATTTTGTGGTGGGATTGCCTAGGACATGACGAGGCCATGACCCGATTTGGGTGGTCGTTGACCGATTAACCAAATCCATGCACTTCTTAGCGATTTAAAAGACCGATTCTCTGGATCGATTGGCAGAGCTGTATTGTCGAGAGATCATCAGATTGCATGGTGTTCCATTGAGTATTATATCAGATAGAGACCCATGGTTCACATCCCAGTTCTAGCGGAGTCTGCAGTAGGCCTTAGGCATACAGCTCCGATTCAGTATAGCCTTCCATCCGCAGATAGATGGATAGTCAGAGTGGACCATCCAGACTTTAGAGTGTTGATACAGTCTGACCTGGATGTTGTTTTGCTGTTGACACTGATTTAAGTTTGTATCAGACAATTAACTCAGATTAATTACTAATCCAGGTTGACTAGGTTGACCTGATTGAAGCAGTTGGAAAGTCCTGGTGAGTGAAGCCAGGTGAAAACCCTAGTGAGTGAAGCTAGGTGCAAGTCCTGGTGAGTGAAGCCAGGTGAAAACCCTAGTGAGTGAAGCTAGGTGCAAGTCCTGGTGAGTGAAGCCGGGCAAGGGAAAATCCAGATGGATCAAGGGTGATCGGACATCTGGTGTTGAAAAGTCCAAGAAGGAAACTTGGCATGCGGAGTCAGAGAGGGTTCGGTAGCTCGTTCTCTAGGACCAGATGAAGTCGGAGAGGGCTAGGGAGCTCATTTCTCCGGACTAGGTCAGAGAGGGCTCGACCCGGACTGAGTCAAGAAGCTGGATCGGTCTGCAGACCGATCCAGTGAAACCTTTATACCTGATCGGTCTGCCGACCGATCAGGAATTGATCAGTGGCTACTGAACGTTTACTGATCGGTCTGCAGACCGATCAGAAATCGTGATCGGTCTGCGGACCGATCAGAAATCAATCAGTAGCCTACTGAGATTTTACTGATCGGTCTGGAGACCGATTAGGAGGCTTTAAGCACTGGGACGAGCGACATCTGATCGGTCTGGGGACCGATCAGATTAGTGCCTGATCGGTCCGCAGACCGATCAGAAGCTGCGCACCTTCGGAAAGAGCGACGCCTGATTGGTCTGGGGACCGATCAGATTAGTTCCTGATCGGTCCGAAGACCGATCAGCGATGATCCAGAAAGCGTGGTTCGATCTGCAGACCGACCCACGGTATTGTTTGCTTTGCATGCACTTTTTTTGATTGCCGTATTTGTATTCACCTATCTGTTTTTAACCATTTGCTGTGAGTCTTTCTAGCTTGCAGGTTGCAGGTCACATTCTCATGTTTGGATTCAAATTAAGCTTCATTAAGAGAAGGAGACAAGTACCCTTTTCACTGTAATTTGCTGCAACAGATGCATTTGAGGCATCAACGTTCTCTGATGAAATCTGATTACGATTGGGCTGCTCAGTTTGACCTCTAGCTATTGGTTCGTATCCAGAGACGCCAGTGATTTCCATTGGCATGGGTTCAGAGAATCAGAAGAGGAGGAGGTGTGATTGGCTACGCCTGGCTGGCAGCAGCGATTCTGCAGACGGCGGTGATTCGAGCCAGTGAAGCAGAGAGACATAAGAAGGAAGAAGAGGAGTTCAGAAAGGTAATTCTGAATTCTCTGTCTTTTGTGATCAAGCCTTCGAGAAAGCAAGTTGGTGAAGCTGTGAGCTCTTTGCTGAGAAGGTTGATTGTGCGCTCTCTGCTCTGTTCTCTTCTCCGCGTGGCTGTAAGCTCATCTTAATATTTTTCTCAGCCACTGTAAGTCTTGTGCTTAAATCTATAATCATCTGAGACTTTGTTGAGAGGTTGCTCCACCGAGAAGGAGACATCTTTAGCCGGATCTTGTCCGGGGTGTGATCTACCGAAAGATCAAGGAGTCGTCCTCCTTACGGACACGCCGAGGAGTAGGGGCAAGTTATCCCCGAACCTCGTATATCCTTGTGTCTGCTGTGTGTTTGTTTTCTTTCGTTTTAGTTTTTCTACTTCCGCTGTGCTGTGCTAACAAAGTTCTTGAAGAAATTTCTGTTTAGTGTTTTTCAAAGAGGCTATTCACCCCCCTCTAGCCATCTAAGATCCCAACAAGTGGTATCAGAGTCTGGTGCTCTTCATTACGGCTTAACAACCCAAAGAGCTAAACAATGGCCATGAAGGAGGGACTCAGCACCAACCGTCCACCTTATTTCGATGGAGCAGATTTTCAATATTGGAAAAGCCGCATGGAGTATTACCTCAAGACCGATATCTCCATGTGGTTCTCCGTCAAGGAGGGATTCTCACCTCCAAAGGATGAAGAAGGTAAGGAACTTGACTCATCGAGATGGTCAACCGAGCAAACTCGCAAGGGACAAGCCGATGCCAAGGCGATTGTCACTTTGCAATGTGGGATAGCCAAGGATCAACTTGTCAAGGTTGGTCCTTTCACAAGTGCGAAGGATCTATGGAACAAGCTCATCGAGCTCCAAGAAGGGATTCGAGACTCTCGGATCGCCAAGAGGGATTTGTTCCTAAACCAACTACAGAACCTTGTCATGAAGGAAAATGAAACTGTAAGTGAGATACATGGAAGGTTCAAGGAGATCATCAATGGTCTCCATTCGGTGGATGAACGAGTAGAAAACCGTGACCTCGTAAGGTATGCTCTAAAAGCTTTTCCTAGGAATGCCTTGTGGTCATCTATGGTGGATGCCTACAAGGTATCCAAGGATCTTTCCATTGTTAAGTTAGATGAATTTTTTTGTGAAATGGAATTACATGAACTTGCTAACAAAGGGCAAAAAGCGAAAGGTATTGCTTTGGTTGCAGAAGAAAAGAGCAAGGAGGGAAGAAGGAAGAAAGAAAAGAAGAAGGAGAAAGAAATTGTTTCATCTTCATCCTCCTCCGAGTCCGATGATGAAGGTGAATCATCATCAAGCGAGATGGCCAACTTCGTGAGAAGAATCATGAGAAGGAGCAGAAGATACAAAGGGAAAGGTAAACCTAGTGAACAAAATATTGACAAAACTAATGTTACATGTTATGAGTGCAGCAAAAAGGGACACTATCGGAGTGAGTGTCCGAAATTAAAAAGGAAGGAGGAACGAGCCAAAAAGAAGGAGGAAAGAGTCAAGAAGAAGAAGGCTCTAAAAGCTACATGGGATGAGTCTTCTTCAAGTTCATCTGAGGAAGAGAAGAGGGAGAAGAGTACACGGCAGTTAGCCCTCATGGCAAGAGAGGAGTCCGAGTCCGAGAGTGAGGACTCAAGCTCTTCAGCCGCGACTTCATCATCTCCGGATGATGAAGAGGTAACATCTCCCCATTTAGAAAAGTGTTATAAAACAATTGCACATTTGTCTACGTCCCTTAAAAAATCAAAAACAGAAACTAAACTGCTAAAAGATGAAATAGAGAAATTAAGGGCCCTTAGGGAAGATGAGGTCGATGACCTTTATCAAGAGGCCCTAGAGGATGAAAACAAAACCTTGAAGGGTGAAATTGAGAAGCTCAAGAAAATGCTTGAGAAATTCTCAACCAGCTCTAAGACCTTAGACATGATTCTAAATGCCCAAAGGGCGGTTTACAACAAGGCTGGATTAGGATACCAACCTAAGGAGTCTAGCTTTATTTCTTTAGTGTCAAGAACCCAATTTCATAGAACACATGTTTCTAGGGTTCATGAGACTAGGAAGAAGGTGACTAAGGCATGGGTGCCTAAGTCTCTCATTGTAGATGCATTAGGTCCCAGAATTTGGGTACCTAAAACATCCGTCTTTCGTGTCTTGTAGGCATTGGTCGAGGGGGAGCGTCTATCAACTTGGTTTGTTGATAGTGGATGCTCCAAGCACATGACAGGGGACAAGTCACTATTCTCTACCATACAAAATAAAAATAGAGGTAATGTGTCTTTTGGCAATAATGGTAGTCTTAAGGTTATAGGGGTTGGAGACATTCATATATCCGAATGTCTCCACATCAAGAATGTTCTTCTAGTCAAGGGGATGACTTTTAATCTCCTAAGTGTCAGTCAATTGTGTGATACGGGTTACACAATTGAATTTCATTCAAGTCAATGTTTGGTTAAACACATTGACACACTTGACACGGTACTAGTAGGCACAAGGGTTGATAATATTTATCAAGTATCGTTTAAAAGTGCTACTAATGCTTTGATTAAGTGTTTCATGTCAAAAGAAGAAGAGTCTTGGCTTTGGCATAGAAGGTTGGCACATGTAAACATGAAGAACATTCGGAAGTTGGCCAACAAAGGACTAGTACGAGGCTTACCAAGCATCAAGTATCAAAAGAACAAACTATGTGATGCATGTCAAATGGGTAAGCAAACAAAAGCATCTCATAAAGGTAAAAGCATTGTGAGTACATCTACTGCCTTAGACTTATTACATATGGACTTGTTTGATTGTAACAATGTTATTTCATTGAATGGTAGTAGATATTGTTTAGTAATTATTGATGATTTTACTAGATATACATGGACCTTCTTTTTGAAAACTAAGGATCAAACCATAGATATTTTTATTTCTTTTGTAGAAGAACTGAAAATGAAAAATCAACAACAATTAAAACCATTAGAAGTGATCATGGTGGTGAATTTCAAAACCATAGGTTCTTAGAATTTTGTCAAGCAAAAGGGTATAGACATGAGTTCTCAACTCCAAGGACCCCACAGCAAAATGGGGTTGTGGAGAGAAAGAACCGAGTCTTACAAGAGGCTGCACGAAGCATACTCAATGAGTACTCACTACCGAGTTACTTGTGGGCTGGTGAATACACTTGCTATGTGCAAAACCGAATCTCGATACATAGGTTTTTAGGAAAGACTCCTCATGAACTTTGGTTTGGGAAACCACCTACAATTAAACATCTTAGGGTGTTTGGTTGTAAGGTGTTTATTTTGAACACCAAGGACCATCTTGGAAAATTTTCGGCCAAGGCTGATGAAGGGATACTGGTCGGGTACTCGCTCACCAGCAAAGCCTATCGAGTCTACAACAATAGGACTAAATTGATTGAAGAGTCCTCTGATGTAGCTTTTGAAGAAATCCCTAAATCAAATGAACAATCAAGGGATGTAGGAGAAATTCAACTTGAACTTAGAAATCTAAGTTTGAATGATCAAAATGAAGAAAGAGTCGAGGTTGACTCTGATGACGATGAGCAAAGGCAACAAAGGGCTCCGGTTGATCCCTTGCCTGATATTGAGTCCTTGCCTGTGCCTAGTGAGACCATTCATGAGGCACCACCAACACCAAGACAATCTAGGATAACCACTAGTCATCCCCAAGACCAAATTGTGGGAGATATCCAACAAGGGGTTAGGACTAGGTCATTCTTTAGAAATGAGTCTAATGAAGTTGCATTGATTTCAGAGATTGAACCAAGACTAGTTGATGAAGCATTGCACGATCCTGATTGGATCATAGCTATGCAAGACGAATTAGGTCAATTTGAAAGGAGCCAAGTGTGGGACTTGGTTTCTAGACCGAAAAAGACCACCATTATTGGAACTAAATGGGTCTTCAAAAACAAGTTAAACCAAAAGGGAGAAGTTGTAAGAAACAAGGCAAGACTTGTAGCCAAGGGCTATAGTCAAGTCGAAGGTCTCGATTATGATGAGACTTATGCTCCCGTGGCCCGATTAGAGTCCATTCGTTTGATGCTAGCTTTTGCTGCACATAGAGGTTTCAAGCTCTATCAAATGGATGTTAAATCTGCCTTCTTAAATGGTTTCATTAAAGAAGAGGTCTATGTTGAACAACCACCGGGGTTTGTAAGTACCGAAGCTCCAAACCACGTGTACAAGTTCAAGAAAGCACTTTATGGGCTTAAACAAGCACCACGAGCTTGGTACGAAAGGTTGTCAACATATTTACTAGAAAAGGGTTTCGTAAGAGGCCAAATAGACCCAACACTATTTCTGCGTAGAGATGGTGAAAACATTTTTGTAGCCCAAGTATATGTCGATGACATAATTTGTGGCTCAAATAACAAGGGCTATTTGAATGAATTCATTTCTCACATGGAAAGTGAGTTTGAGATGAGTCTAGTAGGAGAGTTGACATTATTCCTCGGACTTGAAATCAAACAAACTCGAGATGGAATTTATGTCCATCAGGCAAAATACACTCAAGAGATGCTTAGAAAATTCAATATGAGTGACTCTAAGGAAGTGTCCACTCCAATGGCGACAAGCACTCTCCTTGACAATGATGAGAGTGGAAAACCAATTGATCTAACGCAATATAGAAGCATGATTGGTAGTCTTCTATATCTCACAGCTAGTCGACCAGACATACTTTTTGCTGTGGGCATGTGCGCTAGATATCAAGTCTGTGCCAAGGAATCTCATTTAATTGCAGTTAAGAGAATATTGAGATACCTTAAGGGCACAATTCGAGTAGGTCTATGGTACCCTCGTACAGAGTCTTTTGACTTGATAGGCTACACCGATTCCGATTATGCTGGGTGCAAATTGGATCGGAAAAGCACTAGTGGGGGTTGCCAATTCTTAGGTTCATCATTAGTTAGTTGGTCAAGTCGGAAGCAACATTGTGTTGCTCTCTCCACGACCGAGGCCGAATATATTGCCATGGGAGAGAGTGTATCACAGTTGTTGTGGATGATACACACCCTAGAGGATTATGGATTTTCTTATAAGGGTGTACAAGTGCTATGTGACAACATTAGCACGATCAACCTAACTAAAAATCCAGTCCATCATGTTGATACAGTCTGACCTGGATGTTGTTTTGATGTTGACACTGATTTAAGTTTGAATCAGATATTAAATTAACTCAGATTAATTACTAATCAAGGTTGACTTGGTTAACCTGATTGACCTGATTGGGAAAAGTCCAAGCGAGGAGCTTGGCACGGGAAAGTCCTGGTGAGTGAAGCCAGGCAGTGGGAAAGTCCTAACTGGGATGTTAGGCAGTTGGAAAGTCCTGGTGAGTGAAGCCAGGCAATTGAAAAGTCCTGGTGAGTGAAACCAGGCAATTGGGAAGTCCAAGTGTGGAAGCTTGGCATGTATGGTCGGAGCGGTAGCACGCTCTCTGGACCGTCAGGGGTGAGGGCAGCAAGCTTGGAAGCTTGACTCGAGACTCACAGCTTTGGATCGGTCTGCAGACCGATCCGGGCATGGCACAGGCGTCGGTGCAGACCGATCCGGTGTGCACGGTGATCGATAGACCGATCCGGTTACTGATCGATCTGCGCCGATCGAGGCAACACTCGATAACACGAGTGTATCTTGATCGGTCCGGGACGATCGGAAACACTCGATAGCACATGTATCTTGATCGGGGGACCGTCGAAAAACTTCGATAACGCGGTGTATCTTGATCGGTCGAGGACCGATCGGATAACTCGATAGCACCGCAGTGGATCTTGATCGGTCGGGGACCGATCGGACAAATCCTGATGGGTGAATACTGATCGGTCTTACGGACCGATCCGGTGAGTCCTGATCGGACCGATCAGGCTTCGGTGCTAGATTCGCGTGAAGGGATGGATCGGTCTTGGGACCTATCGGACAAGCACGATCGGTCACCGACCGATCGATGGCGATAAATAGAGCGTGGATCGATGCACCGATCCACGATATCTTGTTTTGCATGCGCTTTCTCTTATTGTTTCTGATTCGCAATTGCTTTTACCTATTTCGTTTCTAACCATCTGCTGCAAGCTTTCTCGAAGTCACAGGTTACAGATTACTTGATGTTGGGTGAATTCAAATTAAGGATCATTAGTAGAAGGCGACGAAAAAGCTTTTGCTGTGTCTCGCTGCGGACAAACCAGTTTTGGTAGCAACGTCTCGTTTGCGATCTGTTGGCAGCCGTTTGGTCGAAATCAGCTTGACTTGTGCTGATAGGTTCAAGCTCAGAGGTACCAGTGGAAACGAGGATGCCATTGGTGGGAGCTGAGACAATCAGACAAGGAAGAAGCGTGATTGGCGACGTCGTGGACGGTTGCAGGGATTTGCAGGGATTTGCTGCAGGTTTGGCAGAGATCCGTTACAGAGCAGAGAGGCATATGAAGGTGGAGAGGAGAGGCTCTCGTAACAATGCTTTTTGTGCTCTTGCTGTGAAAAACACTGTGGAGAAAAACTCTCTGGAAGATTGAAGCAGTGTGCTTGTTCTTCGCTGATTGTGGCTGTGAGCTTCCTTTGATCATTTCACTTGAGCCACTACTGTAAGTCTTGTGCTTAATTTCTTACTGCTGTTAAAGACTTTGTGGAGAGGTTACTCCACCGAGAAGGAGAATCCTTTAGCCGGATAGCTTCCGGGGTGTGATCTACCGAAAGATCAAGAGGATTCGTCCACCTTACGGACATGCCGAGGAGTAAGTTATCCCCGAACCTCGTAAATCTCTGAGTTAGTGTGCTGTGCTTTCTTGTTTTAGTTTTCTAATTCCGCTGTGCTAACAAAGTTCTTAAAGAAATTTGTCTTTAGTGTTTTTCAAAGAGGCTATTCACCCCCCTCTAGCCATCTAAGGTCCCAACAAGTGGTATCAGAGCCTGGTGCTCTTCATTTCGGCTTAACAACCCGAAGAGCAAAACAATGGCCATGAAGGAGGGATTTAGCACCAACCGTCCACCTTACTTCGAAGGAGCAGATTTTCAATATTGGAAGGGCCGCATGGAGTACTACCTCAAAACCGACATAGCCATGTGGTTCTCAGTCAAGGAAGGTTTCACACCACCAAAGGATGAAGAAGGTAAGGAACTCGAGTCGTCAAAGTGGTCTACCGAACAACTCCGCAAAGCACAAGCCGATGCCAAGGCTATGGTCACCTTGCAATGTGGAATCGCCAAGGATCAACTCGTCAAGGTAGGTCCGTTCTCAAGTGCAAGAGACCTATGGAACAAACTCATCGAGCTCCAAGAGGGAACTCGAGATTCTCGGATTGCCAAGAGGGACCTATTCTTGAATCAGCTCCAAAATCTAACCATGAAGGACAATGAAACGGTGAGTGAACTTCATGGGAGATTCAAGGAGATCATCAATGGTCTCCACTCCGTGGATGAACGGGTAGAAAACCGTGACCTAGTAAGGTACGCTCTTAAATCTTTTCCTAGGAATGCCTTGTGGTCATCCATGGTAGATGCCTACAAGGTATCCAAGGATCTTTCCATTGTTAAACTAGATGAATTTTTCTGTGAGATGGAACTTCATGAGCTTGCTAACAAAGGTCAAAAGAGAAGGGTATTGCTTTATTTGCAGGACCAAAGAGCAAGGATGGAAGAAGGAAGAAGGAAAAGAAGAAAGAAAAGGAGATTTCCTCATCCACCTCTTCTTCCGAATCCGATGATGAAAGTGGATCATCATCAAGCGAGATGGCGAACTTCGTAAGGAGGATTATGAGAAGAGGCCGAAGATACAAAGGAAAAGGTAAAACTAATGATCAAAATTTTGATAAATCTAATGTTACATGTTATGAGTGTAGCAAGAAAGGACACATTCGGAGCGAGTGTCCGAAACTAAAGAGGAAGGAGGAACGAGCCAAAAGGAAGGAGGAAAGAGCCAAGAAGAAGAAGGCTCTCAAGGCCACTTGGGATGAGTCCTCATCAAGCTCATCGGAGGAAGAAGAGAAGATTGAAAAGAGCACTCGGCAATTGGCACTCATGGCAAGGGAAGAGTCAGAATCCGAGAGTGATGACTCAAGCGCTTCAACCACGGCTTCATCATCTTCGGATGATGAAGAGGTAACCTCTTCTCATATAGAAAAGTGTTATAAAACTATCACTCACTTATCTACATTGCTTAAAAAGTCAAAAACAGAAAATAAATTGTTGAAAGAAGAAGTAAAAACCTTAAGGACCCTTAGGGAAGATGAGGTCGATGACCTACATCTAGAAGTCCTTGAGGATGAGAACAAGGCCTTGAAGGGTGAAATTGAGAAGCTCAAGAAAATGCTTGAGAAATTCTCAACCAGCTCTAAGACCTTAGACATGATTCTAAATGCCCAAAGGGCGGTTTACAACAAAGCCGGGTTAGGGTATCAACCCAAGGAGTCGAGTTTCATTTCTCTAATGTCTAGAACTCAAAATAGTAGATCACATGTTTCTAGAGTTCATGGAACTAGGAAAGGTATGACCAAGGCATGGGTTCCTAGGTCTTTCGTTGTAGAAGCATTAGGTCCCAAGATTTGGGTACCTAAAACCTCTATTTTTCGTGTATTGTAGGCATTGGTCGAGGGGGAGCATCTATCAACTTGGTTTGTTGATAGTGGATGCTCCAAGCACATGACTGGGAACAAATCACTGTTTACTACCATTCAAAACAAAAGTAGAGGTAATGTGTCTTTTGGTAATAATGGTAGCCTTAAGGTTGTAGGAATTGGAGACATTCATATATCCGAATGTCTTCATATCAAGAATGTCCTTCTAGTCAAGGGGATGACTTTTAATCTCCTAAGTGTCAGTCAATTGTGTGATACGGGTTACACAATTGAATTTCATTCAAGTCAATGTTTGGTTAAACACATTGACACACTTGACACGGTACTAGTAGGCACAAGGGTTGACAATATTTATCAAGTATCATTTAAAAGTGCTACTAATGCTTTGATTAAGTGTTTCATATCGAAAGAAGAAGAGTCTTGGTTATGGCATAGAAGATTGGCACATGTAAACATGAAGAACATCTGGAAGTTGGCCAACCAAGGATTAGTGCGAGGCTTACCAAGCATCAAGTTCCACAAGACCAAACTATGTGATGCATGTCAAAGGGTAAGCAAACAAAAGGTGTCCATAAAGGTAAAAGCAATGTAAGTACATCTACTGCTTTAGATTTATTGCACATGGACCTATTTGATTGCAGTAGTGTAATATCATTGAATGGAAGTAGATATTGTTTGGTAATCGTTGATGATTTTACTAGATACACATGGACTTTCTTCTTGAAACATAAGGCCCAAACTATAGATATTTCTATTTCCTTTTGTAGACGCACCGACAATGAAAATCGACAACAATTAAAACCATTAGAAGTGATCATGGTGGGAATTTCAAAATCATAGGGTTTTAGAGTTTTGTCAAGAAAAGGGATATAGGCATGAGTTCTCTACTCCAAGGACCCCACAGCAAAATGGGGTTGTGGAGAGAAAGAACCGAGTCCTACAAGAGGCGGCAGGAAGCATGCTTCATGAGTACTCACTACCGAGCTACTTATGGGCTGAAGCTGTGAATACAGCTTGCTATGTGCAAAATCGAGTTTTAATACATAGGTTTTTAGGAAAGACTCCCCATGAACTTTGGTTTGGGAAACCGCCTACAATTAAACATCTTAGGGTGTTTGGTTGTAAAGTGTTTATCTTAAACACCAAGGACCATCTTGGGAAGTTCACGGCTAAGGCTGATCAAGGGATACTGGTCGGGTACTCTCTTACCAGCAAAGCCTATCGAGTCTACAATGAGAGGACTAAATTGATTGAAGAGTCCTCAGACGTAGCATTTGAAGAAATTCCTAAATCAAATGATCAATCAAGGGATGTAGGAGAAATTCAATTCGAACTTAGAAATCTATGTTTGAATGATCAAAACATTGGAAGAGTCGAAGTTGACTCTGAAGATGATGAGAAAAGGCAAGAAAGGGCTCAATCTGATCTCTTGCCTGTGCCGAGTGAGACCACTCATAAGGCACCGCCAACTCCAAGGCAATCTAGGATAGTCTCTAGTCATCCACAAGACCAGATTGTGGGAGACATCCAACAAGGGGTTAGGACTAGATCATTCTTCAGAAATGAGTCGAATGAGGTTGCTTTGATCTCAGAAATCGAACCTAAACTAGTTGATGAGGCATTGCATGATCCTGATTGGGTCATAGCTATGCAAGATGAGTTAGGTCAATTTGAAAGAAGCCAAGTGTGGGACTTGGTTCCTAGACCTAAGAAGACCACCATTATTGGAACTAAATGGGTCTTCAAAAATAAGTTAAACCAAAAGGGAGAGGTAGTAAGAAACAAGGCAAGACTAGTAGCCAAGGGCTATAGTCAAGTTGAAGGCCTCGATTATGATGAGACCTATGCTCCTGTGGCACGATTGGAGTCCATTCGTTCAATGCTAGCTTTTGCTGCACATAGAGGTTTCAAGCTCTATCAAATGGACGTTAAATCGACCTTCTTAAATGGTTTCATTAAAGAAGAAGTCTACGTTGAACAACCACCGGGGTTTGTGAATATCGAAGCTCCAAACCACGTGTTCAAGCTCAAGAAAGCTCTTTATGGGCTAAAACAAGCACCTCGAGCTTGGTACAAAAGGTTGTCGACTTATCTATTAGAAAAGGGTTTTGTAAGGGGTCAAATAGACCCAACACTATTTCTTCGTCGAGATGGTGAAAATATTTTTGTAGCCCAAGTATATGTCGATGACATAATTTGTGGCTCAAATAACAAGGGCTATTTAAATGAATTTATCACTCACATGGAAAGTGAGTTTGAAATGAGTCTTGTGGGAGAATTGACATTCTTCCTTGGACTAGAAATCAAACAAACTAGAGATGACATTTATGTCCATCAAGCAAAATACACTCAAGAGATGCTTAAGAAATTCAAAATGAGTGATTCTAAGGAAGTATCCACTCCTATGGCGACGAGCACTCGTCTTGACAATGATGAGAGTGGAAAATCAGTTGATCTAACGCAATATAGAAGCATGATCGGTAGTCTTCTATATCTCACAGCTAGTCGACCGGACATACTCTTTGCTGTGGGCATGTGCGCTAGGTATCAAGTCTGTGCCAAGGAATCTCACTTAATTGCAGTTAAGAGAATTCTGAGATACCTTAAAGGCACAATTAGAGTAGGTCTTTGGTACCCTCGTACTGAATCGTTTGACTTGATAGGTTATACCGACTCCGATTATGCTGGGTGCAAATTGGATCGGAAAAGTACGAGTGGGGGTTGCCAATTTTTAGGTTCATGTTTAGTTAGTTGGTCAAGTCGGAAGCAACATTGTGTCTCCACGATCGAGGCTGAATATATTGCCATGGGAGAGAGTGTATCACAGTTGTTGTGGATGATACACACCCTAGAGGATTATGGACTCTCTTATAAGGGTGTACAAGTGCTATGCGACAACATTAGCACAATCAACCTAACTAAAAATCCAGTCCATCATTCGAGGACCAAACACATTGAAGTGCGTCATCACTTCATAAGAGATCACGTAGCTAGGGAGACATTGTGCTCACATATGTTGAGTCAAAGTCAAACCTAGCCGATATCTTCACAAAACCCCTTCCGGAGAATGAATTTAGTCATTTAAGGAGGGAGTTGGGAATGTGTTTGGCTCCTTAGGTCATTAGAACTTCACCATGATCAATAAGGACTATTAAAATGACAAGAGTAATTGGGAAACTGATTTGGGCAATTTGGGGACATCTCACACAAACAATAAGGTTTAACAAATTGTTTTTGTTTGCTAGAAATGGGGTGAGATGCTAGGAACAACCAATTTATTCAAAATGTACTATGCATCCCTTGAATAAGTAGGTTGAAGAGACATAAATTGAGTATGGGGAAGGTCATTACATAATTCATGTGTATTTGACTCCTAGATCTTACTCATATATTCCAACCAAGGAATCTTGGTTGGACTTTTGTCTAGAAATTATCTAATCATGATTGATGTGTTGATTGATACTTTGGATTGGTATCTTTAATGATAAGATGAGTTGATAATGTAAGAATAGTAATTTAGGATATATTTTGACAAATTTGAAACTAAACATGACAGGGTTGGATATTTCAGGTTTTGAAACTCTGAAATGTCTGAAACTAACTTGTAACTTAATAAAAAAAACCTAGAATGTTAGGACTTTCAGAGCTTCCAATTAGGAAATGTTCTTGTTCGTAGATGTTTAAGTTCTGTGCTCTGAATTTGAGAAGTTCTGAATTTTCAGAATTCTCGAGAGAAACGACTGCGAAATCAGTTGCTCGAATTCAGATATCAGAAATCTGAATTATCAGACACTGATCGGTCTCACGACCGATCAGGAGACTCTCTGATCGGTCCACAGTCCGATCAGGGGTCCTCCAGATTTTTCTGTTGGCTCACTGATCGGTCCAGGGACCGATTAGGAGGTTCTGGCACGCGACAATCACAAATGATCGGTCCAGGGACCGATCAGGAGGATCTCACGCGACGATTCACATCTGATCGGTCCAGGGACCGATCAAGAGAGTCTCAACCTCTTCAACCTCTCATCTCTGATCGGTCCAAGGACCGATCAGCTCTCTATGGTTCGCAGGAAGGCCCCTGATCGATCCGAGCACCGATCAGAGGGTTTCCTGATCGGTCAAGGGGACCGATCAGACCCTTTTTGTGCGTTAAAATCGATCCTGATCGGACAGCCGTCCGATCAGATTACACTGTGCGCTACCCCTCATTAAATCCTCCTGACCTCCTTTCTTCCCGATCTTCTTCTTTCTCACAACCCTAGCCGACCAACGCCCCGACGCCCCTTTCTTCCTCCCGTATTCTCGACCCATCGTCTTCTAAAAGCCGAAGGTCAAAATGGCACCGAGGTAATCTCTCGATCTCTAATCTCTACTGTTATTGTCTTTGGCAGTTCACGTTATCATGTTACTTACGGTGACTGTGGTTTGTGTTTGGTGGTTTGCCCATGGCCGGTGCTCTCTCTTTGTTTCCCATTGTCCAAATGGTTAGGAAGAAACCCACTAGTGGTGAGGGTACCTCTAAGGAACCAACCGAGAAATCCAAATCCAAGTCCAAAGCTCCTGCGACCTCCCGACCTCAACCGGCTAGTTCGGGGAGATTCCCCAACCAACAATTTGAAAAATCATTTAAGGAGAGGACTTTCAAATTACTCCCTTGTCGATCTGTTGATAAGAAGTTCATGCAGGAATCTTGTCCCTCTATTTTAGAAACCATTGCCTACTACAAGCTCGATTCTTTGGTTTTTCTAGAAAGGGACATCAACTTTGATCTAGTATCTGAATTCTATAACAACCTTCATCGGACTCCTGATGGTAGTTATAGAACAAGAGTGGCTAAGCAAAACGTTGATCTCAACATAATTGCCTTCTTTGAGTATTTAGGTTGTCGTTTGTGTTCGGGGACGGTGTTCTCCATCTATCCTGTTTTGCCTGAACCCGTACCTCATCCTCTTAATGTCTCTTCTGACTCAATCTATGAGTACTTCTTTGGTCATCCGAGACTGGATGGTTTAGATGAGTTAGATGACGACTTTCCTACATTTGCAGCCCTTAGACTCTCTGCTCCTGACTACATCCTTTTCAAAGTTGTCACACAATGTCTTCTACCTATCACCTCTAAACCGTTGGCAGAAATTCGACCATATCACTGTCTGATGCTTTATGGGTTACATCGACGTCTAGATTTTGATATTATGTCGAGTGTCTATATGTCTATCATATCCCATAGCGAACCGAGCGGCGACAACATCTATACGCCTTTTGGGCATATGATTACTGGTTGGCTCGAGTCCATGGGTATTGACGTCTCTAGGGGGAGGATAGTGAAGATGGTAAGGCAGGATTGTCGACTTGGGAAACGTGCATTTTCCAAGTCCGGAATCCTAAGTCAGGATGGGCCGGTTAGGTGGAAGGATGGGAGGGCACTGGGCGAGCTACCACTTCCACGACAGGTTGCTCGTCCTCCTGCTGCTGCTGCATATGGCGAGGAGGATCCAGATCTGCGCTGGCAGATCGCTGAGCTGGAGAGCCGGTTTGACCGCCACGAGGAGATGGTGGCTGCAGAGTTCGATGGCCTGCGCCTCCAGATTGATAAGCGCTTCGATACTCTACAGAGACAGCAGTTGGCGACACATCAGGCATTTCTAGGATGGATGGCCGGCCATCCACCTCCTCAGCACTCCGCGGGCGAGCTACCCTCAGGCAGCAGCATGCCTCTTCAGGATTCCACTCTTCCAGCTGATGCTGCGGATGATCCTCTTGATGAGGATGTTGGCTGACATTCTCTATGTTTTGATTGTTTTGTTGATACTATGTCTTTGATTCATTTATCTGAACTGGATGTTAGCTATGTTTCTTATATTCATGCTATTTATGATGCTTCACTATTCATGATACACTTATGATGTTTCATATGCCATTGTTTTTCATATACCGTTTTTTTTATGTGGATTAAGATTGAGGCGTTATTGGTTAAAAGGGGGAGGTGCTTGTCAGTCTTATTCATTATTTTACACCTTTTCGGTGTTTGACAAAGGGGGAGAGAATAATTAAGTTTAGAGACGATTTGACCTCTTTGAATCAATATAAAAAAAAGAGGAGAAGGTAACTGAGTTATATCCATCTTAGGGGGAGATCTTAATTTCCCTGAAATTATGGATATGAGAGTTTTTCTGATCTAAACTTAAATTGTGTTGTCAAACAACAAAAAGGGGGAGATTGTTGATACAGTCTGACCTGGATGTTGTTTTGATGTTGACACTGATTTAAGTTTGAATCAGATATTAAATTAACTCAGATTAATTACTAATCAAGGTTGACTTGGTTAACCTGATTGACCTGATTGGGAAAAGTCCAAGCGAGGAGCTTGGCACGGGAAAGTCCTGGTGAGTGAAGCCAGGCAGTGGGAAAGTCCTAACTGGGATGTTAGGCAGTTGGAAAGTCCTGGTGAGTGAAGCCAGGCAATTGGAAAGTCCTGGTGAGTGAAACCAGGCAATTGGGAAGTCCAAGTGTGGAAGCTTGGCATGTATGGTCGGAGAGGGTTCGGTAGCACGCTCTCTGGACCGTCAGGGGTGAGGGCAGCAAGCTTGGAAGCTTGACTCGAGACTCACAGCTTTGGATCGGTCTGCAGACCGATCCAGTGGCACAGTGGCACGGCTGATCGGTCTGCAGACCGATCCAGTGGCACAGTGGCACGGCTGATCGGTCTGTAGACCGATCCAGTTGCCTGATCGATCTGCAGACCGATCAGGCAACACTCAGTAGCACACTGAGTGTATACTGATCGGTCCGGGGACCGATCAGGCAAAACTCAGTAGCACACTGAGTGTATACTGATCGGTCCGGGGACCGATCAGGCAAAACTTCGATGCACGGTGTATCTTGATCGGTCCGGGACCGATCGATAACACTCGATGCACCGAGTGGATCTTGATCGGTCCGGGACCGATCGGATGATCTCGATGGCGGTGAATCGATCCGTCTTACGGACCGATCCAGGTGAGTCCCGATCGGTCCACAGACTTCGGTGCCAGATTCGCGTGAAGGGATGGATCGGTCTTGGGACCGATCGAGACAAGCACGATCGGTCACCGACCGATCGATGACGATAAATAGCGTGGATCGATCTGCGGCCGATCCGATGACTTGTTTTGCATCGCTTTCTCTTATTGTTTCGATTCGCAATTGCTTTTACCTATTTCGTTTCTAACCATCTGCTGTAAGCTTTCTCGAAGTTACAGGTTACAGATTACTTGATGTTGGGTGAATTCAAATTAAGGATCATTAGTAGAAGGCGACGAAAAAGCTTTTGCTGTGTCTCGCTGCGGACAAACCAGTTTTGGTAGCAACGGTCTCGTTTGCGATCTGCTGGCAGCCGTTTGGTCGAAATCAGCTTGACTTGTGCTGATAGGTTCAAGCTCAGAGGTACCAGTGGAAACGAGGATGCCATTGGTGGGAGCTGAGACAATCAGACAAGGAAGAAGCGTGATTGGCGACGTCGTGGACAGGGATTTGCTGCAGGTTTGGCAGAGATCCGTTACAGAGCAGAGAGGCATATGAAGGTGGAGAGGAGAGGCTCTCGTGACAATGCTTTTTGTGCTCTTGCTGTGAAAAACACTGTGAAAAAAAACTCTCTGGAAGATTGAAGCAGTGTGCTTGTTCTTCGCTGATTGTGGCTGTGAGCTTCCTTTGATCATTTCACTTGAGCCACTACTGTAAGTCTTGTGCTTAATTTCTTACTGCTGTTAAAGACTTTGTGGAGAGGTTACTCCACCGAGAAGGAGAATCCTTTAGCCGGATAGCTTCCGGGGTGTGATCTACCGAAAGATCAAGAGGATTCGTCCACCTTACGGACACGCCGAGGAGTAGGGGCAAGTTATCCCCGAACCTCGTAAATCTCTGAGTTAGTGTGCTGTGCTTTCTTGTTTTAGTTTTCTAATTCCGCTGTGCTAACAAAGTTCTTAAAGAAATTTGTCTTTAGTGTTTTTCAAAGAGGCTATTCACCCCCCTCTAGCCATCTAAGGTCCCAACACATCATTCAAGGACCAAGCACATTGAAGTGCGTCATCACTTCATTAGAGATCACGTAGCTAGGGGTGACATTGTGCTCACATATGTGGAGTCAAAGTCAAACCTAGCCGACATTTTCACCAAACCCCTTCCGGAAAATGAATTTAGTCATTTAAGGAGGGAGTTGGGGATGTGTTTGGCTCCTTAGGTCCTTAGGACTTCATCATGATCAATAAGGACAAATTAAAATGACAAAAGAAATTGGGAATGATTTTGGGCAACTTGGGAACATCTCACACAAACTATAAGGTTTAACAAAATATTTTTGTTTGCTAGAAATGGGGTGAGATGCTAGGAACAACCAAATTATTCAAAATGTATCATGCATCCCTTGAATAATTAGGTTGAAGAGACATTAATTGAGTATGGGGAAGACCATTACATAATTCATGTGTATTTGGTTCCTAGATCTTACTCATATATTCCAACCAAGGAAACTTGGTTGGACTTTTCCCTATAAATCATGTAACCTTGATTGTTGGATTGTTTGATACCTTTGATCGACCTTTCGTGATTTTGATTGACACTAGGATAGGTCATTGAAATAATGATAGAAATTTGGACATATTTTGCCAAATTTGGGACTGGACATAGCAAGGTTGAAGATTTCAGTTTTTAACCTTGAGTTGTCTATTTTGACAAACTTGAAACTTGTCTGAAATCTCAGTGTTTGTAGTCGAATTTGAAAGTCTCAAATTATAAACAAATTCACACCATAAGAGCCCATCGTTAGGATATAGTTATGCTTGTAGATTCTCGGGGTTCTAGATATTGATTTTGAAAGTTTTCTTGGAGAAACTTCTACGAACTATCAAACATATCTAAGTTTTGGTTCATGAAATCACTGAAAATTTCGATGTCGAGACCGATCGGGCTCTGACCGATCGGGAGAAGATGGATCGGTCAGCATCGATCCAAAAACTCAACCTTTACATGCAATCGATCGGTCCGAGGGACCGATCAGAGCTATTTGCGCCTCCGATCGGTCCGAGGACCGATCGGGAGATTCCCGGAACTCTTCCGATCGGTCCATAGACCGATCGGTGGTTCCATGGTTAAGTGCGTGACTTGGGGGCTTCTTGATCGATCTCGATCGGTCTACGGACCAATCGGAAGTTCACGGGCTCTTGATCGATCTACGATCGGTCTGGACCGATCGGGAAGTTCCCTGATCGGTCGGGGCCGATCGACTTCGGCGAATACTGCGATCACCTTCGATCGGTCTGACGGTCGGAGGTTCCTGATCGATGCGGTGACCGATCAGGGGGCTTCGGATACCTTCTGATCGGACAACCGTCCGATCATTTCTTCACTGTACACTCATCTAAACCCTTAAAACCTCCCGATCCCTCCTTTTCCTCATTCACGCGAAACCCTAGCCGACTCTTCCCACCAGCTCACCGTTTCTCTTCTCTTTGCACGCCGAAGCTCCAGCCCTCGGAAGCCCTAGCCGAGAGTTCAATGGCACCAAGGTAACTCCTACCTCTATAGAACTTGGCATTGTGTTTTCATTTCTCATCTTCTGTTGTTGTGTTTGTCTCGGTTCTTATTTGTTGGTGGCTCCGGTGCTCACTCATTGCCCCATTTTACCCCATTGTGTCCCCTTAGGAAGAAATCAGTAGGAGAGGGTACTTCCAAGTCCAAAGATAAATCCAAAGCTCCTGCTGCTCCCTCTCGACCCCAACCAGCTAGTTCCAGTAGATTCCCAAACCATCAGTCTGAGCAAGCTTTTCAACAAAGGACATTCAAATTACTCCCTTGTAGGTCCGTGGATAGAAAATTCATGGACGAATTTTGCCCACAAGTGTCCGAAATCATAGCATACTACAAACTCGATTCACTAGTCTACTTGGAACGGGATATCAACTATGACTTGGTCTCTGAGTTCTATAATAACCTTCATGAGACTAATGATCAAGGTTTTAAAACAAGAGTTGCTAAGCGGACTCTTGATTTCAGTATCTCATCTTTCTTTGAGTATCTCAATTGTCGGAGGTGTTCCGGTGATGTCTTTTCGATATTTCCTGACTTACCAGATCAGTTACTTCCACCGTTTGATATCTCACCTGACGATATATATGAGTACTTCTTCAGACAGCCTAGACAAGGGCTAGATGAGCTAGATGTTGACTTCCCTACTTTTGCAGCCTTGAGATTATCTCCTCAAGATTACATTCTTTTTAAAATTGTCACGAACTGCCTTCTACCTATCACATCTAAACCATTATCTGAGATCCGATCATATCATTGTCTTATGCTTTATGGTTTGCGTCGGCGTCTCGATTTTGATATCATGTCGAACATCTACTCCTCGATCATATCATATTCTCAGCCTAGCGGCTTCACTATTTATATGCCTTATGGGCATATAATTACTGATTGGCTTGAGACCCTTCAGGTTGATGTCTCTAAGGGTAGAATAATCAAAATGGTCAGGCAGGATTGCCGACTTGGGAAACGGGCATTTTCCAAGTCTGGAATCATAGGGCAAAATGGGGATGTTCAGTGGAAGGATGGGAGAGCTTTAGGTGAGTTACCACGGGGACCTCCACGACAGGTTGCAGCTGCTCCTGTTGCTGCTCCTCCTGCTGACATTGGCGAGGCGGATCCAGACCTGCGCTGGCAGATCGCTGAGTTGGAGAGCCGATTTGATCGTCACGAGGAGATGGTGGCTGCTGAGTTCGATGGACTACGCATACGGATTGACCAGCGCTACGATGACCTGCGCGGGCATATTGACCAGTGCTTCGATGATATGCGCAGTCATCAGGTGGTGACACAGCAGTTGCTACTCGGATGGATGGCACGCTACCCGCCTCCGCAGTCTTACCCAGGCTATCCATCCTCCAGCGTGCCGCCTCAGGATTTCACCCTTCCTGCCGATGATGATGATGCTCCTCATGTTGAGGACGTTGATTGATATAGTCTGTGTGTCACCTTGTCTGTAAGGATTTGTTTTGGTATTTGTTAGTCTGATCGGGATGTTTGCTCTTTTGATGCTACGCATATATTTATGCTACTCGGTTTTATATTTGCTTGCTCCTTATTATGCTTCATTTTCTATGTTTTTTTTAATATGCTGTTCCTATGCCATGATTTGATTGTATCTTATGTCTTTCTTATTGTCATATTGTGACCTTAGAGGGAATTCTAGGTCAGTTAAGAGAAGACAGTATGGGTTAAGGGGGAGCCTTTTGAATTTTTGTCACCTCATTTGCACCTTTTCGGTGTTTGACAAAGGGGAGAGGATACCTAAGTTTAGAAATGTATGAAAGCTTGATTTTAGGGGAGAGGATAACGGGAAGGATCTTGATTCCCGTCCTTGACTTGGTGGTGTATCCGTCTTAGGGGGAGGATCCTGATTTCCCTAAAATTATGGGTATATGAGCATTTCTGATCTAAACTTAAATCGTGTTGTCAAACAACAAAAAGGGGGAGATTGTTGATACAGTCTGACCTGGATGTTGTTTTGCTGTTGACACTGATTTAAGTTTGTATCAGACAATTAACTCAGATTAATTACTAATCCAGGTTGACTAGGTTGACCTGATTGAAGCAGTTGGAAAGTCCTGGTGAGTGAAGCCAGGTGAAAACCCTAGTGAGTGAAGCTAGGTGCAAGTCCTGGTGAGTGAAGCCAGGTGAAAACCCTAGTGAGTGAAGCTAGGTGCAAGTCCTGGTGAGTGAAGCCGGGCAAGGGAAAATCTAGATGGATCAAGGGTGATCGGACAACTGGTGTTGAAAAGTCCAAGAAGGAAACTTGGCATGCGGAGTTAGAGAGGGTTCGGTAGCTCGTTCTCTAGGACCAGATGAAGTCGGAGAGGGCTAGGGAGCTCATTTCTCCGGACTAGGTCAGAGAGGGCTCGGCACTGAGTCAAGAAGCTGGATCGGTCTGCAGATCGATGAAACTTTTATACCTGATCGGTCTGCCGACCGATCGAGGACTCACTGATCGGTCGAACTGATCGGTCTGCGGACCGATCAGAAATCGATCGATAGCCCATAGATTCTGATCGGTCTGCGAACCGATCGAAATCAATCGATAGCCCTCGAGATTTTTGATCGATGCAGGCCGTCGGGGCTTTAAGCAGGGACGGCGACATCGATCGGTGCCGGGACCGATCGATTAGTGCTGATCGGTCCGCACCGATTAGAAGCTGCGCACCCGGAAGAAGCGGCGCTGATCGGTCCGGGACCGATCAGTTAGTTCTGATCGGTCCGCGACCGATCAGCGATGATCGGCGTGGTTGATGCGGGCCGACCCACGTATTGTTTGCTTTGCATGCACTTTTTCCGATTGCCGTATTTGTATTCACCTATCTGTTTTTAACCATTTGCTGTGAGTCTTTCTAGCTTGCAGGTTGCAGGTCACATTCTCATGTTTGGATTCAAATTAAGCTTCATTAAGAGAAGGAGACAAGTACCCTTTTCACTGTAATTTGCTGCAACAGATGCATTTGAGGCATCAACGTTCTCTGATGAAATCTGATTACGATTGGGCTGCTCAGTTTGACCTCTAGCTATTGGTTCGTATCCAGAGACGCCAGTGATTTCCATTGGCATGGGTTCAGAGAATCAGAAGAGGAGGAGGTGTGATTGGCTACGCCTGGCTGGCAGCAGCGATTCTGCAGATGGCGGTGATTCGAGCCAGTGAAGCAGAGAGACATAAGAAGGAAGAAGAGGAGTTCAGAAAGTAAATTCTGAATTCTCTGTCTTTTGTGATCAAGCCTTCGAGAAAGCAAGTTGGTGAAGCTGTGAGCGCTTTGCTGAGAAGGTTGATTGTGCGCTCTCTGCTCTGTTCTCTTCTCCGCGTGGCTGTAAGCTCATCTTAATATTTTTCTCAGCCACTGTAAGTCTTGTGCTTAAATCTATAATCATCTGAGACTTTGTTGAGAGGTTGCTCCACCGAGAAGGAGACATCTTTAGCCGGATCTTGTCCGGGGTGTGATCTACCGAAAGATCAAGGAGTCGTCCTCCTTACGGACACGCCGAGGAGTAGGGGCAAGTTATCCCCGAACCTCGTATATCCTTGTGTCTGCTGTGTGTTTGTTTTCTTTCATTTTAGTTTTTCTACTTCCGCTGTGCTGTGCTAACAAAGTTCTTGAAGAAATTTCTGTTTAGTGTTTTTCAAAGAGGCTATTCACCCCCCCTCTAGCCATCTAAGATCCCAACATAGAGGACTTGTTGAGGTCTTGCATTATGGATTTTGGAGGCAACTGGGAAGACCACTTGCCATTGGTAGAGTTCGCCTACAACAACTGCTATCATTCGGATATCCAGATGACATCGTTTGAAGCGTTGTATGGTAGACCTTGTCGGACACCCACCCTCTGGAAGGAGGTTGGGGATTCCTAGCTACTAGGACCGCAGAGAACTCAGTAGGAGGCAGAGTTGGTCCGCACTATCAGAAGGAGGATGTCAGAGGCACAGGACCGCCAGAAGAATTATGCTGATCGGAGACGTAGACCCCTGGAGTTCTCTATTGGTGACCATGTATTCCTGAGAGTTTCACCCACGAAAGGGGTGAAGAGATTTGACCTCTGAGGTAAGCTAGCTCTACGATACATTGGGCTTTTTCATATCTTGGAGAGGATTGGAGCGATAGCTTACCGTCTGGCGCTACCACCATCTCTGGCAGGTGTTCTTGATATGTTCCATGTGTCTATACCGAGGAGATATGTAGCCGACCCAGCACATGTTCTGTCAGATATATCAGTTTCCATTCATCCTGACGTTACTTACGAGGAGGTTCTGGTATGGATTCTGTACCACAAAGAGCGTCAGCTGCGGAACAAGACTATTCGGCTGGTTAAAGTCGGATGGCAGTATCATTCTGACAAGGAGGCTACTTGGGAGCTCAAGGATATGATCCGAGCTCGATACCCCCCATCTTTTCACTTGACGTATGTGGGTTAATTTTCATTCAGCATTTATACTATTTAGCTATAGCTAGTACTTGTTGATGGTAAATAACGAAAATTTGGGGACCAAATTTTTATTAGTGAGGAAGAATGTAAAATACGACACCTAAATATAACCTTAAGGGAATTTTTAGAAATTTTCTGAGAATTTTTCGGAGCTTGTAAGACGAGTTTAAGGGGATCAATTATTGGGCCACGGGAAAACCTGTTTAAGCTACCCATTTAAATGAGGAAAAGTTTTATTTTTCTTTCTTTCTCCTTTTCTTTTTCTTCTCTCGTCGCCGTGTCGTGCCCCATTTCTTCTCTCGTCGCCGTGTCGTTCCCCATCTCTTCTCCTTCGCCCGACTTGCGCCGCTTTCCCTAACCCAACGTCGGCCCTCTTCGTCTTCCCCAACCGGTGCCGCCCCTCTCTTCATCTTCCCCTTCTTCTCCTCTTCGACTCCACTGCCCGACGCCACACCGCCCTTGCCAACACAGCTACCTCTTACCTCTCCTCATCGTCGTCGTGCCCTAACTTCCACCCAATTTCCTTTTTCCTTCTCCTCTTCCGATCGCCAGATCTCATCGTTGCTTCAGATCCAACGCTAGCCGAGAGTCATCGGCCAAGGGCAGGAGGCCTAGATCTAGCCATCGATCTGCTCGATCACCATCATCAGGCCTAGCGTTGTGTTGTGCCCTAGCGTCGGCACGATTTCAACACTTTCTTCTTCGAGCCGTACCCTGGTGTCGTTTCCCATGTCACCACTGATCGCTCATCGCCAGTACCTGAGCACACTTGACTCTCGAAGCATACCGGTCGAGTTCTTCCCTTCAGTTGGTTGACCCGATCCCTGGCACTGTCAACACAGATCTACGGTAAGGTGATTGAATTAACCTTGATTGATCTAAGCAGGATCTAGATACATATCTGATTTGGGGCATCTGTTTGGGTGATCAGCAACGTCATCCAACTCCGGCCACCAATTTCCAGCAAGTATAGTTGTGTTCTGTGGAGCTGGAATCGTAACAGTATTAGCAAGAACTGTATATTGAGGTAAATGCATTGAATTAAGTATGAATTGGATTACATGGTTAAAGGATGGATATATATTTAGGTGAGTTTAGGTTGATTTATGTATGGACTTAATCTAATTGAATAGTGGAATGATTAGGGTTAATGAAGTTAACCCTAGTTGGTCAATGGATTAGATTTAGTTGGAGATTTGATTTAGCTAATAAATTTATATGTAATTAGCTAAATCTGTATGTCATGTATTACAGAACTTTGATTCGAGGCGAGTGATAGCCACCATTTTGCATGTCACAAGGCGCTTCAAATTAATAAAGATAGAGAACCAAAGTAAACTCAAGAGAAGAGAAGTAGCAACGAGTCCCAAGTCGTATTTTTCCAAGGATAACTAGTAAATATGTGTGAATCAGATTCGAAAGTAAACAACAATCATCTTTTAATGCATTGCAGTAAATCAATCTAGTAATTCTACACAACGAAATCAACTCAAGGTAGATAGATATTTCTTCACACAAGAATTGAACTCTAACAAGAAAGAGCTAAGATTTGATTCAAACTTAGCTAAATTGCACTTAACAACTTCCCTATATGAATTGTAGACTAGGCTGCATAGAATAAGAGAAATTGAAAAGGCAACAACACCTAGTATCGAATTGTTCAATAAGCATTTCAATTAAGTTGTTGTATAATATCAAAAACCAGAAATTAGGTACAAAATTCAGAAACTAAATCTCATTCAACATCTCATCTAAACTCTTGTCTTAATTCGGATTTATCATAACCTAAAACTCCTTAACTAACTAACTAACAAATGCTACTCTCAATCTGATAAAGAAACTGTTAAGACAAGACTTATGAAATGGAATCTAGAATTCAAATTGGCAAATGACCTTGCTGTAAACGATTAGGAAATGAACTTGTAAAAACTAATTAGTATGCAATGAAGATATAACTAACTAATGGAGCTCCTGAATTATTAATGAAACTGATCAAGCTTGAGATTCTAATGCAGAATTAACTATGAAACTTTGAAATGTAATCTCAATAGAAATCAAGAAACAGAGATCGTCATCTCAGTTATTAACTACAACGAAATTCAAAATTGAATGGGGATTTCTATAGAAAAATGCAAATGAAACATGTAAGCAAGAATTCAAATCATTAAATCTAGATGAAATGAACATTCACAAACTCAAATCAGATTTCCAATCCCTTCTCCTTGCCACTGTGCAAAGGAGCTGCTGGGAACACCCTTCTAGCTCTCAATGGATCAAATCGACCTTTCCAACCAGTTATCGTGACACGCCAAGCTCCAAGGAATGCCCTTCAAGCTCGCGACATCATTGCGCGAAGAACAGGGGGATAATGGAAGTTGCAACTCTTCAATTGATTGATCGGATCGACTCAAAAGCTGTAAATGAAAGAGAAAGTGGATCTGATGTATAGGCTTCAGGGAACACCCTTCTAACCTATATAAATAACTGGAGTCCACAAATCTGGGGAACACCCGTCAATCTTAGCAATCTTGATCGCTCGAGTGGGAAAATCGCGAATCTGGGGAACTCCCTCTGCTCGCGATCCATCCTTCGCTTGCTGATTGCCAGATAAAGTAGATTTCACTGATGAAGATGGAACTGGAATCTGAGATCTGGAATGTGAATGGAGCTTGCGACCGTGAGGAGGAAGAAGATGCGCCACGGTGAACAGTAGCGCAAGCCATTGTTCATCGTGCCATTTCTGTGTTTTTAAGCTCAACTTCGGACCGGTTTCCAGTAACTTGTTTGGTTCAGGTTCAACAGATCTGTACAGCAACAACTGACTTGATTCACCATATTCAACAATAATTTGGATCGGGTCAAATCCATGTCCAAGCTAGTCAACTTGAGTGCATCCAAATGTGATCAATGAGTCCAAATCTTTACCTATAACAAAGATTAAAATATATGAAGCACAAATCATGAATTTAAAATAACTAATTGGATTAACTCAAGTTAAACCTTGAATGAACAAATCTATCTCCAAAATTACTTGCTCAAACCAAAATAACCCCAAAGCTAAACAATTCGAATCAACATATTAAACCAATTTGATAATTCATCAATGAGCGTCTCGACGTGGGATCTATTTCGGATACGATCTCCATTTTTGAGGCGGGTACCATTGACTTATCTTTTAATATTGTCATTCTGATATGCTTAGTATATTATAACTTACAGTAATAGTTATGTTGATTTTGTTTGGTATGTCACTACTTGATACTTGTTGCATACTTTTTATCTGTTCTGCATTTATGTTTTATTATCCTCTTGATTATTGCCATATGTATTTATGTTCATGGAGGTAGTGACATACCATGTCTTATTATGTACCGGACTAGTTATTTGTCATACCATTTACCTTTTTGGACATACTTTATGGATGTGGATATGGTCAGGATTTACATGCTTAGTGTCATGCACCATATTGCATGATTGTATGCTGAGCGATTGGTAGCTCTATTATTATTGAGCTCATCACCAGTTACATGGATCTGCATACATAACCACTCATGGGTTAGTGGTATATCAGGCAGGGTGTGTGACAGTTTGCTCTGTCAGTGCTCCGCTGGTCCACTCATAGGTAGTGTGACGCAGCGTAGTAGCACGACAGGGATCCCTCCTCTGGACTGTCTCAGGGAGATGAGAGCATTGAGCTCCCCTACTTATGATTTGGGGTAGGAGGATAGGTGTACTCCGACAGTATCTTGTCCACTTGGTCACTCAGGAGCAGTGATGACAGAGTGCATAGTTGTCACAGCCCTACCCACTCAGTCTCACCATCATGTGTGAGATGATTGACTGGCGTCAGGGGTGACCAGAATATGTCATTTGCATTATATGCATGATTGCATTTATTGCTTGTGTTTGCTGCACTTTGTTTGCTGTATATTTGGTGGATGCATATGAATGACATACATACAGGAGATATAACATTTTCGGTTTGACGATCTTATTATTCTAATAGGAGGTCCTGGTGAGTACAACTTCTCCTATTTTCTTCAATTTTATATTTTCCATTATTATTCCAGGAGATTGTACGCATAATTGTTACTATTGATTATTTCCTACTATGCATGTCAGCTTGGTATCCGCTGAGTGTTGGACTCACCCCATTTATATATTTTCTATTTCAGGTTGATACTTTCAGGAGGTTCCAGTCGCTAATCCCCACTCTGAGTCACGACGGTTTTCTATCTTTGAAGTTTGGGTTTCCTTGTTATGTTACTACATACTTATGATGTGTGGTTGTAGTCGAGGATTTTTATATTGAGTTTTGGTCTACTACCTTTGTTTTTCCACTGCGATGGTTTTCCATTGTGGGTTGTGTTTTCCTCGAGTAGTGGTATAGGTTTATTAAACTGCATGGTTGTGAATTGTTGTGTAGTCAGCCGAAGGCTGAATTATAACTGCGTGGTTGTTTAAATATTTTATTGTATATGTTCCGACCGTGTTGGCTGATGTTTGTGAGCCCTGAGGGCTATGTAGATGAGTTCCATATTGTCACCCGTATAGGGAAGATGCTGTCAAAATTTTCTCGGTAGGGACTCCCTCGGGGCGTGACACTATCAAAATCAGGAAGGGACAGAACTGGTGCTTCAGTCATCCTTTATTTGACCAGTTGAAAGCTAGCCTCTGCTTCTTCAGATCATTTGAAATACCTTCCCTTGAGACACTCGATGATAGGAGCAATCAGAATGCTAATATTTATGATGAATCGATAGTAGAAAGAAGCTAAGCCATGGAAGCTTCTGACATCATGCAAGGTCCTCAATTGAGGCCTCTCTAAGACTGCATTTATCTTTGTTTGATCTAGAAAAACACCTTGAGACACAATAAAGCCGACAAAAGTTATCGATGTAGTAAAGAAAGAGCACTTCTTCTTGTTTATAAATAAACACTCCATTTTCAGCTTTTCGAAGGCATCACGGAGATGATCAAAGTGTGATGCCCATGTTGGATTGTAAACGAGGATATTGTCAAAGTATACTATCACAAACTTTCCCATAAAAGGTCGCAAGATCTGATGCATAAACCTTATAAAGGTACTGGGCGCATTGGACAATCCAAAAGGTATGACCATCCACTCATATAGCTCATGCTGCATCTTGAATGTCGTCTTCTATTCATCACTAGTTCTTATTCTGATTTGGTGGTATCCACTTTTAAGGTCAATTTTTGAGAAGATATTAGAACCAGATAGCTGATCCAATATGTCATCCAAGTAGGGAATTAGAAACTTGTATTTCACTGTAATCTTGTTGATGACTCTGCTATTGACACACATACGCCATGAGTCATCTTTCTTCGGTGCTAGTAGGGTAGGAACTGCACAAGGGCTCATGCTCTCTTGGATGTGTCCCTTTTTTAGCAACTCCACCACTTGATGCTACAATTCTTCTGCTTATTTAGCGCTAAGGTGATAAACTGGCCGATTAGGCAAACTTGACCCCGGAACAAGGTCAATCTGATGTTGAATATCACACATCAACGATAGCCCAGAAAGAAGATCCTTCGGCATCAGCTCATCAAAATCCGCTAGCAACTGCTGTACTTCGGCTGGTAACTCGCGCCCATGGTCAGCGTAATGCTTTAGCATGGTAGCAAAGCATATACAACTCCTTGCTCTGCTTCATCTAAAAACCTAGATATAGAAAGTAGATTAATATATTTATCTATCAGAATTGGAGTAGTTCCTTCCCGCCGTGACACTAACACAAATATTTTTTCCTTTGCCATTAAGGGTATTCTTCCACCCATCATGAGCAGCACTGCGATCATACTGCCAAGGTCATCCTAACCGTACATGGCATGCATCCATGATCACCACATCATACCAAGGACTATCAAAATATTTGCCAATTGAAAAGGAAATAATGCATCACTGGTCTACTGTTACCTCACTTTCTTTATTCAACCAAGATAACTTGTAGGGTTTAGGATGACGGTCTGTCTTCAATTGTAATTTCTGCATAGCCTCTGCAGATATTACATTCTCACAATTTCCATTGTCGATAATCATCTTGCAGACTTTATCTGCAATAGTACAGGTAGTATGAAAAATATTAGTTTTCAACTAATCGTCCCCTGAATCTCCCTTGGGAGTCAGCAGACTCTTACGAATGACCAAAGTCTCATGAGCATCGCCATAAATCACTTCGTCATATGCTTCATACATCATATTGCCAATTACTGTTATATCTTCTATCACCTCTTCCTCGATCAACAAGTTTTTACCCTTCGGATCAGTAGAAGAGGGCTTTCTACATTGGTGCGCCATATGTCCTTGTTCACCACATTGATAACATCTGATAAGGGATTTAGAGTAAACCTGTGGTGACCTTTGTGGTGGTCATTGTGATGGCTGCTGCGATGACTGCTATTGTGAGGGACGAGAATTTTGAGGGTAAGTTGGCCGATTGTTCTGGTCGCTTCTCCCTGCTAGTTTCCTATTTTGTTGCTTTTCAACCACCAGTGCATGATGAAAGGCCTCTGATATCGTCGAGAGTGAATGAATACTGAGGGCATCTTGCAAAGCCAAGCGCAGACCCACTAAGTAACGTTCCACTTGCTGCTTCTTCGTCTCGGATAGGTTATTTCGAGCCACCAGCTGGAAAAACTCTTCTGTATATTTGTCGATAGATCTCACACCTTGTCTTAATAAGTGAAGTCACTGGAATAGAGTTTGGGTATAGGCGAAGGGAAGGAAGTGTTCCTTCATATTTTCCTTTATATCTTTCCAGATAGTTTTTTGGGGTTTACCTTGTTTGTCCTGAGAGCGCCGCATTTGTTCCCACCATGTTGATGCTCGCCCTTTAAGTTTAATGTCAATTAACTTCACTTTCATCTGATTTGGAACTCACTTGTAGTTGAAGATCGACTCTACTTTATTGATCCAGTCAATGGAGTCCTCTACTCGCAATGAACTAGAAAATTCGGGTAGATCCCAAAATCCGAAGTCTCCAGTAGACTCCTCTCATCCACAACGATCCTGAGGTGAGTCCTCAGTGATATGAGTTCTTGAAGGAAGACTCATATCCATAATTTAAAATCTCATGATCTTCGAGATCCCGCATTGCCATATGCTGGGTTAAATCTGCAACTTACCTCTGTAAATCCTCAATCGTCATTATGTCCTGGATGCTACGACCATGGTGCTCAATTTCCTCCACTGAAGCTTGCCTGTTGTTGCGACCGCGACTATAACCATGATGACCTGCCATTGGATCAGTTGATGACCTTCACGTGCTCTAATACCAACTGACACTAGGCATGATAGCGATTATCCTGCGAGCTGATGCAAAAAGAAAAATTGAGGATAAGACAAAAAGAGGAACCTCCAAAAAGGAAACTTTTTATTAAAACTTGAGGGGTTAATCTCTCAACATTTAAACATGACTCTTATATATACCACAACCTAAGACTCAAATAAGGAAATAAATTATAATAATTATAATTAACAGATCTTAATTTCAATCTTATAAAGAAAGAAAATAAATTTTTATCTGAAAGAAAAGTAATTAACTTAACGATCTTAACTCAAATCAAGACGTGGATCAAGACAAATTCTCTATAAAGAATACCAGAAATATGAAAATTACCCTAAATATCTAAAAAATAAAAATTATCAAAAAATAGTAAAAAGACCCTAAAAAGGGTTTAAATGTCTGAATTTGGGGTTGAAAATTTGATGGTTACGGTTTCACCGATAACAAATGTAGGTTTTTGAATTCTGCACGCGTGATGACAGACAGAGCATGATTCGTAGTCTCGAGTCAAAAGTTATGCCCGTTTGAAGTTTGAAGACTCATATTGGGTTTCAGCACGGATTGGACTTGCATTAGTATAAGACAAATGAAAGTAACAAAGCATGACTTACTGTAGCTGCTGAAGGGTTTAGAACTTGTTCTAGAATTAACTATGATTTTTTAGTTAATTAGAGATCATGATGTACTACTAGGTGTCACTCATGATCAACCCATAATTAAATAGTTAATTATGGATGCCCAAGATAAATCGGAAACCTATTGGGTCACAGGCACTACGAGTATCTAAAATATATAAAATAAGTTTGAGAATTCTATTCTCAGATCAAGAGATGAGATATTTGGTTGGACCAAACAAAAGACAAATATGGAAAGATATTTGTCGAAACGGAAGTGCGGTTGAACCATGACTATTGTAGACTATATTGTTTCATAATAGTTTGATAATAAACCAAAAGAGGTTTGGTTTAGTTATGAAATAACTTGGTTTAATAATAAACCAAATATGTTTGGTTTAATTATGAACCAAAATGGTTTAATTTTGAAATAAACTTATTCTTAATGGTAATGGATCGACTTGATTTTGCTTATTGGGTTGAGGAGATGACTTGCTCCCAAAGTCATGTAGAGATTTATAAATACTCCTCTATGAGGAGAAACATAAAAAAAATAATGTAGATTTATTGGTTTAGGTTTTTGGAAAACCCTAGTCACCTCCGCTAAAAAGCAAGGGAGATTTTCTTCCAAAGCTTCTTTGCTTATTTCTTCTCCTCTTGGATCGCATCGCCTCTGCGATTAGTTAGTATCAATCGGACATGAACCTTGTTACTCATCAGAGTTGTCTTGAAGATCTTAGTGTGGATACAAATAGAGGTGAGGTTCGTGAACATTGCTAAAGTTGATGTTCTTTCCCCTTCACATCATCCGAAAGGTACGCTTAAAATAATTGTTCTTCTTTTATTTCGTAAAATTTTATTTTGCGCTTATGTCTACACGTGTTGTATCTTGCAAGCGTGGGTGTACTGTAATAAATTAGGAATTATTATATTTTTATTTTTCTGCTATGCAATTTTTTGTGAAAACGTCTAAAGCACACATCCGCATCAGACTCATAACCCCAACAACTACGTGAGAGTATTTTCCACCAACTTCGCTAGGAATCACCACTTACCTATTTTTGTAAATCTATCACGTAGTGACTAGCTCGGCTATGCCCTGGGGTAGCATTACAATGTAAATTGTAGTAAAAGATGATTACACTCACCCTAGATACTCCTTACAATCCGTCTTCAGATTATGTGAAGGGAGGTAAATCATAAGGTTATCTTATAGCCGACCGCTAAATAACTAATGGGTAGGAGGAATTTTTTCTAAAGGACATGTGTCGATAAAAAATTAATTCCTACTCTATTTTAGTAAATCTATCCCCTTCTAATTAACTAGATATTCTGTGCGGATAGCGTTATAACGCAGGTGATTGCTATAATAGTGTATTAGTGTAGCAATTAATGACTGATGAATTTGATTATATTGAAGTGATTTTAATCCAATTTTCAGTTTAAATAATTTTAAGTAAGTTTATAAGTTAGTTTTATTGATTATTCCTAAGATAATCGATGGACCATTAGGATAAATCGAAAAAGTACATGTGGTGATCAATTTAGAACTCTAGCATCCCAGTATCTTTTGATTATGCTTTTCATTTAGAAATTTTTTTTTATATAAATATGTTATAGTTGAGAATTGAAGTATGAGTGTCTAACTCATAATCTAGATGGATAATATTTTTAATCAATCGTAGTGAGTTATTTCAACATAGAGATAAAATGTAATACAAACAAATAATAAGGAGATATGTGTAAAATTCCGATGGAAAAGGACCCTTCCTCATGAGCTGCTTAACTTCCCCAGCTCACTGCCCTTCGAAGCCAAACAACCCTCGCTGGATTCCACATTTCCACCTGCCCCTCCTCCGCCTTAAACCCCTCGACCTCCTCCACCGAAGCTCCTCACTCTCCCCCTGATGGCCGACGTCGAGGCTAGCAGGGGTGGAGCCGCCGGCAAGCGTCGCGGCGGCGTAACTCATGGATACGGGGAGCAGCGCGGCTGGACGCCGTGGCTGGTGCCGCTCATCCTTGTGGCGTGCGTGGCGGTGTTCGTGGTGGAGATGTACGTAAACAACTGCCCCGCTCACTCCCAGGCCTACGGCTCCTGCTCCGCCCGCTTCCTCCACCGCTTCTCCTTTCAGCCCGTCCGCCAGAACCCCCTTCTCGGCCCCTCCGCGTCCTCGTAAATCCACCTCCCCTTTCTCGGCGTTTCTGGTTAAAAGTTTGGATTTTTAGGGTTTAGCCAAATCCCCCCTTTGTCATCTATCTGAAATTTTTGCGATTCTCTTTCTGCTCCAGATTGGAAAAAATGGGGGCTCTTCAATGGAGCAAAGTAGTCCATCAGCATCAAGCTTGGCGGCTTGTTACCTGCATCTGGTTACACGCAGGACTCATCCACCTGCTCACGAACATGCTTTGCTTGCTCTTCGTTGGAATTCGTCTCGAGCAGCAATTTGGATTCGGTATGTGTTCTTGAATCTGAATTTAACCTCTGTACATCATTTTTCACAAGGATGACAAAGATCTCCCTCTCTCTCTCCTTTGCAGCTCGCATTGGATCAATATATCTTTTATCAGGCATCGGTGGCGCCCTTCTTTCTGCTCTTCTCCTGAGGAATGGCATTTCTGTTGGTGCTTCTGGTTCTTTGTTCGGGCTTCTTGGAGCAATGGTCTCAGAACTCATCATAAACTGGACAATCTATTCAAATAGGGTAATTGTGTACCCTCAATCAATCTCCAGCTTAGTTTGGCACCATGGTCTCTGATTGATTCGATCTCCTTTCGTAGGCTGCAGCTCTGTCGATTCTTATAGTCATCGTCGCGATCAACTTGGGCATTGGCTTGTTTCCTCATGTCGATAACTTTGCCCATATCGGAGGCTTCTTGTCAGGTTTCCTCCTCGGTTTCGTTCTACTGATCCGGCCTCAATTTGGTTGGATGGAACGCGAGGATCATCTTCCTTTTCCAGCCCAGATTTCGTCCAAATACAAAGCATACCAATATGTCTTGTGGTTGATCGCATTGCTTTTGCTGGTAGCTGGGTGAGAATTCTTCTTCATTGTTCTTAGTGGTCGATCATGTACTTGATGGACTAACACTGCGAGCTAGTTTCTTCTGCAGATTCGTCGTCGGATTAGTCATGCTCTTCACCGGAGTTAACGGAAATGATCGTTGCCATTGGTGCCACTACTTGAACTGTGTGCCGACATCAAGGTGGGTTTGCGAGGACTGATCAACTCCGGGCTTTCGCAGGGTCGAAGGGAACATCGAAGCAGAGTTGCAAGAAGATGTAACATTAAGAATGAGCTCTTACAGTGAAGTGAAACCATAAGAGGTATCTTTTTGGTTCTAGTCAGATGTTCGGTGTGCATATATAATAACGACATTTTCTTGGTAAATCTGATAAATTTTCCTTATTTATTTGACATTTATATTGATTTCTCCTTCAATCTCCTCTTTTATATAATCACTATTCTATCGTCAATCATTCGTAATCGTCGCTGGATATGATCGAACCAAGTGGACAGAGGCTCTGCGCATAAAGGCGAGTCGGAGGCTTTGCATTCTCGTCCTTGAGCTGTCGTTCCACTAACTGGGTTATAATTGGACTATATTCATATCATAGACTGTGCCTGGGCCACGTAGGCCCAAACTAGCTCATTTAATTTAGTAAGGTCTCTAACAACGTCAGTTTCGAATTCGGTATTCCATTTGTTCACCAAGTGGGGACCACCCCTCCATCACTCGAGAGACCTGGCCGCTCCATTGGCGGTCAAATCGACGGTCAGATAGCTACTGACGGTGAACCGGCGTCACGAGCGAACTTCATCCGACGGCGGGTATCAATCCGGCAAGCAAAGCGCACAAATTAAACCGATGGGTTCGTGGCCTCTGGGTTTTCCATTTTAATCCCTCCACGTCCCTCGCCGCTTCTTCTTCTTCTTCGATTCGAGCCCTCTCCGGCCTGGTGGTGGAGAAGAAGAGCTAGGGATTCTCGCGTGGAGATCGGAGAAGGAAATAGGAGGCGGCGATGGAGGAGGCGGAGGAGAAGCGGAAGGAGGCGGAGGAGACTCTCTACAAGACCAAGGTGGTCCACTTCCTCGGCCGCGAGACCCCGATTGTGCTCCAGAACGACAACGGTCCTTGCCCTCTTCTTGCGATATGTGAGCGCTTTCCCTCCCCCTCTCCTCTCTTCTCTCTCTAGTTTTCCCTAAACCATCAAATGCGGGTTCGGTGGAAGCGCATCTTATCTGATTAATCTTATTCTGATTGCCGTCTGGGATGTCTGATGCGGTTTGGTTATTCTTTTGGTGTGAGTAGGCAATGTTTTTCTGCTGAGGAATAATATCAGTTTGAGCTTGGACGCATCGGAGGTCTCGCTGCAGAAACTGCTTTCTCTTGTCGCGGAAAGGTTGATCGATTCCAACAGTAATGTGCAGGTTAAGAGATGGAATTTGAGACGGTGCAAGTATTTATGTATTTATTTATATTTCTAGTTGTATTGACCTTGTGGTTATTTTGTGCTCTTCTCTGCAGGGCAAGGATGATGAATACGTCAACAATCAGCAACAGAACATATCTGACGCAATTGATCTCCTGCCACGGCTCGCTACAGGGATTGATGTAAATCTGCATTTCAGGAAGTGCGTTGTTACTATTGCTATTTTCTTTTTCTCGTCATGAAATATTGCTATATCAAAGTTATAATAGTGCATGATACTAATTGTATAGGATTGACGATTTTGAGTTTACACGTGAATGCGCCATATTTGATCTCGTTGATATTGGTCTGTACCATGGTTGGATTGTAGATCCCCAGGTAACATCCTTGGCGTTCTGGTTCCTTTTGACCCTTTTTTTCAGTTGATGTATTTGCTAGAAGTTATGCACATGATTCTGCTATGCACTTGGTAATTCGAGCATATGTTCTTGATTGACATAGTAGCCTGATACATCCGCCTGTTGTCTTTTAGTAGTCTTTTGCATCATGGTGATAGACACAGTATGAATTATTACTTCAATAACTTGTTTTGTATGATTGCTTGATAATCTATTGAATTTTCATGTGCATTTGAACGGATGCCTTAATGCAACTATTTTTTTTAGTTACCAGTTTTGAATAATAATTGACTGTCAGAAGGTTGGTTGCCACATATTAAGAACTCATTGAATGATGCACAAAATGTCGCATGTCTTCTTGAAGTTAGGGTTCTCTATCCTCGACAAGGATTTAAGTTGTGTGCGTGAGGACATTTCAGTGTTCTCTTATTTAAGTTGTGTGCGTGAAGACATTTCAGTGTTCTCATCTCATGTTAATCACAACACTAAATTTATTGTGTTTCTTCTTTCCTTACTGTGCACGTTTACGTGTGCTCGTGTGCATACACATGTGTGTGTGCATGTGTTCTTATCTCAGTTTAATTGCAACAATTTATTTTATCATGTGTGTGTGTGTGCATGTGTGGGGGTGCTTGAGTGTGCATGTGTCTTGGTGCCCAAGTGTGCGTGCATGCGTGCATGTCAATTAACGACTTAGTGGAACTGTCATTTGCTAATGCTAGACTGTTTTAACTCCAACATAGTCTTTGGTTGACAGGATAAGTACCATGTAGAAAGTTTTATATGGACAACAAAAAAAAATCCTTGTGACATTTAAATTTCAGCCAAAAAGGATAAGTATAATGGGAACAGTTTTTGTACAGATATGAAATTCACCAGGATATGCACATTTGCAGCAAAAAGTTGACTCATATCCATGATCCATCTACTATGAAAATGTAAAGTGCAGTATAATGAAAATAAGTCACAATAATTATCTTCAGTCATTGTCTCCAGAACAACTACCGTCTTGTTGTCATGCATTTGCATAAATAGCTTCAGATGATTGACAACTCTATCTAGACTTCTACTGTCTTTCTGCACCTAGTTGGATGAAGAACAACTAAACAATTCCAAAAAGAAAAACTATACTGTATGAAGAAAAGTCATGTATGTTTCCAGTATATAAGGCTTTATTATTATTATCATTTTTGGCAACATCTTATATTCACTGTGCACTATAAAAAAAATTCTGTCTTAACATACTATTTTTCCAGTCACTTCTATATCCTTTCCATCATCTGAATATTTCATGATTTTGTGTGTGCTGTGCTCCTTGCTGTATTGGCTCTACACCCTAATGGTTAAATGGATTGGCATTTGTTTATGCCATTGGGTTGTTAATTCCAATGGCTCCATGTGGCTTTACTATAATAAATTGTAGAATGCTTGTACTGGTTTAGCCTCTGTTATAAATTAAAATTTGTAAAAATAAATCTGTAAGTCTGGCTAATTTATGCGGTATACTAGGATGTTGACACTGCAGCAGCAATTGGATCAAAGTCTTATAACACTCTCGTCGCTGAGCTTGTTGCTTTTGAAGCAAGGAAATGTGAAGCGGATAATAAGGCAAAAGAGGAAGGAGATTGTGTTGATTTTGTTGCTTCAACTACTGCTACCTTAGGAGTTCCATCACCAAGCCTTTCAAGAGGTAAATCATTTGATGACCATTGGGTTTCAAGTCCTGTTGAGCAACCAGGGAGTAATGGTAATATCCAAGAAAAAGAGGAGCTCATGAAAGCCTTAAATCTCCCAAGGGCTGAAGTTTCAGAACCTTCCAGTGCTTCCATGCTTGGTTTAGATGGAAAGGTTGATATTCAAATATCTACTTCTCAAGCTCATGCTGATACTTTAGGGATACAAGCTACTGATGCACCTCACACCATTCAGCAACCGAGAGGTAAAGATGATATCCAAGAAGAAGAGAAGCTGATGAAGGCCTTAAATCTCTCAAAGGTTGAAGTTTCAGAACTTTCTAGTGTTTCTCTGTCTGGTTTAAATGGAAAGGAACATATTCAGATACCTATGTCTGAAACTTGTGTTGATTCTTCAGTGGTGGAAGCTACAGCTGTACATCATGAAACCAACCAGTCAGTATCTCAAGGCTGCAATGAATCTCTCAGTTTGAAGGGAAATATGTCTTCAGAAGATGGTCCTTTGCTTTCCAATGAAACTACTGAGATTCATAGTGGTTCTTTGCTTTTCAATGAAGCTACTGAGATTCATAGGAAGGAGGAAGCCCCTGAAGGACCTCTCGTTAATGAAAGATATAGCAAATCAGAGGAAATTAGTACTGCAATGCCTGACCAGGCTCCGAATGTAGAATCTTCTAGTCTAGGTAGCTCAGACAGGTGCTGCAGTTACCAGGACCTGGTTAATGTTTCAGTAAATGGTCCTGGTAGCTTGAGCACAGATGCAGAGAGTAGTTTGCAATCCTCAAATGGGAAGGAACTTTCAGAATTTTCTGAGATTTCCGCTTCAAGTGTCCAGGAGCATGAACCTATATATGAAGGAGAAGAAACCATTTTTGAATCAGGAATTTTGTCATATGCAAATAGGGAGCCAGTCTATGAAGGTGAGATAGTACTTGCTGAGCAGGCTGAGAAAAAAGAAGACTGCCACACTGTAAACATAAGGGATGTTGTTGATCATAAACAGTGTAAGGCGATTCCTGGTCTTGGTTTTTCAGTAGATTATTGCATACTGTCTTGGTATTTTCATGGAATTCTCAACAATTATTGGTTATAATTCTATCTAGGGCAACTCATAAAGAATTTTCTAGAACACAATGCCAGTCAATTGACAATTTACGGGTGAAGTTTCCTCACTTTTTGGTGTATAGGTAAATCATATCCAAACTAATTATGGATATACTTATATTGATCTACTGTTTGTCTTTTGTTTCCAGACTGTTTTGCTTGCAAGAAGATCTTAAGGAGAGAGAACTCTGTGTATTCTTCAGAAATAATCATTTTAGCACTATGTTTAAGGTAAGCAAATCAGTGGAGTCCGTGCTCTTTTTCTTTTATTTCTACTGGTTTGCTGATTTTGTAAGTGACAGGTTAAGATAGAGATTAATTTAGTGAAATTGTTTTTCATGACTTTTGACATTTTTTTACTTCTATAGTTTAATGGCGAATTGTATCTCTTGGCTACTGATCAAGGTTATATGAACCAGCCAGATTTGGTTTGGGAAAAGTTAAATGAGGTATAGTTAGTCCGATGGAGTTTGATTCATCCTTTCTGCTTCTATTTTCTTATGTAATGGAATATGATCTATTTATTAATGTCATGTCAGCTTCAAATTTTTTTCTTTATTATATTCTTCAAAAATTATAATTTTTCTAACTTTATTTCTTGTATATCCTGAAGGTCAATGGGGACACTGTTTTCATGACCGGTCACTTTACAGAATTTAAGGCTGACAATCAAGTCCACGACTCGTGGAATGAACAAAGTGCTGTGACTAGTACAGCTGTATGTATTTTATCACCACAATTAGGTATAACTTTGAATGCTCATTGTAAAAAAAAGTTTTGATCATAATGATTTATCAACATGCAGGATTATCTGGCAGAGCTTGAGAGCTCAGATCCCTCTAGTTCAGCTTTTAGGTATGCTTTCTTTGCTTTTATGTATCAACTGAATTGCATACATGCTCTCTGTTTAAAAGAGATAAGATGTCTGTTAATTTGCACAGTGGAAATACATACCACACTTTTGTGAAAGGGGTTTTCAAAAAATAATCTAGAGGAATGAACAATATAACACGGAACAAAACCTTATAATGAGGAAAACTTATTAAATTTAAAGAAAATTTTAAAAGAGGGGATTGGTTCCTTTTTGCTTATCCTACTTTCCTATTTTGTCTTTTGTTAAAAAAACTTCTTAAAAACTTGTAAAAGCTTAACTTCCTACTTAAAAGTTTCATATCTAAAACTTTTCTAATTTTAAATTGCATCTTCCCATCAAGTGGAATTGGATTCTAGCCTAGTTGTTAGCGTCTTCAATTTGGTGTGTCCTTTACCATAACTATGGAATAGAATTACACCATTTGAATCTTGATCTTCACATAACATAATTTCATATTTTCTTTTGGTTGCCCTTTTGAGTAAGAAACACTATCATCTTCATTATCCTTCTAAACTTTTAACAAATTGATTTTGACTATATTGCTTTTTTGTCCTTTTTGGCCATACCTCATAGTAAAGAAATGTTGTGGCTGATCTAGAAGTAGAAAAGCTCTCTGTGTCTCTCTTGTAAAATGGCCAACATATAATGATGGAGGCTCATCTTCTCCTAGTAAATTAACATATTTTTAATTTGAAAATTGTACCAGTATTTAAATCTGTTGAAAACTTAATAAGCAAGCATTAGAACCATATTTTCTAAGAGATGTTGGAATGAATTTAAATTTAGAGAAGTCATTATGGAATTTCTTGGGCTAATGAATGTATAACGTATGTAGCTGTCCTTTAATCTATGATGTCCATCAAGATATTATTTGTAATAATTCTGGTATGGTCGTATCTCTCTTTCATGCATACATTTAAATTTTCAATTTGGTGGATGGAAGGAGAGATAAAGGAACCCAAATCAATATAGTCACAAGTTCTAGGCTCAAAAATCACTAGGAAGAGCATATACTGGTGGATGTCTTACAGAATCTTTGTAAGCCATCAATTGATTAAAGAGAAATTTGTGTTCCTAATTTGTCATTTGTTTATATGGCTTGATTAATCATTTTGGGCCTTAGGCAGTCTGATAATTGTAGGTCTATGTCATGATTAATGACGTGAAATGCATTTTTAAAGCGGTGAATTGTCAGAGACAACTCTATAGAAGACTTGAAGGATCATCAGTCACAAGTGATATGTCACTAAAGCAGTATGATTAGTGTCATGTAAGATGCTTTCTAAAGGGGCAGGTTGTTAGGAGGTTCTTTTGGTGTCAAGCACTGGAGCCTATTTAAAGGTTCTTGGGTCTCTTAAGAAAGGGATCAGTGTGAGCAATAGAGGTTTTTATGCATGTAAAATTAGTTGTATTGAATGTTTCTTGACAAGAGCAAGTCATTAGTGAGTTTTTCTCTAATTAAGTATGAAGACTTAAGTAATAGGAGTTTTGTCTTTAAGAGAGGAAAATCACTAGGTAGGTAGGAAGTGTCTCCTATTGTACTAAGATTAGATCCATCTTCAGGTCTCAGTTTTTCTTCTTTAGGAAGTATTTCCTATTGTACTAAGATTAGATTCATCTTTAGGTCTCAATGTTTCTTCTTTTCGCTCTATTCGTGTGACTTTGTAAGGGCTTGCGTGAGTTTCTGATATGATTTGGAAGCCTTTGTGGAAATAACATTCATACTACCATTCTATGTTTTGTCATCACATAATGCATATGTATCAAAAATACTAGGATGCTTCCATATGTCATCTAATATGGGTGAGGATAGATATCTTAACTGTTAAGTCTGTAGTAGTTTATCAAAAGAGTGAATATGTTTGTTTTCATCCTTTTTCTATTAAATTGTCTAGAGCATCCAAGTTTCTCCTAAATCAAAGCTTGCTTTGCATTTTGATTTCAGAGCCTTTGCAAGTAGGATATTTCTCTCATTCACTCATAATAGTGGTGCATTTTCTTTCTTTCATTATGTTGATGTAAGATGATAATTAAGTATCAATGCTTATAAATTTAAGTAATTCATTAACTATGGCACAATGACAAAAATATACTGGATGGTGACTTATTGTATGAATGATGACTGACTAGGTCAAAGCAAAGAAGTTTTATATATTTGATTGGGTAATGATGTGTTTATCTAGATATGATGGATGCTTTTTGCTGAATAGGGTATACACTATTTTTGAGAAACTTTAATTAAATGTAAAAAAAATTAAACTAATAATTTTCAAAAAGAGAGGCATGATTATACCAAAGTGATACATGTCCATCTATTGTTGCATTGCCCTATATAATCCTTTTTTCTCATAATTTGAAAGGTTACTTGCATCAAATCCGAAGTTCCTATATTAGATGCCAACATGGTGGGCCTGCCACTTAATGTATCTTTTTTCCTGTATTCGTTTTTTTAAGAACACAACTTCAATTAATGAGAGGAAGGTGAATTACAAAAGGCTACTATAGCACCTGTAGCTACTCTATTAATTGAGTAACCTATACTACGAGAAAGAGGGATCTACTACCGAAAGGGTCTTTCTTTGATCTCGATGATAGGTCATTGATATTACTTTTAGTGGCAAATCTGGTGGAGGGCTATTCTCTTGTGGAGATGGAGATTGGGCCGTAGGCTCCTACTGATGAAGCTCTATTAGTTATGCATCAAATTGATGATGTGGTGGCAGACGGCTCGTCTAGTCACAACATTTTTAAGAATAGGGCTTGACGACTAGAATCTCATTGTGTCAGAGGAGATGGGTGGAGGTGCTGGATCTCTATTGTGGCAAATTTAGAGGATGGTTTGTCACTTGGTCTATCGGTTGGTTCGTCTAGATGTGTGACAGGATTAGTGCTAGGCTATGCAAGATCAAGCGGGTGGTCTTCCCTAGAGAGGGCGGGCAGATCCTCAAGCTGAGATGGGATTTGTAAAGGGGTATGCAGGTGAAGGTGGAAGGAAGTTGTAGGTCTCTCAATACAATATGTTTTTGATGACTCATCTCGTAGATGGTGGTAGTGATGGAAAAGATGCTGAAGTAGTGGTGGCTACACGTGGACAGTGGTAGGTGAGTGATGGTTAAGTTGCAATAAATCGCAAGATTATACACAGGATGACAGTAGTTGTAGGTTACTAAACAAACCAAGGAATGTGTGTTGATGGGTGGCTTGAGGATATTTTGGCTTACAATGACTGTCAAATGAGGTGTAGGTCTCATATGCAGGTGAGAGCAGAGTAAAACGGGTTGATTGAGGTTTGTCTACCTACCATAAAGAAGGCGGGGCACTAGTGGGTAAGTTATTGTTGAGGAGTGAAGGAGTTTGTAGAGGTGAGGAAATACGCATGGTGGCAAAGTTTGTGGGAAGCAGCAAAAATTGTCTCAATGAAGAGCTCAAAGTTGGTGCTGATGAGATTCTTGTGGAGGTGTCTAGCTTAATGTCATGGGAAAAAGTGACTGAACGCATGAGAGATTATGAAGACATAAATGATGGTTGAGAATTGTTTCTCTTGCAGTTGAATCAAGAAGAGGAAGAAGCAAGATGGTCAGGAGCACAATGAACAGGGGAGGCAACATCGTAAATAATAATCTCACAAAGAATAAAAATTGACAAAAAATTATGAATTTCAAAGATAAATTAACTAGTGTAGTTTGGGTCTCTTTTAAAGGCTCCAACATTGATCTGTTCTCCTAAAATTTGAACAAGAAATAATCATTCCCCTAATTACTTAGTAAACAAATAATTATTTGCTAAAATAATTTCTAACTAAAATATAATATAAGTTTTACTGTTTTTTCTTCACCACTTCAAAATAATACCTTACGAATAGCTCATGTTAGGCAAATAGATGGCAGTAGCTGTAGGTGAGGCTGATGCACGATAAAGAAAGTGAAAGACGATGCACTGCTGAAGGCCCATAATGTGGTTGTAGGAGTGATGCAAGTACCAAGGGTCGGAGGCATTGAGATGAGTGCCAAGATATTCGCTGGAGGAAAGTTGATATGCAATGGAGGCAAGGTGGAGGATGATAGAGGGGGAAGATTGAAGTTGCAGAGAAAGAAGTTCATCTGAGGAACTTAAGGAGCAGAAAACTCAATATACCCTATGGTGTTGACAGTTGCTAAGTGGTGGGTGGAGCAAAGCTTGCAAGCTTCCATGGTTGAGATTGAGTGCATGGGAGTTCGTGGATGTGTCAAATGATGGGGGCTGCAATTTAGATATATTACAACCACGCTAGAATCAGATTGAAGAGAAAAATACCTAGGTCTAAAAAATATAGCTTTGATAGCATATAGACGTGTATGAGAAAGATGATGTAAACCATATTTGAAAGACAACCATTACAAAGCACATAAGGTTCATGAGAAACTCCTAAAATACCAACATGAGATTAATACACAACTCAACTTTATTAACATAAAAATATCCATTGTGTATTTTCTTTCATTTGCCAGGTTTTCTTATGACTGATTTTGACTATCTGAGGTCTTCGTTATGTGATACAGTTAAGTTGTCTCAGGAAGTTTCTGTTTCAAAAGCAAAGTGGAGGAATAATATATCATAGTTGCATTAGAAATTTTCTTACTAGCAGACTTTTTTTGCCTAGTTTAGCGTAGCCTTTTCTTTATGTTATTGCAGTTCTGATTTGCAACTGGCGATAGCTCTTCAACAACAAGAGTTTGAGCAGCAGCCACAACAACAGCAACAGCAACAGCCTCAACAGCAGCAACAGCCGCAACAACCACATTCTCAACCATCATCTGGTACTGGCCGTTCAAAGCTTGCCAGTGGGCCTTCGGTATGTGTGCTTTTGCAGGCTTTCATCTACTTGGTTATATTGCCTAACTATATTATGTACGGGTACATAATTGTTAATCTTCAATAAACTTAGCTTAACTATCTGGTGCTTGAACTTCTTTCTTGTTCTACTAGTGGTTTTGTGGACTGGACTGCTTAGGACAAAATTGGAGTCTGACCTTTTCTTTGTCTAATCATGTTCCTAGATGGGCATAGATGTCTGAAACGGCTTGGGCTAGTTGTAAGGTTTATAGTAATTCATCTAGCGGACTAGCAAGGTCTGTATCTTATCCAAGCATGGACTGAGACCTAGGTTCGATGTTTCATCCTATTAATGGTCAAGTCTATGCTTTTTTTCTCTGCTGAAATATGAAAATGCTTGGCTCCCTGCCCGATCCAACTCCTGCCTCTCTCACTCTCTGCACGAGCACTGTGCGGTGGAAGTAGGCAATCCTCCCTAACGACTCTCTATTCTTTTGTTGCCTCTACAACAACTAGCATAGCTTAATCTATTTCCCTTGTCCACTCTATAGGCATATGAAATTGCTCATCTATTGCACCCCTAAGCATAGAGACTGCAGGTTTGTTGTCAATTTGTTATTTCTAAAGCAATATGTTTTAGTAAAAGATTCTATGATCTATGGCATTTACTTGGTGATTCAAGTCATGGACTACTTATTTCGTACTTGAAATGTATCAATCTGCTACTAGTTTTTTGTAGTTTTCCTACTGTGCGCTCACTTGTTAGTATTCTTGTTCATTATAGCTTGTTTTTATGGATTAACAAGCTTTACAATTATGCAGGCGTCCAGGAACTCCGGTGCGCTTCAAAGGAGCGAGTCAAAAACGAAAGAGAAATGCTGCATCATGTGAAGTTTGCAATACAGTCATGTTCACTTTTCTCAGTTTTGGTGTAGATAACATGAAGAGAATACTTCTGCAATAAATTGCAAATTTTGTGTTTGACTAGCAATTCTCAATTCTGTTAGGTCAAATAAGATCAAATAACTTTCGCTTCTAATCACAAGATCTTTAAACAGCGTTGTTCTGCATACTTATTATCAGAACAAGATGTGCAGAAGATTGACAAAATAGTAGATTGTAAATAAAAAGATCATATATGCTTGTTCTTTTTCTTCTTTTTTGTCGCCAGATAAGCAAAAAAATAAAGGAGAGGGAAAGCAAAAAAATATAGAACAGCAGACTCTGGCAAGTTTGCGGCAACTCTTGGCTGCCTCATGGAACCTTGTGATCGCAAGTGAGGCTGTTTGTGTGGCTCTAAGCCTATTTAAATTAAAGTTATATATAAAAAGTTATATAAAAATAAGTAGAGTTGAATTTGAATGTGAACAATTGAATAAAATATTATAGATTTAAATTTTATTTAAAAGAAATTATTGAATATATTTGAGTTCATTTTGAATTCAATAATTTTCAATAAAATTAAATATTTTTTAAACGTGCTCTAAAAATTCATAATCATGTGGTAAAATGGTGATTTATTCGTTCCCAATACTCTCGCTTATCCGTCCCTAGGTCAATACGGAGGAGTTAAATCACAGGTGGCTACTAGCCATTAGTACAAATGGTCAAGACATGAGAAAAGTTATGCTCGATCACGCCGAATTTCGATTCCAAGATCTTATATGTTTTAGCTGTGTTTTCTATTAATAAAAAATTTGTTTGTATTGTCAATTCAGAAATAATTTTATTATTATTTTTTAAATATTTTGTATTTTTATTTGATTCATATGTTTTTATCTTCTTAAATTTAAATAAATAAATTAGGTTTATTTTTTAAATTTATTTATTATTTGTTTTAAACTAGAAAAATTTAGATAACCTATGGAAGCTTTTATGTTTAGAGATAGAAAATAATTCTTTTTCCCTTTGTAAATATTTTATGATAAATTAGATTGGATTTTATAATTTTTTTTCTTTTATAGTACCTCGACATGTTATAAATATGAAAGAGGTTAAGAATTAGTTTTCTTTTGACAAGGACTAAAAATGAATTATTTATTTTGACTTTTTAATCTCGTATTATAGGATGAATCTCGAAAGGTAGGAAACATCTCCCTCCAAACTATACATACAAGGGTAATAATGCACGGTAATTTTTTCTAAAATGATTTTTTTTAAAAACCATTATGTCAATAAAATTTTACTGGTAGAATTTAGATTATAGTATTAAGAGAAAAAAAAATTCAAACTACAAATTTTTTTTAGATGTTCGGCCATCAAATCTTCCGTGTACATCTAATTTTTTTTTTTTTCAGTTTAATTATTTTTTTATACTTAATATTATCCCTTTATCCCTAAATTTTAAAAATCATTATTAAAAAAAATAAATAAATACGGTACGCGGGTCTCTTACGGCATTGCCCGTAGAATACGATCGAATTAACCGCACCGTGTTTGCTCGATCCTCCTCCTTCAACCGTCGGCCACCCAGTTTGATGCAGCAATAAACGGGTAGATGGTGTCGCTGTGCCATTATCTTTCGCTTATGCACTCAAATTACGGCGGTAATTTCCATCTCACTCTTATCATTTAATATATTTCTAAAAAAAATTGCACGTGGCAATGCACGCGGAGTTTTAAAATTTAATTTCTCTCCAAAACTTAAAAGTTTTAATTCATTTCCCTTCATTCAATTGCAGTGTTCTCTCTATATATACAACCATGTTCTTAGTGAGCTCTAACTCAGATACATCCAGTTGAGCTTCTCGTGCATGCAGGAAGATGCAACGCTCTTCTTGGCTGCACCCTAAGTTTGTGGCTTCTCTCCACAACAGCAGCAGCAGAAATCCCCTTCACTTCCGGAAGCAGCAAACCACGAAACCCTACCATTACAATGATCATCAAGTGAGTGCTTAAATACATATCCATATACTTTTTTGGTAAGTCACACTTTTTCCACCAATTTTAGTCATGTTAATTCTTTTTTTTTTCTTCCCATATTTAAATTGATCATAGGTAATTAATTACCTAACTGGTGGCGGCAATAGTGACATGAAAAATGAATTTGGATATTTTTATTTTTTATGGACAAATGATGTATGTGGCAAATTTTTTAAGTCCATGTGAATATTAAAATAAATAAGGAACACAAATTCAAAACCACATCACCTTACAAATTTTATTTCATCGATGGGTGTAATATTTTTTTTAAGAATTTTATTTTATTGATTTTAATTTTAAGGTGATGTGACTTTGATTTTGTGTTCCTTAATTATTTATTTGAATGTCTGGGTGGACTTAAAAAATTTATCATGTAGGTGATTTATCCACTAAAAGTAAAAATGGTCAAATTCATTTTCCATGTCACTAAAAGTAAAAAAGATTAAAATTGGAAGAAAAAAAATGCAAGTACTAAGAATGTGAATTTTAGAAATAATGAGACTAAAAATATAATTTCCTCCTTTTATTAAAATCATGGAAGAATTTTTTCCCCCATTTATTATCAAAATAACATCGCCGTTCATTCTTAATATTTTTTTATTTTTTAAAATACCCTTTATCATCATAACTGTTATAATATGAACACTTCAATTTTAATCAACACTAATAATACTAAGTTGTAATAACTACAATTCTTAACTGCTACAATATTCATCTCTTATTAACACCTATTAATATTATGTTGTAAACACTTTATAAATCATACCTATTATAATATCGATAGTTTATTTCTGATCATCATTAGTCAATATTATATTATAACAAATATGATTATTACACGGTTATAGTAATTATTAAATCGTAGTTGCTACAACTATGTATAAGTTATGGTGGTAAAAGGTGAATACGTTCGCCTCCAGCGCCCTCGTCAATCCGTCCTAGGGTCAACACAGAGGAAGTAAATCACGGACGGCTACTAACTTTTGAAATAGTGACTAATACATAAGGGAGACATTTACCTTGGCTTTGCCGAGATTCGAACCCCAGATCTCATGATAGCAATACGTCATGTGCTAGTCACTAGACCATCCCGAGGACATAACTATGTACGAGTTATGATTATATAGCTGCTACATCCCGCATCGTCGAAAATAAAAGTATTTTAAAAAAAAAAAAATGAACTGAGATGGAATGGAACACTGTTTTGGTATTAATTTTTATCCTCTTTTTGCAGAAAAGTTTATGCTTGAGGCACACTGATAAGCTACAGGAAGTGAGAAGGATAGTCGATGAGACGAGAGGAGAGAAAGAGACACTGTTTTTGATTGATTCTCTTCAAAAACTATGTGTGGACTACCATTTCGAAGAAGAGATTGAAGCAAAGATGCATTCTTTGTATGAAAAACAGTTGAAGATCATTGATGGTGAGCCAAATAACATAGTTGAAGTTAGCCTTTTGTTTCGGTTATTGAGGCAAGCTCAATACCCTATCTCCACAGGTAACTTTACTTCATATTCAAAGACGGATCTTAATTTGGGCTGTCCTAAGATCTAGACCAGCTCAATTTTTTTTGCTATTAAACTTTAATGTTATGGTTAACTGGAGAAAAATCTCCAATCACAACTTCAACTTTGCATGAAGTTCTCATGTCTAAAAAATTTTATTTCTAATCTCTACATGTAAAATTTTATTTGCTTCAACTCTCTCATGCAAACATTGTTACCTAATTGTCCCTCATATTTTTTTAGGTACAAAAAGTCTAAACATGAATATAATTCCCCTTAAATTCAATACTTTAAACTAGAATGACATATTTTTTTATCAAAATCGCCCCTCATATTTTTTAGGTACAAAAAGTCGAAAATGAGTATAATTCCTGTTAAATTTAACACTTTAAACTAAAATCGAGTATATTTTCTATCAAATTAAGTACGACTTTTTTTTCCTGCTTAATATAATTCTTCCTAAATTCAACATCATTTAAAGAAAATCTAATATATTTTTCATCCAATTAAGCATTATTTAAAGAGAATCTAATATATTTTCTATCCAATTAAGCTGAAATATATTTATTTTTGGATTTTTTGTACCTAAAAAATATGAGGGGCAATTAGATAAATTGATGTTCATAATATTTGATTAGGGAGTGAAAATAAAAATTTTTTGGATATGAAGACTATATGTAAAATTTAAGTTATGATTGGGACGGTATGTAAAATTTCTTTTAATATTAACTAATACTGAAATGAATTTCTGTGTGTTTCTCTTAGATGTGTTCTATAGGTTCCTTGATAGCAGTGGAGAGTTCATGGCATCCCTCGCAAATGAGATGGAAGGATTGATAAGTTTATTTGAAGCTTCAAATTTAAATTTTGGAGGAGAATTAATGCTTTATAGAGCCAATGAGTTCAGTAGAATCCACCTCAAACCCTACAGGACATCTTTGGATACAGATCTTGCAGTACATATTAAACAGATACTGGAAAATCCATATCATTTGACCCTGCAAAGATTCAAAGCCAGGCAAATTCTTGATAATAATACCTCAAAATCTTATTATAATTTCAATATTGTAGAACTAGGGAAGATGGATTTCACCATGATCCAATCATTGCATCAAAAGGAATTAAAAGAAGTCACAAGGTAGTTCTTTTGAAGAGCATGTGAATTTAGTTTTAAATCTTATTTTTATTTTCTTCTGCTTGTAAAAGGACAGTCTTAACACAACGATAAAGTTGTTACCATATGACCTTGATGTCACGAATAACTTCTTGCAAAATGCAAGATAAAACTGCACGACAATTTCATGCACTGAGCTATCATGATTTTCTTCTACTTGTAATTATTTAATAGATTAATTTATATAGGTGGTGGAAGGAGTCAGGGTTGGATCAAGAGCTAGTGTTTGCGCGAGTTCAACCCTTGAAGTGGTTCATTTGGCCAATGACGTGCCTCCCAAATCCCAAGTTTTCGAAGTATAGGATTGTTTTGTCAAAAGTCATTGCATTTGTTTATCTTCTTGATGATATTTTTGATGTTGAAGGATCACTTGATGAACTCTATCTCTTCACACAAGCCATCGAAAGGTATATATAGTCGTGTTCAATAAATTTATTTTTGTTTCCATAATATATGTTTGTTAAAAAAAATAGATTCGTTATATTAACGGCTCCCTAGTGTCGTCCCACGGAAATATATGTTTATTAAGAGTTACTAGACCAATGATAGATGGGATCATTCTTCAATGAATTCACTACCGGATTACATGAGAGCATGCTTCAAGGTCCTACAAGACACCATCAATGAGATTGCTCAAATTGTGGTCGAGGAACATGGATGGAATCCGATAGAGTATCTAAAGAAATCGGTATGAATAATTCTTTTTTTTTAATCTTAATATATCTTTTATTATTTTTCTTACCGCCTAAAATTTATCAAAAACCAAACTTTTACATTGAAGTGGATACAATTAAGCAAAGCATTTTTAGTGGAAGCAAAATGGTTGATAGAAGATGAAGTCCCAACAATAGATGACTACATGAAGACTTCAACAATTAGCTGTGGTGTTCCTCTTGTCTTGGTGCACATTTATTTTCTATTAGGGCATGGTGCGACGGGTGATTTATTGGAGAATCTTCCAAATCTTATATCTTGCCCCACGAGAATTCTTCGACTTTGGGATGATTTAGGAAGCGCAAAGGTACAAAACTTTATAATTTTTAAAATTTATATATAAGAAAGAGAATGATGAATTTATCGTGGGTGATAATTAGGACGAAGAACAAAAGGGAAGGGATGGTTCATTATTGGCTAGCTTGAGGAAGGAGAACCCACATTGGTCGTCACAAGTCGCAAGGGGAAAAGTGATGCAAATGATAGAAGAAGCGTGGGAGGAGCTCAATAAGGAAAGCTTTAGTCCATCAGCATCAATGTTCTCTCGCGATTTTGTTATAGGTTGTTTGAACACCGCAAGGATGGTGAGAGTGATGTATAATTACAATGAGGAGCATAAGCTCCCTATGCTTAAGGAGTATATAAACTTGTTGTCTAAACAAGTTTAGCACCTCACATGCTTAGGGAGTATATAAATTTACACATGTTTGAATTTGTTTCTTTATATGTCGATTATCACATTGAATTTTGACATGTTCTTGTAAGAATTTGTCGATGCATCAATCTTCGCTTCGCTTATAACCCCTTAAACATCACAATATGTGCATAGCATAAGAATCTTTCTTATAACCCCTTAAACATCACAATATGTGCATAGCATAAGAATCTTTCGAAGATGGATTGCTTCCCTATATGTGAATATGCTTGTTGAGTCTTTGAACTGCACTCTATGTAGGCGGCAGCACCTATTTGCTTCCTTAGTTCCTCCCCCTAAACATTATTGTATTGACCTAAGCGATGTTTAATGATGCAGAGATGATCTATGAAAAATTGCTTATCATCCCGAAGATCCGTAAAACACACCGGAATGTCACATGAAATCTACATTTAGTAGGGCTCACACCAAATTCAAATTTTTAAACATGAAAAAGTGCTCAACAAGTTGAAACCAACAATCAAAGTCATGGAAGCTTGAAACTAAATGTGTCAAAGGGCATCCATTCAGATCAAACAAGCTTAAATCTTGAATTCAGTTAGGTAGCTTATGCCCGGGGTAAATTATTATTCATAACTCTATACTAATTATTGACTGCACTTTGGTGCACATAATCCTGTCCAGAAGACAGAAACTTTAAATTATCTTAAAAAATACAACTTCCATAAAATTTTCATCCTTCAAATCTGTAATAACAATGATAAACATATCAAACTTGTGTTCCAAACTACCCCAGAGCAAGAGCTGGATAGGCAACACAACTAAGTAAATCTTTAGCCACATTTTTTCCAGAACAAAATATCAACCAACACCTTGCCTAGGGATGATTTTTCCTGTATCTACCGAAACCCAATTCAACAAATTTTTACTCAACGCAACGGGGAATGTTATTTGCATATTCAGATCCTTGATTTGGAATAGTTATTGCCATGCGATCAGGTTGAAAAGTCTAGAGTTCTAAAAAGATAATTTTTACAGAGAAGCCTGGATCAGAAATCGAAATTCCTAAAGCAATAAATCCAACCATCCCGAGAACAGCGGAGTACTTTAAGAACAAGGTAGACCAGATCATTATGAAAATTACAAAATAAATATATGAATTTAAAAAAAAACAATGAATTAAAAATAAACTTAGCTAAAATATGTCCATAAGTACTTTTGGAAAGTTCAAATGGAAAACTCTAGATTAATATAAAAAATAGAAATATTAAAAAAGATTGATGTAGGTTCAAATTTTTCATTAATTTCAAATCTTAAAAATAATGGAGGACTAAATTTATATTTTAAATTTTACAAGGATCAAATTAAAAAAGTGATATGAAAATATATTCTAAAAAAATATCCTGTTAATTTAGACATTCAGTAGGTAGAAACTTATATTAAGTTCCTAAATCATGCTTAGTATGATTAAAATTAAATTTTATGTATATTTTAAATTTAATTTTCTTTAATTTTTATTGTGATAGGGAATTAGGTTTTCTATTAGGATAAAACTTTTTGAGATTTTTTGGTAATTATTTGATTTTTTTTATTAAAAAAATATAATTAAAATATTTTTGAGATAAATTGTGAAAGACTTAATTTTTTGGATAAGGAACATTATTTTTTGAATATAAAAAAATTAGAAAGATATTTTCAATTAAAAAAATATTTTTGAATATTTAAATTTGAAAATAACCATTTATGTTCAAAAAAATTTATTATGGTTAAAATAATAATATTATATTCATAAAATTTTTTGTCATGTTTTAAATACTTATGTTTGTCATTAATGAAAATTTTAAAAAAAAATTAAATTAATTTTTCCAAAACTAAGGTTTAATTGATAAAAATTATTTCTTTCAAAAATTAATTTTAGTAAAATAAAATATTCCTAGAAATCATGTTGAAAACCCAAATTTATTTTCCAATATTTTTTTATTTATTTTTCATATATTCGTTGATATATTTTTTTAATGTGATCAAAGGAGAGAGAAAGATTAACTTAAGGAGGAGGTACTCAGTATAAAACTTTAATAAAATTTTATGTTCTTTATTTGTACTTATTGCAAATTTGTTACTTGCAATAAATTATAAATTTATGTTCCTAAATTATTTTATTATTTATTTATCCTAACTTAATTTGGGTTAATGTACATTAAAAAGAAGAAGATTATAAGTACCCTGAGTCAGTTTTGATGTGGTCAAACAGACTAAGTTAGGTCCTGTGATTTTGATGCCTTATGTTTGAGTATGCAAGGACTTAGGACCACAAGAAATGGAGCGGAAGACGCAGCTAGCAAGAAGAATGACATGGGAAGCGAGTCAAGGGGCTCGATGCATTCGAGGGATGAGGTGTTGTGGAAGAATACACTGGCAAACGAGAAGGAAGCGCACAACACATTTGAGCGACGAGAAATCGAGAAGGAATTCTGCACGAGGAGAAGACTGGAGTTAGGTTCGGGTGAGCTCAGTTCTAGACGACTAGAGCACCAAGCAAGTGGGATCGAAGAATATCAACTTAAAGGTTGATTTTGAAGACACAAGGTGCCTCACTTGTATGAAGGTGCCTTGAAGCAAAGGAACAAAGGTGCCTTACGAGTGTTTGAGGCACCTCAGACAAAAAGGAGCGAAGGTGCCTCAAGCAAAGGCTCGGAGGCACATCTAATGACATTAAAGGCGCCTCCAACCAATTAGAATCGTTAGATGATGGTTGAAACATGGATAAAACTTTATCCATGTTGGAGGTACCCTAGATGACTTTCGAGGCGCCTCCATGTAACATTAACTTTTCCCAGGAAGTTATAAAAAGTCCCATGGAATTATAAATTATTAATCAATCATTATATTCAATTTTTAGCTAATTCTGAGCTTTAAAAGTGTGTAAGAGGCTTTTCTGCCTTCAACGAAAGATATCTATAGTGAGCTTTCAACTGCATTGGATTAGTAACATATCTGGTTACAAACCAAATAAAATTTCTAATCCTCTTTATTTTATATTATTTATTTTAATTATTTAATTATTTAATTAATTTGATTATCCTTGCTAAGTAAAAGTAAGAGATTTGGTTAATTTTCTTTTCAGGGCTCTAGCCTAGTCTACCTGTTAGAATTTGAGGGATGCCCTAAGGTAATTGCCTTACGATTTTTTCTATTTATTTGATAAGTATAGATTCACTATTTGAGTGCATATTATATGTTTGATTATCTTAAACTCATTTACTGAATGCCCGTAATATAATTCATAGCATGAGAGAATTTGTGATTGGATCACAACTAGTGATTATCTCTACATGCGTAATTATGAATATATTGAAATTTCCCTAGTCGTCGAATTGATGCATTCGGACATCATCAATTCTGTAAGACTAGCATGAGTTATACTCCTTGGCTCAGCCAAACAACTATTTTCTCACTGGATGGAGACATTGGGATGTCGAGAGTTAAATGTGGATGTTGATTATGGTAACTAGTTCATTGGAGTGACTCGCTGTAAGACTTCATGTGGTTCTCTACATATATATAGATATGTCTGTGAAGTTTTTACTGCAACATGAGTGCAAGTTTTCTTTGACTTGAGGTATACAAGTCGCCTTGGTCATGGAGACTTATACTTTGACATCTTAAGCAAGCATCTCATTGAGGTGTCGACCCAGGATGATTGGGTATAAGTTGAAGTACCAGAAGGTATTTGGATAGCCCACAGAGGATTCACCGCTCCTTGCGAGGAGACGTATACCCTATGGCCATTCGTTAAGATTATTACTTAAAGTCTTTGGCCAAAGCATCATATGTTAAGAGTGCAATACTTTTGTACACACATGTATGAGTAATTTAAATGCGTAGAACGAGAATGTATTACTTGGGCTAAGTGTGACATTGTCAGCTTAGTGGGGACAAGACACATAGACCATGTCTAAACTAAGTGGGTATAAGACGAGTGAAAGGAATGAGACACAACTTACTGTAGCTGTTGAAGGGTTTAGAATTAATTCTAAGATCAACTATGATTCTCTGATTAATTGAGGATCATGATGTACTACTAAGTGTCATTCATGATCGTTCTATAATTAAACAGTTAATTATTGATGACCAAGATAAATCGAGAACCTATTAGGTCACACGCACTAACGAGTCTCTAAAAGATGTAAAACAAGTTAAGGAATAAGATTCTTAGATCAAGAGATAAATGTTTGGTTGAATCATACATAAGACAAATATGGAAATATTTGTCGCAATGGAAGCATGGATGGGTCATATCTCTTATGGAAGAGTTGGACCATATTTGGTTTAATCATGAATTATTCATGAACTAATTTGGTTTAGTTGTGAACCAAACCAAGGAGTTAATGGACTAATTTTTGGTTAAGGGATAATGGGTTGAATTTGAGCTTTCTAATCTAACTCATTAATGAGGGCTATATATTGATATAGTTGAGAGAAAATTATACACATGAGATCATTGATTAGCTTGTAAGGTTTTTGGAAAATCATAACTCAATTTCTCTTCTCCTCTCCCTCTCCCCTCTCCCTTTGCCGCTACCAACAAGGGGAAGCTTTTCCCCTTGTTGCCGTGACCACCATAAGGGAGAAAACTCTCCCTTGTGTGCTTCTCTTCCTCTTGTTGGAGCCCCAAGGTTGTTTTGATGTGATCAAACAAATTAAGTTAAGTCCTGTTTGGTTTAACCCCTGTGTCTAGGTATGTAGGAGCTTAGGAGCACAGAAAGTCGAGCCGAAGACGTGACTAGCGAGAAGGACGGCATGAGAGAGAGTTGATGGGTTGGGTGCATCCGAGGGATGAGGTGCCGTGGAAGAGCACACCGGTGGACGAGAAGAACGTATACGACGTTCGAGGGACGAGAAGTCGGGGAGGAAGGCTGCTAGAGGAAAAGGCCGAAAATTGAGTTCGGGTGAGCGCTATTCTGGATGGCCGAGATCACCCAAGCGAGCAGAACCAGAGTGGAAGACCCGGACCGAGACGAGCAGAACCGGAGTAGAGGGCCCGGATTGAAAAAGTTAACCATGTTGACTTTTGTGGGTCCGGGCCCCCGGAGCCATTCCGGGAGCACGGAGTCCGAGTGCTCAGAGCTATTCCAGGAGCCCAGAGTCCGGGCACCCGGAACTCAACTTTTATTAGAATCGACGTGTACGTTGACTGACGCATCGGGGATAGAATTCTATCCCACTCTAGGCGCCCGGAACCCTTCCAGGCACCCGAAACAGTGCTATAAATATAGCTCTGGTTTCAGTAGTTCAAACAACAACTTGTAATTCATTTCTTTATGTTCTACTTTCATTTATGAGTTGTTAATGTTGTAAGAGGCTACTCTGCCTGAAGGAGATCGTCATAAAGTGCGCTTCATTTTCCTTGGATTAGCAATCTTCTGATTGCAAACCAAGTAAGTCTCCTTGTATTTCTGTCTCTGTAATTAGTCTCTTAGCTTTTTATTACAAGTGTTCTTTATTAAGCTATAAGTCGAGAAAGGGTTGAGTTTATTTTTGCAGGGCAATTCACCCCTCCCCTCTTGTCGACCACCAAGGGACCAACACCTCTTCCTCTTGATCCCTCTTCTTCGGTCGTGGCTAGTAACTTCCGAAGGAGAGGCTTGTACTCAAGGAGTTATTTTGAGGAGCTCAACGTGGATGCAAATAGAGGCGAGGTTTGACAATGTCACTACGGTTGATGCCCTTCTCGTTATAGGTCATCCGTAAGGTACACCTAGCGTAAATTTACTTTCTGTAAAAATTTCAATTATGCAATCATGTTTGACATGTTGTGTCCTTGTATGTGTGTGGTGTGTGTGATGTAATAATTTAGGAATTATTATTATTTTATTTTCAGTTGCGCATGTTTACGAAATATGTTTTAGTACAACCGCATCGGACATATCCCAACACTACCTACAATAGTCATGATTTATCCTATCAGACTAGTGCCTTGGTGACTGTAGGTGACCTTCTTCCAACATTTCAGTTAGCGGATATATTTGAATTTGTGCCAACACATTTGAAAAAAAAAAAATCAAAATCTCATATGCATAAAAGAGATGAGAAAATAACAATTTGAAAAGAAATAATAGAATAAAAACATTTCTATTAGCAAAAAAAGATTAAAAAAAATAGTTGTCATGGGTGGAAATGATAAGATGCCCCTTTGAGACTAAGTTAGGTTACTGGGGAAATACTTATCAATTTCTCTCAATACTGAGTATATCTTTAAAACTTTATGTTGGAGAGAAGGGACGAACCTCGCATATGCAGGTAAATGCCTAACATTGAAAACCTTAGAAATACAATGGAATGATGACTTGACTTAAGGTAGAATTTGAAAACTTTAGAAGAAAACTATGCATTGTGCACTTACACTCTCTTGTTAGGCTTTGTGAAACTAATTGAATGTCTTTGCTTAATGATAATACTACTTGATGGGATTAGATGAACATATTGAGGTTGAAAGATGATTATTCACATGTATTCTTGATATTGATATTTGCTTATGTATAAGCAAAGAATTGGTCTGGGGGATTTTGATGTGTGTATTTCATATATGAATTTTTATTATAGTTTAACACATATCTTATCCCATTTCATGTGCATATATCTCATGTTATCATCTATTCTTGTTTCATTTTGATACTTTTATAGTTTACAGAGCTAACCTTATTTATTTTCATTGATAGAGCACGAAGAGGATCAAAAACATAGTTTAAAGCGGATGTGGTCATGACTTTGGCCAATTTGGAGCGGGCATGCCTCACTTTCATGAAGTTTCAGAGCCTGCCACAAGCGGGCTATGCCAGCTGGCATGGTTGTGATGCATTCCATGGACATTCTAGAGGTCGCCATGGGCGGGCCGTTCTAGCCTCCATGGGTGGGCCATGTCGCTGCCCAAGATCATCCACAACGCCTGACACAGGCAAGTTGTGTCAATCGGCTCGGTCATGTCGGGCACCTGTAAATTAGCTATAAAAGGCCAACTTTCAATCTAAAAAGAGGATCATGATTTGGGAGCTTCCCAAGGGCCCCAAGAAAACTCCGGAGAGTAGATACAAGGGATTTCATCGCCTTGAAGATCGAAATTCAGATCGGAGAGCACCCGAAGATGATCCTACGCATCAAGACTAAGTTTTTCTCTTCTTTTTCTGAATTGGTCTTGATTGTAACTTGTTGAATGATGATCTTTGGTTATAACACCGAATTTATGGAATAGACTCATGATTCTAGGGATTGGGATTAGTCCTTTAATATGTGAACACTTTTTGATTGAATCTATTGAGTTTGATGTTTCTTAATAAGGATATGAGTATTTGTGGTCCAGAGCTACAGTATCATATGCTTTTGATGTCAAAAATATAAGATTCGTATTCCATGAGGTGTGGGGATTAACTAAAATGAGAATCCAATCCTCCAACCCGTAGAAAATTGAGACATGGAAGCCGCCTACGAAAGTAGGTCAGTATGCCATGATGAGCAATAGGTTATCATAGATCTTATTGGATTGGTTCCAATTTATTGCCACATAGTAAGAGACGATAACCCAGGGGTTGTGAGGTCACGTGATAGAGATCTTCTTACGAAAGCAATCTCTCACTTCTATTGCTCTGAAAGTAAACGACAAATTGAAACGAATATGTTGGCGTAGTCCTAAAAGTTTACATTGGATGCCATATGATAGTTTACTTATATAAATAACTATCGAGGATAAAAAAATTAAACATAGATTAGGTGTTTACTATCATTATGGTAAAATCTGTTAGGACCAAAAGTAGCTAGAGGGGGGGTGAATAGCTCGTCGCGTGCTCGTCGCTTGGCGTTGCTTGTTTCTTCAAGGATATGCAGCGGAAAATACAGAAACAAATACAACCACGCTAACACTAGGATTTTACTTGGTATCCACCTCCAAAGGAGGTGACTAATCCAAGGATCCACATCACGCACGCACCCTCCACTATGAAACACTCCTTTTCGGTAACTACCGAGGGCGGAGAAGCCCTACAAGACTCTCAGTACAAGAAGAAGAAAGGGTAGTAAAGATTAAGTAAAAGCTTACAAGAAATGCAGTGAAAACCCTGACCCTAACTTCTTCCTCTTGCAATGGATCCGCCTCTTGACTTGGAAAGCCTCCAAGAACCTTCAAGAACTGGCGATCACGTGCTTGTAGAGAGCTGTGGAGAAGCTGGTGAAGAGCTGGAATGAATCGGTTAAGATCTGCTCGCAGCCATCGCACGCCTGCAGCTATAAACGACGCCAACGGTCGGATCCCGATCGATTCAAATGTTCCGAATCGATCGGGGAGGCTTTGGATCGATCCACGGATCGATCCAGAGCGCCTCTGTGCTCTGGAAACGCGCCTGGATCGATCCAGCGCTTATCGCGCGAAGCAGCATCGTCCCGATCGATCGGCTGATCGATCAGGACCTCTGGATCGATCCACGGATCGATCCAGAAGCTCTCTGTTCGCTGGGAAGAATCTGGATCGATCCACTGATCGATCCAGAGCCTGGATCGATCCACGGATCGATCCAGCACTTGGTTTTTGCCCAAAACCAAGTCCCAAACCTCCCTAACCAACATCCGGTCAACCTTGACCTGTTGGTACATCATGCCTAGCATCTGGTCACTCCCTTGACCTGCCAGGACTCCCCACCAAGTGTCCGGTCAATCCCTTTGACCCACTTGGACTTTTACTCGTCGTGCCAAGTATCCGGTCACTCCCTTGACCTACTTGGACTTCCCAACACCAGATGTCCGATCATCCTTGATCCATCTGGATTTCCTTCCTTGTCAAGTATCCAGCCAATTCTTTGACCTACTTGGACTTCCACCAGATGTCTGGTCAACCTTGACCCATCTGGATTTCCTTCCTTGCCAAGTATCCAGTCAATCCTTTGACCTACTCGGACTTCCCAACACCAGATGTCCGATCATCCTTGATCCATCTGGATTTCCTTTGTCTGGCTTCACTCACCAGGACTTTTACCTAGCTTCACTCACTAGGGTTTTCCATCTGCCTAGCTTCACTCACTAGGACTTTCACCTGGCTTCACTCACCAGGATTTCCTTCTGCCTAGCTTCACTCACTAGGACTTTCACCTGGCTTCACTCACCAGGATTTTCACCTGCCTAACATGCCAGTTAGGACTTCCCAGTCAAGTATCCGGTCAACCTTGACCTACTTGACTCTTCTTCGATCAATATCTTATTGTCAAACATCTAAACCCAAACCAAGACTCAGCTTGGTTAACCAGGTCAACCTTGACCTGAGGGATGTTGCACCAACAATCTCCCCCTTTTTGATGTTTGACAATACTACAATCACACTTACAATACCACATGTAAGTTAGGCTAATCCCATAGCCTCATTCTTCATGCCACTAGGTAATGAAAGCATAAGTTAAGCTCTTCATTCTCCCCCTAAGAGGGCAAACTCCCTCTAGGTAATGAAAGCCTAACTTACTCCCTTTCCCAAGCCCTTTCATTCTCCCCCTATTGGCACACATCAACCCCTTACTAATAAAACACATCAACCCATCTTTGGACACACATCAACCGATGCTCCAATTTTAGGCACACTTCAACAAATCCATTGTTGAAAAACTCTCCCCCTGAAGAGTTGCTCATCGTTGTTCACAACATCACTTATTGTGATCAACACGATACTGAAGGTCCCATACCCTTCATTATCCTTACCCTAAATTCTCCCCCAATGTAGGTAAATGCCCATTCTTGAGCATTATCCTTTGAAAACACTTGAACAATGAGGATATCCACTCCCCATTAAAGTTCAATCGCTCAACCTTGAGCATTTTCAAACAGAAGGTTAACCACCTTCCAAGGTTCATGAAAAAAAATAAATTTTCATGTCTTTAAAGAGTCCCTCCCCCTAAAGACATGGTGGTAACTTCTGTCATTGTACCAACAATGACTTGGAATCCCTAAACCTTTAGGAAACCCAGATTTAGAAGTTTTGAGGTTCAAATGTTCAAAATTTGAAACAAACCTCAACCTAAACTTCAATGAAGTCTTCCTTAACCATTCCATCCTTGTTTTCAACACGAAAACACCCTTTTTATGTATACAAATGTATTTTAAGGGTTTGGAATGTTTACCTAGACTAAAATAGGTTCAAAGTGCTGAAATCAGGCTTTCCCAACCAAAATCAGCAACTTGGATCGATTGGAGTTGGGTTCCAATCGATTGAACCTTTCTGAATCGATCCACTGATCGATTCAGACTACCTGGATCGATCGGCTGATCGATCCAGCGAGCTCCATGAGAGGATTCGAATCTCCATTCGCTCCATCATCTCCTAGATCGATCCTGCGACGATCAAGAGCTGAAATTCCATTTCAGTCAACTTCAGAAACCCCTAGAAAATTCTACAAAAATCCAAAAATTATGAAATTTTGTGTAGACATTGTTTAGGGCATATATTATCAAGGAAAAATAGTTTTCTATGAAAATACATCATATTTTCAAAGATTTACACAAACTTGAAAACTTGCAAAAACTTTAGTGTTTTCTTCAAGTTTGTGTCTAACTATTCAATGGTGATTACTATCAAAAGATAGCCTTCACCAAGGTTTTCCAAAATCATTTTGAAAACTTTTTCAAACCAATATCCCACCATATTCCTTGGGCTTAATGCACATGACTTGTACATTAGCTTTCCCAATGATGGGAAAACACATATCTATGTGTTTTGATGAAACTAAAACTCAAAAGAATGCACTAAATCAACATCTTGAGTTTTGTTCATCATCCTAACATCTCACTTGTATCTAATGTGCACTAAAACACATACAAGTCATCTTATAGGTCTTTGTGAGATGTAGAGATTGGTTTTGCCCTAATCTAGGGATCATGCATACTATCTAGGCATTTTGGAGATATTAGACACCCACCTAGGATGTCACTTGTTAATAAGTGTTGTTAAATGCCTTTTGTCCTTGATTACAAGGAATTAAACTTAATGCATGATAATGTTATGGCATTCATCAAAAGGAAATAATTTTCAAAAGAAAATATCCTATAACTACATGATGTATGAATGTCATGACATGGTATTTTTGTATTTTTCATGATAAGTCATGAATGCAAAATACACATAAGATAAAATATGATGTCATGGCATATTTTGAGCAATCAATCATGGCAAGGTTTAGCATAAATAAGATATACCTAGATTACCTATCTAAGTATCGTTAATCTTAGTTAATCCTAAAACTTAAACCTAGATTGCCCTAAAGTGCTTAAAGAAAATGTCAAAGCCTAAATTGGCATTTCTAATTCCCTTGATTAATGTATGCCAATTGAAAATAAGCATATCCTCAAATGTTGGCATATTTCATTTTTCCACAAGAGTAGCACTTTTAAATTAAGGCCCGGATTGCCTTAAATTTCCTAAGAACATACCAAAATCCCAACTTGGTATTTCTCTAGGTTTTCCCAATTTATGCCTTTTTAAGATAAAATCAATTTTCCACCATTAGGCACATTTTACTCTTTCAAGGAGTAAATAATGATTCCATTTCATTTTCAAAGGTTAACAAAAACCTTGAAAATGCTCCTTGAGTGTCAATTTCCTCAAAGTTGGGTTAACTACCCTTCTAATCGGAGTTGACACTCTCTAACCCATCTATGGGGTAGAGAAGATGCTCCTAGGAACCCAACACCTATTGGTGCTCCTTGGATGCTCTAGGTATTCACTAGGGATAACTTCCCTAGATACCTTCCTAGTGACCTTGTTTGGCTTCTTGGAGGCCTTGGTCACACTTTCTAGGTCAACTCTAGGGATAGCCTCCCTTGTGACCTTGTTTGTGACTTTCTTAGACTTCTTAGAAGCCTTAGTCACATTTATTGCAAAAATACTCTTAGGGATGACTTCCCTAGTATTTTTGGCTTGACCACTAGACCTAGGGTTTGTTCCATAACTATATGAAACTCTATGGTAAGAGGGCACATCCTTCTTAGCCTTTGGTTTGTATCCCAAACCTCTATGGCCATTTGATGGCTTTTGTACCCCTAAACCTAGGTTATGCTCATTTTGCCCTAATAGGATATTTTCCATCCTTTTTAGGGTCTTTTCAATTTTATCAAGTCTTGACCTCAAGACTTGATTTTCCATCACTAAGTCCTTAGTTTTTGGTTTTCCATAAAGTTCATGAGCATTTTTGTTTCTAGGCTTGTAGCTACAATCCTTAGAGTTCTTGCCTAGACTTTTACCTACATTCCTAGCCTTAGGTGTAGTAGTTTTGGCATGTAGGGCCACATGCTTTTCCTTAAAGCCCTCATGCTTCCTATTCTTATGGTAAATCGCATTAAAATGATAAAAATTAGAACTATCATGCTTTTTACCATAATGTAAAGGAGTAGGCTCAATAAATGTTACCTTCTTCTTTACCTTGGAGGCTCCCCCTTGACTAATGTCTCCTCCTTGAGCCTTGACCATCTTCTTCCCCTTAGGGCATTGACTCCGATAATGCCCCTTTTTATTGCAAGAGAAACACACAATGTGCTCCTTGCTCTTCTTTGTTCCGGGGATGGTCTCCTTGGGCTTCACCTTACCTTTTTGTGCCACTTGGCCCTTCTTCTTGGCCAATTTAGGGCACTTGCTCTTGTAGTGCCCATGTTCCCTACACTCAAAGCATATAATATGACTTTTATTATTAATTGAAATATTTATACCTTTGCTTGTAGGGGTGGCATCTTTTCCTTTGGATCCGGAGGTAGAAGCTTCCTCTTGATCGGACCTTGATTCTCCTCCATTTGATTTTTCTTGACTTGTGGAGGTAGAATCTTCTTCCTCCTCTTCGTCTCTTGACCCGGATGTAGAAACTTCTCCTTCTTCTTGATCCGGCGTCACCAAGGATTGCTCCCCCTCAATCCTAGAGGTGGAGGCTTCATCATCTTGAATATGAAACAAGGAGTATGCTCCCTCCTTGTTCCCTTCGTTGCATTCCTTTGAGGATGAAGCTTCTTGGATTTCCTCTTCTTCGGAGGTTGAGCATCTCTCAACCTCGGAGTCCTCCTCTTGGTCTTGCTCCAAAGAGTCACCCTCTCTGGATACTTCTTGCTCTTGTACAGTGGAGGGGATCTCTTCATGAAGCTTGGCCAATTTGCTCCATAATTCCTTTGCATCTTCAAATTCTCCAATTTTGCAAAGGATGGTGCTTGGCAATAAATTGACCAAAAGCTTGGTCACTTTGTCATTTGCCTCGCACCTTTGGACTTGCTCCGGGCTCCATTTGCTTTTCTTTAAAACTTTGCCCTTTGAATTTCTTGGAGCCTTGAAGCCTTCCATTAGAGCAAACCATTGCTCTATCTCCATCATAAGAAAATTTTCGATTCTTGATTTCCAAGAATCGAAACTCGTAGAAGTGTATGGTGGAGCCACCCTTGTGTCAAATCCAAGCTCATCTTGGAATTGCATCTTGAAGTTGAGCTTGATAAAGTCTTGAACTTGAAGAATTTGCTCCAACTTCTTCACCCTCTAGCTTTTCTTGATATGCTTGACCCTTCCGGCGATGATTCCGGTGAAGAGCGGCCTCGCTCTGATACCACTTGTTAGGACCAAAAGTAGCTAGAGGGGGGGGGGGGTGAATAGCTCGTCGCGTGCTCGTCGCTTGTCGTTGCTTGTTTCTTCAAGGATATGCAGCGGAAAATACAGAAACAAATACAACCACGCTAACACTAGGATTTTACTTGGTATCCACTTCCAAAGGAGGTGACTAATCCAAGGATCCACACCACGCACGCACCCTCCACTATGAAACACTCCTTTTCGGTAACTACCGAGGGCGGAGAAGCCCTACAAGACTCTCAGTACAAGAAGAAGAAAGGGTAGTAAAGATTAAGTAAAAGCTTACAAGAAATGCAGTGAAAACCCTGACCCTAACTTCTTCCTCTTGCAATGGATCCGCCTCTTGACTTGGAAAGCCTCCAAGAACCTTCAAGAACTGGCGATCACGTGCTTGTAGAGAGCCGTGGAGAAGCTGGTGAAGAGCTGGAATGAATCGGTTAAGATCTGCTCGCAGCCATCGCACGCCTGCAGTTATAAACGACGCCAACGGTCGGATCCCGATCGATTCAAATGTTCCGAATCGATCGGGGAGGCTTTGGATCGATCCACGGATCGATCCAGAGCGCCTCTGTGCTCTGGAAACGCGCCTGGATCGATCCACGGATCGATCCAGCGCTTATCGCGCGAAGCAGCATCGTCCCGATCGATCGGCTGATCGATCAGGACCTCTGGATCGATCCACGGATCGATCCAGAAGCTTTTTGTTCGCTGGGAAGAATCTGGATCGATCCACTGATCGATCCAGAGCCTGGATCGATCCACGGATCAATCCAGCACTTGATTTTTGTCCAAAACCAAGTCCCAAACCTCCCTAACCAACATCCGGTCAACCTTGACCTGTTGGTACATCATGCCTAGCATCTGGTCACTCCCTTGACCTGCCAGGACTCCCCACCAAGTGTCCGGTCAATCCCTTTGACCCACTTGGACTTTTACTCGTCGTGCCAAGTATCCGGTCACTCCCTTGACCTACTTGAACTTCCCAACACCAGATGTCCGATCATCCTTGATCCATCTGGATTTCCTTCCTTGCCAAGTATCCAGCCAATCCTTTAACCTACTTGGACTTCCACCAGATGTCTGGTCAACCTTGACCCATCTGGATTTCCTTCCTTGCCAAGTATCCAGTCAATCCTTTGACCTACTCGGACTTCCCAACACCAGATGTCCGATCATCCTTGATCCATCTGGATTTCCTTTGTCTGGCTTCACTCACCAGGACTTTCACCTAGCTTCACTCACTAGGGTTTTCCATCTGCCTAGCTTCACTCACTAGGACTTTCACCTGGCTTCACTCACCAGGATTTCCTTCTGCCTAGCTTCACTCACTAGGACTTTCACCTGGCTTCACTCACCAGGATTTTCACCTGCCTAACATGCCAGTTAGGACTTCCCAGTCAAGTATCCGGTCAACCTTGACCTACTTGACTCTTCTTCGATCAATATCTTATTGTCAAACATCTAAACCCAAACCAAGACTCAGCTTGGTTAACCAGGTCAACCTTGACCTGAGGGATGTTGCACCAACAAAATCAAACCCTTAGAATCGCTTTTCCCCTCGAGTCCCTTAGATCACTCTCCTTTCTCTTCTCTTCTAACTACTTTCTCTTTTCTCGCCATATTCTTTGATTTCTATCCCTAGAACTCTTGTTCGTTGCACAACTCAAACCACACGATTAATCTAAAGAATTGTATTTGTTTATTGAAGTAATACTTAGCCACCAATCCATGTGAATTCAAATTATTACTAAACAACACAACCATGCACTTATAGTTTGACCATATCAATAAACCTTCCAAATTCTATAGATTTAATAGGTTAATTCCGTTTAACCGGTCTTTTACTCAGCTCTAAATGCTTGGCTGCTCCCTTTCATCCCATGCTATCCCTTTTAGCCTCTTTATCCTCTCTTCTTTTCACCACCTCTCTTTACTCTCCAATGGTAAAAGATGAAGTCGTCACCTTAACGACTCCTCCAAGATAGTCTCACACATTCTAAAAGGGGATAAATCAAAAGAGCTTATTTAGTCTTAGTCGAGCAACCTTCCTAGACAGAGGATATGAGATAATTCAAAACAGTGTTTACACATGTCAAGATTCAAACCATACCTCTCTAATAACAAACCCTACCCGAATAGCAACTTAGTTACACATGTGAGTACCACCTCTCTCTCCTCTCGAACCATACATATAACCATGACAATAGATTTTTTCATTAAAAAAAAGCTCCTAAATCATAAATTGTCGCCACAGATATGGTGCAATACTAAAATATTAGGAAGAATAATAAATGGACTCAATAGATAAATTATGAAAAGAAAAATCATGAATTCAAGACACCAAGATTACTAAAAAAAAAATAATAGTAATAAATTCTTTAACTATGAGATGAATAGCTGATGCACTCAACCCACACGGTTTTTATCTGTACAAATCCAGCTCTTCAAATTCATAAACGTACCTACCGAAGTTCAAAGTTCTTGGTTGATCAGGTCAGTCCTCTATGAACCAAACTGACCTAAACTCCCATTCAGTACAAGAACAACACATGCTCTGGGTTTCCCTCACTTTCTCCATAATTCTTCGGAAGAAAAGAAAAATACGTAGAATAAAATCGAAATATATTCAGTTATCAATAGCTATCAGATGATTCTCCGGAGGCTTTTCACTTGCCTTTCTGTTACTACTCTCTCTGCTTACATTCCAAGTACAGTCAAAACCATATCCTCCTCCTCTTGCCCTGAACGATTCCTTTCCTGCTTCAATTATTACACACTCTCTCTCTCACTTTCTGCAGGCTTTTCAAATTTATTGCATCGTCTCTTCTCCGTCCTTCCTGTTTTCCATTTACTTTCTTCTTAATTTAATAATTTTTTCCTCTGTTTTTCTGCCCTTGATTTAAGGTATTTTTTTGTGGTTTGGATTGCCTGCGCTGGATTAGCTGTTCGATCGAAGCACGTAAAGTGTGCCTTAACTCTTTGTTTCCGTTGCTTTCACGAGATTTTGATGATTCTTAGTCGGCTGGATTTATAGTTTCTTGTTTGGGGAAGAGAGATCGATCCGGCTGGTCATGGACATGGACATGGCCATGGCCATGGCTGACGACGGTACCGGAGAGTACTCGAACGCTGGTGTTGCCGCTGAAGAGGGTCATCCATGGATTTCTCCGATGGCGGCCGGAGCGCGGAACTTGGCCTGGGACCTCCTCGTCGACAACCAGCCTCCGCTCTACTCCCAAAATTTCGACTTTTTCAGGAAGGAAGATCATCACGAAGGCTTCATCCCTGCCGGCGTCAATCCTCCTGGGAGTGTTCTGCTGCAGGAGTCCTTGGTGAACAGTTTGCACCGGGGGAGCCTCGGCGGTGAGTCGTCGGTGAGTCGGGAGATGGCGACGCAGTGCAAGGAGTGCTCTGTGAAGGCGGAAGGCGAGGGTCGAGTCGAGTCCGGGTCGGAGTTGGGCAGCGACGATGAGGAGGAGCAGGGGACGCGGCGCCACGGTAAGCATTCGAAGAACCTCCACGCCGAGCGCCGGCGGAGGAAGAAGCTCAACGACCGGCTCTACGCTCTGCGCGCGCTGGTCCCGAAGATCTCCAAGGTCGATTAATCCTGCGTTTTTTTGTGATCAAAATCACATTTTTTTTAGAGGAAAAATCGTGTTTTTATTCAGATGGATAAGGCGTCGATTCTGGGAGACGCCATCGAGTACGTGATGGAGTTGAAGCGGCAAGTGAAGAATCTGGAGGACGAGCTCGAAGAAACAAATCATGACGGAGAAGGCCACGGCAAGCAGATCACCGGAGAAATCCCAGCAAATCTAAATGCGTGGATGAGCCAGGCAGCGGATCGCGACGACTCCACGAACAACTCGAGGATGGTCGCCGGAGACGCCGACAAACCGTCCGCCGCCGCCATCAAAAGAAATCACGAAAGCATGAGCAACGGCGACAAGGACCAGCAGATGGAGGTACGTAATCGATGAAATTTTACAAAAACTGAAACGAATCCATCAAATCGATCGGTTTTTCGAGCAGCCACAGGTGGAGGTGAGGCGACTGGAGGCGAACGAGTTCTTCCTTCAGGTGCTGTGCGAGCACAAGCAAGGCGGCTTCGCGAGGTTAATGGAGGCGGTGAGCTCGCTGGGAATGGAAGTCAGCAATGCATCCGTTACCACATTTGGCAGCTTGATCTTGAGCGTCTTCAGAGCCGAGGTTTTTCATTTCGTGCTCAAAATTGAATCTTTCAAAGATTTTTAGGCGAAAAATTGTTTTTTTTTTAAAATTTTTTTTTGATAAGAATCATTTGCAGAGGAGAGATGATGAGGAAGTGGTGCAAGCAGAGGAGCTGAGGGATTTGCTGCTGGAGGTGACTCGAGGTCCGCCCCGGCTGTGGCCGGAATCCATGGAGAACGGCGGCGGCGGCGGAGAGCAGAAGTGCCGCCGGCGCCTCCGCGACCACCCAATCGACTTCGACCACCAACAGTTTCAGTTCGTCCACCATCAACAACCTTAATTAGCTCATCGCCTTCCCTGTTCTTTACCTTGTTCTTCGTTTCGGATTAAAGAATGAATAACGAGTAGTTGATTAAAATTGCAGCAGAAACCTTACATTTTTCTCTAATTTTCTTATTTATTTAATCCTCATACATTTTGTGCGGGTGTTAAACTTATATGGATTATTAAATATGTATTAATATTTTTAAAATTTATATTACCAATAATTTAAGTAGTTTTGAATATTCAAATGTGCTATTAATTATAAATTAATTTAAATTATCTCCTTAGCCACAAGTCAATTGTGATAGAGGTTTCCAATAGTTTTTTTTATTTTTTTAAAAAATAATTATGAGTAATTAAAGATATTTATGGTGGTTTTATTTTAGTTCTCCAATGTTAAAATCATGTTCTGCTATTGACACTGCTTGGATGTGTATATAAATTAAAATATGACAATTTATAATATGTAATAAAAAAACTAAAATATAATTATGTTGATAACAATTCATAAATTATATTTTAATAAAACAAATGGGAAAGAAATAATATTCGGCTTTGTAAATGAGTTAAATCAACAGCGATAATAAAGTGGCGTCCCTTTCAATTCCAATAATCAAAGGATATCTTTTTTTCCATTTTTTTAATGAAAAATAGCCCACTCCATCAGTCTTATAAAATTACATAATTGCCCTTAGTGTATTTTCGGCCAATTTTGTTTTTTCGGTGAACTGATTTCAAATTTAAATGTTGAACAATATTCAGATTATAGTAGTTATTTTTCATGACGATTATAATATATACTTAACATATTTAAAAATATTTATATTATAATAATTATAATTTTATAAATATTACAATACAGATTTAAATTGGTTGAATTTAACTATTGTACTCTCAATTTGAGCTGGTATAATTATTTGATTTTTTCTATTTTTAAACTTATTTAATTGATGAGCTTAGTATTACAAACTTGCTTATTTTATTTATAATTTTAATAAAAACTTTATTAGTAAATATGATTTACAAACTTTATTCCGGTAAATAATGTTGATGAATTTTTGACAATCTCTATCCATGAACAAATGAGTCTAAACAAGTTTTTACAAAATTAAATATCAAATTGGATTCATTAAAATAGTTGAGTCGATTAAACTTGTATCTATAAAAAAATGGAGGAGTTAAAAGTGTTATGATAGTTTAATGAAAAATAATTATAAATTCAGTTGGTTTTATTGATTAATTTTGGGATGATCATTCTTGTCCTATAAAATTTTTTCATTAGTCATCAGGATAAATCGGGGCAGTCCAGAAACCTATCATCTTTTCGTTACGCGTTTCATTTGAAGAAAAAATTTCTACAAATATATTATAGTTAAAGATTGAATCATGGATGCTTGAATGATAATTTGAATATCTTATCACGATACCATAGCTCCAGAAATATTATAATAATTTAATGGAGAGATAAGATGAATGTAATCGATCTCAAATAGAAAGAACTAATTAAACTTGATGACGGCTACTAAGTTCAGTCAATTAAAGATCAGATACATGATTAAATAAGATAAAATAGATGTAGATGATATAAACGAATACATTTTATAATTTGATATGTGTAATGAACTAGAGTTGAGGGTGCAAGAAATAAAGAACTAAAGAAAATCCTAGCTAACAAAATTAAAAATGACTTGAACTATATCATCTACATAATGCTAACAATCCAGAAAGAACAGAGAACCTGACCTGAGTTACATTGAAAAATACATAAACTATCGAACCATCTATTTAAAATTTCGAAATACCCAAATTAAGTATTTAAGTTTTAAAAAACTCGCGTATCCATATCTATTTACCCCTCTTTTTTATTCCAAATTAATTGCTATACTATAACAATTGATTTGGGAGACTATTCATCAACACAATAAAATAATCGATTGCTATAGAAACAATCGATTAATTTTTTTTTAATGATGAATTTATATTTTAAAAAATTACTGTTCTTAATAAATATATCAAATTGATATTTGAGGACATTAATGTAATCATGAGAACTAAATGAACACATACAACCTGATTTCGTATCATTCTGAGTTTTCTATGTCATCAACTAGTTTCAGTCAAAAATGACTGATGGACCTAAAAAGGTCGGAATGACGTGAAATCAGATCATATATGTCTGTCTAATTCTTTTAATTATATTCATATCCTCAAATAGAAATTTGACGAACTATATTGAGAGTAGTAATTTTTTGAATACGAATATGTCTGAAAATTTTAATTCATGTTAAATTGATTGACCTAGAAAACTCTGAATGATATTGAACTATGTCTTACGTATTTATCTAGTTTTCGTATTCATGCCTTCAAATATCAATTTGACATACAATTGAGAGCGGTGATTTTTTTAACATAATTGGACTTTTTAATCATGTGCTATAGTCTAGCAATCGATTCGGCAAATTCTGTGACTATGAACTGTAATTTAATGATCGATTTTGGTTTAAAAAATTACTACTCTTAATATATTATGTTAAATTGATGTTTGAGAGCATGTACATAATCAGGAGAACTAGATAAACACATAAAACCTGACTCTATATCATTCTGAGTTCTCTATGTTTATTAGCTGGTTTCGACCAAAATCGTTGATATACTTAGAAAGCTTGGAATGACATAAAATAATATACTATGGTTACGTTTAGTTGGGTGTAATGTAATCTTGCTCGTAATATAATCAAATTTGTATAATGTAATGTAATATAATTTTGATTACATTACTACGTTTGGTAATGTAATGTATGTAATCTTTGATTACAAGTCATTGTTTTGTTTGGTGTCCATTATTTTTTATAAGGAATATAATTCGTATTATTATAAAATGACAAAAATATCCTACGACTTCTACCGACGGCCGCCGTACCTCTGTCGGAGCTTGCGGCAACCAGCGGCCACCGTTGTTGGCACCTTCGTCGTCCGCCGCCATTGGCAACTGCCGGCAACCGACGACGACGACGACCACCGGCTGCGGAGGCCGACGACGACGACGGCGACGGTGGGGTCGACGGTGGTGGGCGGCGGCCGTCAACAACAGTGGGCGACAACCATGGTGGACTAGGGGTATATTCGGCATTTAAATTTTGATTAAACAGTGACTTTGTAATGTAATCTGATTATATAGTATTTGTTTTGTAATCCGGATTACAAAATTTCACTACCTTTTGTAATCCAAATTACATTACATTACAAGTTTAAAATTAAACCAAACAAAATAATCAGCCTTGTAATGTAATCCTGATTATATTACAAGGTAGATTACATCCTATCAAACATAGCTTATATATTTATCTAGTTTTCTAATTATATCAATGTCCTCAAATATCAATTTGACATATTATACTAAGAGTAATAATTTTTTTGAATACAAATCATAATCATTTAAACAAAATAATTGATTGCTACATTATATCAGTTCGGAAGGGATAAAATAAGTATAAGATACGTGAATCGATAATTTTGAAACTCGAAGATGAGATTTAGATATTTTAAAATTTTAAATACGTGGTCCGGTACTTTACCGTTGAAAATATTTAAAACTGGACTGAACTCGCTTATAAGCATTATGTTTTCTATATGCAAAGATATATAGAATATTATGAATTTCAACGAAGAGATGCATAGAACGTACTAAAAGCATACTTCAGAGGTGTTGATTTGATGTATCGAAGATCCAAATCACACCTCAGTTTACATTGTTTTGATTCAAAACAATTTTCTCCCTCCCGACCTCAAGCTTTTCCTTGCTCACCACACCCTTCCCCTTGGCCGCGACACTTGCTCTGGCGACTGGCATCACGGAGATGGTCTCTTCCGTCGACCGGGGATCAATTTCGTGAGAGGACTGAACTTTGAAAGCTTGGCTCTGGAGTTTGATTCCCGTTGCAACTGTGAACGGTGACTTTGTCATTTTTTTTTTCACTTTCCATCTTTCCTACTATTTTTTTTCTGCAGAGATCCTTTTCCCTCCTTTCCTTTCCCTTGTTTTTTCTTTTCCTCCCCTCCGTGGATCTTTTTCTTAGTTGATTCCTTTCCTTTTCCCGCCCGCCCGCCCGCCCAATTAAACAGAGCATAAATGTTGATTTAAAGGTCTATGATTATGTGATATGCAGGCATCTCATTAGTATTTGCATTGGAGTACTGTGTTTCAGACAATGGAACATAAACATTGGAGTACTGTGTTTCAGACAACGGAGCATCAGGTCTCCAACTTAGAAACCTCACACAAGAAATCTAACATTGAAAATTCACAGAGGAGCAATCTGTTACACAGTTTTTGATCAGATAACCTGCCCTTTTAATTAAACATGTAGTTCTGCAGTTGCGCTACACGTATCGATATCTCTAAATTTTTTTTTTAAGATTGAGATCTAGATTCATCGTCGGGCAGGCTCATCTCTCTATCACCTCTATACATATCATTTCCCATATCCATCACTTGCACGTACGCTTGGCCTTCCACCAAACTTGTCCAGTTGTTTAACTCCTAATCATGAAGTCTAATGCCATTCATTAATCAAGTTTTCATCTCTAATCTGGCATGCGTGGTTTTTTAGTCAATCAATGGCAGCCGCAGAAGGGACAACAAGAATCTCCAAAATCATAATAAAACAGAGATTAATTACCTGGATCAATCATGCACACGTTTGCTTCATTTGACAAGTCGGAGGAAGAGGTGGCAGGACTGATTTCGATCCCCATCATCTTTCACCTCAACCATGATTTCACAATGCCTGCACATTCAAAGTATCGAGGCTCAAGAACAGGTAGAGAAGACCCACAATATTGATGGACACTGCAACAACCAGCAACAAGGTGCAATGAACTAGGAACAGATAAGCTACGTGTTAACTTATTAGAGCTAACTGCTAATTCCGATTGGTATTGATATCGTCGTTGCAGCAAAATAAAATTCCACTTTAATTAAATTTCCAAATAATATAATAGATTTAACGTTATTTTTTAGTTTTTTTAAAAAAATTAAAGATTCCGATCTCAAGCTTGTGATTCGTGTTCCCTCTCCGCCTAAAACGGAGTGTCCTGTAGTGGCCTTCTTTACTTCCACCCAGCTCATCCCCGGTCGATATAAATACAATACCGCCCACCTTCCTTTCTAATCCATTACGGATGGAGGAAGCAAATTGAATAGAGAGAAAAAGAAGGGTGAAGGCAGGAGAGTAAGGTTACCGCGATTATTCTTAGGGTTCGCAACTGACGTCATGGTCGTCGGATTCCGCCGCTCCATCTCCTTGCCAGGGCTGAGCGCTAGCGCCAGCCGCCGCCGAGACGCCCGCCATACGCGCTCCGCCAGTTTCCCCTGCCACTCCCACCCGGCCCTCTCCCTCCTCCACGAGGAGATCCTATCGCTTCGCACCTCCGCGGGCCTCGGCTGCTATTCCTCCTTTTCCGCGGCATCAGATCTCGAGCGGATCGATCGCCTCCTCGCTGCCCTCGATGGTCTCCTCCGGCTTCCGCAGACGCAGGACCCCCTCCGCCGCTGCGCGGCCTTGACCGATCGCCTCCTCGACGGGTTCCTCCGCCTCGCCGACGCGCAGAGCTCCTTCCGCTCCGCCGTCCTGGCGCTTGCGCAGCACGGCGCGGACGCGAGCGCCGCGACCCGGAGGAGAGACCCCGCGTGGCTAGCGTCCGCCGCCCGATCGCACCGGCGGGAGGAGAAGGAGATCGCGGGGCTAGCCCTGGCTATCAAGGATCTAACCAGATGCGCTCCCACCGGGCCGGATCAGTGGGCGGACGCCGATATCGCTGCCGCCGTGGCGGAGGCATTGGCAGTGACGGCGACCAGGATGGCGGCGGTTTTCCTGAGAGTAGCGGGGGCAGCCGCGACGGCTGCCGCCTCGATTGCGAAGAATTCGCGGAGGGGGATTTGGGTGCTGATGAAGAAAAGGGCGACACCAGAGGAGGCGGCGAGGGCTAAGGTGGAGGAGATAGCGGCGGAGGGAACGGAGGAGGGAAGCAATAGGGTTCACCGGAGCTTGGTGAACATCAGAGTCTCGCTCCTCAACATCATTACTCCCTCTTTGTAAACAATTTTTCATCAATTTTGAATTTTTTTCCTTTTTGTGAGTGGAATTTGTAAAATTATTTTAATAAAAACAAACATTTCAAATTTGACATTAGCGAGAGTTGGAGCGGGGAGACCGTAAAGTTAGGAGGTGTGCGGAACTCTTTTGGTTTTGGTTTTATTTTTGTTTTTGTTTTGTTTTTTTTTATAGAATATGTATTGGTCGAAAATTGATCAATTATTTTCTTATAATAAATTTATCAGTTTTTTAATCAACTGGATAAATACGTGGGATATTAACTAAGATCTCCTGGCTCCACGGTCTCCTAATAACTTGGGCCTCTTAATTTTACAATCTTCTACTCACTCGGGCCTCCTAACTTTATAACCTCCCGACTCTATAGTCTCTTGATCACTCGGACCGCCCGGCTCCACAGTTACTCAACCACTAGGTCTCCTGGCTCTACAGTCTCCCGACCACTTGGGCCTCTTGACTCTACAATCTCCCGGCCACTCGGACCTCCCAACCACTCAAGCCTTCCCGCTCCATAGTCACCCGATCACTCGGACCTCCCAACTTGGACTTCCCGACTTTATAGCCTCTCGACCACTCGGGCTTCTCGGCTCTTAAATTATATAAGATGAAAGACTATTTTAGGAGAAGAATAATCATCGTGAAAATTTCGTAATAATATGAAAAAAAGATAATAAGGAGAATAAAGATAATAAGGAGAATAAATTTTACATCATTTAAGAAATTAAATAATTATAGCTTAAGAATTAGAATAGAAGGAAAAAGTCTATTAATCTCAATTATTATGTAAAAAGACATCAGGGAGAATAAATCTTCCATTATTTAAGGAATTAAATAATAACAGCATGAGGATCGGAATAAAAGGAAAAGGTCTATTTTCTCTATATAAAAGGTAGTCCTTTCCGACATAAGGTATGCATACGCACACTTATGTATATAAAAATCCTAGGGTTCATCTTCTTCCTCCTCATCTAACTTGAGCGTCGGAGCAATTACGTCGACGCTAAATAGAGATATCTACACAAACAATATTACAAAATATTATGTTGAAATCATTTCTTTTATATCTCCCTTTCTATATATAACACATCCTAATTAAATACAAACATCGTTCACAATTTAACACAAATATGACATACTTGATAAGTTCCGTCTTCAAACTCACGATCGATGTGATCCAGTCTTTGCATCCGACGACCCTAAATAGTCGACCAACCTTAACTTAGCGGTTGATTTGCCGTAGCTCAGCGGTCGGACAACCTCAGCTCAACGGCCTACCAGCCTTGGCTCAACGGTCGACCAACCTCAGCTCATCGACAAGCCAACCTCAGCGGCCGGCCATACTCCAGAACTAGCTAGCGTCAGCGCCCGACCAGCCTCAGCATCCGACCAACCTCAGTGCCCGCCAACGAGCCACCCTTAGCACCGAGCGATCGACTAGCCTTAGCTCCTAGTGCTCGACCATCCTCAGTGGGTGGGCAACCTCAACTTAGTGGCCAACCAGCCTCAACGACCGACTAGCCTCAACACGACTAGCCTCAGTGCCCAGCATAATTCAACCTTCTCGCAACTCGCTTGAGCTAGTGCTCGAGATCATGGCTAGTGACTGCTGCGCCTTATAATCATGATTGGCAGCCGCTGCACCTCGCCACGGCCAGATCTAACCGGTGAGGACCATGGGAAATGAGAGGGGAGAGTAAAGGAAAAGGGAGGAAGGTTACCGTCATACCTCTCCAAGCTCTCGTTCATTGTCATCACCATCACTTCAGGAGGGATTTTAGGGAATCAGGGAAATCAGGAGATTCAGGGGGGATCGAGGGATTTGGGGGAGAGGGCAAAGAAGTTAAGTTAGGATTTTTGATGAAAAATTATAATTCATTGTTAAATTCATTGCCAAATTGATGATGAATGCAAAACTCATTGCTAAATTAGCGATAAATCCTGAATTCGTCAACAAATTGGTGACAAATTAAGACTTCACCACAAATTAACAATGATCTTTGCGATAAATTTATTTTTAGCAATGAAGTCTGTGACGAAATCTTGTTGTTGCTAATAGGATTTTTTTTTTTGTCATAAATCTCGTTGCTAATTAGCAATGATTACTTTGTTTGTCCCAAATTTTATTTGTTGTTAAATTAATTTCATCCCTAAATTAATATTTTTTTTTTGTTGGTGTACCGTCAATCTTATTATCTCATTTTATATTATAATGCTTTCCATATGTCTTGCTAGTTTATACTGACCCTGCATAACATGGTCTTGCATATGACAATTATTTGGCTGGTTAATATTTATTTCTATACTTCATGCTGTGTGCTTTATAAAAAATACAAAATTCTATAGTTTTATCAACTAAAATAAAACTTAATATGAAAATTTAAGTAATAATTTTACATCTCAAAAAAATAATATATATATATATATATATATATATATATATATATATAAATCTATTTTTAAAAAATATTTTTTATTTTTTTTTAAATCTTCCATTGTTAGTCCCAAATTCGAATGAACAATCATGAGTGAGCTTTAAAAACCTAGCTTGAGACGGCCCTGCCAAACTTGTTCATCAATAAATCATATTGATTGTTTGATCCGTCTAGACAAATTGATTGATCTAGATGTGTCGTCAAATGCAGTAATTGGGTCAACCAACTTAGATGGTCAATCGAGTTGTTTAGCTCAAATGTGTCAAATAGGCATCTATGTGTCCTAACATGTTCAAGCAATCGGTTTGGATGTATCCATCGACCTGATTGGTCCAAATGTGGTGATCTAATCAGACTGATTTACATGACTTTCAAAATATAATTTACTGGTACCTTTGCTGCAGAACAATCCATGATAACTTAGTTGAAGTGTTTGATTAATTCAAGGCACTTGATTCTTGTTTTAATTTTTTTTATTTTTTAGTTGAGGTGCTTGGAATTCGATTTTTTTTTTAAAATTATTTTTTTAAATGTTAAACCCTAAATCTCCTAAATACATATATTATATCCCGTGAACATATAAATTTTATTAGTTTTAAATTCTTTTAATCTTGAACACTATAACTCAACCACTAAATCTTAAAGATAAAATCTAATTGGCTTAACCTAGTGCTAAAAAAATAAACAAAACAATTGTCTATTTCATTTGATTAAATTTTTATTTAATTTTATTTTTTAAGTTTTTAATTATGTCAATAAGATTTTGTCTTTAGGATTTAGAGGTTGGGTTATAGTATTAAATATAAAAAACTAAATAGAAATTTTTTTCTGATGTGCATAGAGTATGCGACATAAGGTCTTTAGGATAACAAAACCTCTTTTTCTCTCTCTATATATATATATACAGAAATGATATGTTGCTCAACACTTCATGCGCGATTGTGAGCGACGAACATACGTGGCATTGCCAGCTCGATTTCTTTAAAAAAAAATATTTTTTTTTATTCTCTCTTCCCTTCCGCCTTCTATTCAAAACTTACTTTGACATCGTCTTCCCTTGTAGCTCGCTCCTGCCGGACAAGCAAAAGCAATGACACTACAAGCTAAGCACAAGTTACAATAGCATGCTTGTTCTCGAGCTGGCTGGAAGTTCTCCAAACTGCCACCGAACACATAGACGACGTTGGTTTGTGATCCTATCTGAGAACTCGACGAGATGAAGCGCTGGGAACGGTGGGTGATACTTTCGGCGAAGAAGAATAATAACAGATTTGAGAAACTCAAAGCAGATCTAGAAGAAACTCTGACAAATAGCCTCAGCGAGATGAGGCGCTAAGGAAGATGGGCAATAATTCCTGTGAAGAAGAATAATAATAGATCTAGAAGAAACTCTAGCGAATAGCCTCGGTGAGATGAGGCGCTAAGGAAGATGGGCGATAATTCCGATAAAGAAGAATAATAACATATTTGAGAAACTCAAAGCAGATCTAGAAGAAACTCCGACGAATAGTGTACCGTGACGAAGAAGGCCCTGGATCAATGTTCCGCTAGATGATATCACCTCCCGCGCACTATGAAATCAACCAACAAAGTATTATGACCTAAGACCGGGGTGGTAATCGCTGACTAGGCCCTCCGACGCTTAAGTCAGTTTTCTCCTTTTTCAAGCAGGAAGAAAAAGAGGAAGAAGAAGAATAAACTGAAGTGGAACTAGGGTTTGAGAGACGATGCCTCGCTTACCTTGCCAACGGAGAGGATTCCTCTTTTTATACCACCTCATATAACCTTCGTAGTCATGAGGTGGACCCCGGTTCGTTAGAGTAGGAGATGACATCATCTACAATAATAGTTTAAGGAATTTTTTTTTGTAGCCCAGATGTACCTTTTTTGTCGTTTAGTTCACCTGCAGAAGTCTCTAGAAGATTTTTCCCACCAAGTAAAATAGGTTGTCATGTAATCACATATCATTAATATAACAGATGTATTTGTGTATCGAGAAGAAAAGCTAATTTTGGTCAACTATATCTAAAGGATGTAACAAGGTTGTCTATGTCCAGCCAGCTTTTGCCAGGTCGATCTTATACTAGTGCATATTTATACGTCCGCCCAGAATTTTTTTACCGAGCGTATTATACCTATGTTTGACTGAATACTTCCAAGCCTAGCCCATTCTGACAACCTTAGTTTGTAAGTCTACTCTACGCCTAAGATTATATTACCGAGCGAGTCATGCCTATGTTTGACTTAATACTTCCAAGCCAAGCCCATTCTGACAACCTTAGTTTGTATGTCTGCTCTCTCGCTTGAGATTATATTACCGAGCGTGTTATGTTCATGCTCGACCGGGCTTCTACTATCGGGTGTGTTATATTTGTATTATGTTTATGCCCAATCGAGCTTCGTCTATTGAGTCATGTTGAGCCTTATGATATGCAATCGATCTTTGCTTAGCTGGTTATAGAGATTGCTTAGGAATGCACGCCTTTAAGTTCGATCGGGCATTGCTTGCTGAGCGCTCCTAGGTTCATTCGCATTCTATTGTTTAAGTTTAACCAACGCCTTATACTCGGCCGAACCTTGACTGTCGAACGTGTTTGCATGTACTAACTCTTCATCCGTTTATTAGTTCAGTCAAGCTTGCGTTCTCGATTGGCCCTGTATTCTCAGTCGGGATTTCATGCTCGACCAAGACTCTCCTGCCAGGCGTAGGTGTGTGTGCTAATATTTCACTCATTTTGGTTCGTTTAGCATTCCATGCACGGACGAGATTTTCCTGCCGAGCATATCTACCCATATCGTGTCCTTAGCCAGTTCTAGACCTGCCGGTCCCATATTCTCGACCGATCTTTGCTTACCGAGCGCATTTACCCCACCCGGGGTTCTCTACTTCTTCTCTCGTCCACTTATATCCCTTTTCACATTATTGTACGGGATCCTCTCCTGATGACCCATATCACTCGCCTCCCCCTCAAGTCTAGTCGAAGGAGGTGCATCCGACTGACTAGACCTAAGTTTACTTTTGTCTCTTTTCTAAATAATAATTTTTCCTGAACCTCTCACATCTATGATAGTGATCTCGTAACCTCTGCTACAATGATTCCATGACCCTTACTACAATGATCCCGTGACCCTTGATACAATGATCCCGTGATACCTCCAGTAATTTAAATAGGTGTGTGATCCTACCTTCTACAACATCGATCTTTGATCTTGTTTATTCTACTTTCTTTCTAAAGATTTTGTTGGAAGTCATGGCTTTAGATCTTCCTCCCTGGGATCAATTGCTTCATGAGAAGGAAAAATCTTTAGTTGAGGCCATGCGAGCTCTGGATCTACATCGTTCACACCAAAAAGAACTAGAGGTACGTCTATTAGCAGCTCAATCACGGGTCCAATCAGAAGTGACTTTGAGGAACAAAGTCTATTCAAAGTTGAAGCAAAAAATTGAGGAGTTGGATGATCTAAGAGCCCAGCATACCTCAGAGATAGTCGTTCTGGCTAGAAAAGTTCATGTAGATGGTTTACTAATATCTCAATAACAACAAGTCTTAGACCAGCAGTAAGCTAAGGTGGATCTTCTACAAGCCGAGTTGAATTAGATCAGGTCAAAAATGACCTTTCAGTCACATGTTTGTGAGGGGGAACCATATAAGCACCAGAGGACAGGACGAGCCTCCCCCTTTTGTCAGGGTTGTCCCTCTATTACCCGCCCCCATTTAGGGTGGGAAGAACAATCGGGTGATTCTAAATAAGAATTGAATTCCGTTGGATGACAGATTTTTCGATCGATAATAATACCGAGTAAAATTTATTTTCATTCCCCATATCAGGACTTCATTGCCTAACCACAGCTAGGACTTTCACTTTGCCTAATATCACTTAGGACTTTCCTACACACTCAGTTTAATTTTTTAGAACAATAATAACACTTAACTTAGAACCCTTTGCCATTATCAAAACTCATGTTCAGTTGTCTGGTGCTCCCTCATTAACACAACATTGTAGTAGCTATATTAATTAATAGTTTAACACTCGGCTGACGTCCAATAAAGACAATATATGTTTCCCCTATGTTAATTAAATAGATCATTTAGAATCATGTATAAACAATATATATAAGAAATAAAGGGAATTATAACTTAAAATCAAATGACTTACCAAGTAACTGCTTGGACATTTAGTTTCTACAAGGTGTAGCATCTATCCATCGAAGTAGTTACTACAACGTATAACAGCTAACTGTTCAAGTGGTTGCAGGCATTGTAGCAGGCGTCGACCTTGTATGTTGTAACATAAATCCTTCGAATATATATTAGGATGACGATCGAGAATTACAACTTAAAATGAAATGAATTACCATTTATTATGAAATATGAGAATGGATGATTGGGAAGTTCCCTATAAATTATATAAGCAAAAACTATAAGAAAGCAGCTAGGGGTTATTTGTTGTAGGATATATCAGAGCTAAAAAAATATTATATAGAGCTAGAAAATAGACAGTGGAGTGGAAAGACTTACGATCAAGAATAGAGATGGGTGTTAAGCAAACCAGTGTTGGTTATGTGTTCAGTGGGAGTTTGGAGAGCTTCCAGCTAGCTCAAGAATAAGCATGCAACTGTAAGTTGTGCTTAGCTCGCAGCGCCTTTGCTTTTGCTTACCCTCTATGAGCGAGCTACGACGAAGGAAGGAGCGAGAGCGAGAGAGAGAGGGTGAGGAAAATTTAGATTTGGAAAGATTCTTTCACCTTCCATTTTAAATAAAACGCAGAAGGGGAGAGAGAATAAAAGGAATATTTATTTATTAAAAAATCAAGCTAGCAATGCCACGTATGCGCATTGCTCACGGTCGCACACAAAGCGTCGGACAGTGTGTATATATATTAAGTGGAGTAATTAACTTGACCAACTTACTGTTGGAACCTCAAAGTTATTTTGATGTGATCAAACAAATTAAGTTAGGTTCTATTTGGTTTAACCCCCTGTGTCTAAGTGTGAAGGAGTTTAGGAGCATAGGAAGTCGAGCGAAAGACGCGGCTAGCGAGAAGGGCGGCATGGGAGAGAGCCGACGAGCTCGGTGCGTCCGAGGGACAAGGTGCCATAGAAGAGTATACCGGTGGACGAAAAGAACATACGCGACATTCGAGGGATGAGAAGCCGGGGAGGAAGGCTGCTCGAGGAGAAAGCCGGAAATTAGGTTCGGGTGAGCCCTATTCTGGATGGCCGAGATCATCCAAACGAGCGGAACCAGAGTGGAAGACCCGGACTGAGGCGAGCAAAACCGAAGAAGAAGGCTTGGACTGAAAAAGTCAACCATGTTGACTTTTGTGAGTCCGGGTGTCTGGAACTCAGCTTTTATCATAATCGACGTGTACGTTAACCGACATGTTGGGGATAGAATTCTATCCCACTCCAGGAGCCCAGAACCCTTCTAGGCGCTCGGAATAGTGCTATAAATATAACTATGATTTCAGTAGTTCAGACAATAACTTGTAATTCATTTCTTTCTGTTCTACTTTCATTTGTGAGTTGTTAACGTTGTAAGAGGCTACTCCGCCAGAAGGAGATCGTCATAAAGTGCGCTTCATTTTTCTTGGATTAGCAATCTTCTTATTGCAAACCAAGTAATTCTCCTTATGTCTCTGTCATTTTAATTAGTCTCTTAATTGTTAATTACAAGTGTTCTTAATTAAGCTATAAGTCGAGAAAGGGTTGAGTTTATTTTTGTAGGGCAATTCACCCCTCCCCTCTTGTCGGCCACCAAGGGACCAACAAATGGTATCATAGAAAGGATGCTTCAGAAGGACTAACTGTCGACCAAAGCAAAGAAACCAATTGCCGGACCAAGCATCGTTCCACCAAAATTCGAGGGAGACTTCGCACACTGGAAATGCCGAATGGGGGTATTTCTAAAAACTGACTTTGAGATTCATTTAATAATCAAGTATGGCTTTGTAGCTCCTACGAATTAAAATGGAGAGGAGAAGGAAGAGAGTCTTTGGACGAAGAAAGAACAAAATGATTTCGTAGCAAATAACCGAGCAGAATATCACTCGCTGAGCGTTCTGCTACCTCAAGAAGTCAACCGCATCGGGAGTTACTCGTCAGCCAAAGAACTCGGGAAAAATTCTTGGAACTCTACAAAGGCACATCTGAAGCCAAACTCATAAGATGAGACATACTTCGGAACAAACTGACGAATATTCGTCTTAAAAAAGGTGAGAAGGTAGCCGATCTACACGCGAAGGTCAAAGAACTAATCACCAGACTCGAAAATCTCGGTGAAACGGTAACCAACCGGGACTCGATACGCTATGCACTCAATGTCTTCCCAGGACTCCAGAATGGATCTCGATAATTGACGCCTGCTACATCTCAAAGGACCTGGAGGTAAGTACCCTAGAGGAACTCTTTTCTACTCTAGAATTACATGAAACCAGATGTGCAGGTAGAACAAAAGAATTAAGCCAAATTATGACACTAAATGCAACCAAGAAGGATGAACCCGAGTCAGACTCGGAAGAAGATCAAGAAGCTTACATGGTAAGGAATTTCAGAAAATTCTTTAGATCTAACAAATTTAAAGAAATGCAGAACAGGAAAAATCCAAGAAATAGAAGAAGGGTTCGATGCTACCAGTGTCAAAAGGAAAGACACTTAAAAGAGAACTCCCCAGAACTCAAAAAGGAAAAAAGGCAAGATGCCCAAGCAAAACAAACACAAGACTCTAACTGCTACTTGGGACGACAACTTGTCATCAGAATTAGAAATAAAAGAATATGCCGGACTAGCACTGATGGCAATCCATAAAGAGCAAAGCACCTCAGAAGCCAGCATCGATGAAGGGGGAGCGACTTCAGATAAATGCAGCGAAACAGGGGGAGAGTCAGGTTTCAAGTCTGATATGATAAGTGAAGTATGTCTTTTACCTCCTGATCAATTCTGTTTTGGTATTAAGTCTATGACAAAATCTATGTACAAGTTAAAAAATAAAAATGATAAATTAAAAAAATGAAAACTTAGAAATAAAAAGAATTTTAGTATAATCATGTCTAATAGAAGATTTTGAAAATGTAAAACTTAAAAATGTCAAATTAAAAGAAGAAATAGAAAACTTAAAAAATTCTGCATATTCAAATGTTTCTGTTTTTAGAAACTATAGAGGATTAAACTGATACTATAGATTTCATAAAGGCCAGATCAGAAAAGTAACAAAAACTTATATCCCTAGAAAATACCTGATTAACCCTGTATGAAGGAACCTATATTGGGTTCCAAAAACTTATTTAAATTAAAAAGTGAAATTAGACTTAGGGCTTTCAGGTAGAAAATTAAATATTTGAATTCATTAAAAGACTTTTTCTAGAAGTAGTTGATGATCCAATAACCAAGAATGCCTAGTGTCTCGCCATAACCTGGAAGTCAATTTCTGAATTAAATATTTAATTGATAAACTGATAAACATGAAATGCTTTCAATGAAATGCTTTCAATATTTGTCAAAGATTTAACATTTGTTAAAATTTTTAAAAAATTACAAACTTCACTCAATAACTTTTTCAAATTTCACTTAAAAATTTGTCTTTAATTGCAAACTTCATTTAAATTGTTTTTGTTAAAACTTATTTTTTTTAATCTGTTTAACTTAAATTTTTTTAAGTTATTTTATAGGTTACACAAAAATTCTATCTTTAAACTTAGAAATTTTTTTTTGCTTGAAATTTTTCTGCACAAAAATTAGAATTACCCTTAGACCTGTTGTGATACCCTAATTTTTTAATGTGATCAAAGGGGGAGAAGGGACTATTATGTCTAGGGGGAGGTATTATCCATATTTCAAATTGTAAAATCCTTTTTGCACTTATTTGTAAACTTATTTATTTTTACATTATATTTGTTTACCCTAGCTTAACTTGGATTACTTACATTAAAAAGGAGAATATTGTTAGAACCCCAAGGTTATTTTAATGTGATCAAACAAGTTAAGTTAGATCATGTTTGGTTTAACCCCTGTGTCTAAGTGTGCAAGAGCTTAGGAGCACAGAAAGTCGAGCGGAAGACGCGGTTAGCGAGAAAGACAACACGGGAGAGAGTTGGCGCGCTCAGTGCGTCCGAGGGATGAGGTGCCGCGGAAGAGTACACCGGTGAACGAGAAGAACGTACGCGATGTTCGAGGGACGAGAAGTCGAGGAGGAAGGCTGCTCGAAGAGAAGACAGGAAATTGAGTTCGGGTGAACCCTATTCCGGATAGTCGAGATCACCCAAGCGAGCGGAATCGGAGTGGAAGACTCGGACCGAGGCGAACAAAACCTGAGCAGAGGGTCCGAATCGAAAAAGTCAACCATGTTGACTTTTGTGGATCTGGGAGGCTGGAGCCATTCCGAGCTTCCAGAACTCAGCTTTTATCAGAATCGGCGTGTACGTTGATCGACGCATCGAGGATAGAATTATATCCCACTCCAGGCGCTCGGGATCCTTTCAGGCACCCGAAACAGTACTATAAATATAGCTCTGATTTCAGTAGTTCAGACAACAACTTGTAATTCATTTCTTTCTGTTCTACTTTCATTTGTGAGTTGTTAAAGTTGTAAGAGGTTATTCTGTCTGAAAGAGATCGTCATAAAGTGCGTTTCATTTTCTTTGGATTAACAATCTTCTGATTGCAAACCAAGTAATTCTTCTTGTGTCTCAATCTTTTTAATTAGTCTCTTAATTGTTAATTATAAGTGTTCTTAATTAAGGTATAAGTCGAGAAAGTGTTGAATTTATTTTTATAGAATAATTCATCCCTCCCCTCTTGTTGGTCATCAAAGGACCAACACTTACCACCAACCAAATCTTGATGAGCCAAACCGATCCAAAGTAGCCAGCCTTGGTACAAGCACATGAAATTCTAGTGCATTAACTAGTCCCACCAAACTCTAAATCTTCATTAACTATATAATCATAATAGACGATCGAGATGATCAGATCAATTTGGGGAAGGAACAAGAAAAAAAGAAGCTGGGAAAGCAGGTGATAATTAAAGACCTCATTACACAATGGCCATGGATCTTCCCCAAGTCCCTCTCCAATTTCCTTCTGCCGTTTCCACAACGCAATCAATCCAAACTGATCAATCTATTGGAAAAAGAAGAGGATTGACTATTAATTACCCACTCACAGATCCATCTGCATGCGTAATGGTGGCTCACTGTAAAAGTTGTGCACGTCAAAGATACACGTCGACGTCTAGCTGCATGGATCATGCACTGTGGGTGAATCCTGGCCACTCGTTGCAGGTGCCGTCTCCGTCTTATTTTAGGGTTACGTAAATACAAATAAATCCTCTAAAAATCCACTTCGCGTCAAATCCAATTAAATACGCCTAGCCGCCACACGCTCCCGCTCACGTGCCAGCAATCCGGCGCGCTAGCTATTTATTACGCGATGTTACCACTCGGGCGAAAACGTCAAATTGACGGTCGGATCGCTATCAATGAACCCGATACGATGCGCCAGAGCAATCATGACGCTTCACGCGTCACGAGATGGGGACGGAGTCGAGATCGTAACAGGGAACGCGGTATACTGTCCGTAGCAGCGTTACGCGTACGGATGTAACGGTTGAAAATTACGGCACGCACGACGGCGGCGGCGGTAGCCGGTTTAATAGAATTTGTCGAAAATAGTTAACATATTTTATCTCTTTTTAAATTTATTTTAATTATTTAAAAATTAAAAAAAAATCAAAATAACATCTTTATTTTTTTGAAATCATGGGCATCTCTGTTTTTATGACATCTCTTACATGTTATTATTTCCTATCATAAATTTTAAATTTAAAAATAATCGTGATAATAACCATGAAGTCGTAATAGTTTTAAATATTATAAAATTACTATATCAATAATATTGAAGAAAATAAATTTAAATTTTAATAATTATGATTTCATAATTATTGGAATGTGATGCTAAATGAACTGATCGAATGGTAATAGTTATAAAATTGTAATTATTATAATATAAACATGTTAAATTTATGCTATAGTAATTATAAATTTGTAATTGTGATAATATTATTTTAACATGTTAAATATGTATCTTAATAATTAAGAATCTATACCTGTTACAATATCTTCCATCAATTCAGAATTTAATATATAAAAGGAGATAATAATATTAAATAATATACTTAGGATAACTGCTGTGTTAAAAGGCGTCCTGTTGATTATTGTAAAATAATTTTTTTATAAAAAATAAGACTATATATATTTAGAATGAGCAAAAGTTTAATTAAATAGAATAAATTAACTGAATTTAAATTTTTAATTTATTTTTCTAAACTTAGTTGGATTTTGATTTTAAAATTTTTTATTCAATAAAATTGAATAAATTGAATTTTAAATCAAATAGATTTTTAAATCCTAATTTTTAGATTGAAAATGAATTTTTATTAAAACGAACTAAATTTTTAGACAATTTAACTTTTGACTAAATTAATTAATATTTTATTAGTTCGATTTATTTAATTTTTATTATAAATTTAATTTATTCGATTACTTAAAAAAACTTATTTGATTTAATTTAATTAATTCAATTAAATTATTAAATTTAATTCAATTATAATCGACTATTTATCTCCGAGTACTTAGGCGGCCCGATCGGATCCGGTCCGGCCAAGCTTTGGTTGCAACGTACGATGGCGCAGGGGAGGTGACAAAGGCCGAAATGGAAAGGCCGAAGGCGCATGCAGGCGTGCGCCACGCGTCGTACCGACGCCTTCCGTAATGATGAGCTCGTCCCATCGACTGCCAGTATCCTGACGTCACTCCCTCCGGAATGCGTATGCAATCAACCGTACCGACCCTTCCGTGCTACTAGCTTCTCATAACCCGAAGCTTAATCTCTATTAATCACAATTAAGTCTCATCTTTGAGACATTAATTCGAACAGATGGAGGATCTTCCAGAGGAGCCTGGAAACCGAGGGAGAATCCCACCATGATTCGGTCTTCCGCAAGAAGTAAGGAAGATCCGCAATGACCAGACGGCACTCGCCTCCGCCATTAAAATTGCTCTCGACCAGGATTCGATTTCATGCAGGCAGCGGCACAGTCACAGAGGCACCCATTCCACGCCTCCATCCAATCTCTCTGCGACAATGAGGCAAATGAATGATTCCTCATTGCCCTCTTCATCTTCCTCTCCCCTCTAATTCCAGTAATCATCCAGTCTTCCCTCCCCCTCTCTCTATCTCTCTCTCTTTGCTTCCTCTGCTCTGTATCAAGGCCTCTCTGCCGCGTAGTACGAGAGTTAATGGCAGCAGAGGAAAGAGAGGCATAAACAGGACAAATTCGTAGGCGTGTAGAGGTCGAACAGTGTGTTGTGCGAGTTTCCAAGGGATGCTGATGGTCTACACGTGTGGGCGACCTAGAAGATCATGATCGCCTTGTGCGCTCCTCTGTTTTCTTTTTGGCTTTTCGAAGGGGCGGAAAGTACGCGAGAGGGTGACATTGCATTTACGTAGCAAGAAGCAACACCTCTTCTTCTTCCGTAGAGATAAAATCAGATTAAATGAGCATCCTCGATCGAGTCGTGTGCTATATATACGCAGCTTGTTCGCCCTCTCATCCAAGGCACTGCGAGAAGTAGCAGCGGCGGCGGCAGAATAAGAACAAGATGGAAGAGGTAACGGTGGCCGAATCGAGGTTCAAGAGAGTGTGTGTCTTCTGCGGCAGCAGCCCTGGGAAGCGGAGCTCGTACCAGCACGCCGCCGTCGAGCTCGGCAAGGAACTGGTGATTCGATATCTCTTCAATCAGTTTTCCATGCAATTAGTTCCTTCTTTGATGCGTTTTCCTCTGATCAGGTAGCGAGGAAGGTGGATCTGGTGTACGGCGGAGGCAGTGTGGGCCTCATGGGGTTGGTCGCCGAAGCTGTTCACTCCGGCGGCGGCCATGTCATCGGGTCAGCAAGCACCCAGCAGTGTTCTTCAATTCCCTTCGGTTTGAATCCTTAATCGCTTCCCTAAAATTCGCTCCTTTCTCGTCCAGGATCATTCCGCGGACCCTGATGCGCAAAGAGGTAGTCTCAAAATCGAATCTTGCTTCCATTCCTGCATGGTTTCAATGTCTGTTTTTGTGGATAGTTGACCGGAGAGCAGAGGTTCGGGGAGGTGATGTCGGTGGCGAGCATGCACCAGCGCAAGGCCGAAATGGCCCGTCACTCTGACGCCTTCATCGCACTCCCTGGTCGGCCATTTCCTTCCCCTGCCAATAATTGACTTCTGACCTCATCATCACCTTCTTCCTCATTTCCAATCTCTAGGCGGCTACGGAACGCTCGAGGAGCTGCTCGAGACCATCTCCTTCGCTCAGCTCGGCATCCACCGGAAGCCCGTATTCTCTCTCTCCATTTCCCCCTCGAATTACTTCTCTGCAGCTCAATTACATGCTCAATGTTAAATCTTGATCGAAGGTTGGCTTGCTCAACGTGGACGGCTACTACGACTCTCTGCTCGCCTTTATCGACAAGGCCGTGGAGGACGGCTTCATCCAGCCTTTCCAGCGCCACCTCTTCGTTTCCGCCCCCAATGCCAAAGATCTCGTCCGAGAGCTCGAGGAATTCGCCCCCGTCGACGACGCCGTGGTTTCCGAGCTCAGCTGGCAGCAGGAGCAAGTGGGACTCAACTCCACTCTCCAAGCTGAGATCGCCCGGTAGCAACCGTAGAATGTGTTCCGATACTCCGATCATGTTTTGTCGAGGGGGAAACAGAATCAAGCGTTCCCTCCCGCCATGAATCCCTTCTTGTTCCCAGCTTTTGCCATGGCAAATACAGTCAATTTGCATGTTCTTGCTAGTACTTTATTGCCTGTCACCATATGTTTGATAAAATGCCGCTGTGGGATTGTAGGCGACGGCGAACCTGGGACGAAGCCATGGCTTCTGATTCATGTCCTGTCGCTGTTTCCCACAATCCATCTACGTTTAAAACTGAATCCCTAGCTAATTAATTTACAGACAGTCAGTTGGCGATTAAATGCACTGTAATTAAAGAAGCTTGATCCCTGCGTGTGCGTTGTTGCCCTCCCTTGCCGGATCTATAGATTGTCATCTAGGCTCGTTAATGGCGGAGCGTTAGTTCCCAGAAGTGGTGAGGCATGGTCGGAGACTCGAGGGTGGGGATCTCTGCCGGGGCAGGGAGGGACGGGCTTGGAGTTGTGGACGCCATCTGTTTCGTCTAGTGTTCATTGGTTGAGTAATGTATTTATTAATGAATTATAGATATAAATAATTTTATAAATTTAAATAGGAAATTTTTTGTTATGCTATAATGTTATAGTAAAAATGATACAAAATTATACTAAAAATATATAATTAAAAATTATGAATAAAAAAATTAAAAGAAGGTTTATTATTATTATTATTATTTTATTATTTTATTAAAAATCTTCTCCCTTTATTAATTAATTTTGGTGAAGCTTAAAATATATTTACGTTAATATCTTTTTTTCTATTTACACTAAAAATAATTTCAAGGTTTATTAGTAATTCTAAAAGTGAAACAATCAATAATTTAGAGTTCGAGACTCCGTTACAGTGTATTATTATGAATTTTTTTCATCATTAATTTTCTCTGGTTGTTTTATATAAAAAAAATATAATTATTTTTAGTCTCATATCTTAGAATTGATAACACTATGATCAAAAAAACTTCTATAAATATTTTAAGCCAACGATGTTAAAAAATATATTTTTCTTAATTTTTTTTACTAAGATAAGTATAATATTAAATTAAAATAATTTTTTGCATAGGGAAGTCCGTTACAGTAGTTTATTGCTGGGATTTTCTAGCGTCACTATTGCATGGGTCTGACAAATCTTATCCAAATAATTAATTCTTGGTTTATAAGGGTGACATTAGAAAATCCAAGACCCAAATAATTTATATATTATTATATTATAGACGCAACGCGTATGGACGATCACACTAGTTATTATTAAAAAATAAGATACCATTTTTTTTATAAATAACATAATTATCTTTAAATATATTATTATTTTCTATAAATTTTGAATTCATCGATGAGTAAATTATTACACCCATATTAAATAATCTAAAAACTACTCATTGTTACAACAATATTAAATAATCGAATCACTACTCAGTGTTATAACAATATTAAATAATCCAGTAAGGATCCTCTAGTCCACAATTTATGGATCAAAAGATGATTCACTGTATGAAAATCATTGATTTAGATGGAGCACACTTTTAAATTGATAGGGTCCATCCAAATCAAAAGTCTACAATAGTAGATCATCTCCTGATTCATAAATTACGGATCAAAAAATCTGTCCTCTAAATAATCGAATAACTAATCATTGTTACAACAATATTAAATAATCGAATCAATAGTTATGATTTTATAACTGTTATTATTAAATTATATTATTATTAGATTTTTTCTATTTATTAACTATTAATTTATGTTATTATTAGATGTTTCTATTTATTAACTATTAACGATAAATTAGTTTTTTCATTTATTTAAGCTAACTATATAAACATCTTATTGTATAACATTTTATTAAGTTTGATGTTCATAATAAAGCCAACTCTAATTTTCTCTCTTTTGATTTCTACATAGTATTAGAATTTTCATTTTCATATTTTGATAATTTGATTTAAAAAAAAAAAATTGTGTGACCACCACAGTAGTAGAAATGACCATCGCAGTAACAATATTAATTGCAATAACTACCATTGCTACATCATGAAAATAACTACCATTGCTACATCATGAAAATCTTGATCCATATATGTTTGAACATTTTCAATAATTTTTTGTTTCACAACCTTCTTATCTAGGTTTATCATCGTCTGTTATTTTAGGTATATCTTTATTCCTATGGTTTTAGACTTTGGTGTCTTCAATCATATCTCATTTATTTTATCATATTTTGTTTCTTTTTTTCTTCTGTTCATCTATATATATTGTGACTGTTGATAGTACTCCTATGTCATTAATAGGTGTTGGTTCAATTGTTACGTCTTATTTATCTTTTACTGATGTTTATTATATTTCGAGTCTTACATCTAGCCTCGTTTTTCATCCAATTGTTAGGTTTAGAACCCACAATTTCAAAGGCAGATTGGCATAGGCTATAAGCAAGAAGGATTATATGTTTTGGATCAACTCAAAGTACTAGATGTTGTACTTTCGAGTGTGGATTTATCATTTTTTCGTTTGAGTTGTTCATCTTTTGATTTTTATTTATGGTTTCTCAATTTGATCATATTTCAGTATTTCATTTGTAGTTTTTAGTTTTTACAGGAGTATTATAACCTTTAAAAAGTTATGATATTTCTGATTATAATGGTTGTAAACTGGCCAACTTTTCTGTCTTATCGTTAAAAGTTTTTCTTTTTCTTCTAATTCATTTGATATTATACATTCTGATGTGTGATGACCCTCTCCTTTGATCCGTTTCCTTAGCGGCCCCTGATCCGGTGGTAAGGTGGGGCTCGTTTGGCAGGGGGTCAAAGTGGTCAACGTCCCAGGCATGAGTCCGACCGGGCGAACTACATTCCCGATTAGCATGAAGAATAGCCGGTCCGACACTCCGACAGCTCGGTCAAATACCGAGCTTCCGATGCTCATAAAGCTCAAGCAGGGAGGCACGAAGGCCGAGCGGCCGTCCCGCTAGGCTAAACAGTGGATGCAGCCTCAACCCGGTAGATAGGGCTCCCTCACCCGATAGGAGGGAGCCGGATAGCAGAGCATCGGCCGTGCGGACGCTCGACCGGACCATTGTATCACCTGGACGGGGACGGCAAACTGGCCGAGCGGCTCTCCCGCTCGGCCCAATAAAAGACAAAAGGAGCAGTTGGCGATATCTCCCTAGGGACCAGTGTCATTGACAGACGGCTTGGTCGGCGGCATGGTCAGATAGAGAATCGTACGGTGGAAGCTTTCACTGTCACGTCAGGGATATGCTTGGGTTGTTAAGGTATGGCATCAGGCACGCTTTTCTGATATGTCCTTTCCAGGTATGCTTCAAGAAGCGTGTGCATCTTGGGAAGCGCGCACGCGCTTCTCGGGAGCGCTATATAAGGACCCCCAGGTTTCGACGGAGGTATGTTCACTATGGTAGCTATAGTTACGCTGCTGCTCCTTTCTTCTTTACTTCATTCTTCATTCGTTTGCCGCCGGTGACTGAATTGAGCGTCGACGGGCCATCGCCGAGGAAACCCTCCCTGGTTCGGCACTAACGACTTGTGGTTGCAGGCTTACCTCGTTTGAGGTCCATGTCATCCTCAGTCGACATCCAGTCAACGTGAGCACCACCTTCCCAGCGCCCGTCGGCTCACTCTTGTACATGATCAAATTAGGCGCCGTCTATGCGAACGCACTTGAATCTGAGCTGAGAAGATAGAAGAAGCTGGACGTCTCCACACCGTGACGCTCACGCAAGAGGAGCTCGACGCGCTCATACAAGTACAGGCAGCAAAAATAATCGAGCAGCAGCAACAAAAGGCGCTAGCCGATCGGCTGGCGCAGCAAGCAACATCAGCCTCGGGAGGTCGAGCGGCGTAAGAGGACCAGCCGGAACAACTCTCCATATGGGGGCAGAATAAGCTGCCAACCGACACTCCTGGAGAAGCTCCTCTTGCACCCATTCCATTTCATCGGGCATTGTTTCAAACACCCTCCGAAATAGCGCAAGCAAATCAAGAGCAAGGATCCTCATCAGATGAAGCTCCCGTAAAGGGCAAAGCAGTCTTTCTCCTGAGCGGATCAATCGGCAATTTTCTGAGGCAATCCTTCAAGATCCATTGACAAGGCATTGCACTCCCTTGGCGATCGGAGAATATAACGGGTCGACCGACCCTGACGATCATCTCGGTAAGTTTGATAACGCCGCTACTCTTCATCAGTACACAGATGGAGTCAAGTGCAGAGTTTACCTCACTACGCTCTGTGGCTCGCTCAACGGTGGTTCAGAAGGTTGTCAGACGGGTCTATCCGAAGCTTCAAAGACTTCCGAACGGCTTTCCTTCACCACTTCACGAGCAACAGACGTTATCAGAAGACGAGCGTCAGCCTGTTCTCCATGAAACAAGGCCCCAGGGAGTCCCTCCGAGCTTACATCCAGCGCTTCAATCAGGTGGCGATGGATATTCCTTCAGTCTCGTCTGAAACCATGATGAACGCGTTCACACAAGAGCTCGTGGATGGGGACTTCTTCCGATCGCTCGTCAGGAAGCCGCCCCGCAACTACGACCACATGCTGAAGAAGGACAACGAGTACATCAATGTAGAGGAAGCTCAGGCAGCAAGAAGGAAAGAGGCACCGTTCGAGCCATCCTCGGCCACCGAACGAAGGCCACCGATCAGCCAACAACCTCTGAGAGGGCCCTGAACCGAAGGAGTACGCCCACACCAGGAGGTAAGACCACACGCCATCCAGCATGTTGCCGCCGAGCGGCCGAGACCAAGGGGAAGATATGTACCCTTTTGTTCTGCTCATTCCATCAATTCGCAACTCACAACACCCGCGACTATCGCGGATTCAACCCGATCACCCAACCGGCACCTACGAGTTATCGTCACCGGCCCCCCTCTTCTGACCGGCGACACGAGCATCATCGTTCCAATCAGCGAGAGGACACGAGAAGATCCCCGCTGCAACCTCGTTGGAGATGCGCCGATCCGGCCAGAACCGCACATGACCGAAGCAAGTCGTCTGCTTGGGAGGAAGAAAATAGAAGTAACACCACACGGGGAGAAATCAACATCATCGTTGGTGGGTCGACCAGCGGAGACTCCAACCGGGCCCGAAAGTCCTATGCTCGACGGCTGGAGATCAATGTTGTAGGTTGCAGCAAGGAAAAAGCGAGCGGACCGAAGATCAGCTTCGACCCCAGGGATCTTGAAGGAGTTGAAGTGCCGCACGACGACACCCTCATTATCCGAGCGATAGTTGCCAACTATACCGTTCACTTGTATTTGTTGACACTGGCAGCTCGGTCAACATCATCTTCAAGAAGGCATTCGAATAACTCCAAATTGATCGTGGAGAGCTGTTGCCGATGACAACTCCAGTGTACGGGTTCACCGGCAATGAGGTCCAACCGATCGGCCAAATCAAGTTGGCCATATCACTTGAAGAGGAGCCCCTCAAAAGGACGAGGATCATGAACTTCATTGTGGTAAACGCCCCCTCCGCCTACAATGTCATTCTGGGTCGACCGACCCTCAATGAATTTCGAGCGGTCGTCTCGACATTCTGCCAGAAAAATCAAATTCCCAGTGGAGGATCGGGTCAGAGAAGTAAGAGGAGATCAGTTGGCCGCTCGGCGCTGCTACGTCAAAATGGTCAAAACGGAAGCAAAGTCCACTCGGAAGACGCCCCGGCTGGAGGTAAGTGCCATAACCAAGAAGCCTCCTACTTTAATTTATGAAGAAAAGGAAGAAGTATAGATACATCAAGGCCTAGCAGAGGCGACGACCTTCATAGCGTTTGACCTGGAGGCCGAGCAGAAGGTCGGGCTGATCAGATGCCTTCAGTAGAATCATGATGCCTTTGCATGGTCAACTTATGAGCTACCCGGCATTTCCCTAAGCGTCGTGCAGCATGAGCTCCACGTCCGACCAGATGCTCGGCAGGTGAAGCAGAGGAAGAGAGACTTTAGCGCTGAACAGAATCTGATTATCCGGGTGGAGATTGAGAAGCTACTAAAGGCTGGCCACATGCGCGAGGTTCAGTTTCCGAGCTGGCTCTCCAATGTGGTGCTGGTCACCAAGCCGGGCAATAAATGGAGAGTCTGCATAGACTTTTGGGATCTTAACAAGGTGTGCCCAAAGGACTTCTATCCCTTGCCTAGGATAAATCAAATGGTAGACTCCACGGACGGGTGCGAGTTGATATGCATGTTGGATGCATATCAGGGGTATCATCAAGTGTCACTCGCCCGTGAAGACCAAGAGAAAGTTAGCTTCATCGCTACTGTTGATATGTACTACTACAACGTAATGCTGTTCGGCCTAAAGAATGTAGGAGTCACCTACCAGAGGCTGATGAACAAAGTGTTCAGGCGGCAGATCGGCCGCAACATGGAGGTATATGTCAACGACATATTAATTAAATCCCTCTGAGCCGCCGATCTCTGTGCAGATATCCAGGAGACCTGCCAGCCCCTCCGAGCGTACGAAATCAAATTAAATCCTCAAAAGTGTCTGTTCGGTGGAGAAGTGGGCGCTTCTTGGGATATATCATCACCGAGCGGGGCATTAAGGCAAACCCCAGCAAGGTGAAGGCACTCCAAGATATGTCACCATCGAGAAACTTAAGGGAAGCTCAGCGCCTCACCGGCCGGATAACAGCATTATCACGGTTCATCTCCAAGTCATCCTACCGGAGCCTTCATTTCTTCAAGATTCTACGTCGAGCCACCAAGTTTCAGTGGGACGAGGAGTGTGACCAGGCCTTCGAGAAACTTAAAGCATATCTGAACTCACTACCTGTACTAGCTAAGCCTACTGCCGGTGAAACACTCCAGATCTATTTGTCTTCGACCGAGCACACTGTCGGCTCGGCGCTTGTTCAGCAGAACGACGAAGAACAACCAGTGTACTTCTTGAGTCATATATTAAAGGATGTTGAATCTCGCTACACTGGTCTTGAGAAGCTCGCATTTGCATTGGTACTTGCCGCTCGGAGGCTCCGTCCTTATTTCCTCGCTCACACTCTCATTGTGATGACCAACAGGCCTCGAGGAAGAGTCCTGCTTAACCCAGAGGCATCCGGCTGGTTAATCAAATGGACAACGAGCTCAGCGAGTTTGATATCCAATATCAGCCCCGAACGGCCATCAAGGCGCAGTCCTTGGCCGATTTTGTCACGGAGGTACAAAACCCTAAACCTGACTCGATCTGGAAAGTATATGTAGATGGGTCGTCCACCCAGTAGGGTAGTGGGATTGGCATATTGCTTATCTCCCCACAAGAAGAGCGAGTGTAGTTGTTCTTTCAACTAGAGTATCGAGCAACTAATAACGAAGCTAAATACAAGATGCTTATAGCCGACCTACAAGCCACTCGGCATGTCGGCGCCAGCAAGGTTCTTATCCACTCTGATTCTCAATTAGCCGCTCAACAACTGATTGAAGAATTCGAGATCAATAATACACGGCTCAGGTTGTACGCCGAAGCCTTCGAAAAGTTGAAGGCAAACTTTCAGGAGGTAATCATCCAGAAGATCCCCCGAGCAGAGAACCAAACGGCGAACGAGCTAGTCAAATTGGCGAGCTCACTCTCGCCGATCGTCATTACTCAGCTGATTGAGCAAGTATCCTTGGTGGTGCACATCGATCGGATGGAGGGGCTCACTTTCCCTAGCGATTGGAGAACGACCATAGTAGAGTTTCTACGATCAGGAGCTACACCATCCGATCGGGAGGAAGCTTGCTTATTGAGAAGAAGAGTCGGTCGTTTTACCTTAGTCGAGGACCAGCTCTACAAGAAAACTTTCTCCAAGCCATTGCTTAAATGCATCGGATCGAAGGATGTCGACTATATACTACGAGAAGTACACCAAGGCTCCTGTGGAGGACATCTGGGCGGTCGGTCGCTAGCAAGGAAGATTCTGTTGGTCGGGTACTTCTGGCCGACTCTACAGGAGGATGATACTCGGACAGTAGCTAACTACCTGTCCTGCTAAAAGTACCACCACCTCTCCCACCAGCCAACCAAATAGATGAAGGCTTCCACTGTGTCGTGTCCGTTAGACTAATGGGGCATGGATATTGTGGGACTTTTCCCCATGGCGACCAGACAACGAAAGTTTTTACTCGTCGTAGTAGACTACTTCTCCAAGTGGGTCGAAGCCGAGCTGCTGGCGAGAATAACCGAGCAAATAGTCCAAAAATTCATCTGGCAGCATATCATCTGTCGGTTCGGCATTCCGCGTTGACTAGTCTCAGACAATGGTAGATAGTTCGTCGGACAAAAACTCAAAGAGTGGTGCGAGGAGTATGGCATCCAGCAGGCCTTCACCTCCGTAGCATACCCTCAGAGCAACGGACAGGTTGAAGTCACCAATCGGGAGATCTTGCGGATTTTGCGAGTTCGGCTCGACCACATCGGAGGGAGCTGGGTGGACGAGCTCCCCGGCGTGTTATGGGCAATCCGTACGACCCCTAAGGAAGGCACGGGGGTAACTCTGTTCCACCTGGTGTACAGCGGTGAAGTGGTCATCCCGATCGAGGTCGGAGTCGAATCCAATCGAATACAGCACTACAGCGAAGACAACGCCGAGCGGAGGCTTCTGGAGCTGGACTTTGTGGATGAGACGTGCAACAAAGCAGCCGTTCGGCTGATGGCTTATAGGCAGAGGATGAGACAGAACTACAATCGACGAGTGATCTCGAGGTCGTTCCAGGTCGGCAACCTTGTGTGGAAGAAGTGAAGCCAGTTGGCGATGTCACTAAATTAGAAGCTCCGTGGGCTGGACCATTCAAAGTCGTGGAGAAGCTCCACTTTGGCGCCTACTACCTAGAGGATGAAGATGGGTGGCAACTAGAACGTCCTTGGAGTATGTGTAGGACCGATGCGGCCGGCTAGAAGGGGGGGTTGAATACCCCTGAGCAAAACACAACTCTTTCTCGGACAATTAAGCTAACACTTGAAAAAAAATGGATTAATCAGAAAGTAAAGCATAAAAACGAGGCACCGGTTTTGACTTGGTTACAACCGGGGAGGTTGTTAATCCAAGGAAGATTGTTGCACTAAAAACTCCTTCAGGCGGAGAAGCCTCGTTTACAGCAGTGTAGGCACAAAAAGAAAGAAGCTAATCAAAGCAATGGAAGCACACAAGTGTTGTTTATAATTTCTGAACTGATGAAGAGCTTCTGGACCAAGGCTATATTTATAGCCTTGGTCGGGGCGCCTGGAAAGGTTCCGGGCGCCCTGGGGGGATAAAATTTATCCCCCAACGTTCAGATCGAGATAATTCTCGATCTGGTCAAAATTACTGTTCCGGGCGCCCGGAAGGGTTCCGGGCGCCCCGGTCAGTTCCGGGCGCCCCGGACCCCGAAAGTCAACAAGTTGACTTTTTTATCCGGGACCGCTTCTCTGGTTCAGTCCCGCTTTGGTCCGGTTCTTCCGCTCCGGATCCGCTCGTTTGGGTGATCTCTGCCTTCCGGAAAAGGGCTCACCCGAACCCAACTTCTGGTCTTCTCGAGCGTGCTTCCCTCCTGCTTCTCGTCCCTCGGAATTGCCGCGTGTTTCCTTCTCGTCCGCCAGCGTACTCATCCGCAGTCTTCGTCCCTCGGACTCGCTAGCTGCGTCTCTTGCTCCCCGAGCAATCTTCCGCTCCGGCTTTCGTCCCTCGGAACCACCGCGCGCTTCCTTCTCGTCCGCCGGTGTACTCTTCCGCAGCGCCTCGTCCCTCGGACGCACAGCGTGCCGTCCTTCTCGCTAGCTGCGTCTTCCACTCGAGTACCTGTGTTCCTAAGCTCCTGCACACTTAGACACAAGGTTAAATACACAGGACCTAACTTAACTTGTTGATCACACCAAAACAACCTTGGGGTTCCAACAATCTCCCCCTTTTTGGTGTGATCAACCCAAGTTAAGCTAGGGTTAAAATAGACATAAAATTGAATTAAGTAAATTAACTTAAATTGCAATTTAAGTGCAAAAAGATAGAAAAAAATTAAATTCTATCTACCTCCCCCTAGACTTATACTTTCCCTTCTCCCCCTTTGATCACAAAAAAAATGGGGTTCCAAGAAAAATAATCTAAGGGTTAAAGACTTAGAAAAAATATTTCTAAAAAAAATCTAAGTTTTTAAGAAATTTAGAAAATTTTCTAAGTAATTAAAGCTGAGATTTCTAGTTTCAAAAAAAAGTTCTTAACTTAGGAAAAAATAATTTTTGAGAATACTTAAGTAAAAAAAAAAAAATTCTAAGTAGGTAAATTGAAATAAAATGTTTTGAATAACCTTTTTCAAGCACTAATTAATTCTTGTATTAATGCTTCATTAGTAAGTTAATTAAACATTTATTTCAATATTTTGGCTTCCAGGTCGTGGCGAGGCACTAGGCCTTCTTGGTTATTGGAGCAACAACCACTTCCTTAGACAAAGCCTTATAAAGAAATTCTTTATTTAATTTTCTCACTTAAAGCGCTAATTTTACTTTTAAAATTAATTTAAGCATGATTTAGGAACCCAATATAGGTTCCAACCTACTGGATTAACTAAAAAGTTTTTAGGGACATATTTTCTAGAGATATTTTTGATTTGTCCCTGGTGATATCTATAATACCAATTCAAATTATTGAACCTTCTAAAATTAGATGAGCAAGCAGAGTTTTTCAAGTTTTCTACTTGGATTTTTAAATTTTGAATTTCTAATTTTAATTTTTCATTTTCTAAATTTGATTTATCTAGCATTTCTAACGGACAAGATGTAGCTAATATTGCTTTTAAATCTTTATTTTCATTTTCTAATTTGCAGCAATCTTTTGTTAAAATTTTAACGAATTTAAACATTTTATTTGGAGGAAGAGATCGTACCTCACTTACCCTGTCGATCTCGTTGTCGGTTTCTCCCCCTGAACTGCTGCTCTCTTCGGACGTGGCTCCCCCTTCATTGATGCTTTCGATGCTCATTTCGGAAGAGCTTGATTCGCAGTCGTCGTCTTGATGACTCGCCATTAATGCGAGCCCGGAGAACTCCTTGACTTGATTCCGACGACGTATCGTCCCACGTCGCTTTTAGGGCCTTGCGATTTTGGATAGGCTTCTTACCCTTGTCCTTCCCGTTGTTCTTCAGTTTAGGGCAATTGTCCTTGACGTGCCCTTCTTCATCGCAATGGTAGCAGCGGATGGTTCTTTTCTTTCTTCCCTGCGGATGGTTAGATTTCCTAGATTTACAAATATTTTTAAATCGTCTTATTACCATTTCCTCGTCGTCGAGAGAAGATTCTGACTCAGGTTCGTCTCTCGAAGCTTTGAGATTATTCTTGGGCTCCTTCACCTGCACATCTTGACTCATGCACTTCAAAAGTTGAAAAGAATTCGTCTAATGAAATTTTTCTAGATCTTTTGAAATGTAAAAGGCATCTACTAGTGATGTCCATTTTGAGTTTCTAGGAAAGGAATTTAGGGCATACCTTAGCGAATCTCGGTTACTTACCTCTTCTCCGAGATTCGTAAGTCTAGTGATGAGTTCTTGAATCCTCGAGTGTAGATGTGCAATTGTTTCACCTTCTTCAAATCGGAGGTTTGTAAGCTGGTTACGAAGTAAATCCCGTCTTGCAAGTTTGGCTTCGGATGTTCCTTCGTGTAACTCAAGGAATTTCTCCCAAAGCTCCTTTGCCGAGTTGTAGGTACCGACTCGATTGACTTCTTGTGTTGGAAGTACACTTAGCAGATGAAATTCTGCTTTCTTGTTTGCCACGTGGTCAGCTTGCTCCTTCTTTGACCATTGATTTCTTGCTTTGCCCTCTGGTGCTTCATAGCCAAATTCCATTGTTAGTAATAAATCATAATCTGTTTCAAGAAATACCTCCATTCGCTTTTTCCAGCTAGCGAAGTCCCCTTCGAATTTTGGTGCGTGGATGTTGGATCCGGCCATCTTGTTGCTTCGTTCGGCGGTTAGTCCTCCTGAAGCGCCTCGGTTCTGATACCACTTGTAGGACCGATGCGGCCGGCTAGAAGGGGGGGTTGAATAGCCCTGAGCAAAACACAACCCTTTCTCGGACAATTAAGCTAACACTTGAAAAAAAAATGGATTAATCAGAAAGTAAAGCATAAAAACGAGGCACCGGTTTTGACTTGGTTACAACCGGGGAGGTTGTTAATCCAAGGAAGATTGTTGCACTAAAAACTCCTTCAGGCGGAGAAGCCTCGTTTACAGCAGTGTAGGCACAAAAAGAAAGAAGCTAATCAAAGCAATGGAAGCACACAAGTGTTGTTTACAATTTCTGAACTGATGAAGAGCTTCTGGACCAAGGCTATATTTATAGCCTTGGTCGGGGCGCCTGGAAAGGTTCCGGGCGCCCTGGATAAAATTTATCCCCAACGTTCAGATCAATAATTACTCGATCTGAAAAAGTCAACTCCAGGCGCCCCGGAAGGTTTCGGGCACCCCGGTACATTCCCGGCGCCCCGGAGTTCGAGCGCCCCAGCTTCGGTCCGGTTTCCGCTCGGATCCGCTCGTTTGGGTGATCTCGCCTCCGGAAAAGGGCTCACCGAACCCAACTTCCGGTCTTCTCGAGCTGCTTCCTCGGCTTCTCGTCCCTCGGAATTGCAGCGTGTTTCCTTCTCGTCAACCAGCATCCGCAGTCTTCGTCCCTCGGTCGTCGACCTTCTCGCTAGCTGCGTCTCTTGCTCCCCGAGCAATCTTCCGCTCCGGCTTTCGTCCCTCGGAACCACCGCGCGCTTCCTTCTCGTCCGCCGGTGTACTCTTCCGCAGCGCCTCGTCCCTCGGATGCACAGCGTGCCGTCCTTCTCGCTAGCTGCGTCTTCCACTCGAGTACCTGTGTTCCTAAGCTCCTGCACACTTAGACACAAGGTTAAATACACAGGACCTAACTTAACTTGTTGATCACACCAAAATAACCTTGGGGTTCCAACAGTATGAACCATCTCCAGGCGTACCAAGCTGGATGAAAGATGTGCCAATGTAATTGAGGTGTACTTTCCATTTTTCCTGTTTCCTTTGAGTGCAGGATTGGAATGAAAAATGAAAGGTTACCAAAACTCTCGTCGAACGACGACGTTAAACTCAGGTCTCCACCGACGGTCGAGTGATGACCTTAAACCCCAGTTTTCACCAAATCGTCGAGCGACGACGTTAAACCCAGGTCTCCACCGACGGTCGAGTGGCGACCTTAAACCTCGGTCTTCACCAAATCGTCGAGCGACGACGTTAAACTCAGGTCTCCATCGACAGCCGAGCGGCGACCTTAAACCTCGGTCTTCAGTAAATCATCGAGCAGCGACATTAAAACCAGGTCTCTATCGACGGTCGAGCGGCGACCTTAAACCCCTATCTTCGCCAAATCTTCGAGCGGTGACGTAAAACCCAGGTCTCCATCGACGGTCGAGCGGCGACCTCAAACCCCGGTCTTCACCAAATCGTCGAGTGACGACGTTAAACCCAAAAAGTCGAGTGGCGACTATAAACCCCCGGGTCAAGCGACGACCTTAAACCCAGAAGGTATGATCCTAGCAAATCTACCAATAACGAAAGTACGGTCGTAGCAGCCGATCGGGACTATACAACCAGATACTAGCAAAAAGACAACATATGAAGGAAGATCACAAAAAGATTTCATTGATAATAAGTTAGACACTGCCGAGCGGCAGGAATACATTCAAAGTTTCCAAAAATATTCTCTACATGCGCCTAACTCACTCGATATAGTCGAAGGCTTCATCAGGAATGGAGTTGAGGAGCTGGACGCGGTTGGCATCACCGTCAGACAGGGCTTCGAAGACGTGGTCGTTCGCCTTCAGCTGGCTGAGCGTCGCGCCAATGGCTAGCTCAAATGATCGGACAATCCGATTGGTCGCCTTTTCCAGAAATTGGTCTGAGTGGAGGTATTGTTGCCTCAGGACCGCGAAGCGGCCCAGCTCGGCCTCCTGGTAGGCTATCAGTGCAGCACGGGAGGCCTCCAGATCCTCTTCAAGGTGCTTCACTTGATCTTGAAGCTCCACCTCCTTAGCCGAGCGGCTCTCCCGCTCGACAACCAAGGAGTCCTCCGCATTCTTGAGCTTCTCGGCCAACTGCCAAGCCTCCTCGTTCTTCTGTTCTAGGTCGGCGATGGCCCGTTGTTTCCTTGTGGAAGTCAAATCGAGTTTTCGATCGTAAGTCTTCAATTGTGCCTCGATCTGGACCAGCCTACTAGCCTGGTCAGCCGACTTCTGCTGCTCTAACATGAGCAGTTGTTGGGCCTTTTCCAAGTCGGCCTGCAGATGAGTGACCGATGGCCCTTGGGAGGAGGAGGCCTCTCCGAAAATCTTAAGCTTCTTCAACTCGTCCTCCACCTGAGCCAACCTCTAGCACATGGCGATGTTCTCCACCCAGTACTGCAAGCAAGCATTAGTATCGATCGGAGGTAACATATGAATTGATAGTTGATAATACTAACCCCGGTGAACATTTCCAGATGACTATCGGCGAGCGCGCTAGGGGGTTTCATCGTCGCTCATGCCCTTACTTCCTCCCAGACACGATCGAGCCGACCGCGAATGTAGACCTGATGCTGGGGAGAGCTGGGTTGGTCACCTGGCACAAGAAGGTCCTCCGTCGGCAGGCGAAGCGTAGCGGTGATGGATCGTCACCCGCTCGGCGCCGATTGAGAAGAGGTCATCGAGCCGGAAGCTTGAGCAGGGGGGACTGGAAGAATAGCAGACAGTGTTATCTTCCATCGGGTCAGAGGCAGGGAAGTGATCGGCTGAATAGCGAGCGGCTCTAGTAGCTTAGCCAAAGGCGGAGTCCGATCAGAGGAAGTAACCTCCACTACCGCCTCTTCCGAGTAAGCGGTACCTCATCATCCGAGGACCCCGAGCCCTCAGTATGAACAACGGGTGGCACTTCTCGGACCGGGCGTGGGTTAGTCGCCCCTCCTGCGCTGGGCGTCCGTTCGGCTGCCCCCTCGCCCACAATTGGGGTCTCCCCAACTGTACCTTCTTGTGAGCTGACGGGGGTTAAGCCAAGTCGTTCCTTCTCCTTGGCTATAACTGCTTCAATCTCAGCTTGCTTGGCCTTCATTATGCCAGTTGCCCGAGCGCGCATCATGATGTTGGTTGCAAAAGAAAATAAGAATCAATTAGACTCAAGGGAAGAAGGTTGAGGAATTTCATACGTAGGCTGCTCGGGAGCTTCGTTCGGATCAAACTTAGCCCGAATACGTACATCACACCCTCTGACAACAACTTATGAATGTCGAACTTCATGTCAGCTAGCATATTTGCAGCATGGAGGTAGTCCGGATGAGTCTTGTACTTCTTCAAGTCTGGTTCAGGGGGAAGCCCGACCTGCCATTTGGTCCGGAAGCTTGGCCGCTCGAGAAGTCTCAGAAAGAAAAAGTACTTCCAGTGTTTGTTGAAAGTGGACATTTTGTCAAAAAAGACCAGACGGATACGAGATTGGAAAAGGTAAGTGCCCATCTTGGACTGTTTGGGATAATAGAAGTAGTGGAAGACCTGAGGGGTAAGTGGAATGTTGTACACTCGGAACAACACTACCACGCCGCACAGCAGGCGGAAGGAGTTAGTGACAAGTTGGGCGAGCGGGACACGGAAGTAGTTGCAGACCTCGGTTATGAAAGGGTGGACGGGAAATCGAAGACCGACCACAAATTAGTCTTGGAAGAAACAAACTGTGTTGATCGGCGGGTCATTAGGCCGGTCGGACGGGGAGGCTAGGATTATTTCATTGTTAGAAGGGAGGTCAAAAGCATTTATCATGCTCGCGGCGTCGCCCGCGTCGAACTGATCTCCATGGCATTATACTAGAGATCGAGAGCTGGGTCAGAAGGCCGAGAAGAACTCGCCATCGCCGTGAAACTGAGAAGTAGAGAGTTCGACGGGAAAGATGGCCAAAAACCCAAAAGGCAGAAGGTTTGACAGGAAAGATGGCTGGAAAACACAGAAAATTGAAAATTAAGGAGGCGAAAAGAACAGTGAGAGATCAGGTAGAGAAGGAGGAGCTTACAGGAAGGGTGAATGCAGCCGCCGCTGAAGGAGCCTGATGATCGACGGAGCACGGATCACTCAAGAGATCGCCGGTGATTAGCAGGGAGAAAATGGCAAAGTGAGCGAGGAGGAAGAAGTGGCGGCTTTAAAAAGAATGGCTCGGCCGACCGGAGCCGTCCAATCTAGGGCACGGGAATCGGAGCGCACATCCAGCCGCTAAATTCAAACCGCAAAGGTCACATCAGTAGCTGTCACCGTGGACATGTAGCGACTGCGATGACGACACGTGGCACCCTCCCACAGGGCAGTGTTTAATGGGCGTGGGTGCGTGCTCAGCCTTAATGGGCGTGATTTACGCGTATTCCGAGGAGATTCGGGTGGCGTCAGCATTGACCGCCCGACGCGCACCCCTCTGGGAACAATGAGGAAAAATATCCAAGTATGAAGGCTCAAAGCGTCGACCGGCAGAGAAAGATCAGTCCTACATGGGCCGATCGGGATCCAACCAACCCATTGGCCGATCGGCCAATCGGTCACCAGACTACTTGTCCAGTCAGTCTAACTTGCAGCCTCCTTCGACTAGACTTGAGGGGGAGACACGTGATCCGGTAGTAAGGTGGGGCCCATCCGACAGGGGGTCAAAGTGGTCAACATCCCAGGCATGAGTCCGATCGGGCGAACTACCTTCCCGGTCAGCATGAAGAGTAGTCAGTCCGACACTCCGATAGCTCAATCAGATACCAAGCTTTCGACGCACATAAAGCTCAAGCAGGGATGCACGAAGGCCGAACGGCCGTCCCGCTCGGCTAAACAGTGGATGCAGCCTCAACCTGGCAGATAGGGCTCCCTCGCCCGATAGGGGGGAGCCGGATAGCAGAGCATTGGCCGAGCAGACACTCAGCCCGACCATTGTATCACTTGGACGGCAAACTGGCCGAGCGGCTCTCACGCTCATCCCAATAAAAGATAAAAGGAGCAGTTGGCGATATCTCCCTAGGGACCAGTGTCATCGACAAGCGGCATGGTCGGCGGCATGGTCAGATAGAGAATCGTACGGTAGAAGCTTCCACTATCACGTCAGGGATATGCTCGGGCTGTTAAGGTATGGCGTTAGGCACACTTTTCTGATACGTCTTTTCTAGGTATGCTTCAGGAAGTGTGTGCGCCTTGGGAAGCGCATACGCGCTTCTCGGGAGCCCTATATAAGGACCTCTAGGCTTCGACGGAGGTATGTTCACTACGGTAGCTACAGTTACGTTGCTGCTCCCTTCTTCTCTACTTCATTCTTCATTCGCTTGCCGCCGGTGATTGACTTGAGCGTCGGAGGGCCATCATCGGGGAACCCCTCCCTGGCTTAGCACTAACGACTTGTGATTGCAGACTTAGCTCGTTGGAGGTCCACGTCATCTTCAGTCGACATTCAGTCAATGTGAGCAGCACCTTCCCAGCGCCCGTCAGCTCACTCTCGGATAGGATCAACCCCCTAGTGCCAGCCCCATGGATATGGAAGGAGGTATATGCAGGTGTTAAGACTCTTGGCGACCGACTAGAGGGGGGTGAATAACCCCTGCACAAATTAAACAAACACAACCTTTTTCAGACAAATAACTTGATTAAAATAACACTTGCATATAAGAAATATTAAAAAGACTAAAAGACAGAGGCACACATGTTTACTTGATTACAACCGGGGAGACTGTTAATCCAAGGCAGATGAAGTCGCACTATTTTCTCCTTCAGGTGGAAAAGCCTCTTTACAGCAATGAAAGCACAGAAAGACGAAGCTAAACAAAAAAGGAAGTGTGTGTTGGATCATGGTGGCCGGCTAGAAGGGGGGTTGAATAGCCTGAAAAAATAAAAACACAACCCTTCTCGATCTTTCAACAGAACACTTGCATAAATTATAACTTAAACAGAAAAATAGAAAAGACGAGGCACACCAGAATTTACTTGGTTACAACCGGGGAGGTTCTTAATCCAAGGAAAATGTTGCACTAAATATTCCTTTAGGCGGAGAATCCTCGTACAACGTTGAAGCACAAAACAGAGAAACTAATATAGAAATTGAGTGTACAAGTGTTGGAAGTGAATTTCTTGTGTTTATAAAAATTTCTGGACCAAGACTATATTTATAGTCTTGGTCGAGGTGCCCCGAAGGGTTCCAGGCACCTTGAGGGGGATAAAACTTTATCCCCCAATGTTCAGATCGTGATTGACATGATCCTGGTCAAAGTTCAGGTTCGGCCGCCCCGGACAGTTCTGAACTCCCCGGACTATTTCGGGCGCCCCAGACAGTTCCGAGCGCCCCGGTTGGGAAAGTCAACCCCGTTGTCTTTTTTAAGCTCGGGTCTTCTGCTCCAGCTCCGTTCGCCTCAGACCGAGTCTTCCGCTTGCTTGGGTGATCTCTGCCATCCGGAATAGAGCTCACCCGAACCCAACTTCCGGTCTTCTTGAGCAGGCTTCCACTCCGACTTCTCGTCCCTCGGAATCGCCGCGTGCTTCCTTCTCATCCGCCAGTGTACTCATCTGCAGTCTTCGTCCCTCGGTCACACCCCGTGCCAACCTTCTCACTAGCTGTGTCTCTTGCTCCTTGAGCAGTCTTCCACTCCGGCTTCTTGTCCCTCGGAACCACCACATGCTTCCTTCTCGTCCGCTGGTGTACTCTTCCACAGCGCCTCGTCCCTCGGACGCACCGCGTGCCGTCCTTCTCGCTAGCTGAATCTTTCACTCGATTACCTGTGCTCCTAAGCTCCTGCACACTTAGACACAAGGTTAAAAATACACATGACCTAACTTAACTTGTTGATCACACCAAAATAATATTGGGGTCCAACAATCTCCCCCTCTTTGATGTGAGCAACCCAAGTTAAGTTAGGGTAAAAATAGACAAAAAAAAATAAACTAACTAAATTTGTAATTAATTGTAAAAAGATAGAAAAATTAGTCTACCTCCCCCTAGACTTATACTTTTCCTTCTCCCAGTTTGACTATATAAAAAATATGGGGTTGCAAAAAAACTAAGGGTTAAAACTTAGAAAATTTTGAACATTTCTAAAAAGATTTCTAAGTTTTTGCAATCAATAAAACTAAAAAAAATTACGTTTTTGCAAAAATTAATTTTGAGAATTTCTTAAGAAAAAAAAAATTTCTAAGTTAAACAAACTTCTAAGTTAGATATTTTGCAAAAAATATTTTTGAAAAAAAAAATTCTAACTTAAATCTTTGAGAATTTTCTGAGTAAAAGGAAATTTACAAAATAATTTATAATTTTCAGAAGAATTTTTAACTTAAAAAAATTTCGAATTTAAAGAAATTTCTTAGTCCCTTTTTATTAAAAAAAACTTTGAAAATTTTCTAAGTGAAAATTTCACGTAAGAAAAATTTTTCTAAGTATAAAAATTATTTATTATTTTTTTAAAAAAAATTACCAGAACATGTTAAAAAAAACTTTTTTAAAGCATTATTAATTTCAACCTTAATGCTTTATCAGAAAGTTAATTAAATATTTTATTTCAATATTTTAGCTTTTAAGTCGTGGCGAGGCACTAGGCCTTCTTGGTTATTGGAGCAATAACCACTTCCTTAGACAAAGCCTTATAAAGAAACTCACTGTTTAATTTTCTCACTGAAAGCGCTAAATCCAATTAAAAGTTCAAGTTAAACAAGACTTAGGATCCCAATATACGTTCCAGCCAACTGGATTAACTAAAAATTTCTTAGGGACATAGCTTTTTGAAATATTCCTAATTTATCCCTGGTGATATCTAAAATACCAATTTAAATTATTAAATCTTCTAAAATTTGTATTAGATGAGCATGCACAATTTTTCAAGTTTTCTACTTGAATTTTCATATTTACATTTTCTGATTTCAATTTTTCATTTTCTAATTTTGATTTGTCTAAATCTTCTAGAGGGCAAGATTTAGCTAGTATTACTTTTAAATTTTTATTTTCTTTTTCTAATTTGCAGTAATCTTTTGTTAATAATTTAACGAATTTAAAAAGTTTATCGGAAGGAAGAGATCATACCTGACTTACCTTGTTGATCTCGTTATCTGTGTCTCCCCCTGAACTGCTGCTTTCTTCCGACGTAGCTCCTCCTTCATCGATGCTCTCTATGCTCATTTCAGAAGAGCTTGAATCACAGTCGTCGTTTTGATGACTTGCCATTAATGCGAGCCCGAAGAACGCCTCGACTTCCGATTCGGACGACGTATCGTCCCACGTCTCCTTTAGGAACTTGCGCTTTTGGACAGACTTCTTACCTTTATCCTTGTCCTGGTTCTTTAGCTTGGGGCAGTTATCCTTGGCGTGCCCTTCTTCGTCGCGGTGGTAGTAGTGAATCATCCTTTTCTTTTTACCCTGCGGATGGTTAGAGGTTCTAGATTTACAAAGTTTTTTAAATCGTCTTACCATCATTACCATTTCCTTGTCGTCGAGAGCAAACTCAGACTCAGGTTCATCTCTCGATGTTTTGAGCGTGACGTTGTGTTTGGGCTCCTTCAAACCTGCACATCTTGATTCGTGCACTTCAAATGTCAAGAATAATTCTTCTACTGTAATTTTTTCTAAATCTTTTGAAATATAAATGGCATCTACTAGTGATGCCCATTTTGAATCTCAGAAAAGAATTTAACGTGTACCTCAGTGAATCTCTGTTACTTACCTATTCTCCGAGATTCGACAGTCCAGTGATGATTTCTTTAATTCTTGTGTGCAGATGCGCAACTGTTGTTGGAGCAATCCCAATAGTCTGTGTGACCATGTGTTTTGGTGTTTGGGCAAAGGGTTTAAGTTAGGATTACCCTCGTTATTTGATATATGTACTTGAGTTATGCAGGACTGCAGGATACACATGTAACTCAGGTTGATGGCTTCGGGTCCGATGAAGGATGACATTGGGGACGAGCCGCAGGCATGTATACATCTAAGGGACTGTGGACAAAGCAGCAAGGACAAGGGCCGAGGGAAGCGATTTCGAGGCATACGCGAAGGATGACATTGGGGATAAGCCGCGGGCTTGGATGCATCCGAGGGACGAGAGCCAAAGGAAGTAGGCTTGAAAGCAAGAGGTCAAAGCTGTGAAAAAGAGTCAAGTGAGTCGTGAGGGTCCGAGTGCGAGAGAAATGTACTCGGGATGGGAACCCTAGGTTTAGGGTTGTACCAGTCGACTGGTACTAGGACCAGTCGACTGGTGGTGAGCACAAAGAGCTTCTGTGCCCGAACGGCTAGACACCAGTCGACTGGTACAAGGACCAGTCAACTGGTAGAGAGCCGTTGGAGTACCGTTGGGCTGGCACCAGTCGACTGGTGCAAGGACCAGTCGACTGGTAACGGGCAAATCAGATTGCTGATTTCATCCAAGCTCTATAAGAAGGAGCTTGGGATGATCGGTCAAGGTGACAAAATAGAGGTGATTAATCTCCATTAGTAGTCTACCTGTGCCCTAGTGTCAAAGGAGCTCTTGTGAGGGTTGTGGTGATGTTTCTCCACCCACAAGGAGGTTGAGCTAGCCAGAGTTTGCCGGGGACTAATCCACCGACAGATTGAGGGATCGTCCACCTTACGGACACGTCGTGGAGTAGGAGCAAGTTATCTCTGAACCACGTAAACGAACGTGTTAGCGGTTTGCATTTTCTTTCTTTGTTTTAGTTTAGCTTGTTTGTTTTGTTTTGTATTCCGCTGCGCAAGCTAACATACATAGGAAATAAGGATTTGGAGGTGTCGTATATCCAACCCCCCTTTAAGCTGGCCACCGATCTCCTACAAGTGGTATCAGAGCGAGATCGCTCTCCATCAGACTAACCGCCGAAGAAGCAAAGATGACCGGCTTGATTGAACCTCCAAAGTTTAAAGGAGGAAGCCTTGGGGACATCACATATTGGATGATGAAGATGGAGGTCTTCTTTAACACGGATTGGGACACCGTGATGGTGGTTAAAGAGCCGTTCGAAGTCCCAAAGGATAAGAAAGGGAAGAGACTCCGACCGCGTTATTGGACGGAGGAGCAAACCTCACGATCAAAGGCAAATGATAAGATAATATCTATTTTGATTGATATTTTGCCTAATGACATGATGAGCCATGTAGAAAAATACAAGAACGCCCATGATTTATGGAGCAAGATAAAGAAGGTTCAATGGGAAGAACCTATGCCTACACAAGAGGAAGAAGAGCCCATGGAGATGAGTTTAATAGCTCAAGAAGAGGAGGTGGAGCAAAGGGAAGTTGAGCCATGCTCAACATACAAAGAGGAGATGGATGAAGAAATTCCATCCACAAGTGTGGATGAGGAAACATCCTCAAGAATTGAAGAAGAATCCAAGACAAGTGAAGAGGATGAAGAAGAGGTCTTGGAAGAGGTCAACCAAGTGAACACCTCCACCGAAGCAAAGTCAAAATATCACATTGTGTGCTTCGGGTGCAATGAAAAGGGACACTACAAGAGTAGATGTTCATTGGGTAAGAAAGAGGTATCTCCTAAACTCAATTCAATTCATTTTGATCCTAATTTGAGTTGTAGGAAGAAGAAGGAGAAAAAGCACATAGTGTACTTCACATGTGGTGAGCGGGGTCACTACCACACCAAATGCCCAAGGAAGAAAGAAATCAAAAAGTTGGTGCATTTGAAGAAGGAGGAGAAGAAGTGGAGGAAGAATGGAGGCTTATGTCAAGGGGGAGCTCCAAAGGTAAAGGGTAAGGTAAATCCTAATTTAAATTTGGAGTAAATTTAAATTCTTCCATGCATGCTAGGAATAATTGCTATTATTTACCCATGCATAACTTTGGATTTAAATATCATGATAGGAATAGGGTAATTATAGATCATAACCCTAGGAGACCAATTCATGATAACTTTAGAAATGGTAGACCCAAGGAGACCCAAGGCATTAATCCCAAGAAGGGAATACATATGCCTAGAAAAATGGGTAGGTCTAGGAATGTCCAATATGGACATGTTGACTCTAGGTTTAGGAACCTAGAAAGGGAAAATCAAGTTTTGAAGGCAAAACTTGATAGGTTAGAGAAAACCCTAGAAAGATTCAATGTTGGATCTAAGGGTTTAGGTATGATGTTGGGTAGTCAAAGACCGAACAATGATAGATCGGGTCTAGGATACCGATCTAGTGTCTCCAAGGCTAAGGGATAGTCTTATGCTAGGGTTGCATATGACTATAGCAAGGAGAAACCAATAATTAGCAAGGGAAAGTCATTTAAAGGTAAGGAGAAATTAACCAAGGACAAGGTGTCCAAGGTTAAGAAAGTTAGGTTTGTAGGCCAAGTGTCACCGGAGATGCACCAATGTGGCCTAGCTATTGTGGATGAGTCACCTAGGGAGGTGGCTATGACTAAGGGCTCTAGGGGGAGGTCTAAGAGTCAAGTTGGGACCCATGGCCAATGGATTTCAAGTGGATTTTACTTTGGAGTCTAGGTTGGGTCATGGAATGTGCCAAGTGGTTTGGAGATGGACTTGAGTCTCAAACCTATGGATTTGGCACAATTGGTTTATGTTTCATGCAAGAAATATGACAATTGGGGTCATATAGCATGAAAATTGGTTTTGGATGTATAGATATCATATAAACCAATGCTAGGGATGCATTATGGGTTAGTATAGGCAAATACATCAAGAGGAAGCCAAAACTAGGACTTTAGGTCAAGGTTCAATTGAACCATTTAGCTAATTTTGAGTTTTGTGTCAATCTTGGGATTGGTGATAGATAAATTTTGTAATGTATTTTTCCCAAATAGATAAGGGTACAATAGACCTCTCCACAAAATTTGGTAATTTTTGGAGGTATATGGAATTTCTGGTGCATTTCTGAAGTTGGCCTGAAAAGGTTGATTTTTACAGAAATAGGGTATCAGTCGACTGGTGTAGATACCAGTCGACTGGTAACAGTGTTTTTCAACCATAGTATGCTTCTATAAGGTTGTGTCGAAGGGGGCAGTCGACTGGTACTTGGGGCAGTCGACTGATACCAGCCTGATAGTGTTTTTCAGTGCTGTTCTTGACCATGTCAACTCGTTTAGATGTATGGGATCCATGGGGGATAAATACATGAGTTTAGGGTTAGTTTGGATAACAATTTTCAACAATTGGGATATTATTGGAGAACTTTTTTAGATGTTAGGCAAAGGAGGAGAAGTAAGGTTTAGTTAGGAAAACCTTAAGTGTCTTTGCGTAGGGGGAGCCTTGTGATAGGTTCTTAAAAATCTCTGTGGGAAAATCCTAGCTCATTGGGGAGCTCAGATGTAGGGGGAGCCTTGGGATAGGTTCCAATGCATGTTGCATTTCCATTCAGTAGTGTAAGTCCAAGTGTGTAGTCTTGGCAACGTAAGTCCATTCAGTAGTGTAAGTCCAAGTGTGTATCCTTGACAACGTAAGTCCATTGTTTCTTTTTAGCATGTTTATTTGCTATATGTTTTCCCTAACTTAAACGTATTGCCAAACATCAAAAAGGGGGAGATTGTTGGAGTAATCCCAATAGTCCGTGCGACCATGTGTTTTGGTGTTTGGGCAAAGGGTTTAAGTTAGGATTACCCTCGTTATTTGATATGCGTACTTGAGTTGTGCAGGACTGCAGGATACACATGTGACTCAGGTTGATGGCTTCGGGTTCGGTGAAGGATGGCATTGGGGACGAGTCGCAGGCTTGTATGCATCTGAGGGACCGTGGACAAAGCAGCAAGGACAAGGGCCGAGGGAAGCGACTTCGAGGCATACGCGAAGGATGACATTGGGGACGAGCCGCAGGCTTGGATGCATCCGAGGGACGAGAGCCAAAGGAAGTAGGCTTGAAAGCAAGAGGTCAAGCTGCGAAGAAGAGTCAAGTGAGTCGTGAGGGTCCGAGTGCGAGAGAAATGTACTCAGGATGGGAAACCCTAGGTTTAGGGTTGTACCTGTCGACTAGTGGTGAGCACAGAGAGCTTCTGTGCCCGCATGGCTCGGCACCAGTCGACTGGTACAAGGACCAGTTGACTGGTAGAGAGCCGTTGGAGTATCGTTGGGCTGGCACCAGTCGACTGGTGCAAGGACCAGTCGACCGGTATTGGGCAAATCAGATTGTTGATTTCTTCCAAGCTCTATAAGAAAGAGCTTGGAATGGCTGGCCAAGGTGACGAAATAGAGGTGGTTAATCTCTATTAGTAGTCTACCTGTGCCCTAGTATCAAAGGAGCTCTTATGAGGGTTGTGGTGAGGTTTCTCCACCCACAAGGAGGTTGAGCTAGCCGAAATTTGCCGGGGACTAATCCACCGACGAATTGAGGGATCGTCCACCTTACGGACACGCCGTGGAGTAGGAGCAAGTTATCTCCGAACCACGTGAACGAACGTGTTAGCGGTTTGCATTTTCTTTCTTTGTTTTAGTTTAGCTTGTTTGTTTTGTTTTGTATTCCGCTGCGCAAGCTAACATACGTAGGAAGTAAGGATTTGGGGGTGTCGTCTATCCAACCCCCCTTCAAGCCGGCCACCGATCTCCTACAACTGTCTCGTCTTCCCCAAGTCGCAGGCTGGTGAGCTGATTACGAAGTAGATCCCATCTAGCGAGCTTGGCTTCGGATGTTCCTTCATGCAGCTTAAGGAACTTCTCCCAAAGTTCCTTTGCCGAGTCGTAGTTCCCGATCCGGTTGACTTCTTGTGGCGAGAGAACGCTTAGCAGATGGTACTATGCTTTGTCGTTCGCCACATAGTTGGCCTGCTCCTTTTTTGTCCATTGATATTCTTCTTTGCCCTCTGGAGCTACAGAACCAAATTCCATTATTAGAATTAACTCAAAATCTGTTGTAAAAAATACCTGCATTCGTTTTTTCCAGGTAGCGAAACCCCCTTCGAACTTCGGCGGGTAGCTGCTCGGTCCGACCATCGTCTTTGCTTCGATCGGCGGTTAGTCCTCTTGAAGCACCTTGGTTCTGATACCACTTGTTGGATCGCAGCGGCCAGCTAGAAGGGGGGTTGAATAGCCTGAAAAAATAAAAACACGACCCTTCTCGATCTTTCAACAGAACACTTGCATAAATTGTAACTTAAACAGAAAAACAAAAAATACAAGGTACACTAGGATTTACTTGGTTACAACCGATGAGGTTGTTAATCCAAGGGAAATGTAGCACTAAATACTCCTTCAGGCGGAGAAGCCTCGTACAACGTTGAAGCGCAAAACAGAGAAGCTAATTTAGAAATTGAGCGTACAAGTGTTGGAAGTGAATTGCTTGTGTTTATAAAAAGCTTCTGGACCAAGGCTATATTTATAGTCTTGGTCGGGGCGCCCCGAAGGGTTCCAGGCACCCTGAGGGGGATAAAAGTTTATCCCCCAACGTTCAGATCGCGATTGATGCGATCCTGGTCAAAGTTAAGGTCCGGGAGCCTCGGACTGTTGCGGGCGCCCCGGCTGGGAAAGTCAACCCCATTGACTTTTTTTCAGTCCGGGTCTTCTGCTCCGGCTTCGTTCACCTCAGATCGAGTCTTCCGCTTGCTTAGGTGATCTCTGTCATCCGGAATAGAGCTCACCTGAACCCAACTCCGGTCTTCTCGAGCAAGCTTCCACTCCGGCTTCTCGTCCCTCGGAATCACCGCATGCTTCCTTCTCGTTCGCTAGCGTACTCATCCGCAGTTTTCATCCCTCGGTCACACCCCGTGCCGACCTTCTCACTAGCTGCGTCTCTTGCTCCTCGAGCAGTCTTCCACTCCGGCTTCTCGTCCCTCGGAACCACCGCACGCTTCCTTCTCGTCCGCCGGTGTACTCTTTCGCAACGCCTCGTCCCTCGGACGCACCGGGTGCCGTCCTTCTTACTAGCTGCATCTTCCGCTCGACTACCTGTGCTCCTAAGCTCCTGCACACTTAGAAATAAGGTTAAAAGCACATAGGACCTAACTTAACTTGTTGATCACACTAAACAACCTTGGGGTTCCAATAGTGTGTACAAGTGTTGCATGGATATTTCTTGTTGTACTTACCTTCTCGGAGTAGGGTTGTTTATATAGCCCTGCTCATGGCACCTGGAAGAGTTTCAGATGCCTGGAATGAGATAATATTTTATCTCAGATGCAACGGTATGTGTCACGTCGAATTTGGCTAAGAATTAGGCTCCGAGCGCCTAGAATGGTTCCGGGCACCTCGGACTGCTCCGAGCTCCCATAATGGTTCCGTGCGCCCCGAAGGAAAAAGTCAACTTTTAGTTGACTTTCTCTCAGGGCCTCTAGCTTCGGCTCCACTTGCTTCAGTCTGGGTCTTCCGCTCTAGCTCCGCTCGCTTGAGTGATTTCGGCCATCCAGAATAGAGCTCACCTGAACCCAACTTCCGGTCTTCTCGTCCCTCGAAATCGTCGCGTGCTTCCTTCTCGTCCGCCAGCAAACTCTTCCACATCTTTTCATCCCTCGGACGCATCATCCCTCAAATCTCGCTAGCTGCGTCTTTTGCTCCTCGAGCAATCTTCCGCTCCTGGCTTCTCGTCCCTTGGAAATACTGCACACTCCCTTCTCGTCCGTCGGTGTACTCTTCCGTAGCACCTCGTCCCTCAGACGCACCGAGCCTGTTGGCTCTCTCACGTGTCGTCCTTCTCGCTAGCTGCGTCTTTTGCTTGATATCCTGTGCTCCTGAGACCCTTCACACTTAGACACAGGGTTAAACACAACAGAACCTAACCTAACTGTTGGTGCAATATTCCCTAGGTCAAGGTTGACCTGGTTGACTGAGCTTGAATTGGTTCAAGCTCGAGTCTTGATGTTTGGGTTTCGATATTTGACAATACATGGAGACAAGACATGGAGATTGCAGGTGCAATTGTCTTCTCGTCCCTCGGAATCATCGCGTGCTTCCTTCTCGTCCGCCAGCAAACTCTTCCACTGCTTTTCATCCCTCGGACGCATCATCCCTCAGAATCTCGCTAGCTGCGTCTTTTGCTCCTCGAGCAATCTTCCGCTCCTGGCTTCTCGTCCCTTGGAAATACTGCACACTCCCTTCTCGTCCGTCGGTGTACTCTTCCGCAGCACCTCGTCCCTCAGACGCACCGAGCCTGTTGGCTCTCTCACGTGCCTTCCTTCTCGCTAGGTGCATCTTTTGATCGATATCCTGTGCTCCTGAGTTCCTGCACACTTAGACACAGGGTTAAACACAACAGAACCTAACCTAACTGTTGGTGCAATATTCCCTAGGTCAAGGTTGACCTGGTTGACTGAGCTTGAATTGGTTCAAGCTCGAGTCTTGATGTTTGAGTTTCGATATTTGACAATACATGGAGACAAGACATGGAGATTGCAGGTGCAATTGTTCATGTGGTGAGATTGTGAAGGAGAGTCAAGTAGGTCAAGATTGACTAGATACTTGACTGGAAAATCCTAGTGAGTGAAGCTAGGTGAAAGACCTAGTGAGTGAAGCTAGGCAGTATGGAAAGTCCTAGTGAGTGAAGCTAGGCAGAAAGAAAATCCTGGTGAGTGAAGCCAGGTGAAAGACCTAGTGAGTGAAGCTAGGCAGTATGGAAAGTCCTGGTGAGTGAAGCCAGGCAAATGAGAAGTCCTAGTGAGTGAAGCTAGGCAGAAGAAAAATCCTAGTGAGTGAAGCTAGGTGAAAGTCCTAGTGAGTGAAGCCAGGCACAGGAAATCCAGATGGATCAAGTTTGATCAGACATCTGGTGTTAGGAAGTCCAAGTAGGTCAAAGGGATTGATCGGATACTTGGCACGGGAAATCCAGGTGGATCAAGGTTGATCGGGCACCTGGTGGAGATAAGTCCAAGTGGGTCAAGGATGACCGGACACTTGGCACGAGAAGAAAAGTCCAAGTGGACCAAAGGTATTGACCAGACACTTGGTGAGGGAGTTCTAGCAGGTCAAGGGTGACCAGATGTTAGGCATGATGTACCAACAGGTCATGGTTGACCGGATGTTGGTTTAAGAGACTTTGGACTTATTTTTGGGTAAAAACAAAAGCTGGATCAATCAGCCGATCGATTGGCTCATGCCCAATCAACCGGCCGATCGATTGGGAGAGTCCCCGCGATAAGTGTCCTCCCAATCGATTAGTGGATCGATTGGGGAGAAGTGTCGCGCGAACAGAAAGCCTCCCAATCTATCAGCCGATCGATTGGGAGCCTCCAATCGATCGGGCGATCAATTGGGAGGTGCGATTTCGCACGATAAGCCCTGGATCGATCAGTCGATCGATCCAGGCGATTCCCAAGAGCACAGAGGTGCTCTGGATCGATTGGTCGATTGATCCAAAGCCTCCCCAATCGATTGGGAGCAATTCGATCGATTGGGATTCGACCGTTGGCGTCGATTAAAGTCGTTGTCGAGCTCTTTCTTCGCAAACGCTTGCACTGTTCAACTCCGATCTTCACAGCGATTCCAGAGCTTCTCTATAGAGTTCTCACCGCCAAATCTTGAAGGTTCTTGGAGGCATTTCCTGTTGGTGCAATATTCCCCAGGTCAAGGTTGACCAGGTTGACTGAGCTTGAATTGAGTCAAGCTCGAGTCTTGATGTTGTGGTTTCAATGTTTGACAATACATGTAGTCAATACATGAAGATTGCAGGTGCATTTATTCATGTGTGAAGGAGAGTCAAGTAGGTCAAGATTGACTGGATACTTGACTGGAAATCCTGGTGAGTGAAACCAGGTGAAAGACCTAGTGAGTGAAGCTAGGCAGAAGGAAATCCTGGTGAGTGAAGCCAGGTGAAAGACCTAGTAAGTGAAGCTAGGCAGAAGGGAAGTCCTGGTGAGTGAAGCCAGGCAGACATGAAGTCCTAGTGAGTGAAGCTAGGTAGAAGGGAAGTCCTGGTGAGTGAAGCCAGGCAGACATGAAGTCGTAGTGAGTGAAGCTAGGCAGAAGGGAAGTCCTGGTGAGTGAAGCCAGGCAAGAAAAATCCAGATGGATCAAGGATGATCGGACATCTGGTGTTGGGAAGTCCAAGTAGGTCAAAGAGATTGAACGGATACTTGGCACAAGGAAAATCTAGGTGGATCAAGGTTGATCGGACACCTGGTGAAGATAAGTTCAAGTGGGTCAAAGGGATTGACCGAACACTTGGTGAGAGAGTCCTAGCAGGTCAAGGGTGACCGGATGCTAGGCATGATGGACCAACAGGTCATGGTTGACCGGATGTTGGTTTAGGGGGCTTTGGACTTATTTTTGGGTAAAAAAACAAGGAGCTGGATCGATCAGTCGATCGATTGGCACATGCCCAATCGATCGGCCGATCGATTGGGTGAGTCCCCATGACAAGCTTTCTCCCAATCGATCAGTGGATCAATTGGGGAGAAGTGTCGCGCGAACAGAAGAGCTCTGGATCGATCAGCGGATCGATCCAGAGCCCCCAATCGATCGGGCGATCGATTGGGAGGTGCGATTTCGCACGATAAGCCCTAGATCGATTAGCCGATCGATCTAGGCAATTTCCTGAGAGCACAGAGGTGCTCTGGATCGATCAACTGATCGATCCAAAGCCTCCCCGATCGATTGGGAGTAATCCAATCGATCGGGATCCGACCGTTGGCGTCGTATTTAGCTGTTGGCGAGTTGTTCTCTCAAAAAGAACTCACACGGCTTCTTCTCCAGCGAGCACAGATCTTCACAGTCTTATCCACCGAGTTCTCACCGCCAGTTCTTGAGGGTTCTTGGAGGTTTGTCCAAGTCAAGAGGCGGATCTACAGCAAGAAGAAGAAATCTAGGGTTAGGGTTTTCTTGTGCTAACTTGTAAGCTTTTAGCTTGTATTTTGTTCCCTTTCCCTTTCTTCTTGTAGTGTGAACTTGTAGGGCTTCTCCGCCTTTGGTAGTTACCATAAAGGAGTATTTTCATAGTGGAGGGTGCGTGAGTGTGTGGATCCTTGGATTAGTCACCTCTTGTGAGGTGGATACCAAGTAAATCCTTCTTGTTAGCGTTCTGTATATTGTTTCTTTGTATTTTCCGCTGCATACCTTGAAGAAACAAGCAACGAAGAGCACGACGAGCGCACCGAGCTATTCACCCCCCCTCTAGCTACATAATCGGTCCTAACATTTCCAAGTCAAGAGGCGGATCTACAACAAGAAGAAGAAGCTAGGGTTAGGGTTTCATTGTCCAAATCTTGTAAGCTTTCCCTTGTATTTGCTTCTCTTTGTTTCTTGTTGTACTGTGAGCTTGTAGGGCTTCTTCGCCTTCAGTAGTTATCGAAAAGGAGTGTTTACATAGTGGAGGGTGCGTGAGTGTGTGGATCCTTGGATTTGTCACCTCTTCTTGAGGTGGATACCAAGTAAATCCCTAGTGTTAGCGTTGTGTGTTTGTTTCTTTGTATTTTCCGCTGCATTTCATCACAAGAAGCAAGCAACGACGAGCACAAGAGCGTACCGAGCTATTCACACCCCCCCTCTAGCTACATTTCGGTCCCAACAAGTGGTATCAGAGCAAGACCGCTCTTCACCAGAATCATCGCCTGAAGGGGCAACAAAGCTAGAGGGTGAAGAAGTTGAAGCAAATTAATCAAAGTCAAAGAAATCAAGAAGCTCAACTTCAAGATGGAATTCCAAGATGGACTCGGATTCGATACAAGGGTGCCTCCACCATTCACAATGATGAGCTTCGATCTTTGGAGATCAAGGATCGAGAATTTCTTGATGGTGGAGATAGAGCAATGGTTTGCTCTAATGGAAGGCTTCGAAGCTCCAAAGAATTCAAAGGGTAAAATTCTCAAGAGGAGCAAGTGGAGCCAAGAACAAATCCAAAGATGTGAGGCTAATGATAAAGTGACCAAGATTTTGGTCAATTTATTACCGAGCAATATCTTGGAGCAAATTAGAGATTTTGAAGATGCCAAAGAGCTATGGAGCAAATTGGCCAAGATTCATGAGATCCCCTCCACTGTACCAAATCAAGAAGAATCCAAAGAGGGTGACTCATTGGTGTAACGACCACCCTTCTTACTACTACTACTCTCTAAGGATGACCGTTACTTATCTATTAACTCTACTTAACCGGTGTGATTAAAAACCACATGGAAATCCTACCGAAAAATTTCGACAGAATCTCCCCTGTACCGGTGACCTTATTCAACAATACATGCAATATATATACTCAGCCACATGCGGCTGGAACACATATCAATCACACAAAAGGAATAACATCACCACGCAGTTTAATGAAATCAAATCATGCAAGTAATGAATAGCGAAAAAAATAAAAACATACAATTAACTAACAGCGGAAGACTAAATGACTCATCTAATACATTCTTAATAAATGACAATCTTAATAAATTCTTAAACTAAGTCCCAAGGCTTCCATAGTCCTGGCATCACACACCATCCGCGCCACCTTGTCGCCTTCCTCGCTAAATCTTTTCTTTTCCTTTATCTGTAGTAAGAGGAAGTGTAGTCTATAAGCAAAATTTGCTTAGTAAGCGCTATCTAACTCACAAAAACACGAATGTGCATGTATATGAAAAGAACTAGGAACTATATGCTCTAAAAAGAAATAAAGCATAAACATAACTGCTCATGTCAAACTAATAGCAAAGAAAAGCTAAGAAATCTACTCATGTAATTCTACTCGCTAATCATGCTACTCATCTAATAGGTAAACATGAAAACTACTCATCCACTAGATAAACATGGTAGAATAAAGAACTAAACTTACTGAATTCTAAACACCTTCTGAATCTTATTCAACTTGTTTAAAGACTTATTCTTCAATACTTTATACTTATGTAAAACTCGTTTTACTTGTTCAAAAACTTATACTTATAATACTTCAAAATAATAATCAACTTTCTTCTTGGGCCCAGGCATAGTACCATCTTATGCGCGTTCCCTGATAGGTTGGGGTAGCGAGCCACCAATCCTAAAAGAGCAGACCTCGGTCTACCAGGGCCAAGACCTCGGAATTGGACACCTGGATTTGTTTAACGACAACCTCGGAAGTCGGGTACTAGCCTCTTCTTAAAAGTAAAATACTTATTAGCTTATTTACTTCTTCTTTAAATGCCTTGGCATTTTAATAGACACCTTGTGTGCCAAAAATCCCTAAAATCTCGACTTTGGGATCTACTTAAGGCCTCGGCCTTTTCTTTCTTTTCTTTATCTTTCTTATACTTATCTTTATCTTTCTTATACTTTTCTTAAATCCAAAATACTGTTAGGGGTATCTTTCGTATGAATCTATGAATGAAACTAACTATGTATCACATAATCATGCATATAATACAAAAGAAATCTGTACATACAATAGTTATCAAAAATCTGCACTAATTCTTAATAGAAATCTGCATACTAGCTCAATAAAAATATGTATAATAGCTTAACAGAAATATGCATACTAGCTTAACAAAAATCTGGTCTACTACGAATTGAAAAATCTACACTACTACATGAGTATGATACAAGCCTACTGCTAATACAAAGCTTAAGAATCTACATAACATGCTACTCGGAATTCTGCATTCTTAGCTAATAAATTTCTACACTATAATCTCTAAAGCAAATCAAAATTCACAGAACCGGATTGTTCATCCCTATAAGTCCTTTAGACAAAAGACTAATAAGCACAAACTACCTTACTGCATTATTCATTAAAAACTCATTCTTATACATGGCAGTGAGATAAAATACTAATACTACAAAGTTAACAGCATGCAATTCACAGAATCAGCAACATAAATTGAAACCATTAGATTCGGACTGCAACAAGCTCCAAGGGGGGCTGTTCTTGTTCATCATAAAGCACAAGAGGATTAGGTTGTTCTAAGCTTCAAATGAGGCTGTTCCTATCTCATACCTAGCACAAACAAAAGCCAAAACTTGCTGGAACTTACAAGAAACCAAAACGCTAGACATAGCCATTAAAGACCGAAACCTGCTAAAGCTTGAAACCTATATAAAACTTGTTCAAACCCATTGCATCATAAAAACAAAACCTGCAAAACTCAACATGAGTCGAATGTGCCCATCACGGCAGAAAACCTCAAAGCTCGTTCTATACCTCATCCTTCGGAAAAACCAGAATCTAACAAGAAACAAAAACAACTCCATAGCTACTCTAAACTTCGGAAACAAGGAGAGGAGTACGGAATATACTTCGGAGCTATCCTACTGCAGGTGAGTAGCAACTTACCTGATTCTTGAATTCAAACCGAAGGAGAAAACCTCTAGGGTTCGCGGAGAAACTTCAAATTCCAACCCTTCCTCGTGCCCACGAGCTCTCTTCAACGAGGAGACCTCGAATCTGTGAAGAACCGACGGAGAGGAGTGCTCGCCGACCGCCGGAGTTGAGCCCTAAGCTCGGCTTCGTTTCCGCCCAAGAAGGAATCGCCGCCGCGCCGTCGCAGAAGGGAAGAGGAGAGAAAGGTTCGGGGAAAGAGAAAACTTAAGTTCTCTTTTCTTATCACTAGGGTTTCAATTTTAACATATATATATATCTCGCACCCTACCTTTTCGCGAAATACTCGCGGAAGAGTTGGTTGGCTGCGGTTTTGACCAAGTCCCAGTTCGCAGCTTTGATTCCTCAGCTGCGCACTTTTCGTTTCGATTTATTTTCAATGTTCCTAACTATACCTTATATAAATTTGTTCTCACATCTAGTTAACAAATCGAGCATAGCTCGGTTGGTCGGGCCGAGTTCTGCTTGGGCCGAGGAGCTCGGTTCGAAACCCAGCTTCTTCAACTTATTTTCCTTGCTATTATTCTCCATTACCATTTTCTACATCATATACATCTTATCTCATATATTATTAACAAAACAGCCATATACTAGATGGTTGGCTGAGTCCGTTAAAATCTGGTTCAGGTCCGAGCTCTTGGGTTCAAAACCCAGCTTTAACACTTTTATATATATATATATTTTTAAACTTCTTTCTCTTGGTAAAAATACCAAACAAACTCCAAAAATTACGTAAAAATACTCTAAAAATTCCTAAAAATCTCTAGAATTTTTCTATAGTATTTCTAGATTTTAATAAGGTCTTTTGGGACTCCAAATCATGAAATTTGGGGTGTTACAATTGGATCAAAATCAAAAGGACTCCGAAGTTGAGAGATGCTCAACTTCCGAAGATGAAGAAGTCCAAGAAGCCTCATCCTCAAAGGAGTACAATGAAAAGGGGAAAGAGGGAGCATACTCTTTGTTCCATATACAAGATGAGGAGGAAGAAGCCTCAACCTCTATCATTGAGTGGGAGCGACCTTCGGTGACACCGGATCAAGAGAAAGGAGAAGTCTCCACATCCGGGTCAAGAGAAGAAGAGGATGAAGAAGCTTTCACCTCCACAAGTCGAGTCAAATTTATTGGAGAAACATCATTGTTGGAACAAGAGGAAGTTTCTACATCCAGATCAAAAGGAGAAGATGTCATCCCTACACATGAAGGTATAAATGTTTCAATTAAGAATAAAAATCATATTATATGTTTTGTGTAGGGAACATGGGCACTACAAGAGCAAGTGTCCCAAATTGGCCAAGAAAAAGGGCCAAGTGGCACTAAAGGGCAAGGTGATGCCCAAGGAGACTGCTCCCACAACAAAGAAGAGCAAGGAGCACATTGTGTGCTTCTCTTGCAATTAAAAAGGACATTACCGGAGCCAATGTCCTAAGGGGAAGAAGACGGTCAAGCCTAAGGGAGGAAACATGAGTCAAGGGGGAGCCTCCAAGGTAAAACGAAAGGTATCATTTGTTGAGCCTGCCCAGTTAAATACTGGTAAAAAACATGTTAATTCAAATTTTTATCATTTTAATGCTATTTACCATAAAAATAGGGAGCATAATAGTATTAAAGAAAAACATATGGCTCTCCATGCTAAGACTACCACACCTAGGTTTAGGAAGGAAGATAAAAATCTAGGCAAGAAAACTAAGAATTTTAGTTATAAGCTTAGAAATAAAAATGCTCAAGGATTTAAGGAAAAATCAAAATCTAGGGATTTATGGGAAGAAAATCAAGTCTTGAGGTCAAGACTTGATAAAATGGAAAAGACCCTAAAAAGGATGGAAAATATCCTTAAAGGGCAAAATGAGCATAGCCTAGATCTAGGAGTACAAAAGTCATCCAATGGCCATAGAGGTTTGGGATACAAACCTAAGGCTAAGAAGGATGAAATTTCTTACCATAGGGTTCCATATAGCTATGGAACCGAGTCTAGGTCTAAGGGTCAAGTCAAAAATACTAGGGAGGTTATCCCTAAGAGCATTTTTGCAACAAATGTGACTAAGACTTCTAAAAAGTCCAAGAAAGTCACAAAGAAGGTCACAAGGAAAAAAATCCCTAGAGTTGACCTAGAAAAGGTGACCAAGGACTCTAAGAAGCCTAACAAGGTCACTAGGAAGGTATCTAGGGAAGTTATCCCTAATGAATACCTAGAGCATTCAAGGAGCATCAATAGGTTTTGGGTTCCTAGGAGCATTTTCTCTACCCCTTAGAGGGTGAGAGAGTGTCAACTCAAATTGAAAGGGTAGTTAACCCAATCATGATAAAGTTGACACTCTAAGAGCATTTTCAAGGTTATTGTTAACCTTTGAAAATGATAAGGATTAAAGGCTTACTCTTGGAAAGAGTAAGATGTGCCAAAATTTGAGTATTTGGATACAATTTTAATTGGCACAAGAAATCAAGTCTAAAGAAATGTCAAGTTGGGATGTTGGCATTTTATTGGGAAGTTAAAGGCAAGTCTAAGTCTTGTTTTAAATTTGTTACTCTTGGAAGAGTAAAATGTGTCAAAAATTTGAGAAATATGCTTAATTTAAATTGACACCAATTAGGAAAAGTAAAAGAAATGTCAAAATTGGGTTTTGGCAGTTTCTTGGGATATTTTGGGCAATCTAGGGTTAAATTTTAATTTAGCTAAGGGTTAAGGATACTTAGAGAGATAATCTAGGTATTTCTTTTATGCTAATTTGCCATGCTTTATTTGCCTAACATATGCCATGACATCATATTTATGTTTGCATTCATGTATTATTATGAAAAACACAAAAATATCATGTCATGTCATACATACATCATATAGTTATAGGAAATTTTCTTTTGAAAATTATTTCTTTTTGATGTATGCGATAACATATCATGCATTACTTTAATTCCTTGCAATTTAAGGACAAATGGCGTTTATTAACAAATCACATCCTTGGTGGATGTTCATAACCTCAAAATGCCTAGGTAGATATGCATGATCCCTAGATTAGGGTAAAACCAAAAGTTTACATCTCACTAAGAACTATAAGATGACTTGTATGTGGTTTCGTACACATTAAATACAAGTGAGATGTTAGGATGATGAACAAAACTCAAGATGTTGATTTAGTACATTCTTTTGGGTTTTAAGTTCATCAAAACACATAGTTATGTGTTTTCTAATCATTGGGAAAGTTAATGTACAAGTCATGTGCATTGAGCCCAAAGAACATGATTGGATATTGGTTTTGAAAATGATTTTAAAATACTTTTGAAAAACTTTGGTGAAGACTATCTTTTGATAGTAGTCATCATTGAAAAGTTAGACACAAACTAGAAGAAAACACTAAAGTTTTTACAAGTTTTCAAGTTTGTGTCAATATTGGAAAATAGAAAGTATTTTCATAGAAAAAACTATTTTTCCCCTTGATAATATATGCCCTAAGGAATGTCTACATGAATTTTCATAATTTTTTGAATTTTGTAGAATTTTTGGGGAGTTTCTGAAATTGACTGAAAGTGAATTTCAGCAATTTCAGAGCTTCAATCGATCAATCGATCGATTGAAGTGCCTCAATCGATCGGGCGATCAATTGAGAAGGCATCTCTTGCGAGCGTAAGCTCGCTGGATTGATCCACCGATCGATCCACGCAGTTTGAATCGATCAGTGGATCGATTCAGCAGGGTTCAATCGATTGGGACCCAACTCCAATCGATTGGGGATGCTAATTTTAGCTGGGAAAGCCTGATTTCAGCATTTTGAACCACCTTTAGTCTAGGTAATCATTCCAAACCCCTCAAAACACATTTGTATATATTTAGGGGAAATTTTCATGATGAAAAAAAGGATGGATTGGTTAAGGAAGACTAAGTAGAGGTTTAGGTTGAGGTTTGGTTTCAATATTGAATTTTTGGACCTCAAAACTTCTAAATTTGGGTTTCCTAAAGGTTTAGGGATTCCAAGTCATTATTGGTGCAATGACAGAAGTTACGTGCATGTCTTTAGGGGGAGTTACTCTTTAAGGACATGAAAATTTATTTTTCATACACCTTGAAAGGTGGTTAACCTTCTTTAGTGAAAATGCTCAAGGTTGGGCATTTGAATGTAATGAAGAATGGATATTTTCATTATTCATGTGGTATATGCTCAAGGATGAGCGTTTAGAACAATGAAGGGTATGAGACTTTCATTATTGTGTTGTGAATAACGAGTGAAGTTGTCAACAACGTTGGGTAACTCTTCAGGGGGAGAGTTTTTTATGTGTGCCAATAGGGGGAGAATGTATGGTTAAGTTAGGCCTTCATTACCTAAGAGGGAGTTTGCCCTCTAGAAAAGGAGAAGAATGAAGGAAACCATCATTCTCATATTGACATGAAGGAAGTTGAGGCTATCAGATTAGCCTAACTTACAAGTGGTATTGTCAAACATCAAAAAGGGGGAGATTGTTGGTGCAATATTCCCTAGGTCAAGGTTGACCTGGTTGACTGAGCTTTAATTGGTTCAAGCTCGAGTCTTGATGTTTGAGTTTCGATGTTTGACAATACATGGAGATTGCAGGTGCAATTATTCATGTGGTGAGATTGTGAAGGAGAGTCAAGTAAGTCAAGGTTGGCTGGATACTTGACTGGAAAATCCTAGTAAGTGAAGCTAGGTGAAAGACCTAGTGAGTGAAGCTAGGCAGTATGGAAAGTCCTAGTGAGTGAAGCTAGGCAGAAAGAAAATCTTGGTGAGTGAAGCCAGGTGAAAGACCTAGTGAGTGAAGCTAGGATGTATGGAAAGTCCTGGTGAGTGAAGCCAGGCATAGGAAATCCAAATGGATCAAGTTTGATCAGACATCTGGTGTTGGGAAGTCCAAGTAGGTCAAAGGGATTGACCAGATACTTGGCACGGGAAATCCAGGTGGATCAAGGTTGATCGGACACCTGGTGGAGATAAGTCCAAGTGGGTCAAGGATGACTGGACACTTGGCACGAGGAGAAAAGTCCAAGTGGGCTAAAGGGATTGACCAGACACTTGGTGAGGGAGTTCTAGCAGGTCAAGGGTGACCAGATGCTAGGCATGATGTACCAACAGGTCATGGTTGACTGGATGTTGGTTTAGGGGACTTTGGACTTATTTTTGGGCAAAAAAAAAAGCTGGATCGATCAGTCGATCGATTGGCTCATGCCCAATCGATTGGCTGATCGATTGGGAGAGTCCCCGCAACAAGCGTCCTCCTAATCGATCAGTGGATCGATTGGGGAGAAGTGTTGCGCGAACAGAAAGTCTCCCAATCGATCAGCCGATCGATTGGGAGCCTCCAATCGATCGGGTGATCAATTGGGAGGTGCGATTTCGCACGATAAGCCCTGGATCGATCAGCCGATCGATCCAGGCGATTCCCAAGAGCACAGAGGCGCTCTGGATCAATCGGTCGATCGATCCAAAGCCTCCCCAATCGATTGGGAGCAATCCGATTGATTGGGATTCGACCGTTGGTGTCGATTAAAGCCGTTGTCGAGCTCTTTCTTTGCAAACGCTTGCACTGTTCAACTCCGATCTTCACAGCGATTCTAGAGCTTCTCCATAGAGTTCTTATCGCCAGATCTTGAAGGTTCTTGGAGACATTTCCTAGTCAAGAGGTGGATCTACAATAAGAAGAAGAAGCTAGGGTTAGGGTTTTATTGTCCAAATCTTGTAAGCTTTCCCTTGTATTTGTTTCTCTTTGTTTCTTGTTGTATTGTGAGCTTGTAGGGCTTCTCCGCCTTCGATAGTTACCGAAAAGGAGTGTTTACATAGTGGAGGGTGCGTGAGTGTGTGGATCCTTGGATTAGTCTCCTCTTCTTGAGGTGGATACCAAGTAAATCCCTAGTGTTAGCGTTATGTGTTTGTTTCTTTGTATTTTCTGCTGCATTTCATCATAAGAAGCAAGCAACGACGAGCACGAGAGCGTGTCGAGCTATTCCCCCCCCCCCCCCCCCCCCCGGCCTCTAACTACATTTCGATCCCAACAAGTTTGATCAAATCAAAACTACCTTAGGGTACCAACAATCTCCCCTTTTTTGATGTGAGCAACTCAAGTTAAATTATGATAAGCTAATCATAAAGTAAAGATAATAATTTGCAATTAAATGTAAAAATTTGAAATGAAAGTTAAGCTACCTCCCCCTAGACTTAATCTTCTCTTCTCCCCCTTTGATCACATAAAAAAGAGGGTACCAAAAAAATCTAAGGGTAATTTTTCAAAAATAAGAAAGTTTTTAGTTTAAAAAAACTTTGAATTTATCAAGTTAAAATGACTTGGGGGAAAAATTGTGAATCTTAAACACAAGTCTAAAAGAATACTCCAAAAAAAATTGAAAGTGAAAGCCTTAACACAATTTTGGAAATCTTGAAATATTTTCTGAAAAATAGAGCATGCATTTTGACAGAAGAAAATATATTTTTAAGATTTTAAAATTCTATTTTCAAAAAAAAAATATATTTAGATAAATAACCCGAAAAAGATTTAGAAAATTTTTCTTAGTTAGCAGGGATAACCCTTTCAAAATAAAAAAATTTTGAATAACAAAATTCAAATGTTAAAAAAAATAAAATTTTTCTACAGATGAATATTGAGTTCCTCTTTCTAAAAAAAATTAGGATCAAATTAATTTCAAATAATAATTAAACTCAGAAGGAATTTAATAGTTAAAGAAATTCAATTACAAAAAAAAAAAATTAATACAAGCATGATTTTGGAATCCAAAATAAATTTCTTCCTACTGGATTAACAAGAAATTTTTTAGGTACATGCTTTCTTGACAATTTTATAATTTGTCCATTGTGATATTTAAATTTTCAATTTAGCCTATTATAATTTTTAAAATTCAAAGCAGTGAATTTTGAACATGTAGAAACTTTTAAAGTTTGTATTTGTTCCTTTAGCATTTCATTTTTTATTTTTAGTTTATCAAAATTCTCTTACCGACAAGTTGTTGCTAGAATTCTTTTTAACTCATTATTCTCTGTTAATAAGTTTTTATTTTCAATTTCTAATTTGCAAGTATCTTTTGACAATATTTTTATAAGTTTAAACATTTGGTCAGGAGGTACAGACTGTACTTGACTTACCTTATGGACTTCTGATGCTCCCCCTGTAGAACTACTTTCCTCTGAAAACTCTCCCCCTTCATCAATGCTCATATGGGATGAGATTTTTGTGTCCTCAGGAAGGAATTCGACTATAAGGGCTATCCCGGCAATTTCTTCGGTCTCGAATTCTTCTAACGATGACTCGGTGTCCATTTTGGCCAACAATGAAGACCCGGAGGTAAGGAGTCTCCTAGCAAAGGAAGACCCGACAACAAGGATAATACCAAAGGAAACTCTTAAATGCAAGGTGTTAAGGATGGGAAGCATCCGAGGGGCACAAGGCTGATGGAGGAAACTAGAAGGCAAGGTCAAGGTTGTATGAGTGAGGATGAGTGCATGAGTGGTTGTACTTGGGGGTAAAATCCTAAATTAGGGCTTAACAGACAACTAGTGGTTGAGAACCAGTAAATTTGGAATGGAATTCCAAGGTTTATGGTTCTAGGTTTACTAATAGACTGTTAAAGGTATCAGCCGACTGGGAGCCAACAGAATACTTTTGTTCACTTAGCCCATGAAGACCAGTCGACTGATCCATAGTAAGCAGTTGACTAAAATTGAGCCTTTAGGTTATAACGATCAAATTCCATATAGGTCAGACAACTAGTAAGTATGACAATCGATTAGTGGCAAAAACATAGCTTGGTGTTTCCTCCCAAGTTCTATATAATGGAACTCAAATTGGCTGACTTTAGTGAAAAAAAAAATTACAGGCGATTTGTTCGTGCAGTTTGCACTAACGGTCTTACTAAGGTTTTAATGAATGACAAAGTAAGTTAAGTTAGGTATTGTTGTGATCTGACCACTTTACCAAGTGTGCAGGAATTAACCAGATAGGTCAACGAGCTGACCGGATACTTGGCGGGAAGTCCAAATAGGTTGATGGGTTGATCGGATATCTAACGGGAAGTCCAGATATGTCGACAGGCCGACCGGATATCTAGTGAGAAGTCTAGATAAGTCAATGAGCTGACTAGATATCTAGCAGGAAGTCTAGATAGGTCGATGGACTGACCAGATATCTGACAAAATGGTAAGTAAAAGTAAGTCACCGGAGGAGAGTGACTAAGTGAGGACGCGCCCCAGTTTAGGGGGCAGTAGGCGTCGGTCCAGTTTAGGTCCATTTCGGATCCCTAATCTGAGACATTAGCTAGTTCCGGGTCCTGGGTGGACAGGAACTAATTACTACTACTTATTATTGTGCTAACACTTATCTTGCAGGTCATTATTTGGTTTATTGGACTAACGTTGTTTTGCTTCTCTAGTGTACTATCATTTCACCCCACCTTGATACTAGGTTGGACAAGTATTAATCAAGGCTAAGTCTTTAACCATTTTAGATTAAGCATGAACAAAATACTAGTATGAATGACATAACATTTATAGGTATAAATTAACATAAAATAATGCATATTGTACATGACAAGTATGCATGTGTCAAATAAGTCAAATAATTTATAGTTAATTTTTAATGATACATTAAATTCTTGATTTGATACATTTATAAGTATGAACCCGTAAATGTGTCAACCTACTTTGATATATTTTAATTTTTATTAATTTAATTATTTCATTGGGTAAGATTTTATTAATTAGTTCCATAATTAGTTATGTTGATTTAAGTTTTGAATTTAGGCTTGTTTATTGTTCCATAATTAAATGAAACTTTATGTTAATTAGTTTTAACATTTAATTTTGGGTTTAAATTTTGGTTTGAGTCGTTAAAATTTATTGGTTCATTTTATTAAATTATGATAATTAATTTTGAATTTTCTAGATTTAATCTTGAATTCATAGCTTCATAATTAAATGGTACTTCATTATAATGAATTAATTTCATATTTTTGTATTTAAATTTTAATTATTATAATTAAAATTAAAATTTTATCTTCTGAATTTTTAAGATTTATTTTCAATTTTTTTGGTTTTAATTTTGAATTACTAAGAGTTGTATTTTTAGATTTATCTTGATTAATTAAGTTATTATTTAATTCTGAATTATTAAAATTTTTAAGATCAAAATTTTAATTATTAGATTTATTTTGATTATTAATTTAAATTTTATCTTGAATCATGAGTATTTATTAGATTAATTTTATCTCGATTATTAATTTTCTCTAAGTTTGAATTTTTCTTTAGATTTGTCTAATTAAATATTCTATCAAGTACTTTATTAATTTCATCCATTTTAAATAACTCATTTTCTTTAGTTAAGTTTTTAAATAATTTTAATTATTTCTAATTTTTAAGATTTAATTTCGAAGTTTACTATTTAAATTAGAGTTTATCATTTGGTTTGAATTTATCAAAAAAAAAATTTTATTTTCAAGTTTAACTTATCTAGATTTAAATTTATATTTTCTAAAATTTTAATTAAGGTTGTTGAATTATTTAAATTATCTTTTATTTAATTTTAGATTATTCAATGTTATCTTATCTTGCTTAGTTGAATTTGAGTTTTTCTTAGATTTTTAAATTTTAGAATTAATTAAATTTAAATTTTTATTTGAATTCTCAACACTATTTATGTTTTTATTTGAATTTTCAGAATTATTATTTTCAAATTTATTAAAATTTAAATTTTTATTTGCATTAATTAAGTTTGAATTATTTGGATTTGTTTTATCCAATTTGAATTTATCTCGAATAATTTTTTAAGATTATAATTAATTTTATGTAGATCTATATTTTTTTATTATATTTATTATTATGATTCGAATTTTTCATATTAGTATTTTTATTAACTAAATTTAATTTTAAATTATGGGAATTGTTTGAAATTTTTAAATCAAACTTAGCATATAAATTTTTATCTAGTTTATTGGAGAAAAATTCTAATTTATCATGCATAGGGTATTTTTGAAAATAACATTATCATGCAAATTTTTAGACTTATTTTCGAATGTACTACAAATGTAAAAAAAAAAAAAATTAAATTTGCATGAATTATAAAATTACTAACATTTTCCCCAAATTTTCTTGTTGGACAGTAGTTCTTGTAGTGTCCGAACTCCTGGTAGTTGAATCATTGGATGTGGTCCTTTCTCCTCCAAACGACGGGCATCAATTCCTCCTTTGCTGTCGATGGTGTCATTTGATTCTTACAAGTAGAGCACTTATTTTTATAGTATCTTCTCTCCTTGCACTTAAAGAATATAATATGTAATTTAAATGTTGACATTAAATAAAATTATCTTTTTACCCCTCTCCTCCTTAATCTGTGACCTACTTGCTCTTTTGATGATTAGTTCGATCAGAGCCTCTTGCTCTTATACCAATTGTACGATCAATGCGCGTCGATAGAAGGGGGGTGAATATCGACTCGTCACTTTCTTAATTTCGTTGTTTGTTCTTTCATTCGTTCTATCAAAGTTGTTAGTATGCAATGGATTAATAATAAATAAACATAGAAAGATGCAGATGATTTTTACTTGGTTCTCCACCCTCAGTGTCAGTATGTCCAAGGCCTACACACTTAAGCCAAAGTCTACTAGTTGTCTCCTTTCCGGAAACTTTCCAGAGGAGAAACCCGTCTTACAGTTTATCAAGTATAAACATAAATGAATATAAGAATTAAATAAGTACAACTTGTAATAAGCAGACCAAACAACTAATGACACGATCAATCCGGAAGTCCTGAGTGCAACACACTCTTCTTGGAGTTTCCCTAGTCGCAGAGCCTCGGAGCACATTTGTCTGATTACATATATGAAGAGTAGGATGATCGAAATTGATGTTTTGAAGGTTCTGCTCAAGGTCACCTTTATAAAGGTATTCTAGGTGTATGGATGTGATAGAGGTGCCTAAATTAAGGCACTATCTGATACGAAGTCATCACACGCCTTATCTTGATTTGATCAGTTCTAATCCAAGCGTCTGGACCAATCCAGGGAGTATGGACTCTAGGCACCTGGAATCCATCCAGACGCTTAGACATGACCAGACCAGGGCATGAGTTTTGTTGTCTTCCGTTTGCATCTGTTTGCTCCCCTAGTCTTGCTTCTAGCTCCAAGTTCCTGCAAGACAAACATACATACACAAACAAGCAACCAACCTACTCCTATAAGTCTACCTGACCTAGTAGGCTTATCTTTTACTTAATGGTCCCTCCTCCAAGTCTATCACATAATGGTCAATCCCTTAGGATCAAGCCGCACTCCAAAATCTACCCGACCTGCTAGGCTTCATGCTTGGACTACATCCAAGACTTTACCACTACCTAGGGTTACCTCCCCCTAAGATTTTCTCTTTCTTAGAGTTTACTCATCTAAGACTTCACTACCTAAGATTATCTCCCTCTAGGGTTTTTCACTATCTAACTTCACTCACTAGGACTTTCATCACTTAATTTCACTCAGTAGGGCTTCCACCACCTAGGGTTATCTCCTCCTAAGATTTTTCCTTACTTGAAGTTCACTCCTTTAAGACTTCTCACCTGTCTAACATTCAGTTAGGACTTTTCTTGCTAATCATTTGGTTATGACTAGACTTCTCTCTTCTAAACATTAAGTTATGTTTATAGCAACCTTGGTCAAATTGACCAGACTTAGGTATATTATCGAACATCGAATCCTTAGAGATTGATTGCACCAACATGAGCATGCATTTCTTATTGATAATAGAGTCGTTGATACTCCTATTGAGACTAATGTTCGATATTATCCATCTAATGGTTTACCTTTACCAGATCTTAGTTTGTACCGAACTATTGTTAGGGGCTTGGTTTATCTCATCATGACTCGTCCAGATATTACGTATATTGTTCATGTGATTAGTCAGTTTGTTACAGCACCAACTATAGCTCATTGGGCTGTTGTTCTTCTTATTCTCAAGTATCTTCAGGACACTCAATTTCAAAGTCTTTTATTTCCTTCTACTTCATCTCTGGAGTTGTATGCATACTCTAATGTTGATTGGTTTAATAATCCTATGGATCATAAATCTACTACTACTTCTGTATTTTTCTTGATGATTCTCTCATTTCTTGGAAGAGTAAGAAACAATATGTTATTTCTAGAACTTCCACAAAAGTCGAGTACCGTGCCATAGCCTCAACTACTTGTGAAATAGTTTAATTGCGTTGGTTGCTTGTAGATATGAGTATCTCTCTTCATCAACCTACTTCATTATATTGTGATCATCAGAGTACTATTCAAATTATTTGCAATCCAATTTTTTATGAATATACGAAACATATTGAAATTGATTGTCACATTATTTGTCATCATCTTCAGCTCAGCACCATCACGTTGTCATTCATTCCTTCTAAGTTATATATTGTTGATATATTTAGTAAAGCACATTCCGCTTTACGTTTTTATTTCTTATCTGATAAATTCTCAATACTTATAGCTACAATATCATAAGTTATTATTATTATTATTATTATTAAACTTATCTATTTAGTAGTTATTAAGAATAGATTAATCTGATTTTAAATTAATCATAAAAAATAATGTACAATCATATTATTTTACCGGGACTGATATTGCGAGACATCCTTTCCGTTATCAGTCCCGGTAAAATAGAATGATTGTACACTATTTTTTGATGATTAATTTTAAATAAGATTAATGTATTTTTAATAATAATAATAATAATAATAATAATAATAACATTCGGTGATGATTACAAACGAAAGCGACCTTTTTTGAATTTTAATCAAATTTATTAATACATAATTTGTCATTGTATTTAAATTAGAGAAAAAAATAAAAGTAGAATAATTAATTTATAATTATATTTAAATGAAGCTTTATAAATTTGTTCATTCATCCAATAAAAAAATTAAAAAATAGTAAGTCAGAGAGGAGAATACGTAAGTAAGATGTTAGAGATATATATTTAGCCTATAAATGAATACTATATATTAATCGAGAAAAAAAATCAAATTTATTTATTTAATGAGATAAAGAATTAATTGTTAATATTATTGTTCGCTTTTAAAACATACATATTAAAAATTAACTAAAGCAGATCATTCACGAGTGGTATCTAAAAGTTAATTTTAAATATTTTAAAATTAATTTAGAATATAACATTCTAAATTAAATATTATAATTTAATATTATAGTTTTTCCTCCGCGCAGCGAGATGACATCTCCTGATTCATATTTTCTGGAACAAGGGATAAAGAGATGCACCACATGAAATTATGATCAAATGGTGATAACGATTTGATCATAATTAATTATGATCATTCTCTAAATTTATTATCCCCAGATTATAATTTGAGTCAAGACGAATAACAAAAAATCACTCATAGATCGTAAGTGGTGGGGAAGTGATCAGATTGATCGCCGAGCGAAGGTGACATCTAATCACCCGTCATCCAAACTATAATATAAGAGACGATGAATCCAAAAAAATCATAATTAATTATGATCGAATTATCATCATGATCCAGTCATCCATCCAACCAAATTTATTGGGGATTGCAGGTCAGTGAGTCCACTGTCAAAATAAAAAATAATAAAACTATATATATATATATATAAAAATATATATATATATATATAGAAAAAGTTAAAATTTAATTAATCTAAACCTAATTAAACTTGAGAAATTTATTTTGTAACTTTCTTTTTTTAGTTATTTTTTAATGGATTTAGAAATCTAATAATATTGGTTATCCGATTTTATGAGTGAGTGAGTTCTAATAAGATAAAAATTGGTCAAATATTTGTTACTTTATTTTAGTTTTTTATTCTAAATGTTCGCTCAATTTATAATTCATATTTGTTAAATTTATTGTTAACTTGATTTTTTTCCTAGCCTAATTTATGTCTTATTATATTATTTCTGATGCCTCCTAAATTATAATTTTAGGGTAACCCGTTTATAATTTTTTCCTCGACCTGTAAGCCAATTTAAGCTTATCACGGGCCAAATAAGTCTATCATGACCAACCCAAGCCTACAACAGGCTAAGCCATGTGGGTTGACCCATCTTGACCCAACTTTAAATAAATTAATAAAATTTTAATTCAATTCATTAAAAGTTTTTAATAGGACGGGTCAATCCAATTGATCTAATCCAAATGAATGACTATAAGAGTGGTTACTTTTAGGGTCACCTGAATCATAAATTTAACATAACTCGTTTATAATTTTTTTTCCTCAATGAGGAAGCTAACCTAAGCTCGTCATAGGTCGAACAAGCCCGTCATAGGCTAATCCAAGCTTGCAATGGGCCAACCCACTCAGGTCACCCCACCTTGATCTAATTTTAATGGGTTGATAAAATTTTAACTCGATACATTTAAATTTTTCAATATGACGGGGTCAATCTAATGGATCTAATCTAAATTGATGTTATATTTATATGGTTACTATCAGGGTTATTTTGATATTTTTAAACTTCTGAGGAAATATTTTAAAAAATAATGTTTGGGAGCGGTGGCAAGTTGTAAGTTTCCCTGTGGAATCAAGAGTACCTTCGGGCCCCACGTCGGACCCCACGCAGCTTCCTCCTATTCAGAGCGGTGTGGCGTTGGCACTCCAAGCTGCTCTGTTTCTTCACGCACCCTAAAGATCCAAATCGACGATCGATCCTGCGACCATGTAGGCTTCCACCAGATCGAAGACCAAATTGGAAGGCTAACAGAAGTCTATAGGCGGATCGAAGGATCTCGGAGTTCGTAAGTCTTCCTAAATCCGGTGCTTGTTTATTTCCCTTCGTTTTTTCTTTTCGATCCTTCCATTTCATTGGGAATCTTACTACTTCTTCTCAAGGTAATACTTTTAGTGTGATTGAAGTCCTTTTGCATACGCTTGCTAATTTGATTTTGGTTAAAGTGGAGAATTCGTCGTCGTCAGATTGCTGTTTCTAAACTAGGGAAGAAGATATTTGTTTTTCTGGATAAGATCAAACAAATGACTCAGCTTTGTCTTTATCGTGGTCTCTTTCGAAGCTAGGATCATCTGTTTTGGAAGCAATATAATTAGGGATATGGTTATCAGTATCCTAGGGTTTTAGCTGGCATGGCTGTCATTGGGGATCTCTTGCAATGTGAATATTCAGTTTTATTTTTCCCATCTCTTTTTCTTGAATTTTGAAGCTTTAGAATTGATTGTTGGACAATCGTTTAGGGTCATTTTTCATGGAGCGTGTTCTTCAAGCTTGCGTTTACGTCCTCTTTGTTGATTTCCATTTCATATTTTTGCCAAGCAAGTTTTTATAGGCCGCAGAATCCTGGTCCGTCTTTTCACTGATTCTGTACTCTTGATTGTTATAGTTAAATTCAATTGCTTGCATCCCTATCGATTGCAGTTTGTGGTACCGAAGTGCAACAGCTCGTTGTGATAATTTGTGGTGCTTATTTTTCCTTAGTTAATTTAATTTCTGACATTTTTATTGCCGCTGATATTTTTTCTCTTTGGCGAATGAAGACAATACTGAGTTTCTGTTATATATTTCTTTGTGTGTGTGTGTATATTCCACTCAGTTTAATCCTTCAGCAGTTCACCATTGTATAAACCACCTTCCTCCTCCACATCGAATATTATAACTCTGGCACAATATTTGCTTCGTTGGATATACCTCAATATTCTATTAATATCAAAGTTTGTTTTTGCGAAGCAAACCTCTGGTTGAGTAGTCTGATCTTTTTTAGGCTGTTTCTTTACACTGCATTTGCTGCTTGGTTATGGTTCAAAACATTTGAATGGGTGTGTACTTATTTTATTTTATTTTTTCATGTTGTTCAAAGTTCAACCATAGTCTTAGATGGAGTTTAACCCTCTCACACTAGCATACATACCTTTGTAGTATCTTCAGTCATATCCTAATGCCTGTCTATGTTTTTTTTAGCTTAATAAGGAGGATGGGTGTGGAAAAACAAAAGAAATTCCTCACAGTTGCACCTTTCAAGTGTGTTTGGTGCGAGGAACTGAGGTTTAGGGAAGCAGGGCGTGGTTGCATAGCCTTTGAAGCATTTGCTCAAAATGATGTCACCTTGGTTTTCAGGGCACAAGCAGGGAGTCAACATTATCATTACAAAATGGATAATAATCCTAACTATACCATCATTTTGGGAAGCCATAGAAATCGAAGGTTAAAGATCGAAGCAAGTGGAAAGACTGTGGTTGATGTTGCTGGAGTAGGTTTGTGTACCTCTTCAGCATTCCAGAGTTATTGGATCAGCATATATGATGGCTTGATTAGTATTGGCAAGGGGAAATATCCTTTTCAAAACCTTATCTTCGAATGGCTTGATTCAGAACCTAAATTTAATGTTCAGTATATTGGTCTTAGTAGCTGGGATAAGCATGTGGGTTACAGAAATATCAGTATACTGCCCATGCAATCACATAACAATGCCATTTGGAGCCACATTGACTACAAAGTTTATGAAGGGGAGGATGATGAGTGTGATGTGATGGAGGAATTGAATCACAGCTTAGAAAAGCAAGGACTGGTTAACTTTCTGGAGAACTGGGATTTATCTGATCTAATGTTTGTTGTTGGTCCAGAAAGAAAGGTTGTTCCTGCACATAAGGTCATTCTATGTGCTACTGGAGTCTTCTCAGAATTAACCGATGAAAATGTTATAGAACTACCTTTAACATCATATCCTGTTCTGCATGCCTTTCTGGAGTTCATCTATGCTGGACAGACACAGGTCAGTCATACAGGATATTTAGGAAATATATTTTGTATTTTTTTTTTCCTTTTGATAACATTCTTTGTAGTTTTAAAATTTTTTTCCCCCCAATTTACCTAGATTTCAGAATGTGAACTTGCCCCTCTATGGGATTTAAGTGTCCAATTTAAAGTTTCAGAATTAGATAAACAATGTGAAGAAATTATGAAGGGTTTTGAGATAAGCAATAAGATTTTGGATTCTGGCAATACTGTGAAAATCACAAATCTGAGCTCCCACATTCAACAATTCAGCACCTTTCCTCATGAAGTTCCTCTTGATGTGGGAAAGCTAAAACATTTCCTTGATACTGGTGAACACAGTGATGTAAACCTACATATTGAAGGTCATGGCCTTGTTGCTCAGTCACACAAACTCGTGCTTAGTCTATGGAGTTCGCCATTTGCAAAGGTATGTTTGTGCTTTTGACCATTCCCAATTGATAGTTACAACAATTATCCACAGTGAGGTATCCTGTATTCATTCAGCCATTTGAGTTATTGGTTACATATTTATATAGCATTTGAACCAATCACTTCAATATAAATTAACTGTTTTTGTGGCAGATGTTCACTAATGGAATGGTTGAAACCAGTTCATCAGATATATATTTGAAGGATATTTCTGCTGAAGCTTTTTTAGTCATGCTTCAGTTTATGTACACTGGGATACTTGACATGGACATATTAGAGACGAGTCCCATTCTAATTCTGCTGCTACTTCTTGCCGACCAATTTGGTGTTACTGTTCTTCAGCAAGAATGCTGCAAACGTGTCATAGAATGTCTTTCAGAGGTAGTTTACCCTATCTTTCTTATGTAGTTGTACATTTATTTTGTATATTTATTTTTCCCTTTCAAGTTAGTTTTCAAATGAAGGCAAAAAGAGAGCAAAATATGAAACAAGTTAGTGGTTTATTTGAAAATTAAAAACAATGTGGTAGTTCTAATGTTTCAGACAAACGAAGTTCGTTAAATCAGTTATTGTTTGGAAACTGGAAACTTGAAAATTATATTTGACCAATAAATTTCACTTTGTGCTGATCAAATGAAATTGTACTTACATCTTGTGCTCTTTTGGAACTAATTTAAATATATGCAATCCTAGCAATGTCTAGAACTGGCTATACTGGGCATGTCTTATTGGCAAAGGTATCAGTGAATCAATAGTAGTAAGTGCCAGAATCTCTAAAAGATTATTGGACATGTTTGATAGCATATGAATTAAGGACATGGTATCCAGTCATCATGAAAAGCAAAATTTATGGATTTAGTAAAATTGTACCATGGGGTTTCCCTACTCTATTGTAAGTTAGTAGTTCAGCAAGCATAATTGACTTGAAGAGTAATGCTATAGTGATCGTCCTTTTCGGCAGCATCAGCATAAGCATCCTAGATTAACATCATGCACCTGTTTGATTCATGTCACATAGCCCAAGGATCTTGGTGGTGTGGGATATCACCGATGAGGTCAATTCTAGTAGCTCACTGCAGAAAATGCAAGATCTTAATCAGCTTGTATACATATTATTGTGCAGGGTTGGTGTCATACAACTGGAACAAGCTCTTCCTTCAAGACTTATTTCTGTTTTGCAAATTTAATGGACAAGGCCTCAGAAGATTTTGGAGAAATTGCTAGATAATTGAGACTAACCAATCAAAGTTTGTTGCAGGATATAGTTTGTACCGTTCTGCAAGCAGTTTCATCAGTCCAATCATATAAACTGCTTGAAGAAACATGCAAGAGGAACTTTGCAATGCACTTTGATTACTGTACTACTGCAAGCACTGATTTTGTCTTGTTTGATGAGGCAACCTTTAGGGATATTCTTCAGGTATGTTATGTTTTAATAGATTAACATGTCTCTTAAGTTCTTAACCTGCTGTCTACTTTAGGTTGCATTCATTTCTATGTTTTATATTGGATGTTGCCATGAGTTCTCTAATATAAGAGCTTCATAGCTTCATTTCTCAATGGTAAAGCAATACTTTGTCAACACAATCTTCCAAGTGATTATCCTGATCATGAACATCATGCCTTTCTATCTACTAATGTAAAGCATCTAGCCATTCTAGTAATATCAGCTTCTCCATCGTTTTGATCTCTAGCGCAATTTATAATGAATCACATTCAGTGTAGGTTTGACCTAAACTTTGCTTATGATTAGAGTTAGCCAAATCTTTGTTTATATCGTTAAACTAAGATATCTAGAGCACCTGGCAGATAGTTTCCTGAAACAACCTGAGCGCTGTGAATTTGAACACCGTCAGAGACCCTTCCATTTGTATTGTAAGTTATGGATACATCTTCAGTTGTTGTATATCTTACATCGAATCAGTTGCATTGTTTTGACAGTGGTTAAAAGAGATTCAATGTAGTGCAATCTGAATAGCTAGTGATGGTAAAAATGATATGGTTTTTTAATACCTAGGAATTCTTTACCTGGAGAGAAAGTATAGAAAGGGATCCTTATCATTTTTGTGATGCTCTTTTCAGCATCCCGATATGACTGTAACTTCAGAAGACAAGGTTTTGGATGCTATACTACTTTGGTGCACACAAGCCTGTGAAGTATGTGGCTGGGCTACAGTTGATGAACTAATGAGTTCTTCCACACCTGAACAAAGTTTTGGAGACAGGCTTCGTTCACTTGAGTCTCTGCTACGTTTTGTGCGTTTCCCATTGATGTCGTTGCTTTTACTTGAGAAGGTACGCTCCACCAAGTCGTGAAGAATAAATTTGAATAGTTGTTCTTGTGAGCTATGGGCTATTTAATTTCAACGGTGCACTATAATGTTCGCAGCTGGCAGATAGCAGTCTTAGCAAGCACATTCCTATATTTCATCAGCTGGTGAGTTATTCGTGAGTCTACCAGAATTTATTCCATGGTTTTAATTCTCAAAGAAGTTTAATGTCTTTATGATTCAAAAGGTGAATGAAGCGATCACAGGAGTGAAGCTACCAGAACTCAGTCACAAGTGAGTTATCTCATCTAGACCTTGTACTCGAAGTGCAACTCCTCTAGCAATTAAATTTATGTGGTTTTTGTATCAGTGTGAGATTTCAGCACAGACGATCAAGTTACAAAGAGCTTCAATACATATGTGATGGCGACAGAAACGGTGTAATATATTTTACTGGGACATCATACGGGAAGCACCCATGGGTAAATCCTGTTTTAGCTAAGGTTAGCTTTCAAACTCAACGATACGCTACCCATATCCCTGTTATATGTGTATGTATGTCGCTTTGACTCATTTCTTTATTTAATGTCCCAGAAAGTAACTGTAACAGCCAGCAGCCCTGCTTCTAGGTACACAGACCCAAAGGCATTGGTATCGAGGGCGTATCAGGTATAACTTATAGGCAACATGAGGCAATTCTTCAAAGTTGGATCTGCTGTAACTAAGTCGTTTACTGGTATTCCATAGGCCACCTCGTTTGCTGGACCTCGGTTTGAAGGCGGTCAAAGTTCCTCATGGTGGATGGTAGATATCGGTGAAAATCATCAGGTACTCATGTTCAATGATGATGCTCCTTTTTCGTAACTCTTAAAGTATACTTTTGTACTAATTCAATACCTATCTTTCGTAGTCTTAAATGCTTTTATATTTTGAACTTGTGTTACATGTGTTGAAACATGTATAGAGGTAAACACTATAATCTCTGTAACGGCAAATGACATACTGTTTAACTTTCTTAAAGTTACGCCGTGTTTATGGCCATGTTTACTCTGAGGAGATGGAAGTACTTCAAGAAGATACTGAAATAGTTTGGAGGTGGATGGTGGATAACTAAACAGAGTCTATTCCATCATTAACCCTTTTAAACATTTTTACGCGCATCATAGGGAGAAGGAACTAGTGTGAGAACTTGTTAATGTGGCTTCATTGGCATGTTTGATTGATGTCACCATCTAGTTTATGCTTCGACTTGTTTCTTACTGCTCTTCAATGTCGATGCAAAAATTATTCACATGAAAAATTCAAACTTTTGATTATTGTTCGACTCATTGTCTCCCTGCTCTGCCTTCACAGCTGATGTGCAATTATTATAGTGTGAGGCAAGATGGCTCCTCGACGTACATGAGGTCCTGGGCTTTTCAGGTAAATGGTTTTATTCCACTACCTCTAACTCGATACCTTTCTTCTGTAATTGCTTCGTTAGGGTGAATGCAAAGGCGCGAAATCACTGATTAATGTTACAACCAGGGATCCATGGATGGTGAAAACTGGACTAATCTAAGAATTCACGATGACGACCAAACAATTTGCCGATCTGGCCAGTTTGCATCATGGCCAATAACTGGTTCTATGGCACTGCTTCCATTTAGGTTCTTTCGAGTCATTTTAAGGGGCCCTTCATCAGGCGATGCAAACGTTTGGAACTTCTGCATCTGCTTCATTGAGTTGTATGGCTATTTCATCTGAAGAGAGCAGATATGGATCATCATGTTATATGAATAATGTATGAAGGGGACAGATGGTTTTGATGGATGGATGGATGGATGGATGGATGAATAATCTAAGTTTCTTTGTTTGATCAATAGTAACATTGTTTGTGCATAACATTATTCACTAGGTTGTGGGATGTAGATAGTTCTTGCAAAGTCAATAAGCCAATATTAAACAATCATGTTAAAAATAGTGTAGGCTGGGGATGAATAATCTAAGTTTCTCTGTTTGTTCAAATGATAACGCTGTTGTGCATAGCATGTTTCACTAGGTTATGATATGTAAATAGTTTTTACCTTGGTGGCCAGCAAAAATTTTTATAGGATCGAGTTAATCATTTTTTATATTAGCCGATTCGAATAATTTGATACTGGGATTATTAAAGAGTTCTTACAAAGTATTAAAAATAGTGTAGGAAAAAATTAAAATAGGAGTTATTTTAATTATAAATTTTGAAATCCAAATTAGACTAAATTAATAGAGTTGTAAATGAATTAAATTTTCATGAGTAACTTTGGTGTTTAATTTAATAAGAATTTATTTATGTTTGTTGGTCAATTCAATAAATAAACTTAAATAATTTATTAAATTAAATGAATAAATTTGAGTATATATATATATATATATATATATATATTCAGTTTGTTAATGTTCATAAATAGATATTATAAATAGATACCGTAAATTAAATTAAATGAATAAGTTTGAGTATATATATGTTAATGTTCGTAGATAGATATTATAAATAGATACTGTAAATTGCATGTGAATAATGTTTACAAATAAAATAAAATTTATGAACCAAGTTGTCAATAAACTCTTATTAACCTAATAAATAAATAAACTTTAAAATAAATAAACTTCTATTATCAAATTCAATATTAAATCAAATAAATTTTTATTATCAAGCTCAGTAATAACTGGAACAAGTTTTAAAATATAAAAATTTAAAATAATTAAACAAATTTGAATTAAAAATTTGATAATATCTAAATAAACTAACTTCAAATTAAACTTGAACCAAATTCAAATTATTAAAAAGAAATCAAATCAAACTTGAGCAACTATGCATTTTAGATTCGACTAACTTAAATCGATTACTTTATCAAATAAGTTTGAACATCATAAAATTTAACTTTGATTTATAGCCTTAAGAATTAATGCATGGAAAAAAAGATTGGAACTTTGCAAAATAATAGGGATAGAAACTCACTATCTAATTATTTCAATGTGTCAGTTAATATGAAGTTAGATTCGACAATTAACTCAATGCGTAAGTTGTTTTAAGATAGACTTTTAAGTTTCAAGGAATCTTTGCAGAAGTATCCTTTTATAAACCTTGAAAAAGAAAAATCTAATTTTAAAGTAATTTTGAAACAAATAAAAGCTATAAGAAACTAAAATTTTATATAAATTTAAATTCTATATAAATAAAAGGCTGTGCTAAATTTAAATAAATACAAATTTAAAAATTTAATTAACTCCAAGTAATTCTCTGGGAGTTGTTGTCTTAGTGACGCGTTGTGATGTTTGATTCTCTTTTTGCTATTCGATTAAAAATTCGTATCAGTTCATCTTGCAGTTCTACTGAACACCTTATGCTTAGATTTGATTACGATTCAAGCCAACTGTTCAACGATTTAAAACTATACCGTATCACCAGTTCGAAAAATCTTAGGGGAGGTTTGATTGATAGATATAGAAATGAAGAAATAGACTGATAGTAAAAGATAATATTTGGATTATAAATTTAGGAATGATAATTTAAGAACAATTTCTAGATTTATGCAAATCAACTAAACTTATATAATTAGATGGATTTCTTTCCCATTCTCATTTTAAATTACTATTATCAAATTCATACCTATAATCATTCCTATCATTTAACCAAACGTCAATCTTAACCTTCGAATATAGTTATGATTTATTATTTGAAACCGTCTATTATAATTCAATTTAATTATTATTTATATTTTATATTTTTAAAAAAACGAAAATTAAAAAAAAATAAAAAAAGGTACCTATCCACTTAGGAGAAAAAAAAAATTAGAACCCAGTCTTCTACTGCATCTTCTAAAAGATATATATATTTTATTCATTTTGCAATTTCATGCCGCTTAGTTTGCACTTGATATCAATAATTTTTTATCTAATATTAATATTATTATATTTTAATGTGACTACGTATATATATTATATATCTTTTAATCAATTTTGCATGTTCAATAATAGTCTTCACTATATAAAATTTTATTATTGAATAAATTATATCTTTTGATAAATTATTATTAAATATCTTATACAAGTGAAATGATATTTATAAACTCAATAAATTAGGTATTGAATAGAGAAATAAAATAAAATGAAGTTAATGACTTACCAATTAAGAGAGTTAAATGACATTGGCCAATTTAATGATTTAAAAGTGAAATAGTTTCACATAAGAAAATTTAAGATAAATAAGTTGAAAAATAAATTTCAATAGAAAGGTGAGATAGTCCACATTGAAAATTTTAAAATAAAAAAGTTGATTTAAATTGAACCAGACCATTATGTTCTTTAAAAAAAATCTATGACTATTTTACATGAATGGACCTGAGTTTAGACGTTTAGTTACTCATTTTATCAATTCAATCGAGAACACACATATTCTCCAACTCATTAGAGTCAGAGGAAGCATGGATTATTTTGTTTCTTTTTACCTAAAACAAATTAACATGCGTAAAAAAATGGAATGTACAGTACGCATTTAACCCTAAAGAAAATGACAAGTTAAGATAATATAGTTAAGTGGAAATCAAATTGAGAAAATGTCAAATAATGTGCTATGGGCAATTGGGCATCTTAATCTGCTAGGCTTTCCTACTAAAGATTATGTATAGAAGAGCTTGTCGTCATGAGGTTCACCCAATATGCATGTTCGACTACAAGGCTATATGGAAACCCTGAGAAGTTTGAGAAGCACATCTCAACTTGCACCTACTTAGAATGTACTTGCATTTGGATTCATGATCTTTGCAAACCAAATTATTATAGCTCCACAACTTTGGGATTTCATAATACAGGAGTAATACACAACTAATTTCTTGTCCCTTGAATTTAGGGGTGTCAATTCGGGTGGGTCGGGTCGGGTTGGGTCGGATTGATTTTTTTTTTTTTTTTTAACCCAACACGAACCCGACCCGAACCCGAGTTCAACCCAAAACACCTCAACCCGAACCTGAACCCGACCAACCCGATCAACCCGAACCCGACCCGTATAACCCGAAAATCCGATTCAAAACGATTTTTTTGAGCTATTTTCCCTATAATTCTTCACTTTTATCTCAATACTCCATCATTATCATACAAATATGATATTAATATACATAAAAACATCTATATTTTTAAAATAAAATTTGATTTAACCCCAAAAAACTCTATATTTAAGCCAACCAGGGTCAACCCGAACCCAACCCGACCCAACCCGAAATTTTTTTACTCTTCAACCCTCCAACCCAAACCCGACCCGAACCCAAAAATGCCCAACCCGAACCTAATTTTTTTCGGGTCAACTCGGATTGAGTCGTCGGGTCGGGTTCATTTTTGACACCCCTACTTGAATTGATATATAATAACATTATAAACAGCTCAAACTAAATTATTCTAACTTCAATTGAAAAAAAAAAAAAGAGAAGAAAAGGAGAGCATGGCACAAAGATCCATGTAAATGGTCCAATAGCTAATCCAGAACATCAAGGACATATGGCCTGCTTCTGATGATATAATTAAAAAACAATAATACTTAAAGTTCATTTGATGACCATAAGAACTGCAAATTACAGTTTCTAACTTCCAATCTATGTATGAGATGTCCTACATAATCTTGTTGCAATAACCTGGTTATAACATATTGCTAAAGACTTGCCGCCTTTTATTCAAATTGAGTTTATACATTGCTACTCCATTACCAGAGAAAACAAATACATCCTGTATTGTTCAATGCTATTGTTTATTAGATGAAACTTCATAAAATCAAAAATTCCATTTTGATAGCAGAACTGATTATGACTTTTCTGCCAAAGCAAAGCATCCATATCCTACTTTTAGAAACAGAGAATAAGAGGAGAAGAAAGAAACAAGTAATATCCCACGAAAAACAGCGAATTGAAATCTTCCATATAGAGAAAATAAGATTCTCGACAATCATATCAGCCAAACTCATCACCTTTATCAATTAGGAGGGATGGTGCTGGAACAAAATTTTAGCTTTGAAAGATTTTTTTTTTTTTTGTAATAGAGCTACAAGACTTACATCTCAGCATTCCAGAAGGGATTGGTTGTCTGCAGTTACCTTTGACTGGTATACATTTACAACAGAAATGGTCCAAACTTCAATCGATCCAAGATGATCTCTATCAGTCTTATCAAGTTCTCTGGCAAAGCACAAACTTAAAAGTTTAACCACTAGGAAGCTGTGAGAAAACAAGAAACATGTTTCAAGTTACAAAGCTAACATAGCATAACAACTGAAAACACTTCAATAACTGAAGCATCTAATCGATTGGTGTATGGTCTCTTAAGGTCAAATGTATACCTCTGAGTGGCAATATCGATATCGGCATCAAAAATTCAGAAAAATTAAGTTTATTTGATCTGTGGGATAAGTGAGATCAAAAAAAAAAAAAAAATCAAAAAAAATCAGAAAAAATTGAAAAGAACAAAATAAGAATATTTACTCAATAAGACAACAAAAAAGTCTAAAATTTATGTTTAATTAAATACAAATATATAAAAATATTTTTTAAAATTATTATTTATACTATTGATTAATTATTAATCAACCATTCGTAAGTAATTAACTTTCAAATTATAAATAATAATTAAAGTTATAACTTAAATTAACTGTTAATCTATTGTTTTATTAATTATATTAACTTAATTAAATATTACCTAACTTAATAGATAATTAACAACATCATTAATTAAAAATTATTTACTAATTATCTAAATTTAATTAAAAAGCGGATTAAAAAGTGGGAGATGGATCTGTCACACGTATTTTGAATCGCCTTATCACTAATAAATAAGAATCAATCATTAAAAGGGAGAAATGGAAATGCTCATAAAACATCATTCTTGCATTATATTGAACTTTAATGGATTTACTTTCCTAGTTATGGATTCTATCAGCAATCCATATTAACTTCTCTTCTCATTTTATGTGAAGTAAAATTCTTCCACCAATAGAATCTGAATTATGTAGAATTTTTAGTTACAGATTCAAACTTTTTCAGTCAACCTTTATCATTCATGCCTTCAACCTAGTTATTGATTCACATTTGTGCATATCATCTTAATTCTCATTTTACCACCTTGTAGGGGAACCACCTAAATGCTTTCAAATAATAAAATTCTTTATTTCAACTATCCTACTAACTCCACATATCCATGTCATCTCTACCATTGATTTTCTCTCTGCTGTTTCTATATTACCCCAGATTTCGATCCATAGATGCACAGTTGGTCATACAACAACTTTATATAACTTTCCATTTTAGTCTATATGTCATTTTTTTTATTATGCATGATGTTTTTGCGGTGATATCTCCAGCTATTCTACCATCTATTTAGGAAGAAGAGGACAGATTGGTCCTATTTGCTAGAACTCAGGATGGTGATGGTGATATATCTTCCTCTTGAAAAATGAGACCCCCTTCAAATCTTGATGATGTAGGGAGGAGGTTTTTGTCTTTGAATAACAAGTGGAGAAGTCAGTTATTCACATTGGTATCAGTATCATAATTAGATTGTCACAGTATCAAAGATTCCAAAGTATCAGATTGGTAGGATCAACAAAACCCAAACAGTTAGGAAAATTCAAAAATCAGAGAGAAAGTTATAATGCATCATCATCAAAGAGAGAAGAATACTATGTGTTATTACACATCGAATTAAATAGAATGTACAAATAATATTATATTTATTAATATAATCTTGATGAGATAATACAAATATATTATAATTAATAAAAAATCATGTTCTTAATTCAATAATACCAGATTTAGAGTATATTTTTTTCAATAAAAGTCCTTGTTCAATATTGCATTCTACAGTGTATAGAAGGAACCTTGATTACATTTGGATCATTTTAGTTGAAGAAAAGGGGGTTTTAGGATTATTATTTATCTAGAGAAATTAATGTGTTCTCTCTCAATCAATAATATCCTCTTTTGAACAAATGTGGGTAAGAGAAAGATGGGTGAGGGATCAGTTCTAGTAACTAGTAAGTGATGTGATAGAGTGATCCTAGAGCTCATGACAAATCTATAGCTTTAGAGCAATAGAGAGATGAGTGAGAGATCAGTTCTTGTAAGTGATGGCAAGGGTGAATTAATGACACTCGAGCTCATAGTAAATCTCTAGCTGTGGCAAGACTTGATCAATTTATATAAGCAATAAAAAATTTCTCCTTCCAATTTGAGTCAACTAGGAATTAAACTGGGATAAGAGAGAAGACTTTTCAAAGGCATCCCAATTTGACAAGTTTTCAACTTGATTGCATTCATTCTGTATCTCAATTTGATCGAATTTCAATTAATTCCATTAATTTTCTAATGGGCAAGGATGAATTAATGACACTCGAGTTCATGGCATATCTCTAGCTGTGGCAAGACTAAGCAATTTATATAACAACAACAACAACTAAGCCTTATCCCACTAGGTGGGGTCGGCTATATGAATCATTTTATGTCATTGAACTCTATCTTCTACCATATCATCATCTATATTTAATTTATCTTGTTTTATTGTTGCTAACCAAATCTTTTTTGATCTTCCTTTTCTTTGTTTGATATGTGTGTTTGTTATAGTTTCACATCGCCTAACTGGAGCATTTATTGGTCGTCTAAGTACATGCCTATACTATCTTAAACGTGTCTCTCGGAGTTTTCCCTCAATAAATGCAACTAGGGCTTGGTGTTCGGCTTGGTAAAAGCTTGTTTATATCTATTCAATATACACAAGATTAATTAAACAAACAAGCTTGAACAGCTCGTTAAACTAAACAAACAAGCTTAAACATAAATATGTTAAGCTCGTTAACGTTCGTGAACAACGTTCGTGAACAACGTTCGTGAACAACGTTCGTGAACAATGTTCACGAACCATATTCATTAATAAAATTTTTTTCAATATGCTAAATAAACAATAGAATAAAATAAAATAAAATAAAATAAATAAATTTAAATTATCAAGCTCAATAACCAATGAAAAGTTTTAAACAATCAAACAAGCTTGAATTGAAAGCTCGATAACATGTAAACGAACCAAGCTCGAACCAAGCTCAAGCCAAGCTTGAATTGAGAACTCGATAACATCTAAATGAACCAAGATCAAGTCAAACTTCAAATAAGCTCAAGCTCATAAAAAATAAACCAAGCCAAACTTGAACAATCATTTCAAAAACTTAGTTCATTTTAAGCTCGCTTGGTTACCTTATCAAACAAGCTTGAACACTCCAAAGCTCGGCTCAGCTTGTTTACAGCCCTAGATGCAACTCCAACTTTCTCTCTAATGCTCTCATTTCTTATTCTATCCATCTTTGTATGTCCACACATCCACTTAACATCCTCATCTCTGCAGCTCTCATCTTCTATTCATGTGCTCGAGTCATAGCCCAACATTCAACTCCATTTAACATAGCAAGTCCAACTACGGTTTTGTAGAACTTTCCTTTAAATTTTAGAAGTACTTTACGGTCACATAAAACACCTAATGCATTCCTCCATTTCAACCATCCTGTTTATATTCTATGTAAGACATCTCTCTCAATCCCTCCATCATTTTGCAAAAATGATTCTAAATATGTAAAGCTCGTTCCTGGCAACTCGTCATCTCCTATCTTAACAATTATCTCATTACCTCTAATATTGCTAAACTTAAATTCTATATATTCTATCTTTATTCTACTAAGCCTAAAACCTTTCCCATGTTTCCCGCCAAGATTCTAGTTTAGCATTTACTCCTTCACATGTTTCATCTACCAAAACAATATTATTTGCAAACAACTAAGCAATTTATATAAGCAATACAAAATTTCTCCTACCAATTTGAGCATCTAGGAAATAAACTTGTATAAGAAGGCTTTTCAAAGACATCTCGACAAATTTTCAACTTGATTGCATCCATTCTGTATCTCAATTTGATCAAATTTGAATTAATTCCATTAATTTTCTAATGGAGTCTAACTAATTCCTGCTAGCACCAAAAATTGTGAAGAAGTAAAATTATAGTTGATAATTAGTTCCCATCAATCTATACCTTATCATTTAAGACTCCTAGCCTCCTAGACTACAGGAAATGTGGATTTCATTCCACTATAGTTAGGTAAGAATAAGAATTCCAAAAAATTTGAAATCACAAGACAATTTGAGGAAAATATAAGGTTGACAGACTTTGGGGGAACTTGATAAATCAAACGTATAATGGCATCCACATCATGTTGTAACATTCAAACTTTCAATGGGCATAAAGTGTTTGGTGCATTAGTATTACAACAAATCAAAATAGTTATGCAGAGCACTTTACAAACCTTGCCAACGCAAAGTCCAACCAAGATAAGCACCATGTAGGCATGTGGTACATTGAAGTCTGCTTTGTATGTGTTTCCTTCTAAGTCAGAAAAAGAGCTTCCAAGAATTCATCAACATATGCAAGACATGGCCAATGATCAGTTCTTATCCGTACCAAGGTGGATGAATGATGTACTTCCATCTGGAAAAGGAGATGGAACCTGGGTGGTAGGAATATCATGATATAGAAAATACCAATTTTTTTTTTACTGATAGATGAATGGTGCTCTACAATATCCTCATCCTCAAGATACGGGAGCTGAAGAGGTACATTTTCAGAATATGGCACCAGAGCAGTAATATCATTAGCAACAGAACACTCAGAATCATTTTCACAGATAATATCTTTAATGATCCCACTACCCCTCACTATATTCACTAGTGGGTTACCAACAACACCCACAACATATGGAGCTAAGTGTTGCTCAATATTCATGACCAAAGAATCCAGATGGGTTTCCAGAAGTTTTACAGACCGTGTGCCGTGAATTGCTGCCGCCCCTTTTCCTCCACTAAGAGGAAAGATCTCCCCTCCTGTATTTTCAGAATTACCACAGGCTTCCCACAATGCATGAAACAGATTATACATATACTTGGGCATCTCACACTCTTCGATATCAGGTGGTATGATAACTTTAAGAAACATGTCTTCAATGCCAACTGGAATACTTTGGAGCCTTCCTGAGATAATTTGCCCATTTTCTGCATTTGCCTTTACAGTAACATCAATAAGACCTGGCGTTGGCTCTCTGGGTTCCAGTTCTACTACTATTGAAGCATGGTAAATTGGTTGCTCCTCAGAATTTCTACTCACAGGTACAATATCTAGTTTATTTCTCAAAGGTTCGCCAAGAAGAAATGGTATGCGACAAGGTGGAATTGAACCATATGATGATGAAGAAAATGTGACAGTAGTTGCATACATAGCAGGCAAGGTATCCACATCTTCTGAATCAAATGTAGATGAAGCATCTCCCCAAATACGGTTAAACACTTCAGAATCAAATCTTAATATGCAAGGTATTTTAACCTTGAATGCAGGCATGTGCCGGTAGTCAGGAATGCATGAGAAGTACTTCCTTAGGACTCCTAAAATCTCAGCAACCTTTGAATCCATCACTCTGAATGGCTCCTTGCTCGTACTGATTGTCTCAAAGTTTTTTTCATTCTCCATATCTGCTTGGTGAGAAGGCAAAACACTGATATCATCAATACCAACAGTTTTATTTGTTTCAGCATTATCCTCAACACTTGGTTTTAGCAATACTAATGACCATGACTGTTTGACAAGTGGTGGAATTGCCCTTTCAAGGAAAATATAAGAGGAAATGCCACCTGGACTCTTAAGGTCCTCTGAGTGGCTAGAAGAAGTGTGAAAAAATGAGCCAGGATGAGGAGATGCAGGCACAGCTGAGGGCTGTTCACCAAGATGCATCATCGGCCTCAGTTTCTTCCCAGGGATAGAGACAAGCATCCGCAGGTAGATCCTGAAAGTGAAAAGAATGCATACACACAGAGCGTATTAATGACAAGGAGTATGAATATACATATGGCATTAACTAGAATAACTGGAACATAAAACTCAGAAGCTATACCTTCATTACCTTGCATTGTCACGAACTTCCAAATCCGGGAAGAATTGGCAGATAAATGCTAGAAGACGTGACAACGGAAGAAAAACTCTTGAGCTGTGGTGATGTTTAAGCATTATTCTGCAAATGCCCAATACTTTATTCCCCCGAGACCACAAACTCAAGGCAGAATCTGGACCATGTTTTTCCATTAGAGTAGCAATATGACGGGTGAGCACTTCTAACAAACCACGAGGTGGTATAGTATTATTCTCAGCTATCTTCTCAAAAATGGGGAAGTAAGAAGTCAATTGATAGTCGACCACAAGTTTTGGAAGCAGATGTTCATCAAGTTTGTGGAGCAAGCACTCCCCTATGGATTGGTGAGCCTTACATCCCACCAGCCGATCAACAAATGCGACAACGACAGGAACCAGGCCTCGATGCTCCATTGCCAAACTTACCAATTTACTCTGCAGTTGGTCAAGTTTACAAATAAGAGCTTGGATATACAAGAGGTCCAGGTTGGGAAAGGGAGCAAGCAATATATTTCCAAAGAAAGGAAACTATCTCACCTGAAGAGTACTGAAAATGGTAGAATCAACGAGATAATCATACCCACATTCCTCTGAACAATCACCACGATGTGGAGCAACTCCAATCAAAAATTTGTGAAGCATACGAAAGGTGACTGAAGTCTCAGTGCTCCATGGAGGAAGCCACTGAAAAGCAGAGACACATACCAAACCATCCTGGAAAAACTTTATTATTAGAGCCCCTCGGCCTTCCTCCTCCCCTTTCTTCCTCATTTCTAGATCATCCAAGTTTGCTGCGATGCGAGCTAAAGCATCAAGCTTCTTAGCTTTCAGAGACAAGGCATCAAAAACTGCAGGGTATAATCTAGGTGCTAGAGGAGCAATAGAGTCTTTTCGCTGGCCAAGCCGAGGCGACCCAAGCAACCAGTGGAGCGCAAGAAGACGAAATGGGAGGGGCTGGTAGGCTTCCCTAGCCATAAGGGCGAGGCGGAGAGCAATGTTGCGCTCGTCCTCCCCTGAAAAGGCATCTGGGAAGCCGGAGTAGAGCATGAGAACAACATGGCAGAGGATTGGATGATAGGAGTAAATCAGGCCAGAGAACTGCACCTTCAGGAGTGCCCCCAAAGTCGGCACGTACTGCTCCAGCGTGCTAGCGATACTGGTCAAGATAGAGACCAGCTCCATCGTGGCGGAAGGCGTGAGAGCCTGCGGTCGCTCCCAGAGGAATGCGAGGACTCGCTTGATCTCCCTCAAATTCACCTCTGAGGGCTCACAGTCGCGATCGGCGGCAGGATCGGAGAAGAGGAAGCCGGGGACGTTAAAGGGCACGAGGGGAACGGCAGTGGAGAGGATGGAAATCGGAGAAGAGAGAAGTCCGGGGCTTAGCACGAGGTCCCGGACGACGGCGGCGAGTAAGAGGAGGTAGCTCTGCGCGACGTGCGTACGCTCGGCCTGGGCGAGGACCCAAAGATGCCCAGCGACGTCTTTGAGCAGGCAGGGAAAGGCGGTTTCGAGTTCTCGGAGGCACTCGCAAGCGGTGGCGCGGGACTGACGGTCATGGCCGTGGTTGGGGCGGTTGGCGACGGTGAGGAGGATCTCGACTAAGGGCTCAAGAAGAGCAGATGAATCGAGATCAAGTGGGGCGTCGAGGGTTGAGATGGCAGCGGAAACGGTGGTGACCATAAACTGATCGCGCAGGGCGGCGGCGGACGGGTCAACAGAGGAGAGGAGGGAACGTAGAGCGTCAATAAGAGGGGGCAGTGCTTGGGATGGCGGAGGGGCGTCGGATGGGGATGAGAGGAAGTCGTCGATGAAGAAAAGGAGAAGGGGCTTGAGGTGAGAAGGGAAATCGCGGCGGAGGAGGGAGTAGAGAGCGAGATCGACTAGGGGGATATGAAGCCACCTGGAGCGTCGGGAGGCGGAGCCGGATCCGAAGTCGTCGAAGAGAGACTCCCACTCCTGTGGGGAGAGGTTGGGCGACGGTAGCTGCTTCACCGATTGCTGCTTCTCCATTATAGCCTTCACTAATAGACCCTAAACCTGCTCGCAACTATGAAGTGGATCTCGCCGGGGAGGAAGTGGTTGTGGTGGCGGTGACGGCGGCGGCCATGGGAGGGGAGAGGAGAGGAGAGGACAGGGGCACCTGCGAGTTGCGACCGGCGAGGAGGGGAGAGGGAGAGTGGTCGGAAATGGAAAGGGAATAGAAATTAATAGATGACAATTTATAACGGATCCAAACCCGAACCGTCCGCGTCCATGTGAGCCGGTGGGTTGGTTGGGCCGGTGTAGGTTTGTTCAACAAGACCAAATGTCCGGCCCAACCGAGTTGCCTATGTTTAGTATCCGTGCTGATCGGTCCGCCTCAGTCCACAACTCAATGAACCTGACGAACATAATTCAAATTAACAACTCTAATCACGAGGCCTCACTTATTGTTGTGGGGTCAAGAGGAGTCTCTTACTCATGGTAACATATAAGACAGAGTCACGTTATAGTCTATCCGGGGCCGGGCTAAAGCCCGAGAACCGGCGACTGCCAGAAAAGTATTGAAAAGAAACTGCAAAAGATGGAAAGAAAAAAAACCAAAGATAACCCCAGGCACGAGATTAGCTGGTGGATCATTTGGGCCGGCTCCTCCCTCCAAAGACAGCCTCGCTTGCAATTTGAAAATCCATGAATTTATTTATTTATTCTTTTCTTTTTCTATTTGTGCCTTTTTCTTTTGCGACTTTGCGACTTGGCGACTTTTTACCATAAAGAATGATCCCCTTTTTTATTTATCTAAAAAAGTACCTTAATTTTAAAACTATAAAAAGTACATTAAAAAATAATATTAATTCCTTCTTACTTTTTTCGTCAACCTCCAAATCGCTTCTCATCATTTTCCAATACATCTCCTTTTTTCATAATTAAAAAAAAAAACTAATCTCATATCAGGTCCACAGTGGATCTGATATTTTTCCATATCAAATTTATTCAACCTCTTGGTCTAATATTTTTCATATCAGATCTAACGTGGATATGATATTTTTTCACATCAAACCCAATATAGATTTGATATGATCTAATATCAGACTCAATATGAACCTTGATACGATTAAGAGATAAGAGGGAAGGACATTCTGGACATTTGACATCGTAAGGGTTTTTGAGTTTATAAGTGCACTGTTCACCAACAAAGAGGGGGGGGCTTCATGCTGGGTTTTTCCGCCACCGCTGAGCACGAGGGGAATGGGGGAGGGGTTCGTTTTCTACAGAAGGTTACTGCCACAGCCAAAGGGAGGTTTCGTACTTGGGTTCCCCGCCGCCACCGAGCAAAGTCCATGCTTGGGTTCTATGCTGGCGCCGAGCACAGGAGGCTTCGTGCTTTCGTCGCCGCCAAGCAACTTGGTCGCCTTCCTCCCTCTCATGCTCCTCGTCGACGACGACGTCGGTCGCCGGCTGCTCCCCTCTCCACTACCTCCTTTCTCCGACGCCGACACCGTCGAAGAGCGCCGCCTCCGCTTCCAACAGCGCCGCCTCCGCCTCCAACAGTGTCGCTTCCGCCTCTAACAACGCCGCTTCCGCCTCTAATAGCGCTGCCGCCGCTTCCAGCGCCCGCCGACACCTCCCGCCGCTGCCGCCGACACCTCCAGTAGACGCCGACACCGCCTCCAGCAAACGTTGCTTCCAGCGACAGCCGCTGCCCCCTCTAGCAGTCGTCGTCACCCTCCGGGCAGCCGTCATTTGAGTGCTCAGGTTTGTCTGCTCCGGCCTTCGAGCCGAGATGATGTTCGGCCTGCAAGCCGATGTGATTCTGGAAATCGAGCCGATGTGTTTCGCTATTCATATTGTTATTACGCTTGTGATCGAGTTACTTGTATCATCCGGCCTACGAGCCGCTATCATATCCGGCCTGCGCACCGTGTGCCGACCTGCGTGTCGTTATCATATCCAGCCTACGCGCCGTCTTTTTGGATCATTGCTGCACCGGATTCTGTGCCACCGCCCTTAGATCCGGCTCCTCAGCTGACTCACATCCATCTACTCGTTAGGGTCGCGACGACTCGATCAGCACCGCGATCAGCTCACCGATCCATCCGAGGGCGCCCCCCCCCCCCCCGGGCCAGGGTACGTCACCGTTTTCATTCTTTTATTCATTTCATCGTCCTACTATTCGACTGCTTATATATTCGTGGGACTCGCCTCGAGCATCGGGGTACTAGGGATCGGGGCAACCCGGTTGCTGGCTGCAGATAACGTTGACCGGAGGTCCTCCAATGACTTGGTCAACACAGAAGATAAATCATCATTCGGGTCATGGAGATGCGGTCAACATTCCAGGCATGTCACACCGGCAGGGGCATCTTCTCAGATTCCCAACAAGAACATAATTGGTGCCGTCTGTGGAAACTTCGCCTGATCTGGAACGTAAAGATGGACGACACCGGAAAATTCTGTTATACTCATGACCTTGGTGGGTTTCAACGAGCATATTCTGCTTTCCTCACTCCACGGGTATTCGGGAGTCGAGGAATTGAGTCAGATCTTCTACTGGACGACAGGTCAATTTTTTGGTTGTATTTTCTCTTTCGATCATAGGATCTGCCATAATTCTTCGGTCGAATACTCTCGTACCAATCGGCAAGGCTTGTCCTATATTAGAGTCACAAGCTTGATCTCGAAGACTCCCGTGTCGATCGACCGGGATTATATTTACGAAGACTCCCATGCCGATCGGCCGGGATTATATCATAATAGAGCCACAGACTCATTGTCGAAGACCCCCCGTGCCGATCGACCAGATTTATATCATATTAGAGCCACAGGCTCATTGTCGAAGACCCCGTGTCGATCGACCGGGTTTATATCATATTAAAGTCACAGGCTCACTATCGAAGACTCCCATGCCGATTGGCCGGACTTATATTTTATCAGAGTCATGAGCTCGTTGTCAAAGACTCCCGTGTTGATCGGCCGGGTTTAAGTTATATTAGAGCCATAGGCTCTGGAAGTCGAGCGGCGACTATAAACCCAGAGTCGAGCGGCGACTATAAACCCATATGAAGACCGTCGAGCGGCGATGTTAAACCCAGGTCTCCACCGACGGTCGAGCGGCGACCTTAAACCCTGCCTTAGAAGACCGTCGAGCGACGATGTTAAACCCAGGTCTCCACCGATGGTCGAGCGGCGACCTTAAACCCGTGTCATCACCGACCAACTTATCAGAGCATCTATCTCCCCCGCTCGGGGTCGAGTGGTCTTCACTGATCTCGGACCAACATATTATATTTCCTTATCTCCCTCGTTCGGGGTTGAGTGATCTTCACTGGTCTCGGACCAGCTTATCAGAGCATTTATCTCCCCCGCTCGGGGTCTAGTGGTCTTCACTGGTCTCAGACCAGCTCATTGGAACATGTATCTCCCAAGTTCGGGGTCAAGTAGCCTTCACGGACCAGTCTTATTGGATATTCTATCTCCCTCGCTCGGGGTCGAGCGGTCGTCACTGGTCTCGGACCAGCTTCAGATATTTTATCTCCCCCGTCCGAGGTCGAGCGGGCGTCACTGGTCTCGGACCAGCATATCATATTTCTTTATCTCCCCCCGTTCGGGGGTCGAGTGATCTTCACTGGTCTCGGACCAGCTTATCGGATCTCATATCTCCCCCATTCGGGGTCGAGAGGTCTTCATTGGGCATGGAGCATATCAGAGCAGTTTATCTGCCCCGTTCGGGGTCGAGCTATCTCCAATGGTCACGAACAAGAGTATCTCCACTGGTTTTGGGCCAGAATATCTCAAAGGCTCTGCGCCCCGCTCAGCTCATGACTTTTGCTTCCGTGCGGCTTTGATTCCCGGACTACACCTCCGTTTAGCTCACGGGTGATGTGCCCGCTCGGATAACGACTTTTGCTTGTGTGCGCTTTCGATTCATGAGATATACTCTCATTCAGTTCACAGGTGATGCGCCTGCTCGGCTCACAACTCCCGTTTTTGTGCGCATGTGATTTTGCAGGCTATGCTCCCGCTCCGTTTTCGAGCTCCACTTCCGTCCGGCATTGCTTCATCGCTCGTTCGGTATTCGCTCGGGTGCTCACTTGCCGTTTAGCCGATAGCTTGCCTGGCAGCCGCTCGGCACTATTTTTCATCCAACGCCCGATTGTCCAATTAGCTACGCACTTGTTTTGCTCAACATCCTGGTGGTCGTCGGGTCAGCATTTTATGGTCACTTGGTTGACATTTCCAGATCACCCGGTCGCATTTTACAGCAATCCGATCGACATTTTATGATCGCCTGGTCGACATTCTTTGGGCCACTCGTTTAGTACTCTCATAGTCGTCCGACCGGTATCGCTCAGCCGTCCGTTCGACCACACTTAAATTACTTGGTTGAACGCTCGACATTCTCGCGATAATCTAGTTAGCATCTTACGATTGACTGGCCGACACTTTCTCGGTCGCGCGCTCAGCATCGTTCGTCCGACATCTATTCACCCGATCGACATCATTCTGATTGTCTGGTCGGTATCTTCGCGGTCGCACGCTCGGCATCGCTCGTCCGCTTGGTCTACCATCATTTTATTTGTTGCTCACTTAGCGTTTTGCCGCTCGCCCAACGTGTATCGGGTTATCGACTTGGTTCGCTTGGCACCATTACCATCTCATGTGACACCATTATTATAGCGACCGCTCATGAGGCATTATATGAGGGGTTCAACGATTTGACTTTGATATTGAGAGTGGTTCAGCCTCTGCGATAGACTGTTTAGTCGGTCGGACTCGTGCCTCCTTCGACTAGACTTGAAGGGGAGGTTTGTGATACGGTGAAGAGATAAGAGGGAAGGGCATTCTGGACATTTGACATCTTAAGGGGTTTTGAGTTTATAAGTGCACTGTTCACCAACAAAGAGGGGGGGCTTCGTGCTGGGTTTTTCCGCCGCCGTTGAGCACGAGGGGAATAGGGGAGGGGTTCGTTTTCTGCAGAAGGCCGCCGCCACAACCAGAGGGAGGTTTCGTGCTTGGGTTCCCTGCCGCCGCCGAGCACAATTCATGCTTGGGTTCCCCGCCGCTGCCGAGCACAGTGCGTGCTTGGGTTCTCTGCCGCCGCCGAGCACAGGAGGCTTCGTGCTTTCGCCGCCACCAAGCAACTTGGTCGGCTTCCTCCCTCTCATGCTCCTTGCCGACGATGACGTCGGTCGCCGGCTGCTCCCCTCTCCGCTACCTCCTTTCTCCGACGCCGATGCCGAGGCCGTCGAAGAGCGCCGCCTCCAACAGCGCCGCCTCTGCCTCCAACAACGCCGCTTCCGCCTCTAACAGCGCCGTCATCGCTTCCAGCGGCCGCCGACACCTCTCGCCGCTGTCATTGCCGCCGACGCCTCCAATAGACGCCGACACCGCCTCTGGCGGGCGTCGCTTCCAGCGACAGCCGCTGCCCCCTCTAGCGGTCGCTGTCACCCTCTGGGCAGCCGTCATTTGAGTGCTCAGGTTTGTCTACTCCGACCTTCGAGCCGAGATGATGTTCGACATGTGAGTCGATGTGATTCCGACCATCGAGCCGATGTGTTTCGCTATTCGTATTGTTATTATGCTTGTGAGTTACTTGTATCCTCCGGCCTGCGAGCCGCTATCATATCCTGCCGCGTGCCGTGTGCCGGCCTACGTGTCGTTATCATATCCGGCCTACGCGCTGTCTTTGTGGATCATTGCTGCACCGGATTCCGTGCCGCCGCCCTTAGATCTGGCTCCTCAGCTGACTCACATCCAGCTACTCGTCAAGGCTGCGACGACTCGATCAGCACTGCGATCAGCTCACCGATCCATGCGGGGCCCCCCCTTCGGGACCAGGGTACGTCACCGTTTTCATTCTTTTATTCATTTCATCGTCCTACTATTTGACTGCTTATATATTCGTGGGACTCGCCTCGAGTATCGGGGTACCAGGGATCGAAGCAACCCGGTTGCTGACTATATAGGTAACGTTGACCGAAAGTCCTTCGATGACTTGGTCAACACAGAAAATGACTAATCATTCAGGTTATGAAGATGTATTCAACATTTCAAATACGTTACATCGATAGATCCATCTTTTCAAATTCCTGATAGGAACAAACCTAATATTTTTTTACATCAGATCTAATATGAATCTGATATTTATTTTTTCTATATCAGGCTCATTAAGAGATGTATTGAGAAACAATGTCTGAAGTGAGGAGATCTAGGAAGTTAACTAAAGGAATATGAAAAGAATAATACTAGTTTTTAATAATTTTTTAATAATATTAAAATTAAGATGCTCCTTGTAATAAATAATGACTCAATTTAAAATACGAACGTACGAATTACAACAACATTCCACAACACCAATACACTGTTTTGGGTGATCCAAACGAGGTCCATTGTATCCAACCAACTAATCCTACATGGCTACATGTCCTTCCATTCCTTCACTGCTCCAACAGTAGATGCACCTTATCACCACGACCGCCACGTGGCCCTTCTTCCACCGATTCCGTTAACAAAATAATGCATTTAATCATTTTGAAAATATCACTCGCTTTCCTAGAAATTGACCCTCACGCAAAAATTAATCCCCACGTGGCCTTTCTTCCTCACGCAAAAATCAATCCCCACGTGGCCTTTCTTTCACCGATTAAGTTTATGCATTTAATCATTTTGAAAATATCACTCACTTTCCTAGAAATTGACCCTCACGGAAAAATCAATCTCCACGTGGCCTTTCCTTCACCGATTAAGTTTATGCATTTAGCAGCGCACACATGGCCAATCAATCGACGGTCAAAGACTCCACTCACTTTCCTAGAAATTGACCCTCACAGAAAAATTCGACTTGGGTGGTCCCCAATTATTTCTATAAATGTCCCAAGTCAAGTGAGTTTACAGCAGCCTTCGTTCAGACCGAGCATGGCAGGAGGTTGCTGGTTCCAGTTTGCCACAGAGGTCGCGCCACCGACGATCATCCCGGTCGAGAAGCTGAAGGTGCCAAAGGTGCTGGAAACAATCGAGGAAGAGGATGCCGAAACTATCGAGAGGGAGGGTTGACCTGAATTGCTACCAGTTAAACTAACTGAGCTTGTTTAGAGTCGATCTCAGCTTTTGTGTTGTTTCCTTGCTTGAATGACTTGTTTGTTGTCTCTTTTGCGCAGTTAAATTGAAAAAAAAAAGTTTTATAAATTAACGATCGATTAGCTGTACTATATTATATGAAGTTAATTTTAAATGTTAAATTATATATAAAGTAAGTACACTAATAAAAGATTAGAGTCACGAAGATAAAAATAATAAAATGAATCACTAACAAAAAATTTGATTTAAGGATGAATTTTAGCTACAAATATAATGACAAAAAAAAAAGTTGTCGCAAAACAACATTGAAATTAACAAAAAATAAAAAGTTTTAGTCTCAAAATTAATAACAAGATAATTTGTCACAAAATTAGTTGTTGAATTTAGGGATCTAAATCCCTCCTCTTCCTAAATTTTCTAACTCTCCTATTCATTGCACAGCAGAACTCGTGAAGCACGCTGGGCACGATCGACAATCTCTGATTTTTCTCTCCTCCCATGTCCCTCCCCCCTCTTGCACACCTCTCCCAGTCGGCCGCAAAGTACGTTGGCCTCGTGGTCGGCCTCACGAGTGCACTACGAGCGCAGTCGGTCTTTTCTTTCCCCTCATAACATCTAATGCAACAAAAATGTTCATAGCCATTGGTGGAATAATAGTAGTTTTAAGTAATTTTCGATATCTTTGAGTATTTTTTAAAAAAATGATGTTTATGTGCTTCATATACATCGATTTTTTTACCCGATGTATATGAACGTCTTTTTAGATAATAGACAACCTTTCTCTTATGGGTCAACTTGGAGGCAGCCGAATTGTTCTTGGTATGAAGATAATAACTTTCCTAGATGCTCTTGCAATGTTCTAAATATATTAAATTGGTTGTCAGGCATGAATTGAAACCATGTCTCTTATCATTCTGTTACATTTCCTGCACATGTAATAGTTTTCCTCTTTTCTTGCATGGTTTCTCTTAGCGTACATCTTCAAGTTCAGCACATTCTTCTAATTTGTCATACATCTCTAAGCCTAATAATACAGAATCTTGTGCATTTTTATAATGTCTTTGTGAAACCTCTTTCTATGTGTCTGAACTTGGAAATAAAAAATACTCAAATTTCTCTTGATATATTAAATTTGTATTCAGCAATTTTAATTTTAATTTTTTTATTACAGAATGAGAGAATTCCCCAAATTTCAGGATTAGGGTTTGTCAATCTGATTATGAGTTTCAGAAGTCACAAATATAATACCAAATACCATGATACCTAAACTATTATATTAAATTTTTGTTAGCAATGCAACGTCCACTACATTATTTTTGTAGCATATAGAATTAGAGAAAAGGATTCCAAGTAGTCATTTCTACAATTTATTCATTATGCACTTGCTAAATCAATGTCAAGAAAACTACTTTTGGAAATGTCATGTCCACTGGCATTTGTTCTAACTGGATCTCGGTTGGTTAGCCCATATAATGGGAGAGTTCATTTACAGATATTTGGAGCAGAATATTTGGATTGGATTCCTTTTGTTCTGCATGAAAAGAGTATAACACTGGGGATGAGCATGGTAGATTAATACTCTGATGCAAAAAAAAAATTCAGATTTTGAGTTGGGAGTAGATCAATTCTGAATTATGTGAAGTCAGAATGCCTTCCTACCCTAATTTGATTCAACATATTTGTATCGTGGCAAGCTTGAACATTGATGATAGATCATGAGAACATGAATCATTGTGGCTTGTCTAGAAATGTGTCAACATATAAGTTTTTTTTTGTTTCTTTTCTTACCTTTATTGAAACATGAATTTATTTTGATGTGGCAATACAATAGACTCTCATATGCATGGAGGGCCTTGAAAATACATAATGCGGAAGTGGGAAGGAAAAGGGAAAAACAACCAACATGGGAAGTTGTCAAGGTATGTTCTTGTGATTAGCAACTGTTTCACTGTCCTCGAAGGAGCTATTTAAATATTTATTTCTAACATAGACTCCTTAACAACCGGATGCGGAGCAATGTGGTTTTATATCATGTGATATATGAAAGATATAATTGAAAATTTTAGAGTTGGCCACGATGATTCACTTCCATTAATGATAATAATACAATATCTTTTATTTTGCATATTTGATTTGAAAACTAACTCATTAGTATATTTTTGCAAAGTTATTAATATCTGCTGAATTTTGTTGGACTTTAAGCATTTCTTGCGGTTTTCCTACGTACTAGTTTAAGAAAAATTAATGTCGCTCCCCCTTTAAGAAAAATAGTTAAGAAATCTTAAACTTCCTTTCACTCCCCCTTAATTAATGAAAAATAAATAAATAAATGCTTTAAATTTTAGGGTCCTAAAGTCCAAGTACGAGAGTTCAAAGTTAAAAGACAAGTTTAAAGTAAAAGTAATTATTTAGTTTTCTAATTTTCTATCTCACCCATTCTATATTATCAAACATATTCATCTTATGAGTTTGTATGAAATGGAGTTAAGTTAATTTTGAAGTTAAGTTTATCTATCACTTTAAAAAATATTTATGATATTGTAGAATATTTAAATTTGAGTTTAAATTTGGATTTCAAAAATGTCAATTTTTGAATTTTTAGCTTGAATTTAAAAATTAATTAGAATTTGAAGATTAATTAGATTTGAACATTTGAGGATAATTAAAATTTTGAAGATTAATTAGCATTTGAAAATAATTAAGATTTTAAAAATTTATGATTTGAAAATAATTAAGATTTTAAAAATTTATGATTTGAAAATAATTTTAAAATTAATTATGATTTAAAAATAATTTTAAAATTAATTATGATTTGAAAATAATTATAATTTTGAAATTAATTAAGATTTGAAAATAATTATAATTTTGAAATTAATTAAGATTTAAAATTAATAAGGATTTTGAAATTAATTAATATTAAAGTGACTTAGATTAATTAATTTAAATTAATTTTAATTGAATTGAACTTAATTAATTTGAATTTGGTTAACTACTTTTTATTTTAAATCTAGGTTCATCTCATCCTTTTCTAGATTTTCAATTAGGGAACCTTAATAGTTTTATGAGATGGTTAATTTAATCTTCACTTCAGATTAAAATCTAAGGATTAATCTACATTTGAGTTAGGCTAAGGTTTAACAGTTAGTTAATTAAATATTCATTTCAATAATTGGCTTCTAGGTCGTGGCAAGACACTAAGTCTTCTTGGGTATTGGATCATTAACCACTTATAGACAAAGCTTTTTAAAGAAATTAAATATTTAATTTCCTTTCTGAAAATCCTAAGTCTAATTAGTCAAGTGTGAACCAAGCCTAAGTCCTTATCTACCCTAATCTAAACATGAATAATAGATAGTAGTAGAACATACATCAAATAAATTTATCTAATGAATATGATTTTTCTATTAGCTCCCCCTGGATCATAGCCTCGATAGGGTCTATCAATGTAATGGATTTGATTCTTGGGGATTCAATATTGACTATGTCCAACTTGATTAGCCAGATTAGACTTGGGAATCCATTCTTGAACTGTTCTTCTATGTGTTCGATTAACAAGCGATAGATAAGACTTAAATTTATGTTTAGCCTTATATCCAAGTCCAAATCGATTGTATACGACTTTTTATTTTTTAAGAATCATATCAAGATTCTTGGAACCCAAAGTGAACTATTCCAATGAATCCTTGAGTTCTTTGACTTGAGTTTTTAAATTGGCATTCTCTTTTTCAAGTTGTTGGACTTGAGTTGAGGTTCCTTCTTGAACTTTCTGTCAAAGAACTCGAGTTGATCACTTCCTTAAGGGTTGTTAACTCCTTTTGGAGTGACTTGACCCGAAGATTGGATTTGGCCAATTTTCTTAACAAATATTCAATTGTGTTTTGTAATTCATCTACTTGAGTACCAGCGAATAGAGAACTTATAATGTCGTTTGGCCCTTCGGAAATGAATACAGATCTGTGGCTTCTTTCAGACTTGATTTCTGATTCCGCTCCAGTTTTGGACTCAGACTCGGTTTCGGCAATGTACGCTTGTGTTGGTAGAGCAACAAAGCTTGCTTGCTCGTGTTCTTCGTCCGACTCTTTGATGACTCCTCTGGTTGAGTCGTCCGAATCTTACGAGTAGGGCATTGGTTTCCGTGGTGCCCTCTCTCCCTACACTTAAAACAAGCTATGTGAAATTTGAAATTTTTATTTATAATTTTACCTTTTAGATCCATAATAGGATTCTCGCCTTAACTATTGTCATTTCGAATTCGGACTCAGATTCAGCTATCTCTTCCTTGACCATCAGTGCTATGAAATTGGTCTAAATTGATTCTTCTGAGTCTGGTTCATAGGTTGACTCTGGGGGTTCATACTCGGTTTGAACTCAGGTTCTACTTGGTCTTCTGGCTCTGATGGAATCTCATGAAACTCGATTAATTTTTCCCAAAGCTCTTTAGCGTTGTTGAACTTTCCAACTCGATCAAGCTCTTTATTTGTCAGTCCGCATAGGAGAGTACATGTTGTTTTTGCATTAGCTTCGATTTTTCTCCTTGTTTGTGTATCCCACTCGTCATAGGTGATGGACACACCTCCTTCGGTGGGGAGTATGAATCCGGTCTGGATCATGGTCCATATCTATACTTGGGTCTTTAGTTGATGCTCCATTTAGTCTTTCTAGTATTCGAAATTTTGGTTGGACAAGAGTGGTGGGCGTGCAGTGCTATAGTCTTCTTGGTAAGCCATTTAAAAGAGCTCTTGTACAACAAAATAAAACTGGTTCTAAGACTAGGTCTTGACTTAGTAGTGTGGGAGAGAAATAAAAAAGTATTTCACTAATTTCGAGAAAAAATAATAAAAAATTATTATTACAAATTTTATTAAATGTGATATTTCATCAACACTAACGTGAAAAAATGAAAATGACTTTTTTTTAAAAAGAAATTTGGAGGGAAAACGAAAGGTATAAGAATATTTTTTTACACAAAAACGATATATATTTTACTTTCAAAAAGATCCCCCTGCTCGATTGGTGGTTTCATCAATTCAGATCGGTCTAGCTCTAATACCAATTGTAGGATCGATGACGTGCTATGAGAGGGGGTAAATAGCACTCGTGGCTTTTTCATTCGCTTTAGAAAACACAGAATAACACAGCGGAAGATAGAAAGAAATAAGAGAACAATCGCTAACACTTTTGGTTACTTGGTTCGGAGCCTGTGGTGACTCCTACTCCAAGGCCCGCAATCGTTGATTACTTTCGTTGGGCAATCACTATAAATCCGAAAAGTCTTTACACAAAACAAGTACAAGTAAGAAGCTTTACAAATATTGAAATACAACTTGTTACTGACGACTTGGTGAAATCAATCTTCTGGCTTGGTCATTGTCAGGGGTGTGCGCAAGGGCTCAACTTGTTCTCAATTGATCGTTCTGAATGTGTTGTAAGTGTTCCGGAGCAGCACACAGGAGCGTAAGTTGTTCTGAAAATTGTTGTTTTGAAGTGCTGACCGAGACATCTTTTTATAGCCACCTCAGACCTGATCTAGATCCACTGAATTCGGGATCGGGTTTAACCCGACTCTGATTGGTCGACTGATCTCCTGGATCGGTCAATCGATCATGCTCGAATAGGCTCGGCTTCTCGTCCAGGTTATGCTGCTCAGATAAAGTCTTCGTTCAGTCGATCGATCTCGCTGTTCGGTCGATCGATCCCCAGCTTATCTAGTCCGATCAACTCGGCTTGACCACGCTGATACTTATCCACTGTTCGGTCGACTGAACCCCAGGTTCGGTGGATCGATCCTTAGGTGGAGCCCAATCAGCTCGTTGGAAATCTGATCCTTCTGTTTGAGTGTTTGGTCGACCAAACCGGACGTTCAGTCGGCCGATCAAGGCCGAATCTAACCCTGCAAAAAGTGTTAGTCTCCTGCAAAACAGAGTTAGACAAATAGCGAATCAAGCAATATGAAAGAATAACTTTCGACAGCCTCTGGATTGTCCGGTTATGACTTTCAGATTTGACTAGAAATCCTAGGTTGAACCGACGTTTATTGTTCCCTCTTCGGGGAATATGTCCTTACCTACTCTTCTTAGGAGAGTTGACCTTTTGCCAGACCGGTCTTCCAGACCATTTGGATTTTTGCTCAGCGCCCGAGACTTCGGGTCTTCATGCTGGACTCTGCTTCACCACCTGTCCAAACTTTCACTTGGTCCGCGACCACCAGAATTTTCACCTAGAGTCCCCAACTCTAGGATTTCGCCCAAAGTGCTCGACCCGCCAAGACTTTCCATCTAGGGTTACCACCTCCTAGGACCTAGGGTTACCTCCCCCTAGGGTTTCCATAATCTAGGGTTACCACCCCCTAAGACTTAGAGTTACCTTCCCATAGGGTTTTCCATAACCTAGGGTCACCACCCCCTAGGACCTAGGGGTACCTCCCCATAGGATTTTCCACCTGCCTAGTATTCACTAGAACTTTTGCCTAAGAACACTTAGGACTTTCCTACAAGATCAATCACACTTGTTAGATAACCAAATAACTTAACTTTGAACCCTTTCTCATTATCAAAACACAGGTTCGATCGTCTGGTGCCTCCCGCACTAACAATTAGGACTTTCCGTTCCCTAACGTTCAGTTAGAACTTCTCGTTGTTTAACCTGCAGTTAGGACTTTCCCAAATAAGTATTCGGTATTCCCTTGACCTATTTGTTTTCTCTTTTACATATTATTAAATATCAAAATTCAAGGTCGAGCCAACTCGAACTTAGTCAAAGGAAATGAACTTCCTTTGGTGATTCAAAAAAAAAAAAAAAAAAAAAATAGGATGCCCTAATAATAAAAACAAATGGTGAAGTGTTATTATTATTAATTTTGATAATAATAAAATAAAATTTTGACGAATTTCTAAATTTTAACACAAATGAACAAGCCTTTGTTTTGTTTTCCCCTTATCATGTGTATCGATGATAAATAGCGTAGTCAGCTAATGCTTATAGCAAATCCATCTCCGCCGTAGCATAGTCAGCTACGGTTGAGATTGGTGGATATGCGACAGCGATTGGGGCCTTCAAGGTAGCGTTTTTCTTCCTCGGCGTGCTCTTCGTCGGCGCAGCCGCAGGCGCTTTGGCCTCCCCCCCTTTCCCCCCGGGGACTCCGAGCGGCCCACCTCTCCTGGATCCGGCCGTCGCACCTCTTCATCACTGTCCACTTCATCATCCTCGTCAATTGGAAGCTCTCTGATTAGAAGCAACAACGCGAGCAATGGTCCGCGGAGGAGTTTGGGGATCCCGAAATGGTCAAATCTTTCGACAATTCGCGTTCTTCAAACATCAATCGTAAGCCCTCCCCGGACATCTGGAGCGACGAGATTTCGCAATCTGCGTCGCCTGATCTCGCTGAGTCGTCCCAGTCCTACGCGTCCTGCCTCACCATTGACTCCGTCGAGAGATCCAGTGCCTCTTCTGTGTCTTCAATCAAGAAGAGTGCCGAACCGGAGTCCGATAGAGGAACTACAGTTGAGGAAGAGGAAGACTTGGCCACTGCAATCGCCGGCGTAGAAAACGACTCGATGGAGGTGACTTGGAAGGCGATAATTGACAAGCCGTCTCGGACAGCTGCCCCGCCTTCAGAGGTGGCGTCGCCTTCCCCGTCGCGCCGGGACTATCGGCGAGTAGATCCGCCTCCACCACCGGTAGGTCCTGCTGAGTTGACCCAGTGATTCGACGAGTTCATCAAGAAAAACCACCAGCAGATCCAGTTCCACACTAGCCAACGCCGGTAGTTGAAGAGTGATCATCTTCTCTCCTTCGACTCAGTAAAAGCTTTCTACTGGAAGGAGGTTGCTTTGCTGCTAAAAATCATGCTTTTAGGATATTTACTGTGATTCATCCTTCAAACTTGGTTACAGAATGATTCCAGAAAATTGATTGTTGCTTATGTTTTCTTTCTGCTTTTATCTGAAACATGGCCATTCAAATTTCGAAATTTAATTCACAAGCCTCCTTTGTATTTGATACTTTTGCTTCTTGGGGTTTTCAGCTTTTACTTCAAATGCAGGGCTGCCTCTCTGAACTGGTGTTGCTGATAAGATTGGCTAGTGACTCGAGGTGATCGACGAGGTGTTTGATAGCATTGAGAATCATCTTTCAATCTTTTGCTCGGTACTATTCTCTTACTGTCTGCTATAGTTTTGTTCACTAATGTCACAAGATTATTTTCTGCCATTGTTCATAGTTCATGTGGATTATTGTGTTTGTCGATATTAAGCTCGTTTAGTTTGTGATTTAAATTATGCAATAAGAAGACCAACAAGACTTGTATTCCATTTTATTACCTAAATATTTGTTCCATTGACCTCATGCTCATGGTTTCGTGATGCCCTTTGTTTCAAAGCCAAAAGAGTAGCCTTCATGAACACACTTGTTGATTCTTTAGCATTGACCGCTGACTGTTGACCAATCAATGGATGAACAGTGATATCGATCTGTTTGACCATTTCTTCTTAGGTTTTACCTAAATTCCATTAAGTAGATAATTAGTGTCTCACCTTCAAAATTGGTTTGACATGTTGAACCGACTCGAGTTAAAGAAACCATAATCCCCTTAATTGTGTAAATGGCATTGCACTTTTACTTGGAAGAGTAGATCTGGTCCTTCTGTTTTCTATCAAAGTTAATAGCCTAAACTACTATTTATTGATCTATGGAAGGTGACGAACTCTACTTTAAGAACAAGAGTGAATATTGTTCTGCAGTTAAAAATATACCAAGCACATTTCCACCATCCAAATGTACAAAGTAGGATGAAGTCAGCTTCCAACTCTCTGTTATGACCCTTGGATATGGAGCGCGTAATGAGATGGTTTACCAGCTGATCAGTGGAATCAATCTTTGTCTTTTTGGTTTTACGACCTTGACTGCCTATAGTGGTAGGGATAATTTGAGGCTCGTTGGGATTAAAAAACCTCTCGATCTAGGAGTTTGATTTTTTTTTTATAAACTCAATCGTAATCTTTATTGCATTATTCCGGCCATTTAAATACAACTACTAACGTTCCTTCCCGACAAAGGAAGAAAACAAACACTGAATAAGAAAAGTTTTATTTTTGGATCCATTCATTGAATATTTGTCATAGTTTTAACATTGGCTGGGAACCTAATGCAACCCTCCTCGTTTATCCAAGCTTGGGACCGGCCATGACTATTCTTACTAAAAATAAAATATGCTAGACTTAATCCTACTAAAAATAAAAGATACTCGACTTAATCCTATTGAAAATAAAAGATACTTGACTTAAATAAAAATCAATTACTATGGTTGAATCAATTCTCTTGTTATGCACCCTTCTTTCTAAATCTATCGTGCGTGTATCTCTTGTTTTTGAACGGCTTCTCTTTTGTTGCATGAGCTTGCCCACGGTCCATAACATTACTCCCTCCTTGAAAAACGGGTTTGTCCGTAGACATGAATGATGGGTAACATTCCATGATAGCTACTGCGTCTTCCCTCAAAGCCGCAAGGTTTGAGGAGCGTAGGAGCCTATGATCGCATTGAGGGAAATTTCAACATCCTCAATGTGGTCTTGTTCATCAGAATCTTCTAATCCCTCAAGCCAGAAAAGACGTTTGCAACAATGACCCGGAGTGTAAAGACGTTTGCAACAATGACCAGGAGTGTAAAGTTCATCGCTATTAAAACAAAGGCCCTTGGCACGTCGTTCTTCCATTTCCTCTCGATTTAATCGTTTGATAAATGCTTGCTTCGGTGGTTGGATGGGGCGCATCGTGGTGTGATGGTAGATTCAGATCATTTAGAGAGGCATTCATAAACACAGGCAAAACTCATAGCCAATGTGAGATCTTTTGGGTGGTGGAGGCCACTAATGAATATTTGAACTTCTTATTCTAATGTTAAGGAACTCGCACGTGCTGCCAATTGTTCGAACTTTCGTTGGTAGTCTTCCATGAATCCTGATTGTTAGAGGTTGGCAAGCTCGTCCAATTTGTTTTTGCGAATAGGTGACCCAAATCTCATATTACACTGATCTTTAAATTCCTCGCATTGAATATGAGGTCGATCACGTTCTAGTTTGATGAACCATAATTGGCCATTTCCTTCAAGATGGAACGAGGCTAGGCCAACCTTTTCTTCCTCTAGAGTGTATTGATGGCGAAAAAAATGGTCACATTGATTAAGTCATCCCAAAGGATCAAACTGACCATCATAACGTGGGAAATTAAGTTTCGAATACCGTGGTATATATGAGGATCCCTCTTTATGGCCACGGTACCCTTTCGATCGGTGCCCTTGTGGGTCATGATGGTTGCTGCTCTCTTTGTCACGCCCCGGGGGAGTCCCTGCCAGAGAAAATTCCGGCAGCATCTCCCTTGTACGGGTGATAATCTGATACTTGACTACATAGCCCTCAGGCCTCTCAATCCTCGGTCAACACGGCCGGAACATATACAATAATATAAACAAACATTCCACGTAGTTTATAATAAATCAGCCTCCGGCTGACCACACAACCACGCAGTTTATAATAATACCTACTTCACTACTCGAGAAAAACACAACCCACAACGGAAAACCAACGCAGCGGAAAACACGGGTAGTAGACCAAAACTCGACATAACATCCACGAGTACAAGATCTACACATCACACGCATGTAGATCAGAAAACAAGGAAACAGTCTGAAAGTAGAAAACTATATCTACACGAGGTGGGGGACTAGCGATTGGAACCTCCTGACAGCCTCAACTTGAAATAGAAATAAAGCAACGGGGTAAGTTCAACAACTCAGCGGGTATCAAGCTGACATGCATAGTAAGATATATCTATAAATAATAATCATGGAGTACAGTCTTCTGATCAATAACAGGAAATGCAGAACTGAGCAACAAAAGAAGAACTGTACTCACCTGGCCTTCTATCTTGACATAAGGGTCATCAGACCAAATACCTCATGCCTCTTGTATGCATGTCAAACATATGCATCCACAAAAATGCAACATCCAAAATGCAACAATCACAAACAATAAATGCAATCCATGCATATGATGCAAATGTCCTGGTCACCCCTGACGTCAATCAGCCATCTCACACACGATGGTGTGACCGAGTGGGTAGGGCTAAGACAACTGTGCACTCTGCCATCACTACTCCTGAGTGACCGAGTGGACAGGATGCTGTCGGAATACACCTTTCCTCCTACCCCAAACATAGTGGGAGAGCTCAATGCTCTCATCTCTGTGTCATAGTCAAGAGGAGGGATCTCTGCCCGCTACCACGCTGCAGTCAACACTACCCATGAGCGGACCAGCTGAGCCCTGACAGAGCAAACTGTCACACACACCCTGCCTGAAATACCATTAACCCATGAGTGGTTGTGTGTGTGCAGATCATGTAACTGGCGATGTGCTTAACAACAATAGAGCCAACAATCGCACAGCATGCAATCATGCAAAATGGTGCATGACACTAAGCATGTAATTCTGAAAATACCAACCTCCTCATAATGTGTACCAAAAGGAAAACCAAGTCCATAACAATGATCTAAGTACACATGTTAGATAGTAAACCTAGGTACACATGCCAAGTAGTAAATCTAGGTACACATGTCAAGTAATAAACAAGGTGCACATGCTAAGTATAAAAAAGTTGCACATGCCAAGTATAAACTACTAGCTAGACCTTAATCCGGAAATGCACTGTATGTCACTACATAAGTACACAATGCAAGAAACAGAAGGACATAATCATAAATGCATAACAAATAACAATATGGTAAATTACGGTATCAAGTAGTGACATACCAAGCAGATATAAGCATAACTATTACTACTAGTTATAACCTACTAAACATATCATAATGACAATATCAAAAAGATAAGTAAAAAATACTCGCCTAAAAAATGGAGATCGTATCCGAAATAGATCCCACATCGAGACGTCGTCTCGAATCAAAGTCCTGTAATTCATGATATACAAATTTAGCTAATTACTTATGAGTTAAATAGCTAAATCAAATCCTCAAACCTATTTAGGATAATCATAATCGAATACGATTATTGATTAACCCCCTAAGCTAGAGTTAAACTGGTTTAACCCTAATAAAACCATCATCTTCCTTAGATTAGTTTAACCCCTTATTTATCAATCTACTACATGATGAATCAAACCACAATAACCCACTTTGATAATTCTATTAATCCAATTGGGTCAATTATCTCTAATAATTTCACAACCAAAGTGGATTAATTAACCCTAACCCTCCCCAAATCACAACAAGTTAAGCTAAAATATAGACTAATGCCAACACTCACCCGAATCTTAGGTGCTCCCTTGTTGATTCACTGCCGGTGAACCTTGCTGCTTGAAAGGGTGAACCTGGTGGCGCTGCTGCTGGAACTAAGAATGGAGCTGCAAGGGTTGATCGAACAACCACACACATTCCAAACTAATCCATGTCAATTACAGTCAAAACAAAAATTCCCAAACCAAACTCCTCCAATCGTTACCTTGTTTCTGCCGGAAATTCACTGCTGATGCCTCCTGTTGGATCCAAGAAAGAAGTCTAGCATAACTCCATAGATAAGGGAATGGCCGGATCAGAAGATCTTGTGGTTGTGGCTACTGGCGCTAGGTCAAGATGGTGGCGTCGACTTAGAGCAGAGGGAGACGGCGACGAGCAGAATCAGACCAAGAAGAAAGGGGCAACAATGAATCGAAGCTAGGGCTCGGGGGTGGCTGTTGTGCTGCCAAATCGCAGCAGAGGAGGGCAATCTGTGCGCACGACGGTGAGGAAAGATCGACGCTAGTGCTCGGCCTTTCCTCTCTTGGCTAAGGTTCTACCCGTGTGGCCGGCTAATTGGGGAAGAAGGGAGGCGGTGCTCCGTGCGGCGGCGCAAGATCAGGGAAGAGGAAGGAAGGCGACGACGCAAGGGAGAGGGCTCGGCTTCCCTTGGCCAAAGGCTTTGTATGCGTGGGGGAAGAGGAAGCGCGAGGTGTCGGGAGGGCGGCGCCGATTGGGGAAACCGAAAAGGGTCGACGTAGTGAGAGGGGAGAAGGAGAGGAAGGGGGAATCGGCGTGTGAGGATCAGGAGGGGAAGGGAAAAGATGAGGAATCAGACGGTGAGGATAAATAGGAAAAATGAACTTAGGGTTTTGCTTAATCAAACACTAAGTACACTCCTCAATCAACTCCCGCTTCTGGGTATTCCAAACAGGTTTTTCCCAAGCCTATAAATGCATTCCCTCCAAATACGTCATACGAGTTACGATTAAATCCAAAAAAATTTCTAAAAATTCCTAAAAACTCTCTTAAGATTATTTAGCAAATAACATTATTATTTAATTTGCTGTATTTTACACTCTTCACTTGCATGGATGTTGTGCGAGTGTAGCTTAGAGAAGCCTTTGGACAATTCATCTAGTTGAGTGTGGATTAGTTGATGTTGTTTTTCATTGGCAGCTTTGTCCTCTTGGTAAATTTTGAGAAAAGAATCAAAGTGTTGTTAAAGTGCTTGTGAGTCACCTATTACGACAAGCTCTTATACCAATTTGTTATGACCCTTGGATATGGATCGCATAATAGGGCGGTTTACCGACTGATCAGTGGAATCAATCTTTGTCTTCTTGGATTTACGATCTTGACGACTTATGGTGGTAGAGATAATTTGAGGCTCGTTGGGATTAGAGAACCTCTCGATCTAGGGGGTTTGATTTCTTTTTGTAAACTCAGTCGTAATCTTTATTGTATTATTTCAGTCATTTAAATACAACTATTGACGTTCCTTCCCGATAAAGGAAGAAAACAAACATTAAATAAGATCAAGGATTGCGGTGCCGTTTCGTGCCGGGCGGCACGAACGGTTTTTACCGTTCCGTCGCCCGGCCGAAACCGGCACACGACACGTCGTGATTTCGGCGCATGTATTGCGCGGGCGTGGGCTGTGCTTTCGGCGCGTGATATGCGCGCCAGCACAAGCTACACTCGCGATAGAAGGAATCGATTCCTTCTGTAATTGATCGCGCGACAGAAGGAATCGATTCGATTTCTTCTGTCGCGCGAAAAAACCCTATAAAACGTACCGATTAGCAGCAGCAGCGAGGCAGCGAGGCGAGGCGTGGCATAGCGAGGCGAGCAGCGGCGAGGCGAGGCAAGCACCAGTAAGGCGAGCAGCGGCAGAGGTATTCCCTATTCGTTTCATCCATCTCGTATGCATCGCTGGCGGCGCCGAAGGCGTCGCCGGACGCCTCCGGCGCCGCCAGACCCTGAGATCCGCCTCTACCGTGCGGCGAGATCGCTCCCAGCGGCGAGATCGCTCCCAGCGGCGAGTTCGGGTGTGCCTCGTGCATGCCCGAGAAATGATTTTATTTCGATTTGGAAAATAAATTGTAATTTAGATTTATAACAATTCCTAAGGTTGACGTGATATTCCAACAGACTTTTATAAATCCTAATTAAATTTTCTTAATAAAAATTAAAATATATAAAAAATATATTTAAAAATTAAAATTTAATTAATATTCTGAAAAATTAATTTTTAATGTTTTAAATTGTATTTAAAAATTTTAAAAAAAATTATAATAAATCTTTTTAAAATTTTAAAACATTATAAAAATTCAGATATATGTTATAATATTTTTTTATTTTAAATTTAATTTATTTTAAAAAAATAATAATAAAAATTCAGATTTATATTCTTATATTCTAAAAAAATAAAAATTCTAAAAAACTAATAAATTAAATTTATATTTTGATATTTTTATTATTTTATATTTTTAAAATAATAATTAATTAATTAATTAATTTGTATAATTATTATATATAAAATAACATCTTTATGCTAATTTATATATTTATTATAGATAATATTTTTTATCTTAGAATTAATTTAAAATTTGGATCCATGAATATTAACTTTTGTACTTTTGTAATATGTTTAGAAATATTACAAGTCTTTTATTTTAAAAATTTTGATAAAGGTATGTTGTTATGTTTATGATTCCTAATAAAACACTATTAATCTTGTGCAATTCTGATCAATCTAAATTGAGAAAGATGAATTAATATTTTTAGGAGATTGTTGCAAATTTCAGAAGTTGATGTTTATAGTTTATATACTTAATTTGTAAATTTACAATGATAAATACATTTTTGACATTATAAAATGATGATCATTACCTAGAAATGTATATTATCCTTACTTTTTGTATAATGCATAGGTAATGACACCAAAACAACAATCTCATGATCCAGCTTGGAGACACGCACGTCGATTAGAAAATCGATTTCATTGGCAATGTTTGCATTGCGATATGATTGGACGCGGCGGCGGGGTCACACGCTTAAAACATCTTGCTGGTGGATATCCGGATGTTTCTAATTGTCCAAAAGTTTCTCAAGAAGTTCGTCGTGCAATGAAAGAGGAACTTGATGACAGAAAAGCATTAAAGTATAAACAACAACGAGAATGTGAACTTGTTGATAGTCGAAGCTCTAAAGAACCAATCTATGATGAAATGGAAGGTCGTGGTGAAGTTCCAAATGACGAAGACTTTTTAGCAACTCTCAGTGCCTCTCAAACTCAATATGACTATGAGCAAAATATGCAACATAGAAGTGGCTCTGGTGCTAGTGGAAGTGGCTCAACTATTGCATCAACATTAGGAAGGAGTGCAAGTGTTCGTATTACTTCAATACAAGGTGGTATTGGTCGTTTTTTTTCTTCTATGGGACGAAGACGTGCAGTTGATATTGCTGATATTAATCCACTAGCATTTCCAGACCAAGCTAGCAAACAGACTAGGATTGATGATGCATATTTAAAAGAGAAGAAGAAATCAATCAGTAAAAGTATTGCTAAATTTTTTCATTTTAATCATATTCCCCCTAATGCAGCAAACAACACATACTACCGTAGCATGGTGTCCAACATCCAAAAATCTGGTCCTGGTATTCAACCTCCGACTGCATATGAAATTGCCGGTCCATATTTAGATGAGCAAGTGGAGGAGATCAAGACTTGGATCGTATCATGCAAGAAACAATGGAGCTTATATGGGGTTACGTTGATGTGTGATGGCTGGACAGGACCTACACGGATGAGCATCATCAACTTTCTACTATACTGCAATAGAAAGGTGATATTTCATAAATCTATTGATGCAACTACAGACTATCATGATGCACCCTACATATTTCGTTTGATGGATAGTGTAGTTCACGAGATAGGTGCAGAACATATAGTACAGGTGATTACAGATAATGGTGCCAACTTTAAAAGGGCTGGAGAGATGTTGGAGCAAAGGTATCAAACATTATTTTGGACACCATGCGCAGCACACTGTATCGATTTGCTGATGGCAGATATCGGTAAGCTCGATATAGTGAAGAAGGTAGTGAAAAAAGGTCAATCTTTAACAAAATTCATCTATAATCATCATTGGGTTCATGGATTAATGAGGAAATTTATTGATGGGGAGATTTTGCGACCAGGAGCGACTAGATTTGCCACTCACTTTCTACTGTTAAAATCGTTGAATCAGAAAAAAGTCGGATTAAAGGCCATGTTCTCTTCTGAGGATTGGGAAACCTCTCGATATTCTAACACGACTGAAGGTAAGGAGGTGCAAAAAATTATTATGTCTGTCAGATTTTGGGATTATATCGCAGATATTCTTATAGCAGTAGAACCATTGTATGTTGTTCTACGTAAAGTTGATATGGACAAGAAGCCACAAATGAGCAACGTTTACCGCTTAATTCATGAAGCAAAAGAGGAAATTAAGAGGCGTCTACAATCACCGACCAAGTATCAACATTACATTGATATAATCACTACAAGATGGGATGATCAAATGGGAAAACCTATTCAGTTGGCCGGTACGTATTTTTTTAATGATAACGAATTTTTAATATTGTTATTAATAATTATATATGTTTATTTATTATAGGCTATTATCTCAATCCGGCATATCAATATCGTTATAATCTTGGCACAAATGATGATTTATTAGTGACCCTCAGACATGTAATATCAAGACTGCATACAAACACAGAATCAATTGCTGAGACTATTAATGAAAGTCGATTATTTCGAGAGGCATATGGTTCTTTTAGCGATCCTATTGCAGTTTCATGCAGATATAAAATGGATGCAGGTAAATATAGTAAAAATTATTTCTAATTATTGTCAACAAATATAAATAATTATTTTAATTTTGTTCTTATTTATCTTACAGCTGAGTGGTGGTTACAATATGGAGGATCAGCTCCAAATTTGAAAAAGATTGCAGTACGAATTCTCTCACAGACAACGTTTTCAAGCGGTTGTGAAAGAAATTGGTCAACTTTCTCCCTCATTCATACAAAAGTACGAAATCGTCTTTCTTATCGTCGCTTGGAGAAGATGGTCTATGTTCATTATAATATGCGTCTTCAACTAAGAGCAATAACAGAAGAGAATGAAGAACAGGAGTCTGGTGATGTAGACTCATTTGATATTGGATTTGTCCAGACTGAGAATGATCCAATGATGGATTGGTGGAGCGCTGTTGAGGCTGAGAATCCATTACTTGATGAAGCAGGAGACCCACCACGACCATCTCAATTTCTTACTCAACAGATTGAAAAAATACAAGCTAGAGTAGATATCTGCGAGGAAGAAGATGATGAAGCTTTTGATCAAGAATTTCGATTTTCTGGATCTCGGTCTAGGCGTTCTCAAACATCACAAACCCAACCAAAGTCCATAGATAAAGGCAAAGGCAAAGCTCCTGCAATTTTTACAAAAAAGAAAGAAAAAGGAAAACCTCCTACTTTTATGGGAAGTGGTCCATTTAGAATTAGAGAAAATCTACTCGATGCAATTGATGAGCAAGAACATGATGACAGTGATGAAACATCATCACCTTCTGACACTGTAGTCCGATGAGAAGTTCGAAATGAGGATAGTGATGTTGATAGCAGTGCAAGTACTCATGGAAGTGATGACAGTGGTGATGCATCTAGTGGTAAAAATTATGTCCCCCCTACTCTAGCACCAGAGCCATGGACATGTGAGATAGATTACACACATGCAACTCAAGATGATGATCATGGAGCTAGAGGTAGTACTATTCAATATCAACGTCGATATAAAGGTGACAAACAAAAGAAAGCTCATAATTATCAAGATATACGGGAGAGTTTAGCTGAGATTGATTCTAGTCGAAGTTCATCATACTCGTAACCTTCTTATTATAACTCTGATGCATCATATGGTGATCCGTCATACCAGAGCTCGGGGGCTTATGCTTATCCTTATCCTTATCCTGTGTCTGTACCCGTTTCGATTTCAGTGGTGCCAGTTCAAATCCAACATCCAGTGATGAATCGAGACACGCTGATGAACATGTGGAGAAATCAATATCAATATTGCATGTCATGGGATGCTTATTTAATCTGGTCATTGGAGAATTATGGAGTTGACCTAAGCAGAATGTCGCAAGAACCAATGCTTCCATCTGATTCACGTCACTCCTTTTGGTATTAATAAGGTAACATATTATGATGTATCAATTTTAATTCAAGTTATTCCTAGATCAACTTTTTTTAAAGAAAATTATATTTAATTATTTTTTCTAACCATATTAAGTTGTTCAATAATTAAGAATTTATATAAAATTAATATACAACTTATTTTTAAATTATACACAATAAACATATTTATCTAATAATTACTATATATAAATAAAAAAAAATACTGAAACAGTATCGGCACGGCACGATACGATACCGAAACCGTATCGTTTCGGTCTGGGACCGAAACCTCGGCACGGGTCGAGATTTTAAACCTCGAATAAGATAAGTTTTATTCTTATTAAAAATAAAAAATACTAGACTCAATTCTAATGAAAATAAAAGATACTCGACTCAATTCTAGTGAAAATAAAAGATATTCGACTTAAATAAAAATCGATTACTATGGCTGAATCAATTCTCTTGATATACATCATTCTTTCTAAATTTGTTTGTGTATCTCTTGTATTCAATGATCTTCTCTTTTGCTGCATGGGCCGTAACACTTCCATTCATGAATTCAATGCAAATCTTCTAGTTGTGATGCTGAAATTGCTCTTCTCAAATACTTCAATGATCTCTGGTAACAGAGAAAGCCCATAAACCAAAACTCAAATTCGTCAACGGTCACTATTTGGATGTATTTTTGATTAGTCTTGTGTGAGTTCTCGTGCAGGCTGATTCCTTTCACCTTTCCCAGTGGAATCAAAACCTGTGAAATCAATTCATTAGTTAAGTTTCACAAGGTCCTAAGACCCTAGCAAGGTAGGATTGATCAAGCAAGTACCTTGTAGGGAACTCGTACCAAACTTCCTTCCGGAGATGTGATTCTGATAGATTGATCACTGCAGAAAGCAATCTTATTTATCGAAACGAAGAGCAGGCCTGTAATAGGACCGGCTGTTGTTGATAGGTAGCACTGGAATGCATGGAGAAGCTTCTCTCCTTTTTCAACTGTGAAACTTTGTCTGAAAAATCTCTGGACTCCACCCGCTTGAAGAATTTTTGCTCCCAAGCTCAATTTTCCCTTGGCAGTCTCTGAGATCTTGGACCCTAAACTCACTGAAATTTCCAAAAACAATTTCAAAGTTTTAGTTCAATTTGATTTGGTTCTCACATTCCATTTTTTTTAAAAATAAATTGTACGGAAGTTTTGATTTATGAACGCAATGATATTGTTTTAGTATATGTTGATGTTTCGAAGTATGGTGCTAGTAATAGATTGAAGTTAAAGAATGAAGGAGATACCAGTACCTATTACCAGTACTGAAATGATACGCTTCGCCTATTACGGTACGAGATTTCAAATCATGAAATAAATTGCATACCATGATCTCTGATTCCTTTCAAATAGCTGTCTGTTTTTTTAGTGATCTTGCGGATCCATGCCATAGGTGAATCCAATTCTGCACTTTGAAATTATAGATTCAGCTTCTCGAACAGAATGAAAGTTCAAAGAATAGCTTCAAGTAGAAAGATGAGTTTACTTTGTTTGCATCGGGAGGCATCGTAAGAATCGGAATGAAGGCAGATTCGATTAAGCTTCGAAACAGCAACTGGTTTTGCAGCCACTTCAGCTCCAAATCTGACTAATCGAAGAGGACGCCCTGCGACTTGATCAAGGTTTGTGTCCATTTTGAAGTTTGAGGGATTATTGGCTCCAAAACTAATGGGGAAGATTCCTTTATATAACCAGAAGAAAATTTTTGTACTTTAGACAAAAGAGAAAAGTTGCGGCATTGTAAGATTCAGAATGGAACGTCAGAAAATTTTTGTACTCTAGACAAAAGCAAAAGGTTGCTTCATTCTAAAGCTAGCAACAAAGAAAAAGAAAAGTGGACCTGTTCATCGTCAGCTATGGACAGTTTTGGAGGAAAACGTAAATCACCAAAAAAAAAAAACATGGATTTAGCGAAAAATTTTATCGATGAAGAAAAGTCATCGCAAATCTGTAACAACATTAGTAAAAACAAAATCGTCACTAATCTGCAACAATATTAGCAATGAAAAAATATTTCAATACAAAATTAATAACAAACATTTTTGTCACTAATTAGTGACGAATTTAATTTTCATCGTAAAATTGTTCATATTAGCGATGAATTTTATTTTCATTGTAAATTTGCAACGAATTAAAATTTCGTAGCAAATTTTACAAGGAATTCAATAGCTGTCACTAATTTTTCAATGAATTTTAATTTATTGCAAATTTAGAGATTCTGATCCCTAAGATTTATAAAAGAAATTTATGATGAATTTTGAATTCATTGCTAAATTAGTGATGAATTTAATTTTCATCGTCAAATTCCTCACAAATTAGTGACGAATTTTATTTTCGTTGTAAATTTTGTAACGAATTAAGAATTCATCGTAAATTTTGTAATGAATTCAAAATTCGTTGCTAATTTTTCAATGAATTTAAATTTGTTGCAAATTTAGATATCCAATCCCTAAATTTTATTATAAATTTTTGCAATGAATTTTGAATTCGTTGCTAAATTAGCAGCGAATTTTATACAAGGGTTTGACTCTCACGATCTCATCCACTATAAAATTCCTCTTTGAAAATTTTCCAAAGATGGAGAAGTCTCGTATAAGCTCGAAATAAGAATATAACAAGAACAAAGAAGTAAATACACAATACAATAAAAACCTTGCTTGATTGATCTCTTGTTTAGTTGAAAATATAGTAGTACTTCTTCCTCAACTTCCTAAGAATTGGTGTGAACAACTCTTGCTTCAAATCTTTATGAAACCCCTTTTCTAGAATTACTTTGACACCTCCTAATTGATTAGGATTGCCCTACATAACAACTCTGTTTCACCCATCTAATTGATTAGTGAGTCATACCAATTGTTTTGGTAACTTCTATTGATTGACCCAATGGATTCAGAAGCTTTTTGTTTTCGCTAGAATCTCTCAATCGATTTCCTAATTGGTTCCAACACCTACTGTGCTCTCGTGAACAACCTTTAATCGATTACTCTAATTGATTTGTGGAGCCTAAATTGATTGCCCCAGTCGATTTCAAGCCCTTCTATTCTCACATGAAACTCCCTTAATCAACTGTCCTAATCAATTAACATAAGGTCTAATTGATTAGTCAATCGATTTAAAACCTTACTGTGCTTCGTGAAAACCTCCCAATCGATTAGTGAATCAGCATAATCAATAGAAACGAGTTCCAATCGATGAGGCAATCTGCCTAATCGATTAGCCTTGGGCTAATCGATTAAGCTAATCATTTAGCCTTGGGCTAATTGATTAAGCTAATCATTTGCCCAACCCTAAACTTTGATATCGAGTATAGGGTTCCTTTGCCCAACCCTAAAGTCATCTATAATTTATTAGTATTTATCGTTACATAGCATTCTATCACCCTTGTCCCACCAGAGTTTCTTCACCGAGTGTCTGGTCTACCTTTGATCCATTGGACTTTTCATCTCGTGTCAACTCCTGTTGGGATTCAAATCATTAAATGTTCAATCAACCTTTGACCAATATAGACTTTCCCTTGCCTAGTCTTGCTAGGACTTCCACTGCCTAGTTTTTAACTAGGTTTTCACTGCTATGCCACTCTAGGACTTTCATTGTCTAATTCCCAACTATGTATTTACTGCATAACCCCACTAGAACTTCCACTGCTTAGATTTACTCAATAGGTCTTCACTGCGTACCTTCGCTAAGACTTCTGCTACATAGATTTACTCACTATGTATTCACCGCCTAGCCTCGCTAGGATTTTCACTACCTAACTTTACTCACTATGTGTTCACCGCCTAGCCTCGTTGGGACTTCCATTGCCTAATCTTCAGTTAGGACTTCCCGCTACCTAACCTGTAGTTAGGATTTTCCATTGTCTAATCTTCAGTTAGAAATTTTTGTTGCCTAACTTGCAGTAAGAACTTTCTGTTGCCTAACTTGCGGTTAGAACTTTCCCAGATAAGTATCCAGTACTCTCTTGACCTATTTGATTTCTCTCTAATATATTATCAAATATCGAAACTCAAGCTTGAACCAACTAGAGGTTAGTCAAATTGGTCAAATTAACCCAAGGATGATTACACCAACATTAATGAAATCGTAGATGCTAAAACTTGAATATTTTTGATCAGGTATGTGTTGTAGTAGCTAAGAAAGCTATGCTACTGTAACGTGAATGCAGTTGAACATGTCAAATCCGTCTGACATTGTTTTTAATATTTGTGACAAAGATACTGAGGGCAACTTTATCATTTTATACGAGGAGTCGATAGGATGAGCGTCTTCTTGATTAAAAATTAGCAATGACTTCGTTTGATTAAAACGTATGAAATAAAAAAGAAAAGGATAAAAATGATCATGAAAGAATCCTACTTTTATTTTTTTCCAAATATTTTTTTGTATAATTTTTAAATTTTTTAAAAAATATGAAAATAATTTTTTCCTTTTTTTGGGTAACATATTTGATGGAAATATTAGATAATTATTAAATTATAAAATCCATGAATTTTATAAAAAAATTTACAAATATCATTATATCCAAATTAACAAAAATCTATCTTACACCCCTTGTTTTCTTCTGCTAATGCTTTAGCGCAAATCAAAATTGGTTGATATGCGATAGCGATTTGGGCCTTCAAAATCGTGTTTTTCTTCCTTGGCGTGCTATTCGTCGGCGCAGCCACCAGGGCCGCCGTCCACGCGGCCGTAGGCGCTTTGCCTCCTCCCTCCCTGGACTCCGGGCGACCCACTTGACTGTTGACTAATCAATGGATGACACTATTTCTTCTTAGATTTTACTTAAATTCCATTAAGTAGATAATTAGTGTCTATCACCTTCAAAATTGTTTGACATGTTAAACCGACTCGAGTTAAAGAAACCATAATCCCCTCAATTGTGTAAATGGCATTGCACTTCTACTCGGAAGAGTAGATCTAACAATATCATGTTTGGTCCTTCTTTTCTTATATGTTATGTTTCCTTTCCTTATATCTTTCTATTAAAGTTAATAGCCTAAACCACTATTTACTGATGTATGGAAGATGACGAACTCTGCTTTAAGAACAAAAGTGAATATTGCTCTGAATCGAGATTGGTAGAAGTTAAAAATATACCAAGCACATTTCCTCCATCCAAATGTACAAAGTAGGATAAAGTTAACTTCCAACTATTTGTTATGACCCTTGGATATGGAGCACGTAATGAGACAGTATATCGATTGATCGGTGGAATTAGACTTTGTCTTTTTGGTTTTACGACCTTGACGATCTATTGTGGTAGGAAGAATTTGAGGCTCGTTGGGATTAGAGAACCTCTCGATCTAGGAGTTTTTTTTTTATATAAACTCAATCATAATCTTTATTGCATTATTCTAGCCAATGTTCCTTCCTAACAAAGGAAAAAAACAAACACTGAATAAGAATAGTTTTATTCTAACTAAAAATAAAAGATGCTAGACTCAATCTTACTAAAAATAAAAGATACTCGACTCAATCAATTTGAAAATTAAAGATACTATACTTAAATAAAAATCAATTATTATAGCTAAATTAATTCTCTTGATATGCACCATTCTTTCTAAATTTATAGAGTGTGTATCTCTTATATTTGATGGACTTCTCTTTTGTTGCATGGGCTTGTCCACGGTCCATAACATTACTCCCTCCCTGAAAAACGGGTTTGTCCACAAGTACAAATGATGGGTAATGTTCCATGATAGCTACTGCATCTTCCCATGAAGACGCATGGTTTGAGGAGTGTGAGTGCCTGTGATCGCATTGAGGGAAATTTCAACATCCTCGATGTGGTCTTGTTCATTAGAATCTTCTAATCCCTTAAGCCGGAAAAGACATTTGCAACGGTGATCGTGAGTGTATAGTTTCATCGCAATTAAAACAAAGGCCCTTGGTACGTCATTCTTCCATTTCCTCCCGATTTAATCATTGATAAATTGTTGCTTCGGTGGCTGGATGGTGTGCATCGCAGTCTGATAGTAGATTCAGATCGTTTAGAGTGGTGTTCATAAAGACGAGCAAAACTCATAGCTGTGTGAGATCTTTTGGGTGGTGAAGTTCAACTTCTACAGTGATGTGAACTTGGAGGTCACTAATGAATATTTGAACTTCTTGTTATGATATTAAGGAACTCGTTCGGGCCGCCAATTGTTCGAACTTTCGTTGGTAGTCTTCCACGGATCATGATTGTTGAAGTTTAGCAAGCTCGCCCAATTTGTTGTTGCGAATAAGTGGCCCAAACCTCAGATTACACTGATCTTTAAATTCCTCACATTAACTATGAGGTATATCACGTTCTAGTTTGATGAACCATAATTGACCATCTCTCTCAAGATGGAACGAGGCTAGGCCAACTTTTTCTTCCTCCGGAGTGCATTGATGGCTAAAAATTGGTCACATCGATTGAGTCATCCCAAAAGATCAAACTGACCATCATAACGTGGGGAATCCTGTTTCGAATACCGTGGTATATATGAGGAGGATCCCTCCTCATGGCCATGGTACCCTTTCGATTGGTGCCCTTGTGGGTCAGGATGGTTGTTGCTCTCTTCACCTGGATGGTTCTTGTGCGAGTGTAGCTTAGAGAAGCCTTTGGACAATTCGTCTAGTTGAGTGTGGATGAGCTGCTGTTGTTTTTCATTGACAACTTTGTCCTCCTGGTAAATTTTGAGAAAAGGATCAAAGCATTGTTGAAGTACTTGTGAGTCACCTATTACGGCGAGCTTTGATAACAATTTGTTATGACTCTTGGATATGGATCGCATAATAGGATGGTTTACCGACTTATCGGTGGAATCAATCTTTGTCTTTTTGGTTTTACAATCTTGACGACCTATGGTGGTAGGGATAATTTGAGGCTTATTGGGATTAGAGCATCTCTCGATCTAGGGGGTTCGATTTTTTTTTATAAACTCAATCATAATATTTATTGTATTATTCCAACCATTTAACTCCACCCATGACAACCTAGTCATAGCCGGTGCCAAGCCTGGATAAAGGAGGAGGGTTGCGTTAGATTGCTAGCTAGCGTTAGAACTATAGCAAATATTCATGAATCTTTATTTAAATATAGATGATGATATAGTTAGAAATAAAACTCAATGGTGTAAAAGGATCTATATAGTCGATCCCACCTAGTGAGATAAGACTTGGTTGTTGTTATTGTTGTGTATTATTCCAACCATTTAAATACAACTACTGGCGTTCCTTCCTGACCAAGGAAGGAAACAAATACTAAATAAGAAAAGTTTTATTCTTATTAAAAATAAAAGATACTAGACTCAATCCTATTGAAAATAAAAGATACTCGACTTAAATAAAAATCAATTACTATAGCTGAATCAATTCTCTTGATATGCATCATTCTTTCTATATCTATCTGAGTGTATCTCTTATATTTGATGGACTTCTTTTTTGTTGCATGGGCTCGCGCACAATCCATAACACTCTCATTCATGAATTCAACGCAAATCTTTTAGTTGTGATTCTGAAATTGCTCTTCTCAAATACTTCAATGATCTCTCGTAATATAGAAAGCCCATAAACCAAAACTTGAATTTGTCAATGGTCACTATTTGGATGTATTTTTTATTAGGCTTGTGTGAGTTAGTGTTTTCTATTTGGGAATTAACTTGTTCCTTACGGTGTTGATTTTCCTTAAGGAGTGTTTCATTTTATTTTTTCATATCTAGACAATTTCCTATTCATGCACAACAATTTTGAAAATTTTAGCAGACAGATTTGGATATATCTCATCGGAACCTTCGGAAACGAATACAAACTCGTGGCTTGACTCGTGTTCGGACTTGTCATGCTTGTAGTGCCCCTTTTTGTTGCACCTGTAGCAAGCGATACTTTATTTGTTGGAGTTTGGCTTGGTAATCTTTTGAAGGTCTTTCTTGCTGAAGTCTTTTCCGGTGAACATCTTCCGCACCATGTTCACAAGCTGCTCTTCTTTATCTCAGTCAAGGTCAGATTCAGGCTCAGGTTTGGACTTGGTCTTTCCCTCTTTTGAAGAACTTGTGAAAAAAGCTATACCCTTCTCAACCTGTTTGACATTAGTTTGCTCATGGAGTTCTAATTCACAAAATAACTCATCTAATTTTAGTTTAGATAAATTCTTCGAAACTTTATAAGTATCAACTATAGATGCCCACAGTAAAGTTGTTGTCATGTGACCAAAAGGTCACGGGTTCGAATCCTAGAAACAACCTCTTGCAAAAAGCAGGGTAAGGTTGCGTACAATGGATCCTTCCCTGGGACCCCGCATGGCGGGAGCTTCGTGCACCGGGTTGCCCTTTTGAAGGGGAGCCTTGGCACAACGGTAAAGTTGTTGCCATGTGACCAAAAGGTCATGCGTTCGAATCTTGGAAATAACCTCTTGCAAAAAGTAAGATAAGGCTGCGTACAATGGATCGTTCACGAGACCCCGCATGGTTGGAGCTTCGTGCATCGGGCTGCCCTTTTTTTTAACTATAGATGCCCACAGTGTAGTTCGAGGGAATGGATTTAAAGCATACCTGATAATATCACTTTTTTCCACTTCGGGGGCAATCAGATGAAGTCCATTAAGGATGTTTTTAATCCTTGCGTGACGCTGACTTGTCGTTTCTCCTTCCTACATTTTCATGTTAAACAAATTATTCAAAAGTAAATCTTTAGTTACCTTAGCATCACAGGTGCCTTTGTGCAGCTCGACCAGATTGTCCCAAAGCCCCTTTGCATTCTCAAAAGGTCCGACCCGGTTGAGTTATTCCTCTGTCAGTCCACATTGCAGGGTGTTTAGTGCCTTCGAGTCAACTTGTGCTTTCTTATTCTAGTTTGGATTCCAATCTTCTGGTTTAAGTGGTATTATTGTCACTTCATCTATGGGCACCTTGTATCCTTGTCAGATGGAGAACCAAAGGTTGATCTCCGTTTTGAGGTAGACTTCCATTCTCTTCTTTTAGTATGGGAAGTCATCTCCAATGAAGAGTGGAGGGCGTGTGGTGTTGTAGCCTTCACTTTGGGCCATTTGCTTCTCGCACGCAAAAGTGAGAAACAAGACGATATTCCAAGATTAGGTCTTGGATTAGCAGTGTGGGAGAACAGAAAAAATAATGAAAAGAAGGCACAAAAGGTGTTGCACTAATTTAGAGTGATTCGAAAAAAATCAAAATGAGAAACTTATCTGAAGAGGTAATTGTACCAATTCAGATTGATTCGAAAAACTTAAACCCGAAATAAAAAGTGAAGTGAAAGAAACCAAATAAAAATGAACGCCCTGCTTGATTGGTGGTTGCACCAATTCTGAGCAACCTCGCTCTGATACCATTTGCATGATCAGTGCGCATATAAGAGGGGGTGAATAACGTGTGTGTTAAAAAAACAGAGTCTTTTAATAATTTAAAACAAAGTGCAACGGAAAGAAAGAAACAAAAACATGAGAAGCAGAACACGTAACTTGGTCAGTTACTTGGTTTGGAGCATTCGACAACTCCTACTCCAAGACCCACGATCTCTCAGACTGTATTGATGAGCAATTCACTATAAGCTTCTTTAGAGCTATAGGAAAAGAGAATCGAGTACAAGTATGAAAAATGGGAAAGTGTAATCGTCTATACTTTCCTTTTGCAACTTGCAAGTATGAAAGATGAAAAAAAAAAAATCATTACCAACATTTAGGAGTATAGAGTCTGAACGTGCTCATGTGTCGGTCTGCCGGCAACTATCGGATGTCACGGAGCAGTAGCGCAACAGCAGTACGGTGCGTTCGGAGTAGTAGAAGAGTCGTAGTAGCTCGGGAAGAAGTTGATTCTTTGGTTGGAGCTCGGTACTGTCTTTTATAGTTGATCCGAGGCGCCTCCTTCCCTTGGAGGCACCTCCGGTTAATCTGATCTTCACCGAAGACGACGACTTTTATCTGTGTGAAGGCGCCTCCTTTCCACTGGAGGCACATCGGTTCACCGAGGTTTTATCCTTCATTGCCGCAATCCTTATCCGTGCGGGGAGGCGCCTCCTTTCACTTGAGGCGACTCTGCACCTTCTGCACTGAGGCGCCTCCTTATCACTAAGGTGCCTCCGCGCCTCCAACGCAAAGGCTTCGACCAGCTGTTCTGAGGCTTTTTTGTTTCTAACTCTTGTAGAGACATATTAGTGCACAGGAAAAAGTAATAGAACTTGCAAAATAGAGTAAACACAATTTATAAGCATTATTAATTAGATCTCGTCTTTCATACTAGGATCTAGTCTTGGTCTCAACTTAGACTTCCAAAATATATCTAAGTTGGACCAACGCCTAAAGTCCCTAACTGGGACTCGTCCTCACTATATCACTCACCTACCGCGACTTAACTCACTTACCATGCAAAATCGCTCGGTCGGCAATTTGCTCCGACTGATTCATATTATACTTTGACCTCCACGCCAACCAGGGGATTGACTCTCTGATTCTACATGGAGGTCACCTATATCCGCCATATCACCTATGTTACATCTTCTTCCGCACCATCGTCCTCTTCAAAAGCTCTGAAGTAGCGGATTTTGGTTCTTCCCGACCAATGCTTAGTGCAACATGTGCCACTAATCTTCCTAGTAAAAAGAAAGAATTGCGACTGCAAAGAAAGGTTTGATCTTTTTTTGTTTTTCTATTTAACTTGTGTTTGTTTACCTGACCCTTTGCTTCAAAAGGTTGCTGAGGAGAGTGATTCTGTTAATCCTGCACTTGTTCCAAGGAAATTGAGATCAGGTATGAACTAGTTTTTAGAACATGTCGGCATTTACTAGGTTGCTTTTCCTTTTGTAAAAATGGTACCAAACATTACAAGGTTATATAGTTTGTATCTTTACGCATGAATGCTTTGTTTATATCTTTGTGATCTTTGCTTGATTTTTTTTTTTGTTTAAACTTACAACTGGCAGATTATCCAAAATGCTACTTCCATTTTCCACTTTGGAATTTATCCCGCATGACGGGAGCTTCGTGCACTGAGTTGTCTTTTTTTTTCCACTTTGGAATTTATGCATTGTATCTGGTTTAACATGTTTGAAAGTGGATAAAAATCTTTTACAAGAAGTCAAGAAGCCCTGGCTAATGAAAGTAAGAATACCTCTTCTTGCTAGGTGAAGCCATTAGAAGATAAAAAAATTGAAGTGCATGCTCCTTCTGAGCCGTCTACAGCAGTTTGCCAGAAAAAAAACTACTGATTCTGATTTGAATAGAACTCCGATTCCTAATGCACTTTGCCATCACAAATTCAGAAATCAAGCAATTCTACAGCTTGGTCTTAGTCCTGAGAATAATATCACTGGATTTCCTTCCATCCAGAGTAATTGATCTTCCAACTGAGAATGTATGCATGCAAAATAGAAAGACTAGTTTTTTTTATAGATTCATCTTTTTGTAAAACTTCCTCGAATCCTTTTAATTAATCTTCTTCTTCATTTCGCTTTCTTTGTTTTTTTAACGGCAAAACTATTATCTTTTCTACGCATTATATTACGTCATTTCTCTAAGTGCACAACTTTTTAATAGTGTTCTTAATTTGGTCTTACCAAATGATTTCGTTACTTTTGGATTGTATAATTCTACAATTGTTTCTAGTAGTAGTTATATTGTGTTGCTTGCTGTAGGTTCCTCTTGATGCATTCCTAACATGGAAGAAGTACGTTATTCATGTATTCATAGGACATAATATCGGAATAAAGAGAGATAACATGTACTTTCCTCGACGTGTAAACAATCTAAGCAGAGGGAGTGTAGAAAATCATGTGCATCAGTAAACTTTTTCAAGTTAATTGTGAGAGTAGATTTCTTTTCAATTATTTCTATTGTTATATTATTTTATTATTAGTGTTTCATTTGTAAAATTGACTCAATGGTTTATTAGGTGAAAAAAATTATATATTTGTATTTTGATTATTTTTTTAAAAAAATATTTCTATTTTAAGTGATGATCTCTAAATTTTAAATTTAGATTATATATTTTAATAAATATTAGTGATAATTATATAATGTTGATCATTGTATATGGTTCACATCATACTGCAGCGCACGGAGAGTACTATGAATGTTCTTAACTATAATGTGTGGCCCGTGCCATGAATGCTCTTAACCGTGTGTGCGTTGTCGATGTCCTATGACCTTCAACAACTTGCAATTGTACAACGTTCAATGCATGTTACGGAATGTCAAATTTAGTGTAGTGTAAATGTTGAGCTACGAAGTAAATATATCAAAAGATAAGAGTGAGAGAGATGAAAATATTAAAATAGATATATAGATAAAAGATAATGGATAGGATAAAAAATGATGATAGTAGAGAAAAAAATTCAAGCAAAAACTTTTCTAACAAATTTTCCTCGAATTTTTCACAAAAAAATTCTTATAGCGAGAGAGAAGGACGCCTCATGTAAAGTGGGCGAGAGATTTTCTTCCAAAATCTCTACATGTATTTCCTTCCAAATAATATCAATTGTCAAATATTTGATTTCTAAAATTATTTTATTTATAATTAAATTATAAATAGAATATTTCCTCCTTTTAAATAATAAGTAATTTTATTATTTAATAAATTTTATAAGAATAAATCTAAATTAATTATTTAAGAGTGTCCATTATGATTAGACAAGGATAGTTTAAGTACCCTGGATCCATAATTTCAATTTCTAATAAATTTAGATAAAATTAATTAAATCTTTTTAATTAATTATCTAATTTATTAACTCCATATTTATTCTACTAAACCTGGAATTATACTCTTGAGAATAATTGAATGTTTAAACAGTCCATTAATACAATCATTACATGTTGATTAACTCTTCGTTTATGGTTCACAAATAGAGTTGGGGGATTACCTCCTCCGTATTGACCCTGGGACAGGTTGACGGTGAAGGCGCTGGAATTTCATTCTGTTTCAATTTCTCTATACAAAAAATTGTACAAGAACAGAATTTTTCCAAGCAACCCGCATGTTCGATCAAACATGTGTTTGATCAATCAAGCAAGTTCTTGAATGATCAAAGCACACCTTAATCGAAGTATAAGATCGTTTGCCTCTTGTGTTGGTATTCCGAAAATGATACAAAGAAAAACTAACTAATTACGCAGCGGAATTAAAGAACTAGTTGTACCTTTCCTTTGTAGCTAAAGACCTCTTGATCTTCTGTCGTATTCCTCTTCTCTTCTTGGACGTCGTGTGGGCGACGATCTACCAAGACAACACCACCCTCCTTCTCTTCTCGGTTTCCAAACCGCCGGCTACAAAAGGAGGCTCTAGGATGGGGCACCTTCTCTTCTTCTTCCTCTTCTCCAACCCACCGCCCACCAAGGAGTAGAAGAGGGGGACACCTACCTTAGCAAGGAGGGAGCCGCCGGCCCTAGCAAGGAGAGGGGCCACCAACTTTTAGCAAGAGGAGGGGAGGTGCACCGTCCCTAGGTGAGGAGGAAAGGGAGGGGCGTCGGCCACAAGGAGGAGAAGAGAGAAAAATTAGGTTTTAGGAGCCACCACCTACTCTTTTTTATAGGCTTGTCGTCGGTTACAAAGAAAGAAAAATAACAGAATTCTGTTTAGAAAAAATTTCCCTTTCTATAACCAAGTTAAACCAAGCCAAGTTAAATCAAACTAAGTTAAACCAATCCAAGTTAAACCAAACCAAGTTAAACCAAATCAAGTTATGGATGGGTGGAAGCGAGGCTTTATATAGAGGCTACAACATGGACCTAGAGGAGGAATTGGTTTAGGCCTCCTGATGGGCTTGAGCTTCCTGTGTTTAGCCCGAACACCCAACCCAAGTCCATCAATAATAACCCATACCACTAAAGGGTTATTATTGAACTACCGCACCAATCCCATATTACAATATGAGCTCCTTCTTATCATGAGTACGTTAATCTCCCCGTGTTTAAGATATCGTATGTCCGTTAATTAATTGAGTTACTAACAACCCAATTAATTAATATCTGATTCCAAGAGTAGTACCACTCAACTTTATTATCATGTCGGACTAAGTCCACCTGTAGGGCTTACATGATAATCCTTATGAGCTCCTCAAGGGGACATCATCAGCCTAAATAATTAGGACACAGATTCCTTCTATAATCAACAACACACATTATAAATAATACTATCTACCAACTCATCGGGCCTATTGATTTAACGAATAAATCTCACCCGATAAGTTAAAGAAATAAATACTAAGTATACATGCTTGTTATTATATAGGGATTAAAAAAATGCACATCCATAATAACAAAGATTTTGATCTTTTATATAGTCAGTATAAATCGAACAACCTCAAATGGTCTTGTTCAATACACATATAGTGTACTGGTGTAATTTTATAGCCAAGACAGACTAATACCAAATTACACTACAACCTTTCCAATGGTTTTTCCCAATCCATCTGGGTTGTGAGCTATTATTTAAAATTTATAAGGAACCGATAACATGAGCTTATGTATGTCATCACACATCATGTTATCTACAATATAAATTAAATGGACAACTGCATTGACATATATAGAAATATAAAATATAAACATTTGACCAAAGTGATTCTCATTTCAAAATATTTCAAAACAGATGTTCATACAAAAGCTAGGCTTATAGTATACATCCCAACAATCTCCCACTTATAATAAAAGACTATACTGCAATAAATGCTTCCATACTTCTGATTCACATCCCCTCAACATGTCTATCAAAAGCTCTCGTCGGAAGGGCCTTAGTGAAAGGATCTGTCAGGTTATCTGCTGATGTAATCTTGGCGACAACAACCTCTCCTCGTTTTACGATGTCTCGTATCAGGTGGTACTTGCGCTCGATGTGTTTACTTGCCTTATGGGCTCGCGGTTCCTTCGAGTTTGCTACTGCACCACTGTTGTCACAATAAATTGTGATAACTTTGGGCAAACCAAGAATCACATCTAAGTCCATCAAGAAGTTTCTGAGTTATACAACTTCTTTAGCTGCCTCAGAGGCTGCCACATACTCAGCTTCCATGATGGAGTCTGAAATGTATTTCTGCGTAACACTCCTCCATGCTATGACTCCACCTCCCAAAGTAAACACATACCCCGAGGTCGATTTACTGCTGTCCCTATCTGATTGGAAGTCTGAATCCGTGTAACTTACAGGGAGCAAATCATCTGCCTAGTAAACCAGCATATAATCTCTAGTCCTTTTCAGGTACTTTAATATATGCTTTACGACAGCCCAATGTTCCGGTCCTAGGTTACTTTGATTTCTGCTAACCATGCCCACGGTAAAACAAATATACGGTCTCGTACATAGCATCGCATACTTTAGGCTTCCTACAGCCGAAGCATAAGGAACTTCCTTTATCTCCTCTATCTCCTTTGATGTTTTAGGACACATCTCTTTAGATAAAGGTACTCCATGCCGAAAAGGTAGAAAATCTTTCTTGGAGTTTTGCATGCTAAAATGAGGTAGGATAGTATTGATGTATGAAGCATGAGATAAGCACAACATCCTTTTCGTGCGATCCCTTATTACTTTGATCCCAAGAATATGCTCATATTCTCCCAAGTCCTTCATATCAAAACTTCTTAGACATCCATACTCTTACGTCTGACAACATTTTGACATTGTTGCCAATGAGCAAAATGTCATCTACGTATAGTACAAGAAATACCACCACGTTTTCGTCACTTTTCTTATATACACAAGACCCATCCATACATTGAATGAATCCATAAGACTGGATCACTTCTTCAAATCGGATGTTCCAAGATCTCGAAGCTTGCTTTAGTCCATTTATGGACCGATTGAGCTTACATATAAGATGATCTTTACCCTTCACAATGAATCCCTCTGGTTGCTTCATATAGATATTTTCTTCAAGACTTCCATTAAGGAAAATTGTCTTGACATCTATTTACCAAACCTCATAATCCATATGAGCAGCAATAGATAAAAGAATCCGGATAGACTTAAACATGACTACCGGTAAAAAAGTTTCCTCATAATTGATTCCCTCTTTCTGAGTATACCCCTTCACAACAAGCCTCACTTTAAAGGTTTCCACCTTCCCGTCTGTTCCTCTTTTCCTTTTGTAGACCTATTTACTTCCAATAACTTTTACACCATTTGATGGTTCTACAAGCTCCCAGACCTTATTAGAATGCATAGATTCTATTTCAGAGTTCATTGCACTTTGCCAAGATGCTGCATCTTTATCTTGGAATGCTTCATCATATGTTCAGGGATCAGCTTCATGTTCACCAGGGATCATGTCCGAAGACTTTCCCAAAAACATGAATCTATCAGGTTTCCTAACAACCCTCCTGTTAGGATCGATGGACGCGGCTAGAGAGGGGGGGGTGTGAATAGTCGACCTCAAATTCTTCGTTTCTTTCTACAAGTTGACGTTAGCACAGCGGAAAATAAAACAAAGAAACAAAGACAAGAAGATCAAACCTCAACACGCAGCGATGTAACGAGGTTCGGAGATGATACTCCTACTCCTCGGCGTGTCCGTAAGGTGGACGAAGCCTATCAATCCGTCGGTGGATGAGTCCCCGGAAAACTGGCTAATATAAACTCCTTATGGGTGGAGAAACCTCACCACAAAAACTTACAACAGCAAGAAGGAGTACAAGTACAGCAAGAAGCAAAATACAATACAACTATAAAACCTTCGCTTACTTGCCTTCTCTTCAACTGGATGAAGCAGCAGCTTCAAGCGACGCCTACAACAGCAGGAACCCAGCCGAAAGGAAGCTCACGCGAAGCTTAGACGAGAGCTCAGCAAAGCTCTAGAGAAATAGTATCAGCAAGAAGGAACAGAGAGGAAGAAGAAGAGTAAGAGAGAGAGTCCACTGTAGAAGCCCTCAGCCCTTTTATAGCCTGCATCCACCTGCGAGAAGAACAGAGGCCAAAGACAGCAGAAGAACCTAGCCGTTGTCACTCAACGGCTAGTCCCTGAAGTAGCTCGACTCGAGTTTAGCTGACTGAGGTCCTGACCGATCTTCAGCCGACCAGCTATGTACCGTGGGGCTATGTCTACAGTCGGTATCCAAGTCCCAGACGATCCGATCGGTCTTGGACCGATCGGCCATAGATTATAGACTTGCCTTTGAAATGATCTGGGATCTAGATCGGTCCGACCAGATCGAGAGCTTGATTTTTCCCAATACCAAGTCCCAAGTCTCCCACACCAACATCCGGTCAACCTTGACTGTTGGTACATCATGCTTAGCATCCGGTCACTCCTTGACCTGCTAAGACTCCCCACCAGTGTCCGGTCAATCCCTTTGACCCACTTGGACTTTCTCTTCGTGGCAAGTATCCGGTCACTCCTTGACCTACTTGACCTTCTCAACACCGGATGTCCGATCATCCTTGATCCATCTGGATTTTCCTGGCCGGCTTCACGGGACTTCCCAACCGGCTTCACTCACCAGGACTTTCCCTTGCAGGCTTCACTCACCAAGACTTTCACCAACTGCCTACTCACCGGGACTTTCACTTTTACCTAGCTTCACTCACTAGGGTTTTCACCGGCTTCACTCACCAGATTTCAATCTGCTGGCTTCACTCACGGGACTTTCACCTCTGGCTTCACTCACGGGACTTTCCATCCGCTGACTTCACTCACCGGGACCTTCACGGCTTCACTCACGATTTTCACTGCTTCACTCACCGGATTCTCCTTCGCCTTCCCGATCTAGAGAACGAGCTCAGGCCCTCTACCTAGTCCGAAGAACGAGCTACCGAGCCCTCTCCGTCATTCACTTCCGGTCCAGAGAACGAGCTACCGAGCCCTCTCTGACCTAGTCCGGAGAACGAGCTACCGAGCTCTCTCCGACTTCCACTTGCCAAGTTCCCATACTTGGACTTCTTCGTGCCAAGTCTCCATACTTGGACTTTCTCCCGTGCCAAGCTCCCTGCTTGGACTTTTCCCGTGCCAAGCTCCCTGCTTGGACTTTTCCGTGCCAAGTCAACTCACCTCGGGTCAACCAGGTCAACCTTGACCAAGGGTTGCACCCACAACCTCCCAAGTTTTTGTTCTTGTCAAACATCAAGATACAACTTGAGTCAGGTCTACTCGAGTCAGGTCAACCAGGTCAACCTTGACCTAAGGTTGCACCAACAATCTCCCATCAAAATACAACTCTTATGTTCTCGTCAAACATCAAAATACAACTCGAGTCAGGTCAACTCGAGTCGGGTTAACCAGGTCAACCTTGACCTAAGGTTGCACCAACAATCTCCCCCTTTTTGATGTTTGACAAAACCATAACCTAACTTAGGTTTTCTAATGTTCTTCCTTGAACATTCTCCCCAAATCTACACTCTCCCCCTTTTTGACACACATCAAAAAGAGTGAATCAAGGTCAAGAGTTTCTTTCTAATGAAGGTCCCATACCTTTCATTGAAACCCTTAATTTCCCCCTTGATACTAAGGTCAACAATTAACTTAGTGATAATCCCATATCACTCAAGTCTTTAGGAGTAAAAACTCCCCCTTGACTAATAGGTAAAACTCCCCCTAAAGGTCAACTCCCCCTTGACCATTGCACCAACAATGTCTTGGAGAGTTTCAAGCCTTTAGAAATCCAAAACACCAACTCCCAGCTGAAATTTCAGACAACAGTCGAAAAATCAGCAACTTGGCACGCCCTGATCGGTCACCAGACCGATCAGGGATTCCCTGGATCGGTCACGGTGACCGATCCAGGCACCCCTGGACCGATCAGAATCCCCTCTGATCGGTCCACAACTCTGATTTCTGATTTCTTCTCCTGAAATTCAGAAACCTCTAGAAAATCACAGAAAATTCTAAAAATTGTAAAATTTTGAGGATACACTCCTCATAACATATACTATCATGGAAAAATAGTTTTCTATGAAAATAAGTTCCCTTTTCAAATCTTGATACAAAGTTCAAAAGTCTTTGAAATAGCTCAAAGTTAACTCATCTTTGTATCACTTTGCTCAATGATGAATGCTATCACTAGAAAAGCTTCATCAAGGTTTTTCAAATCAATTTTAAAATGATTTTAAACCCTTTAATTTGGGACCACAATCTTAGGGCTAAATGTACATGACTTGTACATAAGCTTTCCCTATAATCCCCAATTTTGAATTAGGCTCATCTAGGTACAAGAACTATGCACCTTGTTCCTAACTCATCATCCTAATATCTCATACACATCTAAGGTGTATCAAACACATCCAAGTCAATTTTGATGTGAGATATGGGTTTAGGTTATCTTAGGCTAAGGTCTCATGCATTTTCTAAATATCAATTTGATCTCCATATCAAATTGTGTTTTTAACCTTAAATCAATTTCATTGATTATAAATGCAAGAAATGATGACATGGCATAAAATGATATCATACATAATAACATGTGCCAATGTCATGATGTCATGACATAAAGTATGAAACTTAAATAAAGCATGACATATAAATAACCTAAGCATTATCATGACATTTCAAATGATCATAGATTAAATATGATGTCATGACATGCCATATGACAAACAATATATGGCAAATAACATGTCAAGGTATAGAAAATACCTAATTCTAGCCTTAGTTGCCATTTTTGATAATTTTGATCATTTTGCCATAAATTCTATATTCCTAAGTGTAATAGACCTAAAATCATATCCTCAAGACTTTTAGATCACTATGTGCCAACTAGATTGACTCTAGAAAATTCCTCAAATGTGGTTGGCACATCCTAATTATCTTAGGAATAATTTTCACTTTCATTTTCAAGGCTTGATTATACCTTGAAAATTCCTAAAGTGTCACCTTTTGTCATGATTAGATTAACTACCTATTCAAGTAAGGTTGGCACACCCTAAACCACCTAGCGTGATGGAATCACACTCCTAGGAACCCAATACCTATTGGAGCTCATTGGGTTTACTAAGTATTCACTAGGGATGACTTCCCTAGCAACCCTTCTAATGACCCTCCTAGGCTTTGAAGCCTTGGTCATTTGGGACTCATCAAGATCAACTCTAGGGGTGACTCCCCTTGTGACCTTGGTGATGGTCTTCCTTACCCTAGATTTTGTTCCATAATCTAATGGAACATTGTGATAAGTGGGCTTGACCACTTGGGACTTAGGTTTGTGACCCAAACCTTTCATGTCCTTGGGTTTTGGTTTTTGCCCCTTAGACCCTATATTTGACTTTTCCAAATTTTTAAGGGTCTTTTCTAAAGAGTCAAGTCTTGACCTCAAGACTTGATTTTCCTTTTCTAAGGCCTCAAGTTTTAACTTGTCATTTGTCTTTGAGGTATTCCTAGGCATATGTCTAGTTGTTTTGGGATTTCTACCTAGGTTATCCTTAACCTTAGATGAGTTGATCCTAGGGTTGGCTTTCCTAGTGTTATCCTTATCTAGGCTCACATGTTTGGCACCTAAGCATGTGTATCGATTTCTATAATTATCATGTTTATCATTATTGTCAATTGCAATCAAACTACTAGCATGCATCTTACTAGTATTGCAATAATGTGCCTTAGAGATTACCTTAGGGTTTGCCTTAGCTCCCCCTATCGATGTGCTCGGTCTCTTGTCCTTGTGAGATTGCCTCCCCCTCGGACATTGGCTCCGATAATGTCCCCTTCGCTTGCATTGGAAGCACACCACGTGCTCCTTGCTCTTACGTATCGGGACTCCGGCTTCCTTGATCTTTGGCGCCGGTGGAGTCTTCCTAACCCTCTTTGGACACTTACTCTTGTAATGTTCAAATTCCCTACACTCAAAGCATAATATATGAAATTTACTAGAACTTAAATTGTTTGAGTTACCTAGGGTTGAGGTGGGATGTAAGCTCTCTCCTTCATCCCTTCCGCAGGTAAGCTTCTTCTCCTTGCTCCGAACTTGAAGAGGAACTCTCCTCCTCTTCTTCTTTAGATGTTGAGTAGCCCTCAACTTCTAAATCCATGCCTCCATGATGTGAGTTACTCGGCTCACTTGACTCCTCTTCATGGCTTGAATTGGAGCTCTCCTCATGGAACTTAGCCAAGTTGTTCCACAACTCCTTGGCATTGTTGTATCTATCTATCCTACACAAAATATCATTAGGTAAAGAAAATTCCAAAACTTTCGTTACCTCATCGTTGATTGTGAATTGGTGGATTTGTTCCTTCGTCCACTTCTTCTTCTTGAGAGATTTTCCTTCTTCATCCTCCGGAGGAGTGAAACCTACTTGCACACACCTCCAATTCTCAAGATTAGTCATAAGAAAATATTTCATTCTTACCTTCCAATACGCGAAGTCATCGCGATCGTAGAATGGTGGAATCGTGATGTCCTCTCCAAATCGTTCCATTCTCTAGCTCGTGCTCCCCCGGGTGTCAATCCAACGAAGAGCGACCTCGCTCTGATACCACTTGTTAGGATCGATGGACACGGCTAGAGAGGGGGGGTGTGAATAGCCGACCTCAAATTCTTCGTTTCTTTCTACAAGTTGACGTTAGCGCAGCGGAAAATAAAACAAAGAAACAAAGACAAGAAGATCAAACCTCAACACGCAGCGATGTAACGAGGTTCGGAGATGATACTCCTACTCCTCGGCGTGTCCGTAAGGTGGACGAAGCCTATCAATCTGTCGGTGGATGAGTCCCCAGAAAACCGGCTAATATAAACTTCTTATGGGTGGAGAAACCTCGTCATAAAAACTTACAACAGCAAGAAGGAGTACAAGTACAGCAAGAAGCAAAATACAATACAACTATAAAACCTTCGCTTACTTGCCTTCTCTTCAACTGGATGAAGCAGCAGCTTCAAGCGACGCCTACAACAGCAGGAACCCAGCCGAAAGGAAGCTCACGCGAAGCTTAGACGAGAGCTCAGCAAAGCTCTAGAGAAATAGTATCAGCAAGAAGGAACAGAGAGGAAGAAGAAGAGTAAGAGAGAGAGTCCACTGTAGAAGCCCTCAGCCCTTTTATAGCCTGCATCCACCTGCGAGAAGAACAGAGGCCAAAGACAGCAGAAGAACCTAGATCTAGCCGTTGTCACTCACAACGGCTAGTCCTGGACCGATCAGGCTCCAACCTGATCGGTCCACACTGTCCCTGATCGGTCTTGGGGACCGATCAGGCTAAGCCTGGACCGATCAGGCTATGTCCTGATCGGTCCAGGAGGAGTCTGATCGGTCCCTGGACCGATCTTCTGTTTGCTTCCTGATCGGTCGATAATCCACAGAAGCATTCTGTTTGGTTACTGATCGGTCACCAGACCGATCAGCCGTATCACTGGATCGGTCCCCAGATCGATCCAGAGCTTGGTTTTTCCCAATACCAAGTCCCAAGTCTCCCACACCAACATCCGGTCAACCTTGACCTGTTGGTACATCATGCTTAGCATCCGGTCACTCCCTTGACCTGCTAAGACTCCCCACCAAGTGTCCGGTCAATCCCTTTGACCCACTTGGACTTTTCTCTTCGTGCCAAGTATCCGGTCACTCCCTTGACCTACTTGACATTCTCAACACCAGATGTCTGATCATCCTTGATCCATCTGGATTTTTCCTTGCCCGGCTTCACTCACCAGGACTTTCCCTTGCCTGGCTTCACTCACCAGGACTTTCACCAACTACCTGGCTTCACTCACCAGGACTTTCACTTTCACCTAGCTTCACTCACTAGGGTTTTCACCTGGCTTCACTCACCAGGATTTCCAATCTGCCTGGCTTCACTCACCAGGACTTTTCCGTCTGCCTGGCTTCACTCACCAGGACTTTCTATCTGCCTAGCTTCACTCACCAGGACCTTCACCTGGCTTCACTCACCAGGATTTTCACCTGGCTTCACTCACCAGGATTCTCCTTCTGCCTTCCTGATCTAGAGAACGAGCTACCGAGCCCTCTCTGACCTAGTCCGAAGAACGAGCTACCGAGCCCTCTCCGTCATTCACTTCCGGTCCAGAGAACGAGCTACCGAGCCCTCTCTGACCTAGTCCGGAGAACGAGCTACCGAGCTCTCTCCGACTTCCACTTGCCAAGTTCCCATACTTGGACTTCTTCGTGCCAAGTCTCCATACTTGGACTTTCTCCCGTGCCAAGCTCCGTGCTTGGACTTTTCCCGTGCCAAGCTCCCTGCTTGGACTTTTTCGTGCCAAGTCAACTCACCTCGGGTCAACCAGGTCAACCTTGACCAAGGGTTGCACCCACAACCTCCCAAGTTTCTGTTCTTGTCAAACATCAAGATACAACTTGAGTCAGGTCTACTCGAGTCAGGTCAACCAGGTCAACCTTGACCTAAGGTTGCACCAACAATCTCCCATCAAAATACAACTCTTCTGTTCTCGTCAAACATCAAAATACAACTCGAGTCAGGTCAACTCGAGTCGGGTCAACCAGGTCAACCTTGACTTAAGGTTGCACCAACACCTCCCACTACGACGAGGCACTATATGTAATTGTGTATCATTTGTGACATGTGTTGCAGTTACTTGTGGTATCTCATCTTGTACCGTTGGTACTAAAGTAAAAGCGTCCTCTCTTATTTCCTCAAGAATAATTTTACTCATGGGGTTGTGGTTCATTACATAGTCCTCTTCTAAAAATCGGGCATTGGTGCTAACAATGACCTTCTGATCTTTAGGACTATAAAATAAACCACCTTTCATTCCTCTAGGATATTCCACGAACAAGCGAACTGTTGTACGTAATTCCAACTCATCAGCGTCTCCCTTCAGCTCATGTGTTGGACTACCCCAAATCTGAATGTGTTTCAAACTAGGATTACGCCCATTCCATAATTCTGTGGGAGTAGAGGGTACTAACTTAAAAGATACCAAGTTCAGAATGTACGCCACCGTTTCCAGAGCATATCCTCAAAACAAATTTGGTAATTCTGAATAACTCATCATTGATCTAACCATTTCCATAAGAGTCATGTTCCTTCGTTCCGCCACACCATTCTATTGGGGTGTACCAGGTGTAGACAATTCAGATTGAATCCCGGCCTCTGATAAGTAACTCCTAAACTCTCCTAAGAGGTACTCTCCACCACAATTAGACCGTAGTATCTTGATACTTTTACCATAACGTTTCTCCACATCAGCCTTGCACTCTTTGAATTTATCAAAGCACTCAGACTTATAGCGCATCAAGTAAATGTACTCATATCTCTAATAGTCGTTTATAAAAGAGACAAAATATTCGAAACCACCTCTTGCTTGGATAGTCATGGGCTCACACAAATCAGAATGAAAGCCATTTTGAAATCATGAGAATCACAAAATAAAATATTTGGTCAAAATTTTAGAATTTAAAATAATATTGATTTCTCAAACAATATTATTTAAATTCACCAACACCTCAAAACACTGTGAATTTCGTATGTCATAATAGTGTGGACGTATACTAATTCGAACATTTGTAAGAGGAGGTTTTATCCATTAATTTTATTATCTTGTCAATCTAACTTTATGACAAATAAAATTAATAGTTGGTTCATCTTCAGTCACACAAATAATAGCAGTGACTCTGATGGGGAGGATACTATTAAATGCGCCTGAGTATATACCATTACTTGATACTTAGTCCATTAATTAGGATTGTGCCCCTTCAGATGGAGAAGATCGCATATACCTAAATAATTTCCTATAATAATCTATAATGGAAGTTTGATCTAGTGATCCGCAAACAAACTCATCCGATATAGAGGAAGGCACTTAAAGCTAACACGCAAATTTGAATGCATCACTTACAAACCAGTAATGGAGACCGTGAGATTTATTTAAATAATCTCTCTCCTATTTAGTTATTTAAATTGAGAAATTTTAACATGCACACACATCACAGCACGCACATCACAACATACATATCACAACACATAAAAACAGCATATAAAGGCAATAAATATGAAAATAAAATTTTCAACTATTATGACCTCATCCAACGCTGTCCTCCAATATGTCGGCAATGGATCAAGCCGCCGCGTCTATCTCACTTCCTTCTCCGCCGCGCCTCCAGTCCTCAAAATTGCACCACGTATAGCAAGGATACAAGCCGCAACAAAAAAAATAAAAATTTACATTTATCGATCCTATATTCCTCAAAGGAATTTATATGTAATTTAGATCGAAAAGAATGTAAAAAATAATACGGCAACCGATCGAATTTAATTATTACAATCATGCACACACAAACAACCTCGACATGCCCGAGGGTTCAAATCATACACAAACACACAAAGCCATAATAGTTGGATCTAGGACGCCTGCAACCACAGAGTTAATCTTTCTTGCACATCCTACTATTATCCGTCCTAAACTTATATATGAGCAGTGCATAATTTAATCGAAAATCAATCACACCGAACCAAAAAACTTGCTCTGATACCACTTGAAGGCGCTGAAATTCCGTTATGTTTCAATTTCTCTGTACAAAAAATTATATAAGAATAGAACTTTTCCTAGCAACCTGCATGTTCGATCAAACATGTGTTTGATCAATCAAGCAAGTTCTTGAATGATCAAAGCACACCTTGATCGAAGTACAAGATCGCTGGCCTCTTGTGTTGGTATTCCAAAAATGATACAAAGAAAAATTAACTAATTACGCAGCGGAATTAAAGAACTAGTTGTACATTTCTTTTGTAGCTAAAGACCTCTTGATCTTCTGCCATATTCCTCTCCTCTTTTTGGATGTCGTGTGGGCGACGATCTACCAAGACAACACCACCCTCCTTCTCTTCTCGGTTTCCCCACCACCGGTTACAAAAGGAGACTCTAGGATGGGGCACCTTCTCTTATTCTTCCTCTTCTCCAAGCCGCCGCCAACCAAGGAGTAGAAGAGGGGGGCGCCGGCCTTAGCAAGGAGGGGGTCTCCGGCCCTAGCAAGGAGAGGGGTTGCCGACTCTTAGCAAGAGGAGGGGAGGGGTGCCGGCCCTAGGTGAGGAGGAAAGGGAGGCGTGTCTGCCACAAGGAGGAGAAGAGAGAAAAATTAGATTTTAGGAGCCACCACCTGCTCCTTTTTATAGGTTTGCCGTCAGTTACAAAGAAAGAAAAATAACAGAATTCTGTTTAGAAAAAATCTCCCTTTCTATAACTAAGTTAAACCAATCCAAGTTAAACCAAGCCAAGTTAAATCAAACTAAGTTAAATCAAACCAAGTTATGGATGGGTGGATGCGAGACTTTATATAGAGGCTACAACAGGGACCTAGAGGAGGAATTGGGTAGGGTTGTAAATGAACCAATCCGCTCGCGAGCTATTCGAAGCTCGATTCGGTAAAAGCTCATTTGAGCTCGTTTAATGAGGCTCGTTAAGATAAACAAACCAAGCTCAAGCTTCACAATATTCGGCTCGTTAGCTCGTGAACACGTTCATTAAGCTCATTAAACAACTTTTAAATAAAAAAATAATAGTTTTGATATTGAATTTATAAATTTTACACTCTACTAATGAAATATATAGACAAATATATTAAATTTATTTATTAGAATAAAATTATAAATTTTAATAATATTATTATAATTTTCTCTAAATATATAATTTAATTTGTAATGAATATTTAAATTTATGATTTATATTTATTAAGCTCGTTTAGGCTCGATAAAAGCTCGAATAAGCTCGTGAGCTATGAATATATTCGTTAAATAAAGCTCGAGCTCGGCTCGATTATAAACGAGCCAAGCTCAAACATTCAAGAGTTCTGTTCGGCTCAGCTCGATTACACCCCTAGGAATTGGTTTATGACTCCTGATGGGCTTGGGCTTCCTGTGTTCAACCCGAACACTCAACCCAAGTCTATCAATAATAACACATACCACTAAAGGGTTATTATTGAACTACCGCACCAATCCCATATTACAATATGGGCTTCTTCTTCTCATGAGTGCGTTAATCTCCCCGTGTTTAAGATATCGTATGTCCGTTAATTAATTGAGTTACTGACAACCCAATTAATTAACATCTGATTCCAAGAGTAGTACCACTCAACTTTATTATCATGTCGGACTAAGTCCACCTACAGGGTTTACATGATAATCCTTATGAGTTCCTCAAGGGGGCATCATCAGCCTAAATAATTAGGACACAGATTCCTTCTATAATCAACAACACGTCATATAAATAATATTATCTCTCATATCATCGGGCCTATTGATTTAATGAAAAAATCTCACCCGATAAGTTAAAGAAATAAATACTAAGTATATGTGCTTGTTATTATATAAGGATTAAGAGAACGTACATCCATAATAACAGAGGTTCTGTTTTTTTATGTAGTCAGTATAAATTGAACAACCTCAAATGATCCTGCTCAATACACACATAGTGTACTAGTGTAATTTTATAGTCAAGACAGATTAATACCAAATTATACTACAACCGTTCCAATGGTTTGTCCCAATCCATCTTGGTTGTGAGCTACTATTTATAATTTATAAGGAACCGATAACATGATCTTCTGTGTGATACCACACACCATGTTATTTACAATATAAATTAAATAGACAACTGCATTGACATATATAGAAATATAAAATGCAAATATTTGACTAAAGTAATTCTCATTTCAAAATATTTCAAAACAGATGTTCATACAAAAGCTAGGCTTATAGTATACATTCCAACAATCTTCCACTTATACTAAAAGACTATTCTGCCATAAATGTTGTCATACATCTGATTCCCATCCCCTCAACATGCCTATCAAAAGCTCTCGTCGGAAGGACCTTAGTGAAAGGATCTGCCAGGTTATCTGCTGATGTAATCTTTGCGACAACAACCTCTCCTCGTTTTACGATGTCTCGTATCATATGGTACTTGCGCTCAATGTGTTTACTTGCCTTATGGGCTCGTGGTTCCTTCGAGTTTGCTACTGCACCACTGTTGTCACAATAAATTGTGATAACTTTGGGCAAACCAAGAATCACATCTAAGTCCATCAAGAAGTTTCTGAGTCATACAACTTCTTTAGCTGCCTCAGAGGCTGCCACATACTCAGCTTCCATGATGGAGTCTGAAATGTATTTCTACGTAACACTCCTCCATGCTATGGCTCCACCTCCCAAAGTAAACACATACCCCGAGGTCGATTTACTGTTGTCCCTATCTGATTGGAAGTCTGAATCCGTGTAACTTACAGGGAGCAAATCATCTGCCTAGTAAACCAGCATATAATCTCTAGTCCTTTTCAGATACTTTAATATATGCTTTACGACAGTCCAATGTTCCGGTCCTAGGTTACTTTGATTTCTGCTAACCATGCCCACGGTAAAACAAATATACGGTCTCGTACATAGCATCACATACTTTAGGCTTCCTACAGCCGAAGCATAAGGAACTGTCTTCATCTCCTCTATCTCCTTTGATGTTTTAGGACACATCTCTTTAGATAAAGGTACTCTATGCCGAAATGGTAGATAACCTTTCTTGGAGTTTTGCATGCTAAAACGAGCTAGGATAGTATCGATGTATGAAGCTTGGGATAAGCACAACATCCTTCTCTTGCGATCCCTTATTACTTTTATCCCTAGAATATGTCCACATTCTCCCAACTCCTTTAAAAGTTTCTACCTTCCCATCTGTTCCTCTTTTCCTTTTGTAGACCTATTTACTTCCAATAACTTTTACACCATTTAGTGGTTCTACAAGCTCCCAGACCTTATTAGAATGCATAGATTTTCATTGCACTTTGCCAAGATACTGCATCTTTATCTTGGAATGCTTCATCATATGTTCAGGGATCAGCTTCATGTTCACCAGGGATCATGTCTGAAGACTTTCCCAAAAACATGAATCTATCAGGTTGCCTAACAACCCTCCCACTACGACGAGGCACTACATGTAATTGTGTATCATTTGTGACATGTGTTGCAGTTACTTGTGGTATCTCATCTTGTACCGTTGGTACTAAAGTAGAAGCGTCCTCTCTTATTTCCTCAAGAACAATTTTACTCATGGGCTTGTGGTTCATTACATAGTCCTCTTCTAAAAATCAGGCATTGGTGCTAACAATGACCTTCTGATCTTTAGGACTATAAAACAAACCACCTTTCGTTCCTCTAGGATATCCCACGAACAAGCGAACTTCTGTACGTGAATCCAACTTATCAACATCTCCCTTCAGCACATGTGCTGGACTACCTCAAATCTGAATGTGTTTCAAACTAGGCTTACGCCCGTTCCACAATTCTGTGGGAGTAGAGGGTACTATTTAAAAGATACCAAGTTCAGAATGTACGCCGCCGTTTCCAGAGAATATCCTCAAAACAAATTTGGTAATTCTGAATAACTCATCATTGATCTAACCATTTCCATAAGAGTAATATTTCTTCGTTCTGCCACACCATTCTGTTGGGGTGTACCAGGTGCAGACAATTGAGATTGAATCCCAGCCTCTGATAAGTAACTCTTAAACTCTCCTAAGAGGTACTCTCCACCACGATCAGACCGTAGTGTCTTGATACTTTTACCATGATGTTTCTCCACATTAGTCTTGTACTCTTTGAACTTATCAAAGCACTCAGACTTACGGCGCATCAAGTAAATGTACTCATATCTCGAATAGTCGTCTATAAAAGAGACAAAATATTCGAAACCACCTCTTGCCTGGATAGTCATAGGCCCACACAAATCAGAATGAACCAATTCTAACATTTCTTTGGTTCTATACCCCTTTGCTTTAAAAGACCTTTTGGTCATTTTTCCTTCCAAGCAAGACTCGCAAGTCGAAAAGTATTCCACTACCAATGAACCCAAACGTCCATAGACTATTAACGTTTGAATCCTACTCAAGTTAATATGACCAAACCTTATATGCTAAAGATATGTTTGGTTCATTTCCGAAAGTTGCTTTCTCTTATTAGAATTAGAAGATGTGTTATTAATTTCCATTTGTTGCATCGTGGGTGTTATTGGATTAAGAGTATACAAATTGTCAACCAACGCACCAGAACAGATAACCACCCTATTTTTCTTGACAACCACTTTGTCATCAAAAGAAACAGAATATCCATCCATGAATAATTTAGAAACCAAAATCAAGTTTTTTCTAAAACATGGTACATAAAGATAATTTTTCAAAATCAAAGTTTTATTCCTATCAAAAAATAAATAAACATCTCCCACTGCAACAGTCACCACTCTCGTAGCATTGCCCATGTAGACGGTGATCTCCCCTTCATGTAGTCATCGGGTTTTCTGAAAACCCTGCAATAAATTGCAAACATGATCAGTGGCTCTCATATCTACACATCAGGTACCGGAAGATAACACCACTAAACATGTTTCATTAACTAATGAATAAGATATACCTTTATTGTTCTCCTTTCCGCGAGGACAGTCCACCTTCCAATGTCCAGACTGCTTGCATGTGAAGCACTTGCCTTTCGGCTTCTTAACACCTGCATGCGGCCCAGTTCCTAGAGGTTGAATCACTTTCTTTGCTGAACCAACTTGTTTCTTCTTCTTCTTTCCGCCTTTCGACTTAGAGGCAGAAATGTTTTCAGCAATGTGAACTTGAGAACTTTGACGAAATAACCCTTCTACCGCTTGGAGTTCTATCAGAAGTTCCACCAACGAATAAACCCTTTTGTTCATGTTGTAGTTCAGGTGGAACTGCTCAAAATTTTAGGTAGCGTTTGGAGAATGATATCGACCTGGGTTTCCCCATCGATTTCAGCTCCAAGGACTTCCATCTCATTCAAATGAGCAATCATCTTGAGGATATGATCCCTTACGGGTGTCCCCTCAGTCATGGTGATCATCATTAAGTTTCTCATGGCCTCCTGCCTAGCAGCCCAACTCTGATGTCCGAAGAGTTCTTTGAAATTGAGCATCATGTCATAGGCAGTGGGTAGGGCCTGATGCTGATGTTGCAACACATTTGACATAGAAGCTAAAATGTAACACCGCGCCATCTCATCTGCCTTGACCTATTTCCTATGTCTCTCTATCTCCTCTTCACTAGAATCCTTATCAGGCACGCTAGGACAGACCTCAAGAAGTACAAACTTGTATTCTTCAGCAATTAAGACAATGCCCAAGTTTCATTTCCAATCAATATAATTTGGACCAGTAAGTTTGTTTTCTTTTAAAATAACAGCAAGAGAATTGAAAGACATTTTGAAATCCTGAGAATCACAAAATAAAATATTTGGTCAAAACTTTAGAATTTAAAATAATATTGATTCCTTAAACAATATAATTTAAATTCACCAACACCTCAAAACAACGTGAATCTCGTATGCCACGATAGTGTGGACGTATACTAATTCAAATATTTGTAAGAGGAGGGTTTACCCATTAATTTTATTATTTTGTCAACCTAACTTTATGACAAATAAAATTAATAGTTGGTTCATCTTCGGTCATACAAATAATAACAGTGACTCCAATAGGGAGGATACTATTAAATGCGCATAAGTATATACCATTACTTGATACTTAGTCCATTAATTAGGATTGTGCCCCTTCAGATGGAGAAGTTCACACATACCTAAATAATTTCCTATAATCATCCATAAAGAAAGTTTGATTTAGTGATTCGCAAACAAACTCATCCGATATGGAGGAATGCACTTAAAGCCAACGCGTAAGTTTGAATGCATCATTTACAAACCAGTAATGGAGACCGTGAGATTTATTTAAATAATCTCTCTCCTACTTAGTTATTTAAATTGAGAAATTTTAACATGCACACACATCACAACACGCATATCACAACACACACATCACAGCATATAAAAATAGCATATAAAGGCAATAAATATGAAAATAAAATTTCCAACTATTATGGCCTCATCCAATGCTGTCCTCCAATATGCCGCCAATGGATCAAGCCGTCACGTCTATCTCGCTTCCTTCTCCACCATCTACTCCTTGCCGCCGACCCTAGCAAGGAGAGGGGTTCCCGGCTCTTAACAAGAGGAGGGGAGGGGCGCCGGCCCTAGGTGAGGAGGAAAGGGAGGGGCGTCAACCACAAGGAGGAGAAGAAAGAAAAATTAGGTTTTAGGAGCCACCATCTACTCCTTTTTATAGTCTAGCCGTCGGTTACAAAGAAAGAAAAAAATAATAGAATTCTATTTAGAAAAAATCTCCCTTTCTATAATCAAGTTAAACCAAACCAAGTTAAATCAATCCAAGTTAAACCAAACCAAGTTAAACCAAACCAAGTGAAATCAAACCAAGTTATAGATGGGTGGATGTGAGGCTTTATATAGAGGCTACAACAGGGACCTAGAGGAGGAATTGATTTAGGCCTCCTGATGGGCTTGGGCTTCCTGTGTTCAGCCCGAACACCCAACCCAAGTCTATCAATAATAACTCATACCACTAAAGAGCTATTATTGAACTACCGCACCAATCCCATATTACAATATGAACTCCTTCTTATCATGAGTACGTTAATCTCCTAGTGTTTAAGATATCGTATGCCCGTTAATTAATTGAGTTACTGACAATCCAATTAATTAACATCTGATTTCAAGAGTAGTACCACTCAACTTTATTATCATGCCGAACTAAGTCCACCTACAGGGTTTACATAATAATCCTTATGAGCTCCTCAAGGGGGCATCATCAGCCTAAATAATTAGGACACAGATTCCTTCTATAATCAACAACACACCATATAAATAATACTATCTCCCAACTCATCAGGCCTATTGATTTAACGAATAAATCTCACTCATTGATAAGTTAAATAAATAAATACTAAGTATACGTGTTTGTTATTATATAGGGATTAAGAGGACGCACATTCATAATAACAGAGGTTATGTTCTTTTATGTAGTCAGTATAAATCGAACAACCTTAAATGGTCCTGCTCAATACACACACAGTGTACTAGTATAATTTTATAATCAAGACAGACTAATACCAAATTACACTACAACCGTTCCAATAGTTTATCTCAATACATCTTGGTTGTGAGCTACTATTTATAATTTATAAGGAACCGATAACATGATCTTCTGTGTGGCACCACATACCATGCTATCTACAATATAAATTAAATGGATAACTGCATTGATATATATATAAATATAAAATGTAAACATTTGACCAAAGTGATTCTCATTTCAAAATATTTCAAAATAGATGTTCATACAAAATCTAGGCTTATAGTATACATCCCAATAGGTGGGGGCGCTGGGGGCGAGCGTATTCGTCTTTTTGCCACCACAAATAGAGCTGGGGAGTCCCCTTAGGGCGGTTTAGTGGCTAGCGCATGAAATAGCCAACATGATGTCTAGGGTTCGAATCTTGGCATAGCCGAGGTAAATGACTTCCTTATGCACTAGTCATTATTCCAAAAGTTAGTTATCACCCGTGATTTACCTCCTTAGTGTTGGTCCTGGGACGGGTTGGTGGGGGCGATGGGGGTGAGCGTAGTCGTCTTTTGCCACCACAAATAGAGCTGGGGGTTCTATTTTTTAGTTCGGATCCTCTGTCCCCATTTCTCTCTGTCCCTGTGTCCCACTGTCGATCGGACGGGCCAGATTACATCTCAATGCATTATGACATCTTTAAGATGTGTGCAGTATCCTCGTGATGTAATCTGACCCGTCCGATCGGCAGTGGGATACAGGGACAGAGAGAAATGGAGACAGAGGATCTGAACTGTCTGTTTTTATACCTTTTTGTCATACAAATAGAGCTAGGTGGCTCCCGGGATAAGTTTAAGTTGGCTAGTGTGGGGCAGAGTTGCTACAATAGTGCAAGGATTCAAAATTGGCAAAGCCGAGGAAAAAAGTCTTCCCCCACACTAGCCATCTACAACTTCCCAATTTACCTCCTCACAGATGGTGGTGGGGCTGACTGTGTGAGGTCGCTGAGGTGGCAGATTCCACCTTTTTCTACCACAAATAGAGTTGGGTGAAATTACTATTTTACCTCTCTATTTATATCTAAAACCTTAAGTGTCATTGATTCACTAGTGAACAGCTAAATCATAATTTAATTATGAATTAGAGCATTCAAACTATTTAATGCTAGAATCAACACTCAAGAGAATCATGTTAACATCATTTTGAAAGTTATGGATTCCGTATCTATAAATTATATTCTCAGCTAAATGTATAACCGAGTATCCAAAATGTAAGTAGTACGCTTATTATTAAAACAAATTTTAACAAACAAATCAAGGGACATGTTAATACAAACAAGGAGTCTATGATTACTCAAGATTGAGATTAACATATGATCATCTTAACAATGTTGATTTGAGTCTTTGTAACCATACTTTAAACAAAGATTCTAAAATAACATCCTATATAATCATATTATATAAAATGTCTCTGTTTAGTATTAGTATACTAACTGTTTGGATAAGACTGTCATATTTATAATGTCAGCAAACTACATTAATGATTAGCAATTAAAGGTAGATCTGCTACTTTAGCGGCCCCCTAGTGCCGATCCTATGGATATGGAGGGAGGTACATGCAGGTACACAGGCCATAGGCGCATGGTGTGGTAAACCTTAGGTCCCAAGCCCGGATAAAGGAGGAGGGTTGCGTTAGGTTATCAGTCGGCGTCAACACTATGGTAAATATTCAATGAATAGATTCATTAAACTATTGTGCTAATGCTAGGTTGTTCCTCGAAAGGAACGCGTTGTAGGGTTCGACTGTAACGTCTCGATAAGGACCGCTACATCTCCAGAACTCGGGTGTAGTGCTAAATATGCAAGAGTATGCGTTACAGGGTCCGACTGTAACGTCTCAGCAAGGACCGCTACATCTCCATGAGAACTTGGGTGTAGTTTTAAATAGACAAGAGTTCTCATACTATAGGTTGGATAAAAACAAATATGATAGGAAAACTAATAATCTAAGATTTGGAACATAGAACATAGGAACTCGCACTGGTAAATCAATGGAGGTAGTAGATATGATGACTAGGAGAAGAATTAGTATTTTGTGTGTACAAAAGACAAAATGGACATGCGAGAAGGTAAAGATGATAGAGAACTCGGGTTTTAAGTTATGGTACACTGGAAAGAGTAAAGCAAGAAATGGTGTGAGTATTATTATAGATAGTTTGTTAAAGGATGAAGTTGTAGGAGTAGTTAGAAAAGATGATAGAATTATAGCCCTTAAGATAATAGTGGTGAAAGAAACTATGAACATAATTAGCGTATATGCACCACATGTAGGATTAGATGAAGCTACCAAATCAAGGTTTTGGGAGGACTTAGATGAAATATTATAAAAAATTCCACCAAATGAAATGATTTTAATAGGAGGTGATCTAAATGGGTATGTCGAAGTGAAAAATGAGGAATATAAGAGAGTACATGGGAGTTATGGGTTTGGAACGAGGAATGAGGAAGGGAAAACTATATTAGATTTTGTGATAGCATATGACCTTATATTAGCTAATACATTTTTTAAGAAAAGAGAAGAACACTTAGTCACATTTAAAAGTGGAAATAATAAATCGCAAATTGACTTTCTTATGATTAGGAAGAAGGATAGAAAGATTTGTAAAGATTATAAAGTCATCTCTGGAAAAAGCTTAACTGCCCAACATAGTATTGATAGAAAGAAAATATATACGATTTCTAGAATTAAGTGGTGGAAGTTAAAGGATGGGAAGCAAAATATATTTAAAGAGAAGGTAGAAGTACAAGCATTAGATGAAATATACGATGCCTCTAATACAACATGGGATAAGATGGTATCAAAGTTGAAAATAGTAGCTAAGAGTATACTCGGTGAGTCAAAGGGACATGCACCACTAAGTAAAGAATCTTGGTGGTGGAATGAGAAAGTACAAGAGAAATTGAAGAAAAAATGAATAGCTTATAAGGAATTATATATTTGTAAGAACGAGGAAAACCTTAAAAAGAATATACAATAGTCAAGAAAGAAGTTAAGAAAATAGTGAGTGAAGTAAAAAATGAAACTTTTGACGATTATATCAAAAATTGGATACAAAAGAAGGGGAAAGAGACATGTATAGAATAGCTAAAGTGAGAGAAAGGAAAACAAGAGATCTTAGCCAAATAAAATGTATTAAAGATAAATGTAATAGGGTATTACTAAACGATGGAGAAATAAAAGAGCGGTGGAAGAGATATTTTCATCAACTTTTTAATGAAGGTTTAGGTGACCAACTTAACTTAGGTAATTTAAGTAGGTCAAATGAGCATAGAAATTTTAATTTTTATCGTAGAATTCAAACTTCAGAAGTAAAATAAACTTTAAATGAGATGCACAATGGAAAAGTCGTTGGACCAGATGATATTCTGATAGAGGTATGGAAGTGTTTAGGGAAACAAGGTATTGAATGACTTATACAATTATTTAACATAATATTGAAAACGAAAAAATGTCTGATCAATGGAGGATAAATACTCTAGTTTCCTTATATAAGAATAAGGGAGATGTACAAAATTGTGCAAACTATAGGGGTATTAAACTAATGAGTCATACTATAAAACTTTGGGAAAAAGTAATAGAAAAAAGATTAAGGAAGAAGACCACAGTGACAGAAAATCAATTTGGGGTTCATGCCTGGAAGGTCGACAATAGAAGTTATACATCTTATTAGACAATTAATTAAAAAATATTGTGAGCAAAAATAAGATCTACACATGGTAGTCATTGACTTAGAAAAGCTTATGATAGAGTCCTAAGAGAGATTATATGGAGAATTTTAGAAAAGAGAGGTGTTTGCGTAACATATATTGAACTAATTAAGGATATGTATGAGGATGTAACGACCAGAGTAAAGACTTTAGGCGGAGTAACTGAAGAATTTCCAATAAAGATAGGGCTACATCAAGGATCAACTCTATGTCCCTATCTTTTTACACTAATTATGGACGAACTCACTGCGCACATTCAAGACACAGTACCGTGGTACATGTTGTTTACAGATGATATTATTTTGGTAGATGAAACATGTGAAGGAGTAAATGCTAAACTAGAATCTTGGAGGGAAACACTAGAAGGAAAAGGTTTTAAACTTAGTAGATTAAAGACAGAATATATGGAATTTAAGTTTAGCAATATTAGAAGTAATGAAACAATTGTTAAGATAGGAGAGGACGAGTTGCCCAGAACCAAGAGATTTAAATATTTAGGATCATTTTTGTAAAAACGATAGAGGGATTGCGAGAGATGTCTTACATAGAATACAAGCAGGATGAGTGAAATGGAGAGGAGCGTCGAGTGTTTTATGTGACCGTAAAGTACCTCTTAAACTTAAAAGTAAGTTCTATAAAATCGCAGTTAGACCTGCTATGTTATATGGAGTTGAATGTTAGACTATGAGTCGAGCACATGAGTAGAAGATGAGAGTTGCAGAGATGAGGATGTTAAGGTGGATGTGTGGACATACGAGGATGAACAAAATAAGAAATGAGAGTATTAGAAAGAAAGTCGGAGTTGCATCTATTGAAGAAAAACTCCGAGAGGCATGTTTAAGATGGTATGGACATGTACTTAGACGACCAATAAATACTCCAGTTAGGTGATGTGAAACTATGATAAATATGCATATCAAACGATGAAGAGGAAGACCAAAAATGACTTAGTTAGCAACAATAAAATAAGATAAAATTTATTTAAATATATATGATGATATAATAGGAGATAGAGCTCAATAACATAAAATAATTCATACAGTCGACTTCACCTAGTGAGAAAATATTTGATTGTTGTTGTTGTATATTTATAATAATTTTATATATTAAAATCATAATTATAACATATTTTATATGGATATTCATTTTTTATCACATAAGACAATCAAATAATAAAATAAATATTTTTTTATTTAAATCAATAATTAATAATAAATATCTATTTTATTAGTTAGGCAAGTCTGATTACCAAGTTTCCTGTTTCTACAGTAGTTGTCCGTTCATCCGATGGGATGTCACATAGAATCCAGCAAGCTCTTTCCATTACTTAATTATTTTTTATTTTAAAAAAAAAAAGGTAATTTTAAACCTTCTCTCTCATTCATATCCAAATTTAAATTCCGACGTTCTCATTTATTTTTTTAAAAATATTTTCCTATTTGACCATATGGGAGTACTCAACTATCTCGCACTGACAAGGCTGGTGCAATGCTTGCCACACTGTATGAGAGCGACTAATGAATTCTTATGCCTCATCTTAATGTTTCTCGACCTTCATTATTTGCTACTAATTGGACAAAGGGTTGGCTTGGCTCATGATTGTACACGCAAGCTCCAAACAGCTGCTGGTGCACCTAACTTAGTCGAATAATTCAAGGATTGTGTTGTCACTTGCAAGTAGACCACTCATGATTCTAAATTTATTACATATTTGACGGTTCGATGTTTTGAAATCATCAGTTTGAAAGTTCTTGACCGGTTATCTTTTAACCTTAATCATCTTGATTATGGTTCACGGTTTGAAATCGTTGATTTGATGGTTTCGACAGATCAATTCAATTCACGATTCGTTACGATTTATAATAATAATTATTATTTTTTAAAAAAAATTATAAATTTATATAAAAAACTTGTACTTGAACATCGATTCAATTCGTGATTTGTTACGATTTATAATTATTATTATTATTTTTAAAAATTTATAAATTTATAAAAAAATTACTTGTACTTGAAGCTATTTTGTATCCCCAACTATTTTGCAATTGGTTAGCCAAGAGGGTTGTGTATTTGAAGCTGTCTGAAACGGCAGGTGATCGAGCTGCCGCGTAATTCACGGGCTGAGCCCTCTCCATTTGAATGTATCATGAATATATATGATTGAATCCTCAACTTTAAAATTATAAATATTATAACGTAAATATTTTTATCAAATGCTACTTGCTATAACATAAATATTGTTAACATATTTTTACTAAGCTGGTGGGATGGCTCCTTTTATTGATACCAAAAAAAATAGTATTATATTTTTGCCCTTTATAATAAAAAAAATATGGTAAAGTGCTATTTTAATTTCGCACTTAATTTTAGTGAAAATAAAATAAAATTTTGAGCTAAATTTTAAAAATTTTCCTTATCGTGCGTCTCGATGATATAAATCGCATAGCAGCAAATCACTCTCCATTTTCTCTCTTCTTCTTCAGATTTGAATCGAAGAAAGTGAGTGATGGCGAATCCGCGATGGAGATTGCGAGCAGGTGGATATGCGACAGCGATTTGGGCCTTCAAGATCACTTTTTTCTTCCTCGGCGTGCTTTTCGTCGGCGCCGCCGCCAGGGCCGCCGTCCCTGCGGCCGCAGGCGCTTTGGCCTCTTCCCTACCTGGACCCCGGGCGGCCTTCCTCTCCTGGATCCGGCCGCCGTTCCTCTTCATCGCTGTCCACTTCATCATCCTCGTCATTTGGAAGCTCTCTGATCAGAAGCAGCAGCGCGAGCAATGGTCCGCGGAGGAGTTTGGGGATCCCGAAATGGTCAAATCTTTCGACAATTCGCGTTCTTCAAACATCAATCGTAAGCCCTCCACGGACATCTGGAGCGATGAGATTTCGCAATCTCCGTCGCCTGATCTCACTGAGTCGTCCCAGTCCGACGCGTCCTGCCTCACCGTGGACTCCGTCGAGAGGTCCACCGCCTCTTCCGTGTCTTCAATCAAGAAGAGCGCTGAACCGGAGTCGGATAGAGGAGCTACGGTGGAGGAAGAGGAAGACTTGGCCGCGGCGCTGGCAATCGCCGGCGTAGAAAACGACTCGATGGAGGCGACTTGGAAGGCGATAATGGACAAGCCGTCTCGGACAGCTGCTCCGCCTTCAGAAGCGGCGTCGCCTGCCCCGTCGCGGCGGGACTATAGGCCACTAGACCCGCCCCCACCACCGGTAGGTCACGACGAGTTGACCCAGCGATTCGACGAGTTCATCAAAAAAAACCACCAGCAGATCCGATTCCACACTAGCCGACGCCGGTAGTTGAAGAGTGATCGTCTTCTCTTCTTCGACTCAGTAAAAACTTTCTACTGGAAGGATGCTGCTTTGCTGCTAAAAATCAAGCTTTTAGGGTATTTTACTGTGTGCTTCATCCTTCAAACTTGGTTACAGAATGATTCCCGAAAATTGATTGTTGCTTCTGTTTTCTTTCTGCTTTTATCTGAAACATGACCATTCAAATTTCGAATTCCAATTCACAAGCCTCCTTTGTATTTGATGCTTTTGCTTCTTGGGGTTTTCAGGTTTTACTTCAAATGCAGGGCTGCTTCTCTGAACTGGTGTTGCTGATAAGATTGGCTAGTGACTCAAGGTGATCGACGAGGTGTTTGATAGCATTGAGAATCATCTTTCAATCTTTTGCTCGGTACTATTCTCTTAATAGTTTTGTTTACTAATGTTACAAGATTAGTTCCTGCCATTGTTCAGAGTTCATGTGGAATACTGTGTTTGTCGATAATTAGCTCGTTTAGTTTGTGATTTAAATTAAGTTGGAGGACCAACAAGACTTGTATTCCATTTTATTACCTAAATATTTGTTCCATTGACCTAATGTTCATGGTTTTGTGATGCCCTTTGTTTCAAAGCCAAAAGAGTAGTCTTCCTGAACAGACTTGTTGATTCTTTAGCATTGACCGCTGACTATTGACTAATCAATGGATGAACATGGATGTCGATCTGTTTGACCATTTCTTCTTAGGTTTTACCTAAATTTCATTAAGTAGACAATTAGTGTCTGTCACCTTAAAAATTGTTTGACATGTTGAACTGATTTGAGTTAAAGAAACCATAATCCCCTCAATTGTGTAAATGGCATTGCACTTTTACTTGGAAGAGTAGATCTAACAATATCATGTTTGGTCCTTCTGTCCTTGTATGTTATGTTTCCTTTCCTTATATCTTTCTATCAAAGTTAATAACCTAAACCACTATTTACCGATGTATGGAAGATGACCAACTCAACTTTAAGAACAAGAGTGAATATTGCTCTGAACAGAGATCGGTTGCAGTTAAAATTTTACCAAGCACATTTCCTTCATCCAAATGTACAAAGTAGGATGCAGTTAGCTTCCAACTCTCTTTCATGAATTCAATGCAAATCTTCTAGTTGTGATGCTGAAATTGCTCTTCTCAAATGCTTCAATGATCTCTGGTAACAGAGAAAGCCCATAAACCAAAACTCGAATTCGTCAACGGTCACTATTTGGATGTATTTTTGATTAGACTTGTATGAGTTCTCGCATAGATTGTTTCTTTTCACCTTTCCCAGTGGAATCAAAACCTGGGGAAATCAATTCATTAGTTAAGTTTAAGGTCCTAAGACCGTAGCAAGGTAGGATTGATCAAGCAAGTACCTTGTAGGGAACTCGTACCAAACTTCCTTCTGGAGATGTGATTCTGATCGATTGATCACTGCAGAAAGCAATCTTATTTATCGAAACGAAGAGCAGGCCCGCAATAGGACCGGCTGTTGTTGATAGGTAGCACTGGAATGCATGGAGAAGCTTCTCTCCTTTTTCAACTGTGAAACTTTGTCTGAAAACTCTCTGGACTCCACCAGCTTGAAGAATTTTTGCTCCCAAGCTCAATTTTCCCTTAACAGTCTCTGAAATCTTGGATCCTAAACTCACTGAAATTTCCAAAAAAAATCGAAGTTCTAGTTCAATTTGATTTGGTTCTTGCATTCCATTTCTTTAATAAATAAATAAATCAAGGTTCAAAATCTCGAGCGGTGCTAAAGTTTTAATTTTTGAATGGAATGTCGAAGCAAGGTGCCAGTAATGGATTGAAGTTAAAGAAAGAAGGAGATGAAATATAATAAAGAGATATTATCTATGCTGAACATGATTTTAAATTACTAAAACATAGCATTCCAATTCATGCATATCTGTCCGGTCAAACGTTAAAACTCAACACAAACAATGTCTCCTTTTCTTACTTCATCTCTTTCCTCCTTTAACCTCCAACCGATTATTGGCACCATGCATATCTTTTTAGTCAAAGACCGAAACTATAACATAACTCGAGATTTTGAACTTTGGTGCTGAGTGATAACGAGTTTCGATGATTTATTGGAATGATACGGTTTGCCTATTACAGTACAAAATTTCAAACTATGAAATAAATTACATACCATGATCTCTGATGCCTTTCAAATAGCTGTCTGCCTTTTTAGTGAGCTTGCTCATCCAGGCAAATGGCGAATCCAATTCTGCACTTTGAAATTATAGATTTAGCTTCTCCAACAGAATGGAAGTTCGAAGAATAGCTTCAAGTAGAAAGATGAGTTTACTTTGTTTGTATCGGGAGCCATCGCAAGAATCAGAATGAAGACAGATTCGATTAAGCTCTGAAACAGCAACAAATTTTGCAGCAGCTTCAGCTCCATATCTGACTAATCGAAGAGGAAGCCCTGCAACTTGATCAAGGTTTGTGTGCTTCATTCTGAAGTTTGAGGGATTCCTGGCTCCAAGACTAATGGGAAGATTCCTTTATATAACAAGATTCCTTTAAAGCAAGCGGCAAAGAAAAAGAAAAGTGAATGGATCGACCGGGTCATCACCAGCTATGGACATTTACGGCGGAAAACTTAAATGAGGTTCCCCAGTTTAGGAACTTGCAAAGAGCACAGCACATTCTTGCTTAGCTGGAAAGACAAATATTGCTGTACTAGAACCAACAATTCACAAGGAATTGGGAGAAGAATATTCATCGACGAAGCCTTCTGATGGAAGGAAAGTGCACGAGATCACATCGAAGGAAGCACGAAAAAGACAGACGTGATGGTGCACCACATAACTCCCTCCCAATTGCCTTAGGATCCTATCTGTGATTCCAATTTCTACCATGCTTTTCTATCTTGATAGCCTTTCAGCTTTGTGGCTTGTCATCTTTTTTCAGATAGGGAATGTGCTGTCTAGCTAAGAGATCTGCTGGGGGGCCGCATTCAACATTCATGTCTGTGCAAAAGGAGAGAGTATCGAAAATTAGGGAATTTACTTTATCAGAAACTGCCAAAACAACTACTGAGTTGGATCCGTAATGCAAGCTTTTCAAGATCTATGATGCCTCAGAAGAAAGTGTTGTGCACCTAAGACAACTATCATAATCAGAATAGATCCCTTGCAGCTACTTCCTTTCGACAGGATGAACTGCTACTTTCTGTTAACTGATGTCGGAGGCAAGGCTGTGCCGGAGGAATGCTCACTGGGAGAAACTGGAGCTCATGCTGTATGCAAAATGTGGCCAACCAGGAAAAGTGAGATTGACTGGAGTACCTAATGCTGAAATGAGAGGACCACCAGCAGGCTGCACAATGGTTGTTTGATACATTTTTGAAATCTGAAGTAAACCGGACCATTGCTCGGAACCGATGGTTTGATATTTCGGAATAATTGATTTGGCGGTTCAAAAATTCTCAACTCTTAATTTTAACCTTTACAAGTGATTTCGGTTTAGGGTTCGAAACCGTTAGTGACGGTTCGATTCATGGTTCATGGTTCATGGTTCATGGTTCATGGTTCATGACGACGGTTTGAGATTATTATTTATATATTTTTTTTTCTAAAAAATTATTTATAAATTTATAAATGTGAAAAAATTAAAAATTAAAACAGATGTGAACTTATTTAAATTGTCTATCTATTCAATTAGGGTATAAAAAAATTAAAACCACATAGTTCACCGGTTACATTTTAAAGATAGAATAATTCTATATTAGAGAAATCAAATATAATATTAACACGATTTCTTTTTACTTAGTTCACAGCCTGATAACTGTTAGTTCAAGACTCATAAATTTTTATCACTTTCAATAAGTAATCCACTATCAATTTGTCATTTATAAAAGGTTAAGAGCGGTAGCACATTTACCGTCATTATAAAACAAAGTACAAGTAAGATGAATTAAAGAAAACAAATTATATCAACACCGAAAAAAGTGTCACTGTTGGAGCAGCGTTTTGGCGTCATAACAGTATTTCTAAAGCGTGGAGCACTTAGAAGAAGATTAGCAATTAATGATACGAAGCTGCTGGTCGAAGGTTGTATTTATAGTGCATCTAGAGCGCCTCGAATGACCTAGGATGCCTCGAATGAGTCTCATCCGATCTGATGTAGTCACACATTATCCATTTGATAAGCTTTTGTTGGTCCATTGGCTACCGGCAAGAGGGGGTGAATTGCTTAAAATCTAAAAAGAGAAATACTTTTCTCTAACTTTTACACCTTTATTAAAACAAATACTTGTATAGAAGAAATTAAGAAACTAATTAAAGAAAAAGAGACACAAAGATTTTATCTGATTTGCAATCATAAGATTGCTAATCCAAGACGTTGAAAGCTCACTAAAATCTCCTTTAGGCGGATAAACCTCTTACAGCAGTCAAAGTTTACAATTACAAAGCTAAACTCAAGGTAGAATGTTTACAAGTGTTCTTCTCTATATTTTTCAATGTTGTTTAGCTTCTGGGATCAGAGCTGTATTTATGGCCCTGATCGGGGCACTTGGAAAGGTTTAAGACACCTAGACCCATTTAAAATTTTATCCACTTCTCAATGAATCGCGCCACGTCGCATTTTGATAATATTTCTGGTTCGGGCGCCCAGAAGGGTTCCGGGCGCCCGGATGGGTTTGATCTGGCCCCCGCTAGGAGAGGCGTCCTGGGGGCGCCCAAGTGATCTGGGCGCTCGGACCAAGTTTGAGCACTCGGACCATGAGTCAACCTCCTATTGACTTTTTGGTTCGGGCTCTTGCTCCGATTCTACTTGCTTGGGTAATTTCGGCTATCTGGAATAGGGCTCACTCAAACTCATTTTCCGGCCTTCTCGAGCAACCTTCCACTGTGGCTTCTCGTCCCTCGGAACCACCGCGCGATTCCTTCTCGTCCGCCAGCGTACTTCGCTCGCTTGGCTGATTTCGGCTATCTGAAATAGGGCTCACCCAAACCCATTTTCCAGCATTCTTGAGCAACCTTTGGCTCCGGCTTCTTGTCCCTCGGAAACGCCGTGCGCCTCCTTCTCATCTGCTAGAGTACTCTTCCTCCACACCTCATCCCTCGGACGCACTAAGTGTTGGGATGTGCTCGATGCGATATGTGCTAAAACACGTTTCGTAAACATGCACAGCGAAAATAAAACAATAATAATTCCTAAATTATTACATCACATGCACCACACACATATAAGGATACAACATGCAAAACATAATTGCATAATTAAATTTTTACGAAAAGTAAATTTACGCTAAGTGTACCTTATGAATGACCTGTAATGAGAAGAGCATCGACTGTAGCGACGTTGTCAAATCTCACCTTCATTTGTATCCATGCTAAGCTCCTCAAGACAACTCCTTGAGTACAAGCCTATCCTTTGGAAGTTACTAGCTATGAGCGAAGAAGAGGGATCGAGAGGAAGAGGAACAAAAGTACACAAGGAAGAGATTTCTTCCTTGTGGTGGTCACGGTAACAAGGGGAAGGGCTTCCCCATGTTGGCGGTGGTAAAGAGAGAGGGGAGAGGAAGAGGAGAAGAAAAATTGAGTTAAGGTTTTCCAAAAACCTTACAAGCCAATTAATGAATCATATATATAATTTTCTCTCAACCATATCAATATATAGCCCTCATTAATAAATTGGATTAGAAAGCCCAAATCCAACTCATTATTCCTTAATTAAAAATTAGTTCATTAACCCCTTGGTTTAGTTTACAATTAAACCAAGTTGGTTCATGACTAATTCATGATTAAACCAAATATGGTCCAACTCTTCTATAAGAGATGTGGCACATCCGCGCTTCCATTGCGACAATTATTTTCATATTTGTCTTATGTATGGTCCAACCAAACATTTATCTCTTGATCTAAGAATTCTATTCTTTAACTTGTTTTATGTCTTTTAGATACTCATTAGTACATGTGACCCAATAGATTCCCGTTTTATCTTGGCCATCTATAATAAACTACTTAATTATAGAACGATCATGAGTGGTACTTAGTAGTACATCATGATCCCCAATTAGTCAGAAAATCATAGTTGATCTTAGAATTAATTCTAAACCCTTCAGCAACGACACTGAGTCGTGCCTCGTTCCTTTCACTCGTCTTATACCCACTTGGTTTAGGACATAGTTTATGTGTCTTGTCACCACTAGACTGACTACGTCACACCTAGCCCAAGTAATACTTTCTCGTTCTGTGGATTCAAATTACTCATATATGTGTACAAGAGTCTCGCACTCTTAACATGTGATGCTTTGGCTAAAGACTTTGATTAATAATCTTAACGAGTGGTTATAGGGTATACATTTCCTCGCAAAGAATGGTGAATCCTCTATGAGCTATCCAAACACCTTTGGACATTTCAACTTATACCTAATCATCCCGTGTCGACACCTCAATGCGATGCTTGCTTAAGATGTCAAAGTATAACTCTCCATGATCAAGATGACTTGTATACCTCAAGTCGAAGGAAACTTGCACTCGTGTTGCACTAAGAACTTCACAGACATATATATATATATATATATATATATATATATATATATATATATATATATATATATATATATATATATATATATATCTGTGTGTGTGTGTGTGTGTGTATAGAACCATATGTAGTCTTACAGCGAGTCACTCCAATGAACTATTACCATAACCAACATCCACATTTAACTCTCAACATCCCAATGTCTCTAGCTAATGAGAAAATAGCTGCTTGGCCGAACCAAAGAGTATAACCCATGCTAGTCTTACAGAATTGATGATGTCCGAATGCATCAATTCGACGACTAGGAAAATTTCAATATATTCATAATTGTACATGTAGAGATAATCACTAGTTGCGATCTAATCACAAATTCTCTCATGCTATAAATTATATTACGGACATTTAGTAAATGAGTTTAAAATAATCAAACATATAATATGCACTCAAATAGTGAATCTATACTTATCAAATAAATAGAAAAAAATCATTAGACGATTGCCTTAGGACATCCCTCAAATTCTAACACCGAGCCTGTCGACTCTCTCCTGTGTCATCCTTCTCGCTAGCTATGTATTTCGCTCGACTTCCTGCGCTCCTAAGTTCCTGCACACTTAGACACAAGGTATTAAAACATAACATAACCTAACTTGACTTGGTTTGATCACATCAAAACAATCACGGGGTACTTACAATCTTCCTTTTTGATGTAAGTAGCCCCAAGTTAAATTAGGGTAAACAAAAAAATAGATAGTAATAAAAATGGCAAGTACGTATTTTACATATAAGAAAAATTATACAAAAATTTAAAAATATACTCTCTCCCTAGACTTATCCTCTAGTTCTCCCCCTTTGATCCCATTAAAAATGAGGGTATACTTATGAAAGTAATTTGAAATGAATTTAAACAAAGTCTAAGGGATAAAAGATGATGACTATTATAAAAAAACAAGAAGTTTAAGTTTGGAAAATCTTGATTTATAATTTATAAAACATTATTGAAAGAATTTTTTTGAGAATTTTTAATTGTTAAAAAATCTTGAGAATTTTTGTAACAGACAAAAATCCAAAAGCTGTGATAAAATTTTCACAAAGTTATGAAACTGATTTAAAGAAGAAATAAATTCTTTTCTAAATAAAGAATTGATTTTAAAAATTGTTTAAAAATATTTTCTAAGAAAAAATCATGAGCAATTTTCTAATAGTGTAATAGAGAAAAAAAAAATTCAAAATACCTATCTTTTGATAATTTTAAAAACGTTAGTATTTGGATAAATAATTTAGATAAAATTCAATAACAATAATAAAATTTTGAAATTTTTTGCATGGATAGAGAATATGATAAGTTTTAAAAAAATAAATTTTTCAATAACTCTAAGAAATATTTTTTAAAAAAAAACACTACTATTTTTTAATAAGAAATCATAGAAAATAATGCAATGATAAAAAAATTTGACAATTTTTGTCTAGATGAAATTCTCTTTCTTAGAAAAATTAAATTCTAACAGAAATCATACAAAAATATTTATTTGAAAACATTAGACAAAAAAACTTTACTTCAACTAAAAATTAAAGCATGCAAAAGTTTTTTTAATTTAGGCATGATTTTGATACCCAGTATAAATTCAATCCAACAAGATTAATCAAAAATTTCTTATGGATATATTTTGATGAACACTTTCTAATTTGACCCTTGTGATATCTAAGATACCACTTATGTCTTGAATTATTTCTAAAATTTGAATAAATAAAAGTAAACCATGTAGAATTTTTTAAATTTTATATTTGTTCCTTTAAATTTTCATTTTCTATTTTTAGTTTGTCGAAATCCTCTAATCGACAAGTTGTTGCTAGAGTTCCTTTTAACTCATTATTTTCTTTTAATAATATTTTATTTTTGATCCTGTCCGAAAGCTGAATCAACGGACGCTGGGCACGTGGTGCTCTCCGAGTCGCTGATGTGGATCTCCGACTGGTCGTATGATCCTCCGACGAACCTGCACAGAAGTCGAGCCGGGTAGGGGTTCCCGGCGGCGACCCTCCGACGCTCAAGTCAGGCAAAGCTCGACAACAAGAAAGTGGCTCCAAGTCTCCAAGAACGCGTACCTCTGGCGAAGAGTGAGGACCTTTATATAGGGCTGTGGAGAAGCGAGTGCACACATACCGAGGTGTACACGTGTCCTTTCCCACACCGTAGCGTGGGCTTGTCAGAGGAGCTTACCTAACATCATACTGCTACAGTTTGAGCACGTCTCTGATGGGACAGCGGATCTTTCTGCTGTAGGATTTTGAGTATGGCCTGAACGTAGAACATGTCCGCTGTCAGAAAAAGATGTCCCTTGTCCTTTTCCCCTTACTCCCTGCCGGACATCCGGCCGGACAACCTCCACCTTACGTCCGGCAGGACATATATAGTGGTTTACTTGGGAGATTCTCGGTCATGTGCTTTGTGGATACTGTTAGCAGTATGCTACCTTATGTCTTCGGCCGAGCGTGACTTCCGCTCGGCCCTTCGTTCCTGTTCAATCGAGCGCCGGAACCCCGACTCCCATCGGGGCGCCTTTTGGCCGTCAGTTAAACACCGGTCGGCCATCCGGTCGGTCGGCCACCCTTCTCCAGTCGGCCGATCGACCCGACCTTCTCTCGAGCGTCCGGTCGGTCCCTCCTTTTCCGATGGACCACCTGACCCTTTGACTTCCACGTGGCGTTGACTCCTCAAAATGGGGGCCCCCTGTTCTTACCGCCGGATCACTTGCCTCCCCCTCAAGTCTAGTCGAAGGAGGCGAAGTCTGACTGACTGGACTGCCGATCTGACTGAGTAACGGCCGCTACACTAGTCCGCTCGGCAAGGCTTGGGGATGCTCATCCGCTCGGTTCACCCTCTTCGTTGCACCCGTTCGGCTTTGTCTTGCCCGTGCCTTGTATTCCCTTGGAATCCATACCGAATCTTCCCATTTACCGCCCAGCACGTGCACTGCGCGCAGTAAGGGGCGCTCATTAAATGGGACCTATATCCTGCTGACACATGGCGATCTCGCTTTTGTCAGCGTATGGCGGTGGCGTTACCTCCGATGGGACAGCCGCCGTTTGAAATGAACGGTTTGATGATAGCTTCGTTTTTTGCAACCTGAATCCAACGGCTAGGGCTATCAGAGGCCAACGCTATAAAGTTTCCAATTTCTTCTCTCCGCCGCATTCCTGCTTCATCGCACCTCGACACCCTGCTGCTTCTTTCTGCTCCAGCGACTCCGTTTCTCAGCTCTCCGACGACCTCGCAACCCATTTAGATCACCCTTTTACTCATAAGTCCTTCTTTTCTTCACTTCCTCATTCCTTTACGCTTTCGATTAGCTACCCTTGTCGTTCTGCCACCTTTCTTCCTTGCTTGATTTCCCTTTCTTTTTGTCCCGTATTTCTTTTTTACTTTCGACCATGACTAGCACTTCCCAGCCGACCGCCGACGCTCCTGGTCTTTGGTACACGACCATGGTGAGCCGGTTTGACGAGGAGGACGCACTGCGCCTCGCTCGGACCTATGAGATCCCTGCCGACCACCATATAGTATTAGCCACCCCCGCCGACCGGCCTCATGAACCGCCGCCCGGCACTGTCCTCTTTTTTCGAGACCAATTTTTAGCCGGGCTACGCTTTCCTCCACATAAGTTTTTCTTACAAGTGTGCAACTACTTTCGCATCCCGCTTGGCCAGATAGTTCCGAACTCCATTAGGCTGCTGAGCGGGGTGGTAATTCTCTTTAGACTGAACGACATCCCCTTGGATCCCAAAGTTTTCCACTACTTCTACTATCCTAAGCAAGCCAAGTGGGGTACTTTCGTTTTCCAATCTAGGATAGGTTTTGTCCTTTTTGATAATATGCCGAGCTCCAACAAACACTGGAAGGAGCATTTTTTCTATATGCGTTTCCCCGAGCCACCGGCTTTCCGTATCAAATGGCAGACGGCGATGCCGGCACAACCGGAGCTCGGCAAGTTTAGGGGCGATCAGGCCTATCTTCATGCAGCCGACCGGCTGGTCGGCCAGCGCTACCACATCGACAAGCTGCTCCTTCCGGGAGTGCTGTATATATTCGGCCTGCCCCCCGTCCCAGCCGATCTGCAGCCGAAGTCATGTGGCGCGCCAAGGCCACCGAGCGGTTGAAATTGAAAGCCGCTGAGATTGAGGCGGCAAAGAATAGGGAGATCGCCGAACGGGGCTTGGTCTTAGCTGGCCCGGCCACTGGAGAGGGTGAGGGGACTCAGAATGTCCCTGAGGCCTTAGCCGCTTCTGCTTCTCCCACCGAGGCTGCGGGCGATATACCGTCTGCTCAAGTCGAAGTGGAGGGTCGTTCTGCCGATGAAGCTCCACTAGCAACTCGGAAGCGCAAACAGCCAGAGCAAGTCTCTCCGGGACGGTCTCCATAGAGAGTACCCCCACGCCGCTCGGCTCTCCCATGGCTACCTCTGAGGTGCCGCCCTCCAGTCCTCCCCAGCCTATGCGTTGTCTTAGACGATTGGGCGACCTTCCTTCCTCAAGCGGTGAGCCGTCTGGTAAAGCAGCTGTGCCTCAAGTTGACCCGAGCGGCGCGCGGCCGATAAAAACTGTCCTGCGACTTCCTTCTGAGGAATATTTAGCGGTTGCTGATCGGCCAACTGTTCCCGAGCAGCAAATCACTCTTACGGGTCCCCTCGCCAAAGCTTGGGAGGACGCTCGGCTCCGTATCGCGCTTATGACTCCCGGTCAACTAGGCGACAACAATTTGCAGCAGGCGACTGGGGTATATTCTTTACCTTGCTGGTTACTTTGCTTTAACCTCTAACCTGATCACGTCCATTTGCAGAACTGGGTGGAGCAGATTGCTATCAGCAACCGCCTAGCCGAACTGGAGGACGAGCTGAAAAAGCTCAAAACTTCGGGAGAAAGCAGACAATCAACGGTCGCTCTGGAGAAGGCCAAAAAGCTGCTGGAAGCCGAACGGGGTAAGTCCTCCGGCTTGTCGAGCGAAGTGGCTCGACTTGAGGCTTTGGTCAAGCAGCGGGACAAGGAGATAAAGACCGCGACCACCCGGAAACGCAAAGCCATCGACGACATGGACCTGATGAAGGTGGAGAACCGGGGGCTAGAACAGCGGGTGAAGGATTTGGACGCCTCGCTGTCCGCCGAACGGGAGGGCCGTTCAGCCGACCAGGCTAAAGCGGAAGGGGCTCTGAAAGATCTTCAAGATGCCCTCGACGCTTCTAAAGCTACTTTTAAAGAATATCAAGACGGGGAGCTCGGTCGGTCGGCGGAGGTGCGCAAAGCATTCGTCCGCTCGGATGAATTTGGCGAAAAGTTCAGCGACAAGCTGTCTTTAACTTTTGAAGAGCTGTCGATCCCCCCCCCCGATGATCTGGCGATCATGATGGGCTCCATCCCTGATTCTCTCTTTAATTTTGATGATAGTGAATGAAGGGTTTATGAACTTTCTTTAAGTGTTTGCTGTCATTTGTAGCTGGCCGTTCGGGGCGAATACTATTATAAATTTTGTCTTTCCTCTGTTCAGCGCAAATAAATTCTCTTCTTTTGTTATTTGTTTGTTCGATTAGCATCCAATTTTAACTTTTGCCTCGGTCCTGATTTTCTTGCGTCAAGTATATTTTATGAGGGAGCCGCTCGGCCACATGTTGCCTTTATTTTCGCCTTATCGGCGGACCCGGTCATGGGTCGGCCCTTACAGCCGAGGATCACGCAGCACGTTACCCGTCCGGCGGCGTTATAGACTCTGGTTGCCCGCCTCTTAACGTAGATTTTTACCATCTGAGCTCGACGGTCTTCTGCTCGGATGGTTTATAGACGCCGGCCCGTCTCTCGATTTTTAACGTCGGAGCTCGACGGTCTTTCGCTCGGCGGGTTTATAGACGCCGGCTCGTCTCTCGATTTTTAATGTCGGAGCTCGACGGTCTTCCGCTCGGGATAGTCGCCGGCCCGCCTCTCGATTTTTAACGCCGGGCTCGACGGTCTTCCGCCGGCGGGTTTATAGACGCCTGCCTCTCGATTTTAACGCCGGAGCTCGACGGTCTTCCGCAGTCGGAAGAGCGTCGTCCTCGGATTTCAACGCGAGCTCGACGGTCTTCCGCCGGGGGTTTATAGACGCCGCCTCGCCTCTCGATTTTTAACGCCGGAGCTCGACGGTCTTCCGCATGGCGGGTTTAGCCGTCTCGCCTCTCGATTTTTAACGCCGGAGCTCGACGGTCTTCGCTTGGGTTTATAGACGCCGCTTGTCTCTCGATTTTTAACGCCGAGCTCGACGACCATTAAGGCTAATTTTGACACGCTGCTCGTGCTATTTGCCATCCTTTAATTATTTCTGCTTCCTGCATTACAAGGAAATAGGCGGCCAAAACATATATAAAATTACATCAGCGCACCTCTCACCCAGCTCGGTACGGCTGGAGATAATTCGTGCTCCATGGTCGATCTAGCTGCCGCCCGTCTTCATCCTCCAAATAATAAGCACCTGAACGAAGCTTCTCGATGATTTTGAAGGGGCCTGCCCAAGGAGCTTCTAACTTGCCGACGTCGTCGACCGGCTTTACTTTCTTCCAGACAAGGTCGCCGACCTGGAATGATCTGGGGATTACGCGCAGATTGTAGTTTTGCCTCATTTGTTGCCGGTACGCCATCAGCCGGACGGACGCCCTGGCTCGCTCCTCGTCAACCAAATCCAGCTCCATGTTCCTCCGCTCGGCGTTGCCATCATCATAATTCTGGATCCGGACGGACTCGACGCCGACTTCGACAGGAATCACCGCTTTGCCGCCGTACACCAGATGGAAAGGTGTGACGCCCGTTCCTTCCTTTGGGGTCGTTCGGATGGCCCATAGGATGCCCGACACTTCATCCACCCAACTTCCTCCTAGATGGTCGAGCCGAGCGCGCAAAATACGAAGAATTTCCCGATTGGCTACTTCGGCTTGACCATTGCTTTGGGGGTGTGCCACGGATGTGAAGTGTTGCTCAATGCCATAACTTTTGCACCAATCTTCGAGCAACTTTCCAGTGAATTGCCGTCTGTTGTCGGAAACAAGTCGGCGAGGGATGCCGAACCGACAGATAATATGTTGCCAGATAAACTTCTTGACCATCTGCTCTGTGATCTTGGCTAGCGGCTCGGCCTCCACCCACTTAGAAAAATAATTGACCGCCACTAGTAGAAATTTCCGCTGCCCGGTCGCCATGGGAAACGGACCCACAATGTCCATTCCCCATTGGTCGAACGGACAGGACACAGTAGCTGCTTTCATTTCCTCAGCCGGTCGGTGTGAGAAATTATGATACTTTTGGCAAGAAAGGCACATTGACACAGTCTGAGCGGCGTCTGCTTGTAAGGTTGGCCAAAAGTATCCGACCAGCAGGATCTTCTTAGCCAGCGATCGTCCGCCCGGATGCCCCCCGCACGATCCTTGATGCACTTCCTGGAGGATGTACGCCGCGTCTTCCGAGCTCACGCATTTCAATAGCGGGCGGGAGAAAGCCTTCTTGTAAAGTTGGTCTCCAATAAGCGTGAACCGACCGGCTCTCCTCCTTAATTGTTGGGCTGCTTCCCGATCAGATGGTGTTGCCCCCGATCGAAGAAACTCCATGATGGCTGTTCTCCAGTCGCTCTGAAACTCGAGGCCCTCCATCCGATCGACGTGCGCCACCAGAGATACTTGCTCAATAGGCTGTTGGATGGCGACCGGCGTTATTGAACTTGCGAGTTTAGCTAACTCATCTACAGCCTGGTTTTCCGCTCGGGGTATCTTCTGAATAATGACCTCTCTGAAATCGGCCTTGAGTTTTTCAAAGGCTTCGGCGTAAAGTTTGAGCCGAACGTTGTTAATCTCAAAGGTACCAGAGAGCTGTTGAGCGGCCAACTGAGAGTCTGAATGCAGCATCACCCGTCCAACCCCTACATGCCGGGCGGCCTGTAAGCCGGCTATAAGGGCTTCATACTATGCTTCATTATTCGTAGCTCTATAATCAAGCCGGACGGATAGATGCATCTTTTCTTCTTGGGGAGAAAGCACTAATACACCAATACCGCTCCCGAGCCGAGTGGCCGATCCGTCCACAAATATCTTCCACATGACTTCGGGTTCTGGCCTTTGTACTTCGGTGACAAAATTCGCCAAGGACTGCGCCTTTATAGCCGATCGAGGCTGGTATTGGATGTCGAATTCGCTTAACTCCGTTGTCCATTTGATGAGCCGCCCGGAAGCTTCGGGATTCAACAACACTCTTCCCAGTGGGTTGTTCGTCCGGACGATGATAGTGTGAGCCAAGAAATAAGGACGGAGGCGCCGAGCGGCGAGGACCAAAGCGAAAGCCAGCTTCTCGAGCCCAGTGTAGCGAGATTCAGCATCTTTTAAAATATGGCTCAGAAAATATACAGGCTCTTCTCCGCTCGCCCTTACTAGTGCCGAGCCGACTGCTTGTTCGGTTGAAGATAAGTAGATACAAAGTGGCTCACCCATAGTTGGCTTGGCTAGCACCGGGAGAGAGTTCAAATATGTCTTCAGATCTTCGAACACCCGATCGCATTCTTCGTCCCATTGAAATTTAGTGGTTTTGCGCAAGATTTTGAAAAAAGGTAAGGCCCAGTCGGCAGTCTTGGAGATGAATCTGGACAGAGCAGTTATCCGACCGGTCAAGCGCTGCACTTCCCTCAGATTTCTCGGGGGCGACATTGTTAGGATCCTTTCGTACGGCTAGAGAGGGGGTGTGAATAGCCGACCCCAATTCGTTCTCGATTCTTTCTACAATGTCGAGTTAGCGCAGCGGAAATAAAACAATAGAAGCGACAAAGAAAGAAATCAAACCTTAACACAGCGATGTACGAGGTTCGGAGATGATACTCCTACTCCTCGGCGTGTCCGTAAGGTGGACGAGCCCTATCAATCCGTCGGTGGATGAGTCCCCGGAGAACCGGCTAATATCAACTCCTTGTGGGTGGAGAAACCTCGCCACAATCACTTGCAACAGCAAGCTAAGAGTACAAGAGAATAGCAAGAACAAAATGAATGTAAAACAAACAAGCTTGCCTCCTCGTCGACTGAGGTCCCGGATGAAGTAGCAACTCCACGGACAGATGCAACAGCAAGCCAGTCGAGAAAACTGTCGGGGAAGCTCACGCGAAGCTTCAGCAGCAGTTGAGCTCAGCAAAGCTCGGAGCACCAGAAGAAGCAGAAGCTTCAGGCAGGAGAGAACTTCCAGAAGGAAGAAGAAGAAGCCCTGTAGAAGCCCTCAGCCCCTTTATACCTGCGAAGAAGAAACAGCGAAGAAACTAGCCGTTGCATCGCAACGGCTAGAACACTGATCGGTCTGCAGACCGATCAGCCTAGGCGCGTGAAGCTTCTGTTTGTCACCTGATCGGTCCCCAGACCGATCAGGTGTCGCGATCGAAGCCCTGATCGGTCTGTGGACCGATCAGGGAACCTCATGATCGGTCCATAGACCGATCACCGCCTCTCGCCATCGATCTTCCCGATCGGTCCGCCGACCCATCAAAGATGGGTGGATCGCCGCACCGATCCACGGTTTTCTCGCAGGTTGCCCTCCGACGGTCCTCCGGACATCGATCAGATTGCAACCGCGAGCCATCGATAATTCGATCGGCCACCGCACCGATCGTGGCAACGCAGATCACCGGATCGGCCACCGCACCGATCCAACTCCCTCGCTAGAGTGCCCTCTCTAACCTAGTTCGAGAACGAGCCACCGAGCCCTCTCCGACTCCATATGCCAAGCTTCACTCACTTGGACTTCTCAACACCGGATGTCCGATCACCCTTGATCCATCTGGATTTTCCTCGCCCGCTTCACTCACCAGACTTTCCACCGGCTTCACTCACCAGATTTCACACCGCCTAACATCCCACTTAGGACTTTCTCATTCACCTAGCTTCACTCACTAGATTTTCACCGCTTCACTCACCTGATTTCCAACCGCCTGGCTTCACTCACCAGGACTTCTCCGTCTGCCCGCCTTCACTCACCAGTACTTTCCCTTGGCTGGCTTCACTCACCAGGACTTCCCAACCGCCTAACATCCCAGTTAGGACTTTCCCACCGCCTCGCTTCACTCACCAGACTTTCCAACCGCCTAACATCCCCTTAGGACTTTCCACCGCCGGCTTCCTCACCAGACTTCTCCGTGCCAAGTCTTCATACTTGGACTTTTCCTGCCAAGTCTCCATACTTGACTTTTCCCGTGCCAAGCTCCCCGCTTGACTTTTCCAGCCAAGTCTCCATACTTGACTTTTCCCGTGCCAAGCTCCCCGCTTGACTTTTCCAGCAAGTCTCCATACTTGACTTTTCCCGTGCCAGGACTTTTCTCTGCCAAGTCTCCATACTTGGACTTTTCCGTGCCAAGCTCCCCTGATTTTCCATACAAGTCTCCATACTTGGACTTTTTCCCGAATCAGTCAACCAGTCAACCTTGACCTACGGTTGCACCAATAATCTCCCAAACATCTATTCTTGTCCCATATCAAGAATAGAACTCTCTCACGAGTGTCAAACATCAACATGCAACACAACTAGGTCAACCTCGACCTAAGGTTGCACCGACAATCTTCCCAAGTCAAACATCAAAATACAACTCGAGTCAAGTCAACTCGAGTCAAGTCAACCGAGTCGGGTCAACCAGGTCAACCAACAATCTCCCTTTTGATGTTTGACAAAACCATAATCAAGTTAGGTTAACCCGATAACCTAACTTAGGTTTTCCAACCATCTTCCAATGTCCAATGTTCTTTCCTTGAACATTCTCTAGACATTCTCCCTTAGGTTAACCCGATAACCTAACTTGGGTTCTCTAATAATTCTCCCCTTTGACACACATCAAAGTATTCCAATGTTCTTCCTTGACAATCTTCCCTAGCTTAGGTTAAACCGATAACCTAACTTGGGTTCTCCAATAATTCTCCAATGAACACTCTCCCTTTTGACACACATCAAAAGAATAAGGAGGGTATCAAGGTCAAGAGTTTCTTCCTAATGAAAGTCCCATACCTTTCATTGAAACTCTTATTTTCCCCTTGATACTAAGCTCAACAGTCCACTTAGTGATAATCCCATATTACTAATCCTCAAGGAGTAAAAACTCCCCTAAAAGTCAACTCCCTTGACTAATAGTTAAAACTCCCTAAAGGCCAACTCCCCTTGACCATTGCACCAACAATGTCTTGGAGAGTTTCAAACCTTTAGAAATCTAAAACCAACTTTCACCGAAATTTCAGACATGCAATCGAATTTCAGCACATTGGCACGCTTATCAGACCTCACTGGATCGGTCACCGGACCGATCACATCAGACTGGATCGGTCGAGTGACCGATCCAGCCCTCCCTGGATCGGTCCAGCGACCGATCCAGACACTGATCACAGGGATTTCTGATTTTTCCTCTCCCGAAATTCAGAAACCCCTAATAAATTCCAGAAAATTCGAAAAATTGTGAAATTTTGAGGATACATTCCTCATATCATACACTACCATGGAAAAATAATTTTCTATGAAAATAGTTTCCATTTTCAAATCTTGATACAAAGTTCAAAAACTTTGAAATAGTTCAAGTTTTAACTCAACTTTGTATCATAATGTTCAATGATGAATGCTATCACTAGGAAAGCTTCATCAAGGTTTTTCAAATCAATTTTAAAATGCTTTTAAAACCATTTGAATTTAGGACCATAATCTTAGGGCTAAATGTACATGACTTGTACATAAGCTTTCCCTATGATCCTCCATTTCTTGAATTAGGCTCATCTAGGTACAAGAACTATGCACCTTGATCCTAATTCATGATCCTAATATCTCACACACATCTAAGGTGTATCAAACCACATTCAAGTCAATTTGATGTGAGATATGGGTTAAGGTCAACTTAGGCTAAGTTCTCATGCATTTTCTAAACACAAATTTGATCTCAATATCAAAATGTATTTTTCATCCTTAAATCAATTCAATTGATTATTAATGCAAGAGATGATGACATGGCATAAAATGGTATCATAAATGAAAACATGTGCCAATGTCATGATGTCATGGCATAAAGTTTGAAACTTAAATAAACATGACATAACAACTAGCCTAAGCATTATCATGACATTTCAAATGATAATAAAATAAATATGATGTCATGGCATGGCATATGGTAACCAATCATGGCAAGTTAGCACAAATAAAATACCTAAATTCCCTATCTAAGTATCCTTAGCCTTAGCTAACTTAAAATCTAACCCTAGATTGCCCATATATCCCTAAGAGAAAACCAAAATCCCAATTATGGTATTTCTCTAGGTTTTCCTCAAATTGTGCCACTTAAGATTAAAAATGATATTTCCACCATTAGGCACATTTAGCTCTTCAAGGGAGTAAATGATAATTCCATTTCATTTTCAAAAGTTCTCAAAACCTTGAAAATGCTCCTTGAGTGTCAATTTCCTCAAAGTTGGGTTAACTACCCTTCTTATTGGAGTTGACACTCTCTAACCCATTTATGGGGTAGAGAAGATGCTCCTAGGAACCCAATACCTATTTGAGCTCATTGGGTTCACTAAATATTCACTAGGGATAACTTCCCTAGCAACCCTCCTAATGACCCTCTTAGGCTTTAAAGCCTTGGTCATTTGGGTCTCATCAAGGTCAACTATAGGGGTGACTCCCCTTGTGACCTTGGTAATGGTCTTCCTAGCCCTAGGTTTTGTTCCATAATCAAATGGAACATTGTGGTAAGTGGGCTTGACCACTTGGGACTTAGGTTTGTGACCCAAACCTTTCTTGTCCTTGGACATTGGTTTTTGACTCTTAGAGCCTAGAGATGACTTCTCCAAATTCTTAAGAGTCTTTTCCAAAGTATCAAGTCTTGACTTCAAGACTTGATTCTCCTTCTCTAATACCTCAATTTTTGATTTATCACTCTTCCTTGAGGTATTCCTAGGCATGTGTCTAATTGATTTAGGATTCCTACCTAGGTTATCCTTAGCCTTAGATGGGTTGATCCTAGGGTTAGCCTTCCTAGTGTTATCCTTATCTAGGCTCACATGTTTGGCACCTAAGCACATATATTGATTCCTAAGATTATCATGCTTATCATTATTTGCAATTGCAATAAAACTCCTAGCATGCATTTTATTAGAATTGCAAAAATGAACCTTAGAGGTTACCTTAGGGTTTGCCTTAGCTCCCCCTATCGATGTGCCCGGTCTCTTGCCCTTGTGAGGTTGCCTCCCCCTCGGACAATGACTCCGATAATGTCCCCTTCGCTTGCATTGGAAGCATACCACGTGCTCCTTGCCTTTGCGTGTCGGGACTCCGGCTCCCTTGACTTTTGGTGCCGGTGGAGTCTTCCTAACCCTCCTTGGACACTTACTCTTGTAGTGCCCAAACTCCCTACACTCAAAGCATATTATATGTAACTTATTTGAAATTACGATGCTTGAGTTACCTAGGGTTGAGGATGGATGAAGGCTCTTTTCCTCATCCCTTCCGGAGGTAGATGCTTCTTCTTGCTCCGATCTTGAAGAAGAGCTCTCCTCCTCTTCTTCCTTGGATGTTGAGTAGCCCTCAACTCCCAATTCTCTATCTCCATGAAGTGAGCTACTTGATGACTCACTTGTCTCCTCTTCATGACTTGAAGTGGAGTTCTTCTCATGAAGTTTGGCCAAGTTGTTCCACAACTCCTTGGCACTATTGTATCCTTCTACCCTACACAAAACATCATTAGGTAAAGAAAATTCAATGATTTTCGTTACCTCATCATTGATGGTTGATTTGTGGATTTGCTCCTTCGTCCACTCCTTCTTCTTGATAGGTTTTCCTTCCTCGTCCATCGGAGGGGAAAAACCTTCTTGTACACAAAACCAATTTAACATATTAGTCCTAAGAAAGTACATCATCCTTACCTTCCAATATGTGAAGTTGTCGTGAGACTCGTAGAAGGGTTGAATCGTGACATCTTCTCCATAGAGATCCATTCTCTAGCTTTGCTCCCACGGGTGTTGATCCGATGAAGAGCGAACCTTCGCTCTGATACCACTTGTTAGGATCCTTTCGTACGGCTAGAGAGGGGGTGTGAATAGCCGACCCCAATTCGTTCTCGATTCTTTCTACAATGTCGAGTTAGCGCAGCGGAAATAAAACAATAGAAGCGACAAAGAAAGAAATCAAACCTTAACACAGCGATGTACGAGGTTCGGAGATGATACTCCTACTCCTCGGCGTGTCCGTAAGGTGGACGAGCCCTATCAATCCGTCGGTGGATGAGTCCCCGGAGAACCGGCTAATATCAACTCCTTGTGGGTGGAGAAACCTCGCCACAATCACTTGCAACAGCAAGCTAAGAGTACAAGAGAATAGCAAGAACAAAATGAATGTAAAACAAACAAGCTTGCCTCCTCGTCGACTGAGGTCCCGGATGAAGTAGCAACTCCACGGACAGATGCAACAGCAAGCCGAGAGAAAGGGAAGCTCACGCGAAGCTTCAAAGCAGCTCAAGAAAGCTCGAGCACCAGAACAGGAAGCTTGAGGAGAGAGAACTCCAAGGAAGAAGAAGAAGCCATAGAAGCCCTCACCCCTTTATACCGCCAAGAAGAAATGAAGAAACTAGCCGCTGCATCGCAACGAACACCGATCGGTCCGCACCGATCGCCCAGGCGCATGAAGCTTGCTTGTCACCGATCGGTCCCGCATCGATCAGGTGTCGCGATCAAGCCCCGATCGGTCGTGGACCGATCAGAACCTCATGATCGGTCCATAGACCGATCCGCCTTCGTTCTCTCGCCATCGATCGGTCCGCCGACCGATCAATGAGTGGATCGGCCACCGATCCACGGTTTTCTTCGCAAGGTTGCGTTGCCTCGATCGGTCTCCGCATCGATCGATTGCAACTGAGCCATCGATCTAATTCGACGGTCACCGCACCGATCGTGGCAAACGCAGATCACCGGATCGGTCACCGCATCGATCCAACTCCCTGCTTAGAGTGCCCTCTAACCTAGTTCGAGAACGAGCTACCGAGCCCTCTCCGACCCATATGCCAAGCTTCACTCACTTGACTTCTCAACACCGGATGTCCGATCACCCTTGATCCATCCGGATTTTCCCGGCTTCACTCACCAGACTTTCCACCGGCTTCACTCACCAGATTTCACACCGCCTAACATCCCACTTAGGACTTTCTCATTCACCTAGCTTCACTCACTAGATTTTCACCGCTTCACTCACCAGATTTAACCGCCTCGGCTTCACTCACCAGACTTTTCCGTCCGCCTCGCTTCACTCACCAGACTTTCCCTTGCCTGGCTTCACTCACCAGGACTTCCCAACCGCCTAACATCCCAGTTAGGACTTTCCCGGCTTCACTCACCTGACTTTCCAACCGCCTAACATCCCAGTTAGGACTTTCCACCGCCCGGCTTCACTCACTGTGACTTCTCCGTGCCAAGTCTTCATACTTGAACTTTTCCTGCCAAGTCTCCATACTTGACTTTTCCCGTGCCAAGCTCCCTGCTTGACTTTGCCAAGTCTCCATACTTGACTTTTCCCGTGCCAAGCTCCTTGCTTTTCCCGTGCCAAGTCTCCATACTTGGACTTTTCGCGCCAAGCTCCCCGCTGACTTTTCCAGCAAGTCTCCATACTTGATTTTCCAGCCAAGCTCCCCGCTTGACTTTTCCGCCAAGTCTCCATACTTGGACTTTTTCCCGAATCAGGTCAACCAGGTCAACCTTGACCTACGGTTGCACCAATAATCTCCCAAACATCTATTCTTGTCCCATATCAAGAATAGAACTCTCTCACGAGTGTCAAACATCAACATGCAACACAACTAGGTCAACCTTGACCTAAGGTTGCACCGACAATCTTCCCAAGTCAAACATCAAAATACAACTCGAGTCAAGTCAACTCGAGTCGGGTCAACCAGGTCAACCTTGACCTAAGGTTGCACCAACAGACATATCTTGTAGGGCTTTCACTTTGCTGGGATTTGCCTCGATGCCCCGCTCGGTCACTATGTAGCCCAAGAAACGTCCGCCCTTGGCTCCGAACAGACATTTCTGGGGGTTGAGCTTAACTCCATACCTCCTCAGCGTTCTGAAAGTTTCTTCCATGTCTTCAAAGAGATCGGCCGCTCGGACGAACTTGATGAGAATGTCGTCCACGTATACTTCCAGATTTCGCCCGATCTGCTCTTTGAATACTTTGTTCATCAATCGCTGATAAGTGGCTCCCGTATTTTTTAGTCCGAACGACATCACAATATAGCAATAAGTGCCGTCGGCTGTAAAAAAAGCTGACTTTTTCTTGAACTTCTCGGGCGAGCGGCACTTGATGATAGCCTTGATATGCGTCGAGCATGCATATCAACTCGCAGCCAGCTGTGGAGTCCACCAGTTGATCGATCCAAGGCAGAGGATAAAAGTCTTTCGGGCAAGCTTTGTTGAGATCCCGAAAATCTATGCACACTCTCCACTTGTTGCCTGGCTTGGAGACTAATACTACGTTCGCCAGCCAACTTGGGAACTGAACTTCGCGTATATGGCCGGCCTCCAGAAGCTTCTCGACCTCAGACCGGATGATTGCATTTTGTTCAGCGCTGAAATCCCTTTTTCTCTGCTTCACCGGCCGAGCGTCTGGTCGGACGTGGAGCTCGTGCTGCGCTATACTCGGTGAAATTCCGGGCAGCTCATGCGTTGACCAGACGAAGATATCACGGTTTCTCTGGAGGCATTTGATCACTTCCTCTCTCTGGTTGGCCTCCAGATCGGCCGCAATGAACGTTGTGGCCTCCGATCGGGTCGGGTGAATCTGCACTTCTTCTTTTTCTTCATAAACCAAAGAGGGAGGTTTTTCAGTTATAGCGTTCACCTCGATTCGTGGCGCCTTCCGAGCGGCATTGGCTTCAGCTCGGACCATCTCGACGTAGCATCGCCGAGCTGTCAGTTGATCTCCTCGTACTTCTCCCACCTTGTCTTCTACTGGGAACTTGATTTTCTGGTGGAAGGTGGAGACGGCCGCTCAGAACTCACTTAGAGCCGGTCGTCCCAATATGACATTGTACGCCGACGGAGAGTCCACGATGACGAAGTTTGCAGTCCGCGTCCTTCTGAGCGGCTCCTCTCCCAGCGATATGGCCAGCCGGATCTGTCCGACCGGATGAACGTCATTGCCCGTAAACCCGTAAAGGGGGGTTATCATGGGCAGCAGCTCGGCTCGGTCAATTTGTAGTTGATCGAAGGCCTTTTTGAACATGATATTAACCGAGCTTCCTGTGTCAATAAAAACGCGGTGTATTGTGTAATTGGCTATTATCGCTTTGATGAGAAGAGCGTCGTCGTGGGGGACTTCAACTCCTTCCAAGTCCCTGGGCCCAAAACTGATTTCGGGTCCAGTTGCCCGTTCCTGGCTGCAGCCGACCGCATGGATCTGGAGCTGTCGGACGCTCGCCTTCCTTGCTCGGTTAGAGTCGCCTCTGGTCGGCCCGCCAGCAATAATGTTGATCTTGCCTCAGGAAGTATTACTTCTATTTTCTTCTTCCCGAGCGGACGGTCGGGGCCGTTCCCTAGACATCCGGAGATTCTCCCGCCTCGGAGAGCGATGTCGCTCGGGAGTCTGTTGTTGTCGCCTGTCAGCTATCGCCCGATCGGCTTCACGAGGCCTCTGTCGCCTGTCGGCTGATGGCGATCGACGACCGCCACTCCTGGGGACGGGGTGGGCGATTAGAGGAAGACTCCGGCAATCCCTGGTGTTATGTGTGTCCGTTCGGTGGAAGGAGCAGAACATTGGGGTCAATTTCTTCTTTGGCTTGGGCTCAGCGGCAGCTACCTCTTGCACGTGGGACCTAGCATGGGGGGAGCGGATTGCTTCGGCCCTCGGTCCTCTGGTGGTTGATGAGCAACGTGCGGCTTCCGTTCAGTAGGAGGAGCCCGCTCGGTTGGAGTTTCTTTTTTCCGGGCCGCTTGGGCTTCCTCCACGTTGATGTATTCGTTGGCACGGTGTAGTATGTGGTCGTAGTCCCGGGGCGGCTTCCGAATGAGTGATCGGAAGAAATCCCCATCCACGAGGCCTTGTGTAAAGGCATTCATCATGGTCTCCGAGGTGGCCGTTGGAATATCCATGGCCACTCTGTTGAACCGCTGGATGTAGGCTCGTAGCGATTCGCGGGCTTCCTGTTTGATGGCAAACAGACTAACACTGGTTTTCTAATAACACCGACTGCTTGCGAAGTGGTGGAGGAAGGTCATTCGGAAGTCTTTGAAACTTGAGATAGATCCGTCCGACAATCTCCGAAACCACCGTTGGGCCGATCCCGAGAGGGTGGTAAGAAAAACTCGGCACTTCACTCCATCTCTGTACTGATGAAGAGTGGCCGTGTTGTTGAACTTACCCAAATGATCATCCGGATCGGTGGTTCCGTTGTACTCACCGATCGCTGGAGGCACATAATGCTTGGGCAGGGGGTCTCGTAGAATAGCCTCTGAAAATTGACGGTTGATCCGCTCGGGAGAGGTGTCCGCTCGTCTTGGCATTTCATACGAAGAAGATCCCAGATCACGATTAGTTGCTGCGGCTTCAGGAGTGCGGAATAGGGCCCGAAGGAATGCAACTGTGGCCTGCGGTGCTTCCGCTCGGTCGCCTGATGCTGATGTTGCTTGCTGCTCCGCCCGCTCGGCTTGTGACTTTTGTCTCTGTTCCATAAGCTTGGCGGCTCTTGTTTCGATCAAAGCATCGAGCTCCTCTGTGGAGAGCATCACCGAGTGCTGTTGTCCAGCTTCGTCCATTTCTTCCGATCGGATGTAGGAGCGTTCCCACAGACGGCGCCAAATTGATCCTGTCCGAAAGCTGAATCAACGGACGCTGGGCACGTGGCGCTCTCCGAGTCGCTGATGTGGATCTCCGACTGGTCGTATGATCCTCCGACGAACCTGCACAGAAGTTGGGCCGGGAAGGGGTTCCCGGCGGCGACCCTCCGACGCTCAAGTCAGGCAAAGCTCGACAACAAGAAAGTGGCTCCAAGTCTCCAAGAACGCGTACCTATGGCGAAGGGTGAGGACCTTTATATAGGGCTGTCGAGAAGCGAGTGCACACATACCGAGGTGTACACGTGTCCTTTCCCACACCGTAGCGTGGGCTTGTCAGAGGAGCTTACCTAACACCATACTGCTACAGTTTGAGCACGTCTCTGATGGGACAGCGGATCTTTCTACTGTAGGATTTTGAGTATGGCCTGAACGTAGAACATGCCCGCTGTCAGAAAAAGATGTCCCTTGTCCTTTTCCCCTTACTCCCTGCCGGACATCCGGCTGGACAGCCTCCACCTTATGTCCGGCCGGACATATATAGTGGTTTACTTGGGAGATTCTCGGTCATGTGCTTTGTGGATACTGTTAGCAGTATGCTACCTTATGTCTTCGGCCGAGCGTGACTTCCGCTCGGCCCTTCGTTCCTATTCAATCAAGCGCCAGAACCCCGACTCCCATCGGGGGGCCTTTTGGCCGTCAGTTAAACACCGGTCGGCCATCCGGTCAGTCAGCCACCCTTCTCCAGTCGGTCGATCGGCCCGACCTTCTCTCGAGCGTCCGGTCGGTCCCTCCTTTTCCGATGGACCACCTGGCCCTTTGACTTCCACGTGGCGTTGACTCCTCAAAATGGGGGCCCCCTGTTCTTACCGCTGGATCAATTTTCTATTTCTAATTTACAAGATTTTTTTGATAACATGTTTATAAATTTAAATAATTTATCTGGAGGTAGAGATCGTACCTGACTTACCTTGTCGATCTCAGAATCTGATGCTCCCCCTGTAGAGCTGTCTTTTTCTGATATTCCTCCCCCTTCAACATTATTTTCTTCCGAAGACTCTCCCCTTCATCGATGCTCATTTGGGATGAGTTTTTTATGTCTTTAGGTAGGTTTCGGCTATAAGAGTTGCCCCAGTAATTTTCTCGGTTTCGGATTCTTCTGACGACGACTCAGTGTCCATCGAGGAGTTGGATTCAATTTCTTTTGGTTCTTCGTAGAGCTTCAAGAACTTTTTCCAAAGTTCTTTTGCACTCTTGTATTTGCCAATTTTGTCAAGATCCTGAGCAGGCAGAATGCTCAGAAGATGAAACTCAACCTTACCATTTGCCATAAAATTGTTACGCTGCTTTTCTGTCCATTGATGCTCCTCAAGTTCTTTTCCTTCTTCGCTTTTGGACATATCAAAATCATACTTAATCGTTAGTAAAATATTGAAATCAGTTTTAAAATATACCTCAATTTGACGTTTCTAAAATGCGAACTCCCCTTCAAATACTGGTGGGTAGATTCTAGCTCCGGTCATTTCTTATGCTTCGATCGACAATTAGTCCTTTTGAAGCGTCCTTGCTCTGACACTAATTGTTGGTCCCTTGGTTGCCGGCAAGAGGGGGTGAATTGGCTGAAATCTAAAAATAGAAATACCTTTCTTGAACTTTTACAGCTTTATTAAAACAAACACTTGCATAGAAGAAATTAAGAAACTAATTAAAGAAAAAGAGGCCCAGAGATTTTATCCGATTTGCAATCAGAAGATTGCTAATCTAAGACGTTAAAAGCTCACTAAAATCTGCTTCAGGCGGAAAAGCCTCTTACAACAGCCAAAGCTCACAATTACAAAGCTAAACTCAAGGTAAAACGTTTATATTAAAAAATTTATTTAACAACAAATCCCTTTTTGTTACCTTAGCATCGCTAGTTCCTTCATGCAGTTCTATCAATTTATCCCATAGCTCTTTCGCGTTCTGATGCGGTCCGACCCGGTTCATCTCTTCCCTTGTCAATCCGTATTGTAGTGTGTTGATCATCTGGTTCTTCGTTGATGTCTTCTTCTTTATGTCTAACGTCCATTGTTCAAGATCAGTAGATTCCCGGAGCTGTCAACTGGTGCTTTGTAGGCTTTTGTGACGCTGAGCCACTGGTCGAAATCTGTCTTGAGATACACCTCCATCCGCTTCTTCCAGTACGGGAAATCATCCCCTTTGAACAGGGGAGGTCGCCCTGTGCTGAAGCCTTCGATCTGAGACATCCTACACACAAGTGAGTAGCGACAAAAAAATCCCAAGACTTGTCTTGGATTTAGTAGTGCGAGAAGAAATAGAATTAATAAAGAAAACTAAATTGGTGTTGCACCAATTTAGATTAACTGCAACGCAAAAAATTTCCAAAAAGGTAATAATACCAGTTTGGAATTATACAAAAAACTGAAAGCCGAAAGAAGAAAAAAAAGATTTTAAAACAGATCACCCCCTTGTCTGATTGGTGGTTGCACCAAATCAGAGCGGTACCTGCTCTGATACCACTTGTTGAATCATGAATTTCGATAGAGGGGGGGGGGTGAATATCGATCTAAAATTTTGAACGAGTACCCAGTGGAAAGTACGAAAATGAGACAAAGCTAACACAAACCAATTTTACTTGGTTCGGAGCCTTTGGCGATTCCTACTCCAAGGCCCGCACACAAGGGTGCTTTCTTTGGGCAATCCACTAACAATTCGAAGAATGTTACAATAATGAATTACAGGAATGCTAATAAAAAAAATAAATACCGACAAAATGAAAAGAAATAAAATGAAGACAGCGCTTTGTGGGAGTAGCCTCGCGGCGTCGCAAGAGCACAAGAGAGCAATCTGAGAGTTCTGAGTTGTGTTGAAGCTTCAGCCTTGACCCTCCTTATATAGGAGGGTTCGGGGTGCCTGGAACCTTCAGGGCGCCTCGATCATGACGTGGTTGATCCAACCAGCGAGCTCCACATGTCGACGCCGCGATCAGGATAAAACTTACCTCCGGGCGCCCAGACCACCTTTCTCCAGAAAATATCTTCTCCTGCAAGACAAGGTTAGTCCGAGGTAAATATATAATGTATATCCTGCAAAACAAAGTATTAGTACAGTTTATAATTTGACAGAAAAGAGTATGACTTAGATTCTATCTTTCCGAGACCGGAATCTAGTCACGATCTCGACTTAGAGTTCCGAAATGGTTCTAAGTCAGATCGGCGCCTAAGTTCCCTTCTCAGGAACGCGTCCTCATAGTCACTCCCTTCCAGTGACTTACCTTTACTTACCTGCCAGACGTCCGGTCAGCCCTTCGACCCATCTGGACTTCGTGCCAGCTATCCGGTCAGCCCATCAACCTAGCTGGTGTTGGTACAATCGACCTCCATGGTTTTAATGTCAGACAAATATGTTTAAGTATGTTTAAGTATGAAGCTTGATCAAGAGAAGTCCTAGTTGTAGGCTAGGCAAGGAGAGAAATCTCGGTATATCGTGGAAGTCATGTGGATAGGTCTAGAGGACATGATCCCTGGGTAGCCGAATACTGAGTCCTAGTTGTAGGCTAGGTAAGGGAAATCTCAGTATATCGTGGAAGCCAGGTGGATAGGTCTGGAGGACTTGATCCCTGGGTAGCCGAATACTGAGTCTTGGTGAGTGAAGCCAAGTTGAGATCAAGACAGTCCTAACTGTCATACTCATGCATTATATATTACTGTGCTAACCTTTGTGTTGCAGGGATACTTTGCTTAATACTGTGTTGCAGGTTTGGCCGGATCGGTCGATCGAACTAGAGGATCAGTCGACCGAACCAAGATGACTCAGCACAGATCAGTTTAATCAGCAACGATCAGATGTAGAAGGAAACTACACTGATCGATCGACCGAACCCGAGGATCGGTCGACCGAACCATCAATATTAAAGGCGCAGTAAATGCAGATCACGGCAAATCTCGACGAACAGGGAAGGAGCCTGTTCGGTCGACCGAATAGAGGGATCGATCAACTGAACCATTGAAGTCCAGTTAATGCAGAATATCGAGCCAGCGTCAGACTCCAGCTGGAAGGGATCGGAGCTGGTTAGGTCGACTGAATAGAGGGATCGGTCGACCGAACATCCATCATACCTATAAATTGAGGCTCGAAGTCAGAGGCCCATAGAACTGGTTGATCAACTCTTGTGCTCTTCTGCTAGCGGCTCACGCTACACGTCGTCATCAAGTTTGCAAGCGACTTCATCCAACAGTGCCGACCAAGCTACAACTTACTACTTCTATTGTCGGTATATATTTTTAGTACTGCACTTAATTTCTGTAAGATAGTAGGAGTGTTAGTATCTTACATATTTGTACTTGTACGATTCACTTCTTTCTGAGGATTTCGGAAAGAAGGATTATTGTGCTTTGCCCATTGGTGCGGTCAAGTACCGCGGGCCTTCGAGTAGGAGTCGAGCTAGGCTCCGAACGAAGTAAACAAACTGTCTCTATTTACTTTCCGCTGTGCATGACTTTGATTTGAAAGAAAAGAATAGTTTTAGAAAGCACGATATTCACCCCCCCTCTATCGCTCCAAACGATCTATCAGCTGGACTTCATGCCAAATGTCTGGTCAGCCCTTTGACCCATTTGGACTTCGTGCCAGCTATCCGGTCGGCCCGTCGACCTAGCTGGGCTTCGTGCCAGACATCCGGTCAGCCCGTCGACCTGTCTGGAATTCACCTACACACTCGATCAGAGTGTTAGACAACGACAAACCTAACTTAACCTGATTTGTCATTCATCAAAATCTGAGTTAGACCGTTAGCGCTAACCGCACCAACATGTGCTCATCAATATCTTCGAGGTAGCGGATAGTATATCCTAGGCCACCTGGTTGAAGCGTTTGATATAACTCCTCAAGGGTTCCGCAGACCCCTGTTTTTGGGAAAAGAGACAATGGTCTGTCTTCTAATACTTCCTGCTATTAGCAAAATGGTGCAGGAAAATGATCTTAAAGTCTTGGAAGCAGGTGATGGACCGGTTCGACAGTCCATTGAACCATTTTTATACTGAACCGGACAGAGTGTTTAAGAACACCCGACACTTGATGGTGTCACTATATTGGTATAGCAGCGCAACATTTCAAAACTTTCGGAGGTGATCCTCCGGGTCTTTGCTACCATCATATTCTCCAATAGCTGGGGGTTTGTACCCCTTCGGTAGCATTTCCTCGAGTATCCTTAGAGAGAATGACACTTACTCTTCCGGTACCTCCCTGGGCTCCTCCCGGAGGACTATGACTTTCCCCTTCTTTGAATCTCTAGGAGGGGAACTCTCGACCATGGAGGCTTGTGACTGCTCTTTCTTATTATAACAGTCTGGGCCCTTGTTGTAATAGTCTGGGCAAGGCTCTCGATAGAAGGCTTGAGGGAAATCCTCGGGCTGTCTTCTTTTAGATCCCCTATCCGAGACGCGGGTCGGGTCCTTCCAAATTACGGGCATCTTGCATGGGTGTGAACGGTGGTCTGTGTTTTGGAAGTCGCCCGCCTCTTAGCCTCCTTGAACAGTTCATATTCTTTCGTTGTCATGGTGACATTGATTCTTCCGGTATCTTCCATCTTCATGTTCCAGAACAGGCGAAGGAAGTTCCCACAGATGGTGTCAAATTGATCCTGTCCGGAATCTGAGTCAGACGAAGGTCGAATGAGCTGTTATAGTGTTGATGGAGAGGCGAATAGGACACCCTTATCGTATGTGCCTAAGAGAATGGACCCCCACGTGGCACTAACGGACGGCGGTAACTAAGCCGACGATACTTAAACTCTTCGCACTCAGACAAGCACACGGAACATTAGAGGTCAAAAACTAGGAAAAAGTCCCCGGAGCAGGTCCTTCAACGCTCAAGTCAGGTACTTTTTCCCCAGAAGAAATGTGTAAGCAGGAAAAAGAACTGTAGAGGACAAGTGCAAAAGTACGAGAGAGCGTATCTGCTCAAGGGAGAAGGCCTCCCTTTTTATATGACCGTACGTACCTCTGGAGCCTGACTAATGCCAGAGAATGTCTGGTGTCAGGATTTGTCGGGTGATGGAGGATGCTGTAGGACCGTTAGATTCGATAGAGGGGGGGGGGTGAATATCGATTCGAAAAGTCGAGTAAAAATACGCAGCGGAAAAGTAAATGAACACAGTTGTTTTTACTTCGTTCGGAGCCTGTGACGACTCCTACTCGAAGGCCCGTGGTCCTTGACCACTTTCGTTGGGCAATCACTAACAATTCGAATATAATTACAAAATGAATACAGGGAAATGCTAGTTAAACAAAGTAATACCGACAAGAAAATTAACTAAAAACCGAATGAGCACTTTGTCGGAGCTTTGTTGGCGTCGCAGCAGAGCAGCAGGACCAGCAGTAGAAGAGTTCTCAGATTGATGATTTTGAAGCTCCTGCCTGGGGCTTCTTTTATATGTTGCTTCGGGCGCCTGGATTCCTTCCGGGCGCCTGGAATGTGACGTAGCTGCTCAAACCGAGATGCTCCACGTGGCGACGACTTGGCTGGATATAATTTGCCTTCCGGGCGCCTGGATCCCCTCCGGGCGCCCGGACCACCTTGTTCTAGAAAACTCCCTTTTCCTGCAAAACAAAGTTAGTCCGAGGCAATATATATCCTGCAACATAGATTGTTAGCACATTTTATAATAGTATGAATTAGCACAAATAGTATGACTTAGATTCCGTCTTTCTGAGACCGGAATCTAGTCACGATCTCGACTTAGACATCTGAAATGGATCTAAGCCAGATCGACGCCTAATGTTCCCTTCCCGGGAACGCGTCCTCGCAGTCACTCCCCTCCAGTGACTTACCTCACTTACCTACCAGACGTCCCGTCAACCCGCCTGGACTTCTTGCTAGCTATCCGGTCAGCCCTTCGACCCGTCTGGACTTCTCGCCAAGCGTCTGGTCAGCCTGTCGACCCGCTTGGACTTCTCGTCAGCTATCCGGTCAGCCCGTCGACCTAGCTGGACTTCTTGCCAGACATCCGGTCAGCCCATCGACCTGTCTGGACTTCGTCTGCACACTCGTTCAGAGTGTTAGATCACAACAAACCTAACTTGACCCGATTTGTCATTCATCAAAACCCGAGTTAAACCGTTAGTGCTAACCGCACCAACAATCTCCCCCTTTTTGATGGAATGACAACCTGGTTAAGTTAGTGATAAATATATGCAAAAATCAAGCATGATTTTCGAGGTTTTTAAGGTTTTAAGTTAGTTTTTCAAGTTTGCATTTAGTTGCTCTAACTTAACCACTTAACCCTCCCCCTTTGGCATTCATCCAAAAAAAAAGGGTAAACAATCATAGTGTAGAGTTACTGTAACAAGTAATCAAATTAAAAAACAACTAATTTTGAAAAATATCTACAATTTTTAACACAAAGTTAAAAATAGTCAAGTTGACTTGGGGAAGACATGTTGAGTAAATCAAATTTTTAAATCAGGTTTTTACTTTTCAAGTTTAAGTAACATTTATATTTTTCAACAATGTAAATTTTCAACTTCAATTTTTCAAAACAAAGCAAAAATTAAACAAGTAAGATTAAATTTGCCAAAAAAATTTTTTAAGGCTAATTTGATAAAAGCTCAATTCGGGAAGTTTAATTTTCAAGCATATGTTACAAAACTGAATAAATTTAAATTTGCAATAGTCAACTTTTTAAATCAGGTTTAAAAACTAGGTGGGATTAAACTTCCAAGTTTTTCAAACACTTAGTTAACTTTAACTTTTTGAAAACTGGTGTTTTAAAAAAGTTAGTTTTATAATAGATGTACAAAAGCATTTTCCAAACACACAAAATTTTAATTAATTTCTCCCCCTAAACTTGATACTTAAATTTAAACAGCTGTCTAACCAATTAGGTACTAACTAGCAATCAGAAGATAGTAACTTTCACTTGGTTAGTCAGATTAAGGTGATTATAAACAGTCAGTGTTTGACTTGACTGATGATCTTAATCTGATTACTGTCTGATTTGTATTTAACGTCCAGACTTATGCTGATGCACTGAAATAAGCATCTTAAGTCCAGACAGTTGGCCTATGCATCTCACCCCTTTCTATGTTTGTCAAACACAAGCAAGGTAAACCTAAGGTGTTGGTGAGATGCTCAAAACTAGTCCTATGGGTACATACTTTCTAAGGATTCAAAACTAGTCTAAGGCCAAAACTGTTTTTGAAAATCTAAAAATGGAAAGTTTTGAAAACACACAAATTTAACTTATAATTTGAAAGAATTGTTTTTGAAAATCCTATTCTATTAAGCACATCCCTAATTTTCGACGTAAGTTGCTAAATTCACTTTCAGGGAGTGGTTTTGTGAAAATGTCTGCTAAATTTGATTTGGACTCAATGTATTGGAGTTCAATATCACCTTTAGTAACATGATCCCTGATAAAGTGGTGCCTAATTTCAATATGTTTGGTTCTTGAATGATGCACAGGGTTCTTGGTTAAGTTAATTGAACTTATATTGTCAATTAATACTTTTACATTTGTGATATTTAAGTTGAAATCTTTTAGAGTATGCATCATCCATAATAATTGTGCAACACATTCGCCTATAGCTATGTATTCTGACTCAGTTGTAGATAGAGCAACACAATGCTGCTTTCTACTAAACCAGCTAACAAGTGATGAACCTAGTAATTGGCATCCACCACTTGTGCTTTTGCGGTCTAATTTACATCCGGCATAATCTGAGTCAGAATACCCTATTAGTTCAAAATTATTTGTCCTAGGATACCAGATTCCTACATTTGTTGTTCCTTTAAGATATCTAAAAATTCTTTTAACTTGTGTCAAATGGGATTCCTTAGCACAAGTTTGGTATCTAGCACACATACTAACTACAAATAAAATATCAGGTCGGCTTGCAGTTAAGTACAGTAGGCTACCTATTGCACTCCTATAATGTTTTAAATCAATTGGTTTTCCATTTGGGTCACTGTCTAAGATTGTGTTTACTGCCATAGGTGTTTTTATTTCTTTTGTATTTTCCATTCCGAATTTTTTAAGTAAGTCTTTAGTGTATTTATGTTGATAAATATAATTTCCTTCATTTGTTTGTTTGATTTGTAATCCTAAGAAATAAGTTAATTTTCCTACTAAGCTCATTTCAAATTCTTTTTCCATTAGATTAATAAATTCTTCTAAAAATTCTGAATTTGTTGAACCAAATATTATATCATCTACGTATATTTGTGCAATAAATATGTCTGTATTTAAAGATTTAACAAACAAGGTTGGGTTAATTTGACCTTGGTTGAATCCTTTAGATGTTAAGTACGATGTTAGCCTTTCATACCATGCCCTGGGTGCTTGTTTAAGTCCATATAAAGCTTTCTTTAACTTAAAAACATAATCAGGGTGTTCTAGACTTTCAAACTCAGGAGGCTGACCTACATAAACTTCTTCTTTAATTAGTCCATTAAGAAAGGCAGACTTAACATCCATTTGGTATAGTTTAAATCCCTTGTGGGCTGCATAACTTAGTAACATTCTAATGAATTCTAATCTGGCTACTGGGGCATAGGTTTCATCATAGTCAAGTCCTTCAACCTGACTAAACCCTTTGGCAACTAGCCTAGCTTTATTTCTAGTAATTTCCCCAGTTTCACTTAATTTGTTTCTGAATACCCATTTTGTTTCTATTATTTTCTTATTCTTAGGTGGTGGTACTAGGTCCCAAACTTCATTACGCTCAAATTGGGCTAGTTCCTCTTGCATAGCTATAATCCAGTCTGGGTCTAGTAAGGATTCATCCACAGTTTTGGGTTCAATTTTTGAAATTAAAGAAATTTGACTTAGGTTTCTAAAAGATGATCTGGTTTGAACTCTCAAGTCTGGGTCACCAATTATTTGATCAGTTGGGTGATTTGGGTTAACCCTTATTGTTCTAGTGGGTTGACTCTCTTGATGTTATTCCTCTTCTTCATGACTTAGCGTCTGGTTGGTTTCTGGAACAATTTCAGGTGGTTGTGTAAGTTCTAAGTCTTGTTTAGTTTCTTCAAATTTTACATTAGTAGTTTCTTCAATTTTTAAGGTAACCTTATTGTAAATTCTATAGTCTCTACTATTTAGGGAATATCCTACAAAAATTCCATTTTCAATTTTAGAGGAGAATTTTCCTAAGTGTTCTCTTGTATTTAAGATAAAAACTGGGCACCCAAATACTTTAAAATATTTTATATTTGGTTGTTTATTATAAAACATTTCGAAGAATGTTTTGTTATGGGTTTTATTTATTGTTGTTCTGTTCTGTACATAGCATGTTGTACTAACGGCTTCTGCCCAAAAGTATTTAGGTAGGTTATACTCATTTAACATTGTTCTAGAAGCTTCAAGTAAGGTTCTATTTTTTCTTTCTACAATCCCATTTTGTTGGGGGGTTTTAGGGCATGAGAACTCATGATGGTAACCGTTTTCAAGACAAAAACTGTTAAAGTTGTGATTTTTAAATTCTCCCCCGTTGTCACTTCTAATTCTTTTAATTTTAATATCTTTTTCGTTTTCAATTTGTTTGCAAAAATTTGTAAAAATTTCAAACGTTTCATCTTTATGTTTTAAAAATTTTACCCAAGTAAACCTAGAATAATCATCTATAATTACTAAACAATATAAGTTTCCATTTATAGATTTGACTCCATGGGAGTCAAAAAGGTCTAAATGTAGAAGTTCTAATATTAAGTTAGTTTGTGGCTGATTTGTTTGTTTGTGAGTGGATTTAGTTTGTTTGCCTTGTTGACAAGCATTACATATGGTTGAATCTAAGTTAGGTAATTTTGGTAAGCCTCTCACAAGTCCATTTAGTTTACTTATATTTCTGAAGTTGGTGTGAGACATCCGCCTATGCCATAACCAAGTTTCTTCTTTTTGTGTTAAATAACACTTAATGGAAGAAATGGTTAAGTTGATGGCATAGATGTTGTCTTTTCTAAAACCTTTTAGGCTTATGGTAGGATTATCTAGATGTTTGATTAAACATTCTGTGGATAGAAATTTAACCTTATACCTAGTATCACACAATTGACTTATACTCAGAAGATTATATTTAAAATTTTCAACAAGTAAAACATTTGTAATTATAAAGTCTAATTTTAATTCAATATTACCTATACCAATTACCTTGAGTTTGCCGTTGTTTCCAAAGGCAACTGTTCCTAAGCTTTTGTAAGTGAGTTGAGTGAACTTGGTGTGATCTCCAGTCATATGTTTGGAGCAACCCCTGTCCAAAATCCACTTGGTTTCCTATAGTAAGTAGGATTTAAAGTTAGTCTTTTTGAGCAGGCATTATTCAAGTTAAGTTTTAAAGATTTGAAATTAATTTTTAAGTTTAAAATTCAAATTTTGAAATTTATTTTTAAGTTTAAAATTAAAATTTTGAAATTAATTTTTAAGTTTTTTAAAATTTTGAAATTAATTTTTAAGTTTAAAGTTCAAATTTTGGAATTAATTTTTAAGTTTAAAATTAAAGTCTTGAAATTAATTTTTAAGTTTAAAAATTCAAATTTTGAAATTAATTTTTAAGTTTAAAATTAAAATTTTGAAATTAATTTTTAAGTTTAAAATTAAAGTCTTGAAATTAATTTTTAAGTTTAAAAATTCAAATTTTGAAATTAATTTTTAAGTTTAAAATTAAAATTTTGAAATTAATTTTTAAGTTTTAAAAATTAAAGTTTTGAAATTAATTTTTAAGTTTAAAATTAAAATTTTGAAATTAAGTTTTAAAATTGAAATTTTGAAATTAATTTTTTAAGTTTTAAAATTGAAATTTTGAAATTAAGTTTTAAAATTGAAATTTTGAAATTAAGTTTTAAAATTGAAAATTTGAAATTAATTTTTTTAAAATTTTAAAATTTTAAAATTGAAATTTTGAAATTAATTTTTTAAGTTTTAAAATTGAAAATTTGAAATTAAGTTTAAAAATTGAAATTTTGAAATTAATTTTTTTTAAGTTTTAAAATTGAAAATTTGAAATTAATTTTTTAAGTTTTAAAATTGAAATTTTGAAATTAAGTTTAAAAATTGAAAATTTGAAATTAATTTTTTTTTAAGTTTTAAAATTGAAATTTTGAAATTTTTAAGTTTTAAAATTGAAAATTTGAAATTAATTTTAAAAATTGAAATTTTGAAATTATTTTTTTTTTAAGTTTTAAAATTGAAATTTTGAAATTTTTAAGTTTTAAAATTGAAAATTTGAAATTAATTTTTTTTAAGTTTTAAAATTGAAATTTTGAAATTTTTAAGTTTTAAAATTGAAATTTTGAAATTAATTTTTTTTAAGTTTTGAAATTAATTTTTTAAGTTTTAAAATTGAAAATTTGAAATTAAGTTTAAAAATTGAAATTTTGAAATTAATTTTTTAAGTTTTAAAATTGAAAATTTGAAATTAATTTTTTAAGTTTTAAAATTGAAATTAATTTTTTTTTAAGTTTTAAAATTGAAATTTTGAAATTAATTTTTAAGTTTTAAAATTTTAGCCTTATTCATCTCACCCAATCTATATTATCAATCAGGGAATCCTATGATTTTGTGAGATGAAATTGGATTGTTAATTGTGGAGTTTTGGTTTAACTTGTGTTAGATTCAGATTAAGCTTTGGTTTCCACAAATAGGCAATCTTCGGATAAACTCCTAAGCTTGGTGAGTCATATGGACGTCATTAGAAGTAACCAACCTTTCGAAAATTTTCGAATAGTTCTATCCACGGAGCTTAGTACTAAATCTTGGTCTAACTGATTAGGATCCATTTAAGGGTAGCTTCGGTCAGTTCCACTTGACCAAATGCACCAGATCGAAGCCATATCTTTCTAGACATGCGATGCCCAAGCTTCCCTAACGTACTATCATCCAAAAATTTCACCAGTACCATGATTCAAATTAAACTTGGTCTCTAATCCTAATTACCCTGCCGGGTTAGTTTGTTTTGGGTTACCCTATCGGGTAAGTTAGTTTTGGAGGTGCCAGCTATTCTGGAGCCTCCCCCTGAATTATTTGGCTATTAATTTAAATTTTGGTTTTAGGTTTGTGTCGATTCTTTTTATAGTTATGGTTAACTTGGTGATAATTTTGTTGATTTTTAAAGTGTTTAGATTTTGAATTTGATTTAGGTTTGTATTTTGGATTTTGGTTTGGTTTATTCGATTTTATATAATGTATTTTTTCTTTAGGTATATAATATTGATTAAGTCCTATTTGTGTGGTTAAGCACGCTTTCGGAACCCAAGCTAGATTGGTTGATTTGTGTTGGGTTATTAATGATTTGAAGGTTTTATTTGAATTTGACTTATATCCTAGTCCGGTTTTATTATAGCATGCTTTTTGATTATTTAGGATTAAGTCTAGATTTTTTGATCTTGTTGTGAATTTTTCTAACATTTCTTTTAAATTGTTAATTTCATTTTTTAGTAATAAATTCTCCTCCTCAAGTGTTAGATCTTGAGTTGGATTTGAATTTTTTATTTGTTCTTTGAGGTTTTGATTTTCCTCAAGAAGTGATTTGTTTTCATTTTCTATTTTAGTTAATTTACTATTTAAACATGAAATAATTCTAAAAATTTTTTTGTTTAAATTAAAATATACCTCATTCGGGCCTTCGGAAACGAGTACGGACTCGTGGCTTGTTTCGGGTTCAGACCCGTCTTCATCTTCCGACTCGTCTTCTGTTTTATCTTCGCGGGCCATCAGTGCGAGGTGGCTCTGATGTTTCTGCTCTTCTTCCTCCGATTCGTCCGAGGAGTCGTCCCACGTTGCTTTGAGTGTCTTCTTTTTGGTTGGCTTTGGTTTGTCGAACTTCAGTTTTGGGCATTCGTTCTTGTAGTGTCCCTTTTTATTGCAGCCGTAACAAGTCACGTTCTTTTGTTCTAAGGGAGAACTGATCTTTTGAAGGTCCTTTTTACTGAAGCTCCTTTTTCTCCTGGTGAACATTTTTCTTACCAAGTTCACCAGGTGTTCTTCGTCTTCAGAATCTTGGTCGGAATCTTCTTCAAATTCAGGCTTGCTTTTCTTTTCTTTGGTGGAACCTGCAAATAAAGTTATACCTTTCTCGGCTCCAGCATTAGTTTGTTCATGTAATTCTAATTCACAGAAAAGCTCATCTAACTTTAACTTAGAAAGATTTTAGAGATTTTGTAGGCATCCACTATTGATGCCCACAAACTATTACGTGGAAAAGCATTTAATGCGTACCTTATTAAGTCTCTATTTTCCATCTGGTGGCCTATCGCATGAAGCCCGTTGAGGATGTCCTTGATCCTCGCGTGGAGCTGATTCGCCGTTTCACCTTCCTGCATTTTTATATTAAAAATTTTATTTAAGAGCAAGTCTTGGTTCGGTTATCCTCGGTCCCTCGGTTTCGATCAATGACAAATCCTTAAGTTTGTGTGGACCGACTCTGTTTAGTTCTTCTCTTGTTAATCCGCACTGTAGAGTGTTGATTACTTTATTTTCTGTTGACGCCTTCTTCTTCAAATCAGCTGTCCAGTCTTCAGGATCCAGTATATTCCCGGAAGTGTCTGCTGGAATTTTATAGGGTCTCGTAACGCTCATCCACTGGTCGAAGTCTGTTTTGAGGTAAACCTCCATGCGCTTCTTCCAGTACGGAAAATCGTCCCCGTTGAAGAGTGGAGGTCGTACTGTGCTGAAGCCTTCTTGTTGGGACATCCTATACACAGGTAAATAACCGAAAAAATATCTCAAGACTTGGTCTTGGATTAGTAGTGCGGGAAGAGAAAATAGTAGAAAAATCTAGATTGGTGTTGCACCAATTTAGATTTAATTGCAAAAAAAATATTAAAAAAAAATGATAAACCAGTTTGGAGTTTAAGTGTAAAACTGAAGACCGGAAAAAAAAGGAAAAAAATTTCACCCCCAGTCTGATTGGTGGTTGCACCAAATCAGAGCGGTACCTGCTCTGATACCACTTGTAGGACCGTTAGATTCGATAGAGGGGGGTTAATATCGATTCGAAAAGTCGAGTAAAAATACGCAGCGGAAAAGTAAATGAACACAGTTGTTTTTACTTCGTTCGGAGCCTGTGACGACTCCTACTCGAAGACCCGTGGTCCTTGACCACTTTCATTGGGCAATCACTAACAATTCGAATATAATTACAAAATGAATACAGGGAATGCTAGTTAAACAAAGTAATACCGACAAGGAAATTAACTAAAAACCGAAGGAGCACTTTGTCGGAGCTTTGTTGGCGTCGCAGCAGAGCAGCAGGACCAGCAGTAGAACAGTTCTCAGATTGATGATTCTGAAGCTCCTGCCTGGGGCTTCTTTTATATGTTGCTCCGGGCGCCTGGAATGTGACGTAGCTGCTCAAACCGAGATGCTCCACGTGGCGACGACTTAGCTGGATATAATTTGCCTTCCGGGTGCCCGGACCACCTTGTTCCAGAAAACTCCCTTTTCATGTAAAACAAAGTTAGTCCGAGGCAATATATATCCTGCAACATAGATTGTTAGCACATTTTATAATAGTATGAATTAGCACAAATAGTATGACTTAGATTTCGTCTTTCCGAGACCGGAATCTAGTCACGATCTCGACTTAGACATCCGAAATAGATCTAAGCCGGATCGACGCCTAATGTTACCTTCCCGGGAACGCGTCCTCGCAGTCACTCCCCTCCAGTGACTTACCTCACTTACCTGCCAGACGTCCGGTCAGCCCTTCGACCCGTCTGGACTTCTTGCCAGCTATCTGGTCAGCCCGTCGACCTAGCTGGACTTCTTGCCAAGCGTCCGGTCAGCCCGTCGACCCGCTTGGACTTCTCGCCAGCTATCCGGTCAGCCCGTCGACCTAGCTGGACTTCGTGCCAGACATCTGGTCAACCCGTCGACCTGTCTGGACTTATCCTGCACACTCGATCAGAGTGTTAGATAACGACGAACCTAACTTAACCTGATTTGTCATTCATCAAAACCTGAGTTAGACCGTTAGTGCTAACCGCACCAACAGATGCGTGATAAGCCTAAAATCTATATTAAATGTCACAAATAGGCTTATCAAATTAACAATTTAATATTTCACTGAACCCCTTAATTAAACAATAATGTCGTAGTAACGAGCCCAGGATCGATCCGAGGAATCAACAGTATGATGTAATTTAGGATTGTCTTTTTATTCCTATTTTTGGGGTTTTCGATATAAAAATGGAGTTGGGGGTTTTAAAGCTTTGAATATAAATCTACAAAGGAAAACTTAGCAGTAAAGAAATTAATCTAAAGCATAACTAAAACCTACCTATGTGCCAATGAACACTTGTGTGCCAACAATCAAACCTAAACGCATTGTCACTCTACGTTTTGATTAAATCATTGACACACTCTTAAACTAAGGAATGAAATATAAAATGCAAATAAATCTGATCTACAACACCAATTAAAACCCTAGCTTGAATTTAAACTCTAAACACTTAACCAAGCAACAAATTAAAATTAAACTAAGCTTCAACAAGGAAAGAAATGCTAACTACTTGCATAAAAATATAACAAAACATAAAAGTAATCTGTTCTAAGTTACAAAACAATAATAAAATGAAATAAACCCTAACCGATCCAATCTCACAATCAATCTCACAAGTTTCACTCTCTTGCCGTCACACAAGAGGCCGAAATCGTGACCACCCAATTCCGGACCTCAGTGGAGACTCTCTACAGCGTATCAGTTCCAGGATTACTCAAGAACGCCGACGGACCACCCCCGACGAGCTAAGAACATCCCAAAACCCAAGAAAATGTCGAAAATCTGGAAATCTGCCTCTGGATCTGATGGAAGGTTGTGGAACGCGGATGAACGGCGAGTGAAGCGCAGGAACACCGGAAGACCACGTCCGAATGTTGCTGATGGGAATCGGAGCTTGGATTTGGAGGACCACCGCCAAATCGAGCTGGAAAAGGAAGATGCCGCGAGCCAAATTCCACCGGAGAGAACACTCTCCGATGGCTCCAGATGATCGGGATGTCGCTACCGAGAAGCTCACCACCAAGATAGAAGCTCGGGAGATTGATTGGAGAAGAGAAAGGTGGTCGAAATCCGCTGGAAGACGCGTGCCGGAACTGAGCTGCGTGAAGGGGATCGACACTGGAAAATACTGTAGCTTTTGTGTTTTGAATCTGTTCCATATCTGAACCGACGGCTGGGATCAATTTGGAGCTAAATCAATGGTGAAAGTTCATCCAAAATCCGATCCGAAGGTACTGATCTTGATCTAGAGTCTGGATCTACCCTCCCTTAGGTCGGATCGATCAGATCATCACTGGATGGCCCAGATCTGCCGATCTTCAATGAACGGCCCAGATTAATCCGGATGGATCAATGGCTGGATGAACTCAGATCTGGATCAAAACTTCTGGATCTTCATCAATGGCTTAGATCTGCTCCCCATTAGGTTGGATCGGCCAGATCTTCAACGGATGGTCCAAATCTGTCCTATTCTTGATGAACGGCCCATAATGCTTCAAAGCTTGATCTTCTCGTTTGAACTCCGATTCGAGCCCAATTTCGATCCAAATAGATCCAAATCCAAGATCCTTTGATGCCTACGAAATAAGAATCAAATATTAGCATCAAATAACACAAAAATACAATAATTTACAATTAGGTCCAAAATAGATACAATACACAAAATATGATGTAACCATGATTTAAACATATAAAATCAACATCAAACCATGCATATAAGAATCAAAATAATGCAATGAAATCATGGTTATCAATGCGTGGCACCCTTCTGTGGACTAGAAGAAGGTTTCATTCGTAGATGACAGCAGACCATTGGAATATTCCCTGACATACAGTAGTTATTCTTTGACAGACGATTACGATTCTCTGACCTTATTGTCGCCCAGTGCCTTCTGTCCCGCCCGCGTTTGACTAGGGGTAGCTTGGGAAGATCTTTCGGGTATAACTCCTGGCTCGAGTCTCGATGAGAAAGACGAGCTATGGCGAGAGTCCCTTCTTCCCGTTTTGATTGCTAAAGAGCTGACCAGGAGTTCGCCTATTGAAACTGGAAGTACTAGGTCTGTCTATGTAGATCGGGTTAAGGAAACCAGACTAGTCGGGGAAGGTCAGGCCTTATTCCAGGCCGCATCTCCTATCTTAAACTTGGTATCCTGATCTGTCAATACCTGACCGGGAGTTATGCAGTTGATGACGTCAGGCCATCTAACTCTTTCTTCCTAACTTTTGACTATCACGTCCTTTTGACTTCTGACTTCTTGACTACCACGTCTCTGTGACTTCTGACTATCATGTCCTCTTGACTTCTGATTGTCACGTCCCCTTAATTTCTGACTACCTGACTTTATCAAATCTCATCTTTATTCATCGTATCAAAGAGGCTCTACCGGACTTGATGGCATTGACATCCTCCACAACTTCAATAATTTTCTCAAGCACATTAGTGACGACTTCAACACCAATCACTGCAATGATTGGGCAGGTTGCTAAAGCATTCACAAATGTCTACTCTTGCTCTCTGGTCCATGATGTGCTACAACTATTTGGGATTGTAAATGAGCTAAATTAAATCAAATTTTATATTGTTCAAGCTTATTTGATAAACTAATTTAATCAAACCTAAAATAGTCAAAGTTATTGGAATGGTCGTCCAAACTTAGCTTGATTTTTTTTACACTACAAAAAAATCCAGATTTTGAGATGAATTTTAGCAATGAAAATAATTTATCGTAAATCATCAACGAAAATAGCGACGACAAATTCATCGTCGCAAAACAATAACAAAATTAGTAATAAAATAATTTTTCATCGCAAAATTAGCAACGGCAAAATTTATCACAAAATTCGTCATTGCTTTGCATTGAATATGAATTTTGAAACAAACTATGAATTCGTTGTACACATAAATTGTGGAAGAATGCTGATTTAGTAAATTCAGCAATAAATATATACTCGTCGCTAAATCAAGGACAAATCTTGGATTCGTCATTGAATTTCTTGAATCCTAGATTTGTAGTTGAAATCGGGGATTTAAATATCTTTCCTAGCTCTAAATTTTCAATCTCTCCCATCCTGCTCGCACAAAAAAGCCTCCTCCATCATTGCCGGTTCTCTCCAACTCACGAAGCATGCCGATATCCTTTAGTAATCTCCTTTCCCTCTTTTTCTTTCCCGTCCTTCCCCTCTCCTACTCAACGCCAAGAAATTTGCCCTCAGAGAAAAAGAGATCATCGAGAAGAAAGAAGTTGGCCGGAAACGATCTCATCGGCGCCAAGAAATTTGCCTTGGAGACCAAACTCTCTTCCCTACTCTCAACGACTTAGTTCAATTAACTGCGACCCTCTACGTTTGTATTGCGTCACAAAGCAAAGTTCAATTAACTGCGACCCTCTACGTTTGTATTGCGTCTCAAAGCAAAGTTGATAGGGAGAAACGAAGACCCGACATTCTTGGCATGAACTCCAAGACAAGCAAAGAGCCATCTGCAAGTGCAGCAATTTGGACGCCCTGTGACAGGTACGGAATACAACATCTCGGAGTGTGCCTTAATCACACTCTTCTCTGCCTTAATTGCCATGCATCTTTTGTAGCTACAGGGAACCCCCTAGTGAATTTGTATCTTCAGAGCATACTTCTCAACCGATTCAACCAAAGTTCTATAAATATTGTTTCCGCTGGGGCCTTTTTCTAGAACGGCAGGAGCTGCAAGTGCAACTTGCAAATGTAGTAGAGAAGGCGAAAGGCACAGACAGCAGCTGTTGGACAATCTGTCGAACATTATAGAAAATTTGCCGAATTTAAATATCCAACAGACAGACCAGCAGAACGTCTGATCGGACCGAGTGGCCGAGTAGTAAAGTGGTTGTTCAAGCCGAGTGTCTAAGTGGCAGAGCAGCCAAGTGGGCAGGCGGCCGATTCACAGATCAGATAGAGTGACCGATCGGATAGATCGACCGACCGAGTAGTGCAGTCGAGCAGCAAATCAAGTCAAGTGATCAACCGAGCAAATTAGCCGATTGAGTATAGTGGTCGAGCAGGTAAAGGCAGGGCGGCCTAAAGGTAGAGTAGCCTGAGCGGGTAGAGTGGCCAAGCGGGCAGAGCGACTAGGCGGGTGAAGCGGACCGAAGCCTGCGAAGGATGCAGTTTTCTTGAAATAGATTCGTCCCACCTTCGGCTATGCTTCCAAGTTTTCTCGGATTGTCTATTTCTCAAAATATAATGGTTAATCGTGATGCACACCAAGCACTTTAGCTCGATCAGTCCTGCATTTAGACCGCATACGAGTCAACTTGGTTCTTTATAATCCAGGCCTAGATTTGCACCCCTACGCATTCACGTGTGAGAGAGATTCTCTCCCCAGACATTTATTCACATTATCAATACATATGAATTAATATAATCCAACTAATATGCTTTAAAACTCTTAATATATGATTAAAATCTCATTCATAATGAAATTTCTTCCTTCTTCCACCTCTTCTCTATTCACATAAATCTAACCACAGTTTAGAAGGAAGAATGATGTTCTAAAGAGAAAAACTAGCGCATCCTGGGAATGACCACACACAGATTTGGTTTCTGCTGCAACAAATTAGGAGCAAATGGGAATTCTGTAGATAGGAAACAAACAAGCAGTTGAGTTAAGATTATTCGGTTTCAGATTTTTGGATGTGGGTTTAATATGTAGAATTTTTAGTCTAATTTATTATTATCTATGAGTTGATAATGTATTTGATTCCCATATAAAAGAGAGATTCTCAAGGATTCAAGACAATTTTAATAGAACTTTTGATTCTCTATTTACCTAAAGTTTTTCAACGTCGTCATCTTCTAATCCCTTTGAAAGACATTCCTTTTTTGCTGCATCCTTTTCCACAGGGATCAAATCGACGACACTAACAACAAAATCATACTCTTCAATCAAGTTTTTTTCTATCATGTTTTCTTATGTGATATCATATTTACGACACAAACATATCTGATTAGATCTATTATTTATCTCTTTAGATTTCTTTATTTATTCTTAGAATTATTTAATTAAGAAAAATAATTAACTCTATCAATGAAAGGAAATGCTAAAAAAAACAAGAACGGAGTCCAGCTTGCAAAAAAAAATAATAATAAAAAAAAAAACAGAGATGTCCTTGATATATCAGGGAATTCGTCCCTGATTAGGGACGAAGACATTTTTCATCTCTAATCATGAATGAAAAAAATTCATCGCTAATCAGGGATGAAAATAATTTCATCCCTAATCGAGGATGAATTTTGCGACGAATGATTTGTTGTAAACTTTTACAACGAATTTAAGTTTTTTGTTGTAAAATCTGCAACAAGCTATTTGCAATGAAAATATACTCGTCACAAATATTTTTTACGATGAATTATTTTTTAAAAATCCATCACAAAATTTATCTAAAATCATGATTTTTTTTAGTGTGAGGTTGAATTTGATTTAAGTTTAACTTTATTTTTTTTTTAGTGAACTTAAGCTTGGTTCAAATTTAGCTTAAGCTCTCAATTCGAATTTGATTCTTTAAAAATTTAACAATTTTAAAATTATTTTGACAGCTAGTGAGTTTATTCATTATGAGAGTTTCTTTATCTATTTATAAATTTATATAAATTTTTTGGATAAACATAATTTATCAATTTTGTCTATAAATATTATTTATAATCTTTATTTTTGAAGATTAACAAACTTATTATTTTTAGTTAGATGAATTGTTCAAATAGAAAACAACCATAGAAACAAACAAGCAAAGAATGAATGAAATACAATAAGGATCTCAAACTCCATTCCGATATAAACAAACAATCCATCAAAAATCAAATACAAATCCTACAAAAATACATCCACCAGATGGATGGAGGGATTAAATCTTGATGAATACGTGCATTCGGAAGAAAAAAAATTTCCACCTTTTAACTACTTGACAATCGATTTTATAATTTATCTCTCTTTATATATCTTAGGCACTGACCATCATATAACTTGGACACTGAAGTAAGGGACACTGTTGTTACACTGAGTTGAAGAATAAAAAATCTCGAAATATGTCTGTTAATGTAATTATTTATAATGATCAAGATATTAAAATAGTGGCTCACGAAATTAAAGGTTGAGCGTAAATATGCATATGTTGGATCGGATGCTGATGTCGGCGCTGATGGTCATGCTGTTGACCGCCAGATTGCACCCGACTTTAAAGGTGACTGATGTGGTGGGGACGGTCGGGCTATGTGGTATAATCAAAGACTCGATCAACGTAGATATGCAGGGACCATGTGATTGTGATGAGTTTATGATTAGATCAACGCAGATAGCATCAGTATCCAATCTGCCGAGATGATCCGACTTGGCTATCTACTAAATTGTCAAGCCGACATGCTGACTTACCGCTGTCCAACCACCTGGTATGGCAACTGTAACACGAAGGGACTCGATAATATATTATTAAAGGTATAATCGAATAGAGCGGAGTCGAATAAAGTAGAGTCGAACTCTAAAATATTTAAATTTGACTCATTTATGATCAAGTCAAGCTCGAACTTTATTTAATGAATATATTCGTGACTGACGAGCTTATTCAAATTTTTATAAAATTTAAACGAAGTTAATAAATATAAATTATAAATTTAAATATTCATTAAAAATTAAATTATATAATCAGATAAAATTATAACATTTTTATTAAAATTTATAATTTTATTTTAATAAATAAATTTAATATATATATATATATATATATATATATATATATATATATATATATATATATATTTATAAATAGAGTATAAAATTTATAAATTTAATATCAAAATTATTATTTTTCATTTAAAAATTAATTCATAAACTTACTAATGAACATATTCACGACCTAACGAGTTGAGTATTATGAAATTTGAATTTAATTTATTTATCTTAATGAGTCTCATTAAATGAACTTTTATCGAATCAAATTTCGAATAGCTAAGCAGTTTAATTCATTTACACTTTTAACAATTACTTTAACACAAAGGGAAACGATAAGACCTTTAGTGAGATGTATCTCTAGAAGTTCTCTTCATAAGATGCGTCCTTAAGATGCGTCCTTTGGATTTCTCTATAAGTTAAAGGAGGGGAGTCTCTACTATCAGATATGCTTTACTCCATTCTTTATTATTTTATTTATTTCTATTATATTATTTTTAGGATAATAATTTAGAGTCAGGAACTTGATAGGTGACTCCCAAGGGCATCTACAACAGTGGTTTTTTCCAATATTTTTCTGTTTTCTAAGTGTCATCAGTACTAAGCACATCTTCAATGGTGAGAAAATTGTTTAGCTTTTTATGCGGCCTCCACTAAAAAATTGAAGAGAAAATCAAATCCAACTCTTTAATTTCTGATGACCCGTAGGAAAGAGAAAAACAAAAAAAGGTTCAAAAAAAAATCAGCGCCAACCCAACTAGTAATCTCTGTCTTCACATTTTTGTGGGGCCACATAAAAAAGCCTACTCCACCATTCGCAAGATGCCTTAGAACATCATATTCTAATCCCTTGTTCATTCATTTGTTAGATAAATTAGACCTCATCTATTTAACATAGATTTTGAATCAAAGGATCTTATTTCTAGGACATCTTGTCCACCGTCATGGTCAGGTTTTTCTTTTTTTAAACTTTTGCCTGGGTACCCAGATTTTTAAGGAATGGTGGGACTGGTATAAAAAGTTAATAATTTTTTAATATGATTTTATTAATATTTACTTTTTTTTTCAAAATCTTGTTTATTATCACTTTAGTCAACGTTTATTATTTTTTTTTTTTACATTTTTTTATCAATTTTATTCTAACCGATGCATCTGTCGTTTTTTTACCGTTGTTTTCTAAACGTTGATTTTGCCGTTTTTGAACTTTTTTTTTTTCTATCAGTTTTTTTTAATCATTTTTTTCTAACGGTTGGGATTGGTTTTAGATTATATATATCAATTATCTTTTCTAAATTTTTCTTATTCATCCTACCCCCAAAAAATCATTCCATTATTATTTTTTTAATCCATTTCAACCTTGGTTACAAATGATCCAAATTATAATAGAGGTTTTAGATATTTAGAGTACTCTAATTTTGTTGGACAATGATCAAAAGTCTTAAACGATTTTAATATAAAAATAATTTGAAGGATATATCGAGATAAATATTTCAAGACTCTACCCAAGAATTTGAAGAATACCTTCGAAGAAACTGCGAATTACATAATAATCAAGTATGTCAACTTTATGTCGATTTGATTGAACATATTTGGACACGCTACGAGCACGATTAGTAAAAGATTATTTTTATAAATTATTTATAATAATTTATTATTTAATATTATATTTCTTGTTTATAAATTTATAATATTATTTTTTACTAAATTAAATGATATAAGAGTGATCCATTACTAAATAATTAAAGATTTTTTTAAAGAGGTGTGAATTGTTTAGCTTGGAATCATACAAAAATTATAGAAAAGTTTTTGCATAATGGAAAAAAAATGAGATTTTTTTTAGTTTTGCTATGATAATGACAAACCTTAAAAATAGAAAAAATCTCACTTTTGAGATTTTTCAGAGATGGCCGTAAGTCGTTTGTTACGTTATTATTTTTTTTTTCGCAGATGAGATGTCCGTGTCCACCGGGGCACATCAATAGAAGAAAGATTCGACAATTATTGCTCCATAAGATGAGGTGGATTCTTCAGCCGCGTCATCACTCTTAAGTGCGGTGTAGATTCCTAATTACGGAGATAAATATTAAATAAATTTAAAATATAATTTATATAATCTTAAAACTCCACTTTCAAAATATACAGAGGTCATTAGCTAGTTTATGCTAACTTTTATCCAATGTTTAAGCATCATGGAATCGAACCTATTTACAAGCTCTTTTAAGGGTTTAGAACAGCAGCAAACACACCACCGCACAACAGAAGAGGAAGACCCAAATCTGATGCAGCGAGTTCACCACCTGTAACTGCTGCCTTTGAAGCCTCGGATTGTTGCCACTAAGTGTTAGAGCATACTGACGACTGTGAAACCAGGGGAGTACCGCAATCGCTAAACCACCAATATCGGTCATCAGCGGTGAAGAATTGTCGGCAATACTATCGTTGACATGGTGACGAAACTGAGATTCTTGTGCCAAATTTCTAGCCAAGTTATTGCGGTTGAAGTTCATGGCAGGGCGGAGCGGGACACCCGAAGCCACCTTGGCACCGCTATCTCTGCCTCGGCCAAAGAGTGGCACGATGGTGTCCTGAGAGAGGAAGGCCTTGCACACAGGGCACTGCTGGTTGGACATGCTCTTCGCTTGCATCCACTTGTATATGCAAGGCCAGCAAAAGAGATGGCCACAGAAGGTGACCACCGGATCCACCACCAAGTCTAGACAGATGCTGCAGTCGAAGCAGCCACTCATCATCGTCACCGGGGCAGTGTCATCTTGCGTGTTGCAAGCCGGTGGATCTCCATCCCGAGGCTTGTCCATCGTGCTGCTGACCATGCAAGCATCAGTACTAAAGGGCTCGGGAACATATTCAGCTTCCATTCACACTTAGGAATCCTGAAAAACACAAAGGCAACAATCATAAATCAATAAGCTAGTTTCCTACAAGGCACACACAGCCAATTCGAATAGAAGTAGGGGACAGTGATGAGATAAGAAGAAAGCATTTGTCTTTTTTGTGGAAGGCACAGCGGCTAAGTTGTCGGCGAGTAGCAAAAGCAATCGCAATCGCAATCGCAATCGCTTAAGGTCGAATATGGTGGACCACAGATGAGTCACAACAAACTAAATCCAAGTTCCATCCATGTCTTATTGCTTTAAAAAGACATTAACCAATGAATATGGATGATCAATTCAATGGCAAACAAATTCTGGTGAGTAGGCTCATAAACAAACAATAGTGACAAAGGTAGGTCTGAAGCTTATCCAGAGCATCCATATTATTTATTAGCTAAATGAGTACTCATCAATGTCAAAATACAGAATATTTTTGTGCTCTATGACGGATTTGCACATGCAATTGGCTGAAGCATCAGCATCCAAGTACTAAACCCTAGAGATAATCATTGAATGAAATGCAAGGTTGCTTTCACTTCATTTTTTTGTGAACCGTATGAGCTAAAAATTCATATTGTAGAAAATAAATACCAACCCTGTGCAAGGTTGCTTTCACTTCCCTCTTTTTTAATACAAATTCTAACTGTAGTAAATCAATACAGGAATTCAACAATCAGTGGATGTGATTGGTTGAATTTCTAAACTATTTTTCTGGAGTTAATATACTGGGAAGAAGACATTCGAAATGAAATGTTGACACAGGATCACATCAGAGAATGAACTGACAAAATTTTTGTTTTAATTTTTTATGGGTCAAATGGTAGAACCAGAGAAACTATTTATCAAAAAGATAAAATTATGATAAAAATTGGACAAAGAAAGATGGAATTTCTAAAACATATCAACCAAATCAAAAGGAAAAAAATCTAATATTTTCATGGACGTGATGCCTCTGAAAGGAAAGGAAATCTGATATGGGTATCAATATTTCAGGATAATCCCTTTCCGAAGAAGAAAATCTATAGCGCATAACTAATATGGATCCAGGACAAAATTTTTTTGCCAGAGTGAGCTTTTCAGGGGAAGAGATCATGATGGTACATGCTAATCGCCCTGATCACTATCAGAAGCACCAAAAACAAAAACTCATTTTCCCCCTTCGATTATGATTAGTATAAAAAAAAAAGGGGGCGATAGAGGTCGATGAAACAGGTTGAAGCGAATAAAGAAGGAAAGCGAAAACCTAAAAAAAAACAACATGAAACAAAGGACTAGAGAAGCAAGGAAGATAAATCGGCATACCTATTTCAACACAAGCAACAAAGCGGACAGATCTACGGATTCCAGACGATAACGCCTCGAACGCAGCACTAAATCGAAATCGCCAACTGCAAGAAAGGATCAGCGTGCGCCAGCGAAGAGGGCGTAGAAGCCGGTGGGAGGCGGCGCCGTCGAGAGGAGGAAGAGAGCCAGCGGCGGAGTTGGGCGACGAAGTCCTGAGGCGCGCGATAGATATAGCAGCTCCAGTCCGCACTTGCCCCTATCGGACGGGTCGAAAGTAAAGGCAACATTTTACGAAGGACGCCCTGGATTTACTGCATTCCAGCGGACGCCCCTTGATTTATTATTTTATTTCCTATTGGCGATCAATATTTTTTTTTAATTACTCTCCGTATCCACCGAGGATATCTTAAAATTTCCTTTTTAAGTTTTCTAGAAACATTCATTAAATTTTATTAGAATATTTTATTGGACAAAATTAGAAGGACCCTTTTTTAATAATTTTTTAATCTATAAAAGGCCTCATCCTATTAGTCTCCTTATTAAATTAGATAAGTACTCTTAAATATTCCATCAATTTTGTCATTTCTGCAGGCCAATTTTAAATTTAGAACTATATAATTGTAGTTGCTATAAAATTGGATAATGTAGCAGCGTCTTGGAGATGATCCCAAGAATTATAAAAATAAAATAAAATATTTGAACACGTTTTTAAATTAATGTAGTTTATAATTTACTTGTTCTCAATTTATCTTTATTTGTTTGGTGTTGTAAAAAAAAAACTAAGTTTTGGAAAAACAAAAAACACAAAGTATGAATCTTTCATAAGTAGAATATTTCTTTCTTTATTTTTCTTTCGATTCAATATTGAAGAAGAAATTACACGAAAGGAATATACATACGTTTTTTCTTTCTTGAAATTATTTTTGTTGCCTTGCACAACCAAACACGCTATCGCTTTGTGCGTTTCACATCTAAAAGTTTGGGTTAATTAATTAATAGTCACGGTGAACTGATAGATACTTGATTGTTATCACGGGCGACAAAAGAGATCACGGACGATAGAAGAGAAGGGGATCGTAGGTGGAGAGCTTCTTTTGCTGTTACTTTTCTATGTGTCAAAATATTGATTGTTCCACTTGAGCAAATTTTGTCCGGACCGGTTCGACATTCGGTGTGCGTAGGTCATACTTATACACGAGTCAAATTAGTTCAGTGCAATCCAGATCCTGAATTTACACTCCCCTGTAGACCCACATGTGAGTCCATGCATTTATTAAAGCATGTGAATTAATATAAATCAATCAAAATGCTTTGAAATTCCCAATATGAAACTAAAGCCGTTGGAAATTAAACTTATTTTTTAGATATAAAAGTTGTTGATAAAGTTTTGTGAAGATAGAATAGATGAGGTGGCAATCATGATAGGAACAAGAATTTCATGAAGATAAAATAATAATAATAAAAATAAAAATATCATGATTATCTAAGTTTGATGCTTATCCAATAAGCCTATAAATATGTACTCTTTTTCATGAATGAAGCAAGTTGAGTTTTGTTTTATTCTTCTTCTTTTCCATGTAGAGATTCTCCTCCTCTTCCATATTATTTTCTCTCATATTTTCTTCTCCAATAATTCTTTTTCTAACAAAGTGGTATCAGAGCCATGGTTAATGGAGGTATGGTTTCCTTCCAAGTTCCAGTACTCAAAGCGAGTAATTATAACAATTGGAGTATCAAGATGAAGGTGCTTCTTGGAGCTCATGATATTTGAGAGGTTGTAGAAAAAGGCTACGTTGAGCCACATGACGACTCGACGCTAACTCTGACTGAAAAAGACAGTCTAAGAGATTTAAGAAAGAGAGATAAGAAAGCTCTTTTTCTCACTTATCAAACTTTAGATGAGGATGATTTTGAGAAAATCTCAAGTGCAACTTCGGCCAAGCAAGTATGGAAAAAGCTCCAAATCTCATATCAAGGAGAAGAAAAAGTAAAAAAGGTACGACTTCAGACATTAAGAAGTCAATTTGATGTTCTTCGTATGAAAGAAGGTGACTTAGTATCCGATTACTTTTCTAGAGTCTCTACAATTTCCAATCAACTAAAGAGAAATGGTGAGAAACTAGAAGAAATAACTATTATTGAGAAAATTCTTCGATCATTGGATTCTAAATTTGATAACATTACAACCATCATCGAAGAGACCAAGGATCTACAAGTCATGACGATTGAGCAACTCCTGGGTTCATTACAAGCCCATGAAGAAAAGAAGAAGATAAATGAAGAAATTACTCAACAACTACTAAAGACGACTCTTCAACCGACAAAGAAAGATGAAAGCTTCAGTAACAATAGAAGTCAACGTGGAAGAGGTCGTGGATATGGACGAGGCCGTCCTAATGAGCAAGGATGGGTTTCCAACAACAACAATGAAAGAGGAGAACATTCAACAAGAGGACGTGGAAGAGGGTACACAAACTCGAGGTACGATAAATCTCAAGTTAGGTGCTGCAATTATGACAAATTTGGGCATTATGCAAAAGAATGTAGATTGCCCAAGAATAAAGTATATGAAAGAGCAAATTATATGGAAGAAAGAAAAGAAGAAGATGACACCCTACTGCTAGCGTATAAAGATAATAAAAGAGAAGAAGATACAATTTGGTATCTCGACACTGGTGCAAGCAATCATATGTGTGGGAAAAGAAACATGTTCGTAGAGCTTGATGAATCAGTTGGTGGTAATGTATCCTTCGGAGATGAATCAAAGATTGAGGTAAAAGGCAAAGGTAACATTTTCATCCGTTTGAAGAAAGGAAAACATGAATTTATCTCAAATACTTTCTTTGTGCTAAATATGAAGAGCAACATCCTAAGCTTAGGATAACTTTTGGCAAAAGAATATGATATTCATCTAAAAGATGGTATGCTCATCTTGAAAGATCATATTGGTTGCTTAATTGCTAAGGTGCCTATGTCAAAAAATAAAATGTTCTTATTTAATATTCAAAATGATGTTGTCAATTGTCTCAAAGCTTGTTACAAAGACATTACTTGGCTATGACATCTTCGATTTGGACATCTCAATTTTGGGAGGACTAGAACTGCTTTTAAAGAAAGAGATGGTGAGAGGACTACCTCGCATCAAACATCCTGATTAAGTATGTGAAGCATATCTACGTGGGAAGCAATTTAGAAAAGGTTTTCCAAATGAGTCAAGTTTAAGAGCTCAAAAACCTCTTGAACTTTTATATACAGATGTTTGCGGTCCGATAAAGCCAAGTTCACTTGGTAAGAGTAATTATTTCATTCTTTTCATAGATGACTTTTCTCGGAAAACTTGGGTATACTTCTTGAAGCAAAAATCGGAGGTCTTCGGCATATTCAAGAAATTTAAAGCTACCATAGAAAAGTAGAGCGGTCTCTAGGTCAAAGCTATGCATTCTGATCGAGGAGGAGAATTTACCTCAAAGGAATTTCAAAAATTTTGTGAAGCTAACGGAATACGGTGATCCTTGACAGTTCCAAGATCCCCTCAACAAAATGGAATGACAAAAAGAAAGAATCGAACCATCCTTGACATGGCAAGGAGCATTCTCAAAAGCAAGAGGCTACCAAAGGAATTTTGTGCAGAAGTGGTTGCATGTGCAGTATACTTATCCAACCGATCACCAACAAGGAGTGTGTGGGGCAAGACACCACAAGAAGCGTGGAGCGGAAGGAAGCCTGGGATTTCTCATCTAAAAGTTTTTGGAAGTATAACCCACGTTCATGTGCCTGATAAAGCAAGAAGCAAATTGGATGATAAAAGTAAGAAGTTTATTTTTATTGGTTATGATACTAACTCAAAAGGGTATAAGCTATACAATCTAGATACTGGGAAGACAATCATCAGCCAAGATGTCATATTTAATGAAGAAGAAGAATGGAATTAGGAATCTCGAAATGAAGATTATAACTTTTTCCCGTACTTTAAAGAAGAAGATGTGGAGCAACTAAGGGTGGAGCAACCAAGGGTAGAGCAAATAAGAGAGGAACCTACTATTCCACTACTAACATCAACATCAAGTACTCAAGGAAATTCATCTGCATCAACTTCAAGTGAAAAATTAAGTGAGAGAGTACCATGCTTTAGAAGCTCACGAGACATTTATGAGGTAACTGAAAATCAAGTTTAAGAGGGGGTGTTGGAAATTAAACTTATTTTTTTTAGATATAAAAGTAGTTGATAAAGTTTTGTGGAGATAGAATAGATGAGGTGACAATCATGAAAGGAACAAAAATTTTGTGAAGATAAAATAATAATAATAAAAATAAAAATGTCATGATTATCTAAGTTTGATACTTATCCAATAAGTCTATAAATATGTATTCTTTTTTATGAATGAAGCAAGTTGAGTTTTGTTTTATTCTCCTTCTCTTCCTCGTAGAGATTCTCCTCCTCTTTCATATTATTTTCTCCCATGTTTTCTTCTCCAATAATTCTTTTTCTAATAAAACTTATTTACAATAAAACTTCTTCCCTCTTCACTTATTTTCTATTCACATATATCGAATACATTACAGCACAATTAGATCTCCTCACGAGTAGCGGATGTTTTTGTGCAACCGACCGAGTGCACAGGACCATACGGTCAAGCCTGGCTTAGGGTGACACCACGAGGATGGCCCTGGTCAACTGCCCACCTCCGGCGACCATGAGTTGCCAGCGGCCCTACACGGCTTCCTTGTGCGGCCCCACAAGACCGCCTCGTGCGGACGCAAGTCGCAAGCAACTTCGCTCGGGTCATTTTTATTTATTTCTTTCCATCATTTTTCTTCTCTTAATTTCCTCTTCTTTTCTGTGGGCTCTCCATAGGATTTTTCTCTCTCTCTTTGTTTTTCTATTCCTCGGCGGCTACGCAGATTCATTTCTCATGGATTATTTTCCTTCTTCAATCCACACCTCGAAGGAAACAGAATGAACAAGATCTATTCTATATAATAAAATTCAAGCCCTAATACTCTAAATTGTATGTTCATTAATTAAATAAATCAAGAATACTATATGAACCTAAAATATGACATGCAATGAGGTTTGCATGACTAATAAATTATTAATCAATTTGTTAAACTAATCCATTTTTTCTTTAAAAAAAAATAGGTCACATGAATGAGATGTGCACCAAATCTCCTCTAAATATTATTTTTTAAAAAATACTAAAAGTTCACATAAATATTTTTTTTATGTGAGTTGGAAGTTTAGAAAAGCAAAGCTTCATGGTTAGTGTATGACTTAAATTAAATATGGTTGCTTGCAAGGATCATTAGTGACGACATAAATTGCAATTTTTTAAACATGCAAAAATATTCATTTTTTACATTAATATATTGAATTGAAAAGGACTTTCAACTCACTTTCCGTAAAAGTTGACACGTTGACCAAATGAATAGGAGAATTTATTTTCTAAAAAAGGATTCCAAAACAATTTGATATTGACTCTTAGATATTTATTTTGAAATACTATTGTGTGTTAGCTTATCAACCATCAATAAAAAAATAATAATAATCAAAAGAATGTCTTTATTGTTAATTTTATTAAAAGTATTTTTAAAAAGTTAAAATATTGCTCCCAACGTTTTTTTTTTATTTTGAAGACACCCTTATTTAGTGAAAGACAGATCACCTGATTGAAAAAGAAAACAAATAGAGAATGGACCACTTATCATTACAATCAAATCATAATCGTAATTTTATCATAATTAGTTATAATTCAAATCGTAACCGTAATTTTATCATAATTAGTTATAATTCTTTCTTAAATTAATCGTTCTCTATATTATAATTTGAATCAGCATGAATAACTAGATACCACCCAGGGGTCGTCTCCCACTTAGCGATAGGTTGTTTGGCCACTTATTATCGACGATTTTCGAACGACCTTCGGTCATCCGTACTAATCTAAACTATAATTTGGAAGATAATAAATACAGAAAAAAAATTGTAATTAATTATAATCGGATTATGACTACAATTCCGCAATAATTATAAGTGATCTATTTTATTTATTGACTACAACAAAAACCCTCATAGACATCAGTAGAACAACAACGATTTTAAGCAAAAACCGATGTCTTTGAGTATTTTACACCGATTTTTCCAAAAATCGGTGTCTATGAGCGCAGATTTTCGCTCATAGACATCGGTTTTTTTAGCCAATGTCTATGAGCGCCTTTTTTTCATTAATAGACATCGATTTTAACAGCGGTTTTTAAAATCGGTGTCTATGAGCCAAAATTTTGGCGGACTTTCGTAGCGCCCTTTCTTTTGGGCTTCTCCTCACCCACAATAAATCGAAACCCTAATCCTCTGCATCCTCCTTTTAGGAGATACCATTTGAAAGACGAGCAATGGATCTCTTGACGGCGATGTGGACGGCGACCGTCGTCGGCGCTATCGCGGTCTAATAGTTCGTGTGGGTGATGGGCTCGACGGAAGTGAAAGGCAAGCAGGCAGTGAACCTTAAGATGAGATTGATCATGCAGGATAAGGTGCAGGACAAGTACAAGCAGTACTTGTCCTTCTTTCTCCGCTCCAAGCAGGGCATTGCCGCCGCGCTCGACGACGATAACGTCCCTGCCTTCGTCGACACCTTCTACAACCTCGTCACAGATATCTACGAGTGGGGATGGGGGCAGTCCTTCCACTTCTCGCACTCACTTCCCGGCCGCTCCCACCGGGAAGCCACACACATCCACGAGGAGCTCGCCGCTGATCTGAGAGATGGGGATCTCCTCTCTCAGATCCCCATCCGAGGTCGCTCGCTCCTCCTTCCCTTCACTATGACCGGCAAAAGGATGGCCGCCCCATTTCTCTTGCTGCTAATTGTTGGTGCAACCTTAGGTCAAGGTTGACCTGGTTGACCCGACTCGAGGTGACTTGACTCGAGTTGTATTTTGATGTTTGACTTGGGAAGATTGTCGGTGCAACCTTAGGTCAAGGTTGACCTAGTTGAGTTGCATGTTGATGTTTGACACTCGTGAGAGAGTTGTATTCTTGATGTTTGACAAGAATAGGTGTTTGGGAGATTGTAGGTGCAACCTTAGGTCAAGGTTGACCTGGTTGACCTGATTCGGGAAAAGTCCAAGCAGGGAGCTTTGGCACGCGAAAAGTCCAAGTATGGAGACTTGGCAACGGAAAAGTCTAAGCAGGGAGCTTGGCACTGGAAAAGTCCAAGTATGGAGACTTGGCACTGGAAAAGTCCAAGCAGGGAGCTTGGCACGCGAAAAGTCCAAGTATAGAGACTTGGCACTGAAAAAGTCCAAGTATGGAGACTTGGCACTGGAAAAGTCCAAGTATGGAGACTTGGCACGGAGAAGTCCAAGCAGGGAGCTTGGCACGAGGGAAAGTCCTAACTGGGATGTTAGGCAGTTGGAAAGTCCTGGTGAGTGAAGCCAGGCAGTGGGAAAGTCCTAACTGGGATGTTAGGCAGTTGAAAAGTCCTGGTAAGTGAAGCCAGGCGGTGAGAAAGTCCTAACTGGGATGTTAGGCAGTGTGGAAATCCTGGTGAGTGAAGCCAGGTGGAAAGTCCTGGTGAGTGAAGCCGGGCAAGGGAAAATCCAGATGGATCAATGGTGATCGGACATCTAATGTTGAGAAGTCCAAGTGAGTAAAGCTTGGCATATGGAGTCGGAGAGGGCTCGGTAGCTCGTTCTCCGAACTAGGTTAGAGAGGGCAATCTAAACCTAGGAGTTGGATCGGTCTGCAGACCGATCCAGAGGGTTTCGATCGGTCCGGTGACCGATCAGATTCCACTCGAGAGCATCTTGGAGTTCTGATCGGTCCACGCACCGTCGTGCAACGATTGAAGCGAAGAAAGAGCTCCGATCGGTCGGGACCGATCAGTGTATCTGATCGGTCTCCACGACCGATCGGAGACGAAGCCACCTCTCTGTAGGAGAGGCGGGATCGGTCCGGGACCGATCCAGAGCCTGATCGGTCCCCACGACCGATCGGAGATTCTGATCGGTCCATGGACCGATCAGGATGGAACAACAAAGGCTTCTTCCCGATCGGTCCACGCATCAATCGGGTTCTAGCTGCTGACGCAACGCCAGTTTCTTGCCGTCTTCTTCGCGGTATAAAGGGGTCGCTGCATTTTCACTCCTTCCTCTTCTCTTCTGCTACTGAGCTGCTGGTGTGCTCTTGAGCTTTGCTGAGCTCTCATCGCTGCTGAAGCTCTGCGTGAGTTTCCTGCTGGTGTTCTAGCTGCTGGATCTGAGAAGCTGCTGCTTCATCAAGGTTCCAGTCGACAACAAGAGGCAAGCAAGTGTTTTACAATTTCTGTTGTTCTTGTTTGTTGTCTCTATTGTTGTACTCCTTTGTTTGCTGTTGCAAAAGACTGTGGCGAGGTTTCTCCACCCATAAGGAGTATTTATTAGCCGGGTTTCCGGGGATTCATCCACCGACGGATTGACAGGGCTCGTCCACCTTACGGACACGCCGAGGAGTAGGAGCCCTAATCTCCGAACCTCGTTACATCCTTGTGTTAAGGTTTGGTTTTCTTCTCTTTCGTTTCTTTGTTGTATTTTTCGCTGCGCTAACCCTAGTTTGTAGAAAGAAACGCGAGCGTTTTGGGGTCGGCTATTCACACCCCCCCTCTCTAGCCGTACGAAGAGATCCTAACAAGTGGTATCAGAGCGAGGCCGCTCTTCGACGGATCAACACCCGGGGGAGCACGGGCTAGAGATGGATCTCTATGGAGAAGATATCACGATTCAACCCTTCTACGAGTCTCACGACAACTTCACGTATTGGAGGGTAAGGATGATGTATTTTCTTAGGACTAATATGTTAAATTGGTTTTGTGTACAAGAAGGGTTTTCCCCTCCGATGGATGAGGAAGGAAAACCTATCAAGAAGAAGGAGTGGACGAAAGAGCAAATCCGACAATCCGAAATCAATGACGAGGTAACAAAAATTATTGAATTTGCGTTACCTAATAATGTTTTGTGCAAGATAGATAGGTACAACAACGCCAAGGAATTGTGGAACAACTTGGCCAAGTTTCATGAGGAGAGCTCCACTTCAAGCCATGAAGAGGAGCCTAGTGAGCCAAGTAGCTCACATCATGGAGGGAGCGAATTGAGAGTTGAGGGCTACTCAACATCCAAGGAAGAAGAGGAGGAGAGTTCCTCTTGTTCAAGTTCGAAGCAAGAAGAAGAAGTTTCCACCTCCGGAAGGGTTGAAGAAGAAAGCTCATCTCCACCCTCAACCCTAGGTAACTCAAGCAATTTAAGTTCAATTAAATTACACATTATGTGCTTTGAGTGTAGGGAACATGGACATTACAAGAGTAAGTGTCCAAAGAGGGTAAGAAAGACTCCACCGGCGCCAAAGGTCAAGGAAGCCGGAGTCCCGAAACGCAAGGGCAAGGAGCACATCGTGTGCTTCCAATGCAAGCAAAGGGGACACTATAGGAGCCATTGTCCGAGGGGGAGGCAACTTCACAAGGGCAAGAGACCGGGCACAACGATAGGGGGAGCTAAGGCAAACCCTAAGGTAACCTCTAAGGTTCATTATTGCAATTCTAATAAAACTCATGCTAGTAGTTTTGTTGCAATTGTTAATAATGATAAGCATGTTAACTTTAGGAACCAATACATGTGCTTAGGAGCTAAACATGTTAGCCTAGGTAAGGATAACACTAGAAATATCAACCCTAGGATTAACGCTTCTAAAGTTAAGGAAAACCTAGGTAGAAATCCCAAGAAGACTAGACACATGCCTAGGAATATCTCAAGAGAAATGACAAATTAAAACTTGAGGTATTAGAGAGAAAATCAAGTCTTGAGGTCAAGACTTGATAATTTAGAAAAGGCTCTTAAAAACATGGAGAAGTCATCTCTAGGGTTTAAGAGTCAAAAACTCAAGTCCAAGGACAAGAAAGGTTTGGGTCACAAACCTAAGTCCCAAATGGTCAAGCCCATTTACCACAATGTTCCATTCGATTATGGAACAAAACCTAGGGCTAGGAAGACCATTACCAAGGTTACAAGGGGAGTCACCCCTATAGTTGACCTTGACGAGACCCAAATGACCAAGGCTTCAAAGCCTAATAGGGTCATTAGGAGGGTTGCTAGGGAAGTCATCCCTAGTGAATATTTAGTGAACCCAATGAGCTCAAATAGGTATTGGGTTCCTAGGAGCATCTTCTCTACCCCATAAATGGGTTAGAGAGTGTCAACTCCAATAAGAAGGGTAGTTAACCCAACTTTGAGGAAATTGACACTCAAGGAGCATTTTCAAGGTTTTGAGAACTTTTGAAAATGAAATGGAATTATCATTTACTCCTTTGAAGAGTTAAATGTGCCTAAAGATTGGAAATTTCATTTTTAATCTTATTTGGCACAATTTAAGAAAACCTAGAGAAATACCATAATTGGGATTTTGGTTTTCTCTTAGGGATATATGGGCAATCTAGGGTTAGATTTTAAGTTAGCAAAGGCTAAGGATACTTAGATAGGGAATTTAGGTATTTTATTTGTGCTAACTTGCCATGATTGGTTGCCATATGCCATGCCATGACATCATATTTATTTTATTATCATTTGAGATGTCATGATAATGCTTAGGTTATCTATATGTCATGTTTATTTAAGTTTTCAAACTTTATGCCATGACATCATGACATTGGCACATGTTTTTACTTATGATATCATTTTATGCCATGTCATCATCTCTTGCATTAATAATCAATGAAATTGATTTAAGGATGAAAAACACATTTTGATATTGAGATCAAATTTGTGTTTAGAAAATGCATGAGACCTTAGTCTAAGATACCTAAACCCATATCTCACATCAACATTGACTTGGATGTGTTTGATACACTTTAGATGTATGTGAGATATTAGGATCATGAGTTAGGATCAAGGTGCATAGTTTTTGTACCTAGATGAGCCTAATTCAAGAAATGGAGGATCATAGGGAAAGCTAGTGTACAAGTCATGTACATTTAGCCCTAAGATTATGGTCCTAAATTAAAAGGTTTAAAATCATTTTGAAATTGATTTGGAAAACCTTGATGAAGCTTTCCTAGTGATAGCATTCATCATTGACCAAAGTGATACAAAGTTGAGCTAAACTTGAACTATTTCAAAGTTTTTGAACTTTGTATCAAGATTGAAAAATGGAAGTTATTTTCATAGAAAACTATTTTTTCTCGATAGTATATGTTATGAGGAGTGTATCCTCAAAGTTTCATAATTTTTGAAATTTTCTGGAATTGTTTATGGGTTTCTGAATTTCGGGTAAAAGAAATTCAGGAATTCTGATAAGGGAGCTTGGATCGGTCACTGGACCGATCCAGGGAGGTGTGGATCGGTCCGGAGACCGATCCAGTAAGAGGCAGTGAGGCAGTCCGATCCCAGTGAATGTGGATCGGTCTGGGGACCGATCCAATGGGATCCTGATCGGTCTGCTGACCGATCAGGTCGTGCCAAATGCTGATTTTCCGACTGTTTGTCTGAAATTTCAGCTGGGAATTGGTGCTTTGGATTTCTAAAGGTTTGGAACTCTCCAAGACATTGTTGGTGCAATGGTCAAGGGGGAGTTGACCTTTAGGGAGAGTTTTACCTATTAGTCAAGGGGGAGTTGACTTTTAGGGGGAGTTTTTACTCTTAAAGACTTGAGTGATATGAGATTATCACTAAGTTGATTGTTGAGTTTAGTATCAAGGGGGAAATTAAGAGTTTCAATGAAAGGTATGAGACTTTCATTAGGAAGAAACTCTTGACCTTGATACCCTCTTTTTCCTTTTTGATGTGTGTCAAAAAGGGGAGAGTGTTCATTGGAGAAATTATTGGAGAACCCAAGTTAGGTTATCGGGTTAACCTAAGCTAGGGAAAGAATGTCAAGGAATGTTCAAGAAAAGAACATTGAAATTCTTTTTGATGTGTGTCAAAAAGGGGGAGAATTATTGGAGAACCCAAGTTAGGTTATCGGGTTAACCTAAGGGGAGAATGTCCAGAGAATGTTCAAGGAAAGAACATTGGACATTGGAAGATGGTTGGAAAACCTAAGTTAGGTTATCGGGTTAACCTAACTTGATTATGGGTTTTGTCAAACATCAAAAAGGAGGAGATTGTTGGTGCAACCTTATGTCAAGGTTGACCTGGTTGACCCGACTCGAGGTGACTTGACTCGAGTTGTATTTTGATGTTTGACTTGGGAAGATTGTCGGTGCAACCTTAGGTCAAGGTTGACCTAGTTGAGTTGCATGTTGATGTTTGACACTCGTGAGAGAGTTGTATTCTTGATGTTTGACAAGAATAGGTGTTTGGGAGATTGTAGGTGCAACCTTAGGTCAAGGTTGACCTGGTTGACCTGATTCGGGAAAAGTCCAAGCAGGGAGCTTTGGCACGCGAAAAGTCCAAGTATGGAGACTTGGCAACGGAAAAGTCTAAGCAGGGAGCTTGGCACTGGAAAAGTCCAAGTATGGAGACTTGGCACTGGAAAAGTCCAAGCAGGGAGCTTGGCACGCGAAAAGTCCAAGTATAGATTGAGAAAAGTCCAAGTATGGAGACTTGGCACGGAGAAGTCCAAGTATGGAGACTTGGCACGGAGAAGTCCAAGCAGGGAGCTTGGCACGAGGGAAAGTCCTAACTGGGATGTTAGGCAGTTGGAAAGTCCTGGTGAGTGAAGCCAGGCAGTGGGAAAGTCCTAACTGGGATGTTAGGCAGTTGAAAAGTCCTGGTAAGTGAAGCCAGGCAGTGAGAAAGTCCTAACTGGGATGTTAGGCAGTGTGGAAATCCTGGTGAGTGAAGCCAGGTGGAAAGTCCTGGTGAGTGAAGCCGGGCAAGGGAAAATCCAGATGGATCAAGGGTGATCGGACATCTGGTGTTGAGAAGTCCAAGTGAGTAAAGCTTGGCATATGGAGTCGGAGAGGGCTCGGTAGCTCGTTCTCCGAACTAGGTTAGAGAGGGCAATCTAAACCTAGGAGTTGGATCGGTCTGCAGACCGATCCAGTGATACTCAGTGTTTCCTGATCGGTCTGGTGACCGATCAAGTTCCTGATCGGTCCACGGACCGATCAGGCAACGATCAGAAGCGAAGAAAGAAGCTCCTGATCGGTCCAGGGACCGATCAGGTGTATGCCTGATCGGTCTCCACGACCGATCAGGAGACGAGTGCGATCAGGTCTCTCACAGAGAGCTGGGAGAGCTGGGATCGGTCTGGGGACCGATCAGCACAGGGCCTGATCGGTCCCCACGACCGATCAGGAGGTTCCCTGATCGGTCCATGGACCGATCAGGGACGGAACAGAAGCAAAGGCTTCTTCCCTGATCGGTCCACAGACCAATCAGGGTTCTAGCCGTTGCGACGCAACGGCTAGTTTCTTCGCTGTCTTCTTCGCAGGTATAAAGGGGTCGAGGGTGTTGGTGCAATATCCCTCAGGTCAAGGGTGACCTGGTTAACCAAGCTGAGTCTTGGTTAGGGTTTAGATGTTTGACAATAAGATATTGATTGAAGAAGAGTCAAGTAGGTCAAGGTTGACTGGTTACTTGACTGGGAAGTCCTAACTGGCAAGTTAGGCAGAAGGAAGTCCTAGTGAGTGAAGCTAGGCAGAAGGAAATCCTGGTGAGTGAAGCCAGGTGAAAGTCCTAGTGAGTGAAGCTAGGCAGAAGGAAATCCTGGTAAGTGAAGCCAGGTGAAAGTCCTAGTGAGTGAAGCTAGGCAGATGGAAAACCCTAGTGAGTGAAGCTAGGTGAAAGTCCTGGTGAGTGAAGCCAGGCAAGGAAGGAAATCCAGATGGATCAAGGATGATCGGACATCTGGTGTTGGGAAGTCCAAGTAGGTCAAAGGGATTGACTGGATACTTGGCAAGGAAGGAAGTCCAGATGGGTCAAGGTTGACCAGACATCTGGTGGAAGTCCAAGTAGGTCAATGGAGTGACCGGATACTTGGCACGACGAGTAAAAGTCCAAGTGGGTCAAAGGGATTGACCGGACACTTGGTGGGGAGTCCTGGCAGGTCAAGGGAGCGACCAGATGCGAGGCATGATGTACCAACAGGTCAAGGTTGACCGGATGTTGGGTAGGGAGGTTTGGGACTTGGTTTTGGGCAAAAACCAAGTGCTGGATCGATCAGTGGATCGATCCAGATTCTTCCCAGCGAACAGAAAGCTTCTGGATCGATCCGTGGATCGATCCAGAGGTCCCGATCGATCAGCCGATCGATCGGGACGATGCTGCTTCCCGTGATAAGCGCTGGATCGATCCGTGGATCGATCCAGGCGCGTTTCCTGAGCACAGAGGCGCTCTGAATCGATCCGTGGATCGATCCAAAGCCTCCCCGATCGATTCGGAACATTCGAATCGATCGGGATCCGACCGTTGCGTCGGGTTTAAAGCCGCAGGCGAGCGTGGTCTTCGGCATCACTTCACGAGCTCTTCTCAGATTCATTCCAGCTCCTCCACAGCTCTCTACAAGCACGTGATCGCCAGTTCTTGAAGGTTCTTGGAGGCTGTCCAAGTCAAGAGGCGGATCTATTGCAAGAGGAAGAAGTTAGGGTTAGGGTTTTTACTGCACATCTTGTAAGCTTTTGCTTAACTTGTATTTCCCTTTCTTCTTCTTGTATTGAGAGTGTTGTAGGGCTTCTCCGCCTTTGGTAGTTACCATAAAGGAGTGTTATTCATAGTGGAGGGTGTGTGCGTTGGTGTGGATCCTTGGATTAGTCACCTCTTGTGAGGTGGATACCAAGTAAAATCCTAGTGTTAGCGTTTTGTGTTTGTTTCTGTATTTTCCGCTGCACATCCAAGAAGAAACAAGCAATGCCAAGCAACGAAGCGCACCGAGCGAACGCGACAAGCTATTCACCCCCCCCTCTAGCTACTTTTGGTCCTAACAAGTGGTATCAGAGCGAGGCTGCTCTTCACCGGAATCATCGCCGGAAGGGTCAAGCGTAACAAGAAAAGCTAGAGGGTGAAGAAGTTGAAGCAATTTCTTCAAGTTCAAGATTTTATCAAGCTCAACTTCAAGATGCAATTCCAAGATGGACTTGGATTTGACACAAGGGTAGCTCCACCATACACATCGGCAAGCTTCGATTCTTGGAGATCAAGAATCGAAAATTTTCTGATGATGGAGATAGAGCAATGGTTTGCTCTAATGGAAGGCTTTAAAGCTCCAACGAACTCCAAGGGCAAGCTTCTAAAGAAAAGCAGATGGAGCTCGGAGCAAATTCAAAGGGGCGAGGCAAATGACAAAGTGACCAAGCTTTTGGTCAACTTATTGCCTAGCCACATCTTGGCTCAAGTTGGAGAATTCGAAGATGCCAAGGAGCTTTGGAGCAAATTGGCCAAGCTTCATGAAGAGATCCCCTCCACTGTACGAGATCAAGAAGAATCCAGAGAGGGAGACTCTTTGGAGCAAGACCAAGAGGAGGATTCTGAGGTTGAGAGATGCTCAACCTCCGAAGAAGAGGAAATCCAAGAAGCTTCATCCTCAAGGGAATGCAACGAAGGGAACAAGGAGGGAGCATATTCCTTGTTTCATATTCAAGATGATGAAGCCTCCACCTCTAGGATTGAGGGGGAGCAATCCTTGGTGACACCGGATCAAGAAGAAGGAGAAGCCTCTACATCCGGGTCAAGAGAAGAAGAGGAGGAAGAAGCTTCTACCTCCACAAGTCAAGAAAAATCAAATGGAGGAGAATCAAGGTCCGATCAAGAGGAAGCTTCTACCTCCGGATCCAAAGAAAAAGATGCCACCCCTACAAGCAAAGGTATAAATATTTCAATTAATAATAAAAATCATATTATATGCTTTGAATGTAGGGAACATGGGCACTACAAGAGCAAGTGCCCTAAATTAGCCAAGAAGAAGGGCCAAGTGGCACAAAGGGCAAGGTGAAGCCCAAGGAGACCATCCCCAACACAAAGAAGAGCAAGGAGCATATTATATGCTTCTCTTGCAATCAAAAGGGGCATTATCGTAGTCAATGCCCCAAGGGGAAGAAGAAGGTCAAGGCTCAAGGAGGCACTAGTCAAGGGGGAGCCTCCAAGGTAAAGAAGAAGGTAACATTTATTGAGCCTACTCCTTTACATTATGGTAAAAAGCATGATAGGTCTAACTTTTATCATTTTAATGCAATTTACCATAAGAATAGAAAGCATGAGGGCTTTAAGGAAAAGCATGTGGCCCTACATGCTAAGACTATCACTCCTAGGGTTAGGAATGTAGGTAAAAGTCTAGGCAATAACTCTAAGGATTTTAGATACAAGCCTAGAAACCAAAATGCTCATGGACTTAATGAAAACCAAATTCTAAGGATTTAATGATAGAAAATCAAGTCTTGAGATCAAGACTTGATAAAATGGAAAAGACCCTAAAAGGATGGAAAATATCCTAAAAGGGCAAAATGAGCAAAACCTAGGGCTAGGAAAGTCAAAGCCATCAAATAGCCATAGAGGTTTGGGATACAAACCAAAGGCTAAGAAGGATGTGCCTAGTTATCATAGGGTTCCATATAGTTATGGAACAAACCCTAGGTTTAGTGGTCAAGTCAAGAATACTAGGAAAGTCATCCCTAAGAGTATTTTTGCAACCAAAGTGACTAAGACTTCTAAGAAGTCTAAGAAAGTCACTAACAAGGTCACAAGGGAGGCTATCCCTAGGGTTGACCTAGAAAATGTGACCAAGGCTTCTAAGAAGCCCAACAAGGTCACTAGGAAGGTATCTAGGGAAGTTATCCCTAGTGAGTACCTAGAGCATCCAAGGAGCACCAATAGGTGTTGGGTTCCTAGGAGCATCTTCTCTATCCCATAAATGGGTTAGAGAGTGTCAACTCCAATTAGAAGGGTAGTTAACCCAACTTTGAGGAAATTGACACTCAAGGAGCATTTTCAAGGTTTTTGTTAACCTTTGAAAATGAAATGGAACTATTATTTACTCCTTGAAAGAGTAAAATGTGCTTAGTGGTGAAAATTTTGATTTTAATCTTAAAAGGCACATATTGGGAAATTCATAAGAGCTACCAAGTTGGGATTTTGGTATGTTTTTAGAAAATTAAAGGAAATTGAAGCCTTATGTTGAAGTGCTACTCTTATGGAAAAATGAAATATGCCAACATTTGAGGATATGCTTAATTTCGACTGGCATAAATTAATCAAGGGAATTAGAAATGCCAATTTAGGCTTTGACATTTTCTTGAAGCACTTTAGGGCAATCTAGGTTTAAGTTGTAAGTTTAGCTAAGGTTTTAAGGATACTTAGATAGTTAATCTAGGTATATTTTATTTATGCTAAATCTTGCCATGATTGTTTGCCCATCATGTGTCATGACATCATGTCTATTTTTGCGTTCATGTTTTATTATGAAAAATCCAAAAATACCATGTCATGCCATTCATACATCATGTAATTATAGGATATTTTCTTTTGAAAGTTATTTTATTTTGATGTATGCCATAACATTATCATGCATTAGTTTAATTCCTTGTAATTAAGGACAAAAGGCATTTAACAACAATTATTAACAAGTGACATCCTTGGTGGATGTCTAGTATATATCTCCAAAATGCCTAGATAGATATGCATGATCCCTAGATTAGGGCAAAAACCAAAATCTCTACATCTCACAAAGACCTATAAGATGACTTGTATGTGTTTTAGTACACATTAGATACAAGTGAGATGTTAGGAAGATGAACAAAACTCAAAATGTTGATTTAGTGCATTCTTTTGAGTTTTAGGTTCATCAAAACACATAGTTATGTGTTTTCCCATCATTGGGAAAGCTAATGTACAAGTCATGTGCATTATGCCCAAGGAACATGATGGGATATTGGTTTTGAAAATGTTTTTAAAATGTTTTTGGAAAACCTTGGTGAAGGCTATCTTTTGATAGTAATCACCATTGAATAGTTAGACACAAACTTGAAGAAAACACTAAAGTTTTTGCAAGTTTTCAAGTTTGTGTCAATCTTTGAAAATATGATGTATTTTCATAGAAAACTATTTTTCCTTGATAATATATGCCCTAAACAATGTCTACGCGAAATTTCATAATTTTTGGATTTTTGTAGAATTTTCTAGGGGTTTCTGAAGTTGCCTGAAATGGAATTTCAGCAACTATCAGAGCTCCGATCGATCCATGGATCGATTGGAGTGCCTGAATCGATCCATGGATCGATTCAGAAGGCAAATCTCGCGAGCAGTAGCTCGCTGGATCGATCCAGGTAGTCTGAATCGATCAGTGGATCGATTCAGAAAGGTTCAATCGATTGGAACTCAACTCCAATCGATCCAAGTTGCTGATTTTGGCTGGGAAAGCCTGATTTCAGCACTTTGAACCTATTTTAGTCTAGGTAACCATTCCAAACCCTTAAAATACAGTTGTATACATAAAAAGGGTGTTTTCATGTGAAAACAAGGATGGATTGGTTAAGGAAGGCTAAGTTGAAGTTTAGGTTGAGGTTTGTTTCAAATTTTGAACATTTGAACCTCAAAACTTCTAAATCTGGGTTTCCTAAAGGTTTAGGGATTCCAAGTCATTGTTGGTGCAATGACAGAAGTTACCACCATGTCTTTAGGGGGAGGGACTCTTTAAAGACATGAAAATTATTTTTCATGAACCTTGGAAGGTGGTTAACCTTCTGTTGTGAACTTGCTCAAGGTTGAGCATTTAAACTTGAAATGGGGATAAATGGGGAGTGGATATCCTCATCATTTCAAGTGGCAACTCAAGTGGTTGAAAATGCTCAAGGTTGGGTATTTGTCAACATTGAGGGAGAAGTTAAGGATAATGAAGGGTATGAGACCTTCAATATTGAGTTGATCACAATGAGTGAAATTGTGATCACGATGAGCAACTCTTCAGGGGGAGAGTCTTCAACAAATGGAGTTGTTGTAGTGTGCCCAAAATTGGAGCATAGGTTGATGTGTGTCCAAAGACGGGTTGATGTTTTTTTTGTAGGGGGTTGATGTGTGCCAATAGGGGGAGAATGAAAGGAAGTAAGTTAGGTTTTCATTACCTAGAGGGAGTTTGCCCTCTTAGGGGGAGAATGAAAAACTTAATTTATGGGTTCATTACCTAGTGGCATGAAGAAGGAGGCTATTGGATTAGCCTAACTTACATGTGGGATTGTAAGTGTTATTGTGGTATTGTCAAACATCAAAAAAGGGGAGATTGTTGGTGCAATATCCCTCAGGTCAAGGGTGACCTGGTTAACCAAGCTGAGTCTTGGTTAGGGTTTAGATGTTTGACAATAAGATATTGATTGAAGAAGAGTCAAGTAGGTCAAGGTTGACTGGTTACTTGACTGGGAAGTCCTAACTGGCAAGTTAGGCAGAAGGAAGTCCTAGTGAGTGAAGCTAGGCAGAAGGAAATCCTGGTGAGTGAAGCCAGGTGAAAGTCCTAGTGAGTGAAGCTAGGCAGAAGGAAATCTTGGTGAGTGAAGCCAGGTGAAAGTCCTAGTGAGTGAAGCTAGGCAGATGGAAAACCCTAGTGAGTGAAGCTAGGTGAAAGTCCTGGTGAGTGAAGCTTGGCAAGGAAGGAAATCCAGATGGATCAAGGATGATCGGACATCTGGTGTTGGGAAGTCCAAGTAGGTCAAAGGATTGACTGGATACTTGGCAAGGAAGGAAGTCCAGATGGGTCAAGGTTGACCAGACATCTGGTGGAAGTCCAAGTAGGTCAATGGAGTGACCGGATACTTGGCACGACGAGTAAAAGTCCAAGTGGGTCAAAGGGATTGACCGGACACTTGGTGGGGAGTCCTGGCAGGTCAAGGGAGTGACCAGATGCGAGGCATGATGTACCAACAGGTCAAGGTTGACCGGATGTTGGTTAGGGAGGTTTGGGACTTGGTTTTGGGCAAAAACCAAGTGCTGGATCGATCCGTGGATCGATCCAGTCTGTGGATCGATCAGTGGATCGATCCAGATTCTTCCCAGCGAACAGAAAGCTTCTGGATCGATCCGTGGATCGATCCAGAGGTCCCGATCGATCAGCCGATCGATCGGGACGATGCTGCTTCGCGTGATAAGCGCTGGATCGATCCGTGGATCGATCCAGGCGCGTTTCCTGAGCACAGAGGCGCTCTGAATCGATCCGTGGATCGATTCAAAGCCTCCCCGATCGATTCGGAACATTCGAATCGATCGGGATCCGACCGTTGCGTCGGGTTTAAAGCCGCAGGCGAGCGTGGTCTTCGGCATCTCTTTACGAGCTCTTCTCAGATTCATTCCAGCTCCTCCACAGCTCTCTACAAGCACGTGATCGCCAGTTCTTGAAGGTTCTTGGAGGCTGTCCAAGTCAAGAGGCGGATCTATTGCAAGAGGAAGAAGTTAGGGTTAGGGTTTTTACTGCACATCTTGTAAGCTTTTGCTTAACTTGTATTTCCCTTTCTTCTTCTTGTATTGAGAGTGTTGTAGGGCTTCTCCGCCTTTGGTAGTTACCATAAAGGAGTGTTATTCATAGTGGAGGGTGTGTGCGTTGGTGTGGATCCTTGGATTAGTCACCTCTTGTGAGGTGGATACCAAGTAAAATCCTAGTGTTAGCGTTTTGTGTTTGTTTCTGTATTTTTCGCTGCACATCCAAGAAGAAACAAGCAACGCCAAGCAACGAAGCGCACCGAGCGAACGCGACAAGCTATTCACCCCCCCTCTAGCTACTTTTGGTCCTAACAGAGGGCTGCTGCTGCATTTTCACTCCTTCCTCTTCTCTTCTGCTACTGAGCTGCTGGTGTGCTCTTGAGCTTTGCTGAGCTCTCATCGCTGCTGAAGCTCTGCGTGAGTTTCCTGCTGGTGTTCTAGCTGCTGGATCTGAGAAGCTGCTGCTTCATCAAGGTTCCAGTCGACAACAAGAGGCAAGCAAGTGTTTTACAATTTCTGTTATTCTTGTTTGTTGTCTCTATTGTTGTACTCCTTTGTTTGCTGTTGCAAAAGACTGTGGCGAGGTTTCTCCACCCATAAGGAGTATTTATTAGCCGGGTTTCCGGGGATTCATCCACCGACGGATTGACAGGGCTCGTCCACCTTACGGACACGCCGAGGAGTAGGAGCCCTAATCTCCGAACCTCGTTACATCCTTGTGTTAAGGTTTGGTTTTCTTCTCTTTCGTTTCTTTGTTGTATTTTCCGCTGCGCTAACCCTAGTTTGTAGAAAGAAACGCGAGCGTTTTGGGGTCGGCTATTCACACCCCCCCTCTCTAGCCGTACGAAGAGATCCTAACACTAATCGCGTCCTGCTAATCTCTCTTGCTGCTAATCGTGCTCCGGGGTGAATCACAGCGCAAAGGGCGGCTCAGACTCTTTGTCCCTCCATCTCTGTCCTTTCTCCGTCTCCCATTGCGTCGCCCGGAGCTAGATCGAGATGGTGGTGAAGCTCTCGAAAGCGGAGAAGAAGGTCCGCTACGACAAGAAGCTGTGCTCGCTTCTGGATGAGTACGAGAAGGTCCTAATCGCCGGCGCCGACAATGTTGGGTCCAACCAGCTCCAAAGCATCTGCAGGGGCCTCCGCGGCGACTCCGTCCTCCTCATGGGCAAGAACACCCTCATCCGCCGCTGCATCCGCTTCCACACCGAGAAGACCGACAACAAGGACTTCCTCAACCTCCTCCCCCTTCTCGTCGTACGCACTCTTCGCCATTTCCCATTTCCTCATCTTTGGTTCCTCCATGAATCGATCATTTAGCTATTTAGTAATTATCCTTGACTGATTCAGGGGAATGTGGGATTGATATTCACAAAGGGCGATCTTAAGGAAGTTAGCGAGGAGGTTGCCAAGTACAAGGTGTTGAATATAATAAATGTGATTTTTTGATGTTGGTTATCACGATTATCATAGTTTTCTGTCGAGTGATCAATATTTTTGGTGTTTTCCATTTGCAAGTTCATAGACAACTTTTTTGCTAGATTGTATAAACCTTTTCCACTCCGTAGTATCTTTAGTTCAGTACCCCATGCGTACATTTGAATTCCTTCACCAAAGGGGCCAGATATGAAACACTGAATCTATGCTGCTTGATCATCTATCTGTTAATGTGTTTTTAATGCTATTTTATGTTGGATATTACAATGATCAGAGTTTTGGGTCAAGTGATCAATATTTGTTGGTTGAGGTTTTCCATTTTGCAAGTTCTTAAATAACTTGTTTGCTATATTGTATAAACCTTTTCCACTCTGTATTACTTCCTGCACCAAAGAGACCAGATATGAAACACTGAAACTAAATCAGCGATTAAAGGTGATTAATCATCTCTAGTTTAAGCCATTTTGTTCTCCAAAGAAAGTATCTTTCTTCTAGTGCTCTGTCAAGCAAATGAAACATTTAATAAGAGTGTTGATGCAGGCATTGATAATGAGAAGGCAGTCAAGCTTTATGAAGTTCCACTCGTGAAATTCTTGGAGCAGAAATAGCTTTGTCATTTGGGTGGTAAGTTCCTTAACTCGAAAATAGCTTATTCTGAATCGGACATGCTAAGATCAATGATATGACTACCGTGTCTTTATACTGTTTAATTGCTTTTATACTACATGCATTATTGATTATGGCAGAGTCAAGTATAGTAAAGATATCCTAAGTTACTTGGAGGATCTGTGGCTGAACGATGAATGCCAATATAATGGTTCTATGCTGGATGTCTTTCTTGTTACTGATCAATGATCCCTCTCTTCCTGAGCTTTGTCTTAACTAATGTTAATGCCTGTTTACACTTACGTGTGGTTGAACATTTGCAGGCTACATCTTGTTTTTTCTTCTCCAAGGCATCTAATGATTTCTGGAGTATGCATTATTATTATGGAAATCTTATATCTAATGGATTTTCCCTTTTGGATTTTGTGATTTGTTCTTCAATTTTGGGATTCGGTATGCTTCCTCTTCTCTCTTGTTATAATATATTCCATTTTGACATTGCATGTAGTGTCATGAGTTGCTGCTTCTGTAGTGATTAGAAACTGGACAAGGTCTTGATGATCCATGGTCCAATAGGTTGGTGGGTTATATACAAGGCTATCCTTGTATTGTTTACAGTATTCATATGGATTTTCTCTTTTGTGCTTTAAGTTGGTTGGCAGAGAATGCACACTTGTTTCGGGCTGTATTTATAATGATCTGACTTGTGTAATGTGAATCATATATGTTCAAAGATATACATGATCAAGAACAATGAATCAAGCTACTTAGCAATGCCGTGATTGTGTTCCAGCACCATAGTCATAGGTGTTAGAGTGTATACTAAAAGCCTAGCTTTTGGTATAAACATTTATCTAGAAATAAGAATCACATTGGTCAAATGTTTACATTTATGATAAATGTAGTTGTTCAATTAATTTATATTGTAGATAACATGGAGTGTGGTGTCACACACAGAGGATCATGTTATCAGTACCTTATAAATTATAAACAGTAACTCACGACCATAATGGAAAGGAACAAACCATTGGAAGGTCGTAGTGTAATTAAGTATTAGTTTATCTTAACTATATAATTACACTAGTACACTTAAAGTGTATTGAGTAGGACCATTAGAGGTCGTTTCTTTTATACTGACTTTATAAAGAAACAAAGACCTCAGTTATTATGGAAGTGTGTGCTCTTAATCCTAATATAATAACAAACACATATATTTGATATTTATTTCTTTAATTTATCAATGGGTGAGATTTAGTTCGATGAATCAATAAGCCCGATAAGTTGGGAAATGATATCACTTATAGTGTGTGTTGTTGATTATAGAAGGAAACTGTGTCCTAGTGATCTAGGTTGAGAATGTCCCCAAGAGGAGCTCATAAGGATTGTCATGTTAAACCCTGCAGGTGGACTTAGTCCGACATGACGATAAGGTTGAGTGGTACTACTCTTGGACTAAGATATTAATTAAATGAGTTGTCAGTAACTCACTTAATTAGTGGACATTCTATATCTTAAACACAGGGAGACTAACACACTCATAATAAGAAGGAGCCCAAAAATGTAATTTGGGATTGGTACGGTAGTTCAATAATAGTTCTCTAGTGGAATGAATTATTATTGATAAAATTAAGTTGTGTTCGGGGCGAACACGGGATGCTTAATTTTATCGGGAGACCAAAACCAATTCCTCCTCTCGGTCCCTATCGTAGCCTCTTGATTATAGAGTACTATACCCACCTATACCCACCTTCTTACCCATCCTATAGGGGGCCGGCCAAGCTAGCTTGGAGACCAAGCTAGGGCCGGCCATGTTTTGGTTCATGGGTGAATTCATGTGGCCGGCCCTAGCTTGAACTCAAGCTTAGGTGGCCTGCCCTATTAAAATAAAAAGGAATTTTATTTTTTAAATTTTTCTTATGTGGATACCATGATTTAATAGAGAGTTTAAAAATTTAAATCTTTCCTTTTATAAGATTCTACAAAAGATTAAGAGAAGAGTTAAATCTCTTTCCTTATTTGTAGATTAAAAGGTTAATTTTAATTTTGATAAAAACTTTCCTTTTAATCATGTTCATGATTTAAAAGAGAGTTTAAAAATTAAATATCGCTTTTATAAAGCTTCTACAAAGATTAAGAAAAGATTAGATATCTTTCCTTATTTGTAGATTGGAAGAGATTTTAATTTTTAAAGATAACTTTCTTTTTATCCACATGTTTAAAAGAAATATTTTAATTTATAAAATTTCCTTTTTATTAATCATCATGAAGGGAAAAATTATTAGAGAAATTTTTTTATAAAATTTCCGGAAACAAATTAGGAAAGTTTTAATTCTTGATTGAATTAAATTTCCTTTGCTTGGTTTAAAGTGGCCGGCCACATTGTTGATGAGATAAAATTGTTTTTAATTAAATAAATTTTCCTTATCAATGGCAAAAGAATTAAGGAAATTTTTATTTAAATTTCCTTATTTGTCAAGGCCAAGGATTATAAAAGAGAGGGTAGAGGTGCCTTCATGGTGAACAACTCTATTATTTTTCCTCTCTCTTTTTCTTCCTTGGTGTGGCCGGCCATCCTCTCCTCCTTTCTTCTCTTTGATGGCCGAACCTCATCTTTCTTGTGGAGACTCATATGGTGGCCGGATCAAGTTTAGAGAAGAAGAAGAAGGAGAGAAAGAAAGCTTTGTTTCTAGCATCCTTTGGAGCATGGTGGTGGTGGCCGAACCTCTTCATCCTAGAAGATGTTTTGATAGCCGAAACTTGCAAGGAAGAAGAAGGTGCTTGGTGGTTCTCATCTCGGAAGATCGTTGCCCACACAACGTCCGAGGTTAGAAGAGGAATACGATAGAAGATCAAGAGGTCTTTCTAAAAGGTATAACTAGTATTTTTCCTTTCCGCATCATACTAATTATTTTTGGAAATAATACCAAATACAAGAGGCATACGATTTTAGTGTTTCGAATTTATTTTCGATATAGTGTTCTTTTGTTTTTCTTTTCCTTGTGATTTGATTGTTCTTTTTGGTTGACCTAAAGTTATTTTAGGAAATTAAATATTAGCTTTCCATAAAAGGTTTTGTCTAGTCGGTGATGGTTGCTCCCATATCCAAGAAGGCCATGTGCCTCGCCACGTCAGTACTGGGAACCAATTATGGAAATTAATATTTAATGGAATTAATAACTTAAGATGATTTGGATCGAACGTGTTAAGTTCTGTAGAAGATCCAAGTCAAAACCTAAAAGAACAAATAGATTAAGTTTTGGATCAAACGTGTTAAGTACCGCAGGCGATCCAAAATTTAATTTAAAAGAACACATGGTAGCTAGGAAAAGGTTCAGACCTTTGTACAAAATTTTTTCATGAACACTTTGTAAAAAAAATGAAATAGAACTCTTTTGAAAGGATTTTTCAAATACTCTCCCCCTTAAGTTAACACTCCCCCTTAATTTATACTAGGATTTAGGTATGTTAAAATGTACAACATATGTTCAAGGTCCTTCCTTAATCTAGCACATTTTGATTGTCTTTGTTAGCTATGAGAAGTTTCACTTAAGTGTTTAGGGGAAATAGTGTTGGATATTAAAAAAGACATTATTTCAACAACTTGTATTTTTTATTAATCCCCTATTAAGTTTGATTAACCATTAATTATTTAAATTAATCATTTAATCAATTATTAACCTTGGATTAAGTTAAGAAATAATTTATTACTAAATCAATAATAGTTAATCATTATAAATAGTTTATTGATTAACTTTTACTTAACTCAATTTAATAATTTAATACTTATTTGATTAAAATAACTTAACTTTCATATTGAAAGTCTTTGTCATAATTTAATTTTCATTTACTTGATCTTTAAGTTTTTATTAGATTTGACTTAAGTTACGTTAAATTAGGATTAACTAAGTTTAGAGTCAGTATTAATTTAAAGTTAAATTTGTTAAAGTTATTAAACAAAGTTAAGTAAATTTAGGGTTCAATTTTAGACAATATTTAATTAAGATAAATTACAATTTAACTAAAATAAAGTTACAATTTTGATTAATAATAAAATTAAAGTTGATTAAGTTAAATTAAGGTAAGTTTTAATTAACTTTTAAATTATTTTTAAAACAATAAAAGAATTTTTATTTTTTAAAAATAATTTTAAATATTTTTAAAATAATTTAAAGATAATTTTTAAAAATATTTTTAAAAGATTTTTAATATAATTTTTTAAAATATTGTTAAATAACTTTTGAAAATGATTTTTAAAAGAATTTTTAGAATAATTTTAAAATAATTTTTTGAAATGATTTTTAAAATAATTTTTAGATGAATTTTTAAAAGTATTTTTAAGAGAATTTTTATAAGATTTTAAAAAGAATTTTTTAAAAGAATTTTTAAAGGAATTTTTAAAAGACTTTTTGAAAGGATTTTTAAATGAATTTTTAAACTAATTTTAAATGAATATTTTTAATAAATTTTAAAAAGATTTTTAAATGAATTTTTAGAAGAATTTTTAAAATAATTTTCAAAAGAATTTTTAAATGAATTTTCAAAATAATTTACATGTAATGCGTTAAGTAACATATATTTAATTTAATTTTAATTTTAGGGTTTAATTAAATTAATATTGGTATTTATTTTAATTTATTTTAATTTAATTTAATTTTAATTTAATCCTTATTCATCTCACCTAGTCTAAGTTTCAAGACAAAGAGATTCAATGATTTTGTGAGATGAGTTAAGTTAAATTTTAGAATTTGATTTAACTTGTGTTAGATTCGAGTTTTAACTTTGGGTTCAACAAACAGATATTCTTTGGATAAACTTTGTAAGTCACCTGGACATCATTAGAGTAACCACGCCTTCAAAATTTTCTAAGTAGTCTTAGTCACTGAACTTAATAACAAAACTTTAGTCTAACCAGCTATGATTGGTAAGGGGTAGCTTCAGTTAGTTCTACTAAGCCAAATGCACCTGGTCGTAGTCATATCTTCTTATAGATGCATAGAGAGAGTTTCCCTAACATACTATCATCCAAAACTTCTCCAGTGTTATTTGTCAAATTAAACTTTTGTCCCTAATTATATTAGTTCTTAATTGCTCAGCAGGATAAACTATTATTTTAGAGATGCAAACTAATTTAGTATATCCTCCTGAATTATTAAACTTGGGTTATGTTAAATTAAGTTTAATTAAATTTTAGTCAAGGTTTAATTACTTATAATTTATGTTCAATTTAAGTTTTTAATTTTTAATTAATTAAATTGATTAAATTATCCTTCTATACTTAATATTTAAATTTTCTTTCAATTTTAATTTTAGTAAATTAATTGAATTATCTTTCTTCAAGAGATTATTTTTAATGCTTAAGTTTTTATTAATTTTTAATTGGTTAAATTGTCTAAATTATGTTTCTTTAAAGGTTTATCTTTAATGTTTAACTTTTTATTAATTGTTAATTTTGAATTTGCTAGATTATCTTTTTTATGATGATATCTTTAATATTTGATTTTGAATTTATTAAATTTAGTTTTGATTTTATCAAAATGTTTGATTGTATACTTATATTTTATTTTTAAGTTTATATTATTAGTTGAATTTATTAGATTAGTTTTATCTATATTCTTATCTTTACGATTTAATTTTTTATTAATTAAATTATTTTGATTTTGATAGAAATTTCTAGATTAATATTATCTAAATTATTAAATAATTTATTAAGGTATTTATTGATTTTATCTAAATCTGTTTTCTCATTTTTTTTAAGTTTTAAATTTGAATTTAGTTTAATATTTGAATTAATTATTTCTAAAATTTTCTTTATTATTATTATTTTTTGAATTAATTAATTAATTTGAATTGATTTGGTCAATGTTCTGTTTAACCAAGTTATAATGCCGATTTGATCGAAGTCTTGATTAATTTAATCAAAATCTAGATTGTCATGCACCATACTAGGGATAATTTCATAATTATCTAGATTATCATACACATTATTTAATTCTCTACTAATAAGGGTATTTTGGTAAATTGTACTAATCTCAAGCGCATCCCCTAATTCTATCAACTTCTCCGTTGGATTGGACTCAAGTTTGGATTCATTTTTTTGTCTTGTTCATCCAGCTTCAAAGGCTCCTCATGAAGCTTAGTTAGATTGGCCCAGAACTTGTAGGCGTCTCTGTGTTCTCCAATTCTGCATGTAATATTGTTAGGTAATAAATTTAAAATTAATTTGATTACTTTTTTATTAGACTCAGAATTTTAGATAGATTTCTTCAATGTAATGCCACAGTCGAAGTCATGCATCATAACGAAGCTCTCCATCTGACGTTTTCATACTCTGAAGTAGTCATTGTCGTACGGTCTTTCAGACCTATCTGGACTTCACACCAACTATTGAATCCCACAGACCTATCTGGATTTCAACCTGGCGTCAGGTCTTTCAGACTAGTCAAGTCCTGTATACTTGGTAGAAAAGTTAGACAAACAACACATCTAACTTTAACCTATTTATCATACATCAAAACCTGATTATCAGTGCAACATGCACCAACAGAACTTTCTTTTGTCAATGCCCCATTAGACTTTCGATCACTAGGTATTTGATCAACTTTGATCCACTTAAACTTTCTCATTACCTAGTCCCACTAGGACTTCTTCACCAAGTGTCCAGTTAACCTGTGACCCACTTGGACTTTTCCATTACTTAGCCCTACTAGGTCTTTCATTGTCTAGTTACCAATCAGGTCTTCCACTGTCTACCCCTGCTAGAACTTCCATTGCCTAGTTCTTAACTAAGTCTTCCACTGCCTAACTCCGCTAGGACTTTCAGTGCCTAGTTCCCAACTAGGTCTTCCATCGCTTAGCCCTGCTAGGACTTTCAATACCTAGTTCTCAACTAAGTTTTCCACCGTCTAGCCCCGCTAGGATTTCCATTTGTTTAACCTCTTGTTGGAACTTTCCTTGCCTAACTTCTAGTTAGGACTTCCCTTTAGTTAGGACTTTTCGTTGCTTAACCTCCATGTAGAGCTTTTCTTTGCCTAACCTCAATTAGGACTTTCTGTTGCCTAACCTCTGGTTTAGACTTTCCATTTCCTAACCTTCAATTAGGACTTTCTATTGTCTAACCTTCAGTTAGAACTTTCTCAGTCAAGTATCCGGTCCTCCCTTGATCTAGTTGACTTCTCTCTCACATATTGTCAAACATTGAAACTCATGTTCTAGTCCATTAAAACTTAGTCACCTTGGTCAACCTTGACCCGAGGATGATTGCACCAATACTATTCATTATAGCAAAAGGTGATTACGCTCACCCCAGGCTCCCCTTACAACCCATCCTCAGGTTATGTGAAGGGAGATAAATTATGGGGTCCGCTTATAATCGACCGCTAAGTTGGCTAGGTGGTGGGAGGAATTTTTTTTCCTGAGAACATGCACCCACTCACCAACACTATTTATGGTGGCAAAAGGCAATTCCTTCGTCCCCAATGCCTTCGTCAGCCAGTCACTAGGACAATACGAAAGAGATAAATCACGAATGATTACTATCATTGGGCAGTTGAAGTGCAAGTGGTCAAGTCATGAGGGAGGATATGCTTGGACGCGTCGAGTTTGGACTCCAAGATCTCATATGATAATACCTCATATCTCAACTATCGTACCATCCTAGGACTAGATGATTGCTATTCATGTGGCAAGGCGATTCGCTCGCCCCCAGCACCTTCGCCAAACTGCCCCTAAGCCAATACGGAGAAGGTAAATCATGGATGACTACTAGCTATTAGTGCAGGTGGCAAGGCATGGGGGGTAGGCATGCTCGGATACGTCGAGTTTTGATCCCAAGACCTCATGTAGCAACTCTCCATGCCTTAACCACCACACCGCCTCGAGGGGATCAGATGATTGCTATTCATGTGGAAAAATGTGATTCACTCGCCCCTAGCGCCCCTGCTAACTTGTCCCTAGGCCAACACGGAGGAGGTAAATCACAAGTGGCTACTAGCCATTAGTGCAGGTGGCGAGGCATGGGAAGGAGGCATGCTCGCACATGCCGAGTTTTGACCCCAAGACCTCATGTGGCAACACCTCATGCCTTAACCACCGCACTGCCCTGAGGGGACTGGATGATTAGTATTCATGTGGCAAAAAAAATTGGATGATTGCTATTCATGTGGCAAAAGACGATTCGCTCTCTCCCAGTGCCCTCACCAATTGGTCCCTATGCCAACATGGAGAAGGATGATTGCTATTCATGGTGGCAAAAGGCAATTCACTCACCCCCAGCGCCCCCGCCTACACGTCCCAAGGCCAACACGGAGGAGGTCAATCACGGGTGACTACTAGCCTTTGGAATAATGACTAACGCATGAGGGAGGCATTTACCTCGGTTATACCGAGATTCAAACCCCATACCTCATGGTGGCAACACCTCATGTGTTAGCCACTGGACCGTCTCGAGGGGGCCGATGATTGCTATTTATGTGGCAAAAGGTGATTCACTCGCCCCCATCACCCCCGCTAACCCGTCCCTAGGTTAACACGGAGAAGGTAAATCACGGGTGACTACTAGCCATTAGTGCAAATGGCAAGGTAAGGGGGGAGACATGCTCGGACACGCTGAATTTTGACGCCAAGATCTTATGTGGCAACACTTCATGCCTTAACCACTGCACCGCCCCGAGGGGGCACCGATGATTACTATTCATGGTGGCAAAAAAGACGATTTGCTCGCCCCCAGTGCCCCCGCCAACCCATCTCAGGGCCAATACGGAGGAGGTAAATCACAGGCGGCTACTAGCCTTTGGAATAGTAACTAACGCATGAGGGAGACATTTACCTCGGCTATGCTGAAATTCGAACCCCAGACCTTATGGTGGTAGCACCTCATGCACTAGCCACTAGACCGTCTCGAGGGGACATCGATGATTGCTATTCATGGTAGCAAAGGTGGAATTCGCCACCTCAGTGGGCCCATACGGTTGGCCCCCAACGCCCCCGCCAACCCATCTCAGGGCCAACACGGAGGAGGTAAATCACAGACGGCTACTAGCCTTTGGAATAGTGACTAACGCATGAGGGAGACATTTACCTCGGCTATGCTGAGATTCGAACCCCAGACCTTATGGTGGTAGCACCTCATGCACTAGCCACTAGACCGTCTCGAGAGGACGTCGATGATTGCTATTCATGGTAGCAAAGGTGGAATTCGCCACCTCAGTGGCCCCATACGGTCGGCCCCATGACCATTGATGAGGAAATAAATCAATGATTGCTATTCATGGTGGCAAAAAGGAGAATACACTTATCCTCAACGCCCCCGTCAATCAGTCCCAGGATCAACACAGAAGAGGTAAATAATGGGTGACTGCTAATCTTTGAAATAATGACTAACACATAAAAAAGATATTTATCTCAAATATATCGAGATTCGAACCTTAAATCTCAAATGGTAATATCTTATATACTAGCTACTAGATGATCCTAGGATATTTACCTTGATGTTATCAAAATTTGAATTTAACTCATAATGATAACACTTCATGCATTTGGCAAAAGTTAGCTGATTTTGACCGATTAGTGTAGTACCGGATTTACAACTAAATAAGTAACCTCAATTGTCTCAATAGAGCACGGAAATATTTCCTTTATGACAAAAATATATGATTAATAAAATTTTTAAAATAAAAAATATTTAAGATAAGACAAATATGCAATAATTAAAGATTTATTTATTTTATTGGTAATTAGTATTACTTTGGTAATAAATAAAAAATAATTATAATATCTATTACAATTATTATATTTTATTTATTTAAACTATTTGTTTCTATATTTATTATTAAGTAAAGAATCTATAGTCTTATTTTTTAAATATTTTTAAGTTAATATAATTTTTAATTTGATTTTTCTGTGTGAAATTATTTTCTTTATTTTATTCATTTCGTTCCTAACTTCTAGAAGGTTTGACATGTCCATTTTGATGCTTAGTGATGCCTAAAATATATCTTAATTCACTCAAATCCTTTGTCTAAAACATAATTCCTCATTGATTTTTCCATTATATTAGTGACAACTCTTCATATTCTTAGTTTATATATACCATGAAATTTTTCATCGATCATAAGATAAATCAAAAAGATATATATCCATAGAAATTTTTCATCGACCAGTAAGATAAATCAGAAAGCGCTCATAGCCCAAAAGTCTAACATCATTTAGTTACGTGCCTCATTAGGAAAAAAATTTCTATAAATTTATTATAATTGAGACTTAAATTACGGGTGCCTAAATGATAATCTAAATATTTTACTGTTACATCATAACCCCAAGAGTTATTATTATAACAATTTAACTCTATCACATACAGATTTAATTATAAAGTCATCATTTTTTCCACTTGTAGTCTCTTTTGAAAGCTGCAAGGGAGACAGTGGACCTAGTAAATGCAAAATGATCTACGTCACTTGAAAATATGTAGCAAATAGACAACAACATAATTGATTTATAGTGACCCCATTTAATGGAGTTGTTGAGTAATTATTGTTACTTCATCTGAGATTTTGTCATCTATCCTTCATGATTTTTGCTAAACAATTTCCATCACTTATAATGTATGTGTGTTTGCTAAACATGCTACAAGTAGGAGTGATCAAATTTTAAATTCAACCAAAATAATCGATCGAATCAAAATAATTTAGAAATTAAATTTGATTTATTCGGAAGTTTTTTTTATAAAAAATATCAATTATTTTAGTTAAATCGGTTGGGTTTCAAATTTAAATTGATGAAATTGTTTTTTGTATTAAATTATATAAATATTAAAATTTATTATTTTTTATTAAATTGATAAATTTGGTGTTCAACCTATAAGAAATTGTTCATATTTGTTTAATACACCAGACCAATTAATTGAGTTAGCTAAGTTAGTTAATGCTCATAAATAATATTTGAGAATTATGTTTATTAATAAAATTTTTATTAACGTTTTAAATAAATAAAGAAAATTTTAAAATAAAAAAATAAATTATATTATCAAATTTAATAATAAATCAATTAAGTTTAAAATATAAAAAATTTAAATAAATTAAATAAGCTTGAATAGTCAAGAATTAAATTTAAATTTATTAAAAAAAATCAAGTTAAGCTCGAATTGTAAATCTGAATTTATTATATATTCAAAGATAATTTCTAATTCGTCAGAGTGTCAGTCCCGTACAATCAAAGAAAATATCATGAAACATATAAATTATTATTCTGATAAAATAAATTTACATTAATTACATATGAAGTTGTTTGGACCAAAATAAAATGTCCATTAATAAATCCTTCTTAAACAAAAAAAGAAAAAAAAATCCATTAGCTGTAGTAAAATTGAATATTCTGTAAATTTTAATAGTAATTAATCAATTTGTGCTAATTAATCTATTACTGTGAAAATACACTTCACGAATCCACTTTACAATTGATGCGTTTGGAAATTCATCCCGCACCAAAAGCGATATGACATTGAAAGTTTCTCCTCACTTTCTTCTCATGATGTGACCGACAGGAGTTATCCGACGAATCCAAACCTAAGTTATGGAGCCTCAAAAAAAAAAAAAAAAAATATACAAAGATGAGAAATGATAAGAAACGACAAAGTAAAAGTAGATGATAGCATGAGAGAATAGTAAAGTATCTGAGAAAGTAGGTAATGATCAGATTTCTCTAGAGACTCCCCTTCTCTCTACCTTATAAGGGAGAGAAGCCCAAGAAAGGTATCTCATGGAGAGTAGCCCAAAGGATGCGCCTCACTAGAGGGCGTCGTTGTAACTGACATGTCCCTTCGCATTATGATAATTATTGTGTCCCTTCGCATTATGTTAACTCTTGTGATCAGCGTCAAGTCAAGAGATTGAGAAGTTGTAAAGTTGGGAGGTCAACATAGCTAGCGGTAGTTCGGGAAGTCGACAACTCAATAGGTCAGGGAGTAGACAAATAAGAAGTCAAACCAACGGTAGGTCAAAAAGTTAATAACTCAACAATAGAACTGTCAAATGGATCAACCTGTAATGAGATAGATCGATTCATGATGGATTAATCATTTGGCGGGACAGGACGGACCAATTAGCTAACTTGACGGGTTGAAAAATTTCTAACCCAATCCATTTTAAGGCGACAGGTTGGGAAATTTCCAATCCAACCCATTCTAAGGCAGGTTGCGGGTTTGGCGGATCAACCCGCGGCCTATCAAAATTTTTTTAAAAAATTAAAAAATATTTCATATCTTCAACATTTTACTTCGAAAAAGTTTTCTACAATTAAATGTATAGATGAAAAATACTATTTTTATTTCAAAATTATAACAAAGAAAGATAATAAATTATCTTAAAACTTAGCTTACATGTGTTTTTCAACCCGTGGGTCAATCCAAGCCCGAGCGGGCTAATCCACGCAGGTCGCGGGCCTAAGTTGGTCGGCCCATGACGAACTTGGGTTGATAAAATTCCAACCCAACCCACTTAAATTATTTGATGAGACAAGTCAACTCAATAAATTCAACCCAAATTGACGACTATACTCAATAAGTCGGATCAACTTGACAAGTTAAATACTGATGATATAAAAGAGAATTATTCAGCCGGATACATAGACGATCTAAGAATTAAAATTACGATGAGCATTAAAAATATAATAAATTATATATTATTATAAAAAATATATAATAAATTATATATATATATAATAAAAAATAACAATGGTACTATTATTAGGTGACTCCATTTAGAGTGCAGGGATTTACTTAAAAGAAAGAAAATAAACTTTCTTATTATTTGATGGACTTAGGGAAAGGACAGAAAGGTTATACAAAATAAAAGTTGAGTGTTCCTTTTATGGGATGGAAAAAAATACGATACCACTATGTTAGCGGCCCCCTCACAATATAATAGCCCCATGCAAGGAAACTAAAAACAAAGTAAATCAAAAGATAAATCAAACAGAACAATAAGAACTATTGTTGGTTTGCTTGAACTAACCAAGGGAAAAGAAAAATAAACAACAAAGTAACTACAGGGATCAAAGGAAAAGAGAACGAAAATCTTATCTTCTTTTTTGACGACTTCAAATAGTTTTGACAATAAGAAAGGGCAAAATAAGGGTTGTTCTTATCGGAGATGAAGAAGAACTAGGGTTGTTGTGGTTGAAATATAGGAAGCAAACATAGAGAAAAAAAATAATTGCTTTCTTATTAATAATTGTCATAGGCTAATAAGCCTATTTATATAGATAATCAAAATAATATATGAAAAAGATGATGATAAATATGATAACATGCATAGTACGATAATTATGATAATAACAAATATATAAATAATGATAAATATGATTGTGATTATAATCCAAACATCGTAAGTCATCAGTAAGTGAAAAAAAATGAATATCATGAAATGTTGATTGCTATTTTTATCATCATTACCCCTCGTGAGGACATGTAGAGAGTTATAGGAGACAAATAGCTTTGTTCCCTTCTTTGAAGTTGATTTACAACAGAAAACTTGAAGCAATGCGAACACCTTCATTTTATTTGGTATCCACCTCCTTAAGATGACTAATCCAAGAGTCTTCTCCTCACCCTCATCAATGCACTATGAAAGCCTCCTTTCCAGAGGTAGAAAAGTCTCATACAAGCTTAAGCATGAGAATATAACAATAAACACAAACTAAGTTACAATGGAAATTGAAAATGATTTTACAACAATGAATCTTGCTTTGCTGGCTTGTTCTTACTTTGGTTAGCCTCTTGATGTTTGGAAGTACAATAGCACTCACCAAAACCTCAAGAATCGACCGAAACAAGTTTTCTTCAAATCTTTACGAAAACCCCTTTTCTAGGGTTACATCGATGCCTCCTAATCAATTGCCTTACCCCAATCAGTTGTCACATCAACTTAATCATTCAAAATCTGTAGAACAGTTCTTTTTCACCCGTTTGATCAATTGGTGAGCCACATCAATTGATTCAGCAACTTCTAATCGATTTCCCCAATCGATTCGGAAACTCTCTATTTTTCACGAAAATACTCCAATCGATTAGTCCAATCAATTGACTCCTGCTGAATCAATTGCTCCAATCGATTCCAGCAACTTCTGTGTTCTTCACGAAAGTCTCTCAATCGATTCCAGCACCTACTGTGCTTCACGAAAACTCACTACCAATCTATTAGCTCTACGATTGGCCTAGCCTTAATCGATTCCCCTAATCGATTACAATCCCTTAAATTCTCACGCGAAAACACCCTTAATTAATTGCCCTGATTAATTAACATAAGACCTAATTAGCCAATCGATTCAGATCCTTACAGTACTTCGCAAAAACCTCCCATTCGTTAGGCACTTAGCCTAATCGATTGGAACATGTCATAATCGATTAAGCAATCTGCCTAATCGGTTGTCCTTGGGCTAATTGATTGAACTAATCAATTGACCAACCCTAACTTCTGAACTTGAGTTTAGGGTTTCTTTGCCCAACCCTAAAGTCATTCGTAACTCATTGGGACTTCTCGTTACCTAGCATCTGATCACCATTGACCTGTCAAAGCTTCTGCACCAAGTGTCCGGTGAACCCTTGACCAACTTTGACTTTTCATCTCGTACCAACTTCCCGTTGGACTTTTGATCACCAAGTGTCCGATCAACCTTTGACTCACTTGAACTTTTCCCTTGCTTAGCCTTGATAGAACTTCCACTACCTAGTTTCTAATTATGTCTTCACTGCCTAGCCCATCTAAGACTTCCATTTCCTAATTCCCAACTATGTCTTCAAAGCCTAGCCCCGCTAGGACTGTTGATACAGTCTGACCTGGCTGTTGTTTTGATGTTGACACTGATTTAAGTTTGTATCAGATATTGATTAAACTAAGAATGACTACTAATCGAGGTTGATCAGTTGGGAGGGAAAGTCCTGGTGAGTAAAGCCAGGCAAGGGAAATCCAGATGGGTCAAGACATCTGGTGAAAAGTCCAAGCAGGGAGCTTGGCACGGGAAAAAGTCCAAGTATGGTGACTTGGCACGGAATGGTCAGAGAGGGCTCGGTAGCTCGTTCTCTGGACCGGACGAAGTCGGAGAGGGCTCGGTAGCTCGTTCTCCGGACTAGGTCAGAGAGGGCTCGGTAGCTCGTTCTCTGGACCGGACGAAGTCGGAGAGGGCTCGGTAGCTCGTTCTCCGGACTAGGTCAGAGAGGGCTCGGTAGCTCGTTCTCTGGACCGGACGAAGTCAGAGAGGGCTCGGTAGCTCGTTCTCTGGATTAGGTCAGAGAGGGACCTAAGTGGACATTCCATGGCACATTGGATCGGTCGGTAGACCGATCTAGTGACTCATGAATCAGTGGATCGGTCGGCAGACCGATCCAGTAAAACTGAGTTCCATGGATCGGTCTGATGACCGATCAGATGACACTCAGTAGCACACTGAGTGAAATCTGATCGGTGCCGCATCGATCGAAAACACCGCACACATGCAATCTGATCGGTCGAGACCGATCGGGAAGAGCTGCGAGAGAGAGAAGGGGTGGATCGGTCGTGGACCGATCCACACTCAATCGATCGGTCACTCGACCGATCGAATATCGAACCGATCAGCCGTTGCTCGATCGGTCCAACTGTGATCGGTCCGTGACCGATCCACACACTCGATTTGTTCATTGATTCCTTCACCGCTTTTGATATACCTCATTCATTTATGTGATATAATCCTCTGTCTTTGTTAGCTTTTGAGTTTGCAGGTTAACATGTATCATTCCAAGCATAATTTCAAATTAAGTTCATAAGAGGAATGCGACAAATGGTCTTTCTGCTGGTTTCGCCGCATGGGGCATTTGTGCATCAACGGATACTGTGTGATCGGCTGCGATCCGCTTGACTCGATTGGTTCGAGCTCGAAGACGCCATGATGACCGTGATATCATTGGTGTGAGTTCGAGCACCGGTAAGGAGGAAGAGGGATTGGATGCAGCGCTGATTGGTGACAGCAGAGATCAGGTTTGAGAAGCAGTAAAAACAGCGAGAGGAGAGAATAGAACAACAACAAGAAAGCTTGAAAGAAAAGTCTGTGCTGTTGTGCGAAGTTCTTGAGCTCTCGGGTGAACTGCGATCTCCGTTCTGCTACTGATCCTCGCGTGGTTGTAAGCATTTTTATTCTCCTTTGCCACCGAGTTTCTGTAAGTCTCGTGCTTTAACTTAGATATTTCTTGAGACGCTGTGGGGAGGTTACTCCACCGAGAAGGAGGATTTGTAGCCGGAAGTTATCCGGGGTGCGATCTACCGAAGATCAAGGAGTCGTCCACCTTACGGACACGCCGAGGAGTAGGGGCAACTTATCCCCGAACCTCGTAAATCCTAGTGTTAGTGTGCTTGTGTTTTTCTTTCCTTTAGTTGTCTAATTCCGCTGTGCTAACAATTATCTGTGTAGAAGTTTTGTTTAAGTTTTTAAAGGGGCTATTCACCCCCCTCTAGTCATCTAAGATCCCAACAAGTGGTATCAGAGCAAGGGACTCTTTGATTCGGATTAACACCCAAAAGAGCAAACAAGGATGGCTATGAAGGAAGGCTTTAGCACAAATCGACCATCCTACTTCGAAGGAGCAGATTTTCAATATTGGAAGGGCCGCATGGAGTATTACCTCAAGACCGACATTGCCATGTGGTTCTCAGTCAAGGAAGGTTTCACACCACCAAAGGATGAAGAAGGCAAGGAACTCGATTCGTCAAGATGGTCTACCGAACAACTCCGCAAAGCACAAGCCGATGCCAAGGCTATGGTCACCTTGCAATGTGGAATCGCCAAGGACCAACTCGTCAAGGTAGGTCCGTTCTCGAGCGCAAGAGACCTATGGAACAAACTCATTGAGCTCCAAGAGGGAACTCGAGATTCTCGGATTGCCAAGAGGGACCTATTCTTGAATCAACTCCAAAATCTAACCATGAAGGACAATGAAACGGTAAGTGAGCTTCATGGGAGATTCAAGGAGATCATCAACGGTCTACACTCTGTGGACGAACGAGTGGAGAATCGCGATCTAGTAAGGTACGCTCTTAAATCTTTTCCTAGGAATGCCTTGTGGTCATCTATGGTAGATGCCTACAAGGTATCCAAGGATCTTTCCATTGTTAAACTAGATGAATTTTTCTGTGAGATGGAACTTCATGAGCTTGCTAACAAAGGTCAAAAAGAGAAGGGTATTGCTTTATTTGCAGGACCAAAGAGCAAGGAGGGAAGAAGGAAGAAGGAAGAAGGAAAAGAAGAAGGAAAAGGAGATTTCCTCATCCACCTCTTCCTCCGAATCCGATGATGAAAGTGGATCATCATCAAGTGAGATGGCGAACTTCGTAAGAAGGATTATGAGAAGAAGCCGAAGATACAAAGGAAAAGGTAAAACTAATGATCAAAATTTTGATAAATCTAATGTTATATGTTATGAGTGTAGCAAGAAAGGACACATTCGGAGCGAGTGTCCGAAGTTAAAGAGGAAGGAGGAACGAGCCAAAAAGAAGGAGGAAAGAGGCAAGAAGAAGAAGGCTCTCAAGGCCACTTGGGATGAGTCCTCATCAAGCTCATCGGAGGAAGAAGAGAAGATGGAAAAGAGCACACGACAATTAGCACTCATGGCAAGGGAGGTTTCGGACTCAGAAAGTGAGGGAGATTCGAGCGACGCTTCAACCGCAGCTTCATCATCGTCGGATGATGAAGAGGTAACCTCTTCTCATATAGAAAAGTGTTATAAGACTATCACTCACTTATCTACATTGCTTAAAAAGTCAAAAACAGAAAATAAAGTGTTAAAAGAAGAAGTAAAAACCTTAAGGACCCTTAGGGAAGATGAGGTCGATGACCTACATCTAGAAGTCCTTGAGGATGAGAACAAGGCGTTAAAGGGTGAGGTTGAGAAACTCAAGAAAATGCTTGAGAAATTCTCAACTAGCTCTAAGACTCTAGATATGATTTTAAATGCCCAAAGGGCAGTCTACAACAAGGCCGGGCTAGGGTATCAACCCAAGGAGTCGAGTTTCATTTCTCTAATGTCTAGAACTCAAAATAGTAGATCACATGTTTCTAGGGCTCATGGAACTAGGAAAGGTATGACCAAGGCATGGGTTCCTAGGTCTTTTGTTGTAGAAGCATTAGGTCCCAAGATTTGGGTACCTAAAACCTCTATCTTCCGTGTCTTGTAGGCATTGGTCGAGGGGGAGCATCTATCAACTTGGTTTGTTGATAGTGGATGCTCCAAGCACATGACCGGGGACAGATCACTGTTTACAACCATTCAAAACAAAAGTAGAGGTAATGTGTCTTTTGGTAATAATGGTAGCCTTAAGGTTGCAGGAGTTGGAGACATTCATATATCCGAATGTCTTCATATCAAGAATGTCCTTCTAGTCAAGGGGATGACTTTTAATCTCCTAAGTGTCAGTCAATTGTGTGATACGGGTTACACAATTGAATTTCATTCAAGTCAATGTTTGGTTAAACACATTGACACACTTGACACGGTACTAGTAGGCACAAGGGTTGCTAATATTTATCAAGTATCGTTTAAAAGTGCTACTAATGCTTTGATTAAGTGTTTCATGTCAAAAGAAGAAGAGTCTTGGCTATGGCATAGAAGGTTGGCACATGTAAACATGAAGAACATCCGGAAGTTGGCCAACCAAGGATTAGTGCGAGACTTACCCGGCATCAAGTACCACAAGGCCAAACTATGTGATGCATGTCAAAAGGGTAAGCAAACAAAAGGTGTTCATAAAGGTAAAAACACTGTAAGTACATCTACTGCTTTAGATTTATTGCACATGGACCTATTTGATTGCAGTAGTGTAATATCATTGAATGGAAGTAGATATTGTTTAGTAATTATTGATGATTTTACTAGATATACATGGACTTTCTTTTTGAAAACTAAGGATCAAACCATAGATATTTTTATTTCCTTTTGTAGAAGAACTGAAAATGAAAAACCGACAACAATTAAAACCATTAGAAGTGATCATGGTGGTGAATTTTAAAATCATAGGTTTTTAGAATTTTGTCAAGCAAAAGGGTATAGACATGAGTTCTCAACTCCAAGGACCCCACAGCAAAATGGGGTTGTGGAGAGAAAGAACCGAGTCTTACAAGAGGCTGCACGAAGCATGCTCAATGAGTACTCACTACCGAGCTACTTATGGGCTGAAGCTGTGAATACAGCTTGCTATGTGCAAAATCGAGTTTTAATACATAGGTTTTTAGGAAAGACTCCCCATGAACTTTGGTTTGGGAAACCACCTACAATTAAACATCTTAGGGTGTTTGGTTGTAAGGTGTTTATTTTGAACACCAAGGACCATCTTGGGAAGTTCACGGCTAAGGCTGATCAAGGGATACTGGTCGGGTACTCTCTTACCAGCAAAGCCTATCGAGTCTACAACAATATGACTAAATTGATTGAAGAGTCCTCTGATGTAGCCTTTGAAGAAATCCCTAACTTAAATGATCAACCAAGGGATGTAGGAGAAATTCAATTTGAACTTAGAAATCTAAGTTTGAATGATCAAAATGAAGAACGAGTCGAAGTTGACTCTGATGTTGATGAGCAAAGGCAACAAAGAACTCAATCTGATCCTTTGCCTGATATTGAGTCCTTGCCTGTGCCGAGTGAGACCATTCATGAGGCACCACCAACACCAAGACAATCTAGGATAGCCACTAGTCATCCCCAAGACCAAATTGTGGGAGACATCCACCAAGGGGTTAGGACTAGGTCATTCTTTAGAAATGAGTCTAATGAAGTCGCATTGATTTCAGAGATTGAACCAAAATTAGTTGATGAGGCATTGCGCGATCCTGATTGGATCATAGCTATGCAAGATGGGTTAGGTCAATTTGAAAGGAGCCAAGTGTGGGACTTAGTTCCTAGACCTAAGAAGACCACCATTATTGGAACTAAATGGGTCTTCAAAAATAAGTTAAATCAAAAGGGAGAAGTTGTAAGAAACAAGGCAAGACTTGTAGCCAAGAGCTATAGTCAAGTCGAAGGTCTCGATTATGATGAGACTTATGCTCCCGTGGCCCGATTAGAGTCCATTCGTTTGATGCTAGCTTTTGCTGCACATAGAGGTTTCAAGCTCTATCAAATGGATGTTAAATCTGCCTTCTTAAATGGTTTCATTAAAGAAGAAGTCTATGTTGAGCAACCACCGGGGTTTGTGAGTACCGAAGCTCCAAACCACATATACAAGCTCAAGAAAGCTCTTTATGGGCTTAAACAAGCACCTCGAGCATGGTACAAAAGGTTGTCAACTTACCTATTAGAAAAGGGTTTTGTAAGAGGCCAAATAGACCCAACACTATTTCTACGAAGAGATGGTGAAAACATTTTTGTAGCCCAAGTATATGTCGATGACATAATTTGTGGCTCAAATAACAAGGGCTATTTGAATGAATTCATTTCTCACATGGAAAGTGAGTTTGAGATGAGTCTAGTAGGAGAGTTGACATTCTTCCTCGGACTTGAAATCAAACAAACTCGAGATGGAATTTATGTCCATCAGACAAAATACACTCAAGAGATGCTTAGAAAATTCAATATGAGTGACTCTAAGGAAGTGTCCACTCCAATGGCGACAAACACTCGCCTTGACAATGATGAGAGTGGAAAACCAATTGATCTAACGCAATATAGAAGCATGATTGGTAGTCTTCTATATCTCACAGCTAGTCGACCGGATATACTCTTTGCTGTGGGCATGTGCGCTAGGTATCAAGTCTGTGCCAAGGAATCTCACTTAATTGCAGTTAAGAGAATTCTGAGATATCTCAAAGGCACAATGAGAGTAGGACTGTGGTACCCTCGTACGGAGTCTTTTGATTTGATAGGCTATACCGATTCCGATTATGCTGGATGCAAATTGGATCAGAAAAGTACTAGTGGGGGTTGCCAATTTTTAGGTTCATCTTTAGTTAGTTGGTCGAGTCGGAAGCAACATTGTGTTGCTCTCTCCACGACCGAGGCCGAATATATTGCCATGGGAGAGAGTGTATCACAGTTGTTGTGGATGATACACACCCTAGAGGATTATGGACTTTCTTATAAGGGTGTACAAGTGCTATGTGACAACATTAGCACGATCAACCTAACTAAAAATCCAGTCCATCATTCGAGGACCAAACACATTGAAGTGCGTCATCACTTCATAAGAGATCACGTAGCTAGGGGAGACATTGCACTCACATATGTTGAGTCAAAGTCAAACCTAGCTGATATTTTCACCAAACCCCTTCCGGAGAATGAATTTAGTCATTTAAGGAGGGAGTTAGGAATGTGTTTGGCTCCTTAGGTCCTTAGGACTTCATCATGATCAATAAGGACAAATTAAAATGACAAGAGAAATTGGGAATGATTTTGGGCAACTTTGGAACATCTCACACAAACTATAAGGTTTAACAAAATATTTTTGTTTGCTAGAAATGGGGTGAGATGCTAGGTACAACCAAATTATTCAAAATGTATCATGCATCCCTTGAATAATTAGGTTGAAGAGACATTAATTGAGTATGGGGAACACCATTACATAATTCATGTGTAGTTGGTTCCTTGATCTTACTCATATATTCCAATCAAGGAATCTTGATTGGGCCTTTGTCTAAAAAGTGTCTAACTATGGGTGATTTGTTGATTGATATTTTTGATTGATACTTAACATGCCTTGATTGAAAATTAGGACAAGTTGTTTATATTTTGACAAACTTGAAACTGATCATAGCAATCCTAAGTCTTAATTAATACCTTGTTTCACTATATGGTTTTATAAGGTTTTCTGAGATTGGAATTCTAAGATCCCAAATGTCTGAGTTTTTGGATTTAAAGTCTGAAACTTTCGGGCTCTACACAAGCTAAGACCATAAGAGCTCATTTTTTTTTTTTACTTGTGGGTGTTGATTCTAGGTTATGAATTTGGGAGATTCTGAATTCTTGAATTCTGAACTTTTCAAAATTCCCGATAGATAACGGCTCATATTTTCAGTTACTGAATATTATATCAGACACTGATCGGTCCAGGGACCGATCAGGATGATGCCTGATCGGTCTCCACGACCGATCAGGAGATTTGACGATACTGATCGGTCTCCACGACCGATCAGGACATTCCTGACCACAGAAGGTTCACTGATCGATCCAGGGATCGATCAGGAGACACCGGCACAGATCGCACCCCACTGATCCACATCTGATCGGTCTAGGGACCGATCAGGAAGATCCCTGATCGGTCCCCACGACCGATCAGGACGATCGCTGACCGATCAGGACGTTCCCTGATCGGTCAGGATTTCTCTGTTCGGACAGCCGTCCGATCAGATCACACTGTGCACTATCCCCTCATTAAATCCTCCCGATCTCCTCTCTTCCCGATCTTCTTCCTTCTCAAAACCCTAGCCGACCGACTCATAACCTAGCCGACGCCTCTCTTTTCCTCCCGTCTTCTCGACCCATCGTCTTCTAAAAGCCGAAGGTCACAATGGCACCGAGGTAATCTCTCGATCTCTACTGTTTATTGTCTTTGGCAGGTCATGTTATCATGTTCTTACTGTCACTGTGGTTTGTGCTCGGTGGTTTGCCCATGGCCGGTGCTCTTTCCTTGTTCCCACTGTCCTCATTGTTAGAAAGATACCCACTGGTGGTGAGGGAACCTATAAGGAACCGACCAAGAAATCCAAATCCAAAGCTCCTGCTCCCTCTCGACCCCAACCAGCTAGTTCCAGTAGATTCCCAAACCGCCAGTTTGAGCTAGCATTTCAACAGAGGACATTCAAGCTGCTTCCATGTCGATCTGTGGATCGAAAGTGGATGGATGAATTTTGTCCCTCTGTATCCGAAACCCTAGCCTATTATAAACTTGATTCGGTAGTCTACCTAGAAAGGGACATCAATCTTGACCTAATATTTGAATTCTATAACAACCTTCATCAAAACCATGATGGTGTTTATAACACTCGAGTCGCTAAAAGAAGTATCGATTTCTCCATTAGAGAATTCTTTGGGTATCTAGGTTGTCGTATGTGTTCAGGAGATCCTTTTCCCTTGTATCCTGATTTACCAGAGTCACTACCTCCTCCACTTGATGTATCACCTGATGATATTTATGAGTACTTCTTCAGGCAGCCTAGACCGGATGGACTAGATGAGCTAGATGTTGACTTCCCTACTTTTGCAGCCTTGAGATTATCTCCTCAAGACTACATTCTTTTTAAGATTGTCACGAACTGCCTTCTACCTATCACATCTAAACCATTATCTGAGATCCGTTCATATCATTGTCTTATGCTTTATGGTTTGCGTCGGCGTCTCGATTTTGAAATCATGTCGAGCATCTACTCCTCGATCATATCATATTCTAAGCCTAGCGGCTCCACTATTTATATGCCTTATGGGCATATAATTACTGATTGGCTCGAGACCCTTCAGGTTGATGTCTCTAAGGGTAGAATAGTCAAAATGGTCAGGCAGGATTGCCGACTTGGGAAACGGGCATTTTCCAAGTCTGGCATCATAGGGCAAAATGGGGATGTTCGGTGGAAGGATTGGAGAGCACTGGGTGAGTTACCACGGGGACCTCCATGACAGGTTGCTCCTGTTGCTGCTCCTCCTGCTGCTGACGATGGAGAGGCCGATCCTGATCTGCACTGGCAGATCGCCGAGCTGGAGAGCCGCTTTGATCAGCACGATGAGATGATATCTGCTGAGTTGGATGACCTGCGTATTCGGATAGACCAGCGCTACGATGACCTGTGCGGGCAGATTGACCAGCGCTTCGATGATATACGTAGTCAGCAGGTGGTGACACAGCAGTTGCTACTCAGATGGATGGCACGCTAACCGCCTCCGCAGTCTTATCCAGGCTATCCATCCTCCAGCGTGCCGCCTCAGGATTTCACCCCTCCTGTCGATGATGGTGATGTTCCTCAGTGTGAGGATATTGATTGATACAGTTTGTTTGTTGACTGTCTGTATTTTGGATGTTATTTGTTAGTCTTTATGTCTGACCTGGATGTTTGCACTTCTGATGCTACTCATGTATTTATGCTACTCATGTATTTATGCTACTCAGTTTTATATTTGCTTGCTCTTTATTATGCTTCATTTTCTATCGGTTATTAATATCCTGTTCACTTGCATGTCTTGTTTGTCCTTTATTTCCTTATTACTGTCTTATAATACACTTAGAGGGAATTCTCAGTGCTTTAAAAAACAGACAGTAAGGGTTAAGGGGGAGTTCTTTAAGTTATCTTACCTTATTCGCACCTTTTCGGTGTTTGACAAAGGGGGAGAAGATAACTAAGCAACTAAGTTTAGATGAATGCAAATTTTGATTTTAGAAGACCCTCACATAGTGTTGTATCCGTCTTAGGGGGAGGATCTTGATTCCCCTAAAATTATGAAAATTTGAACAATTCTGATCTAAACTTAAATCGTGTTGTCAAACAACAAAAAGGGGGAGATTGTTGATACAGTCTGACCTGGCTGTTGTTTGATGTTGACACTGATTTAAGTTTGTATCAGATATTGATTAAACTAAGAATGACTACTGATCGAGGTTGATCAGTTGGGAGGGAAAGTCCTGGTGAGTAAAGCCAGGCAAGGGAAATCCAGATGGGTCAAGACATCTGGTGAAAAGTCCAAGCAGGGAGCTTGGCACGGGAAAAAGTCCAAGTATGGTGACTTGCACGGAAGGTCGGAGAGGGCTCGGTAGCTCGTTCTCCGAACCGGACGGAGTCGGAGAGGGCTCGGTAGCTCGTTCTCCGGACTAGGTCGAGAGGGCTCGGTAGCTCGTTCTCTGGACCGGACGAAGTCGGAGAGGGCTCGGTAGCTCGTTCTCCGGACTAGGTCAACTCGAGGGCCTTTATTGATTACATAACCGGGACCGGCATCTCGATCCAGTTTGAACACATCAAAGGCGAGATAATCAGGTGGCAGATGCTCTGTCACGACTAATCAATTTACTGATTTGGACCGAATGACAGATCCAAGAAATGAGTTGACTAGAGATGGTAGCACCAGCCCAACAAGAGCTAGAGGAGCGACCCAATCACGAGGCTCAAGCACACCTGATAACGACCCTCAAAGCCTGATCAGCCTCGTTGAGCGATACCAAGAACAGCTCAACAAGCTACATGTCTACCCAATTGCGCTCGAGAAAGACCAACAACTCCGACAACACCTTCATGATCTACAACATGGGGCGGCCATCCAAGCCACTGATGCACTCCACAGATTGTATTCGCTGTATCAGCGATTCCTTCACTGCTTTTGATATACCTCATTCATTTATGTGATATAATCCTCTGTGCTGTTAGCTTTTGAGTTTGCAGGTTAACAGGTATCATTCCAAGCCTAATTTCAAATTAAGTTCATAAGAGGAATGCGACAAATGGTCTTTCTGCTGGTTTCAGCGATCAGGCATCAACGGATACTGCTGTGATCTGGCTGCGATCTGCTTGACTCCTGGGGATTGGTTCGAGCTCAGAAGACGCCAGTGATGACTGTGATATCATTGGTGTGAGTTCAGAGCACCAGGTAAGGAGGAAGAGGGATTGGCTGCAGCGCTGATTTGCGCAGTTTTGGACCAGATCGGTGACAGCAGAGATCAGGTTTGAGAAGCAGTAAAAACAGCGAGAGGAGAGAATAGAACAACAACAAGAAAGCTTGAAAGAAAAGTCTATGTTGTTGTGCGAAGTTCTTGAGCTCTCGGGTGAACTGCGATCTCCGTTCTGCTACTGATCCTCGCGTGGTTGTAAGCATTTTTATTCTCCTTTGCCACCGAGTTTCTGTAAGTCTCGTGCTTTAACTTAGATATTTCTTGAGACGCTGTGGGGAGGTTACTCCACCGAGAAGGAGGATTTGTAGCCGGAAGTTATCCGGGGTGCGATCTACCGAAGATCAAGGAGTCGTCCACCTTACGGACACGCCGAGGAGTAGGGGCAAGTTATCCCCGAACCTCGTAAATCCTAGTGTTAGTGTGCTTGTGTTTTTCTTTCCTTTAGTTGTCTAATTCCGCTGTGCTAACAATTATCTGTGTAGAAGTTTTGTTTAAGTTTTTAAAGGGACTATTCACCCCCCTCTAGCCATCTAAGATCCCAACAAGGACTTCTAATACCTAGCTTTACTCACTAGATCTTCACTGCCTAGTCCTGCTAGGACTTTCATTGTCTAACTTCACTCACTAGGGCTTTTTCATTATCTAACCTTTAGTTAGGACTTCCACGACATAACTTCACTCACTAGAGCTTTTCCATTACTTAACCTCTAGTTAAATTTTTTCATTAAATTATCTAACCTCCAGTTAGGACTTCTCGTTGTCTAACATCTAGTTAGGACTTCCTATTATCTAACATTCAGTTTGGACTTTCTCAGACAAGTATCCGGTCCTCCCTTGACCTATTTGACTTTTCTCTCACATGTTGTTAAATATCGAAACTCTAGTTCGAGCCAATTCGAGATTAGTTAAACTGGTCATCCCTGACTCAAGGATGATTGCACTAATAATCTCTCCCTTTTTAATGTTTGACAATATGTTTAAGTTAGGCTAACCCATATTAGCCCAACTCTCTTCTTCATCCCATGTCAAAGTATAAATGAGGGTTTCCTAACTTGAACCCTATATTTTTCTCCCCTTTTGACATACATCAAAAAATCTTCTCCCCAAGATTCATCCTTTTATCATTCAAACTTCACAATGAAGGTCCAATACCCTTCCATTGTCTCTAATGCTCAACCTTAAGCATACATCCATCATTATGCCTTTAAGGAGAACCTTCCCCTTAAAGCATGCTCCAACTTCTATTATTGCAACAACAATAATTTGGAATACTTAAATGTTTAGGAAGTTCCAAAATTTAATCTCATAAGGATCAAAATTTAATTTTGAATCTAAATCTTCTCCTTAACTCTAAATTAGTCTCCTTTAACTATATTTTCTCATTTTCATCAAGAAAATTACCTTGAAATGCTTATCTATGCACTTTATAGGGTTAAAAATAGTTAAATGACCTAAATATGATTTAATGAATTAAAATTAGACCATTTAGTCATACACAACCGCTCCTAATTGATCGGTTTCAATTACCAATTGATTTTGGCATGTGCTAATTGATTGGTGTTATCTCTTAATCGATTATGGCCGTACCAACGATTGGAAACAATTCCCAATAGATTAAAGTGTCTTATTTCTTTGATTTAATTTTAGACCAAAATTTATAAATCTAAAAATAATTCTACGATATTCAAAAAATTATGAAATTTTACGTAGACATTATTTATAACATACTATCAGGGAAAAATAGTTTCTATGAAAATATATCTTATTTTCAAAGAATGATTGAAAATTAGAAATCATTGAAAATTTCAATGTTTCATTCTAACTTTGTATCTACTAATCAATCGTGATTCCTATCAACAAAAAGACTTTACCAAGATTTTTAAAATGATTTTCAAAATAAATTTTCAACCATGATTTTTGGGCTAAATACACATGACTTGTACATTAGTTCTTTTTTCATGATTAGACTTCACAAAATCATTTATTTTGATATAACTAAAACTTAATTAGATACACTAAATCAATATTTTGAGTCTTGTTCATCCTCCTAATATCTCACTTGTATCTAATATGTTCAATACATATACAAGTCAACTCTATAGAGACTTTGTGAGATGTAAAATAGATTTTTTTTTACAACTAAGGGATCATGTATATCTATCTAGGCATTTTAACTTTGATCATCTTACCTAGGATGTCAATTTATGTCATTGTCCTTAATTATAAATAATTTGAAATAATACATGATAATGATTATGACATACATCAAATGAGTATTTTTTTAAAAGAAAAACTATCATAACTAAATGATGTATGTATGACATGACATATAATATTTTTTATAGCAATATGAATGCAAAGTATGATGTCTTAACATATAATAGAGCACACAAAACATGACAAGTATCTCACAAAATGACTTCTAAGATTCTCTAGCTAAGCATCATCAACTAATCTCTAAATTAAAATAAGCCTAAGTTGCCCTCATTTCCTTAGAAAATGTTAAAGTCCCAACTTGGCATTCCTTTGAATTCTATCCTATTTGTGTCAATCTAATCAAGCTCAATACTTCCAAAATTTGATTGATGCACTTTTACTCTTCAAGAGTAAAAATTAACTTTTCATTTTTAAGATTTTACAATATCTTGAAAATTTCTTAAAGTGTCAATTTCACTATAGTTGAGTTAACTATCCTTCCAATTAGAGTTAATACACTCTAAATCTATTTAGTGTGTAGAGAGCAAACTCTTAGAAATTTAAAATCTATTGATGCTTCTTGGGTGTTTTATGTACTCACTAGGGATAACTTTTCTAGATATCTTCTAACGACTTTCCTAGGCTTTTTAAAATCCTTAGTCACACTAGTCTTTTCAAAGTCAACTCTAAGGATAACTTTCTTATAATCTTAACTTGACTCCTAGACCTAAGGTTAGTTTAATAGTCATATGGAACTCTATGGTATGATGACACATCTTCCTTGACTTTGGGTTTATATCCTATACATTTCTTTCCCTTAAATGATTCTTACCTATTTAAGTCTAGGTTTTTTCTTCTTAGACCTTTTGACTTTATTTGTCATTTTCTTAAGAGTCTTCTCTAATTTATCAAGTCTTGAACTTAAGACTTGATTCTCGATCTTTAATTCCTCAATATGGATTTTTCATAATTTCCTTGGATATTTTTCTTCTTAGGAACATATCTAACTTGCCTAAGTTATTTTCTACCTTTCTATCCTTAGGTAGGATTGTTCTAGCATAATATGACCTATAATTCTCCTTAGAATTATCGTGCTTCCTATTTTCATGATAGCATGTTCTAAAATCATAAAAGTTATTTCTAGTATGTATTTTATCATGATTTAAATAAGTATCATTAACAAATGATACCTTAGTTTTGCCCTTAGAAGTTCTCCCTTGATTTGAACTTCCTCATTTTTTCTTGGTTGGATTCCTTCCCTTTGGACATTAATTTCGATAATGTCCCCTTTTTATTGCAAGAGAAACATACAATGTGTTCCTTTCCCTTTCGTATCACGGGGTCGACCTCCTTTGATTCCTCTTTCATCTTAGGTGCCACTTTAGCCTTTTTCTTGACTAATCTTAGACACTTACTCTTGTAATATTTATTCTCCCTACACTCAAAGTATATGATATAATTTTATTTTTACAAATTAAAATGTTTATATCTTATTTACTTGTAGGGGTGACATATGATTCTTCATTTGATCCGGATGTCAATGCTTCTTCTCGTTTTGGTATCAATGAACTATGCTTTCCCTCAATCCTTGAGATGGATCCTTCTTCAACTTCATCCTCGGATGTTGAGCATCTCTCAACCTCCAAAACCTCTTGTTCTTGATCCAATGAGTTTCTCTCTTTAGATTTGGCTTCATTTGGCGCCGAGGTCAAATCTTCATGAAGTTTTGTCAACTTGCTCTATAGCTCCTTGGCACCTTAATATTCTATAATTTTGCACAAGATGTTGCTTGATAAAAAATTAACCAAAAATTTGATTACCTTGTCATTATCCTCTCATCTCTTGATTTGCTACTCGGTTCATTCCTTCTTCTTGAGGAATTTTCCTTTGCTACCCATTGTAGCTTCAAATCCCTTCATTAGAGCAAATCATTGATCTATGTTCATTATGAAGAAAGTTTTTACCCTTGATCTCTAAAGAATGAAGCTTCCCAATCCAAATGGTGAAGGTGCGTAGATGTCGTGATCGAATCCATCTTGAAAAACCATTTTGAAGTTGAGCTCCTTTGATGATGATTATTTGATTTGTTGAAATTTAGGACTTCAACTTTTAACTTCTTCTTCTTCCTCTAGCTCTTACTTATTTTGGCGGTTAGTCCAATGCAGAGCGGTCTCGCTCTGATGCTACTTGTTAGGACATGTAGAAAACTGGAGGGGGTGAATAGCTTTGTTCGCCTCTTTGAACTTGATTTGCAGCAGAAAACTTGAAGCAATGCTAGCACCTTCGTTTTAAGGTGACTAATGCAAGAGTTCACTCCTCACTCTCACAGATGCACTATGAAAACCTCCTTCCCAGAGGCGAAGAAATCTCGTACAAGCTCAAGCACGATAATACAACAAGAAAACACAAACTAGGTTACAATGGAAATCGAAAATGACTTTACAACAATGAACCTTGCTTTGCTTGCTTGTTTTTTTTTACTTTGGTTAGTCTCTTGATACTTGGAAAATGCAACAACACTTCTCGTCAAAACCTCAAGAACCAACCGAAACAAGTCTGCTTCAAATCTTTGTGAAAATCCCTTTTCTAGGGTTACTTTGACGTCTCCTAATCTATTGGTTTACTCTAATCGTTTACCACATCAGCTTGATCATTTAAAACTTATAGAACCACCCTTTTTTACCCTTTTAATCAATTGGTGAGTCATACCAATTAATTCGGCAACTTCCATTCGATTGCCCCAATCAATTTCAAAGTTTTCTGTTCTTCGTGAAAACACTATAGTTGATTAGTCCAATTGCTTAACTCCAATCGATTCCAACAATTCCTATGTTCTTCGTGAAAATCCATCAATCAATTTCTCAATCAATTCTAGCACCTACTATGCTTCGAGAAAATCTACTACCAATCGATTGGTCTAGCCTTAATTGATTCCCCCAAACGATTGCAAGCCCTTTTATTCTCATGCGAAAACACCCTTAATTGATTGTCCCAATTGATTAACATAAGACCTAATCGATTAGTTAATCTAGTCAAAGCCTTACTATGCTTTGCAAATACCTCCCAATCAATTAGGCAATCAGCCTAATCAATTGGAACATGTTCCAATATATTAAGCAATCTACGTAATCAATTGACCTTGGGCTAATCAATTGAGCTAATCGATTGCCCAACCCTAACATCTAAACTTGAGTTTAGAGTTCCTTTTCCCAACCCCTAAAGTCATTCGTGACTAGTTGAGACTTTTCGTTGCCTAACATTTGATCACCCTTGACCTAGCAAGGCTTATGCACGAAGTGTTCAGTCAACCTGTGATCCACTTAGGCTTTTCATCTTGTGTCAACTTCTCATTAGACTTCCAATCACTAAAAGTGCAGTCAACCTTTGATGCACTTGGACTTTTTCCTTGCTTGATAAGACTTTCATTGCTTAGTTATCAACTAGGTCTTCATTGTCTAGCCCCGCTAGGACTTCCATTGTCTAGTTTCCAACTACGTCTTCACTTCCTAACTCCGCTAGGAATTTCATTGCATAACTTCACTCACTAAGTCTTTAGTACGTAGCCTCGCTAGGACTTCCACTACCTAAATTTACTCATTAAGGTTTTTCTGTTGCCTAACCTCCAGTTAGGACTTTCACTACCTACCTTCACTTATTAGGGATTTTTCATTGCGTAACCTCCAGTTAGGACTTCCTATTGTCTAACCTCCAATTAGGATTTCTCATTGTCTAATCTCTAGTTAGGACTTTCCCAGACAAGTATTCAGTCCTCTGTTGACCTGCTTGACTTCCCTCTCACATGTCAAACATCAAAACTAAAACTCGACCAAACTGAAACTTATTCAAACTAGTCAACCCTAACTTAAAGACGATTGCACAAACACCCCCGATAAATTCAACGGGAAGATATTGAATGTTGAGTTTGGTTACCAATGACCAATCAAATCTTCTAGAGCAAAGACCACCAGTACGATCCACGATATGATAGATATGTTGAACTTTGCTTTTGATGAAAGAGGACAACTATAAGGAGATGATGAGCTGCTGTTTAAAGGATGGAATAGAGAAAAGATTGCTACAATTTGGTGGCTGAATATACTGGAGTAGAGGAAGAAAATTTACTGTTATATGCTAAGTAAAAATTAGAAAAAGCTTGCTATTAGGCGCTAGAAGATAGCTAAAAAGAGAATTCTTGATGGAGAAAAGCCAACTTACAAAGCATCTATTGTTGAAGAGGTAGAAGGAGAAGAAATGAGAGAAAGACAAAGAGAATGAAGTGTTGGTGCAGGAAGCACCAGACGATCAAATCTGTGTTTTGATAATGGAAAAGGATTCAAAAGTTAAGATGTCTTGTTGTCTAACAATTTTGAATGGGATTGCAAGAAAGTTCTAAGTGTTCTTAGGCAAAAGTCCTACCTGCGGTTAGGAAGGTGGAAACCCCTAAGGGACGATAACCCTAGATCCTAAGGGGTGGTAACCCTAGGTGGAAAGTCTTGGCGGGTCGAGCTCTTCGGACAAAATCCTAGAGTCGGGGACTCTAGGTTGAAATCCTTGTAGTCGCGGATCGGGTGGAAGTTTGGACGGATCATGGAGAGGACGTCCAACATGAAGATCAGAAGCCTCGGACACTGAGTAAAAGTCCAGTCGGTCTAGAGGACCAGTCTGGTAATAGGTAACTTTTCCTGAGAGGAGTACGTGAGGACGCATTCCTTGAAGAGAGAACAGTAGACATCGGTTCGACCTAGGATTTCTGGAGGCGAAATCCGAAGTAATAACCGGACAGTCCGGAGACTGTCAAAATAACTTATTTCATATTTTATTGTGCTAACTCTATTTTGCAGGATATGTTTTATATTTTGGACTAACGCATCTTGCAGGGAGAGAAAATGACTTAAAAGCCTCGAATGAACAGTTCCCGAGGCGCCCTCCATGGAACTTAGAGGTGCCTTGGGTGCCTTGGTTGAAAGCCTCACGTAGCAAGGCACGAAGGCACCTTCCAAGGAGATGGAAGGTACCCTCCATGGAGCTTGGAGGTGCCTTCAAGTGGATAAGCGGCGCAGGCAACAAAGCTTATCGGCATCACAAAAATGGGGGATAGAACCTTGGTTGAAGGCGCCTTCTATGGAGGTTGGAGGCGCCCTCAATGGCTTACTTAAGCCTAGTTCGAGTAGAGACAAATTAACAATAAGAAATTAGCAAGTCTTCTTCTGTGTGCTGCTCAAAAGATATTCCGACAAAGTCATAGCACTATTCCGGCAACCTAAAGCTCCAATTCCAGATTTCTTAGTTGTTGGTATATTTTTACTACGCTTAATTAACTGTAGTTTAATTTGTAATATTTCGGATTGATAGTGAATTACCCAAAGTAAACACTCAACGAGTGTGAGTCTTGGAGTAGGAGTCGTCACAAGCTCCGAACCAAATAAAATCAACTTGTGTCATTGTTTTCTTTAATTATTCTTATTCCGCTATAATTTACTCGATTCTTTTAAAACGAACAAATTAGTCATGAGCGCTATCCCCCCTCCCCTCCCCTCCCCCTCCCTCCCCCCCAAAAAAAAACTTTTCGATCCTACATGAAGTAGTTTGTTGTCCTTGAAATAAGGAAAAGTAAAGTGATGTCGCACTTGCTATGAGAAAAAAAAAGAAAGAGGAAGAAGAAAAGAAGAGGTGGAATTTGCTACTGCTTTTGAGAATTTGAGAACCCGATTAAGTAGGCGAAAGAAATAGTAGGATGAATGAACCATCACAATTTTGGTCAGAAACATGTTGGGAGTTCTAAATAAGCTACTTTGCAAGCATTAGGATTATAACTCGTCGGAGTAGGTGGTGCAAATACTATGTCCTCTTGATGATCTATGAGAATGTTCCTATCTCCAAGAAGTAGGTGCTTTGAGTGCCACTGCCATGTTGATTCCCAATCGCTCGCAGGTTCATAAATTCTATTCCTTGCACAGGTATTGTGAAGAATAGACTTGATTGTTCCATATTGCTTCTCCTTGAACCTTTAGCAGGTTTAGCTGCAAGTTTTCTCTACGCTTGAAAATTCAGTCATATCATATTACCAAAAGAATTTATATATCTCTATAATAGTATAATATTGTCCATTTTGAGTCTAATCTCTCTTGAATTTATTTTTGGCTATACTCAAAAGATCTCGTACCAATAGAGATATCTTCTATCTTTTAAACCCATGATATTTTCCATATATTTCAAATGTAGAATTTTGATTGTATTTCCAACAATCTTCTTCTCAAACGAAGGACCATTATTATTTTCATGGTCCGAGCCTTTCCTCAAGCATCTGATCACTATTGACCTGATTCGGTCTTCCCTCAAGCATCCAGTCATTATTGACTTGCTCTAGCCCTCTAAGACTTTTTCACGACATAGGATTTATTTCTCAGGATTTCCGTCAAGCATTCGGTTACCCTTGACCTATTTCAACTTTTCACCACCTAGGGGTCATTCCCCAAGGGACTTCCGCCAAGCATCCGGTCACCTTTAACATGTTTGGACTTTTCGCTTAGAGTTCATTCCTCTGGGAGCCCCCACCTCTTTCGTTCAAGGTCATTATTCCACCCACATGGCTTAATCTGGACCATGACTCTGATACCACTTATTAAATCTTGTAAATCCTACTCCACATGAATTATAGAAAACCAACCAGAACTCAAATAATAGGAAATGAAATTGTAGCAAAAGTTAATTACGCTCACCCCAAGCGCCCCTCATATCTCATCTCCAGGTTATGTGAAAGGAGGTAAATCACAGGGTCAGTTTATAGTTGACCGTCAAGTGACTAGGGATGAGAGAAGTTTTTTCCAAGGGGATGCGTCCATCGGAAATTGATCTCTGCCCCAGTATAGCAAATCTGTCACCCTTTAGCCAACTGAACACCCCCGTGGGGACACTAATAGTATATACAATTGTAGCAAAAGTTGATTATGCTCACCTCAACCGTTCTTCACAGCCGGTCCCTAGGTTATGTGACGGGAGGTACATCACAATATTAGCTTATAACCGACCGTCAAGTACTAGCTAGAGGGTGGGAGGAGTTTTTTTTCTTCGAGGACATGCGTTCACCGAAATAATAGGAAATACAAGAATAAGGATCTAGTTCATCAAATCTTATGACAGAATAGAAATTAAGTAAAACTAAAATTCTGAGATGAAGAACCTGAATGTAACAGAATCGATGTCGTCTCAAAAAATGTCACCCGCATACCGAAAATCCTACAAAAGAAGAAGGAGAAGCATATGGTAGTCTTTTGGAGGAGTTGGGGTGATGACACCGAAATCTCTATGTCAATGTGGAATGCAAAAATCAGTCAAATAACTAATCTAACAAGGACCAACCTATATATATAGTGAACCCACATCCGTTATTAACTCATTGATGATAACGAAGCAGACTAATAGGTTTTACACATCTAACCCACATCAGATGCCCCAAACTCTCAATAAGTATAAATTAGATCACTTAATAGATTTGATATTTTAACGGCACGATCCACATGACAGATCACATGCCAGTGTAGTCAATTTCTTTGCCCCAAGAAGCTGAACGTTACAAGCGGACATTTTTGCTAATGCAGACAAACCACCAGCAATGCCCATGAGTTTATCACTGACTGCGCTTCCAACATTGTTGAAAAAAGATAGATCCGCTACCTTAGCGACCCTCCTAGTGCTGGCCCCACGGATATGGAGGGAGGTTTATGCAGATACACAGGCCATAGGCGCATGAACCAACATTGTTGAAAGATTGGGTGCAATATAGCCCATTCTAGTCTCAACTAAATCAAGCACTTTGTATGTGTGTGTGTGTGTGTGTGTTTTTTTTGCAAGGTCGAGAGAACAGGCTCTATCACACACATCAACGATTGTTTTATTCCGATAGTGTTTGGAAAGAAGAGGCCTCCCGCTTGTGGTTGATGCTGCCATAGAAATAATCATAATAATATAAAGCTGAGGGCCTGAGGCATGTCCGAGTATATCTTCTTACATATTTTGACTATCTGGACTAATAGTTAGTAGTCATCCGTGATTTATCTTTTTCATGTTAGCTTAAGGACGGGTTGACAGGGGCGCTAAGGACGAGCAAATAGCCTTTTGCCATGTGAATATAGAAGAAGACCCTCCAAATCAACAAGGGTTAAATCCACTTCATTTCCAATTAATCTTCTTAACAACACGAGCATAATTATCAATTGGATGATGAACAAGGGTCTCGAGCTCTGAAAATTTTCAATATCCACAGATCAAGCATTACAGTCAACAATGAGTTGGTACTCTGGATCATTTTCAATATCTGTTCCTTTCTCTAGTGCATTGTCCACTTTCTGCATGATATCATTGTATCTTAATTTGTGTCTTTTAATTGCAACTTTGAAACACTATCAAGATCAGCATATTTTAGAGATTCAATGTCATCTTCTTCCATAGCTGCAGCATCAGGATCCTCATCATCAAGATGGGCGGCTTCAATGTCAGATGACTCATCAAGATCAGCCAAGAATAATGAATCTGCAAGGCTAATATATAAAAAAATAATTGTCTAATAAACCTATTTATATCTATGATTAAAATAATATATAAAAAACATTATGATAAATATGATAATATATTAGGGTAATAATAAATATATAAATATTATCATGATACTAATCTAAGCATGTTAAATCCTTAATAATTGAAACCAATTTTTAAATAGTTTGAATTACTATCTTTGTTGACTATTGATATGGTAAGTAGAGATAGGAGGGGCATTTTTGTCATTTTACTATAGCAGTCTTTATTAGGGCATCGTAGACGCGTGAAAGGGGGAGGTGGGTTTTGGGACTTCGGGGATTTTTCGGGTGGTCGCCGCCGCCACATGTAGGAGGGGCAGATCTCTGTCCACACACGCCACCGTCGTCGTCACCTTCTCCCTCGTCACCGGCGAGCCACTGCTCACTTTCTCTTCTCTCTCCTTCTCCTCTCACCGGCAGACGCCTCCAGCCGTCGCATCTGCCAGGCATGCCAACGCCACCTTCGCGAGGACGCCGATCGCCACTCCCCTTCTCCTCCTCACGCCTGGATCTTGCCCATGCCACCTCTCTCGTGGAACATAGCCACTGTCAGACGCAGAGTAGAGACCAACGGAGCCTCTCCTCTTCTCCCCCAAATTCGTTCACGCCAGAAACACCACCGCCACCTCCCCCATGATCTATGACACCATCGTGGCGCCCCTCTCTCACGCTCTCTCACCATCGACGCCCATGGGAGCACACTGCTGGAGCATTGCCTCTGAATCCGACCACCGCCGAGGCTGACTGCCCCTTTTCTTCCTCCTCACGCCGCTTCCTCTGCCGACGCTCTGCCGACAATTACCACCCCGCCGATCTCCCCCTGTCCAGCGCTGCCTGCCTCTCTCTCACACCAGCGGCAGCCCATATACCTTCTCCTCCCTCATGCCACTGTTAGCCGACACTGCCTCCAACGGCTTACGCCGCTCATAGCCAGTCGACGATATCTTCAACAGCTAACAATGTCCTCTGGACCGTCCTTGTTATCGCAAGCCCCTCCAATTCATCCGATCGTACATGTTTGACGACGATCCAGCATTCCGCTTGGCCCCTTTGATCTAGTCTGTCTCCAGTTTGTGAGTCATTGTTGTTCTCAGCCTAAGTGTCATTGTCACATTTCAGCCTACGTGCTACTGTCATATTTCGGCCTGTATGCCGCTATCATATCTCGACATAGTACCGCTGTTATATCTCGGCCTACATGCCAATATCATATCCCGATTTGTGTGCTGATGTTAGGTCCTGGCCTCCATGCCGCCTTCTGGGCCCAGGTCGTGTTCGGCTCCATGCCATCAGATCCAACTCCTCATCTGGCTTGCACGCATTTACTCTTCCGGGTCACGACAACTTGAGTGGCGTCTCGACCAGCTCACCGATCCACCAGAGGGTGCTCCCCTGGGCCAGGGTACGTTATCGTACCCACTCTACATTCATTTCATCATTTCACTATTAGCTCATTCCCTATATATTCGTTGGATCTACCTCGAGCATCAGGGTACCAGAGACCGGAATGACCCGGTCGCTGGCTGTAGGTAGCATTGATCAAGGGACTTCTGATGACTTGGTCAACGTAGAATCCATCTCAACATACCCCCTCCGAGCCATTGAGATTTAGTCAATATTCTAGCCACCTCACCCGGCGGTCCATCTGACTCAGTTTTCGGACAGGATCAATTTGGTGTCGTCTGTGGGAATCTTCTCCACCTGTTCTGGAACGTGAAGATGGATGACATCGGAAGGTTCTCTACCATTATCACAACCCCAGAGGATCCTGACGAACATATTATCTTCTCCCCTCGCTCCATGAGTATTCAGGAGTCGAGAGATTGACTTGGAGCTTCAACTAGTTGACAGGTTAGTTTTTTCATTATATTTTTTCCCTGACTCCACAGGTATTCGGGAGTTGAGGGACCGAGACAGATCCTCATGTTAGTACGGCTCCAAGATAAGGTATGTTACAAGCTCTGCTCCCTTTTTACGGTCATAGGATTTGCTATATCTCCCTGATAAGAGAGTAAGATCCTAGTCCCTTAATCAAATACTAGGGCCCTAGATCTTTGATTAGACACTAGGGGCACAACTCCCTGATCAGACACTAGGGGCACAGCTCCCGAATCAGAGACTCGTGGTATAGCTTTTTGATTAGGATTTAGGGGTCTCGCTCTTTGATTACAGGCTAGGGGCTTTACTCTCCAATCAGGGACTAGGGCCTCAGCTCCCTGATCAGGTGTGCCATGGGCTCTACTCAGACTCTGCCACGATCTTCGCATTTGCTGATATCAGGGCTCCGCCTCCCCCGTTCGAGGTCGAGCTATCTCCACTGGTCTCGGTCCAGAGTATCACCATCAGTCTCAGACTAGACTATCATCACTGGTCTTGGACCAGAGTATCACCACCGATCTCGGACCGGACTATCGCCACTGGTCTTGGACTAGAGTATCGCCACCGGTCTCGGACCGGACTATCGCCACTAGTCTCAGATTAGAGTATCGCCATCGGTCTCAGACCGGACTATCGCCACTGGTCTCAGACCAGAGTATCGCCATCAGTCTCGGACCGGAGTATCACCAACAACCTCTCGGTCAGGCTCCATACTCTTGCCCCAGTGAGAGTTGCGAGCAAAGCTCTCGCAACCAATAACCTCTCGGTCGAGCTCCACACTCCTGCCCCAGTGCGAGTTATAAGCGAGCATAGCTCTCGCGACCAACGACCTCTCGATCGGGCTCTAGACTCTCTCTCCAATGCGAGTTATAAGAGAGCACAACTCTCGCGACCAATGACCTCTCGATCGGGCTCCAGACTCTCACCCTAGCGCGAGTTATAAGTGAACACATCCCTCGAGACCAACGACCTCTCGGTCGGATTCCAGACTCTCGACCCAATGCGAGTTATAAGCGAGCATGCTCTTGCGACCAATGACCTCTCGGTCGGGCTCTAGACTCTCACCCTAGTACGAATTATAAGCGAGCACAACTCTCGCAACCAACAACCTCTCGGTCAAGCTCCAGACTCTCATCCTAGTGTAAGTTATAAGCGAGCATGCTCTCGCGACTAACAACCTCTTGGTTGGGCTCCAGACTCTCACCGCAGTGCGAGTTATAAGCGAACATAGCTCTCGCGATCAATGACCACTCGGTCGGGCTCCAGACGCTTGCCCCGGTGCGAGTTATAAGTGAGCATCCTTTCGCGACCAATGACCTCTCAGTTGGTATTCCAGACTCTCGTCCCAGTGCGAGTTATAAGTGATCATTCTCTCATGACCAACGACCTCCCGATCGGCTTCCCAAACTCTTGCCTCAGTGACCAACGACCTCTCAGTTGGGCTCTTGTGACCAATGGCCTCTCAGTTGGTCTCTCCAGATCAATGACCTCTCGGTTGGGCACAACAACTAGTCGGTCGGGTTTGCTCCTCTGTCCAGCACCCACACTCGCCGCTTTGATTGACACTCACTATTCGCGTCTCACTCGGTGCTCTTCCTGACACTGGTTGCTCAGTTATCACTCGTCCCACTCTCCGCTTGGCTCACAGGCTTCGTGCCCACTCGATCTCATGGGTTGCACGCCCACTCAGTGCAGCGACGTTGTTTTTCGACCTCTCGGGATCTGTTCCTAACTCAGCTCACAGGGTTATGCACCCGTTTGCACTTTCGTTCTCACAGAGCTTCGCTCTTGCTCGCACCCAATCCAAAGGCTCTGCCCTCTTTTAATTTCGATCTCTTGAGATCCTTTCCTAACTCAGCTCACAAGGCTCTATACCCGTTTGCACTTTCGTTCTCACTAGCATTGCTCTTGCTCGCACTTGATCCACAAGGCTCTACAAGGCTCTATACTCGTTTGATTTTGATCCCTCGGGATCTGCGCTTGACTCAGGTCACATAGCACGTAAAGTTCGTGCCCACTCAACATTCTTTCAAGCGCCTAGTCACATTCTCCCTATTACCTGGCCGACATTTTTAGGCTGCCTGGTCGCATTTTTCGGCCGCCTCGTCGACATTCTCTTAGCCGAGCCATCAGTATCGCCCGACCATCCATTCAGCCACTCGCTTGTATGGCTTGACATTCTTTCGTCTGCTTTGCATCTGCTCAACAAACACTCGATCGTTTGCTTTGTTCCGTGTATACGCACACTCAGCATTCTTCCATCCGCTTGGCATCTGCTTAGAAAACACTCAGTTGTTCGCTTTGTTGCATTTGGTTGTATGCTCGGCATTCTCCAGGTTGTCGGTCGGCATTGTATCGGTAGCTCACCTGACTTCGACCCAGTCATCTGCTCAACATTGCCCGACCGTCTTCTCGATATCACTCGGTCTCCCTTGGCATTCGACTGATCGCTTACTTGGCATACTCATGGTATTATTTGTTATGTTGATCCGCTCAACATTCCTTACGTCACTCATCTTAGCACACCTTTATTCGATCAATCGCCCCTTAAGCATCCACTCGATCGCCTGCTCAGCTTTCTATTCCTTGTTCAGCTCGGCATCCTGCTTGCCACTTGGTCAGTAATCGTTTGACTTATTGCTCGCTCAACATTACTTTTGCTGCTCACAAGGCATCGTCATGGCTTGTAGGGCATTGTTCTCGTCGCTCATTCAACATTTGCTCGATTGCCTGCACGACATTCTCCCTATCACCCGCTCGACATTCGCTCAATCACCTGCTTGGCATCCGCTTAGCATTATTTTTCATTGCTCGGTCAGCATTGTTTTTCTCGTTGCTCTGCCAGGTGCTCGTCATTCATCACTATTCGTTTGATGTTATACGACAGGCCCAGTGATCTGACTCTTTATTCTGGAGTGATTCCACTTTATTTTAGGTTTGGCATGTTGGACCACTGGTGGGGCCAGCAAGAGGAGGGGTGAATTACCTATCAACAAAAACAACACCCTTCTCATTCTTTTAACTCTAATTAAAAGAAACAATAATAGTAAATTAAATTAACAACTAAAAAGATGAGGCCCAAGATTTACTTGGTTACAACGTAGGTGGTTGTTAATCCAAGGACAATGAAAAAACTCTAAAATATCTCCTTCGATGAAGGCAGAGAAGCCTGTTACACTCGTTAATTACTCAGATAGTTGCTAGGAAATGAATACTGGAGTTAATGTTTATTTCCTAGGTCCAGGGGTCTTTTTATAGCCCCTGAAAAATCTTATCCAGGGCTGGAAGGCGCCTCCAACAGGCTAGAAGGCGCCTCCTGCGAGGTGCCAAAGGAAAAAGCTTTATCCTTTGACAACTACAATATTTTCTTGGTCGAAGGCGCCTTCCATGCATATTGAAGACACCTTCTATGAAAGCTTGAAGGTGCCTTCCAACAGAAGGCTTCAGCAGCTGCCGAACTCCAAGTTTCTTCTCTTGCTCTTTCGCTGCTTCTCTCACTCAGGTGATTTAGGCCAACTGAAATAGGGCTCACCTGAACCCATTTTTCGATCTTCTCCTCGAGCAGACTTCCTCCCCGGCTTCTCATCCCTCAGATCGCTGCGCATAGCCTTCTTGTCTGCCGGTGTACTCTTTCGCAGCATATCATCCCTCGGATGCACCGAACCCCTCGATTCTCTTCCCATGCCATCTTTCTCGCTAGCTGCGTTTTCCGCTCGACTTTCTGTGCTCCTAAGTTCCTGCACACTTAGACACAAAGATCAAATACTAATAGGACCTAACCTGATATGGTTGATCACATCAAAATTGTCATGGGGTTCCAATAATCTCTCTCTTTTTTATGTGATCAAACCCAAGTTAGGGTAAACTATAAAAAGAAATAGTTTTTTTTTAAATTAAAAACTTTGCAAGTACCCTCCCCTAGACTTGTTCTTCACTTCTCCCCTTTTTAATCACATTAAAAAAATAGGGTTCATTAAAATGTCTAAAAAAAATTCAGAAAAAATATTAAGGTGTAAGCCCAAAAATTTAAGTCAAAAGAAAACATTATGAAAATTTTTCTAATTGTTAAAAAAATATGTGATGAAACAATTTCTAAATAATTTCTGATTGAATTTTTGATAAACATTGAAAGCATTAGTTAATTTAAATGCTTAACAGTTAGTCAATTAAATATTCATTTCATTAACTTGGTTTCAGGCTGTGGCAAGCCACTAAGCCTTCTTGGTTATTGGAGCAACAACCACTTTCTAGACAAACCATATTAAAGAAATTAAACATTTAATTTTCTCTCTGAAAGCTCAAAAGAAAATTCAATCTAAATATAATTTTGGAACCTAACATAGGTTCCTTTCTACCGGGTTAATTAAAAATTTAGGGGATTTATAACTTATGGGGATTTTTCTAAGTTGACCCATGTGAAATTGTAAATACTAGTTTAGCCTACTGATAGGTTTAACATTTGAATGATTATAGGTATTTGAGCATGCAAAATTTTGTTTGAATAATTCTAGTTTTTCTTTTAATTTTTCATTTTCTAACTTTAAACTATCAAATAATTCTAATGGGCATGTCTTGGCTAATTGCCTTTTCAAACCAATATTTTCATTTTCTAATTTGCACAAATTTTTAGAAAATATTTTGATAAATTGGAAAGATTGTTCGGGTGAAAAAGCACGTACCTCACTTATCTCATGAACTGATGCCCCCTTCATCAGAGCTTTTCTTTGATGATCCTCCCTTTTCATCGATGCCCATTTTTGAATTACTTTCATCTTCTTCTTGGTGGTCAGCCAGTAGAGCTAGTCTGACATAAGCTTCATCTCGGACTCGGAGGATAACGATTCATCCCATATGACCTTCAAATTCTTGTGTTTTGGTTTGTTACATTTGTCATTCTCCTTCTTCTTTAGTTTGGAGCAATCATCCTTGATGTGCCCTTCTTCATTGCAGTTGTAGAATCAGACCTTCCTTTTATTCCGATAGTCCCTGTTCGTTTGCGACTTAAATTTATTAGGTCAAATAAATTTATTAAATTTCCTTACCAATAGTACCACTTCATTTGTGTCGATGGATGTTTCAAAGTTTGAATCTGGTTCACCCATTTGGTTGGCTTTTAGTGTTTGCACATCTTGATTCATGAAGTTCAAAAGTGGAAAAAAGACTTTCTAATGAACTTATTTTGAGGTCTTTAGATAAATAAAATGAATCGACTATAAATGTCCACTCGAGTGTCCTAAAAAATATGTTTAAAGCATACCTTAATGAATCTTGGTTCGTTACCTTTTCTCTGAGATTCGTGAGTCCAGTGATGAGTTCTTTGATCCTCGAGTGCAGATGTGTAACTATTTCACTTTCTTCCATCCGGAGGTTCGTCAGTTGGTTCTGGAGCAGGTCCCATCTCGCAAGCTTTGCTTCGGATGTTCCTTCGTGCAACTCCAAGAACTTCTCCCAAAGTTCCTTTGCTGATTTGTAATCTCCGATCCGATTTACTTCCTGGGGTGGAAGTACGTTGAGTAGATGGAACTCGACTCGTCCGTTTGCTACGAAATATGCTTGCTCCTTCTTGGTTCATTAGTACTCTTCTTTTTCATTTCCTTGGAGGTCTTTGGGAGCTACAAAATCATATTTAATTATTAATAAAATTTCAAAATCAGTTTAGAAAAATACATCTATATGTTTCTTCCATGACGCAAATTTTCCCTCGAACTTCGGTTGGAAGGTTGTCGGTCTAGCCATTGTTTCAGTGCTTTAGTTGGCGATTAGTCCTTCTGAGGTGGTTGAGCTCTGATACCACTTGTTGAACCACTAGTGGGGCCTGCAAGAGGGGGTGAATTACCTATCAACAAAAACAACACCCTTCCCATTCTTTCAACTCTAATTAAAAGCAACAACAATAGTAAATTAAATTAACAACTAAAAAGACGATGCACAAGATTTACTTGGTTATAACCTAGGTGGTTGTTAATCTAAGGACAATGAAAAAGCTCTAAAAGATTTCCTTCAGTGAAGGCAGAGAAGCCTCTTACACTCGTTAATTGCTCAGACAGTTAATAGGAAATGAATACTAGAGTTAATTTTTATTTCCCAAATCCAGGGGTCTTTTTATAGCCCCTAGAAAATCTTATCCATGGCTGGAAGGCACCTCCAACATACTAGAAGGCGCCTCCAGCAAGGTACCAAAGGATAAAGCTTTATCCTTTGGCAACGACAATATTTGCCTGGTTAAAAGCACCTTCCATGCACATTGAAGGCGCTTTCCAGCAGAAGGTTTTAGCAGTTGCCGAACTCCAAGCTTCTTCTCTTGCTCTTTCGCTGCTCCTCTCACTCAGGTGATTTAGGCCAATCGAAATAGGACTCACCCGAACTCATTTTCTGATCTTCTCCTCGAGCAGACTTCCTCCCCGGCTTTTTGTCCCTCGGACCGCCACGCACATCCTTCTCATACGTCAGTGTACTCTTCCGCAACACATCGTCTCTCGGATGCACCGAGCCCATCAACTCTCTTCCCATGTCATCCTTCTTGCTAGCTACGTCTTTTGCTCTACTTTTAGTGCTCTTAAGCTCCTATACACTTAGACACAGAGATCAAATACTAACAGGACCTAACCTAATTTGGTTGATCACATCAAAACTATCACAGGGTTTCAACATGGTCTAGTCAGTCGGACTTGCGCCTCCTTCGACTAGACTTGAAGGGGAGGCTTGTGATGTGGTAAGTAGAGAGGGGAGGGGTATTTTTTCCATTTTACTGTAGCAGCCCCTTTTAGGGCACTGTAGATGCGTGAAAGGAGGAGGCAGGTTTTGGAGATTCAGGGTTTTTTTGGTGGCCGCCGCCACCACAAGAAGGAGGGGCAGATCTCTCTCTCACACACGCTGCCACCGTCGTCACCTTCTCCCTCTTTGCCGGCGAGCCACCGCTCCCTTAGTCTCCTCTCTCCTTCTCCTCTTGTCGGCAGATGCCTCTAGCCGTCACCTCTGCCAGGCATGCCGACGCCACCTTCGCGAGGACGCCGAACACCACTCCCCTTCCCCTCCTCACGCCGCTAGGATCTTGCCCACGCCGCCTCTCTCGCAGGATGCCGCCACAGACGGAGCCTCTCCTCTTCTCCCCCAAATTCATTCATGCCGGAAATGTCGCAGCCACCTCCCCCGTGATCTCTGACACCATCATGACACCCCTCTCTCACGCTCTCTCGCCATCGCCGCCCACGGGAGCACACCGCTAGAGCATCGCCTCTAACTCCGACCGCCGCCGAGGCTGACTGCCCCTTTTCTTCCTCCTCACGCTGCTTCCGTTGCCATCCCTCTGTCGGCCAGCACTACCCCGCCGCTCTCCCCCTATCCAGTGCTGCCTCCCTCTCTCTCACACCCGCCGGCAACCCATACGCCTTCTCCTCCCTCGTGCCACTGTCGACCGACATTGCCTCCAACAGCTTACGCCGCTCACAGCCAGTCGATGCCATCTTTAGTGGCTAACGTTGTCCTCCAGACCGTCCTTGTTATCGTAAGCCCCTTCGATCCATCTGACCGTACATGTCTGATGATGATCCAACATTCCACTTGGCCCCTTTGATCTAGTCTGTCTCTAGCCTGTGAGCCATTGTTGTTCCCGGCCTAAGTGTCGTTATCACATTTTAACCTACATGCTGCTGTCATATTTCGGCCTACGTGCTGTTGTCATATCTCGGTCTGCGTGTCGATGTCATATCTCGACCTGGTGCCGATGTCATATCCAGGCATGCACATCGATGTTAGGTTTTGCCCTACATGTCGCCTTCTAGGTCCAGGTTGCTTTCAACTTCGTGCCATCAGATCCAGATTCTCATCCGGCTTACACGCATTTACTCTTCCGAGTCACGATAACTCGAGCTACATCCCGACCAGCTCACCGATCCACCATAGAGCGCCCCCCGAGGTCATGGTACGTTATCATACTCACTCTATATTCATTTCAATATTTCACTATTAGTCTGTTCCTTATATATTCGTTGGATCTGCTTCAAGCATTGGGGTATCATAGACCGGGGGTGACCCGATCACTGGCTGCATGTAGTGTTGACCAAAGGATTTCTAATGATTTAGTCAACATAGAAGTCATCTCAACATACCCTCTCCGGACTATAGTGATTCAGTTAACATTCCAGTTACTTCACTCGGCAGTCTGGCTGACTAAATTTCTGGACAGGATCAACTATTATCTTCATTGTCATTAGTTGTTGGGATTGTGAAAAAAATTAGACAGAAGGAGAAAAAAATGATAATCTCAGTTAACCTCATTGATTATCCCTGGGGTGACCGGCCCAGTCCCATGGAAGTTTTCCACCGACCACCAAGGAAATCGAGAAGCACACGCGACGGTCAGCCCAGAAATCCAACATTCTTTGATTACATCCCCTATTTAAGGAAAAATTCTTATAAATACATCATAACTGGAGTTCGAATCATGAGTATCTGGATGACAATCTGAATATCCTATCGTAGTATCATGGCCGCGTGACATAGAGAAGGAGAAAAAGAAGCAACGTGTAGAGGATTGTACGTGAAGTTTGAACTGATTTAACTTAATTAAATTTAATTCAATCATAAACTAAGTCTAACTTATTCAATCATAAATTAAGTCTAAATTAATCTTAGTTTAAATCAATATAATCTTTATTGATAGATTTTGTTCCACAATAATCTGATTTTAATTCAAAATCTTCCATAATTTAATTCATTCATTCATTTATTTTTTTTAAATAAATTCAATATTTAATAAAACTTATATATGAAATAAATAGGACGGATGTTTCTTGAAAAGAAAAATAAGGACGGATCAGGTGGGCTATAACCCAAATAGCCCCTATCCACTGGATCCGTGCTAAACATAATAATTAATTATCATATAATATCTATGTGGATTAAATCTTAAACCTGTCATAGGGTCTTTGTGTAGATCGAGTCTCGATTCAGTCTTGAACCCTGTCATATGACCTTTGCGTTGATCGAGTCATGATATTAATAAATAATGATAAATCAAGTTAGTCCTAGGATCAATTCGATCTTATAAAATTTTTATATTGATTGTAAAATAAATCAAGCGTTCTTGACGGATAGCTAAGAAGTCAAATATTTTTTTTATTACATGTCTTATTTAAAAAAAATTATAAGTTTAACATATCTAAAAATTAAATTGTTAATATATAAATGATAATTTGAATATTCTATTGTTCCCTCGTTACCCAGGGCTATCCACAAATAATGTTTCTTATTCGAGCTGATGACGATAATGCAATATAGTATAACATCATTTAAAATCCAGATTACGATTAGATTCTATCGTTTAAAGATGAATTTATTTCCCATACAGTGCTAGCTCATAGAATATAATCCTCTCTTAAGTTATAATATCAGTGCTATAAATCATAAAGTGCATCAGAAAGTGTCCAACATTAGTTCGTTTGCTTGACTTGTCCGGACTCCGGACAGCATTTAGATCTCTCAGACAGTGAATCAAATATTTAAAATTTAAATCCCAACTACGACATAAGTAAAATTATTTTTTCCAATGTAACTGATCTGATAACGATGGATGTACTTAAAAAAAAAAAAAGTTAAAGTAAGAAAGACGGACTAATGTATAAAATAAAGTAAAATAAAGTTAACTGGAATGTTTAAGTCAGTTGAATAGATTGAGTATGGCCGATAGATCAAGTAGTCGAGCGGGTCAAGTATGGCTGAGTAAATCAAGTATAGTCGAGCGGACGGTACAAGTTTATGAGATAAGTAAGTCATGCATTTCTCGGCCGAGTAAAGATAGTCCTCCAACCATAAAGAAAACTAAGCAACAGCTGGTCTCGCTGACTGAGCTCTACGATCGATCAGACGGAGATAACCAATGACGGTCAGGAAGCAAGGAAAATGATAAGCTAGTAGGTCCGATGGACATTGTCGAGCGGGGGCAGCCCGACCAAGCGAACTCCGGTTGACCGCATATGGCCCCACCAAATATCCTATCATATCCTTTTGGGAATTTATGCCACTGACAGCAGGGCATGTCCAGCAGGTAAATCGTTCTTTAGAAGCTTCCAGGCTATCACATTAGAGGATTACATGACTACATAAGGAATGATGTCAGGAACACTTTTTCAACTTATCTTTTCCTGGGATACCTAGAAAAACATACCTACACACTTTCACCGCTATAAAAGAGGATTCCCATCTAACGAGGAGTATGCGCAACTTCATTTTCTACACACTTTATCTACATGTCTTCATCCTTTGAGATCACCAGAGACTGACTTGAGCATCGGAGGGTCAATGTCGGGAACCCCTTCCAGGCTCAGCACTGACGTTTTTTGTGTTGTAGGACTATGTGGAGTCTTCACCGCGTCAACTTTGGAGTCATATCCCCGGCTTGCCATCTTCATTGTGTTGAGCGATTTCTTCCTCCAAACCGCCTGGGAGCGATTTCTTCCTCCATATCCGCGTCAACTTTTTGTGTTGTAGGGCTATTTGTGGGAACACTACCTGTAGTCGAAATGTGAAAATGGAGGATACTGGATGACTCACCATAGTGACGTTGACACCAAAAAAGTTGGACATGTTGATACAAGCGCGAGCTACAAAGATATTTCCAACAGCAGGCAGTGGTTGGTCGTCGAGCGGACGAGCCCGCGGCGTCGGCAACAGGACAACAAGCAGATCATAGAGGCCGAGTGAAAAACCCTGCCACTCGCCAGTCGAACAACAAATCGGCTGACACATTTGGAGACACACCGAGTGCGTCGATCCCTTATCACCGAGCGATATTCCTCACTCCTTTAGAGGAACAAGACCGAGTAGATAGGGCACAAGGATCTTCATCAGAGGATACACCTGGCCAGGACGAGGGAAAGGGCAAAGCGCCAAGACTCGATGATTCTCTTGAATGGATAAATAGATAGTTCTCGCAGGAAATCCTGAACGATCGGCTGTTGCGACACTACGTTCCATTGACGATCGAAGAATACATGGGGGCGACCAACCCTGAAGACCATCTAATTAAATTCAACAATATGGCAACACTTCATCAGTACACCGACGGAGTCAAATGCTGGGTCTTCCTCACCACGCTCTCTGGATCAGTGCAAAAATGGTTCAGACGGCTACTGATCGGATCGATTTGCAATTTCAAAGACTTCCGCTCCCAAGCAAGGGCCCAAGGAAGCATTACAGACTTACATTAAAAGGTTTAACCAAATGACCATAGAAGTTCCATCAGCCACATCAGAGATCTTGATAAGTTCTTTCTCCCAAGGACTTGTAGAAGGTGAGTTCTTTCGGTCACTCATCCGAAGACCTCCTAGAGACTTTGATCACTTGCTTGGGCAGGCTACCTAGTATATCAATGTTGAAGAGGCCCAGGCGGCTTGGAGGAAGAAATCGCTCCTAGAGCCAGTTGTTGTCTCGGAGCGTCAAATGACCCATACACATCAACCACCAAAGGGGCCATGAGTAGGAACAATACAACAACACCAAGAGCCCCGTACACATGCAGTCCGTCATGTGGAAGTCGAGCGGATGAGGTCCACGAAAGGTCAACCATCGGCGCCGCTCTTCTGCTCTTATCATCGAGTAGCAACGCATAACACCAAAGATTGCTACAGTTCAAGCCGAAGCCCCGCCGAGCGGCTTCACCAAGATCGCACCATTGCTCCCCATCTCATGACCGACATAGTTTCTGCCAATAAGGAGGGTGGTGCGAAGATAGAAGGTCGGCAACTTAGTCGCACCAACAGTCGGCCTAATGTGAAGACTATGAGGGGCTCTCCAGGGCATCAGTTGAACAGTCTCATCCGTCTGCACAGGAAGAGGAGAACCGCAACAACTCCACTTGGGGCAATATAGGTATGATCGCAGGAGGCTCAACTGATGACCACTCCAATCAAGCCCAGAAGTCACATGTCTGGTGTCTCGAAATCCACACCATCGGGTGTAGTAGAGCAATAGCATAAAGACTAGAAATCCCTCGAGGATTAACCACTCGAGAGGACAATGACGACAAAGTTCATTGTGGTGGACATCCCGTCCGCCTACAATGTCATACTCGGTCAACTGGCATTGAATGAATTTCGGGAGGTCATCTTCACATTTTTCTAGAAGATCAAGTTCTCCGTCGAGAACTCGGTCGCTGAAGTAAAGGGCGATCAGTTCAGCGCTTAGCGATCTTACATTGAGATGGTCAAAACTAAGTCGAAAGCCACTTGAAAGGCCCAGCGGCTAGATGTAAACACAATCTTAGAGGAGCCTCCCGTGCTGGTCTACAAAGAAGGGAGGAGGTTCGAGTTGATCCTAGCCGGTCGGAGGCTACTACTTTCATAGCGCCGACCTAGCTGCAAAAAAGAAGGAGGAGCTAGTTGCCTATCTTAGGCAAAATCACTATGTGTTCGTATGGGTGGCACACAAGCTCCCAGGTATTTCACCGACCATACCACAGCACGAGCTACACGTCCGATCGGATACTAGGCCGGTGAAACAAAAGAAAAGAGACTTCATCTCAGAGGAAAATTAGATCATCCTGGCGGAAGTAAAAAAACTACTAGAGGTCGGCCATATATGTGAAGTATAATTCCCGAGCTGGCTAGCTAATGTGGTGCTAGTCTCCAAACCGAGCAATAAATGGTAGATTTGCATTGACTTTCGAGATTTGAACAAGGTCTACCTGAAGGATTACTATCCGCTGTCGCTCATTGATTAGATAGTGGACTCAACGGTGGGCTACAAGTTAATTTGCATGCTGGGTGCGTACCAGGGCTACCACTAAGTGTCATTCGCTAAAACAGACCAAGAGAAGCTTAGCTTCATAACAATCGATAGTACCTTCTGCTATAATGTGATGTCATTTGGACTGAAGAACGTTGGAGCCACCTACTGGAGGCTAATGAACAAGGTGTTCCGAACATGGAGGTATACGTCGATGACATTTTGATAAAAATCCCTCCGAGCCACTGATCTCATCGAGGAGACTTGCTAAACGCTGAGAAGGTACGAAATCAAGCTCAATCCAAGTAAATGCTTGTTTAGAGCAAGGAGCGGGTGCTTCCTCGGTTGCAAGTGAAAGCACTCTATGACATGCCACCTCCACACAACCTAAAGGAAGCTCAATAGTTGACCAGACGGATTACCACCCTATCGAGATTCATATCTAAGTCATCCGATCAGAGTCACCCTTTCTTCAAGGTTCTGCGCTGAGCGACGAAATTCTAATGGGACGCTGAGTCCAATAAGACACTGGAGGAGCTCAAGAATTATCTAACTTCTTTACATGTATTGGCAAAGCCCATCACTAGCGAGCCGCTTTGGATGTACCTGTCGTCCAGAGAATGTGCGATTGGTTCAACATTAGTGTGGCAGAATGCCACTGAATAACAATCAGTGTATTTTTTAAGCCATATATTGAAAGATTCTAAATACCGCTACACCTGTCTCAAGAAGCTAGCATACGGGTTGGTCCTCGCCGCTCGGAGGTTACGCTTATACTTTTTATTGCTATAATGACCTGGCCCCTCGACCCCTTGGGCGGTCCAACTGGCGACCCATTTGGCGGCCCCTTGGCGGTCCCTTGGGCGGCCCAACTGGCGTCCCATTTGGCGACCCCTTATGTCGTGGCCAGTGGATTTTTGCCTTCCCCAGGATTCGAACTCTAGACCTCCAGGATAAGTACTAGAGTTTATGAATCCTAGTAGCCAAGTGAGTGCCGCTCACTTGACTACCAGGATTCATAAACTCTAGTACTTATCCTGGAGGTCTAGAGTTCGAATCCTGGGGAAGGCAAAAATCCACTAGCTAGGGGTGGGAAGTCCTAGTGAGTAACGGCACAGCCGAGGGTCGTCGGTTGACGACATAAGGGGTCACTAAATGGGTCGCAGTTGGGCCGCCCAAGGGACCACCAAGGGGCCGCCAAATGGGTCGCCAGTTGGGCCGCCCAAGGGGTCGAGGGGCCAGATTGTTACAATAGAAAGGCACCTTTTTATTGTAACGACCCGGCCCCTTGGGCGGCCCGACTGGCGGCCTCTTGGCGGTCCAACTGGCGGCCCAACTGGTGACCCCTTATGTCATCGACCGACGACCCTCGGTCGTGCCGTTACTCACTAGGTCTTCCCACCCCTGGCCAGTAGATTTTTATCTTCCCCAGGATTCAAACTCTAGACCTCCAGGCTAAGTACTAGAGTTTATGAATCCTGGTAGCCAAGTGATAGCCGCTCACTTGGCTACCAGGATTCATAAACTCTAGTACTTAGCCTGGAGGTCTAGAGTTCAAATCTTGGGGAAGGCAAAAATCCACTGGCCAGGGGTGGGAAGACCTAGTGAGTAACAACACGGTCGAGGTCGTCGGTTGACAACATAAGGGGCCGCCTAATGAGCCGCCATTGTCGCCGCCCAAGGGGCCGAGGGGTCGGGTCGTTACAGTTGCACCCCATAATTGTATTGACTAACAACACTTTAGGATAGATTCTCCTTAACCCTGAAGCGTCTAGTTGATTAATCAAGTGGAACATGAAGCAAAGTGAGTTTGACATACAGTACCAGCCCCGATCGGCAATCAAGGCACAAGCCTTAGCTAATTTGTGACAGAGGTACAAAATGCCGAGCCGAAAGTAACTTAGAAGATCTATGTGGACGGGTCATCTACTCAGTAAGGTAGCGGTATGGGGATACTTCTGACATCACCCCGCGAAGATTGGATTTAGCTATCCGTTTGGCTGGACTATAGAGCAACGAGCAACAAGGCGGAGCATGAAGCATTGGTCTGCAAGCAGTGAGGCATATGGGCGCCACCCGAGCCCTCATCCACTCATACTCTCAACTGGCGTCCCAATAGCTCTCGGGTACCTTCGAGATAAACAATACCAGAAAATGGAAGGCCGGATTTCAAGAAGTCGTTATCCAAAAAATCCCCCAAGTGATGAATCAACATGCAGGCGAGTTGGCAAAATTAGCAAGCTCCTTAAGCCCGGTTGTATTAGATAAGCCGATTGAGTAGGTAATGTTGGTAGCTCACATCGATAGGTCAACCAGAGGAGGAACATCAAGCGACTGGAGAATGTCTCTAATCAAATTCCTTCAATCGGGTAATATTTCGTCTGTTCGAGAACATGCCCAGTTACTAAACAAGAGGGTCAGACGGTTCACATTAATTAGGGGCCACCTATATAAGAGAGCCTTCTCAAGGCCTCTGCTCAGATGCATCAGATCGAAGGATATTCAGTATATCCTGCAAGAAGTTCACCAAGGCTCATACGGAAGTCATCCCGACAGTCGTTCATTGGCAAGAAAAATCCTACTAATGGGGTATTTCTAGCTTAATCTGCAAGCCGACGCCGCGTGGACAGTAACAATCTGCCTAACTTGTCAAAAATATCAGAACATGTCGCACAGGTCCACTAAGGAACTAAGGACATCCATGGTCTTTTGTCCATTTGACCAATGGGGCATGGATATTGTAGGGTCATTCTCGATAGCAATCGGACAAAGGAAATTTCTCCTGGTGGTGGTAGACTATTTCTCCAAATGAGTGGAGGCCAAGCCTCTCACCAAGATAATCGAGTAGATGGTTATAAAATTTTTGTTGCAGAATATCATTTTTCGATTTAGCATCCCTCATCGACTCGTCTCCGACAATGGAAGGCAGTTTCAAAGAAGGAAGCTCAGAGAATGGTGCGCCAACTATGGTATAATGCAGGCCTTCACTTCGGTGACTTATCCATAAAGCAATGGTCAGGCAGAGGTCACCAATTGAGAAATCCACCAAAGACTCAACACATGGCTCGACCATGTCAAAGGGAGCTGGGCAGATGAATTGCTGAGCGTGCTATGGGCCTACCGCACCACACCTCTAGAAGACATCGACATTATCTCATTCCACTTAGTATACGGAGGGAAAGTTGTGGTGTCGATCGAAATGGGAGTGGAGTCCAACCGGGTGCAGCTCTACGAAGATGACAATTCTGAACGATGTTGCATGCAGTTAGATTTAATAAAAGAAGTTAGAGATAAGGCAGCCATTTGGCTAATGGTGTACCAGCAAAGGATGAAGCAAAACTACAACAAACAAGTGATTCCCAGATCATTCCAGGTCGGTGACTTAGTCTAGAAAAGAGTCAAGACGATTGGTGATGTCGGCAAACTGGAGGACCATGGGGAGGACCCTATAAAGTAATTCGGAAGCTTATCTCGGGGTCTTATTATTCATAAGATGAAACGGGGAGAAATCTAGAGCGGCACTAGAGTGCGAACCATTTACAGCACTATCGGGCGGGTAGTAAGTTGGTGACTAAAATTATGTAGCCTATAAAAATGTTCATTCTACCAATGTAGGAAGTTTTGGATGAAAAATTACCAAGTGTCAGAGACTCTTGAGCCATTCGCCCAAGTTATAAGTGAGTAAAGATCTCGCGCCAAGTGTCAAAGATTCTCGACCTAATCAGGCGAGTTATAAGTGAGCGGAGCTCTCACGATTCTAGACTCTTGAGTCGTTTGGCCAAGTTATAAACAAGCGAAGCTCTCGCATCAAGTGTCAGAGACTCTTGACCAGATTGGGCAAGTTATAAGTGAGCAGATCTCTCACGACTCTACACTGTTGAGCCGTTCAGCCAAATTATATGTGAGCGAAGCTCTCACGCCAAGTGTTAGAAACTCTCGACCCGTTTGGACAAGTTATAAGTGAGCGGAGCTCTCACAATTCTAGACTCTTGAGTCATTCTGCCAAGTTATAAGTGAGCGAATCTCTCGCACCAAGTGTCAGAGATTCTCGACCCGATCGGATGAGTTTTAAGTGAGCGGAGCTCTCACGATTCTTGCCTCTTAAGCTGATCGGCCAAGTTATAAGAAAGCAAAGCTCTTGCGTCAAGTGTCAGAAACTCTCGACTCGATCGGGCGAGTTCTAAGTGAGCGGAGCTCACACAATTTCAAACTCTTGAGTCGTTTAGCCAAGTTATAAGTGAGCTAAGCTTTCACACCAAGTGTTAGAGACTCTCGACCTGATTGGGCGAGTTATGAGCAAGTGACGAAGACTCTTGACCCGAATGGGAAAGTAATAAGTGAGAGCCTATGAGTGTTAAACGGGAGCGTATTGATTCATACTTAGAAACTACATGAAACTTTTGAGCAGAGGACAACAAAACTATGCTTGGTGGTACAACAAAAGGCCGAAAAACTTAAAGAAGAAAACTATGCTATGTAATCGAGAACATCATTCGGGAGCGACTTAGAGATCTTCTCCTTGTTTATAATTTTGCTTGTCAGATCGGGAGAGAGAAAGCCACTGTTCTTCTGATGCTGGAGGGTCCCATCGATGTCGTAGTTAAAATGGTGAATAGTCCTCTAGTCAAAGAATATGTCATTGAATTCGAGGGAACAAAGGTACTTCACTCGAAAAGATTCCTACCGATCGGGTTCCGCCTTCTTGAACTTATTAAATTTCTCTCTGGACTCCTCTAGCTCAGCCTTGGACAACTCTAGAGTGGCCTTTAGTGAAGCTATCTCGGCATCTTTCTCGTCGAGTTAGAGCTTGCTCGTCGCTCGTTCTACAGTTCGGCCATCCCGCTCGGCCGCCAGTGCAGCTTTTGCCTCTTTAAGATTCTGGGCTAAAACCCAAGCCTCCTTGTTTTTGATATCGATGTCTTTAATAACTTGGAGTTTCTTAGTGTTGGTAGAATTTATGTTCAACTCAAAATGGTCATACCACATTCATGATGATTACAAAATCGCAATCCTTTCTGCCTATGCTCGCCCTCATATGTTTTTGGATGACTTCCTCCCTTTCTTCAAAGATCAGTTCTACGCCAGTCTCCAATTCCCTATTCCTCCCTTTTTTTTCGAAGTTTGTAGGTACTTACACATTCCCTTGTACCAGTTGGTACCTAACTCCTTTAGATTACTGTGCGGGTTGTGAAACTATTCCATCTATACAAAAATCCTCTTTTACCCCACATTTTCCACTACTTTTATTATCTAAAATTGTCTGAATTGGACATCTTTCTCTTCCAAGCTTGAGTGGGTGTTGTTTACTTTGACAAGATATCCTCATCTAATAAGGGTTGGAAGGATCACTATTTCTATGTTCGACTTCTTGACCGGCCTGCTTTCTAGATCGGTTGGCAAATGGAGCTGCCAATATCCCTCGCACGGGGAAAATATCATTAGGAGTCGTCCTACCTCCAAGCAGCCACGCACTTGGCCAGTCAGAAATATCACATCCATAAATTACTGTTGGAGGGTATTCTATATATGTTTGGGCTGAGTCTTATCCGAGCTCGGCTAGCCTGCTCTTGAGGTAAGTCATTTCTATATCTATTGTTTTTTAATATAACTGATTACTTTTTCTTTTTTGTAGCTCAAGTCATGTTTAAGTCGATGATGAGCAGCAAGGGAAAGCTAACCAATGTAGAGATCCATGCCAAGGGGGTGACCATGCTGGAAAGTCATGGGCATCTGTCGATCGGCACATTAGAAGAGCAGACCGGAGATGCAAGCCGAGCGGCAGGAAGCAACGCTGTGGCTACCACATGTGAGCTTCCACCCACCCGACCCTCCATGGTCCCAGTAGCAGTCCCTTTCGAGCAACAACCTCCGATGAGCCCCTAATCCAGCGCCAACAAAGGAAGAGCCTTTGATTGGAGGCTTCCTCCTGCTCGGAGGCCTCTAATCTGCAACCTTCTGCAGCCGTGTCAGCTCCTAGGCCTCCATCCAAGTGGGGTGAGAGCAATTCATCCACTATCCTTGAGAGGACGGTCGGCCTGCCGACCCCACCATCGTCAGATCAGACTCCCTCCTTGTCCGAGCTGCCAGCTGGGACGACGATAGTGTAGCCGATTTCCTACCTGCTGTAGAAGCTGGCTGACCCAGCAACCCATAGTTCAATTATCTGTTCCTCCCCTATGTCCAAGGGTAAAGGTACTTCAGAGCCTTCAGATCCGAGCGGCCATAGGCATATTATGACCATCATCAGATTACCTACCGACAACTGTCACCATTCAGACGACGCTAAGCCGTGCTCCCCAGGACATCAGATCAGGATACAAGGTCCCCTGGCCTAGACCTGGGTAGATGCTAGGGCCAGGGCTTTGACTATCCCACCCGGGGAGCTTGCTGATAGTTTTAGTCAAAAATCTACTGGGGTAAGCTTATATGGAATTTCTTATTCATTTTTTCTAATCGATCTTAATTGACTTCGTTTACATACAGTTCTTGGTAGAAAGCTTGGCCATGTGCCAGAGACTGGTCTTCCTAGAGACTGGCCTTCCTTGAACATGAAAATAAACAACTGTAAGCTCCAACTGGGGAGTCGGGCGCCTTGCAAGCCATGGTCGATAGACTCACTACTAAGGAGATTCAGCTAAAAGAAGACCTGGAGAAGACCTCTAAACAGTTGCTAGGGTCTGAGAGGGCACTGACAGTTGAGAAGAATAAAAATCATGATTAGGCCCTCTAGCTCGACCGATTAACCAAGTAGGCTCGTACCTTCAAGGCCAAGCTCAACTCTGTGAACACCAGGAAGTTCTGAGCCATCGACGACTTAGATATTAAGGACAAAGAAGCCTGGGCCTTGACCAAGAAACTTGAGGAGGCTAAGGCAGCTTTGGCTTAGGAGCAAGTTAGTCGAACGACTGAATAGATGGCCAACGAGCTCCAAATCGAAGAACACCAACAAATAATCGCTAGAAAGGACGTCGAGCTACAATCACTAAAAGCCGAGCTGGAGGTGTCCAAGGCCCAACTTACCAAGTTTCGCGAAGATGAGCCTACCCAATTGGAAACCTTCAGGGTTAAGTATCTCCGTTCGGAGGGCTTCAATCAGATGCTGACCAATCAGTCCTTTTGACTGTTCGACTATGGCATCGATGGGACCCTTCAGCAGTTGAAAGAGGGCGGCTACCTTTCCATTGAGGTCTTGAACAAGATTATCTAGAGGGAGAAAATTGTAGATTCGCTCTGAGACAATGTAACCCTCGATCTGGCCTAGCTTTATTTAACAACAACTTTTGTAGCAACTCAGTAGATTCTATAAAAAATTTTCTAAGTATAATTCAATATGCATCCTCTCGGCATTTAAGAGTTCTCATCCCTTCTAACATTTATGTTTCATGCCTAGAATTTACTTAATGTGAGTGCTATACAAAACATGAGAGCTACGCTTGCCCAGAACTCGACCAAACGACTCGATATTCAGGGATACTTTGAGTTAGGGCTTTGCTCACTCATAATTTGGCTGAACGACTCAAGAGTCTAGAGGCGTGAGAGCTTAGTTTATTGGTAACTCGCTCGAATGGGTAGAGAGTCTTTGATGCTTAAGTGCGAGGGCTTTGTTTGTTTATAACTTGGCCAGACGACTCAAGAGTCTCGAAGCATGAGAGCTTAGTTCACTTATCACTTGCTCGAACGGGTTGAGACTCTTTGACGCTTAGGTGTGAGGGCTTTGCTCCTTTATAACTTGGTCGGACAGCTTAAGAGTTTGGAAGTGTGAGACCTTAGTTCACTTATAATTTGCCCGAATAGGTCAATAGTCTTTGACACTTAGCGCTAAGGCTTTACTTTCTTATAACTTGGTCGAACAACTCAAGAGTTTGGAAACGTGTGAGCTTAGCTCTCTTATAACTCTCCCAAATGGGTCGAGGGTCTTTGACACTTAGCACGAGGACTTTACTCGCTTATAACTTGGTCAGACAGCTCAAGAGTCTAGAAGCATGAGATCTTAGCTCATATATAACTCGCCTGAATGGGTCGAGATTCTTTGACACTTAGCGCAACGGCTTTGCTTACTTATAACTTGGCTGAATGACTCAAGAGTCTGGAAGCATGAGAGCTTAGCTCACTTATAACTCGCCCGAACAGGTCAAGAGTCTTTGACACTTATCGTGAGGGATTTGCTCCCTTATAATTTGGTTGAACGACTCAAGAATTTGAAAGCGTGAGAGCTTAGCTCACTTATTACTCATCCGAACAGGTTGAGAGTCTTTGACACTTAGCGTGAGGGTTTTTCTTACTTATAACTTGGTCAAACGGCTTAAGAGTCTGGAATCTTGAGAGCTTAGCTTACTTATAACTCGCTTGAATGAGTTGAAAGTCTTTGACACTTAATATTTTTTCATTCAAAACTTCCTGCATTCATAGAACAAATATTTTTACAATTTACACGAATTTAATCGTAAACTTACTATCTAGCCTAGTAGGGCTGTAGATGGTTTGCGCTCCAAGGTTGGTCCAGCTTCCTTCTATTTTCATCTTATAAATAATAAGATCCTGAGCTGAGCTTTTGAATTACTTTATACAGTCCACCCTATAGGGCCTCCAGCTTGGTAACATCATCAACTAGCTTGACTCTCTTCCAGACTAAGTCACTGACCTAGAATGATCTGGGAATCACCCTCAAGTTATATTTCTGCTTCATCCTTTGTCAATACGCCATTAGTTGAATGTCTGCTTTATCTCTGATTTCATCTATCAGATCTAATTTCATAAGACGCCGCTCGAGTTTATCTTCGTCATACACTTGTACCTGATCGGATTCCATGCCTATCTCGACTGGCACTACCGCATCTCCTCCATGTAGGTGCAGCGGAGGCCGGCAAGACGGGGTGAATTGCCTGAAAAAATAAAAGTATACCCTCCTCGTCTTTCAACTCAAAAAGATAGCAATAATTAAAAATTAAACTCAACAGAAATAAAGAAAAAGAACACAACAATTTACTTGGTTACAACCAAGACGGTTGTTAATCCAAGGCATAAGTAAAGCGCATTGAAAGATCTCCTTCTCTGAAGGCAGAGAATCCTTTTACACTTTGGAAGCTTAGAACTATTGCTAGAAATAACTACATAGTTGATTGCTTGAGTTGATGTCTATTTCCTAGCTCCAGGGGCCTTTATATAGCTCCTGGAAAGTCTATCCCAAGGGTCCAAGGCGCCTCCAACAAGGTTCAAAGCGCCTCCAACTCGGTGAGTGGATGGAATTCTATCCGGTGCTCAAACGGTCATTTTGACCTGCTTGGAGGCACCTCAAACAGTGTTGAAGGCGCCTCCATTGTTGAAGGCGCCTTCAACACTTGTTGGAGGCACCTCCAAGGTAGAGGTCTGTGCAGGCGCCTCCAGCACTTCCTTTAAGGTGCCTACAGCTAGCTCTTTAGCTCCTTTTGACTTTGTTTCAGCTTTCGATGCTCTGATAACTTGGGTGATTGCGGCCAACCGGAATAGGACTCACCTGAACCCAATTCCCGGCATTTTCATCGAGCAGCCTTCCTCCCCGACTTAACGTCCCTCGAACGCCGTGCACGTTCTTCTCGTCCACCGGTGTACTCTTCCACAGCTCTCTTGTCCTTCGGACGCACCGAGCCCGTCGGCTCCCTTCCCGTGTCGTCCTTCTCGTTAGTTGCGTCTTCCGCTCGACTTCCTGTGCTCCTAAGCTCCTGCACACTCAGACACAGGGATCAAACACAAAGCAGAACCTAACCAACTTGGTTGATCATATCAAAATACCCACGGGGTCCAACAATCTCCCCCTTTTTGATGTGCATCAACCCAAGTTCAAGTTAGGGTAAAAATAGACAAATAATAATTTTTAAAGAAAATTACTAAACTAACATGTTAAGCATAATAAATAAAATTACAACTACTTGATTAAGAGTTTAAACAGAATTTTTTAAAAATATTTTTAAATTTAAAAAATTCTCTCCCCCTAAACTTGTACCTTTCTCTCCCCCTTTGATCACAGCAAAAACGGGATAAGAATATGATATTTTAAAAAATATTTAGTAAATTTTTAAGTTAGAAAAATTTCTGAGCAAGATGAATTTTTCCAAAAATTTCTAAGCAAAAATGAATTTTTAGAGTTTTCCAGAAAAAAATTTCTAAGTAAACTGAATTTTTAGAAATTTTCAAGATAATCTCTAAGTAAAAATGAATTTTTAGAATTTTTCAAAAATATTTAAAAAAAACTTTCAAAGCATTATTTAATTCTAGTTTAATGTTTTTCAGAAAGTTAATTAAATATTTTATTTCAATATTTCAGCTTTCAGGTCGTGCCGAGGCACTAGGCCTTCTTGGTTATTGGAGTAACAACAACTTCCTTAGAAAAAGCTTCATAAAGAAATTTTAACGTTTAATTTTTCTTCTGAAAGCCTTAATTTAAAAAAAAATAATTTAGCACAGATTTTGGAACCCAATAGAGGTTCCTTTCTACTGGATTAATCAGAAACTTAGGGGGTATATAATTCTTGGGAATTTCCTAAGTTGACCTTGATGATGTTTAACATATCAGTTTAATTTTCCATAAATTTTAAGTTTTGATTTCTGAAAAACATTTGTTTTTAAACATGCATCATATTTCAATTTTTCAATTTCTAATTTCAATTTTTCAATTTCTAATTTCAATTTTGCATTCTCTAATTTCAAATGTTCATTTTTCTTTTCTAATTTATCTAACTCTTTAGAAAGGGCTTTAATAAAGCGAAAGGACTGAGTTGGGTTAGATTACGTACCTTACTTACCTGACTTAGTGATGCTCCCCCTTCACTACAGCTTTCCTCTTCCTCTGATGTTCCTCCTCCTTCATCTATGTTCATCTCTGAGCTTGACTCTTCTTCCAGCTGATGGTTAGCCATTAGCGCTAACCCCGAGAAGGCTTCAACGTCTGATTTGGAAGAAGACGAATCTGACCAAGTGGCCTTCAGGTTCTTCTGTTTGGAGGAAGATTGTCGTTTTCCTTTACTCTACCCTTTTTCTTCAATTTTAGGCGGTCATCTTTGATGTGCCCTATCTTCGTTGCAGTTGTAGCAATGAACCATTCTTCTCTTTCGCTCATGCCTCTTTGTCTGCGATCTAAATTTATTAAAATTAAAAAATTTATTGAAACGCTTTACCAGTAGTGTCGCTTCCGATTGGTCAATCGAGGCTTCGGAGTCAAAATTGTTTGTTTTTTCCTTTAAGACAATGTTCTGACTTGTTTTCTCCACTTCATTGGGCTCTGTAATCCGAGATTCGTGAAGTTCAAAAGTTGAAAATAAATTTTCTAAACTACTTACCTCGAAGTCCTTAGAGATGCAGTATACATCTACTAAGGAGGCCCACTCTGGAGTTCTGGGGAAGGCGTTGAGCGCATACCGGATCGAGTCCCGGTTTGTTACTTCTTCTCCAAGGTTGCTCAGTTGAGTGATTAGCTCCTTAATCCTTGCTTGGAGTTGTGCTACCTTCTCTCCTTGGTTCATCCGGAGGTTTGTAAGTTGTGTCCAGAGGATGTCCCGTCTTGCCAGTTTTGCTTCTGATGTGCCTTCGTGGAGCTCCAAGAATTTTTCCCATAGGTCTTTAGCGGAGTCGTAGCTTCCGATCCAACTTACCTCCTAGGGCGGCAAAACGCTGAGTAGGTGGAACTCGGCCTTTCCGTTGGCGACGAAGTCTGCTTGTTCCTTTTTTCTCCACTAATGCTCTTCTTTGTCTTTCGGAACTTCAAAAACCATATTTCAGAGTTAGTAAAATATCGAAGTCGGTTTTAAAAAATACCTCCATCCGGCGTTTCCACGTCGCGAAGTCTCCGTCGAACTTCGGGGGATGAATATTCGCTCCGGCCATCGACTTGATCGTTGTGCTTCAGTCGGCGGTTAGTCCTTCTGAGGCTGTTTGGCTCTGATACCAATTGTAGGTGCAGCGGAGGCCGGCAAGAGGGAGGTGAATTGCCTGAAAAATTAAAAGTATACCCTCCTCGTCTTTTGACTCAAAAAGATATCAATAATTAAAAATTAAACTCAACAAAAATAAAGGAAAAGAACACAGCAATTTACTTGGTTACAACCAAGACAGTTGTTAATCTAAGGCAGAAGTAAAGCGCATTGAAAGATCTCCTTCTCTAAAGGCGGAGAAGCCTTTTACACTTTGGGAGCTTAGAACTATTGCTAGAAATAACTACACAGTTGATTGCTTGAGTTGATGTCTATTTCCTAGCTCCAAGGGCCTTTATATAGCTCATAGAAAGTCTATCCCGAGGGTCCAAGACGCCTCCAACAAGGTTCAAGGCGCCTCCAACTCGGTGAGTGGATAGAATTCTATCCGGTGCTCGAACGATCATTTTGACCAGCTTAGAGGCGCCTCAAACAGTGTTGAAGGTGCCTCCATTGTTGAAGGCGCCTTCAACACTTGTTGGAGGTGCCTCCAAGGTAGAGGTCTGCGCAGGCACCTCCAGCACTTCCTTTAAAGCGCCTACAGCTAGCTCTTTAGCTCCTTTTGACTTTGTTTAAGCTTCCGATTCTCTGATAATTTGGGTGATTGCGGCCAACTGGAATTGGGCTCACTCAAACCCAATTCCCGGCCTTTTCCTCGAGCAGCCTTCCTCCCCGGCTTAACGTCCCTCAAACGTCGCGTACGTTCTTCTCGCCCACCAGTGTACTCTTCTGCAGCTCTCTCATCCTTCGGACACACCGAGCCCATCGACTCCCTTCCCGTGTCGTCCTTCTCGCTAGCTGCATCTTCCGCTCGACTTCCTGCGCTCCTAAGCTCCTTCACACTCAGACATAGGGATCAAACACAAAGCAGGACCTAACCAACTTGGTTGATCACATCAAAATACCCACGGGGTCTAACACTCCATACATTAAGTGGAATAGAGTTATACCAGTGGCTTCTCGAGGAGTGGTGCGATACCCCTATAGTACACTTGGGAGTTCATCGACCAGCTTCCCCCGAGATGGTCAAGCCAAGTTCTGAGTCCTCTAAGGATTTCTCTATTGGTGACCTCCGTCTGACCATTGCTCTAGGGGTAGGCCACTAAAGTGAAGGTCTATAGAATACCATAGCCGTCACACCATTCTCTAAGCCTCCATCCTTGAAATTTCCTTCCATTATCAGAGACGAGTTTATGAGGGACACTGAACCGGCACATAATGTTTTGCCACAAGAACTTAATAATCATATGCTTGGTTATCTTGGCAAGTGGCTATGCTTTCACTCATTTGGAGAAGTAGTTTACGGCTATAAGAAGAAATTTCCTTTGATCGGTCGCCATGGGGAAAGATCCAATAATATTCATGTCCCACTGGTCGAAAGAGCAAGAGACAATGGATGCCTTCAGCTCTTCAATATGTTTGTATAGTATATTCTGATATCCTTGACAAGCATGTTACTACTATTTGAGTGACACTGGCTTGCAAGGTAGGCCAAAAATATCCCACCAGCAAGATTTTTCGATCCATCGAATGGTCGCTCGGATGACTACTACAAGAACCTTGGTGTACTTCCTGCAAAATATATTGATCGTCCTCCGATCCAATGCATTTGAGCAGTGGTCTTAAGTAAGCTCTCTTATACAAGTGATCTCCTATTAATGTGAATCGTCCGACTCTCTTTTTTATCAACCGAGCTTGCTCCCGGTCGACCGACATGCTGTCCGATCGGAGGAACTCAATCAAAGGTGTCCTCAATCACTTAAGGCTCCCATTTCAGCTGTTCTCTCGATGTGAGCTACCAACATCACATCCTCAATCGACTTATCCAACACTATAGGGCTTATGGAACTTGCTAACTTGGCCAGCTCGTATGCATATTGGTTGTCCACGGGGGATCTTTTATACAATCACCTCTTAGAATCCTACCTTTAATTTTTCGAACACCTCGACATATAATTTTAGTTTGACATTATTTATCTCGAAAGTACCTGAAAGCTGTTGAGCCGTCAGTTGGGAATCTGAGTGAATAAGAACCCTTGTGGCTCCCACATGCCGGGTTGCTTACAGACTGGCGATGAGAGATTCATATTCTGCCTCATTATTTGTAGCTTGGTAGTCTAGTTGAATGGACAACTGCATTTTGTCTTCTCGTGATGATATTTAGAGTATTCCTACTCCACTGCCTTACTGGGTAGATGATCCATCCACATATATTCTCCGAGTCAGCTCTGGCTCGATGTTTTGTACTTTAGTTATAAAATCGGCTAAGGCTTGCGACTTGATCGGCGATCTTGGCTAGTATTGTATATCAAATTCATTTAGCTCCATAGTCCACTTGGTTAGCTGCTCGGGACACCTCTAGGTTGAGGAGGACTCTCCCTAGTGTGTTATTAGTTAATACAATTATGGGATGCAAGAGGAAATAAGGGCGTAACCTCTAAGAAGTGAGGACCAACCCGTAAGCCAACTTCTCAAGACAGGTGTAGCAACATTCGGTATCTTTCAATAAGTGGCTTAAAAAGTACACCAGTTGTTATCCAGTGTTGTTCTATCGCACCAACACCGATTCGACCGCTCACTCTATGAATGATAGGTACATCCAGAGCAGCTCGTTGGCGATGAACTTTGTCGGTACAAGTAAAGAAGTTAAATAATTCTTGAGGTCCTCCAGCTCTTTATCGCACTCAGCATCCCATTGAAACTTGATAGCTCGACATAGAACTTTGAAGAATGGGCGGCTCCAATTGGATGACTTAGAGATGAATCTTGATAAGGCTGTAATCCGTTCGGTCAACCGCTGAGCTTCCTTCAAGTTGCACGGAAGGGGCATGTCTTGGAGCGCCTTCACTTTGCTCGGATTTTCTTCGATCCTCTGTTCGGTTACGATGTAACTGAGGAATCATCCACTCTTTGCTCCGAACAGACACTTGCCAGGGTTGAGGTTGACTCCATACTTCCTTAAAGTCTGGTAGGTATCCTCTATATTTGCACAAAGGTCAGCAACTCGGGGGGATTTTATCAATATGTCATCGGCATATACCTCCATATTTTTGCCGATCTACCTCTCAAACATCTTGTTCATCAATCTTTGATAGGTGACACCAGTGTTCTTTAGCCCGAACAGCATGACGTTGTAGCAGAAGGTCCCATCTGTCGTGATGAAGCTGACATTTTCTTGATCTTCCTTGGCGAACGGAACCTGATGGTAGCTTTGATACGCATCCAACATACAGATCAGCTCGCAGCCTGTCGTGGAGTCCACTATTTGATCTATGCAAGGCAACGAGTAGTAGTCTTTTGGGCAAGCTTTATTTAGATCTAAAAAGTCGATGCAGATCGACCATTTGTTACTCAGTTTAGAGACTAGCACCACATTGGCAAGCTAGCTCGCGAACTATAGTTTGCGGACGTGACCGACCTCTAGTAGTTTCTCCACCTCCGCTCAGAAAATTTGATTCTATTCCAAGCTGAAATCTCTTTTCTTTTGATTCATTGGCTTGGCATCTAATCGGACATGTAATTCATGTTGTGCTATGGTTGGAGAGATACTTGGGAGCTCATGAGTTACCCATATGAACACATCATGGTTTTACCTTAGACAGGCAACCAGCTCTGCCTTCTTTTCCAAGCTCAGATCGATCATGATAAAGGTAGTGGCCTCTAGTCGACTGAGATGCACTTGAACTTCCTCTTTTTCTTCATAGACCAGTGTGGGAGGCTCTAGCAGAATTACATTTACCTCCAACCTTTAGGTCTTCCGAGCGGTTTGCAACTTAAATTAAATTAAAATTAACTTAACTAAAAATTAACATAAATTAAAATTAAAATTAACTTAAATTAAAATTAAAATTAACTTAACTAAAAATTAAATAAAATTAAATTAATATTAACTTAAGTAAAAATTAACTTAACTAAAACTTAACTTAAATTAAAATTAAAATTAACTTAACTAAAAATAAACTTATAAATTCAAATTAAATTAAATTAACTTAAAAATTCAACTTCAATTAAATTAACTTAAAATTCAACTTAAATTAAATTAAATTAACTTAAATTAAACTAAACTAACTTAAAAATTTAACTTAATTAAAATTAATATAAATTAAATTAACTTAAAAATTTAACTTAAACTAAACTAAATTCAACTTAAATTAAATTAACTTAAAATTCAACTTAAATTAAATTAACTTAAATTAACTTGAAATTCAACTTAACTTAAATTAAATTCAACTTAAGGTTAAAATTAAACTTAAAATTTAAAATTAAAGTAAAAATTAAACTTAAAAATAAAATTAAACTTAAACTTAAACTTTAAATTAAATTAAAACTTAAATTAAATTAAACTTTAACTTAAATTAAAACTTAAACTTAAATTAAAACTTCAAATTAAATTAAATCTCCAACTCAAACTTCATACCCTAACTATTTAATCTAATCATTTTTTAAAATAAAATTATCACCCAATCAAATTAAACTCTAATCAAAACTGAATTAAACATATGGTAATTATTTTTTAAAAAAATCCTTTAAAAATTATTTTAAAAATATTTTAATATTTTTCTAAAAATCTTTTAAAAATTATTTAAAAACTTTTAAAAATTGTTTGAAAATTGTTTTTACGACTTAGACACTTAATTTAAAACTTATTAATAAACAATTAAATCAATCAAAATTGAATTAACTTAAACTTTAAACTTTATTAAATAATTAATAAGTAAATAATTAAAATTTAATTTTTTACTCTAACCTTATTTAAGAACTTAGGTTGACTTGATTAGTACCTTAATTTAGCATAATTAAAACATTAGCTTTACTCGAAGTCATTGTAAAATAAACCTGACTGTACATTAAAATGTTAATTAAAATTTTAACTTTACTTTAATTAAATTATAATTTATCTCAATTAAAGATTGACTTAAATTGAACCTTAACTTTACATTATTTAATAATTTTAACAAATTTAACTCTGAATTAATACTTACTTGGTTAATCTAAGTTAAATCTAATAAATAGGATGATGTAAATGAAAAATTAAATTATAACTTAGACTTTCATTAAATCAGTCAATTAATATGAAATGTAAGTTATTTTAATAAAATAAGTATTAACTTTTTGAATTGAATCAAGTAAAAGTTAATCAATAGGCCATTGATAATGATTAAATTAGTATCAAATTATTTCATTCAACTTTAAACTAAAGGTTAACTTCATACACCTAAATCTAAATTATTTAATCAAACTTAAGTGAACAATCATAATAAGGTGATCCTGTCTGAAATCTGCGAAGACATGCGCTAGCTCCGGTGAACAATGCTTCTCGCTGAAGATAACCTCTTGGAGATCTGGAAGAAGCCCTCCACGGCCCTACGCACAGCGAGACAAACCAACAAAGCATTAGTGACCTAAGATCGAGGTGAGGATCTCTGGCTAGGCCCTCCGACGCTTAAGTCAGTTTCTCTCTCAAAGGTGGAAGAAAGGAATAAGAACAATAACTGAAGTGAAACAGAGCTTAGATGCTAGAACTTGCGTACCTTGTCAACGGAGAGGATCCCCCTTTTTATACTACCTCATGTGACCTCCGTAGTCATGAAGTAGTCCCTGGTTCGTTAGAGTTTGTTAGGAGATGAAGTCATTTTCTATACTTCGTGCAATAATCCTTTAAAGAATCTTTTTTTACCCCAGATGTACCTCTTTTATCGTTTGTGATTTATATTTGTGATGGGGATATGTCATTATAACTGAAAAAGCTTCTAGAAGATATTTCTCGCCAAATCTGCTAGGTTATTATATTTTCAGCCGTCCCTTTAAACTGGTCACATATATAATAAGAATATCATCTGTTAGGTGTGTCTTGGCTGGTCATTCAAGCCAGCCGCATATGTTAAGAATATCTCTTGTTGGTCATGTCTCGGTCGGTTGTTAAGACCGGTCGTATATACGAGCTCATGGGTACCTTCTTGTTAAGAATCATATATAAAACTAAGTGTCTTTATGCTCGGGCAGGCTTTGCCTGGCTGAGCATATATGAGTATGTAGGTGCTCGTTCGGTCTTCAATTGGTTGGTAACATGTTAAGAATCATATATTAGGCTAAATGTCTTTATGCTTAGGCGGGCTTTGCCCGGTCAAGCATGTACAAGCACGTGGGTGCTCGTTCGACCTTCGATCGGCTGGTAATATGCTAAGAATCATATATAAGGATAAATACCTTACTCTCGCGAGCTTTGCCCGGTCGAGCATGTATGAGCACGTGGTACTCATTCGGCCTTCGGTCGGCCGGTAATATGCTGAGAATCATATATAAGGCTAAATGTCTTTATGTTTGGGCGGGTTTTGCCCGATCGAGCATATACGAGCTCGTGGGTGCTTGCTCGGCCTTCGGTCAACCAGTAATGTACTAGAAGTAATACATAAGGTTAAGTGCATTTACACTGGGGTGGGCTTTGCCCGGCCGAGCGTATATGAGCACATGAGTGCTCGCTCGGCCTTTGGTCGACCAATAATATGCTGAGAATCATATATAAGGCTAAATTCCTTTATCCTCGGGCGGGCTTTGCCCGGTCAAGCATATACAAGCTCGTGGGTTCTTGTTCGGCCTTCGGTCGACCAGTTATGTATCTTTCTTATCCTTCTCGACCTCGATCCCTCCTTCACTCGCCAGGCCGACCTATCATGACCCGTATCATAAGGTATAAATAATTTTGATGAACATTAGTATTATGAACAGTAAATTCCCTAGGCACTAAGGTATAAATCCTTGTTGCTGACAAAGATAACCAGAAGGTGCTAGGTTAAGGGAGAGCAAGGGCCTTAAAAATGTGTTGCATATTTTAACATACTCAAACCCTAGTATAAATTCAAGGGGAGTATCAAATTCAGGGGAAGGATCAAATTTCTTTAAATATTTACTTATAAAATTATTTCCTTAAGCTTTTTATTAAAAATTCCTTATAATTTTTTAAATTATTCCTTATCAAATTTCTCTTTAAAATCTCTTTTGAAAATCCTACCTAGATTTTTTTTAAAATAAATATTTTAAAAATCTTGCTTTAAATGTTTTTTTTATAAATATTTTTAAAAGCCTTATTTCAAAAATAATATTAAACACTTCTTTTCAAAAATCTTACTTAAAAGTTTGTTTTGTATAAATTTATTTTAAACTCTACTTAGAAAAAGTTCTTTGTGAAGGTTTTTGATCTATTTACGCATTTTTGAAGGTTACTTAAAAACTTTTTAGTTCCCTAAACTTCTTAGAAAATATTTTAAAAATATCTTTGAAATATGTTTTTAATCTTTGAACATATTTTTTTGAAAAGATTGATTAAATTCTTGCAAAAATCTACCTTTGAAATATATTATGTGTTTTCAACAAAAAAAACATTTGCAAAAATCTATGTTATACAATTTCCTTAATTTTAAATATCTCCTTGAAAATATAACTTTCAAATTTGTTTTTAGCAAGTATTTTGAAAAATATTTTAAAAATTAACTATTAAAAGTTGCTTAGACTTTCAAAAGTTACCCTAACAACCAACTTTGAAAAATCAGTCTGCAACACCTCTTTGAAAAATTATGTTTTCCGAAACACTTAATTATATCTTTCAAATATTATTGTTGGTGCAAAAATCTAATCGAGAGTAACTTTAAGTTTATATCCTTTTGATGTGTGCCAAGGGAGAGAATGATCTTAAGTTAGAAAAGTTAAAGGAAGAGAGTTATCTTAAGTTAGAAAAGTTAAAACATTTCTAATCTCTCAAACTTTTCGAATCTCTCAAACTTTGAGAATTAACCCTTAAAAACCCAAACCTAATTTAAGAAAATTGTCAAATATCAAAAGAGGAGAGATTGTTGGTGCAATCGACCTCTAGGGTTTCGATGTTTGACAATATACCTAAGTTTGGTCAATTTGACCAAGGGTTGTTCCAAACAGGACTTAATGTTTGGAAGAGAGAAGTCTAGTCAGGACTAGATGACTAGCAAAGGTAAGTCCTAACCAAAGGATAGGCAAGTGAGAAGTCCACTAAGTGACTAGTCCTAACTGGAGGTTAGGCAAAGTGGAAGTCCTGGTGAGTGAAGTCGGGCCCTAGTGAGTGAAGCTAGGTAGTGAAAGTCGTGGTGAGTGAAGCCAGACCTTAATAAGTGAAGCTAGGTGGTGGAAGTCTTGGTGAGTGAAGTCGGACCCTAGTGAGTGAAGCTAGGTAGTGGAAGTCCTGGTGAGTGAAGCCGGGCCCTAGTGAGTGAAGCTAGGTAGTGGAAGTCCTGGTGAGTGAAGCCAAGCAGTGGAAGTCCTAGTGAGTGAAGTTAGGCAGCCCTAGGGGAGGTAACCTTAGGTTATATGTGAGGTCGACCGGACCAACGAATCTTGAAATCTGTTAACACTGTCTTACTTTACTATTTTATCTATTGTGCTAACTCAATGTTGCAGGGAAGTCCAGATAGGCCAACGGGTCGATCGAATAGCTGACATGAAGTTCAGACAGGTCGACGGGCTGACAGGATGTTTGGCAAGATGGTAAGTTAAGCTAAGTCACTGGAAGAGAGTGATTTTGTGAGGACACGTTCCCCATTTAAGGGAACAGTAGGTGTTGATCCAACTTAGATCCATTTGAAAAATATAAGTTGAGATCTTGACTAGATTTTGGTCTCGAGGAGACAAAATCTAATTACTACTCTATTTATTATATTGTGCTAACTTTGTTTTGCAGGGTAGTATAATTTTTATTGCCTCGGACTAACCTTTTCTTGCATGAAAAAGTTTTATTGGAAAAAGTGGTCCGGGCGCCCGGAGCTAGTCTGGGCGCTCGGAATGCAAAAATCTATCTCGTCGCAAATGTGGAGCACGTTGATTGGTTGGGCCGATGTCACAATCCAGGCGCCCGGAAGGGATCCGGGCGCTCGGAACTGCTTATATAAGCAGTCTTCCACCAAGAGCCAAACACAACTTCTTCTACGATTGATCTCTTGCGCGCTGCTCCAAAAATGTTCCTGCGACACTGCGAAGCTCCTCCAACAACCTGCGACTCAATTTCATTTTCCTTGTTGGTATTTTTTATAGTTCATGTACTAAATTGTGTAATACTTTTTGTGAATTATTAGTGATTGCCCAACGAAAGCACTCTCACGTGCGGACCTTGGAGTAGGAGTCGACAAAGTCTCCGAACCAAGTAAATTAGTATGTTAGTGTTGCTTCAATTTTTCTCTTCCGCTGTGTACTCGATTTAATTTACGATTTTCGACGAACGCTATTCACCCTCCTCTAGCGAACTATACGATTCAACACAATCTGTCCGCTGGACATGATCTATTGTCAGTAGCGCAAACCTCCAAAAGGGTGCAATGAGATATGTAAGTGGATCCCACTATATGCTGACCCAAGGTTGCTCGCCCGGGACATCCCAGCTCGGTCATACTGAACAGAGTTATCTTCCTTCACTCGATTTTTCCATTGTTATATGACCGGCCATAACGTCTGATTGGTCAAGACGGTAGTCCAGGGGATTCACTATTGTCTCTAAACCTCAGTCGCAGGTTTCAGAGTATGACTGTTCGGATATGTTGTTTGTCCGGCACTGCTCATTCGCTTGGATCGGACATGTCGTCCGTCCAGTCTTGTTGCCCCGTTCGATTGATTTCACCTGCTTTATGGACCATGTCTCTTTGCTTGTTTTGACTTTGACCTCTACATCAATCACTCTTCCCTATTTGATCCATCTTTGGTGGACCCCCTACTTGATCCATCTTTGATGGATCCTTCTTTATCATCGAATAAATTTTTATTATTTTATCTCTGTTTATTTGTGAGGATAGAAATGAAAATTATGGAAAAAAATTTATGGTGAAAAACTTTTTCTGTTTACTTCATTAAAACAAAATATATTTCTTTCTCCAATTTACTTAATAAGTAGATGGATGTAATTTTCCATTCTCCATTCTTACAATAAGAAAAGGTTGTCTAATTTTTCTTCTCAAAGATGCTTATGGTCCAGCTCGCAACCGCAAACACGCCCCACGTGGCCACGGGCAACAGCCCCGAACGGGGCCATGAGTGATGGCCCCATGAACGGTCACACCGACACTCTAACATGTTTGGGGTACAACTTGTAACCGTGAAGATCCGGGCCAGCCCTTGATTTTAAAGGATGCAACGTAAAATAAAATAGTTCTTTTTATTTTTTTATAAAAAATAATAAAATTAATACTATAAAAATAATTTTATTAATTAAATATATAAAATAATTTATATTAAGGAATTTTAAATTTAGAGAGATAGAAATAGACAGGAAGAAAATGTCTGTATATGATTTTTTTTAATACTTTTTACAAAAATTTAGGATGTTTTAGAATTTATAATTAAATTATTTTTATTTCATTTTATTAGTCTTTACTTTAAAAAATATATAAAAATTATAAAAAAGTGGACCGACCTTTTTAATTTATTTTTTTTCAACGGCATTTACTTAAAAGAAAATACTAAAAAATTATATATAAAAAAAAGTGTACCTCCCGTCAGCGCCACCTCGATCCCCAAGGCCGGTTCTGATGAACACGCCTCGCGCAACACGGGGACAACCTCGAGCGGACATCGACAGCCCCATTTTTTTTTTCTGTCTTTTTAAAAAATAATAATATTATTACTTTTTTTATTCCTTTCGGTTGCTCTTTTCTTTCCGTATTGAATTCTTTGTCCTCGCACTTTTCCATCTTTCGGAGTAAACAGAGCTTTAGTCTGGCAAGCATCGAAGAATTCAACAGGAAACACAATACGTGGAGGGAAGCGATTATAACACATGGATTTCCTCCAAAACCTCGTTCTTCAGGCCGAAAACATGGGACTCCAGCACACCGGATTCATCCCGCCCTTCTCGCCTCCTTCGCAGCCTCTATAAATCAAATGCTCATCCACGAGCCGCTCTCACTCGCCCACTGCCCCAGCTTCATGGACGACATTTACATGCTGGAGGAGTACCTGGCTTGCCGGAGGAGGGAGAAGGCAGCCGCCGCCGCCCAGGCCGCGGCAGCGGCAGGAGAGAGGAAGGCGGCCGCTGCTCGAGAATCCCTGGCGGAGGTCGGCAAGGAGAAGAGGAGATACGAAGGCTCTGCTCTGAGAGTTATTGAGAGCGGCAGTAGAACCAAAAGTAGTACTGTTCTGGGCGAAGAAGAGAATGTCTTCGGTTGTTTCTCTGCATAGTGCACAGCGGCGGTAGGGGTGGAGATAGAATATTGAAAATTTTAGGGGATTGGATTTAGAAGTGAACATTTTGCTATATTATTAAGGGTTTTCTTGAAACAACTGCAATGCTTTAAGTTGATAAAAAAAAAAAAATCAAAGGCTAAGTAATTAAATTATCAGAATAATAAAAAAATAATAATAAAACCTAATTAGTTATTTTTTTTATTCGAACGAATATTGTAATAACTAGTTAGTAGTTGAAATGAGCCTGCAACAAATTTTTATTTTTCAATTCGTCTTATTACCTAGCTACATTGGTACTCTAGTCTATGATACTTTGCTCTGGTAACCTTAGAAGTAGGGATGACAATAAATAAAATTTAAATTTTGTATTCATCTTTATTTATTATATTAGTCCTTATTTTCATATTTGTTAGATGTGTTCTGATAAATAATATGTTATCAGATATTTTTAGAAACTTAATTGAATTTAAAATTACATAAAATTTAAATTAAATTTACAATAGAAATGATCTGAGCGGATAATCTCAGGATGCCAGTAGAAACTATTATTACTACGTGCCGAAAAGCGATAGATCGGACTCAATCGTCGATCGGACAGATCTGCTAAGCAGGAGGTCTGTGTTGCTGAGTCGAGCAGTCGAGAGCACAAAGTCCGATCGGACATAGCAGCCGTCCAACCAGAGAGACCGATCGAGTAATACGGTCGGACGGGCAATAAGGCCGATTGGGCAATACAGTCAAGCTGACAGGAAGGCTGACTGGACAGTAAGGTCAAACAGTAAGGTCGACCGGGCGGTATGGTGGGGTGAGCAGACAGGTCTAGCAAGAGACAAGTCGGGCGAGCAGACAGGCCTAGCGAGAGACAGGTCGGGTGGGCGAAGCGACAGGTCAAGCGAAGTAACAGGCCGGGCATTCGGGCGAAGCGACAGGTCGGGCGTTCGAGCGAAACGACAGGCCGAATGGTCAGAGAAGTCGATCGGGCGGACGAAGAGACCGGCCGAGAGAGTGGAGAGGTCAGTCGAGCGAAGGGGTCGACCGGGCGGACGAAGAGACAGGGCGAGCTGACCGAGGCCTGTGAGAGTCGAAGTTTCCTTGAAACAGATTCGCCCCACCTCCGGCTGTGCTTCGAGGCTTACTAGGGTCGTCTGTTTCCCAGGATATAACGGTTGACTGTGAATCCCACCAAGCACTGGTGGTCACAGTGAACTGAGAGGCACCTGATTGCTATCACGAGCACTCTGCCGAGCTGGAGTTGCACGACAGAGGAGGAGAGAACATAGGTGGAGAGCTTTTGTTAATTTCTATGTGTCTTCTGCCTATGATCGTAACCTCCTTAAATAGGAGCTCATATCAATGGCAGCGTTAATGGTCGATTAAATATCATTACTCGTCGAGCAGTGAAACGCAAACCGTTTCACTCATTATCACTCGACTGTTTCGATTCTACATTAATCTTGAATTAATGCATCCGTTATACGGCAGCAGAAGGTCTACGTGGCAAAATGTTAGTTGTTCCACTTGGGCAAATTTTGCCTCGGCCGGTCAAGCATTCGACAAGCGTAGGTCGTGCCCGCACACGAGTCAACATGGTTCAGTGCAATCTGGGCCCTGAATTTACACCCCCCCCTAGGCACCCACGCGTGAGAGAGAGCCTCTCTCCATGCATTTGTTCACATCCTCAATGTATGTGAATCAATATAAACTAACCAACATGTCTTGAAGCTCCCAATGTGGGACTAAAATCTCATTCACAATAGAGCTTCTATCCTCTTCCACCTCTTCTCCATTAACACATATTCAACAATCCCCCACATGAATGGAGATGGGGTATGTGATAGCATTCAGCAGTTGCATCAAGTATAGGATAGATAGGTTTTACCCTTTAAACCTTCCTTTATGAAGATTTAGTTGTTTACTGGTTGATAATAGACACGATGTCCTTGAACTGTACTACCGTCTGTGTAAGCAGTGACAAATTTCACCCAAGACTCTCCTTAATACAACTCAATTCTCATGAGTGTGTTCGTTCTTGGCCATGAACACGCCTAGTTCTACGAGAAACTCTAAGAATTGTGCCTCCAATTCTCTTCGAAGCGGCCCCACTTCTTTTTCACATAGGTGATCCCTCAAGAGTTGTCATCTACTCTTCGAAGCGACCCCACTTCTTGGTCTAGTCACTGTTTCATTAGGCTATCCCGCACAGTGTGTCTAGTCAATGCAGATTAGTTGTCCCTTTGAACTTAGTTCTTGGGATCCCCAGTCAGCATAGGTTGGATGCCCTCTCACTGATCGCTGACAACGACATCAAGTCCATTCCTCGTGATGAGCTTGCAACTAACTCTCGATTTAACCCTTTGATTAGCGGATCCGCTAGGTTATCTTTTGACTTATAGTCAATAGTGATAACTCCCATTGAAAGTAGTTGTCTAATGGTATTATATCTACGACGTATATGTCTAGACTTATCATTATACAGATGGCTCCGTGCCCAACCAATTGCAGATTGACTATCGTAATATATTCAAATTGCCAATACAGGTTTCAGCCATCATGGAATATCTTCTAAGAATTGTCGTAGTCATTCAGCCTCTTCACCACATTTGTCAAAAACTACAAACTTAGATTCCATTGTGAATCTGGTTATTACGGTTTACTTAGAACATTTTCGAGAAATGGTTGCACCGCTATGAGTGAATATATATCCACTCGTAGATTTGAAGTCTTTTATGTCAGATATCCAACTCACATCGATGTATCCTTCAATCGCAATAAGATATCTCGTATAATGCAAACCATATTCACAAGTATATCTTAAGTATCTCAGTGCTCTTGTTATCCCTTTCCAGTGCTCAACATCGGGATTACTCGTGTATCTACTCAGTTTACTTACTGTGTAGGCTAAGTCTGGTCGTGTACAACTCATTAAGTACATTAGACTTCCAATCACTCGAGAGTACTCTAGTTGAGAGATACTTTCACCTCAATTTTTCGATAGATGTTGACTTGTATCTATCGGCATTCGTGCCAACGCAGTATCACCCTTGGTGAATTTCTCAAGAATTTTGTCCACATAATGGGACTGACTAAGAACAAGTCCTTCTGTGGTTCTAAGAATTTTGATTCCTAGAATCACATCAGCTAGGCCCATGTCCTTCATGTCAAATCTTGAGTTCAACAAATTTTTAGTGGATTTGATTATCTTATCATTACTCCCAATGATAAGTATGTCGTCTACATAGAGACACAAGATGACATAGTTGTTAGGGTCGAAATGTGCCAGAAGGGGGGGGGGTGAATAGCTCGCCGCGCTTCTCGTAGCTTGCTTCTTTGATGATGATATGCAGCGAAATGAACTCGAAGCAAACTTACAACGCTAACAGAAAAGATTTACTTGGTATCCACCTCAAGAAGAGGTGAATAATCAAAGAATCCACACACGCCAGCACTCTCCACTAAGAAAATACTACTTTACGGTAACTACCGAAAGCGGAGAAGCCTTACAATACTCTCAATACAAGAAGAAAGAAAGAGAAGCAAATACAAGTAAAATCTTACAAGATTTACACTGAAAAACCCTAACCCTAACTTCTTCTTGTTGTAGAACGCCTCTTGACCTTAGAAGTGTAGCAATACTTTGCTCCAAGAAAGCTTTAAGAACTGGCATCGATAGCCAAGAGTAATCGCTAGAGAGAGTTGAAGGAGAAGTGCTCGAAGCCGTGTTGAAGAAATTGCTCGCCAACGGCTATAACCTACGCAACGGTCGGATCCCAATCGATTGAATGACTCTCAATCGATTGGGGAGGCTTTAAATCGATCGGTCGATTGATTCAGAGCGCCTCTATGTTCTCTGGAAATCGCCTGAATCGATCGCCTAATAGATTTAGCTTCTGTGCATGATTTCCAATTCCCCAATTGATCGGCCGATCGATTGGAGGTGCCCAATCGATCAGTTGATCGATTGGGAACACTTCTGTGCCCGCGATATAAGCTCCCAATCGATCGACCGATCGATTGGGCCACTGCTTGTCGCAGCACAACCCCAATCGATCAGTTGATTGATTGAACCCATGTTCAATAGATCGGCTGATCGATTGGTCTCCCTTTGACTTGCTTAAACCAAGTCTAGGTTCCCAAAAAACCAACATCCGGTCAACCGTGACATGTTGGGACATTATGCTTAGCATCCAGTCAACCTTGACCTGTTAGGACTCCTTCACCAAGTGTCTGGTCAATCCTTTTGATCCACTTGGGCTTTTCTCCTCGTGTCAAATGTCCGGTCAACCTTGACCCATTTGGACTTACCGTCTCATGCCAAGTGTCCGGTCCTCCACGACACACTTGGACTTCCACCAGATGTCCGGTCAATCCTTAACCCATCTGGATTTCCTTGTGACAAGTATCCAATCAACCCTTCGACCTACTTGGACTTTCCACACTAGGTGTCCGGTCAACCTTGACCCACCTGGATTTCCACGTGCCTAGCTTCACTCACCAGGACTTTCACGTAGCTTCACTCACTAGGGTTTTCACCTGGCTTCACTCACCAGGATTTTCCCACTGCCCGACTTCACTCACCGGGACTTTCACCTGCCTGGCTTCACTCACCAAGACTTTCACCTAGCTTCACTCACTAGGGTTTTCACCTGACTTCACTCACCAAGATTTTCCTCACTGCCCAGCTTCATTCACCGGGACTTTCACAGTCAAGTATCTGATCAGTCTTGACCTACTTGACTCTTCTTCACACCAAACTAGTTAAATCCTGACCAGAGGGGAATTGCACCAATAATCTCCCCATTCGGATGATTGCACCTGTAATCTCCATATATTGTCAAATATCGAAACTCAAACATCAAGACTCGGGCTTGAACCAACTCAAGTCTAGTCAACCTTGACCCAGGGGATATTGCACCAACAATAGTCACTCTCTGTGAGTTTCATGGAGACGCATTTATCACATTCATTAATCCTGAATTCGCATTCCTTCATGGCATTATCAAATTTCTCATGCCACTGCTTCGGTGCTTGTTTCAAGCTATATAATGACTTCACCAATCTACAAACTTTATTTTTCTATTCTAACATAAAAAACCCCTCAGGTTGCTCTATGTAGATTTCCTCTTCTAAATCTCCGTTTAGAAAAGATGTCTTTACATCCATCTAATGTATTTCGAGATTTCATAGAGCGGCAATAGCCAACAGTACTCTAATGGAACTTATTCTCGATACCAGAGAATACGTATCAAAGTAATCGAGGCATTCTAATTATCGGTATTCTTTGATTACCAATCTTGCCTTGTACTTATCAATTGTGTCATCTAACTTTATTTTCTTCTTGAAAATCCACTTGCACTCTAGTGGTTTACTTCTTGGAGGAAGATCCACAAATTCTAAAGTATGATTTTGCAAGATAGACTCTATCTCAGATGCAATTATCTCTCTCCAGTGAGGTCCATCAGATAAGCTTACTGTTTCTGAGTAACTTCGGGGCTCACTTTCCAACATAAAAGTGATAAAATCTAATCCGTAGGATTTTTCTACCCGAGCTCTTTTGCTCCGTCTAAGCTCAGCCTCGACTGGTTCATCATCATCTTCTTCGCCTTGTGTTTCATATGCCCACTTTGATGAGCTAGTATCCTCTCAGGTCTTATCCTCTCAATTCTATTATCGAGTTCTTGTGTATCTATGATATTTGTGATTCATACACAACAAACTGATAAGCATTGTTGTTCTGTGCATATCCAATAAATACGTAATTAACAGTCTTTGGTCATATCTTAATCCTTTTCGGATTAGGCACCAATACTTTGGCAAGATATCCCCACATTCGTAAATATTTGTAGAACGATTATCTTCCACTCCATAACTCATAAGGTCTTTTATCTATATTCTTCTGGGGCACTTTATTTAAAAGGTAATTAGCTGTTAACACAGCTTTCCCCCCCCCCCCCCCCCTCACATGGACTCTAGTAATCCAAAGCTCAATAGAAGAGCATTCATCATCTCCTTTAGAGTTTAATTCTTTCGCTCAGCAACTCCATTTTGTTAAGGAGTATAAGGAGTTGTTGTTTCGTGTCTGGTCCCATGTTCAGCACACAACTCAGTAAACAGTAATATATATTCACCACCTCGGTCACTTCGAATCACCTTAATCTTTCTATTAAGCTAGTTTTCAACCTCAGTCTTATAAAGAGAAAATTTCTCTATAACATCATCCTTACTTTTGAGAAGATACACATAACAATATTTTATATTATCATCTACAAAAGTGATGAAGTATTTATTACCACCATGTGTTGGCGTACCTTTTAGGTTGCACACATCAGTGTGGATTAGGTCAAGTGGTTCGTTATTTCTTTCAATATGTTGAAAGGATGACCTTGTCAGTTTTGCTTCAACACAAATCTCACACTTGTGTTTTGGGTCAAGGTGGAATGCAGGTATGCTTTTCATGTTTGTTAATCTATGTAATACATCGTAGTTAACATGTCCTAGTGTACCATGCCACAAACACAAAGACTCAAGCATATAAGTAGAAGAGCTTTCATTTTTATTTATCTTGGGTCTAATGGCCATTACATTGAGCTTGAATAGCCCATCAGATACATAGTCCCTTCCTACAAAATCCCATTCTTGGACAATACAACTATATCCGACTCAAAAACAATGTGAAAGCTATACTTGCTTAACAGTGATTTGGATACTAGATTCTTTCGAATCTCTGGAACATACAACACATTGTTCAAAGTAAGGTCCTTGCCCAAGGTTATCTTCAGCACAACCTTTTCTTGGCCCATGATGTCCGAGGTTGTTGAGTTCCCCATGAACAACTTGCCTCCAGTGACTTCTGTTGGAACCCCAAGGTTGTTTTGATGTGATCAAACAAGTTAAGTTAGGTCATGTTGGTTTTTGATCCCTGTGTCTAAGTGTGCAGGAGCTTAGGAGCACACGAAGTCGAGCGGAAGATGCGACTAGCGAGAAGGATGGCACGGGAGAGAGCCGACGTGCTCAGTGCGTCTGAGGGACGAGGCGCCGCGGAAGAGTACACCGGTGGACGAGAAGAACGTGCCCGACATTCGAGGGATGAGAAGCTGGAGCGGAAGCCTGCTCGAGGAGAAGGTCGAAATTGGGTTCGGGTGAGCCTTATTTCGATTGTCCGAAATCACCCAAGTGAGCGGAGCCGAAGCGGAAGACCCGGACCGAGGTGAGCAGCACCAGAACAGAGAGCTCGGACCAAAAAAGTCAACTTTGTTTACTTTAAGGGCCCGGGCCCTCGGAGCGATTCCGGGCGCTCGGAACTTGATTCTATCCAGATCATGTTTGACCGCAATCCGTTATAGAGGGAATAAAGTTTTATCCCCTTCCAGGCGCCTGGAACCCTTCCAGGCACCCCGACCAAGGCTATAAATATAGCCTTGGTCCAAGAAGCTACAACAACAAGCATTCTTGCAACAACACTTGTACACGTTCTAGTTTTCATTTAGCTTCTAATTTTTTATGCTTACACTGCTGTAAAGAGGCTTCTTCGCCTAATGGAGAGTTAGTGCATTTCACTTCCTTGGATTAGCAACCTCCTCGGTTGTAACCAAGTAAATTCAGGTATCTCTTTCTTTTTAGTACATTTTCTATCTTTATGCAAGTGTTCTTTTAAGTCCGAGAAGGGTTTGTCTTTTGTAGGGCTATTTAACCCCCTTCTAGCCGGCCCAATCGGGGTCCAACAAGTGGTATCAAAGCCAGGACGCTTCAGGAGGACTAACCACCGATAGAAGCAAAGATGATGGTTGGACCGAGCATATACCTGCCGAAGTTCGAGGGGGAATTCGCTAGTTGGAAAAAGCGAATGCAGGTATTCTTTAAGACCAACTTTGAATTACTTTTAATAATGAAGTTCAGTTTTGTTACACCCGAAGGTAAGGAATAATACCAATGGATGAAGAAAGAGAGGTCGACTACGTGGTAAACGGCAAAGCAGAATTTCATCTACTGAGCGTCCTTCCGTCACAAGAAGTCAACTGGATCGACGTTTACAACTCAGCAAAGGAGCTTTGAGAGAAGTTCCTTAAGCTACATGAAGGGACGTCCGAGGCCAAACTCGCGAGACGATACTTACTCCGCAACCAACTGACGAACCTACGGCTTAAAGAAGATGAAACGATTGCACATTTTCACTCAAGGACTAAGGAGCTCATCACCGGACTTTCGAATCTCGGAGAAAAGATAAGTAACTGAGATTCGCTAAGGTACGCTCTTAATGCATTCCCTAGAAATACCAAATAGGTATCATTAGTAGATGCCTTCTATATCTCTAAGGACTTAGAATCTATTACCTTAGAAGAATTCTTTTCAACTTTTGAAATGCATGAATCGAGATGTGTAGGTATGAAGGAGCTGAAACACAACATCGCCCTCAAGGTAACAAGAGACGAACATGGGTCAGAATTTTCTCTTAACGACGAGGAAATGGTGATGATGGTAAGACATTTTAAAAAGTTATGTAATTCAAGAAAACTAATCATCCGCAGGGTAGAAAGAAAAGGATGATTAGATGCTATCACTGCAATGAAGAAGGGTACGTTAAAAACAACTGCCCCAAGGTAAGGGATAAGGACAAGGGCATAGGAAAGAAGTCTATCCAAATGAACAAGTACAAAACTCTAAAAGCGATTTGGGATGATACGTCGTCCGAATCAGAAGTCGAGACTTTCTCCGGACTTGCATTAATGGCAAATCATCAAGAAGATGAACATGAAGCAAGCTCGTCTAAAATGAGCATCGATGAAGGGGGAGCTACATCGGAAGAAAGCAACAGTTCAGGGGAAGCTATGAATAACGAGATCGACAAGATAAGTCAGGTACGATCTCTCCCACCTAACAAGATGTTTAAGTTTGTAAAATTATTAACCAAAGATTGTTACAAACTTGAAAAAAAAAAAATAATTTTAGCAAAATCTTACCTATTAGAAGAGTTTGACAAAATAAAATTAGAAAATGAAATTTTGTAAAAATAAATAAGTAACTTGAAAAATCATGCATGCTCACATAATACAAGTTTTAGAAAATTCAATAAACTAAATTGGTATTTTAGATATCACAAAGGACAAATTAGAAATATTTCAAAGAAATATGTTCCTAAGAAATACCTAATTAATCTAGTTGACTGGAACCTATATTGGGTTCCTAAGTCTTGCCTAACTTGAACCTTATTTAGACTTAGAGCTTTCAACGAGAAAATTAAACAGTTAATTTCATTATGTGACTTTGTCTAGAAGTGGTTGATGATCCAATAACCAAGAAGGTCTAGTGCAACACCACAGCCTGGAAGACAAATATTGAAATAACATGTTTAATTGACTAACTGTTAAAGCATTAAATTGAAATTAGATAATACTTTAAAAAGTCTTTCAAACATTTTTCTCTACTTGGAAATTTCTTTAAAAAGTTACTAAATTTTCTTTTGGAAAATCATCAAATTCTTTTTACAAATTTGGTTAACTTAAATTTTTTTTCCTTTTGCAAATTTGTTTAACTTAGGATTTTTTTTACGGGTAAAACTTAGGAAATTTTTTATTTTATAAACTTTACTTTATCAAACTTTATTTTTACGGTGCATAATTTTTTTTTCTGCCTGAAATTTTCTTATTTAGAAATTATTTTCTGCAACACTTAAAATATTCTAAAAATTAGTGCCAAACATTTTATATCAAAAATAATTTCCAAAATTTTTTTAAAGTTTTCCAAAATTGTTACCCTTAGATTTTTCTTTGTACCCCATTTTTATATGATCAAAGGGGGAGAAGGGAAAGATTAAGTCTAGAGGGGGTAGCTTAAAATTAAATTTCTTATTTTTTTGTGCTTTATTGTAATTTTTTTTTACTTTACTTTATGTCTGTTTACCCTAGCTTAACTTGAGTTGTTCATATCAAAAAGGGAGAGATTGTTGGAACCCCAAGGTTGTTTTGATGTGATCAAACAAGTTAAGTTAGGTGTTGTTGAATTTTTATCCCTGTGTCTAAGTGTGCAGGAGCTTAGGAGCACAGGAAATCGAGCGGAAGACGCGGCTAGCGAGAAGGACGGCATGGGAGAGAGCCGACGGGTTCGGTGCTTCTGAGGGATGAGGCGCCACGAAAGAGTACATCGGTGAACGAGAAGAACGTGTGCGACATTCGAGGGACGAGAAGCCAGAGCGGAAGCCTGCTCGAGGAGAAGGCCGAAATTGGGTTTGGGTGAGCCTTATTTTGGTTGGCTGAAATCACCCAAGTGAGTGGAACTAGAGCGCAAGACCCGGACCGAGACGAGCAACATTGGAGCAAAGAGCCCGGACTGAAAAATTCAGCTTTGTTGACTTTAAGGGGTTGGGCGCTCGGACCAGTCCGGGCGCCAGGAACCTGATTCTATCTAGATCACATTTAATCGTGATCTGTTGCGGAGGTGATAAAGTTTTATCCCCCTCTAGGCGCCTAGAACACTTCCAGGCGCCCCGACCAAAGCTATAAATATAGCCTTGGTCTAAGAAGCTACAACAACAAGCATTCTTGCAACAACACTTGTACACGTTCTAGTTTTCATTTTGCTTCTAATTTTTTTGTACTTACACTGCTGTAAAGAGGCTTCTCCACCTGAAGGAGAGTTAGTGCTTTTCACTTCCTTGGATTAACAACCTCCCCAGTTGTAATCAAGTAAATTCATGTGTCTCTTTCCTTTTAATTCATTTTCTATCTTTATACAAGTGTTCTTTTAAGTCCGAGAATGGTTTGTCTTTTGCAGGGATATTCAACCCCCCCTTCTAGCCGGCCCAACCAAGGTCCAACGGCTTCTTTAAAGTTGTGGAGCAGCTCCTTATTGAAGCATACATATCTGGTGGCTCTAGTATCGATCCACCATTATGGCGGGTTTGAACCGTTCAAGTTCAACTCAGAGACCACAGCGCAGAGGTTGTCCATTTCTAGTCTCTCATTCACGTTGGCCTCCTGCTTCTTCTTCGGCTTCCTGCACTCCGAAGATTTGTGACGCACTAGGTCACAGTTGAAGCACTTCCCAGAGAACTTATTTGTGTTGATGCCTTCTCTGTGTCTCATCTTGGAAGACTTAGGGTTCTTCCGTTTCGAGCTTTGACTGTGGTCGACCACGTTGGCTTTCACAGTAGCTTGAGAGAATAATTTTCTCATTGAACTCTTGTTGTCTTCTTCGATGCGAAGTCGAACAATGAGTTCCTCCACATTCATCTCTTTCCGCTTGTACTTCAGATAGTTCTTGAAGTCCTTCCAGCCGGGAGGCAGATTCTCAATGATAGCAGACACCTAAAAGGTTCCACTCAGAACCATCCCTTCTGAGTGGATCTCGTGCAAGATCACCTGAAGCTCCCGGACTTGGCTTATCACCGTTTTGGATCCAACCATCTTGTAGTCCAGGAATTGGCCCATGATGAACTTCTTGGCCCCTGCATCCTCCGTCTTGTACTTCTTATCCAGGGACTCCCACAGCTCCTTAGTCATTCTCTTCATGCTATACACAGCATACAACGAGTCGGTAAGGCAGTTGAGGATATAGTTTTGGCAAAGGAACTCAGAATGGGTCCATGCCTCCACTACATTGATGGTATGCGCATCAGCATCCTCAGCACGTTTGGGAGGGTTTTCGGTCCAGAACCGAGCCAGATTGAGCATGGTTAGGTAGAAGAGCATCTTCTACTGTCACCTCTTGAAGTTCAGTCCACTGAACTTTTCTAGCTTTTCCCGGTGGTAGATTGGCATAGCTCCAATCAGGGCGAAGGGGGCCTGCACTTGTTGAGTCTATTGTACCTCAACATTCCGTTATGTGGTCATCTCAACATAATCGAGTCTGTTTCAAGATTGTTCCCAAAAACAATCTGTTGATAGATCAGAGCAAGCAATAAAGGGGGTGGGGTGAATATCGCTCGTTTTAAAACTCTTCTTTTACTTTTAAATCAGAATTGTGTAGCGGAAATAAGAAAAGAGACCAAGTCGTTTACTTCGTTCGGAGCCTAGCTCGACTCCTACTAGAAGGTCCGCTGTCCTTGACTGCTCCGATGGGCAAAACACTATAACCCTTCTTTCCGAAATCCTCGGAAAGAAGTGGATCGTACAAAAACAAAGATGTAAGATAGTAACACTCCTACTATCTTACATGAAATTAAGTGCAGTACAAAATAAGATATACCAACAATAGTAGATGAAAGTCGAAGCTCGGTCGGTACTATCGGATGAAGTAGCTTGCAGGGATGACGAAGGCTTGTATCACGAGCAGCTTGCAGAAGAGCACTTGAGTTAATCAGAAGTAGTCAGTCCTCTATAACCTCAGACTTCGAGCCTCCTTTTTAAAAGTGTCAATGGCGTTCGGTCGACCGATCCCTCTGTTCGGTCGACCGAAGCCGCACCCTTCCTTCCTGGCTGAAGTCTGACGCTGGCTCGACCTTTTGCATTTATTGATCTTTAAGGGTTCGGTCGACCGATCATGCTTTTTGGTCAAACGAACAGGCTCCTTCCCTATTCGTCGAGATTTGTCTTGATCTGCATTTACTGCGCCATTAATATTGATTGGTTCGGTCGACCGATCCCTCTGTTCGATCGACCGATCAGCTCTATTTCCTTTTGCTTCTAATCGATGTTGATGAGCTGGCCTGTGCTGAGTCAACTTGGTTAGGTCGACCGATCCGGCCGAACCTGTAACACAGAATTAAATAAAGTATCCCTGTAACACAAATGTTAGCACAGTAATATAATGCATGAGTAATATTAGACAGTAATACCGTCTTGATCTCAACTTGGAAACCTTCCCGGTTTCTTCAATTGGATCAGCGACCTTAGGTTGTTCCTTTCAGGAACCCAAGCTCACTGTGGCTCCTCCAGTTGTTTATCTCAACTTACCTGCCAAACATGGTCCTCTAGACATGTTTGGACTTTGCCTGCTCAGTGTCTGATCACCTGATCCACTAAGACCTTATTGGATTAACTCCTCCAGTTAATCATGTCATGCTTGACGTACTCTCCGGATTCAAGTTCGAACTCATTTTCGCCTTGATTTTCTAGCCTTGACGAAGTCTCGTGAAGCTTGATCAATTTGGTCCACATCTCGAATGCATTCTTGTAATCTTCTAATTGACACAAAATATTATTAGGCAAAACACTAATTAAAATCTCTATTACCTTCGTGTTTGCTTTAGAGTTTTGAGAAGATTGTCTCAGTGCGATCCAATTGTCAAAATTGTTACTTCCAACGAAGCATTCCATCATTTGCCTCCAGGAATTGAAGTAGACTTGATCGTACGGCGGAGGGTCATAGATACTTCGCCCTTCTTAATATGACATTGACATTCTTGCAATCAAAGAATTAAAAGAAAAATATTTCCAAGACTTTCGTCTTGGGATTAGTAATGCGGGAAAAAGAGAATGAAAGAAAATTCAAAAAATAAATAAATGAAAGAAAAGTTTTAAAAATGTTCTTTGAAAAATAGTTAAGTAATTTCAGAGCTAACGAGACTCTGATACCAATTGACAGATCGAAGAAAGCAATAGAGGGGGGGTGAATATCGCTCGTTTTAAAACTCTTTTTTTACTTTTAAATCAGAATCGTGCAGTGGAAATAAGAAAAGAGACAAAGTCGTCTACTTCGTTCGGAGCCTAGCTCAACTCCTACTCGAAGGCCCGCGGTCCTTGACCGCTCCGATGGGCAAAACACTATAACCCTTCTTTCCGAAATCCTCGGAAAGAAGTGGATCGTACAAATACAAAGATGTAAGATAGTAACACTCCTACTATCTTACATGAAATTAAGTGCAGTACACAATAAGATATACCAACAATAGTAGATGAAAGTCGAAGCTCGGTCGGTACTATCGGATGAAGTAGCTTGTAGGGATGATGAAGGCTTGTATCACGAGCAGCTTGCAGAAGAGCACTTGAGTCAATCAAAAGTAGTCAGTCCTCTATAACCTCAGACTTCGAGCCTCCTATTTATAAGTGCCAATGGCGTTCGGTCGACTGATCCCTCTGTTCGGTCGACCAAACCCGCTCCCTTCCTTCCTGGCTGGAGTCTGACGCTGGCTCGATCTTTTGCATTTACTGATCTTTAAGGGTTCGGTCGATCGATCATGCTTTTCGATCGACCAAACATGCTCCTTCCCTGTTCGTCGAGATTTGCCTTGATCTGCATTTACTGATCCATTAATAATGATTGGTTTGGTCGACAGATCCCTCTGTTCGGTAGATCGATCAGCTCTATTTCCTTTTGCTTCTAATCGATGCTGATGAGCTGGCCTATGTTGAGTCAACTTGGTTTGGTCAACCGATCCCTACGTTCGATCGACCGATCGAGCCGAACCTGCAACACAGAATTAAATAAAGTATCCCTGCAACACAAAGGTTAGCACAGTAATATATATTATGCATGAGTAATATTAGACAGTAATATTGTCTTGATCTCAACTTGGAAACCTTCCCGGTTTCTTCAGTTGGATCAGCGACCTTAGATTGTTCCTTTCAGGAACCCGACTTCACTGTCGCTCCTCCAGTTGTTTACCTCAACTTACCTGCCAAACATGGTTCTCCAGATATGTTTGGACTTTGTCTGCTCAGTGTCTGATCACCTGATCTACTAAGACCTTACCTGCAATACTATATTAGCCAATAGCAATAATAGTAATATAGAATATAATGGTAAACCTAATCCTAGATTTACCGAGATCCGCTGGTCCGGTCGACCGCGGAAACCATCCAATCAACCTTGCTTGGAGTTCACTCCTCCAAGACTTCTCGTTACCTAAGGTTACCACCCCATAGGATTTTCTCCACGTGGCTTCACTCACCAAGACTCAGTATTCGGCTCCCCAGGGATCAGGTCCTCCAAACCTATCCACCTGGCTTCCACGATATACTGAGATTTCCCTTGCCTCAGTATTCGGCTCCCAGAGATCAGATCCTCCAGACCTATCCACCTGACTTCCATGATATACCGAGATTTCCCTTGCCTAGCCTCCAACTAGGACTTCCCTTACCTAGCCTACAATTAGGACTTCACTTGCCTAGCCTATAACTAGGACTTCCATAAATCAAGCTCCATTCTTAAACATACTTAAACATATTTGTCTGATATTAAAACCTTAGAGGTCGATTGCACCAACATATGTTGTCGGAGATTTTTGGGGACTTAGCTGAATTTAAAATTACATAGAATTTAAATTCAACTTACAATAGAGATGACCTGAGTGGATAATCTTAGGCTGCCAGCAGGGGCTAGTTTCTGCTACGTGTCGAAGAGTGGCAGATCGGACTAAGTCGTCGAGTGGGCAGATCTGCTGAGCAGCAGGTTTGTGTTGTCGAGCTGAGCAGTCGAGAGCATAGAGTTCGATCGGACAGAGCAGCCATCCAACCATAGAGACCAACCAAGCAGTATGGTCGGGCGGGTAGTAAGGCCGACCGGGCAATACAGTCGAGCAGGCAGAAAGGCTGACCAGGCAGTACGGTCGGACAGTAAGGCCGATCGGGCAGGCAAACAAGCCTAGCGAGAGGCGGGTCAAGTGAGCCGACAGGCCTAGTGAGAGGAAGGTCGGGCAGGCGAAGCGATAGGCCGAGCGAAGCAACAGGCCGTGCAAAGCGACAAGTCGAGTGAAGCGACAGACAGGGTGTTCGGGCAAAGCGACAGGCCAGGCGTTCGGGCGAAGCGACAGGCCGAGCGGTCAGAGAAGTCAGTCAGGCGAACGAAGAGACCGACCGGGCGAGTGGAGAGGTCGGTCGAGCGAAGGGGCCTACCAGGCGGACGAAGAGACCGGGCGAGCTGACCGAGGCCTGCGAGAGTCGTAGTTTCCTTAAAATAGATTCACCCCACATTCGGTTGTGCTTCGAGGCTTACTAGGGTCGTATGTTTCCCAGGATATAACGACTGATCGTAAATCCCACCAAGCACTGGTAGTCACGACAAACTGAAAGGCACCCGATTACTATCACGGACATTCTGCCGAGCGGGAGTTGCACGACAGAGGAGGAGGGAACACAGATGGAGAGCTTTTGTTGCTTTCTGTGTGTCTTCTGCCTATGATCCCAACCTCCTTATATAGGATCTCAAATCAATGGTAGCGTTAATGGTCGATTAAATACCATTACTCGTCGAGCAGTGAAACGCTTACCGTTTCACTCGTTATCACTCGATCGTTTTGATTCTGCATTAATCTCAAATTTAATGCATCCAGTAGACAGCAACAAAAGGTTTACGTGGCAAAATGTTGATTGTTCCACTTGGTCAAATTTTGCCCCGACCGGTTAGGCATTCGGCACATGCAGGTCGTGTCCACACACGAGTCAACATGGTTCAGTGCAATCTTAACCCTGGATTTGCACCCCCCCCTCCTGCGCACCCACACGTGAGAGAGCATCTCCTCATGCGTTTGTTCATATCCTCAATACATGTGAATCAATATAAACTAACCAACATGCCTTGAAGCTCCCAATGTGGGACTAAAATCTCATTCACAATAGAGCTTCTATCCTCTTCCACCTCTTCTCCATTCACATATATTCAACAATCCTTCACATGAATGGAGATGGGGTATGTGATAGCATTTAGCAGTTAAGTCAAGTATAGGATAGGTAGGTTTTACCCTTTGAACCTTCCCTTGTGAAGATTTGGTTGGTTACTAGCTGATAGTAGACATGATGTCCTTGAACTATACCGTTGTCTGTGTTAGAAGTGACAAATCTCACCCAAGACTCTCCCTGATACAACTCAGTTCTCATGAGTGTGTTCATTATTGGCCATGAACACACCAGGTTCTGTGAGAAGTTCTAAGAATTGTATCTCCAATTCTCTTCGAAGCGGCCCCACTTCTTTCTCACATAGGTGATCACTCAAGAGTTGTCATCTAGTCTTCTTGATCATTAAAAGTCCATCGGCTTACCCTGGTCTAGTCACTGTTTCATTGGGCTATCCCCCACAGTGTGTCTAGTCAGTACAAATTAGTTGTATCTTTAAACCTAGTTCTTGGGATCCCCAGTCAACATAAGTTGGGTGTCCTCTCACTGATCGCTGTCAACGACATCAAGCTCATTCATCGTGATAAGCTTGCAACTAACTCTCAATTTAACCCTTTGGTTAACGAATCCGCTAGGTTATCTTTTGACTTCACATAGTCAATAGTGATAACTCCCGTTGAGAGTAGTTGTCTAATGATATTATGTCTATGACATATATGTCTAGACTTACCATTATACAGATGGCTCTATGCTCGACCAATTATTGATTGACTATCGCAATATATACAAATTACTAGCACAAATTTTAGTCATCGTGGAATATCTTCTAAGAATTGTCGTAATCATTCAACCTTTTCATCACATTTGTCAAGAGCTACAAACTTAGATTTCATCGTGGATCTGGTTATTATGGGTTGCTTAGAAGGTTTCCAAGAAATGACTGCACCGCTAAGAGTGAATGCATATCCACTCGTAGACTTGGAGTCTTTTATGTCAGATATCCAACTCGCATCACTGTATCATTCAATCATAGTAGGATATCTCGTATAGTGCAGACCATATTCACGAGTATACCTTAAGTACCTCAGTACTCTTGTTATCCTTTTCCAGTGCTCAACACCGGGATTACTCGTGTATCTACTCATTTTACTTACTGCGTAGGCTAAGTCTGGTCATGTACAACTCATTAAGTACATCAGACTTCCAATCACTCAAGAGTACTCTAGTTGAGAGATGCTTTCACATCGATTTTTCGATAGATGTTGACTCGTATCTATCAGCGTTCGTGCCAATGCAGTATCACCCTTAGTGAATTTCTCAAGAATTTTATCCACATAATGAGACTGACTAAGAACAAGTCCTTCTGTGGTTCTAAGAATTTTGATTTCTAGAATCACATCAGCTAGACACATGTCTTTCATGTCAAATCTTGAGTTCAACAAATCTTTAGTAAATTTGATTATCTTATCATTACTTCCAATGATAAGTATGTCGTCTATATAGAGGTACAAGATGACATAGTCACTCTCTGTGACTTTCATATAGACACATTTATCACATTCATTAATCCTGAATCCATATTCCTTCATGACATTATTAAATTTCTCATGTCACTGTTTCGGTGCTTATTTCAAGCTATATAATGACTTCACCAATCTACAAATCTTGTTTTTCTGTCCTGGCACAAAAAAACCCCTCAGTTTGTTCCATGTAGATTTTCTCTTCTAAATCCCTGTTTAGAAAAGTTATCTTTACATTCATCTGATGTATTTTGAGATTTCATATAGCGGCGATAGCCAACAGTACTCTAATAGAAGTTATGCTTGACACCAAAGAATATGTATCAAAGTAATCGAGGCCTTCTAGATGTCAGTATTCTTTGATTACCAATCTGACCTTGTATTTATCGATTGTGCACAGTGGGCTCATGGGCATATGGACTCCTCTTCTAAACGGGGTGCAATGGATGAGGATGATCGGGGATCAAGTAGGGAACAGTCTCCTGACCTTCATGACGAGGTAAGGGAGAGGGTGTGACAGATAGTTCGCGGTTGAATGATGGAGAGTGAGATTGCAAAACCAGCAGCTAGGATTGGCCATAGTATTGACACTCATGGGGTGCATGGGCTAGGGGATCTTGAAAGGGAGAGAGTGAGATTAGTGAGAGAGTGGGTGATGACTAGTCAGCAGCCAAGAGGCATTCGTGCTAGTCGGAGGGAGGAACGACAGAGGGAAAGAAATGAGTTTGTGATAGATAGCCAACCTGAGTGTGTAAGGAGGGAATTGCTGGGCTTGAGAGGCTGACAAGCTCGAGTTAATCACAAGGATGGCATCGGAAAGGCAGAACGAGCTCCAAGCATTATCAGAGCATCATGCAGTCTCAGAGTTCTCTCACCGCAATCACATTCAAGGTGACAAAAGGTGAATACGTTTGCCTCCAGTACTCCCGCTAACTCATCCCAGGATCAACACGGAGGAAGTAAATCACAGGCGACTACTAACCTTTGGAATAGTGACTAGTACATAAGAGAGGCATTTACCTCAGCTTTGCCGAGATTCGAACCTCAGACCTCATGATGATAATATCTCATGCGCTAGCCACTAGACCCATCCGAGGAGACATCCCCCACCGCAATCACATTCAAGTAATTTGATCATGTTATATATTTGTACAAATTACATAGCATCACTTGGGCAGTAAGGAGCTGACTGTCAGCAGGAACCATTCTGAAGGGTAACTACTTCAATAAAAGAAACAACCAAATCATATGACTTTACAGAAATGGTTGACTTTTATTCTGTTATAAAAGAATGATTAAAGTGCCAAAGTTCTGTAAATCATAAAAGTAAATTGCATGTTATTAGCATGTTGTTTGTTTGATATATGCATTGAAAAACTAAGATCTTTAATTCAAAATCAGAATAGTGATTTTAGGTTATAGGATAAGTAAGCATTATGTTTAGTTTCTTTATGCTAGATTTTTGTTTAGTTCTTAATTCCCCTTTGTTTGTCAAACTTATAGTTTGGGCTATTTTATTTCTTGTCAAGTTGTTTTTTCCTTTGTATAAAAAAGGTTTTATGTATCATTCTTTTGAAGGGACAAAGTTCTTGTCTTCTACTTCATTTTTGTGATTAATGAAGCACTACTTAACTTTTTGTTTGCATAGATACTGTAAATCTGCATTGAACCTCAAATTGTTCTTGAATTCAGAGGCAAGTTGAGGGTGTGCTGAACAATCAAACTGTTTAACTAATGAAGAGGAAACCAAACTTGGAAGTAGGAATATCCATATATTAATATGAAAGTTTACTGCATGGAAGTTATTGTTGTAGAAAACAATAGATAAAGAAAAGAAATAACATAAAGTTATTTTGATCATTTTATTACTAAAGTCAATAGGTTTATTTATACAAGTTGTCCAAATAATAATGGAAAAATTAAATAAGGAATACAATCGTAATAATTATAAACATAGTAATATAATAAACTTGGAAATATTATTTTTCCTATTTGATTCATGTCAATCTTGATTGTGATGTCAAATATAATAAATCTTAATTGATTGAAATCAATTAGAGATTATTTTCATTATTATCATTACCCTCGACAAACTCAACGGGAGTGCCTGGACGTTGAGTTTGAGTGCTAACTTTGTAAAACGTTGTCTAGATAATGACTTGGTAAATATATCAGCAATTTGATATTCCGTAAAGATGTAAGAAATCGAAAGTTGTCGAGTCACTAGACACTCGCGAACAAAATGAAAATCAATCTCTACATGCTTGGTATGAGCATGAAAAATAGGATTTGCCACAAGATAAGTTGCTCCAATATTATCACACCAGATTTTAAGCGTAGAAGTTTAGAAAAAGTGTAATTCCGAAAGAAGAGATTGTAGCCAAATAATTTCTGACGTTGCGTTAGCGATAGCTTTATATCCAACTTCAGCACTTGAGCGAGAGACTATAGGTTACTTCTTTGAAAGCCAGGAAATAAGATTTCGCCCAAGAAATATAGCATATCCACTAGTAGAACGTTTATCTTCGGGAGATCCAGCCCAATCTGCATCACTGTAGGCAATCAACTCTCATGAAGACTGACGATATAAATGAAGACCGTGTAGAATAGTTCCATTGGGATATCAAAGAATTCTCTTAATACCTTCCCAATGATGTTCAGTAGGAGCATGCATAAATTGACAGACACGATTCACAGTGAAAACAATATCAGGTCATGTAATTATGACATATTGTAGGACACCAACAATGCTATGATAGATCTGGGGTCGGACATTGAAGAGGAGGATGAAGGTGCAATGAAACCACCCTCGATTATTGGTGAGGAGATAGGACGTGCACCATCCATTTTAGCTCGTTGCAGGAGTCCAGTAATATATTTGCTCTGAGAGAGAAGAGAACCTTCAGAATGTGAGAGAAATTCTATGCCAAGAAAAAACGAGCATTGCCAAGATCCCGAATAGGAAACTCTTGACAGATAAAATGTAGTAAAGTAGTAATATTATTTTGATCAGTACCAGTTATTAATATATCATCCACATAAACCAGAATAAATATTAAAAATTCCACATTACATTTGTAAAATAGGGAAGAGTCTGTTTTTGAGCTAAAAAATTCCTGAATATGAAGCCAGGTAGATAGACGATGAAACCATGCACGAGTTGCTTGTCGAAGACCATATATAGACTTCTGAAGTTGACACACATGTGTTGAAAGTTGCCGGTGGATGAATCCAAGAAGATCATATAAACAGTTTCTTCAAGGTGTCCATGAAGGAAAGCATTTGAAACATCTAATTGGTGTATTGGTCAATTGGAGCTTACAACTATAGATAGTAGCAATCTGATAGTTGTAATTTTAAGACTGGACTAAAAGTATCATTGAAGTCAATACCTGGTTGTTGATTAAAGTCTTTAGCAACAAGGCGAGCTTTGTAACGTTCAATAGAACCATCTGCACGATACTTAATTTGGTAAACTCATTTAGAGCCCACAATATTCATAAATGGGGTACGAGGGACTAAGCTCCATGTTGCATTACGAAGAAGAGTATCAAATTCTATAGCCATCACAGCACGTCAATTTGGATCTTTGACTGCCTGTGTAAAATTAGAAGGTTCAACAAAATTTGAAGAAGCAATAAGAGCACGTGGAAGAGGATAACGAGTGGAAATTGGTTGACATTGTGCATAAATATCGCTTAGAGGAAGCATCCGTCGAGGAATATCATCATCAGAGCTACTCGGAGATGAGTGATTGGACGGATGAGAATCAGAACTAGAGAGTGGATCACCACAAGCCGCCGAGTCTATAGGAACTTGTGGAGATGGAGTAGGACCCAAGATATCATCCCCCCTTGTACTTTCAATATATCCTGATGAATCAATATGTGGAGCGTCTAGTATATTTCTTGGTGATATTAGATAGTTTCCTTGATTATCTGAAGGAGGGTCTAAGGTAGCAACTACAAACAGAAATAGAGATTCATCAAAAGTAATATGTCGAGAAATATATATCCGATCGGTCAAAATATGGAGGCAACGGTACCCATAATGCAAATTACTATAACCAAGGAAAACACATTATAAAGTGTGAGGGTTTAACTTGTGCTTAGAGTAAAGTCGTAGCTAAGGATAACATGCGCAACCAAATATACGAAAGAAGGAGTAATCTGGAAGACAATTATAAAGTCTTTCCAAGAGACACTTATTTTGAAGTAGTGGAGTGGATAAATGATTGATAAGGTAGACTGCAGTTTGGACGATATCATTCCAAAATTTAAGTGGAACTGAGGCATGATTAAGAAGAGCTAAGGCAGTTTCAACCACATGACGATATTTTCTCTTGTCAGATCCATTTTGTTCAGGAGTGTGGGGACAAGAGACTCGATGGATGATGCCAAAGGAAGTAAGATGACGATGAAACGCTTGATACTCTCCACCCCATTAGAATGAAGGGAGAGGATTTTACGATTAAAATAGTGCTCAACTTATTTTTGAAAGCGACAAAAAATATCAAAGAGATCAGACTTTCTTTTCATAGGAAAAATTCAAGTAAACTTGCTGAAATTATCAATAAAAAAACACAATAAAGAAAACCTTGATTAGATAGAATCGGAGCAGGACCCCACACATCAGAGTGAATAATTTCTAAAGAAAAACTAGAAGTGCGAGAAGAAGACACAAAAGGTAATTTATGAGATTTTGCTTTCATGCAAGTTTCACATAAATGAGAAGAGGAGGCTAAAAAAATTGGTAATCATACTGCTTAATGATATTCTGAACAACACGTAGAGACGGATGATCAAGACATGCGTACCAAGAGAATTTATCAGTGTGTTCTCCAACGAACGCATTAGTATAGGTGGTCTGAAGATGATAAAGACCGTCTTTAATATTTCCTCGAAGTAGAATATTTCCTGTTGTGGGATCCTCCACAAGACAATGATGAGGATGAAATTCAAATAACACATTATTATCAAGAACAAACTGATGGACGAAAAGTAATTTTTTAGTAATAGAAGGAACATGAAGAGTATTGCGCATGCGAAAAGTACGACCGCATGAGTGAAAAGATATGTTTCCAATGTGAGTAATTTGCAAACCTGAGCCATTTCCTATTTGTACCATGTCAGGTCCATCATAAGGTAAAGTTTCTATGAGAATATTATATTCCGGTGTAACATGATGAGTTGCTTTAGAATCCGGATGTCATCCTGGGTTCTCAAGAGTCGATGAATGAGATGATCGAACTGTAGAATGCCAAGAAGGTGGTGGTCGATTTGAAGATACATGCTCTCCTTTTGATATAGTTGGTTGTCCCAATGCTACAAGACCACCAGCAAAATTTGAGTCAAATCGTTTAGGACATTGAATACCAATATGTCCAACTCTGAGACAAATTTAACATATTCTCCGACTATAAGACCAATCAAATCTTCTAGAGCAATGAATACCAGTATGACTAGCGATGTAACAAATTTGACATCGATCTAAATCTTGATATCGTTGAGTATCTAACATCGAAAAATAAATAATTAACTCCGACGAAAAGGATGAAAAGTAGCGGAGATGGAACCCCGGGTTGTCAGGAGCAAAGGATATCGGTACCGAAATCAACAGAAAAAAGTATCGGTGTCGAAATTAGCGGTGGCAGGAAGAAGACAGGTTGCTTTCCCGTATTAATGTGGTTATTGTCGACGACTGGCGTCGGCAAAGCTAGCAGCGGTGGAGAAACAACAAATTTCCTGTGTGAGTCACTCCTTGTTGTGGCCGAAAGCAGCCGTCGACGGTGGTGATCGCAGGAAAAAAAAAATAGGAAAGATGGAATACTGCTGGAAGAACAAGGGAAGGAAAATAAAAAGAAACTAAAAGCAGAGAATTAGAAAAGGAAACAGAGAATTAGAAAAAGAAACATGAAAGAGATTTTTTTTTAACAAAAGCAGGGAATAATAAAATAAAAGAAAAGTAAAGAGAGATAAAAGAAAGATGAGAATTAATCAAAAACACAGAAATAACATAAAGGGAAGAGGGATAATTAAGAGAAATTAATTAAGAAAATGAAGAATAGGAGAACGGTAGAGAGAGAAAAAAATAGAAAATAATAGATAGAAGAAAGAAATAACATAAAATTATTTTGATCATCTTATTACTAAAGTGACTTATTTATACAAGTTATCCAAAATAATAATGGAAAGATTAAATAAGACATACAATCGTAATAATTATAAACATAGTAATATAATAGATTTGAAAATATTATTTTTTTCTATTTGATTCATATGTCGATCTCAAATATATTAAATCTTAATTGATTGAAATCAATTAAAGATTATTTTCGTTAATTGTGGCCTAGCTAGCTATTCACTGCCTATGACATTGATTTAATTCATAGCCGTAGTTTGGTTTCTTTAATATGAATTACCACATTGGCCTTTTGAGTCTGATATTTTTATGCCCCTAAACCTACTTTACCTTGAGTATTCTATGTAGCAATATCCTCTCAGCATTTCCTATTGTGTTCTTTGATTCTCTGATATAAATTACTTTTACTTCGAGAATGCGCGTCTACATGAATAATTCATGAGGTTATTCATGTGGCCATCTAATCTAAACATCTCTTATTTCACAGGCATTATTGAGGGGACGATTTTTAAGAAATGGTGCAATGACACATGATGATCAAGAGAGGTTGCCTTCAATTGCAGAAAGAGAATTAGGCCAGTTAAGGCAACATCATCGTGTCTCTGGTCTAAGGTAATGCTATCTATTAGTCAATTCATACTTGACCATATTACAGTGACCAATTTCTGATGCTTTTACTTTATAATGTGTAGTTCTTATGGTTGTAGTTTATTTTATCTATCCTCATAAGTTTGTCTTTTAATTCTAATCATTGTGCCAATGAAAATTAGAACCTTTGGTTGTATTCGACTTTGCAACTTGAGTAGGGTGTTTTGTTCTAATTATATGCTGTTTTGTCACCTCTGAATAATGGAGTATCCATGCTCAGGATGTCAACACCTCTCTGCATATTAAATGAATAGTGAGTGTGGCTAATAACTACCACTTCAGTTGATAAGGTTCTAAGTTAAACACATCTTTCCTATGGTGGCAAAAGATGATTACACTCGCCTCAGTACTCCCGCCAATCTGTCCTAGGTCAACACGGATAAACACATCTTTCCTAGAGTAGCAAGTTAGTTGGCAACAGTGAGGTACTTATTAATCTGTCAACAATTGGGTTGGAAGTGCTTGTGTTTCATGTGATAGAACCTAAAGCTGATTTTTGTCAACCTTGTACAAATAGTAAGCTTAGATTGACTTCTATCAACCTGGTAAAGATAGTCTCTCCCTATCGAATCAAATGGCACCTTGAATACCTGATTGAAATCTTTGACATTGGTCTTGATTAATGTTGCATAGTCGACAATGGTCAATTCAGTCAATTGTCAAGCTTTGTAGTTGTTCTTATTAGTCACTTTGTTGATGTCCTTTCTCCTTTATCCTTTTTCATTCTAATTTTGATGTATGATTGAATGTATAATGGCAATAATGATCAAGAGAGTAAAATGTTTTTTTCTTTCTATTTGGATTAAATTATGCATAACATTTAATTTAGAGTAGATTCTTCCCCTGTTAGATTAAATGAATGGAATGAACTTATGAAAATGTTTGTCTTTTGAACAAGTTTTCACCTGCTCATCACTAGTAGCTAGCTTTACATAGAGTTGTTTGAAATACCAGTAGCTATCACTATTCTGCCATAATATCCATGTAGCTGTTCAAAATATTTAGGAAATGACTTCTTGTTGTATATTCAGTCACCTCCAATGAGAGTAAATATGAGCAGATCAAGGTTGTTTTATTTTGTCTTTCCTCATTCAATTCACTAAATTATTGCATAGCCATGAACTCTGTATAACTTGTGTATCTCTCCTTAGTATTACTTGAGATCATTAGGTTATGAAGCTTCTTTCTCATTATACTGGTGATTCCCTATACATCTTGCTACATGCATTTCATATTCACATATGCTCCGTTAATTTTATATTCTACATTGTTACATGAGGTCCTTTTGTAGATTAATACTTTGTTGAGGCATACATGATGTGGAATGTCATGTTCTTTCTCATAATATCATTGTTTTTGGTATTGAGATATAATGTCTCATGTGAACAGAGAGGGTATTTACTTTCAATTAGAGAATGCCATTCATGATGAAGCAACAAGCCAGCCTGATTCTTCAGTTGATCGAATTTTTGTGATGGATCAATTTCAATTTTCAAGCCAGTAGTGTAACATATTTATTTAGCATCAACACTGAGGTAGAGGCTCAACCTAGTGAGGATGTTAACATTAACCGAACTGTAGAGAGAGAGGAGATACTTGAGTTGGAGAGTAGTCATCGTCATGATACTCATGATATTCATGAAACTCCTGCTGATGTTGCTGAGCAACAAGAAGATACAGGACAAGATAGATTAGGCTGGGAACCAAATATTGTTGTTACTATAGCTGATTGACCTGAATCAACTGGGGAAATTAATGAGGATTTCAATGCAAACTGGCAGGAAAACATGGAACAGGATTGGCCACTGGAAACCGCTGGGCATGATTTTGAAGAAGATAGTCCTCTACTTGAAGTTCATGAAGAATGGCATGAGGATGAACTCCTTAGTAGGTACGGCATATTCTTTTAGCTCCTTGTATTTAACCATCACTGGCTACTGTACTTCCGTTAGTGTTGTGCTGAATTACTTTGTTGCAGGAGGAGTGTTTCTAACCTTCTTCACAGCGGATTTCATGAAAGTTTAGATCAATTAATACAATCCTATCCTATGTTCAACGACAAGGCACAACTCCATTCAACTGGGATATGGGCAGACCACTGCTTACACTTACACCGGTAGAAGATGGGGATGAGAGAAGGGATGGTCCAAATCAAGCTACTAGGAGGTCTAATGTGTTTCCACCACTATTTTTGCCTCCAAGATCACCACTGTGGCACTCTGGGATGCATCTAAACAATTGGGTGAGGCAAAACATGCATTGCTCAGAAATTGTGTGCAACCTTTCTTCTATAGTTACACAATAAGTATAGTCAATATAAACAACCATGAAACTAGTGTTTTGTAACTGTACTTGATTTCCAAATATTATTTATTGTTATCTGCTCTCTTTTTTGTGGTTTGTACTCTGAAATTTGTTGGTTTCATCATTATACCTTCCATTTCAATTGTATCCTTATCTCATGATTTCCATTATTTTTAAATTTTTAGTGGTCATGCGACTTTTTGTCTTGGATTTTTGGTAAATACAGTGTTTTGCCATTTTCCTGGATGGGCATCACTGATGTCATTTTAAGTGTGACGTTAAGGGTATTAGAAATATTGTTATATATCACGTGTTTTAGCATCCAAGCTAAACATAATGGTAATTTGTGCAGGAATGGGATGCTCTCAATGACTTAAAGGCAGAAATGGCTAGGATGCAACAGGGAATGAATAATATGCAAAGAATGGTGGAAGCTTGCATGGAAATGCAAGTGGAGTTGCAACGTGCAGTTAGACAGGAAGTCTCTGCAGCGTTGAATCGGTCTTCTGGAGGTCAGTTTTATTTATTCTAAGTTTTGTCATTGAATTACTGCAAACACTTGTTCTCTTGAAGCCCCTGTGAAGATATTGATATCAAAGTTTAAAGCATTTTGCACCAAGCATTATCCCAAACCTCTTTATTGCATATTTGCAGCTCTAATTCCACTGTATGGTGTTTTGTTTCCATGATGGATTGAAAATCTTTTAGTGTCTGTGGTTAGCAATATATTATTATGTCTCTTATGCATATTATCTATTGAATGAAATGATCAACTCTTACTTTGCATAAACTCATGCTTTACAAGGACTAGATGTAGCCCTCCTAATTTGTTCTCTTCTGTTGATGTTTGAAGCCGAAGTCCTTGACTTATTTAAGTAGTCATCCTCTTTTATTTTATTTGTTGTTCCTTTGGCGTGAAACATGTTTTCTGAAATGAAAACCAATTTGATTTAGAGCTTTTTAAGGGCTTTTTCTTGCTTTATGTCTACGATTGAGCTTAATCCAAGTGGATTACCTTCAGCTACATTCTTTGGTATTTAAAGCTAGCTAATGCAAGTTTGCAAGAATTTTCATTTGTTTTATTTTGATAATAACCCAGGGCATATCTGCATCTTGCTTATGCTAACACCTGAAGCTAAGGTCCCACTCATTTCGTCTCTTAAAAATCTAACGTCAGGCTGTGGCACGATGCAGGCTCCAGTGAGGAAGCATCCGTGGATGGATTCAATTATATTGGAGTCAAGTTAGACAAGGGGCTTGCTGTGTCTGTTGCATAACCATATCGAGTCTCTTCTTTACAGGTTTGAATCCGTTATTCTATAGACAGTTTAAACCTCATTATGCTCACATTTATTTTTCCTCGCACTGAACAGATGTGACCGGCCATATGTGCACATGCTCAAAGTGTGCTCGTGACTTAGTCAAAACTGGAGCTAACTGCCCCTTGTGCCGCGCACCCATTTAGAGGTGGTCAGGGCCTACTCGATTAACTAGTGTAAGAGCTCCCCTGTGATGAAGTGGAGAAAGCCTCTGCTTCCAGAATTTTGTGTTTGGTAAATGTTCTACAATTTTTAATGTTTATATATATGTTCATAGTTCGCTGGGGTTTTTTTTAAAAAGATTTTTTCCCCCTGGTGTTACTTTCGTTTTGTTGTTCTGTGTTGTTCAGCTGTGTTTTAGCTTGTTTATTTATTTATTAAAAATTCATATATCGACACTTTAATAGGAAATAGATAGTTTAATCTTTTATGAGTTCTTCTGGAGATACTACAATTGCTCCATGACGTAACGTAATAGTGGATGTATGACATTTTTAGTATAATTAAGGTTGAAGAGCGTAACAGAGATAGTGGATGCATGATATTTTTAGTATAATTAGGGTTGTAAATAAATTGAGCTGAGCTTTGGGGTGTTCAAATTTATTTGATAAGGTAATCGAGTCAAGCCGAGCTTAAAACGAACCAAGCTCTAGAAATGATTGTTCAAACTTGGCTTGATTTATTTTTTATGAGCTTGAGTTTGTTTGAGCTTGGCTCGAGCTTGGTTCGTTTAGATGCTATCAAACTCTCAAGTCAAAATTATTTGATTGCTTGAAAATTTTACTTGTTTGATTGGTTATTGACTTGAGAATTAAAATTTATTTATTTATTTTATTTTATTATTTATTTAACATATTGAAAAGAATTTTATTAATGAATAAGATTCATAAATATTCTTCACAAACGTTATTCATGAACATTAATTAACTGAATTTATATATGTTCAAGTTTATTTATATAACGAGTTGTTCACGTCTGTTTGTTTAATTAATCTTGTGTATATTGAACGAACATAAATAAACTTTTACCAAGTCGAAGACTAAGTTTGTTCATGAACGCTTGGTTCATTTGCAGTCATAGGTATAATAACCAAGGGTCGTCGATTCCTAGGAATTGATGATCTGCATGGTTTATCTCATTAGGCGTCTTCCGTCTATGTACTTATATTTATCTTTTTCTATATCTGTGGGCCAACACTAGATGTTGTTGTCATAATGGATACTTTTTTTTCCTGAAAATACTACAATTGCTCTATTTCATTGCCCGAAAATAATTTAGCATATCAACTCTCATAAAGTTGTTATCCTGTCGTTTTCTTATTATCTATTCCTTTCATAAATTGACAATCACACCAATAATAAAACTTCTCTTATATGATTGAAGCATTGGATTATATTATATATTATATCATTATTTATATTTAAATATATTTTATTTTATTTTATTTATTATTAATAATTAAGTCTTTTTTAATCTTTATATTTTTCGTTTGATATACATATACTTGTTATAATGTCTGATCTTTCCTTTCATAAACAAAAACAATATTTATTCCTAAATTATTTTAGAACGTAGTTTCTTAAGAAAATCAGAAACTCAAACAATTCTAGAGACCTAGTTACAACGTACAAGCTTGGCATGGAAGGCCGGTCAGGTGAGCTCGAGCTAATTGAGTTAACTTGGAAATGGCAAGTGAGTTAGGCGAGGCGAGTCGAGCGATTAAGTAAACATGACGATATGAGTGAGACATATTAGAAAGATTGACTGGATTAGATAATCCAAGTTGATTAAAGAATTTGAAAAATCATAAGATAGTTCACTTCAGCGAATTAAACAAGTTTAGTAGGTTGGATGGTGTGAATAATCTAATGAATAAGACAATTCAGACAAATCAAGTTAGGCAATTCGACTGAGCAAACTAGGTTAAAGGGGCCAAGGAAGTTGAAGATAAGCAAACAAGTAGTCTAGATTCCTTGGAATATAGTTTGAAATTGTGAACTAGAGAACAAATGCAAAGTGTTCATGGAGTTTAAATTTAGGTTTTTCAGTGTTCATAAAAAACAGCTTAAGGAATATGAATAAATTTTTGTGCAAAGTGTGATATCAATTATTTTTATCTTTTGTTCTTTGTTTAGATTATTCTAATAAAGAAGGTGAAGATTCTACCATGTCTTAAATAAATATTGTATTTTAAATAGCATAATTAGTTTAACTTGTGTAATTATAAAATTTATTCATCATTTTTTATCATTTAAATATATATACTCTCATTTTAATAACTCGAGAATTATCAATATCATGGATATCACATGGAATGAAACACTTTTAGCATTTGGATGATCAATTGCGTGAGTTTTGTACCTTATGGTCACATGGATATCACATATAGTAAGAGTCGGAGAAATAATGATCCCTATAAATGGATCTTCAACGTTCTCATGTGAAGATTGAGGAAAGATAACCAACTCTTACTTTCTCGGTTTATATTGATTGTAAATGCGTTACATAGATGTCTATTTTTTAGTTTGATGGAAAGACTTTTTCTTACGCACACCTAACCCATTGAACAGATCCGCAATTGATCAAGAGGCGTATTTAAGATACACTTGGGGGTGTTTGGTTGATGAGTTTGGGAATGAGGGAATGAAATGATAGTAAAAGATAGTATTTGGTTTGTTGGTTTGGGAATGATAATTTGGAAATGATTTCTAGATTTTTGAGAATCAACAAAATCCATATATAATTAGATGGGTTTTATTTCCATTCCTATTCTCATTCCATCTTATTATCAAATCTATACCCATAGTCATTCTCATCATTTAACCAAACGCCATTGTTTTTCATTTTATCTCTCTCATCAATCATTATGGTGCTGCATTATAAAATCCACCGTCACCACTTGAATGTTGAATTTAAAATAATAACATCACTAGGGTGCTACATAAACCTTAAAACCAGTACCATTGCGGGTGGTATTGTATTTTGAAAATAAACACCATCCTATTTTCGAAGAAGTTAAAGGAGAGTGAGTGGCTCTAGATTTCAAAAACTAGCACTTCGAATGTGTTGTTGGCAGGAGGGGTAAAATAGAAAATAAGTTCATCTTTTGAAAAATCTAAAAGTTTGATGTACCTTTTTAGAATTTTATAATTCTAAATGCACTCTTCCGTCAATTATGATTTTAAGATTTCTCAATCGTACAAATTGTGAGTAATATGTTAGTGTTTGCACAAATTGATGAATTCTACATATTATTCTAAATCTTTGTTGTTTATTCAAGAAGTTTTTAAAGATCAAAAGTAAGGAAAGCTACAAATATTCGAAATATGACTCATCACAACACATAAGCAAATTTAACAGACGTGTTTCCATAAGAAAGGAAAATTTGTTTCCACATTTTCTTAAAAAGAGAAAGAAACCAAATCATGGCACCATATAATGCCATTTCTTCCTACATTAAAATTCCCATCTAAATCAATTCGATATCTATATAAACAAAACCTCTCTTGTAATATGATACCTAATATATATATATTTTTAATGCCCGGTCTTGAAATAATTGTCTAATTGCTCCACTAGTGCATTTCTAGTGTAATATAGTCCATGGACAGGGCGGCTCCACTATGGAGGCGGGATCTTTGGATCATTTTTATGGTCCAAGTCTAAGGATCCTCTTTTTACATGTATTAATAAGGATAAATAGTTTTCATTAGGGGTGAGCAGTTAATTCGTCAAATCGATCAACCCATTTATATTGATCCGAATTGAATTGAAAAAAAAATCCGCTGGATATAGGGTTGAATATAGGGTCTTGATATTGCATTATCTGATCTAATAGGATCGGATAATTTTTTATCCCAATAATCGAACCAACTCGATCCGCGATCACCCTTACTTGTAGCAACTTATCGACAGTAGTTGCTACACGTTATAGTAGTTACTGCCGATAAGCTGCTATACGTTGTAACAGCTACTGACGATTAGCTGTTACAACGTATAATGAATAATGTCTATTATCATTTTAAAATATTTTGTTGTTATTTTATATTTATATTTTATATTTCATTGAATATAGGGTCGGATATTTGATACATAATAACCGTCGGATATAAGATCGGATGTAGGTCTTAATATTATATCATCTGATCTATTAGGATCAGATAATTTCTTACCCTAATAATCGAATATCCATAATCATCCCTAGTGTCCATCTATTTTACAAGTGAAAATTATCTATCTCTATTAATATATATAAAAGGAACATCCTCTCTCCACTATGAGATAAGGGAAAGTTATCCTTTAAATATTTTTATATAAAATAATAAACTACTATAAATAGAGTTATATTAATAGTATCCTTATATTTTAAATAAGTTTTACTAATATATTATTTATAATTATTACTATAACATCATTATGTTTTAAAAATTTTACATATAAATTATAATTAATAAAATATCTTCAAAACTCTACATTAATGTACAGTCGAATACGTGAATTAAAAAAAAAATATTTTTCTTCCTACACTTTATCGATAGTTTTAATTAATTAACTTTCATTATGTTATAATTTTTTATATATATTTGTGATATTTATTTTTTAGTTAGAAGATGATAAATTTGATACAATAGAATGAGAGATTTGACAGAGTTAATATAATAGAGCAAGAGATTAAATTTTAATGAATGTATGTTCTCGAAAAAAAAAAATTCTTCTAATTAATTTGATGATTAATTATAAACGGACCTAGTAATTTATCTTTTTTCATGTAACATAGGGACGTACTATAAGAAAATTCATTAACCCTCAAGAACATTACTGTCTATGAAAGATGGGTAGAGGTATGTTTTTACATGAATCCTGGCTTAAGAGCTATAACGGAGCTCCTTGAGTCAAATAAAAAGAGCTCTCCCTCAGTCGGGGAGCTCCTTTTACAAACTTTAGGAACGGTTCTACTCTTTTTTAAAAAAATTAAAATCATTTTATAATTTATTTTTGTATTTTTTTTAAATAAATAAAATTAATATATATATATATATATATATATATATATATATATATATATATATATATATATATATATATATATATATATATATATATATATATATATATATATATATATATATATAAGTCAATATTCAATGACTAATTTTTAAATTTTTTAAAAAATTTATCTATAAATGCATCTTTAATATTTTATTTATTTATTCATTCTACCCCTTTATACTTTTACTTTCTTATTCCTTTCCAACTATATGTATATTTTCATTCGAGATAAATGGAAATTTCATTATTTCATTTACAAATGTGTTTGCTAGAGAAAACACATCTGCCTAAAATGCTCAAATTCATAAAAAAAATATCCAATATTCTCAATTTTCTTCTCACGCCTATAATACCTTCCAATTTTTTTTAAAATATTTGATAGGTTCCATAATATTTCTAAAATTGATTGATTGATAAAAAAAATTTATATCAAATATCATTAATATGTATATTAAAAGTAATAATTTTTTAAATACAAATCAAAATTTTTAATCCATTAATTTAGTGTAGTAATAGATTTGTTAAAGTTATGTGATCATGAATAGAAACTTTAATTAATTGCTACAATATAATAAACTATCAAAAACTTTTAAAAAAAATTAAAAAGCATTCTATGATTAAAAAAGTTTACTGTTCTCAATACAGTATATTAAATTGATATTTAAAATCATAAATATTATCAAGAGAAATAGATGAGCAAAATAAATTATAACTATAAGATATTTAATTATTTAATGGGTATATATATATCCATTAGAGATCTTATATTCGATAGATATAAAAATATAAAATATAAAATTCAAACTTGATCCATTATCACCCTTAACAAATATAATAATATAAATCACATCTTATATATTCATCTAATTCTCGTTCTCGAACAACAATTTGATACATGAACGTAATTACCGTTCTATCTTCTATCTTCGCATCGAGTCCTTTTGACACGTGTATGATTTGTTTGCGGAAGAGCTGTCAGCGAGTTCGGATGAAGTGATAGAATATCACCGTAATAATAACTTTTATAATTAAGGACATGAATAAAGACGGCCTTTTCGAGGAATTCTCTCTTTCACGACTTGTTGCCTACTTCCAATAAATACTCGCTTTTTGCCTTCCCACATCGAATGACCCTCCCTCTCCATTTTTGTCTCCTCCTCCTCCTCCTCCTCCTCCTCCATGGCTAAATTCCTCCTCCTTTTCGTCCTCCTCTGCGCCGCCGTCCACTTCACGGTCGTCGTCGCCGCATACGGCACCGCCGACGGATCCGAGCAGTGGGGATACGTCCAAGTCCGGCCAAGTAATCGATCTCCCTTCGCCGGTTTTCTATCGGGTTCACGCCTCAATCGCTATTTTTGTTTTTGTTTTTGTTATTGTTTTGATGCAGAGGCGCACTTGTTTTGGTGGCTCTACCGGAGTCCACAGAGGACGGACGCCGGCCCGACGCCATGGCCGACCGTGCTCTGGCTCCAGGGCGGACCTGTAAGTTCACGCTCCTCCTCTTCGGAAGATCGACTTCGAGATCTCCGACTCTGATCTCAAGTTCTGTTTTCCCTCTCCAGGGCGCCTCCGGCGTGGCCATCGGGAACTTCGAAGAAGTCGGGCCGCTGGACGCCAATCTCAAGCCTCGGAAATCGACATGGCTGCAAAAAGCTGACCTCCTTTTTGTGGTGATTCACTCGACTGCTATTCCTGCAGTTTTCTTTAATCAACGTTCGATCGATCTTGATCGTCTTGATGAGAAAGGGGGAAAACAAATTGGATTTGTCAGGACAACCCGGTGGGCACAGGGTTCAGCTACGTGCAGGACGAGAGCCTTTTTGTGAAGACCGACTTGGAGGCCGCCACGGACTTGACGACGCTTCTCAAGAAGCTCTACAACGGCAATGCGACATGGCAGAAGAGCCCGCTCTTCGTTGTGGCAGAGTCTTATGGACGCAAGTTTGCTGTCACTGTTGGTTTAGCCATTTTCAAAGCCATCAAAGCAGGGGAACTGAAGCTTAAGTTTGGAGGTACCTTTTCTTCCCCCTTCCTCCATCCCTTGATTCCTTGTCCTCCTAGCCAAAGAAACAAGTTCAATTTGTGCTTATTGACAGGTGTAGCTTTGGGAGATAGCTGGATTTCACCAGAAGATTATGTGGTAAGCCATCATGATTTCCACTGTATTAGACAGACTGTTCATGCAAATTGTTGCACCGCAGTTCTCTTGGGGGCCTCTCTTGAAGGACGTCTCAAGGCTCGATGAAAAATCTGCAGATGAATCGAACAAGTGATGTTTGCTGTTCTCAATTGCAGAATATTAAACTTAATTCTACCAAACTATTAACTATGGATGATCGTGTTGTTGATTTCAGCATGGCTGAAAAAATTAAGCAGCTGATTGCAAATGGGAAATACAGTGATGCAACAGATGCATGGAGTAGTCTTGAAGGCTATATCATTTCTAAGAGCAATGATGTCGTAAGTAACAAAAGGAACAGTTGTTAAAGATTTTTTTTTTATGACTCGACTTGATTCTGAACGTTTGCAGGACTTTTACAATTTCTTATTGGACTCTGCAAGCGATCCTGTTTCACTGGCTTCAACTAAAGAAGCAGCAAGGAAGTTGGTAATGAAGACGTATACAACATACCTGAGCTCCAAGGCTTCGTCTTCAGATGGTGACATATCAACCCTCATGAACGGCCCAATCAGGAACAAGCTCAAGATAATTCCCAGAAATGTGAGGTATATTTTACATGCTCTTCAATTGACTCAGAAACAATTAGTCCATAGCATCCAGCTTGGAAAAGATTGGTGTAATAAACTGTTTGTTGTCTTAAATGTAGCTGGGGAGAACAGTCTGGTCTCGTCTTTAGTTATCTTTCTAATGACTTCATGAAGCCAAGAATTATTGAGGTAAACCACTAACTGAGCAATAAAATTAGCTACAGAGAAAGTTCATGTTCTGATCATGTTCCGTTTGAATGATCTGTTCTTTTACAGGTTGATGAGCTCCTTTCCCTGGGAGTCAATGTCACTGTTTATAATGGGCAGGTATGAATTCATATCTCACCATATATGAAGGATTCAAAAATCATTTCCGCCACTCATTATAGATTTCCCATATTTTTAGAAAGTCTCCTTGAGATTCTCATATCCAGAAAAACCTTCAACTAATAATAATGAGTAGGGGTCCAAAGAACACTATAAATTGGCTCTTTATTCGAATAAAGAAGAGGACATAAATAAGAATAAGATGCTTCAGGCATGCCAACTGCCAAGTACAAAACCACTTATTTAAGACAAAATAGCTTCCAAAAGATTTGTAAGAGACAGAAAAGTAAAAAGTGGGAGTGAGATCTATTTATTTTTTACCTTCAACAGGCTGAATTGGTTTTCTTCTTTGCTCAGTAGATTTCTCAACATAAATACAACTAATAATGCAAAAGAAGTCAAGAATACTACATAAATACTACTTGCTAAAATAACATTTAGTGGTCTCTTTAAGTTTGATCAATGAGTTATGAAACCAATTAGGTTGGAAACTCTAAGTACGTTGAAACAAAAAAGGACACTAAATGATCTCTTATCCTACCATTGCATGTGTTGTCAGATTGACTCTGTAATGAGGAGAAAGGTGGCAAAGTTGTTGACCAGCAGTACTGGTGAATAATAATGCAAGTGGACCACAAACTAAACTTTGTTCATGGAAACTAGTTGATAGTTTTAGGGTATGAACATGAGCAATAGCCGATTGGCACCTCATATTGAAGACAAAACCTGACCTGTCCTGTATTCTGAACCTAGCCTATTAAAAGTGAATCCAGATTCTCTTCACATGTCAAAGTGTATTGAGGTGATCTTAAGTGAATAAATAATAATAATAATAAATGGCTTAGATGCTTTAGTTTATTCTGTGGTTCTTGGAAAGTGCCTGCCATGTTTAAGCAAGTTTCAGATTATAATTTGCTCCTCAATCTTTGATATGATGTTAGATTGAGCCCTCAAAATTCACATGTAGTCATCATTGTCCCTCTTCATCATAACACAATGTAAATTTGTGAAACATCATTCAAAATTTATAATCTTTCCTTTGATAAACAAAATACATTGTGAAAAACAGAGACTATAGTTGTGCCATAGTATTTATCATTTTTTTATATGAAAATTGTAATATGCTCTGTTTCTGGGCATAGGTTGATCTAATTTGTGCAACCAAGGGCACTGAAGCATGGGTACAAAAGCTGAAGTGAGAAGCATAAAACAACTTTTGAATTTCAGTCTATTATTCTCTTTATTTTCAACATGGAAATATTTCTCTGGTGAGAAATTTCCTACCTTTTTACTTGCAGATGGGATGGTTTAAAGAGTTTCAACAACATAGATCGAACGCCTTTATATTGTTCTTCTAGTGAGGAAGCAGAAGCCACCAAGGGCTTCCTGAAATCTTATAAGAATTTGCACTTCTACTGGATTCTTGGAGCAGGACATTTTGTAAGTACTCTTTCTTTGTTGGTAGTTTTACAGGTAAAATGGCTAAAAGCATTTTTTTTTAAAAAAAAAAAATCTTTCTATTTACTAGATATATGATTTCTCTCTCAGATGCCAAGAAAAAGCATCTGACTTTTCCTTGGAACTTAATGCTAAGTTCAATTCAAGGAGAAGAAACCACTTGTTTATCTCATTGCGATCGCCCATGGCTTGACTACTTTGAATAATTTGCTAACCAAAACATTTTAAAATTCTCTCTGAAATTAATTCAACTAAAATTGGAGTGTATTCCTGTTCTTTATGCAGGTTCCAGTGGACCAACCTTGCATTTCCCTAAAGATGATTGCTGACATTACTAATTCTCCAGCTGCTTCTTAGCATTGATCATAAGTTTCCTGATCAAAGTCGCTCTTTTTATTTTTCATGTCAATTGTTTCGGTGAAAAGGGAAAATAAGAAGAATTGTTCAAAATCAAACAATGATTTGTTTATAGTGATCAACGTGTTTCTAAATCATTGTGGGAGAACTACAATATTCCTGATATATACTGTGTGTTCTTCACCAACTACGTTTATGAAAGACTAGATTCAGGGACGACAACAAACAACAGCATCAATGACAAACAATACTGAATTATATATGAGAAGAATCGATCACAAAACAGAACCAACATTAGGGCTATAAAAATAAATTTAGTGTTCAACTTGGTAAAGCTAATTATTCAATATATACAAGATTAATTGAATAAATAAATTTGAAAAATTCATTAAATTAAATTAATAAGTTTGAACATATACGTGTTGAGCTTATTAATGTTTGTGAATTTCATCAATAATATTCGTGAAGAACGTTCTCGACTAATGTTTGTTAACAACGTTCTTGAATAACGTTCTCAAATAATATTTGTGAACTAAGTTCATAAATAAAACTCTTATCCACGTGCTAAATAAATAAATAAAAATTTGAATTATAAAATCAATCAAATAAGTTTAAAATGTAAAAGTTTTAAACAATTAAACAAATTTAAATTAAGAGTAAGGAAACTAATCCAAATTTGAACAATAATTTCAACGGCTTGATTCACTTAGTACTGTTTGGGAGGGGATGAGGGAAGGGTAAAGAAGAGGAGGAGAAACTTGAAACCTTATTTGGGAGGAAATGAGCTACGGAAAGGAAGGTAAGGAAGGGTAAAGCTTTAATCTTCCTTACCTATGAAACGAAAGAATTTCTTACCCTCCCATTTGGGGTGTAAGGAAGGGTAAGGAAAATTTAAAAAAATTATGTTCCAATTTTATACATGTTTTATTATATTAATTCCAAAAATCATTCTTTTAGATATTCTTTGCGTCGTGATGAAAAATACTCACACTGCTCGACTCGCACCGGCTAATGCTCGCACTTTGTCGACGTCGACGTCGATTTTGATGTCGACGCCAACTTTGATGTCGATGCCGACACGGACTTTGACATCGACACTGATTTCGACGCCGACTTTAACAAATGAGCTACAAATGTTTGAATGCATAATTCTTAACTAATAAATGTATGCAAAATGCATTAGGTTCTTGAACACTAAGTTTTTAATAAAAGTAAGGGTAATTTTGTTACTTTATATATTTAACTTTCATTACTCTCACTTTCTCCCAAATATGGTAACACATGTTACGTTAATGAACCTTCCCTCCCTTTCAAACAAGGAGAATATAAATACTTTATTTCTTCTCCTTTTCCCTGTCTTCTCCTCCCTTCCTCTTCCGTTAATGAATTTTCGCTCACCCCATCTAAAAATAAGGTTAGGTTCGGTTTAACTTGACTCGATTATCTTATCAAATAAATTTTAGCATCATAAAATTTGATTTGTTTGATTCGTTTGCAATACTACTTTTATCCGATTTACTATAAGATAGGACACCGATTTCTATCAACTTGTTATTGCACTACAAGTAAGCATCAATTCGTCCCCTCGGACGAGTCTAGTGGCTAGCGCATGAGGTGTTGCCACAATGAGGTCTGAGGTTCGAATCTCGGCAAAGCCGAGGTAAATACCTCTCTTATGTTCTAATCACTATTCCAAAGACTAGTAGTCACCCGTGATTTATTTCCTCGGTGTTGACCTTGGGACGGGTTGACGGAGGTGCTAGGGGCGAACGTATTCACCTTTTGCCACAACAAGTAAGCATCAATTCGTGACAGAATTAACTGATCGAATTAAAATTTGCAAATTAACGATAGGGCAAAGTCATTCGGTAGTTGCAATTGCTTTAGCTCCAATCCATCGAAAAAACCCCACAGAACATCTGAAAAAGATTCACGTAGAAGATCGCCGAAGAACAACACACTGCAATTACAATCACTGGATGCACACAAGAAGTCAGGGACCTCGTCAGAGAAGGAACATGTCGCTCCTCTTTAGCTAAGACAAAGTTCTTTTAGGACGGTCTAGTAATTAGTATTCATCTTTTATCATCATGTGTAAAGAGGACACAACAGTTTTCAGCTAGACCTGATCCCGGAAATAATCTTGAACCGAATGTGAACCTACAATTTGAACGGTTTGGAAGTATTTCCAAAGTGATTTTTCTATCAGGTAAAAAAAAACATTCATCGATCAAAAAGCTTCCATCCTTTTTCATTCTCTGATACGGTAGAATATTTAGATTGGAGCACCAAGCCAACAGTCAGACACTGAGAAATGACAACAGAAGAAGAAGACAACAGGAACCCTAACATTATACTCTATTACTCTGCACTTTTCTTACTTTACCTTTGAATTTCTCTCCTTTTTTATTTTCTCCATCGCTTACAGCTTGAAGAAGCTGACAATGGCGGATGATAATAATAATAATAATAGTTAATTACATCCTTCTTTTTCAGGATCGGCATTCAGGGATGAAGGAACGATCTCTCTTTGGATCGCTGCAGTAGTTGTAGACCATGTAGTTCTTCTGAGCCCACTGCATCGCCGCGTTCTGGCGCGGGCTGAGCCCGGCGGCGCCGCTCCCCGACGGCGGAACTGGGAGGCAGCCCGGCGGCGCGAAGGCTGAGCAGCCGTGGAGGGTGAACCGTGTGAACCGCGCCACGAACGGCTGGTACCGGTAGTCCGCCTTGTACTTGCCGTCCTCCGTGGCCCACGAGGACGCGTCCCAGATGGATCCGTACAGCCACATCGGCCTCATCGGGTACGTGCCGGCGTTCCTCCGCGGGTACCGCCGGATGGGTACGTCGTCGACGAAGAACCTGCGCCGCCGCCGCCGCCGCATTTAGTTGGCTCGATCAAGAAAAACAGATCGCAGGAATGGAGGCCACTTACACGATCTCATTTGGATTCCAGAGAATGGCGTAGTGGTGGAAGCCGGCCGTGGGATCGAACCAGAGGTGGAACTTCATCTCCCTGCCGATGACCGTGCCGTCGCCGCTTCCTCTCACGTACACGTTCGTCTGCAACGTGTACGGCTTCCCGGGCGTCGTCCCCAGGAACTCGATGTCCACCTCGTCGTGAAATCCGGGATGCGCTTGGTTGTTCGAGAGCTGAAAGTCCCCAAAATCGCGTCTTTTTTAAACCTGAAACTGAGCATTCTGACTGAAACAGAGCAAAGATTCTCACGTAGAAGGCGGTGTTCACTCCGGCGGTGTACCCAGGCTGAAGCTTGATCGACGCGCTGAAATATCCGTTTCGAAACGGCTTGATGGATTTGAATCCGCTCCCTGCGAAAGCAGAGAATGAGGCATTGATGCTTCAGACAATGATTCAGGCACGGGAAGGAACCAACCAGCAACCTGAGTGGCTGTCGAGCCAAATGGTGACGGAACGCTGGTCTCCGGCGACGATCTGGTGCTCCGGGCCCCACAGGTTGTTGAACCCGCGGTAGAAGCCCCTGAGCGGCCGGTACCGGTAGCTGGGGAAGTAGCCAGGGGAAGGCTGAGCAGTGCTGCAATGCACCACCAGATGAAGAAGAAGAAGAAGAAGAAGAGGAAGGAGATCCATGAAGAGGAAATGCTAAGGCAGTAACACAACGTGATGCAGACGCAATAAATAGCAAGGTTCGAGCTCTGGTGGGGGACAATGGAGTTAATGGATGGAGGGTAGAAATGGAGCAGCAGCAGCGGTGCTTCTACACAGCCTACACCTCCCTCACCACCATTTTTAACAGTGCTGTGAGTTTGAGGAGGAGGAGGAGGAGGAGGAGGAGTCGAGTCGCCCAATTTATGAGCAGGCCAATGATTGAGGTCTGACTCGTTTGACCCAACAGCTATTTTGCTCCAATTTAGATCTCGTGGGTGGGCCAGGGGATCCAGAGAGCCAGGGGCTGGATTCGTTGAAGATCCATCGAAGCCCTGTGAGCAGGTAGCCGTTGGAGGGTTGCATCAAATGTCGTGCATGCAGTGAGAAGGTGACGACGAAGAAGAAGGAGAAGCAGATGAGATGAACTGAGATGAGAGAGAGAGAGAGCCGTTGGGGGAAGGAAGGGAAGTTGAGAGAGGTGGAAGTTAAAGTTGAGATGAATGTAATTAAACTTATTTAAATTAGGTCTGGCATGTTAGAACTAGCCGCGAGCTCATGGCCTCCCTCGGAGATCTTTGCCAGGTTACTTTCTCGTGAGCTGGTTGTAAGTTCGTATCCTTCGGTGTGTCATTGGTAGATTGTAAATAAATCAAACGTTCATGAGTAATTATGATATTTAGCTGGATAAGAATTGATTTGTCTTCTTGGGACGGTCTAGTGGTTAGTATACAAGGTGTTATCATCATGAGATCTGTGATTCAAATCTTGATAAATTCGAAGTAAATACCTCCCTTATGTGTTAGTCACTATTCCGAAGGTTAATAGCCGCATGTGATTTACCTCCTCCGTGTTGACCCTGTGATGGGTTGACAGAGGTGTTGGGGTGAGCGTATTCGCCTTGTGCCACCTTAATAAGAATTGATTTGGTCCCCTCGGGTACCTCCTTCGTATTGACTCTGGGACGGATTGACGGTTGCGCTGGAAGCAAGCGTATTCGCCTTGTGCCACCTTAATAAGAATTGATTTGGTCCCCTCGGGATGGTCTAGAGACTAATACATGAGGTATTGCCACCATGAGATCTGACGTTCAAATCTCGGCATAGCTGAGGTAAATACTTCCCTTATATGCTAATCACTATTTCCAAGGCTAGTAGTCACCCATGATTTACCTCCTCTGTGTTGGTCCTGGAACGGATTGTCGGAGGCGCTGAGGACAAGCGTATTCGCCTTTTGTCACTTTGATAAGAATTAATTTGTATTCGTTTAATATACATAAAATTAATTAAATGAATAAATTTAAATATATATGTGTTGATCTCATTAATATTTATGAACAATATTCATGAACATAAAAGTTTTAAACAATTAAAGAACACCTAAACAAATACAAACATTAATTGAAAATTTATAAAAAAATATCAAGATAACTAAGTTCAATTTGACATATAACCTTAATCATTGAGAGGAAAAATTGAAAATTGTTCTATTTATCTTTATATTAGATGAATAGAATCAAACTTGAGCGGTCTTGCCACAAGCTCATAAAGGCCACCTAGTCGCTAGCTCTTGGCTAGGTTGCTTTCTCATGAGGTTGTGATTAGGCTATTGCTAGCTCGTAACCTCCTTATGAGTTTGTGATGAATGCACTAACACCGTTGCAAACTCGTAGCAACTACACAGGTGGCTTCACAAGTTCCATTCTCGTGAGCTCACGGAGGTCGTACCAATACTCCTCTCTTCTTTTTTTGATTTCTTACGGTATACCGATAGTAAGCATTTTAGTTTAAAGGTTTTATGTGAATTAGAAGATGAATTTGATCATCATAATTGTAATGACATGACATGGTTTTGTCCAGCTCGTCCTGTGGTGCAACATGGGCTCGTGACTCGTGAGCCCCACTCTCCCAATGTGTTTTTGTCAAGATTCCTATTTTGTGATATATATGGTATTTATTTTGACTTGAAAATGACAGTTTTGCCCCCAATAATAATAATAATATATAGATTTGTCTGTGGCAAAAGCGCGTGGAAGCTGGCAACTCTTAGGATCTGTTTACTTGGGCGGAGCGGAGAGGAGAGTTCTGATTATGAGGAGAATGTGTTCAATCTATTTATTTTCTTATTTAGCTCATTCAATATTGTTAAATGAAAAATTTATCAAACTCAAATTTAACTTAACGTGTTATCGAACTCACCGACATTTATTTTCATAAAATATTAATGATATCTAAAATTTATAGATTTTTTTAATATATTAAATAAATATAAATAAATTTTGATGTATGATTACTTATTGTATAGTGGTAAAACACTTAGAGGAATTATAAAAGAACTAAGTTTAAATTTTCAAAGAGATGAATATTCTGAAGATTAAAGAAAACATCATCTACTCTTAGGGTTAATTGTGCGAAATCTAACACTTAGATTACTAAACAAAATGTTTGATTCATTTACAACATTAGCACGATAATAGGTGCGATAACAAGCCACGAAACACACACAAATGATGGACATGACAAGTAAGACTTGGATGCGATGATGGATGGAGAACGAGGTGCAAACCATGCAACGACAAGCACACCAAACGTGATAACTTTTAAAAAAATGGAAAGGAATGGAAAGGAAAGAAAAGAGAAAAAAAAAACAAAGGATGAGGAAGAATTTTATCTATATGCAAATTGACTTTTGATTTCTTGGTCGGCAAATAGATCTGCCGACACTTACTATTCCACCAGAAAAGTGACAAGCCACTCCTTCAGTGATCAATTTGGACCTACAACAACTATTTATTACTCAACTTTTTTACTATACAAAACCCTTTTTTTTGTGGGGTGTCTAAGATGATCAATAGTTTTACTTTAAAAGGCTTAAACACTAAACATTAATTGTCAACATTTTATTCCTAAACCCTAAAGTCTAAACAGTAAATGCTAAACTGATATACTTGGTTATGATTACATTAGAGAAATTATGAGAGCTTCAATCCATGAACATTTGAGTTAACTTCTCAATAACTTTGATTTAGAACCTTATGCACCCTTCGCCAAATTGGGCACTTCTCAACAACTTGATGCCACACATATGTCATGAGTAGACTGTGCTACATTAATATTGCCCCCTAAGTCTAAACAAAGGCATTAATATACTAGACCAATCTATTATTCATAGAAGGTACTACTAGCATTAGGGCATTCACGAATCTTAGTTTTCACTCTAATAACTTTGCAAATTTCATCCTAAAGAAACTTCACTACCTTCCTAGAGAGACAAAACTCAATATTGGGCCGTATAGATAAGGGTTGTACCTAGTTGTAGGTATATGACAAACTCAATTTGTCATTGGCAAGTCCTTTAATAATACACATGTCTAGGTACTCTTTGATGACTATTACCTTTGATGAACTTATTGGGCCAAGTGTTTTTGGCCCTAATGCGGTCTGGGTGAACTCAGCCGGATCATCATCCTATCAAAACCTTATATACTCAATCGATGTCCCTCACAACAATAAAGGCCCATCAAGCCTTGACCTTCTCTACCCAGTGGCCATAGAAGTTATAGGATAATGAGGGATCTTGAGCGGGCTCCCTCGAACACCAGCCTCTGGCAATTCCTTATGTAAAATCAACCCCAACAAGGCTACCCACCTGGAAAGCGACATTAGGTTACCGACCAGACATTACCAATAGTATGGATAGACGGTTGTCACCCCTAGCGCAACGACCACTCATGTGGTTGGTCGATGGGTGGTGTCTCGCTCATGCGATCAACCACTTAGCTCGTTTAGGGCTCATGTGACGATCTACGTGAACCTCCCACTTCCACGGCTAGTGCGATCAAACAGGGCAACCCATGGTGGGGCGGGCTGACTCACCAAACCATCATATGGTGGGGCAGAGTAGGTCAGCCCGTCATTTTGGTAGGCTTCCAACCCAACACAACCTAAGGCACGTTGCAGGTTAGATGGGTCAACCCATGAGCCCACCAAAAATAAAAATAAAAAATAAAAGGTTGAAGTTTTTTATGTTTGGGTTGTGGATTAGGTGGGTTAAGCTTACGAGCCCACTAAAAATTAAAAAGTATATAGAAAATGTTGAAAATTTTAAATTTGAATGCGGATTAGACAGATTAAGCTCACAAGCTCATTAAGTTTTCCACTTTAGCCTTAAATTTTAGAAGAAAAAAAAATTCTCAACCCACGGGTCAACTTGAGCCCACTGAGGGTCGACCCACATGGTCGAAGGCTCGGGCAGGCCAGTCGACCTAGATCCATCTTAAAATGAGTTGATAAACTTTTAATCCAACTGACTTAAATTGTTTAATGGGGTGGGTCAATCCAATGGGCCCAACCCAAATTGACGGCGCTATCCACGATTATATAAGGTTCCATGTAAGTGTAGGTATGAGTTTTTTTCTCACACACAGAGGCTAATCTTCTCTGTTTTTCTCTTAAACACTCGCTCACACACAAGAGCCTTCCTCCTTTTAGGCCATCGCTAACTTGACAGGGGCAACACCGGCAATGCCAACCTCTGACTGCCTTGATCCATATAACTCTAGGAGCGGATTCATTGGAGGGCAACCATCACCGTTGTCTATGAGGAAGGAGAGGAGGTATCCAAACGGGTGAAGAAGGATTCCATCAAGCCCTAATATAGAAATTGGATGCTTTTTTTTTATTAAATCATGTATCTAGCTCGTCGAACCAATTAATCATGGAGGTGACAGACCTAGTTCCATGGAAGTTTTCCATTGACCATCAGGATAGATTGAAAAGTACTCGTAGTTGTCCGTCAGGAGCGACCAACATTCTTTGGTTTATCATCCCACTAGAAAAAAAATATCTTACAGTGCACTATAACTAGAATTCAAACCTTAGATACCTGATTAACTGCTAAAGTGATTGACTGCTTAACCATTGCCCCGGGGGCTAACTAGATGCCCCTCTAGTATCCTCTCTAAGAGTTGGTGTGCTTGCAATGTAGAAATAATCAATATCCCTTGATGGTAGTTACCTTAACATGTCAAAGATAGTGTGCTTGGATACAATTACACCCACACTTTAGTTAGTTCTTTGAGCTCCTCCTTGATATCCAAGTATATTAATTCAATCCAAGTAAAATCTCAATCCAAGCCTTCAAATTTTGAGTCCATCGAACTCCTTGAGTTGATAATCACCACATCCACAACTCGTTTTCATTAAGTCTATAATCTCTTGAGTCATTAAGTATACGATCTTCAAGATCACCACATCCACTTGATCCAACTCTCAAGCACGCCATCTCCATGATAACAATGATTCATATATCAAAAATACAAAACAAACGGACTTAAATAATTATTGGAAAATTGGTTTGGTGATTAATAGGGATAAGATGACTATTTCGCGAGTAGATCATCGTAAATTAATTTTTCGAGTGAATGAGAAATTAATGTCTAACGAAGAGTTGATCCGGACGAAAATTTGATTCGCATACGAGTTAAATTCATAGATGAACGTTAACTCAAGTATGTTGAACCATTAAGGGGTATGAAATTATACTTACTTTTATTGATTGATTAAAAGATTAATCATTGTGATATTAATTAGTTGATTAATTAATATTTACAATAGATTAAGTAAAATAATTAATCATATTAATCAATTAAATTAATTAATCATAATGAAAAGGTTTAAATGAAAAGGTTTAAGGGAAAAGACACATCCCATATCCTTTTACCTCTTGAGAGTAACCCTTCACCCCTAAAAAATAAATCTCATTCCTTCCACTCAATATACTCAATTCTCAAGTTGTGAATTCTCCTCTTGGGTTCTCTTCTCTCTCTCCTCTCTCAAGAGTTTCAAGGCTTCGAAGAGTTCGACAGGGCTTGAAATTTGAAGTGCACCTATTTTAAGACGTAAGTCGTTGTATCTTGGGAGACGATTGCTAATAAATCGTAAGCATCTGGGCGGGGCAATATCATATTAAGGAAAGAAGGTCTAGCCTTCACCTCGACTTTAATACTCTTATCCTTAGGGATAAGTTTACCCAAAGGGGTTGTATTGATATCCGAAGGGATAACTTGACGATGGACAAAATTAGGTCGGTAGCAATGATACCAAGAAGAGTATGTCTCTTACCCAAATATAATGGGTACTTCGATAACCGAAAGGGAATGTCGAGAGTATAAATAGGACAAGGTCTACATCGCCATATAGAGCTCCACCGGTTAGAGTCATCGAATCATCGTCGAGATGACTAATTGGGCCCAACTGTTGAATTTTAACACCGAAGATCAATATAATTTCTTAAGAAAAATATCCAACAATCTTAAGACAATACTAGCGATTATGGTGACCGTGGGTCCCATTCCTACTAGAGAGAAATTGGAGAAATTCTCCGTAATTATCTTCAAGTGATGACAGTAAAAGATATTGTATTACTTGAAGAAAATGTATCTTTTAAGATTACTATCAAAAGATGTCCTAGCACATCTAAAAGTGAATCTCAAGTAATGTGAGAGTTATGCTCGCAAGGAAGAATAGAATTTTCCTATGTGAAAATCATGCCTTAAAAGGATGGACAACAAAATTATACCATGAGGATAATGATGGTCAAGGATTTGTTAGGGGGTCATTTGACTAAAGTCACAAAGTTGAGGATAGTGAGTTTAAACTATTCAGAAAGAGGGCTAATGAAGATCTTCAGATAGAAGATTAAGCCCACTTAGTAAAAAGCTAGACTTGAGTCTAACTCAATAAGACCTAAGTGGAGGTTAAAATAGATGAGTTAGAAGGATTACATTACATATGTTGCAAATGACTAAAAATCGAGTCAAGTGTCTCACGATGAATAAATGCAATTATAGTCAACACTCCAATCAAACGACTACAACTATGGCTCGATAAGATTGGAAGACGAAGGGATGTATACTTCTTGAGTCGAGTATCTCTAGAAGAGTAATACAATCTTGGTCAGTACTCCAATTAGACAATCACAACTTTGTCTCTATAAGATTGGAAGACCAAGGGATGTATACTTCTTGAGTCGAGTATCTCTCAAAAAGTAACACAATCTTGGTCAACAGTCTAATCAAATGTCTGCAGCTTTGGCTTAATGAGATTGAAAGACCAAGGGATATATACTTCTTGAGTCGAGTATCTCTCAAAGAGTAATATAATTCTGGTCAGCACTCCAATCAAATGACCGTAGCTTTAGCTCGATGAGATTAGAAGACCAAGGGATGTATACTTCTTGAGTCGAGTATTTCTCGAAGAGTAGTACAATCCTAGTCAGTACTTCAATGAGATGACTACACTTTGGCTCAATGAGATTGGAAAACCAAGGGATGTATACTTCTTGAGTTGAGTATCTCTTGAAGAGTAATACAATCCTGGTCGACACTCTAATCAAACGATCGCAGCTTTGGCTAGATGAGATTGGAAGACCAAGATGCTTCTTGAGTTGAATATCTCTCTAAGAGTAATACAATCCTGGTCAACACTGCAATTAGATGATCATAGCTTAGTTGAGTGAAATTGGAAGACCAAGTGATGCATACTTTCTAGATTGAGCACTTTTTTTTACAATAAGTGGAATCGTGATCATCATCCTGATTAGACAACTACAATTTTAACTCGATGAAATCAGAAGATTGGAGTTATGGAGACTTGCTTTTAAGAAAGATTGAGGCCCTTGAAGTATTTTATAAAATACTAAAAATATGGTTACAAAAATTAACTAAGCAAGATCATCCATGGTGATTGAGGGAGAGAATGTAGGATATTGCTCAAGGAATGTTTCTCAAGGAAGAGCAACATTCCAATAATTGACTATATCACATTCACCTCAATTCAACAATAGTGGCTTAAACATTGAGGAAATTATAAAAGGTATGTTGATAGGTTTTGGGTTTATCTTAAAAATTATGGGAGAAATTATCCTCTCAGTAAACCGTAAGCCTTAGTGAGATAGAAATGAAAAATCTCTATAAGGCATTGAAAGGTCACAAACCTTCTAATGTGGGAGTAAGTCACTGTGCCGATATATATGATACATTATGATATCTAAGACATTATGAGAATGACACTAGTATAAAATGGTAAGTTTTGAAATGACTTAATATTATTAAAGCAATAGATCTTTAGTGATAAAATATCCATTGAATATGGAGAATTGTGCTGATCCGCTAGGCCTACGAAGAGATCAATTATACTGCATGTCTAGGGAAATGAGTCTAAAACTCAACATTTTGTAGGATAGAAAGAATGCAATAGAGGGGGGGGGGGGGGGAATATCACTCTTTTAAAAACTCTTTTCTTTATTTAAAATAAAGTAACAGAGTGGAAAATAAAGACTAAGCTTGTTTCGGTTACTTAGTTCGGAACCTACGTCGACTCCTACTTCAAGACCTGCGATCCTTGATCGCACCGTTAGGCAATTCACTAAAACTCTTCTTTTTGAAAACCTCGGAAAGAAGCAGTGCGTACAATGAAATGAGTAAGATAGTAACAGCTTACTATCTTACTAGTAAATAAGTACAATGCAAGCTTTAAAGTAAATGTGTACAGACAACTTCGTTACTTCCTCAGACCTCGAGCTCCGCTTTTATAAGAATCGACATTGTTCGGTCAACCGATCCCTGGGTTCGGTCGACCGACCCTCTCCCTTCCTTCTTCGCTGAGATATGATCCTCAAGCATAAATGATGCTTAATGATTCGGTCGACCGATCACTCTGTTCAGTCGATCGAACGGTGAGCTTTCCCCGTTCGTCGAGATTCTTCATTAATGCGCCATTAATATTTTTATTGTTCGATTGACCAATCCCCTGGTTCAGTCGATCGATCAGGCAATCTTCCTTCTTTGCTTTGGCTCGAACTGATCTATGCCACATCATCAAAGTTCGGTCGTCCGATCCTTTTGTTTGGTCGACCAATCATGGCTTGATCAAACTTTGCTCTGCTTTGGTCTAAACTTGTATCTGCTCTGAGTTAGCCTCGTTCAGTTGACCGATCCTTTTGTTCGATCGACCGATCAGGCCAAACCTGCAAAATAGTGTTAGACAGTATACTCTTGCAAAATAGAGATTAGCATAGTAATAATATATATGATGCATGAGTATTATTAGACAGTATAATTGTCTTGATCTCAACTTGGAAACCTTCCCAGTTTCTTCAGTTGGATCAACGACCTTAGGTTGTTCCTTTCAGGAACACAATCTCGCCATCGCTCATGCAGTTGCTTACCTCAACCTACCTACCAAACATGGTCCTCCAGGCATGTTTGGACTTTATCGCTTAGCATTGGATCGACCACCCATGACTTTCCCTTGATCTACGGTCCTCCAAACCTATTGAGTTTCTCTGCCAAGTGTCAAATCCTCTCGATCCATTTGGTCTTTCTTCCTAGCTTCCTCGATCTGCTAAGTCTTTCCTGCCTAGCCTCCAACTAAGACATTCTCTATTGAGTAAACATCTTGCACACTTGGTTAACTTGTTAGATCACAACAAGACTTAACTTGAACCTTTGACAACATCAAAACTCATGTTTGATTCTGGTGCATCCTGCATCAACACATTTAAATCGAGTAGTGGTAATCCAACCATGTTGACTGGAGGTCCCAAGATCATGGTTCAAAAGGGACAACTAAGCTACAAGATTCGAGGCACCTAGGAGTAATTACTCCAACTCATTCTTGGAGACAAAAGGTGCAACCTATGAAATGAGTAAAGGATGAACAAAAGTTCTTAATGATTCCTATATTATACCATAAAGGGTATAATAGGGTATTGCAGGATACTCTTAATAGGAGATCACCTATATAAATGTGAAGACAGGCCACTTCAATGAAATACTTATGAATCCCAAGCTTTGTTCATGGCCAAAACGGACACGATAGAGAATTGGTAAAAGCTTAGGGGCTATTGTGTGGATATAATTGTTTTGGTTTACACCAATGGCTAAACAATTCAAGACATAGTTCATTAGGCAACTAAGTAAATCTGATCATATTCCACTATGGAAGCTAAGGTTCAAAGCCACAAGTTACCTTTCCTAATGCAATAGTCTTCCGCTGAAACTCTTGTTTGAGACTTGAAACTTATTCATGATTTCTATTCATGTGAGGGATTGTTGAAAAATTCATTTGGTTATCAATAGGGATAAGACGATTATTTCGTGAGTAAACCATCATAAACCAATTTCTCGAGTGAATGAAAAATTAATGTTTGATAAAGAGTTGGTCCAATATGATCGGATGAAAGTTTGATTCATATATAAGTTGGATTCATGGATGAATGCTAACTCGAGTATGTGGAACCATTGAGGGATATGAAATTATAATTAATTTCATTAATTAATTTATTGATTGATTAAATGATTAATCATTGTGATATTAATTAATTGATTAATTAATATTTACAATAGATTAAGTAAATAGTCAATCATATTAATTAGTTAAATTAATTAATCATAATGAAAAGGTTTAAGTGAAAAGGTTTAAGGGAAAAAACACATCCCATTTCTTTTCACCTTTTGGAAGAAACCTTTCATCTCTTGGGAGTAACCCTTCATCCCTATAAAATAAACATCATTCCTTTCACTCAATACACTCAAGTCTCAAGTTGTGAATTTTCCTCTTGGGTTCTCTTCTCTCTCTCCTCTCTTAAGAGTTTCAAGGCTTCAAAAAGTTCGACAAGGCTCAAAATTTGAAGTACTCCTATTTCAAGACACAAGTTGTTGTATCTTGAGAGACGATTACTGATAAACCATAAGTACCTGGGTGGGGCAATATCATTTTAAGGAAAGAAGGTCTAGCCTTCACATCGACCTTAATACTCTTATCCTTAGGGACAAGTTTACCCAAAGGGGTTGTGTTGATATCCGAAGGGATAACTTGACGACCGACGAGATTACGTTGGTAGCGACGATACCAAAAAGGGTATGTTTCTTACCCGAAAGAGTACTTCGATAACCGAAAGGGGATGCCGAGAGTATAAATGAGACAAAGTCCATATCGCCATACCGAGCTTCGCCGGTTAGAGTTATTGACTCATCGTCGAGATGACTAATCGGGTCCAACTGTTGGATCTCAACATTGAAGATTAATATACCCATAATTTTCTTAAAGAAAAATATCTAATAATAATATGGTCGACACATCAAAATAACATAGTCAAGCTCAATCTTAAGGCATGAGTCACTTTCCAACAAAGTTGACTTACACAAGCATATGCTTACTCATGGGAAATTGGGTTGACCTATATAGTTTTATGGGTTTGACCTAGATTGGTTGACAGATCAAAGTTGGTTGACCCAAATGTTTTGTTAGGTCATCCTAGGCACTTGGATATTGTAGTTGGAGCTTTAATATAAAAGATTTTTTGATGATTATGTTGGCATTGGAAAAAAAGTGAGCATATCACTAATCATCCTCTATCTTTGTTCAAATACTAAAAAGATGTTATCTTTGATTTTGGAAGCTCGTTTAGCAATTTTCTTACCACCTAGAAGATAGATCTCAATCAAGAAGGGTGAGTTAGAAATGATTTAACTTCTATATTGTGCTCATTTCATATCACCTTGCGAGGGCAATTGCTTCTAGTTGGGATCTAGAAGCAATCAATTTGTCTTGTTGCCTTCTCTAGTCTGTAACAACAAGAATGGGTCATGTTGGTGGTGAAAGGAGCGTTTCCCTATACTACCGACAAAGGTCATGAAAAGTGAGCAAAGTACTAGGTAGATTGTACATTAGGAAAATTTAGACCAAGAATGTGTTTAGAATACAATCAAAGTCCCATGTTAAAAATTCATGGAAAGATATCATACTATTATAAAGATATGTCAATTGATAAGAGACCTTTTGAATAGAACCAAAAAATAAATCTATGAGAACTTAGACCCAAAGTGAACAATATCCTACCATTATATAGATATATGAATTCTTTTGGCTATAACAGAATGTACTTCTATTGGAAATGTGAATGGAAAATAGATTTCAACTGGTATGAAAGTTTAGTTCCATATTGGGAGTTTTGTGGCATGAAAATTGATTTAAATAGAATCACAATTGTGAATGTTATGAACACGCATGCCCTAGGGTTGTACTTAATCTAGGGTCTAAATTGTACTTAATTCAAGTAGATTGCCCAAATGAGTAAAGCAGGCCATGAAATGGCCAACCATTAATGGATGACTACTAGCATTTCAAGCCAAGTGGGCAAAGACAATAATGACCTTTATTCAATCATTAATCAATCAATTTAATATTAGTGCAACCGACCTCAGGTCAAGGTTGACTAAGATGACTAGGTTCAGATTGACTCATAATATGTAAGAGAGAAGTCAAGTAGGTCAAAGGAGGACCAGATACTTGACTTGGGAAGTCCTAATTAAAAGTTAGACAAAGGTGAGAATCTACCGAGTGACTAACCTTAACTAGAGATTCGGTAATAAAAAGTTCTAACTAAAAGTGAGAAGTCTATCGAGTGACTAGTCCTAACTAAATGTTAGGAAAGGATAAGTCGTAAATGATGTTAGGCAAGGAAAAGCCCTAACTGGAGATTAGACACTAGAAAGTCCTAACTGAGATTAGGTAAAGGAAAGTCCTAATTGAAGGTTAGACAATGAGAAGTCCTAATAGGAGGTTAGGTAGGTGAGAATTCTATCAAGTGACTAGTCCTAATTGAAGGTTAGATAAGGAAAAGTCTAACATAAAGGTTGTAAAGAAAAAGTTCAAGTGGGGCAAAGGGTGACTAAACAATTGGTGATCGGAAGTCCAATAGGAAGTTGACAAAGGAAAGTCCAAGTGGGTCAAGGAGAATCGAACACTTAGCGAAGAAGCCCTGGCAGGTCCAGGTTGACTAGATGCTAAGCAATATAATGCCCAATGAGTCACAGCTGACTTTAGTGTTGGGCAAAGGAACCCTAAACTCGGATTAGAGATTAGGGTTGGACAATCGATCAATCGATTGGTGCAATCAATTGAAGGCCTTATTTAGGTGCACAATATGTTCCAGAATCGATTGGCTTAAGACTAATCGATTGACCAATTTCTTGTTATATCACAGAAGGTGCTAGAATCAATTGTGGCAATCGATTTAGTAGGGTTCAATCGATTAGGCTAATCGATTGAAGTACTTTTTGTAAAACAAAAAGCTTCCAAATTAATTGGGTCAATCAATTAGAAGCTGATAATCAATTGATATGACTTACCAATTAATTGGACGAGCGAAAAAGAGTCATTTTACATGTTTTGAATGGTTGATCTGTAATCGATTGGGAGCCATTGTTTTTAGCCCAGGAGAAACCCTAGAAAAGGGAGTTTCATGATGTTTTCGAGCCGCTGGTTCTTTATGTTGGGTTGCAAGGTTACAAACAAAGTCCCACATTGAAAATACATGGGAAATATCATGGGTTTATAAGGGAAAGATATCTCCATTAGTATGAGACCTTTTGGGTAGAACCCAAAAATAAAACCATGAGGTCTTAGGCCAAAAGTGGGCAATATCATATCATAATGGAGATATCTAAATCCCTTTTGGTCCTAACAATTGGTATCAGAGTCCGGACTGCCAGAAGGTCTAACCATCGACTGCGCACAAGAGCTATGGTCATATTGAGCCATGTGAGTAGAATATTGACCTCGAACAAAGGAAGTGGAGGCTCCCATGTCTGGATCAAGAGGATCAGACATTAGGCAGGAAGTCCTAGTTGCGGCTAGGCAAGGAAGTCTTAGTAGGTCGGGTGGACCAAGGGGCAGGAAGACCTGGTGGGTCAAGGATCGGTCCTTCATTTGAAGAGAGATTGTTGGGTTGCAAGGTTTACAAACAAAGTCCCACATTGAAAATACATGGGAAAGATCATGGATTTATAAGGGAAAGATATCTCCATTGGTATGAGGCCTAGAGCCTAAAAACAAAACCATGAGGACTGGTGTAGTCGATTGGTTCAGTCGACTGGTAACAAACAGAATATTTATGTTTGCTCGGTCAGTGTGGAGCAATCGACTGCTAGTTTTAGCAGTCGACTGGTATCGAGCTGTTGGGATGTAATGGTCGAATTTTCACAGAGGGCAGTCAATTGCATATTTTGGCAGTCGACTGGTAGGCGGGGTTTTCAACCCGCGACCTATATAACCAAGGCTTGGAAGCTTGGTTATCCCTGATGAAATTAGACTTGGTTAAAATCTAATTAGAAGTCTTTTATGCTCAAGAGATCTTTGTGTGCCAAGAGGTCTTGGTTGAAGTTATGGTGAGGTTTCTCCACCCACAAGGAGGTTGAGCTAGCCGGAGTTTGCCGGAGACTAATCCACCGACGGATTGAGGGATCGCCCACCTTACGGACACACCGTGGAGTGGGAGCAAGTTATCTCTGAACCACATAAACTAACGTGTTAGCGGTTTGGATTTCCTTTCTTAGTTTTAGTCTTTCTACTTGCTTGTTTGTATTTCCGCTTGCGCACTAACTTGTAGGAGAAGAAAGGATTTGGGGGTGTCATCTATCCAACTCCTCCTTCAAGTTGGCCACCGATCACCAACAAGTGGTATCAGAGCGAGGTTCGCACTTCACCGGACTAACCGCCGAGAAGAGCAACTACAAGAAGATGACCGGCTTGATTGAACCTCCAAAGTTTGAAGAAGGAAGCCTTGGGGGCATCACATTTTGGATGATGAAGATGGAAGTCTTCTTCGACATGGATTGGGACACTAAGATGGTGATCAAGGGCCCGTTTGAAGTCCCAAGAGATAAGAAGGGAAACAGACTCCGACCACGACATTGGACGGAAGAGCAAACATCACGTTCGGAAGTAAACTCAAAGGTAATATCAATCTTAATAGATATATTGCCGTCTAATGTGATAAGTGGTGTAGGTGAATATAAGAACGTCCACGATTTGTGGAGCAAGGTGAAGATGGTTCTATGGGAAGAACCTAAACTTACACAAAAAGAAGAAGAACCCAAGGAGATGAGTTTAATTGCTCAAGTTGAGGAGGAGCAAATGGAAGTTGAGTCACGCTCAACATTCGAGGAGGAAAAGGAAGATGAGATATCATCTACATCCTCAAGAATTGAAGAAAATTCCAAGACAAGTGAAGAAGAAGAAGAGGTCTTGGAAGTGGTCAACCTAGCAAGCACCTCCACCGAAGCAATGTCAAAGGACCACATTGTATACTTCCGGTGCAATGAAAAGGGACACTACAAGAGTAGATGCTCATTGAGTAAGAAAGAGGTGTTGGTTGCTACTCGGAAAACCCAATGACTCCACTGTACAAAAATTTTATACGTGATCTGAACCTTTCCTAGCTACCATGTGTTCTTTTAAGTTAAACTTGTATCTCCTGCGGAACTTAACACGTTTGATTCCAAGTTTAACTTATATGTTCTTTTAGGTTTAGATTTGGGTCTCCTGCGGAACTTAATACGTTTGATCCAAATCACCTAGGTTATAAATTCAATTAAATATTAGTTTCTAAAATTGGCTTCCAGTACTGCATGGTGAGGCACTTAGTCTTCTTGGATATGGGAGCAACCACCACCGACTAGACAAAGCCTTTTAAGGAAAGTTAATATTTAATTTCCTTATATAACTCTAGGTTAACCAAAAGGAACAATCAAATCACAAGGAAAAAAGAAAAAGAACACAACATCGAAATTAAATTCGTAAAACAAGAATCGAATGCCTCTTGTATTTAGTATTTATACAAAGAAAAATTAACTAGTATGATGCGAAAATTAAATACTAGTTATACCTCTTCCTTGTATGCAAAAAACCTCGAGATTTTCTGCCGTATCCCTCGCCTCCTCTTGGACGTCGTGTGGGCGACGATCCTCCAAGACGAACACCACCCGACTCCTCCTTCTCTAGAATTCAGCCACCACCACCACAAAGGAGTAAAAGAGAGCAAAGGGAAGAGAGGGAGAGGGGCCAGCCACTTGATGATCTCCAACAACACAATATCAATTGTTATGTTTTTCAAGGCCTCCCCTTCCCCCCTTTTTATATTAGTTTCCCAACGGAAAATTATGGAAAGAGTTTTATAAAAAATTAGACTCATTCCTATTTCCTTTTTTTCTTTTTCTTTCCTTTTAATTAATCAATCCTAGATTGATTTATTAATTAAACAACTATTTGTTGATGTTTAATTATTTGACCGGCCCCTTGCTTGGGCACCAAGCAAGGTGGCCGGCCACTTATTAAAAGGGAAAGAAAGAAATTTTTTTTTTATAAAATTTTAAAAGAAGAAAACTTCTAATAAAATGTTACAAACTCTCTCTTTTTTTCTAATGTGGATATTAAAAGGAAAGTTTTAAAATTTAAAACCAAGTTTTAAAATTTAAAACATCTCTAATAATATTTCTTTTTAAAAGAAAGTTTTATAAATTTTACAACTCTCTTTTAAAACCTTGTGGCCTAATTTAAATTAGGAAAATTTTATAAATTTTTAAAATCTCTCTTTTTACAAATTGTAAATATCTGAGGAAATTTAAAAATTCAAAAACAACCTTCCTAATTTAAATATTGCGACCGGCCCCCTTGCCCACGACAAGGGCCAACCATTTCTAGAGAATATGTGGCCGGCCATTGCTTGGTCACCAAGCAATGAACCGGCCCTTTCTTGGACACCAAGATAGACTTTTCTTTGGATGGACTTGAGGCTTTATTGAGGCTACAACAGGGATCTAGAGGAGAAATTGGTTTTGACCTTCTGATGAGCTTGAGTATCCCGTGCTCGCCCCGAACACACAACTCAAGTTCATCGATAATAACTCATTCCACTAGAGAGTTATTACCGCACTACCGCACCAATCCCAAATTACATTATGGGCTCCTTCTTATCATGAGTGTGTTAGTCTCCCTGTGTTTAAGATTACGAATGTCCACTAATTAAGTGAGTTACTGACAACTCATTTAATTAATATCTAGCTCCAAGAGTAGTACCACTCAACTTTATTGTCATGTTGGACTAGGTCCACCTGCAGGGTTTAACATGGCAATCCTTATGAGCTCCTCTTGGGGACATTCTCAACCTAGATAACTAGGACACAGATTCCTTCTATAATCAACAACACATACTATAAGTAATATCATTTCTCAACTTATCGGGCATATTGATTTATCGAGCTAAACCTCACCCTTTGATAAGTCAAAGAAATAAATATTAAATATACATGCTTGTTATTATATTATGATTAAGAGCACACACTTCCATAATAACTAAGGTATAGTTCTTTTACTAAGTCAGTACAAAAAGAACTTACCTAAATGATCCTACTCAATACACTTAACGTATATTAGTGTAATTTATTAATCAAGATAAACTAATACTTAATTACACTACGTCTATTCTGATGGTTTGTTCCTTTCCATTTTAGTCGTGAGCAACTGTTTATAATTTATAGAGAACCGACAACATGATCTTCTAAGTGTGACTCCACACTCCATGTTATCTACTATATAAATTAATTGAACAATTACATTTAACAAATAAATGTAAACATTTGACCAATGTGATTCTTTATTTCAAAATAAATGTGTACAAAAGCTAAACTTTTAAGTATACACTCCAACAAGAGGTATCTCCTAAACTCAAATCAAATTCTTTAGAATCTAATTTGAGTTGTAGGAAGAAGAAGGAGAAGAAATTACACATAGTGTGCTTCACGTGTGGTGAGCGGGGTCATTACCACACCAAATGCACAAGGAAGAAAGAAATAAAAAAATTGGCGCATTTGAAGAAGGAGGAGAAGAAGTGGAGGAAGAATAGAGGCTCATGTCAAGGGGGAGCTCCAAAAGTAAGGGTAAGGTAAACCCTAATTTAAATTTGAAGTCAAATTCAAATTCCTCCATGCATGCAAAAAATAATTACTATTATTTACCCATGCATAATTTTGGTTTTAAATATCATGATAGGAGTAGGGTAAATGTGGATCATAACCCTAGGAAATCAATTCATGATAACTCTAGAAATGGTAGACCTAAGGAGACCCAAGGCATTAATCCCAAGAAGGGGAGCATATGCCTAGAAAGGGTAGGTTTAGGAATGTCCATTGTGGACATGTTGATTCTAGGTTTAGGAACCTAGAAAGGGAAAATCAAGCTTTGAAGGCAAAGCTTGATCGTTTGGAGAAAACCCTAGAGATTCAATGTTGGATCTAACGATTTGTGCATGGTGTTGGGTAGCCAAAGACCCAACAATGATAGATCGGGTTTGGGATACCGATCTAATGTCTCCAATGCTAAGGAAAAGCCTTATGATATGGTTGCATTTGACTATAGCAAGGAGAAGCCAATAAATGGCAAGAGAAAGTCATTTAAAGGTAAGGTTAATTTAACCAAGGACAAGGAGTCCAAGGTTAAAAAGGTTAGGTTTGTAGGCCAAGTGTCACCGTAGGTGTACCGATGTGTCCTAGCCATTGTAGATGAGTCACCTAGAGAGGTGGCTAAGGTTAAGAGCCCTAGGGGGAGCTCTAAGAGTCAAGTTGAGACCCATGGAAAATGGATCTCAAGTGGGTACTACTTGGGAGTCTAGGTTGGGTCATGGAATGTGCCAAGTGGTTTAGAGACGGACTTGAGTCTCAAACCTAGGGAATTGGCACAAATGAGATGTGTTTCATGCTTAAGAATATGACTTTGGGGTCATATAGCATGATAATTGGTTTTGGATATATAGATGTCATATAAACCAATGCTAGGGATGCATTGTGGGCAAATACATCAAGAGGAAGTCAAAACTAGGAATTTAGGTCAAGGTTCAATTGAACCATTTAGCTAGTTTTGGGGTTTGTGTCAATCTTGAGATTGGTGATAGATACATTTTTGAATATATTTTTCCCAAGTAGACATGGGTAAAACAGATCTCTCCATAAAATTTGGAAATTTTTGGATATCGGTGGAATTATTGGCGCATTTCTGTAATTGGGTTCAGAATGTTGAAAAGGGCTGAAACAACGTACCAGCCGACTGGTACAGTTACCAGTTGACTGGTAACAGTGAAAATCGAGCATAGAATGGTTTTGTGTGCTGTTTCGATAAGGGCAGTCGACTGGGACAGCCGACTGATACTAGTCTGAAAGTATTTTCGGCACTGGATTGTGACCGGGTCAACTCGTTGAGGTGTATAAGATCCATGGAGGATGAATACATGATTTTAGGGTCAGTTGGATGATAAGTTTTCAACAATTGGGATATTGTTGGAAAGCTTTTTGGATGTTAGGCAAAGGGGGAGAAGTAAGGTTTAGTTGGGAAAACCTGAAAATATCTTTGCGTAGGGGGAGCCTTGGGATATGTTCTTAAAAAGCCCTGTGGGAAAATCCTAGCTCAATGGGGAGCATAGGTGTAGGGGGAGCCTTGTGATAGGTTCTTAAAAAGCCCTGTGGGAAAATCCTAGCTCAATGGGGAGCATAGGTGTAGGGGGAGCCTTGTGATAGGTTCTTAAAAAGCCCTGTGGGAAAATCCTAGCTCAATGGGGAGCATAGGTGTAGGGGGAGCCTTGGGATAGGTTCCAATGCATGGTGCATTGATTCGGCGTTGTAAGTCCAAGTGTATAACTTTGGCATCGTAAGTTCATTCGGCGGTGTAAGTCCAAGTGTGTAGCCTTGGCAACGTAAGTCCATTTGTTTTAGCATGTTTATTTGCTATTATGTTTTTCCTAACTTAAACGTATTGACAAACATCAAAAAGGGGGAGATTATTGAAGCAATCCCAATGGTCCATGGGACCATGTGTTTTGGTGTTTGGGCAAAGGTTTTAAGTTAGGTTCACCTTTGTATTTGATATGTGTACTTGAGTTGTGCAGGACTGCAGGATACACATGTGACTCAGGTTGATGGCTTCGGGTCCGATGAAGGATGACATTGGGGACGAGCTGCAGGCTTGTATGCATCCGAGGGACCCTGGACAAGACAGCGAGGACAAGCGCCGAGGGAAACGACTTCGAGGTATACGTGAAGGATGGCATTGGGGACGAGCCGCGGGCTTGTATGCATCCGAGGGACGAGAGTCAAAGGAAGTAAGGGAAGAGATCAAGACTGCAAAGAAGCGTCAAGTGAGTCGTAAGGGTGAGGGTCTGAGTGCTAAGAGAATGTACTCAAGTACCAGTCGACTGCTGATTTCACCAGTCGACTGGTGCAGTCGACTGGTTCAGTCGACTGGTGCAGTCGACTGGTTCAGTCGACTGGTAGCGAATAAAATATTTTTGTTCGCTCGGTTAGTGTAGAGCAGTCGACTGCTAGTTTTAACAGTCGACTGGTATCGAGCTGTTGGGATGTAACGGTCGAATTTTCATAGAGGGCAGTTGACTGCATGTTTTGCCAATCGACTGGTAGGCGGAGTTTTCAACCTGCGGCCTATATAACCAAGGCTTGGAAGCTTGGTTATCCCTGACGAAATTAGACTTGGTTAAAGTTTAATTAGAAGTCTTTTGTGCTCAAGAGATCTTTGTGTGCCAAGAGGTCTTGGTTGAAGTTGTGGTGAGGTTTCTCCACCCACAAGGAGGTTGAGCTAGCCGGAGTTTGTCGGGGACTAATCCACCGACGGATTGAGGGATCGTTCACCTTATGAACACGCCGTGGAGTAGGAGCAAGTTATCTCCGAACCACGTAAACGAACGTGTTAGAGGTTTGCATTTCCTTTCTTAGGTCTTTCTACTTGTTTGTTTGTATTTCCGCTTGCGCACTAACTTGTAGGAGAAGAAAGGATTTGGGGGTGTCGTCTATCCAACCCCCCTTCAAGCTAGCCACCAATCACCAACAATCTCTTCCATCTCATTTTAAGTTTTCATAAATCCGAGTCTCCTAGGTCCATCAATGGATTTTGGTCAAAATTCATTGATAGATCTAGAGAGCTTTGATCAGAGTTATTCCAACTCCTATGGGTTTATTAGGTGAATATGATTCCAAATATACCCTCATTTACTTTTTTAAGGCTCTCACAATAATATTCAAAATGATTTGAAACTTTCATAACACTATGGTGTTGGTATTTGAAAATCAACACCGCAATGATATTAATATTTAAGATATGGTGTTGATTTTTGAAGATCAATATCAAAGTAATTTTTATTTGATTTTTTTATTTTATTAATAAAAATATTTTTTTATTTTATTATTCTTTTATAATTAGATATTAAAAATAGAAGATATTTAAAAGTAGAAAAAATATTTTATTAATTTTCTTATATATATATATATATTTTATTAAAATTTTAAAATTAAAATTATAAATAACAATAAACAAGTGTCGTTTAAACATATTAATTTCAATTTTAGAGAAGATAAGAGAGGAAAAAGGGCGGACGATTATTCAATGTAACTGTTGTATGTAAATAAGAGAAGATTAAAAAAAATTAAAGTGTAAAATGTGACGTTTGGTTCTTTCCTAGAAATTAGAATAAGAATGAGAATCATAGTATTATGAAATGGGAATAGACATGAGTATGGATATCATTCTTAAAAATAATGTTTGGTTAATTGAATATTGTCTATCGGAATAAACTATTTTTTTTTTAACCTTTAAGAAAAATAAGAGAAAAAATAGATGTGAGAGAAAGTTGAATGTGAGAGAAAAATATAATGAGAGAGAAAGTATAATGAGAAAGAAAATATCATGGAAAAAATGAAGAGAGGGAAAGTGTGATGAGAGAAAAAGAGGAAAGAGAGTATGATGAGAGAGGATAAGAGAGAAAATATGATGAGAGAGAAAGTGTGATGAGAGAGAATAAAGAGAGAGAAAGTATGATGAGAGAAAATGAGGAGAGAGTGTGTGATAAGAGAAATTGAGAAGAGAGAAAGTGTGATGAGAAAAAATGATGAAGATAATGTGATGGGAGAGAAACCATGAAGACAAAAGATGATGAGAGAAAAAATGTGATAAGAAAGAATAAAGAAAGAGAAAGTGTGATGAGAGAGAGTGTAAGATGGGAGAGATTGAGGAGAGAGAAAGTATGATGAGAGAGAAAGTATGATAGTAGAATGAAGAGAGAGAAAATATAATTAGATAAAGAGAAAGTGATATAAAAGAAATTTTGAACAAATATATTAAGGGTATTTTCATCCAAAACTTAATTCTTATTCCCATCAAAACCTAAGGAGGAAGGTGAGTTTCATTAATACTCAAATTTTTGGGTTTCATTCCAAAATTTTAATTTCATTCTCATCAATCAAACATAAGATTTGATAATGAATCGTGTAAGAGACTTCGGACCAAAATTTCTCACCATATCTCCTTTCTACACATTCACGTCTTCCGTCTCATTTTAAGTTTTTATAAATCCGAGTCTCCTAGATTCATCAATGGATTTTGGTTAAAATTTATTGATAGACCTAGAAGTTTTGATCAGATTTATTCTAACTCCTATGAATTTATTAGATGAATCTTATTCCAAATATGCCCTCATTTATTTTTTTTAAGACTCTCATAATAATATTTAAAATAATTTGAAACTTTCATAACACTCCACTATGGTGCTAGTATTCGAAAATCAATACCATAATGATAATGATATTGATATTTAGGATATGATGTTGATTTCTAAACATCAATCTCAAAGTAATTTTTATTTGATTTTTTTATTTTATTAATAAAATCAGTTTTATTAATTTTATTTTATTATTCTTTTATAATTAGATATTAAAAATAGAAGATATTAAAAAGTAGAAAAATATTTTTAATATTTTATTAATTTTATTTTATATATATTTTTTAAAATTTTTATTAAAATTATAAATTATAAATTATAAATAACAATAAAGAAGTGTCGTTTAAACAGATTAATTTCAATTTTAGGGAAAAGAGCAGACAGAGGAAAACAGGGCGGGTAATTATTAAATGTAAATGTTGTATGTAAATAAGAGAAGATATAAAAAAATAAAAGAGTAAAAGTCAATAGTTAAGGTAAAAATATAAATTAAGTGTGCTTTTTGAGAATTCTTAAACTTGGGTGCCCCAAAATCAAATTTCTGAAGATGCAAGAATCCCAACAGAAAGCATTAAACAATATTTCTGAAAAATAAAAAACTCTCCTTTTCTTCCATCTACAGAGCATCTGCTCGCATCATCACATCACTGCAAGCTTCTCTCATCCTGCACTCTGAAGAAACAACTTCTGTCCTTCCATTTTCAGAAGCAACATCATCTCTGCAGAATAAACCCTAAATCCTCCAATCCATACAACTTCATAATTTTGCCTTGCAAGATATTCAAACTCCACTGATCAGTGTTTAATTTAAGGAACAATTTTGAGTTGATACAGCCATTGAGTAGGTAGAATAAGGATTATTCCGAAGGTAAGTTATCATCGAAGAATTTCAGAGAAAAACAATTCCATAATATTATCTAGGACTCGATCTTTTTCTGCTTAAGTCATGGATTACACCCAAAGGAAAAGAGATCTTCTAGAGCTTCATCATCACTGTGCCACTGGCAGTCTCCAACCTCCACCGGAGCTCACTTTGCTTCCCCTTTACGATTCCCCTGAGCTAGTAGGCGAATAAATATATTGTAGCTTCATCGCCGACGGCGTCAAAGCTACCACCGTCATGAGTACTCCAATTATGAAGCCGTTCTTCTTTTGGACCTCAGCGGTCGCCGTCGCCCTCGTCTCCATTCTCCTCCACCTCAACCACGTTCTCCCTCACGGCCTACTGGTACTTCCTAGCGCCAACACCGCCAGCAATGCGCTGAGCCCGTCACTCCTATGGCGGAGCGGCCGCCACCGCCATCGAAGTCACCACCGGAGGCGGCCGAAGACAGGGTGGTGTGATAGTTCCAGGTGGGCGTCGCCAATCGCTTCCGAGCAGAACGTGACGCTGGTGCTCACCGTGGATCAGCAGGGGTGTGCAGATTTCAGTAGCGTGCAGATGGCAGTGGACGCTGTGCCGGAGTTTAGCCTGAGCCGGACGCTTATCATCGTCGACGCCGGCATCTACAGGTGGTTTTAATTTTCTAAATTCTTTGAAAAAACTAAATTTTTGATTATGACAGAGATCAATTTGAGGCAGGGAGAAAGTGGTGGTGTGGGCGAACAAGACGAACATCACCATGCAAGGCAAGGCTACTTGAACACGGCCATTTCATGGAACGACACTGCCAATTCCACCGGCGGAACGATTTACAGCGCCTCTGTTTCGATCTTCGCTTTCAATTTCATCGCCTACGACATCAGTTTTCAGGCAAGCCGAATCGAATTGATTTGTATCCAATTTTTCAAGTTAATTTACGTACGATCTCATTATCAGCAGAATGCTGCTCCTCCGGCACTGCCGGGAGACGTCGGAGCGCAAGCGGTGGCGCTCAGGATCGCCGGAGACCAGGCGGCGTTCTACGGCTGTGGATTCTACGGCGCGCAAGACACGCTGCTCGATGAGCGCGGCAGACATTACTTTCGAGGCTGCTTCATCGAAGGCTCGATCGACTTCATTTTCGGCAACGCCAAATCCTTGTACGAGGTAAACAATTAATCACGAAGAAATAACTCGAATCTGCTTCCTGTTTCTCTCGTATATGATCAGTTCTCGTTGCAGGACTGCACGATCAATTCCATCGCGAAGCAAGCGCCGGCCGACGAGGGAGGGATCACGGGATGCATAACGGCGCAGGGGAGGGCGTCGATGGAGGAGGACACGGGGTTCTCGTTCGTGAACTGCAGCGTGGAGGGCAGCGGCAGGATCTGGCTGGGGCGCGCTTGGGGAGCTTACTCCACCGCCGTCTTCTCCCGGACGTACCTGCCCGGCATCGTAGCTCCGGAAGGGTGGAACGACTGGAACGATCCGTCGAGAGACCAGTCGGTGGTCCTCCTCTGCAATTGCATGAATTTGCTCTCTCTCTCTCTCTCGTTGGCATTTTATCGAGCAGTTTGCAGGTGGGTGTACTTCGGGGAGTACGAGTGCACGGGACCAGGCGCCGGCTCCGCGATGAGGGCGGCGTATGCGAAGCAGCTGGGGCGATGCGAGGCTGCTCGGTTCATGGGCGCGTCGTACATCAACGGCGAGGAGTGGGTGCTGCCGCCGCAGTCAGGCGGATGGAATGACCCGTGTGCAGCTTCGATGGCTGGAGATCAAATTGAGGAAATGTGAGCGAAGATGACGGTGAAGGGGCTTTTATTATAGTTGTCGATTTGGCAATTGGCAGTTATATGTGTTCAGTGAGGAGTTAGATTAGATCTGTTGTTTATATAGCATGGACAATTAATACAAATACTTAATAAAGATAATTAATAAAGATGATTTGAATGAAAAAGATTGCTACCATGTCTTCATTGATTATTTGTCAAAATGCAAGGGGTGTTACATATTTACTACAATAGGGCATAGATCAGGCGCATAGTATATTTAATTTTTATATTTATTAAAAAAATATCTATTTTTTAAAATATTCTTCCATTTATTTATTTATATTGATTTTCATATTTGTGACAAGTGCTCATGTTTAGACATGTCCATGGTTCGAAATCGATAGTTTGAAGATTAAGAATTGTCGATTCGACGGTTCGGAATCATCAGTTCGATGGTTCAAAATCGCAAGTCCGACAGTTCCTCATAAGTCGACCCTTAATCTTAACCATCCAAGATGATTACGGTTCACAGTTCGGAACTGTTAGTGCAGTAAGCATCAATAATTGAATTTAGGTCTTAATGAATGACAAATATATTAAAGTTAGATGTTATGTTATCTAACATTATTACCAAGTGTGCATGACTTAATGAGTCTGGAGGATCTGACATCAAGTTGAAATTCAGCTAGGTTTATTGGAGCTGATAGCTGGTAGGAAGTCTAGATGGATCAAAGAGTGATTCAATATTTGGCGAAAAGTCCGGCTGAGTCTGCAGGACTTGACAACTGGTCGAAGTCCAATTAGGTCTGTGGATCTGACAACTAGTAGAAAGATCTGGTAGGTCAAAAGGCAAGTCAAGAGACTGTAAATAGTAAGTGAGATAAGTCACTCGATGAGAGTGATCCAGTGAGGAGGAGTCCCAGTGGGACTATAGATGCTGGTCTAGTTTAGGCTAATTTTAGAAACTTAAATTGAGATCATGACTAGATGCTATTCTTGAAAAGACAAAATCTAATTAATAATCCCTTGTATTTTATTGTGTTAACTCTAACTCTGTTTTGCAGGTTTTATTTCTGTGCACTAATATGCCTCGCAAGAGTTAGAAGCTTGGATACTGTTCATGCCTCGGAGCAGCTGGCTGAAGCCTCTGCATTGGAGCCGTGGAGGCGCCTCAATGGTAAGGAGGTGCCTTAGTTTGGAGGCACAGAGGCGCCTTAATGGTAAGGAGGCATCTCAGTGTTGGAGGCGTCGAGGCTCTTCAGGAGGAAGAAGGCGCCTCCCCGTGAGGATAAGAATTGCGACCGTGAAGGATAGAGCCTCGACAAACCGAGGTGCTTCCAGTGGGAAGGAGGTGCCTCTGTATAGATCAGAGCCACTGTCTTCAGTGAAGATCAGATCAATCGGAGGCGCCTCCAAGGAAAGGAGGTGCCTTAGATCATCTATAAAAGAAGCTGTCAAACAGTGCATTAAAGACAACTCATTCCTGAGCTACTACGACTCTTCTACTGCTCCGAATACACCATACTACTACTACGCTACTATTTCGAGACATTCGACTACTACCGATAGACCAACATCAATACACGCGAGCTCTAAACTTCGACAATCCAGTGTTGGTAAATTTTAATTAAAGTCATTTACATTGTTATTATTCAAAAGGCAGTGTAGGTTGTTACACTATTCTTTATTTCTGTACTTGATTCACTCTTCTAGATGTTCTAGAAGAGTTTTTTTAGTGGATTGCCCATTGATGTGATCTGAGGGATCATAGATCTTGAAGTAGGAGTCGACAAAGGCTTATAACTAAGTAAATTGCTCGTGTTCATTTTTTCTGTATTCGTTCTTACTTCTAATTCCACTGCGCACTCACCTTCTTTTAAGTTTCGAAAAAGATAAGCATTTTTAAAATACATGTGATTTAACCCCCCCTTCGTTCCTTGATCCTACAGGAACCGTCGGTTCACCACGGTTCACTAAGGTTCAAGATTATTATATTAAAAAAATTAAACTTAAAATTAATTTAAGAAAAAAGCTTGCACTTATTTAAGTTGCCTACGTATTCCCTTAGGGTATAGGGGAATCAAAGTCCACGTAGTTTTTTTATATCTTTACCCTTTTACATTAGGAAGTGAAGTTGTTATTCACTTCCATTTTTCGTTCTGTTGTATTGATTTATTCGATATCAAATTCTTCGACTTTGTCATCAAAAAGTTTTATTCCTTGGATTATTTTCTCTGCTCTGATCCAATCGTCGAGTAATGCTTGAGCTTCCAATAAGTCGGGAGACAAGGTCGATCGTCATTTATCTAGTATGTTGCCGTCGGCACTGAATGCCGGCTCTATAACGACATTTGACATTAGACAAGCTAAAATTTCTTTGGCGATCATAGAGAGGACGAGAAAGCTTTGAGCTTTTTGTGACCACCACTTTTAAATATCAAGATTTTCGCTATATGCTTCACTAAAATCAAAAGAAGCTATAAAATAACTCTCAAGTTCCTATGTGGAACTTGAGGATCCACGTAGATATTTTGTCCGTTTTTTTAATAAAAGTTGTGCTTTTGTAAGTTTAAAATTACTATTAGTAGTTTGTTATGTTTTAGAAATATTATGTTGTACTCCATATTTTACATAATATTGATTATAAATATCATATAAATAAATTCTAATGTTATATGTAATATTAACTGGATCTCTAAGAAGATAAAGATTAATTATTAATATGTTCATTTAAAACTAATATTATACTAGAAAAAATTTCTAAAATTAAATGAGTAGTGGGATAATAAACACCGGAAAGTTGTTCGGTTGCATTATTAAATACTTTTAAATTTTCACAAATATTACTACAAATATTTTACTATTGTGAAAATAAATATATATTAGTATTAGTATTTTGTGAAAAAAATAAATATAATAATTTTTTATATTAAAATGAATCTCGTAATAATTGATATGTTGAATTCAAACGTGCTGGTATACCATGTGGAAATTTTTTAGGTCTCATTCCATTAGTTTTACAAAACTTATTGATCTGGCGGTAAAAATCCGGAACCCCATAAGGAGTCAACGCCGAGGGGAGGTCACAAGGTCCAATGGCTCGCCGGAAAAGGGCGAGCCGACCGGACTCAGAAGAAAGGAAAATCTGATAGTAAAAGGCACCCTGGTAGGGACTAGGGGTCCGACGCTCAAATAAAGCAGTGCGTAATGACCGAGCGGAAGGAGGTGCCGCCTGGACGGCGCAAAGAATCAAGGCCGCCCGGACGACGTTCATCGCCCGCTCGGCGGGCCGGGCACCCTAGTCAGACGGTGGGTAAAAGACGGGGACATCTTCTGACAGCCGTCAAGTCGTATGGCTGTGCCATACTTCTAGTCTGACAACGGGTGGTCCTGCCGTCCCATCAAAGAACATGCTCGGACTGTGGCAGCATGGTGTCAGGTAAGCTCTCTGACAAGTGCATACCGTGGTATGGGTTGCTGACACGTACGCACCTCGGTGGGCGTGCATCGGTTCCTTCTCCGTCTTATATAAAGAGGCTATTACTTCGCCAAAGGTACGCAGAATACGAATTTGGCAGCCACTTTCTCCAACACTTACCTGACTTGAGCGTCGGAGGACCGTCGCCGGGACACCCCTCCCGGCTCGGTTTTGTTGCAGGTTCGCCGGAGCACTCGAGGATCCAGCAGAGAGCGCCACGTGCCCAGCGTCCACTGACTCTTGATTCGGACAGGATCAAATTGGCGCCGTCTGTGGGAACGCTCCTGCATCCGATCGGAGACAATGGACGAGGCTGGACGACAACACACGGTGACGCTTTCAACAGAAGAACTCGATGCTCTGGTCGAGATAAGGGCCGCCAAACTCATGGAGCAAAAACAAAAAGCATCCGCCGAGCGGGCGGAGCAACAAGCAACATCTGCGTCTGGTGGCCGAGCGGAAGCACCTCCAGCCACCGTCGCATTCCATCGGGCCTTATTTCGCACCCCTGAAGCCATACCAGCCCGAAGAGATAGAGGATCTTCCTCAGATGAAATGCCAAGGCGGGATGACAGGAAGGGGAAAGCTCCCCGAGCGGACTCCTCCCCCGAGCGGATCAATCGCCAATTTTCGGAGGCTATCCTACGAGACCCTCTGCCCAAGCACTACGTGCCTCCGACGATCGGCGAATACAATGGAACAACAGACCCGGATGATCATCTGGGTAAGTTCGACAATACAGCCACGCTCCATCAGTACACAGATGGAGTAAAGTGTAGAGTCTTCCTTACCACCCTCTCGGGATCGGCTCAACGGTGGTTTCGGAGGTTGCCGGACGGATCCATCACGAGCTTCAAGGAATTCCGAATGGCTTTCCTCCACCACTTCGCTAGTAGTCGGCGTTATCAAAAGACAAGTGTCAGCTTATTCGCCATCAAGCAAGAGCCGAGAGAATCGCTTCGAGGCTATATTCAGCGATTCAACCAAGTGGCGATGGATATCCCCACGGCCACATCGGAGACGATGATGAATGCCTTCACGCAAGGCCTTGTGGATGGGGACTTCTTCCGGTCGCTCATCCGAAAGCCGCCCCGAGATTATGATCACATGTTACATCGGGCCAACGAATATATAAATGTGGAAGAAGCGCAAGCCGCTCGGAAAAAGGAAACTCCAACCGAGCGCGCACCTGTTCATGCCGAGCGGAAACAGCACACCGCCCAGCAGCCACCCAGAGGACCGAGGGCCGAAGCAATTAAATCCCCTCACGTCAGATCGCACGTACAAGAAGTGGCTGCCGCTCGGCCCAAGCGAAAGAAGAGGTGGACCCCTATGTTCTGCAAATTCCACCAGACGGATACGCACAACACGAGGGATTGCCGAAGCCTTCCCTTTGTGTCGAATCCTGTTCCCAGGAAAGCCGAACGATGGTCGCCTCCCATCGACAGGAGACGTAGGACTCATGAAGCTGACCGGACCCGCACCGAGGGGCGACATCAGCAGACACCCGATCGGCACCGATCCCCAAGGTAGGAGAATCGCCGGGCGTCCAGAGAACGGTCACGACCGTCCGCTCGGGAGGAGGAAAATAGGAACAATACTTCTCGGGGCGAGATCAACGTTATTGCTGGTGGGCCGACCGGAGGAGATTCCAACCGAGCCAGAAAGGCGGGCGTCCGGCAGCTGCAGATCCACGCGGTCGGCTGCAGCCAAGAGCGGGCAAGTGGACCGGAAATCACTTTCGGATCCGGGGACTTAGAAGGAGTAGAAGTGCCCCACGACGACGCGCTGCTCATTAAAGCAGTAATAGCAAATTACACCATTCACCGCATATTTGTTGACACAGGGAGTTCGGTCAACATCATATTCAAGAAGGCGTTCGATCAGCTGCAAATTGATCGAGCCGAGCTGCTGCCCATGACGACCCCGCTCTACGGGTTTACGGGCAACGAAGTTCAGCCGGTCGGACAAATCCGGCTAGCCACCTCACTGGGAGAAGAGCCGCTCAGGAGGACAAGGACAATAAACTTCGTGGTGGTCGACTCTCCCTCATCCTACAACGTCATTTTGGGACGACCGGCGCTCGGCGAATTCCGAGCGGTTGTCTCAACCTTCCACCAGAAGATAAAGTTCCCCGTGGAGGACAAAGTAGGAGAAGTGCGGGGAGATCAGCTAGCAGCTCGGCGGTGCTATATAGAGATGATCCGAGCAGAAGCTTGTTCCGCTCGGAAGGCGCCCCGAATTGAGGTACACGCCATAACCGAGAAACCTCCTGCTTTAATTTATGATGAAAAGGAGGAAGTCCAGATCCATCCGACCCGATCGGAGGCCACGACTTTTATCGCCTCTGATCTGGAGGAAGAACAGAAGGAGAAGCTGATCCAATGCCTCCAACGAAATCATGATGTCTTCGTCTGGTCGACACATGAGTTACCTGGAATTTCGCTGAGCCTAGCGCAGCATGAATTGCATGTCCGACCGGACGCTCGGCCAGTGAAGCAGAGAAAAAGGGACTTCAGCGCCGAGCAGAGTGCCATTATCCGGGCGGAGGTGGAAAAACTTCTGAAGGCCGGCCACATACGCGAGGTGCAGTTCCCGAGCTGGCTGGCCAACGTAGTCTTGGTCTCCAAGCCGGGCGGCAAGTGGAGGGTCTGCATCGACTTTCGAGATTTAAACAAGGCATGCCCCAAGGATTTTTATCCTCTGCCCCGGATAGATCAGCTGGTAGACTCCACGGCCGGCTGCGAACTAATTTGCATGCTTGACGCTTACCAAGGATATCATCAAGTACCGCTCGCCCGGGAAGATCAAGAAAAAGTAAGCTTCGTAACTGCTGACGGCACATATTGTTACAATGTGATGCCGTTCGGATTGAAGAATGCCGGAGCCACCTATCAACGCTTGATGAACAAGGTGTTCAAGGAGCAGATCGGGAGGAATCTGGAAGTTTATGTGGATGACATTCTTATCAAATCCGTCCGAGCGGCCGATCTTTTCAAGGATATGGAAGAAACCTTCCGAACGCTGCGCAAATATGGAGTCAAACTAAATCCCCAAAAGTGCCTGTTCGGAGCCAAAGGAGGGCGTTTCTTGGGATATATAGTGACCGAGCGGGGAATTGAAGCAAACCCCAGCAAGATTAAAGCACTGCAAGACATGCCGCCCCCAAGAAATACAAGAGAAGTGCAAAGGTTGACCGGTCGGATAACTGCTCTATCGAGATTCATCTCCAGAACCGCCGACCGGAGCCTGCCGTTCTTCAAGATCCTGCGCAAGGCTACTAAATTCCAGTGGGATGAAGAATGTGACTGAGCATTTGAAGAGTTGAAGACATATCTTAATTCTCTACCAGTGTTAGCCAAGCCGGTCGGAGGTGAGTCACTTTATATGTATCTGTCGTCAACTGAGCATGCTGTAGGCTCAGCACTTGTGAGGGCGAACAGCGGAGAACAGCCGGTGTATTTTCTAAGTCACATTTTAAAAGATGCTGAATCTCGTTACACTGGGCTCGAGAAGTTGGCCTTTGCTTTAGTTCTAGCCGCTCGGCGCCTGCGACCGTATTTCTTGGCTCATACCATCATTGTCCGGACGAACAGCCCACTTGGAAGAGTGCTGTTGAATCCAGAAGCGTCCGGACGGCTTATCAAGTGGACGACAGAATTAAGTGAATTTGACATCCAATATCAGCCCCGCTCGGCGATTAAAGCCCAATCCTTGGCTGATTTTGTGACCGAAGTACAAAGGCCAGAGCCGGAAGCTATGTGGAGAATATATGTGGATGGATCCTCCACTCGGCTTGGAAGTGGGATCGGAATATTACTACTCTCACCTCAGGAAGAAAAGATGCACCTATCCGTCCGGCTAGATTACAAAGCTACTAACAATGAAGCAGAGTATGAGGCCCTCATAGCCGGATTGCAGGCAGCACGGCATGTGGGAGCAGGTCGGGTGACACTCTATTCCGATTCGCAGTTGGCCGCTCAGCAACTTTCCGGCACCTTTGAAATCAACTGTGTTCGGCTCAAACTCTACGCTGAGGCCTTTGAAAAACTCAAAGCTACTTTCCGAGAGGTGCTTATTCAGAAGATCCCACGAACGGAGAACCAGGCGGCCGATGAGTTAGCCAAACACGCCGGTCGCCATTCAGCAACCAATTGAAAAAACGCTGCTGGTGGCGCATGTCGACCGGATGCAAGGCCTCGCGTTTCCAAGTGACTGGAGGACACCTATTATAGAATTCCTCCGTTCGGGCACCACACCATCCGATGAATATGCAGCCCGGCTCCTCAGAAGAAGAGCCGGTCGGTTTACACTCATCGGAGAGCAGCTTTACAAGAAAGCTTTCTCGTGCCCTTTGCTGATATCCTCCAGGAAGTACATCAAGGGTCATGCGGAGGTCATCCGGGCGGACGCTCATTGGCCAAGAAGATCCTCTTGGCCGGATACTTTTGGCCAACCTTACAAACAGATGCCGCTCGGACAGTATCTACATGCCTTTCATGCCAGAAGTATCACAACTTCTCCCACCGACCGGCAGAGGAGATGAAGACATCAACCATCTCATGTCCGTTCGATCAATGGGGAATGGATATTGTGGGTCCATTTCCGATGGCGACCGGGCAGAGGAAATTTTTACTAGTGGCGGTAGACTATTTCTCCAAGTGGGTGGAGGCCGAGCCGCTGGCAAAGATCACTGAACAAATGGTTAAAAAATTCATCTGGCAACACATCATTTGTCGGTACGGCATCCCTCGCCGACTAGTGTCCGACAACGGGCAGCAGTTCACAGGGAAGATGTTAGAGGATTGGTGCAAAAGCTACGGCATTGAGCAACATTTCACGTCCGTGGCCTATCCTCAGAGCAACGGTCAAGCTGAAGTCGCCAATCGGGAAATTCTTCGTATTCTGCGCGCTCGGCTCGACCATTTGGGAGGGAGTTGGCCGGATGAAGTGCCGAGCATCTTATGGGCCATCCGAACGACGCCAAAAGAAGGGACGGGAGTCACACCGTTCCATTTGGTATATGGCGGTGAGGCTGTCATACCGGTCGAAGTCGGCGTTGAGTCAGCCCGGATCCAGAGCTATGATGATGACAACGCCGAACGAAGAAACATGGAGCTGGACTTGGTAGAAGAGGAGAGGGCAAAGGCGTCCGTCCGGCTGATGACATACCGTCAGCGGATGAAGCAAAACTACAACCGGCGCGTAATTCCCAGATCGTTCCAAGTCGGCGATCTTGTCTGGAAGAAAGTCAAGCCGATCGGCGACATCGGCAAGCTTGAAGCTCCATGGGCAGGCCCTTTCAAAATCATCGAAAAGCTCCGCTCGGGCGCGTATTATCTGGAGGACGAGGACGGACGGCAGCTAGATAGGCCGTGGAGCGCGAACCACCTCCAGCCTTACCGGGCAGAGTGAAAGGTGTATCACTGTAGATCACCCTGTGTATTTCATTTTTCGACTAAATACTTGAAATGCAGAGATGAAAAGTCAAAAGAGCGAATATAAGGCATTATCATCGTGAACAGAAGGTCCCCGAGCCGATCGGCCGGGAGGTTTATATCCGAGCGGAAGGCCGACGAGCACCGTCGTTAAAGATCGAGAGCCGCGCCGATCGACTATAAACCTCCGCGCCGACGAGCACCGTCGTTAAAGATCGAGAGCCGCGCCGATCGGCTATAAACCTCCGCGCCGACGAGCACCGTCGTTAAAGATCGAGAGCCGCGTCGATCGGCTATAAACCTCCGCGCCGACTAGCACCGTCGTTAAAGATCGAGAGCCGCGCCGATCGGCTATAAACCTCCGCGCCGACGAGCACCGTCGTTAAAGATCGAGAGCCGCGCCGTCCGGCTATAAACCTCCGCGCCGACGAGCACCGTCGTTAAAGATCGAGAGCCGCGCCGATCGGCTATAAACCTCCGCGCCGACGAGCACCGTCGTTAAAGATCGAGAGCCGCGCCGATCGGCTATAAACCTCCGCGCCGACGAGCACCGTCGTTAAAGATCGAGAGCCGCGCCGATCGGCTATAAACCTCCGCGCCGACGAGCACCGTCGTTAAAGATCGAGAGCCGCGCCGATCGGCTATAAACCTCCGCGCCGACGAGCACCGTCGTTAAAGATCGAGAGCCGCGCCGATCGGCTATAAACCTCCGCGCCGACGAGCACCGTCGTTAAAGATCGAGAGCCGCGCCGATCGGCTATAAACCTCCGCGCCGACGAGCACCGTCGTTAAAGATCGAGAGCCGCGCCGATCGGCTATAAACATCCGCGCCGACGAGCACCGTCGTTAAAGATCGAGAGCCGCGCCGATCGGCTATAAACCTCCGCGCCGACGAGCACCGTCGTTAAAGATCGAGAGCCGCGCCGATCGGCTATAAACCTCCGCGCCGACGAGCACCGTCGTTAAAGATCGAGAGCCGCGCCGATCGGCTATAAACCTCCGCGCCGACGAGCACCGTCGTTAAAGATCGAGAGACGAGCAAAGGATGGTTAATCGGAATTAAAGAGGCAAACAAGTTTGCGCGCCGAGCTGTTGATTAGGCGCGTAATGAGACATTGAAGATAATTTGTTTGTCTGGCATAGCGAGGTGCCGAGCGGAATGGTTATAAAGAATACTTAGTAAGTTCTTGCTACAATAAAAGGTGAAAGGAACAGAAGATCATCTATTACGCAAGCTAAAAAAGTCATTACAGAGATAGTCCGGGCCGAACGGCTGGAATACAAAAAAGTTTATAAAAACGCTCCTCAGACATCAAAATCAAAGAGAGCGTCGGGGATGGTGTCCATCACGCTCGCTATATCTTCGGGGGGGATGGTCAACTCGGCAGGCAAGTGACCTTTGGTCTTTAGATATCCCACCGCCGCCTTGATCGCCTCCTCGAACGTGAGGGATATCTTATCAGTGAACTTCTCTCTGAAGTCCTCCGAAAAAAGGAACGCTTTCCTCACCTCGTCAGAGCGGGCCGACTCCCCCTCCTGGTATTCCTTGAGCGCGGCATGGGCGGCATCGCTGGCGGCTTGGAGCTCGGCCAGATCTCCGTCGAATCTTTGGAGATCCGCCGAGCGGCCCTCCTTCTCGGCGGCCAACAGGGCGTCCAAGTCTTTGATGCGTTGTTCCAACCCCCTGATCTCCACCTTCATACGGTCCATATCATTGATGGCCTGTTGCTTCCGAGTGGTCGCCGTTTTGAGCTCCTTCTCTCGTTGCTTGATCATCGTTTCGAGCCGAACGACTTTGCTCGCCAAATCGTTAGCCCTTTTCCGTTCGGCATCTAGCGATTTTTTGGCCTTCGCCAGAGCGGCAGCCGACTGCCCGTTACCCCCAACGGTTTCTTGTTTTTTCAACTCGGCCTCCAGCTCGGCCAATCGATTGCTAATAGCAATCTGCTCCACCCAGTTCTACCAACAAATGTCCACAGGTTAGAAACCTAATTCGAATATGCAAATAAAGAAAAGGAGAGCATACCCCGGTGGCCTGTTGAAGGTTGCTATCGCCGAGCTGCCCGGGAGTCATCTTGGCTATGCGACGCCGAGCATCTAGCCAAGCTTGGGCAAGAGGGCCCGTCAGAGTAATCTGCTGCTCGGGGACCACTGGCCGATCGGCAGCAGCCATGTACGCCTCTGAGGGGAGGCGCAGAACGGTCTTTATCAAGTTTTGGCCGCTCGGCTCGTTCTGAGAATCAGCGGCCTTATCGGATGGCCCACCGGCAGAAGAGGAGGGAAGCTCACCTATACGCCTGATACGGCGCAAAGTTCTGGAAGGGCTGGACGGCGGCATCTCCGAGCTGGCCCTCGGAGAGCCCTGAGGAGTTGGGGTACTCTCGAGGGAAACCGTCCCGGATAGCGCCGGTGCGCCCGCGCTCCGCTCGGGCAGTGGCTCATCAAGATTAGAGGCAGGGGCAGAGGCAGGAGTAGATTCTGGTTTTCGGCGCTTCCGAGTGCGTAGTGGCGCATCATCGGCCGAACGACCCCCTACTTCAGCCTCGGTAGGAGGTTCCAGGTCACCCGCGGCCTCATTGTGAAAGGCAGGGACATCTGAGGCTTCGGGGACAGTTGGTGCCCCCTCACTTTCTCCGCCGGTCGGATCGGATGGAGCAAGGCCTCGCTCGGCGGCCTCCTTGTTCGTCACCTCCTCAATCTGAGCAGCTTTCAGTTTGAGCTTCTCGTCAGCTGCAGAAGCAAAAAATAAATCAGTTAGAACAAAACAAATGGGAAGATAAGGAAACTTACTCATGCTGTAGGGCAGATCGGCGGGGATAGAAGACAAGCCGAATATATGCATTACTCCCGGAAGGAGCATCTCATCAATATGATAGCGCTGACCGACTAGCCGTTCGGCTGCATGGAGATAGTCCGCGTCACCTCTAAACTTGCCGAGCTCCGGTTGGTCGTCTGCCACTTGGTGCGGAAAGTCGGCCGCTCGAGAAAACGTATATAGAAAAAATGCTCCTTCCAATGTTTGTTGGAGCTCGGCATATGATCAAAAAGCACGAAGCCTATCCTAGACTGGAAAACAAAGGTACCCCACTCGGCTTGCTTGGGATAGTAAAAGTAATGGAATATTTTTGGGTCCAAGGGGATGTTGTTCAGCTTGAACAAAACTATCACTCCGCTCAGCAGCCTAATAGAGTTGGGAACTACCTGGCCGAGCGGAATGCGGAAATAGTTGCAGACTTCTAAGAAAAATTTGTGAGGTGGAAAACGCAGTCCGGCCAGAAATTGGTCTCGGAAGAAAAGCACTGTGCCGGACGGCGGTGCATGAGGCCGATCGGCTGGTGTGGCTAACACTATTTGGTGGTCGGTCGGCAGGTCATAAGTCCGGACGAGACGCAAGGCGTCTTCCTCATCAAAACGGCTCTCCATGGTCGTGTACCATAGACCTGGAGCGCCGCCAGTCGACTGTGAAGTGCTAGTCATGGTCAAGGGACGAGAATATAGGATGCCGAGGGAAGGGGTGAGCAAAGAAGGGAGAAGAGGCCGATTGAAGGAAACGGGTAACAAAAAGAAGAAAGCGCTGGGAATAAGAGAAAAGACCTTACAAACAAAGAAGATGATCGACGAAGGGCCGAGGTTTGCCGAAGAGTTGAGGGGCGAGGTTGCCGGAAGAGAATACGAGCAGAGAAGCGCCGGAGAAGAGTGAAGCAGCGAGGCGGCGGCGGAAGCGGAGCCGCAAGCTTTATATGGCCGCCCGGAAGCAACCTCCACCGTCCGATCCAGGTCGTCGATATCGAAGTTGTCATCGGATCGTCCGTTTCAAACGGCGGCTGTCCCATCGGAAGTGACGTAACCGCCATACTCTGACAAATGTACGGTCGCCACGTGTCAGCCGGGTGCTAGCCGCATTTAATGAGCTCCCCTTACCTCGCGCAGAGCACGTGATGGGTAGTATGGGAGAACAACGGACATCGATTCCCAGAAAATACAAGGCATGGACAAAGTATCGCCGGACAGACAGATATTGCCGCACGGATGAGCATCTTTATGCCTGACCGAGCGGCCTAAGGCAATGATCATTGTTCGACAGATCGGCAGTCCAGTCAGTCGGACTTTGCCTCCTTCGACTAGACTCGAGAGGAAGGCAAGTGATCCGGCGGTAAAAATTCGGAACCCCATAAGGAGTCAACGCCGAGGGGAGGTCACAAGGTCCAATGGCTCGCCGGAAAAGGGCGAGCCGACCGGACTCAGAAGAAAGGAAAATCTGATAGTAAAAGGCACCCTGGTAGGGACTAGGGGTCCGACGCTCAAATAAAGCAGTGCGTAATGACCGAGCGGAAGGAGGTGCCGCCCGGACGGCGCAAAGAATCAAGGCCGCCCGGACGACGTTCATCGCCAGCTCGGCGGGCCGGGCACCCTAGTCAGACGGTGGGTAAAAGACGGGGACATCTTCTGACAGCCGTCAAGTCGTATGGCTGTGCCATACTTCTAGTCTGACAACGGGTGGTCCTGTCGTCCCATCAAAGAACATGCTCGGACTGTGGCAGCATGGTGTCAGGTAAGCTCTCTGACAAGTGCATACCGTGGTATGGGTTGCTGACACGTACACACCTCGGTGGGCGTGCATCGGTTCCTTCTCCGTCTTATATAAAGAGGCTATTACTTCGCCAAAGGTACGCAGAATACGAATTTGGCAGCCACTTTCTCCAACACTTACCTGACTTGAGCGTCGGAGGACCGTCGCCGGGACACCCCTCCCGGCTCGGTTTTGTTGCAGGTTCGCCGGAGCACTCGAGGATCCAGCAGAGAGAGCCACGTGCCCAGCATCCGCTGACTCTTGATTCGGACAGGATCACTTATCAAATTATTTTATTATAGATGGATGCGACCATAAATAAGAAATTGCAGTTCTAATTGGCTTAATATGATTTTCTAGACTCTCTAATCCATCTTGAACACATAATTAAAAAGATGACATACACAACGAATATAAAAAAATAAATCATCAATAACAGGTTGACAAAAAAAATTTAGTTCTTCTATACCAGCAGTATTTGAATTAACATTATCTAATGATATTGAAGAAATTTTATGAGTTAATCTATATTTTTCTAAAATTAAACATAATAATTGTGCGGTGTTATGAGCAATATGTGATTCATTAAAAACTCTATAAGCTAACAATTCTTTTTGGAGATTCCAAGAGTTATTGCCAATGATAAGTTACACGCATATACGAATGTGTTTGCCAATGATTACTCTAAAAATCGGAACATAAAGAAACTTTATTATTTAATTTACTAAATTCATCAATTAAATTCTTTTTTTCCTTGTTTTACTAAATTTTTAATTATACGAGTAAGTAGTCCTAAAAACATATTTAGCACATGGATTAAGAGATTCTTTATAAAAATCTTCAAATACGCATTTAGTCCAAAACTAAAAGAAAGATATTTTACAAAAATAAATTTAACTAATAATTCTTTTAATTTAATATCAAAATATAAAAATAAATCGAAATTAATACTATTTCTAGTTGAAGAAAATCTAGATAATTATGTTTGAAATTTATTGAGTCTATATTCTGTCGGGTGCTTCATTTTTACGTGTAGTTTTGACGACCTATAACCGCTATCGACTTAGAATTTGTAGGAAGCATTACAGTACTTATATTTTGTATGCAATTCTCCTGACGAAAGAGTGACTTTCTCAAAATGTTTAGTGAAAATAGAAGATTTTAGAGGACGAATTTCGCAAACTTTAGAAGTAATTGCATCAGTACTTCCTTGTGTTATGGTGTTAGAATCGGAAGGTGCTCGGTCTCATCATCGGTGGATTGAATGCTGGGGTCCTTGTACGGATTTACTATTTCCTTTCCCCTCCGAGATCGAGATAATGAACCTCCACAACCTCCTTCTATTGTAGTTGAAAATTGGAAATGAAAATACATATAAATAGAGACTTGGAGTCGAAAATGGGTAGAGAATGTGAAATTGAAAATGAGAGTAGAGAAGATGTCTATGAAAATGATAAAATGAACTCCCTGTTTATAAAGTTTGGATAGTAAAAACGGTCAAATGATCTTAACCGTTAAAAAAAATACTCCATCCCCTCAATGGCTATGCCTATGAACCGCCAGTTCCAACGGCTAAGAACCATAGGTTCCATCGGTCCTAAAAAAACCAGTGGACCGAACCAACGGATCAACCGATTTTGGGGGGCTTGAAATCGAAACCGGCCCGACATCCTATCGGACTAGTTCCATTTTGGCACTAACTTGGCATCCTGCCCAGTAGGTTTCAGTTCAATCCGACGACCTAAGTCAACAAGTAACCAGCACGTTAACCTAGCTAGTTGAGGGCCTGGGACGGGGCTAGGCCGGACCTGGCCCGAGGTCAGGTCAACTCATGTTGATCACGAAATCGCCCATGCATGCTCTTGGAAAATTGCCCATAAATGCTAGTGGTCTGAGACTCAGAGCACAAAATTGCGCGCGGCAAAGTGGTCGCAAACATACTACTATAATTTCACGGCCACTGACTCTAGAGAGCTCGTTGTGGCTGTGAGTAATGAGTTCATGGTTAGACAGTTAGCTCGCGGTCGGCTGGTTACGATTTCATAACTCCTACTCCTGAGCTTTGCATCTTGACCACAAAATCACGGTTGCCTCAGTTGGCTAATTGTGATTTCACAATCACGGCTGGCTACACACTCACAATCACCTATCTTTCAATGGTTGGTCTAGACGACCGTGGGTTGCAGGAGTTTTTTTTTTTCCTAGAGTAATTTTTTTAGCTCAATGTAGTTCAGTTAGAAAAAAGAATGATGCAATAAATGAATATTTTGAGAAATAAAAATGTTTTTTTTTTGGAATATTAAAGGAAGATTTTTTTTTAAAAGAAATTGAGTGTCTTATTGTTGATGATGCTCTATAATCTGTAATTATTAATGATGGACTTGAATAAATAGCTTCAATTATTCAAAATTATTATTATTATTTTATATTACCTCACATTTCCTTTTCTAATATGGTATTAGAGTACTAAAACTTAGTAGTCCACAATCGAGCCGCCGGCATCTCTCACAAAAATTATTCCCAACAAGTAACATCACCGGCCACTTGCCTCTTTTTACTTTAATCGACGACGACAACAGCACCTTCTTTCCGTCAACAACAACACCTAGTCACTTACGGTAGCAGTCGTCCATCGCAAGTCATAGTTGTCTTCTAATTTAGATTTGTTATTCCTTCGTTTCTTATTTTATTTTTTTTTTATTGTTGTTAAAGGGAAAAAATGGGAAAAAACAGAGTGCAAAAAATTGTAAAAAAGAGAGAAAAAAAACATATATGTCTTCTTCAAATTCGACTGAGGTCCCTCTATCATCACACAATACCTGTTTTCTTATTTATACGATTCTTTCTTTTTCCGTTAAATTTGATCATAGAAATTATTACTTTAAAAATTACAATTTCTTCCTTTTGACTTAATTAATCTCATCAATTATTGAGTATATGCTTCCTATATTTGATGGGCTCAACACCTCTAGTCAAGTTTGGGAAGCTCTCAATCACTCTTTTGCATCACATTCTCAAGTACGAGTTCTCCAAGCTCGTCTACAACTATAGTTTATACAATAAGGAGATGCCTCTATCAATGACTATATGCAATCAGTCAACACTATCACCAACAACTTAGCTACAATTGGACAACCAATCTCTAATTTAGAACTATTAATGCATGTTCTTGCAGCTTTAGGTTCTCAATATGATAGCTTTATTGTGATGACTCACATGGATCAAGTGTCGCTCGAAACTCTTTATAGTAAGCTATTACCTCATGAAAGACTTCTACAAATATAATATTAAAGAATGTCAGATTCTCTGTCTTTATTAGCACATGTAACTAGCAAAGCTCCACAACTTGATTGACATAATTAGCCTCCTTCGCGACATGATCATCAAAATGAGAATGGAGGTATCAAAGATCAAAGTCAAGATCGAGGCCGAGGTTAAGGACATTGTCAAATTTGCCTCGACTATGGTCATTATGCTCAAAATTGTTATAGAAGGTTTGATTCAATTTTCTAGGAGGACTGCATCATCAAATTAACCTCCTCTCTCATCTTGGCAATCTAGTACGCAATCATCTCACTCTGGATCATTCTCACTCTCCATCGCTTCTAATATAACATCATCGGCTCCTAGAACCCCGGGATGACATCTGGATTCTAGAGTGACTCATCATGTTATACTGAAGTATTATATTCTCACAAAAGCTTTTCCTTATCATGGACCCAAATGGTACAAATAGGCAATGACTCACGTTTGCAAATTGTTCACTTTAGAAACACATCCTTTTATTCATATGGTCGTACTTTTCGCTTGCATAACACTCTTCATGTCCCTTCTATCACTAAGAATTTACTTTTCGTATGTCAATTTACTCTTGATAATAATGTGCTCTTTGAATTTCATTCTCATCATTGTCTTATGAAGAATCCCACGACATGAATTATTTTACTCTAATAGGGCATTAAAAATGGCCTTTATCATCTTCAACCCAGCCTTCTCAAAGCCTTTGTTAGAGAATGTATGGACAAATTCTCTTGGCACACATGTCTTGGTCATCCGTCTCTACGTCTTGTTCAAGATATGATTAATCTCTTTGGTTAACCAACTTCTAGCTATATCATTTCATTTGTGTGAAGCTTGTATGAAAGCATAATCTCATAATCTACCTTTTGTGTCCTCTACTTGCACCTCTAGTTTTCTTTTAGAAATTATTCACTTTGATGTATGGGGTCCTGCTCCTATACTATCTAATTAGGATTTTCTTTATTATGTTATTTTTATTGATAGCTTTAACAATTTCACTTATATTTTTCTTATAAAAATAAAGTCTGATCTCTTCGATATTTTTTATCATGTTTAAAATCATGTTGAGCACTACTTTGATTGTAAAACACTCTCCCTTCATTCTGATTAGGGAGGAGAGTATCACATGCTTCATCGTCATCTTACCTCCTTTGACATTTTTCATTGAGTCTCTTGTTCTCACACTCCTGAATAAAATAGATCTGTCGAGAGGAAACATCGTCATGTAATTGAAACGGCCTTAACTCTTCTTAATCATGACTCAGTTTCACTTAAATTTTAGGATGATGCCATCCAAACCTCAGTATATCTTATCAATCATTTATCCACTTCACTACTTCAAAACAAAAGCCCATTGGAAAGACTTTATAATCACCATTCATATTACTCATTCTTTCATATCTTTGGTTGCACATGTTAAACCTTACTCTAAACACAAGTTAAACTCTCACTCTCAATAATGTGTTTTCCTTAGTTATAGTAATTTGCATCATGGGTACTATTGCCTCTATATTTCGATCATGCGAATAGATATTTCTCGATATGTTTTTTTTTATAAACCGCTTTTTTCCATTTGTAGCTACCACCTCGAACCCTCCAAATAATTAAGATACATTTTTATTATTACCGAGTGATATACTAGAAACTCCACAAAATGCTCCAACAAGACATATTGAAAGTACAAGGACAAATGGTATCTTGGGTCCCGCTTCATCTTTATTAATTTTTACAGACTCAACAACTAGTGGCGATTCACTCCCTAGTTCTTATTCCCATTAGTCTGACCATAAATCTCCAAGTAGCTCTGATGATGATACTGTAAGTACCCCGAGTAAGTTTTGATGTGATCAACCAAGTTAAGTTATGTCCTGTGGTATTTTGATCCTTGTGTCTAAGTGTACAGGAACTTAGAAACACAAGAAGTCAAGCGGAAGATGTAGCGGATGAGAAGGATGGTATGGGAATCAAGTCGACAAACTCAACGCATCCGAGGGACGAAAAGCCATGGAAGAGTACACAGGTGGAGTGAGAAAGAGGTGTGTGTTACTTCCAAGGGACAAGAAGCCGGAGTAGAAGACTGCTCGAGAAGAAGGTTGGAGTTGGATTTGGGTGAGCATAACTCTGGAAGGTTGGAGGATCACCTAAGCGACCGGAGAAGAAGCCAGCGACCGGAGAAGGCGCTAGATAGTTAGCACATGACTGACTGATCCGGGCGCTTGAACCACTTTGGTGCCCAATGGGTGTCTAGTCACAGTGGATCAACTTTGAGTCTACGTCAGTAGCGGTCTGGACACCTGGGGAAGGATAAATGTTTATCCCTTTACCGTTACGAAGCGGATTGAGATGGACAACTAGACGACTAGCTGGGGGCACCCAAATCGGGTCCGAGCGCCTGGATTGTGGCACATCATCAAATGGTCACTTTAACAGTGAGCCTATAAAAGGAGCCCTGGTGCTCGAGATTGAAAACAACACTTATATTCTAATCATTTCTTTCTATTTTCATTGTTCACTACAAGAAAATGCTATAATAGCGACAGATTTAGCGACCGAAATAATTTCGGTCGTTAATATAACAACCGCAATAAAGTTGGTCCCAAATTTAGGGACCGAATATAATTCGGTCGTTAAGTTAACGACCGATATAATTTCAGTCCCTAAATTAGCAACGAAACGACAAACTAAATTTGAAACGTAAAATTAGATGCCGATTTAGCGATTGCTTTAATTTTTCGGTCTCAACCAGAGAGACTTGTAAATTATTGCGACCGAAATTAAAACTTCGGTAGGTAATTAGCGATAAATTTCAGTCGCTAATTAGCTACCGATTCTAAGTAGCAGTCGCTGATGTCTAAAGCTTTCACCCCTTCTTTCACGAATGAATTTCAATTATTTCATTAAATTAGGAGATCGAAATTAATTGTTGTAGCTACTTTACAAATAACGTATTCAAATGCGTTGAATAATTAGCTATCATTATATTTATCTTTTAAAGTTTAACTTAATTTGTTATTTAATAAGATTATTTATGGCTAATTGGTTAATAACTTGTATAGATTGAAATTAAATTTAATATCGATCTCTAATTTAACGATGCAAATAAATTATTTTACTTGTTAAATTATTAAGTGAATTCCGTTAATAATGTTATTCATAAAATAAATTAATAAATAAATTTTGTAATTTAAGTGTGGGTATAATTTTAATTTTGTGCATTTTTAACTACTAAACTTTAAATTTGGTCACAAAATTGAGACCTAATAAAATATTCGGTCGCTAAATAGCGATCGAATAATTTGAATAAATTATTTGGTCGCTATTATCTCCCAAAAAATCCCCGTCGCAAACCCTAAATCCCGAACTTTTCTTCCCATCCTGTCTCCGCCGATCCCCTTCTCCCGTCTCCACCCGATCTCCTTCTGCCGTTGCGATCTCTCACACGTGATCACTGTCTAGCCGGCGATCTCCTCCGGCGTTAGCTTTTCTCCAGCGCGAGTAAACATCTATTCCTTCACTCCTCCTCGGTGCCGCCTCCTCACCGTAAACGCAGCCTCCGACCTTTCCTTGGTCGACCTAAGCTTGGCCGGCCTGAGCTCGACATTTTCTTGGTCGGCCTGAGCTCGGCCTTTTTTTGGCCGACCTTTCCTTGGCCGGCGTGAATTTGGTCAGCCTGAGCTCGGCCTTTTCTTGGCCGGCCTTTCCTTGGCCGGCGTGAACTCGGTCAGCCTGAGCTCGACCTTTTCTTGACATGTACATTCCTTGGCCGGCCTGAGCTCGGCCTTTTCTTGGCCGGCCTTTCCTTGGCCGTAAAGATTAGTTAGGGTCTGCCTTCATGTTTTCGACATAAGAGACGGTGAAGATTGCTCGCCCTGCTCTATGTGCCACTATGCAAAGTTATGAAAATACAATAATCAGAATGCACAAGTTATGAGTTTCTCTTGTTTGTGATCCTATGATGAGAACATATTTGGACTTAGACAATATATATAGCGTAAAACTGTAGTAAAACTCATTCGAGTAGAAGGTGTTGGCCCTACACACCAACATTGGTAAAGAGCATTGCTTTGCCCGTTGCAACTTTCGTATGACTTGGGTACATTTTTTTTACTGTTATCCTTCGCTATATTTGTTTGTCAATTACTCAAGAGAGCCTTCATTATTCATAGATGAATAAATTGAGGAGTTTTTCCCTGCGTCTAGTATATAATGATCTACCTATTAATTACTTCAAGTCATTAGTGTATTTTTTTCCTTACCAACTTTAACTTACTGTGGTCACTAGGCCACTAACATACTTTGCTCTTGGTTAAGGAGAATCTCTCTTGCATTGGAGAATAAACCCTTACATCTGCTTTGTTTATTCATGAAATTGCTCTCTATAATCCCAAATCTTCCCACAGTTTCAAGATAGCGTGGCAAGTAAAATACAAGTATTTGACACCCTTGACAATACCATGATTGCAATTCTATAGAGCAAATGCTAAATAATTTTCTATAAAAGGATGAGTCCTGTACTTGCTGTGACATCATTTTAGAATAGAAATTGCTTTTTGCTTAACCAACTTCCTCTCTTTTCTTATTTCAGGTATGTGCATTGTCTAAATTTATGACACAATTTTTTTTATTATTTCCTTTTCAGTGATATTGTATTTTTAGGTATATTTCATTTAATACTAACATTGATTACTATTAATAGAATTACATTATGTTTTATTGATAGAATTGTTATACATCTTTATCTTTACACGTTTAAATAATATTGCAAATTTTTTTAGGTTACAATGTATATGAATAAAGCTTGGATGTACAATAGGTTAGAAAATGGGTTTATTACAGGTGAATTTTATGCTGGAGTTGAAGAGTTTGTCAACTTCGCTAAGCGTCATCCAGAATGTTTAGATGGCGATAAGTTAAAATGTCCATGTAATCATTGCAAATGTAGAAATACAATTTTCCGTGATGAGGATACTGTGAAAGTACATATATGTAAAAAAGGATTTGTTCCTAATTATTACAACTGGTACTGTCATGGAGAACCTTATGTGTTTGAGCCAATTGGATATTCTAGTGCTTCGTCATCTGTCTCTATTGGTCAACCAGAATTATCATTTAATGACAATACAATGCAATCAATGGTTTACGATACAATGAATGCGTTTGATCATAACAATGTTGATGAAATACCAACACCTGAAGTACAACATCTATATGACATGTTAAAGGCTAGTGAAAGAGAATTGTGGGAAGACATTCCTTCTGGTCATTCTCAACTATCAACTACTGCAAGGTTGTTGAATATTAAGGCGGAACATCATTTCTCATAAAGATGTTATGATGACATTTTTCAATTAATGTCAGAGTTGCTCCCTTTTGATAATATAATGACTGATGGCTTCTACAATACAAAGAAATTGGTTAGAGGTTTAGGTTTACATATTGAAAAGATAGATTGTTGTATAAATAACTGTATGATCTTTTGAAATGAAGACAATGAACTAGTTGAGTGCAGAACATGTAATCACCCTCGTTATAAGCAGCATAGTCGCATATCAGGGAAGAAGATTAAAAAGTTACCATGGAAAGTTATGCACTACTTCCCGTTAACTGCTAGATTGCAACGCTTGTATGCATCTGCCGCAACTGCAAGCCATATGAAGTGGCATCATGAGCATGCACATGAAGGAGATTTAATGTGTCATCCCTCTGACTCACCTGCATGGAAACATCTTGATACAATATTTTCCTCTTTTGCAATGGAACCACGTAATGTAAGATTGGGACTTTCAGCAGATGGATTCCAGCCATTTGGTCAATCTGGACAGCAATATTCATCTTGTCCAGTTATATTAATGTCATATAATTTACCGGCATGGATGTGCATGAAAGATGAATTCATGTTCCTTACTGTGCTTATTCCAGGTCCAACGAATCCGAAAGATAAGATAGATATTTTCTTACAACGTTTGATTGCTGAGCTGAATGAATTATGGAATGTAGGGTCTGAGACTTATGATATTGCAAGTAAAAATAATTTTATCCTACATGTTGCTTTATTATGGACGATTAGTGATTTTCCAGCGTACTCAATGTTGTCAGGATGGAGCACCGCAGGTAAATTAGCATGTCCACATTGCATGACAGAGTCTGATGCAATTTCATTACCTTGGCTCTCAAGCACGAGTCGCATATGATCGTGAGATGGCTCCTAGGGCCAGGGTCAACCCAGTTCTTCATCCACTGGTATTCAAGGCTTACGCCAAGAAAATCAAGATTTGAGGGATCGGGTCACAGCAGTAGAGGCATCAATAGATGATCGGGTCAAGTCTGCAGTAGAGCAGTCTGAGAGATTGATGAATGATCGATTCAAGGCGGCAGTAGAGCAATCTGAGTGATCAATGGATGATAGGGTTAAGGCAGCCGTTGAGCGACAAATGTGAGAATTCTTTGATCGCTATTCAGTAATGAGTCCTTCTGCTTTTCCAACACCGCATCATTTTGATTCACAAGAAACTCAAGACCCAAATCATCCTGATAAATAAAAATTATGAGGTGTGTTGGGCCTGATCTAGTAAGGATCGTAGCACTAGTGTTTTTTAGCATGTCATTTACCTTGATTCTAATATAAATTTTAATTTGTGATTTTTTGTAGATTTACCATCACTCCAGCAGCAAAATGAGATGCAAACGGGCGTATCGTCCAGTTGAACTTCTCTGTCCTCTTCACTACCGGTAAGCTTCTATTCAAATTTTAGATCCCGTTATTAAAAAAATTCTTAAAGAGTTTTAGATTTAGAGTTAACTTGACTCGTATCAAGTGCATATATATTGCAAGTAAGAGTTAAGCTCTATATATATGCAACATGTATTCCATGATCCATATTTGTTAAACATCTCTTCCTTTGTTTGTTTTATCTATTATTTTTTGCCCGTTATTATAATATTATATCCTATTTTTGTTTTAATTAATAACATATTGTATTTTATTTGATGCAGGATTGGATAAAGAAGGTTGTTATTTTATTTTTGAGCACGTTGACATGTTTATCATCAATGTCTGGATATCGTCTATTTTATTGTTTTTGTTTTGTACTGGATTTGGTTTGTATTAACTGGATTTGATTTGCATGTATCGTACACTTTATGGTTTGACATTTCTATTGTGAGTATATGTTTGTAATATTGGTTGATGTTAAAGTTTATGATAATGTTTGTGTTGTCATGGTTGATTGTGAAGTTGGATGTGTTTGTATCGTGTGTGATATTAGTTGTATTGTTTGTGTGATATTTTGTTGTAAATAGGATACAATGAATAAAATAGGAGATGCTGTTTTTTTGCAAGATTAGCGATCGAAATATAAATTCAGTCGCTAATTGCAATCGGAAAAGAAATTTGACCCGACTGATAGTTAAATCGCGGTCACTAAATAGCGATCGAACAATAAATTTCGGTCACTATTTAACGATCGCGATTTAAACTTCGGTCGTTATTTAACGATTGATATTTATATTTCGGTCATTATTTAACGACCGATGTTTATATTTCGGTCGTTAAATAACGACCGTGATTTATGCCTCGGTTGTTATATTCTTGTTAAGGGAAAAAATTCCGTTGATTATTTTACGACTGGATTTATATTTTCGGTCGCTAAATTTAGCGACTGATTAAATTTCAGTAGCTAAATTAATTATCGAATGAATAATTCAGTTGCTAAAACACCCTGCGACGGAAGAAATGCCGACTTTTATTTTCTGTCGTTGATCGGTCATTAAAGAGTATTAGCGACTCTTTAGCAACTGAATATTTGGTCGCTAAAACTGATTATTTTTGTGGTGGTTCTGAGCTGTAAATCATTGTACGAGGCTTGTTTGCCTCTAAGAGTTTGCTTGAAGGAGTTATACTAGTGTACTTCATTTGTTTTGGATTAGCAATATCCCCGATTGCAAACCAAGTACATCTGGTAGTCTCGTTTCATTTTATGCAATTTAGTTTTATTTTTCTAACAAGTGTGTCTAATTAAAGTCCAAAGTTCCGAGAAGGGTGCATTTGTAATTTCAGGCAATTCACCCCTTCTTGTCGGTTACACCGGGACCAACAATTGATATCAAAGTAAAGACGCTTCAAAAGAACCAACCGCCTACTAAAACACACAAGAAATGGTCAGACCAAGCATCTACCCACCTAAGTTCAAGGGGGAATTAGTGACTTGAAAAAAGGAGGTATTCTTCAAAACTGATTTTGAATTATTGTTAATAATGAAATATGGTTTTGTAGCACCTAAGGATCAGCAAGGAGCCGACAAAAAAGAATATTTGTGGATGAATAAGGAGCAAGCTGACTTTGTTGCAAACAGCAAGGCAGAATTTCAGCTGCCGAATCAACAGCCTTCAGATGGAAGAAGATGAAACAGTCGTACATTTATACTCGAGGATCAAAGAATTGATCATCGAACTCACGAATCTTGGAGAAATTGTAACAAATCGAGATTCATTAAAGTACGCTTTAAATGCATTTCTGAGAACATCCGAGTGGACATCCATAGTTGACTTGTTTTACATCTCTAAGAACCTCGAGGTTAGTACATTAGAAACTTTGTTTTCCACTTTTGAACTTCATGAATCGAGATATGTAGGCTTACGAAACAAAGAAGAAAAGATGGCTTGAAACCTAGCAGTGAAGGCTAACCAGAAGGGCGAATCAGATTCAGACACATCACTTGATGAAGATGAGGTTGCATTTATGGTAAGAAAATTTAGTAAATTCCTTAAAACTAACAAATTTAACAAGTCATAGGCTAAGAAACATTCATGAAGCAAATGAAAGATGAAATGTTATAACTGCCAAGAAAACGGGCATATAAAGGACCACTGTCCAAAATTGAAGGATAAGAAAAAGAACAAAAGACTGACCTAGATGAAGCACAAAAATCTAAAGATGATGTGGGATGAAAAGTCATCATCAGAATCAGAAATTGAAGCCTACACCGGACTTGCAATGATGGCAAGTCACCAAGAAGATGACAAAGTGAGCTCATCCGTAATGGGCATCAAAAGCATCGACGAAGGGGGAGTCACTTCAGAAGGAAGCAACAATATAAGGGGAGCATCTAATAACGAGAATGATAAGGTAAGTCGGGTACGATCTATACCTCCTGACAAATTATGCTTTCTAAAAATTCTAGTCGGTTAGAAATTGAAAATAAAAAATTTTAAAAGGAAAATGCAAAATTAAAAATAACATTAGCAAAATTTGTCAATTAGAAGATTTTGACAAGTTAAAATTAAAAATAAAAAATTAAAACACCAAATATAAATATTGAAAAGGAATGATGCATGCCTAAATCTATGTTCTATTCAAAATTCAAAGTTTAGAAATTATGCTAGGCTTAGTATTTTAGATACCATAAGGGTTAAATTATAAAATTAAATAGATAATTAATTTTCAAAAAATATTTGGTTAATTCAGTACGAAATAATTTATTTTGGATATCAAAATCATGCTTAACTCAATAAATTAATTTGATATGCATGCTAGAAAATTAATTTGATTTATTTATTATTTTTTGATAAAATCAATTATTTCGTTAACTTTTTGGTCATATTTTTGCTCAAAATTTTATTTGTGAAAAATAGAAATATTTTCTACTAACATAAAATTTTTTGAAGCTTTTTGATAGCTATATTATTTTTTATAAATTTCTCAACAAAAGATATATTTTTAAAATTAAAATTATTTTGTAGATTTATTTTTTTTTAAAAAAATATTTTTTTGTGATAAAATATTATATTTTCTATCAATAAAAAGTTTTTCAAAAATTTCTGACCATTAATTAATTTCCTACAAATTTTTTTATCAAAATATTAATTTTTAATATTAAAAATTCTTAAAAAATAATCTTCACAAATTTTGTTTTTTTTTTATAAATAGACTCTTCGTTTTATATATATATAAAAAAAAGTATAAGATTTTTTGAGTTCAAAATCTATATTTAAATATTTTTTTAGAAAATTACATATCTCTGAAGAAAATAATTTATAATTTCTGATATTAATCTACTTTACTTGTGAAAATTTTATCATAATTCTGGATTATTGTATTTGATAGTGACAAAAATTCTCAGAAATTTTTTAAAGATTAAAAATTATTTTAAAATCATTTGTTCAAAAACTAGTTTTTAAGTCATGAAAATTCAGATTTTCGAAAAATAATTTTTAGAGTTTTCGTAAGTGTTAGTACGGTTTTTTTGTCCCTTAGAATTTTTCTAAATTTATTTTTGATGCTTACTCTTATTTTTAATGTGATCAAAGGGGGAGAAATTGGGGATGTAAAGTTAGGACTAATTTACAAACTGTTAAATTGAACTTAATTACTTTATTCGTGTCAATTTATTCTGTTGAATAATTTTTTATGTCTATTTTACCCTAACTTTAACTGGGATTGATACACATAAAAAAGAGAGAGATTATAAATACCTCGGATAAGTTTTGATGTGATCAATCGGTCAACCGGATTAAGTTAGGTCCTGTGGTGTTTTGATCCTTGTGTCTAAGTGTGCAGGAACTTAGTACTACAAGAAGTCGAGCAGAAGATACAGCGAATGAGAAGAATGGCATGGGAATCGAGTCAACAGGCTCAGTGCATCCGAGGGACGAGAAGCTGTGGAAGAGTACACTGGTAGAGCAAGAAGGACGCACACAATGCTTCCGAGGGACAAGAAGCCGGAGCGGAAGACTGCTCGAGGAGAAGGTCAGAGTTGGGTTCAGATAAGCTCAACTCTGGAAGGCGGAGGATCACCCAAGCGACCAGGGAAGAAGCCAACGACCGAAGAAGGCGTTGGACGGTCGAGGCGTAGCTAATTGATCCGGGCACCCGGACCACTTTGGTGCCTGTGCCTCGTTGTAGTGGATCAACTTCGGGTCCACATCAGTAGCGGTCCAAGTATCCAGAGATGGTTCGGGGGGCTCGGAGATGGTCCGGGCGCTTGGAGATGGTCCGGGCACCCGGGGAAGGATAAATGCTTATCCCTTTACTGTTGCAAAGCAAATTAAGATGGGCAGCTAGGCAACCAGCGGCTGGCACCCGGTTCTAGTTCGGGCACCTGAATCGTGCCACATCATCAAACGGTCACTTCGACTAATGACCCTATAAAAGGAGCCCTAGTGCTCAAGATTGAAAACAACACTTGTATTTGAATCATTTTTTTCTATTTTCATTGTTTGAGTTGTAAATCGCTATACGAGGCTTCTTCGCCTTTGAGAGTTTACTTGAAGAAGGAGTTTTGCTAGTACACTTCATTTGTCTTGGATTAGCAACTTCCTCAGTTGCAAACTAAGTAAATCTGATAGCCTTATTTCATTTTATGCAATTTAGTTTTATTTTTATAACTGTTGGATTGTGAAAGTCGATAGAGGGGGGGGGGGTGAATATCGATTTAGAAAATATCGTAAAGAAGATTGAGTATGCAGCGGAAAAAATAAAATTAAAGCAACGCTAACACAAGTAATTTTTTACTTAGTTCGGAGCCTTGGTCGACTTCTACTCCAAGGCCTGCACTCGTTGAGTGCTTTCGTTGGGTAATCTACTAGCAATTCAAAATATTACAAGTGAAATTACAATTACTTTAAAGGAAAAATACCGACAACAATAAGGAATGAAAAAGAGGCGCATTGTCAGAGGATCTTCGCAGCGTCGCAGGAGCGCAGCATGGCAGCGCAAGCGTTGGAAGATCTTGTTGTTCGTTGTTCTTTGCTCTAGAGTACATCCTCCTTATATAGGAGGCTCCGAGCGCCTGGAGTGTGACGTAGCCTGTCCAACCGGAGTGCTCCCCGTGGCGCCGTGCATCGGGGATAACTTTTGCATTCCGGGAGCCCGGATCCCTTCTGAGCGCCCAGACCTTCGGGCGCCTGGATCCCTTCCGGGTGCCCGGACCTTTGTTTTTTCAGCAACCTGTAAAAAACATTAGTCCGAGGTAAAATGCAAAACTACCCTGTAAAATAAAGTGTTAGCACATTTAAGTTATAAGAGTAATAAAAGTAGTAATTAGATTCTGTCTCCTCGAGACCAGAATCTAGTCAGGTTCTCAACTTAGATTTCCGAAATGGATCTAAGTTGGATTGACGCCTAATGTTCCCTTCCCGGGAACGCATCCTCACAGTCACTCCCCTCCAATGACTTACCTTAACTTATCTGCAAGACGTCTGGTCAACCCTTCGACCCGTCTGGACTTCGTGCCAGCTATCAGGTCAACCTCTCAACCTAGCTGGACTTCGTGCCAGACATCCGGTCAGCCCGTCGACCAGTCTGGGCTTCGTGCCAGCTATCAGGTTGACCCTTTGACCTAGCTAGACTTCGCCCCAGACATCCGGTCAGCCTGTCGACTAGTTTAGGCTTCGTGCCAGCTATCAGGTTGACCCGTTGACCTAGCTGGACTTCTCCTGCACACTTCGTCAAAGTGTTAGATCACTATGAAACTAACTTAACCTACTTTGTCATTCATCAAAACTTGAGTTAGACCGTTAGTGCTAACCGCACCAATAATAACAAGTGTGTCTAATTAAAGTTCAAAGTTTTGAGAAGGGTTCATTTGTAATTTCAAGCAATTCACCCCCTCTTGCCGGCCGCACCGGGACCAACATATACTCTTTGTCGAATGCTTCCTCTAAGCGATATTTATGCATGATGTCCATTAGTTTTCACTCATTATCCTCTTCCACATGCTCTTATTGCTTTTTTAAATTTTGTTGAACCTTCTAGCTTTACACAGGCAGTCAAAAATCTAAATTGTTGTGCTGCAATGACTACGGAGTTTGATGTTTTTCTTTGTAATGCAACTTGGAACTTAGTTTCTCGTACTCCATCTATGAATATGGTGGGCTCTAAATGGATTTACTGAATCAAGTATCATGCAGATGAATCTATTAAATGTTACAAAGTTCATCTTGTTGCTAAAGGCCTTAATCAGCAAATAGGTATTGACTTTGATGATACTTTTAGTCTAGTCATCAAAATTACAATTATCAAATTATTACTATCTATAGTTGTTAGCTCCAAGTGGTCAATACGATAATTAGATGTTTCCAATACTTTCTTTCATTGATACCTTGAAGATACTATTTTTTTTTTTTGGAGCAATCACCTGGATTCATCCACTAGCAACTTCTAATACATGTGTCAACTTTAGAAATCTATATATTGTTTTCAACAAGCACCTCGTGCATGGTTTTATCGCCTATCTACTTGGCTCAAAAACTGACTCCTCCCTATTCTACAAATGTAATGAAGATTTTTTAATTTACGTGGATGATATTTTCATAATTGGTAGTGATAAAAAAATAGTGCTATTTTACTTCATCTTTTTCATCAAGAGTTTCCTATTCAAGATCTTGGCAACGTTTATTTTTTTCTTGGCATAGAGTTTCTTCCACATTCTGAAGGTTATCTTCTCTCTTATAACAAATATATTACTAGATTTCTACAATGAGCTATAAAATGTATGGTACATGTCTTATCTCCACGTCAATCATTGAAGGTGGTTTCTTACACCCTCATCCTTCTCTTCAATGGTTGATCACAGATCTATCAAAGTATTGTTGGACCCTACAATATGTCACCATCACATGACCTGATATTATTTTTACTGTCAATCATGTTTGCTAATTTATGCATTCTCCTATTGAACACCATTGGAAATATTTTAAGAGAATTCTTGCTATCTTAAAGACATCATTCTACAAGTCTTCTTTTATATCATCAATTCTCACGAGAGTCGATTGCTTACAGTAATGTAGATTGGGCTGGATCTCCTGAAGATAAACGTTCTGTTAGTGGGTATATTATATTTCTTGGGCAAAATCTTATTTCCTGACTTTTAAAGAAGCAACCTCTGAAGCTAAATATAAAACTATAGCTAATGCGACATCCGAAATTATTTAGCTATAATCTCTTAGCTTCTTTCAGAATGACATCTTTCCTCAACTGCTACTCCTGAAATTTAGTGTGTCAATATTGTAGGGACTTATCTTGTGGCAAATTCAATCTTTCATGCTCGTACCAAGCATGTGAAGATTGATTTTCATTTTGTTCATGAACGTGTGGCAACTCGATAACTTTCAGTTTCTTATGTCTCTATAGAAGATTAAATTATTGATATATTCACTAAACCATTATTTAGATAACATTTTACAAAGTTAACAATCAAACTCAACATTCAGGTACTCCCGTTGAGTTTGCTAAGGGGTAATAACAACAAAGGATGTAATAATGGATAATAATCTTGAATTAATTTTAATCAATCGAGATTTATCATATTTGGTATTATAATCAAGATTAACATGAATCGATAGCAAAAGATAATATTTTTAAATTTATTATATTCACTGCTATAATTATTATTATTACAATTGTATATCATATTTAATCTTTCCATTATTATTTAGACAACTTGTATAAAAAAATTATTTGACTTCAACAATAAGATTATTAAAAATTATTATTTTATATTTGTTCACATTTCCTCTTTCTAATAGGAACTAGAGAGTGCTCGGGAATTGAAGGCAGAGCTAGAGAGTTCTCGAGAAGAGTCAAAGTCCAAGAAATCTCGGGTTTCGGAATCTTACAATGCTCGAGAACCAGGTTCAGAGTCATACAAGTGCTTGGAAATTAGGTTCAAAGTCATATAGTGCTCAGCCTTAGGATTTGGTATTCAAGAGTCAGGTAATTAATGTTCGATTTGAGAATCTTGCACATAGGGGATGGGTATGGAACCAAATGGTGCTCAGCTTCTTAGTTCATTACTTAGAAATTGATTGGAAATCCAATGGTACATGATACTCCATAATAATTTACAATTGTCAATGATGGCTCGTTCGGATAGAACCAATAAAGAAAAGGAAGAGTGGGCTTAGTTCCTTAGTTTTTATACGAAGTGGGAACCAGAGAGTGCTCTGAATCTAAGTTAGAGCCAAAGAGCACTTAGGGTTCAGAGTCTTGTAGTGTTAAGGAATTAGATTTAGGGTGTGTTTGATTGGGGGTTATTATTGATAGCCTTGGTTATCTATCCAAGGTTATCAACAAAACCTTTGTTTGGTTTAGGTAATCAACGATTTCCAAGTCTTAATGCATGTCTGACATGTTAGCAATTTGGTCATCCAACCCGGAATCGCAACATCTCAAGAAAATGAGGTTTTTCTTAATTCTGGGGTTAACGATTTTTTTTAGACAAAATTAGCCTCCAATTTTTACCCATTGTGACAAAAATAACCCTAAACGTTTATCAAATATCAAGCCACCCACATAGAAAACCTCCCAACCACATAGAAAATCCAAGCGAAAACCCAAGCGTGTTCACGTGTTCCCGACTCATAGAAACCCCTAGTGCAGCGATCCTCCTTGCGGTGATCCTCCTTGTGGCGATCTTGCAATGATCTAGCAGTGTTCTTCCCTGTCGTGAAGGCATCCCCACTCGCGACACCCTAACTGCATCCCCACTCGCAAACCTTTCCCCCTTCGCGAAGAGCCCTAGTGGCTTCCCCCTCGGAAGGCGTCCCACTCGCGAACATTCCCCACTCCTCTTCTTGAAAAAGGTATGATCTTCAACCTGCATTTGTATGGAGAGACATCTTAAAGTAGGTTTGCTAGCTTAAGTTGTTTTATTATTTACTTCCATTCTTGCATGGTTTGATGAACTGATTTGTCTACATGAGGGTATTCTTTGATCTCTCAATTAGATATCTCATCTACCAAAAGAAGCTCTCGAGAGGTATTTTTAGATTGTGATACGACTGAGATATCAGTTGCTAAGGATGTGATATGTTTCTAAAATTGGTTGTTATAAACACTAGCACCACCACCTAAATTACATTATGATTATGGATACAAAAACAGCAGCCATCATATTTTAGCAAACCACTGCAAAAAGAAAAATATACATCACAAAAGGCTTCATGGTACTTCATCCAAGAAAAAAATGGAAAACTCATATCATTGTGCATATATAAGCTTTACTGGAAGTTGATTGGTGAATTTGTGATAATGTTGTTTGAATCAAACATGATGGTTCCCTTAATACATGGTTCATTTCTCCGAATTCTGTGCTTGGAAAAAAAATAAAATTCCAAATTTCTGTACAACTTCTGTGATATTATACTTGTACTCCATTTTTCCTGTAGTTGGATCTAGATTAACCCAACGCTCGCTCATTCCATTCTCTTAGCTGATCAACAATAGGTGAACAAAGATCATTCACAATTTCTCTAATGTAAATAACTATTAAAACTGGATAAGCAACTTGGAAAACAAGGTAAGGACTCACTTTATTTGTACATTTAGCAAACGACAAACAGTAGTATTTGATCTAAAGAGAGATTTATGTTTTGTATTATTAGTTTTGTTGGACCTTTAACTCTCTTGTTCTACCCCATATTTTTGAATTTTCTAGCGTGCTAGTTTAATGTTTGGTTTAACTTGCAAAAATGATTAATGTCCTATTGTAAGTCCAACTTGCAAATAGAATTCTTATTTGAAACACAATTTGTAGGTTTCTATTTAGTATTATTAGTTTCCCAGTTTTATTAGAAGTTGAGATTTTCCACCTTGCTAATTTACTGTTTGGTTCGTTGTCCTATTTACATGATAGGCTGATATGGCTCGATTAACAATAAGGCAAGAGATGAAGATGATTTCTGTACTCATTATGCGCATGAAGATGATGAAAACCAAGTTATTTATGCTTTTATCGTTGGCAATGATCTTATCTATTAAAAGAAGGAGTGCTAGATTGAGAAGGAGCATTAGGTCTATAAACTTAAATGAGATGAGTTTTTATAGTGATCGATAATGTGTTGATAACTGTAGGATGGATAGAAGGTATTTAGCCAAACTTTGTTATTTGCTAACGATTGATGAAAATTTGAAAGGAAATAGAAATATATCAATTAGTGAACTTGTAATATCTTTTCTTCACATTATTGCACATAATGTGAAGAATAGGATCCTAAAACGCCAAACAGCTAGATCCGATGAGACAGTTAGTAGATAATTTCATTTAGTTTTGAACTTTGTTTTGCGGTTACATAATATTTTACTTAAGAAGCCAGAACCAATCCCAGAAAATTACACGGATGAGAGGTTGAAATGGTTTAAGGTACAAGTATATAATTTCTATAATTTTAGTTTTTTAATCAATGTAATGTGCATAATAAAAATAATTTGATTTTATGATACTTCTTTCAGTGTAGGGTTGTTTAGGAGCATTAGATGGGACTTATATTAATGTCAATGCCCCAATAGATGATAATCCTAGGTATCGAACCAGAAAAGGTGAAATTGCAACTAATGTCTTGGGAGTATGCAATTTAGCTATGCCCTACCGAGTTGGAAAGGATCTGCGGCAGATGGTAGAGTCTTAAGGGATGCTATTAGTAGGAGGAATGACTTGAATATTCCTCAAGGTAATTAAGTTATAATTATTGTAAAATAATAGTCACTTATAATACCGTTAACAAATATTTGGTTTTTGTATATATTAATACTTGTTGACTTGTAATATATATAGGTTGTTATTATTTGTGTGATGTTGGATACACAAATGGGAAAGAATTTTTGGTACCATATAGAGGTGAAAGGTACCGCTTAACTGAATGGAGGCAAGGTTACCAACCAGCGACAGCCAAAGAATACTTTAATATGAAACACTCTCAAGAGAGAAATTGCATTGAGAGGTGTTTTGACATTTTAAAAGCTAGATGGGCTATATTGAGAGATAAGTCATTTTATTCTGTTAAGACTTAGTGTAGGATTATTTCTGCTTGTTGTATTCTCCATAATTTCATAAGGTATGAAATGACAATTGATCTGATAGAGACTGAGCTTGAGTCAAATGAAATTGATGTTGATGCTGCTGTTACTGCTACTGCTGCTGCTACTGCTGCTGCTGCTGATGATGATGATGATGATGATGATGATGAGTTGATCAGGCATTGTGAGACTAGTTCTGCTTGGACTGAATGGAGAGACAAGCTTGCAGATGATATGTTCATGAGCTGGCAATCATCAACTCGTTAAATTTAATGTTCTTTCTTGAAATTTAGGTTTTATTTCCATGTATTGAACTATTTGATTATGTTGTATTTGAGTTTCTTATCCATTTGAAAAATTTGATTAAGTTTGAACTGTTTGATTATATCTGCATTTTGTATATTATTCATTTGAACAATTTGATTATGTTTTATGCAAGAACAATGTGTTATTTGGATCGTTTAATTTCAGTTTTCAATGGAAGGAAAGAGCCAAAAGATGCCAAAAGTAGTTGAACAAGTAGAAAGTTCAATTCCACCGAAGTTCAAAAGAAAAACTCAAAGCACCAAACACTTGTGGACAAAACAAGAGGATGCTGTATTAGTTGACTGCCTTGTTGAGTTGAGCAAAGATTCAACTTGGAAGAGTGAGAATGGTTTTCGAACTTGCTACTTGCTACATTTAGAGAAACTCATGGCTGCTAAATTGCCATCAAGCAGTTTGAAGGCTACTCCTCATATTGAGTCAAGGTATAAGCTACTAAAGAGACAGTTCCATGCTATCACCGAGATGTTGAATCATAGTAGTGGATTTGGATGGAGCGATGTTGAGAAGTGTATCATTACAACAAAAGATGTCTTTGATGATTGAGTTAAGGTAACCTTTTCTACTTTGTGTATTTCCATTTCTTTGATAATTGTGGGGTTTTTTTTGCTAATGATATGTTTTTAATTTAGAGTCATCCAGCTGCTATTGGTTTAAGGAACAAAGAGTTCCCGCACCTTGATGACTTGATGTTTGTGTGGGGGAAAGACCATGCCACAAGAGCTAAAGCAGAAACCCCATCTGATGCAGTAGAAGAAATAAATTTATGCGATGAAGAGACTGACACGTTTGAGCATGAAAAAGATGAACATACTAAATGTCAAAAAGATGAAGAATCTGATTATGCCAACCAATCAATAAGGAAATCTGAGACTCTAGATTCATCAATTTGTCCATCAAATAAGAAGTTAACCACTAGAAAGAGAAAAGGAAAGGCTGATGATGCTTTAGATGACTTGGTGGGAGAGATTCACAAGTATGTTATTGTTGTTATGAGGCTAATGAGGAGATGAAGGGAATTTCCACCTACTTTAAGAAACAAATCGAGAGTGGTGATAGAAAAATGAAGATATATGATGAGCTAATAGAACTTTCTGAATTCTCTAAGCAAGAAATTATGGATGTCGGAGAGTATATTTTCAAGGATGAACACAAGATTGATAACTTCTTTGCATTGCCAAAGGCATTTAGGAGAAACTATGTGATAAAGCAGCTCAATGAGATCCATCCAAAATGAATTAAATATTTGAATTAGGTTCTTGGTACTTATATTTTGATATATTTTGGATTGAACTTGGATGATTTTTTTTTTTGATTAAATTTGGATGTTATTGGATTGAACGTTAAGCAGCTAAATGTTATTTCTGAATTCTCTGAGCAAAAAAAATGTTGTCATTTGGTCTTGCCATTATATGAGATGCTTACAAAAGAAGATATATAAGCATTATGTGTAAAAAGGAAAAAGTTAATATTTTCTCCACATTTTCTGCTAAATAAAATCTGTGTTTCCTTTTCCTTACAAGGATTGTTATTTGAAAATCATGAACATTCCACGTAACTCAAACTGTAGCCTTTTTTCCAACTCATCCCATACCTACATTTTTTTTATTTCAAAATTTGTGTAATAGACCAATGTTACTAGATTTATGTGGTATTATAACTAGCAGCATCTACATTTGATCAACTTGGTAATGTCTATAGTGTAAGCATAGCTGAAAGAATGATTTATATAACTAGCAGCATTTACAATGGCAGGAAGCAGCTCTTAGGCATGATTTTCACTCAATCTTTTGCCTTCATGCTTGTTTCTGAACATCACAATGGATTTTTGTTCAGAATATGCATAGATTTTTGTTCAAGGGATCAGTCATTTTCCCATTCCTTTTTATGTTCATGCCCGTAGATTTTACAACCTTTTCCATCATCACCATTTTCTAAGTTGGCGGCTATTTTATAATAATTGCAACTTGTTCCCTTCTCTTTCTTTGAAAGGGCATTCTGAATAAAAAGTTCTACATGGTATATCTGCTGCATATCTGTCAGGTTGTTCCAGCTTGGTTGAGTTGCTTGCCAATAAAGAATGATTTAATTGAGGCCAAAATTATTCATGAACAACTCTGTTCAATGGTTGAAAGGTACATCATGACCTTCATTGTAGACATGTATTTGTCCATGTCTTTTGATTCTTTAGTTTGTTCGTATATGAGATTGAATATTGATCCATGGATTCTGTTAACAGGTCGGATAGTTTTTAAAACTATCTAAAAATAAAAAAAAAAACATAAAATAATAAACAAAAATCTATATATATATATATATATATATATATATATATATATATATAAATATATCATTATTAATAATATAATATTATCATTATTAAATCAAGGATAATATGGTAAAATATCACATTAAGTTATGTACTAAAACCTCCAAACAAATGAAATTTTATTAGATTATCTAAATTGAACCAAGCAACCAATGGTTATGTTTCATTTCCTATAACATTGGTTATGTTATTACTTAATAATCACATAACTAAGGTTATATGTCATAACTTGAATCAAATGCACCCTTAGAGTCATGCAAGTGCTCGAAAATCAAGTTTGAAATTGGATAGTGCTCGACCTTAGGATTTGGTGCTTGGTTTCTAAGTTCAATACTCAAAAATTAGATTTGAAATTCAAGGGATGGGTCTAACACACCCTTACCAAGTCCAATGTAACGTATGTGCACGATAACTAATTTCATTTAAGTATGAAAGGAGTTTTGTTGGGACAACTACTCTATGATTATATGTTAATCTTGGACAAGAAATCATTCTATTAGAAGAGTACAAAGAAGCACTCGGCTACGGACATCCAATTTCTACCGTATCGGTTAATTTGTTTTCTCCAACCGAATAATGCTAAAGTAAAATCCCTTAGGAACTCCTTCCACTCTTTAATTATTTGACGATCGATTATATATTGATTCAATAATTTTTCTTTTTTACATAATTTAGGAACATACTATAAAGAATATCTGGAATGAAAATAATCATTTTATAGTAAAATTCCTCATCGAGATAAAGATTTTTACAAAATTATTTAAATTTTGTACATAAAGTGTTTAAATCTTAAGCTCTATTCAATAAGATTCTCACAAAATCAAAATCTGATTTAAGTTAAGCATGCAAACTGACTTCAATAATTAATATCTCCACGTGACCCTCACGTGTAGTTGGTATTTACTTAAATATTTATTTTAATAGATTTTAAGATTCATTTCTGTAAAATATTTCATTGAAGGCTTAACCTTCCTGAGGAGCACTGTATTAGAGTTAAATTTCTTCATGATTTATCTATATCTATATTTTCCGAGCCAACGATAAACGGTATCAAATTTTTTTACTCGAATTAAACTCACCACGTGACCTCACTATATGCAATTCGCTCCCCGCGTAGGGTCCCGCTAGATCGTGACTTAATTCGTTAAGATTCGCTCCTACTGCCTTCTCCACAGTTCACCCTCTCCGTTATCAGTTATGTTTCCGTACTCAACTGTTCACCAGTCGATCATTATGTGAAATAACGATCCCTGCCGGTGGTCCCAGACGCGGACAAACAGGGTGACTAATTACTGAGTACGACAGACAATTCTGACGTGGCATCTCGAGGTGACTAATTTTGTCGTTAATTACGTAGAAGTCTACGTATAATTCTGGACATATGCGGCGTAGCCGTATATGAATAATAAATAAAGCCTAAGCTATTTTCTCCGTTCTTTCTGAAATTTTGGAGGAAGCAGAAGAGTGCTAAAGGAAAAGGCCGACGACGTTCTCCTCTCGCTTCTTCTCCGTCGATGGTCCGACAAAGATTTCTTCGACGGTAGGATTTGGAATTTCACGGCCATCTCGGTAAGCCCTTGTATTCCCCTTATTTCATCGCCGCTTCCCGTTCCTTATTGATTGGAATGGAGTGACTGTTCGATTTTCGTGTTCTTTCGTCGATTTGGCCTTTGAGTTAGATCTCTGTGCACGTCTTTCTTCCTGAAATTGTAAGGAGTTTACTCTATTTTGTTTATTTAATTTAAGGATTGGATCTACCTTGCGGTCTAGATGATTTGGTTAATGATGAGGAGTCCGGGTGCTGTTTGCATCATTCGCGCTATCATGCGCAAGTAAAGAACTTAAAGGCTCACGGTTGCATGGATGTATCTACTCTCGAATAGGATAAGACCGATGTCTTAAACATCCATAACAATTCGATTATTTGTCAATGGAGTTCTAGCATCTAATATCTGGACAGGATGGATAAAACAGAAAACTTTTAATGAGAGTTATTAAATGAATGGAAGCTTTTAATTATATTAGACGACAACAAATTGTGGGAAAGATTCAAGTATAGTCTATTAACATTCTTTTTTTTTTCATAGTTTCCTTTTGAAGATTGTGCTTTAGGACTTCTAGTTTTTAACGTGTCTACATTCTAAAGGTCAGTTATATTTATGTATTGCAAATATTTGACATTTTGTATATAATAATAAAGCCACCCAGTAAAGATATTGTTTGAACTTTGAAGAATCTAGCACAATCAAGGAAACATACAACTGACTGCAGCTCTCAACGACAATATGGCAGACAACTTGAGTTGTTTCTTGCTTTCCTACGTTTAAGCTAGGACAATGTTGGGACCTCTTTGAGTTTGCTTGTTGTAATCTTTAATTTGCTACTAAGTGGAGCAACATTTATTCCAAATTAGTTGATGATGGGCAGTTTCTAATCAGGTCTTACAATGACTATAGACTTGGTAAATTCTTCCTGGGACACTGGATAGCCAATCTAATCTTGGTTTTCCCTTTGCAAGATCATTGAGCTACTCATCACATTTTTAAGCACATGTCTCAGGAACTTTTACTTGAGGATTGAAATACCCATCAACAATGGTTTGTTTGAAGTGTTTCATTTATGGAATTAGTTGAAGTGCCTCATTAAAGAAGAGAAGGCTATCTTTATTTCTATCTGCTTATGCACTCGGACTGATATTTATTAATTATGTTTGATGAGTTAGCATCCTAATGTATGTATGATTGATGCCAAATTTTACTTTTAAGGAGTGCAGATTATTACATGGTATTTGTGCTCTGTCAAAGATCTAACATGAATTTATGCTTCTTATTTCAGATTGAAAACTCAAAGAGAATTATGTAAAGATCTGGTGCACATTTAAGTTGGATTGTACTTTTGACTTAGACTAACACCAAAAAATAAATTGGTAATGGGCGGTTGTTGTTGCTGTTCTTCAAGAGGAGTTGAATCAGGCCAACCACCAGCTTACTACTACGTGAGTAGATCTTTTCCTTTGGATTATTGTGTTTGTCATGTTTATTGTAGTATGCAAACTTAAATATCCCTTACATACATCAGTTGCTCAAGGATTTCTGCATGTAACTGTATTTAGTGGTTGGTATTTCACACATTGTTTTGTTGAGATTATTCCTACAAGATTTCATTGTTTATGCTGGAAGGGTTTTTTTATTTATTTTGTTTTATTTAATGATTCGGCCTTGTCAAAAATTACTTAGCTTCAAGGCTGTCCATGCATTACAAAACTTTCTTTCATTAGTTGATTAGTGATAAGCATTTTTATAGCACAACCAGTACTTCTTATGAACTTGATTAATATGAAAGGGGACCATTATATCATTTGGTCACTGCCTTTCCTGGCCAGTCAGTCAGATACAATACTTGCTATTCAACTTATACAAGTGAAAATGAGAGTAAGGCATTGAAGCAGGGATAAACTCTAATAATTGTCGCCAACCTTATTCCTTTGGCTCATTTTAATTTTGAGGTTCATCTCTTTGTTAGGCTTAACAAAATTAGGCTTTCTGAGTAAACTATTGTCCCAAAATCTTTTAAGTAGTTATCCAGTTTCCAGAGGTATTTTCTTCCAGCCAAGTTCAGTGATCTTTAATGAAAATATGGGCTCACTTTACTAGTAAACTAATAGCATGAAATTAGCTTCAAAATCGTAGGGGGGAAACTAGATTATGAGTCTTAAAACACCATAGGAGCCGTAAATATAATGACCATCTGGGAGTTTGGATGTGTGTTTGGTGCCTACAGCATCTACTTAAAGCTATCACTTTTGTAGGAAAGTCAGCTACTTCTCCAACTTACCTACTGAAGGGTGCACAGATTAGTTACCCAGAAATGACCCCAACAACTCAAACTAAAGATGCTTACAATTGCATTTGTCATTTTGTGCACTATATTAAACTATCCTATCATCAGATAGGCTAATATTCAGATCTTAGGCTAAACAAAAAAGGTTTTTTTTGAGTAAGTCTATTGTTCCATGAATCTGATTAAAAGTCATTCCAGTTTCCAGAGAAATTATCTTCCTCCAAACTCGGTTGATCTTTGATGAACATAGAGCTCATTTGATTTAAAGGAAACTAGCACTAGTATGTACTATGAAACAAGAACTTCAAAATGGGAGTGGCATCTCTACAGTAATAAATGGGATGACCATCTGGGAGTTTGTGTGGCTGGTGGCCTGCACGTGTTTAAAACTAGCTCTTGTCTAGTAAAATCTGTTGCCTCTTCAATTGATAGTACTGAAGGATGGGCAGATTAATTTCTGCGAAATGACCCAGCAACATAAACTAAAGACGCTTGCAAATTTATTCATTTTCTGCACGAGCTTGAACTGCCCTATCATTATATAGGTTAATTTTGAGGCTCATCTCTTTGTTAGGCCTAACAAAAAAATGGATTTTATGAGTAAACTGTTGTTCTATGAATCTTGTTTGGAATTTTCCCAGTTTCCAGTGATATTTTCTTCCTCAAATTTCAGTTAAGCTTGATGAGTGTTTTTTTAATCTTGTTTATTGCACCTATGCAGGTTGTATAGTTAGAATAAATTCAATTGGATCATTTTTTATTTATTACATCACTAGAGATGATTCTGGTTTTGTTAGGAACCCAAAATTTAGAATGGAGGAACACACAAAATACAAAATTGTGTTAAGGTTAAGACAAACAATCTGGTAAAGAAAACTCTCTCCACCCGCCAAAGCCAATGCTTTCGTCAAAGCCTATGCTTTTTTCCAACAATAATTCTTTAGATGCCCTCCCCTCTAACTTCCCACAAACTTATATCCACACATACTTAAAACATGCTAACATAACTGCCACAAAGATATAACTGCTACTATATATTAATTTTGTTCAGCCTTCTTTTTGTTTTATCCCTCCTACAATATACAAGCCATGTTTTGGGCTTGTTTCCCTCATGATCCAACATGTTTCACCCATGGTCGAGCACTTGGTCCACATCTGGAGCTTGGCTCCTATCATTACCACCTAGTGCAGTTACTAGGCTTGTCTTCAAGGCTAAGATGAGGAAATTGAGTTCTAAGAGTGAAATCATCCACCCATGTTGTGTCCATCGTGCTCTTGCCCTTCCATTTAACTAGCGATTGATGAATCACTTCACCATTATGAACAATGTCCTACTAGCAATCACATATTTTGATTCCACATCATCTTCAAGTGCTACTTTCAATCCATTGGGTAGATATGCTTGCACATATTACTCTCCAATAGCTTTCTTAGAGTCACGACTATTGTTAGAACCCCATGTTGTTGTATTTGTTTTGCCCATTTGGAAAGACTGACCTAATTTCTTTTAAATTGAATTATACCCTGTATATGGTCGAAAACTGCCCAAACCAGCACTGCCTTGGCTGAAATTGCTCCATAACCTCTCCTTCCCTAGTGTCTTTTGTGGGATCTCCCCTTCCTCTAGCAATTCCGCTTCAACATCCTTTGCCATCCACATTAACTGCCCTCTAGATAGTGGATTCAACGTTCAAACTCTTCTTCTAATATGAGGTAGTAATCCACTCATGAAATAGCCAATATATTGCTCTTCTGGAAGACCTAGAACTTGAAGAAATCAACTCAAAAGCTTCAATAAATTCTTCCACATTTCTAGTATGTTTTATTGCTACCAATTCTTCAAAAGGATTCACATGTCTACGCCTACCATAACGGGCTATGAGAGCGCGTTTAAGTTTTTCTCAAGTTAGATTAACTTCAATCTCCTTAAGAAGATTAAACCAATGAATTGTAGTGCCTTTCATACTTACATGTGCCAACTTGACCTTAACTTCATTAGAAGTATTCTGGACTTCGAAATAAATTTCAACCCCAGTCATCCACACTACTGGATCCCAACCATCAAACATTGGTAATGCCACTTTCTTAACAGACATCCTATACTCTTCCAATTGATCACTTTGATGTTCTTGAGGCTTAGATTGAGATGACTGATCAGCAGAAATGGATGCCTCCTCAAATGGTGTTGCTTTAGCCCTTGTTCCTAATTGCTTGATGATCACTTGTAAAAGAGAATCATGTTGTTGTACTTCAGACATCAATCGTTGCATAATACCTTTGATTTCTTCCCTACTTCTTGTGTGGCATTCCTTCTAAGCATACAACCCCTCTTACTTTTGGTAGGTCGGACCAATGTTTAGGAATCCAAAATTCAGAATGGAGGAACACACAAAGCACATAATTGTATTAAGGTTAACACAAACAATATGGTAAAGAAAACTCTCTCCACCAGCCAAAGCCAATGCTTTCTTATGACAATAATTCTTTAGATGCCCTCCCCTCTAACTTCCCACAAACTTATATCCACACATCCTCTAAAACATGCTAACATAACTACCACAAAGATATAACTGACTCTAAAAAGCCACCTTTTTATTTTATCACTCCTAGAATATACAAGCCATGTTTTGGGCTTGTTTCCCTCATGATCCAATTTGTTTCACTCATGATCCAGTACTTGGTCCACATCTGAAAGGTTTTTTCATAATTTTGGACTTCTTATTAAGAACCAAAAAATATCTTAGTATGTTTATTTCACAACTAATTTAGATCCTCTCACTTTTTTTTAAAAAAATTATACTGATTAATCCAACACAAAAACATCTTTTGATCTGAGATTATTGTGTTCTAAGCTCTAAACTAAAGTTTTCTGGTAGTTCCATAGAGGAAAGCATTTTCCAAGAACCATGGAAAAGTTAATCTGGATCTGAGTGGATATTCTTGGAAGCATGTTCAACTCTGTGCTTTTATTTTTAGTGTTTCTCAAGTTTAGTTGTGGCTTGCCATGTAACATGGCTACATATGAAGAGAAGTTTTGGTAGAGAGTGAAAATGGCGGTGAGCAAAATATTTGAAGGGTAGAAGTAGAAAGCAATGATCAGTTGTAATCATGATGAATATTGGCAATTGGCAAATGAAACATATTTGTGATTGTGTATCCATCATGTATATCTGTGTTATGTTTTGCCTACTAGTGACACAAAGAAGCAACTGTAATTTCTCTAACGCCTAAACAAAAATTAGTGGCCTTTTGAAAAGCAAGCATGAAAACATGAGCTATCAATCTACTGCAAATCTATGTTGGAATTTCATATAGTAATGGATCTGTCTTTTTGGTAATAAAATAAGCTGATCAGATTTATTGTGAGCCTTTGAGTCTGCTTGGAACAACTAGGTAGTTTAATTCTATCTTTTTGTTGATTTTTAATTCTCTTTTATATTGTTGCCTGCATATTTCTACAGTGATAATAGGCTTCATAATCATTACTGCCTATGAAATATCTGGTAACAAAAGAGTTATATTTTAAATTTCTTAGCACAACTTGCAGTGTCCTCGAGATTTAGAAGAGCATGAACAACTGTCATCTACCAACCATGATACGTTGCCAGCAACCTCTTTAGGATTGCTTGTCGATACTAATCTGGACACTTCAACACCTGATACATACCAATCACCTCCTGCACCTTTGCCCTATGACACGAGTTTGGAGAGCCAATCAACATTGCCCGGAGATGTTGAGATTGGTGGCAACAAAACTGATCAAACACCTATACTGAATTCCCGGACGACAGGACAGAATAATGATTGTTTTGAAACATCAGACTGCAAGAAGAAAACTGACAGTGAGAAAAATTCCCCTAAAATTAATGAAGATGAGATCAGTAAGCCTGCCACAATTTCAGATGAGGAGGATGTTTGCCCTATTTGTCTTGAAGGTAGTTTTTGTTGGGGGTACTTGAAGTGAATTATTTTTCCTGTATATGTTTCAACATTGGAACACAGTTATGATATTAAGTGATTAAGACTCGGTTATAGTTAGTTTCAAGTCTGACAACTTTTACTTGATCTGTTTTAGACTTTCAGCTGCATCTCATTTGTGCTAATTTGTTATCACCCTAGGATTCCTGGTTATTTTAAATAACTTGATCATAGGCTTTCCCAATGCTCATTTAACTCTGCTTTTCTAGTTGAGATGCCTTATCTGATGAAGTATAACGACAGTATGCAGTTTTATGCCATGAACCATATGTATTATTTGGTGAAGATATTAGAACCATGTTAAAGTAAAAAAAAATATGACCTTTTATGCTGGTCCATGATATTTGCTATTCTTTTTGTCCTACATCTATTTGATTATAGTTTATTACAAATAAAGTTTATCCTGAAACAGTACTTCGATTTGCTTATGAGAATAGTGAGTTTTGATATTGCAACTAGACTGATTTAGATGCTTATGTTTAAGTTTTCTGGGATGAAGGAACCATATTTAAGCATTAAATGTGAACACATTTCCTGTGGAATGACTGTTTCTAAATGTTCAGTTTGTGTCAAGGGAAGCGTGTGAAACTATACTTTCTACATTCTCGGTGTTGATAATCTGATTAGTTCCTTTGCTGTCCCTTCCTTTTCAGATTATGATGCAGAGAATCCTCGTATCTCAACAAAATGTGAACACCATTTCCATTTGTCTTGCATTCTAGAATGGATGGAGAGAAGTGATACTTGTGCCATCTGTGATCAGGTAGGCGTACTCAGATAAACCAAGACAATCTCTAGGAAATGTTTTATCTAAAGTATCGAGTCACAGCATGATTTTAATTTTGATGCCTACTTATTCTCATCAAACATTGTTCACTTTTCATTTCAAAAGTAAAGCAGATCAAGCTAGGGATCTGAAGACTTGTCTCTTTTATTCCTTGTTCATGGAGCCACTTAAAAATTTTTCTGTTTGCAGATAATGATGATTGACAACATGTATAATACGATGGCTCTTGATCAAAGTCCCTAACGCCCAATGCAGTTGAGTAGATTCTCATACAAATGAAGTTTTTGGGTGGAATCCTAAATGTATACAGTCAAATTCATCTGAAGTCGCTTGCCTTATTTGAAGGTCATGATATTTCTTCAAACTATTCCATTTAAATCCTTTCTGATTCCCCTAGTGTTTCACTATGAGAAGATGTAAATTCCGTTTGACAGGAGAACAGGTATATGTTTGTCCAGCAATTCTTTCTGCATTTTTCTCCTGTCGATAACTTCAACCCTTTTTCCTCTTCTTTGTAAAAATTTTCCTTGTGAATATTTTTATATTTGTCATTGTCATCTTGCTAAATTAATAATTCATAATCAACCGCAGCTATCTGTATGATAATTTTTGTTCTCCTAATAGCAATAATATGTTAATAGGCATGTGTACTTAGACCTGACCATGGGTTGGGTCCGGACACAGCCCGGGCATGCAACCAGGACAACGGGTCGAATATCCATTGACTTAGTTCCGGTCAGAAACCACAACTGGCCTGACCCTATGTTGGGCCGGTTACGGTTCTAGCCTAAAATAACTGTCGGTTCAAGTTTTGTTTTTTTTTTTTTCCTTTTGAACGTTGGACTATCGGTTATGACTGTTAGAACTGTCGGTTCTAGCCCTTAGGGATAAATGAGAGGTTTTTTTTAATATTTTTTTCAACGTTTGAGATCATTTGATCGTTTTTTTATCAATGACTATAATTTAGTGTTCGCTACTCTCCAAACTCTATAAGTAGAGCGTTCATTTTATTATTTCCACATCAATCTTCTTTACTCTCATTCTCAATTCCACGATCTTTACACACTTTCAACTCCAATTCCAAGCTTCGATTACAATGGAAGGAGGTTGAGGACGAGGAGATTCATCATCTCGATCTCAGAGGAGTAAGAAAATAATGAATCTGAATGAGCTCAATATTCAATCCACTAATGATGAGACAAAGTAACTTTCGACACTCAAAACACAAAAGAAGTAGCAATACAATTACTTCTAAAGTTCAGGAAGTTTCTTATTTAAAATCTTCTATTTATATTAAACATTTTGAGAATGTCACTCTTCTGTCGAGAGAATTGTGTACAAAATATAAGCACCATAATGCTTCCTATAAATTCAAAGCCGGCGACGCTTATGGGTTATTGAAACGATATGTAAAAGTGAAGCACTCAACGGAATATGGAATTGACTGTTTTGAACCTCAATTATCTAGATTTTCAACTAGTGGAAGTATTGATTCTGATTTATTTTTATATTTTGATTAAAAATTAAGAGAATCATTAGCTAGATTTATTTCCGTAGAACATCTTTCATTTAGTTTTAGGTTTAAATACACTTTTGAAGATTTTTATAAAGAATTTCTTAATCCATTTGCTAAATGTGTTCCTAGAAGTACACTTATTCTTATAATTAAAAAATTAGTAAAATAAGAGAAAAAAATTAATTGAAGAATTTAGTAAATTAAATAATAAAATTTATTTATGTTTCGATATTTAGTGTGATCATTGTCAAATACATTCGTATATAAGTGTGACTTGCCATTGGATCGATAAATCCTGGAATATCCAAAAATAGATTGTTAGCATATAGAGTTTTTGATGAATCATAGTACTCACGACATATCACAATTATTATACTTAATTTTAGAAGAATATGGATTAACTTATAAAATATTTTTAATATCATTTGATAATGTTAACAGTATTGATGAACTAAAATTTATTTGTCAACATATTTTTGATCATTTATTTTCTTTTCATATTCATTGTATATATCATATTTTAAATTTATGTGTTTCAGATAAATCAAAAATTTTAGAAAATCATATTTAAAATTTACAAAAACATACATTTTATTACAAGAATGAATGAAACATCCATGAGCATTCTCAAGTTTTACATAGGAACTTGAGAATTATTTTACTGACTTATTTTGATTTTAATGAAGCATATAACGAAGCAAATTTTGATATTATAAAGTGGTGGTCACAGAAAGTTCAAAGTTTTTCCATCCTCTCTATAATCGCTAAAGAAATTTTAACTTGTCTAGTGTCAACAGTTGCTATGGAACAAACATTCAGTGCCGATGGTGACATTAGATGAATAATGATTGACTTTGTCTCTAACTCTTTGGAAGCCCAAACATTATTCAATGATTGAACAAGAGTCGAAAAAAGAATACAAAGAATGCAATTTTCAAATGACGAAGTCAAATAATTTAATTCCGAAGGAACAAATACGGGAACTGAAAGTGAATAACAATGTTACTTTATAAGATAAAAGGATAAAAAATATAAGAGAACTACGTGAGCTTTGATTCCCTTATCTTCTAAGAGGATACATAGATAATTTAAATAAGTGCAAGATTTTTTTTTTATTTTATGAATTTATAATTTTTGTAATATAATAATCTTGAATCATGGCGAATCATGACGAATCGTGAACCGACGATTCTGAACTATGAACCATAATCCTCTTAGACGGTTAAGATTAAGAATTTACTTCTCAGGAACCGTCGAACCAGTGATTTTGAACTGTAATCGGGTGTAGGTGAACTTTGTTGTTTCTCATATATGCTCCAGGCAGTAATTGAACAGAGAGAGGTCTTTTATAGTTAAAGGAGAGTTTTAGTGTAACAGTAACGTTGTTATCATGTGATTTGATAGTCACGAATTCAAGTCACGGGAATAGTCTCTTATAATATAGGATAACACTCATAAGTCCGTTAATGACCATATGATTTTAGTATATAGATAGATCTTGATTTTATTTGAATATTCTAGTTTTATTTTCTATTATTCTTAGGAATTATATTTGGCTACTTATAGATTTTTATTTATTTTGTATAAAATATTTTATACACAAATTAAAATTCAAAGTTTTAATTTTGCTACTTAAATTTTCCTCCCTTCATTATTACCTACAATTAAGTGTTTCTTTAAATTTTCAAAATATTTAAATTATGTATAATACTTTTAAAATTACTAAATTATTCATTGGTTTTTCGAAATATTCCTCCCTTTGTCGACTAATGAGTTGGCCGTGAAATTGCCTAGTGGTTGTGCTGTTGCAGTCACCTGACCATGCAACCGCAACTTCGTGGCCAAGCGGCCTCAAGCTACCCGCAAGATCTCTCATTTGTTTATAGCCTTAGTTCTTTTTAACTTAAAGTTTAGCTTATTCTTTTCGGTCTGGTTATATATTTCAGCCGGATGAGTTCAATTACATCAATTAAGTTTAGTTTTTTTATATAAGGTATTCAACTTTTATATTATATTAAAGGTGTTCTAGTATTTCCGTCAATTTATCTTTAGATCAATATAGAGAAGGTAAATCAAGAATAATTATTAGTCATTAGTACAGTGACCAAGACATGTCCTTGGGATTATAGTACAGTGGTAGGGCATCTAGGTTGTCACTCAAGCACCCGCGGTTCGAGCCCTAGCTATGGTGAATTTGTTGAATTTTTTTCTCCAAATGGGACACGTAATTAAAGGATACTGGGCTCCTGGGCTGCTTGCTGCGAGCACTTCCCGATTTACCCTGGAGGTCGGTGGGAAATTTCTGTGGGACTGGGTTGATCATCCTAGGCTTGACGTTATCTAGTCTGATTAATCATTTTTTTGACATACTCAAACACATCGAATTTTGATCCCATGATTAATCTAACAACCTACCGTTCCAATGGGACACGCCCCAGTTTAATATTGATTAGTGTGCAAGTGGCGTATTAATACTATCTCATTTCTTCATTACAAAACTATTTTGCTATTATTTATTTCTATAATTGATAATGCTTCTAAAACTTAGGCATTATAATAAAGAAATACTGGGTGTATTTAATTAAGAGATTGAATGATTTTCATTGACTTTTTTTTAATGATAAACTTTTGTAAAGTTGATAGATTTTTATTTAATTTTATAGAATCTCATATATTTATGAAAAGAATTTCATGGAGTTCTATAGACTTTTTTGCAAGACTTTTATAGACATTTGTAAATTTCACAGAAACTTATGGATTTAAGGAGTGTATTCAATCTTAGAAAAACATAGATGGTCATGATCTCGAACGATATTTATTTTCAAACAAAACCTAAAATACCTAATTAAATTTTTTTATTAAAATAATAAATAACATACTTGTCCATAAATTTTTTTTTTCAACTTTCTATACTTTTATCTTATTTTGACTAAAAACAAAGAGAAGATAACGGCTTATTTTAAAAAAAAACCTTTAATAATATAATTTTAAATCCAACAATATTATAATAATTTTAAATATTTTTATTTATAATTTTGATTCAAATTAACCTGAAATGTTGATCAACTCTTTAATTTGGTCAAACTTTTAATAAAATATTGAATTGATAAATTTGATTAGTAATAAAATTAATAATAATATTATTAATTTGATTAGTAATAATATTATTAAAATAAATTAATATTAATATATAAAATTTATTAAGGAATTTTTAAAATTTAATAAATTTTATAGAATATTTTAAGGTCGAATTTCATTAGATTTTATTAAATTATCTATTAATTAAGTTGAGAATTAATTTGATTTATTACTATATATTTTATATTAAAACCTACTTTTTCAAGTTTCTCTTCCCTCTACGCATAACGTCGCTGTCCAAATAGACTTTGACTTTTACCTACTCGCAAGTATTCGACGGAAGTATTACCGACCGCCTCAAACAATTTTTCTATTTGTTTTCCTCCTTTCCGGCGCACCACAGGCTTCATCGGTTGACACTCATTGTTTCCCATCACGAGCAACGGGAGAAAAAAAAGCTTCGCCTGCAGCCCGTCGCCGTGAGTTGCTGCTGGAAAAAAGGCTGCAAGTGGCTGCTGTTCCATTCCAGCCATTACGATCCATTCTTTTGCTGTTATAACGTTGGAGACGGTCATTTCAGAGGACTCTCAGCTTCACATAAAATACATGCTAAAAGGTTGATATAGGCTGCCGAGAGGTTGAACAAGGATAAGGCATTTAAGATAAAAAAAAATGAAAGCGATTTGAAATCTATAGAAATCTCAATAATGAGGAGAAGACTTTTTATTTTATTTTTAAAATTGTACAAGTGTTTTAGAGAGCTCTTATTAGTTAAAATTTATATTCAAAGATTTCTAAAATAATTCATGAAAATATATTAAAACTTTGGATACCAAAATATTTTTATATAGTTTTAAAAAGTCAAGTTTGAATACCATATAATTTTTTAAAACTTTATAAAAATCTAATTTGGATACCATTAGATTTTTATAAAGTTTATAAAAATCTAGATTGAATACACCTAAACTTTTAAAATCCATAAAAGTGATTCAATGTAATTAAAAGGCCAACATTGAATGCACCCCTCTTAAATTTTAATAATTTCTATCTCATCATGTACACGCATTATGTGAGCTAGCCAGTTATATCAGGTGGAATAATGCAGGAAGAGATCTGAGGGAAGAAGAATTGACTTATAGAAAATAGTTTTACTTTTTGAGTATTGTCCCTACTTTTATTTTTTTAAGTGAGACAAGACTCTAATATTTTTATAATTTTATACATCTCTAGGGGTACATATAAAAAAATTGGCGTGGGGCAATTACCCCACCAAAGCTATACGTAGCTCCACCCCTAGTTGCATGTGGAATATATAATACATGAATGTGTGTGAACTCTCTACAAATATTGCAATCCCAGTAGCAAGCTACTATAACGGATTTCCCATTATAAAAAAATAATTTAATAACATACTTGATCTGAGCCAAAAAGTCGAGAAAAATATGTTTTCTAGCCAAGGTATTTATAGAAGTTTCTCTCTAGTGGGACTAAAGAGAGTTTTATATTTCTAATTAATTAATGAGAAAACTTCTCAATAATACATCAATTGATTAATGAGAAAATTTTATTCTAGATCCATTGATGTGTCTGTGGAAATTACTAATAAATTCATAATTTTATTTTGGGCTTCACCAAAATTAGTTAGTAAAGGGTGCAGATTCTTAATAATTTAGTAAGATATTATACTTGATCTTAACCAAAAAGTCGAGAAAAGTATGCTTTTTAATATCACCGACCCAAGGTATTTATAGAAGATTCTATGCTCGCAGCGTTGTCAATATTAAGATATGTGACTAAAGAGACTCTAAAATCTTAATTGATTAATGAGAAAAATTCTAAATAATATGTCATAGTCGAGTCTTGAACTCTAAATCTATAATTTATTAATGAAAAAAATTTCTAATAATATGCCGCAATTGAGTTTCAAACTTTAGATCCCTGATTGATCAATGAGAAAAATTCTCAATAATAAACCGCAACTGAGTTTTGGACTCTAGATCCTTGATTGATACGTCTGTAAAAATTACTAATAAATCTTAGAATTATTTTCGGTATAAATAGAAAAATAAATATTAACTTAATTTCATTTTAGACTTCACCAAAGTTAGTTAGTCAAGAGTCCAAATTTTTAATAAAATAGTAAGATAGTAGGATATGTTAACATAAGGTGGAATCCACCATCCAACGACCCCACACGGTTGACCCTATCATTATCTATGAGGAAATAAATCGGGAAGTTGTAGTTGACACGGGGAGAGCTTTTTTTCCTCAGTTTTACCGAGATTCAAACTCTTATTTTATGATATAAATTTTGTCTTGCACTAACCAACTTAACTATGCCCTAAGACCATAAATATGAAACTATAAATATTGTAGTCAATATGATTCTAAACTACTTTAAAATTTTAAACTGCTCTAACTTAGAATTAAAGATTTACGTTTTTTTTTTAAATATAGTGTAGAAAAGTTCTTTTCAATAAAAAATATAAATCTCATCTCATGAGTATCAAGTGTATTTTTTTTATATTTTTTAATTTCTTAAGGTTAAATAAGATATTCTAAATCCTAAATCGTAAACCCTAAATTTTCAATCCTAAGCTATAAAAAAAATATACGTGATGTACACAAGTTGAGAACTATTTATAATTTTTCTCATTAATCAATTAGCATATCTTAGAATTAACAACACCGTGAGTAGAGAAATTTCTATAAATACCTTGGATCGACAAAGTAAAAAAGCATAATTTTCTCAACTTTTTGGCTAAGATCAAGTATGATATTAAATTAATTTTTTATAAGGGGGAGTCCATTATATTAACTTGCTTCTTGGATTCTCGAGCGTCATCCTAGCATTACACTATTACACTATTGCATGGGTCTGACGCATCCTTACCTAATTTATGGACGGTCTTTTGACTAAGATTAAGTGTAGTATTTATTTTTATCAGTTTAATATATGATATAAAGAATTAAATTATTTTTTTATAAAAGATAGTATGTTACCTGCGCGTTCATGGATTATATTACATACGCAAGCAGGGGCGGAGCCACGTATAATTTTGGTGGGATAGTTGCCGCACCTCAATTTTTTGTAACCCTTAAAGGTGTATACAATTATAAAAATATTTGAATTTTACCACACTAAAAAAAATAAAAGTAGGGACAATTCTAAAAAATTAAAACTATTTTTTATAAGTCAATTCTTTTTTCCCTCAAATCTCTCCCTGCATTAGCCCACCTGATATAAGGGGCTTAGTGCACGCAACACATGTGTGTGCATGTGTATATATATATATATATCCTGGCCGATTTATCCTGAGTGACAGTGAGTGATATCCAACGTGAAAATCAACACCATCACTACTGGTGCAATATCCCTCAGGTCAAGGTTGACCTGGTTGACCAAGCTTGAGTCTTGGTTTGAGTTTCGATGTTTGACAATACAAGACGTCGATGATATGGACAAGTGCAGGTGCAGTTGTTCATTTGGGGAGATTGTTTGGTGCAATTCCCCTCTGATCAAGGTCTGATCAGGTTGATTGAATAAGAGTCAAGTAGGTTAAGGTTGACCAGATACTTGGCTGGGAAGTCCTAACTGGGATGTTAGGCAGAAAGAAAATCCTGGTGAGTGAAGCCAGGTAAAAGACCTAGTGAGTGAAGCTAGGTGAAAGACCTGGTGAGTGAAGCCAGGTGAAAATCTTAGTGAGTGAAGCTAGGTGAAAGACCTGGTGAGTGAAGCTAGGCAGAAGAGAAATCCTGGTGAGTGAAGCCAGGTGAAAATCCTAGTGAGTGAAGCTAGGTGAAAGACCTAGTGAGTGAAGCTAGGCAGAAGGGAAAGTCCTGGTGAGTGAAGCCAGGCACGAGGAAGAAAAGTCCAAGTAGGTCAAAGGGATTGACCGGATACTTGGCAAGAAGGGAAAAGTCCAAGTAGGTCAAGGGAGTGACCGGATACTTGGCACGATGAGGAAAAGTCCAAGTGGGTCAAAAGGATTGACCGGACACTTGGTGAGGGAGTCCTAGCAGGTCAAGGGTGACCGGATGCTAGGCATGATAAACCAACATGTCATGGATTGACCAGATGTTGGTTTGGGGGCTTGGGACTTGGTTTTGGACAAAAACCAATGTCTGGATCGATCAGCCAATCGATTGGCTGCTGCCCAATCGATCGACTGATCGATTGGGAAGGTCCCCGCAACAAGCCTCGAGTGGGCAAGTCGCAGAGCGCACAGAACGCCTCTGGATCGATCAGTGGATCGATCCAGAGACCCCAATCGATCAATGGATCGATTGGGGTGTCGCATTTTTACGCAATAAAGGCTGGATCGATCAGCCGATCGATCCAGGTTATTTCAGAGAGCACAGAAGCGCTCTGGATCGATCAGTCGATCGATCCAAAGCCTCTCTGATCGATTGGGAGCAATCCAATCGATCGTGATCCGACCGTTGGCGCAGATAAAGGCCGTTGGCGTGCGTCTTCTTCGACAGTTCTTCTGAGTGCTTCACCGATTCATCTCAGATCCTCGACAGCAATTCCACAACTCTCTCTAAGCTCCAGATCGCCAGTTCTTGAAGGTTCTTGGAGTCTCTTCCAAGTCAAGAGGTAGATCAAAAGCAAGAAGAAGAAAGCTAGGGTTAGGGTTCCTTGTATTCATTGTAAGCTTTGCTTATACTTTTGTTCCCTTTCCTTTCTTTCTGTATTGAGAGTCTTGTAGGGCTTCTCCGCCTTCGGTAGTTACCGACAAGGAGTGATTTATTAGTGGAGGTATGTGTGAGTGCGTGGATCCTTGGACTAGTCACCTCTTGTGAGGTGGATACCAAGTAAAATTCATTTGTTAGCGTTGTTGTAGTTGTTTCTTGTATTTCCGCTGTACATCTTTGAAGAAACAAGCAACGCCGACCACGAGCACGCGACGAGCTATTCACCCTCCCTCTAGCTATATTTCGGTCCCAACAAGTGGTATCAGAGCGAGATCGCTCTTCACCGGAACCATCGCCGGAAGGGGCAAACAAAACAAGCAAAGCTAGAGGGTGAAAAAGTTGGAGCAAATTCATCAAAGTCAAAGAATTCAAGAAGCTCAACTTCAAGATGCAATTCCAAGATGGACTTGGATTTGACACACGGGTGCCTCCACTATTCACAATGACAAGCTTCGATCTTTGGAGATCAAGGATCGAAAATTTTTTGATGGTGGAGATAGAGCAATGGTTTGCTCTAATGGAAGGCTTCGAGGTTCCAAAAAATTCACAGGGCAAAGTTCTCAAGGGGAGCAAATGGAGCCCGGAGCAAGTCCAAAGGTGCGAAGCAAATGACAAGGTAACCAAATTATTGGTTAATTTATTGCCTAGCACAATTCTATGCAAAATTGGACAATATGAAGATGCAAAGAGCTTTGGAGCAAGTTGGCTAAGCTCCATGAAGAACCCTCCACTGTACCGAATCAAGAGGAATCCAAAGAGGACGACTCATTGAAGCAAGACCAAGAGGAGGACTCCGAAATTGAGAGATGCTCAACTTCCAAAGAAGAAGTCCAAGAAGCTTCATCTTTAGAGGAATGCAATGAAAAGGGCAAGGAGGGAGCATACTCCTTGTTCCATATACAAAATGAAGATGAAGAAGCCTCCACCTCTAGGAGTGAGGGGGAGTAATCTTTGGTGACGCCGGATCAAGAAGAAGGAGAAGCTTTTACATCCGGGTCAAGAGAAGAAGTGGAGGAAGAAGCTTCCACCTCCACAAGTCAAGCTAAATCAATGGAAGGAAAATCATTTGCGAATCAAGAGGAAGCCTCTACCTCCGGATCCAAAGGAGAAAGTGTCATCCCTACACATGAAGGTATAAGTGTGTCAATTAATAATAAAAATCATATCATGTGCTTTGAATGTAGGGAACATGGGCATTACAAGAGTAAATGCCCTAAATTGGCCAAGAAGAAGGGCCAAGTGGCACAAAAGGGTAAGGAGAAGCCCAAGGAGACCATCCCCAATACAAAGAAGAGCAAGGAGTACATTGTGTGCCTCTCTTGCAATCAAAAGGGGCATTACCGAAGTCAATGCCCTAAGGGGAAGAAGGTGGTCAAGGCTCAAGGAGAAAGCTCAATTCAAGGGGGAGCCTCCAAGGTAAAATGAATGGTAACTTTTATTGAGCCTACCCCTTTAAATTATGGTAAAAAACATGCTAGTTCAAGTTTATATCATTTTAATGCTATTTACCATGAAAATAGGAGGCATGATAAAGTTAAGGAAAATCATGTAGCTTATCATGCTAAAACCTCTCAACCTAGGTTTAGAAAGGTAGATAGGAATTTAGGCAAGAACCCAAAGGATTCCAGGTATTTGCCTAAGAAGAAGAAAAATCAAGGTTTTAGTGAAAAACCTAAGGTTGAAGAATTATGGAAGGAAAATCAAGTCTTGAGGTCAAGACTTAACAAATTAGAGAGGACTCTTCGAAAAATAACAAATATGACACAAGGGTCCAAGAGTCAAAACCTAGGTCTAGAAGTATAAAAGTCATCCAATGGTCATAAGAGTTTGGAATACAAACCTAAAACCAAGAAGGATGTAATTTCTTACCATAGGGTTCCATATAGTTATGGAACCAACCCTAGGTCTAGTGATCAAGCCAAGAATACTAGGAAGGTTATTCCTAAGAGTATTTTTGCAACAAACGTGGCTAAGACTTCTAAGAAGTCTAAGAAAGTCACTAACAAAGTCACAAGGGAAGCAATCCCTAGAGTTGACCTAGAAAATGTGACCAAGGCTTCTAAGAAGCCAAACAAGGTCACTAGGAAGGTATCTAGGGAAGTTATCCCTAGTGAGTACCTAGAGCATCCAAGGAGCACCAATAGGTTTTGGGTTCCTAGGAGCATCTTCTCTACCCCATAGATGGGTTAGAGAATGTCAACTCTAAGTGGAAGGGTAGTTAACCCAATTATGACGAAGTTGACGCTCAAGGAGCATTTTCAAGGTTATTATTAACCTTTGAAAATGAAAAAGATAAAGGGTTTACTCTTGGAAAGAGTAAAATGTGTCATATTTTGAGAAATTGGATGAAATTTTAAATGACACAATTTGAGAAAATCATAAGAACTACCAAGTTGGGATTTTGGTATGTTCTTAGGAAGTTAAAGGCAAATTTAAGCCTTAACTCAATTGATTACTCTTTAAAAGAGTAAATTGTGCCAAAATTTGAGGAATATGCTTAATTTAAATTGGCACAAATTAGGAAAAGCAAAAGAAATTTCAAATTTGGTTTTTGACATTTTCTTGGGAAATAGTGGACAATCTAGGATTAACTTTTTAAGTTAGCTAAGAGTTAATGATACTTAGGTAGGTGATCTAGGTATTTTATCTATGCTAACTTGCCATGCTTTACTTGCCCATCAAATGCCATGACATTATATTTATTTATTTGTGTTTGCACTCATGCCTTATTATGAAAAACACAAAAATACCATATCATGTCATCCATACATCATATAGTTATAGGAAATTTTCTTTTGAAAATTATTTCTTTTTGGTGTATGTCATAACATCATCATGCATCATTTTAATTTCTTGTTTATTAAGGACTAATGATATTAATTAACAAGTAACATCCTCGGTGGATGTCTATAATTCAAAAATGCCTAGATAGATATGCATGATCCCTAGATTAGAGCAAAACCAAACTTTACATCTCACAAAGAACCATAAGGTGACTTGTATGTGTTTTAGTGCACATTAGATACAAGTGAGATGTTAGGATAATGAACAAAACTCAAGATGTTGATTTAGTGCATTATTTTGAGTTTTAAGCTCATCAAAACACATAGTTATGTGTCTTCCCATCATTGGGAAAGCTAATGTACAAGTCATATGCATTAAGCCCAAGGAACATGGTGGGATATTGGTTTTTGAAAAATTATTTTAAACATACTTTGGAAAACCTTGATGAAGGCTATCTTTTGATAGTAATCATCATTGAATGGTTGAACACAAACTTGAAGAAAACACTAAAATTTTTACAAGTTTTCAAGTTTGTGTCAATCTTTGAAAATATGATGTATTTTCTTAGAAAACTATTTTTCCTTGATAGTATATACCCTAAGACATGTCTACACGAATTTTTATGATTTTTAGAATTTTGTAGAATTTTCTAGGAGTTTTCTGAAGTTGACTGAAATGAAATTTCAGCAACTATCAGACCTCAATCGATCACCCAATCGATTGAAGGGTCTCAATCGATCGGGAGATCGATTGAGAGCAAGCTTCTCGCGAACAGAAGCTTCCTGGATCGATCCACTGATCGATCCAGCCCTCCTGAATCGATCAGTGGATCGATTCAGTATGGTCCGATCGATTGGAACCCAACTCCAATCGATCGAAAGTCTGATTTCAGCTGGGAAAGTCTGATTTCAGCATTTTTGAACCATGGTTAGTCTAGGTAACCATTCCAAACCCATCAAAATACATTTGCATACATAAAAAGAGTGTTTTCATGTTGAAAACAAGGATGAATTGGTTAAGGAAGACCAAATTAAAGTTTAGGTTGAGGTTTGGTTTCAATATTGAATTTTTGAACCTCAAAATTTCTAAATTTGGGTCTCCTAAAGCTTTAGGGATTCCAAGTCATTGTTGGTGCAATGACAGAAGGTACGACCATGTCTTTAGGGGGAGTTACTCATTAAGGACATGAAAATTATTTTTCATACACCTTGGAAGGTGGTTAACCTTCTGTCGTAGAAATGCTCAGGGTTGAGCATTTGTTTACAATGGAGAGTGGATATCTCCATTGTTTAAGTTGAAAATGCTCAAGGTTGGGCATTTGCCTACATTGGGAGAAGAATGTAGGGTTAAAGGAAAATGAAAGGTATGGGACTTTCATTATCGAGTTGATCACAACGAGTGAAGTTGTGAACAACGGTGAGTAACTCTTCAGGGGGAGAGTTTGTTTTGATGTGTGCCCAAAGATAGGGAATGTTTGTGATGTGTGCTAGTAGGGGGAGAAATGTAGGGTTTAAGTTAGGCCTTCATTATCTAAGAGGGAGTTTGCCTTCTTAGTGGGAGAATGTAGGGTTTAACTTACGCCTTCATTACCTAGTGGCATGAAGGAAGTTGAGCTTTGGGAATTAGCCTGACTTAAATGAGGTATTGTCAAACATCAAAAAGGGGGAGATTTTTGGTGCAATATCCCTCAGGTCAAGGTTGACCTGGTTGACCAGGCTTGAGTCTTAGTTTGGGTTTTGATATTTGACAATACAAGGCGTCGATGATATGGACAAGTGCAGGTGCAGTTGTTCATTTGGGGAGATTATTTGGTGCAATTCTCCTCTGATTAGGGTCTGATCAGGTTGATTGAAGAAGAGTCAAGTAGGTCAAGGTTGACCAGATACTTGACCGGGAAGTCCTAACTGGAAAGTCCTAACTGGGATGTTAGGCAGAAAGAAAATCTTGGTGAGTGAAGCCAGGTAAAAGACCTAGTGAGTGAAGTTAGGTGAAAGACCTGGTGAGTGAAGCCAGGCAGAAGAGAAGTCCTAGTGAGTGAAGCTAGGCAGAAGGGAAATCCTGGTGAGTGAAGCCAGGTGAAAATCCTAGTGAGTGAAGCTAGGTGAAAGACCTGGTGAGTGAAGCTAGGTAGAAGGGAAATCCTGGTGAGTGAAGCCAGGTGAAAATCCTAGTGAGTGAAGCTAGGTGAAAGACCTGGAGAGTGAAGCTAGGCAAAAGGGAAGTCCTGGTGAGTGAAGCTAGGCACGAGGAAGAAAAGTCCAAGTAGGTCAAAGGGATTGACCGGATACTTGGCAAGAAGGGAAAAGTCCAAGTAGGTCAAGGGAGTGACCGGATACTTGACACGATGAGGAAAAATCCAAGTGGATCAAAGGGATTGACCGGACACTTGGTGAGGGAGTCCTAGCAGGTCAAGGGTGATCGGATGCTAGGCATGATGAATCAACAGGTCATGGATTGACCGGATGTTGGTTTGGGGGCTTGGGACTTGGTTTTGGGCAAAAACCAATGTCTGGATCGATCAGCCGATCGATTGGCTGCTGCCCAATCGATCGGCCGATCGATTGGGAAGGTCCCCGCGATAAGCCACGAGTGGGCAAGTCGCAGAGCGCACAGAACACCTCTGGATCGATCAGTGGATCGATTGGGGTGTCGCATTTTTACGCAATAAAGGCTGGATCGATCAGCCGATCGATCCAGGTTATTTCAGAGAGCACAGAGGCGCTCTGGATCGATCAGCCGATCGATCTAAAGCCTCCCCGATCGATTGGGAGCAATCCAATCGATCGGGATTCGACCGTTGGCGTAGATAAAGGCCGTTGGCGTGCGCCTTCTTCGACAGTTCTTCCGAGTGCTTCACCGATTCATCTCAGATCCTCGACACCAATTCCACAGCTCTCTCTAAGCTCCAGATCGCCAGTTCTTGAAGGTTCTTGGAGTCTCTTCCAAGTCAAGAGGTAGATCAAAAGCAAGAAGAAGAAAGCTAGGGTTAGGGTTCCTTGTATTCATTGTAAGCTTTGCTTATACTTTTGTTCCCTTTCCTTTCTTTCTGTTTTGAGAGTCTTGTAGAGCTTCTCCGCCTTCGGTAGTTACCGACAAGGAGTGATTTATTAGTGGAGGTGTGTGTGTGTGCGTGGATCCTTGGACTAGTCACCTCTTGTGAGGTGGATACCAAGTAAAATCCATTTGTTAGCGTTGTTGTAGTTGTTTCTTGTATTTCCGCTGCACATCTTTGAAGAAACAAGCAACGCCGACCACGAGCACACAACGAGCTATTCACCCCCCCTCTAGCTACATTTCGGTCCCAACAACGCCGGTGCTAGTTTGTGTAAACCAGTACCATGTTGGTGCTGGTCTTCAAATATCAACACCAACAGTGGTGCAAAACAACGCAAATCAACACCACGTTGGTGCTAGTTTGTGTAAACCAACACCAACGTTGTGTTGATTTGCGCGTGGTGCTAGTTTGTATTGGTCCCGTGCGGCCGACAAAAGGAAGGTGGATTTCTTGTAGCAACAAAACAATCCTTTTTTTTTTGTTCTTTGGACTTTGTTAAGTAAGCACAATTAATTTTAAAAATAAACTAAACAGCTAAAATAGAGAAGATGTGAGGAGCTATTTGGTTACAACCTATATGATTGTTAATCCAAGGCTTTGAAAATGCTCCACTAGACAAACTCCTTTGTTGAAGGCAGAGTAGCCACTTACAAATTTTAATAGCTCACAAGAAAGACTATGAAGTGATTACAAGATTTGTAGTTCAGTTGTTGTTGAATTCCTTGCTCCAGGGGTCTTTTTATAGCCCTTGGAAAAACATATCCGTTGCTCGGAGGCGCCTTTAAGGAGGTCCAAGGCACCTCCAAGAAGATCAAGTTTATAAGGTGAAGATAAAGTTTTATCTTCAGCTAACAGCTATTGAAGGCACCCTCAAGTGGCTGGAAGGCGCCTTCACACTGTTCATGCGAGGCACCTCCCAAGCCATTAGAGGCGTCTTTCATGAAGTAGATCAGCCTCTAAGCTGATCTACTGGTTAGTGACTTCCGCCTAGCTGTTGCTCTGAGGGTAGGCCATTAAGGTGAAAGCCTGCACAATGTCGTAGCCCTCACACCACTCCTTAAGTCTCTGTCCGGTGAATTGCCTCCCGTTATTAGAGACGAGCTGGCAAGGGATGCCGAACCAACATAGGATATTCTGCCATATGAATTTGATGACCATATGTTCAGTTATCTTGGCTAGGTGCTCGGCCTCCACCCACTTTGAAAAGTAGTCTACTGCGATGAGTAGAAATCTTTGCTTGCCAGTCACCATTAGAAATGATCCAACGATATCCATGCCCCATTGGTCGAATGGACAAGACACCGTGGATGCCTTCATCTCCTTGGTCGGTCGGTGCTGGATGTTGTGATATTTCTGACATGACAAGCAGGTGGCCACTGTCTGAGCGACATTATCTTGTAGCGTAGGCCAAAAATATCTCGCCAACAGGATCTTTCGGGCCAACGATCTGCCCCTCGGATGACTTCCGTAGGAGCCCTAATGCACTTTGTGAAGGATGCACTTGACGTCCTCTGATCTGACACACTGGAGCAACGGTCTTGAGAAAGATCTTTTATATAGCTGGTCTCCGATCAACGTGAATCGTCCGACCCTCTTTTTTAACAGGCGAGCTTCATCTTGATCGACTGGAGTGCTACCCGATCAAAGGAACTCTATCAATGAGGTTCTCCAGTTGCTCGGAAAGGTTATTCCGTCCATTCTATCGATGTGTGCCACTAGTAAGACCTGCTCGATCGGCTGGCTTATCAAGATCGACGATAATGAACTAGCTAACTTAGGCAGCTCATTTACGGCCTGATTGTCTGATCGGGGAATCTTCTGTATATTAACTTCTTGGAAGCTTGCCCTTAACTTCTCGAATGCTTCTACATATAGCCTGAGTTGAGAGTTGGTTATTTTAAATGTCTCCAATAGTTGCTGAGCGGCCAACTAAGAATCCTAGTGGATGAGGACTTTTGTAGCTCCGACATGCTAAGCCGTCTGCAAGCTAGCTATTAGAGCCTGGTACTCGGCTTCATGATTTGTTACCCGATAATCTAGCTGCATGGACAATTGCATCCTGTCCTCCCATGGCGAAATCAAGAGAATGCTGATCCCGCTATCTTGCCAAGTGGACGATCCATCTACATATATTTTTCAAGTTGCGTCCAGCTCGACGTTTTAGACCTCAGTGACAAAATTAGCTAAGGCCTGGGCCTTGATCGCCATCCTGGGCTGATATTGTATATCAAACTTGTTGGATCGTGTGATTCAATAGAGAGGGGGGGGGGGTGAATATCGATTTGGATCGTCGAAAATAATATTGAGTACGCAGCGGAAAACACAAAAACAGAACAATGCTAACACGAACCTTTTTACTTGGTTCAGAGCCTTGGTCGACTCCTACTACAAGGTCCGCACTCGTCAAGTGCTTTCGTTGGGCAATCCACTAGCAATTCGAATAATTGTTTTACAATTAAAAGTACAGTTACTTTAAAGAAAGAATATCGACAACCAAAAAGAAATAAGAATGAGGCGCGTTGTCGGAGGAGCTTTCGTAGCGTTGCAGGAGCGTAGCACGGAAGAGCAATCGTTGGAAGATCTTGTTGTTCATTGTTCTTTGCTCCAGGGCTTCACCCTCCTTGTATAGGAGGCTCGGGGCGCCCGGATCCCTTTCAGGCGCCTGGAGTGTGATGTAGCCCATCCACACATGAAGCTCCACGTGGCGACGCGGCTGGGGATAATTTTTTTGCATCCCGGGCGCCCGGATCCCTTCCTAGTGCCCGAACCTTTGTTTTTTCAGCAACCTGGAAAAAAAATTAGTCCGGGGCAAAATGCAAAACTACCCTGCAAAACAAAGTGTTAGCATAGTTAAGTTATAAGAGTAATAAAAGTAGTAATTAGATTCCGTCTCCTCGAGACCGGAATCTAGTCACGATCTCAACTTAGATTTCTGAAATGAATCTAAGTTGGATCGACGCCTAATGTTCCCTTCCTGGGAACGCATCCTCACAGTCACTCTCCTCCAGTAACTTACCTCCACTTACCTGCCAGACGTCCGGTCAACCCTTCGACCCGTCTAGACTTCGTGACAGCTATCCGGTTAGCCCGTTGACCTAGCTGGACTTCGTGCCAGACGTCAGGTCAGCCCATCGACCCGTCTGGACTTCGTGCCAGCTATCAGGTCAGCCCATCGACCTAGTTGGACTTCGTGCCAGACGTCAGGTCAGTCCGTCGACCCGTCTGGGCTTCTCCTACACACTTCATAGAAGTGTTAGATCAATATGAAACTAACTTAACATACTTTGTCATTTATCAAAACTTGAGTTAGTCCGTTAGTGCTTACCGCACCAACAATCTCCCCTTTTTTGATGCAATGACAACCTGAGTTAAGTTAGTGAAAACTTATGCAAGTAAAACAAGCATTAATAGGATTTTTAAGTTAGTCTTATTTGGTATTTCGTTGTTTGTTTTAACTAACTTAAGCCATCTAACCCTCTCCCTTTGACATTCATCAAAAATTACACAGAAAAATAGGTGATTTAGGGAAGTAAAAGAAACGCAAAGCCAGATTGACTTGGGAGAGTCTAAAGTCGAAAACATAGAATATGTTACTTAAAACCTTAGCATTTAGCTTTCTAAAAAAAAATAACTAAGTTTTAAACTTTAAAAGGATAACTTTTTGAAAGATAATTTTGTAAAAAATTTTGAGTAATTTTTAAAGATAAAATTTGAAAATTTAACCTAATTTTCGAAATAAGCTTTGCAAATATAATTTTTCAAATATAGCATTTTTTACAAAAAGGAGATTATTAAGGCTAAGTCTAATTTTCAAATCAAATTTTCAAAACTAAGTCAAATTTTATTTTTCAAGCCTAAGTTTGTAAAATCCAACTTTTTAAATTAATTTTCAAAACTATGTTTGGAAAATCCAACCAATTTTTAAAACTAAGTAAAATCTATTTTCAAAACCAAGTTTGTAAAATCTAATTTTTAAAAATATGTTTTTAAAACCAATTAAAAAAAATTGGATCCAATAAAAACTTAATTTTATAAAAGTTAGTTTAAAATCAAATTAAGAAAATATTTTTCAAAACTGAGGTTGTACAATCCAAATTTCAATTTAGTGAATAAAATTAATTTTCAAGATTAAGTTATAAAATTTAATTTTCAAAACTAAGTAAAAATTTACTTTTCAAAACTAAGTTTGTAAAACCCAATTTTAAAAAATTGGATTTAAAATAGATTTAAAATATTTTTAAGGAAATATTTTTCAAAATAAGTATGAAAATAGGTAATCCTCCCCCTGAATCTGACATATCAAGAACTGTCTAACCAATTAGTTACTTACTAACTATCAGAGGACAATAACTTTCACTTGGTTGGTCAGGTTAAGTTAATTGTAATCAATTAGTGTTTGACTAAGCTAAATTACTTAACCTAATTGATGTGTGTTTTGTATTTAACGCCTAAACTTATATCGATGCATTGAAAATAAGCATCTTAAGTCAAGGCAATCTGCCTATGCATCTCACTCCTTTCTATGTTTAACAATCACAAACAGGGTAATCCTAGTGTGTTGGTGAGATGCTCAAATTCTAGTCCACTAGGAACATGCTTTCTAATGGATTGGTCTAGTCTAATGCTAAAACTGTTTTTGAAATTCTAAAAATGGAAAATTTTGAAAACAAAAAAAAATATTTTACCCTAGAATTTAAAACCAACTATTTTTGAAAACATTTTTTGAGAATCCTAGTCTATTAAACACATTCCTAACTTTCGATGTAGATTGTTAAATTCACTTTCAGGGAGGGGTTTGGTAAATATGTCGACTAAGTTAGACTTGGACTCAATGTATTTGAGTTTAATGTCTCCTTTAGTGACATGATCCCTGATAAAGTGATGTCTAATTTCAATATATTTAGTTCTTAAATGTTGCACAGGATTTTTTGTTAAATTAATTGAGCTAATGCTATCAATCAATACTTTTACATTTGTCAGGTTTAAATTAAAATCTTTTAAGGTGTGCATCATCCATAATAGTTGCACGACACATTCTCCTATAGCTATATACTCTGACTCAGTTATAGATAAAGCAACACAGTGTTGCTTTTTACTAAACCAGCTGACAAGTGATAGACCTAATAGTTGGCATCCACCACTTGTGCTTTTGCGGTCTAATTTACACCCAGCGTAATCTGAGTCAGAATAGCCTATTAATTCAAAATTATTAGTTCTAGGATACCAAATTCCTACATTTGATGTTCCTTTAAGGTATCTAAAGATTCTTTTGCCGTGAGTCAAATGAGATTCTTTAGCACAAGTTTGGTATCTAGTGCACATACTAACTGCAAATAAAATATCGAGTTGACTTGCAGTTAGGTATAGTAGGCTACCTATGACACTCCTATAGTATTTCAAATCAATTGATTTTTCATTAGGGTTGTCATCTAGGATTGTGTTAACTGGCATAGGTGTTTTTATTTCTTTAGTATTTTCTATCCCGAATTTTTTAAGTAATTCTTTGGTGTATTTTTGTTTATAAATGTAATTACCCTTATTTTTTTGTTTTATTTGTAATCCTAAAAAGTAAGTTAATTTTCCTACCAAACTCATTTCAAACTTTTGTTCCATTAGATTTGTAAATTCTTCTAAAAATTCTGAGTTAGTTGAGTCAAAAATTATATCATCTACATAAATTTGGGCTATAAATATATCCTCTTTTATTAATTTAACGAATAGAGTTGGGTCAATTTGACCTTAATTGAACCCTTTGGATATTAGGTAAGAGGTTAACCTTTCATACCATGCTCTGGGTGCTTGCTTAAGTCCGTATAAGGCTTTCTTTAGTTTAAAGACATAGTCAAGGTGTTCTAGACTTTCAAACCAAAGTGGTTGTCCTACATAGACTTCTTCTTTTATCAGTCCATTTAGAAAGGCAGATTTAGCGTCCATTTGATACAGTCTGAACCCTTTATGGGCTGCATAACTGAGTAACATTCTAATGAAGTCTAATATAGCTACTGAGGCATAAGTTTCATCATAGTCAAGTCCCTCTACTTGACTAAACCCCTTAGCAACTAGCCTAGCTTTGTTTCTAGTAATTTCCCTAGTTTTGCTTAATTTGTTTCTAAACACCCATTTTGTTTCTATTATTTTCTTGTCTTTGGGTGGTGGTACTAAATCCCAAACTTCATTTTACTCAAATTGAGCTAGTTCTTCTTGCATAAGTATGACCCAGTCTGGGTCAAGTAAAGATTCAGTTATGGTTTTGGGTTCAATTTTTGAAATTAGAGAGATTTGACTTAGATTTCGAAAGGACGACCTAGTTTGAACCCTTAGATCTGGATTACCAATTATTTGGTTAATAGGATGATTTGAATTGACTCTTATGGTTCTAGATGGTTGATTTTCTTGAGTTTCTTGTTCCTCTTCGTGATTTAAATCTTGGTTGGTTCCTTCCAGATTATTGTTGCCTTGAATAAACTCAATTGGCTGAAGTTGGGTTTGTTCTAGGTTTTGTTTAGATTTCTCAAATTTTACATTTGTGGTTTCTTCAATTCTTAATGTAACTTTATTGTATATTCTATAACCCCTACTGTTCAGTGAATATCCTACAAAAATTCCATTTTCTATTTTAGAAGTGAATTTTCCTAAGTGTTCTCTTGTGTTTAGGATGAAGGTTGGGCACCCAAATACTTTAAAGTATTTTATATTGAGTTGTTTATTATAATAAATTTCAAAAAAGGTTTTGTTATGTGTTTTATTTAGTATTGTTCTATTTTGCACATAGCAGGTTGTACTAACAGCTTCTGCCCAAAAGTACTTAGGTAAATTATATTCATTCAGCATAGTTCTAGAGGCTTCAAGTAAAGTTCTATTTTTTCTTTCTACTATTCCATTTTATTGGGGAGTTTTATGATACAAAAACTCGTGATGATATCCGTTTTCAAGATAAAATTTATTAAAGTTGTGATTTTTAAATTCTTCTCCATTGTCACTTCTAATTCTTTTAATTTTAAGGTATTTTTCATTTTCAACTTGTTTGTAGAAGTTTGTAAAGATTTCAAACGTTTCATCCTTATTTTTTAGAAATTTTACTTAAGTAAACCTAGAATAGTTGTCTATTATTACTAGACAATATTGTTGGAACCCCGAGGTGTTTTGATGTGATCAAACAAGTTAAGCTAGGTCCTGCGTTGTTTAACTCTTGTGTCTAAGTGTGCAGGAGCTTAGGAACACAGGAAGTCGAGCGGAAGACGCGGCTAACGAGAAGGACGGCACGGGGAGAGAGTCGACGGGCTCGGTGCGTCCGAGGGACGAGGTGACCGCGGAAGAGTACACCGGCGGACGAGAAGAACGTGCGCGGCGTTCGAGGGACGAGAAACTGGGAAGGAAGGCTGCTCGAGGAGAAGGCCGGAACATGGGTTCGGGTGAGCCCTATTCCGGAAGGCCGAGATCACCCAAGCAAACGGAGCCGGAGCGAACAGACCCGGACCGAGATGAGCTGGATCGAGACGAGCTGAACCGGAGTCGAAAAGTCAATTTAAGTTGACCTTAGGGCTCCGGGCGCCCGGAACCGACCGGGGCGCCCGGAACCCTTCCGGGCGCCCGGAATCGACTTTTCAACAGGATCGAGTTTTGACTCGATCCAACCGTTGGGGGATAAAATTTATCCCCCCCAGGGCGCCCGGAACCCTTCTAGGCGCCCGGACCAAGACTATAAATATAGCCTTGGTCCAGAAGCTTAATTAATTAACAACGAACTACTTGTAATCCAGTACTTTCATTTGTGTTATTTCTTTCTGTGCTTTCAACGCTGTAAGAGGCTACTCCGCCCAGAGGAGAATCAATTAGTGCGTCTTCTTTGCCTTGGATTAGCAATCCTCTGATTGCAAACCAAGTAATTCCTCTGTGTATATTTTCTGTTTTAATTAGTCTTTGTCTTTTTAATTACAAAGTTCTTTTAAGTTAGTTGAATATCCGAGAAGGGTTTTTGGTTCTATTTTGTAGGGCAATTCACCCCTCCCATCTTGCCGGCCTCCAAAGGGACCTACAAGTGGTATCAGAGCAAGGCGCTTCAGGAGGACTAACCGCCGATCGAAGCAACAAAGATGGCCGGACCAAGCATTGTTCCACCAAAATTCGAGGGGAACTTCGCAGACTGGAAGCGTCGTATGGAGGTATTCCTAAAAATAGATTTTGAAATTCGGTTTATCATGAAATATGGTTTTGTAGCTCCAATAGATAAAGATGAAAAAGAAAAAGAAGAGAGCGATTGGACAAAGAAGGAGCAGAATGAGTCGGTAGCAAACAGCCGTGCGGAACATCACCTGCTGAGCGTGTTACCGCCTCAAGAGGTCAACCGCATCGAAATTATCCGCTAAAGAACTTTGGGAGAAGTTCTTGGAACTCCACGAAGGCACGTCCGAAGCGAAGCTCGCTAGAAGGGACATCCTCCGCAACAAACTGATGAACATCCGTCTGGAGAAAGGTGAGAAAGTAGCTGGTCTACATGCGAAGGTAAAAGAACTAGTTACTTGTCTCGAAAACTTTGGTGAAACGGTAACAAACTGGGACACTATACGCTACGCGCTCAACGCGTTTCCAAGAACTCCGGAGTGGACATCAATCGTCGACGCCTACTACATCTCAAAAGACCTGGAGGTAAGTACTTTAGAAGAGTTGTTTTCTACTCTTGAATTGCATGAAACCAGGTGTGCAGGAACGACAAAGGATACAACCCAGACTATGGCGCTGAACGCAACCCAGAAGAATGAACTCGAGTCAGACTCCGAAGACGATCAAGAAGCATACATGGTAAGAAATTTTAAAAAGTTTTTTAGATCTAATAAATTTAAAATGCAGAATCAAAAGAATCAAAAAGGTAGAAGAAAGGTACGGTGCTACCAGTGTCAGAAGGAGGGACACCTAAGGGAAGAGTGCCTAGAACTCAAGAAGGTCAAAATGAAGGCACCTAAGAAGCACAACCTAAAAGCAACTTGGGACGACACTTCTTCATCCGAATCAGAAGCTCAAGAATATGTCGGGATAGCACTGATGGCAAGCTACAAAGGACAAAGTACATCAGAACCCAGCATTGATGAAGGGGGAGCGACCTCAGATGGAAGTAGCGAAGCAGGGGGAGATTCAGGCTTCAAGTCTGATATGGTAAGTGAGGTATGCCTCTTACCTCCTGATGAACTTTACTTTGGTATTAAAGCTATTACTAAATCCATGTATAAATTAGAAAATAAAAATGCCAAATTAGAAAATGAAATTTTAGAAACAAAGAGAATTTTGGCAAAATCATGTCTTATAGAGGATTTTGATAAATTGAAAATTGAAAATGAAAAACTAAAAGAAGAAATAGAAAGATTGAAAAAATATAAAAGTTCAAATATTTCTACTTTTAGAAATTATAGAGGTTTAAATTGGTATTATAGATTTCATCAAAGTCAAATTAGAAATATATCAAAAATCTATGTACCTAGGAAATACTTGGTTAACCCTGTAGGTAGGAACCTCTACTGGGCTCCAAAAACCTGTTTAATTTAAAATTAGACTTAGCATTTTCAGCAAAGAAATTAAACGACTAATTTCATTATGAGGCTTTGTCTAAGGAAGTGGTTGTTGCTCCAATAACCAAGAAGGCCTAGTGCCTCGCCACAACTTGGAAGCCAAGTATCGAAATGAAAAGTTTAATTGACTAACTGAAAAAGCATTAATTTAATTTACCTAATGCTTTAAAAGAGTTATTCAATTTGTGTTAGAAAATACTTAAAATTAATTTATATAATAATAATTTTTTTGGAAATTAATTTTTTTTTGAAAATTTCTGAAAATTATTGACTTAGATATTTTTTTTATTAACTTAGAAATTTTTCTATGGATATTGTCTTATACATTTTTTTTTAAAATTACCTTAGAAATCTTTTATAAAAAAAAAATAACTTAAAATTTTTTTGAATATTGACTTAGACTTTTTTAAAAACTAGATATTCTCTTTTGAAACATTGCCTTACAAATTAATATTAATTGCCTTAGAAATTTTTTTTGAAAATTCACTTCAAACTTTGTTTACCTTAGACTTGCTTAAAGAACCCCTATTTTTAATGTGATCAAAGGGGGAGAAGAATGTTAAGTCTAGGGGGAGGTATATAAATTTTTTTTTTATGAAATATCTTTGGCCTTAATTGCAAATAAATTGTTTTATTGCATCTGTTTTTCCCTAGCTTAACTTGGGTTACTCACATCAAAAAGGGAGAGATTGTTGAAACCCCGAGGTGTTTTGATGTGATCAAACAAGTTAAGCTAGATCCTGCGTTGTTTAACCCTTGTGTCTAAGTGTGCAGGAGCTTAGGAACACAGGAAGTCGAGCGGAAGACGCGGCTAACGAGAAGGACGGCACGGGGAGAGAGCCGACGGGCTCGGTGCGTCCGAGGGACGAGGTGACCGCGGAAGAGTACACCGGCGGACGAGAAGAACGTGCGCGGCGTTCGAGGGACGAGAAACCGGGAAGGAAGGCTGCTCGAGGAGAAGGCCGGAACATGGGTTCGGGTGAGCCATATTCCGGAAGGCCGAGATCACCCAAGCAAACGGAGCCGGAGCGAACAGACCCGGACCGAGATGAGCTGGATCGAGACGAGCTGAACCGGAGTCGAAAAGTCAATTTAAGTTGACCTTAGGGCTCCGGGCGCCCGGAACCGACCGGGGCGCCCGAAACCCTTCCGGGCGCCCGGAATCGACTTTTCAACAGGATCGAGTTTTGACTCGATCCAACCGTTGGGGGATAAAATTTATCCCCCCCAGGGCGCCCGGAACCCTTCCAGGCGCCCAGACCAAGACTATAAATATAGCCTTGGTCCAGAAGCTTAATTAATTAACAACGAACTACTTGTAATCTAGTGCTTTCATTTGTTTTATTTCTTTCTGTGCTTTCAACGCTGTAAGAGGCTACTCCGCCCAAAGGAGAATCAATTAGTGCATCTTCTTTACCTTGGATTAGCAATCCTCTGATTGCAAACCAAGTAATTCCTCTGTGTATATTTTCTATTTTAATTAGTCTCTGTCTTTTTAATTACAAAATTCTTTTAAGTTAGTTGAATATCCGAGAAGGGTTTTTGGTTTTATTTTGTAGGGCAATTCACCCCTCCCCTCTTGCCGGCCTCCAAAGGGACCTACAAATATAAACTTTCATTTATTGATTTGACCCCATGAGAGTCAAATAAGTCTAGATGTAGAAGTTCTAGTATTGAGTTGGTTTAAGATTGATTAGTTGGTTTGTAAGTAGATTTTGTTTGCTTACCTTGTTGACAAGCATTACATATTGTTGAGTCTAAGTTGGGTAATTTTGGTAATCCTCTAACTAATCGATTTAATTTGCTTATATTTCTGAAATTTGTGTGTGACATTCGTCTATGCCATAACCAAGTTTCTTCTTTTTATGTTAAATAACACCTAATTGAAGAAGCGGTTAAGTTAATTGCATAGATGTTATCTTTTCTAAACCCTTTTAGTCTTATCATAGGGTTATCTAGGTGCTTGATTAAGCATTCCGAAGACAAAAACCTAACCTTATATCTAGTGTTACACAATTGACTGATACTAAGGAGATTATACTTGAAATTTTCAACAAGTAAAACATTTATAATAATGAAGTCAATTTAAAGCTCAATGTTACCTATACTAATTACCTTGAGTTTGTCATTGTTTCCAAATGTAACTGTTCCTAACCTCTTGTAGGTAAGTTGAGTGAATTTAGTGTGATCTTCAGTCATATGTTTGGAGCAACTACTGTCCAAGATCCACTTGATTTCCTACAATAGATAGAAGTTAGGGTTAGTTTGATTTCAATCTTAACTTAACATGATTCTTTAGAGTGGAAGTTTTAAAGTTTAAGAAGATTTTATTTTTATTTTTTTTTTAAATAAATTTTACTTTAATATAAATTTTTAAAAGTGGGGGTTTTTAAATAAAAATTAAAAATTAAAAAGGATTTTTAAAATAAATTTTAAGTTAAAAAGAAATTTTAAGCTAAAAAAAAATACTTTAAAAAGGATAAATTTTAAGTTAAAAATAAATTTAATTTTTAAGTTAAAAATAAATTTTAAGTTAAAAAGGATTTTAAAATAAATTTTAAGTTAAAAATAAATTTTAAGTTAAAAGGATTTTTAAAATAAATTTTAAGTTAAAAGTATTTTTAAAATAAATTTTAAGTTAAAAGTAAATTTTAAGTTAAAGAGGATTTTTAAAATAAATTTTAATTTAATTTAAGTCTTTAGTCATCTCACTCGATCTATGTTTTCAATCAGGGACTCCTATAATTTTGTGAGATGAATTATGTTCATTTTTAGGGTTTGGTTTAACTTTATGTTAGATTCAGGTTTAACTTTGAGCTCAACAAATAGACATTCTTTGAATAAACTTCTGGGCTATGGTAAGTCACTTGAACATCATTAGAGTAACCATGCCTTCGAAGTTTTCCAAATAGTCCTATCCATTGAACTTAATACAAAATCTTGGTTTAACTTATTAGGATCCGTAAAGGGTAGCTTCGATTAGTTCTACTAAGCAAAATGTACCAGGTCAAAGTCATATCTTCCTGGACATGCATAGACATAGTTTCCCTAACGTACTATCATCCAAAACTTTACCAGTACCGTTGGTCAAGTTAAACTATTTTCCCTTTGAACTAGTCCTAATTACCCTGCCGGGCAGATTGGTTTTGATTACCCTGTCGGGTAGGTTAATTTTGGAGGTGCCAGCTGTTCTGGAGCCTCCCCTGAATTATTAGTTTATATTTTTAAGTTTTACTTCTAGGTTTATGTCTGTTATAATTATATTTAATTTGATGATAATCTGATTTTTGATGGGTTCTAAAATTTTTTGATTTTGATTTAGGTTTATCAGATTTTATATAATATATTTTATCTTTAGGTATGAAATATTTGTTAATTCCTACTTGTGTGGATAAGCACGCTTTCGGAACCTAAGCTTTGTTTTGTTGTTTATGTTGGGTTATTAATGATTTAAATGTTTTATTTGAACTTGACTTGTAGCCAAGTCCGATTTTATTATAGACTGCTTTTTGACTATTTAAAATTAGATCTAAATTCTTAGTTCTTATTGTAAATTTTTCTAACATACTTTTTAATTTATGATTTTCTATTTTTAGTGTTAAATTTTCTTCCTCAAGCGTTAGATCTTGAGTTGGATTGGAATTTTTGATTTGTTCCTTGAGGTTTTGGTTTTCCTCAAGGAGTAATTTATTTTCATTTTCTTTTGCTGTTAATTTTTTATTCAAACAGTTAATGATTCTAAAAAATTTCTTATTTAAATTAAAACATACCTCTTCGGGACCTTCGGAAACGAGTACGGACTCGTGGCTCGATTCGAGTTTGGACTCGTTTTCCGATTCGTCCTCCGATTCTTCTTCGAGGGCCATCAGCGCGAGGTGACTCTGGTGCTTCTGATCTTCGGTCTCCGATTCTTCTGAGGAAGAGTCATCCCAGGTTGCTTTGAGAGCCTTCTTCTTGGATGTCTTCGATTTGTTGCTCTTCAATCTTGGACACTCATTCTTATAGTGGCCTTTCTTGTTGCACCCGAAGCAAGTCACGTTCCTTGGTTCGGATGGGGAGTTGATCTCCTGCAGGTCATTCTTGCTGAAGCTTTTCTTCCTCCTGGTAAACATCTTCCTTACCAGGTTCACCAGGTACTCTTCGTCATCGGAATCTTGGTCAGACTCTTCTCCAGGTTCAGGCTTGGTCTTTTTCTTTTCCTTGGAGGGACCTGCAAACAAAGCGATACCTTTCTCGGACCCGGCGTTAATCTTCTCGTGTAATTCTAATTCGCAAAACAATTCGTCGAGTTTTAACTTAGATAAATTTTTTGAAATCTTGTAGGCATCCACGATAGATGCCCACAAGGTATTACGTGAAAAAGCATTCAATGCGTACCTGATTAGATCGCGGTTCTCCATTTGGTGGCCTATTGCATGAAGTCTGTTGAGGATGTCTTTGATCCTCACATGTAGTTGACTCGCTGTTTCTCCTTTCTGCATTTTAATATTAAATAATTTATTTAAAAGGAGATCACATTTTGTTACCTTGGCGTCGCTCGTTCCTTTGTGTAGTTCAATCAGCTTGTCCCATAATTCTTTCGTGTTTTGGTGCGGTCCTACTCGGTTCAGCTCTTCCTTCGTCAGCCCGCATTGCAGCGTGTTGAGAGCCTTGAAGTCTGTAGAGTATTTATTTCTCATGTCCGAAGTCCACTATTCCGGGTCCAGTGAATTTCTGGAGTTGTCGACCGGCACCTTGTAGCCTCTGGTGACATTGAACCATTTATCGAAATCTGTCTTCAGGTAGACCTCCATCCGCTTCTTCCAGTACGGAAAATCATCCTCGTTGAATAGAGGGGGACGTACTGTATTGAAGCCTTCAATTTGAGACATATTTGTCCTGCACATAATTAAACAAAAGAAAAAAAAAATCCCAAGACTTGGTCTTGGATTAGTAGTGCGGAATAAAATTAAAGAAAAACTGAATTGGTGTCGCACCAATTCAGCTTAATTATGGGAAAAAATTTCAAAAATGGCAACAATACCAGCTTGGATTTATAGCGAAAAATAAAACAAATTTCACCCCTGTCTGATTGGTGGTTGCACCAAGTCAGAGTGATACCTGCTCTGATACCACTTGTTGGATCGTGTAATTCGATAGAGGGGGGTGAATATCGATTTGAATCGTCGAAAAGAATATTGAGTACGCAGCGGAAACCACAAAAATAGAACAATGCTAACACGAACCTTTTTACTTGGTTCGGAGACTTGGTCGACTCTTACTCCAAGGCCCGCATTTATAAAGTGCTTTCGTTGGGTAATCCACTAGCAATTCGAATAATTGTTTTACAATTAAAAGTACAGTTGCTTTAAAGAAAGAATACCGACAACCAAAAAGGCATAAGAACAAGGCGCGTTGTTGGAGGAGCTTTCGCAGTGTCGCAGGAGCGTAGCACGGCAGAGCAATCATTGGAAGATCTTGTTGTTCGTTGTTCTTTGCTCCAGGGCTTCACCCTCCTTATATAGGAGGCTCGAGGCGGCCGGATCCATTCCGGGCGCCTGGAGTGTGACGTAGCCCGTCCACACATGAAGCTCCACGTGGCGACGCGGCTGGGGATTTTTTTTTGCATCCCGGGTGCCCGGATCCCTTCCGGGCACCCGGACCTCCCGGCGCCTGAATCCCTTCGAGGCACCTAGACCTTTGTTTTTTCAGCAACCTGCAAAAAATATTAGTCTGAGGCAAAATGCAAAAGTACCCTGCAAAACAAAGTGTTAGCACAGTTAAGTTATAAAAGTAATAAAAATAGTAATTAGATTCCGTCTCCTTGAGACCGGAATCTAATCACGATCTCAACTTGGATTTCCGCAATGGATCTAAGTTGGATCGACGCCTAATGTTCCCTTCCCGGGAACGCGTCCTCACAGTCACTCCCCTCCAATGACTTATCTTTACTTACCTGCCAGACGTCCGGTCAGCCCTTCGACCCGTTTGGACTTCGTGCTAGCTATCCGGTCAGCTCGTCGACCTAGCTGGACTTAGTGCCAGATGTCAGGTCGCCCGTCGACCCGTTTGGACTTCATGTCACATATCAGGTCAGCCCATCGACCTAGTTGGACTTCGTGTCAGATGTCAGGTCAGCCTGTCGACCCGTCTGGGCTTCTCCTGCACACTTCATAGAAGTGTTAGATCAATATGAAACTAACTTAACCTACTTTGTCATTCATCAAAACTTAAGTTAGACCGTTAGTGCTAACCGCACCAACAGAACTCACTCAGCTTGGTTATCCATTTGATCAGCTATTTGGATGCCTCTGGGTTAAGAAGGACTCTTCCCAAGACACTGTTGGTCATCACGATGATCGGATGTGATAAGAAGTACGGACGGAGTCTCCGAGTGGTGAGTACTAGCGCATAAACTAATTTGTTGAGACTAGTGTAGTCGGATTCTGCATCTTTTAATATATGACTTAGGAAAGATACAGGTTGTTGCTCATGGCCATTTTGCCTTACCAACACTAAGCCAACAACATACTCGGTGGATGACTCTAGTCAGACGATTTGGAGATGAATCTGGATTGTGCAGTAATCTGTCCGATCAGCAGTTGAGCCTCCTTCAAGTTGTGGGGTGGGGGAATGTCTTGTAATACCTTCACTTTGCTCGGATTCACTTCGATTCCCCGTTTGGTGACAATATATCAAAGGAAGCGGCCACTCTTTACTCCGAACATGCACTTGTTTGGGTTCAACTTTATTCCATACGCCCTCAGGGTCAGCAAGTTTCTTCGATGTTTGTACAAAGATCAGCAGTTCGGAGGGATTTTATTAATATATCATCGACATATACCTCTATGTTGCGGCCGATCTGTCATCAAAATACCTTGTTCATCAGTCTCTGGTAGGTGGCGCTGACATTCTTCAATCCACACGGCATGACATTGTAGCAATAAGCTTCATCGACAATGATAAAGTTGATCTTCTCTTGATCCTCTCGGGCGAGTGACACTTGGTGGTTGTCACGCCCCCAAAGGAGCCCCTACCGAAAAATTTCGGCAGCACCTCCCCTATACCGGTGACAATCTGAAGCATAAATATATACAAAATACATCAGCCACATGCGACTGGAATATATACACAACCACGCAGTTATAAAATCAGCCCACTCGGCTGAAACAAGAATAAAAAAATAACCACGCAGTTATATATATACAATAGACAGCCCACTCGGCTATATTAAACCAACACAGCGGAAAAACGATAACAAAAGCCCATACAAAAAAAATCAACACACTGCTAGCCGGCTAGGCTTTATACAACAACCACAACAACAAATACAACAACACTCCAAATACAACAATCACCAAATACATATAAAAGATATACAAAACCCGAAACGATCATCGGATGTGACGTAGGACTCTACAGACATGATACTCCGAGCGACACTCCAACCATCTACCTGAAAACATAAAGATATACATACGGTGGTGAGTATAGGTAACTCAGCGGGTAACAGACCGAATAGTGCATGGACTATAAATAAACATAGAGATCAAAGGTATACAGTCTCAGTAGGGAATCAAAGAACATGGTCCTACTATCATAATCAATGCATCTGAATATATCAGACCTACTAACCTGACATACATACTGTACAAACCACAACCGACATAATGATAGATACATACCCAATCTGGAATCGACACCTGGTACAATGGTCAGTAAACTCACCAGATCTGCAACAGACCTACTCGTGACACCTGTGTAATATAAATACGACTGTAAATACATGTAAAATAAATGACATGTATGCAGCATGACAACCATATGCAACAATCATATCGCAAACAAATGTAACATACCACAAACACATGTAACTAGTATCTACTATGCATGTATGCAAATATATCTCCAACGATGCACCGCGCATCAAATGCAAATGTGCATGCATGCTCCATGGTCACCCCCGCCACCTCTCTAGACACCACGACCCCTGTATGGCCGAGAGGCTTGGGTCCGTGACAAACCGTACTAGCCTCCAGTACAAGCACCGTTATAGGCGGCCAAAGCGGACGGTCAGCTAAGTAGTTATATAGCTACATAGCTAAGGGTCCCTGACCACTCACATCTCTAGCCCTCTTACTACTGTACCCTCAAGACTCACTACTCCAGAGTGGTCGAGGCTAACAGAACACTGAGCGGCTGAGTAAGCGCGACAGGACTAGCTCCACTCCAAACTACCACTCTCCATCAGTGGCCGAATGGACGGCTATAAAAGACTGACAACCCTCTCAACTACAAGGGAGACGATAGTCGTCAGTATGCCATGAATGATGAACATGATATATATATATATATATATAATCATGATACGGACACCGTCATCATCCATGCAAACTCAGACTCCACATGAGTGCCCCACAACACGGGTATAATCGTCATGATACCTCCATATATCCCACCAAACATATGTATACAACTACACATGTATAGTCAACCAAAAATCTCCAATAACCTTACCAAACACATATACACAACCCCACCTGTACAATCAACATGTATCATCTAGTAGAAACACATCAGACACGTGTATAACCACAGACATACGATCAACACAACTCCTCCCAAAAGTACATAACAAATACGTGCATACATACAACATGTAAATGTAAGGTCAACATGATGACTCCTATAACACATACCATCCTGCGTACAATCCCTGTCATATACACAATCAGCATGATAATACAAACAACCTGACAATCCCTACTGATCCTGTCCGAGCGCTGAGTCGACGGACGCTGGGGACGTGGCATGCTCCGCTGTCTCCGACTGGTGGCGTAGCTTCTCCGGCGAACCTGCAAAGAAGCCGAGCTGGGAGGGGTTTCCCGGCAACGGCCCTCCGACGCTCAAGTCAGGCAACGAGAGAGGCAGCGTAATGTGGCTACAGTAAAGAGTTGTGCATACCTTCGTCGACGTCTGGGGGTCCTTATATAGGACCCCGGGGAAGCGCGGGCACGCTTCTCTATGCGTGCATGCTTCCCTAAACATACTTTAACAAGCCTTTGTCAGAAAAGTACCTCTGGCGCCATTTCGCAATCGTCCGAGCATATCCTGGATGTGACGGTGGAAGCTTCCGCCGTATGATCCTGTGTACAGCTCGGCCGCCAACTCTACTGTTTGCTGGCAGCAGACGTCTCGAGGATGATGTTATCCCCTGCCTCCTTTGTCCTCTTACGCTTCTTGTCTATTCCGGGCTGAGCGGTTCGGCCGCTCGGCGGGCATAACACTTTTGCCAAGGTCGTATGCTCGGATGAGATTGTTCCTGCCTATCTTTGCTGCCTTGTGCTCCAGCCGAGCGGACATCCCGCTCGGCACTTGAACCTTTTTACCTTGAGCATCGGAAACCCGACCCCCAGTCAGGTTGTCTTCCTTTGGGTCGGGAGATTCATGGCCGGTCGGCCTGCATCGCTCGGTCGGTCAGCCCGTTTCATCCGGTCGGCCGATCTCAGGGTTGAATCTCTTGACCTTTGACCTCCACGTGTCGTTGACCTTCCGCTAATGAGGATCCCCCGTCCTTATCACCGGATCACATTGTTAGGACCAAAAGTAGCTAGAGGGGTGAATAGCTCGTCGCGTGCCCGATGTTCGGCGTTGCTTGTTTCTTCAAAGATGTGCAGCGGAAAATATAGAAACAAATCACACAACGCTAACACGGTTGGTTTACTTGGTATCCACCTCACAAGAGGTGACTAGTCCAAGGATCCACACAACGCACGCACCCTCCACTAATGAAACTCTCCTTTATGGTAACTACCAAAGGCGGAGAAGCCCTACAAGACTTAATACAAGAAGAAGAAAGGGTAGTAAAGAAATACAAGCTTACAAGCTTACAATGAGTGCACAAACCCTAACCCTAGTTTCTTCTTCTTGCTTTGATCCGCCTCTTGACTTGGAAGAGCCTCCAAGAACCTTCAAGAACTAGCGATCTCGAGCTTGAGAAGAGCTGTGGAAGAGCTGTTGGATCGAGACCGCGCTAGAGGGGGGGGGGGTGAATAGCGCTCGTGGCTATTTCGTTCGATTCGTAAAACTATCGGAGTAAAATACGCAGCAGAAAATATAAATAAACACAAACACAGAGACACGGTCGTTTACTTCGTTCGGAGCCTAAGGCGACTCCTACTCGAAGGCCCGCGATCCTTGATCGCTTTCGGTGGGCAACAACTATAAGCTCGATAAAAGATTACAAGTTGAAGTACAATGAACGACAGTAAATAATTATACCAACGACAAAGAAATGAAGATTCGGAGCTCCTGGTCGTCGGGCACAAGTAGCAGCACTTCGGAATGTCGTTTGGAGCAGCACGTAGCACTTGAATCACTTAAGACTTGATTTTAATCAATGCTGCTCGAAGTCCCCTTATAAAGGGCATCCAAGGTGCCTTGAAGGCCTCTCAAGGCGCCTCCATAGCTCCGAGTCCACCGTGCAGATGAGCGCTGACCATTCTGCGCCTTATCACCTTGAAGGCGCCTTCAAGGGCCTTCAAGGCGCCTTCAAGGGCCTTCAAGGCGCCTTCCAAGGCGCCTCCAGAGCCAGCTAAGGCGCTTTCAACCCTGTTTCGCGGCCAGGTCAGCTTTTGTACCCGAGGCGCCTCCAAGCTCCATGGAGGCACCTCGGACACTGTTCATCCGAGGAATTAGGTTGCTCCTTTGCACCTGCAAGTTATGTTAGTCCCAAACACAATCCTGCAACACAAAGTTAGCACAATACATATGATAAATAAAGTATAGACAGACTCTGGACTGTCCGAGTCTGACTTCGGGTTTCCTACCGGAAACCCTAGGTCGACTCGACGCCTACTGTTCCCTCTACGGGGAACGCGTCCTCACCTACTCCACTCAGGAGATTTACCTGTTGCCAGTGCGATCCTCCAGATCGACTGGACTTTTGCTCAGCACTCGACGCTTTCGGACTTTCTGCTGGACATCCGCTTCCCGGCTAGTCCAGACTTTCACCTGGTTCGCGACACCAGGACTTTCCACCTAGGGTTACCACCCCCTAGGACTTTTGCCTGAAGCTATCTACCTGCCAAGACTTACCACCCCCTATGACCTAGGGTTACCACCCCCTAGGGTTTTCCCTTTTGCCTAACCGCAGCTAGGACTTTCCTGACATTCTCAAGTAGACTTGTTAGATTACAAAACATCTTAACTTTGAATTCTTTGCCGTTATCAAAACACGAGTTCGATCGTCGGATGCTTCCCGCACCAACAATCTCCCCCTTTTTGATTATGGCAACACAAATTCGAAGTTAAGTAAACAAGCGAATAGATAGTCATTTTAAACACATGCAAAATTTGCTAAGTATAGATGAATAAGGTAACTAAAGTAAATTTTGCCCTATATACTCCCCCTTAACTTTGGCTCCCCCTTAACTTTTGCTCCCCCTTAATTTTTAACTTGAATTTTATGTTTACATTTTTGCTACTCTCCCCCTTTGCCATAACTCAAAAAATGGGCAATGCATAAAGAGTTGTACATGATTAAAGTTAGCAATATTCAACAAAGTTTGGAAGTTAAGGTCAATTGGAATTTAAGTTTTTAGGACAAGATTATTCATTTAAATTCAGTTGGTCCTTAAGTCCAAGCACAAGTCATGTTTATATATTTAGGTATCAGAGCCATAGAGAACAAAACATTCTTGAAAAAAGAAATCGAGTATCTTTTGCCAACTGTCTAACCTTTAGTTACTTGCTGATTGTCTATAGGACAATAGCTTTTACTAGGTTAGTCAAGTTAAGTTATTTAGGTCCAGATAGACTTGACTAGAGCTGGAGAACTTTAACTTGATTAATGTTTATTGCATATTTAACGCCCAGACTCATATTGATGCACAGATATAAGCATTCTTGAGTCCAGGCTATACCCTATGCATCTCACGCCATTCTATGTTTTTCAATCACAATTAAGGTAAACCTAGGTGTTTTGTGAGATGCTCTGGCTTAATTCTAGGGGAACATGATATCTAGGGGGAAAGGCTAGGCTAATTCCAGAAAGTTTTAAAAATCTAACAAAATTGGAGTTTTGAAAACTGTTTTTCCTAGAATTTGAAAACAAAATAATAATAGTAAGATATCTATTCTACCCAACACATTCCTATTTGCCTTCTAAGCCCACTGAACTCAAGTTCAGGTAAGGGTTTTGTAAAAATGTCAGCTAGGTTTGATTTGGACTCGACGTGGTTGAGTGCAATTTCACCTTTAGCTACATGATCCCTTACAAAGTGGTGTTTTACCTCTATGTGTTTGGTTCTAGAGTGGTGTATAGGATTTTTGGTCAGATTAATTGAGCTGATATTATCAATAAAAATTTTAGTATTTTTATAGTCTAGTTGATAGTCTTTTAGTGTATGTATCATCCATAACAATTGAGATGCACATTCTCCTAGAGCTATGTATTCAGCTTCTGTAGTGGATAGAGCAACACAATGTTGCTTTCTGCTTGACCAACTTACTAGGCACTGACCTAGAATCTGGCAGCCACCACTTGTACTTTTTCTGTCTAGCTTGCACCCGGCATAGTCTGAATCAGAATAGCCATAAAGGTCAAAAGTGCAAGTTCTTGGATACCAAAGTCCTACATTTAGAGTTCCTTTAATATACCTAAGTATTCTTTTGACATAAGATAGGTGTGACTCTTTTGCGCATGATTGGTATCTAGCGCACATACCTACTGCAAACAATATTGCGGGTCGACTTGCAGTTAGATAGAGTAAGCTACCTATGACGCTTCTATAGTATTTTGAGTCAACTGGTTTTCCTTCAGGGTCAGAGTCAATGTTTATGTTGGTTTCCATTGGAGTATTTATTATTTTTGAATTTTCCATACCGAATTTTTTAATCAACTCTTTAGCATATTTAGTTTGATAAATGTAGATTCCATCTTTAGTTTGTTTAATTTGTAAACCTAAGAAGAAATTAAGTCCTCCAACCATACTCATTTTAAATTCACTTTCCATTAATTTGACGAATTCTTTTAAGAATTTTGAATTGGTTGAACCAAAGATTATGTCGTCAACATAAATTTGGGCTATAAAGATGTCTTTTCCTATAGTTTTTACGAACAAAGTAGGATCGATTTGTCCTTGGTTAAATTCTTTGGATATTAAGTAATTAGATAATCTTTCATACCATGCTCTAGGGGCTTGTTTTAGTCCATATAGTGCCTTTTTTAATTTAAATACGTGATTAGGGTAGTCTATGTCTTCAAACCCTGGAGGTTGGCTTACGTAGACCTCTTCCTTGATAAAACCATTTAAAAAGGCTGACTTAACGTCCATCTGGTACAATTTGAATCCTTTATTGGCTGCATAGGCTAATAACATCCTAATGGACTCGAGTCTAGCTACTGGAGCATAAGTTTCATCATAGTCTAAGCCTTCGACTTGACTAAACCCTTTGGCTACTAACCTTGCTTTGTTTCTTACTATATCACCGTGATCATCCAACTTGTTCCTAAAAACCCATTTAGTGTCTATTATTGATTTATCTATGGGTTTAGGTACAAGGTCCCAGACCTGGTTTCTCTCAAATTGGGCTAATTCTTCCTGCATCGCAATGATCCAGTCTGGATCAGGCAGGGCTTCTTCTATAGTTTTAGGTTCAATTTTAGAAATTAGAGCAATCTGACTAAGGTTTCTATAGGACGATCTAGTTCTGACTCCTAGGTTTGGGTTACCCAAAATTTGGTCAGGTGGGTGAGAGGAGCTTATTCTAGTTGGTCTTATTTGTGAGTCAGAAACTGGTTCTTCTGACTCATTAAGATTAGGTTGGATTTCATCATCGTCTGCTGCTCTAGGATTAGTGTCAATATTTTCATTTATATTAGGTAAATTGTTTTCTTCATCAAATATTACATTAGTTGTTTCTTCAACTTTCAAGGTATTTTGATTAAATACTCTAAAGGCTCTACTGGTTGAGGAGTATCCTAAGAATATTCCTTTGTTAGATTTGGGTGTAAATTTTCCTAAGTAATCTTTAGTATTTAAGATGTGAACTTTACACCCAAATACTTTTAGATAGTTTAGATTGGGAATTTTATTATAGTAGAGTTCATATGCTGTTTTATTATGAAATTTATTAATTAAAATTCTGTTTTGAATGTAATTTGCAGTATTTATTGCTTCAGCCCAAAATTGATGATTTAAGTGATATTCATTTAACATAGTTCTAGCTGCTTCTTGTAAAGTTCTATTTTTACGTTCCACTAGACCATTTTGTTGGGGGGTTCTAGGACATGAAAATTCATGTTGGTATCCATTTATTCTACAAAATTGGGTGAACTTATGATTTTCAAATTCCCCTCCGTGATCACTTCTTATTCTTTTAATTTTAGTATCTTTTTCATTTTCCGTTAAGTTGCAAAAATTACTAAATATTTCATAGGTTTCATCTTTTGTTTTTAGAAATTTCACCCAAGTGTACCTAGAGTAGTCATCAATTATTACTAAGCAATATTGGTTCTTGTTTAGTGATTTGGCTCCATGTGAATCAAATAGATCAAGGTGAAGAAGCTCAAGTATGGTGTTGGATCTTTCTAGGTTAGTTGACTTGTGGGTTGACTTGGTTTGTTTTCCTTTTTGACATGCATCACAGATTGAATTTTCAATAAATTTTAATTTGGGCAAACCTCTAACTAGACAATTTTGACTCATTTTTGAAATAAGTCTTGTGTGTGTGTGACCCAGCCTTCTGTGCCACAGTTAGGTTTCCTCTTGCTGTGTCAAGAGACACTTTATTGAGGAAATTGATAAATCAATTGTGTAGATGTTATTTTTTCTAAGTCCCTTAAGTTTAATTTCTGGATGTTCAATATTTTTAACTAGACATCCAGATTTATCGAAATTAACTAGGTATCCGCTGTCACACAATTGACTTATACTTAGTAAATTAAAGTTAAAATTTTCAACTAATAAAACATTTCGAATAATGAAATCGGAACTAAGTTCAATATTACCTTTTCCGATTACTTTAAGTTTACCGTTGTTGCCGAATGCAACTGATCCTAGACTCTTGTACTTGAGTTTGGTAAACTTCAACTTATCTCCAGTCATATGTCTGGAGCATCCACTATCCAACATCCATTGATCCAATTCCTACACATGAAGTAGTTGAATTGGTTTCTTTTTAATGGAGATAGCGTGATTGAAGCAGACACTGTGTTTATTGAGTTTGAGATTTCAAATAATTTTGAATTTTAAGTTTTTCAAATAATTTTAAGTTTTTTTAAAAAAAAAATAATTTTAACTTTTAAAAGATTTTTTTTTTAAATGATTTTGAAATTAATTTTGAAAAGATTTTTAAATAATTTTGAAGTTCATTTTGAAAAGATTTAAATAATTTTGAAATTAATTTTGAAGAGATTTTTAAAGTGATTTTGAAAATAATTTTGAAAATATTTTTAAAGTAATTTTGAAATTAATTTTGAAAAAGATTTTTAAATAATTTTGAAAAGATTTTTAAAGTAATTTTGAAATTAATTTTGAAAAGGATTTTTAAAGTAATTTTGAAATTAATTTTGAAAAGGATTTTTAAAGTAATTTTGAAAAGGATTTTTAAAGTAATTTTGAAATTAATTTTGAAAAGATTTTTAAAGTAATTTTGAAATACCATAATTTTGAAATTAATTTTGAAAAGATTTTTCAAGTAATTTTGAAATACCATAATTTTGAAATTAATTTTGAAAAGTTTTTTAAAGTAATTTTGAAATTAATTTTGAAAAGGATTTTTAAAGTACTTTTGAAATTAATTTTGAAAAGAATTTTAAAGTAATTTTGAAATTAATTTTGAAAAAGATTTTTAAATAATTTTGAAATAATTTTGAAGTTCATTTTGAAAAGATTTAAATAATTTTGAAATTAATTTTGAAGAGATTTTTAAAGTGATTTTGAAAATAATTTTGAAAAGATTTTTAAAGTAATTTTGAAATTAATTTTTAAATAATTTTGAAATTAATTTTGAAGTTCATTTTGAAAAGATTTAAATAATTTTGAAATTAATTTTGAAGAGATTTTTAAAGTGATTTTGAAAATAATTTTGAAAAGATTTTTAAAGTAATTTTGAAATTAATTTTGAAAAAGATTTTTTAAATAATTTTGAAATTAATTTTGAAGTTCATTTTGAAAAGATTTAAATAATTTTGAAAATAATTTTGAAGAGATTTTTAAAGTAATTTTGAAAATAATTTTGAAAATATTTTTAAAGTAATTTTGAAATTAATTTTGAAAAAGATTTTTAAATAATTTTGAAAAGATTTTTAAAGTAATTTTGAAAATAATTTTGAAAATAATTTTGAAAAGATTTTTAAATAATTTTATTTTTTCGTCATCTCACCCGATCTAAGTTGTCAATCAGGGAATCCTATAATTGATGTGAGATGATTTATTGTTGAATTCAAGGGTCTGGTTTAACTTTGTGTTAGATTCAGGTTTAGCTTTGGGTTCAACAAGTAAGCATTCTTTGGATAAACTTCTGGGCTATGGTGAGTCACAAGGAACTCATTAAAGTAACCATGCCTTCGAGGTTTTTCAAATAGTCCTACCCACTGAACTTAGTACGAAACCTTGGTCTAACTAGTTAGGATCCATTTAAGGGTAGCTTCGGTTAGTTCCACTTGGCCAAATGCACCAGGTCGAAGCCATATCTTCCTAGTCATGCGATGTCCAAGCTTCCCTAACGTACTATCATCCAAAAACTTCACCAATACTGTGGTTCAAGTTAAACTTATCCCATTTTTAATCTAATCTTAATTGCCCTGCCGGGTAATCTATTCTTGTTTTACCCATTCCGGGTAAATTAGGTTCAGTTACCCCGTCGGGTAGTTCAGTTGGAGGTGCCAGCTAGTTTGGATCCTCCATCTACTTTTCATAATTTCAACTTGTTGAATTTTGAATTTTAATTTTGAATCTGTTTTTTTTTTAATTTTAGATTTTTAATTTTAATTTCGAATTTTAAATTTGATTTTTAATTTTAGATTTTCAATTTAATTTCAAATTTTGAATTTGATTTTTAATTTTTAATTTTTAATTTAATTTTGAATTTGATTTTTAATTTTAGATTTTCAATTTAATTTCGAATTTTGAATTTTGATCGTTTTCATTTTAGTTTTCCCTGGATCACGGCCTCGATATGGTTTGTCGAGGTAGTATATTTGATCCTTCGGAACCCAGTATTGGCCAAGTCCAATTTGATTGATCAATTTGAACTTGGGGACCCATGCTTGGACTGATTTACTACTTTGTTTGTTTATTAAGGATAAATAGGACTTATATTTCTTTTTACTTTTATATCCTAGTCCAGTTCTATTGTAGACGGCTCTTTGTGTTCCAAGAATTAGATCCAAATTCTTGGATCCCAGAGAGAACTTTTCTAAAGTAATTTTTAAATCATTTAACTGATTTTTCAGATTTGAATTTTCTTTCTCAAGTTGTTGTACTTGAGTTGAATCTTCAGTTAAAGATTTTGAGTTAGTTATTCCTTTAAGAATGGTTATTTCTTTTAAAAGTGACTTAATTTTCAAATTTGACTTGGCTAATTTGCGAAGTAAATAATTGACTAAATTATTAAGCCTAGGAATACTTACAGCGGAGTCTGGCCCTTCGGAAACGGATGCGGATCCGTGGCTTTGCTCGGAGTCGGCTTCTGACTCGCTCTCGGATTCGCTGATCTGGTCCCGGGCCATCAATGCGAGTAGACTCGTTTGGTCGAGTTCGTCGTCTTCGTCCTCCGAAGAGGATTCGTCTCAGGTTGCCTTTAGGACTTTCCTTCTTCTTTGCTTCTTGGCTTCCTTTTGATTTGGGCAGTTGGCTTTTATATGCCCCTTTTGGTTGCACCAGTAGCAAGTGACTTCGAACTTTGTCTTTGAGTTCTGTTGAGCCTCCTTGGATTGAACTGTCTTCTTCAGATCTTTCTTGTTGAAGCCCTTCTTCTTCTTGTAGAGTTTCTTTACAAGATTCACAAATTCGTTGGCCAGTTCATCTTCTGAATCTTCTGAATCGGGTTCGTCTTCTTATTCCGATTCAAATTTTCGCCGTCCTCTTGATTCCCGTGTTCGACTCGTTCCTGCAACCAAAGCAATCCCTTTCTCGGATGGTTGTGCATTAGTTTGTTCATGGAGTTCAAACTCACTAAATAATTCATCTAATTTTAAGGAGGACAAATCCTTAGAGACTTTATAGGCATCTACCATTGATGCCCATAGTGTACTCCTAGGGAATGAGTTAAGGGCATACCTTATTATGTCTCTGTTTTCTACCTTCTGCCCGATTCCATGTAGAGAATTCAGGATATCTTGAATTCGGGCGTGCAAAGAGCTTGTCGTCTCGCCTTCCTGCATTTTCAAATTGTACAATTTATTTAGTAACAAATCACGCTTACTTACCTTGGTTTCCGAGGTGCCTTCGTGAAGTTCGATCAGTTTCTCTCATAGTTCCTTTGCGGAGGAGAATGGACCGACTCTGTTGAGCTCTTCTTTGGTAAGACCGCATTGGATGGTGCAGGTGGCTTTTGCGTCGGCTTCAACCTTTTTGATAAATGCTGGCTCCCAATTTTCACAGGATGGTAGTTGCAGTCCTGTTTTGACGATCATCCAGGTGTCGAACTAGATCTTCAGATATATCTCCATTCGCCCCTTCCAATATCCGAAGTCTTCTCCGGAAAATAGTGGGGGACGAACGGTGCTATATCCTTCTTGTTGGGCCATTCAGATCTAAAAGAACAAAAACAACAAGATCTATTCCAAGACTGAGTCTTGGATTAGTAGTGTGGGAAGAGAAAAAAGAATAACAGGCTCAAGTGGTATTGACCAACTTTGAGCAAAAAATCGATTCGTGAAAAGAAATTAGAATATAGCTATGAGGCTAAATTCTAATCGACTCCGAACAAAAACCACAAAAAAAAAATTATCTCGAATAGTGGTTGCACTGATTCAAGACGACCCCGCTCTGATACCAATTGTTGGATCGAGACCGCGCTAGAGGGGGGTGAATAGCGCTCGTGGCTATTTCGTTCGATTCGTAAAACTATCGGAGTAAAATACGCAGCGGAAAATGTAAATAAACACAAACACAGAGACACGGTCGTTTACTTCGTTCGGAGCCTAAGGCGACTCCTACTCGAAGGCCCGCGATCCTTGATCGCTTTCGGTGGGCAACAACTATAAGCTCGATAAAAGATTACAAGTTGAAGTACAATGAACGACAGTAAATAATTATACCAACGACAAAGAAATGAAGATTCGGAGCTCCTGGTCGTCGGGCACAAGTAGCAGCACTTCGGAACGTCGTTTGGAGCAGCATGTAGCACTTGAATCACTTAAGACTTGATTTTAATCAATGCTGCTCGAAGTCCCCTTATAAAGGGCATCCAAGGCGCCTTGAAGGCCTCTCAAGGCGCCTCCATAGCTCCGAGTCCACCGTGCAGATGAGCGCTGACCATTCTGCGCCTTATCACCTTGAAGGCGCCTTCAAGGGCCTTCAAGGCGCCTTCCAAGGCGCCTCCAGAGCCAGCTAAGGCGCCTTCAACCCTGTTTCGCGGCCAGGTCATCTTTTGTACCCGAGGCGCCTCCAAGCTCCATGGAGGTGCCTCGGACACTGTTCATCCGAGGAATTAGGTTGCTCATTTGCACCTGCAAGTTATGTTAGTCCCAAACACAATCCTGCAACACAAAGTTAGCACAATACATATGATAAATAAAGTATAGACAGTCTCCGGACTGTCCGAGTCTGACTTCGGGTTTCCTACCGGAAACCCTAGGTCGACCCGACGCCTACTGTTCCCTCTACGGGGAACGCGTCCTCACCTACTCCACTCAGGAGATTTACCTGTTGCCAGTGCGATCCTCCAGATCGACTGGACTTTTGCTCAGCACTCGACGCTTCCGGACTTTCTGCTGGACATCCGCTTCCCGGCTAGTCCAGACTTTCACCTGGTTCGCGACACCAGGACTTTCCACCTAGGGTTACCACCCCCTAGGACTTTTGCCTTAAGCTATCTACCTGCCAAGACTTTCCGCATAGGGTTACCACCCCCTATGACCTAGGGTTACCACCCCCTAGGGTTTTCCCTTTTGCCTAACCGCAGCTAGGACTTTCCTGACATTCTCAAGTAGACTTGTTAGATTACAAAACATCTTAACTTTGAATTCTTTGCCGTTATCAAAACACGAGTTCGATCGTCGAATGCTTCCCGTACCAACAGAAGCTGGTGAAGATCTGAAATGAATCCGTGAAGAGGTGCCGAAGACAACGCTCGCCTGCGGCTCAAATACGACGCAACGGTCGGATCCCAATCGATTCGATTATTCCCAATCGATCGGGGAGGCTTTGGATCGATCCACGGATCGATCCAGAGCGCCTCTGTGCTCTGGAAAAATGCTTGGATCGATCCACGGATCGATCCAGCGCTTATCGCGCGAAGCAGCAGCGTCCCAATCGATCCACTGATCGATTGGGACCTCTGGATCGATCCACTGATCGATCCAGAGGCTTTCTGTTCGCTGGGAAAGGTCTAGATCGATCCACTGATCGATCCAGCACTTGGTTTTTGCCCAAAACCAAGTCCCAAACCTCCCAAACCAACATCCGGTCAGCCTTAACCTGTTGGTACATCATGCCTAGCATCTAGTCACTCCCTTGACCTGCTAGAACTCCCTCACCAAGTGTCCGGTCAATCCCTTTAACCCACTTGGGCTTTTCTTTCATGTCAAGTATCCGGTCACTCTCTTGACCTACTCGGACTTTCACCTAGCTTCACTCACTAGGGTTTTCAATCTGCCTAGCTTCACTCACTAGGTCTTTTCCGGCTTCACTCACGTGATTTTCCTTCCGCCGGCTTCACTCACCAGACTTCCATACCGCCCAGCTTCACCACTAGGACTTTCACCGCTTCACTCACCAGATTTCTATCCGCCCAGCTTCACCACTAGGACTTTCACCGCTTCACTCACCGTGGTTTCTATCCGCCTAGCTTCACCACTAGGACTTTCACCGGCTTCACTCACCGTGGTTTTTCCACCAAGTATACCTACTTGACTCTTCTTCAATCACACTGATCAGTCCCTGATCAGAATCTCCCCATATGAACAACTGCACCTGCATTGTCCATGTGTCTACATGTATTGTCAAACATCGAAACTATGACCAAGACTCAAGCTTGGTCAAACCAGTCAACCTTGACCTAAGGGATATTGCACCAACAATCTCTCCCTTTTTGATGTTTGACAATACCTTTAAGTTTGGACCATTCTGAGTTAAGCTAATCCCATAGCCTTAACTCCATTCATGCCAAAGTATGAATGTTGGTTTCCTTCATTCTCCCCCTATGACCTCCCCCATAGGTAATGAAGGCCTAACTTAAACCACACATTCTCCCCCTATTGTCACACATCAACCCATCTTTGAGCACACATCAACCCGTGCCTCAATTTTGGGCACACTTCAACCCGTGCCTCAATTTTGGGCACACTTCAACAAATGCCCCATTGTTGAAAAAAAAACTCTCCCCCTGAAGAGTTGCTTATCGTTGTTCACAACTTCACTCGTTGTGATCAACACGATACCGTGCCTCAATTTTGGGCACACTTCAACCCGTGCCTCAATTTTGGGCACACTTCAACAAATGCCCCATTGTTGAAAAAAAAACTCTCCCCCTGAAGAGTTGCTTATCGTTGTTCACAACTTCACTCGTTGTGATCAACACGATAATGAAGGACTCATTCCCTTCATTTTCAAATAATGCCCGCTCTGGAGCATTAACATGGTCTAATGACCCAAATGAAGGTCCCATACCCTTCATTTATCCTGAACCCTACATTCTTCCTCAATGTAGGCAAATGCCCATCCTTGAGCATTATCCACTTAACGGAAGGTTAACCACCTTCCAAGTTTCATGAAAAATAATTTTCATGTCTTTAAAGAGTCACTCCCCCTAAAAACATGGTGGTAACTTCTGTCATTGCACCAACAATGACTTGGAATCCCTAATCTTTTAGGAAACTCAAATTTAGAAGCTTTGAGGTTCAAATATTCAAAATTTGAAACAAACCTCACCCTAGACTTCAATATAGTCTTCCTTAACCAATCCATCCTTGTTTTCAACACGAAAACACCCTTTTTATGTATACAAATGTATTTTGAGGGGTTGGAAAGGTTACCTAGACTAACATAGGTTCAAAATGCTGAAAATAAGCTTTCCCAGCCAAAATCAGCATCTTCAATCGATTGGAGTTGGGTTCCAATCGATTGAACCCTGCTGAATCGATCCACTGATCGATTCAGTCTCCTTGGATCGATCAGCTGATTGATCCAGCGAGCTTCTGCTCATGAGAAATGCCTTCTCAATCGATCGGCTGATCGATTGAGGCACTCCAATCGATCCACTGATCGATTGAAGGCCTGAAATTGCTGAAATTCAATTTCAGAAACCCCTAGAAAATTCTACAAAATTCCAAAAATCGTAAAAATTTGTGTAGACATTATTTAGGATATAATTTATCATGGAAAAATAGTTTTCTATGAAAATACATCATATATTCAAAGATTTACATAAACTTGAGAACTTGCAAAAACTTTAGTGTTTTCTTCAAGTTTGTGTCTAACTATTCAATGGTTATTACTATCAAGAGATAGCCTTCACCAAGGTTTTTCAAAATTATTTTAAAACATTTTCAAAACCAATATCCCACCATGTTCCTTGGGCTTAATGCATATGACTTGTACATTAGCTTTCCCAATGATGGGAAAACACATAACTATGTGTTTTGATGAACCTAAAACTCAAAAGAATGCACTAAATCAACATCTTGAGTTTTGTTCATCTTCCTAACATCTCACTTGTACCTATTGTGCATAAAACACATACAAGTCATCTTATAGGTCTTTGTGAGATGTTAATTTTAGTTTTGCCCTAACCTAGGGTTCATGCATATTTATCTAGGCATCTTGTGGATATTGACCATCCAGCTAGGATGTCATTTGGTATACCACTTGATGATAACTGCCATTTGTCCTTAATTTTAAGGAAATAACATAATGCATGATAATGTTATGGCATACATCAAAAAGAAATAATTTTCAGAAGAAAATTTCCTATAACTACATGATGTATGTATGTCATGACATGGTATTTTTGAGTTTTTCATAATAAGTCATGAATGCACAAACAGACATGATGTCATGACATATGATGGGCAAACAATCATGGCAAGGTTTAGCATAAATAAAATATACCTAGATTGCCTATCTAAGTATCCTTAACCACTTAGCTATCTCCACTTGTTTTTTTTTAAAACTTAAAACGTTAAACCTAGATTGCCCTAAATGCCAAAACCTAAATTGTCATTTCTATTTCTCTTGATTTGTTTATGCCACTTAAAAATTAAGCATATCCTCAAATGTTGGCGTATTCCATTTTTCCTCGAGAGTAAGCACATAAATCAAAGCCCGGAGTGCCTTAAATTCTTAAGAGAATACCAAAATCCCAACTTGATATTTCTCTAGATTTTCCCAATTTATGCCATTAAAGATAAAATCAATTTTTCCACCATTAGACATATTTTACTCTTTCAAAGAGTAAATAATAATTCCATTTCATTTTCAAAGGTTAACAAAAACCTTGAAAATGCTCCTTGAGTGTCAATTTCCTCAAAGTTGGATTAACTACCCTTCTAATCGGAGTTGACACTCTCTAACCCATTTATGGGGTAGAGAAGATGCTCCTAGGAACCCAAGACCTATTGGTGCTCCTTGGATGCTCTAGGTACTCACTAGGGATAACTTCCCTAGATACCTCCCTTGTGACATTCTTTGTGACTTTCTTAGACTTCTTAGAAGTCTTAGTCACATTTGTTGCAAAAATACTCTTAGGGATAACTTCCCTTGTATTTTTGGCTTGACCACTAGACCTAGGGTTGATTCCATAACTATATGGAACCCTATGGTAAGAGATTACATCCTTCTTAGCCTTTGGTTTGTATCCCAAACCCCTATGGCCATTAGATGACCTTTGTGCTCCTAGACCTAGCCTATGATCATTTTGCCCTTTTAGGATATTTTCCATCCTTTTTAGGGTCTTTTCCATTTTATCAAGTCTTGACCTCAAGACTTGATTTTCTATCACTAAGTCCTTAGTTTTTGGTTTTCCATTAAATTTATGAGCATTTTTATTTCTAGGCTTGTAGCTAAGGTCCTTAGTGTGATTGCCTAGATTTTTATCTACCTTCCTAATCCTAGGTGTGGTAGTTTTAGCATGGTAAGCTACATTATTTTCCTTAATTTTACCATGCTCTCTATTCTTATGGTAAATAGCATTAAAATGATATAAGTTAGAACTAGCATGCTTTTTACCATAATGTAAAGTGGTAGGCTCAATAAAAGTTACCTTCCTTTTTACCTTAGAGGCTCCCCCTTGACTTGAGCTTCCTCCTTGAGCCTTGACCATCTTCTTCAGTTGGTTGCTACTCGGAAAGCCTATAGGTTCCACTGTACAAAAATTTTGTACAAAGATCTGAACCTTTTCCTAGCTACCATGTGTTCTTTTAAATTAAATTTTGGATCTCCTGCGGAACTTAACACGTTTGATCCAAAACTTAATCTATTTGTTCTTTTAGGTTTTGACTTGGATCTCCTGCGGAACTTAACACGTTCGACCCAAGTCTCCTTAAGTTATTAATTCCATTAAATATTAATTTCCATAAAAGGTTCCCAGTACTGACGTGGCGAGGCACATGGCCTTCTTGGATATGGGAGCAACCACCACCGACTAGACAAAACCTTTAATAGAAAGCTAATATTTAATTTCCTAAAATAACTTTAGGTTAACCAAAGAGAACAATCAAATCACAAGGAAAAGAAAGAAACAAAAGAACACAACTTCGAAAAAACATATTCGAAATACTAGAACGTAAGCCTCTTGTATTTGGTATTATTTCCATAAATAACTAGCATGATGCGGAAATAGAAATTACTAGTTATACCTTGTAGGAAAACCTCTTGATCTTCTACCGTATTCTCTTCTAACCTCGGACGCTGTGTGGGCAACGATCTTCCAAGATGAGAAACCACCAACCACCTTCTTCTCCTCCAAGCAAGGTTCGCCACAAAAGAAAAGCTTCACCAAGGAGAAAACCAAAATACTAACCAAGCTCCAAGAGATGCTAGCTTTCTCCTTCTTCTTCTTCTTCTCCGAGTAGTATCCGCCACCACAAGAACTCCAAGGAGAGGGAGAGAGGTTCGGCCACCACAAGAGGAAGAGAAGGAGATGATGGCCGCCACACCAAGGAACAAAAGAGGGAGAGGAATAATAGATGTTGTGTCTTGTGAAGGCACCTCACCCCTTCTTTTATATTCCTTGGCCTAGGTAAATTAGGAAATTTAATTACAATAAATTTTTCTTAATTTCCTTGACATGATTTAATTGAGAAAAATAAAATAATATTTCCCCAATTAAACAATGATGGCCGGCCAAATCAATAGGAAGAAATTGGACAAGTTTCAATCAACAATTAAAACTTTCCTTATTTGTTTCCGGAAATTTTAAAATAAAATTTCTCTTAAAAATCTCTTCATGGTTAATAAAAGGAATATCTATAATTTTAATTTTATTAACATGTGAATAATTTTAAAGAGAAAATAAAACATCTCTCCAATCTACAAATAAGGAAAGAGATCTAATCTCTTTCTTTAATCTTTTGTAAATCTTTTACAAGAGAGATATTTTAATTTTAATTCTCTTTTAAATTAAATCTTCCACATAATAATAAACATTAAAATTAAATTTTCTTTTTAATTAATTATGGCCGGCCCTACTAGCTTGGGTTCAAGCTAGGGCCGGCCACCTTAAACCCAAGCTTATGCCGGCCCTAGCTTGGTTCCCAAGCTAGCTTGGCCGGCCCCCTTTAGGTGGGTATAGAAGGTGGGTATATGTGGGTATAGTACTCTATAAATAAGAGGCTACGATAGGGACCGAGAGGAGGAATTGGTTTTGGTCTCCCGATAAAATTAAGCATCTCATGTTCGCCCCGAACACACAACTTAATTTTATCAATGATAATTCATTCCACTAGAGAACTATCATTGAACTACCGCACCAATCCCAAATTACATTTTTGGGCTCCTTCTTATTATGAGTGTGTTAGTCTCCCTGTGTTTAAGATATCGAATGTCCACTAATTAAGTGAGTTACTGACAACTCATTTAATTAATATCTAAGTCCAAGAGTAGTACCACTCAACTTTATTATCATGTCGGACTAAGTCCACCTGCAGGGTTTAACATGACAATCTTTATGAGCTCCTCTTGAGGACATTATCAACCTAGTATCACTACAGTTTCCTTCTATAATCAACAACACACACTATGAGTGATATCATTTCCCAACTTATCGAGTTTATTGATTCATCGAACTAAATCTCACCCATTGATAAATTAAAGAAATAAATATCAAACATATGTGCTTGTTATTATATTAGGATTAAGAGCACACACTTCCATAATAACTGATGTCTTTGTTCCTTTATAAAGTCAGTATAAAAGAAACGACATCTAATGATCCTACTCAATACACTCTGAGTGTACTAGTGTAATTGTATAGTCAAGATAAACTAATACCTAATTACACTACGACCTTCTAATGGTTTGTTCCTTTCCATTTTAGTCGTGAGCTACTGTTTATAATTTATAAGGTACTGATAACATCATCTTCTGTATGTGACACCACATACTATGTTATCTACAATATAAATTAAATGAACAACTACAAACAAATGTAGACAATTAGACCAAATGTGATTCTTTATTCATAATGAATGTTTACAAAGCTTAGGCTTTCAGTATACACTCCAACAATCTCCCACTTATACTAATGACTGTTGCCATATCTTCTACCATACATCCGATTCCCATTCCTCCACATGCCGATCGAAAGCTCACTTAAGGGCCTTAGTGAAAGGATCTGCCAGTTATCCGCCGATGCAATCTTGGCGATGACAACTTCTCCTCGCTCACGATATCTCGTATCTGGTACTTATGCTCTATATGTTTACTCGCTTTATGAGCTCGTGGTTCCTTCGAGTTTGCAATCAAGCATCGCTATTATCACAATAAATTGTGATGATCTTGGGCAAACCAGAATCACATCTAAGTCCATTAGAAAGTTCCCGAGTCATACCGCTTCTTTAGCCCTCAGAGGTTGCTACATATCAGCTTCCATGGTTGAGTCCCAAACGCATTTCTACTTAACACTCCTCCATGAAATGGCTCCACCTCCTAAAGTAAACACATAGCCCGATGTAGACTTACTATTGTCCCTATCTGATTGAAAATCAAAATCCTGTAACCCATGGGAGCAAATCATCCGCTTGGTAAACTAGCATATAATCTCTAGTCCTCTCAGGTACTTTAATATATGCTTTACAGCAATCCAATGTCCTTGTCCAGGGTTATTTTGATATCTACTATCCATGCCCACGACAAAACAGATATCCGGTCTCGTACACAGCATAGCATACATTAGGCTTCCGACACCCGAAGTATAATGAACTGCCTTCATGTCTTCTATCTCCTTTGATGTCTTCAGAGACATCTCTTTAGATAAACCTACTCCATGCCTAAAAGGTAGAAAACCTTTCTTGGAGTCTTGCATGCTAAAACGAGCTAGTATTGTATCGATATATGAAGCTTGGGATAAGCACATTATCCTTTTCTTGTGATCCCTTATTACTTTGATCCCAAGAATATGTGCGCATTCTCCTAAGTCCTTTATATCAAATTGCTTGGACAATCATACCCTTACTTCCGATAATACCTTGACATTGTTGCCAATTAACAAAATATCATCTACGATAGTACAAGAAATACCACCACGCTTCCGCTACACTTCTTATATACACAAGACTCATCCGGACTTTGAATAAATCCATATGATGGATTACTTCATTAAACCGGATGTTCCAAGACCTTGAAGTTTGCTTCATCCATAAATGGACCGATTGAGCTTGCAAACTAGATGCTCTTTGCCTTTTCAATAAATCCTTCCGTTGCTTCATATGGATGTTCTCTTCAAGACTTCCATTAAGGAAAGTCGCCTTGACATCCATTTGCCAAATCTCATAATCCATATGAGCAGAATGGATAAGAGTATCCGGATAGACTTAAGCATGGCTACCGTGAAAAGGTTTCCTCATAATCGATTCCCTCTTTCCGAGTGTACCCTTTCACAACAAGCCTAGCTTTGAAGGTTTCTACCTTCCCGTCCGTCCTCTTTTCCTTTGTAGATCCACTTGCATCCAACGGCTTTTACACCATCGTGTGGTTCTACAAGCTCCCGCACCTTATTAGAGTACATGGACTCTATTTCGTAATTCATTGCCTTTTGCCAAGATGTGCATCTATATCTTGGAGTGCTTCATATATCCGGGATCAGGTTCGTGTTTACCCGGATCAAGTCCAAGACTCTCCCAAAAACATGAATCTTTCAGTCGCCTCACAACCCTCCCACTACGATGAGGCACCGTCTGTGGTTGTGTATCATGTGTGACACGTGTTGCAGTCTCTTGTGGTACTTCATCTTGTACTGTTGGTACTGAAGTAGACATGTCCTCTCTAAGTTCTTCTAAAACGACTTTACTACTGGGCTTGTGATCCATTATATAGTCTTCTTCTAAAAATTGGGCATTGGTGCTAACAATGACCTTCTGGTCTTTAGGACTATAAAATAAACCACCTTTCGTTCCTTTGGGATATCCTACAAACACGCGAACTTCTGTACGAGATTCTAACTTATCAGCATCTGGTTTCAGCACATGTGCTGGACTACCCCAAATTCGAATATGTCTTAGACTGGGTTTTCGCCCATTCCACAATTCTATGGGAGTAGAAGAAACTGATTTAGAAGGTACTAAGTTCAGAACATATACTGCTGTTTCCAGAGCATATCCCCAAAATGATTCTGAATAACTCATCATCGATCTAACCATCTCCATAAGAGTCCTATTCCTTCGTTCTGCTACACCATTCTGTTGGGGTGTTCCAGGTGCAGACAATTGAGATTGAATCCCAGCCTCTGATAAGTAATTCCTAAACTCTCCTAAGAGGTATTCGCCACCACGATCAGATCGTAGTGTCTTGATACTTTTACCTAATCGTTTCTCCACATCAGCCTTGTATTCTTTGAACTTGTCAAAGCATTCGGATTTGCGGCGCATTAGGTAAATGTATCCATATCTTGAATAATCGTCTACGAAAGAGATAAAATATTCAAAACCTCCTCTTGCCTGGACAGACATAGGACCACACAAATCAGAGTGAACCAACTCTAACACTTCTTTGGCTCTATACCCCTTGGCCTTGAACGGCCTCTTGGTCATTTTACCTTCTAAGCAAGATTCACAAGTTGGAAAATTTTCCAACTCTAATGAACTTAAAAGTCCATCGGCTATAAGCCTCTGAATCCTACTTAAGTTAATATGACCAAGCCTTAGATGCCAAAGATATGCTTGGTTCATTTCTGAAGGTTCTTTTCTCTTATTAGAATTAGAAGATGAATTATAAATTTTCATGTTTTGCTTTATGGAAGAATTTGGATTTAAAATATACAAATTGCCAACTAATGCACCAGAACAGATAATCACTTTATTTCTTTTAATAACTACATCATTATCGAAAGAAACCGAATATCCATCTAAAAACACTTTAGAAACTGAAATTAAATTCTTTCTAAACTGGGTACATAAAACAATTTCTTAAAACCAAATTTCTATTTCTACTAAAAGATAAGTAGACGCCTCCCACTCGCAACAACCGCCACCTTAGTAGCATTGCCCATGTAGATGATAATCTCCCTTCATTATCGGGTTTCCTCGAACCCCCGCAAGGAATTGCAGACATGATCAATGGCTCCCGTACACACCAGTGTTGGTAGATAACACCGCTAAACATGTTTCAACAACTAGAGTATGAGATATACCTTTGTTTTGGTTCTTACGAGGATATCCGCCTTCCAATGTCTGCTTGCAGATGAAGCACTTGCCTTTCGGCTTCTTCATTCCAAATTTTATCCTGTACACTGAGATTTATTCACTTTCTTTGATACGGTTTGTTTCTTCTTCTTCTTACCTTTCGTTTAGAAGTAGAACCATTTTCAAGATAGTGAATTTGAGAACTTTAAATAACCCTTTTGCTGCTTGAAGTTCTGTCAGAAGTTCCCCAATGAATAAATCCATTTATTCATATTATAGTTCAGTGGAACTCAAAACTTCTAGGTAGGGTTTGGAGGATCATATCGATCCGGGTTTCCCATCAATTTCTCCTCCAAGGATCTCTATTTCGTTCGGATAAGTCATCATGTTTAGGATATGATCCTCACAGGAGTACCCTCTTGCATGGTGGCTGTCATTATCTTTCTCATAGCTTCTTGTCTAGAAGCCCTATCCTGATGACCAAAGAGTTCCTTGAGATTGTTCATAATATCATAAGCTGTTGGTAAATCTTTATGCTGATGTTGCAATACATTTGACATTGAAGCCAAAATATAACACCGCGCCATCTCATCTGCTTTTACCCATTTCCTATGATATTCAATCTCCTCTTGGGTAGATTCACCATAAGTGCATCAGGCAATGCTCAACAAGATAAATTTATAGCTTTCAGCAGTAAGAACAATATCCGTGTTTCTTTTCCAATCTATGTAATTTGGTCCAGTAAGTCTATTTTGTTGAAGTATGATGGACAGTGGGTTGAAAGTCATTCTAAGAATCACAAATAACTTTTGGTCAGAACTCTAAATTTAGAATAATATTGATTCCTCAAACAATACTATTTTAAATTAACCAACACCTTAAAACACCGTGAATTTTGTATGCCACGTTAGTGTGGACGTATACAAATTCAACATTTGTAAAAGGAGGGTTTAACCCATTAATTTTATTATCTTGTCAACCTAACTTTTGACAAATAAAATTAATAGTTGGTATTATTTGGTCACACAAATAATAGCAGTGACTCTGTTGGGAGGATACTATTAGATGTGTCTAAGTGTACACCATTACTTGACACTAAGTCCATTAATAAGATTATGCCCTTCCGCTGGGGAAGATCACACGCCTTAATTAACTTCCTATAGTCATCCAAAATGGAAGTCTGTTCTAGTGATCCGCAAACAAGCTCATCCGTTATGGAGGAAGGCACTCGAGCCAACGCAAGCTTGTTTGCATCACTTACAAACCAAGAATGGAGACCATGGGATTTACTTAAAAATCCTCTCCCACTTAGTTATTTATAAATGAGGAATTTTAACTATGCTAGCCTACTAAACTTGTAACTAACATGCACACACAAAGCACAATATAAAAGCAATAAATAGAAAATCTAATTTTCAACTATTATGGCTTTTATCTTTAATTGTCCTCCGTGTGTTGTCATCCGAAGCTGCTGCCATATTTGGCCACCGCCACCGGGTCTAACTGTCGCATCCATCTTGCTCCGAGTTCCACTGCCTCGGTCCTTAGAAGGTTCCACGCTTTGCAAGATTCGATCCGCGACATAAATAGAATTTTACATTTTGATCCTATATTACATAAAAGGAATGTACATGTATCTAGATCAAAAATAAAATCCTAATAAAACTAAATACAGCTCCTGCTGTATTTTAATACAATCATGCACACACATATAAATTGCCCTTGACATGTCCAAGGGTCCAATCACACACATAATTAACTAAAAGCCATAATAGTTGGATCCTGCATCCATAGAGTTAGCACATCCTACTATTAACCTGCCTAAATTATGTATGACATGTGCATAATTAAACTAAATACCAAATACACAGAGGCAAAACCCTAGCTCGATACCAATTGTTGGTTGCTACTCGGAAAGCCTATAGGTTCCACTGTACAAAAATTTTGTACAAAGATCTGAACCTTTCCTAGCTACCATGTGTTCTTTTAAATTAAATTTGGATCTCCTGCGGAACTTAACACGCTTGATCCAAAACTTAATCTATTTGTTCTTTTAGGTTTTGACTTGGATCTCCTGCGGAACTTAACACGTTCGACCCAAGTCTCCTTAAGTTATTAATTCCATTAAATATTAATTTCCATAAAAGGTTCCCAGTACTGACGTGGCGAGGCACATGGCCTTCTTGAATATGGGAGCAACCACCACCGACTAGACAAAACCTTTAATAGAAAGCTAATATTTAATTTCCTAAAATAACTTTAGGTTAACCAAAGAGAACAATCAAATCACAAGGAAAAGAAAGAAACAAAAGAACACAACTTCGAAAAAACATATTCGAAATACTAGAACGTAAGCCTCTTGTATTTGGTATTATTTCCATAAATAACTAACATGATGCGGAAATAGAAATTACTAGTTATACCTTGTAGAAAAACCTCTTGATCTTCTACCGTATTCCTCTTCTAACCTCGGACGCGTGTGGGCAACGATCTTCCAAGATGAGAAACCACCAACCACCTTCTTCTCCTCCAAGCAAGGTTCGGCCACAAAAGAAAAGCTTCACCAAGGAGAAAACCAAAATACTAACCAAGCTCCAAGAGATGCTAGCTTTCTCCTTCTTCTTCTTCTTCTCCGAGTAGTATCCGCCACCACAAGAACTCCAAGGAGAGAGAGAGAGGTTCGCCACCACAAGAGGAAGAGAAGGAGATGATGGCCGGCCACACCAAGGAACAAAAGAGGGAGAGGAATAATAGATGTTGTGTCTTGTGAAGGCACCCTCACCCCTTCTTTTATATTCCTTGGCCTAGGTAAATTAGGAAATTTAATTACAATAAATTTTTCTTAATTTCCTTGACATGATTTAATTGAGAAAAATAAAATAATATTTCCCAATTAAACAATGATGGCCGCCAAATCAATAGGAAGCAAATTGGACAAGTTTCAATCAACAATTAAAACTTTCCTTATTTGTTTCCGGAAATTTTAAAATAAAATTTCTCTTAAAAATCTCTTCATGGTTAATAAAAGGAAATATCTATAATTTTAATTTTATTAACATGTGAATAATTTTAAAGAGAAAATAAAACATCTCTCCAATCTACAAATAAGGAAAGAGATCTAATCTCTTCTTTAATCTTTTGTAAATCTTTTACAAGAGAGATATTTTAATTTTAATTCTATCTTCCACATAATAATAAACATTAAAATTAAATTTCTTTTTTAATTAATTATGGCCGGCCCTACTAGCTTGGGGCCGGCCACCTTAAACCCAAGCTTAGGCCGGCCCTAGCTTGGTTCCCAAGCTAGCTTGGCCGGCCCCCTTTAGGTGGGTATAGAAGGTGGGTATATGTGGGTATAGTACTCTATAAATAAGAGGCTACGATAGGGACCGAGAGGAGGAATTGGTTTTGGTCTCCCGATAAAATTAAGCATCCCATGTTCGCCCCGAACACACAACTTAATTTTATCAATGATAATTCATTCCACTAGAGAACTATCATTGAACTACCGCACCAATCCCAAATTACATTTTTGGGCTCCTTCTTATTATGAGTGTGTTAGTCTCCCTGTGTTTAAGATATCGAATGTCCACTAATTAAGTGAGTTACTGACAACTCATTTAATTAATATCTAAGTCCAAGAGTAGTACCACTCAACTTTATTATCATGTCGGACTAAGTCCACCTGCAGGGTTTAACATGACAATCTTTATGAGCTTCTCTTGAGGACATTATCAACCTAGTATCACTACAGTTTCCTTCTATAATCAACAACACACACTATGAGTGATATCATTTCCCAACTTATCGAGTTTATTGATTCATCGAACTAAATCTCACCCATTGATAAATTAAAGAAATAAATATCAAACATATGTGCTTGTTATTATATTAGGATTAAGAGCGCACACTTCCATAATAACTGATGTCTTTGTTCCTTTATAAAGTCAGTATAAAAGAAACGACATCTAATGATCCTACTCAATACACTCTGAGTGTACTAGTATAATTGTATAGTCAAGATAAACTAATACCTAATTACACTACGACCTTCTAATGGTTTGTTCCTTTCCATTTTAGTCGTGAGCTACTGTTTATAATTTATAAGGTACTGATAACATCATCTTCTGTATGTGACACCACATACTATGTTATCTACAATATAAATTAAATGAACAACTACAAACAAATGTAGACAATTAGACCAAATGTGATTCTTTATTCATAATGAATGTTTACAAAGCTTAGGCTTTCAGTATACACTCCAACACCCCTTAGGGCATTGACTCCGGTAATGCCCCTTTTGATTGCAAGAGAAGCACACAATGTGCTCCTTGCTTTTCTTTATTCCGGGGATGGTCTCCTTTGGCTTCTCCTTGCCCTTAGGTGCCACTTGGCCCTTCTTCTTGGCCAATTTAGGGCACTTGCTTTTGTAGTGCCCATGTTCCCTACATTCAAAACATATAATATGATTCGTATTATTAATTGAACTATTTATACCTTCTTGTGTAGGGGTAGCACTTGCTCCTCCATTTGATATGAATGTAGAGGCTTCCTCTTGATCCGAAATCGATTTCCCTCCAATTGATTTATCTTGACTTGTGGAGGTGGAAGCTTCTTCATCCTCTTCTTCTCTTGACCCGGATGTAGAGGATTCTCCTTCTTCTTGATCCGGTGTCACCAAGAGTTGCCCCCCCCTCAATCCTAGAGGTGGAGGCTTCACCTTCTTCTTCATCCTCTTGTACATGAAACAAGGAATATGCTCCTTCCTTGCTCTTTTGATTACACTCCCTTGAGAATGAAGCTTCTTGGATTTCCTCTTCTTCGGAAGTTGAGCATCTCTCAACTTCGGAGTCCTCCTCTTGATCTTGCTCCAATGAGTCACCCTCTTGGGATTCTTCTTGGTTAGGTACAGTGGAGGGGATCTCATGAGCCTTTTCCAATTTGCTTCATAGCTCTTTGGCATCTTCAACTTCTCCAATTTTCTCCAAGATGTTGCTCGGCAATAGATTGACCAAAAGCTTGGTCACTTTGTCATTGGCCTCACATCTTTGGATTTGTTCTTGGCTCCATTTGCTCCTTTTGAGAACTTTACCCTTTGAATTCCTTGGAGCCTTAAAACCTTCCATTAGAGCAAACCATTGCTCTATCTCCATCATCAAGAAATTTTCAATTCTTGATCTCCAAGAATCGAAGCTTGTGGATGTGTATGGTGGAGCCACCCTTGTATCAAATCCAAGTCCATCTTGGAATTGCATCTTGAAGTTGAGCTTCTTGAATTCTTTGACTTTGATGAATTTGCTCCAACTTCTTCACCCTCTAGCTTTGCTTGTTATGTTTGCCCCTTCCGGTGGTGATTCCGGTGAAGAGCAACCTTGCTCTGATACCACTTGTTAGGAAGTGAATAGCTCGTCGCGCTTTGCGGTGTTCGGCGTTGCTTGTTTCTTCGAAGATGTGCAGCGGAAAATACAGAAACAAATCACACAACGCTAACACGGTTGGTTTACTTGGTATCCACCTCACAAGAGGTGACTAGTCCAAGGATCCACACAACGCACGCACCCTCCACTAATGAAACTCTCCTTTATGGTAACTACCAAAGGCGGAGAAGCCCTACAAGAATCAATACAAGAAGAAGAAAGGGTAGTAAAGAAATATAAGCTTACAAGCTTACAATGAGTGCACAAACCCTAACCCTAGTTTCTTCTTCTTGCTTTGATCCGCCTCTTGACTTGGAAGAGCCTCCAAGAACCTTTAAGAACTGGCGATCTCGAGCTTGAGAAGAGCTGTGGAGGAGCTGGTGAAGATCTGAAATGAATCTGTGAAGAGGTGCCGAAGACAACGCTCGCCTACGGCTCAAATACGACGCAACGGTCGGATCCCAATCGATTCGATTATTCCCAATCGATCAGGGAGGCTTTGGATCGATCCACGGATCGATCCAGAGCGCCTCTGTGCTCTGGAAAAATGCCTGGATCGATCCACGGATCGATCCAGCGCTTATCACGCGGCTCCCCAATCGATCCATCGATCGATTGGACCTCCGATCGATCCACCGATCGATCCAGAGCTTTTTTCGCTGGGAAAGGTCCGGATCGATCCACCGATCAATCAAGACTTGGTTTTTGCCCAAAACCAAGTCCCAAACCTCCCAAACCAACATCCGGTCCACCTTTGGTACGTCATGCCTAGCATCTAGTCACTCCCTTGACCTGCTAGAACTCCCTCACCAAGTGTCCGGTCAATCCCTTTGACCCACTTGGGCTTTTCTTTCATGCCAAGTATCCGGTCACTCTCTTGACCTACTCGAACTTTCACCTAGCTTCACTCACTAGGGTTTTCAATCTGCCTAGCTTCACTCACTAGGTCTTTCACCTGGCTTCACTCACCAGGATTTTCCTTCTGCCTGGCTTCACTCACCAGGACTTCCATACTGCCTAGCTTCACTCACTAGGACTTTCACCTGGCTTCACTCACCAGGATTTCTATCTGCCTAGCTTCACTCACTAGGACTTTCACCTGGCTTCACTCACCAGGATTTCTATCTGCCTAGCTTCACTCACTAGGACTTTCACCTGGCTTCACTCACCAGGGTTTTCTTCCAGCCAAGTATACCTACTTGACTCTTCTTCAATCACACTGATCAGTCCCTGATCAGAATCTCCCCATATGAACAACTGCACCTGCATTGTCCATGTGTCTACATGTATTATCAAACATCGAAACTATGACCAAGACTCAAGCTTGGTCAAACCAGTCAACCTTGACCTAAGGGATATTGCACCAACACACATGTCTCCCCTTCAAGTCTAGTCGAAGGAGGCGTTAAGTCTGACTGACTGGACTGCCGGTTGACTTGAATGACATTGCACTGCCCCTCTGAAATGTTCCTCCCTCGGCCGCTCGGCCTTCTCCGAGCGCTGGCATTGCTGCCGTGCCGACCGTCATTGCTGACGCCCTTCAGATCTCCTCGGGATTCGTGCAAATCTTCCTCATTAAGACCGAGCACGCGCGCTGTGCGCCGTAATGGTGCTCATTGAATGCGCCCCTATGACCCGGTGCCACGTGGCGCCTCCGCTGGCGTCATCGTATGGCTCAGCGATGTGTCCGATGGGACATCGGCGATTTGAAATGAACGGCCCGATGGGGCCTCGGTTCCTGTGACCTGCATCGGACGGTCGAGGCCGATCGGGCCCGACCTTATAAAGCCGTCATCTTCCTCCTCCGTCACACTTCTGCCTTCGCGTGTCCCGCCGCCTTTCTACAGCGCTTCAGCGTTCCGGCTACTCCTCTTCACCGTCTTCCAACGATTCCCGGCCGTCTTCCTTCGATCCCCAGCCTCTTCGTAAGGTTCCTCCTCCTTTCCTCTCTGTTTTCCTCATCTTTTTTGTCGAGTTCTCGTCTTCTGGTCGCTGTCCCCTTCATCGTTTCCTTGTCGTGTGTCATTTTCTATTCTCTTAGCTTTTGTTTTCTTGCCCGATCGGATAATGGCCAGTTCATCCCGACCCGTAGATCTCACTTTAGGTCCCTGGTATACTACCATGGAATCTCGTTTCGATCGGCATGACACCGAGGCTCTGCTTGATGGTTTTGACATTCCGTCTGACTTTGAACTTATTCTACCCTCACCAACTGCTCGGCCTCACAAATCGTGGCGCAGAGCCATCTGTTTTTTCCGCGACCAATTCACAGCCGTTCTGCGGTTTCCTCTTCACCACTTCTTCGCCGCTATTTGCAACTTCTTTGGTATTCCGCTCGCCCAATTAGTTCCCAATACTTTCTGCCTTTTGTGTGGAGTGGTGGTATTGTTCGAGATACACCGCATCCCTCTCCGACCGGAAATTTTTTACTATTTTTATTATCCCAAGTAGTCCGAGCTGGGTACCTATCTATTCCAGGCTCGGCCTGGTCTAGTCTTCTTTGATAAACTTCCTTCCTCCAATAAACACTGGAAGGAGTATTACTTTTATCTTCGTTTCCCCGAGCAGGCTCCCTTCCGAACCAAATGGCAGGTCGGACCGCCTACTTCTCCCGAGCTAAAAAGATTTAAGACCCGACCGGACTATCTCGAGGCCGCGAACATGCTTGCCGGTCTGAAGCTCGATATCAACAAGCTTCTGCCCGAAGGCGTGCTGTATATATTCGGCCTGAGTCCGAGCCGCACTCCACTTCCGAGCAGCTTCGGTAAGAATTTCACTTGCACATGTACTTTGAGTGCTAACTGATTTTCTTCTTTTTCCTTTGCAGCGAATATCGTCATGGAGTCCGTGATGCTCGGTATTTTGAAGAGGAAAGCCGAGGCGCTTGAGGCGGCAGCCGCCAAAGAGATGGAGCAACTGGGCATCACTCCGGTCGGCTCTCACGGGGGCGAGAGCGAAACAAACGCTGAGGAGTCGGCCACTCAGGCCTCCCCCGTGGAGGTGATGGGAGGCAATACTTCAAACAGGGAGCCAGCCGTGCAAGAGGGAGGCTCCGATCGGGAAGACGAGCGCCCGCTCAGACAAAAAAGGCGCCGGATGGAGACACCATTGTGATCAGCTACTTCTGCTGTTCATGTATCCGAGCGGGCGGGCTCCGGTTCTCGTGGGAAAACTCCAGTGGTGGAGGCAGTATCCTCCGATCGGACTCCTTCTCAGTTAAATCTGCCCGCCAACCCTATTGAGGCTGTGCTGGTCAGCGCTCTTCCACCTGCCCCCCGGCGGGTCCAGCACTCGGCTATTTTGTCCAAGTTCTCCGCCCCGACCTCTACTCCCTCCGCATCTGCTCACACATCTCCTGGCCAGAGCCGCACCGTCAGGGCCACCCTGCACCTTCCCACCGAGGAGCTTTTGCCTGAGTCTGATCGACCGACTGCGCCTGAGCATATGATCACCATGAAGGGGCCCCTCGCCGAGATGTGGGCCAATGCTCGGGCCCGTGTCGCGATGATTCCGCTCAGCAATCTGGTCAACAGTCATATGCAGCAGACCACTGGGGTAAGTGTGTTGTCTTCCGAAGTCCTTTACGCCCTCTTTCCGATCGACTATCAATATTCCTGCTTATGTCAGAGATGGGTGGAGGAGATTGCTGTTTCCAATCGGCTGGCCATGGTGGACGAAGAGATGAAGAGGCTAAAGAGCTCAGGTGGCCCGTCCTCCCAGGGCCCCTCCTATGCCGAGCTACAGAAAGAGCTCAAGAAGACCCAAGATTTGTTGGAGGCTGAACAAAAGAAGATGGCCGACCAGGCCCATACCCTGGCCGAACTCGAACGATAGGACAAGTCACTTGACCGGAAAATAAGCCTAGCCACCGATCAGAAGAAAACGGCCATCGCCGATCTGGAGAAGAAAAATGTCGAGGCGAGGGGCCTGGAGCAACGAGTCAAAGAGTTGATGGAGCAGCTAGACGGCGAGAAGGCGAGCCGCTTGGGTGAAGCGATCAAACATAAGGACGAGCTGAAGAACTTGCAGGAGGGTCTTGAAGCTTCCCAAGCTGCCTTCAAGGAATATCAAGAGGCCGAGCCAGGCCGGGTCGCCGCCCTGAAGCAGCAACACATCCGCTCGAATGAATTTTCTGAGAAGGTCTGCGAGCGAATGTATACTGCCTTTGAGCTAGCCATTTCTGCCACGACGGACTATCTGAAGTCCAAGGGTCAGCTTCTCGACTCCACAACTATCCCGGCCGAAGACTATGTGGCGCTTCTTTCCTCCATCCCGAAGACCGTTTATGATTTTCTTGAGTAGTGTTTTTTTGTAATCCTTCCGACCGGCTCTTAATGGCCTGAATTTTAATGAAGATGTGTCGTCCTTTCATTAGCTCATTCTTTTTTCCTTGTCCGTTAAATTGCTCATACCTATGTCTCCCGATCAGATCGCGAACTACCGCCGTTCGTGTCCCCTACCTTTCCTTCTAGTTAATCATCTCTCGTCGTACTTTCCAAAGGAATCCCTTGCAAAGTATTTTTGATAGTCGGGTCGCTCGTCTGAACACACCGACTTCTTTAAATGAAATTCCCGCTAGATGTTCGCGAAGTACCTTGGGTAACTTGGCCGATCGGCCGCTCGACTCACAGGTCGACCTTTTTATTATCTTCTTCCGGCCGGGGGGTTTATAGTCGCCGGTTCGACTCTAGGGTTTAACGTCGGAGCTCAACGATCTTCCGGCCGGGGGGTTTATAGTCGCCAGTTCAACTCTAGGGGTTTAACGTCGCTGCTCGACGGTCTTCAGGCCAGGGGGTTTATAGTCGCCGGTTCGACTCTAAGATTTAACATCGCTGCTCGACGGTCTTCCGGCCGGAGGGTTTATAGTCGCCGGTTCGACTTTAGGGTTTAACGTCGGAGCTCGACGGTCTTCCGGCCGGAGGGTTTATAGTCGCCGGTTCGACTCTAGGGTTTAACGTCAGAGCTCGACGATCTTCAGGCCGGGGGGTTTATAGTCACCGGTTCGACTCTAAGATTTAACGTCGCTGCTCGACGGTCTTCAGGCCGGGGGGTTTATAGTCGCCGGTTCGACTCTAAGATTTAACGTCGCTGCTCGACGGTCTTCCGACAGGGGGGTTTATAGTCGCCAGTTCGACTCTAGGGTTTAACGTCGGAGCTCGACGGTCTTCAATAGTGAGCTTATAGCTCGGATAATATACGCCCGGCCGAACGACACGGGGTCTTAACCATCGAGCATTTAGCTCGGATAATATACGCCCGGCCGAACGGCACGGGGTCTTCATCATCGAGCATTTGGCTCGGATAATATATGCCCGGCCGAACGGCACGGGGTCTTCGCCGTGTCTTCATACAGATAACTGCTGGGCGTACAATACTTGTGCCTTTGTTTTGTTCTTACAACATTCATTCCTGCAGCCAAAAGATACATCCGAACAGAATATTCATGAAAATATGTTACATCGGTGCACCTTTCATCCGGCCCGATAGGGATGGAGGTGGTTTGCGCTCCATGGCCTATCCAGCCGCCGTCCATATTCATCCTCCAAGTAGTAGGCTCCAGATTGGAGCTTCTCGACGACCTTGAAGGGTCCCGCCCAGGGAGCCTCCAGCTTGCCTACGTCCCCGACCGGCTTCACTTTCTTCCAGACTAAGTTGCCCACCTAGAATGCTCGAGGAATCACGCGGCGGTTGTAGTTCTGCTTCATTCTCTGCCTGTAGGCCATCAGCCGGACGGACGCTTTGGCTCGCTCCTCGTCTATCAAGTCCAATTCTAGCTGCCTTCGCTCGGAATTATCTTCGTTGTAGTTCTGGATCCGGACGGACTCTACGCCGACTTCGACTGGGACGACCGCCTCGCCCGAAGAATTCAGAGTATTTCCCGGTTGGCTACTTCGGCTTGACCATTGCTTTGGGGATACGCCACAGACGTGAAGTGCTGCTCAATGCCATATCCATTGCACCATTCCTCGAGCTGCTTTCCAACGAACTGCCGCCCATTGTCCAACACGAGCCGACGCGGGATGCCGAACCGACAGATGATGTGCTGCCAGATGAATTTCTTGACCATCTGCTCGGTTATCTTGGCCAATGGCTTGGCCTCCACCCACTTGGAGAAGTAATCTATTGCTACCAGTAGAAACTTCCGTTGTCCGGTCGCCATAGGGAAGGGTCCTACAATGTCCATGCCCCACTGGTCGAACGGGCAAGACACTGTGGACGCTTTCATTTCTTCCGTCGGCCTATGGGAATAGCTATGGTACTTCTGACAGGAAAGACATGTTACGGCGGTTCGAGCGGCGTCTTCGTGTAGCGTTGGCCAGAAGTATCCGGCCAGCAGGATCTTCCTAGCCAAGGACCGGCTGCCCGGATGACCTCCGCAAGATCCTCGGTGCACTTCCTGGAGAATGTACTAGGCGTCTTCCGAACTGACACACTTCAGCAAAGGTCGGGAGAACGCCGTTTTGTAAAGTTGATCTCCGATGAGCGTGAACCGGCCAGCTCTCCTCCTAAGTAGCTGGGCTTCCTCCCGATCGGACGGCGTGGCGCCCGAATGCAAAAACTCCGTGATCGTTGTTCTCCAATCGCTCGGGAATATGAGGTCATCCATCCGGTCCACGTGCGCCACCAAAGATACTTGCTCGATTGGTTACTGGATGACGACCGGTGATATTGAGCTTGCAAGTTTGGCTAATTCATTTGCCGCCTGGTTCTCCGCTCGAGGTATCTTCAGGACCACTACCTCGGTGAAGCCGGTCTTGAGTTTTTCAAAGGCTTCCGCGTATAATCTGAGTCTTGCATTGTTTATCTCAAAAGCGTCCATGAGTTGCTGAGCGGCAAGCTGGGAATCCGAGTGGATCACCACTCGACTGGCTCCAACATGTCGTGCGGCCTACAATCCGGCTATGAGGGCTTCGTACTCTGCCTCGTTATTTATTGCCCAATAATCCAGCCGGACAGATAAATGCATCCGCTCTCCCTGAGGCGAAAGTAGCATGATCCCAATTCCGCTTCCGAGCCGAGTGGACGATCCGTCCACATAGATTTTCCATGTAGTTTCGGGCTCGGGCTTTTGTACCTCGGTCACGAAATCTGCCAAGGACTGTGCTTTGATCGCCGAGCGGGGTTGGTATTGGATGTCAAATTCGCTTAGCTTCGTCGTCCACTTGATGAGTCGTCCGGATGCTTCAGGGTTCAGGAGTACCCTTGCCAGCGGGCTATTCGTCATCACAATAATGGTGTGCGCCAAAAAGTAAGGGCGCAACCTCCGAGCGGCAAGGACCAAAGCGAAAGCCAACTTCTCGAGACCGGTGTAGCGAGACTCATCATCCTTTAAGATATGGCTCAAAAAGTACACTGGTTGTTCCTCGCCGCTCGGCCTTACTAATGCTGAGCCCACAGCATGCTCAGTTGAAGATAAATAAATGCGGAGAGGCTCACCTACTGCTGGTTTCGCCAACACGGGTAAGGAATTCAGGTAAGTCTTCAATTCCTTGAAGGCCCGATCGCACTCCTCGTCCCATTGAAACTTGGTGGCTTTACGGAGAATCTTGAAAAATGGCAAGCTCCGATCGGCGGTCTTAGAGATAAACCTTGACAACGCTGTTATCCGACCGGTGAGACGCTATACCTCTCGGAGATTTCTGGGAGGCGGCATGTCCTGCAATGCCTTTATCTTGCTGGGGTTCGCCTCTATGCCCTGCTCGGTCACAATGTAACCCAGGAAGCGCCCGCCTTTTGCTCCGAACAGGCACTTCTGAGGGTTAAGTTTGACGCCATATCTTCTCAACGTTTGGAAGGTCTCCTCCATGTCCGCGTAGAGAGGTCTTGATAAGTATGTCGTCCACGTACACTTCCAAGTTGCGTCTGATCTGCTCCCTGAAGACCTTGTTCATCAAACGCTGGTAGGTGGCTCCTGCGTTCTTCAGCCCGAACGGCATTACATTGTAGCAGTAGGTGTCGTCCGCCGTGACGAAGCTAACCTTCTCTTGGTCTTCTCGGGCGAGCGACACTTGATGGTAGCCTTGGTATGCATCCATCATGCATATCAGCTCGCATCCGGCCGTGGAGTCCACCAGTTGATCGATCCGAGGCAAGGGGTAGAAGTCCTTCGGGCATGCCTTGTTCAAGTCACGGAAATCGATGCAGACTCTCCACTTGTTGCCCGGCTTGGAGACCAGGACCACATTCACAAGCCAACTCGGGAATTGCACTTCCCTTATGTGGCCTGCCTTTAGAAGTTTTTCTACCTCCGCCCGGATGATTACATTCTGCTCCGCGCTGAAGTCCCTCTTCCTTTGCTTCACCGGTCGAGCGTCCGGCCGGACGTGAAGTTCATGCTGCGCTACGCTAGGCGAGACCCCTGGCAGCTCGTGGGTCGACCAAGCGAAGACGTCGCAGTTTCGCTGTAGGCATTTGATCAGCTTCTCCTTCTGTTTCTCCTCCAGATCGGATGCTATGAAGGTGGTGGCCTCCGGTCGGGAAGAATCAATCTGCACCTCCTCCTTTTCTTCATAAACCAAAGAAGGTGGTTTCTCGATTATAGTATTTACATCGACCCGCGGTACTTTCCGAGCGGACTTGGCCTCGACTCGGACCATCTCCACATAACATCTTCGAGCGGCCAGTTGATCTCCCCGTACCTCCCCTACTTGATCTTCCACTGGGAATTTGATCTTCTGGCAGAAGGTAGAGACGACCGCCCAGAATTCATTGAGAGCCGGTCGTCCCAAGATCATGTTGTACGCTGAAGGAGCATCGACCACGATGAAGGTGGTGGTCTTTGTCCTTCTGAGCGGCTCCTCACCCAACGAGATAGCTAGCCGGACCTGGCCGACCGGCAAGACTTCTTTCCCAGTGAACCCGTAGAGGGGGGTCGTCATTGGCAAGAGTTCAGCTCGGTCTATTTGTAGTTGGTCGAAGGCCTTCTTGAATATTATGTTGACCGAGCTGCATGTGTCAATGAAAATGCGGTGAATAGTATAGTTAGCTATTACCACTCGGACGATCAGGGCGTCATCGTGTGGGACTTCGACTCCTTCGAGGTCCCTGGGCCCGAAGCTGATCTCGGGTCCGCTCGCCCTCTCCTGGCTGCAGCCGACCGCGTGGATCCTCAGCTGCCTTGCGTGTGCCTTTCTAGCTCTGTTGGAATCTCCACCGGTCGGGCCTCCGGCGATGATGTTGATCTCTCCCCGAGATGCGTTGCCCCTATTTTCCTCCTCCCGAGTGGAAGGTCGAGGTCGTTCGTGTGATGCCCGATGGTGAGCTCCGGGCTGCTGACGATGCTGCCGCTCGGAGGATCTCCTTTCTATCCTTTGAACGGGGCTCCGTTGTCGATGTTGCCGGTCTGGTGAAGGCGATCGGCGGCGGTAACTCCTCGGCGCGAGATGAGCGATGGGAGGGAGGCTCCGACAGTCGCGGGTGTTGTGAGTAGCCGACTGATGGAGTGAACAAAACATCGGGGGTTCATACCTTCCCCTTGGGCTTGGGCCGGTCAGCCGCGACTTGCTGGACGGCGTGCGGCCGAGCGTGCTGATGAGGACAGGCGGCTTCGGCTCGCGGTCCTCTGGGTGGTTGGTGACTGATGGGCAGCTTCCGCTCGGCGGAAACTGGTTGGTCACTCAGGGCTTCTTTTCTTCTCACCACCTGGGCTTCCTCCACATTGATGTATTCGTTGGCCTTGTGCAACATGTGGTCGTAGTTCCTGGGCGGCTTCCGGATGAGCGAGCAGAAGAAGTCACCGTCCATGAGCCCTTGCGTGAATGCGTTCATCATTATTTCCGAGGTGACCGTTGGAATGTCCATGGCCACCTGGTTGAAGCGCTGAATGTACACTCGGAGCGGCTCCCTCGCACCTTGCTTGATGGCAAACAGGTTGACGCTTGTCTTCTGGTGGCGCCTGTTGCTCGCAAAATGATGGAGGAACGCCGTTCGAAATTCCTTGAAACTTGTGATGGATCCGTCCGGCAGTCTCCGAAACCACCGATGTGCTGATCCCGAAAGCGTGGGGAGGAACACTCGGCACTTCACACCATCTATGTATTGATGCAGAGTGGCGGTGCTGTCGAACTTACCCAGGTGGTCGTCTGGGTCGGTTGTCCCGTTGTACTCTCCGATCGCGGGGGGCGCATAATGCTTTGGCAACGGATCGCAAAGAATGGCGTCTGAAAACTGTCAGTTGATCCGCTCGAATGACGATTCTGTTCGGGGTGCCTTTCCTTTTCTGACGTCCCGGACGGGTGCTTCGTCCGATGAAGATCCCTTGTCTTGATTGGCTTGCGCTACCTCCGAGGGCATCTGGAACAGAGCCCGATGAAAGGATATCGGGGCGGGCGGCCCCCCATCTGAGTTCCGGCCGACCCCTTATTTTTCCCCCATATTGAGAGCTGCTCCTGCCTGTCTTCGGGTGGGGCTCGGCCCCCCGAGGCTGATGTCGCCTGTTGCGCTGCCCACTCTGCCTGAGCTTTCTGCTGCTCCATGATTTTTGCTGCTCGCGCTTGGACGAGTGCCTCGAGCTCCTCGGGAGAGAGCGTTACCAGAAGTTGACGTCCAGCTTCTTCCAACTTCTAGGCTCGGATTCAGGGGTGTTCCCACAGACGGCGCCAATTTGATCCTGTTCGAACGCTGAGTCGACGGACGCTGGGGACGTGGCATGCTCCGCTGTCTCCGACTGGTGGCGTAGCTTCTCTGGCGAACCTGCAAAGAAGTCGAGCTGGGAGGGGTTTCCCGGCGACGACCCTCCGACTCTCAAGTCAGGCAATAAGAGAGGCAGCGTAATGTGGCTACAGTAAAGAGTTGCGCATACCTTCGTCGACGTCTGGGGGTCCTTATATAGGACCCCGGGGAAGTGCGGGCACGCTTCTCTATGCGTGCACGCTTCTCTATGCGTGCACGCTTCCCCAAATATACCTTAACAAGCCTCTGTCAGAAAAGTACCTCTGGCGCCATTCCGCAATCGTCCGAGCATATCCTGGATGTGACGGTGGAAGCTTCCGCTGTATGATCCTGTGTATGGCTCGGCCACCAACTCTGCTGTTTGCCGGCGGCAGACGTCTCGAGGATGATGTTATCCCCTGCCTCCTTTGTCCTCTTACGCTTCTTGTCTGTTCCGGGTTGAGCGGTTCGGCCGCTCGGCGGGCATAGCACTTCTGCCAAGGTCGTATGCTCGGATGAGATTGCTCCTGCCTATCTTTGCTGCCTTGTGCTCCGGCCGAGCGGACATCCCGCTCGGCACTTGAACCTTTTTACCTTGAGCATCGGAAACACGACCCCCAGTCGGGTTGTCTTCCTTCGGGTCGGGAGATTCATGGTCGGTCGGCCTGCATCGCCCGGTCGGTCGGCCCGTTTCATCCGGTCGGCCGATCTCAGGGTTGAATTTCTTGACCTTTGACTTCCACGTGCCGTTGACCTTCCTCCAATGAGGATCCCTCGTCCTTATCACCGGATCACCTATAATACATACTCTACACGTGTGAACATAGCAGAGTAGATATCAAAAGTAGAGACTGCATATGATATAGGTGGAAAACCTCAAAGATCAAGCATAAACATCAAACAGGAAAGTAATAAACGAACACGATATAAGGTAAAGCAGCCTAAACCATCACATAATAACCATGCACTAAGCTCAATAAAAATCTACATAGAGCCAAGGAAGAAATACCCGCCTTTATCTGTCGACCGCGTCAGATAAATCAATTCCACTTCGAGACGCTCGTCCTGAACCCAAGTCCTGCGAATCACATGGTATATATATAATGTGTAGCTAATCACATAATCAACAACAAACTAAACCCAAAACCTAATCCTACGTCGATTAGGTAACCCTGTTTAGTTTCCACCCAACGATCCAAACCAAAGTAGATGATAGGTCCATCCTTAAACTCCACTCTTTCTAAATCCAACCATAATCCACAATCTTCACACTAATCAAATCTCCTCATGAATTAATTCAATTCAATTCACATAATTCATCATCAATTAAACACTAATCCAAACTCATCATAAATCCTTCTAAATCCACTAATCAATCCAATACAACTTAATTTAAATTTCTACAATCCATCACTACTAATCCAAACCAATGTAGAAATGAAATCACCTTAATTCTTTAATCCACAATAATTCATCCAATCCACATCACACCACTCATAAATCTAAGCAAACACAAACCCTACCATCCTTTAGAAACCTAATTTAGCAACACACTAATGAAACCAATAGAAATACCCTACTGGAAGAACATCTCTTACCTTAATATATGGCAGCTAATCCAAACTCACATCTCCACAAGAACCCCTGCCAACAGCCACCAAGAGCCTCCCCTACACCAATTCTTTCCAAGATTAACCCATAACCTAGATGTAGAGTATCTATTTTGCTGCAACTCTAACAAATATAGACCTTACTCACCTCCATTGATCCCTAATCCTCCCACCGAGACCTCAACAGCTACAAGAAGTGAAGGGGCGGTGATATGCTCACGAAGAATCCACCAAGAAGCTGATCCGATGCCTCCTACAAGTCCAGCATCAGGAAGAACATCACAAACAAACCCAATTACATAAGAATCCTTGAATTCACAGCACTTCCCGACACTTCCTTACCTTAACCAGTTGCCTCCAGATGGTGTCACATGATCCATTCCAACTGATGACGATCCGGAACATACTCCATTGAACCGATCGAGGAGGAGAACCGTAAGGGGCTCAATCGGCCGGAACCCCACCGTGCCCTAGCTCCGCCGGATCACCATCGATCGCCCGCAAGAGACAACCACCAAGATGCATGCTCAGCCCGAGATGATCGGTACCCTTCGATCTCCAACGGCCTTCCTCTAGCGACTCGGCAAGAACGCGATCGCAGTGGACGAAACCTCTCCGTCGGCGATCTAGGGCAGGAACACGAGAGAGAGGAAGGGAGGAGGGGGCGTCGGTAGAGCAAGCGGAGGGAAGGACCCCTACTGGCAGTGGGCTCGCGGTGATCCGTTGGCGTTGCGTGGCGTGGCGTGATCGGGAGAACTCGACGTCGGCGACATCAAGCGGAGACGTGAGAGGAGGAAGAAGAAGGATCGGGGAAAAATGAGAAGAAATTCGGGAAAATCGAAAATAAAACCTAGGCAATTAAATATAACCTTAAGTTAATTAAAACAATCAACTCCCAACTAAATGGTGCGCCAAACAGGCCTCCACCTAGCCCCGAATTTATCCCCTCAAAACGGTTCATAATGGACTCCGTTTAATTCCTAAAAAATTTCTAAAAAATCCTGAAAAATCCAGTAAGATTTTTCGTCTAATAACATTTATTATTTAATTTTAACGGTATCTTACATTCTCCCCTACTTATAAAAATTTGGTCCCCAAATTTACTGGTCAACTCAGGGATCCTTATCCAAGGGTAACATCCAAATCACATACTCATATATCACTCACTCCAAGAATAATGACCAAACCGCATCCTCATCTACTACTCCACCCTAGTATCATAAATATATCTCCAAACATGACAATCCACCTCCAAGTGAATAGCGATGACTCTGTGGCTATGAGCGTGCACTGCATCTGCTACTTCCACACTACTATCTAACCCACTGTGGATAAATCAACTACCTCTGAAATCCAAAATCCATTATCAGCAGATCCTCCAACCTCTGTATAGGGTGCTCAAACTATCAACCAGTCTTGAGGGTGAAACTCTATACTAAAACAAAGTTCCAAACCCAAAGTCTGATGTAATCTCCGTTAGAACCATAATGTGCAATTGCGGATCTCCCTCCGATACAACACTCAGAGATATACCATGAGGTCCGGTAATCTCTCTACAGTATAACTCTGCTACTCAATCCAAAGAATCCGTCCTACAGATCCATAGAAAAAGGAAAAGTAGTCAACCAATACAATGATTACCCAAACCAAAATATCCTCTCCATGTCCTGGATAATCCCACAACAAAATCCGTCATAACATGCTCCTAACTATACTCTAGTATCCAAATCAATAGAGATCATCCTACTAACCTCTGATGTTCAACCTTCTCTTGCTGACATGCTAGACCTCAAGCTACAAAATCCGCGATATCTTTCTTCATGTCGTTCCACCAATAACGCTCCAAGTCTTTATACATCAGGTGTCAACCGAATGTATCACAAATCCATATCAATGTGTTTCCTGCAGTAACTCCTCCCGGATAAGAAGTGACTCGGAAACACACATGATCTCCCACGAAAATAAAGAATCTCATTCTCACTATACGAGAATTCTCACTACTAGCACGAGACTACTCCGCTCATGCTATATTGGAACTTCACCGACTCCCAGACACGATACATCTATGTAGAGTACAAATCCGTCTACACTAGAAAGTACAACTAAGACAGTGCAGTTAACAACTTCTCGTTTCAACTCCTGAAACTGATCTCATAAGCGTCTATCCAGGAAAATTCCATACTCATCCTGAACAGTCCAGTCAACGGCATAAATGCTGGAGAAAACCCTCAACTAATCTCCAATAATATCCAGCTAGACCATGAAAGGAACAGCGAACCTCCAGTATAGACTACGCCTACTCCCAACTGATAATAACCTCTATCTCTTGTGGCTCTACGGTATACTCCTATTGGTCACCACGTGTCTCAGTAATCTCACAGAAGACAATCACAATACCCGCTACTGAACTTCACATATAGATGTCTCCATCGAAACATCTCTATATCTATGCTAAGATAGTGTACGTAAACCACCTCGGATCAGGAATAGATCACAACATCGTCAATGGAGACAATGAAAAATGATCTAAACACCCTAATAATACCAAATACATCGAGTCCATGAAAACATAACGTCTAGGGTACTATAAGCCTAAGTGATAAAACCATAGCCTCATAATATCCGTACAACAGGCACACCCAACTGTAAGATCCTCGACAAACCTGTGATCTGATCATGCACTACAAATCAACAAATCCATATATATCACAGACATACCACACTCTATGTCATTATCAACCTCAAGTACCAAATAGTATATCATCAAGTCAAATATCCACTAATCATCAAAAGATAACATATCACCACACCTGATCTCCTAACATCCACCAATCACCGATCAATCATACCAGATAGTCTTCTAAACAAATATAGAGAAAAAGGAAAGCATTCAACCTTCAACACTCGCTGCCAACAAACTAGCTGTATCCAACAAGTCTGCCAAATCTCATCATCTCATCCTCTTAGATACTCAAATATCCACAGTAAAAGAATGTCAATCCCAAGTCCAAAGATTTACACCACCTTCTAGCTGAGAGTCCACTCATCAAGAAGATATCTCTACAACTCTCATAATTCTCCCATAAATGTCCCTCGACAAATATCGATAAAAGGTCAAACCCTTTAATATGAGATATAGACTACAAGATCTGGTAAAGTGATCATGTGGTCAAGGTCTTAAGCCACCAGATAGAGACAATGTTAGCTAGTCGTCTAACCATTGTCTTGCACCCCATCATACTGTGATTGCTCCACCCTGAGGTTCAGCAACCTCCAGTATCGAGCAATGAACACAAAGATAGAGGAATGCTACAACTAAATAGCTGATCAAAATATCCGTCAATCGACGCTCTACCCCTCGAAGATCATCATCTGAAATTATACCTAGTTAAGGTCGGACCTCCTAGGTATTACTCAACTAATACCACTTCCTCCGCACCATTGCGGGGTATATATCCCTAAGTACATCATGGATATCTAATCATATCCAATAGTTCCATGAGTCAGGATCTCCCATGGAACAACGTTAGGCAAGTCGACTGATCATCGCCTTATAATCCATCATGCTAACGAAGAAGTAGAGAACTACTCTCTCTCCAAACACCTCAAGGAAATCACTAAGTGATGACCTGATCTCCAAAACCATTCTCTGTTTCTTCCTTTCGTGGTACCGGGTCACGTAAAGGTTAAGCAGCTAACTTCAACTCTCTCATGTCAGTACAAATCATATATCCAAATGTACTCTCCAACTCATACACCCTAGTAATGGATGTATCTCATAAGTGTTAAGGAGGTAGCTTTACACTTTTCCACATCAGTGGAGGTATCCTATCCGAATGTACCTTCTAAATCAATCAACTAGGTGTAGACAGTCCATGGTCAAAGTCCCCATGAAATACGATACGACAATCCTCTACAGGCTGACCCAGTCGATAATGGTATACGGCTAATTCAGTCTTTTCCACGATGGTACAAGTCATGTACTCAAATGTATCTCCCAAATATCTAACCAAGCACAAGTAACCCCAAAGATCAGAATCTCTAGAAATAGAGTATGACGATACCCTAATGATCGAACTGCTAAATAAATCGGTCGTCAACTAACTGATCTAATAAGGGTAAATTAATCCTCGTCAAAAGCAACTAAGGTAAAAATCGATCCACCACTACCCAAGTCAACGAGGGTAATCTACAAACCTAACCAACAGGAGTAAATCAATACTCTATTAATCAAAATAACAGGAGTACGTAACCAACTAAGATAAATCAATCCACAACTGCACAAGTCGATCAGGTAAATCAATCCTATATTGATCTAACCAACCGGAGTAATACAAACTAAGTCAACATATGTATACAGATATCATCCACTATCCAGCTAATAATAATAGAGACTGGTATGTGACTCTAAATCTCAACCAACTAGTAGTAGCAGTAACTAACACAACTGATAGTATGATATGAAGAATCCCCTGAGACTATAATCCTTGATCTCCAGTAGGTCAACCGTGATCAGTGATTGACCCAACACATGCAATGCATGCTACAAACAAATAGGCAGGTACTAACAAGAGTACTAACACATGTCATAACTATCATGGATAACCATGCATATACTAACAGAAATGTAAGATAACAATATGCAAGCATACCTCCTAAAGCTTGGAGATGTCCTGCTGTTGCCTGGTCCCAAAACCCGAAAAGTCACATTAAGAGAACTGAAACATGAAATCCAAAAACACGAATAACAGGCAACGTACCTTCCCTGATACCAAAAATTGGTATCAGATAAATCTCGAAAATCTAAAACACATAGCAAGTATCGTAAACCTTGCTCTGATACCAAAAATTGTCACGCCCCCAAAGGAGCCCCTACCGAAAAATTTCGACAACACCTCCCCTGTACCGGTGACAATCTGAAGCATAAATACATACAAAATACATCAGCCACATGCGGCTGGAATATATACACAACCACACAGTTATAAAATCAGCTCACTCGGCTGAAACAATAATAAAACACAACCACGCAGTTATATATATACAATAGACAACCCACTCGGCTGTATTAAACCAACACAGCGGAAAAACGATAACGAAAGCCCATACAAAACAAATCAACACACTGCTAGCCGGCTAGGCTTTATACAACAACCACAACAACAAATACAACAACACACCAAATACAACAATCACAAAATACATATAAAAGATATACAAAACCCGAAACGATCAACGGATATGACGTAGGACCCGGCAGACAGGATACTCCGAGCGACACTCCAACCATCTACCTGAAAACATAAAGATATACATGCGGTGGTGAGTATAGGTAACTCAGCGGGTAATAGACAGAATAGTGCATGGACTATAAATAAACATAGAGATCAAAGGTATACAGTCTCAGTAGGGAATCAAAGAACATGGTCCTACTATCATAATCAATGCATCTGAATATATCAGACCTACTAACCTGACATACATACTGTACAAACCACAACCGACATAATGATAGATACATACCCAATCTGGAATCGACACCTGGTACAATGGTCAGTAAACTCACCAGATCTGCAACAGACCTACTCGTGACACCTGTGCAATATAAATACGACTGTAAATACATGTAAAATAAATGACATGTATGCAGCATGACAACCATATGCAACAATCATATCGCAAACAAATGCAACATACCACAAACACATGCAACTAGTATCTACTAGGCATGTATGTAAATATATCTCCAACGATGCACCGCGCATCAAATGCAAATGTGCATGCATGCTCCATGGTCACCCCGCCACCTCTCTAGACACCACGACCCCTGTATGACCGAGAGGCTTGGGTCCGTGACAAACCGTACTAGCTTTCAGTACAAGCACCGCTATAGGTGGCCGAAGTGGACGGTCAGCTAAGTAGTTATATAACTACATAGCTAAGGGTCCCTGACCACTCACATCTCTAGCCTTCTGACTACTATACCCTCAAGACTCACTACTCCAGAGTGGTCGAGGCTGACAGAACACTAAGCAGCTGAGTAAGCGCGACAGGGCTAGCTCCACTCCAAACTACCACTCTCCATCAGTGGCCGAATGAACGACTATAAAAGACTGACAACCCTCTCAACTATAAGGGAGACGATAGTCGTCAATATGCCATGAATGATGAACATGATATATATATATATATATATATATATATATATATATATATATATATATATATATATATATATATATATATATATAATCATGATACGGACACCATCATCATCCATGCAAACTCAGACTCCACATGAGTGCCCCACAACACGGGTATAATCGTCATGATACCTCCATATATCCCACTAAACATATGTATACAACTACACATGTATAGTCAACCAAAAATCTCCAATAACCCTACCAAACACATATACACAACCCCACCTGTACAATCAACATGTATCCTCTAGTAAAAACACATCAGACACGTGTATAACCACAGACATACGATCAACACAACTCCTCCCAAAAGTACATAACAAATATGTGCATACGTACAACATGTAAATGTAAGGTCAACATGATGACTCCTATAACACATACCATCCTACGTACAATCCCTGTCATATGCACAATCAGCATGATAATACAAACAACCCGACAATCCCTACAATACATACTCTACACGTGTGAACATAGCAGAGTAGATATCAAAAGTAGAGACTGCATATGATATAAGTGGAAAACCTCAAAGATCAAGCATAAGCATCAAGCAGGAAAGTAACAAACGAACACGATATAAGGTAAAGCAGCCTAAACCATCACATAATAACCATGCACTAAGCTCAATAAAAATCTACATAGAGCCAAGGAAGAAATACCCGCCTTTATCTGTCGACCGCGTCAGATAAATCAATTCCACTTCGAGACGCTCGTCCCGAACCCAAGTCCTGCGAATCACATGGTATATATATAATATGTAGCTAATCACATAATCAACAACAAACTAAACCCAAAACCTAATCCTACGTCGATTAGGTAACCCTGTTTAGTTTCCACCCAACGATCCAAACCAAAGTAGATGATAGGTCCATCCTTAAACTCCACTCTTTCTAAATCCAACCATAATCCACAATCTTCACACTAATCAAATCTCCTCATGAATTAATTCAATTCAATTCACATAATTTATCATCAATCAAACACTAATCCAAACTCATCATAAATCCTTCTAAATCCACTAATCAATCCAATACAACTTAATTTAAATTTCTAAAATCCATCACTACTAATCCAAACCAATGTAGAAATGAAATCACCTTAATTCTTTAATCCACAATAATTCATCCAATCCACATCACACCACTCATAAATCTAAGCAAGCACAAACCCTACCATCCTTTAGAAACCTAATTTAGCAACACACTAATGAAACAAATAGAAATACCCTACTGGAAGAACATCTCTTACCTTAATATATGGTAGCCAATCCAAACTCACAGCTCCACAAGAACCCCTGCCAACAACCACCAAGAGTCTCCCCTACACCAATTCTTTCCAAGATTAACCCAGAACCTAGATGTAGAGTATCTATTTTGCTGCAACTCTAACAAATATAGACCTTACTCACCTCCATTGATCCCTAATCCTCCCACCGAGACCTCAACAACTACAAGAAGTGAAGGGGCAGTGATATGCTCACGAAGAATCCACCAAGAAGCTAATCTAATGCCTCCTACAAGTCCAGCATCAAGAAGAACATCACAAACAAACCCAATTACATAAGAATCCTTGAATTCACAGCACTTCCCGACACTTCCTTACCTTAACCAGTTGCCTCCAGATGGTGTCACATGATCCATTCCAACTGATGACGATCCGGAACATACTCCATTGAACCGATCGAGGAGGAGAACCGAAAGGGGCTCAATCGGCCGGAACCCCACCGTGCCCTAGATCCGTCGGATCACCATCGATCGCCCGCAAGAGACAACCACCAAGATGCAGGCTTAGCCCGAGATGATCGGTACCCTTCGATCTCCAACGGCCTTCCTCCAGCGACTCGGCAAGAACGCGATCGCAGTGGACGAAACCTCTCCGTCGGCGATCTAGGGCAGGAACACGAGAGAGAGGAAGGGAGGAGGGGGCGTCGGTAGAGCAAGCGGAGGTAAGGACCCCTACTGGCAGTGGGCTCGCGGTGATCCGGTGGCGTTGCATGGCGTGGCTTGATCGGGAGAACTCGACGTCGGCGACATCAAACGGAGACGCGAGAGGAGGAAGAAGAAGGATCGGGGAAAAATGAGAAGGAATTCGGGAAAATCGAAAATAAAACCTAGGCAATTAAATATAACCTTAGGTTAATTAAAACAATCAACTCCCAACTAAATGATGCGCCAAACAGGCCTCCACCTAGCCCCGAATTTATCCCCTCAAAACGGGTCCGTTTAATTCCCAAAAAATTTCTAAAAATTTCTGAAAAATCCTGTAAGATTTTTCGTCCAATAACATTTATTATTTAGTTTTTATGGTATCTTACAGTGGTAGCCTTGATATGCGTCGAGCATTCAGATCAGCTCACAACTCGTCGTGGAGTTCACCATCTGGTCTATCCTGGGCACGAGATAGAAGTCCTTCGGGCAAGCATTGCTCAGATCATGAAAGTCGATGCAGACTCGTCATTTGTTGCCTAGCTTGGAGACCAGCATGAGGTTGGTGAGCCAGCTTGGAAACTGAATCTCGCGGATGTGACTGGCTTCAAGTAGTTTTTCTATCTCTACCCAGATGATCTGATTCTTCTTCGCAATGAAGTCCCTCTTCTTCTATTTCATAGGCCGAGCGTTCGGTGGGACGTGAAGCTTGTGCTAAGCTAAACTTGGCGAGATGCCCAAGAGCTCGTGAATCGAGTAGGCGAACACGTCTTGATTTTACCTAAGGTAGGTGACTATCTCTGCCTTCTTCTCCTCTATCAGGTCGGCAGCGATGAAATTGGTGGCCTCCGATCGGCTAGGATGAATCTAGACTTCCTCCTTTTCCTCGTAGACAAGCGCGAGAGGTTCTTCTTTGATGGCATTCACTTCCAAGTGCGGGGCCTTCCGCATGGCTCTTACTTCATATTTGACTATCTCGACGTAGCATCTCAGAGCGGCCAACTGATCACCTTTAATTTTGCCCACCTTGTTATCCATAGGAAACTTGATCTTTTGGCAGAAAGTGTACACCATTGCTCGAAACTCATTAAGGGCTGGTCAGCCCAATATAACATTGTAGGCGGATGGGGAGTCCACCACAATGAAGTTTGGTCCTTGTCCTCTTGAGTGGCTCCTCTCCGAGCAATATGGCCAGCCAAGCCTGGCTGATCGGTAATACTTCATTGCCTGTGAACTCGTATAGTGGAGTCGTCATGGGCTCCAACTCACTCCGGTCAATTTATAGCTGGTCGAACGATTTCTTGAATAAAATATTCACCGAGCTTCTTGTATCAATAAAGATTTGGTGAATAGTAATTAGCTATTACCTCTCGGATGATCAGGACGTTGTCATGAGGGATCTCCACTCCCTCCAGGTCTTGGGGGTCGAAATTGATCTAGGGGCCAAAACTGATCTCAAGCCCTTCGGCCTTCTCCTTGCTGCATCAGACAACATGTATTTCTAAGCGTCGAGCGTGTGACTTTCTCACTCGGTTCAAATCACCGCAGTCGCCCCACTGGTGATCATTCTAATCTCATCCCGAGCGGCGTTGTTATGGTTCTCTTCTCAAGCCGAGGGCCTGCTCCGTTCGACAAAAGCTTGGGTGGGACTTGGACTATTTCTTCTTTGGTTCCGACGATGTCATGGTTTGTCGTCGTTCTTTCTTCGTCTCTTCGGTCGGCTAATCGACATCTATGACGCCAATCAGGAGATGGTGATGGACAACGATATCCCTGCGGAGCTAGTCTGCTAGCGATTGGTGTCAGGTCATAGCAATCGCGCGTGTTATGTGTCGTCTATTAGTGGAACGAGCAGAACATTGGCGTCCATGACTTGCCTTTTGTAACTTTTGGGCGACTGGCTGCCACATGTTGTATGGCGTGCGTTCTAGGCTCCTAGTGTTGTTGTGCTCCTCCCGCTCGGGGCCCCTTGGGTGGCTGATGGCTACTAGGTGGTCACCGCTTAGGCGCTCTTGCGGGCTCAGCCATCGCCTCCTTTCTTCTTGCTACTTGGGTCTCTTCCACGTTTATGTACTCTGTGGCCTTCCTGAGTAGGTGATCGAAGTCCTTCGGCGACCTCCGAATGAGTGAGCGGAAGAACTCTCCTTTAGTGAGCCCCTGGGTGAAGACGTTCACTAATATTTCCGAAGAGACCGATAGAATATCCGTGACCACCTGATTGAAGCGCTTGATGTATGCCCTCAATGCCTCCTTGGGCCCTTGATTCAAGGAAAATATGTCAACGCTCATCTTCTGGTAGCGGCAGCTGTTGGCGAAGTGGTGCAAGAATGCCACTCGGAAGTCTTTGAAGCTATGGATCGAGCAAATCGGCATTCGTCTGAACCAGTGCTTCACTGCCTCAGAAAGGGTAGTCAGGAAAACCTGACACTTCACCCCATCGGTGTATTGATGAAGTGTGGTCGTGTTATCTAACTGGGCTAGGTGGTCATCCGGATCGGTCGTTCCATTGTACTCACCAATCATCAATGGGGTGTAGTGCTTTGGCAGAAGGTCATCTAAGATTTCCTGAGAGAACTGTTGATTTATCTGCTTGGGCGAATCATCATTCCTTGGTGCATTCCTTTTATGCACATCCTGAATAGGCGAGTCGTCTGAGGAGGATCCTCATTCCTTATCCGCTTGGCCTAGCTCCTCTGCTGGAGTGTGGAACAGTGCTTGATGGAAGAGGATCAGCACGTGGGGCGCGTCCCCATATATCCCGGTCAGCTTCTTACTCTGTCCCCTAACGGTTACATGCTCTGCTTGGTCTCCATATCCGCCTTGATGACTCACTGCTGAGGTCGCGGGTTCCTATACCTGGCGATCACTCATTCCCTGTTGTTGTTGTTGCTCCACTATTTTTGCCGCTCGGGCTTGTATCAGTAGAGCCGCCAATTTAGGTTGGGATCGTTGGGTTGGCCTGCCCTGCCAAACAAATTAAGCGGGTTGTGTTGAAATTTTATCAACCCAAGCCCGTTGTAGGCCGACCCGCCTGGGCCTGCGACCCGCACGGGTCGGCCTGTGACGGGCTTGGGTTGACCTGCATGTTGAGAAACACATGTAAGCTAAGTTTTATGTCAATTTATTATCTTTCTTTGTTATAATTTTGAAATAAAAATAGTACTTTTCATCCCACACAAGTACTCATTTGTATTCATTTATATTTAAAATGCATGTTTATGGATACATTTAATTGATGGAACCTTTCCGAAGTAAACATTAAAGATATGAAATATTTTTTTTATTTTTTTTTTAAAAAAAATTGAAGGGCCCGCGGATTGGTGCACCAAACCCGCAACCCGCCTTGGATTGGTTGGGTTGGAAATTTCCCAATCCGCCAAGTTGACGGGTCAACCCGCCGCGCCGCACTAAATGGTTGGCCCACCACGAGTCGACCCGCCCATCATGGGTTGGCCTATCTGACAGCTCTATATATTAGTATATCCAGCTCCTCTTTTGTTAAAGTAACTGTGGCGAGTCATCCAACATCCTCTATCTTCACGTTTCGGATACAAACAATGTTCCCACAAACTACGCCAATATGATCTTGTCCGAAAATCATGGAAATGGTAAGCTGGGAATGTGGCAACCGCATTGACTAGATGTAGACTCCGCTCCACTCTGCAACACAAGAAACGTCAGTGCCGAGCCAGGGAAGGGGTCCCTAGTGTTGGCCCTCCGATGCTCAAGTCAATCACCGGAAAGAGGAAAAAGTGGAGTAACAGTAGACACAGGCATAAATAGCGAATAATGCATACCTCCGTCAATGTATGGACTCCATTTATATAGTTTCCTGGTGTGCGACGTGCATACTTCTCTCGAGACGTGAGCACGTTCTCCAATTGATCGTGGACACATTCTCCAATTTGTCCTATGAAAGGACACGTCAGGAAAGTGCCTCTGACACCATACCTTAATAAGGCATGCATATCCCTGACAAGACAGTATAAACTTTCGTCGTACGATCCATCTGTTGACCATGTCTTGTGTCAGCGGTGCTATCTCCCCGAAGGATACGTCAGTGATCCATCTTCTCGGCCGAATGGGCTAGCCACTCGGCTGAGTACTCCTCCGCTTAGCCGGACTTGGCTACTCTTCCGCGTGGCGACAGGTCTCGATAGTTTGTTTCCGCCCGATCGGACTAACGCTCCGGTCATACGCATGCTCCTCTGCTTTGTGACGACTTTCTGATGATCTTGGCTGAATGGACATTTCGCTTGGACAGGCCCTTTGCCGATCGAACAATACATGCCCGATTGGCCCCTGCTGGAGAGACCCGCTTGACCCTTCAGTGTCCGGCCCTTTGCCGTTGATATTCTTGACTTTGACTTTCACGTCGGCTGCTATCTCCGTCCTTTGACCCGTACTTAGTGGACCCTCCTTTATCACCACATCAATCCTTATTTATACATTTTTGGATAACATGAAAATCAGCAAGACATTAAGAATATTAAATGTATTAACTAATAAGATTCATGAATCACTTGAGATGAAATTGGAGTTTGCTTCTTATAGAAGTAGAAGAGACATTTAAAATCAATTTATAATTTCATTCTTGAATTTGGTTTAATCCAACAAGATAGGTGTATCATCCACATGTTGCAAGATGATAGACCTTTAAGAACTCCGTTTGTTCTAGGTAGAGGTAGCATTCTGTGCAGTGTATCAGAAGTGATGATGAGTAACAGTCAATGTTGCAGTAAGTTAGAAGCATTAGTTATCAAACTTGGCAGTTATGTTTACTATGATTCAATGCAATAAATTAACTACAAAAACATGGAGAATTAGACCCTCCCAAAAAAAAAAAAAACAGACATAATTCTGTTGAGAGATGGATAAGTTTCAGAAAACTGAAAAGGGTGGAGGACCATAAGCATGGACAGAAACATTATTGGGTGTTGTTGAGATGAGGCTTTCAGTTTCCTCAAAACTCCTAGCTGTCATTTACATGAAAGGGAGTACAATTTCTCATCATTGTTTCAGCATTTCAGATTTGCTACTGTGTACTTTAATTGAAAGATTAAACTAAACAAATACTAACCTCACTGCATTTACTGCTATATAAACTAGTTCCTTAATGTGCAAGACTTCTTGTGATTTAACTTGTTTTCTTTTTATAAGGGCTAATAATAATGCAGGGTGGATCTGAAAAACCATAAAAGGAAAAAAAAAAATCAAAATAACATCCTTTTTTTATTGGATTCATCGAAACAACATTCCTTTTTCATTTTTTATCAAAACAATATTTTATCCCACCTCAGCACATTTTTATTTCTGAAAATACTCTTAATTTTAATATTATTATAATAGCTATAGTATCATACCTACTAAAGCATTGACATTTTATTTCTGATCAACACTAATAACATTATATTATAGAAGTTATATTTCATAATTATTACAATACTAATACTTCATTTCTAGGATCAATATTATATTATAATAATTACGAATTGTAATTGTTACAGTATAGATAATTTATTTTTAGTTAACACCTACAAAATCATAGTTACACAATTATAACTGTTATCTTTAGTCAACGTTGACTAATATTATATTATAATAGCTACGAATCGTAGTTGCTATAACAATTTATTTTTAGCCACTAGTCAATATTATGTTTTACCAACTATAAAATCTTAGATGTTATAATTATATAATTGTTATAGGATTATTGCTGCTACCACTATGTAATAACTATGATTCACAACTACTATAATATCATCGAAAATAAGGGCAATTTTAGAAATAAAAATAGGCTGAAGCGGGATGAGACGTCGTTTTGCTAATAAATGAAAAAGGAACACCTTTTACGATTTCAATAAAAAAAAAGATGCTAATTTGTTTTTAAAAATCCTACTTCAAACGGTATATACGAGATCAAGTATGAAATCACTAAGGATGTCAAAAATGAATTTGACCTGGCTACCTTACCCGAGTTGATTAGAAAAATATAGAATTAGGGTTAGGGATTTTCGAGTTTGGGTTGGAATTTTTTAGGTAGTGTTAGGATTGGGCTTAGGATGATCTGGGTTGACCTAATTTAGGATTTAGGAGATTTTTTTTGGTAAATCAATTTTTATTTTAAAAATTAAAATATTTTATGTACATAATATCAAAAGATTAGTATGATAATGATAAAATATTGAGATAAAAGTAAAAAATTATAGGAATTATAATAAAAGAAAAACCTTTTTAATCAGATCGGTTGGATTATACCAGTTGGTTGGGTTATCTGGATTCAGGTTTGGATTTAGGATTTTTTTGTTGTATTCAATTCAGTTCGAAACGGATTCAGATTGAGATTTTTTATAATATTCTTATTTTGATCCGACCTGAACTCATCTAATCCATCCGAATTAATATCCTTAAAATTCACTTTAAATTGAGTATCCATTTTCTTCCTTGTGAAATTTGATATTTTATAAAGTTCTTAGGGCCTCCATTAATCACAATTTGACACATGAAGTAGGTGCACATGTTGCCTAGACTACAAATCCTGAAGAGGGGATCTCATATTTGATTCTGACTATGAATAGTGAGGAGGTTAATCTAATAGCGAAGATGATTTAGATGGACCCGATGGAGCTTATAAGAAATTGTAGGTCCGGTATAAAATTTGTATTCTAATGATTAGCGATGCGGTAGAGATTGCCACTTCATTTGAGATTGTTGATGAAGCTTTTGAAAGGTTTTCTTCTTTTGAGAAATAATACACGAGGACTCATGGGGAGCCATCTCGTGAGATTCTTCCGAGGCCTAAATCATCGTGGTGCTCTAAATATTAAAAGAAAAAAAAAAGAAAAAGTAGTCAAAGAGGGAGTTTAAGAGAATCCTTTTACCTAGCATATTTTTTATGAGCAATGATATGCACAAGGAAAAAAATTCACTGAAAACCTCAAGGATAGACACATAAAGTCATGACCCACCATTTCACTTTTTATGGGCCCCATCACTTTATGTGTCTATCCTTGAGGTTTTCATTGAATTTTTTTCCTTATGCATATCATTTTTCATTTTTTATATCTGATTCGTGTCTCTATATGTAGTTTGTTGAGTCCGACTAGACGAGAGCTGGGAGGGCTCAACCTAGCGACTCAACCACTCAACAGCTCGGACTAGCTCTATAGGTTGACAACTCGTGCTAACTCGGCAAGTTGATAGGTCGGACTAGATCGACACCATGGTAGATCGAACCAACTCAAACAGTTTTGAGCTTGGATCCACTCGACCAAGTGTGACTCAATTAACGATGACCCAACACGATGACTTGACTAGTGCGAGATAGGGCTATGTAGACGCCTTCTGCTTATCTGAAGCTGAGTCGGGTAGTATCAATTAGCATCGTTAAATCTACACCAAAATAAAAATACTCAATTTGTGTAATAAAATTATTTTAAATTTAGTAATTTCATAATTATTTGATTTGTCTTTTATTCACATTTGATTTAATTGGTCCCCTTGACACCTCAAATAATATTAATATTGCCCCGGGATAATAGTACACAATATCTTCTTAATTTTCTAGATAGTCCTAGTTTTATTTAATTAACGGATAAATTTATTTTAACTGACAGTTGATTTAAAAATAATGGAATAATGAATCTTCCGCTAGAAATATTTTTCGATTTATTCGAATAACCAGTAAAAAAATGCCCGTGAGACCGAGTTAATTAAGAAAAATAAAATAAAATAATAATAGAAAGGAAAGTATTCTTATTCTCTGATCCAAACAATAGATTTGACGATAAAATAAATTCTACATTTCGATTGCTGATTCAATTCGAGAAGCTTCCGTTCACAGAGGAAGAACGGAGCCGCAGGAACTCCGGCCGAATGAGAACAGAGATCGTCGCAATATGCCGCCGCCCGCGCCATCGTTTTCCGCGCGCGAGCCCTGCCGCAGTGCCACGTGTAGGCGCGCATCCGTCGAAGAATCCATCGAGAGTGACCTCCGCATCGGCTGCGCGCGCAGCGCTTCATCCTTCTTCCCGGCGCCGATCCACTCGTCTCCCCTGCTCGCGAACAACTCTGCCGCCTTCCTCTGCTCCCCCGCTTCGCCTCCCGTTTCGCGACCGAAGCGGCGAGCCATCGCCGCGGCAGCGAGAGGCTCGACGGGCGCCGTCGCGGTGACGCTCGCCCTGCAGAGCGGGCAATTGGCGTTGGATTGGAGCCAGGTGTCGACGCAATCAATGTGGAAGACGTGGAGGCAGGCGGGCAGCAACCGGATCCTCTCCTGCTCTCGGAACCCGCTGAGGCAGACGGCGCACTCGCCGGGTCCGGCGAGGAACTGCCTGTACCTCACCGTCGGGATCGCGCGAATGGTGGACTCGTCGAGGCCGAGTTGTCTGCCAGAGGCGGTGCCGCCATGCCGCCGGGCACCCTCTTGCCCGTTGAGGCCGCACTTGGTCACGAAGACGTAGTAGCCGAGGAGGAGGAGTGAGGTGGCGAGGATTCCGACGATGGACACGGCGACGACGGGGAAGCCGGCGACGGAGGAAAAAGGCGACGTCATGAATCAATCCACTTGGAGTAGTTGCTCCAATTGACTTTAAGTTGACCTTTTATATTCCTCTCCAAAGTTTGGAAGAAGGATGAGAAGTCAAATGGGAGAAGATTGAAGAAAGAATGAACAAGGCGACATGATTGAAAGAATGGAAGATGGAAAACAGATGGAATGCAAAAAGAGATTGGGAGATTGAAAGATTAGGATTATGTAGATGCATAGCAGTGATGATGTCTAGGACTGATCATCGCAAAGGGCTTGTAGTGGAGGGCAGAGTGGAGACAATGCCGAACCTAATCAATGAGGAAGCAGGGTACTGTAGTTTGTTTTGGCTTTGTGCGGTTAATACCTGGAATCCATCAATGCAACGGATAATGCCTTGGGTGGTGCTGGTAGAAGTCACACAATGGGATTGTCTAAATTTAAAATGAGTTAAATGGTTGAAATAGTTATTTAAGTTTAGAATTATAATAAATTAAATCGATTCAAAATCTCCAATCTTATTTGGTAAAGTAATGGATTTCAACGACCTCCACTAATGTGTTTTGCTTCGTAGGCCATTGGACCTTAGCCAACTAGAAGATTGTCATAGCTTCGACTCTGAAGATATCGGGAGAGGAGGAATCCAACCGAGTAAAGAAGGACACCATCAATAACTAAGTCAGTCAAGTCAAATGAGTTTAAAATGAATTATGTCATTGAAATGGTTATTCAGATTTAATTTCTTTTTTACGAGCTTAGATGTTTTTAAACTCTTAATTCAAATTTGTTTAATTATTTGAAACTTTTATATTTTAAAATTTATTTAGTTGATTAGTGAGTTGGATATTGTAATATTGTTTGTTCATTTTTATATTTTATTTATTTATTTATCATATTAATAAGAGTTTTATTGATAAACATAGTTCATAAATTTTATTTAGGAATACAGTTCATAAATTGTTCTCAAAATGTATTCATGTGGTAAAATATGAGTTAAATATACATATATGTTTAAACTTATTTATTTAATTTAATGAGTTATTTAAATTTATTTATTTAATTAATTTTATGTATATTGAATGAATATAAATAAATTATTATTAAGTTGACAGATATTGGATTCAATTATAATACTATGTAATATTTTCTAAATCTGAGTTTGATTTATTTAAATGATATGGAATTTTAATTTGAACTTGTTTGCTTAAATCTTTAAATTTAATTTGTGGGTTAAAGCTACCGGCTCTTTTGGCAGACTAAATTTTTTAAATTTCTGTTCTTTTAAATAATCTTTTACTTGTCCACTCCCAAGAGTGAGTGAGATGACAAGGCCAAAGTGTTTTTTTTTTTTTTCAATTTCTGTATTTTTTAATAATTTTATATTAGTCCGATCCAACAAATTACGATGGTAACGGGGCAAAAATAAAAAGGGCATACTTTATTTTTTATTTTTTTTTTATAAAAATAGCTCTCACTCCACTATTTAATCCTGTAATAGTGTCTAATTATTTGTCCCATGGCTCAGTCGTTAATGCGTTAACGCATAGGAGGTTTACACAATAAAGTCAAGGGTTTATCTTCGGCGAAATACTAAGGATTAAAAAAAAAAACTAAATTTAAATTAATGAGAAATAATAATATGAATAATACTAAATACTATTAAAGCAGGGTTGAGTTGAGTATTTGGATACACCTGAATAATAAGATGTCCTCTCAATAAAAAAAATAAAAATGAGACATTCCTTGTTTTTTGAATTAAAAAAAAACGTCTTCTGACTTTGCCCATGGTAACGGGCAATCCATTTATTCAGTAAAAGAAAATGAAGCAGCAATTGCAATTGCTACTTCAGCTCCCATTCCTGAGTGAGATGACAAGCTTTGTTTTTTGTTTTTTGTTTTTTTCATGTTAAGAAAGCTGTAAGGATAGTAAAAGTCAATTCATTTTTTGTTTTGATATTATGATGTGTTGAATTGTAAGTGGATGAATAATTAATAATACTTTTCCATTCCATTGTGATAATGGAGAGCGTTAAAGACATGGATGATGTGACGTGGTATCAATTCAATCATCCTCGTCTGCCTGATCTTGTACCGAAGAAGCCGGGTTACGCGATAAAAGATCATTCGATCGTCTCAGTATTCTTGTCTTCGGCTTTACATCAAAAGATAAATTATAAAATATGGAGGGGAAAAAGACATATTTAAACGTATCAAATTTTAATCATAAAATTTTATATGACAATACTTTGTATCACAATCACTACATCATTCGGAGGAGACAAAGAAGACCACTCAGAGGAGACAAAGAAGACGGAGTTATGATATAACAAAGGGTGTCAAATTGTCATTTAAATATTCATAATTTAATCCTTAATTATGATATATTTGTAGATTTGTTGTTTTTCCACATAGGGCGTAAAACCATGAAACACTAAGTTTAAGGTTTCACAAGAATAATTAAGAAATTTATTTATGAAATTTTCTAAGGGCACACTACTACTAATTAAGGGATTAATTTATAAATTTTCTATTAATTTAAGGAATTTTTTAGAATTTTAAATGAACTAGAACGACACATTTTAAGGGGATAGGACTATTAAGCTTGATGGAAGCCTATGATGTCTAATTAAGTTGGGAGTTGATTGACCTTAATTACCTTAGGTTAGTGTTAATAAACCTAGGTATAAAAGTCGATTCTCTCCTCCTCCTCACTCGCTGTTTCCCGAGAAGAATCACCGCCTCTTCACTCTCCAGCTCCGCCATTTCGACGATAAATTTCACCCTGCTTGTACAGGCAGTGCCCCAACCTCTCACAATGAGGGGGTGAGACCCACTACTTAAGTGTGGGTCCCACCATTCCAATGTGAGAGGTTGGGGCACTGCATGTACAGGCAGGATCGAATTAACCCATTTCGACGGAGTTCCCACCACTTCGTGAGATCTGGCTAGGCACCACCGCACGCGGTCGATTTCCTCAAGGATACTGCAACGAGCATAAGATCCTTCGGCCATCTCATCGACGGTGTGAGAACGATTGGGCGAGAGCTTCCGCCGGTGTAGCGAGGAAGGAATAGGCAAGTACTCTCCATTATGGTGGTATGAGATCAGTGAGGTAAGAATTAGGTGCACAGGAGAAGTCGATGTGCTTGTTTATTGTCTGATTGGTTGAACGAGTTGAGATTTCTCTTTCCCGCGACGTTCTTGTTGTGCCTTGTGGTTTCTCTATCTTTCTGCGGAGGATTTGGGGGTCGATGATTGAATTTGGTGTTGAACGGGTTTCTCTTGATAGATTGAGCTTCTGGATTCCTGTTTGATTTTTGGAGTTTTCGATTGGTTTCTGGGAGATTTGTTCTGCTCTATTGCCTAGTTTTGCTTCATCAGAAAGGATTTAGAAGTTGACCGATTGGTTATACTGCCCGACGTCATTTCCAGAGGATTCTTGTTTGTTGATTGATTTCAATCAGAAGAGTTTGGATTTGAGGAAATTTTAGGTTTCTCAAGTAGGCTGGGAGATTGTGAACAGATTTCGGAGATTGTAAGGGTCTCTATATTGCTCGTGTTGCTGTGATGCTCCGGTTTGTTTTTGGAACAGATTTGGGGGTTTTGTGGAATTAATTTTGTTACGCTGTGCATTGTCTTCAAGAGGGTTAATTGATTCATGACAACGTTTTATTTTGATGACTACGGTTTGGATAAATTTATAGATGATGTTGTAGTTTAGTTTTATGTTTTTGCCTGGTGCTGTTACGGTGAGAGCAATAAGGGTGGTGATGTGGTATTTTTTTCCTTAATGGGTAGATCCGCTCTACGTTCCATGCCAGTTTCAATTCTTGTGATCTGTCCTCTATTTCATTATGCATAATTTAGGTTCCGATTAAACCCCACAGGTCATCCGAGTTGGTATGTGGTGGGATGCTTGCCACATGAGGTCGCGGGGTCGAAACTCAGGGTAGTCGAGGCGTAAATCTCCGGTCCTTGTGCAACTCACCCTACCTTCCATATGCTCGCTCAGGATGCTGTGATTTACCTCCCTCGTGATGGCCTTGGGTCGGGTGCAGCGGGGGCGCTAGGGGCGAGCGATTTCGCCTTTTGCCACATGATTTAGGTTCCGATTCACTGATATTCTTATGTTTATGCATGATTTTTGGATATGGAAAGGCTCTTGTGTATTTGTATGTTTATGAATGTCGAGAATGTGCTAATAATGTAAGGATAATGAAATGTGTATGTCCACTTGTGGTGACAGTACGAGATGGATATCTCGGGATGAGCTCCGTGGAGGACTCTTCCAAACATGACTGATAATATAATTTATATTGACTTCGGCTATATGACTGCATGTTCTCCTAGGAGGTACCTCTAGGCATGGGCAGAGCTTACACGGGCCCAGTGTGGGCAGTTGCCCACATTGGGCCCAGACAAAAAAAAATTATTATTAAGATTTTTTTTCGCCCTAAATCAACCCTAACTAAATTAATCGCTCTCTTCTCCTCTTCACAATAACCTCGCGATGAACAACCATGCGTCCACGCCGAACCTGCAAAGGCCAGAGCCAGAGGAACACGAGTTGGGAGAAAAGCATCGTGTGCGACCACGCCGTCGGCTATATGCCTGCAGCAACCTCACAAACGCCTCCGGCGCAAGTCGTCGTAGGCTTGTAGCTCACGCCGAATGGCCGAAATACTTCAAAATTCAAATACCCATCCTTAGTAGTCAGTTCTCCCTCGCCACCTCCTCTTTGACTTCGTCCCCTGTCGCCGTGCTCCATAGCAAACTAGGAAGCCTAAGGTAACCCTTAACCCTAAATGTTTTTTTCCTCTTCCCAAAAAAAAGCCGGTAAGACACTTCTAAGTTCTAAGTTCTATTTCCACAACTAATATTAAACAATTTTTAACAAAAAGTTATCTGTATATTATTTTGTTTTCTACCATATGCTTACAAAATTAAGAACTACTAATTTGATAGTTAACTATGAGAGAAAATTATTTTCCTTTTGCAATAATTATTCATATACAATACATGGGTAAAGAAAAAATATGGATATATGATATGCTGAAGAAGTCAAGTACTGCATCCCCTACTTTGAATTCAATGACAACCTCATTAGTCATTAAATAATCCAGAACAGAGGGTAGTGTTATTCTTAGGAGTGTTTTTATAACAATCTTGGATCAACTATGTCTATGTATGCCAATCCTGGATCAATTATTCTGATAGAATAAAATAGTTCAAAGATTACAACACCTGCGCGCGGTAGCGTACGAGTGCAACCAATTCGTTCCTGCACTCAACGACCATTGCTTCCTTGGTGTGACCGCGTCACTGCCCGACATAAATCCATTTTTTTATTCATTTTTATATATTGATGTTTACTTAATTGTCTTTGCTTAGTTACTTAAACTTCAATTATGCAATTAAGCAATAAGCATGGATCTTATCTTTGATATTAGGTGGTTTTAGGATTTTGTTTAAGTTTGGATTGTTAATTCATTTTTTATTTATTTATATTAGAAAATCACTATGTCTACAATGCATAAATTTTTTTAAAAGAAAAGCTCCAGAATCAGAAGAATAAAATATTAGAAATGTTACAGTTGAAGAATTTATTTTTTCACAATTACCAGCAAATCCTGGACTAAGGATTCCAATTTGTTCTTATAATGCTAACATTAGGGATCAAGTTCGAAGGATATATTTGCAAAAAGGCCCATGTCAACCTTCAGGTTATGAATTCCCAAAATGAAAATTTGGAGTAAGCCAATTTAGACGATTCAATCCTTCATGGTTTAAGGAATTTGGTGAATGGTTGGAATATAGTATAGAAAAAGATGCGGCGTATTGTTTGTATTGTTATCTCTACAAGACAAACTAAGGGAAAACAAGCAGGAGGAGAGACTTTTGTTAGCGAAGGATTCACAAATTGAAAGGGTAAAGATAGATTAAATATTCATGTTGGCCAACATGACAGTGAACATCATAAAGCTCAAATGAATTGTGAAGCTTTGATGAATCAAGATGACCACATTCAATCAATTTTGCACAAACAGTCAAAGCAAATGCGAAATGATTATCGTATCCGTCTCAATGCTTCTATTGATTGTATTAGAGTTTTGTTGGAACAAGGGAATTCATTTCGGGGTCATGATGAGACTGAAGGTTCTCTTAATCCAGGTAACTTTCTTATTCAACTGAAGTTTTTAGGTGCTTATAATAAAGAGATTAATGATGTGATATTGAAAAATGCTCCTAAAAATTACAAGTTAACATCACCGGATATTCAGAAGGATATAGTAAGGGCTTGTGCAACTAAAACAATTAATGTTATTATCAAAGATATTGGTAATTCATTATTCTCTATTTTAGTTGATGAATCTCGTGATGTGTCAATGAAAGAGCAAATGTCAGTTGTTTTGCTCTATGTGGATAATAGTGGGCATGTAAATGAGCGTTTTGTTGGAATTGAACATGTTACTAGTACTACAGCACTCTCACTTAAAGCTGTTATTGATAAGATGCTTTCAAAATATAATTTGAGCATATCTAATGTGAGAGGACAAGGTTTTGATGGAGCAAGTAATATGCAAGGTAAATTTAATGGTCTAAAAACACTCATTTTAAAGGAGAACCCATGTGCATTTTACATACATTGTTTTGCCCATCAGCTTCAACTAGCTCTTATAGCTGTGGCCAAGAAAAATCTTTCAATTTCTAATTTCTTTCGTATTGTAGGTGATGTGATAAATGTTGTTGGATCATCCTGCAAACATTTTGATCTTCTTAAGGAGAAACATTCAGATTTTATTGTTGAGGCACTAGAGAAGGGTGAAATTTCAAGTGGTCGAGGACTTAATCAAGAAACTACCCTTAAACATGCTTGGGATACACATTGGAGGTCACATTACAATTCTTTGATCAGTTTGATTTCTATATTCTCTGCTATCAGTGATGTGCTTGAAATAATTTCAGAAGATGATTCCAGTTCTCATGATAAAAAAACTAAGGCATTTAATTTATTAGAGTTAATACTTTCATTTGATTTTGCATTCAATCTACACTTGATGAAACATGTCTTAGGGATTTCGAGTGAATTGTCAGTGGCATTACAAAAGAAAGATCAAGATATTGTAAATGCAATGGATTTGGTACAAGTATGCAAACACCGACTCCAAAATATGAGAGAAGATGGTTGGGATTCATTTTTAGAAAATGTTCACTATTTTTGTCAACAACATTACATTGATTGTCTCAAAATGGATAATATGTTCACACGTTGGGCACCACGTGGTCGTCCCCATCGTAATCCACCAGAAGTGGCAAATTTACATCACTATCGAGTTGATTTATTCTATGGTGTTATTGATATGCAACTTCAAGAATTAAATTATCGTTTCTCAGAGGCAAATACAGAGTTACTTCTTTATGTAACTTGTTTGTGTCCACAAAACTCTTTTTTGGATTTTGACAAGAAAAAATTATTGCAACTGGCTGAGTTTTATCCACAAGATTTCTCAAGATTTGATCTTCTCGTACTTGATGATCAACTTGAAACTTATATATGTGATATGCGTTCTAACAAAACATTTCAAGGATTGAAAGACCTCGGTGATCTTTCAGAGAAATTAGTTATGTCAAAAAAAAAGTATGGTGTATCCATTGGTTTTTAAGCTTTTGACATTGACATTAATTTTACCAGTTGCGACTGCAATTGTAGAGAGAGTGTTTTCTGCCATGAGAATTATGAAAGACAGGTTGCACAATTGAATGAGTGATGATTGAATGAATAATAGTCTTATTGTCTATGTAGAGAAAGATATATTTCTAACGGTTGATAATGAAGCTATTATACAAAAGTTTCAAAATATGAAGACTCGAAAAGAAAAATTGTAAGGTAATTATGTTTGATTTCATATTGTATGCTTTGTTAACAAAAGGATTAGCTTCTTGACTTAAAGTCTTCACAACTCTCCTTTGAAATTAATTTATTCTTTAAAAAATCATGTAGTTTTACTAATGCTGAATATGTCACATGATCAGTCGTAAGCATAAGTTTTAGTTTCTCATTTTGAATTTTGATGGCAAATGCTAATTTGTCTAATTCATTTGCAATTATTTCTATGCAGATTTCAATTTGGATGATGTTGCCTTGATGTTTGAAAATTATGAAGAACTTTTGAGTGCATCTCATAACCAAGAATCTTTTTGAAAAAGATGGTGGAATAGATAGTTTTTTTTTATATTAAGGAGGCTAATTCGGTTGGATAAGCTTATCGGGTTTGCTTTTATTTTGCCATTTGCGGTTTAATTATTATGCCAAAAAAACATGTTATGTTCTATTATATAATGAAACATGATTAATTATTTCATTCTCTAGATCTTTCCAATGAGGTACACTCAATATGTTTTGCTTAGCCTATGTTAATCTTTGATTTTATACCGTGCATAATTTTACAATTATAAAATTAATTGTATCATGCCTACACTCGACCAATATCCTAGCTCCGCCCCTGCCTCTAGGATCATGATTATGGACTGAATGACTGACTCAAACGATAGTTATCAAAGTGTAACATATTCATCCTTAATAGTTGTGTAGATTACTCTACTTAAACGTGTTTTCCTCTATTTCATAATTAAGATTGCAATTTATGTTTTAGCTACTGATCCTACTTCATATGGATGTCATATTTTCATATTGGAATATTCTTGTTGGGTCTATAGACTCATGACGTATATGATACAAGTGAGAGAGACACCCCCAGGGTATTATCGATGGCATGCACACGGAATAGACGAGGAGGCAGGATGGTACCTCGACACACTATCCGGGAACCTTTAGAAGTACTGTGAAGACTCTTGTTTTCTGTGGAGTCCGTCCTTTACATGTATGAGGAGAGGTGTTGGTGCCTTTATTTTCCTTTGCTCAAATTCTTTGGATTGTGAAGCTATGGTTTGTGTTGATTATGATGGTTCATGTATGATGAGATTTTATACTATGATCCCTTAACATCAGTATTTGAGAGGTTTATTATTTGATTGAACGTCGGTCTTCAAGTTAGCTAGTACATGCTGTAAACTTTTGTTATGAGTCCTTGGTACATGTGGTAAACTAAGGGTCTTTTCACTAAGCTTCTAGACCACTAACCACGAGTACTTTTTAATTTATCCCATTGACACATACAAAATTTCTATAAAATCAAATCGATCCTGAGGTCATGTGATTCATCAATTTTTTTTTTTCCTTCGAAAGAAGCACCCAACTATTCTCCTGTTCATACAAACCATATGTAGTTTTCAAACGGTCAAAAATAAGATAAAATAAGATTTAAAAAGGCTCTATTTAATCCGAACTATCCCAAATATCTTTATATTCAATTGCATAGAAACTAACAATTAATTTTTACAATTATATAAGTCTGTTACAAGAGTAATTTTGTATATTTTAATTTTACTTCTCTAAATGATAATCTAATTAAAATAATATTTTAATAAATAAAATAAACGAGGGAGACTCTATAATATTCACTATATTTAAATGAGCATTATTTCATCAGATCGACTAAATAGAAATTAATATGTAAATTTTATAATGGATAGAAGCTAGTTGCTAGCTTTTATAATATGTAGAAATCAGTTGCTAACTTCTATAATGTATAAAAATTAGTTACTAGTTTCTAGCACAATAATCTTATATAATTTTGATTTTACTTATTTTAGTGATAATCTAATTAAAATAATATTTTTAAAAGTAAAATATATATATATATAGACTACCTGATACTCATTATATTTTAAATGAACATAATTTAATTATAATCGAGTGTGTAGAAACTAATGTAACAACTATCTTTTAGCTTTTACACGTTGTGGAAGCTAATCGATAAATTTTATATATTATAGAAGCTATTCGGTAGCTTCTATAATAATACTAAATCCATCGATATTTTCGGAATAAAATCATGAGAGAGACCACTATTTAAGTTTTTATAGGAAAGAAAGGTGCTAATATAATATAATGTTTCTCTTATTTTTGATGCCCCTTGATTTTTGTTAAAGTTTGATGATTCTAAAGATAAATAAATATTATTAAATTAAAAATATTTTTATATTTATCTATTATAAAAGTATTTGATAATTCGTATCAAATAAACATTAGTAAGCTTTTAGTATTCTTTTTCAATATTTATTTTTTAAAATTTTAATTGTCTAAAATCATTAAACACTTTTGACTATTAGGTGCTGATATTTTGTTAGATCTGTGCGAGCTAGAAGGGTGAATAACTTTGATCGCTTCTCTTCAATGTTTTGTGCTTGCCGTTGAATGCGCAAAGGATATATTACTCAATCTCAACTCTACATACACAATACCTTGGTTTACCTAGTATCCACTCCTTGAGAATATTAATTTGAGAGTTCACTCCTAGCGATCTCTTCCACTAAGAACTCTCTCCTTCTTGAAAATTTTCTGGAAGTGAAGAATCCTCTTACAAATCATTCTTGCAAGAACATAACAAGAAACAAGAAAGCAAAGACACATATAATCGAAAATGACTTTACAATCAAAACTTTGATTACTTGATCTCTTATAACTTCGAAATGCATCTTGTTGGTCCGAAAATGCTACAACACTATCCTTCAAAATCCCAAGAATTGGCGCCTTCAAACTCTACGAAACCTCCTTTTCTAGGATTGCTTTCGGACGGGAAAACACCTAATCAATTGATCTTACTCCTAATCAATTGTCATGTCAAATCCGACTGTTCAAACTTGTAGAATGACTCTTTTTCGTCTGACTAATCAATTAGTGAGTCATATCAATCGATTACTTCAATCAATTCTAAATCCTTTTGTTCTCTCGAGAAAGTACTACCAATTGATTAACCAATCGATTGACAAGGTTGAATCAATTAAACCAATCAATTCAACATGCTTCTATTTCCTCTTGAAACTTTTGTCAATCGATTGCCAATTGCCTTAAGCCAATTGGCTCCCGAAGTAAGCTCTCAATCGATTGAACCAATCAATTTCTTTAGGTGAATCAATTACACTAATCGATTGCCCAACCCTCAACTTTGAATCTGAGTTTAGGGTTCCTTTGCCCTAACATCTAGTCATCTGTGACTTATTAGGATTTTCCGGTCAACCTTGACCAGCTAGTTCTTCTTCATCAAATGTCTAGCCCTTCTTAACCTATTTAGAATTTTCTCTTACCAACCTTCCCATTGGACTTTCGGCTACTATGAGTGACTGTAATGATAGGTTTACAAAACCCAAGAAATTTGGTTTTGTAAATCAAATAGCATTGCAATTGATTAGAATTTTTTAAACCCAAGAACCTAACATCCAAAATTGGATGCTGGGTTTATAATAATTTAAAAATAAAAAAAATAACAAGTTCTAAGATAGGGTGTTGCGTACGCAACCTCTCTCCGGACGCATGCATAGCACAAGCACGTAGGGCATGGGCCCCACACATAGCGGTTGTCGGGCACTTGCTTTTTTATTTTTATTTCATTTTTTTCTTTTTTGTTGTAAAAATGGAAAATAAAAATTTAATCAAACGATCGTTTTTGGCAAGGACTATTTCAGATTATGTTACTGAATGGCTAGAAGGCTAGAAACAACTATTTTATATTATTTTAATTTTTTTTAACAACATTTTTTTAGCTTATAAATAGAGAAATATTTTTCATTTCCCTACTCACCATCTAAAACTTTCTTCATAATTTCTCTAACACAATATTTCTATCTCTTTATTCTAAATGATTGAAAATTTCAGTAGTTCATTCAACAATTTATTTGGTTCTCCAAATACAGAGGGAAATTCAAACTCTCAAAATTCTCAATCATGTTCTCTTCCCAATCCTCACTTGTCTCAATTTGCTTGTGCAACTCAATTTTCACAAAATACTCCCACTGGTTCAAATTTTGTTCCTCACGCTCCGTTTTTCATGTTTCCATCTGATTATGCTTCAATGGGTGGGCAATTTATGATGTCACCTCCTTCTCAAGTATTACTACTCCATCACCATCAAGCATGCTATCGAACGAATCTCGACAAACGAGTTTGGGAGAATCTGGATCCGATAGAGAGCCCCCAACACCAATTTCAATGCTACACTCTCAATTTCCAACGCATTCGACGACACCTGGGATAGAAAATATTAACCTCGAGGATGATGAGGAGGATGACAAAGAAATGAATGCCCCTAGTAATAGTGCTAAGGTGATGTGGTCAACCGAGGAGGAGAAGTGTCTTGCAAGAGTTTGGGGAACTATTCCCAACGACCCAAAAGTTGGTAATGAACAAAAGAATAAGCATTTTTGCAACGTACAACCATGTACTATAATGACAATTGGCTTGCGGGTATGATAGCAAAAGAATGTGCATCGATAAAGTCACATTACTATCGAGTTATGCCTGATGTTGGTAAGTTTTCAGGATGGTACAATAATTTCTTTAACAATTGGGCTTGTGGTGAATGTGACGCTGATGTTTTAGCCATTGCACATGATATGTGGAAAAAGGTACACAAGAATAAGGTTTTCAAGTATGAATACGTATGGAAGATTATAACAGAGTGTGAGAAATGGGTTCCCCAATCACTTGGTTGTCATGTTGACAAGAAGGCGAGGACTTCTGAATTAAGGGCACATACTTCTTCAACCATTCCAGATATTGATGGTGACTCTAAAATTTTCTCACGTCCTATAGGGCAACAGAAGGTGAAAATAAAGAATAAAGTCAAAGTTATAGAAGACGAAGACTTCAACGTGAAATGGGAACAAATGCAACAATATCAAAAGGAAAAATTGGTGCTTAAGGAACTTGAGCTAAAGCAAAATGACTATGATATGGTTATGAAAGATACGAGTGGAATTACAGTGGCGCAACTTCATTGGCATATAAAAATATTTGAAGAAATTACAAAGAGACGTGACCTATAGTAGATTTGTCATTTGTCGGTGTTTATGTTTTTAAATTTATATTGGTCTTTGTCATTTGTTAATGTTTATGTTTTTTTGATTTGTAAGTTTTTTTAAAAAAAATTATGTTGGTCTTTATGGGTTTTTTAAATAAAAAAACATCTTTATGTTGTTTTACCGATACAAACTAGTCGTTATACAATAACCATTATAAAATAGTCGTTATAAAAATAGCTATTGTAAAATGGCCATTATAAAGTAGCCGTTGTAAAACTGCTATTATAAAGTAGCCATTGTAAAATAGTCATTATAAAATAGCCATTATAAAATTATCATTGTAAAATAGTCATTATAAAATAGCTGTTGTAAAATAGTTGTTATAAATTAGCCATTGAAAATTAGTCTATATATATCAATGTATAAGTTATGATTCTCCATTCCATTATATTTCTGATTTGAACCACTTAAAACTTCAATTATATTCAAAATGTCTGAAGATCTCCATCGCTCTAGAGAAAATAACATCCATGAATTTTGGAGAAATGAGATGTGGAAAGATGTGGATAATGATGTTGATCGAATGATGATTACGCTACTTGAGCTAGAAGAGCAGAGATGTCAAGAAACTGGAGGTTCTACAAGAGCTACAAATTAGGGATATGTGGACCAGGATTGTGAAGATCGGGTATGTTCGCCTTGTCCGAGATTACTTCTCGGATGTTCCTTCATTTCACGCTGAAGTCTTTTGATGGCAATTTCGCATGTGAAGAGAGTTATTTGCTCGCATAGTCGATGCCTTGATAAATCATTTAGAGTATTTTCAGTGGAGGAGAAACACAATTAGAAGGACAGGTTTATCGCCACTTCAAAAATGCACTACGGCTATTCATCAATTGGCATATATATGCAACCCCCACCGACTCTTTGGATGAGTATGTATGGATGGGTGAGAGAACTGCCCTTGATTGTTTGATCAACTTTTTGTCGATGTATGATTGATGTGTTTGGGGCAAGATACTTGCAAAGACCCAATGCTACTGGCACTCAACGCTTGCTTCAAATGCATGAGTAGAGGCATGACTTTCTTGGAATGTTGGGCAGCTTTGATTGCATGCACTGGGAGTGGAGGAATTGCCCCATTGCTTAGAAAGGCCAGTTTACTAGAGGCGATTACGACATCCCAATAATAATTCTAAAAGTGGTCATGTCTGCAGAATTTGGATATGTCTTGCTTTTTTTAGCATCATAGGGTCATGTAATGATATAAATGTTTTTAACAAATCATCGTTCTTCAATGCCGTCCTACAAGGAAATGCTTCGGATGTTAATTTTACGAAAAACGACACATTATATACAAAATGATACTATCTGACAGATTGTATATGTCTAGAATGGGCTACGTTCATGAAGAGCTTTCCGTGTCTTAAGAATCCCTAGTGGAAAAAATTCAAGGAGAGACAGGAGTGTTGTGCCCAAAGGATGTCCACATATCTCCACAATGACATGATATTGTCCACTTTGGGCCTAGACCCTCATGACTTTGCTCTTGGGCTCTACCCAAAAGGCCTCAAGCCAATGGAGATATCTTGCATCCTTTTAACCCCATGATCTTTACCAAATCTTTCCAATGTAGACATCTTTAACCCCATGATCAATACCAACAATACAAGATGTAGTATCACAAGAAACTGCAACACGTGTTACAAATGATGCACAGTTACAGACAGTGCCTCGTCGTAGTGGGAGGGTTGTTAGGCAACTTGAGAGATTCATGTTTTTGGGAGAATCTTCGGACTTGATCCTGGGTAAACATGAACCTGATCCCCGGACGTATAACGAAGCACTCCAAGATAAAGATGCAATATCTTGGCAAAAGACGATGAATTCTGAAATAGAATCTATGTATTCTAATAAGGTCTGAGAGCTTAGAACCACCAAATGGTATAAAAGCCGTTGGATGCAAGTGGATTTATAAAAGGAAAAGAAGGGCAGATAGGAAGGTAGAAACCTTCAAAGCAAGGCTTGTTGTGAAAGGGTACACTCAAAAAGAGGGAATCGATTATGAAGAGACCTTTTCACCGGTAGCTATGCTTAAGTCTATCTGGATACTCTTATCCATTGCTGCTCATATGGATTATGAGGTTTGGCAAATGGATGTCAAGACAGCTTTCCTTAACGGAAGTCTTGAAGAAAACATCCATATGAAGCAACCAGAGGGGTTCATTGAAAAAGGCAAAGAGCATCTAGTATGCAAGCTCAATCGGTCTATTTATGGACTAAAGCAATCTTCAAGATCTTGGAACATCCGGTTTAATGAAGTAATTCAGTCATATGGATTTACTCAGTGTACGGATGAGTCTTGTGTATATAAAAAGTGTAACAGAAACGTGGTGGTATTTCTTGTACTATACGTATATGATATTTGTTAATTGACAACAATGCCAAAGTATTACCAGACGTAAGGGTATGATTGCCCAAGAAATTTTATATGTAGGACTTAGGAGAATGCGCACACATTCTAGGGATCAAAGTTATAAGGGATCGCAAGAAAAGGATGTTGTGTCTATCTCAAGCCTCATATATATATACAATCCTTGCTCATTTTAGCATGCAAAACTCCAAGAAAGGTTTCTTACCTTTTAGGCATGGAGTAGCTTTATCTAAAGAGATGTCTCCGAAAATATCAAAGGAGATAGAGGACATGAAGGCAGTTCCTTATGCTTCGGCTGTGGGAAGCCTAATGTATGTAATGTTGTGTACGAGACCAGATATCTGTTTTGCCATGGACATGGTTAGCAAATATCAAAGTAACCCTGGATAAGGACATTGGACTATTGTAAAGCATATATTGAAGTACCTGAGAAGGACTAGAGATTATATGCTAGTTCACCAAGCAGATGATTTGCTCCCTGTGGGTTACACAGATTCAGACTTCCAATCAGATAGGGACAATAGTAAGTCTACATCAGGCTATGTGCTTACTTTAGGAGGTGGAGCCATTGCATGGAGGAGTGTTAAGCAGAAATGTGTTTCGGACTCAACCATGGAAGCTGAGTATGTGACAGCCTCTGAGGCAGCCAAAGAAGTTGTATGGCTTAGGAACTTCTTAATAGACTTAGATGTGATTCATGGTTTGCCCAAAATCATCACAATTTATTGTGATAATAGTGGTGCAGTTGCAAACTCGAAGGAACCACGAGCCCATAAGGCGAGTAAACATATAGAGCGCAAGTACCACCTGATACGAGACATCGTTAAGCGAGGAGAAGTTGTTGTTGTCAAGATTGCATCAACAGATAACCTGGCAGATCCTTTCACTAAGGCCCTTCCGACGAAAGCTTTTGATCGACATGTGGAGGGGATGAGAATCAGATGTATGGTAGCGGATATGACAGCTTAATTTTTAGTATAAGTGAGAGATTGTTAGAGTGTATACTAAAAGCATAGCTTTTGTAAACATTTATTTTTAAGTAAAGAATCCCATTGGTCAAAAATGTCTACATTTATATGCTAAGTGTAGTTGTTCAATTAATTTATATTGTAGATAACATGGTGTGTGGTGTCACACACAGAAGATCATGTTATTAGTTCCTTATAAATTATAAACAGTAGCTCACGACCAAGATGGAAAGGAACAAACCATCAGAACAGTTATAGTGTAATTAGGTATTAATTTATCTTGACTATATAATTACACTAGTACACTTAGAGTGTATTGAGTAGGACCATTGAGGTAGTTTCTTTTTATACTGACTAAATAAAAGAACAAGACCTCGGTTATTATAGAAGTGTGTGCTCTTAATCCTAATATAATGATAAGCACATATATTTAATATTTATTTATTTGACTTATCATAGGGTGAGATTTAGTTCGATAAATCAAAAGGCCCAATAAGCTGGGAAATGATATTATTTATAGTGTGTTTTGTTGATTAAAGAAGAAAATTGTGTCCTAGTAATCTAGGATGATAATGCCCCCAAGAGGAGCTCATAAGGATTATCATGTTAAACCCTGCAGGTGGACTTAGTCCAACATGACGATAAGGTTGAGTGATACTACTCTTGGTCTAAGACATTAATTAAAATGAGTTGTCAGTAACTCAATTAATTAGTGGACATTCGATATCTTAAACACAGGGAGATTAACACACTCATGATAAGAAGGAGCCCATAATGTAATTTGGGATTGGTGCGGTAGTGCAATAATAATTCTCTAGTGGAATGAGTTATTATTGATGAACTTGAGTTGTGTGTTCGGGGCGAACACGGGATACTCAAGCTCGTCGGGAGGCCAAAATCAATTTCTCCTCTAGGTCCCTGTTGTAGCCTCATTAACACCTCATATCCACCTATGAAAAGCCCATCTTGGTGTCCAAGAGGGGGCCAACCCAAGGCTTGGTGACCAAGCCAAGGGGCGGCCACTATCTTCTCTAAAGGGGTCGACCATAAGTTTTGCAAAGGGGGCCAACCACATAATTCAAATTATGAGGGGTGTTTTGAATTTTTAAAATATTCTCTTTGTAGATATCTACAAGTTTTAAAAGAGAGATTTTAAATTATAAAACTTTCCTTATTTGAATTAGGCCACATGGTTTAAAAGAAAGTTTAAAAGTTTTAAAACTTTCCTTTTTTAACCATCCTCATGGTTTTTAAAAAGGGAGTTTTAAATTTGAAACTTTCCTTTTTGTCACCATGTTAAAAAAGAAAATTTTAAATGAGAAGTTTTAAATTTTAAAACTTATTTTAAAATAAAGAAAACTTTCATTTTTTAAACATCCACATTAGGAGATTAAAAGAGAGCTTGTAAAATTTTATAAGAGCTTTCCTTCTTTGCTTTTAAAATTTTTACAAAATTTTTATTTCCTTCCTCTTAGGGTCGGCCACCCTTGCTTGGTGCCCAAGCAAGGGGTTGGCCAATCAATTAAATCAATCAAAGAGGAGAAAAAGGAATTAAAAAGGAGGAAAAGAAAAACAAGAGGAAGATTTTAATTTTTTGTAAAAATCTTTCCTTGTATGTCTTGGGCAAGTATTATAAAAGAAGGAGAGGAGAGGCCTCATGATACATCAATTCTTATTCTCTTGTTTGTGCTCCCTCTTGTGGCCGACCCTCTCCCCTTCCTTTCCCCTTGCTCTCTTTTATTTCTTTGTGGTGGCGGTGGCCGGATTTTAGAGAAGGAGAAAGAAGCTTTTGGGTGGTGTTCATCTTGGAGGTTCGTCACCCACACGACGTCCAAGAGGAGGCGAGAAATACGGCAGAAGATCTCGAGGTTATTAGCATACAAAGAAAAGGTATAACTAGTAATTGTTTTCCGTATCATGCTAGTTTTTCTTTGTATGAATTCCAAACACAAGAGGCATATGATTCTAGAGTTTCGAATTTGTGATTCGAGTTTGTGTTTTTTTTTATTTTTCGAATTTGTGATTCGATTGTTCTTTTTGGTTAAACCTAGAGTTATATAAGGAAATTAAATATTAGCTTTCCTTAAAAGGCTTTGTTTAGGTGGTGGTGGATGATCTCATACCCAAGAAGGACTAGTACCTTACCATGCAGTCCTGGAAGCCAATTTTAGAAATTAATATTTAATTAAATTTATAACATAGGTGGATTTGGATCAATAATGTTAAGCATCATTTGTGATCCAAATCTAAACCATTAAGAATAGATAAGTTAAATTTGGAATCAATAATGTTAAGTTTCGTTTGCGGTTCCTAATTTAATTTCTAAAGAACACAATAGGTTGTTTAGGAAAGGTTTGACACTTGTACAAAATTTTTGTACAGTGGAACCGATACGATCTTCCTAGGACCAACCAACAAGCATCTTGTCACTCTGACCTGCTCTTGGCCTCCCCGCAAGCATCTGCACCTGGTCACCTTGACCTACTCCGGGCCTCCAAGTGAGCATTCGGCCACCTTAACCTGCTTCGGGCCTCACTGCGAGCATCCGGTCACCCTGACCTACTCGCCTCCCCGCGAGTATCTGGTCACCTTGACTTGCTCCAGGCCTCCCGCAAGCATCTAGTCATCCTGACCTGCTCCAAGCCTCCCCGTGAGTATCCGGTCACCCTGACCTGCTTCGGGCCTCCCTGCGAGCATCTGGTCACCCTGACATACTTGTTTCCGCACAAGTATCTGATCACCCTGACCTGCTCCAGGCCTCCCACGAACATCCGGTCACCCTGACCTACTCCAGGCCCACCCTCAACTTCGTTCAAGGCCACCCCACATGGTATCTGGTTCGTACCATGGCTCTGATACTATTTGTTGTGCCCAAAGGATGTTCACATATCTCCACAATGACATGATATTGCCCACTTTGGGTCTAGGCTCTCATGGCTTTGCTCTTGGGCTCTACCCAAAAGGCCTCAAGTCAATGGAGATATCTTGCATCCTTTTAACCCTATGATTTTTACCAAATCTTTCAAATGTGGGACTTTGATTGAACTCCAACAAGGAGGCTGTAAGAAAAGATGTGGAGTGAGCATTTGGAGTGCTCAAAGCTCATTGGGTAATAGTTAGAGGTCTTGCACAATCTTGGTACAAAAATGACTTAAGGGATATCATGTATATGTGATTATTTTACACAACATGATTATTGAGGATGAAGAAGATGCATCAGTCAATTGGTCAGATGAAGATTCTCCTCCACCAACACAAATAGTCATGGGCTCTACCCAAGAATTCTGAGAGTACCTCTAGAATCATAGCGAGCTATGTGATAGAGAAGTGTAGCACCAACTTTGAGCCGACTAGATTGAACATGTTTGGATACATTATGAATGTGATTAGTGGGGAATAAGTTAATTATTAATTAATTCTATTTTAATTTTGTTATATTTTATTTTATGATCTCATTGTAATGCTTTATTTTTTTAATGTTGTTAATTAATAAATTTTAATAATATTTTCATGAAATTATTTTTTTTCTAACATATTTACATAGGATATGAAGTGAAAATTAAAATTGAAGTTAATTATTATATATTAATTATTAAATTAATAATTTATTAAAATTATTAAATAAAATTAATATATATTATTAATAAATTAATTAATATATATATTATAAATATATATTTATGATAATTTATAAATGAATATTAAAAATAAAGATAGTAAATAAAAAAAATATAGGATGTGTGAATTAGTGAGATCCAATATAAAGTTATGTTTTGGGTTTATGATTGTGGGGAGAAATTTATAAAAGTTATGAATTTTTTTTACTTTTGATGTGGCGGTGATGTGACACAGTATGTCTTATAATGAAGTTGAGTTTATTGGTTCAGAGTTGCAGTTATTCTAAGTGTTTGGTCAACTTTGATCCACTTGGACTTTCCTTTTGTCAATCTTCCCGTTGGACTTTCAATCATCAAGTGTTTTATCCTCCTTGACCCACTTGAACTTTTCCCTTACCAACCTTCCTGTTTGACTTTAGATCACTAAATGTCCAGTCCTGCTTAATCCACTTGGACTTTTTCCTTACCAAACTTCAGTTGGACTTTCGATCACCAAGTGTCCGACCCTCCCTTACCCACTTAGACTTTTCCCTTACAAATCTTCTCTTGGACTTCTGATCATCAAGTATCCAATTAACTTTTGACCCACTTGGACTTTTCTCTTGTACTAAGTGTCCGATCTTCTATGACCCACTTAGACTTCTCGTCTGTGTTAAGTGTCTGGTCCTCCATGACCCACTTAAACTTTTCTCTTATCAACTTCCCGTTATACTTCTGACATAGTCAAGTATTCGGTCAACCTTGACTTACTTATATTTTAGATTAACTTTTTTTTTCACGTTGTTCATGTTTTAGATCAGGCGATTTCAATAATTAGTAGGTTGAATAAAAATAAAATTTATAATTTTATTATAATTGATATTTTTTCACTTTTTTTTAGTAATTGTATAGTAAACGTAATATTATTTTTTTTATTTCAGAAATAAAAATCTAAAATAAATTTACCCAACCAAATCGACCTTAGAACTTTGAATTCATCAAAATATAGATGATTTATAATTTATTTTCTTAAAATAAGAAGTATATTGATGGCCATAAATTAAACAATGGTTCCTAATTATTTATATGATTAAAATGATGCCTTTGGAGCTATAGTGCAGCGGTAGGATATTTAGGTTGTCATCCGGATATCCATGGTTTGATCCTTAACTATGATGAATTTATAGGAATTTTTCTTCCAAATAAGGCTCGCAACTAGACGATGCTGGGCTTCTGGGACGCCTGTCGCGAGCGCTTCCTGATATCCTGCCCAAAAATCGTGCAGATGGTAAGCTGGGGATGTGGCTTGCTACGTTGACTAGAAGTATACTTTTCTCTACTCTGCAATACAAGAAACGTTAGTGCTGAGTCAGGGAAGGGGTCCCCAACGTTGGTCCTCCGATGCTCAAGTCAATTACCGGAAAGAGAAAAAGATGGAGCAACAGTAGACACAGGCGTGAGTAGTGAATAATGCGTACCTCCGCCAGTATATGAACCCCCTTTATATAGTTCCCTGGTGTGTGACGTGTGCACTTCTCTCGAGACGTGGGCACATTCTCCAACTGATCATGGGCACGTTCTCCAATTTATCCTATGAAAGGGCATGTCGGGAAAGTGCCTTTGACATCATACTTTAACAGGGCATGCATATCTCTGACAAGATAATAGAAGCTTCCGCCATACTATCTCCCAGAAGGATATTGAGAGATACGATAGTAATCTCGCTGTTCGACCGGGTGAGGTAGCCGCTCGGCCGGGACTCCTCCGCTCGGTTGGCCTCGGCTGTTCTTCTTTGTGGTGACTGGGTATAGTAGTTTTTCTCCTTCCACTCGGACAAGCGCTTTGATGACCTTAGCATTCTATCAATCTGTAGTGAGTGTCTAGCGATCTTGCCCTATTGTTTCGAGTTGGATGGGGGTCGGCTCAGACAAGCCTTTTGTCGATTAGACATTGCCCGCACCGATCGACTATTATAGTCGACCTTCGCTCGGCCACCATAGGTGAGCCCTTTGACATCCTGGCATTGACCACCTTGATTTTGACCTCCATGTCAGCTGTTATCTCCATCCTTTGACTTGTATTTAGTGGGCCTCCCTTTATCACCACATCACAAGCCTTCTCCTCAAGTCTAGTCGAAGGATGCTGCAAGTCCGACTGACTAGACGAGTAGTGCCTCGGGTGACCTTTGCCGCTCAGACACTCTCTGTGTTTGGATGTTGGTTGGCTCATATCTCCTAATCGTCCTTTAGATGTAATGAACGTCAAAGTCTATCACTGACTCAGAGGTCTAATTTGGCGACTGGCTATTCCTTTCTCTGTGCTCGAGTTCCCGATTGAATCACCTAATCTTCGCTGTTCTGCTTCATTTACTGACCTGGATGTGTAGCTGCCACTTCGATCATCCCTCATAAGCCTGATGGTGGGTCGGCCGCTCGACTGTATGATAGCAAGACATCTATGCCGATCGAGATGATCGACGACAACACTTAGCGAATTTTTCTATTTCTCTACGCTTTCCTAGATAAAAACCCTTTCATAGTGGCCGACGTCATCTAAATTTCTGGAAAATTGTGCAAATCTTTAAGCATTATGGTCGAGAATGCAGCCATGCCTTTTAATTAAGTCTCATTAATGCTCTCCCGTAGCCGACTGTCACGTGTCCTATCTTTTGCTATCACACGTTTGACGTGATAGTCGGATATCCGCTGCTGATGTGACAGACACCTTTTTAAATTCCATTGCCAGATTTTGTCCTTGTTTTTTGCAACCCTCAATCGGGCGGCTCTAAGCGATCGACCACAAGGTTTATAAACCTTCATCTGCTTGCCATCATCTTCACTTTTCCTGACACTTTCATCTTCGAGCAATCTCTGCGACGTTTCTTCTCCTCCTCTTCTCCGGCGACCTTTCTCAATAAGGTTCTTCTCTCTTTTCTTCATTGAATCTGTGGGTTGCTTCTTCTCAATTTCTTTATTTTCGATGGATGATTTTCCACAACCGCCTATGCCCATCCCTGGGCTCTAGTACACTTCAATAGAGTCCAGGTTTAATAGGGAGGAGATAGACTAACTTAAATCTACATACCAATTTCCATCTGATTATCAAATTATCATTCCTTCTACTTATGACCGGCCACACAAACCACCAGCCGTCTTCTTGACCTTCTTTAAGGAATAGTTTTGTGCAGGTCTTTGGTTTCCCGTTTATCCCTTCTTTTCTGCCATCTGTAAATACTTCCACATCTTCCTACATCAATTAGTGTCGAACTCCTTTAGGTTGCTGTGCGAGGTAGTAGTTTTATTCTGCTTGCAGGAATTCCCTTGACACCTCAGGTCTTTCATTACTTCTATTACCCTAAACTATCCGAGTCGGGGACCTTCTTGTTTCAAGCCCGAGTGGGCTCAGTCTTTTTTGACAAAATGTTGTCCTCCAATAAACATTGGAGGAAATACTATTTCTTTGTTCATTTTCCCGAGCAACCTAACTTCCCGACTGGCTCGCAGATGGAAGTGATGATGCCTCTGTCGCTCGAGAGATATCGAAGTTGATCGGACTATCTCCAAGTAGCATCTAGTTTGGCCAGTCAAAAGTATCACATTCACCAACTGTTGTTGGAGGGTGTCCTGTATATGTTTGGCCTGAGCCCGATCTAAACACGATTGTTGTCCAGCCTAGGTATGCTCTTTCTTCTCGTCATCTTTGAATCTAACTGATTTCTCTTTCTTTTTTTAGCTTGAATCATGCTGAGGGTGCGTCTGGCGGGCAAGAGCAGGCTCGCGGACATAAAGATCAATGTAGCGATCATGGCTGAGTTGGAGAGTCACGGCCTAGCGCCAATCACCCACTCTGACGATCCGCTCGGCGAGGCGAGTGAGACACATGCACTAACTAGCGAGGGTGGAGGGAGTCAGACAGCGGCTAGCAGAGTCGCGGTTGCCACAGTTGACCTACCTCCCAAACAACCTTCTATGCTGCCGATCACAGTGGCCTCAGAGTATACTACCTCCAGTGAGCCTCTGATATGACGCAAGAGGTACCGCAGGGAAGCTTCCTCTCCCTCTGCCACTTCCGCCCTACAAGCCCCCGCCCTCATTGGTTCTCATCCATCATCTGAGCGGGGTGAGACATCAATGCCCGCTCTTCCTGAGCAGGGAGCCGTAGCACTCCATACTTCACTATCCTCTAATCGGACGCCTTCGTTATCCGGGCTGCTGTCGGGGGTCATTCGTGCACCGTCGATCACCTTCATGCCACCACAATCCTTACCGGCGGCACAAGTATCCATCATTTGGTCGTCCCCGATATCCAAGTCTACGGGGAGAGCGACCTCTGAGCCTTCCGGTCCGAGTGACAGAGGCAAATAATGACCATCATCCATTTGCCCACTGATGAATGGCACAACCCGGATGACATCGCGTCTCATACCTCCAAGCACCAGATTCGGATTCAAGGGCCGCTAGCACAAGTAGGGGTCGATGCCAACCACGCGGCAGTAATCTCATCGGGGGAGCTTGTGAGCAACCATACCTAGATGGTCACCGGGATATGTATATTGCCTTTATATTTACTTACTTTTATCCATTTGGCACTTACAATCTTATTGCCACTGTAGTATTGGGTTGAGAGCCTGGATATGTGCCAAAGGCTAGCCTTTTTGGAGCTTGAAGTACAATAGATGCGCGCTCTGAGTAGCCAATCAGAGGTTGCTGGGGCACGTTCAAAGTAGCTAACTGCCAAGATGACCCAATGAAGGTCGATCGAGCTGCTGCAAGCATAGAAGGCCAAGAGTGCTGAGCAGGCTTTGTAACTGGCGAGGCTCAAGAAGCAGGCCAGCTCATTTGAATCGAAGATCAATTGCGCCAACGCCCGGAAGCTCTAAGCCATCGAAGACCTGGATATCAAGAATAAAGAGGCCCGGATCTTGGCTCAAAATCTTAAGGAGGTTGAGGCCATGCTAAATGCCGAGCGGGAGAGTCGATCGGCAGAGCAAGCTGCGGGGAAGGCCATCTAGCCGCCAAGGCCGCTGACTTGGAATCATTGAAGATGGAGTTGGAAGCATCCCGATCGACCCTCCAAATTTATCAAGATGCAGAGCCTGGTTGGTTTGAAGTCCTCAAGCGAGATTATCTCTGCTCGGACGCCTTCAATGACCGATTCACAGACCAAGTGATCCACCTCTTCAACTTCATAATTGATGGGACTCTTGACTAGCTGAAGGATGGCAACTATCTTCCGTCTACACTGACCAACAAGGTGATCAACCAAGAGAAGCTGACCGAGTCGCTGCCAGATGATGTGTTGGATTATCTCGAGTGATCCCCCATCTCTGCTCCAAAGGCTTCTTTTTGTAATGTCTCCCGATGTTTTGTAAAAAATCTTCTAAGTGTCAATGCATGATCGCCCGTTCGGCGCATCTTTCTTCTGTTAATTTTTATAGGCATTCCTTCATACATCATCGTTCGGTATTTCTTCACATTGTTAGATTTTACCATTGTTAAGCGATGCATCGCTGTTCGGCTCCGATGAGGCTTCGTACCACTTAGCCTTTCTTGAAATTTTTATGAGTATAACTCCCCGCTTTACCTATCATTAGCGTAGCTACTCTTAGTGATTTCCGCATGCTCATTCCAGCATAAGCCGAATGGCTATATCATAGCAATGTGCCCCTAATTTGGTCACTAAATGACCTATTAGCTTTACTTTTTGGCTTTACGAAGCCACTCGGCCTTGTTCATCGCCACCTTGGTTTTAGAGTTGTCGCTTGGCTGTTATTCGTTGTAGACTCGAGTTTATAATCACTACTCAGTTATTGATGGATAGATTTGGGTTTATAGTCGTCGCTCAGTTGTTGAAGGTATAGATGAGGCTTTATAGTCGCCGCTCAACTGTTGAAGGCATAGACGAGTGTTTATAGTCGACACTCGACTGTTGAAGGCGTAGACGAGTGTTTATAGTCGCCGCTTGACTGTTGACAAAGATAAAGGTTTATAGTCACTGCTCGACTGTTGACGAAAACAAGGGTTTATAGTCATTGCTCGACTGTTGACATAGACAGGGATTTATAGTCATTGCTCGACTATTGACGAAGACAAGGGTTTATAGTGTTGGAATCCCAAGGTTGTTTTGGTGTGATCAATAAGTTAAGTTAGGTCCTGTGTGTTTTTAACCTTGTGTCTAAGTGTGCAGGAGTTTAGGAGCACAGGTAGTCGAGCAGAAGACGCAGCTAGCGAGAAGGACGGCACGCAGTGTGCCCGAGGGACGAGGAGCTGCGGAAGAGTACATCGGCGGATGAGAAGGAAGCGTGCCGTGGTTTCGAGGGACGAGAAGCCGGAGCAGAAGACTGCTCGGGGAGCAAGACATGCAGCTAGCGAGAAGGTCGGCACGGGGTGCGACTGAGGGACAAAGACTGCGGATGAGTACGCTGGCGGACGAGAAGGAAGCACGTGACGACTTCGAGGGACAAGAAGTCGGAGCGGAAGCCTGCTTGAGAAGACCGGAAGTTGAGTTCGGGTGAGCCCTATTCCAGAAGGCAGATATCACCCAAGCAAGCAGAGCCGGAGCAGAAGACCCGGACCGAGGTGAGCAGCACTGGAGCAGAAGGCCCAGACCAAAAAATCAACTTGGTTGACTTAGTGGTCCGGGTGCCCGGATCCATTCTGGGCGCTCGGACCGTCTGGGCGCCCGGAACCATTCCGAGCACCCGGACCGTCCGGGCGCCCGGAGGTTGATTTTTGACAGGATCGCATCAAACGTGATCTGTTACGTCAGGGATAAAGTTTTTATCCCTCCTAAGGTGCCCAGAACCCCTTCGGGGTGCCCCGACCAAGGCTATAAATACAGTCTTGGTCCAGAAACTTTTCATCAACTCAGAAATTATGTATTACAACACTTGTGCACTCCCAATTGTAGTTTAGCTTCTATTTCTCTGTGTGTTACTGCTGTAAGAGACGTCTCCGCCTGAAGGAGTACTAGTGCGATATTTTCCTTGGATTAACAACCTCACCGGTTGTAACTAAGTCAAATCTTTGTGAGCCTCATCTTTTACTTTTTGCTTATTTATATTATGCAAGTGTTTATTTGAAAGTTGAGAAGGGTTTCATTTTTGTTTTTGCAGGGCTATTCAACCCCCCTTTTAGCCAGCCACCATGATCCAACAAGTGGTATCAGAGCCAAGGCGCTTCAGGAGGACTAACCGCTGAACGAAGCAACGAAATAATGGCCGGACCAAGTGTCTACCCGCCGAAGTTCGAAGGGGAATTCGCTAGCTGGAAAAAGTGAATGCAGGTATTCTTTAAAACTGATTTTGATTTAATGTTAATTATGGAGTTTGGTTGTACAACATCGGAAGGTCAGGAGAAATACCACTGGACGAAGAAGGAGCAGGCCGACTATGTGGCAAACGGCAAAGAAGAGTACTATCTGCTAAGCGTTCTTCCGCCACAAGAAGTCAACCGAATCGGCAACTACGACTCTGTGAAGGAACTTTGGGAAAAGTTTCTTGAGCTGCATGAAGGAACGTCCAAAGCAAAGCTCACAAAATGGGATTTACTTCGCAACCAGCTCACCAACCTACGACTTGGGGAAGACAAGACAGTTGCGCATCTGTACTCAAGGATAAAGGAAATCATCACCGGACTTTAGAATCTCGGAGAGACGGTAAGTAACCGAAATTCGCTAAGGTACGCACTAAATTCCTTTCCTAGAAATTCAAAATGGGTGTCACTAGTAGATGCCTTTTATATTTCAAAATACTTAGAAAAAAATTACATTAGAAGAATTTTTTCCACATTTGAAGTGCATGAATCAAGATGTGCAGGTATGAAGTAGCCCAAGAACAACGTCGCCCTCAAAGCATCGAGAGACGAACCTGAGTCGGAGTCTTCTCTCGACGACGAGGAAATGATAACGATAGTAAGATGATTCAAGAATCTTTGTAAGTTTAGAAAAACTAACCATCCACAGGGTAAAAAGAAAAGGATCATCCGCTGCTACCACTGCGAAGAAGAAGGGCATGTCAAGGACAACACCCCCAAGCAGAGGAATAAGGACACGGATAAAGGTAAAAATCCTATTCAAAAACGCAAAGCATTAAAAGTGACGTGGGACAATACGTCGTCTGAATCGGAAGTCGAAGCTTTCTCCGGACTTGCACTAATGGCAAGTCATCAAGACAACGACTGCGAGTTAAGATCTTCCGAAATGAGCATCGAGAGCATCGATAAAGGGGGAGCCATGTTGGAAGATAGCAGTGGTTCAGGGGGAGACACGAACAACGAGATCGACAAGGTAAGTTTGGTAAGATCTGTTCCTCCTGACAAATTGTTTAAGTTCGTTAAACTGTTAACAAAATATTGTTGCAAGTTAGAAAAAGAAATTAAGAATTTAAAAATAATATTAGTTAAATCTTGCCCAATAGAAGAATTCGACGGAATTAAATTAGAAAATGAAAAATTAAAAGGAGAAAATGATAATTTAAAAGTACAAGTAAATAACTTGAAAAACCATGCATGCTCATCTAATACCAATGTTAGAAAATTTAACAATTTAAATTGGTATTTTAGATATCATAAGGGACAAATTAGAAACATTTCAAAGAAATATATCCCTAAGAAATTCTTAGTTAATCCAGTTGGCTGGAACCTAATTGGGTTCCTAAGTCATGCGTAATCTAAATTTTAATCGGATTTAGCGATTTCAGCGAGAAAATTAAATAGTGAGTTTCTTTATGAGGCTTTGTCTAAGGAAGTGGTTGTTATTCCAATAACCAAGAAGGCCTAGTGCCTCACCACGACCTGGAAGCCAAAATATTGAAATAAAATGTTTAATTAACTTTCTGATAAAGCATTAAGGTTGAAATTTAATAATGCTTTAAAAAGTCTTTTAAACATTTTTTTACTTAGAAAAATAAATTAAAAGTTCTTCTAAAATTTCTGCTTAAATCTTTACTTAGAAATTTTTTTCCAAAATTTCCTAAGTCGGAATTTTTTTTTTACTTAAAGTTTTACTTAGAAGTCTTTTTTTCTTAGAATATTTTTTCGTTGAAAATTATTGCAAATTTTTTTTCAAAATTTTTTACTCTTAGAGTTTTTCTTAGAACCCCAATTTTTTATGTGATTAAAGGGGGAGAAGGAAAAATATAAGTCTAGGGGGAGGTAGACCAAATTTAAATTTTTTATTTTTTTACTTTATTGCAAAGTTAGTTAGTTTTTTTTTATTTCTATTTGCCCTAGCTTAACTTGGGTTGCTCACATCAAAAATGGAGAGATTGTTGGAACCCCAAGGTTATTTTGGTGTGATCAACAAGTTAAGTTAGGTCCTGTGTGTTTTTAACCTTGTGTCTAAGTGTGCAGGAGCTTAGGAGCACAGGTAGTCGAGCGGAAGACGTAGCTAGCGAGAAGGATAGCACGCGGTGCGTCTGAGGGACGAGGAGCTGTGGAAGAGTACACCGGCAGACGAGAAGGAAGTGTGTCATGGTTCCAAGGGACGAGAAGTTGGAATGGAAGACTGCTCAGAGAGCAAGAGATGCAGCTAGCGAGAAGGTCAGCACGGGGTGCGATCGAGGGACGAAGATTGCAGATGAGTACGCTGGTGGACGAGAAGGAAGCATGCGACGATTCCGAGAGACGAGAAGCCGGAGCGGAAGCCTGCTCGAGAAGACCGGAAGTTGGGTTCGGGTGAGCCCTATTCCGGATGGCAGAGATCACCCAAGCAAGCGGAGCCAGAGCAGAAGACCCGGATTGAGGCGAGCAGCACCGGAGCAGAAGGCCCGGTCCAGAAAGTCAACTTGGTTGACTTAGTGGTCCGGGCGCTCAGATCCATTTCGAGTGCCCGGAGGTTGATTTTTGATTGGATCGCATCAAACGTGATCCGTTGCGTCAGGGATAAAGTTTTATCCCCCTAGGGCACCCCGACTAAGGCTATAAATACAACCTTGGTCCATAAGCTTTTTCATCAACATAGAAATTGTGTATTCCAACACTTGTGCGCTCCCAGTTGTAGTTTAGCTTCTATTTCTCTGTGCGTTATTGCTGTAAGAGGCTTCTCTGCCTGAAGGAATACTAGTGTGATATTTCCCTTGGATTAACAACCTCCCCGGTTGTTACCAAGTCAAATCTTTGTGAGCCTCATCTTTTACTTTCTGCTTATTTATATTATGCAAGTGTTTATTTGAAAGTCGAGAAGGGTTTCATTTTTATTTTTGCAGGGCAATTCAACCCCCCCCCCCTTTTAGCTGGCCACCGCGATCCAACATATAGTCGCCGCTTGACTATTGATGTAGACAAGGGTTTATAGTCCCCGCTCGACATTTAACTTGGTCGATCAGCACAAGAGTCTGGAACACTTGGGATTTTTATTCATTGTCTTCCTGCATTTACAAGACACACACTTATATAAGTACATCTGGATTTAACCATGTACCTCTGACCTAGCCCTATAGGGATGAAGATGGTTTGCACTCCAAGGCCGCTTGAGCTTTCTTCCTTCTTCGTCCTATAGGTAGTAGGCTCCCAATCGGAGCTTCTAAATGACTTTGAAAGGTCCTCCCCAAGGAGTCTCTAGCTTGGTGGCGTCGCCGATCGACTTTATCTTTTCCGCACCAGATCACTGTTGGAATGTATACTAAAAGCCTAGCTTTTTGTATAAACATTTACTTAGAAACAAGAATCATAATTGTCAAATATCTACATTTATAAGTTAAGTGTAGTTGTTCGATTAATTTATATTGTAGATAACATGGTGTGTGGTGTCACACACAGAAGATCATGTTATCAATTCCTTATAAATTATAAACAGTAGCTCATGACTGAAATAGAAAGGAACAAACCATTAGAATAGTCGTAGTGTAATTAGGTATTAGTTTATCTTGACTGATAAATTACACTAGTACACTCTGAGTGTATTGAGCAGGATCATTTAAGGTAAGTTCTTTTTATACTGACTTAATAAAAGAACAATACCTTAGTTATTATGGAAGTGTGTGCTCTTAATCCTAATATAATAACAAGCACATACATTTAGTATTTATTTCTTTGACTTATCAAAGGGTGAGATTTAGCTCGATAAATCAATAGGTCCGATAAGTTGGGAAATGATATTACTTATAGTGTGTGTTGTTGATTATAGAAGGAAACTGTGTCCTAGTAATCTAGGTTGATAATGTCCCCAAGGGGAGCTCATAAGGATTGTCATGTTAAACCCTGCATGTGGACTTAGTCCAACATGACGATAAGGTTGAGTGGTACTACTCTTGGACTGAGATATTAGTTAAAATAAGTTGTTAGTAACTCAATTAATTAGTGGTCATCCGACATCTTAAACACAGGGAGACTAACACACTCATAATAAGAAGGAGCCCAAAATATAATTTGGGATTGGTGCGGTAATTCAATAATAATTCTTTAGTGGTATGAATTATTATTGATGAAATTAAGTTGAGTGTTCGGGGTGAACATGGGAAGCTTAATTTCATCGGAACACCAAAACCAATTCCTCCTCTTGGTCCCTATCATAGCCTCTTGTATATAGAGAAGTATACCCACCTATACCCACCTTCCTACCTATCCTAATGGGGCCGGCCAAGCTATCTTGGAGCCCAAGCTAGGGCCCGCCAAGACCAATAGGATGAGCCAAGTAGGTGGTCGGCCAATGCTTAGAGCCCAAGCATAAGTGGTCGGCCCTAATCAAATTAAAAGGGTTTTAATTTTTAAAATTTTTCTTACGTGGATTCCATGATTTTAAAAGAGAGTTTAAAATTTAAATCTTTTCTTTTATAGCTTTCTACAAAAGATTAAGAAAAGATATAATATCTTTCCTTATTTATAGATTGAAAGGAAGATTTTAATTTTGAGGAAACTTTCCTTTTTGTAACCATATTCATGGTTTAAAAGAGAGTTTTAAAATTATAAATATTTCCTTTTATAAGTTTCTACAAAAGATTAAGAAAAGATTTGATATCTTTCCTTATTTGTAGATTGTAAGGAGATTTTAATTTTTAAGATAACTTTCCTTTTTGAAAATCATCCACATGTGTTAATAGAGAAATTTTAATTTATATATTTCCTTTTATAACCAACGGATAAATTATTAGAGAAATTTTTATTTTAAAATTTTCGAAAATAAATTAGGAAGTTTTAATTCTTGTTAAAACTTTCCTTGTTTGGGATTATGAGGTGGACGACCATATTGTTTTAAGAAAAGGAAATAAGTTTTAATTAATTAAATTTACCTTTTCATGGCAAAGTAATAAGGAAGTTTTTTATTTAAATTTTCCTTATTTGTCAAGACCAAGGATTATAAAAGAGGGGGTAGGGGTGCATTCATAGTTAATAACTCTATTCTATTTTTCCTCCCTCTCTTCCTTGGTGGTGTGGTCGGCCCTTCTAGTTCTCCCTTCACCTTTTTCTTTCTTCTCCTTGGCCGAAACTCTTTATCCTTTAGAGCTTGGAAGGTGGCCAGATATTGCTTGGAGAAGAAGGAGAGAAAGGAGGCTTTGTTTCTTGCATCCCTTGGAGCTTGGTGGTGGTGGCCGAACCTCTACATCCTTGGAGGAGTCTTAGTGGCCAAAACTTGGTGAGAAAGAAGAAGAGCTTGGGTGGTTCTCATCTCGGTAGATTGTTTCCCACACAACGTCCGAGATAATAAGAGGAATACGGTAGAAGATCAAGAGGTCGTTGCATACAAAGAAAGGTATAACTAGTAATTATTTTCCGCATCATGCTAGTTTTTCTTTGTATGAATTCCAAACACAAGAGGCATATAACTCTAGGTTTCGAATTTGTGATTCGATTTCATGTTTTTTTTTATTTTTTCGAATTTGTGATTCGATTGTTCCTTTTGGTTAAACTTAATGTTATTTTAGGAAATTAAATATTGAATTTCGTTAAGAGGCTTTGTCGATGCAGTGGTGGATGTCCCCATATCCAAAAAGGTCATGTGCCTCACCATCTTTGACCTGTGAGCCAATTTCCAAAATTGATATTTAATTGAATTTATAACATGGGTGGATTTAGATTAATAATGTTAAGTTCTGTTTGCAATCCAAGTCTAAACCATTAAGAACAGATAAGTTAAATTTGGAATCAATAATATTAAGTTCCATTTGCGATTCCGAATTTAATTTCTAAAGAACACAATAGGTTGTTAGGAAAGGTTCGACACTTGTACAAATTTTTGTATAGAGGAATTGGTACGATCTTTCTAGGACCAACCAACAGTCACCGACCTGGAATGACCTTGGGATCACCCTCCAGTTATAGTTTTGCTTCATTCTCTACTTGTACGCCATCAGTTGGACAACAACCTTATCCTGCGCTTCGACCACTGTAACGACCCACCTCCTACTGACTAGGCTGCGAGGCCGATCGCTAGAGTTATGCTGTGCTAAATTACTATTACGAAAAATCTGGATTTATTAAAATTTTACTAAACTGATTACTGTAAACTGAACTTAATATTCTAGGTGTACCTAGGAGTTGTACACATGCTAGGGAAGATAATCTATGCCTCTCGGATGGCCTGCTAGCTGTAATCAGGCATTTCAATCGATCCATAGATCGATTGGCCTGTCGGATCGATCCCGTGATCGATCCAGCTTGTTACTGGCACGGAAAAACTCTCTGGATCGGTCGGCAGACCGATCCATATGCTCCCTCGCCTCTGTATGCGGCTGGATCGGTCTACCAACCGATCCAGGAGCACACTGATCGGTCGGCTGACCGATCAGTGAGCGTCTGTGCTCTCTGTTCGCACAATGGATCGGTCGGCTGACCGATCCATAACAGAGGCCAACTCTCTGTTCGCGCATGGATCGGTCAGCTGACCGATCCAGCGGCACAACCCACTCTCTGATCGGTCTGTAGACCGATCAGAGTTCTGATTTCAGCCTGAAACTCTGATTTCAGCACTTGGGCGTGCCAAAATCTCACATATGAGTTATACACTACATGAGAAACACTCTAATGACATAAAACTAGTACTCTAAACTTAACATGATACATAGTTCACTGATTCATAGCATTACACAACTAAACATGCTTGAAAGTAAAAACACTGAAGAGTTCTACGGTTTAAACTTGCTAAGTCCCCTAAGAATCTTTTATTCCAGTTCCTGCCACACACACCATCTCTGCATTGGCCTCCAGCTTCCTCTGCTAGTCCATTTTTCCCTTACCTTTATCTACAGTATAAGGAAAATAGAATCTGTAAGCTTAAAGCTTAGTAAGAAACCAACTACCTCACTAAAACATGCAACGATGCAAACATGCTTTTAAAGAATGCTATTTGAAAACATGTACTGGCATGGCATACTATAGTTGCAAGCATAAACTGAAATAACTGAACATGCATACTGAACATGGCATGGCAACTAATCATATGAATCAATAAAGATAACTGAACTGAACATATAATAAGCTAAACTGTAGCTAAACTGATACTGAATTCCAACTCAACTAACATAACTAATTTGAGTTTTGAAAACTAATTCATAATAAGTGAAAATACATAATCATGCTGTTTGGGCCCGGCAACTGTACTTGCTGTGCGCGCATCCCTAACTAGACCCGGGTTTGCAAGTCCCGAATTTAGTAGGGTTAACTAGGTTATCTAAACCTAGGGACGACTGTGGGAGTCCAACCCAATGGATATCTGATCCAGTACAGTGCCACTGAAAATAAAATACTGAATATAGCTAACTATTTTAACTTGCAGTTTCTAGGTTATCTGAACCTAGAGCTAGGTTGTCTGAACCTAGAGGCGACTGTGGGAGCCCACCCATTGGACCGTGGTCCCATATAAGCTAAAATAACTTATTTACTGATTTAAATGCTTCTAATGCATTTAACTGAGCTATTAAAATGCCTAATTTGCATTTTAACTTAACTAGCTATTTTATCGAACACCTAGTGTGCCCCAACTCTCCCCTCTATTAGGGAGACCACTTCTAGGCACCCGACAACGTCTAGGAACCCCCCACTGAAGAGGGAATACGTGTCTGACCCATCTAGAAGTACTCACTAAATCCCTAAATCTGCGAGGAGGGTCAAATTCACCCTATGCGTCGATAAAAACTACATATAGCTAAACTAGTGCGTATAAAACCAAACGGAGCTACTTATACTGCAGGTGAGGGGTTTCTTACCTCGTATATGAAGTTTCTTACGATTCTAATCGCTGAAATTCCGGTGGAGGTGACCCCTTCGACAAACTTCTCGCATTTATGCGTTCCTCTCGCGAAGGAGTGCGTCCTCGTGCCGGAGTTGTCGCCGGAAGGTGTCCTTGGGGCCCTAGGGAGAGAACCCTAGGTCTCCTTGTGGTTTGTTTGGGCGCCGAGAGGAAGAGGGAGGAGAGGGGCGGCGTGAGGTCTCGGTGGAGAAGGTTTTTGCCGAACCAAAGAATAAACCCAAACCAACTTATGTTTTCCTATTTATATTAAGTGGGTATTTTGGCCCAACTCAATTATAAATATATTTGATTCTCCTTTCTCTCAGCACGGCCCTGCTGGGTTCACCGGTTACTAAGGATAACTAAAGGTTTAGCGGACCCGAGAGGTCCCGGGTTCGATTCCCGCTTAAACCATTTTACTTTTCTATTCATTTTTGCTACTTCCGATACTCTAAAAATTCCAGAAAAATATCTAATAATTCCAGAAAATTCATAGAATATTCCTAAAATAGTTTTGAGAATTTTCGAGCGTTACAATCTCCCATACCTTATAAAAAGTTCGTCCTCGAACTTAGAATAATTCTGGGTACTTCTGTCTCATGCTGGCTTCTGTCTCCCAAGTTGCCTCTTCTGCTGTATGACTGTGCCAAATGACTTTGACTAATGGTACTTCCTTGTTCCGCAATTTCTTAACTGCTCGGTCTATTATCTGAATAGGCCGACTATCATAGCTGAGGTCTTCGCGGATCTGTACCGACTGGGGCTCAATCACCTGGGTGGCATCTGGGGTATTCTTCTTCAGCATAGAGACATGAAATACGTTGTGGACAGCTGACATTTCCTGGGGTAGCTCTAGCTCATATGCTACCTTGCCCACTCTTCTGCTGATAAGGTATGGTCCCACATATCTGGGACTAAGTTTGCCCTTCTTCCCAAAACGCATCACTCCCTTCATGGGAGCTACTCTGAGGAACACTGTATCCTCGACTGAAAACTCTAAGGGTCTGCGCCGTGTATCAGCATAGCTTTTCTGGCGGCTCTGAGCTGTCTCTATCCTCTGGCGGATCTGTATAGCGGCTGTGGTATCTGCTACTAGATCAGTCTGAAGTTTTAGTTCTTTCGTTCACCACTCTCATACCAGCAGATTGGAGATCTACACCTCCGCCCATAGAGAGCCTCGTAGGTGTCATGCCGATAGTGGCCGATAGCCATTGTTGTATGCAAATTCTGCTAGCTCGGATATTTGCACCAACTTCCTTGAAGTCTAGGGCAACGCTCGAGCATATCTTGAGTACCGATTTACTCGCCGTCCATCCGTCTTGAGGATGGAATCTTGTCTTGAACTTTAACTTAGTGCTCAATGCTGACCGTACACACTCCCGGAAGTGTGATCTCTGTCCGAAATGATGGTTCGTGGGACTCCATGTAGTCCGACGATCTCCTGGAGATACAATCGAGCTAGCTTCTCCATGGAGTAGGATATCTTGATAGCTAAGAAGTGGGCTGATTTAGTCAACACGTCGACTATTACCCGGATGACGTCAAAACCATTCGTGGTTCTGGGCAGTCCCACTATGAAATCCATAGAGATATCCTCCCACTTCCATTCCGGAATCTGTATAGGCTGCAGAACTCCTCCAGTCGTTGATGTTACCTTGACCCTCTGGCGGTGAGGCAGATGCTAACATATCTGGCGATGTCTCGCTTCATCCGGGCCACCAAAAATCTTCGGGTCTTGATACATTTTGGTGGAACCTGGATGCATAGGAGTCTTGTGAGCCTCATCTAAAATCATCTCCGTAGCTCCTCCCTGGAACACAGAGTCCATCACCAAAATACAACACCCGCTATCGGACACTCAATTCTCTACTTTCTGATTCTGCTTTTCTGAATTTGGTCCTGCTCCTGAGTGACTGAATATCACCAAGCAAGGTAGACTCTAAGGTCATAGTAAAGAGCTGTCCAACGATGAGTTCAAGACCGAAATCTACGATCTCCTTCGTAGGGGCGGTGACATGGTATGAGATAATAAGGTAGCACTGGATTTTCTGCTAAGTGTGTCGGCTACCTTATTGGCTTTCTTGGATGGTAGAGGATGTCTATATCGTAGTCTTTGACCAGCTCAAGCCATCTGTCTGTCGCATGTTCGGATCCTTCCGAGTGAAGAAGTACCTCAGACTCTGATGATCTATACTCTGCATTGAGCTCCATATAAGTAATGTCTCCAAATTTTGAGGCGAACACTCTGCTGCAAGCTTGTCATGAGTAGGGTAATTCTTCTCATAATCCTTGAGTTGTCGGAGGCATAGGCGATCACCTTGCCGTTTGCATCAGTATTGCTCCTAGTCCCAACTTAGAGGCATCATTATAGATATCAAAGCTGCTGGTGTTGTCTGGTAGAGCCAAAATGGGAGCACTGGTCAATCTCCTTTTAGCTCATTGAATTTCTCACGATCCTCCGTCCTTTGAAATTTCCTGTTCTTTACGGTAAGAGTCATCGGTGGGAGGCTATCTGGAGAAGTCCTCTACAAACTTTCCGTAATCTGCTAATCCCGAAAGCTCCTGATTTCTTTGGCGTTCTTAGGTCTCTTCCAGTTACTTACTGCTTCTATCTTGCTGGGATCTACCATAATACCATCCTTTGAGATGATGTGACCCAGGAAGGACACCTGATCTAGCCAAAATTTACATTTCGTGAACTTGGCGTATAGCTGGTTCTACTAAAGGGTCTGCAATACTAGTTTCAGGTGTTCTGAGTGTTCTTCCTGAGTTCCTGAGTAGATAAGGATGTCATCGATAAACACAATAACAAACTTATCTAAATACTCCCTGAATACTCTGTTCATGAGATCCATGAATGTAGCTGGAGCATTGGTCACGCCAAAGGGCATGACTACGAACTCGTAGTGTCCGTATCTGGTTCTGAATGCTGTCTTGGGTATATCCCCTTCTTTAACCTTCACCTGATGATAACCTGATCTGAGATCTATCTTAGAGAACATTGCTGCTCCCTTCAGCTGGTCGAACATGTCATCGATTCTGGGAAGGGGATACCTGTTCTTGATCGTGACTTGGTTTAGTGATCTGTAGTCTATGCACAGTCGCATGCTTCCATCCTTCTTCTTCATGAACAATACAGGCGCTCCCCATGGTGAGTGACTCGGGCATATGAAACCCTTGTCAAGCAGCTCCTGTAGTTGCTCCTGAAGTTCCTTCAGTTCTGCTGGAGCCATGCGATAAGGCGCTTTGGAGATAGGATTTGTACTGGGAATGAGCTCTATCTCAAAGTCAATCTCAAAGTTCTATCTCTACCGACCAATCCAGGAGCACACTGATCGGTCGGTAGACCAATCCAGTGGCTCACTGATCGGTCGGCTGACCGATCAGTGAGCGTCTGTGCTCTCTGTTCGCACAATGGATCGGTCGGCTGACCGATCCATAACAGAGGCCAACTCTCTGTTCGCGCATGGATCGGTCAGCTCACCGATCCAGCGGCACAACCCACTCTTTGATCGGTTTGTAGACTGATCAGAGTTCTGATTTCAGCCTGAAACTCTGATTTCAGCACTTGGGCGTGCCAAAATCTCACATATGAGTTATACACTACATGAGAAACACTCTAATGACATAAAACTAGTACTCTAAACTTAACATGATACATAGTTCACTGATTCATAGCATTACACAACTAAACGTGCATGAAAGTAAAAACACTGAAGAGTTCTACGGTTTAAACTTGCTAAGTCCCCTAAGAATCTTTTATTCCAGTTCCTGCCACACACACCATCTCTGCATTGGCCTCCAGCTTCCTCTGCTAGTCCATTTTTCCCTTACCTTTATCTGCAGTATAAGGAAAATAGAATCTGTAAGCTTAAAGCTTAGTAAGAAACCAACTACCTCACTAAAACATGCAACGATGCAAACATGCTTTTAAAGAATGCTATTTGAAAACATGTACTGGCATGGCATACTATGGTTGCAAGCATAAACTGAAATAACTGAACATGCATACTGAACATGGCATGACAACTAATCATATGAATCAATAAAGATAACTGAACTGAACATATAATAAGCTAAACTGTAGCTAAACTGATACTGAATTCCAACTCAACTAACATAACTAATTTGAGCTTTGAAAACTAATTCATAATAAGTGAAAATACATAATCATGCTGTTTGGGCCCGGCAACTGTACTTGCTGTGCGCGCATCCCTAACTAGACCCGGGTTTGCAAGTCCCGAATTTAGTAGGGTTAACTAGGTTATCTAAACCTAGGGACGACTGTGGGAGTCCAACCCAATGGATATCTGATCCAGTACAGTGCCACTGAAAATAAAATACTGAATATAGCTAACTATTTTAACTTGCTGTTTCTAGGTTATCTGAACCTAGAGCTAGGTTGTCTGAACCTAGAGGCGACTGTGAGAGCCCACCCATTGGACCGTGGTCCCATATAAGCTAAAATAACTGATTTACTGATTTAAATGCTTCTAATTTATTTAACTGAGCTATTAAAATGCCTAATTTGTATTTTAACTTAACTAGCTATTTTATCGAACACCTAGTGTGCCCCAACTCTCCCCTCTATTAGGGAGACCACTTCTAGGCACCCGACAACATCTAGGAACCCCCCACTGAAGAGGGAATATGTGTCCGGCCCATCTAGAAGTACTCACTAAATACCTAAATTTGCGAGGAGGGTCAAATTCACCCTATGCGTCGATAAAAACTACATATAGCTAAACTAGTGCGTATAAAACCAAACGGAGCTACTTATACTGTAGGTGAGGGGTTTCTTACCTTGTATATGAAGTTTCTTACGATTCTAATCGCTGAAATTCCGGTGGAGGTGACCCCTTCGACAAACTTCTCGCGTTTATGCGTTCCTCTCGCGAAGGAGTGCGTCCTCGTGCCGGAGTTGTCGCCGGAAGGTGTCCTTGGGGCCCTAGGGAGAGAACCCTAGGTCTCCTTGTGGTTTGTTTGGGCGCCGAGAGGAAGAGGGAGGAGAGGGGCGGCGTGAGGTCTCGGTGGAGAAGGTTTTTGCCGAACCAAAGAATAAACCCAAACCAACTTATGTTTTCCTATTTATATTAAGTGGGTATTTTGGCCCAACTCAATTATAAATATATTTGATTCTCCTTTCTCTCAGCACGGCCCTGCTGGGTTCACCGGTTACTAAGGCTAACTAAAGGTTTAGCGGACCCGAGAGGTCCCGGGTTCGATTCCCGCTTAAACCATTTTACTTTTCTATTCATTTTTGTTACTTCCGATACTCTAAAAATTCCAGAAAAATATCTAATAATTCCAGAAAAATCATAGAATATTCCTAAAATAGTTTTGAGAATTTTCGGGCGTTACAACCACCAAGTCGAGCTCCATGAGTCTTCGCTCGGCGTTCCCCTCATCGTAGAGCTGCACCCGATCGTACTCTACTCCGACCACCACTGGAACTACCGCTTCTCCTCCATATACCAGATGAAATGATGTGATGTCGGTTGCCTCTCTTGGTGTGGTGTGATAGGCCCACAAGATGCTGGGGAGGTCATCGACCCAGCTGCCTCCAGCGTGGTCGAGCTGAGCCCATAACCCTCTAAGGATTTCCCGGTTGGTGACTTCCGCCTGGTCATTGCTCTGGGGCTAAGCCACCGAGGTGAAAGCTTGTGCAATGCCATAGCCTTCGCACCACTCCTTGAGCCTCCATCCTACAAACTGTCGCCCGTTGTCCGAGATGAGCCAGCGAGGGATGCTGAACTGGCACAAGATACTCTACCATATTAACTTGATGACCATGTGTTTGGTTATCTTGGATAGCGGCTTGGCTTCCACCAACTTTGAAAAATAATCTACTATGATAAGTAGAAATCTGCACTGACCGGTCACTATTAGAAATAGTCCAATGATATCCATGCCCTATTAGTCGAACGGATAAAACACCGTGGATGCCTTCATCTCCTCTGTCGGTTAGTGTTAGATGTTGTGATATTTTTGACATGACAAGCAGGTGGCTACTGTCCGAGCGGTATCATCTTGTAGTGTGGGCTAAAAATATCCCACCAACAGGATCTTTCGGGACAGCGAGCTACCGCCCGGATGACTTCTGCAGGAGCCTTGATGAACTTCCTTTATGATATATTCGATGTCCTATGACCCGATGCACTTGAGCAGCGGTCTTGAGAAAACTCTTTTATATAGCTAGTCCTCGATCAGAGTGAATCGCCTGACCCTCTTTTCAACAGGCGAGTTTCTTCCTGATCGGCTGTAGTGCTACCTGATCGGAGGAACTCTATCAGTGGGGTCCTGGAGTCGCTCAGGAAGGTAATTCCATCCATCCTATCGATGTGTGCCACCAGTGAGACTTGCTCAATCAGCTTCTCTATCACGATTGACGATAATGAACTGGCTAACTTAGTTAACTCATCCGTGACCTAGTTGTCCGATCAGGAGATCTTCTGTATAACAACTTCCTGGAAGTTTGCCTTTAACTTCTCGAAGAATTCTGCATATAACTTGAGTCAGTATTGCTTATCTTGAACATGCCCATTAGCTGTTGAGCCGCTATCTAAGAGTCCGAGTGAATGAGGACTCTAATGGCTCCTACATGTCTAGATGCCTGTAAACCAACTATCAAGGCTTCATACTCGGATTTATTATTTGTAGACTGATAATTCAACTGCACGGACAACTACATCCTGTCCTCCCACGGTGAAATCAAGAGAATGTTGATCTCGCTACCTTGCTGAGTGGATGCTCCATCTACATATATTTTCCAACTCACGTCTGGCTCGGTGTTCTGGACCTCAGTAACAAAATTGGTTAAGGCCTAGGCCTTGATCGTCGTTCGGGGCAGTATTGTATGTCAAACTCGCTCAGCTCGGTTGTCCATTTAATCAGCCACCCAGATGCCTCTAGGTTAAGAAGAACTCTTTCCAAGGCGTTGTTGGTCATCATGATAATCGGATGTGATAGGAAGTATGGATGGAGTCTTCGAACGATGAGTACTAGCGCATAAACCAATTTTTCAAAACTAGTATAGTAGGACTCTGCATCTTATATGGCTTAGGAAATATACAAGTTGTTGCTCATGACCATTTTGCCTTACCAACATCAAACCAACAACATACTCGGTGGATGACAAGTAAATCCATGGTAGCTCGCCAGTGATGGGCTTGGCCAACACAGACAAGGAGTTCAGGTACTTCTTGTGCTCTTCCAGTGCCTTGTCATATTCCGCGTCCCATTGGAACTTAGTCGCTCGACACAAGATCTTGAAGAATGGATGACTCTGGTCGAACGACTTGGAGATGAATCTGGATAGTCTAGTAATCCATCCGATCAACCGTTGAGCCTCCTTCAAGTTGCGGGGTGAGGGCATGTCTTGTAGCGCCTTCACCTTGCTCGGATTCGCCTCAATTCCCCATTTAGTGATGATGTATCTGAGGATGCAGCCACTCTATGCTCCAAACATGCACTTGTTTGGATTCAGCTTGATCCCATATGCCCTCAAAGTTTGGCAAGTTTCTTCAATGTCTGTACAAATGTCAGTAGCTCGGAGAGATTTTATTAATATATCATTGACATATACCTCCATGTTGTGATTGATCTGCCGTTGAAAAACCTTGTTCATCAATCTCTGGTAGGCGGCGCCAGCATTCTTCAATCCGAATGACATGGCATTGTAGGAATAAGTTCCGTCGGCCATGATGAAGTTGGCCTTCTCTTGATTCTCTCGGGCGAGCGGCACTTGGTGGTAACCTTGATATGCGTTGAGCATACAGATCAGCTCGCAACCCACCATAGAGTCCACCATCTGGTCTATCCTGGGCAGGGGATAGAAGTCCTTCTGCAAGCCTTGTTCAGATCGCTAAAGTCAATGCAAACTCGCCATTTGTTGCCCGGCTAGGAGACAAACATGACGTTGGCGAGCCATCTCAGAAACTAAACCTTGCATATGTGGCTAACTTCCAATAGTTTTTCTATCTCCGCTCGGATGATCTAGTTCTGCTCCACACTAAAGTCCCTCTTTCGCTGTTTCACCGGTCGAGCATCCGATCGGACGTGAAGCTCATACTAAGTTACACTTGGTGAGATGCCTGGGAGCTCGTGGGTCGACCAGGCGAATACATCATGATTTTGCTTAAGGCAAGTGATTAGCTATGCCTTCTTCTCTTCTGTTAGGTTGGCAGCAATGAAGGTGGTGGCCTCCGATCGACTGGGATGAATACGGACTTCTTCCTTTTCCTCGTAGACTAGCACAGGAGGTTCTTCCCTGATGGTGTTCACTTCCAAGCGTGGGGTCTTCTGCGGGGCCCTTGCTTCGGACCTGACATATTGACGTAGAACTACTGAGTGGCCAACTGATCACCTTTAACTTCGCCCACCTTATTGTCCACCGAAAATTTGATTTTCTGGTAGAAAGTGGACACCACCGCTCAAGACTCATTAAGGGTTGATTGGCCCAATATAACATTGTAGGTGAACGCCGCGTCCACCATAATGAAGTTTGTGATCCTTGTCCTTTTGAGAGGCTCCTCTCCAAGCGATATGACCAGGTGAGCCTATCCGATCGGCAATACTTCATTTCCTGTGAACCTGTATAGTGGGGTCATCATCGGTTGTAACTCGCTCTGGTCAATTTGTAGCTGGTTGATTGCCTTCTTGAATATAATAGTTACCGAGCTTCCTGTATCAACAAAGGTTTGATGAATAGTATAATTAGCTATTATCGTTTGGATGATCAAGGTGTTATCGTGAGGAATCTCCACTTCCTCTAAGTCTTGGGGGTCGAAGCTGCTCTTAGGTCCCTCGGCCTCCTCCTTGTTGCACCAACAACATGTATTTCTAGTCACCGAGTGTATGACTTGCTCGCTCAATTTGAGTCACCACTGGTTGGCTCACCGGCGATCATTCCAATCTCTCCCCGAGCGACGTTATTTTGGTTCTCTTCTTCTCGAGCCAAGGGTTGGCTCCGTTTAGCAGAAGCTCGGGTGGGACTTGCATTGTTTCTTCTTTGGCTCTAACGATGGCGTGGTTCAGCCATCGTTCTTTCTTCGTTTCTTCTATGGTGTCGATCAAGAGATGGTGATCGACGGTGATATCGTCGTGAAGCTAGTTTGCTAGCGATTGGTGTCAGGTCATAGCAATCGCACGTGTTGTATGTCGTCGACTGATGGAACAAGAAAAACATTGGCATCCATAACTTTCCCTTTGTCGCTTTTGGGCAACCGACTTCCATATGTTGTATGGCATGCATTTTGGGTTCATGGTGTTGCTGTGCTCCTTCCGCTCAGGGCCCCTTGGGTGGTTGATGGCTACTAGTTGGTCGTCACTCAGACACTGTTGCATGCTCGGCAGGCGCCTCCTTTCTTCTTGCTGCTTTGGCCTCTTCCATGTTTATGTATTTCGTGGCCCTCTTGAGTAGGTGGTCGAAGTCCTTCGGCGACCTCCAGATGAGTGAGTAGAAGAACTTTCCTTCGGTGAGCCCCTGGGTGAAGGCGTTCACCAATATTTCATAGGAGATCGATGAAATATCCATGGCAACCTGGTTGAAGCGCTTGATGTAGGCTCTTAATGCCTCCTTGGGCCCTTGCTTTAAGGAAAACAGGTTAACGTTCATCTTCTGGTAGCGGTGGCTGCTGGCGAGGTGGTGCAAAAATGTTACTTGGAAGTCTTTGAAGCTATGAATCAAGTTGATCTGCATTCGTCTGAACTAGCACCGCGTTGACCCGGAAAGGGTAGTGAGGAAGACCTGATACTTCACCCAGTCAGTGTATTGATGAAGTGTGGTCGCGTTATCAAACTGGCTAGGTGGTCGTCCGGATTGGTCGTTCCGTTGTACTCACCAATCGTTAGTGGGGTGTAGTGCTTAGGCAAAGGGTCGCCCAAGATTCCTTAAGAGAACTGTTGATTGATGCACTCGGGCGAATCATCATTCCTTGGTGCTTTTCCTTTACGTGCGTCCCGAATGGGCGTGTCGTCTGAGGAGGATCCTCGTTCCTTATTCGCTCGGCCTAGATTCTCTGATGGAGTGTGGAACAATGCTCGATGGAAGGGGATCAATGGAACACCCCACTCTCCTCTCTACTAGTCTGTGAGGATGGGACGTTACTGTACTACTAACTTTACTTAACTAGAGTTACTCACATGTAAACATCAATACTTAAAACTCTCAAAAATGAGAAACATGCAATTAGTAACAACTGAAACATAATTAACTCATCTTGTCATTCTACTCAAGCATATGTTCACAACTAAAGTATATCAATCAGTATATGCATGGAACAGTGATACAACTCAATTAGCGGAACTAATGTGCATAGCAAATAGAAGGAAGAATTCTAAACCATAAAATATTTAATAAGAAAATCCAGCAACATGAAAGAATAGTTCCAACATTCTGAATACAAAATTTTAATGAATTTTTAAACTAAATCCCAAGGCTTCCATAGTCCAGACATCACACATTCATTCACACCTCCTTTTCGCTTTCCTTTGCTATAACTTTTCCTTTCCTTTATCTGCAGTAAGAGGAAAATGCAACTATAAGCAGAATGCTTAGTAAGCGCTATCTAACTCACAAAACTCGAATATGCATATGTACAAGAATAAATCTATAAACCGAATGCTTAAAAGAAATACTACTCATGCTCATCTAATAACAAAGGAATCAAACATACTGAAATGCTAAACATGTAAAGCTGCTCATCTAATAGTAAATAACAGTAAGCAAAACTAAACAACATGCTAGCATAAAAGAAAACTAAACTTGCTGATTTTTAAACTTATGTGAAACTTATTTCACTTGTTCAAAACTTATACTTTTATACTTCAAAATAATAATCTCTTGGGCCTAGGCTTAGTACCATTATGCGCTCCCTAATAGAAACTAAGGTAGCGAGCCACCAGTTCTACGAGGGAAAAGACCTTGGTCTTACCAGGGCCGAGACCTCGGAAACGATCACCTGGATTTGTTTAACGACAACCTCGGAAGTCGGGTACTAGCATTCTCAAGTAAAATACTTATACATTTTAATACTTCTAATAAAAGGATGCCTCATACAAAACTGAATCTATAGTGCTGAAACAAATCTAAAACTGAAATGCTGGAATAAAATCTAAAACATGCAGCGCTTAAACATATTTAGAAATCTAAAATGCTTGAATAAAACCCAAGACTGCCGTGCTCGAATAGAAAATCTAAAACTGTAAGGGAAAAACCTAGTAACCAAAATAAAACTACTGATTACTCCCAAAACTAAGGTCGTTCATGTCAAAAGAATAGCACAATCAAAACTAAACCTTGCTGAAACTCAAAATCCATGTAAACATGTTCAAAGCTCATACTTTTACAGAGCAACAGACAACAAATTCTGTTGAAGCTATCTGCAGTACCACTGCAAGGAAGCAAAAGAAACCAAAATGCTATACATAGCCATTCAAAACTAAGCAATTTGTTCATCTCCAAATCTAAACATTCTGAATTAAGTTTCATGGCAGCAAGTTTCAAAAACAAACCAAACCCACAACCATTCCTCCTATTATGTACCACGGCAAGGAAACCAAAAGGGACCAAAAATGCAACTAGTAAGGAAAATTGCTACTGAAAACCTAAAACCATAATTGTTCTCCATGTTCATGTTGGAGTGTATACTGAGAGCCTAAGCTTTGTAAACATTCATTATGAATAAAGAATCACATTTGGTCTAATTATCTACATTTGTTTGTAGTTGTTCATTTAATTTATATTGTAGATAACATAGTATGTGGTGTCACATACAGAAGATGATGTTATCAGTACCTTATAAATTATAAACAGTAGCTCACGACCAGAATGGAAAGGAACAAACCATTATAAGGTCGTAGTGTAATTAGGTATTAGTTTATCTTGACTATATAATTACACTAGTACACTCAGAGTGTATTGAGTAGGACCATTTGAGGTCGTTTCTTTTATACTGACTTTGTAAAGGAACAAAGACCTCAGTTGTTATGGAAGTGTGTGCTCTTAATCCTAATATAATAACAAGCACATATGTTTGATATTTATTTCTTTAATTTATCAATGGGTGAGATTTAGTTCGATGAATCAATAAACCCGATAAGTTGGGAAATGGTATCACTCATAGTGTGTGTTGTTGATTATAGAAGGAAACTGTGTCCTAGTGATGCTAGGTTGATAATGTCCTCAAGAGGAGCTCATAAAGATTGTCATGTTAAACCCTGCAGGTGGACTTAGTCCGACATGATAATAAGGTTGAGTGGTACTACTCTTGGACTTAGATATTAATTAAATGAGTTGTCAGTAACTCACTTAATTAGTGGACATTCGATATCTTAAACACAGGGAGACTAACACACTCATAATAAGAAGGAGCCCAAAATGTAATTTGGGATTGGTGCGGTAGTTCAATGATAGTTCTCTAGTGGAATGAATTATCATTGATAAAATTAAGTTGTGTGTTAGGGACATGGGATGCTTAATTTTATCAGGAGACCAAAACCAATTCCTCCTCTCGGTCCCTATCGTAGCCTCTTATTTATAGAGTACTATACCCACATATACCCACCTTCTATACCCACCTAAAGGGGGCCGGCCAAGCTAGCTTGGGAACCAAGCTAGGGCCGGCCTAAGCTTGGGTTTAAGGTGGCCGGCCCTAGCTTGAACCCAAGCTAGTAGGGCCGGCCATAATTAAATTAAAAAGAAATTTAATTTTAGATTTTATTATTATGTGGAAGATATATTTTAAAGAGAATTAAAATTAAAATATCTCTCTTGAAAAAGTTTTACAAAAGATTAAAGAAAGAGATTAGATCTCTTTCCTTATTTGTAGATTGGAGAGTTTTTTATTTTCTCTTTAAAATTATTCACATGTTAATAAAATTAAAACTATAGATATTTCCTTTTATTAACCATGAAGAGATTTTTAAAGAGAAATTTTATTTTTTAAAATTTCTGGAAACAAATAAGGAAAGTTTTAATTGTTGATTAAAACTTGTCCAATTTGTTTCCTCTTGATGTGGCCGGCCATCATTGTTTAATTGGGGAAATATTATTTTATTTTTCTCAATTGAATCATGTCAAGGAAATTAAGGAAAATTTGTTGTAATTAAATTTCCTAATTTACCTAGGCCAAGGAATATAAAAGAAGGGGTGAGGGTGCCTTCACAAGACACAAGATCTATTATTCCTCTCCCTCTTTTGCTCCTTGGTGTGGCCGGCCATCATCTCCTTCTCTTCCTCTTGTGGTGGCCGAACCTCTTCCTCTCCCTTGGAGTTCTTGTGGTGGCCGGATACTACTCGGAGAAGAAGAAGAAGAAGGAGAGAAAGCTAGCATCTCTTGGAGCTTGGTTAGTATTTTGGTTTTTCTCCTTGGTGAAGCTTTTCTTTTGTGGCCGAACCTTGCTTGGAGGAGAAGAAGGTGGTTGGTGGTTTCTCATCTTGGAAGATCGTTGCCCACACAACGTCCGAGGTTAGAAGAGGAATACGGTAGAAGATCAAGAGGTTTTTTTCTACAAGGTATAACTAGTAATTTCTATTTCCGCATCATGCTAGTTATTTATGGAAATAATACCAAATACAAGAGGCTTACGTTCTAGTATTTCGAATATGTTTTTTTTTTGAAGTTGTGTTCTTTTGTTTCTTTCTTTTCCTTGTGATTTGATTGTTCTCTTTGGTTAACCTAAAGTTATTTTAGGAAATTAAATATTAGCTTTCTATTAAAGGTTTTGTCTAGTCGGTGGTGGTTGCTCCCATATCCAAGAAGGCCATGTGCCTCGCCACGTCGGGAACCTTTTATGGAAATTGATATTTAATGGAATTAATAACTTAAGGAGACTTGGGTCGAACGTGTTAAGTTCCGCAGGAGATCCAAGTCAAAACCTAAAAGAATAAATAGATTAAGTTTTGGATCAAACGTGTTAAGTTCCGCAGGAGATCCAAAATTTAATTTAAAAGAACACATGGTATCTAGGAAAAGGTTCAGACCTTTGTACAAAAATTTTGTACAGTGGAACCTATAGGCTTTCCGAGTAGCAACCAACAATTGGTATCAGAGCTAGGGTTTTGCCTCTGTGTATTTGGCATTTAGTTTAATTATGCACATGTCATACATAATTTAGGCAGGTTAATAGTAGGATGTGCTAACTCTATGGATGCAGGATCCAACTATTATGGCTTTTAGTTAATTATGTGTGTGATTGGACCCTTGGACATGTCAAGGGCAATTTATATGTGTGTGCATGATTGTATTAAAATACAGCAGGAGCTGTATTTAGTTTTATTAGGATTTTATTTTTGATCTAGATACATGTACATTCCTTTTATGGAATATAGGATCAAAATGTAAAATTCTATTTATGTCGCGGATCGAATCTTGCAAAGCGTGGAACCTTCTAAGGACCAGAGGCGCAGCGGAACTCGGAGCAAGATGGATGCGAATAGACCCGGTGGCGGTGGCCAAATATGGCAGCAGCTTCGGATGACAACACACGGAGGACAATTAAAGATAAAAGCCATAATAGTTGAAAATTAGATTTTCCATTTATTGCTTTTATATTGTGCTGTGTGTGCATGTTAGTTTACAAGTTTAGTAGGCTAGCATAGTTAAAATTCCTCATTTATGAATAACTAAGTGGGAGAGGGATTTTTAAGTAAATCCCATGGTCTCCATTACTGGTTTGTAAGTGATGCAAACAAGCTTACGCGTTGGCTCTGAGTGCCTTCCTCCATAATGGATGAGCTTGTTTGCGGACCACTAGAACAGACTTCCATTTATGGATGACTATAGGAAGTTAATTAAGAGCGTGTGATCTTCCCCAACGGAAGGGGCATAATCTTATTAATGGACTTAGTGTCAAGTAATGGTGTACACTTAGACACATCTAATAGTATCCTCCCCAACGGAGTCACTGCTATCATTTGTGTGACCAAATAATACCAACTATTAATTTTATTTGTCAAAAAGTTAGGTTGACAAGATAATAAAATTAATGGGTTAAAACCCTCCTTTTACAAATGTTGAATTTGTATACGTCCACACTAACGTGGCATACAAAATTCACGGTGGTTTAAGGTGTTGGTTAATTTAAAATAGTATTGTTTGAGGAATCAATATTATTCTAAATTTAGAGTTCTGACCAAAAGTTATTTGTGATTCTTAGGATGACTTTCAACCCACTGTCCATCATACTTCAACAAAATAGACTTACTGGACCAAATTACATAGATTGGAAAAGAAACCTGGATATTGTTCTTACTGCTGAAAGCTAATATGTACTGACTGAGCATTGCCCTGATGCACTGGTGAATCTACCCAAGAGGAGATTGAATATCATAGGAAATGGGTAAAAGCAGATGAGATGGCGCGGTGTTACATTTTGGCTTCAATGTCAAATGTATTGCAACATCAGCATAAAGATTTACCAACAGCTTATGATATTATGAACAATCTCAAGGAACTCTTTGGTCATCAGGATAGGGCTTCTAGACAAGAAGCTATGAGAAAGATAATGACAGCCACCATGCAAGAGGGTACTCCTGTAAGGGATCATATCCTAAACATGATGGCTTATCTGAACGAAATACAGATCCTTGGAGGAGAAATTGATGGGGAAACCCAGATCGATATGATCCTCCAAACCCTACCTAGAAGTTTTGAGCAGTTCCGCCTGAACTATAATATGAATAAAAGGATTTATTCATTAGGGGAACTACTGACAGAACTTCAAGCAGCAGAAGGGTTATTTCGTCACAATGCTCAAATTCACTATGCTGAAAATGGTTCTACTTCTAAACCGAAAGGTAAGAAGAAGAAGAAACAAAATGGTTCAGCAAAGAAAGTGAATAAATCTCAGAGTACGGGATTTAAAGATGGAATGAAGAAGCCGAAGGGCAAGTGCTTCATCTGCAAGCAGGCAGGACATTGGAAGGCGGACTATCCTCGTAAGAACCAAAGCAAAGGTATATCTCATACTCTAGTTGTTGAAACATGTTTAGCGGTGTTATCTACCAGCACCTGGTGTGTAGATACGGGAGCCACTGATCATGTCTGCAATTCCATGCAGGGGTTCCAGGAAACCCGACGACTATCTGAAGGGGAGATTACTGTCTACATGGGCAATGCTACTAAGGTGGCAGCTGTTGCAGTGGGAGACGTCTACTTATCATTTAGTAGAAATAGAAATTTGGTTTTAAGGAATTGTCTTTATGTACCCAGTTTTAGAAAGAATTTAATTTCAGTTTCTAAACTGTTTTTAGATGGATATTCAGTTTCTTTCAGTAACGATGTAGTTATTAAAAGAAATAAAGTGATTATCTGTTCTGGTGCATTAGTTGGCAATTTGTATATTTTAAATCCAAATTCTTCCACAAAGCAAAACATGGAAATTTATAATTCATCTTCTAATTCTAATAAGAGAAAAGAACCTTCAGAAATGAATCAAGCATATCTTTGACATCTAAGGCTTGGTCATATTAACTTAAGTAGGATTCAGAGGCTTATAGCCGATGGACTTTTAAGTTCATTAGAGTTGGAAAATTTTCCAACTTGTGAATCTTGCTTAGAAGGTAAAATGACCAAGAGGCCGTTCAAGGCCAAGGGGTATAGAGCCAAAGAAGTGTTAGAGTTGGTTCACTCTGATTTGTGTGGTCCTATGTCTGTCCAGGCAAGAGGAGGTTTTGAATATTTTGTCTCTTTCATAGACGATTATTCAAGATATGGATACATTTACCTAATGCGCAAGTCCGAGTGCTTTGATAAGTTCAAAGAATACAAAGGCTGATGTGGAGAAACGACTAGGTAAAGTATCAAGACACTACGACGATCGTGGTGGCGAATACCTCTTAGGAGAGTTTAGGAATTATTTATCGAGGTCAGATTCAATCCCAATTGTCGCACCGGAACACCCCAGAATGGTGTAGCGAGCGAAGGAATAGGACTCTTATGGAGATGGTTAGATCAATGATGAGTTATTCGAATTACCAAATTCGTTTGGGGATATGCTCTGAAACAGTGTATGTTCCGAACTTAGTACCTTCTAAATCGTTTCTTCTACTCCCATAGAATTGTGGAATGGGCGAAAACCCGCCTAAGACATATTCGGATATGGGGTAGTCCGGCACATGTTTGAACCAGATCTTGATAAGTTAGAATCTCGTACTGAAGTTCGCGTGTTTGTAGGATATCCCAAAGGAACGAAAGGTGGTTTATTTTATAGTCCTAAAGACCGGAAGGTCATTGTTAGCACCAATGCCCAGTTTTAGAAGAAGACTATATAATGGATCACAAGCCCAGTAGTAAACTTGTTTTAGAAGAACTTAGAGAGGACATGTCTACTTCAGTACCAACAAGACAAGATGAAGTACCACAAGAGGCAACACGTGTCACATGATACACAACAATGCCTCGTCGTAGTGGGAGGGTTATGGCAACTGAAAGATTCATGTTTTGGGAGAGTCTTGGACTTGATCCCTGGTAAACATGATCCCCGGTCATATGAGAAGCACTCCAAGATATAGATGCAGATCTTGGCAAAAGGCAATGAATTAAATAGAGTCCATGTACTCTAATAAGGTCAGGAGCTTGTAGAACCACCGATGGTGTAAAAGCCGTTGGATGCAAGTGGATTTACAAAAGGAAAAGAGGGACGAGGAAGGTAGAAACCTTCAAATCTAGGCTTGTTGCGAAAGGGTACACTCGGAAAGAGGGAATCGATTATGAGGAAACCTTTTCACGGTAGCCATGCTTAAGTCTATCCGGATACTCTTATCCATCTTGCTCATATGGATTATGAGATTTGGCAAATGGATGTCAAGACGACTTTCCTTAATGGAAGTCTTGAAGAGAACATCCATATGAAGCAACCAGAAGGATTTATTGAAAAAGGCAAAGAGCATCTAGTATGCAAGCTCAATCGGTCCATTTATGGACTGAAGCAAGCTTCAAGATCTTGGAACATCCGGTTTAATGAAGTAATCCAGTCATATGGATTTATTCAAAGTCCGGATGAGTCTTGTGTATATAAGAAGTGTAACGGAAACGTGGTGGTATTTCTTGTACTATACGTAGATGATATTTTGTTAATTGGCAACAATGTCAAGGTATTATCAGACGTAAGGGTATGGTTGTCCAAACAATTTGATATGAAGGACTTAGGAGAATGTGCACACATTCTTGGGATCAAAGTTATAAGGGATCGCAAGAAAAGAATGTTGTGTCTATCCCAAGCTTCATATATAGATACAATCCTTGCTCGTTTTAGCATGCAAGACTCAAGAAAGGTTTCTTACCTTTTAGACATGGAGTAGCTCTATCTAAAGAGATGTCTCCAAAGACATCAAAAGAGATAGAGGACATGAAAGCAGTTCCTTATGCTTCGGCTGTAGGAAGCCTAATGTATGCAATGCTATGTACGAGACCTGATATCTGTTTTGCCGTGGGCATGGTCAGCAGATATCAGAGTAACCCTGGACAAGGACATTGGACTGCGGTAAAGCATATATTAAAGTACCTGAGAAGGACTAGAGATTATATGCTAGTTTACCAAGCAGATGATTTGCTCCCTGTGGGTTACACGGATTCAGATTTCCAATCAGATAGGGATAACAGTAAGTCTACATCAGGCTATGTGTTTACTTTAGGAGGTGGAGCCATTTCATGGAGGAGTGTTAAGCAGAAATGCGTTTCGGACTCAACCATGGAAGCTGAGTATGTAGCAGCCTCTGAGGCAGCTAAAGAAGCAGTATGGCTCAGGAACTTTCTAATGGACTTAGATGTGATTCCTGGTTTGCCCAAAATCATCACAATTTATTGTGATAACAGCGGTGCAGTTGCAAACTCGAAGGAACCACGAGCCCATAAGGCAAGTAAACATATAGAGCGCAAGTACCACTTGATAAGAGATATCGTGAAGCGAGGAGAAGTTGTCATCGCCAAGATTGCATCAGCAGATAACCTGGCAGATCCTTTCACTAAGGCCCTTCCGGCGAAAGCTTTCGATCGGCATGTGGAGGGAATGGGAATCAGATGTATGGTAGAAGATATGGCAGCTTAGTCATTAGTATAAGTGGGAGATTGTTGGAGTGTATACTGAGAGCCTAAGCTTTGTAAACATTCATTATGAATAAAGAATCACATTTGGTCTAATTATCTACATTTGTTTGTAGTTGTTCATTTAATTTATATTGTAGATAACATAGTATGTGGTGTCACATACAGAAGATGATGTTATCAGTACCTTATAAATTATAAACAGTAGCTCACGACCAGAATGGAAAGGAACAAACCATTAGAAGGTCGTAGTGTAATTAGGTATTAGTTTATCTTGACTATATAATTACACTAGTACACTCAGAGTGTATTGAGTAGGACCATTTGAGGTCGTTTCTTTTATACTGACTTTGTAAAGGAACAAAGACCTCAGTTGTTATGGAAGTGTGTGCTCTTAATCCTAATATAATAACAAGCACATATGTTTGATATTTATTTCTTTAATTTATCAATGGGTGAGATTTAGTTCGATGAATCAATAAACCCGATAAGTTGGGAAATGGTATCACTCATAGTGTGTGTTGTTGATTATAGAAGGAAACTGTGTCCTAGTGATGCTAGGTTGATAATGTCCTCAAGAGGAGCTCATAAAGATTGTCATGTTAAACCCTGCTGGTGGACTTAGTCCGACATGATAATAAGGTTGAGTGGTACTACTCTTGGACTTAGATATTAATTAAATGAGTTGTCAGTAACTCACTTAATTAGTGGACATTCGATATCTTAAACACAGGGAGACTAACACACTCATAATAAGAAGGAGCCCAAAAATGTAATTTGGGATTGGTGCGGTAGTTCAATGATAGTTCTCTAGTGGAATGAATTATCATTGATAAAATTAAGTTATGTGTTCGGGGCGAACATGGGATGCTTAATTTTATCGGGAGACCAAAACCAATTCCTCCTCTCGGTCCCTATCGTAGCCTCTTATTTATAGAGTACTATACCCACATATACCCACCTTCTATACCCACCTAAAGGGGGCCGGCCAAGCTAGCTTGGGAACCAAGCTAGGGCCGGCCTAAGCTTGGGTTTAAGGTGGCCGGCCCTAGCTTGAACCCAAGCTAGTAGGGCCGGCCAAAATTAAATTAAAAATAAATTTAATTTTAATTTTTATTATTATGTGGAAGATATATTTTAAAGAGAATTAAAATTAAAATATCTCTCTTGTAAAAGATTTACAAAAGATTAAAGAAAGAGATTAGATCTCTTTCCTTATTTGTAGATTGGAGAGTTTTTTATTTTCTCTTTAAAATTATTCACATGTTAATAAAATTAAAATTATAGATATTTCCTTTTATTAACCATGAAGAGATTTTAAAGAGAAATTTTATTTTTTAAAATATCTGGAAACAAATAAGGAAAGTTTTAATTGTTGATTAAAACTTGTCCAATTTGTTTCCTCTTGATGTGGCCGGCCATCATTGTTTAATTGGGGAAATATTATTTTATTTTTCTCAATTAAATCATGTCAAGGAAATTAAGGAAAATTTGTTGTAATTAAATTTCCTAATTTACCTAGGCCAAGGAATATAAAAGAAGGGGTGAGGGTGCCTTCACAAGACACAAGATCTATTATTCCTCTCCCTCTTTTGCTCCTTGGTGTGGCCGGCCATCATCTCCTTCTCTTCCTCTTGTGGTGGCCGAACCTCTTCCTCTCCCTTGGAGTTCTTGTGGTGGCCGGATACTACTCGGAGAAGAAGAAGAAGAAGGAGAGAAAGCTAGCATCTCTTGGAGCTTGGTTAGTATTTTGTTTTTCCTCCTTGGTGAAGTTTCCCTTTGTGGCCGAACCTTGCTTGGAGGAGAAGAAGGTGGTTGGTGGTTTCTCATCTTGGAAGATCGTTGCCCACACAACGTCCGAGGTTAGAAGAGGAATACGGTAGAAGATCAAGAGGTTTTTCTACAAGGTATAACTAGTAATTTCTATTTCCGCATCATGCTAGTTATTTATGGAAATAATACCAAATACAAGAGGCTTACGTTCTAGTATTTCGAATATGTTTTTCGAAGTTGTGTTCTTTTGTTTCTTTCTTTTCCTTGTGATTTGATTGTTCTCTTTGGTTAACCTAAAGTTATTTTAGGAAATTAAATATTAGCTTTCTATTAAAGGTTTTGTCTAGTCGGTGGTGGTTGCTCCCATATCCAAGAAGGCCATGTGCCTCGCCACGTCAGTACTGGGAACCTTTTATGGAAATTGATATTTAATGGAATTAATAACTTAAGGAGACTTGGGTCGAACGTGTTAAGTTCCGCAGGAGATCCAAGTCAAAACCTAAAAGAATAAATAGATTAAGTTTTGAATCAAACGTGTTAAGTTCCGCAGGAGATCCAAAATTTAATTTAAAAGAACACATGGTAGCTAGGAAAAGGTTCAGACCTTTGTACAAAAATTTTGTACAGTGGAACCTATAGGCTTTCCGAGTAGCAACCAACAGTTCAGTGCCACGGCAACAAAAACCGAAAATTGCTATATTTCATATGTACCGATCCTGCTCATCAAGGTCACAAACCGCTAATCTAACTCAAAAATTGAAATACTAAATTCAAAGCCCGAAGAAACAACCACATGCTAACAAACAAATCTATTTCCTTTCTTTGAGATTCATGGCAGCAAGCTACAAAACACCTATCTTTACAGCATGCTTCGAAATCAAAAAGAAACAAGGTCCGAAACTACTCCTACCGCAGGTGAGAAAGCAACTTACCCTTGATCTTGAGCTTACAACCGAATTAGACTTCTAGGGTTTTGGAGAAGCTTGAAAATCCAACCTTTCCTTCGTGCCTACGGATTCCCTCGATGAGAAGGTCTCTATTCCGTGAAGAGCTCACGGGATTTGCCCTTCACCGGCCGCCGGAGATGAAGCCGAGACGAAGCCCTAGCTTCGGCTTCGTCTTCCGCCCAAGCACCGCCGCCGCACGCGAGACAAAGGAGAGGAAGGGGTTTAGGTCACGGCCAAAATTATCCCTAAGTTCTCTCTTAATCTCCCTTTATAACTAGAGTACTCTGTTATCTACTATTGCTTAAATAAATTTCGCTATCTATTTTATCAGGACGGCCCTGCTGGGTTCCTGGTCATTCGAAACAACTTAAAGCTTTGCTTAACCAGAGGTCTCCGGTTCGAACCTCGGCTCAACCTCTTTATTTTTTTGTAACTTGTTTCTTTTGGTAAAAATACCAAACGAACTCCAAAAATTACATAAAAATACTCTAAAAATTTCTAAAATTATCTAGAATATTCCTAAAACATGTCTAAATATTTTCAAGCACTATTAGGACTCGTAATGAGGAAATTTGGGTTGTTACAATCAGCGCATTGGGCGCGTCTCCGTATGCACCGACCGACTTCTTACTCTGTCCCCAAACGAGTACATGCTCTGATCGATCTCCATATCCGGCTTGATGACCCTCTATTGAGGATGCAGGTTCCTGTACCTGGCACTCGGCCAGCGCTTGTTGCTGTTGTTGCTCCACTATTTTTGTCTCTTGGGATTGTATCAGCATATCTAGCTCCTCCTTTGTTAAAGTCATAGTGGTGAGTCGTCCAATGTCCTTCATCTTCCCATTTCAGATGCAAGCTACATTCCCACAGATGACGCCAATATGATCCTATCCCAAAATCATAGAGATGGCAAGCTGGGGATGTGGTTAGCTACATTGACTAGAAGTAGACTCCGTTCCGCTCTGCAGCACAAGAAGTATCAGTGCCAAGCCCGGGAAGGGATCCCCAACGTTGGCCCTCCGACGCTCAAGTCAATCACAGGAAAGAGAAAAAAAATTGAGCAATAGTAGACACAGGTGTGAATAGTGAATAATACGTACCTCCGCCGGTATATGTGTTGGTTGCTATGCAGAATATCATACTGATTCCCCTGTATAAAAATTTTGTACAAGTCCTGAACCTTTACTAACAACCTATTGTGTTTTTTAGAAATTAAATTAGGAATCACAAACGGAACTTAACATTATTGATTCCAAATTTAACTTATCTGTTCTTAGTGGTTTAGACTTGGATTGCAAACGATGCTTAACATTATTGATCTAAATCTACCCATATTATAAATTCAATTAAATATTAATTTTAGAAATCGGCTTCCAGGTTAAACATGGCGAGGCACTAGGTCTTCTTGGGTATGGGAGCATCCACCACTTCCTAGACAAAGCCTTTCAATGAAATCTAATATTTAATTTCCTTATATAACCCTAAGTTTAACCAAAAGGAACAATCGAATCACAAATTCAAAAAACAAAGAAAACACAAATTGGAAACAAATCCGAAACCTAGAATCACATGCCTCTTGTGTTTGGTATTTCAAAAACTATACAAAGAAAACTAGTATGATGCGGAAAACAATTACTAGTTATAACTTTCCTTATATGCAATGACCTCTTGATCTTCTACCGTATTCCTCTTCTTTTCTCGGACGTCATGTGGGCAACGATCTTCCGAGATGAGAACCATCCAAGCCCTTCTTCTTCCTTCTTCCAAGTTTCGGCCAAGCAACTTCTCCAAGAAATTGTAAGTCTCGGCCACCAACCAAGCTCCAAAGAAAACTAGGAAACAAAACCTCCTTTCTCTTCTTCTTCTCCAAGCCAGATCCGGACACCAAAACAAGCTCCTATGAAATACCAATGAAATTAAGCTTCCCGTGTTCGCCCTGAACACCCAACTTAATTTCATCAATAATAATTCATACCACTAAAGAATTATTATTGAACTACCGCACCAATCCTAAATTATATTTTGGGCTCATTCTTATTATGAGTGTATTAGTCTCCCTGTGTTTAAAATATAAAATGCACACTAATTAAATGAGTTACTGACAACTCACTTAATTAATATTTTGCTCCAAGAGTAGTACCACTCAGCTTCATTATCATGTTGGACTAAGCCCACTTGCAGGGTTTACATGACAATCCTTATGAGCTCCTCTTGGGGACATCATCAACCTAGATTACTAGGTCACAGTTTCCTTCTATAATCAACAACACACACTATAAATAATATCATTTCCTAACTTATCGGGCCTCTTGATTTATCGAACTAAATCTCACCCATTGATAAGTCAAAGAAATAAATACTAGATATATGTGTTTATTATTATATCAGGATTAAGAGCACACACTTCCATAATAACAAAGGTTTTGTTCTTTTATTCAGTCAGTATAAAAAGAACTTACCTTAAATGGTCCAGCTCAATACACTCTGAGTGTACTAGTGTAATTTTATAGTTAAGATAAACTAATATCAAATTACACTACGACTATTCCAATGGTTTGTTCCTTTCCATCTTAGTCGTGTGCTACGGTTTATAATTTATAAGGAATTGATAACATGATCTTCTGTGTGTGACACCACACACCATGTTATCTACAATATAAATTAATTGAACAACTACACTTAGCATATAAATGTAGACATTTGACCAATGTGATTCTTTATTTCAAAATAAAATGTTTACAAAAGGCTAGACTTTTAGTATACATTCTAACAATCTCCCACTTATACTAAAAGACTATGGTGTCATAAAAGCTGCCATACATCTGATTCTCATTCCTTCAACATGCCGATCGAAAGCTTTCGCCGGAAGGGCCTTAGTGAAAGGATCTGCCAGGTTATCCGCTGATGTAATCTTGGCGACAACAACTTCTCCTCGCTTGATGATGTCTCGTATCAGGTGGTACTTGCGCTCTATGTGTTTACTTGCCTTATGAGCTCGTGGTTCCTTCGAGTTTGCTACTGCATCGCTATTATCACAATAAATTGTGATGATTTTGGGCAAACCATGAATCACATCTAAGTCTATTAGGAAGTTCTTGAGCCACACAGCTTCTTTGGCTGCCTCAGAGGCTGCCACATACTCAGCTTCCATGGTTGAGTCAGAAACGCATTTCTACTTAACACTCCTCCATGCAATGGCTCCACCTCCTAAAGTAAACACATAGCTTGATGTAGACTTACTATTGTCCCTATCTGATTGGAAGTCAGAATCTGTGTAACCCATAGGGAGCAAATGATATGCTTGGTAAACTAGCATATAATCTCTAGTCCTACTCAGGTACTTTAATATATGCTTTAAAGCAGTCCAATGTCCTTGTCCAGGGTTACTTTGATATCTGCTTACCATGCCCACGACAAAACATATATCTGGTCTCGTGCATAACATTGCATACATTAAGCTTCCGACAGCCGAAGCATAAGGAACTGCCTTCATGTTCTCTATCTCCTTTGATGTCTTCGGAGACATCTCTTTAGATAAAGCTACTCCATGTCTAAAAGGTAGAAAACCTTTCTTGGAGTCTTACATGCTAAAATGAGCAAGGATTGTATCGATATATGAAGTTTGGGATAAGCACAACATCCTTTTCTTGTGATCCCTTATTACTTTGATCCCAAGAATATGTGTGCATTCTCCTAAGTCCTTTATATCGAATTGCTTGGACAACTATACCCTTACTTCTGACAACACTTTGATATTATTTCCAACTAACAAAATGTCATCTACATATAGTACAAGAAATACCACTACGTTTCCATCACACTTCTTGTATACACAAGACTCATCCGGACATTGAATAAATTCATACCACTGGATTACTTCATTAAACCGGATGTTCCAAGACCTTGAAACTTGCTTCAGTTCATAAATAGACCGATTTAGCTTACATACTAGATGCTCTTTGCCTTTTTCAATGAACCCCTCTGGTTGCTTCATATGGATGTTCTCTTCAAGACTTCCGTTAAGGAAAGCTGTCTTGACATCCATTTGCCAAACCTCATAATCCATATGAGTGACAATAGATAAGAGTATCTGGATAGATTTAAGCATGACTACTGGCAAAAAAGTTTCCTCACAATCGATTCTCTCTTTCTGAGTGTACCCTTTCGCAATAAGCCTTGCTTTGAAGGTTTCCACCTTCCCGTCTGCCCCTCTTTTTCTTTTGTAGATCCATTTACATCCAATAGTTTTTACACTATTTGATGGTTTTACAAGCTCCCAACTTTATTAGAATACATAGATTCTATTTCTAAATTCATTGCTCTTTGCCAAGATGCTGCATCCTTATCTTGGAGTGTTTCGTCATATGTTTGGGGATCAGGTTCATGTTTTACCTGGGACCAAGTTCGATGACTCTCACAAAAACATGAATCTCTCAGGTTGCCTCACAACCCTCCCACTACAACGAGGCACTATCTGTTGTTGTGTATTATTTGTGATACGTGTTACAGTTTCTTGTGATATTTCATCTTATACTGTTGGTACTAAAGTAGGTGTGTCCTCTCGTATTTCTTCTAGAACAATTTTAATCATGGGCTTGTGGTCCATTATATAATCTTTCTCTAAAAATTGAGCATTGGTGCTAACAATGATCTTCTGATTTTTAGGATTATAAAATAAACCACCTTTCGTTCCTTTGGGATATCCTACAAACAGACAAACTTCTGTTCGTATTTCCAACTTGTCAGTGTCTCCCTTCAGCACATGTGTTGGACTATCCCAAATCCGAATGTGTCTTAGACTAGGCTTACACCCATTTCACAATTCTGTGGGAGTAGAAGGTACAAGTTTAGAATATGTGTTGTTGTTTCCAAGGTATATCCCCAAAACGAATTTTGTAATTTTGAATAACTCATCAATCTAACTATTTCCATAAGAGTTCTATTCCTTCGTTCTGCCACACCATTCTATTGGGGTGTACCAGATGCAGACAATTGGGATTGAATCCCAGCCTCTGATAAGTAATTCCTAAACTCTCCAAAGAGGTATTCGCCACCACGATCAGACCGTAGTGTCTTGATACTTTTACCATGATGTTTCTCCACATCAGCCTTGTACTTATCAAATCACTCAGACTTGCGGCGTATCAAGTAAATGTACTCGTATCTTGAATAATCGTCTATAAAAGAGACAAAATATTTGAAACCACCTCATGTCTGGATAGACATAGGACCACACAAATCAGAATGAACCAGTTCTAACACATCTTTGGCTCTTTACCCCTTGGCCTTAAAAGGTATCTTGGTCATTTTACCTTCCAAACAAGATTCACAAGTTGGAAAGTTTTCCAACACTAATGAACCCAAGAGTCCATCGGCTATAAGCCTTTGAATCCTACTCAAGTTAATATGACCAAGCATTAGATGTCAAAGATATGTTTGATTCATTTCCGAAGGTTTCTTTCTCTTATTAGAATTAGAAGATGTGTTATTAATTTTCATTTGTTGCATCATGGGAGTTATTGGATTTGGAGTATACAAATTGCCAACGAACTTACCAGAACAGATAACTTCCCTATTTTTCTTGATAACAACTTTGTCATCAAAAGAAACAGAATATTCATCCACAAACAATTTAGAAACTGAAATTAAATTCTTTCTAAAAGTTGGTACATAAAGACAATTTCTAAAAATCAAATTTCTATTCCTATCGAATGATAAGTAGACGCCTCCAACTGCAACAGCCACCACTTTCGTAGCATTGCCCATGTAGACCGTTATCTCTCCCTCATATAGTCGTCGGGTTTCCTGGAACCCTTGCAATGTATTGCAGACATAATCAGTGGCTCCTGTATCTACACACCAGGTACTGGTAGATAACACCGCTAAGCATGTTTCAACTACTAGAGAATAAGATATACCTTTATTGTTCTGATTCCTACGAGGACAGTCTACCTTCCAATGTTCAGTCTGCTTGCAGATGAAGCACTTTCCCTTTGGCTTCTTCACTCTAGCTTTAGGTTTAGTACCTAGAGATCTCTTCTTTGCTAAGCCAGCCTATTTCTTCTTCTTCTTGCCTTTCGACTTAAAAGTAGAAACATTTTCAGCAAAGTGAATCTGAGAACTATGACGAAATATACCTTCTGCTGCCTGTACTTCTATCAGAAGTTCCGCCAACGTATACTCCCTTTTGTTCATGTTATAGTTTAGGTGGAACTGCTCAAAACTTCTAGGTAGCGTTTGGAGAATAATATCGACCTAGGTTTCCCCATCGATTTCAGCTCCAAGGATCTGTATTTTGTTTAGATAAGCCATCATCTTGAGGATATGCTCCCTTATGGGCGTCCCCTCTGACATGGTGGTTGTCATTAACTTTCTCATTGCCTCTTGCCTAGCAGCCCGACTCTGGTGTCCGAAGAGTTCTTTGAGATTGTTCATCGTGTCATAAGCAGTTGGCAACTCCTGATGCTGATGTTGCAGCACATTTGACATTGAAGCCAAAATGTAACACCGCACCATCTCATCTGGCTTTACCCATTTCTTATGAGCCTCAATCTCCTCTTGGCTAGAATCACTATTAGGCATATTAGGGTAGACCTCTAACAATACAAACTTATAGCCTTCAGCAGTTAGGATAATGTCCAGATTTCTTTTCTAATCTATGTAATTGGGACCAGTAAGTTTGTTCTCTTTCAGTATAATGGCCAGTGGGTTGAAAGACATCCAAAGAATCACAAAACAAACTTTGGTCAAGACTCTAAATTTAAAATAATATTGATTCCTCAAACAATACTATTAAAATTTACCAACACCTCAAAACACCGTGAATTTTACATGCCACGATAGTGTGGATGTATACAAAATCAAACATTTGTAAGAGGAGGTTTTACCCATTAATTTTATTCCTGTCAACCTAACTTTATGACAAATAAAATTAATAGTTGGTTTTTCCTTCGGTCGCACAAATAATAGCAGTGACTCTGATGGGGAGGATACTATTAAATGTGCCTAAGTGTATACCATTACTTGATACTTAGTCCATTAAATAGGATTGTGCCCCTTCAGATGGAGAAGATCACACGCTCCTAGATAATTTCCTATAACTATCCATAAAGGAAGTTTGATCTAGTGATCTACAAACAAACTCATCCGATGGGGAGGGAGGCACTCAGAGCTAACACGCAAGTTTGTCACATCACTTACAAACCAGTAATGGAGATCGTAGAATTTATTTATTAATCTCTCTCCCACTTAATTATTTAAGGTGAGGAATTTTAACTATGCAAGCATGCATCACACACATCACAGTAAATAAAAGAAATAAATATGGAAATTAATTTTCCAACTATTATGGCATTTTCCATCACTGTCCTCCGTGTGCTGTCAACCCTAGCTGTTGCCTTCTTTAGCCACTATAATCAGGTCTAGTCGCCGCATCTAACTTGCTTCCTTTTCCGCTGCGCCTCTGGTCCATAAATAGTACCACGCCTCGCAAGGATATAATCCGCGACAAAAATAGAATTTTATATATATCGATCCTATATTCCACAAAGAAATGTACATGTAATCTAGATCGAAACAAAAATATAAAAATCCTAATAACTAATACAGCTCTTGCTGTATTTAATATTACAATCATACACACAATAAAATACCCTTGACATGTCCAAGAGTCCAATCACACACAATATCTATAAGCCATAATAGTTGGAGCCTGCAACCACAAAGTTAGCACATCCTACTATTATCCTGCCTAAATTATATATGACATGTGCATAATTAAACTGAAAACCAAACACAGAGGTAAACCCTAGCTCTGATATCAATTGTTGGTTGCTATACAGAATATCATATTGGTTCCCCTGTACAAAAATTTTGTACAAGTCCTGAACCTTTACTAACAACCTATTGTGTTCTTTAGAAATTAAATTAGGAATCACAAACGGAACTTAACATTATTGATTCCAAATTTAACTTATCTGTTCTTAGTGGTTTAGACTTGAATCGCAAACGATGCTTGACATTATTGATTCAAATCCACCCATGTTATAAATTCAATTAAATATTAATTTCAAAAATCGGCTTCCAGGTTAAACATGGCGAGGCACTAGGCCTTCTTGGGTATGGGAGCATCCACCACTTGCTAGACAAAGCCTTTCAATGAAATCTAATATTTAATTTCCTTATATAACCCTAGGTTTAACCAAAAGGAACAATCGAATCACATATTTGAAAAACAAAGAAAACACAAATTCGAAACAAATCCTAAACCTAGAATCATATGCCTCTTGTGTTTGGTTTTTCAAAAATTATACAAAGAAAACTAGTATGATGCGAAAAATAATTACTAGTTATACCTTTCTTTGTATGCAATGACCTCTTGATCTTCTACCGTATTCCTCTTCTTATCTCGGACGTTGTGTGGGTGACGATCTTCCAAGACGAGAACCATCCAAGCCCTTCTTCTTCCTTCTAACAAGTTTCGGCCAAGCAACTTCTCCAAGAAATTGTAAGTCTCGGCCACCAACCAAGCTCGAAAGAAAACTAGGAAACAAAACCTCCTTTCTCTTCTTCTTCTCCAAGCTAGATCCGGCCACCAAAACAAGCTCCTAGAGGTTGATGAGGTTCGGCCACCAAGGAGGAAGAAAAGGAGGAGATGAGGAGATGATATGGCCGGCTACACCAAGGAAGAGAGGAGAGGAATAGAAGAGAGTTCTCTCATGAAAGCACCCCCTCTCTCTCTTTTATAATCCTTGGTCTTGGCAAATAAGGAAATCTTTAATAAAAACTTCCTTATTTTCTTTGCCATGGCAAGGAAATTTTTTTTTAAAAAAAAAAACTATTTCCTTTTCTTTTATTAAGTGGACGACCACCTCATAGCTCCAAGCAAGGAAAGTTTTAATAACACAAGAATTAAAACTTCCTAATTTTTTCCGGAAATTTTTAAAATAAAATTTCTCTATTAATTTCTCGTCATGATTGGTTATAAAAGGAAATTTTATAAATTAAAATGTCTCTATTAAAACATGTGGATGATTTCCAAAAAGAAAAGTTATCTTTAAAATTAAAATCTTCTTCTCAATCTATAAATAAGGAAAGATATCAAATCTTTTCTTAATCTTTTGTAGAAACTATAAAAGGAAAGATTTAATTTTAAAACTCTCTTTTAAATCATGAGGATGGTTTAAAAAGGAAAGTTTTATCAAAAATTAAAATCGTCCTTTCAACTACAAATAAGGAAAGATATCTGGAACACCCCACCCTCCTCACAACTGGTCTGTGAAGGCGGGGCGCTACTGGACTACTAACTTTACTTAACTATCCTTGTTCACATGTTGATAGTAATTCCTAAAACTCTCGGAGAACTCAAAACATACAATTAACTAGCAGCGGAAGACTAAATAACTCATCTAATACATTCTTAATCAATGACAATCTTAATAAATTCTTATGCTAGGTCCCAAGGCTTCTATAGTACAGGCATCACACATCCATCCGCACCTCCTTGTCGCCTTCCTTTGCTATAACTTTTCCTTTCCTTTATCTGCAGTAAGAGGAAATGCAACTATAAGCAAAATTACTTAGTAAGCGCTATCTAACTAACAAAACTCGAATATGCATGTGAATAAAATAAATCTAAAACTGATTTGCGAAGTTTTGAAAACTATTTTCATAATAGATAAAAATAATAATCAAACTGCTGATGGGCGCGGCAACTGTACTTGCTATGCGCGCATCCCTAACTAGACCCAAGGTAGCTAGTCCCGAATCTAGTAGGGTTTACTAGGTTATCTGAACCTATGGACGACTATGGGAGCCCAACCCAAGGACAACTGAGAGTCCAGCATACTAGGTTATCTAAACCTAGGGACGACTATGGGAGCCCAACCCAAGGACAACTGAGAGTCCAGCACAGTGTCACTGATAAAAGTAAAATACTGATTCATAAGATGATTTATCTTAATTACTTCTTCTTTAAATGCCTTGGCATTTTAATGAGCACCTTGTGTGCCAAAATCCCTAAAGTCTTGACTTTGGGATCTACTTAAGGCCTTGGCCTTTTTCTTTCTTTTCTTTATCTTTCTTATACTTGTTAATACCTCTAATAAAAGAATGCTTCTTTAAAAACTGAAATGTTTAAACAAATTCTAACCTTGAAATGCATAAACAAAAATCTGCATACTATGCTAATCAAAATTCTGCATACTATACTAATCAAGATTCTGCATTCTATGCTACACTATTTCTGCATACTATGCAAACATAAATTCTGCACTATAATACTTAACCAAACTGCACTATAATCTTTTTCTTTAAAAACTGCACTATAAGTTCCACCAAAAATCTGCACTACAAGTTCCACCAAAAATCTGCAATATAAACTTTAAAGAAATCTGCACCATAAGCTCTTAAGAAATCTGCACTACAAGCTCTAAAGAAATCTGCATTTTAAACTCTAAGAAATCTGTACTACAAGCTTAATTAAAATCTGCACTATAAGCTTACATAAAAATCTGCACTATAAGCTTAATTAAAATCTGCACTATAGGCTTAATTAAAATCTGCACTATAAGCTTAAATAAAAATCTGCACTATAAGCTTAATTAAAAATTTGCACTATAAGCTTAATTAAAATCTGCACTATAGGCTTAATTAAAATCTGTACTATAAGCTTAATTAAAATCTGCACTATAAGCTTAATTAAAATCTGCATTATAAGCTTACATAAAAATCTACATTATAAGCTTAATTAAAATATGCACTATAAGCCTACATAAAAATCTGCACTATAAGCTTAATTAAAATCTGCACTATAGGCTTAATTAAAAATCTGCACTACAAGCTTAATTAAAATCTGCACTATAAGCCTACATAAAAATCTGCACTATAAGCTTAATTAAAATCTGTACTATAGGCTTAATTAAAAATCTGCGCTATAAGCGCTTCTCATGCTTCGAATTCAAGAAGAACAAAGGTCCGAAACTACTCCTACTGCAGGTGAGAAGCACTTACCTTACTTCTTGGACTCACAACCGAACAAGAAGGGCTTCTAGGACCTTGGCCGGCCGCCGGAGACGATGCCCTAACTCCCTTTTGTTTTCTGCCCGAGCTCCGCCGTCGCACACATAAGAGAAGGAGAGAATGGTTTAGGTCACGAGAATAAAACCCTCTCCTAACTTATCCGTTTTATAACCTAGTATTTCTGTTAACTCCTTAAATAAATTTTTATTTTTTTTTCTAACCAGAACCACTGCTTGGATTCTTGGTTAGCCAAATCTTTGACCGGGTCAGAGGTCACGGGTTCGATTCCTCAGCCAAACCCTTTTTCTCCTATTTATTTCTTATTTATTAATTACTGCTTAAATAAATTTCGTTCCTTCTATTAATTAGCATCGCTCGCTGGAACACTTGGTCAGCTATGCTTTTGCTAAATCAGAGGTTGCGGGTTCGATTCCTCAGCCGAACCCTTTTTCTCCTATTTATTTCCTATTTATTAACTACTGCTTAAATAAATTTGTTCCTTTTTTATTAAGCATTGCTCGCTGGAACACTTGGTCAGCCGTGCTTTTGCTAAATTAGAGGTTGTAGGTTCGATTCCTCAGCCGCCCCTTTCATTCCCATTTATTTTCTGTTTCCTATTAACTATTACTTAAATAAATTTCATTACCCTTTTTAATTAGCAACCTTCGTAAGGTTGGGACACTTGGTCAGCCGTGCGTTGCTTAAGGTTTGGCTCGTGGGTTTAAATCTCGGCTGTAACTTTTTTCTTCCTATTATTTCCTGTTATCAACTTCTACTACTTAAATACATTTCATGCTTCTTTTAATCAGCAATGACTGCTTGCACACTTGGTCAGCTGGACTTGCTTAAATCTTGGTTCGGTCGGAGGTCTCGGGTTTGAATCTCGGCTTGGACATTTTTTTGTTGAAACTTCTTTCGTTTAGTAAAAATACCAAACGACCTCCAAAAACTACAAAAAAAATACTCTAAAAATCTCTAGAATATTTCTAAAGTATTTCTAAATATTTTTAACCACTATTAGGACTCGTAATGAGGAATTTTGGGTCGTTACAATATCAAATCTTTCACTCAATCTTTTGTAGAAAGCTATAAAAAGAAAGATTTAAATTTTAAACTCTCTTTTAAAACTATGGAATCCACATAAGAAAAATTTTAAAAAATAAAATCCTTTTAATTTTATTGTGGCCGGCCACCTAATCTTGGACTCAAGCTAGGGTCGGCCACACTTCAAACCATCCAAGTCATGTCTTGGTCGACCCTTGCTTGGGCTCCAAGCTTGGCTTGGCCAGCTACATAAGGATGGGTAAGAAGGTGGGTATAGGTGGGTATAATACTTTATAAATAAGAGGCTACGATAGGGACCGAGAGGAGGAATTGGTTTTGGTCTCTCGATGAAATTAAGCTTCCCATGTTCGCCCCGAACACCCAACTTAATTTCATCAATAATAATTAATACCACTAAAGAATTATTATTGAACTACCGCACCAATTCCAAATAACATTTTGGGCTCCTTATTATTATGAGTATATTAGTCTCCTTGTATTTAAGATATAAAATGTCCACTAATTAAATGAGTTACTGACAACTCACTTAATTAATATTTTGCTCCAAGAGTAGTACCACTCAACTTCATTATCATGTCGGATTAAGTCCATCTCCAGGGTTTACATGACTATCCTTATGAGCTCCTCTTGGAGACATCATCAACCTAGATTACTAGGTCACAGTTTCCTTCTATAATCAACAACACACACTATAAATAATATCATTTCCCAACTTATCGGGCCTCTTGATTTATCGAACTAAATCTCACCCATTAATAAGTCAAAGAAATAAATACTATATATATGTGTTTGTTAATTATTATATCAGGATTATAAGCATACACTTCTATAATAACAAAGGTCTTATTATTTTATTCAGTCAGTATAAAAAGAACTTACCTTAAATGGTCCAGCTCAATACACTCTGAATGTACTAGTGTAATTTTATAGTTAAGATAAACTAATATCAAATTACACTACGACTATTCCAATGGTTTGCTCCTTTCCATCTTAGTCGTGTGCTATTGTTTATAATTTATAAGGAATTGATAATATGATTTTTTGTGTGTGACACCACACACCATGTTATCTACAATATAAATTAATTGAACAACTACACTTAGCATATAAATGTAGACATTTGACCAATGTGATTCTTTATTTCAAAATAAAATGTTTACAAAAGGCTAGGCTTTTAGTATGCATTCTAACAATATGGACCCCCTTTATATAGTGCCCTGGTGTGCGACATGTGCACTTCTCTTGAGACATGGATACGTTCTCCAACTAGTCATAGACACATTCTCCTATTTGTCTTATGAAATGATATGTCGAGAAAGTGTCTCTAATACCATATCTTAATAGGACATGCATATTCCTGACAAGATAATAGAAGCTTCTGTCATACTATCTTCCAAAAGGATATTGAGAGATATAACAGTGATCTCGTTGTTCGACCAAGCAATGTAGCCACTCGGCTGAGACTCCTCCGCTCGGTCGGCCTCGGCTGTTCTTCCTTGTGGTGACTGGATATAGTAGCTTATCTCCTTCCGCTCAGACAAACTTTTTGGTGATCCTAGCATTCTGCCAATCTGCAGTGAGCGTCTGGCGATCTTGCCCTATTGTTCCAACTGGATGGGGGTCGGCTCGGATAAGCCTCTTGCCGATTGGATACTGCCCGCACCGATCGACCATTGTAGTTGACCTCCGCTCGACCATCATAGGTAATCTCTTTGATATCCTAGTGTTGACCACCTTGACTTTGACCTCCACATTGGCTGCTATCTCCATCCTTTGACCCGCACTTAGTGGGGCCCCCTTTATCACCACATCACCAATAAATAATTTTGATTTAATATATTATGTGTCTCGTAATTTAATCTAAATTAAAAATTATGGTATCTCAAAACTAACTTAATATTCATGTTAGAGACAATTACATAACTACTTCAATTGTATAGCAGCTACGAAATCATAAATACTATAAATGTGTGGCATCTCAGTTGTAATCACTATGAAATAGTAACTTCAGATTTGTAGCTACTATAACACATATTCGGTTCAGAATTTAGGTGGAAAATATAGGCGAGAGATATTAATGAGAATAGTTTATTAGAGGATAGTTAAGTAATTATATACTAGAGTTAAATGCCTTTTGATAAAAAAAAATCAAAATAGGACACGCTGAAATTCCAAAAATAAAAGGTCAATTATTATTATTTTTTTACAAAGTTGCATATCTTTCAGCAAATTTAATCAAAATTATTTAAAATATTATATAGTGAAAACATTCTCTTCACAATATAAACCATTTAGAGTGTTCTTATTAATATTTAGATAATATAAAAAGTTAATACCTCAATATCAAGGGAATGTAGCTCAAATGGTAGAGCGCTAATTATGCATACGAAATTATGCATACGAGAGGCACGGAAACCTCAGGCTACTGAATCGCTCAATGTTTTTGAAAGGTGATAATCTTCTCATCTCAACTCATTTTCCGATTTTGTGTTTTTTTTCTCCCTTCTTTTTTATTTTCTGAATTGATTTAGAGTCAAAGTGATGATTGATCATTTAGATTTCATTGCAATTTCGTGTTAGCTCCATCTGATCTCTTTTATTTCTACTCAACATTCCTATTTGCAATCAAATATTGCTGAATTTTCAGGAGGAAGGAACTACACTCACTCATTCAAAGGATTTTTTTTTTTACTCTATAAGTTTCCCAATTCCATCATTGAAGCATCACCTAATGATTCTTCAAACAGGTAATCTTTCTTTCTGATTAGGGTTTTATACTGTGAGACTCTAATAAATGCTAAGATTTATGGTGACTTATTTTAGTTTGTTTTCCCTCCGATACTATCGTAATTCAGTATGTCTTGCTCTGTAACATAGATTTCTGCTATAATATTCAAAATCAAACAGCAAGTTGGCGATTAAGCAATGCCAATGGAAATGCTTAGCCAGAAAACAAGATTTACATGTTTAGAGCTACACATGATTAACTTGCTGCAAAGAGAAAATTAAACAACTTTCAGGTCATCTCTTCTAGGATTTTTTTTTTTAAAAAAAAAAGGGAAGCAAAAGATTGTAGGAATACGGATTTTACATATGAAGTGAAAAATTAAAATTGAAGATAATTATTATATATTAATTATTAAATTAATAATTTATTAAATAAAACTAATATATATTATTAATAAATTAATTAATATGTATATTATAAATATATATTTAAGATAGTAGTATATAAATGTATATTATAAATAAAGATAGTAAATAGAAAATGTAAATAATGATGTGAGAATTAGTGAGACTTAATATAAAATTATTTTTTAGGTTTATGATTGTGGGGAGAGGTTTATAAAAGTTGTGTGTTTTTTTTACTTTTGATGTGGCACAGTAGTTCCCAAAATGAAGTTGGGTTTATAGGTTCAGGATTGCTGTTACCCTAAGTGTATAGTTAAATTTGATCCATTTGGACTTTCCTCTTGTCAACATTCTAGTTGGACTTTTGTTCATCAAGTGTCTTAGTCTCCTTGACCCACTTAGATTTTTCCCATACCAACCTTCTCGTTTGACTTTCGATCACCAAGTGTCTAGTCCTGTTTAACCCACTTAGACTTTTTCCTTAGCAAACTTCAATTGGACTTTCGATCACCAAGTGTCCGGTCCTCCTCGACCCACTTAGACTTTTCTCTTGCCAACCTTCTGTTGGACTTTCGATCAACAAATTTCCAATTAACCTTTGACCCATTTGGACTTTTCTCTTGTGCTAAGTGTCTGGTCTTCTGTGACCCACTTAGACTTCTCGTCCGTGTTAAGCGTTTGTTTCTCCGTAACCAACTTGAACTTTCTCTTGCCAACTTTCCATTGAAATTTTAATATAATCAAGCATTCGGTCAACTTTGACCTACTTAACTTTTCTATCACATATTGTTAAATATCAAAATTTTAAACTCGAGCTAATCTAAACTTGATAAAATTGATTAATCTTAACCCGAGATCAATTGCTTTAATATATTTTAGATTAACTTTTTTTTTTCTAGTATTCATGTTTGGGACTAGGCAATTTCAATAACTAGTAGGATGAATAAAAATAAAATTTATAATTTTATTATAATTGATATTTTTCAATTTTTTAGTAATTGTATAGTAATCATAGTATTAATTTTATTATGTCAGAAATAAAGATCTAAAATAAATTTACCCAACCAAATAGATCTTAGTACTTCGAATTCATTAAAATATGGATGATTTATAATTTATTTCCTTAAAATAAGGAGTATATTGATGGCCAGAAATTAAACGACTGTTCCTAATTATTTATATGGTTAAACAGATGTCTCGAGCTATGGTGTAATGGCAAGGTATTCAAGTTGTCATGATCTCCCACTATAGTGAATTTGTTGAATTTTTTCTCCAAATCGAGCGCTTCCCAATTTATCCTAGCGGTCGATGGAAAAATTCGGTAGGACCGAATCGATCACCACAGAGCTAGCTGAGTTTATCAATTTTTTTATATGATTAAAAAGATACTCTTTTTTTAAAAATATAATTTAATATTTAAAATCCTCTTTTATACTCTTTTTTGAATTAGTTTTAAAAATAATAAAGTTTGATTTGATATATTATACGTCTCATTATTTAATCCAAATTTAAAATTATGGTCGCTCAAAATTTATCTAACATTCACATTGTAGACGATTTCATGACTGTTTCAATTGTATAGCAGCTATAAAATCGTAGCTATTACAAATATGTAACAACTATAAAATCGTAACTATTACAACTACGTATTAAATTTGAGTTTGTAACTACTACAACACACATTCGGTTCATAATTTAAGACAGAAAATATAGACAAGAAATAATAATGAGAATAATATATTGGAGGATAGTTAAATAATTATACACCTGAGTTTAATATATTTTTGATAAAAATAAAATAATTTAAGATCGGACAAAATCATCGTGATTCAAAAACTAAAAGCATTTATTATTATTATAATTTTTACAAAGTTACATTACCTTTAAGCGAATTTAATAAAAATTATTTTAAATATTATAGTTTGAAAACATTCTTTTCATAATATAAATCATTAAAAGTGTTCTTATTAATATTTAAATAATATACAAAATCAATATATTAATATTAATAAGGGGATGTAGCCACTATAACAAAATCCCTCATAGACATCAGTGGAACAACAACGGTTTTAAGCAAAAACCGATGTCTTTGAGTATTTTACACTGGTTTTTCCAAAAATCGGTGTCTATGAGCGCAGATTTTAGCTCATAGACATCGGTTTTTTAGGCGATGTCTATGAGCGCCCTTTTTTTCGTTAATAGACACCGATTTTAACAGCGGTTTTTAAAATCCGGTGTTAATGCACCAAAATAAAATATTTTAGTTTTCCCACCAGCCAAAATTTGCAACACTGTGAAGTTCCCTCCAAACCTAAATCTATATCGCGCCCCTTCCTCCGCGCGACCATCTCTCTCGCCTAAACCTAAACCTAAACCTCCGACCATCCGACCATCTCTCTCAACCTCATCTCCCTCTTCCCCCTTCCTAGATTGACGCCCCTTCCTCTCCCGATCAGGATCAAGACACGATGCCCTTGCTTCTCCGTCCAACCACACCGCATCTCCTCCAACTCCTCCATTTGGTTGAGAAGAGGAGGCCTTCTTCGCATTCCAGTAGTTTTTGCTTCATCCATCTCCGGTCCAGCATTCACTGCCACCGCTCGAGTCCTTCTTCACATTCCGGTAATTTTTCCTTTATACATCATCGCTACTGAATTTCTTCCACATCTTCTACAGTTTCATCTTCTTGATCTCTTGTTTGCAAGTATTAATTGATTGATGCATGCAATGTGTTTGATGAATTTCCTCAAACACTACCCTGAGTTGATTTTATCATTTTTGTTTGATAGATTGAGGAGTTGTTAGTTCCTGTTGCTAAGTTGGTTTTATGTAATCCTTGAACTATCAAGTTTCTTTTATGTCCATGCTAATTCTTTTCACTGATATGTCATGGTTTCTGATTTAGAAATTTATTGGTATAATGATGAAGTAGTTGGTTTCTGGTTTATGAAATTTATTTGTATCCTTTTCTTGGTAAGCGTAGTTGGTTTCTTGGAGGGCCCGCATAGTTAATTTATTTGTATAATGATGTATTAAGAATTTTGGCTCATTGTTGTAATTGTCTTGATATTTTTGATTGATTTTAGATTCATTAGTACAACAAAATGGATAAGGCATGGATGGCAAAGGATAGATTATCACATGAGTTTGAACTTGGACTAGAATCTTTCTTGCAATTTGCGCTGGAACATGCTACTAATCCTACTAGTATACCTTGTCCTTGTACGAAATGTGGCAATCTATGGAACAATAATATTAATAGCATAAGGGCACATGTGTACTGTAGTGGTATAGACTTAACATATAAAAAATGAATATGGCATGGGGAAGAATCTGTATTAGGAGATTTAAAGAAAGAGAATGATGCAGCTGGAGAAAGTGAAAACTATTTTGCTGATAAACCTATAGATATGGTACACGCTGCATATGAAAGTTCAGAGAATCCAGATCAATTTATAAAATTACTTGAGGATGCTAAGAAACCCCTGTATGTTGGGTGTACTAAATTTATAAAGTTATCTGCAATTGTGCAATTATATAATTTGAAAGCGAAATACAGCTGGAGTGATAATAGTTTTACTGAACTACTTGTCTTGTTTGGAGAAATGCTTCCCATTGACAATGAATTGCCTTTATCTTTATATGATGCAAAGAAAAGCTTATGTACAATGGGGATGACTTATAAGAAAATACATGCTTGCCCTAATGATTGTGTCTTATACTGGAAGGAGTATGATGATTTTACCGATTGTCCTACTTGTGGGTTGTCAAGGTGGAAGTTGGCCAAGAATTCTAGGATAATTGAAGGAGTCCCTACAAAAATTTTATGGTACTTTCCTCTTATTCCTAGATTTCAAAGAATGTTTCCGAGCAAGGAAATTTCTAAGGAGTTAATTTGTTATGCTAATAAAAGAGTATGTGATGTCTATATGCGACATCCAGCTGATGCACCTTATTGGAGACTTGTGGATCATAATTGGCCAAATTTTGCTTCTGAGACAAGAAATCTAAGGTTGGCCATAGCAGCTGATGGGATCAATCCTCATAGTTTGATGAGTTCTACATATAGTTGTTGGCCAGTTATAATGATCACATATAACCTTCCTCCATGGTTGTGTGTGAAGAGAAAATATATGATGCTCACGTTGTTGATTTCTGGTCCTAAACAACCGGGAAATGACATTGATGTGTACTTGGTGCCTTTGACTGACGATTTAAAAGAATTATGGGAAGTTGGTGTTGAAGCATATGATGCACATCGAGAAGAAAGATTCTTGCTTAGAGCTGTCCTATTGACTATTGTGGGCAATTAATGATTTTCCGGCATATGGAAACCTGACAGGATGCACTGTAAAAGGATATCAAGCATGCCCTATCTGTGGTGAGAAAACTTGTGCAAAAAGGTTGAAGCATAGTAAAAAAATGTCATTTACAGGTCATAGACGGTTTCTTCGTAGAGATCATCCTTATCGAAGGCAGAAGAAGGTATTTGATGGGACACAAGACTTTACTATGGCCCCAAAACCACTAAGCGGTGATGAAGTTTTAAACAAAGTAGAAGGAATTACATGCCGATGGGGAAAAATTAGAGCAAATCTTCAATCAAAGGAAAATGATGGCAAGTCCTGCTGGAAAAAGAAATCGATATTCTTTGAACTTGAGTATTGGAAAGATCTGCATGTTCGACATGTTCTTGATGTGATGCACATAGAGAAAAACGTTTGCGAAAGTTTGATTGGTACATTACTTGATATGCCAGGAAAGACAAAAGATGGAATTGCAGCAAGAAACGACCTAGTGGATATGAAAATTAGGGGAGAATTAGCACCACAAAAAGGGGAGAAAAGGACATTTTTGCCCCCAGCATGTTATACATTAAGCAAGGATGAGAAAAGAAGACTTTGTAATTCATTGTTCGGAATTAAGGTTCCCACGGGTTACTCCTCCAACATCAAAAACCTTGTCTCAATGAAGGACCTAAAACTGGTTGGTCTTAAATCACATGACTGCCACACCTTAACGCAACATTTGCTTCCAATTGCCATCCGTGGTGTTCTACCCAAGCATGTCAGAAATGCTATCACAAGGTTTTGTTTCTTATTCAATGTGTTATGTAACAAAGTAATAGATGCCTCAAAGTTGGATAATGTACAAATAGAAATTGTGACGGCGTTGTGTCTGTTTGAAAAGTATTTTTCACTTTCATTTTTTGATATAATGGTTCACTTAACAGTTCATCTCGTGCGTGAGGTCAAGTTGTGTGGACCAGTTTGGTATAGATGGATGTTTCCATTTGAAAGAAATATGAAAACATTGAAAGGTTATGTGCGGAATAGAAATCGACCAGAAGGATGCATGGCTGAATGTTATATTGCTGAAGAAGCTGTAGAGTTTTGCTCAAAATTTCTATCTAATATCAACACGATAGGGATTCCATCAAAGCATCGTGAAACAATACTCACTAAGTCCTTGTCAGGTGCCAAGGTGCACTTCTGTTGTCACGATGAGTGGGAACAAGCACATCGTTATGTATTGGAAAATGAAGCTGAGGTTGATCCTTACATTGTGTAAGCCCTCTAGTTCAGTAATAATCTCCTGAAATTGTTTAAAAAAATATCTGATTAATCTCTTGAAAATTTTTTGATTAGGGAACATATGACACACTTGAAGCAAAAATTTCCTATTAAAGGTGGAAAGTGGTTACAAGATAAGCACCACGGAAGTTTTATTTCTTGGTTCCATGAACATGTAAGTACCATAAATATTAGCATGTTTATTATTGAACACAAGAACTTTAAGAATTTTAATAATTAAACCCCCTTATGATGAATTGTAGGTTACAAATACAACATCATCTTCCTCCAATCAATTATCAGAAAAAGTGAAGCTGTTGGCAAATGGACCTAGCAAGCAAGTGCTAAAATACTCTAGTTATATGATCGATGGGGTCACTTATTACACGAAAGAACGTGATAATGTTACAGTTGTTCAAAACTCGAGTGTAAGCTTGCTCGCACAAACAATGCAAGTTGCAAGTTCAAAGGATAAGAATCCAATTATAACAGACATGATGTATTATGGTGTGATACAAGAAATATGGGAGCTCAATTACCATGATTTTCGAGTTCCAATGTTTAAGTGTGATTGGGTAGAGAATAACACTGGTATTAGAGTAGATGATAATGGTTTCACCTTGGTAAATCTTAAGAGAATGGGATTCAAATCCGACCCATTTATCTTGGGCACTCAAGCGAAGCAAGTTTTTTATGTAGAAGACCCTCAAGATCCCACATGGTCTATTGTACTTTCAACTACAAATAGAGAGTATTTTGAATACATCACTGATGATAAGTTGGGAGATCCTTCAATCCACTACCAATGCTTCACAAAAGGGATGCCATCAATGGATATTGACGGAACTGATGACAATGAACCATCCTGTATTCGTGGAGATTGTGATGGGATTTGGGTTGACAATGAGAATTTTTAGTTTGGTAACTTTATTTATGGTTTATATATGTGACTGTTTACTTTATTTTGGTAACTTTGGTTCATTGTTTGGTAGTAGTTTTTTTTTTTAAATATACAAATGTTTACTTTGTTGTGATTTTGAATGATATGCTCTGCTCTATTTCAAATTCTCACTGTTATGATTAGGTTTTCGACACAATGAACACTAGAAAAAAGGCCCATTTAGCATGTGATGATGATAAGTATTCACACACAAATGCAAAAGACAAAGAACAAGATCAAAAAGAGGGTGCTGAGGATAGCCAGGACATAGGATCAGACGGGACGGCCCAAACAACAAGATCAAAAAGAGGTCGTACACAAATGAATAAGCTTGTTGTTCAAAGGGTTCAGGGAGTCAAACAAAGTGTCAAATTTAATGAGTATGGACAGCTAGTTGGCCAAAAGACTTCTGAATTGCAAAGTTTTATTGGTGTGCTTGCTCGGGAAAAAGTTAATATTAATTACCACTCTTGGAAGCAAGTGCCGAATGAAGTTAAGAACATGATATGGGAATCCGTCAATGTAAGTAACATGATACTTTCTTATGTGATGCATTTTTTTCTTTTCTTTTATTTATATACTTAAGATATTTGTTTGTGTAGTTGACATACCAACTGGACCCAAAATGGAGGAATGGGTGTTTGATCTCTGCAAACACCAAGTGGCGTCAGTATAAAACTCACCTCACCAGGACATTCATCCAGCCAAATAGAAATAATCCAAAGCTTCTCAATAAGGTACCTCAAGGGCATTGCATTTCATGTGAAGATTGGAGTAGTTTTGTGATTAATCGGATGTCTGAAGACTTAATAGTAAGTTGTTTAAGGTGGTCTTTTTAAATTCTAGTTGATATATGTGGTTATAATTCATCTATCACTATGTAGAGGAAAAGTGAACTACAAAGTCAAAGAAGCAAGGCAAACTTATACCCTCATCGTCTTTCTCGAAAAGGATATGCGGGTTTGTCTGAAGAAATAGTAAATATTTAGTTAACATTAAATTCCTACTTATGGTTGTCATAGTTGGTGTTGAGTACGTTGACTTCATGTGGTTTTTTGCTTACAGTCCAGTGTTTTATGTGATGACGAAGAGATAAACAGAGCCATCCTCTGGAAGAGAGGGCGGCTCAACAAAGCTGGGGAATTTGTTGGCGATGAGTTGAAGCAAACAGTGAATAAGATTGTAAGCAAAAGTGTACATAAATTGCTTATTTTGTACATATATGAGATATGTATATATTTAAAGTTATTGTATTTGGATGCATGACAGGATGATTATATTGTCCAAAAGAAGGATGGTAAGATGCCCTTTACCAAACCATTTGAAGATATTCTCACGAAGGCCTTGAATTCTAACGAACATGGTGGACGTGTGAGAGGCATAGGAGCAAATGTCACTCCATCATCCTTCTTCAAGGTTGCTAGAGGGAAGGTGCAAATTGATAAGGCTGCCTATGAAAGGCAACAGAAAGAGTTTAAGGAGGCAAAAACTATGCTTTCTGACCAAGGTGACAGAATAGAAAAATTGGAAGCAATGGTGTTGAAACTATCTGGTCGAGAATTTGAGAGTGAGGAGAAGGGTAGCTGCTAAGTTAAACCACAATGCCTCCTCGATATAAAACCTGAAGTTGAACGTCATAGGCGCCTCTCAAATGAAAGCCTAGAAGAACATGATGATGATGATGTGAAAGTTATTGAGAAGGATTCGGCTTTACAGGTTAAATATATATTTCACGTTGATATTATTATCCCATCGTTAGTATCTAATGAATCTTGTAAAGCACTATATGTTGAAGATTCATGAATTGTTTGTCTTATAGGGAAAAGCAGTGATGTTGTTATTGCAGCCTAACGATAAGACTGTTGCATATGAGACAATTATCTCTGTTAATGGACCTGGCAACTTTATTGATGATGTTCCATTACCCGTGAATTGCATGAGGATTGCCATTGATAAAGCAATTGATCAATCAGCACCACTGCCTGTTGCAATCCCGTCTGCATGTCAGAGTATTGGGGATGCTGTAGGTGGCCATGTGACTTGGCCTATGCACTTAATCAGCATGCGGGATGAGGTAAATGTGATAAAGTGTTGTCTAAATTTTGTGTACATTTAAAGTATGTCACATATCTAATATATATATGGTTGCATCTACATATGTAAAAGACCAGGAAGAAAAAAGTTGACAACAGACAAGAGAAGTCTAAGTTACAATCGTCCAATGTGCCAAGACTCTTACACATCTTATATAGTTATTTTCAGCGTCTTGATGAAACAGAGAATGTGATTTTGGAATTAGTTCCTGATGTATTTGGCATGGAGCGCACAGTCCATGTTAATTGCGATGACATATTTCCCTTTTGTGAATTGAAGCCAATCACAGACACTTGCATAGTTGTGTATATGTGGTAAGCTTTCAATTGAATTAGACTTTATTTATGTGTTTCATTAATTTAGATTTCATCATTTTTTTGGGATATTTTCCAATTGTAGGCATCTATATAGAAAGATGCAGGAAAAGATGTTGCTGTAGGATTTCAGATTGGTGGATCCAGTGCCTGTGGAATATGTACCATCAAGAAATCAGAATAGAGATTTCATCCAAGAACAGTTGAATAAAAGGGCTTGTTACTTAAGCAGTAGGCTAATTGGTACCTCATCTGGTCAATTGGTTGTTGTGCCATGCAACGTTGGGTGAGTAAGAATAACATTATATATCACTCTCACTTGCATATTTTGAGAACTTGCAAGATGCATATATACACTAATTATATTTCTTTGTGTAGTTTTCACTGGATTTTGACTATCATCAATGTTGAGAAGGAGATTATTTTTTTGTTGGATCCTCTTAGTCACCGCATTCGTGATCAAGATTGGAAATATGTTGTCAACATGTAAGTTTTTTGGCTTCTTTTCTTACCTTTGTTGAAACATGTATGTATTTTGATGTGGCAATACAATTCCCACGGGTTATATGCATGAAGGGCCTTGAAAATGTATAATGCGGAGGCTGGAAGGAAAGGGATAAAACAACCAACATGGGTAGTTGTCAAGGTATGGCCTTTTGCTTAGCAACTGTTTCACTATCCTTGAAGGAGTTATTCCAATATTTCTTTTCTAACATAGGCTCCTCAACAACCGGATGCGGAGCAATGTGGTTTTTATATCATGCGATATATGAAAGATATAATTGAAAATTTTGGAGTTGACCACAAGGATTCACTTCCAGCAATGGTAATAATACAATATCTTTCATTTTGCATATAAGGCCTAAAGATAATTTGTTGCATTTTCCAACACTGTTTCAGTATCATAATTGATACAAACTCATTGATTTTGATTGATTATGAACGTCTCTTAGCTTTTGAGATCTTGCTGCTGCTATGCTTTTCCCCTGGTGCTTGATGTGTTTCTATGTTACAATGCTTTTTTTGTGAACAACCGGATGCTTTTCCCCTGGTGATTTTGATAATTTCTATGCTTTTCCCCTGGTGCTTGCTATGATTTTTTTTATACAAACCGGATGCTATGCTTTTGTTACAATGATTTTTTTGATACAAACCGGATGCTATGCTTTTGTTACAATGATTTTTATAGCTTTTGCTCCTTATTGTATTATGTCTATTAGCCATGTGTATACAAAGGGCACAGTTGCATTCTTGCTTATGAGATTTGGAAGATGGCATCAGAGGTAGTACAATAAATAGTATATCTCTTCATTTGCTTGTTAACTATGAACATTTTCTTTGTTCTTCTATACTTCCTTCACTGGATTTGTTGTGTAGTCATATTTCTTTGTTCAACCATTATCATGCCTAGTAATTTGTTGTATGATGCTGTCGGTTCTTATCAATCTGTACACTTGAATTAGAAGGAGCAAATTATCTATGTTATATTCTAAGCAGCATATACTAAGTGTCATATATGAAAGTTTTAGATTTTACAATGATTTTTTTCTGCTAAATTGCATATGTATATGTGTATCGGTGTGTATGCGAATGCGCGCAATTAGCCTTCAATGAATTAAGCATTATGAACAATAGTCTTCCACAGCAGCCTTTAAAAACTCAGTATTCTATTTTATTTGATACATGTACACATTTGTTTTAGTTATTTGACATATGGTGGATTATTGGGTCCTGATCATGAATTAACTTTGTATAAAGTATTGTAGATTATCTTTGTTGCAAGTATCAATTAGAAAGGGACTTTCTTTGGTTTAGATATTTTGCATTCCAAATTTAGTTTATTGGTAGTTCTTAACCCAAAATCAGATCACTGAAAAGCTTTCAAAATGCTTGATTTCCAGCTTTCAAAATTGCATCTTTAGACTGGCCTCGTTAGAGCTATCGCAGATATTTGGAAAAAAAATAAATAAATCAAAATTGCATCTTTACCATTTCTATCTTTCAAAATTGCATCTTTACTAATATATTATTTATGTGTTTTTACAGTTTACAAATCTCAAGTACTCCAGAGTTGAAATTGATGAAGTGCAGTTCGAGTGGACTGAATGCATGCTAGATTACATTTGAAGTGCGGTTCTACCTTGATGTGCTGTTAAAAGAATGTTCTAGCTTGATTTTGATATCTATTAGCTAGCTTTTGATGTAAAAAGAATGTTAATTATACACCTGAGTTTAATATATTTTTTGATAAAAATAAAATAAATCAAGATCGGACACAATCATCGTGATTCAAAATCTAAAAGCATTTATTATTATTATTATAATTTTTACAAAGTTACATTACCTTTAAGCGAATTTAATAAAAATTATTTTAAATATTCTACTTTGAAAACATTCTTTTCATAATATAAATCATTAAGAGTGTTCTTATTAATATATAAATAATATATAAAATCAATATATTAATATCAATAAGGGGATGTAGCTCAAATGGTAGAGCGCTCGCTTTGCATGCGAGAAGCACGGGGTTCGATCCCCCGCATTTCCATTTTCTTTTTGTTTACCTTCTTATCCACCTAACCCTAATGTGTTAGCCCATTTTTGCAAGTATCGCACATTGCATCCGATGCCCAAAATCTCAGCCTGCTAAATCGCTCTATGTTTTTGAAGGGTGATGATCATCTCAACTCATTCCTATTTTGTGTTTCTCGTTTCTTTTTTTGTTTTCTGAATTGATTTAGAGTCAAAGTGATGATTGATCATTTAGATTTCATTACAATTGTGTGTTAGCTCCATCTAATCTCTTTTATTTCTACTCAACATTCCTATTTGCAATCAAATATTGATGATTTTTCATGAGGAACTACACTCACTTATTCAAAGGATTTTTTTTTTCTGTATAAGTTTCCCAATTCCCTCATCGAAGCATCACCTAGTGATTCTGCAAATGGGTAATCTTTCTTTCTTATTAGGGTTTTATACTGTTAGACTCTAATATATGCTAAGATTTAGGGCGACTTATTTTGTTTGCTATCACTCCGATACTATCGTAATTCAGTATGTCTTGCTCTGTAATAGAGATTTCTGCTATAATATTCAAAATCAAACAACAAGTTGGCGATTAGGTAATGAAAATGGAAATACTTAGCAAGAAAACAAGATTTACATGTTTAGAGCTGCACACGATTAACTTGCTGCAAAGAGAAAATTAAACAACTTTCAGGTCATTTCTTCCAGATTTTTTTTTTAAAAAAAATAGGGAAGCAAAAGACTTTAGGAATACGGATTCTACATATGAAATAAAAATTAAAATTGAAGATAATTATTATATATTAATTAGTAAATTATTAATGTATTAAATAAAACTAATATATATTATTAATAAATTAATTAATATGTATATTATAAATATATATTTATGATAGTATATAAATGAATATTATAAATAAAGATAGTAAATAGATAATCTAAATAAAGATGCGTGAATTAGTGGGAGCTAATATAAAATTATTTTTTGTGTTAATGATCATGGGAAGAGGTTTATAAAAGTTGTGGGGGATATACCTCAGGCACTGAGCGGCGATCTAGGGAAGAGACGCAAGCGCTTGACACTAGTTGGTTGGCCCTTGTAGTGGCCGGAGGTGGAAGGGGGTTTGGTTGCCGACGCTAGGGTAGAGAGAAGGGAGAGGGCGATCGGCTCGGGGAAGAGGCGAAGGCGTCGACGCTAGGGTAGAGGAGGAGAAGCGGCTTTAGTGTCGGGTTGGTATGTCGATGGCGAGCTCGGGAGAGAAGAGGAGATCGGTCGACGATGAGATGGTCGAGCGTTGCTCGAAGAAGAGGAGAAGATGGCGGTGGCTCAGCGTTGCGAGAGGAGAAGTCGGCGGTGGATTGGCATTGCGAGAGGAGAAGTCGGCGACGCCGAGTGGATGAGAGGAAGAGGGGAAGAAATCGGCGTGAGGATGGGTTAGGGCACGGGATCGGGAGAAAACAGAGAGGAGATAAGGAAAATAAAATTAAAAATAAATTACCCTAGGTATCTTTAATTACACCTAAGGTTAACACCTCAAGCAACTCCCACTGTTGGGTATTCCAAACAGGTTTTTCCTTGGCCCAATAATTGATCCCCTTTAACTCGTCATACGAGTTCCAAAAAATTCCCAGAAAATTTCTACAAATTTCTAAAAATTTTGTTAAGGTTATTCGTCTATTAAACCTTATTATTAAATCTGTATTTAGGGTACCGTATTTTACATTCTCCCCCACTAATAAAAATTTGGTTCCCAAATTTCGTTATTTACCATATGCAAATACTAGTAATAACCAACAAAATAAATGCTGAATAGAATTTAACCCACATACCTCAAGTAAAAAGATGGGGGTATCGAGCTCGGGTCGTATCCTCGAGCTCCCAAGTAGCCTCCTCACCAGAATGATATTGCCATCCAACTTTAACCAGCCGGATAGTCTTGTTCCGTAATTGACGCTCTTTGTGGTCCAGAATTCATACCAGAACCTCCTCGGGTAACGTCAGACTGAATGAGAACTGGTATATCTGACAGAACATGCACTGGGTCAGCTACATATCTCCTTAGCATCAACACATGGAATACATCATGAACGCTTGCCAGAGCCGGTGGTAGCGCCAGACGATAAGCTACAGCTCAAATCCTCTCCAAGATCTGAAAAGGTCCAATGTATTGTGGAGCTAGCTTACCTCGGAGGTCAAATCTGTTGGAGCAATCCCAATGGTCCGCGGGACCATGTGTTTTGGTGTTTGGGCAAAGGGTTTAAGTTAGGTTCACCCTTGTATTTGATATGTGTATTTGAGTTGTGCAGGTTTGCAGGATACACATATGACTCAGGTTGATGGCTTCGGGTCCGGTGAAGGATGGAGCATCCGAGGGACCGTGGACAAGGCAGCGAGGACAAGGGCCGAGGGAAGCGACTTCGAGGCATACGCGAAGGATGGCATTGGGTACGAGCCGCGGGCTTGAATGCATCCGAGGGACGAGAGCCAAAGGAAGTAGGCTTGAAGGCAAAAGGTCAAAGCTGCAAAGGAAGCAAGTGAGTCATAAGGGTGATAATGCTCACGAGAAATTTGTACTCGGGAGTAAAATCCTAGTTTGTTGCCTTACGATCGACCCATCCGCCGTTGAGCTTGAACATGTCGATGAGCTCCAACCATCGATCGGCCAAGCGATCGGCGTCGTCGAAGGAAGAAGCGCGTTAGAGAGGAGCGGCGGCCAATTTCGACTGCATGTTTTATCAGTCGACTGGTAGGCGGGGTTTTCCAACCCGTGGCCTATAAAACCAAAGCTTGGGAGCTTGGTTTGAGTTGACGAAATAGAGGTGGTTAATCTCTATTAGTAGTCTACTTGTGCCCTAGCGTCAAAAGAGCTCTTGTGAGGGTTGTGGTGAGGTTTCTCCACCCACAAGGAGGTTTGAGCTAGCCGGAAGTTTTCCGGGGAGTAATCCACCGAAGGATCGGGATCGTCCACCTTACGGACAGCCGTGGAGTAGGAGCTTTATCTCCGAACCACGTAAACGAGCTTGTTAGCGGTTTGCATTTTTTCTTATTCTTGTCTTTAGTTTAGCTTGTATTTTGTATTGTATTTCCGCTGCACAAGCTAACGAGTGTAGAAAGCAAAGGATTTGGGGGCGCCGTCTATCCAACCCCCCTTCAAGCCGGTCGTCCGATCCCCAACAAGTGGTATCAGAGCAAGGGTGCACTTCATCGGACTAACCACCGAGAAGAGCAACGCATAAGAAGATGGCCGGGTTGATTGTCCCTCCAAAGTTTGAAGGAGGAAGCCTTGTGGACATCACATTTTGGATGATGAAGATGGAAGTCTTCTTCAACACGGATTGGGACACCATGATGGTTGTAAAGGAGTCATTCAAAGTCCCAAAGGACAAGAAAGAAAAGAAGCTCCGAACACGACATTGGACGGAGGAGCAAACCTCACGATCGGAGGCAAACTCAAAGGTAATAGCAATTTTAATTGATTTATTGCCTCCTAATGTGATAAGTGGTGTAGGTAAATATGAGAATGCCCATGAATTGTGGAGCAAAGTGAAGAAATTACCATGGGAGGAATTTTTGCCTACACAAGAAGATGAAAAATCCGAAGAAAGTGATGAAGTGGTCCAAGAGGAGAAGAAGGACCAATCGGATGTGGAGAGCAATTCAACATCAAAAGAAGAAGAACCCAAGGAGATGGGTTTAATTGCTCAAGTTGAGGAGGAGGAAAATGAAGATGAGGCATTATCTACATCCTCAAGAATTGAAGAAAATTCCAAGGCAAGTGAAGAAGAAGAAGAGGTCTTGGAAGTGGTCAATCTAGCAAGCACCTCCACCGAAGTGAAGTCAAAGGACCACATAATTTGCTTCGGGTGTAATAAGAAGGGACACTACAAGAGTAGATGTCCTTTGGGTAAGAAAGAGGTAACTCCTAAACTCAATTCAATTCATTTTGAATCTAATTTGAGTTGTAGGAAGAAGAACGAGAAGAAGCACATTAGATGCTTCACTTGTGGTGAAATAGGGCACTACCACACCAAATGCCCAAGGAAGAGAGAGCTCAAAAGGTTGGGGCATTTAAGGATGTGGGAAAAGAAGTGGAGGAAGAATGGAGGCTCATGTCAAGGGGGAGCTCCAAAGGTAAAGGGTAAGGTAAACCCTAATTTAAATTTGAAGTCAAATTTAAATTCTTCCATGCATGTTAGGAAAAATAATGTTAATCATTATATACCCATGCAAAATTTTGGTTTTAAATATCATGATAGGAGTAGGGTAATTGTAGATCAAACCCTTAGGAGACCCTTTCATGATAAACCTAGAAATGGTAGACCTAAGGAGACCCAAGGCATTAATCCCAAGAAGGGGAGACACATGCCTAAAAAGGGTAGGTCTAGGAATGTCCAAGGTGGACATGTTGACTCTAGGGTTAGGAACCTAGAGAGGGAGAATCAAGCTTTGAAGTTAAAGCTTGATAATTTGGAGAAATTCCTTAAGAGATTCACTATTGGATCTAAGGGATTAAATATGGTGTTGGGTAGTCAAAGACCCAACAATGATAGATCGGGCTTGGGATACCGATCTAGTCCCTCCAAGGTTAAAAGAAGACCATGTGCTAGGGTGGCACATGATAAGTGCAAGGGAGAGTCATCCAAGGCCAATAAAAAGAAATATGCTAGGGTTGCATATGATTATGGCAAGGATGATATGTCCAAGGTCAAGAAGATAAGGAGATCCTCTAAGGGACATCATTGTGGTTTGGTCACAATAGATGAGTCACCTAGGGAGGTGACTAAGGTAAAGAGCTCTAGGGGGAGCTCCAAGAGTCAATTTGGGACCCATGGCCAATGGATCTCAGGTGGGTTCTACTTGGGGGTCTAGAGGAGCCATGGAGTGTGCCAAATGGTTTGGAGACGGACTTGAGTCTCAAACCTAGGGTTTTGGCATAATTGGGTTATATTTCATGCTTGAGAATATGACATTGGGGTCATATAGCATGATAATTGGTTTTAGATGTATAGATGTCATATAAACCAATGCTAGGGATGCATTGTGGGTTAGTATGGGCAAATACATCAAGAGGAAGCCAAAACTAGGACTTTAGGTCAAGGTTCAATTGAACTTTTTAGCTAGTTTTGAGTTTTGTGTCAATCTTGGGATTGGTGATAGATACATTTTTGAATGTATTTTTCCCAAGTAGAAATGGGTAAAACAGACCTCTCCACAAAATTTGGGAATTTTTGGAGGTCTGTGGAATTTCTGGTGCATTTCTGAAATTGGGTCAGAAATGCTGAAAAAGGCTGATTTTTTCATGAATAGTGTACCAGTCGACTGGTACAGTTACCAGTCGACTGGTAACACTGTTCACGAGCACAGAATGTCTCTGTAAGCTCGTTTTCATGGGGGCAGTCGACTGGTACTTCTTGCAGTCGACTGATACCAGTCTGAAAGTGTTTTCAGCACTAGATTTTGACCGGGTCAGCTCATATAGATGTATGGGATCCATGGGTGATACATACATGAGTTTAGGGTCATTTGGATGACAAGTTTTCAATAATTGGGATATTGTTGGAGAACTTTTTGGATGTTAGGCAAAGGGGGAGAAGTAAGGTTTAGTTAGGAAAACCTGAAAGTACCTTTGTGAAGGGGGAGCCTTGGGATAGGTTCTTAAAAAGTCCGTTGTAAAAATCCTAGCTCAATGGAGAGCTTAGGTAAAGGGGGAGCCTTGGGATAGGTCCTTCAAAAGCCTTATGTGGAAAATCCTAGCTCAATGGAAGCTTAGGTGTAGGGGGAGCCTTGGGATAGGTTCTTAAAAAGCCCTGTGCATTGTTTCGGCGGTTGCCAAGTGTGTAGCTTTGGCAACGTAAGTCCATTCGGCGTTGTAAGTCCAAGTGTGTAGCCTTGGCATCGTAAGTCCATTCGGCAGTGTAAGTCCAAGTGTGTAGCCTTGGCAACGTAAGTCCATTCGGCGGTGTAAGTCCAAGTGTGTAGCCTTGGCAACGTAAGTCCATTTGTTTTAGCATGTTTATTTGCTATATGTTTTCCCTAACTTAAACGTATTGCCAAACACCAAAAAGGGGGAGATTGTTGGAGCAATCCCAATGGTCCGCGGGACCATGTGTTTTGGTGTTTGGGCAAAGGGTTTAAGTTAGGTTCACCCTTGTATTTGATATGTGTATTTGAGTTGTGCAGGTTTGCAGGATACACATATGACTCAGGTTGATGGCTTCGGGTCCGGTGAAGGATGGAGCATCCGAGGGACCGTGGACAAGGCAGCGAGGACAAGGGCCGAGGGAAGCGACTTCGAGGCATACGCGAAGGATGGCATTGGGTACGAGCCGCGGGCTTGAATGCATCCGAGGGACGAGAGCCAAAGGAAGTAGGCTTGAAGGCAAAAGGTCAAAGCTGCAAAGGAAGAATCAAGTGAGTCATAAGGGTGAGGGTACGAGTGCACGAGAGATTGTACTCGGAGTAAAATCCTAGTTTTTAGGGTTTTACTGTAGCAGTACTGTAGCGCTACTGTAGCAGTACTGTAGCAGTCGACTGCATGTTTTAGCAGTCGACTGGTGCAGTCGACTGGGGCAGTCGACTGGCATCGAACAGAATGTGTGGAATCGAGCCGTTGGGATGTAACGGTCGAATTTCCACAGAGGGCAGTCGACTGCATGTTTTAGCAGTCGACTGGTAGGCGGGGTTTTCCAACCCGTGGCCTATAAAACCAAAGCTTGGGAGCTTGGTTTGAGTTGACGAAATAGAGGTGGTTAATCTCTATTAGTAGTCTACTTGTGCCCTAGCGTCAAAAGAGCTCTTGTGAGGGTTGTGGTGAGGTTTCTCCACCCACAAGGAGGTTTGAGCTAGCCGGAAGTTTTCCGGGGAGTAATCCACCGAAGGATCGGGATCGTCCACCTTACGGACAGCCGTGGAGTAGGAGCTTTATCTCCGAACCACGTAAACGAGCTTGTTAGCGGTTTGCATTTTTTCTTATTCTTGTCTTTAGTTTAGCTTGTATTTTGTATTGTATTTCCGCTGCACAAGCTAACGAGTGTAGAAAGCAAAGGATTTGGGGGCGCCGTCTATCCAACCCCCCTTCAAGCCGGTCGTCCGATCCCCAACAAGTGGTATCAGAGCAAGGGTGCACTTCATCGGACTAACCACCGAGAAGAGCAACGCATAAGAAGATGGCCGGGTTGATTGTCCCTCCAAAGTTTGAAGGAGGAAGCCTTGTGGACATCACATTTTGGATGATGAAGATGGAAGTCTTCTTCAACACGGATTGGGACACCATGATGGTTGTAAAGGAGTCATTCAAAGTCCCAAAGGACAAGAAAGAAAAGAAGCTCCGAACACGACATTGGACGGAGGAGCAAACCTCACGATCGGAGGCAAACTCAAAGGTAATAGCAATTTTAATTGATTTATTGCCTCCTAATGTGATAAGTGGTGTAGGTAAATATGAGAATGCCCATGAATTGTGGAGCAAAGTGAAGAAATTACCATGGGAGGAATTTTTGCCTACACAAGAAGATGAAAAATCCGAAGAAAGTGATGAAGTGGTCCAAGAGGAGAAGAAGGACCAATCGGATGTGGAGAGCAATTCAACATCAAAAGAAGAAGAACCCAAGGAGATGGGTTTAATTGCTCAAGTTGAGGAGGAGGAAAATGAAGATGAGGCATTATCTACATCCTCAAGAATTGAAGAAAATTCCAAGGCAAGTGAAGAAGAAGAAGAGGTCTTGGAAGTGGTCAATCTAGCAAGCACCTCCACCAAGTGAAGTCAAAGGACCACATAATTTGCTTCGGGTGTAATAAGAAGGGACACTACAAGAGTAGATGTCCTTTGGGTAAGAAAGAGGTAACTCCTAAACTCAATTCAATTCATTTTGAATCTAATTTGAGTTGTAGGAAGAAGAACGAGAAGAAGCACATTAGATGCTTCACTTGTGGTGAAATAGGGCACTACCACACCAAATGCCCAAGGAAGAGAGAGCTCAAAAGGTTGGGGCATTTAAGGATGTGGGAAAAGAAGTGGAGGAAGAATGGAGGCTCATGTCAAGGGGGAGCTCCAAAGGTAAAGGGTAAGGTAAACCCTAATTTAAATTTGAAGTCAAATTTAAATTCTTCCATGCATGTTAGGAAAAATAATGTTAATCATTATATACCCATGCAAAATTTTGGTTTTAAATATCATGATAGGAGTAGGGTAATTGTAGATCAAACCCTTAGGAGACCCTTTCATGATAAACCTAGAAATGGTAGACCTAAGGAGACCCAAGGCATTAATCCCAAGAAGGGGAGACACATGCCTAAAAAGGGTAGGTCTAGGAATGTCCAAGGTGGACATGTTGACTCTAGGGTTAGGAACCTAGAGAGGGAGAATCAAGCTTTGAAGTTAAAGCTTGATAATTTGGAGAAATTCCTTAAGAGATTCACTATTGGATCTAAGGGATTAAATATGGTGTTGGGTAGTCAAAGACCCAACAATGATAGATCGGGCTTGGGATACCGATCTAGTCCCTCCAAGGTTAAAAGAAGACCATGTGCTAGGGTGGCACATGATAAGTGCAAGGGAGAGTCATCCAAGGCCAATAAAAAGAAATATGCTAGGGTTGCATATGATTATGGCAAGGATGATATGTCCAAGGTCAAGAAGATAAGGAGATCCTCTAAGGGACATCATTGTGGTTTGGTCACAATAGATGAGTCACCTAGGGAGGTGACTAAGGTAAAGAGCTCTAGGGGGAGCTCCAAGAGTCAATTTGGGACCCATGGCCAATGGATCTCAGGTGGGTTCTACTTGGGGGTCTAGAGGAGCCATGGAGTGTGCCAAATGGTTTGGAGACGGACTTGAGTCTCAAACCTAGGGTTTTGGCATAATTGGGTTATATTTCATGCTTGAGAATATGACATTGGGGTCATATAGCATGATAATTGGTTTTAGATGTATAGATGTCATATAAACCAATGCTAGGGATGCATTGTGGGTTAGTATGGGCAAATACATCAAGAGGAAGCCAAAACTAGGACTTTAGGTCAAGGTTCAATTGAACCTTTTAGCTAGTTTTGAGTTTTGTGTCAATCTTGGGATTGGTGATAGATACATTTTTGAATGTATTTTTCCCAAGTAGAAATGGGTAAAACAGACCTCTCCACAAAATTTGGGAATTTTTGGAGGTCTGTGGAATTTTGCATTTCTGAAATTGGGTCGAAATGTGAAAAAGGCTGATTTTTTCATGAATAGTGTACCAGTCGACTGGTACAGTTACCAATCGACTGGTAACACTGCTCACGAGCACTGAATGTCTCTGTAAGCTCGTTTTCATGGGGCAGTCATCTGGTACTTCTTGCAATCGACTGATACCATCTGAAAGTGTTTTCAGCACTAGATTTTGACCGGGTCAGCTCATATAGATGTATGGGATCCATGGGTGATACATACATGAGTTTAGGGTCATTTGGATGACAAGTTTTCAATAATTGGGTTATTGATGGAGAACTTTTTGGATGTTAGGCAAAGGGGAGAAGTAAGGTTTAGTTAGGAAAACCTGAAAGTACCTTTGTGAAGGGGAGCCTTGGGATAGGTTCTTAAAAAGTCCGTTGTAAAAATCCTAGCTCAATGGAGAGCTTAGGTAAAGGGGGAGCCTTGGGATAGGTCCTTCAAAAGCCTTATGTGGAAAATCCTAGCTCAATGGAAGCTTAGGTGTAGGGGGAGCCTTGGGATAGGTTCTTAAAAAGCCCTGTGCATTGTTTCGGCGGTTGCCAAGTGTGTAACCTTGGCAACGTAAGTCCATTCAGCAGTGTAAGTCCAAGTGTGTAGCCTTGGCAACGTAAGTCCATTCGGCAGTGTAAGTCCAAGTGTGTAGCCTTGGCAACGTAAGTCCATTCGGCGGTGTAAGTCCAAGTGTATAGCCTTGGCAACGTAAGCCCATTTGTTTTAGCATGTTGATTTGCTATATGTTTTCCCTAACTTAAACGTATTTCCAAACACCAAAAAGGGGGAGATTGTTGGAGCAATCCCAATGGTCCGTGGGACCATGCGTTTTGGTGTTTGGGCAAAGGGTTTAAGTTAGGTTCACCCTTGTATTTGATATGTGTACTTGAATTGTGCAGGACTGCAGGATACACATGTGACTCAGGTTGATGGCTTCGGGTCTGGTGAAGGATGGAGCATCCGAGGGACCGTGGGCAAGGCAGCGAGGACAAGGGCCGAGGGAAGCGACTTCGAGGCATATGCAAAGGATGGTATTGGGGACGAGCCACGGGCTTGTATGCATCCGAGGGACGAGAGCCAAAGGAAGTAGGCTTGAAGGCAAAAGGTCAAAGCTGCAAAGGAAGAATCAAGTGAGTCATAAGGGTGAGGGTACGAGTGCATGAGAGATTGTACTCGGAGTAAAATTTTAGTTTTAGGGTTTTACTGCAGCAACACTGTAGCGCTACTGTAGCAGTCGACTGCATGTTTTAGCAGTCGACTGGCAGCGAACAGAATGTCTCTGTTCGCTCGGTTAGTGTGGAATCGAGCCGTTGGGATGTAACGGTCGAATTTCCACAGAGGGCAGTCGACTGCATGTTTTAGCAGTCGACTGGTAGTCAAACCGTGGCCTATAAAACCAAAGCTTGGGAGCTTGGTTTGAGTTGACGAAATAGAGGTGGTTAATCTCTATTAGTAGTCTACTTGTGCCCTAGCGTCAAAAGAGCTCTTGTGAGGGTTGTGGTGAGGTTTCTCCACCCACAAGGAGGTTTGAGCTAGCCGGAAGTTTTCCGGGGAGTAATCCACCGAAGGATCGGGATCGTCCACCTTACGGACAGCCGTGGAGTAGGAGCTTTATCTCCGAACCACGTAAACGAGCTTGTTAGCGGTTTGCATTTTTTCTTATTCTTGTCTTTAGTTTAGCTTGTATTTTGTATTGTATTTCCGCTGCGCAAGCTAACGAGTGTAGAAAGCAAAGGATTGGGGGCGCCGTCTATCCAACCCCCCTTCAAGCCGGTCGTTCGATCCCCAACAAAATCTCTTCACCCCTTTCGTGGGTGAGACTCTCAGGAATACGTGGTCGCTAGTAGAGAACTCCAGGGGTCTATGTCTCCTATCAGCATAACTCTTCTGACGATCCTGCGCCTCAGACATCCTCCTTCTAATAGTGCAGACCAACTCTGCCTCCTGCTGAGCTCTTTGATGTCCTAGCAGCTGGGCCTCTCCAACCTCCTCCTAGAGGATGGGTGTCTGACAAGGTCTACCATACAACGCTTCGAACGGTGCCATCTGGATAGCCAAATGATAACTATTGTTGTAGGAGAACTCTACTAATGTCAAGTGGTCCTCCCAGTTGCCTTCTAAATCCATAACGCACGACCTCAGCAAGTCCTCTAAAGTCTGGATGGTCCACTTTGACTGCCCATCTCTCTGCGGATGGAATACTGTACTGAATCAGAGCTTTGTGTCCAAGGCCTGCTGCAGACTCTGCCAGAATCGGGACATAAACCATGGGTCTCTATCTGATATAATACTCAAAGGAACACCATGCAATCTGATGATCTTTGGCAATACAGCTCTGCCAATTGATCCAGTGAATTGGTCTTTTGGATCGCTAAGAAATGAACGAATTTGGTTAATTGGTTGACGACTACCCAAATCGCGTCATGGCCTCGTCGTGTCCTAGGCAATCCCACCACAAAATCCATAGTGATATGCTCCCATTTCCACTCTGGAATCGAAATCCTCTGAAGTAATCTAGCAGGTCTCTAGTGCTCAGCCTTCACCTGTTGACATACTAGACATCTAGCTATAAACTCCGCGATGTCTTTCTTCATGTCATTCCACCAATAGGAATGCCTCAAATCTCGATACATACGAGTTCCTCCTGGGTGGATCACAAATCACGAGCGATGTGCCTCCTGAAGTAGTTCCTCCAAGACCGGGTGAGATTGAGGTATGCATAACCTGCCTCGGAAATAAATAATGCCCTCGTCATCTCGGGTGAACTTGGTCTGCTGCCCTGAAGCTATCTGGCTGCCAATGGACTAGAAGCGCTGATCACCAGCCTGGGCCTCTCGGATCCTTGTCCTGATTGACGACTGAGTAATCATGGTAACTAGAATACCCTGCTCTGTCTGTCTCTGCTCCTGAAGGCCCAACTTGGAGAAACACTGAATCAAGTCCGTGACTAAAGCTCGGTGGCAAGCTAAAGTCCCTCTGGACTTCCCGCTAAGTGCATCGGCAACCACATTAGCTTTCCCCGGGTGGTAGCTAATGGTACAATCATAATCCTTCAAGAATTTCATCCATCTTCTCTGTCGAAGATTGAGTTCCTTCTGAGTGAAAAGATATTTGAGACTCTTATGATCAGTGAGAATCTCAAATGTAATACCATATAGATGATGCCGCTAAATCTTCAAAGCAAAGATAATAGCGGCCAGCTCCAAATCATGTACTGGGTAGTTCTTTTCATGCTCCTTCAACTAACAAGAAGCATAGGAAGCTACCCTGCCGCGCTGCATCAAAACAGTGCCCAAACCCTGTAGATAAGCGTCGGTGTAGAGCACGAATTCATCCTCTCTGGAGGGCAAAACCAGAACTGGTGCTGACACTAATCTCTGTTTCAGCTCCTGAAAGCTGTTCTCGCAGGCTTCTGACCACGTGAACTTTACGTCTTTCCTGGTCAGGCGTGTCAACGACATAGCAATGTGAGAGAAACTCTCAATGAACCGTCTGTAATATCCGACTAATCCCAAGAAACTGAGGATCTCCTGAACTGATTTCGGCTGCTCCCAGCTAGTGACAGCCTCAATCTTCTGAGGGTCTACAGAAATACCTCGGCTGGAAATCACGTGTCCTAGAAAACCGATTGAGGATAGCCAGAAAGCACACTTGCTGAACTTTGTATATAGACGATGTTGTTGAAGAGTCTCCAAGACTATACGAAGATGCTGTGTATGTTCCTCCTCGGAACACGAGTATATCAGAATGTCGTCAATGAAAATGATAATGAACTCATCTAGATACTCCAGAAAGATATGGTTCATCAAATCCATAAACACTGCTGGGGCATTGGTAAGCCCAAATGGCATTACCAAGAACTCATAATGTCTGTATTTGGTGTGGAATGTTGTCTTCCGAATATCAGAATCTTTGACTCTCAACCTATGATATCCGGACCGCAGATCAATCTTAGAACACATTGATGTACCTTTGAGATGATCAAACAAATCTTTGATCCGTGGTAAGGGATACTTATTTCGGACGGTCACGACGTTTAGCTGTCTATAATCGATGTACAACCTCAAAGTACCATCCTTTTTCTTAACGAACAATACCGGAGAACCCCATGGAGATACACTAGGGTGAATAAATCCCCTGTCCAATAACTCCTAGAGTTGGACCTTTAGCTCATCCAACCCTTTCAATGTCATACAGTAAGGTGCTTTCGATGACGGCGCGGTCCCCGGAATTAGCTCAATAGCAAACTCCACTTGCCTTCGGGGAGGCAAGCCTGGTAGCTCATTTGGAAATACATCCGGATACTCTCAAACCACTGGAATGTCTGAGAGCTGAGATCTACTGCTGTCTGCTGTCGCCAACATTAATTAATGACAATAGAAATCCCTGATAGCCATGTGACAGCAGCTTCTGAGCCTGAATCGCAGAAATGATCGATATATCATCATCCCTGATGCCAGTGAAATCCCACGAGAGTTGGCTCGGAGGTCGGAATGTGACCACCCTCGTCTAGAAATCAACCGTGCCATGGTATGCTGACAGCCAATTCATGCCAAGGATAATGTCGAACTCTACCATTTCCAGTACCAATAAATCTACAGTGAGTATATGGTTGCCGAAGTCCAATGGGCATTCTCTAACCTCCTGAGTGATGTCCAATGTATCACCGGACGTAGGGAGACGATCAATCGCTGCGGTCTAAGAATAGGTAGTCTACCAATCTCCCTCATAAATACTCGAGAAATAAAGGAATGCGAACTACTAGTATCAATTAGCATATCAGCAGAAAATGCATATAGTAAAATTGTACTGTGAAAAATGGATCCGTCGGTCCGTTGTGCATCCTCTCTGGTAACTGTGTGAATTCATCCGGTCTCTGGCGGGGGTGGAGGTGGTAGCACTGCCAGAGGTGGTTGCGCCTAAGGCGGAGTCTGAGCCTGCCACTAAGGCGGTGTTGGATACTGAGCCAGAGATGGATATGAGGGATGTGACTGATATTGGACCGGTAGCTGGGGCTGTGACTGGTACTGAGCTAGTGACTGTGGCTGCAATTGATACTGGACTAGTGGCTGAGGCTGCGACTGGTACTGGACTAGTGGCTGGGGATGCAGCTGATACTGCACCAGTGGCTGAGGCTGCGACTGATACTGAGGTCTCGAAACAAAACCGTGTGATACCGTGTGAGCACCAGAATGCTCCTATCTGTGCATGCTATATGCAGCTACTGCCAGAGGGGTTGTCCTCTGCGGACGATGCGAAGATTGAGCTTTTTGCCCCCTTCGCTGAGTCTCGATATGATTGAACTGTCCTCCTTGAACAAAAACCCTGGAAGCCACATGTTGGGCCTTCAGTGAGCAATCTCGGCTCATGTACCCAAGCAGTTTGCAATAATAGCAAACTGACTATCCCAGGGAGCAGGCTGATGTGATGTGATCTCTGGATCCACATCAGGTGAAGTGCATGTCACTGGAGGACTATTTCTGGTTCTGCTGAGAAGACCGAAAATGTCCTGAGGAAGTTCGCTTTAGTTTCTGAGGCCGACCAGATGCCCCAAAAGTACCCTAACCCGATTGATTGTGACCACTCTAGTGTTGTCCGGTAGCTTGTGGCTGCTGGGTCTGTCCTGAAGTCCGATTTGTATGCTTTCTTTTCTTGTTCGCATTCGCTCTCTGTTGAGCTACCTCAATCATAAGGGCTCTATCTAATGCTTCTATATAAGATGAATTTCTAAAACTTGCAATCTTTACTAGAAGATGTCCATCCAGTCCCTGGACAAACTGAAGCATACGAGACATGTCCTCAGCAACTAACTCTGGACAAAATCTGGCCAACCGATTAAATTCGGTATTGTATTCTATCACCGTGTGGTTGTTCTACCGAAGACTCAGAAAATCCTGTCAGCGTGTCATCTGATATAATCGTGGAAAGTGTTGGGGCAATTTCCTTAGGTCAAGTTTGACCAGTTGACTAAGCTTGAGTTGGGTTAAGCTTGAGTCGAGATTTGAGTTTTGATGTTTGACAATATATGGAGATTGTTGGAGCAATCGTCCGGTTGTGGAGATGGTCAAGGGATTGACTAGGTTGATGGGAAGACAAGTCAAGTGGGTCAGTGTTGACCGGAGACTTGACCGAGTAAGTCCTAACTGGAGTTTAGGCAGTGGGAAAGTCCTAACTGGAGTTTAGGTATCTGGGAAAGTCCTAACTAGAGGTTAGGTAAGAAAAAAGTCAAGTAGGTCAAGGTTAACAGGAGACTTGATTGAGAAAGCCCTAATTGGAGATTAGGCAAAGGTAATTCTAACAGGAAGGTTGGCAAGAGTGAAAATCCAAGTAGGTCAGTGTTGACCAGACTTGGTGATGAAAGTCCTGATAAGTGAGATCAGGTAATTGGAAAGTCCTAGTATAGCTTGGTAAAAGGAAAGTCCTGGTAAGGAGCCAGATAACTGGAAAGTCCAAGTGTGATCTTGGCAAAGGTTGTAAGTCTAAGCATGTGGTCTTGGCAAGGTAAATCCTAATGTGACTTGGTAAGGAGAACTCGATAACTAGGATGAGGCCGAAAGAAGCTCTTGAAGGCAAGGCGTGAAGATATCCGAGGTACGCAAGAATGTTGGAGGAGGCTAGAAGGCTAGTTCGAGGTAAGTTGAGTGTGGTGGTATAATCCGACAACTAGGATGAGGCCGAAGGAAGCTCCAGAAGGCAAGACGTGAAGGATGGGGAGATATCCGAGGGACGCAAGACTGATGGAGGAGGCTAGAAGGCTAGTTCGAGGTTGGTCGGGTATGACCAAATGCTAGGAATGAAGACCCAACAGGTCACGGTTGACCGGGAGTTGGGTTTGGGAGTTTGGACTTGAGTTTGAGTCAAGTCCAGGCTGGTCAATTGATCGGGCGATCGATTGAACCAGGGCCCAATCGATCAGTGGAACGATTGGAGTGTGCTGCGAAGGAAGGAATGGCCCAATCGATTGGTCGATCGATTGGGACCATATTTTGTGAGCACATAGCCCTTCCCAATCGATCGGGCGATCGATTGGGAACTGCCAATCGATCGGTCGATCGATTGGGTAGGGGTGTTCTCGCGCGATCGCAAGAAGCACAGAATGCTTCTGGATCGATCCACCGATCGATCCAGATGTTCCCAATCGATCAGCTGATCGATTGGGATTCGACCATTGCACAAGATGCAGGTGATGGACGGCTGAGATTGTCCGGATGTGACGTGACAATCACTTGGGGATGAATTCAATCGATTGGAGCCACTGTATAAAGCCTAGGTGGAGCTTTTTCTCAGTAGATCTCTTGCGATCTTCTTCATCGTTCTTCAGCGATTCTTCACGAGCTTTCTCCGATCTGCTCACGCCAGTTCTTGAAGGCACTTGGGGAGTTTCTCCAAGGTTCAAAAGGCGACGACAAGCACAAGTAAGCAAGAAGAAGGGTGTATTACATTGTATTTTTGTTTCTTCTTCTTGTGTTCGTGTTTGTGTTTGTGTGTGAGTACTATACAAGGCTTCTCCGCCTCCGATTGTGACCAAGAAGGAGGTTTTCATTAGTGGAGTGAGCGTGTCATGTGGATCCTTGGATTAGTCACCTCTTCTTGAGGTGGATACCAAGTAAATCCGTAGTGTTAGCGTTGTGTGTCTCTTGTGTTTATTTCCGCTGCACATTATCAAGACGAAGCAACCGACAAGCGCGACGAAATGCTATTCACCCCCTCTAGTGGACATCACGGTCCCAACAATTGGTATCAAAGTGAGGCCGCTCTTCTAAGGACTAACCGTCAAGAGAGCAACCAGTAGAGGAAGAAGATGGACTTGGGAGGTCCACTTGGATGGGACATCCGGATTCCTCCACCATATGACAAGGAAGACTTCGCCTTTTGGAGGAATCGGCTGGAGACATGGTTCCAAATGGATTGGAACCAATGGGTTTTCTTGAATGACCCATTTGAAGCTCCTACGGACAAGAAGGGTAAACACCTCCGACCTCGGCATTGAACCGAAGAGCAACGAGAGCAATCAGAGGTGGACAAGGAGGTAACGAGAATTTTGCATAATTTACTACCTTCTAATATTTTGTTGAGTATAGGTGAAACCACAAATGCAAATGATCTTTGGAAAAAGATCATTGCCCATCATAAAGACCCTACACAAGTCCAAGGAGTGGAAGAGCCCAAGGAGAAGGGCTCATTGGTCCAAGAAGAGAAGGATCAATCTGATGTTGACACGAGGTCAACATCCGAAGAAGAGGAGGAAGAAAAGATGCAATCCGATGTTGATGAGAGGTCAACATTCGAGGAGGAAGAAAAAGAGGAGGAAGAAAAAGAGAAGGAAGAGGTGGAAGAGGAGAGATCTTCCACATCCTCAAGAGATGAAGAAGTGGAAGAGTCCACATCCTCAAGTGAAGAGGAAGAAATAGAAGATGATGTCATCTCTACATTGCAAGAAAAGTCAAATGGAGGATCAAGCATCAACCCTACAAGCAAAGGTATAAAGATTTCAATTATTAAAGATAAAAATCATATCATTTGCTTTGAGTGTAGGGAGCATGGACACTACAAGAGCAAATGCCCCAAATTGGCCAAGAAGAAGGGCCAAGTAGCAACAAAGGGCAAAGAAAAGTTCAAGGAGACCAACCCCACAATAAAGAGAAGCAAGGAGCACATTGTGCGCTTCTCTTGCAATCAGAGAGGACATTACCGAAGCCAATGTCCTAAAGGGAAGAAGCCAACCAAGGTGATTAGAGGAAGCACAAATCTAGGGGGAGCTTGTAAGATCAAACCCAAGGTAAATTTTATTAATGCAAATTCTCTTAGAAATGATAAAAAGCATGCTAGTTCAAATTTAGATCGTTATAATGCTATTTATCATGAAAATAGAATGCATGATAAACCTAAGGACAAATATATTCCTCCTCATGCTAGAACTACCATACCTAAGGTTAGGAAGGTAGATAACAATTTAGGCAATAATTCTAAGGACTTTAGATATATGCCTAAAAATAGAAATGCTCAAGGATTCAATGAAAAACCAAAATCTAAGGATTTATGGAGTGAAAACCAAGTCTTGAGGACAAGACTTGATAGTTTATAAAGGACCTTAGCAAGAATGGAAAACATGCTTAGGGTTCAAAATGAGCATCACCTAGGGAGAGCTAGACAAGAGTCATCTAATGGCTATGGAGGTTTGGGATACAAACCTAAAGTCAAGAAGGATGTGACTTCCTTTCATAGAGTTCCATATAGCTATGGGACCAACCCTAGGTTTAGAGGTCAAGTCAAAGATACTAGGGAAGGAATCTCTAAAGGTTCTTTTGGCAAGACCAATGTGACTAAGACTTCTAAGAAGTCTAACAAAGTCACAAAGAAGGTCACAAGGGAGGTCATCCCTAAAGTTGATCTAGTAAAGGTGACTAAGGCTCCAAAAAGGCCAAATAAAGTCACAAAGAAAGTTACAATGGGAGTTATCTCTAGGAGTGACCTAGTAGAAGTGACCAAGGCTTCTAAGAAGCCTAGAAAGGTCCTTAGGAAGGTGATTAGGGAAGTTGTCCCTAGTGAGTACCTAGAGCATCCAAGGAGCACTAATAGGTTTTAGGTTCCTAGGAACATATTATCTACACTCTAGATGAGTTTAGAGAGTGTCAACTCCAATTGGAATGGTAGTTAACCCAACCTTGTTAAAGTTGACACTTGAGAGTATTTTCAAGGTTATTGTTAACCTTTGAAAATGAAAAGGATTGTAGGGTTATTTTTTGAAAGAAAAATATATGTGCAAAATTTGAAGAGTTGAACTTAATCTAACTTGGCACACTTAAGAAAAATATAAGAAAAATCAAGTTAGAATTTTGATACTTTCTTAAGGAATTAAGGGAAAAAAAATGTGTCAAAAATTTGAGGAGTGAAATCTAATTTAAATTGACACACTAGAGAGAATCAAAAGTAATGCCAAATTTGGAATTCGACATTTTCTTATGGAATTAAGGGAAATGTAAACCTTAATCCAAATTGTCACTCTTGGAAAGAGTAACATGTGCTAAAATCTAAGAAAATTGGATTTAATTTAACTTGGTACAATTGGGAAAACATAAGAAATACCAAATTGGGATTTTGGTATTTTTTTAGGGTAATTAAAGGAAAATCTATGTCCTAATGTGAGATGCTTACTCTTTGGAAGAGTAAAATGTGTCAAACTTTGAGGTTTTGAACTTAATTTAAATTGACACATTTAGAAAAGGACAAGAAATGCTAAGTTGGGGTTTTGACATTTTCTTAGAAGGTTAAAGGTGAATCTAAGACTTAATTTGATTCCATTTACTCTTTGAAAGAGTAAAATGTTGGAACCCCAAGGTTGTTTTGGTGTGATCAACAAGTTAAATTAGGTCCTGTGTGTTTCTAACATTGTGTCTAAGTGTGCAGGAGCTTAGGAGGACAGGTAGTCGAGCGGAAGACGCAGCTAGCAAGAAGGACGGCAGTCCGAGGGACGAGGTGCTGCGGAAGAGTACACCGGCGAACGAGAAGGAAGCGTGCGGTGGTTCCGAGGGACGAAAGCCAGAGCGGAAGATTGCTCGGGGAGCAAGAGACGCAGGTAGCGAGAAGGACGGCATGCGGTGCGTCCGAGGGACGAAGACTGTGGATGAGTACGCCGACAGACGAGAAGGGAACACGCAACGATTCCAAGGGACGAGAAGCTGGAGGGAAGCCCGCTCGAGAAGACCGGAAGTTGGGTTCGGGTGAGCCCTTTTCCGGATGGCAGAAATCACTCAATCAAGCGGATCCGGAGTAGAGGACCCGGACGAAAGTCAACCAGAGTTGACTCAGCATTCGGGGCGCCCGGAACTGTCCGGGGCGCCCGGAGCAGCCCGGGGCGCCCGGAACTTGAATTTTGACCAGATCGAGCTTTGACTCGATCTAAACGTTGGGGGATAAAATTTATCCCCCCAGGGCGCCCGGAACCCTTCCAGGCGCCCCGACCAAGGCTATAAATATAGCCTTGGTCCAGAAGCTTTGAATCAACTCAGAAATTAATATTCCAAACACTTGTGCGCTTCTTTTATAGTTTAGCTTCTGTTTTTTGTGCTTTCACTGTTGTAAGAGGCTTCTCCGCCTGAAGGATATATTTTAGTGCACGTTCATTCCTTGGATTAACAACCTCCTTGGTTGTAATCAAGTCAAGTTGTGAGCCTCTTCTTTCTGCTTTTTATTTACTGCTAATTTACTTTATGCAAGTGTTCTGTTGAAAGTTCGAGAAGGGTCTTTGGTGGTTTTTTAGGCTATTCAACCCCCCCTTCTAGACGGCCCAACGGTCCTATAAGTGGTATCAGAGCCGAGACACTTCAGGAGGACTAACCGTCGAACGAAGCAACGAGATGGCCGGACCAAGCATCCATCCGCCGAAATACGAAGGGGACTTCGCTACCTGGAAAAAACTGATGCAGGTATTTCTTACAACAGATATTGAATTATTTTTAACGATGAAACTTGGCTTTGAAGCTCCAGAGGACAAGGAAATAGATAAATGAACAAAAAAGGAGCAGACCAACTTCGTGGCGAACGGCAAAGCAGAGTACCATCTGCTAAGGGTTCTTCCGCCTCAAGAAGTCAACATGATCGGTAAATACAAATCCGCAAAGGAACTTTGGTAGAAGTTCCTCGAGCTGCACGAAGGGACGTCCGAAGCCAAGCTCGCCAAAAGAGATCTGCTTCGCAATCAGCTCACCAGCCTGCGACTTGGGGAAGACGAGACAGTCGCGCATCTACACTCGAGAATAAAAGAAATTATCACCGGACTTTCGAATCTCGGAGAAAAGGTAATTAACCGAGATTCGCTCAGGTACGCTTTAAATTCCTTTCCTAGAAATACCAATTGGGCATCATTAGTAGATGCATTTTACATTTCTAAAGATTTAGAAAAGATTTCATTAGAAGAATTCTCTTCAACATTTGAAGTGCATGAGTCAAGATGTGCAGGAATGAGGGAGCCCAAGAACAACGTCGCCCTCAAAGATTCGAGAGACGAACCTGAATCAGAATCTTCTCTCGACGACGAGGAAATGGTAATGATGGTAAGAAGAATCAAAAAACTTTGTAAATCTAGATCTACTAACCATCTGCAGGGGAAAAAGAAAAGGACAATCCGCTGCTACCACTGCGACGAAGAAGGGCACATTAAGGATAACTGCTCCAAACTGAAGAACAAAGACAAGGAGAAGGGTAAGAAGCTTATCCAGAAACGAAAGGCCCTGAAGGCGACGTGGGACGATACGTCGTCCGAATCGGAAATCGAAGCATTCTCCGGACTCACACTGATGGCGAGTCATCAAGACAACGACTGCGATTCAAGCTCTTCCGAAATGAGCATCGAGAGCATCGATAAAGGGGGAGACACGTCGGAAGAAAGCAGCAGCTCAGGGGGAGAAACGGACAACGAGATCGACAAGGTAAGTCAGGTACGATCTCTTCCTCCCGATAAAATGTTTAAGTTCGTTAAACTTTTAACAAAAGATTGCTGTAAATTAGAAAATGAAAATAAAAATTTAAAAGTAATTCTAGCAAAGTCTTGTCCCTTAGAAGAATTAGATAAATTAAAACTAGCAAATGAAAAATTGAAACTTGAAAATGATGATTTAAAAATTCAAGTAGATAACTTGAAAACTATGCATGTTCATCTAAAACCAATTTTAGAAGATTTAATAATTTAAATTGGTACTTTAAATATCACTCGGGACAAATTAAGAACATTTCAAGAAAATATGTCCCTAAAAATTTTTTGGTTAATCCAGTAGGCTGGAACCTATATTGGGTCCCGAAGTCATGCTTAAATCAATTTTAAAATTAAAATTAGCGCTTTAATTGAGAAAATTAAACAAAGAATTTCTTTACGAGGCTTTGTCGAGGAAGTGGTTGTTGCTCCAATAACCAAGAAGGCCTAGTGCCTCACCACAACTTGGAAGCCAAAATATTGAAATAAATGTTTAATTAACTTACTAATAAAGCATTAATGCAAGAATTAATTAATGCTTTAAAAAGGTTATTCAAAATATTTTTTTCAATTTAGAAATTTACTTACTTAAATTTTTTAAAATTGACTAAGTCATTTTTATTACTTAGAAAAAAAATTTCTTAAAAATTCTCAAATGATTAAGTTAGAAAAATTTCTTTCAAAAATAATCTTTACTTAGAAATTTTTTATGTTTTTCTTAAGTTAAAAGATTTTCTAAAATTATAAATTTATGCTCAAATTACTTAGAAATTGTTTTTAACTTAGAATTTCTTTTAAATTTACTAAATTATTAACCCTTAGATTATTTTTCTTGGAACCCCATTTTTTTGTGATCAAAAGGGGAGAAGGGAAAGTATAAGTCTAGGGGGAGGTAGATAGATTTAATTAATTTTTTTTTCTATATTTTTGTACTGAGGTAGATAGAGTTAATTTTTTCTATCTTTTTGTACTTAAATTGTAAATTAAGTTAATTTACTTAATTTTATTTAATGTCTATTTTACCCTAGCTTAACTTGGGTTGATCACACCAAAAAGGGGGAGATTGTTGGAACCCCAAGGTTGTTTTGGTGTGATCAACAAGTTAAGTTAGGTCCTGTGTGTTTCTAACCTTGTGTCTAAGTGTGCAGGAGCTTAGGAGCACAAGTAGTCGAGCGGAAGACGCAGTTACCGAGAAGGACGGCAGTCCGAGGGACGAGGTGCTGCGGAAGAGTACACCAGCGGACGAGAAGGAAGTGTGCGGTGGTTTCGAGGGACAAAAGTCAGAGCGGAAGATTGCTCGGGGAGCAAGAGACGCAACTAGCGAGAAGGACGGCACGCGGTGCGTCCAAGGGACGAAGACTGCGGATGAGTACGCCGGCGGACGAGAAGGGAACACGCGACGATTCCGAGGGACGAGAAGCCGGAGGGAAGCCCGCTCGAGAAGACCGGAAGTTGGGTTCGGGTGAGCCCTTTTCCGGATGGCAGAGATCACTCAATCAAGCGGATCCGGAGCAGAGGACCTGGACGAAAGTCAACCAGAGTTGACTCAGCATCCGGGGTGCCCGGAACTGTCCGAGGCGCCCAGAACTGTCCGAGGCGCCCGGACCAGCCTAGGGCGCCCGGAGCAGTCCGGGGCGCCCTGAGTAGCCCGGGGCGCCCGGAACCTGAATTTTGACCAGATCGAGTTTTGACTCGATCTGAACGTTGGGGGATAAAATTTATCCCCCCAGGGCGCCCGGAACCTTTCCAGGCGCCCCGACCAAGGCTATAAATATAGCCTTGGTCCAAAAGCTTTGAATCAACTCTGAAATTAATATTCCAAACACTTGTGCGCTTCTTTTCTAATTTAGCTTCTGTCTTTTGTGCTTTCACTGCTGTAAGAGGCTTCTCCGCCTGAAGGAGATATTTTAGTGCACGTCCATTCCTTGGATTAACAACCTCCGTGGTTGTAACCAAGTCAAGTTGTGAGCCTCTTCTTTCTGCTTTTTATTTATTGCTAATTTACTTTATGCAAGTGTTCTGTTGAAAGTTCGAGAAGGGTCTTTGGTGGTTTTTTTTAGGCTATTCAACCCCCCCTTCTAGCCGGCCCAACGGTCCTACATAAAACGTGCCATACTTTGAAGAATTTGTTTAATTTAAAATGACACAAATTTAGAAAGGGGAAAGAAATGTCAAAATTGGGTTTGACACCTTCTTGATGAAATTGGACAATCTAGGATTTAATTTTAAGGTGTAGCTAAGAATTAAGGATACTTAGATAGATTATCTAGATATATTTTGTTCATGCTAAAATGTCATGATTGTTTGCCCATCATATGTCATGACATCATATTTATTTTTGCATTCATGATTATTATGAAAAATACAAAAATACCATGTCATGTCATAAATACATCATGTAGCTATAGGAAATTTTCTTTTGAAAATTCTTTCTTTTTGATGTATGTTATATCATATCATGCATTATATTAATTTCCTTGTAATTAAGGACAAATGACATCTATTATAAATGGTAAATATCCCAACAAGTGAGATGACACCAAGTGACATCATAGGTGGATGATCACAAGTTTTCTAATGCCTAGATAGTTATGCATGATCCCTTAGTTTAGGGCAAAACTAAATATACATCTCACAAAGAACCATAAGGTGACTTGTATGTGTTTTAGTATACATTAAATACAAGTGAAATGTTAGGATGGTGAACAAAACTCAAGATGTTGATCTAGTGCATCTTGTTGAGTTTTAGGTTCATCAAAACACATAGTTATATGTCTTCCAATCATTGGGAAAGCTAATGTACAAGTCATGTGCATTGAGCCCAAAGAACATGGTTGGATATTGGTTTTGAAAATGATTTTAAAATGCTTTTAGAAAACCTTGGTGAAAACTATCTTTTGATAGTGATCATCATTGAATAGTTAGACACAAACTTGAAGAAAACACTAAAGTTTTTACAAGGTTTCAAATTTATGTCAATCTTTGAAAATAATAAGTATTTTCATAGAAAACTATTTTTCCTTGATAAAGTATACCCTAAATAATGTCTACATGAATTTTCATGATTTTTAGAATTTTGTAGAATTTTTGGGGAGTTTTTGAATTTCGCTGAAATTGAATTTCAGGAAATCAAAAACCCAATCAATCAGTCGATCGATTGGGATGGGTTCGATCGATCAGTCGATCGATTGGGAAGTCATCTCCCGCGAACAGAAGCGTATTGAATCGATCAGCCGATCGATTGACCCAGGCTGGATCGATCAGTGGATCGATTCAGAGGGAATTTCTACGAGCAGTAGCTTGCGGAATCAATCAATAGATCGATTGAAGTGATTTCAATCAATTGAGTCCCAACTTCAATCGATTGGGAAGTCTGATTTTGGATTGAAAAGCCTGATTTCAGCACCTTAAGTCACTTCGAGTCCCAATAACCATTCCAAACCCTTTGGAATGCATTTGTATACATTTAGGGGGAGTTTTCATGATGAAAACAAGTATGGATTGGTTAAGAAAAACTAAAGTGAAGTTTAGGATAAGGTTTAGTTTACATTCTAAATTGTGGAACCTTAAAACTTGAAGTTTTGGTTTTCAAGGGGTCATTAACCATTCCTAACCCTTTGGAATACATTTGTATACACTTAGGGAGAGTTTTTATGATGAAAACAAGCATGGATTGATTACGACAGGCTTAGGTTAAGTTTAGGTTGAGGTTTAGTTTCATTATTGAATTTTGAACATCAAAACTTAGAGTTTTGGTTTTCCTAATTATTTAGGAACCTCAAGTCATTGTTGGTGCAATGATAGAAGTTTGACCATATTTTTAGGGGGAGTTACTCTTTGAAAACATAAAAATATTTTCAAAGACCTTGGAAGGGGGTTAAACCTTCATGATGAATTAATACTCAGGGTCGAGTATTGGGGAGCAATGGAAGATTGGTTATCTTCATTATTAGGATGATAAATGCTCTTGGATGAGCATTGTGGTGTAGATTACTACTCAAGGGGGAGCATTGGGTTAATGAAAGGGATCATACCTTCATTGGTAAAGTGAAAAATGCTCTTGGATGAGCATTGAGAAGAAGATTACTGCTCAAGGGGAAGTATTGAATACAATGAATGAGAGTTTCATTGCTCGAGGGGAAGTATTGAAGACAATGAATGAGAGTTTCATTGGGAAGTTGATGCATGCTCTAGGATGAGCATTGTGAAGTAAAGTAGAGCTCAAGGGGGAGCTTTGGCGGCAATGAAGACTATGAGATCTTCATTGTGGGGTTGTTAACAACATATGAGGTTGTAAACAACGTAGAGTTACCTCTTATGAAGAAGAGTTTGTTTTCAATTTTGATGTGTGACAAAGGGGGAGAATGGAAGGTTAAGTTATGCTTTCATCCTAAGTAGGGGGAGTTTGCCCTCTAGGAAAGGGAAAGAATGAAGGAAACCTTCATTCATGCCTTGTCATGAAGAGGTTAAGGCTATGAGATTTAGCCTTGTGATAAAGAAGAGGTTAAAGCTAGATTTATCCTTGCGATTATGAAGAGATTAAGGCTATGAGATTTAGCCTTGGTATAAGGAAAAGGTTAAGGCTATGGGATTTAGCCTAACTTAGAGGAATTGTCAAACATCAAAAAGGGGGAGATTGTTGGGGCAATTTTCCTAGGTCAAGTTTAACCAGTTTGACTAAGCTTGAGTTGGATCAAGGTTGAGTCGAGATTTGAGTTTTGATGTTTGATAATATATGGAGCTTGCTAGAGCAATCGTCCGGTTGTGGAGACGGTTAAGGGATTGACCAGGTTGATGAGAAGACAAGTCAAGTGGGTCAGTGTTGACCGGAGACTTGACCGAGTAAGTCCTAACTGGAGTTTAAGCAGTGGGAAAGTCCTAACTGGAGTTTAGGCATCTGGGAAAGTCCTAACTGGAGGTTAGGCAAGAAAAAAGTCAAGTAGGTCAAGGTTGACAGGAGACTTGACTGGAAAAGCCCTAATTAGAGATTAGGCAAAGGTAAGTCCAACAGGAAGGTTGGCAAGAGTGAAAATCCAAGTAGGTCAGTGTTGACCAGACTTGGTGATGAAAGTCCTGATAAATGAGATCTGACAATTGGAAAGTCCTAGTATAGCTTGGCAAAAGGAAAGTCCTGGTAAGGAGCCAGGCAACTGGAAAGTCCAAGTGTGATCTTAGCAAAGGTTGTAAGTCCAAGCATGTGGTCTTGGCAAGGTAAGTCCTAGTGTGACTTGGCAAGAAGAACTCGATAATTAGGATGAGGCCGAATGAAGCTCTTGAAGGCAAGGCGTAAAGATATCCGAGGTACGCAAGGCTGATGGAGGAGGCTAGAAGGCTAGTTCGAGGTGAGTTGAGTGTGGTGGTATAATCCGACAACTAGGATGAGGCCGAAGGAAGCTCCAGAAGGCAAGGCGTGAAGGATGGGGAGATATCAGAGGGGCGCAAGGCTGATGGAGGAGGTTAGAAGGCTAGTTCGAGGTTGGTCGGGTATGACCAAATGCTAGGAATGAAGACCCAACAGGTCACGGTTGATCGGGAGTTAGGTTTGGGAGTTTGGACTTGAGTTTGAGTCAATTCCAGGCTGGTTAATTGATCGGGCGATCAATTGAACCAGGGTCCAATCGATCAGTGGATCGAATAGAGTGTGCTGCGAAGGAAGGAATGGCCCAATCGATTGGTCGATCGATTGGGATCATATTTCGTGAGCACAGAGCCCTTCCCAATCGATCGTGTGATCGATTGGGAACTGCCAATCGATCGGTCGATCGATTGGGCAGGGGTGTTCTCGCGCGATCGCGAGAAGCACAGAATGCTTCTGGATCGATCCACTGATCGATCCAGATGTTCTCAATCAATCAGCCGATCGATTGAGATTCGATTGTTGCGCAGGATGCAAGTGATGGATGGTTGGGATTGTCCGGATGTGACATGGCAATCGATTGGGGATGAATTCAATCGATTAGAGCCACTGTATAAAGCCCAGGCGGAGCTTTTTCTCAGTAGATCTCTTGCGATCTTCTGCGCCGTTCTTCAGCGATTCTTCACGAGCTTTCTCCGATCTGCTCACGCTAGTTCTTGAAGGCACTTGGGGAGTTTCTCCAAGGTTCAAGAGGCGACGACAATCACAAGTAAGCAAGAAGAAGGGTGTATTACATTGTATTTTTGTCTCTTCTTCTTGTGTTCATGTTTGTGTTTGTGTGTGAGTACTGTACGAGGCTTCTCCGCCTCCGGCTATGACCGAGAAGGAGGTTTTCATTAGTGGAGTGAGTGTGTCATGTGGATCCTTGGATTAGTCACCTCTTCTTGAGGTGGATACCAAGTAAATCCATAGTGTTAGCTTTGTGTGTGTCTTGTGTTTATTTCCGCTGCACATTATCAAGACGAAGCAACCGACAAGCACGATGAAACGCTATTCACCCCCCTCGAGCGGACATCACGGTCCCAACAGAAAGTACTGGCTCTCAAAAGCCTCTCTAAATTTCGCCCAAGTAATGTGTTGCTGCCTATAATCGAGTGATGCGCATCCCACCAGATGTCGGCCTCATCCCGTAAATGATAAGCAGCCAACTCTGCCTTCTCCCACACGGAGCAAGCCATATAGAAGAAAGTCCTCTCCAAAGTTTCTATCCAAGACTGAGCTATGCTCGGATCAGTCTCCCCGCGGAATAGTGTGAATCTGCTCTTCATCGACTCTACCAAAGCTGGGATCCAAGCTCAACCATATCAGTAGGGTGAGTAGGAATCGCCGTGGGTACTGGCGGAACCACTGGAGCTAGTACTACAACTGGTACTACTGGATAGGTCGGGGGAGGTACCCCTGATGTTGCTATATAAGCCAGGGCAGGTACCGCTGGTGGCACTGCAAGGTCAATATATACAGGAGCAACTGGAGGTATGGTAGGTGGTGGTACCGGATAAGGAGCAACTGGTACTGCTAGTGCAAGTGCCGAGTATGTAGTAGACACAGGTGTAACTGGTGCTATTGGTGTCGGATACGCCGTAGCAGGCTCAGGTGGCGGTGGTGCCGGGTACGTAGTAGCATGCACTACTGGTGGAGGGGCCGAGTATGTCATAGATGGTACTGCTGGTGGTGCAATGGATACTGTAGGTGTGGGTAACTCCAGAGAAAGAACCGTCGGGATTTGAGAGCCCGACGCATCCGTAGTACCATGAGGAGTCTGTCGCTGACTGATAAGCTTAATCCCAGCAGACCTCTCTGGCGACTCCACCAGGCGATTTCAATAATTAGTAATATGAATAAAAATAAAATTTATAATTTTATTATAATTGATATTTTTTCCATTTTTTTAGTGATTGTATAGTAAACATAGTATTAATTTTATTATTTCAGAAATAAAAATCTAAAATAAATTTACCCAACTAAACAGACCTTAGTACTTTGAATTTATCAAAATATGGATGATTTATAATTTATTTTCTTAAAAAAAGTAGTATGTTGATGGCTAGAAATTAAACTACTGTTCCTAATTATTTATATGGTTAAAAAGATGTCTTGAGCTATGGTGCAATGGCAAGGTATCCAAGTTATCATGATCCCCTGCTATAGTGAATTTGTAGAATTTTTTTCTCCAAATTGAGCACTTCCCGATTTATCCTAGCCGCTGATGGAAAAATTCTGTAGGACCGATTTTACTGTATTATTTTGATTCATATATGCATGGTTAGATGTTGATTTCATAGGTTTAAATCATGGTTACATCACATTTTATGCATTGTATTGATTTTAGGCTTCATTACAAATTATCTTATTTTTGGTGTTATTTGATGCTAATATTTGATTCTTATTTTGTAGGCATCAAAGGATCTTGAATTTGAATCTATTCAAACCGAATTTGTGCTCGAATCAGAGTTTAAACGAGAAGATCAAGCTTTGGAGCATTATGGGTCGTTCATTCAGAACATGAGAGATCTGAGCTATCCAGTTAAGATCTGGTCCATCCGACCTAAGGGAGAGTAGATCCAGACCCTAGATCAAGATCAGCACCTTCGGATTGGATTTTTAGAGACTTTTCACTGTTGATCAAGCTCCAAATCGATTTCAGCCATCCGTTCAGATCTGGATCTGATTCAAAACAGAGAAGCTACAGACTTTTCTGGCGACTTCATCGGTGACGATGTTCTCAGATCCTTGCGACCAGCTTCCGGTGATCTGACCTTGCTCCAAGGTGTTCCTACGGTGAGAATTGTTTCCGCGAACCTCTGTTCTGTTCCGCCTGATTTGGAGGCGTTCCTCCAATCGGTGGTTCCACTTCCATCAGTGAGCATTGTCGGCGTTCCTCCACTGCTACTGGACCATTCCCGACGACATTCCATCCATCATCTTCTCCACATCAGATCTGAGGTTGCAGCTCACAGATTGTCAGATTTCTTGAGGTTGGCAGCTCCGATCTTCATCAGTTTCGCTTGGAGACGTGTCCGGTGAATCTGGTAAAGGTTTAGCTGAGTTTAGCTACTGAGATTGTCTTCAAGGATTGCTGAAGTGAGGTTTCACCGATGCTTCCTTGTGTGACGGCAAGGAGAAGTTGCCGTGAGAAGTATTTGGTGTTGAGATGGTTTAGGGTTTTAATTTTGTATTCTTTTTATTGTTGATATATTTAGATTTCAGTTACGCTATTTTGATTCAGTAATCATAGTTCTTTTTAGATTAATTGTTGGAATTCAAGTGTTTTGGATAATTAGTTTCAATTGAGTTTGAAATTGTTCTTAATTATGCTTAGCGTAATTTGTAGCACTGTTGAGAAGTTTAGTTTCTATAGTTAAGATTTAAATTTTGCTTTAGATCATATTCATTTATGTCTTGTTGTTCATTCTTAGTTTAAGTGAGTGTTGATGATTTAATCAAAACGTAGGGTGACAATGCGTTATGGTTTAATCATTGACACCTAGTTAGGTTTCACTATTGCTTTAGATTAATTTCTTATTCGATGTTCTTTACTTTTGTTAGATTTAGATCCAAAGCTTTAAACCCCCATTTATATATGAAAACCCTAAAAATATGATCCTAAGATTACATCCTACCATTAGTTCCTCGAGAGATTGATCCTGGGCTCGTTATTACAATATGATTGTGTAGTTAAGGGGTTCATGGAATATACATTGTTAATTTGTTTTACGAGTGTGACAGACTTGTTATCAAATTTTGGCGCCGTTGCCAGGGATAACGGTATGTGATAATCTTAGGATTGTTCATTATTTTGGAAAATTTTAAAATTTTGTTGATTTGATTGCTTTCATGATTATGTATCCATGTATTTGATTTTATTTGTTCTTGAGTCTTCTGATTTTATTTGCTAGTTGTTGTGTAAGAACAGGAAATTATTTTTATCATGGATCCATATTATCAGCATTTTAGAGATTGGAGTTAGAGTTATTATTATCAGCCTCATACTGGGATTTATGCGCCTGAATATCAGTATGAGGATGTAAAAGAACAATTTGTAGAGTCAATTTGGAAATGTAATGAAATTATGCAACAAATGAGTGAGCATCAAGAGCAACAATTTGCAAGGATACAGAATATTCAGAGTCAGTTAGATCAAATTGTGTCATCCATCAATCAGTTACAAGCACAAAACTGCAGTGGAGAGATCGAAAGTAGTGATTTTGTCAGGTCTGACTCTACTCCCATTTCTTCATAAGAATTTTCTAGTTTAATTTGTGATGATGATGTAGTTGTTCAAATTTTTGATTCTACTAATAGTGTTGCTTTAGATGTTGTTGATGATGCAGGTATTGATGTAGAGGATGATTTATTTGTTGGGGAATGCTTACTGGAAGCATTACCTCAAGAATCACCTGGATTTGATGATCATGAGGGTGTAATTGTAGGGACGCCAAGCACCCAAGAATCACTACATGAAGTTGAACAATCACCAGAACTAGTGTTTGAGCCATTAGTTGATGAGGAGGAGGTAATAAACGCCATTCTAGAATCTCTAGGTACCTTTCAACATGATAAGGTTAGCATTTCTTGTAATTTTCCAAGAAATTTCTTTAAGGTACCTATTTTTGACTTTATAGCATGTGATACTCGTTTTTATCCATTTAGTTTAGACACTAATTGCATTTCATTTTCTCCTAATCATGTGAGTGCACGGGAGGTATTTTTCTGTGATCTTGCAGGTAGCCATAGACTTTTGAAATGGTTGTTTGAACTGAACCGCCTTCGACCTCCAGAAAAAGCTTTAAATGGAAAAATGATGAATAAAAAACTGAGTGGAACCATGAGGACTCCATTACCAAGGTGGATTCTAATTCTAAATCTTCTTCAACCACCGGGAATATAAGGGGAGTTGGTTCTAATTTAGCTTTCTTTTGCATTTTAATTCATGTCTTGTTAATAAATTCTTTATATGTTTCTTTAGTTTCATACTTTACTTTTGCATTTTACTTTCATACTTTGCATTTAGTTTGGTATACATAGCATGCCATTTGAATAAAATTCTTCATGGAAATTTTCTAAGTAATACTTTTAAGATGGTAAAGTTGCTTAAATTTGATCATCAATTTTAGGTCATGTGATATGATTGAATACTCTACTTACAGGATATTGGTTAAAATGGTGGTGAATTTCAATTTTATTGATTGAGCTTGATTGCATGAAAATTACGTAGTGAGGACCACGTTAAGCCTAATCACTATTATATTTTTGTGTGACATGCACTCATAGCAATTGAAACTCTAGAACTTGCTTAGTTTCTTTTCAAAGTATAATAGCATATGTGTGCATGGAGATGAAGGATATTTGTCACTTTTTTGTTCCTTCATAAATTCTAATTTCTTTCCTCACAATTTTTTTTAAACATTCTCATCTAGCACTTTAATCCTTGATCATCTTTGCTTTTCATTCTTTAATTGAGAGCTTTGGTTGAAATACTTGATGAGTTAGATTTTGCAAGATGATAAAGGATTAAGTGTGGGGGAGGTGTGTAGTGTTTTTGAATTTTTGGATGCACTTGTTAATGGTTGGGAAAATTCAAGCCAACGATGGAGTTTTGGAAGAATGCTGTTATGAATTAAGTACTCTTTAGATTGTATGCTTAATGTATTCATATCTTGAGTTTTATCATGTCAAGAGTGAGCTCCAATTGTTTTGAAGTGTAAGACTTGATACTATGTTGATGCATTCAAAATTGTAGGACATATGTGGTAAGAAGGTTTTGGGAATGCTGAAATCTTAACTTTCTGTTTGAGTTGCTGTGTTGTGCTGAATTCTGCAAAAATAAACACTACAACTATGGAGCAATAGAAGATTGAAGGAATGCTAATGAATATGACTGCCTCTGAATTTTGCTCGTGTTAATGTAAGACTTGTTTAGAGTAGGCTGCAGAAGCATGCATCTGTAGAAAAGAAGAAATATGTTGTTGAAATCTGATTGTGTATCAAGTTTGTATCAAGATTCAAGAGTAGCAGTTTAATCAGAGAACGGACCAAGTGAAGTTCTTTTGGGTGAAGAAGCAAATGGCATCCGAGTTCTTCCATGATTTCTACAAGCTTTATATTTTAATAGCAAAGAATTTGATGTTCTACAGTCCAGATAATCAAGAGGAAGAAAGGTTTAAATTCTGAAAATCTCAAGTTGCAGGAAACCCAATTAAGTTTCTGAATTCTGTTCATTGGGCAGTATTCTATGCCAATTCCAATATGTGGAGTACCATTTCTTTGTGTAGTACTTTGTACATGAAGGACACTCAAGTTAACTTTTTATCTTTTCTTCCGATTTCAGATTGACTACAATCTAATGTGGATCCTTGTAATTGTAAAAATCAGAGAACTCTGATTCTGGTATAAATGGTGGAGATTCCAGCTTCAAACTTCAAGTTCTAGAAAACTTCAAAAGAATAAGAACTCCAATGAAAAAACTACTGGTATAAATTGTGATACATTTGATGTGTGAATAGAAATGTTACTAACAGTTTGGAATTCTGGAAGTTGATACTATGGTGATCTTTTATTGAGTTAGGGATATGTACATCAGGAATGCAGAAATCTGTTTGCTGGTATTGTGTAGTAATTCCAGAAGCTGTTCAATCTGATTATTGCTATTGTGCAGCGATGGAATGCTAATGGAAACCACTGAAATTCAGAAACATCATTGAATCTGAACCTTTTAAGTGTGCTAATGCTGTGCAGAATACAGGGTTCTGAAATTAAGCTTGGCTGGTTCTAGAGCAAAAATTTTTAAGTAGAAGAGTTAAGCATGGAGATCAGAATTCAGGTATTTAAAAGGAAACCCAATAAAGTGCTGAATTTGAGCCTTGAATCCCTAAGTTTGAGTCTTTAAGAAGCAATCTGAAATTGTTTTGCACCCACTCGATTTAAACATCAACAATGCAGAAATCCACAGAAGCATTGTAGTGAAGAAATATTGGAAATGGAAAGTTTGTATCAAAGTTGTATCAAGATTTAAGAATAGAATTTGAATCAGTGAAAGGGTCAAGTGAAATTCTGCTAGGTGCAGAAACAAAAGGTATTCAAGTCTTTGCATGAATTCTGGGAACTTTATATTTTAATAGCAAAGGGTTTGGATTGCTGGAAAAGGAACAAGTGAAGGGGAAATTTAGTAACTGTGAAGCTGAAGAGTGAACTGGAAGCTATCCGTGGTGTCAATTATGTGGGTTCTAAAGTGCAAAATAAAGGGAATTTGAGTAGTACATTAAGTCCTTGCTGGATTTCAAGCCAAAAGTGAATTCCAGATATCAGGTAAGATCAAATGTAGAAAAGAAATGGTATTAAGTATGAAGCTGGAATCTCTACAAAGCAGGAATGCAGATTTGAATTGTAGGAACGTGCCAACCTGAATTTCAATGTGTTTGAGCTGGAATGAACAGAATTTAAGTTGTTATTTATTGAATGCATACTAAGATGTTGTATGGAGATTAAAACTTCAAGGATTGGTCAGCGAATTCAAGGAAATCAGATTGGAACTTTGGCAGGAAGTGCAGATTTTGTAGAATGAATTAGGAAATTTTGTGCCAAATTGGGAAATGGATTGTAACCATTTGGAGATGCTGAAACCTGTAAGTTTTCTAGTTATGCATTGTAAAGAGTCTTAAGAGGCAAGATGAAGGAGTATTGAAATTTCTTTTGGCTAAACATGATAAATTGTTACAAAGTTCAGGATAGGGAGAAGAAACTGAATCTGTATTTTACTGCACAAAATGGGGTTTGAGGCTATTAGTTCATGAAAAAATTTGAAACTCAGCTGTTATTTGAGTGGTGATAAATGGATAACTTTCTTCGCCAGAGTCTATAAGAATTTAGACAAGAAATTTGATACCAAATAGGGAAACAAAGCTGAAAACTGGAAACTGAACCTAAACTGCAGCTTGGGTCTTGGGTTGGTTTTGCAGTAACAGGAAGGTAAAATTCTAGCTGAAATTTTGTGCCATTGGACAAAAAGAGGTGGAGTCTTGAAGTCATGCAATTGTTGAAGAGGATGTTAAGGTAAAAGCAATGTGCACCTGCAATTGGAACTAAATCTTGATTTAAATGCATAACAGTTTTGTGCCATAGGAAAGTTGCTGATTTGTGCCAAGTTTTCTTGCTATTCAAATCTGAAATGAATGGAGTTTAAGCCATCTTGATCCATTATTAAATGAATCGTCTTCAAAGGTTTACTAGTTAGGAAATCTTGGCTGGAATGTATTGAAGCAGAATCAGTAAACTAAAGAGTCCCTGTTTCAGAATCAAGAGGTTAAAGTTGGGTAGCAGTAAGGGTATAAGAAATGCATTTCTTTGATCAGTAAAGCTCCTTACTAATCTGATGGTAGCTGTTGTTTGGAGAAACAATTTTGAACAGAACAGATGTGAATTCTTGATATTGAAACTGACTGCAGTAATAGAAAAAAATCAGAATTTGTTTGTGTGGCAAGTTCTTTATGCAGTTTCGTGATCAATGAAAGGACTAAGAAAGTTAATGCGTACTCACTAACAAATGGTGTTTATATATGTACAAGTATTTGTAGATTTGAACTTAAATTAATTCAAATCCTGGATTTTAAAGCTGTAACTGAATTAAATTGTTGGAGTTAGAATGTAGGAGTTGCAACTATTTATCATTGGAATATTTGATAACAAGACTTCAAAAGGAGTTAAGAGATTGAGGGATCAAGTGCTAGCACAAGAGCATGAAATTCCAATGAATCCAGAATCTGAATTTTGAAGTGCTGAATTCAGAATCAGATTAGTGAGGTTTTGAATTTTGAAGTGCAGAATCTGCAACTCAATTACTGCATATATCATTTCTGAAATTGAAATATCAGCAGCACTTTTCCAATTGTTGAACTGAATTCTGGAAAACCAGAATTCAGCATTTACTTTTGATTTATTTGGGTGCCAAAAGCTTCTAAGCAGAAGGGAGTCAATGAAAGGAGTCAAGATTCAATCACTGAAATTCTGGGAATGGATTTCTGATTTTGAAGCAGTGAGCACAGAATTTCCAGAAGCTGAATCTGCAGGATGCAAAATTTATGAGACTAAGTTGCTGAATTTTGTGATCAAAGCTGCAATTGATGGTTACTGGAATTACTGGAATTTGATTTGGTCTTCTACCTATGCAATAGAGGTGCACGTCTTTATGGAATCTGCCAATGACAAAAATAGAGAACAAAATCTGCAGCAGAAAAGGAATAAAACAGTGGTTTAAAGTGTGTCAACTATTTTGATACATGTTATGTTTTTATTGTCCTAGACGACCAATGTTTTAAGTGTGGGGGAGGAAACTCTTCTTGGCAAGTTGATGTGAGATTATTTTAGTTTCAAAATGCTGAAATTGAAGTGCAAAAACAGTGAAGAAGAAAGGAAAAACAGTGGCAAAACAAAAGAGTATCAAGTGTGGAGATAGAGTATCAAATTTTTTGGATAGCCATCAAATTGAAGGGGAGTTTAGCTTGATCTTTTATATTGATAATGACAAACGGTATTCATCTTTTACACATCAAAATTAATTGGTCAACTCCAGTATATTCCTTCAATACTCTCATCTCCTCAATTTTTCACTAAATTCTTTTCTTTTGCCTATTTCATTCACTTTCATTGTTATTTTTAATTCCATTTAAATTCTTGATGATAAATCCTTTTGATTCATGTATGCTATGTCTTATAGTGATGGAGAATTAGAAAATAAGCAAGCTTATGGTAGTGAAATGTTGTGAGTTGTATTGAGTGAGCTCCACTTATACACATTTTTTAGTGTGAGAGTTAGGATAGGTAAAAACCTTGTGAGATTGCAACTTGCTTAATTTTTCAATTGGATTGAAACTACCATACCTATTGATTATTGTTTGGATTGTATTCATGATTGTTTGTGATCTTTAGATGGTCTTAGTTAAATTCCTTTTACTATCTTCTAGCTATTGCTATGGAATTTTTTGTGGAGATGATTTTTAGGTTTTCTTTACTTTCACGGGACGTTCAAGACTAAGTGTGGGGGATTTGATAACCATGATTTTATTGTATTGTTTTGATTCATATATGCATGGTTTGATGTTGATTTCATAGGTTTAAATCATGGTTACATCACATTTTATGCATTGTATTGATTTTGGGTTTAATTGCAAATTATCTTATTTTTGGTGTTATTTGATGCTAATATTTGATTCTTATTTTGTAAGCATCAAAGGATCTTGGATTTGGATCTATTCGAACCGAATTTGTGCTCGAATCGGAGTTTAAATGAGAAGATCAAGCTTTGGAGCATTATGGGTCGTTCATCAAGAACAGGAGAGATCTGAGCCATCCAGTGAAGATCTGGTCCATCCGACCTAAGGGAGAGTAGATCCAAACCCTAGATCAAAATCAGCACCTTCGGATCAGATTTTTAGAGACTTTTCACCGTTGATCAAGCTCCAAATCGATTTCAGCCGTCCGTTCATATCTGGATCTCATTCAAAACAGAGAAGCTACAGTACACTTTGCTTCGTTGATTCCTTCGTGCTGAGCTTCATCCCGCGGTGAGCTTCTCCGGGATTTCCGACCCCATCTCTACTTCCAGATCCATTTTCTGGCGACTTTATCGGCGACGATGTTCTCAGATGCTTGCGACCAGCTTCAGGTGATCTGACCTCACTCCAAGGTGTTCCTACGGCGAGAATTGTTTCCGTGAACCTCTGTTCTGTAGTGCCCAATTTGGAGGTGTTCCTCCAATCGGTGGTTCCGCTTCCATCAGTGAGCATTGTCGGCGTTCCTCCACTGCTACTAGACCATTCCCGATGACATTCCATCCATCATCTTCTCCACATCAGATCTGAGGTTGCAGCTCACAGATTGTCAGATTTCTTAAGGTTGGCAGCTCCGATCTTCATCTGTTTCGCTTGGAGAGGTGTCCGGTGAATTTGGTAAAGGTTTAGCTGAGTTTAGCTACTGAGATTGTCTTCAACGATTGTTGAAGTAAGGTTTCACCGATGCTTCCTTGTGTGACAGCAAGGAGAAGTTGCCGTGAGAAGTGATTTGGTGCTGAGATGGTTTAGGGTTTTAATTTTGCATTCTTTTTATTGTTGATATATTTAGATTTCAGTTACGCTATTTTGATTCAGTAATCATAGTTCTTTTTAGATTAATTGTTGGAATTCAAGTGTTTTGGATAATTAGTTTCAATTGAGTTTGAAATTGTTCTTAATTATACTTAGCTTAATTTATAGCACTGTTGAGAAGTTTAGTTTCTATAGTTAAGATTTAAATTTTACTTTAGATCGTATTCATTTATGTCTTGTTGTTCATTCTTAGTTTAAGTGAGTGTTGATGATTTAATCAAAACGTAGGGTGACAATGCGTTATGGTTTGATCATTGGCACCTAGTTAGGTTTCACTATTGCTTTAGATTAATTTCTTATTCGTTGTTCTTTAATTTTGTTAGATTTAGATCCAAAGCTTTAAACCCCCATTTATATATGAAAACCCCAAAAATATGATCCTAAGATTACATCCTATCGTTAGTTTCTCCAGAGATCGATCCTGGGCTCCTTATTACAACATGATTGTGTAGTTAAGGGGTTCATGGAATATACATTGTTAATTTATTTTACGAGTGTGACAGACTTGTTATCAGTGCAATGGCAAGGTATCCAAGTTATCATGATCCCCTGCTATAGTGAATTTGTAGAATTTTTTCTCCAAATTGAGCACTTCCCGATTTATCCTGACCGCCGATGGGAAAATTTTGTAGGACCGAATCAATCACCTCAGAGTTAGCTGGGTTTATCAATTTTTTTATGTTGAACCCCGTGGTTGTTTTGATGTGATCAACCAAGTTAGGTTAGGTCCTGTTTGGTTTTAATCCCTGTGTCTAAGTGTGCAAGTGCTTAGGAGCGCAGGAAGTCGAGTAGAAGACGCAGCTAGCGAGAAGGACGACACGGGAAGGGAGTCGACGTCCTCTAAATGCAAGAGTCTGAAGGCTACATGGGATGAATCGTCATCCTTTGAATATGAAATCGATGCCTTCTCGAGACTAGCACTAATGGTCAACCATCAATCGGAAGAAGAAACCAGCTCAGAGATAAGCATAGATGAAGGGGAGGATCATCAAAAGAAGAAAGCTATGATAAAGGGGGAGCATCAGAGATAGAGGTAAGTAAGGTATGTTCTCTAACACCCAAGCAATCCTTTCAGTTCATTAAAGTGCTTACTAAAGATTTAGTTAAGTTAGAAAAAGAAAATGATATGTTAAAATTAAATTTAGCAAAGGCATGCCCTCTAGAAATGTACGATAATCTAAAACTAGAGAATGAAAAATTGAAAATTGAAATTGATAAATTGAAAAATAATCATGCATGCTTAAATAAATTTCAAAAATCAAAACTTAGAATTTATGGTAAATTAAATTGGTATATTAAACATCACCAAGGACAACTTAGAAAAATTCCCAAAAATTATATACCCCTTAAGTTTTTGATTAATCCAGTAGGAAGGAACTTATACTGGGTTCCAAAATCTTTTCTAGGCTAAATTTTTGTAAGTTAGCGCTTTCAGCAAGAAAAATTAAACAATTAATTTCTTTATGAGGCTTTGTCTAAGAAAGTAGTTGTTGCTCCAATAACCAAGAAGATCTAGTGCCTCGCCACTGCATGGAAGCTAAAATATTGAAATAAAATGTTTAATTAACTTACTGATAAAACATGAAAATATAAATTGTATAATGCTTTAACGAGTTTTATTAAACATTGTTGGAAATTTCTCAAAAATATTGTTTAAATTGCCTAAAAGTTAGAATTAACTTTGAAAAATTCCTACCCCATTTTTGCTGTGATCAAAGGGGGAGAGATAGGAACAAGTTTAGGGGGAGTTAAAAAAAATTTCTAAGTTATTTTTTGAATTTTGATAGATAAATGCATTCTATACTTAGTATTGCAATTTATTTTTAATTGTAAACTTTATGCTTGAAATGCTAGTTTTGTAATTTCTTTAAATTATTTGTTTGGTTTACCCTAACTTGAACTTGGGTTGATGCACATCAAAAAGGGGGAGATTGTTGAACCCCGTAGTTATTTTGATGTGATCAACCAAGTTAGGTTAGGTCCTATTTGGTTTTAATTCCTGTGTGTAAGTGTGCAGGAGCTTAGGAGTGCAGGAAGTCGAGCAGAAGGAGCATTTAGTGAGGACAACACAGGAAGTGAGCCGACGGGTTCGGTGCGTCCGAAGGACAAAAGAGCTGCAGAAGAGTACTCTGGTGGATGAGAAGAACGTGTGCGACATTCGAGGGACGAGAAGTCAGGATGGAAGCCTGCTCGAGGAGAAGACCGGAAATTGAGTTCGAGTGAGCTCTATTTCGGTTGGTCGCAATCGCCCAAGTAATCGAAACTTCGGAAGTTGAAAAGAAGAAGAAAGAAGCCTGGAAAGATAGCTGGAGGCGCCCTCAACAGTCATTGGAGGCGCCTCCAACATCAAGCTGGTGAAGGTGTCTTCAATGGCATTGAGCGCGCCCTCAACAACCTTGGAAGCTCCCTCAATGCCCTTGGAGGCGCCTTCAACTGGGTCAACATGACTGTTTCGAATCTGGATAAAGTTTTATCCAATGCCTTGGTTGGAGGCGCCCTCAACCCCTTTGGAGGCGCCCTTAAGACTCGAGATAGAGTTTCCAGGAGCTATATAAAGGCCCTGGACCTAGAAATTATTTTATCAACTCTGTATTCAATTCCTAGCAACATCTGAGCTTCCTTAGTGTGTAAAAAGGCTTCTCCGCCTACAGTGAAGGAGATTTCTAGTAAAGCTGTTCAACCGCCTTGGATTAACATCCACCTAGGTTATAACTAAGTTAATTTTCTGAGTCTCTTATTTTTTGTTTCTTTTATTTTTATTATTGTTACTATTTTTAAAGTTGAAAGCACGAGGAGTTTAGTTTTTATTTGCAGGCAATTCACCCCTTTCCTCTTGCCGACTCCGCTGCACCAACATTTTATATGATTAAAAAGATACTCTCTTTTAAAAAATATAATTTAATATTTAAAATCCTCTTTTATACTCTTTTTTGCTTTAGTTTTAAAAATAATAAATTTTGATTTGATATATTATGCGTCTCATTATTTAATCCAAATTAAAAATTTTGGTCTCTCAAAATTTACCTAACATTCACTTTGTAGACAAGTTTCAATTGTATAGCAGCTATAAAACTGTAGTAATTACAAATGTGTGATTACTCAATTGTAACAACTATAAAATTGTAACTATTACAACTGTGTAATAAATTTGAGTTTGTGACTACTAGAACACACATTCGGTTCAGAATTTACGACAGAAAATATAGATAAGAAATAATAATGAGAATAACACATTGGAGGATAGTTAAATAATTATACACCTGAGTTAAATATCTTTTTGATAAAAATAAAATAAATAAAAATAGGATACAATCATCGTGATTCAAAAACTAAAAAGCGTTTATTATTATTATAACTTTTACAAAGTTACATTACCTTTTAGTGAATTTAATAAAAATTATTTTAAATATTCTATTTTGAAAACATATTTTCATAATATAAATCATTAAAAGTGTTCTTATTAATATTTAAATAATATATAAAATCAATTCATTAATTTTAAGAAGTGGATGTAGCTAAAATGGTAGAGTGCTCGCTTTGGATGCGAGAGGCACGGGGTTTGATCCCTTTCATCTCCATTTTCTTTTTGTTTACCTTCTTCTCCGCCTAACCCTAATTTGTTAGTCCCATTTTACATGTATCGCACATCGCATCTGACGCTTAAAAGCTCAGCCTGTTGAATCGCTCTATGTTTTTGAAGGGTGATGATCATTTTAGCTCATTCCTAGTTTGTGTTTCTCCTTTCTTTTTTTGTTTTCTGAATTGATTTAGAGTCAAAGTGATGATTGATCATTTAGATTTCATTACAATTTGTTAGCCCCTCCATTTTCTTTTTATTTACCTTCTTCTCCGCCTAACCCTAATTTGTTAGCCCCTTTTTACACGTATCGCATATCGCATCTGACGCCTAAAACCTCAGCCTGTTGAATCGCTCTATGTTTTTGAAGGGTGATGATCATCTTAGCTTATTCCTATTTTGAGTTTCTCATTTCCTTTTTTGTTTTATGAATTGATTTTGAGTCAAAGTGATGATTGATCATTTAGATTTCATTACAATTTTGTGTTAGCTCCATCTGATCTCTTTTATTTCTACTCAACATTCCTATTTACAATCAAATATTGCTGATTTTTCAGGAGGGAGGAACTACACTCACTCATTCAATGGATTTTTTTTATTTTACTGTATAAGTTTCCCAATTCCCTCATCGAAGCATCACTTAGTGATTCTTCAAACAGGTAATCTTTCTTTCTGATTAGGGTTTTATACTGTGAGACTCTAATATATGCTAAGATTTATAGTGACTTATTTTAGTTTGCTTTCCCTCCGATACTATCGTAATTTAGTATGTCTTGCTCTGTAACAAAGATTTCTGCTATAATATTCAAAATCAAACAGCAAGTTGGCGATTAGGCAATAAAAATGGAAATGCTTAGCCAGAAAACAAGATTTACATGTTTAGAGTCACACGCCATTAATTTGTTACAAAGAGAAAATTAAACAAATTTTAGGTCATCTTTTCCAGGATATTTTTTTTTAAAAAAAAACAGGAAAGCAAAAGACGGTAGGAATATGAATTTTACATATGAAGTGAAAATTATATATTAATTATTAAATTAATAATTTATTAAATAAAACTAATATATATTATTAATAAATTAATTAATAAATATATATATTGATGGTAGTATATAAAAGCATAATAATGATGTGTGAATTAGTGGGACCTAATATAAAATTATTTTTTTGGTTTATGATTATGGGGAGAAGTTTATAAAAGTTGTGATTTTTTTTGATGTGGTAGTAATGTGACAAAGTGGGTCTCATAATGAAGTTGGGTTTATAAGTCCAGGGTTGCGGTTACCCTAAGTGTATGGTTAAATTTGACCATTTAAAGTTTCCTCTTGCCTACCTTCTAGTTGGATTTTTGATCATCAAGTGTCTTGTTCTCCTTGACCCACTTGGACTTTTCCCTTACCAACCTTCTCGTTTGACTTTCTATTATCATGTGTCTCGTCCTCCTTAACCCACTTAAACTTTTTCCTTGACAAACTTCAGTTGTACTTTCGATCACCAAGTGTCCGGTCCTCCTTGGCCCACTTAGACTTTTCTCTTGCCAACCTTCTGTTGGACTTTCGATCATCTAATATCCAATTAACCTTTGACCCATTTGGATATTTCTCTTGTGCTAAGTGTTTGGTTTTTAGTGACCCACTTAGACTTCTCGTTCGTGTTAAGTGTTTGTTTCTCCGTAACTCACTTGAACTTTTCTCTTGCGAATTTTCCGTTGGATTTTTAATATAATCAAGTATTCGGTCAACTTTGACCTACTTAACTTCTCTATCACATATTGTCAAATATCGAAATTTAAAATCGAGCTAATCCAAACTTGATCAAATTAATTAATCTTAACCCGAGATCGATTGCTTTAATATATTTTAGATTAACTTTTTTTTCGGTGTTCATGTTTGGGACCAGGCGATTTCAATAATTAGTAGTATGAATAAAAATAAAATTTAAAATTTTATTATAATTAATATTTTCCAATTTTTTTTTAGTAATTGTATAGTAAACATAGAATTAAATTTATTATTTCAGAAATAAAAATCTAAAATAAATTTACCCAACCAAATAGACCTTAGTACTTTGAATTTATCAAAATATGGATGATTTATAATTTATTTTCTTAAAATAAGTAGTATATTGATTGCCGGAAATTAAACTACTGTTCCTAATTATTTATATGGTTAAAAAGATGTCTCGAGCTATGGTGCAGTGACAGGGTATCCAAATTATCCCGATCCCCCGCTATAGTGAATTTGTAGAATTTTTTTCTCCAAATCGAGCACTTCCTGATTTATCCTAGCGGTCGATGGAAAAATTCTGTAGGACCAGTCGATCACCTCAGAGCTAGCTGGGTTTATCAATTTTTTATATGATTAAAAATACACTCTCTTTTAAAAATATAATTTAATATTTAAAATCCTCTTTCATACTCTTTTTTGAATTAGTTTTAAAAATAATAAATTTTGATTAGATATATTATGCGTCTCATTATTTAATCCAAAATAAAATTATGGTCACTCAAAATTTATCTAACATTCACATTGTAGACGATTTCCTAATTGTTTCAATTGTATATCAGCTATCAAACTGTAGTTATTAAAAATGTGTGACAACTCAATTGTAACAACTATAAAATTGTAATTGTTACAACTATGTAATAAATTTGAGTTTCTAACTACTACAACACACATTCAGTTCTGAATTTAAGACAGAAAATATGGACAAGAAATAATAATGAGAATAATGCATTGGAGGATAGTTAAATAATTATACACCTGAGTTAAATATCTTTTTGATAAAAATAAAATAAATCAAAATAGGATAAAATCATCGTGATTCAAAAACTAAAATACGTTTTTTATTATTATAATTTTTACAAAGTTACATTACCTTTAAGCGAATTTAATAAAAATTATTTTAAATATTCTAGTTTGAAAACATGCTTTTCATAATATAAATCATTAAAAGTGTTCTTATTAATATTTAAATAATATAGAAAATCAATATATTACTATAAATAAGGGGATGTAGCTCAAATGGTAGAGCGCTCGCTTTGCATGCGAGAGGCACGGGGTTCGATCCCCCGCATCTCCATTTTCTTTTTGTTAACCTTCTTCTCAGCCTAACCCTAATTTGTTAGCCCCTTTTTACATGTATTGCACATCACATCCGACGCCTAAAACCTCAGCCTGTTTAATCGCTCTATATTTTTGAAGGGTGATGATCATCTCAGCTCATTCCTATTTTGTGTTTCTCTTTCTTTTTTTCGTTTTCTGAATTTATTTAGAGTTAAAGTGATGATTGATCATTTAGATTTCATTACAATTTTGTGTTAGCTCCATCTGATCTCTTTTATTTCTACTCAACATTCCTATTTACAATCAAATATTGCTGATTTTTTAGGAGGAAGGAACTACACTCACTCATTCAATGGTTTTTTTGATTTTACTGTATAAGTTTCCTAATTCCCTCATCGAAGCATCATCCAGTGATTCTTCAAACAAGTAATCTTCCTTTCTGATTAGGGTTTTATAATGTGAGACTCTAATATATGCTAAGATTTATGGTGACTTATTTCAGTTTGCTTCCCCTCTGATATTATCGTAATTCAGTATGTCTTTCTCTGTAACATAGATTTCTGCTATAATATTCAAAATCAAACAGCAAGTTGGCAATTAGACAATAAAAATGGAAATGCTTAGCTAGAAAACAAGATTTACATGTTTAGAGCTGCACACGATTAACTTGCTGCAAAGAGAAAATTAAACAACTTTCAGATCATCTCTTCCAGGATTTTGTTTTTTTTTTAAAAAAAAAAAGCAAAAGACTGTAGCTAGAATACAGATTTTACATATGAAGTGAAAATTAAAATTGAAGATAATTATTATATATTAATTAATAAATTAATAATTTATTAAATAAAATTAATATGTATTATTAATAAATTAATTAATATGTATATTATAAATATATATCATAATATTGATGTGTGAATTAGTGGGACCCAATATAAAATTATTTTTTGGGTTTATGATTATGGGGGCAGGTTTATAAAAGTTGTGTTTTGTTTTTTTTTTCACTTTTGAAGTGGCAGTGATGTGGCACAGTAATTCTCATAATGAAATTGGGTTTATAGGTTTAGGGTTATGGTTACCCTAAGTGTATGGTTAAATTTGACCCATTTGAACTTTCCTCTTGCCAACCTTTTAGTTGGACTTTTGATCATCAGGTATCTTCTTCTCCTTGACCCACTTGGACTTTTCTCTTACTAACCTTCTCATTTGACTTTCGATCACCAAGTGTCAAATCCTCCTTAATGCATTTAGACTTTTTTCTTGGCAAACTTCAATTGAATTTTCGATCACCAAGTGTCCGGTCTTCTTGACCCACTTAGACTTTTCTCTTGCCAACCTTCTGTTAGACTTCCGATCATCAAATATCCAATTAACTTTTGTTCCATTTGGACATTTCTCTTATGCTAAGTGTTTGATCTTCCATGACCCACTTAGACTTTTTGTCCATGTTAAGTATTTATTTTTTTGTAACCCACTTGAACTTTTCTCTTGGCAACTTTCCATTTGACTTTTAATATAATCAAGTATTCGGTCAACTTTGACCTACTTAACTTTTCTATCACATATTTGTTGGTGCGGGAAGCATCTGATAGTCGAACTTGTATTTTGATTATGTCAAAGAGTCCAAAATTAAGTTATTTTGTTATCTAACAAGTTTGATGAGATTGCAGGAAAATCGTAAGTGTACTTAGGCAAAAGTTCTAGCTGAGGTTAGGCAGGTGGAAAACCCTAGGGGGTGCACTACAACAAAAATAGCTTTTCGCAGCTTGCTATTAACAGCGCACATTAAAAGCACGTCATTAATAGTATTATTAACGTCATGCATATTGATGCGCGCTGTTAATAGTATAAACTTGAAGAAGGAAAACAATTACGTCTAGATATTAACGGCGCACATTAAAAGTATGCCGTTAATACTATAAATATTTAATAACAATAACGGCATGCAAAAATAGGCACGCTGCGAATACTTTTTAAAATTATCAACGGTATGCAGCATGCGGCGATTAGTTTAAAAAAATAATAAAAAAATTATTGTTTATGACCATGATTAAAAGGAATGTGTTTTGACCAAGCATGTTTGGACCAACTTCAAATTTATTTTAAAATTATAGTTTAAAAGAAAGTTATTTTTAAAAAAATTAAATTAAATAAAAATATGTAAATAATAAACAAAAATGCATCCAACCCCAAAAGCCGATCAATAATAAACGTTGTTAAAAAAATAAGTAAAGAAAAACTTAAAGTAAGTAATTAAAAAAATGCAATAAGTAAATAAAAAAACACAATTAAAATAAAAAAATGCTAGGTTAAAAACAGAAACTAGATCAAAGTTGCCGAAGCCAGCGCCGCTTCCTCTTCGCAACAGCCCTCTGCTTCTCTTCACTACCGTCGCCGGACTCCTCTCTACCTCTCCGCACTCACCGTCACTAGCCGTAGGACTCTTCTCTGCCTCTCCGCTTTGACCATCGTCGGTCGCACGACTCCACTCTGTCTCTCCACACTCACCGTCGACTGCCGCAAGACTTCCATCTCTCTGCATCGTAGGACCACAGCAAGAGTCAGCAAGCCCTCTGCTAATCACTCCACACTCTGCATCAAGCCAAAAGCTCAAAGCCAAAGGTAACCCTAATCTCTAAGTCCCTAAACTTATTGCTTTGCCCGCCTATGCTCCAATTAAATTTTTTCTTGATTTTCTTTGTTGTAATGGGTGTAGACTCTCATTAAGGAAGACAGGGGGATGAGTATTATATGATTGTTTGACATGCTTGTGTTCTGATTAATAGACTGCATAAAATTAAAATTTTCCACTAAATAAGATCTTGTTATCAATAACTGTTAACAATCATCACTTAGACTCCTACCAAATGTTAAGGGCAGACTGATGGGCATTTGTGTATGATGCTATAATTCTCCAAATCAAAAGATTGTTTCTGTCAGTTGAATCAGTGAATTTGACATTCCCCATGAGCCAATTTAAAGGATGATGAGGTAGAGATAGAAAACTACATATGATCACCCACTCTATATTGATAGAAACCGAAATATGATTTTGCAACTAGATGATTTAGTAACACAATCCAAGGTCCTTATTTATTAATATTCATTTCCCATTGCTTTCTTTGAATCATGGCATCTTTTGCTCCATCTAGCAATTGATTTACTGTTGTCATTTGCCATGCAGGATTTGCCGATTGAACTACCAGAGAATGAAGCTGAAAACAAAAATGTTGCAGCAAATAATCTTGAGGATAACGTAGTGTTGGAATTTGGACAACTTATTAAGGAGAAAAGTTTCACAAAGTAAGTAACTAACCGATGCGGATGTTGGATATGAGATGTGTATGGTCATCATTAGTATCACCTCAATTTCCTGCAGCTACTAACAATGATGAGTTTTGTGGGTGTCTAACTTCTGCCACAGCAGATTTTATATTCTTCTCATGTTAGAAATATGAGAATCTTCCCAAAGAGCTAGAAAGGAAGTTGATTATTAGTTGTCATCCTTTGGATGTGAATGTAATCATATTAGCACTGGATCATTGTTTAATTTTATTTTGGTTTGCTCATTAAGTTAATGAATTGAATTTATCGCATGCACACAAGGCTTTATCTTAGATTTTTTTTGTTATTTTAAGCAGCTTTTAGTGTTAATAATTACATTTTAATACCATTCTGAAATTAATAATTTGATCACATGCATCTGAAGTTTTTGTTTGATTTTTATGTGTTATTTAGTAATGACTACGTTCAAATCCTAAGAATCCTTATATCCTGACAGAGCTCAATGCGAGCATCTGGTTGATGTACTGAGGTCAAGAACTACTGATTTGGATACAACCAATTCTGGTGCAAATGGTGAAAAGATAGATGATGTTATTGTTCCCCAGCCAGAAACAAGAACAGACAACTTCAGCTTATGTGAAGATCATGTAAGATCTTGAGATGTTTTAGCTCTTTGAGAAAATTAATATTCTTAATTAGAACATTGCAATCCTGTAATACCTTTTGTTTTTTAGCTAACATAGTGTTTAATCCTGTAATACCTTTGTTGCGACAATAAATCCTGCAATCCTGAGAAAATTAACTTCTAGCTCACATAGTGTTTAATCCTGTAATACCTTTGTTGCAACATTAAATATTTGGGATATAGTGTCTGATCATTCCAAATTTCAAATTATCTCATTATTTATAGGTATTGAAACGAAGCAGTTCAACATTGTACAGTGAGTTTCGATCTACTTGTCCTATACGGAGGGTCCGTCAAAAATTGGGCATCAATTCATCGAATAGAATAATGCATTCAGTTTTACATGGAAACAGTGAGCCTTGTAGTTTGACTGTCAAGAAGTGTTTTCAAGATCCATCACAAAATCAATGTCCTCATAATTTGGATGATGCAATAGGAAGCACGGTCCCATGGTTATCTAAATTTATAGTATTGTGTGATTGATACATATTATACTAATTTGTTTAGATTGTAAGTTGAATTGTTGTTATGTAATTGCTAGTTTGTTAGAGATTTCATATCTTGTTTTAGATCTTTTGAGTTTTTGTGGTATAATGAAAAACTATGACTTTTATTAATTTTGTATGGATTTGATTTGCATTAAATTTGTTGTAAAATTTTAATTTATTATTTTCATCAAATTATTTTTTTTAATTTAGTTAAGACCATCAACAGCATACGTTTGCGCGCTGTGAAAAGTATTTTCCGCAGCTCGCAAAAGCACGCTGTGGATAATAGTATCCGCGGCGTGCTTTGCGCGTTGCGGAAAATACTTTTCGCAGCGCGCAAAAGCACGCCGCGGATAATTTATGACTTTTAACAGCTTTTAATTGTGCAGCGCGCAATGCGCGCTGCGAAAAGCGAATTTGCGCGCTGCGAAAAGCCATTTTTGTTGTAGTGGTGGTAACCCTAGGTTCTAGGGGAGGTAACCCTAGGTGAGGAAAATTCCTAACTGCGGTTAGGCAAAGGGAAAACCCTAAGGGGCGGTAACGCTAGGTCATAGGGGGTGGTAACCCTAGGCGGAAAGTCTGGTGGGTCAAGAGCTTTGGGCAAACTCCTAGGGAGTGGTAACCCTAGGTTGAAATCCTAGTGTCGCGAACCGGGTGGAAGATTGGAAGGGTCGTGGAGCAGACGTCCAGCATGAAGACCGAAAACTTCGGACACTGAACAAAAGTCCAGTTGGTCTGGAGGATCAACTAGCAACAGGTTAAACTCTCCTGAGTGGAGTAGGTGAGAACGCGTTCCCCGGTGAGGGAACAGTAGACGTCGGTTCGACCTAGGATTTTCGGTTGGAAATCCAAAGTCAGAACCCGACAGTCCGATGACTGTTAGATATTTATCATAACCTTATTGTATTATGTCCAACTCTGTTTTGCAGGATATATTTTATATTTTGGACTAACGCATTTTACAGGGAGCAAAAAAGATGTAAAGCCTCGAATGAGCAGTACCCGAGGCGTCCTCCATAGAGCTTAGAGGTGCCTTGGGTGCACTAGTCGAACACCTCCGCGCAGCATGGCAGAGAGTGCCGTCTATGGAGCTAAGGGCACCCTGGACGCTGAGCAGAGGGTGCCCTCTATGGAGCTGAGGGCGCCTTGGACGCAGGTGGAGCGTGCCCTCCATACTATTGGAGGTGCCCTCGGGCGGATAAGCAGCGAAGAAGTCAGGGCTTATCCACGCTACGTTATCGGCGGGGTTGAGGGCGCCCTCCATGGGCTTGGAGGTTCTCTTCACGGGCTACTTAAGTCCAGTTCGAGCAGCAACAAGAAAAAAAATACAATTTGACAGCCCTTCTTCCGTGTGCTGCTCAAAGAACGATCCAGCGAAGCTGCAACAAGTCTTTGACAACTAGAAGCTTCAAGATTACTATTTTCATTGTCGGTATAATTTCATTATTGTTTAATATTGTAAATCTGAATTGTAACTTTCCGAGCTTATAGTGATTGCCCAAAGTAAACGCTCAACGAGCGTGGGCCTTGGAGTAGGAGTCGCCACAGGCTTCAAACCAAGTAAAAGAAACTTGTTAGCGATTGCATTGGTTTCTTGTCTTTATTCCGCTGCATAATTTTGAGTTTTTCGAAACGAATGAAATAGCCACGAGCGCTATTCACCCCTTCCCCGTAGCACTTTCGATCCAATAATATTGTCAAATATTGAAATTTAATTTAAACTCGAGCTAATCCAAACTTGATCAATTGATTAATCTTAACCCGAGATCGATTGCTTTAATATATTTTAGATTAACTTTTTTTTCAGTGTTCATGTTTGCGACCAGTAGATTTCAACAATTAGTAGAATGAATAAAAATAAAATTTATAAATTTATTATAATTGATACTTTTATTAAATTTTTTTAGTAATTGTATAGTAAACATAGTATTAATTTTATTATTTCAGAAATAAAAATCTAAAATAAATTTACCCAACCAAATAGACCTTAGTACTTTGAATTTATCAAAATATGGATGATTAATAATTTATTTACTTAAAATAAGTAGTATATTGATGGCCAGAAATTAAATTACTGTTCTTAATTATTTATATGGTTAAAAAAGATCTCCCTCCATATCCGTGGGGCCGACATTAGGGGGTCATTAAGGTAGCAGATCTACTTTTTTTTTTATATGGTTAAAAAGATGTCTCGAGCTATGGTGTAATGGTAGGGTATCCAAGTTATTACGATCCTTGCTATAGTGAATTTGTAGAATTTTTTTTCTCCAAATCGAGCACTTCCCGATTTATCCTAGTGGCTGATGGAAAAATTATGTAGGATTGAATCGTTCACATCAGAGCTAGCTGGGTTTATCAATTTTTTTATATGATTAAAAAGATACTCTCTTTTAAAAAATATAATTTAATATTTAAAATCCTCTTTTATACTTTTTTTTTTTTTGAATTAGTTTTAAAAATAATAAATTTTGATTTGATATATTATGGTTCTCATTATTTAATTCAAATTAAAAATTATGGTCGCCCAAAATTTACCTAACATTCACATTGTAGACGATTTCATAACTCTTTCAATTGTATAACATCTATAAAACTGTAGTTATTACAAATGTATGACAACTCAATTGTAATAATTATAAAATTGTAAGTGTTACAACTGTGTAATAAATTTAAGTTTGTAACTACTACAATACACATTTGGTTTTGAATTTAAGACAGAAAATATGGACAAGAAATAATAATGAGAATAATAGATTGGAGGATAGTTAAATAATTATACACCTGAGTTAAATATGTTTTTGATAAAAATAAAATAAATCAAAATAGGATAAAATCATCGTGATTCAAAAACTAAAATACGTTTTTTTATTATTATAATTTTTACAAAGTTACATTACCTTTAAGCGAATTTAATAAAAATTATTTTAAATATTCTAGTTTGAAAACATTCTTTTCATAATTTAAATCATTAAGAGTGTTCTTATTAATATTTAAATAATATAGAAAATCAATATATTATTATAAATAAGGGGATGTAGTTCAAATCGTAGAGTGCTTGCTTTGCATGCGAGAGGGTTCGATCCCCCGCATCTCCATTTTTTTTTGTTTACCTTCTTCTCCGCCTAACCCTAATTTGTTAGCCCCTTTTTACACGTATCACACATCGCATCCAACGCCTAAAACCTCAGCTTGTTGAATCGCTCTATGTTTTTGAAGGGTGATGATCATCTCAGCTCATTCTTATTTTGTGTTTATCCTTTCTTTTTTTGTTTTCTGAATTGATTTAGAGTCAAAGTGATGATTGATCATTTAGATTTCATTACAATTTTGTGTTAGCTCCATCTGATCTCTTTTATTTCTACTCAGCATTCCTATTTACAATCAAATATTGTTGATTTTTCAGGAGGAACTACACTCACTCATTCAATGGATTTTTTGATTTTATTGTATAAGTTTCGCAATTCCCTCATCGAAGCATCACTCAGTGATTCTTCAAACAGGTAATCTTTCTTTCTGATTAGGATTTTATACCGTGAGACTCTAATATATGCTAAGATTTATGATGACTTGTTTTAGTTTGCTTTCCCTCCAATACTATCGTAATTCAGTATATCTTTCTCTATAACATAGATTTCTACTATAATATTCAAAATCAAACAGCAAGTTGACAATTAGGCAATAAAAATGGAAATGCTTAGCAGAAAATATAGATTTACATGTTTAGAGCTGCTCGCGATTAACTTGCTGCAAAGAGAAAGTCAAACAACTTTGAGGTCATCTCTTCCGGGACTTAAAAAAAAAAAAAAACAGAGAAGCAAAATACTTTAGGAGTACGGATTTGAATTCACACATTGGTCCTCTGGATCTAAATCACTTATAACTAAACCAATAATGGTAGTATCTGAACAAGACCTCCAAACTCAAGCTCTAAATCCAACTTCAATAAAGCTTCTATTTCAAAAACTTCATTGTTGTACTACATATCAAGAACAAGCAGTAATCATCTTCCACATCTTCACAGACAAAACATGGATTTGTCAATGTGCCACCAGGCTATACATATATTTCCTGTTATTTCTTAAACTAACTTGATGAATGGGGTCTTATTATCACATCATTGTCTATATCTAAGCGTTAAGAGGTTGGTGTTTTCAGCTTTAAAAGAGTAGGGCAAAGAGGTCAATGCCGCTTCGATCTTTTCGATAAGTTTCATTAGTGTATGCTTAGGTAGATTATGGTTCTAATAATACTAAATAACAGAAACATTGAATTAAATACTAAAAGAGGAACATAAGCATCTTTTGAAAGATTTATGTTATATGGCCATCTAATGAATTTTATTCCATACATTTATCCATTGAGGAACATAATGTATCCTAATTCCTTCATTTTCTTGTGAAACAAACCAGGTTTTTGGAACTGCAGATTATGCAGCTTGAAGTATGTACAAACTGGTGAAGTTACTGAGTTCTCTTGTATGAACTTATCGCCGAGGATATGTAGAAACTGACCAAAAAGTGAACACAAGCTCTTAGAATGGACACTGGCCGAAAAATTGTGGATCAAGGTCAGTAGCAAATGAATATCGATACAATCTGCAACAAAGTTTACTTCTGTGGCTAATAAATTGTCTAAAGAGTTGGAAATGATCGAAGGAATTATGGAAACCCCAGAAACTGCAGCACCACAGGCCTCTTCAAGGGATGCAGATTTAGAACAAGGCCATCAAGAGGCAACTGAAGAGAAAGGTCTGAAGAGACTTGTTGGGAAAGGCATGCAGTTCAGTTTTGCTCGATTAATCCTAGAGAGAGATGATCTTCGTCTATGGATAAATTCGAAGCACAGTTTGCTAAGACTTATTTTGATTACTGAAGAAAATTATGAAGAGTTAGCTCTAATTAGTGTTGGCAGTTAAACATCATAGTTAAGCATCATAGTTCTTAAGTCAGTGGCATCCTCTTCATTATGAATGATTATTTTACAGATATTGATGAATGTTTGAACAAGGTGTTACATCAAGGTATTGATCGATCTATGTTTATTTATTTGTTTTCCAAGAATCCTAAGAGTTTTTGGCCTTTTGATTTGAACTAAATACTGAATTGATGCAGAGGTTGCAATTCCGACGGGGTTATTGATGTCCGTCCGTCGACGTCGACGTCCACGTCTCGTCGTCATCCTCGTCGACCAATAGGAGCGGGTCCTTTCCCTGCTCCATCTCCCGTACGCGCCGGCGGATGCGACGGAGAACCCCATCGACGGCGATATCGAACGCATCCTTCCGCGCCCGAAGCGCTGCCGAGCTACCGTGCCGGCGGTATATCACCGTCGGCGCCAGCTCCAGCACTGCCTCCCTCATCCGGAGCACCCGCGCCGGGGGTATGGCCTGAAGCACGTCGACGATCCGCCTTCCCCCGAACACCACCTCCTCCTTGGGTATCGTGACGGAGAAGTCGTCGTAACGGCGGCGCGGCAGGTGCCAGCCGAACTGCCTCTCCGCGGAGGCTTCCTCGAAGAAGACCGGGATGCACCCGGCGAGGATGCCGTCGAAGGTGGACCGGCGCGTCGGGGTCTCGCTGGGCGGCTGGAGGCAGAACCGGGCGCGGAGCATGGGGCGCATGAACCGAGCCGGCTCGTGGACGCAGGAGCCCTTGGAACAGTCGACGAGTTCGCAGAGGTCGGGCCGGAGGTCGCACTCGGCGTGGATGCTGGAGGCGATGTTGGGCCTTCCGCCGGTGGGGGCCGCCCCTCCGGCGAAGAGCATGAGAAGGGGGCGGCGGGAGCGGCGCGTGCGGGTGAGCCAGGCCTCGAGGCGGGCGACGGTGGCCGGGTGGAAGGAGGTCGGCGGCGGGACGGCGTGCTCCTGCAGGGGCCACGCGCGGGACTCCAGTGCGATGGCCGTGAGGTTGTAAAGCTCGGGGAGGCCCAAGAAGGCGGTGCCCCAGAGGGGCGGCTGGTCGGGGTCGTTATCGAAGTCCCATGCGGAGCCGGCCACGGCGACGAAGTGATCGTGGCCACCGCGGCGCGACCAAATCGCCGGGCGGTCGCCGCGGAGGAGCCAATCGGCTAGGTCGCGGCCGTGGAGCGCGGAATCGTTCCAATTCGTCGGGGAGTAGAGATAGGGAAGTGCGGCCAGGGCCGTGTAGTAGGGCACGAAGACGGCGTCGGCGTGGACGGGGTCGGCGACGAGGCAGGAGTACTCACGCAGGCGCCGGTGGAAGAGGAGCTCGAAGAAGAGAGGTTCGGTGCGGTACCAGGAGCGAGATCGGTTGTACGTGAGGGGGCCGAGGCCGTGGTTGGCGAGGAAAGGAAGAAGGCTCTTCTCCTGGCTCTCCCGGAGCTCGAACAGGATGGGGAAGTCGTCGCAGGTGGCGAGGAGGTCGGCGTTGAACCCGGATGGCAGGTCGCGGACGTAGATCCTTCGGCCGGCGCACTGCGACCGGTTGGCTGCGCCAATGGCGATGGCTTTATGGCCAGATCTGGCGGCGACGGCGCTGGGCTCCCATGAGAGGAAGAGGAGGAGGAGGAGGATGGGGAAAGGCATATGACCGAAAAGGATAGGGAAGATGGTTTTCATCTACTAAACCTGATTAGCAAGGAATCGACATGGCTCAACGGGAAAACGGCGATGATGCATGGACTGAAAGTGGGAAGGAGGGAGGAACGGAAAGGGTGGAGATTTTGGAGTTTCAGGGTCAAAAAGGGAAAGAACAACAATAATGGAGTTTGTGGTGGGCCGACAAATGCGGTAATGTGCCGGTAGAGGGAGAAAGATAACTACTACTAAATCCGTTGGTTTAGATACGTTAATCTCGCATATGATTTACGCGGGGCATTTTGCCAAAAGCTCCCTTATGTATTATACAATTATCACAAGGCGGCACCTCTCCAACCAAAAGTTATCAAAAAGCACCCCCATGATTTGTATTTCCCCCAAAATAGCTTTGCACGTGAAAATTAATTTCTAATTAATTAAACCATACATATTTTTATATCAATTTGATTAAAATTCTTAAACTCTATCGCAATCTTGATCAAAATTGCTATAAATCTCTTGTAGCCGTCAATATTAAAGTAGCTATTTAATAACTATTAATTTATTATGATTTTGATATATTGAAATGATTTTAATAATTTTAATCAAATTAATAAAATATTCGGCTCATGGTTGGGTGCACCGGCACGTAAAGTACCAGTGGCTCACCAGGATTCATCTGACTGAGATCGAGGAGCTGATGCAAAAAAGTCAAGACAACGGACAACTCCCAGTGCCTGGAAAACTCCGTCAGGGTCGTCGCGACCGTCTAATGGTCGGTCTAATTGAGCTCAAGTGTGTCCATTTGCGATCTGTCAGTTGGCAAAAAGGTGAGGGCTGAGGAGTCTATTTATTTATCTTGCTCAAACTTCTTTCTCCGCCTCTCAAAGGTGTCTGGGCCTCGCTGCTTCCGGCGTATATGAAAACGTGCTTTTTCCTTGCGACGCGTCATGTCTGTTAACCTCTCCTCTCCTCTTCTCCAAGCCGGCCATGTCTCATCCCAACGATGCTCATTAACTTCCGCTTCTCCTCAAAAACTTCATCGCTCGTTCGTCAAGCACCAGCCCTGGCGGCCCTTTGCGCCGTCCGTCCGCTGCTCAGCTTCGAGATCCGGAGGCGGAGACGAGGACCAGGCTGTGAAGGAAGAAGTAGAGCGTCTGTTGGAGGAGAAGCAGAGGCCGGAGGTCGCCGCTTGCGTCGACTTCGGCGAATACACCGTCCCACAACCCGGGTACTTCTCCTTCTCCGCTTCCCCTTTGCCCAAGTTATTTCTTTTCCTCATTGGTATTGAATTTGGGCTCCTTTTTTCAAGAAAAGTTGGGTGCTTGCGTTGAGAAATGGGCTTTCTAAGCTGGGGCCGCCGGGGGAGTTCCTTGAAGGCTTGTTGTCAAGATGGGCCACCGAAGGCGGTGAAACACGACGCCTTGAGATCCCTCAAGTGAAACAGTCAATCAATGCCATCACCGGTCAGTCCTTCTTCATCCCTCTCTACCATCTCTTCCTCACGTACGGAGGCATATACCGCCTCACCTTTGGCCCCAAGGTAACAGCTTATATATCAATTCCAATTTGTGTGTTCAATATAGATAGCAATTTTGCATACTTAGCACTGAAGTTTCATTCTCCACCAGTCCTTTCTGATTGTTTCCGATCCACAAATCGCCAAACATATATTAAAGGACAATGCTAAGGCTTATTCCAAGGTACCTTCATGCTTCAATCATTTTACCTGTTCATTTTGTTTAGAATATATGTCGAGCATCAGAGTTGCAGCATGTGCAGGGTATACTGGCTGAAATTTTGGAGTTTGTGATGGGAACGGGTTTGATCCCAGCTGACGGTGAGATTTGGCGTGTCAGGAGACGTGCAATTGTGCCAGCTTTGCATCAGAAGGTGATACATCATAGTTATATTTCCATATGGTTGTGTTTGGAATTCATTAAGATCTTTGTAATTTACAGTATGTTGTTGCCATGATCAAACTCTTCGGAGAAGCTTCATATAAGCTATGCAAGAAGTTGGATGTTGCAGCCTCAGATGGGGAGGATGTGGAAATGGAATCACTCTTTTCGCGGTTGACACTCGATGTAATTGGAAAGGCAATTTTCAATTATGAGTTTGATTCCTTAACAAATGATAATGGGATTGTTGAGGTGATTACTTATTTGCACAATGTACCATTTAAGTATTTCAATTTTATTTTACTTCATGTGGTTATGGATTGTATGGATCGCATCACATGCTTCTTTATGGATTGTCAGGCAGTTTATATTGTTCTTCGGGAAGCAGAGATGCGAAGTACTGCTCCGATTCCTACTTGGGAGATTCCAATTTGGAAAGACATCTCTCCAAGGCAGAAGAAGGTCTCGCAGGCCCTCAAGTTGATAAATAGCACACTTGATGATCTCATTGCTATCTGCAAGGTAAGTACGAAAACTTAAATTATCATTTGCATTTGTATTTCTTTTCTTTTATTCGAAAAAAATATCTCTATATACTGAAAGATCAACAGTTTTCTATCCAATATCAGAAATTCTTTTTCCTTGTTATCATAATCACTGTGATTCTTACCTTATGGGTCTTGGCATCATCTTGCATTATCTACTGATAAAGTCGCTAGTATATGAAGTTTTATACCTTTTCATATTTTCAGAAAATGGTAGAGCAAGAGGAATTGCAATTCCATGAAGAATACATGAATGAACAAGATCCTAGCATTCTACACTTCCTACTTGCTTCTGGCGATGATGTATGCTTGCAATAATCCAGTCTTGTAATTACACTTGCCTCATGAAGACTTTCATTCATCTAATATTGTTTACTGTCTTTTTAGGTATCTAGCAAGCAGCTAAGGGATGATCTCATGACATTGCTTATAGCTGGTCATGAGACATCTGCTGCAGTACTAACATGGACATTTTATCTTCTTTCTAAGGTATATATCGAAATTCCATAAGACTTGTGTTTATCTCTATTTTACATCCATCGACACACACTATTTAAGACATTTTTACTCCTTATTCAAGTTATCAAATGATCAACCCATTTTTCATATCCATCAAATTCACCATAAATTCATACTTACAATTTTTTTGATAAATAATTTTATGATCTACCCATTCTTGGGTACATCTGAATATGCTTGCACATTATATAGCATAATCGCTCTGTTCTAAATTGGTTAAGCTAATGAATTAGTGATTTTGGAGAAAATTTGACCCTGATATTTTGGTTTTCCGAACTCTACAATTTTTGAGCCTAGTTAGTTTGGCTGTTGTCGGTGTACTTTGTTCCTTGTCCTAAGGGTCAAGAATTCTTGATGCATTCTTTTTGTTTGTGTTTCGTTTTCTAAAGTCATCGGTTCGTTATAAAGGTGCCTCAAAATGAATATGTATTGTAAATTGAGGTTGTAACAACTTCAAAGTGTATATATTGGCTTCTTTCAGATAGTATTGATAATCGAGTGTACAAAAACTTGAGCGAGACTTAAATTGTCTTCATTATAACAATCCCCTTCACATAATTATTAGTACATGTCTTTACTGACAGGAAACTGGTGTTTTACTTAATTCTTGGTAGGGGATACTGTGTTCATGTAGAACTTTTGCAATTGATAATCTACTCTTGTGATTTGATTTCGATATAGCTTATAAAAAACAGTTCGTACAACTGAGATGTTCATATTTGTCCACAGTCACCAGAGGTAGTGGCCAAGCTCCAAGATGAGGTAAAGTAATAAAGGTTGGAAGAAAATGTTTTTGTTTATTTGATGAAAAACATATGATTCTCAATTTTTTTTTGTCATTAGGCTGATTCTGTTTTAGGGGATCGATTTCCAACAATTGAGGATTTGAAGAAGCTGAAGTATACTACTCGAGTGATTAATGAAGTAAGATCTTGTCATTCACTATGATGACTGGAAGTGAGATTTGCATTTTAGTTATTTGAAGTATGAAATGCTATAAAACATAGCCTCCAACATTTGTTGCAGTCATTGCGACTTTATCCACAACCGCCTGTCTTAATTCGTCGTTCTCTTGAAGATGATATGCTCGGCGAGTACCCCATAAAAAGGTAAGGGTATGAAACCGAATTAGACGTGGACTTGTATCTTCCCCAAAAAATGGAATTATAATACAATGTCGATGATTTTTCTTGATAAAATAATAGGGGTGAAGATATTTTTATCTCTGTGTGGAATCTCCATCGAAGTCCTAAGCATTGGGTCGATGCTGAGAAATTCAATCCAGAGAGATGGTTGTTGGACGGGCCAAACCCAAACGAGAGCAATCAAAACTTCAGGTTCTCAACAGTAGTTACATATGCTTCTCATCTGTCTGTACTGCAGTGTTCATTCGTTTTAATTTCTGAATAAATAAATCAAAATCTATTCTTTTGTGCTGAGTCGAGTGCATACTTCCCCTAGTGAGCTTGATGACTTTTTTTTTACTATTCATATTCTTAGAATAAAAAAGAATATGCCGAGTCGAGTGCATACTGCCCCTAGTGTGCTGAGTCGAGTACTTATGACTTCTTAGGCTGACCTCACCTAGTGGGATAAGATTTGATTTTGTTATACTATTCATATTCTTAGATCTAGGACAATAACCATGATGCTTCTATCTTCTGCAGTGCAAATTCGTAGACCTTTCTAGTTGGCATGGAAAAACTAGGACAACCGAATTAGCAATCTTTGTTTAGCAAACTTCAATATGAGATAGAACTATTATACAACTTTACGCATTGTTCATCCAGCATGGAATAGCTACTCCTGATTCATGATCATCTTATTACTGACCTTCATTATAGCTCAAAATTGAGTTTTGGACAGACTTAGCAGATAACAATTCGTTAGTTTCTCACTTTCAGCATGCGTATATCAGCAATCAAAACAACAATCTCGATAAACAGCTTAGCAACTCCATAATCCCAATGCTGTGTCTATCCACTGATGAGGACTATTCATTACATCATTTACACATATAAGGGAGCCAATGGTTGTTAGTCATAATAGATAATGAAGGTTTCAATATTTTGTTTCTATCTGCTTTGTTACCCATATCGTTTTTCAGTTACTTGCCATTTGGTGGTGGACCGAGGAAATGTGTTGGAGACATGTTTGCTACATTCGAGGTAATGTCTTCCTGGTATCACATTTTCAGTACAGGTCTGTAAGAAAATTATATTCTCTATTTTATTTATCCTGCCGATCAATCTTGTGAAAAAAAAAACAGAAAAAAGATTATATATCGCTAGTTCATGTTAAATTTCTAAATATTCTTTTCTCGCATGTCGCTCCTCTCATGGAGTTCACTTGTGGAGTTCACAGCATCTCTGAGATATGTCTGTGATTGTGAAAACCACAGCTCAATCAATACATGAGCGCCTCTATTTGTTACTATGCTCATTTGCCATATCTTCTACCTTCGGCCATTAAACATTCTACGTTGCTCGTTGACATGTGTGTTCCACGGCATTGCCCTAGTGTGTGATCTTCTCATGCAAGCGGTCTTCTAGTAGACTTTCCAAGCTTCGATCATTGGTTATCTCGCGACATGGGAGTGCACGTAAGGGACATTCTAATGAATCCTTTGGCCTTTTCCCCTCTAAAGCGAGAAGCTCTTGCTACACTAGCTCTACCTTGGCCTTTGATGACGACTGTGACACGCTTAATTCTCCCACCTTCTTGGGTTGTAGAGTAGAGGTTCTCTATTGAAAAAAAAAAAGTTAAAGTGACATATTGATCTGCTTATGTTGCCTATTTTGTTGGACTACTTCTTTGTTTTACTTGGTAAATCTTCCAAAGGTCACTTAAAAAGGCAGTTCGATGCACGAAACTTCTGCTAATGTGGTGACCTATTTAGGTCACATGACAATAATTTTACCATTGTGCCTAAGCTCGCTTAAGTTCAAAGAATGTTGGATTCCTCAATTTACTCATAGATGGCTCTATGCTAAATATCATTGATAAGTTGAACATGAACAACTGTACATAATGAGCTACAGTAGTTAGAGTCTAGTTTTATAGGTCAAGGTTATCTACAATACCTTAACCACCTGCCTACTGAGATTCTGAGTCCACTAGAGTTTCGCAGGAGAGATATGATACTCGACTGCTTATCTTCCTATGGCAGTTCATCAATCCTAGACTCGTGATCATATTTTGTTGCTTCTCTTGCTATGAGACTTGGGCATAACTTGGAATTTGCACACATATCATCTCTTAGTTTAGGATATGATTGACACTCTTCTTTAGTTTCAATATTTTGGCGTCAAGATCACTACACATATTGTCCAATGTCAAACCATTTATGACATCTTCAAGATTTTACTGCGACCATGTTGTTTAAACATATCTAAAACATTAATATTGATAGTAGTTTCATAGTTGAAGGGGAGCTTTGGCGCAACGGTAAAATTATTGCCGTGTGGTCATAAGTTCCAGTCATGGAAACAACCTCTTGCAATATTGCAGGATAAGGTTGTGTATAATAGATCCTTTCTCGGGACCCCGTATTTTCGGGAACTTCGTGTATTAGCCCCTGTAGTGTGATATTTTTGAGAGTATGACAAATAATGTTTCAAGTTTACATCAAGTGGGCATTCTTATTCATTATCTTTTTTGCATTAATACCTGTTAAATTAACTAATTATGCTCAAGGCAAACCTTAATAGTGCATGATATTTCGAACAATAGTGTTAATTAAGGAGAGTATAATTAGTTTAAATTTGAAGAAAAATTTTAAACGGTATAAAATCTATATAGTCAATCTTAAATAGTTGAGATAAACACGATTTGACGTTCATAATGATTAAATATTAAAAAAAAAAACAATGAAGTTTATGATCATCCATTGGCATGTGAAATATTTATCGATTTTCTAGTTCATTTTTCACAGACAGTGGTTGCAACAGCAATGCTGGTTAGAAGATTCAACTTCCAAATAGCCCCAGGAGCTCCTCCGGTATGCTAACTACTCATCGTATGCTAAGAATTCCCTATAGAACAATTGTTTTACCGTTGTATTATACAGGTAGCGATGACCACTGGCGCGACGATCCATACAACCGAAGGTTTGGAGATGACAGTCACACGGAGAACAATCCCACCGATCATTCCTAATTTGGAGACCAAAGAACTAACATTCGATGGTAATCAACGACTCAGATCAAACCTCCCGGAAGCAACATCAGTTATCAGCAGTGTACATGAAGAGGATCAGCAAGGTGAAATCTCTACAGCCCCTGCTTCATAAGAATCTGATCGGGCTGTTTTTGAAAGCTTGGCTCATCGTAATACTTCGATAGCTCTACTCAGATTTGCGTTGTCTGAAGTTCTTTCGCGTTATATACAGTGTAACCCAATGAAGCTCACAATCAAAGTGAAAAAAATGTTATGTATAGCCTTCATTGGAAAAACTTTAGTTTGAACTAAATATTGACACTAGCATGTTGAGCATGCCGGTCCTCATCAATTACTAGGATTTGCCAAGCTAGTAAAGTTCCTTCTGTAGCACTAGTGACAAAGTCTTGGAATTCAAGGGTTGGTCTGAATAGTGTGCCTCAATGGTATATTGAAAAATTGCCTGGTGAGGTGACGATGAATATCAGTTTAATTATTCCCACGATACACCGATGTAAATGCATTCAAAGTTGTAGGATGTGAGCTTGGGAGTGAAATGTGAAGCCATAAACAAGTGCCTCTCAAACTTAACCAGAGTTATGAGCAGCCACTGCTTCGGCCGCTTAGAGGAGGGCCAGCTTCAACCGTGCGGAGGTGGCCAACCGCCGTTTGGTTCAGAGAAGGTTGCTTCGGTCGTGCATAGGAGGATCAAGAGGAAGAAAATATAATTCATCATCATTGATAAGATCTTGTTGGTTCGACTCAATTGTGAATTTGATTTCCAACGGCTACTTAAAAATTATGATGTTGTCAAGGAGGCTGAGTGTTGGAAGTCTCGAGTCTAACCTGAGAGTTAGAGCTTCCATTTGTACCATTCCCTAAGGCTGATAGGAATGGGCATATCGACTGATGCGTTATTATCAGACTACTGTTGTTCCAATTTGTGAGTTGTGATCATGGTTGGAAACATAGTATAATATAAATGAGAAATTAAATCTAGATCGTTGGATTAAAATTCATAAATCTGGATCGTCGATTTGAGAAAGGATAAGTGCCCTTTGAATAATTCAATCTCAACCATTGATTGACGTCCAAATGAAGATATATTGTATCTCTTGGGAAGGGATGCACTCTAAACCATCCAATTCAAGTTAGATGGTTGAGATCTAATTGAACCAAGAGATTCTTATACCTTTTCATTTAGTATAAATAAGCCCCTTCTTATTCTCATTTCACTCACTCAATTCATTCTAATTCAAAGCAAGTATTGCATTCTATACTTGCATTTGGAGAGTTCGAGAATCTTCTTCGATTTGGAGGTCTTGCGATTTGTAGTGTTGTTATCACAAGATAAAGTCGTATCTTGGGAGATGATTGTCATGTTCCATGAGCAACGTGTGTAGGACAAATTTATCTTAAAAAGATGAGTCCAACTCTAGCCTCGACCTCACCAAAACGGTGTTATACCATCATTCTGTCCGGGCTCAAATTGTACCACTACCAGATCACAACAATTTTAAGACGATTTTTCTATGCAACCTTCATGGATTCATCATCGACATCTCCTGTTCTACCGGGCCATGGCAAAAAATCGAAGAAGTTTACAAGTATTGATTTCAAGAGGTGGTAGCAAAAGATGTTGTTTTACCTAACCATGTTGAACCTTGCGAGGTTCTTACGTGAAGATGTCCCCTCCATATCTCAAAGCGAGACTGATAAGGGAAAAAAGACGGCATATGATGCCTGGGACATAGTGACTTTTTATGTTAAAACTATATCCTCAATGACTTAGACAACATGTTATATAACATGTATATTCCAATGAGTCATGGGAATCTCTCGAAAAGAAGTACAAAACAGAAGATGTCAGACTGAAGAAATTGATCATTGGTAAATTCTTAGACTTTAAGATGATTGATTTCAAAATTGTGACAACTCAAATCCAAGAGTTGCAGTTGATCCTTCATAATAGATATGCCAAGAGTATGACAATGAATGAGTCTTTTCATGTTGCTACGATAATTGAGAAACTTTCACCTTAGTAGAGGGAATTCAAAAATTATCTAAAGCATATGCGAAAAGGAGATTTGACTTAAGGATCTTGTAGTGTCCGAAATCTCATAATTAATTAAGGAGGTTTATTGGATTAAATTATAATTTAATTATAATTTAGATTTATTTAATTAAGGAGATTTATTATAATTTAATTAGTTTAAATTTATTTAATGAAGTATATTTATTTGATTAATTGTAATTTAATTAAAATTCATATTTAATTAAGAATTTATAAATTTAAATAGATGAATTTAGTTAGGGTTAATTAAGTTAACCTATAATTATGAAATTTAGATTAATCAAATTAAGAAAATAATAGGATATATTATATATAATATAAAATATATAATTAAATAAGAATAAAAAAATATAAGATTAATATTTTATATAACCTGCAATGTATATAGAAATAAAGTATAAATAATATATTATATATAATATAAAATCTATAATTTAAATAAAAATAAGAGAAAAAATATATAACATTAATATATTACATAAGTAACGTGTAACATATATACTGTAAATAATGATTAAAAAATTATAATACTATAATATATGAATTATATATCTATATTATATATATGGATATCCATATAAAATTATATTAAATTGACAACTTATTCTTCATATAAAAATTTATATAATCATAGATATATATAGAAAATTTGATCCATATAAATAATATAGGAAATATAAAGTATATAGCATAAATAATAGAAATAGAAAAATTATAAGATATATATAAGAGATTTTAATTGAAAATATGAATATATCTTCAATGTGAAATTATATATATATATATATATATATAAATTTAATGGAACATGTATATTTAGAAAACTATAATATGTTAATTATTATGTATACATGATATATATATATGGAAATATATAATTTGATTCAATATCAAATTAATGACTTGGTATTAAGAAATTATAATATGAATTAAATATATTACCATGTATATATTACCTCAACCCATGGTACTCGAAGTCACAAACCATAGAAACTAACTAAAGCATTGCAAGTTAGGGATCATGCCTTAAGTATTTAGCTCCTAACACCTTGTCTTCCCTTGAAGCTCTAGCACCGGTGGAGAAACAAAAGGAGGCGGGGAACCTTCTTAGGGCTGGCGGGAACATCCCAGGTGAGCATTTTGAGGGTAAGGTTTAAATAGAAGAGGAAGCTTAGGACTTGATCTTCCTTTTTATATACTAAATCATTAATTACATTAATTTCATACATATTTATATCTATATACTAATTTCATATTTATTTATATCTATGTATATATAACATATACATGGTAATATTTTTAATTCATATATATATATAAACTTAGTATATGAAAATATATAATTTAATCAAATATCAAATTAATGACTTAGTATTAAGAAACTCTAATATGAAATGAAAAGAAAAGGAATTACCTTAGGTAGCTTTAATTAAACTTAAGGTTGATCTCTCAATTAACTCCCATTTTGGGTATTCCAAATAGACTTTTCCTAAGCTTATAAATTCATCCCCTTAAACTTGTCATACGAGCTCCGAATAATTCTCAGAAAATTCCTAAAAATTCCCTTAAGGTTATTCATATTTTTTAGTATTTTATATTCTCCTCTACTAATAAAAATTTAGTTCTCAAATTTCCATTATTTACCATCAACAAGTACTAACAATCAATAATCCATATAAATGTTGAACGGAAAACTAACCAACATACCTCAAGTAAAAAGATAGGGGTATCGAGCTCGGATTGTATCCTCGAGCTCCCAGGTAGCATCCTCGTCAGAATGGTACTATCATCCGACTTTAACCAGCCGGATAGTCTTGTTCCGCAGCTGACACTCATTATGGTCCAGAGTTCGTATCGGAACCTCCTCATAGGTAATGTCAGGCTGAATGGGAATTGATATATCTGACAAAATATGTGCTGGGCCAGGTACATATCTCCTTAACATGGACACATAGAATATATCGTGAATGTCTGCCAGAGATGGTGGTAGCGCTAGACGGTAAGTTACCGCTCCAATCCTCTCCAAGATCTGGAAAGACCCAGTGTATCGTGGAGCTAGTTTACTTCGGAGACCAAATTTTGGTGGCATGCTAAAGTCCCTCTGGACTTCCGGCTAAGTGCATCGGCAACCACATTAGCTTTCCCTGGGTGGTAGCTAATAGTATAGTCATAATCCTTCAGGAATTCCATCCATCTCCTCTATCAGATATTGAGTTCCTTCTAAGTGAAAAGATATTTGAGACTCTTATGATCAGTGAGAATCATAAACGTAATACCATACAAATGATGTCGCCAAATCTTCAAAGAAAAGATAATGGCGGCCAGCTCCAAATCATGTATTGGGTAGTTCTTCTCATGCTCCTTCAACTAACGAGAAAACTAGGAGACTACCCTACCGTGCTGCATCAAAATAGCGCCCAAACCCTGTAGAGAAGCGTCGGTGTAGAGTACGAATCCGTCCTCTCCAGAGGGCAAAACCAGAACTGGTGCCGACACTAATCTCCGCTTCAACTCCTAGAAGCTGGTCTCGCAAGCTTCTGACCACATAAACTTCACGCCTTTCCTAGTCAGGTGTGTGAGCGGTATAATAATACGAGAGAAACCCTCAACGAACCGTCTGTAATATCTAGCCAATCCCAAGAAACTGCGGATCTCTTGAACTGATTTCGGCTGCTCCCAGCTAGTGACAACCTCGATCTTCTGAGGGTTTACGAAAATACCTCGGCTAGAAACCACGTGCCCCATAAGACTGACTAAGGATAGCCAGAAAGCACACTTGCTGAACTTCGCATGTAGTCGATGTTGTCAAAGAATCTCCAAGACTATGCGAAGATGTTATGCATATTCCTCCTCGAAACGCGAGTAGATCAATATGTTGTCGATGAAAACGATAACGAACTGATCAAGATACTCCAGGAAGACGCGGTTCATCAAATCCATAAATACTACTGGAGCATTAGTAAGCCCAAATGACATTACCAAAAACTCATAATGTCCGTATCTGGTGCGGAATGTTATTTCCTGAATATCAGAATCCTTAACTCTCAGTTGATGATATCTGGAGCACAGATCAATCCTAGAATACACTGATGTACATCTGAGCTAATCAAACAAATCCTCGATCTGTAGTAAGGGGTACTTATTTCTGACGGTAACTGGATTCAGCTGTCTATAATCGATGCACAACCTCATAGTACCATCCTTTTTCTTGACGAACAATACTAGAGAACCCCGCGGAGATACACTAGGGCGAATAAACCTCCTGTCCAATAACTCCTGGAGTTAGACCTTTAGCTTGTCCAACTCTTTCGGTGGCATATGGTAAGGAGCTTTTGAGGCTGGCGTGGCCCCCGGAATCAGCTCAATAGCAAATTCCACTTGTCTTCAGAGAGGCAAGCCTGGTAGCTCATCTGGAAATACATCCGGATACTCTCAGACCACTGGAACATCTGAGAGTTGAGAACTACTGCTGTCGTCAGCATTAATTAACGATAATAGAAATCCATGACAGCCATGTGATAGCAATTTCTGAGTCTGAATTGTAGAAATAGTCGATATACCGTCATCCCTGATGCCAGTAAAATCCCACGAGGGTTGGTTCGGATGTCAGAATGTGACCACCCTCGCCTGGCAATCAACCGTGGCATGATATGCTGACAGCCAATCCATGCCAAGGATAATGTTGAACTCGACCATTTCCAGTACTAATAAATCTACAACGCGTGTATGGTTGCAGAAGTCCAATGGGCATCCTCTGACCTCCTGAGTGACATCTAATGTATCACCGGAAGGTAGGACGACAGTCAGTCGCCGTGATTTAAGGATAGGTAGTCTACCAATCTTCCTTATAAATGCACAAGAAATAAAGGAATGCAAACTACCAGTATCAACTAGCATATCAGCAGAAAATGCATAAAGTAAAATTGTACCGCGAAAAATGGATCCGTCGGCCCACTGTGCATCCTCTCTGGTAACTGCGTGAATTCGTCCAATCTCTGGCGGGGGTGGAGGTGGTAGCATTGCTAGGGGCTACTGCGCTTGAGCCCGAGCCTACCACTGAGGCAGTGTTGGATACTGAGCCAGAGATGGATAGAAGGGCTGCGACTGATACTGAACTTGTGGCTGGGGCTGCAGCTAGTACTGCACTAGGGGCTGAGGCTACGAATGGTACTGAACCAGTGGTTGGGGCTGCAGTTGATATTGCACCAGTGGTTGAGGCTGCGATTGGTACTAAACCAGTGGCTGGGGCTGCAGCTGATACTGCCCCTGTGTCAGATACTGAGATCCCGAGACAGGACTTTGTGATACCGTAAAAGAACTGGAGTGCTCCTGTCCGTGCATGCCATATGCAGCTATAACAGGGGGAGTTGTCCTCTGTTGACGATGTGAAGATTGGTCTTTCTAACCCCCTCGCTGAGTCCCTGCCTAACTGTACTGTCCTCCCTGAATAGAGACTCCAGGAGCCACATGCTGAGCCTTCAGGAAACAATCTCGGCTCATGTGCCCCGGCAATTTGCAATAATAACAAACTGACTGTCCAAGGGAGCAGGCTGATGTGATGTGATTTCTAGACCCACATCGGGTGCAATGAATGTCGCTGGCGGGTTGTTTCCGGTTCTACTGAGGAGGCCGGAAACGTCCTGATGAAGATCACCCTGACTTCTGAGGCTAACCAGATGCCCCAGAAGTACCCTAACCCACCTGACTGCGACCACTCTGCTGCGGTCCGGTAGCCTGTGGCTACTGGGTCTGTCCTGAAGCCTGATCTGTTTGCTTTTTTTTCTTGTCTGGATATGCTCTCTGCTGAGCCGACTCGATCATAAGTGCTCTATCCAATGCCTCTATGTAAGATGAATTACCAAAACCCACAATCTTTACTTGCAGGTGTCCATCCAGTCCCTGGACAAACTGAAGCATACATGATCTATCCTCAACAACTAACTCTGGACAAAATCTAGCTAACCGATTAAATTCAGTATTATATTCTGTCACTGTGTGAATGTTTTGCTGAACACTCAGAAAATCCTGACAGCGTGTCATTTGATATGACCGTGGAAAGTACTGGCTCTCAAAAGCCTCTCTAAATCTCGCCTAGGTGATTTCTGCTCACCTATGATCGAGCCCTGCATGCCCCACCAGATATCAGCCTCATTCCGTAAATGGTAAGTAGCCAGCTCTGCCTTCTCCCACTCAGAGCAAGCCATCTAGAAGAAAGTCCGCTCCAAAGTCTCTATCCAAGATTGGGTCACACTCGGATCGGTCTCTCCGCGGAATAGCGTGAATCGACTTTTCACCGACTCTGCCAAAGCTGGGATCCGAGCTCGTGCCGCAATTATATCAGTAGGGTGAGTAGAGATCACCACGGGAATTGGCGGAACCACTAGAGCTGGTACTATAAGTGGTACAACTGGATAGGCTGGGTACCCCTGGTGCTACTGCATAAGCCGGGGTAGGTATCGCTGGTGGCACTACAGGCAAAACATCGGTAGGAGCGGCTAGTACTGTTGGTGTAGGTGTCGAGTCCACAGTAGTTGGTACAGATGGCGGTGGTGCTGGGTATGCAGTAGGCACGGTTGGAGGAGGTGCCGGATATACTGTAGATGGTACCCCTGGGGGTACTATGAATACTGTAGGAGTGGGTACAGCGGGTACGGTTGAGGAAGGTACCTCTGAAACCATCAGAGTCTGAGAGCCCGACGTGCCCGTAGTACCACGTGGAGTCTATCCTTGGCTGACAGGCTCGATCCCAACAGACCTCTCTAGCGACTTTATCGCCAGAGATGCCACGCCCTCTTGTGTGGTCGTCCTACACCACGTCTCGACGCGGGAACTCGTGCATATCGCTTCATATCTGTTAAAATTATTACCTAGGTATTAATACAGTACCAAAATTATAAAATTAATCATTTTACCTATTTGCCGTCTGGAGATGTCCTGTCGCTGCCAAGTCCCCAATTATGACCTCGTCAAAGAATACTTGGAATTCAGAAACATGAAAATCGATGAAAATTCGTATAAATATGAAAATTACCTTGATTGACTCGCATAATCTGGGCTCTGATACCATATAAATTGTGACGCCCTGAGAGAGTCTCTGCCAGAGGAAATTCCAGCAGCATCTCCCGTGTACAGGTGACAATCTGATACTTGACTACATAGTCACAGGGCCTCACAATCCTCGACCAACACAGCTGGAACATATACAATAATATAAACAAATAATCCACACAGTTTATAATAAATCAGCCTCCGGCTAACTACACAACAAATCACAATACACAGTTTATTATAAAACCTACTCCACTACTCGAGGAAAGCACAACCCACAACGGAAACCCATCGCAGTAGAAAACAAGGGTAGTAGACCAAAATTCAATATAACATCCATAAGTACAAGATCTACACATCACACACATGTAGATCACAAAACAAGGAAACAAAGTCTTAAAGTAGAAAACCATATCTACACGAGGTGGGGGACTAGCGACTGGAATCTCTTGACAACCTCAACCTGAAATAGAAATAAAGCAACGGGGTGAGTTCAACAACTCAGCGGGTATCAAGCTGATATGCATAGTAAGATATATCTAACAGTAATAATCATGGAGTACATTCTCCTGATCAATAACAAGAAATGCAAAAAATTGAACAAGCAAAGAAGCTGTACTCACCAGGGCCTCCTATCTTGACATAAGGGTCGACAGACCAAATACCTCATGTCTCCTGTATGCATGTCAATCATATGCAACCACCAAAATGTAGCTTCCAAAATATAGCAATCAAGAGAAATAAATGTAATCCATGCATATGATGCAAAATGTCCTGGTCACCCCTGACGCCAGTCAGCCATCTCACACACGATGGTGAGACCGAGTGGGTAGACCTATAACAACTATGCACTCTGCCATCACTACTCCTGAGTGACCGAGTAGACAGGATACTGTCGAAGTACACCTATCCTCCTACCCCAAACAGAGTGGGGAGCCAAAGCTCTCATCTCCCTGTGTCATAGTCAAGAGGAGAGATTCCTGCCCGCTACCACGCTGCAGTCGTCACTACCCATGAATGGACCAGCGCAGCAGAGCCCTGACAAAGCAAACTGCACACACACCTTACCTGAAATACCACTAACCTATGAGTGGTTGTATGTGCAGATCATGTAACTGGTGATGTGCTCAACAACAATGGAGCCGACAATCGCACAACCTGCAATCATGGAAAATGGTGCATGACACTAAGTATGTAAATCCTGAAAATACTAGCCTCCTTATAATGTATACCAAAAAGGGAGCAAAGTCCATAACAATGATCTAGGTACACATGCCAGATAATAAATCTAGGTACACATGTCAAGTAAATCTAGTAGCTAGACCTGTATCCGTTAATGCATTGTATGTCACTACATAAATATACAATGCAAGAATCAAGAGAGCATAAGCATAAATGCATAACAGATAACAATATGGTAAACTACGGTATCAAGTAGTTGCATACCAAGCAGATATAAGCATAACTATTACTACTAGTTATAACTCACTAAGCATATCAGAATGACAATATCAAAAAGATAAGTCAAAGGTACCCGCCTCAAAAGAAGATCGTATTCAGAAATCCTACATCGAGACGCCCGTCTCGAATCAACGTCCTACGATCACATAATGTATTTAGCTAATAACATATATAGTAAATAACTAAATAAAATCCCCCAACCTATTTAGGGTCACTCCTAATCGAAGTAAGATAATTAATTAACCACCCACTAGAGTTAAACTAGTTTAACCCTATTATCACAACAACCACTTGGATCAATTATTTCCAATTTTTTTTCCTATCTTAAATTCTAGGTATAAGATATAGTAAGAATCAATTTCTCTACACCTTACCTCAACACAAAGCCACTCCTGTTGCTCCACGGCCAGGTAGAGCAGCTGCCAAAAATTGTTAACTAAAGGTGCCTACTCTTGGAGATCAATGGCCTGAGATACTACGAGGATACTGCCAGGAATAATCATTCCTAGTTAGCACAACTGAAATCAAAACCCAATCTCTACAAACCTAACACAGAATTGAAAAACCTTACCCAAATTAGATCCGTAACTTCCCCTCTGATGATTTCCGAAAGTTTTTGCGGTGGTGAACCAGTGCAGAGGGGCGACGATCAACCGATGTTGGGTGGTACCAAGCGATCGAGCGTCGGTGATACTGGGCGATCAGGCACCTGAGATGCTGGCGGTCGTGATCGGGCAACAAGATGACGACGTCTGGAAAACTAGGGCTCTGGCGAAGAGGAAATCGATTGGTGTGGCAAGATGCATGAAATCAATGGATCGGAGAATAAGACGATCATTCGACCGATAGTGGTGAATCGGAAGAGAAGAAAGCGACGTCGGTTGAGAAACATGAGGGAGATAAGCTCGGGGCTTCATCGGTCGATGCGTTTTGTACGCGTGGGAGAAGAGGAAGTGGGGTCGTCGAGTTGGGGAAGGAAAAGGGATCGGGGAAGAGAGGAGAGGGTGGTGGCGCTCCACGTCGCGTAAGGGAGAGGCGGCGTCGGGCGAGAGGGGAAGAATCGGGTGGAGAGGGAGAGAAATGAGAGGAATAAAGAAAAAAAGAAAAGAAAAGAAATTGCCTTAGGTAGCTTTAATTAAACCTAAGGTTGATTTCTTAATCAACTCCCACTTTAGGTATTCCAAACAGACTTTTCCCAAGCCTATAGATTCATCCCCTTAAACTCGTCATACAAGCTCCGAATAATTCTTAGAAAATTTCTAAAATTTTTCTTAAGGTTATTCATCTTTTTTTCAGTATTTTACATCTTTTGTTCTTTACTTCCCACTCTTATTTTCTCAAGAAGATTTTTTTTAAAAAAAAAACCTATCTTGAGCTACTTCTTATTTCTTTATTTCTCTCTTATTTCTTCTTAATCCCTCTGTAACTTCATGCCCTAGAATAATCTATATTCCGCTCTGATACCAACTAACGCCGAGCAGAATATAGATGATTCTGGGGTGTGAAGTTACAGAGAGATTAAGAAGAAACAAGAGAGAAATAATGAAATAAGAAGTAGCTCAAGATCGGTTTTTTTAAAAAAACTTCTTGAGAAAATAAGAGCGAGAAATAAAGAACAAAAGAGATGTAGCCATAACGTGTCTTAAGCGAAACTAATTGATTCAATATCAAAATAATTTGTCCCCAAACATCATCTAAGCATAGGTTTATATAGCTCTCAAAAATCTCAAAAAAAATTTAAACAGAAAAATAATCAACTAGACTTATTCCCTAAGATTTAGGATAAATTAACTATCAAGACTCAGTTCTTAAGATTTATAATGAAATTAAATATAAAAATAAACTAAACTTAATTAATGAATAACTACTTAAAACCCCCAATTTTTAATTCTCTCCTACATCAATAAGGCACCTGAGTTTTCATTATTAAATTTATGCTTAGTACCACGTAATTCCACATTTAGGGTTTCGATATAAGAAGCATTTATATCAAGCATATATAGATTGTCATAAATTATAAGTGAATCGGTTCCAATAACAGCATAATTAATAGATAAACTGAATTGACCATTTTCAAACTAACAATAATAAACTAATTTGTCCAAATTAAAAATAAAAACCAAATTTTGTCTAAATGACGGTACAACAAAAGTATCTATTAAGTCTAGATAATAACAGTGATTAACAACAATCTAAAATGTCATATTGCTTCCACCTCAACCAACTTGCCATCACCCACATAAATGCATGCATCTTTCAGCATCACTTGGCTTTCAACAGCTTAGGCAACCTTACATTGAAACACTTATGTTAGTAGTGGCACTGGAGTCTAACCTGTTGGTTGCTACTTGGAAAACCTAATGGTTCCACTGTACAAAAATTTTGTACAAAGGTCTGAACCTTTTCCTAGCTACCATGTGTTCTTTTAGATTAAACTTGGATCGCTGCGAAACTTAACACGTTTGATCCAAAGTTTAATCTATTTGTTCTTTTAGGTTTTGACTTGGATCTCCTGCGGAACTTAACACGTTTGATCTAAATCACTTAGGTTATTAATTCCATTAAATATTAGTTTCCAAAATTGGCTCCCAGTACTGACGTGGCGAGGCACATGGCCTTCTTGGATATGGGAACAACCACCACCGACTAGACAAAGCCTTTTAAGGAAAGTTAATATTTAATATCCTAAAATAACTTTAGGTTTACCGAAAAGAACAATCAAATCACAAGGAAAAGAAAAACAAAGAACACAATATCGAAAACAAATTCGAAATACTAAAATCGTATGCCTCTTGTATTTGATATTATTTCCAAAAATAACTAGTATGATGCGGAAAGGAAAAATACTAGTTATACCTTTTAGAAAGACCTCTTGATCTTCTACCGTATTCCTCTTCTAATCCCGAACGTTGCGTGGGCAACGATCTTCCGAAACGAGAACCACCAAACCACCTTCTTCTTCTTTCCTTCAAGTTTCGGCCAAGCAAGACTTTCAAAGGAAGAAGATCCTTTTCCACCAACCTAGCTCCAAGGGATGCAAGTTTTCTCTCCTTCTTCTCCAAGCTAAGATCCGGTCACCACTTGATCTCCAAGAGAAAAGAAGGTTTCGGCCACAAAGATGGAGAGAAGAGAAAGGGAAGGGCCGACCACACCAAAGAAGAAAAGAGGGAGAAAAATAATAGAGTTGTTCGCCATGAAGGCACCTCTACCCCCTCTTTTATAATCCTTGGTCTTGGCAAATAAGGAAATTTAAATAAAAATTCCCTAATTCTTTTGCCATGAAAAGAAAAAATTTAATTAATTAAAATCAAATTTTTTTTCTCAATTTCAATGGCCGGTCACATTAATATCTCCAAGCAAATACAATTTTAAACACAAATTAAAACTTCCTTATTTGCTTCCGGAAATTTATAAAAATTTCTCCAATAATTTTATCCTTCATGATTGGTTTATAAAAAGGAAATTTAATAAATTAAAATCTTTCTTTTAAACATGTGGATAAAAAGAAGTTATCTCTAAAAATTAAAATATCTTTTAATCTACAAATAAGGAAAGATATCAAATCTTTTCTTAATCTTTTGTAGAAACTTATAAAAGAGAATATTTAATTTTTAAACTCTCTTTTAAATCATGAACATGGTTAAAAAGGAAAGTTTTCTTAAAATTTAAAATCCACCTTTTAATCAACAAATAAGAAAAGATTTCAAATTTTAAACTCTCTTTTAAACATGTAGATGATTTACAAATAAGGAAAGTTTTTACCAAATATTAAAACCATCCTTTTAATCTACAAATAAGGAAAGAGATTAATCTCTTCTCTTAATCTTTTGTAGAAAGCTATAAAAGGAAAATTTTAATTTTTAAACTCTCTTTTAAAAACATCCACATAAGAAATAATTTTAATAAAAATCCTTTTAATATTCTAGTGGCCGGCCACCTAATCTTGGGACCCAAGCTTTGGCCGGCCACCAACTTGGCTCAACCATTTGGTCTTGGCTGGCCCTAGCTTGGGTTCCAAGCTAGCTTGGCTGCCCCATTGGATGGGTAAGAAGGTGGGTATGTGGTGGGTATAAATCTCTATATACAAGACGCTATGATAGGGACCGAGAGGAGGAATTGGTTTTGGTCTCCCGATAAAATTAAGCATCCCGTGTTCGCCCCGAACACACAACTTAATTTTATTAATAATAATTCATTCCACTAGAGAACTATTATTGAACTACCGCACCAATCCCAAATTACATTTTGGGCTCCTTCTTATTATGAGTGTGTTAGTCTCCCTGTGTTTAAGATGTCGAATGTCCACTAATTAAGTGAGTTACTGACAACTCATTTAATTAATATCTTAGTCCAAGAGTAGTACCACTCAACCTTATCGTCATGTCGGACTAAGTCCACCTGCAGGGTTTAACATGACAATCCTTATGAGCTCCTCTTGGGGACATTCTCAACCTAGATTACTAGGACACATTTTCCTTCTATAATCAACAACACACACTATAAATGATATCATTTCCCAACTTATCGGGCTTATTGATTTATCGAACTAAATCTCACCCATTGATAAATTAAAGAAATAAATATCAAATATATGTGCTTGTTATTATATTGGGATTAAGAGCATACACTTCCATAATAACTGAGGTCTTTGTTCCTTTATAAAGTCAGTATAAAAGAAACGACCTCTAATGGTCCTACTCAATACACTCTAAGTGTACTAGTGTAATTATATAGTTAAGATAAACTACTACCTAATTACACTACGACCTTCCAATGGTTTGTTCCTTTCCATCTTGGTCATGAGCTACTGTTTATAATTTATAAGGAACCGATAACATGATCTTCTGTGTGTGACACCACACACCATGTTATCTACAATATAAATTTGAGCAACTACATTTATCGTAAATGTAGACATTTGACCAATGTGATTCTTATTTCTAGATAAATGTTTATACCAAAAGCTAGGCTTTTAGTATACATCATAACAATCTCCCACTTATACTAAAAGACTAAGCTGCTATATCTGCTGCCATACATCTGATTCCCAAACCTTCAACATGCCCATCAAAAGCTCTTGCCTTAAGGGCTTTAGTGAAAGAATCTTCTAGGTTATCACTTGATGCAATCTAGGCAGCAACAACTTCTTCTCGTTTATACGATTTCTCGTATTGGGTGGTACTTGCGCTCTATTGCGTTTACTTGCCTTATAGACTTATGGTTTCTTCGAGTTTGCTACTGCACCACTATTATTACAATGAATTGTAATAATCTTTGGACAAACCAGAAATCATATCTAAGTCCATCTTGAGGTTATTGAGTCATTTAGCTTTTATGGCTACCTCAGAGGCTTGACATATACTCAGCTTCTATGATGGAGTCCAGAAAAACACCTATGCTTATCACTCTTCCATAGTTATGACTTTTCCTCCTAAAGTAAACACAAAACTCCGAGATTGACTTATTATTGTCTCTATCTGATTGGAAGTCAAAATTCGTGCAACCCACAGGGACCAAATTAACTGCCTTGTAAGCTAGCATATAATCTCTAGTGCCTATATGCTTTACTGCAGTCTAATGTCCTTGTCTAGGGTTACTTTGATATCTGTTAACTATGCCCTTAGCAAAACAGATTTCTGATCTCGTGTATAGCATACATTAGGCTGTCTAACTTTCGAAGCATAAAGAACTGCCTACAAGTCCTCAATCTCCTTTGATGTCATCGGAGACATCTCTTTAGATAAAGACACTCCATGCTTAAAAGGTAGAAAACCTTTCTTGGAGTTTTGCATGCTAAAACGAGCTTGTTATATAAAGCTTGAGATAAGCACAACATTCTTTTCTTGCGAACCTTGTTCCCAATAATATGTGCTTATTTTCCTAAGTCCTTTATAACGAATTACTTGGACAACCATACCCTTACTTCCGATAACACCTTGATATTGTTTCCAACTATCAAAAATATAATCTACGTATAGTACAAGAAATATCACCACGTTTTCATCACACCTTTTGTATACACAAGACTTATCCGGTTACTAAATAAATCCATAGGTCTGGATAACTTTGATAAACCAGATGTTCCAAGACCTTTGAAGCTTTGTCTCAGTCCATAGACTGATTGAGCTTGCACACAAGATGCTCTTAGCCCTTTGCAATGAACCCTTCTGGTTGCTTTATATGGATGCTTTCTTCAAGACTTCTATTAAGGAATGCTGTCTTGACATCCACTTGCCAAATAGATAAAAGAATCCAGATAGATTTAAGCATGGCTACCAATGAAAAAGTTTCCTTTTTCATCAAGCCTTGCTTTGAAAGTTTCTACCTTCTTGTTTATCCCTCTTTTCCTATTATAGACCTTTTAATACCCAAAGGCTTTTACACCATTTGGTGGTTCTACAAGCTTCCAGATTTTATTAGAATACATATATTCTAATTCTGTTATTCATTACTCTTTGCCAAGATGCTGCATCTTTATCTTGGAGTGCTTCGTCATATGTCCGGAGATCAGGTTCATGTCCTCCAGGGATCGAGTCCAAAAACTCTCCCAAAACATGAATCTTTTTAGGTTGCTTAACAACACTCCCACTACGACGAGGCACTTTCTGCAATTGTGTATCATTTGTGATACGTGTTGCAGTTTCTTGTGATATTTCATCTTGTACAGTTGGTACTAGTTTAGACATGTCCTTTATTATTTCCTTAAGAACAAATTTACTTATGGGCACGTGATTTATTACATAGTCCTTTTCTAAAAATCGGTCATTGATGCTAACAATGACCTTCTGATTTTTAAGACTATAATCCTACTTTCATTTCTTTAGGATAACCCACAAACAAGTGAATTCCTATCTCTCTTCAGCATATGTGCTGGACTACCCGAATCCGAATATGCTTCAAAATAGGCTTACGCTTATTCAGCAATTCTATATGAGTAGAGAGTTCTGACTTTGGAAGGTACTATATTCACTTCCGTTTCCAGAGTATATCCTTAAAATGAATTTGGTAATAACTCATCATCAATCTACTTATTTCCATAAGAGTCCTATACCTTCCTTTTTCTACACCATTCTGTTGGGGTGTACCAGGTGCAGTTAGTTGGGATTGAATCCCTACTTCTGATAAGTGACTCCTAAATTCTCCCAAGAGGTACTTGCCACTACGATCTCACCGTAGTATCTTGATACTTTTACTTTGATGTTTCTCCGCATCAGCCTTGTACTCTTTGAACTAATCAAAGCACTTAGTCTTGTGGCACATTAAGTAAATGTATTTGTATCTTGAATAGTTGTCTATAAAATAGATGAAATATTCGATACTACCTCTTGTCTGGATAGTCATAGGATCACACAAATCAGAATGAAATAATTCTAACATATCTTTGGCTCCATACCCCTTAGACTTAAAAGCTTCTTGGTTATTATTCCTTCCAAGTAAGACTCGCAGGTTGGAAAGATTTCCACTACCAATGAACCCAAAAGTTCATCAGCTACCAATGAATCCTACTCAAGTTAATATAACCTAGCCTTAGATGCCAAAGATATAATTGGTTCATTTCCGAAGGTTGCTTTCTCTTAAAGTTAGAAGATGTGTTATAATTTATATTTATTGTATCGTGGGAGTTATTGGATTATAAATTGTCAACCAACATACCAGAATAGATAACTTCTCTATTTTTCTTGATAACAGCTTTGTTATCAAAATAGACACAATATCTATTCTACAATAGTTTAGAAACTGAAATCAGGTTCTTTCTAAACTTAGTACGTAAAGACAATTTCTAATAATCCATATTTTATTCCTATTAGAGAATAATCCTCTCCCACTGCAATAGCTGCTACTTTTGCAGTAGTACCCATGTAGACGGTGTTTTTATTTTCATTTAGTTGTCGGGTTTCTTGGAACCCTGCAATAAATTGCAGACATGATTAATGACATCTGTATCTACACTCCAGGTTCTGGTAGATAACACCACTAAATATGTTTCAACTAATGAATTAAATACACCTAAATTGTTCTTAGTTCTAAGAAGACAGTCTACCTTAATGTCAAGTCCTATTTCCAATCATTACAATTGGACTACTAAGTCTTTTCTATAGTATAACAACTAGGGGATTGACAAACATTTTAAATCCTAAGAATCACAAAAATATTTGGTCAAGATCAATTCTTTTAAAAATCCCTATGAATTTTGTATACCACGATAGTGTGGACGTATACAAAATCAAAGATGAGATTTTATCCATTAATTTTATTATCTCATCAACTTTTCTTTATGATGAATAAAATTAATAGTTGATCTATCTTTGATCAAATATTTGGTCAAAACTTTTGAATTTAAAATAACATTGATTCCTCAAACAATATTATTTAAATTCGCCAACACCTCAAACACCGTGAATTTTGCATGCCACGATAGTGTGGACGTATACAAAATTAAACATTTGTAAGAGGGGTTTTTAATTTTATTATCTTGTCAACCTATTTATTTGACAAATTAATAGTTGGTTTTCTTCGGTCACATAAATAATAGCAGTGACTCCGATGGGGAGGATACTATTAGACGTGCCTAAGTATATACCATTACTTGACACTAAGTCCATTAATAAGATTGTGCTCCTTCCGATGAGGAAGATCACACGCTCTTAATTAACTTCCTATAATCATCCAAAATGGAAGTTTAATCTAATGATCCGCAAACAAGCTCATCCGATATGGAGGAAGGCACTCAGAGCCAACGCGCAAGCTTGTTGCATCACTTATAAACCAGTAAAGGAGACCGTGGAATTTATTTTAAAAATAAATCTCTCTCCCACTTAGTTATTTAAAGTGAGAAATTTTGACTATGCTAGCCTACTTAACATGCATACTAACAAGCACACACAGCACAACATAAAAAGCAATAAATAGAAAAACTAATTTTCAACTATTATGACTTTTATCTATTGCTGTCCTCCGTGTGTCGCAAACTCTAGCTGCTGCCATCTTTGGCCACCGCCACTGGGTCTAGTTGTCGCATCCATCTTGCTCCTTGTTCCGCTGCGCCTCTGATCCTCAAAAGGTTCCACGCCTTGCAAGATTCGATCCACGACATAAATAGAATTTTACATTTTTTCGATCCTATATTCCTCGAAGGAATGTACATGTATCTAGATCAAAAAATAAAACCCTAATAAAACTAAATACAGCTCCTGCTATATTTTATAATATAATCATGCACACACAATAAAATGCCCTTGACATGTCCAAGGGTCCAATCACACACACAATATCTGTAAGTCATAATAGTTGGATCCTGCATCTACAAAGTTAGCACATCCTACTATTATCCTGCCTAAATTATGTATGACATGTGCATAATTAAACTAATACCAAATACACAGAGGCAAAACCCTAGCTCTGATATCAATTGTTGTTTGCTACTTGGAAAACCTAATGGTTCCACTGTACAAAAATTTTGTACAAAGGTCTGAACCATTTCCTAGTTACCATGTGTTCTTTTAGATTAAACTTGGATCGCCTGCGGAACTTAACACGTTTGATCCAAAGTTTAATCTATTTGTTCTTTTAGGTTTTGACTTGGATCTCCTGCGGAACTTAACACGTTTGATCCAAATCACTTAGGTTATTAATTCCATTAAATATTAGTTTCCAAAATTGGCTCCCAGTACTGACGTGGCGAGGCACATGACCTTCTTGGATATGGGAACAACCACCACCGACTAGACAAAGCCTTTTAAGGAAAGTTAATATTTAATTTCCTAAAATAACTTTAGGTTTACCGAAAAGAACAATCAAATCACAAGGAAAAGAAAAACAAAGAACACAATATCGAAAATAAATTCGAAATACTAAAATCGTATGCCTCTTGTATTTGGTATTATTTCCAAAAATAACTAGTATGACGCGGAAAGGAAAAATACTAGTTATACCTTTTAGAAAGACCTCTTGATCTTCTACCGTATTCCTCTTCTAATCCCGGACGTTGTGTGGGCAATGATCTTCCGAGACGAGAACCACCAAACCACCTTCTTCTTCTTTCCTTCAAGTTTCGGCCAAGCAAGACTTTCAAAGGAAGAAGATCCTTTTCCACCAACCTAGCTCCAAGAGATGCAAGATTTCTCTCCTTCTTCTCCAAGCTAAGATCCGGCCACCACTTGATCTCCAAGAGAAAAGAAGGTTTCGGCCACAAAGATGGAGAGAAGAGAAAGGGAAGGGCCGGCCACACCAAAGAAGAAAAGAGGGAGAAAAATAATAGAGTTGTTCGCCATGAAGATACTTCTACCTCCTCTTTTATAATCCTTGGTCTTGGCAAATAAGGAAATTTAAATAAAAACTTCCTTAATTCTTGTGCCATGAAAAGAAAAAATTTAATTAATTAAAATCAAAATTCTTTTCTCAATTTCAATGGCCGGCCACATTAATATCTCCAAGCAAATACAATTTTAAACACAAATTAAAACTTCCTTATTTGCTTCCGGAAATTTATAAAAATTTCTCCAATAATTTTATCCCTTCATGATTGGTTTATAAAAAGGAAATTTAATAAATTAAAATCTTTCTTTTAAACATGTGGATAAAAAGAAAGTTATCTCTAAAAATTAAAATCTCTTTTAATCTACAAATAAGGAAAGATATCAAATCTCTTCTTAATCTTTTGTAGAAACTTATAAAAGAGAATATTTAATTTTTAAACTCTCTTTTAAATCATGAACATGGTTAAAAAGGAAAGTTTTCTTAAAATTTAAAATCCACCTTTTAATCAACAAATAAGGAAAGATTTCAAATTTTAAACTCTCTTTTAAACATGTAGATGATTTACAAATAAGGAAAGTTTTTACCAAAAATTAAAACCATCCTTTTAATCTACAAATAAGGAAAGAGATTACTCTCTTCTCTTAATCTTTTGTAGAAAGCTATAAAAGGAAATTTTTAATTTTTAAACTCTCTTTTAAAAACATCCACATAAGAAATAATTTTAATAAAAATCCTTTTAATATTCTAGTGGCCGGCCACCTAAGCTTGGGAACCAAGCTTTGGCCGACCACCAACTTGACTCAACCATTTGGTCTTGGCCGACCCTAGCTTGAGTTCCAAGCTAGCTTGGCCGGCCCCATTGGATGGGTAAGAAGGTGGGTATGTGGTGGGTATAAATCTCTATATACAAGAGGCTACGATAGGGACCGAGAGGAGGAATTGGTTTTGGTCTCCTGATAAAATTAAGCATCCCGTGTTCGCCCCGAACACACAACTTAATTTTATCAATAATAATTCATTCCACTAGAGAACTATTATTGAACTACCGCACCAATCCCAAATTACATTTTGGGCTCCTTCTTATTATGAGTGTGTTAGTCTCCCTGTGTTTAAGATGTCGAATGCCCACTAATTAAGTGAGTTACTGACAACTCATTTAATTAATATCTTAGTCCAAGAGTAGTACCACTCAACCTTATCGTCATGTCGGACTAAGTCCACCTGCAGGGTTTAACATGACAATCCTTATGAGCTCCTCTTGGGGACATTCTCAACCTAGATTACTAGGACACAGTTTCCTTCTATAATCAACAACACACACTATAAATGATATCATTTCCCAACTTATCGGGCTTATTGATTTATCGAACTAAATCTCACCCATTGATAAATTAAAGAAATAAATATTAAATATATGTGCTTGTTATTATATAGGGATTAAGAGCACACACTTCCATAATAACTGAGGTTTTTGTTCCTTTATAAAGTCAGTATAAAAGAAACGACCTCTAATGGTCCTACTCAATACACTCTAAGTGTACTAGTGTAATTATATAGTTAAGATAAACTACTACCTAATTACACTACGACCTTCCAATGGTTTGTTCCTTTCCATCTTGGTCGTGAGCTACTGTTTATAATTTATAAGGAACCGATAACATGATCTTCTGTGTGTGACACCACACACCATGTTATCTACAATATAAATTAATTGAGCAACTACATTTATCGTAAATATAGACATTTGACCAATGTGATTCTTATTTCTAGATAAATGTTTATACCAAAAGCTAGGCTTTTAGTATACATCCTAACATAACCACCAAGTGTTTCTAGATACTGAAACTAAATTTATTTCAGAAACAAACTAAATTTAAAAATATACCCTTTTTCGCAAGTCGTAGGACATTCTTTCTTGACATAATTAGGTTTGTTATAGAAGAAACAACCTTTCTTGTCATGATCTTGCTTTTATTTATTCACATAAGAACCTTTAGTAGCCTCATTCTTTCTTTTCTTGGCCTTATCTTAGGGGTGCGTTCCAAATAGGCACTTTCAATCTTGTTTTGCTTCAACCTCTCTTCCTCTTGAACATAGTAAGAAATGAGCTCATTAAGAGTCTATTTCTACCTTTGACTGTTATAATTGATCTAGAACTAACTGAACTAGTTCAGAAGATAGATAAGCACTAAATGCACATGCATGTCATCTAACAATTCAAGGTTAAGTGTCTTCAACTTTGATGCAAGGTGGGAAAACTCCATGATATATTCCTAAACATTTCCCTTGCCTTTATACATCCTGGAAATCAAACTTTTAGAATTGTTCTTGTTTCCACCTTATGACTTTTGACAAAACACTTCTCAATGTCATTAAGATATTCCTTAGCTGTCGTGATACTATTAGATATCACACCCCTAAAAGTCTCAGGTATGCCACGCTTGATAATCATAAGACTCATACGGTTAGAGCAATCCCACTTCTCATATTTAGCCCTTTATTCAGAGGAACTAGTATCTATGAGAACAGTGGGTTGCTTTGTCCTTATCGCAAGATCTAGATCCGTACAGCCAAGAATAATAAGAATGTTCACTTTCCAATCCTTAAAATTTGTTCCATTAAAAATCAGTACTAAACTTAAGTTAACATAAATAATAACAACATTTGTGAAAAAGAGAACACATGAATTATAACATAATTAAGAATCTCACAATGCTATCTTTATTTTCGTTCTGTTATACTTATAATTTCCTTCTTAGTTTTTTCCTTTCATCTCACTTAATTTTTCTTATCTAGAATTAAAGTTGTCTCAATCATTTTTGAAATACTAGAATGAAAAAAATTAAGTCTTAATATTTTTAAAAAATAGAATTTTTTCAAATATAAATTTTTATATAAAATTTAATTTTCTGACTTTTCAAATGTAAAATAACTAATTAAATTTTTATATTTAAGTTTTGATAATAAATCTTTTTTAATAGATAAAATTGTTAAATTATTCATTTTTTGAGATATTATTAAGTGTAAATAAGATTTTATTAGTTTCAATTTTAGAAAATTATCTATGCATTAACAAAAAAAAAATAATTTTTTGGATTCTGAATTCATTATTTCTTTTAAAATTTTTACTTCTGAAAATAAATCTAAATCATCTACATGTCATATTTTAAAAAATTTTAAAGATTCAAATATTTTTTTAAAAATCAAACAATTTTAATTTTTCTAATTAAAATTATCTTCATATATCCTATACTATTCAAACCTTTGAAAAAAATAACATTATCAATAATATAATTGAAAAAAAATCATTTAAAAAGATTTTTCAACTACAAGTTTTATCTCATTAGTCTCATTTTTATCAAATTATTTATATCTTCTAATTGCGAGATTAATCAATTCTTTATTTTTTTCATATATTTTGCTGGTTTAAAATCGTAACTTTTTAATAGACATATTTATACTCAAATAATAATAATAAAAATATAGATCCCTAATATTTTATCAAAATTAAAGTACTTAAAATTAATGAAATAATATAGTCTGATTTATACTTGTACTTTCAATTTGATGATGCTTTAAAGTATGACAGGAGGATCCGTAATTTTTTATTATAATTTTTGTTAATTTTCACCTTTTTGATATTTGGAGCATTTTAGATACTTTATTTGAATTGTATAGGAACAATGATCAATTTTAGCGCGAATTGATATTTTTAATAATTTCTATTTTTTATATTTTGAGTCTGGTTTTTAAATTATAAGTCTGTTAATAATTTTTTTTTTATTTTAGAATTTTTTTTTCTTTGATAGGAATTGAAATATATATATATTATGATTTTTTTTTACTTTCTTTAGGTATTAGAGAATGCAGTTTATATATAATTAACTGTTTAAGGATCAATCCTCCATTTTTAATAAAGTTTTCTTATATTGGTAAAAACATAGAGAACGGTAGTTTGTCTTTGTTTTCGAAGTATTCTCTTTTTGTCTTCCCATCAATGCACTCTTCTTGCTAACCTGTAAGATAATTGAGGAAGCAAAGCACTGTGAAAGATGGTTGAGGATTGAGAATTTATAGAGACAAGTCACAGATTTAACCCAACGTATAGCGACGATAACACAAAGTCATGAAGATTGTGAGGTACGTGGTTGAAAAAATCAACATGGGCACCATGAGTTTTGAGTTAATCTTCCTGAATTTTATGGTATGCCACAGACGGAGAATGTTGTTGACTGGATCAACAAAGTGGAACGGTTCTTCAACTATAAGCAAGTGTCGGATCAGATGAAGGTAAAGCTAATTGAAATCAGTCTCAAGGATCGAGCATCAACATGGTGGGAGCACTTACTACACTCATGTGACAGACAAGGTAAAACCAAGATCAAGGATATAGAGAAGATGAAGAAAAAAAATAAAAGATCACTTTGTTTCTTTTGGTTACATACAAACTTCGTTCCATGGAGAACGATAGTTTCGATGCCCAAGATGACTTTGACGAATTTGAATATGATTTGGAACAAGAAGTTGACTAGGTACTTTGTGATGACCCTGAGAATTTTATCGTTCGTGAGAAATTTGACCCTGAAAAAGTCTATGAACCTGACACACTGCAAGTTATGAAAGATGATATAATTGAAAAGGAATCAATCACAAGGGAATCATGCAGTGGGGGCTCCCATAAGAGCCATGGTGCAAGCTGTTAGCACCCGTTGACTGGCTAGAAGGGGGGGTTGAATATCCCCAGCACAAAAAATAAAAATGAACAATTCTCGGACAACTAACTTAAATAACGAACACTTGCATTAAATGAAGAAATCAACCAGACAGAAACTCAGAGAGTTTTTACTTGGTTACAACCGGGGAGGTTGTTAATCCAAGGAAATGAAGTGCACTACTTTCTCCTTTAGGCGGAGAAGCCTCTTTACAACAATGAAAGCTCAGAAAAGAAGAAGTTAAATGAAAACTGGAATATGTACAAGTGTTGTTGCACGAATGCTTGCTCTGTCTAGCTCTTGGGACCAAAATTATATTTATAGCCTTGGTTGGGGGCACCTAGAAGGGTTCTAGACACGTAGAATGGGATATAATTCTATCATCGACGCGTCGGTCAAAGTCCATGTCAAATATGATAATATTTGAGTTCCAGACGCCCGGACTTCGGGAGCCCGGAATGGATCCGGGCCCTCTGCTACGGTTCTGTTCGCTTCAGTCTGGGTCTTCCGCTTCAGCTTCACTATCTTGGGTGATTTCAACCATCCGAAATAGGGCTCATCCGAACCCAACTTTTGGCCTTCTCGAGCAACCTTCCGCTCTGGCTTCTCGTCCCTCGGAAATGTCGCGCACCTCCTTCTCGTCCACCCGCGTACTCTTCCGTAGCACCTCGTCCCTCAGACGCATCGAGCCCGTCGGCTCTCCCGTGTCATCCTTCTTGTTAGTTGCGTCTTTTGCTCGACTTCTTGTTCTCCTAAGCTCTTGCACACTTAGACACAGGGGTACGTTAAACATAACAGAACCTAACCTAACTTTGTTGATCACATCAAAACTATCTTGGGGTTCCAACACAAGCCATCGCAGAGGATAAGCCGGGTGAAGTAGGGGAGGAGGAGAGGAGCTTCAAGTTGGAGAGTGTTCATGTGGGAGGGTTCAAGTTGGGCTCCAACAGTAAGAGGACTGCATGGAACAAAGAGAAGCAGAGGTTGACGACCATGCAATGGTTAGTGAAGAATGCAGCTGCTATATTGTCTTATGTCTAGCCTCTCTATTGTCCATGCATTCAAGAAGATGATCGTGGACGAGCAGGATGTTGTTGCTACACTAGCTGATTTATTAATGCAGGGAAGTCCCGCCGGATCCTTTATTTATTCCTAATTCATGTTATGTCTAATGAGGTAATTCTGAATCTTTTATCAAATTATATCAAGCAATATACCATCTGAGAAAGACCTAGAAGGCAAGATCTAAGAGATTAGCAAGCCAGTGTACAACTATGATAAAGTTGACAAGGTAATCTTTGTCGTCAACTCTTCTTCCTAGCCGTCGGATTCTCCCTCGTCGATGGTGGTGCAAGGATTCTCTTGGATAAACCTCCTATTGATGGAGAAGTGATTGGAATCGATGTGTGTAATGAACCTGAGGATGACTATGCCTTCGTATACACAAAAATTGACAACGATTCGAAGAAGATTGTGTCAGTAAAGTGCTTGAGTAACAATTATTCGAAGATATATAAGAATCTTAAGTTCTTGTTGTATAAGAATGTTAAAGCTCTTGTTGATAATCTGGGAGCTGGACTTCTGGCCAAGTCTAGTGGTTTTTTATGGAATTGTTAAAAAGAACTACTGGAAGTACAGCAGGTACTAGTAGATTTTACTTAAAAGCTCTTTCTTTATTCTAGAAGTTCTTTTATTTCTTTGCAAGATAAAAATTGTAATCTATATATTAAGATTTTTTTTCCTATCTTTGGTTATTAAAGTCTATAAAATATGTTTTGATAATTAGCTATTTGAAAATTAATTCTCTATTTTTAATAAAATTTTCATATTTTGGTAAAAATCTAGAGAATGGAAGATTTCTTTTTATTTTTGATATTTTCTCTTCTCGACTTCTTCTTAATTTCTTTTGCTCATCAGCTCGTAGGATATCGCTATCATGTCCGATGCTACTTACCTAGACAAATGTAATAAAATAGCAAACAAATAAAACTTTTATTTAGACTAATTAGAATATATATCTATAAAAATATCTAGATTTTTAATCAACACTAGTTAGAATATCAACAATAAAAAATAATAAATTATAATAAAAATCAAATAGCTTATAATTTATTGTATAGGTTAAAAGGAATGTAGTTTTCATTTTTTTTTAAAAAAAATTGTTATTTTGTATTGAATGGACGAAGAATTTCTACTTTTTATTTACTAGAATCACCAACAAAGGAGGAGAGCATCCTTTAAAATTATAGAATCACCGACAAGGAAGAAGAAGTGAGTCAGATCACAGACTAGAAAGATAAAAAGTATAAAATCATTGATTAGGGAGGAGAAAAACATGAGATTACGACTAAGGGAGGGGGAAGAGAATCGATTGGATTTAGAAAAATAAAATATCGAGGAAAGGATGCTAATTTTAAAAAATAACATATATAATTATAAAAAATAATTAAGAATATTTTTAATATAAATAATATTAGAATATTAGGAGTCTTATGCCAAATAAAATAAGAGCCTACCCCTATTTTTTTTTTTATTTCCATTCATTTCTGTTTATTTAGTATTTTTTTAGTTACGAATCTGTAGAATGCATGTAATTTGACTCGTTTACCAATCAACGTTGTTATTATTATTATTATTATTAGTTGAAATTATACTATTGCATTGAAATTCCTGACAGCTGTCTAATTCGAATTATTAGGAATCCAATAGTAATTTAATTTAACTGATTTCATTTGATGAAATGAGGATTCTATATGAATTAAACAAGACCGCCCTATCTCAATCTACCCCATTAATTCTTTCTTTCACAGCTTCTCCTAAACTACCGCTTCTCTTCTCTTCTCCTTCTTCATGGATCCTGCCAACTCCAGGAGGATCAACGCAGACGCCTCCGTCTCATCGAGGGAGATTCCTGGCTGGGCGGCCGACACAGCCGGCGTCACTCTTCGCATTAAGGCGCGAGTGGTGACACGGCTCTTACAGCCTCATCAAGACATAGATCCCCAATTCATCTTGCACTTCTGCCGCCAGACGCTTTCTTCGTCTTCTGACCACGTCACTGCCGAGCGTGCCCATTTCACCATCCCCCAGCCCTACTGCCACATCAGCCATCGGCCCACCTGGGAGGAGCAGACAGAGCAAATGTTCTTCCATGTCACGGCAAATCACGTGAGCCCCGCCGACCTTGACCTTCTCGCTCAAGCTTTCCGAAGATACACCTACACGGTGTTCGACCGATTTCCAATCACGCAGTTGGTCTCTATGGAGTTCTTCTCCATCATTGAAATCCCCGTCACTCCTTCTGCTTCTACCGGCCGCCTTCGCTATTTGATTCCTCGAGAGGCCAATGAATATTTTTTCGGGGGCAACGAAGATATCGACTTCGTCCAGTGCAGCAAAGGGCCTAGGCCGGCGTCCACAGCAGCGGTGGTGGAGCTCCAGATGGTAACTACGATGGGAGAAGAAAGCTCGTGTTCCATCTGCCTCGACGATTTCAAGGTGATGACTCAGGCTCTGGCAATGCCTTGCGGCCATTCGTTTCACGAGGGGCTGAAGGAGTGGCTGCGACGGAGAAGTTCTTGCCCCCTCTGTAGATTCTCACTTCCCACCGCAGAGTAGCGACTGGATCGATCTACTGCAACGTCATTGAGTAAATTAAAGAGATTCATCCATTCCTTTGGTTTAATGATGATCGATATATTACTACTCTTTTGCTACGTTAGTCTGTTTGATGGATGAGAACATCAATTTGATGAATATTGATGTTAATTCATGATCAATTGATAAATCCTTAGTTACAATTTGATTACTCTCTAAACAGAGGATTTTGCTGCACAAGAAATTGTTATGAAAAACTCATCAACACTGTACGATCTTGTCTCGTTAAAATTATGGTCTGCAATTTTTACAATGAATGTTATTTCCATTGAACCCTAGCTCAATCGAAATAATTTCAATAAAAAATCTTGACTCGATTAGATTTGGATAAATCTATCTGACTTTGTTTAGTAACCTAATTAATTTGGTTACCGATAACATTCTGCATCTATATTTACCAATAATTAATGAGAATTAGCATAATTTATTATTATAAATTGATCCAATTAGAATTACGAATGGTGGCCAGTAGTGTGATTGAGAAAAAAATAATTAAGAAATGTCTGTCATAATATGCTTGGAATTACACTGTCAAAAAACAAATATGAACGTAATAGAACCACAAACGAGTAGGAATGAATTATGTAGTCTGCAGATTGACCCACTAGAATTAGGAATGACTGTCATAATTTATATTTTAAAAAATGAATCATATCTGGATTATGATAATATTTACTTTTTTGGTATAAAATAATATTGACTAGTTATTGCTCTTGGAATCAAATTACATATAACTAAAATAACCGACAAGATATAGTGTATATAATTATTAACCCAGTTGTAACTGTAATTTGCTTGGTAATTACCTAAAATAACAATAAATCATAATTCTAGTTGCCTATCATTGTCCTCGAGAGCAACACGTGCTTGATTGGAACGATCATACATAAAATTTCCATTTAATTGAAGTTAACGGTTCCGATTGAAGAGCAACCAACGGATTCATGCTTGCTTTATGTAATGCTGGTGGAGTAGTACACTTCCATCGCCACTTGTTAATCAACCCCCATCGATGAGACCTTCACCTCCGACGGCTGCCTTCCCCGTCGAGGATATTGTTCCTGTCGATCTTCCGCCTTGGATAGCAATCTCAGGCGGCGTTGAACTGCGTGTGATGGCATGAGCACATGTTCGGCTAGATCGTCTGGTTCCAAAACCGATAGCTCCGATGCCTCGATTGATCGTCCGCTTCTGTCGGCGGACATTTCCTTCTCCGGAACACCCGGGCGAGCTCATTGGCTTCATCATCCACCAACCTTTCCATCTACTCATGCAGCAACAGGCATGGGAAAGGGAAACACAGGTGATGTTGGCTCGTGTGGCGGCCAATTACGTACGATGCGCTGACCTAAAACTTCTTGCGGAGGCATTTCGCGACTACACATCCTTCGCTGTCCGTCAGCTACCGATGATGAGTGCTGTTATGACGGAAATATATTCCATCATTTTCGTCCCCAACGCGTCTTCGAGTGTCAGTCGCCTCTAGATATGGCTGCCTCCGGAGGAGTTTGCTTTGTTTTCCCAGAGCGATGACCGCAACAACGTCCACTTCGACAGAGGTTCCAGGCCAGCATCTACAACGGCGGTGGAGGGCCTCAATATGGTCACCGCTGAGGAACCAGACTCTTGTTCCATATGCCTGCAGGATTTTGGGACTACGACTCGAGTGTTGGCGATGCCTTGCGGTCATCTCTTCCATGCGGCGTGTCTGAAGAAATGGCTGGAGCGGAGCTGTTCGTGCCCTCTCTGCCGCTTTTCGCTTCCTCAAGAAGAGTAGTACTAGCTCGACAGCTCAACGATCCGTGACTCCTCATCGTTCATATTTTATTCATTCATTCCCATCCATTTGCTTTCTTCTGCTTTAGACTCCTAGCTAGATGCTATGTTTAATTAGGGGTTCGTTTGCTCCAATTATGATTTAAGCTTGTGTTGCTTTGTCCTCATCATCAATGCATTATATAAATTTGTTTATTACCTAATTTGATTATTGATAACATTTACCATCTAATTTTGGTTATATTTTATTTAAATATTTTAAAGTCACCAACAACAATTAATCGGTAATTGAATCGTACGTCATGTAGTTATAACCTAATTCGGCTACTGCATATAACATTTATTTTGTTAACAAAACAATAATCAGTAACTGAAGCATCGTGATCATGTATAATTTGTCGCAATCTAACCAATATATCTGATTTAATTTCGAAGTTGAAGTTGTTGAGAAATTATCGGAAGAATAGATGGAAGAACAAAAAAATTATTTAAATAAATTGAATTTAACGATTTAATCGAAAATATCACAGATTTATGGTTGCTCTATATATATAATACCACCGGAAGACTGAACTTGCACAGGAAACTTCATGCATGTTCCATTGCACGACTTTCAACATTGCTGCTTCTTAATCAGTCCTTCCGATGGAACCTTCATCTCCGACAGTCACTGCCCCTGTAGAGGACGTTGTTCTGGTGGTTCTTCCGTCGCGCATAACCATCTCACGTGGCGTGGAGCATAGTGTGACGACACGGGCACACGTTCGGCAAGGTCGCCTGATTCCATTGTCGACAGCCCCGCCTAGATTGTCCATCCGCTTCTCTCTTCTGACATATCCATCTCGGGAGCCTGTCAACTTACACTTTTTTGCACAAGTATTCTGCTGGTACACCTCCTTCTCCATCGGCTGGCTATGCATGATGGATGTTGTTTCGATGGAGTTATCTTCCACCATTTTCGTCTGCACAAATTATTGGCCGCCATTGGCCTCCTGAACATCAGTGACGACGATGACGACAACGATTATGATGATGACGATGATGATGACAATGATGAAGACAACGATTATGATGATGACGATGATGATGACAATGATGAAGACAATGATGACGACGATGATGAGGACAATGAGGATGACTACTTCGACTTAGTCATCGACGATGACTACCACGCCTACTTCGACAGACGTTCGGGGCTAGCATCTGCAGCGGCAGTGGAGGGCCTTAAGATGGTCACTACCGAGGAACCGAACTCTTGTTCCATATGTCTGGAGGGCATGGGGCTGGCGGCTCCAGTGTTGGCGATGCCTTGCAGTCATCTCTTCCATCCGGAGTGTTTAAAGAAATGGTTGGAACGGAGCTGTTCATGCCCTCTCTGCCGCTTCTCACTTCCTCAAGAACACTAGTAGTAGCACAACGACTCAATGAACCGCGATTCCTCATCGTTCATATATCTCATTCTTCCATTTGCTTTCTTCTGCTTTAGACTCCTTGATAGATGCTCTGTTTAATTAGGGTTTCATTTGCTCCAATTATGATTAAGAGCATATTGATATTATAGGTATACCGCACATATTTTTTTTTTACTTCGTGATTAATTAGTAAATTCTTTGCAAAATATGATCAGTTGGATTTTACTCGTGCTCATGCCAAACTATATTAATTTCTTGTTGTGGTTTCTTTTTCTTCTTTTTGCGTATGCTTTATTTCAACTGAAATAACATAAAATTATATTGTGCCAGTTATTAGAACTACTACAACATATAATATATTGCATAACCATATAATACTTTTGAAAATAAATCTATTTTTGAAAATAGAAATGGAATGAGAAGTATTGTTTTGATAGTAAATAAAAAATATTTTTTTTACTATTTCACTAGAAAAAAAATATTCTTTTACTTTTGCTCTTTTATTTTACTTGTGTATTTATAACCAATGTGGCAATAGATTACATGGTGTTGATGTTTCACATTGTCTAGTATTTATAACCAATGTGGCAATTAGGGGTGTGCAAAAATTCGGTAAAATCGAATTAACCGAACCGAACCTATCGAATTTAGGAATTCGGTTCGGCTAATTCGATTTTCATTTTTTTTTAAATTCTGTTCGATTTTCGGTGAATTCGGTTCGGTTTTGAGTTTAAGTTTTATAATTCGGTTAAACCGAAAAAACCGATTAAACCGAATAAAAATATTTATTAATTTATTTTTATTTAAAAATATAATAAATAAAATAAAATCTCTTCTTTTTTTAATTAAAATCAAATAAAGTTTAAAAATTTGGTTAATTCGGTCAAAAATTGAATTAATTGATCTTTTATCGGTTCGGTCGGTTCGGTTTTTTAGAGAATTCGGTCGGTTCGGTTGGTTGAAAAAAAAATCGATTTATCCGGTTTTTAGTCTATTCGGTTCGGTTGGTGATTTATAACCAATGTGACAATAGTTAAAGAATAAAAAAAATAAAAACAATTAAGAAATGTCAATAGTCAACCTTTTTTTTTTACCGTCTCGTTTTTTAGCAATTTTTTTTTGTTATTAGATATTGAATCCATTGGATTTTCTTAGTCCGAATATTTTGCATAAAATGTTATTAGCATATGTTTAATCCTAATTATCCGGTAAGGATCCAACAGATTGAACTGATTTCATTTGATCTCACTAGCCTGATATAAGGATTCTATATAACTTAAACAAGGCCGCCTGCTAACACAATGCACATCATCACTATTTTTTCATAGATTCCCTTAAGCCATCTTTTCTCGTCTTCTTCTTCTTCTTCTTCTTCTTCATCATGGATCCTTTAGCCAGGAGGATCAACTCAGACGTCGCAGTCTCATCGAGGGAGATTCCTGATTGGGCAGCAGTCACAACTGGCGTCACTCTTCTCATTAATGTGCGAGTGGTGGCATGGCTCTCGTAGCCTGATCAAGAGATACAACCGCAATTGATCAACGATCCGTGACTCCTCATCGTTCATATTTTATTCATTCATTCCCATCCATTTGCTTTCTTCTGCTTTAGACTCCTAGCTAGATGCTATGTTTAATTAGGGGTTCGTTTGCTCCAATTATGATTTAAGCTTGTGTTGCTTTGTCCTCATCATCAATGCATTATATAAATTTGTTTATTACCTAATTTGATTATTGATAACATTTACCATCTAATTTTGGTTATATTTTATTTAAATATTTTAAAGTCAATTAATTGGTAATTGAATTTTGTTAACGAAACAATAATCAGTAACTGAATCATCGTGATCATGTATAATTTGTCGCAATCTAATTAACCAATATATCTGATTTAATTTCGAAGTTGAAGTTGTTGAGGAATTATCAGAAAAATAGATGGAAGAACAAAAATTTTATTTAAATAAATTGAATTTAACGGTTTAATCGAAAATATCGCAGATTTATGGTTGCTCTATATATATAATACCACCGGAAGACTGAACTTGCACCGGCTACTTCATGCATGTTCCATTTCTCGATTGTCTGCATTGTTGCTTCTTAATCAGTCCTCCCGATGGAACCTTCATCTCACGTAGCGTGGAACGTAGTGTGACGACACGAGCACACGTTCGGCAAGGTCGCCTAATTCCGTTGCCGACAGCCCCGCCCAGATTGCCCATCCGCTTCTCTCTTCTGATGTATCCATCTCGGGAGCCTGCCAACCTACACTTTTTTGCACAAGTATTCTGCTGGTACACCTCCTTCTTCGTCGGCTGGTTATACATGATGGACAGGCCAAGGTTACTTGAGGTACTAGGTAAAAAAAATTAAAAAATAAAGTTTTAAAATTTTTTCTAATATTTTTCATTTGGATTTGGGATCGAAAATGATAGGTTAATTTTTTTTTGATTTTTTGAAATTAAATATTCTTTAAAAAAATTATAAATCTCTAATGAGAAAAGAAAAAGAGTATGAAGATGAGAGATTGATTAGGATTTTTAAGAAATATTGAGAAGGAAAAGGTTTATTAGGTTTTATAAGAGATAGAATAGTATTACTAATTATAAAATAATAGTAATAATAATAATAATAAAACAAGAAATATGTAAATTAAGAAATGAATTATATTTAAGGTAGAATATAATCTCATAAAATTATGGAGGGCAATTAATGTGTAACTAAAGATAGTATAAAGTATAAATAGGAAGTCAATAATGAATTAATTAATAAGGTATCATTAATGAATTAGTAAGACATTTATAATTAATTAATATTAACTATCCAATTTAATTTTTTCAATATCTTCAATTAATTAATTAATCGCTCCAATATAATTGGGGTCCTAGGCATAGACCTTAATAGCTTATCCTTGAGCCTGGCTTAGCTTGATGATGGATGCTGTTTCGATGGAGTTATCTTCCACCATTTTCGTTCGCACAAATTATTCGCCCGTCGTTGGCCTCCTGAACATCAGTGACGATGATGACGACGATGACTACGATGATGACGATGATGACGATGATGACAACGATGATGACGATGACGACGACGATGAGGATGACTACTTCGGCTTAGTCATCGACGATGACTACCATGCCTACTTCGACAAACGTTCCGGGCCAGCATCTGCAGTGGCAGTGGAGGGCCTTAAGATGGTCACTGCTGAGAAACTGGACTTTTGTTCCATATGTCTGGAGGATTTGGGGCTGGCGGCTCTAGTATTGGCGATGCCTTGCAGCCATCTCTTTCATCCGGGGTGTCTAAAGAAATGGCTGGAACGGAGCTGTTCATGCCCTCTCTGCCGCTTCTCACTTCCTCAAGAACACTAGTAGCACAATGACTCAATGAACCGCGATTCCTCATCGTTCATATGTCTCATTCTTCCATTTGCTTTCTTCTGCTTTAGACTCCTTGCTAGATGCTCTGTTTAATTAGGGTTTCATTTGCTCCAATTACAATTAAGAGCATATTGATATTATAGGTATAGTGCACATATTTTTTACTTCGTGATTAATTAGTAAATTCTTTACAAAATATGATCAGTTGGATTTCACTCGTGCTCATGCCAAACTACATTAATTTCTTGTTGTGATTTCTTTTTCTTCTTTTTGCATATGCTTTATTTCAACTAGAATAACATAAAATTATATTATGCCAGTTATTAGAACTACCACAATGTATAACATCTATGGTTGCATAACCACATAATACTTTTGAAAATAAATGTATTTTTGAAAATAGAAATAGAATGAGAAGTATTGTTTTGATAGTAAATAAAAAATATTTTTTTACTATTTCAATAGAAAAAAATACTCTTTTACTTTTTCTCTTTTATTTACTTGTGTATTTATAACCAATGTGGCAATAGTTAAAGAATAAAAAAAATAAAAACAATTAAGAAATGTCAATAGTCAACCTTTTTTTTTGTTTTTTTTGTTACCGTCTCGTTTTTTTTTTTCAATTTTTTTTGTTATTAGATATTGAATCCATTGGATTTTCTTAGTCCGAATATTTTCCATAAAATGTTATTAGCATATGTTTAATCCTAATTATCCGGTAAGGATCCAACAGATTTAACTGATTTCATTTGATCTCACTAGCCTGATATAAGTATTCTATATACTTAAACAAGGCCGCCTGCTAACACAATGCACATCATCACTGTTTTTTCACTACAGATTCCCTTTGATGCGGATGTCTTATATGGCATAAGAGATGCAAAAGGTGGAACCGCCACCTTAGCGGCCCCCTGGTCCGGCCCCACAGATGTTCAGAGGGGATAAATCACGGTTAAGCTGGGCGGGAGGGGTGACTGGGGGTCGAGTGGAATTTAAGCACAGCAGACCGAGGTTTTACGCCCGTGTGCAACTGGCGACCCTCGACCCTACGACCTTCGATGCAAGCGTCTAGGCACCCTACCAGCTGATCCAGCCCGTGGGGGCCTTATATGGCATAAGAGAGATTACATAGAAGGAGGGGGGCATTTTCATCATTTGGCATGTTAGACTTTAAGGCTTTAAGTGGGGAAGCACTATTCATCCAGCGAGGAGGCCGATTCGGGCATTTTTCTGCCACTAAGGAAGAGCTTTCTTCCTCTTCGTCGGCACCGCCGCCAGCCGCTCCCCTCCTCCTCTCCTCTACCTCCTTTCCTCCGGCCTCTTCACTCTAGCATTGCCACTAGGAAAGGGGGGGGGGGGGGACCGCTCGTTTTGTCTCCGCCACCAAGCTCACACGCGAGGGAGGAGTCCCTTCTCTATGTCGGCGACACCCAGGAGCTCAGTCGCTGCCTCCGCCGGCCACTGTCGCTGCCTCTAGTGGCCGGTGCCTCCTCCGACGGCCACCTCCGCTACCCCCAGTGCCCACCGCTTCTACCCCTAGCGGCCGACGCCGCCTCCTGGGGCCACCACTGCTCTCTCTGGCGGTCGGCGCCGCCTCTAGCGGCCATCAAAACTGCCCACCACCGCCTCTTCCCACGTCTGGCACTGTACAACGCCCGCCGCCGCCTCTCCAAGCTACTGCCACCTCTTCCTGTGGCCTTACAGCCAACTCTGGCGTACCCACGGTCGACTTCGATGGCTTTACAACCGGTGTCCCCCGTTTTCTGTGTAGGTGTAGCGGAGGCCGACAAGAGGAGGTTGAATTGCCTGCAAATAAAAATTATACCCTCCTCAAACTTTCAACTCAAAAATAACAACACTAAAATAAAATAATTAAGAAAAAAGAAATAGAGAAGACCCGAAATTAACTTGGTTATAACCAAGACGGTTGTTAATCCTAGGCGATGAAAAGCGCAGTAAGAAAACTCCTTCTCTGAAGGCGGAGAAGCCTTTTACATACTTAGAAAGCTCAACAGTTGCTAGGAAATCTAATACTGAGTTGAATGAATAATTCCTAGCTCCAGGGGCCTTTATATAGCTCCTGGAAAGTCTATCCCGAGGGTCCAAGGCGCCTCCAACAAGGTTCAAGGCGCCTCCAGCTTGGTCAGCGGATAAAATTTTATCCGCAGCACAAACGGTCAAAACTGACCTGTTGAAGCCGCCTTCATCAAGCTTTAAGGCGCCTTCATGTTGAGGGCGCCTTCATGCTTCATGAAGGCGCCTTCATGCTTCATGAAGGCGCCTTCAAGTTGGTTTTCCAGACTGTGCTTCTTTTCCAACTCCATTGCGTTGGCTTCCGATGCTCCGATAGTTTGGGTGATTCGGCCAACCGAAATAGGGCTAACCCGAACCCAATTTCCAGCCTTCTCCTTGAGCAGGGTTCCGTTCGGCTTCTCGTCCCTCGAACGCCATGCACGTTCTTCTCGTCCACCAGAGTACTCTTCCGCAGCTCTCTTGTCCTTCGGACGCACCGAGCCAGTCGGCTCCCTTCCCGTGCCGTCCTTCTCGCTATCTGTGTCTTCCGCTCGACTTCCTGTGCTCCTAAGCTCCTGCACACTTAGACACAGAGATCAAACACAAAGCAGGACCTAACCAACTTGGTTGATCACATCAAAACATCCACGGGGTCCAACATTCTGTGTGGATCTAACCATTGTTGTGTGCTGGCCATCGAGCCGTTCTATCTCGTTTCGTACCGTTATCGTGCTTGTGAGTTATTAGCATTATCCGGCCTGCGTGCCGTGTGCCGACTTGCGAGCCGCTATCATATTCGGCCTGTGTGCCGTCCTTTCGGATTCCTGCTACACTGGATTTTGTGTCGTCACCCTCAGATCCTGCTCCTCAGCTGGCTCACACCCATCTACTCGTCCGAGTCACTATGACTTGATCATCACCTTGATCAGCTCGCCGACCCATCCGAGGGGCTAGGGTACGTCACTGTACCCATCTTGTATTTATTTAGTTGTGCTATCATTGTTTGGCTGCTTATATATTCGTGGGACCCGCTTCAAGTATCGGGGTACCAGAGACTGGTGCGATCCAGTCACTGGTTGTAGGTAGTGTTGACCAGAGGACATTGGACGACTTGGTCAACACAGGAGACAACCTACTATCCAGGTCATGGAGATGCGGTCAACATTCCAGACACGTCGCACCGGCAGATCCGTCTTCTCAGATTCTCGACAGGAACATAATTGGCGCCGTCTGTGGGAACACACTTGATCTGGAATGTGAAGATGGACGACGCCGGAAAATTCTGCCATACTCATGACCTTGATGGATTTCGACGAGTATATCGTATTCTCCTCACTCCACGGGTATTCGGGAGTCGATGAATTGAGTCAGATCCTCTACTGGACGGCAGGCTAGTTTTTCCGTTGTATTCTCTTTCGATCATAGGATCTGCCATAGTTCTCCGGTCGAATACTCCCGTGCTGATTGGATGGAATTATATTTGCGAAGACTCCCGAGCCGATCGACCGAGATTATATTTGTGAAGACTCCCGAGCTGATCGGCCGGGATTATGTTTGCGAAGACTCCCGAGCCGATCGGCCGGGATTATATTATATTAGAGCCACAGGTTCATTGTTGAAGACCCCGTGCCGATCGGCCGGGCTTATATCATATTAGAGCCACAGGCTCATTGTCGATGACCCCGTGCTGATCGGCCAGGCTTATATTTTATTAGAGCCATGAGTTCGTTGTCAAAGACTCCCGTGCCGATCGGCCGAGTTTGAGTTATATTGGAAGACCGGCGAGTGGCGACGTTAAACCCTAGAGTCGAAGCGGCGACTATAAAAACCCCGCCTTGAAGATCATCAAGCGGTGACGTTAAACCCTAGAATCGAAGCGGCGACTATAGAAACCCCGCCTTGAAGACCGTCGAGCGGCGACGTTAAACCCCAGAGTCGAAGCGGTGACTATAAAAACCCCGCCTTGAAGACCGTCTAGCGGCGACGTTAAACCCCAGAGTCAAAGCGGCGACTATAAAAAACCCGCCTTGAAGACCGTCGAGCGGCGACGTTAAACCCCAGAGTCGAAGCGGCGACTATAAAAACCCCACCTTGAAGACTGACGAGTGGCGACGTTAAACTCAGGTCTCCACCGGTGGTCAAGAGGCGACCTTAAACCCGTATCTTCACTGATCGCGGACCAGCATATCAGATATTCTATCTCCCCCGTTCGGGGTCGAGCGATCGTCACATCATCGGATCTCCTATCCCCCCCGTTCGGGGTCGAGCGATCGTCACATCATCGGATCTCCTATTTCCCCCGTTCGGGGTCGAGAGGTCTTCACTGGTCGCTGACCAGCATATCATATATTTTATCTCCCCCATTCGGGGTCGAGCGATAGGCACATCGGATCTTCTATCTCCCCCGTTCAGCGTTGAGTGATCATCACATCATCGGATCTCCTATCTCCCCTGTTCGGGGTCAAGAGGTCTTCACTGGTCGCAGACCAGCATATCAGATATTCTATCTCCCCCGTTCGAGGTCGAGCGATAGGCACATCGGATCTTCTATCTGTTGGTGCAACATCCCTTAGGTCAAGGTTGACCTGGTTAACCAAGCTGAGTCTTGTTTGGGTTTAGATGTTTGACAACAATATAGTGATTGAAGTAGAGTCAAGTAGGTCAAGAGTGACCGGATACTTGACTGGAAAGTCCTGGTGAGTGAAGCCAGGTGAAAGTCCTAGTGAGTGAAGCTAGGCAGAAGGAAATCCTGGTGAGTGAAGCCAGGTGAAAGTCCTGGTGAGTGAAGCTAGGCAGAAGGAAATCCTGGTGAGTGAAGCCAGGTGAAAGTCCTAGTGAGTGAAGCTAGGCAGAAGGAAATCCTGGTGAGTGAAGCCAGGTGAAAGTCCTAGTGAGTGAAGCTAGGCAGATGGAAACCCTAGTGAGTGAAGCTAGGTGAAAGTCCTGGTGAGTGAAGCCAGGCAAGGGAAATCCAGATGGATCAAGGATGATCGGACATCTGGTGTTGGGAAGTCCAAGTAGGTCAAAGGAGTGACTGGATACTTGGCATAAGGAAATCCAGATGGGTCAAGGTTGACCAGACATCTGGTGGGAGTCCAAGTAGGTCAAGGGAGAACTTGCACAGAAAAAGTCCAAGTGGGTCAAAGGTTGACGGACACTTGGTGAGTCTGGCGTCAAGGGTGACGGATTGGCATGATGTACCAACAGTCAGGTTGACCGGATGTTGGTTTTAGGGACTTGGGACTTGGTTTGGCAAATCACAAGTGAGCCGGATCGATCAACTGATCGATTGACTCATGCTCAATCGATCGGTTGATCGATTGGGTGAGATGCTGTGACAAAACTTCTCCCGATCGATGTGATCGATGGGAGATCCATCGACCTGGATCGATCCGTGGATCGATCCAGCCTACGAAGGCCTGGATCGATCCGTGGATCGATCGCCTTCGATTCGAACATTTGAATCGATCGGATCCGACCGTTGCGTCGTGTTTAAAGCCGCAGGCGAGCGTGGTCTTCGGCATCCCTTTACCGATTCATTCCAGCGCTTCACCAGCTTCTCCACAGCTCTCTACAAGCACGTGATCGCCAGTTCTTGAAGGTTCTTGGAGGCTTTCCAAGTCAAGAGGCGGATCCATTGCAAGAGGAAGAAGTTAGGGTTAGGGTTTTCACTGCATTTCTTGTAAGCTTTTACTTAATCTTTACTACCCTTTCTTCTTCTTGTACTGAGAGTCTTGTAGGGCTTCTCCGCCCTCGGTAGTTACCGAAAAGGAGTGTTTCATAGTGGAGGGTGCGTGCGTGGTGTGGATCCTTGGATTAGTCACCTCCTTTGGAGGTGGATACCAAGTAAAATCCTAGTGTTAGCGTGGTTGTATTTGTTTCTGTATTTTCCGCTGCATATCCTTGAAGAAACAAGCAACGCCAAGCAACGAAGCGCACCGAGCGAACCCCTCTAGCTTTAACAAGTGGTATCAGAGCAAGGCTGCTCTTCACCGGAATCATCGCCGGAAGGGTCAAGCATATCAAGAAAAGCTAGAGGGTGAAGAAGTTGGAGCAAATTCTTCAAGTTCAAGATTTTATCAAGCTCAACTTCAAGATGCAATTCCAAGATGGACTTGGATTTGACACAAGGGTGGCTCCACCATACACATCCACAAGCTTCGATTCTTGGAAATCAAGAATCGAAACCTTTCTTATGATGGAGATAGAGCAATGGTTTGCTCTAATGGAAGGCTTCGAAGCTCCAACAAACTCCAAGGGCAAGCTTCTAAAGAAAAGCAGATGGAGCTCGGAGAAAATTCAAAGGGGCGAGGCAAATGACAAAGTGACCAAGCTTTTGGTCAACTTATTGCCTAGCCACATCTTGGCTCAAGTTGGAGAATTCGAAGATGCCAAGGAGCTTTGGAGCAAATTGGCCAAGCTTCATGAAGAGATCCCCTCCACTGTACGAGATCAAGAAGAATCCAGAGAGGGAGACTCTGTGGAGCAAGACCAAGAGGAGGATTCCGAGGTTGAGAGATGCTCAACCTCCGAAGAAGAGGAAATCCAAGAAGCTTCATCCTCAAGGGAATGCAACGAAGGGAACAAGGAGGGAGCATATTCCTTGTTTCATATTCAAGATGATGAAGCCTCCACCTCTAGGATTGAGGGGGAGCAATCCTTGGTGACACCGGATCAAGAAGAAGGAGAAGCCTCTACATCCGGGTCAAGAGAAGAAGAGGAGGAAGAAGCTTCTACCTCCACAATTCAAGAAAAAGATGCCACCCCTACAAGCAAAGGTATAAATGTTTCAATTAATAATAAAAATCATATTATATGCTTTGAATGTAGGGAATATGGGCACTACAAGAGCAAGTGCCCTAAATTAGCCAAGAAGAAGGGCCAAGTGGCACAAAAGGGCAAGGTGAAGCCCAAGGAGACCATCCTCAACACAAAGAAGAGCAAGGAGCATATTATATGCTTCTCTTGCAATAAAAAGGGGCATTATCGTAGTCAATGCCCCAAGGGGAAGAAGAGGGTCAAGGCTCAAGGAGGCACTAGTCAAGGGGGAGCCTCCAAGGTAAAGAAGAAGGTAACATTTATTGAGCCTACTCCTTTACATTATGGTAAAAAGCATGATAGGTCTAACTTTTATCATTTTAATGCAATTTACCATAAGAATAGAAAGCATGAGGGCTTTAAGGAAAAGCATGTGGCCCTACATGCTAAGACTATAACTCCTAGGGTTAGGAATGTAGGTAAAAGTCTAGGCAATAACTCTAAGGATTTTAGATACAAGCCTAGAAACCAAAATGCTCATGGACTTAATGAAAAACCAAATTCTAAGGATTTAATGATAGAAAATCAAGTCTTGAGATCAAGACTTGATAAAATGGAAAAGACCCTAAAAAGGATGGAAAATATCCTAAAAGGGCAAAATGAGAAAAACCTAGGGCTAGGAAAGTCAAAGCCATCAAATAGCCATAGAGGTTTGGGATACAAACCAAAGGCTAAGAAGGATGTGCCTAGTTATCATAGGGTTCCATATAGTTATGGAACAAACCCTAGGTTTGGTGGTCAAGTCAAGAATACTAGGGAAGTCATCCCTAAGAGTATTTTTGCAACCAAAGTGACTAAGACTTCTAAGAAGTCTAAGAAAGTCACTAACAAGGTCACTAGGAAGGTATCTAGGGAAGTTATCCCTAGTGAGTACCTAGATCATCCAAGGAGCACCAATAGGGTTTGGGTTCCTAGGAGCATCTTCTCTACCCCATAAATGGGTTAGAGAGTGTCAACTCCAATTAGAAGGGTAGTTAACCCAACTTTGAGGAAATTGACACTCAAGGAGCATTTTCAAGGTTTTTGTTAACCTTTGAAAATGAAATGGAACTATTATTTACTCCTTGAAAGAGTAAAATGTGCCTAGTAGTGAAAATTTGATTTTAATCTTAAAAGGCACATATTGGGAAATTCATAAGAGCTACCAAGTTGGGATTTTGGTATGTTCTTAGGAAATTTAAGGCAATCTGGGCCTTAATTTTAAAGTGCTACTCTTGTGGAAAAATGAAATATGCCAACATTTGAGGAATATGCTTAATTTCAATTGGCATAAATTAATCAAGGGAATTAGAAATGCCAATTTAGGTTTTGGCGTTTTCGTAACGCACTTAAGGGCAATCTAGGTTTAAGTTGTAAGTTTAGCTAAGGTTTTAAGGATACTTAGATAGTTAATCTAGGTATATTTTATTTATGCTAAATCTTGCCATGATTGTCTGCCCATCATATGCCATGACATCATGTCTACTTTTGCATTCATAACTTATTATGAAAAATACAAAAATACCATGTCATGACATTCATACATCATGTAGTTATAGGATATTTTCTTTTGAAAATTATTTCCTGTTGATGTATGCCATAATATTATCATGCATTAAGTTTAATTCCTTGTAATCAAGGATAAAAGGCATTTAACAACACTTATTAACAAGTGACATCCTAGGTGGGTGTCTAATATCTCCAAAATGCCTAGATAGTATGCATGATCCCTAGATTAGGGCAAAACCAATCTCTACATCTCACAAAGACCTATAAGATGACTTGTATGTGTTTTAGTGCACATTAGATACAAGTGAGATGTTAGGATGATGAACAAAACTCAAGATGTTGATTTAGTGCATTCTTTTGAGTTTTAGTTTCATCAAAACACATAGATATGTGTTTTCCCATCATTGGGAAAGCTAATGTACAAGTCATGTGCATTAAGCCCAAGGAATATGGTGGGATATTGGTTTTGAAAAAGTTTTCAAAATGACTTTGGAAAACCTTGGTGAAGGCTATCTTTTGATAGTAATCACCATTGGATAGTTAGACACAAACTTGAAGAAAACACTAAAGTTTTTGCAAGTTTTCAAGTTTGTGTCAATCTTTGAAAATATGATGTATTTTCATAGAAAACTATTTTTCCTTGATAATATATGCCCTAAACAATGTCTATACGAAATTTCATAATTTTTGGATTTTTGTAGAATTTTCTAGGGATTTCTGAAGTTGACTGAAATGGAATTTCAGCAACTATCAGAACTCCGATCGATCCATGGATCGATTGGAGTGCCTGAATCGATCCATGGATCGATTCAAGCAAATGCGAGCTCGCTGGATCGATCAGCCGATCGATCCAGGTAGTCTGAATCGATCAGTAGATCGATTCAGAAAGGTTCAATCGATTGGAACCCAACTCCAATCGATCCAAGTTGCTGATTTTGGCTGGGAAAGCCTGATTTCAGCACTTTGAACCTATTTTAGTCAATGTAACCTTTCCAAACCCCTAAATATACATTTGTATACATAAGGAGGGTGTTTTCATGTGAAAACAAGGATGGATTGGTTAAGGAAGGCTAAGTTGAAGTTTAGGTTGAGGTTTGTTTCAAATTTTGAATATTTGAACCTCAAAACTTCTACAATTGGGTTTCCTAAAGGTTTAGGGATTCCAAGTCATTGTTGGTGCAATGACAGAAGTTACCACCATGTCTTTAGGGGGAGGGACTCTTTAAAGGCATGAAAATTATTTTTCATGAACCTTGGAAGGTGGTTAACCTTCTTTAAAGAATATGCTCAAGGTTGAGCATGGGTTGAACCTGAATGAGGAGTGTATATCCTCATTGTTCAGTGATTTCATTGGATAATGCTCAAGGATGGGCATTTGCCTACATTGGGGGAGAATGTAGGGGTAAGAATAATGAAGGGTATGGGACCTTCAGTATCGTGTTGATCACAACGAGTGATGTTGTGAACAATGATGAGCAACTTTTCAGGGGGAAAGTTTTCAACAAATGGAGTTGTTGAAGTGTGCCCAAAATTGGAGCATCGGTTGATGTGTGTCCAAAGATGGGTTGATGTGTTTTATCAATAGGGGATTGATGTGTGCCAATAGGGGGAGAATGAAAGGGCTTGTGAAAGGAAGTAAGTTAGGCTTTCATTACCTAGAGGGAGTTTGCCCTCTTAGGAGGAGAATGAAGAGCTTAACTTATGCCTTCATTACCTAGTGGCATGAAGAATGAGGCTATGGGATTAGCCTAACTTACATGTGGTATTGTAAGTGTTATTGTGGTATTGTCAAACATCAAAAAGGGGGAGATTGTTGGTGCAACATCCCTTAGGTCAAGGTTGACCTGGTTAACCAAGCTGAGTCTTGTTTGGGTTTAGATGTTTGACAACAAGATAGTGATTGAAGTAGAGTCAAGTAGGTCAAGAGTGACCGGATACTTGACTGGAAAGTCCTGGTGAGTGAAGCCAGGTGAAAGTCCTAGTGAGTGAAGCTAGGCAGAAGGAAATCCTGGTGAGTGAAGCCAGGTGAAAGTCCTAGTGAGTGAAGCTAGGCAGAAGGAAATCCTGGTGAGTGAAGCCAGGTGAAAGTCCTGGTGAGTGAAGCTAGGCAGAAGGAAATCCTGGTGAGTGAAGCCAGGTGAAAGTCCTAGTGAGTGAAGCTAGGCAGATGGAAACCCTAGTGAGTGAAGCTAGGTGAAAGTCCTGGTGAGTGAAGCCAGGCAAGGGAAATCCAGATGGATCAAGGATGATCGGACATCTGGTGTTGGGAAGTCCAAGTAGGTCAAAGGGTGCTGGATACTTGGCATAGAAATCCGATGGTCAGGTTGACCGGACATCTGGGAGTCAAGTAGGTCAAGGGAGTGACCGGATACTTGGCACGACGAGAAAAAGTCCAAGTGGGTCAAAGGGATTGACCGGACACTTGGTGGGGAGTCCTGGCAGGTCAAGGGAGTGACCAGATACTAGGCATGATGTACCAACAGGTCAAGGTTGACCGGATGTTGGTTAGGGAGGTTTGGGACTTGGTTTTGGGCAAAAATCAAGTGCTGGATCGATCCGTGGATCGATCCAGGATCTGGATCGATCCGTGGATCGATCCAGGATCTGGATCGATCAGTGGATCGATCCAGACTCTTCCCAGCGAACAGAAAGCTTCTGGATCGATCCGTGGATCGATCCAGAGGTCCCGATCGATCTGCCGATCGATCGGGAAGATGCTTCTTCGCGCGACAAGCGCTGGATCGATCCGTGGATCGATCCAGACGCTATTTCCAGAGCACAGAGGCGCTCTGGATCGATCCGTGGATCGATCCAAAGCCTCCCCGATCGATTCAGAACATTTGAATCGATCGGGATCCGACCGTTGCGTCGTGTTTAAAGCCGCAGGCGAGCGTGGTCTTCGGCATCCCTTTACCGATTCATTCCAGCGCTTCACCAGCTTCTCCACAGCTCTCTACAAGCACGTGATCGCCAGTTCTTGAAGGTTCTTGGAGGCTTTCCAAGTCAAGAGGCGGATCCATTGCAAGAGGAAGAAGTTAGGGTTAGGGTTTTCACTGCATTTCTTGTAAGCTTTTACTTAATCTTTACTACCCTTTCTTCTTCTTGTACTGAGAGTCTTGTAGGGCTTCTCCGCCCTCGGTAGTTACCAAAAGGAGTGTTTTATAGTGGAGGGTGCGTGCGTGGTGTGGATCCTTGGATTAGTCACCTCCTTTGGAGGTGGATACCAAGTAAAATCCTAGTGTTAGCGTGGTTGTATTTGTTTCTGTATTTTCCGCTGCATATCCTTGAAGAAACAAGCCACGCCAAGCGACGAGCACGCGACGAGCTATTCACCCCCCCCCTCTAGCTACTTTTGGTCCTAACACTATCTCCCCTGTTCAGGGTCGAGCGATCGTCACATCATCAGATCTCCTATCTCCCCCGTTCGGGGTTGAGAGGTCTTCACTGGTCGCGGATCAGCATATCAGATATTCCATCTCCCCCGTTTGGGGTCAAGCGATAGGAACATTGGATCTTCTATCTCCCCCATTCGGGGTCGAGTGATCGTTACATATCGGATCCCCTATCTCTCCCGTTCGGGGTCGAGTGATCTTCACTGGTCTCGGACCAGCTCATCGGATCTCATATCTCCCCCGTTCGGGGTCTATAGGTCTTCATTGGTCGCGAAACATATCAGAACAGCTTATCTCCCCCGTTCGGGGTCGAGTGATTTTCACTGGTCTCAGACTAGCTCATCGGATCTCATATCTCTCCCGTTCGGGTCGAGAGGTCTTCATTGGTCAAGGAGCATATCAGAGCAGCTTATCTCCCCCGTTCAGGGTAGAGCTATCTACAATGGTCGCGAACAAAAGTATCTGCACTGGTTTCGGGCCAGAATATCTCATAGGCTCTGCGCCCGCTCCGCTCACGACTTTTGCTTCCGTGCGTCTTCGATTCCTGGGCTACACCTTCGTTCAACTCACGGGCAACGCGCTCGCTCGGCTAACGACTTTTGCTTGCGTGCGCTTTCAATTCATGGGCTATATTCCCGTTCAGTTCACAGACGATACGCCTGCTCGGCTCACGATTTCTGTTTCTGTGCGCATGTAATTTTGCAAGCTATGCTTCCGCTCCGTTTTCGAGCACCACTTCCGCCCGACATTGCCTCATCGTTTGTTCAGTATTTGCCCGAGCGCTCACTTGGCGTTCGCCTGATAGCTTGCGTGACATCCGCTCGACACTATTTTTCACCTCTCAGTCGACATGTTTTTCTCGCTACTCTGCCAAGCACGCGTCATTCATTCAGCACTCTCATAGTCGCTCGACCGGTATCACTCAGCAGTCCATTCGGCCACACGCTTAAACTACTTGGGTGGAGCGCTCGACATTTTCTAGATGGTTCGGTCAACATTTTATGATCTATTGATCGATATTTTCTCGGTCGCCTGTTCGGCATCGCTCGCTTGTTCAATCGGTCAGCATTTTACAATCTATTGGTCGATATTTTCTCGGTCGCCCGGTCAGCATCGTCCACCCGGCATCTATCCACCCGATCGACCTCCTTTCGATCGCCCGATCGACATCTTCGTTGTAGCGCGTTCAGCATCGCCTACTCGTTCGCTCGATCTGCTCGGCATCCCACGTGTCGCTTGGTCGGCATTCTCCTGATCTCTCGGTTAGCATCTTCGTGGTAGCATGCTTTGCCTCGCTTGCCCAACGTCTCTCCGCCTCATCTGCATTCTTCCGACTACCACGGTCGACACTTTTTCGATATCCTGCTCGACGTCCCACGTGTCGCCCGACCGCTCGTTCGACATCTGTCTGGTCATCGACTCGGTGTTATTTCTCGTAGTTTGCTCGGCATCTTCATAGCCATCTGATCAATATTGCTTGGACAATTTGCTTGATCACGCCCGATCGCTCTACTAAGCATCGCCCGATCGTTTGTTCGATATCACTCGGTCTCACAAGGCATTTGACCGATTGATTGGCATACGCTTGACATTATTCTTTCGCCGCTCAGTCTGCACTTACTTTTTTGCTCGTCGCTCTATCAGACTCTCTCCATTCGTCGCTATTTATGGGACGTTATAAGACATGCCCAATGATATGGCTCTACATTCAGGGGCGATTTTGCTTTACCTTAGACTTGGTCTAGTCAGTCGGACATGCGCCTCTTTCGACTAGACTTGAAGGGGAGGTTTGTGATGCGGATGTCTTATATGGCATAAGAGAGATTACATAGACAGAGGGGGGCACTTTCGTCATTTGGCATGTTAGGGATTTAAGGCTTTTAGTAGGGAAGCACTATTCATCTAGCGAGGAGGCCAATTCGTGCGTTTTTCCGCCGCCAAGGAAGAGCTTTCTTCCTCTTTGCCGGCACCGACGCCAGCCGCCGGCCGCTCCCCTCCTCCTCTCCTCTACCTCCTTTCCTCCGGCCTCTTCCACCAGGAAAGAGGGGGTGGGGGGGGGGGGGGGGGGGGGGAGGACCGCTCGTTTTGTCTCCGTCGCCAAGATCGCACGCGAGGGAGGAGTCCCTTCTCTACGCTGGCATCGCCCAGGAGCTCACCCGTCGTCTCCGGCGGCCACCACCGCTGCCTCCAGTGGCCGGAGCCGCCTCCAGCGGCCACCTCTGGTACCCCCAGTGCCTACCACCGCTACCCCTAGCGACTGGCGCCGCCTCCTGCGGCCACCGCCGCTCTCTCTGGCGGTCGGCACCGCCTCCAGCGGCCATTGCAACTGCCCACCGCCACCTCTTCCCGCGTCTGGCGATGTACAACGCCCACTACCGCCTCTCCCAGCTGCTGCCACCTCTCCCTGTGGCCTTACAACCAACTCTGGCATACCCACAATCGACTCCGATGGCTTTACAGCCGGTGCCCCCCATTTTCTGCGTGGATCTGACCATTGCTGTGTGCCGGCCATCGAGCCGTTCTATCTCGTTTCGTACCATTATCATGCTTGTGAGTTATTAGTATTATCCGGCCTGTGTGCCAGCCCGCGAGCCGCTATCATATTCGGCCTGCGTGCTGTCCTTTCGATCCCTGCTGCGCTAGATTTTGTGTCATCGCCCTCAGATCCGGCTCCTCAGCTGGCTCACACCCATCTACTCGTCCGAGCCGCTATGACTCGATCAGCTCGCCGACCCATCCGAGGGCACCCTTTGGGGCCAGGGTACGTCACTGTACTCGTCTTGTATTTATTTAGTTGTGCTATCATTGTTTGGCAGCTTATATATTCGTGGGAGCCGCCTCAACTATCGGGGTACCAGAGACCGGGGTACCCGTTCGTTGGTTGCAGGTAGTGTTGACCAGAGGACATTGGACGACTTGGTCAACACGGGAGACAACCCACCATCCAGGTCATGGAGATGCGGCCAACATTCCAAACACGTCGCACCGACAGGTCCATTTTCTCAGATTCTCGACAGGAACACCCTTAAACCATCTAATTGGTATAAACATTTATCTTTAGGATGTATACCAAAGATTTATCTCCGTTTTCTCAGCCAACTCTGTTAGGATGTATACTAAAAGTCTAGCTTTTGGTATAAACATTTATCTAGAAATAAAAATCACATTGGTTAAATGTCTACATTTATGATAAATGTAATTGTTCAATTAATTTATATTGTAGATAACATGGTGTGTGGTGTCACACACAGAGGATCATGTTATCAGTACCTTATAAATTATAAACAGTAGCTCACGACCAAAATGGAAAGGAACAAACCATTGGAAGGTCGTAGTGTAATTAGATATTAGTTTATCTTAACTATATAATTACACTAGTACACTTAGAGTATATTGAGTAGGACCATTAGAGGTCGTTTCTTTTATACTGACTTTATAAAGGAACAAAGACCTCAGTTATTATGGAAGTGTGTACTCTTAATCCTAATATAATAACAAGCACATATATTTGATATTTATTTCTTTAATTTATCAATGGGTGAGATTTAGTTCGATAAATCAATAAGCCCGATAAGTTGGGAAATGATATCACTTATAGTGTGTGTTGTTGATTATAGAAGGAAACTGTGTCCTAGTAATCTAGGTTGAGAATGTCCCCAAGAGGAACTCATAAAGATTGTCATGTTAAACCCTGCAGGTGGACTTAGTCCGACATGACGATAAGGTTGAGTGGTACTACTTTTGGAGCTAGATATTAATTAAGTGAGTTGTCAGTAACTTACTTAATTAGTGGACATTTGTTATCTTAAACACAGGGAGACTAACACACTCATAATAAGAAGAAGCCCAAAATGTAATTTGGGATTGGTGCTGTAGTTCAATAATAGTTCTCTAGTGGAATGAATTATTATTGATGAAATTAAGTTGTGTGTTCGGGGCGAACACGGGATGCTTAATTTCATCGGGAGACCAAAACCAATTCCTCCTCTCGGTCCCTATCGTAGCCTCTTGTATATAGAGATTTATACCCACCACATACCCACCTTCTTACCCATCCAATGGGGCCGGCCAAGCTAGCTTAGAACCCAAGCTAGGGCCGGCCAAGACCAAGTGGATGAGCCAAGTTGGTGGCCGGCCAAAGATTGGGTTCCAAGCTTAGGTGGCCGGCCACTAGAATATTAAAAAAGATTTTTATTAAAATTATTTCTTATGTGGATATCATGTTTTTAAAAGAGAGTTTAAAAATTAAAAATTTCCTTTTATAGCTTTCTACGAAAGATTAAGAGAAGAGATTAATCTCTTTCCTTATTTGTAGATTAAAAAGGATGGTTTTAATTTTTGGTAAAACTTTCCTTATTTGTAAATCATCTACATGTTTAAAAGAGAGTTTAAAATTTAAAATCTTTCCTTATTTGTTGATTAAAAGGTGGATTTTAAATTTTAAGAAAATTTTCCTTTTTAACCATGTTCATGATTTAAAAGAGAGTTTAAAAATTAAATATTCTCTTTTATAAGTTTCTACAAGAGATTAAGAAAAGATTTGATATCTTTCCTTATTTGTAGATTAAAAGAGATTTTAATTTTTAGAGATAACTTTCTTTTTATCCACATGTTTAAAAGAAAGATTTTAATTTATTAAATTTCCTTTTTATAAACCAATCATGAAGGGATAAAAATTATTAGAGAAATTTTATTTCCGGAAACAAATTAGGAAAGTTTTAATTCTTGATTGAATTAAATTTCCTTTGCTTAGATTATTGTGGCCGACCATGTTGATTAATAAAAGAGAAATTGATTTTATATCAATTAAATTTATTTTTCATGGCAAAGGAATTAAGGAAGTTTTTTATTAAAATTTCCTTATTTGCCAAGACCAAGGATTATAAAAGAGGGGGTAGAGGTGGCTTCATGATAAGAACTCTATTATATTTTTCTCCCTCTTTTTCTTCCTTGGTGTGGCCGGCCATCCTCTCCTCCTCTCTTCTCTTTGATGGCCGAACCTCATCCTTCTTGTGGAGATTCATATGGTGGCCGGATCAAGTTTAGAGAAGAAGAAGAAGAAGGAGAGAAAGAAAGCTTTGTTTCTAGCATCCCTTGGAGCATGGTGGTGGTGGCAGAACCTCTTCATCCTAAGAGAAGTTTTGATGGCCGAAACATGCAAGGAAGAAGAAGGTGCTTGGTGGTTCTCGTCTCGGAAGATCGTTGCCCACACAACGTCCGGGATTAGAAGAGGAATATGGTAGAAGATCAAGAGGTCATTAAAAGTTCACAAAGGAAGGTATAACTAATATAGTTTTCCGCGTCATGTTAGTTTTATCTCCATGTAAAAATACCAAAAACAAGAGGCATGCGATTCTAGTATTTCGAATTTGTTTTCGATGTTGTGTTCTTTTGTTTTTCTTTTCCTTGTGATTTGATTGTTCTTTTCGGTTGACCTAAAGTTATTTAAGGAAATTAAATGTTAGCTTTCCTTAAAAGGCTTTGTCTAGGTGGTGGTGGTTGTTCCCATATCCAAGAAGGCCATGTGCCTCGCCATGCAGTCCTGGAAGCCAATTTTGAAAATTAATATTTAATGGAATTAATAACCTAGGTGATTTGGATCGAAAGTGTTAAGTTCTGCAGGAGATCCAAGTCTAAACTTAAAAGAACAAATAAATTAAACTTTGGATCAAACGTGTTAAGTTCCGCAGGCGATCCAAGTTTAATTTAAAAGAACACATAGTAGGTAGGAAAATGTTCAGACCTTTGTACAAAATTTTTGTATAGTGGAACCATTAGGCTTTCCGAGTAGCAACCAACACAGGGTACGTCACTGTACTCGTCTTGTATTTATTTAGTTGTGCTATCATTGTTTGGCAGCTTATATATTCGTGGGAGCCGCCTCAAGTATCGGGGTACCAGAGACCGGGGCAACCCGGTCGTTGGTTGCAGGTAGTGTTGACCAGAGGACATTGGACGACTTGGTCAACACGGGAGACAGCCCACCATCCAGGTCATGGAGATGCGGTCAACATTCCAAACACGTCGCACCGACAGGTCCGTCTTCTCAGATTCTCGACAGGAACACCCTTAAACCATCTCTTCTCTTCTTCTTCTTCATGGATCCTTTAGCCAGGAGGATCAACTCAGACGCCGCAGTCTCATCGAGGGAGATTCCTGATTGGACAGCAAACACAACCGGCATCACTCTTCTCATTAATGCGCGAGTGGTGGCACGACTCTCACAACCTGATCAGAGATACATCCGCAATTGATCTCGCACTTCTGCCACCAAACGGTTTCTTCTTCCGAACACGTCACTGCTAAGTACGCCCACTTGACCATGCCCCAGCCATCGACCTGCCTAGGAGGAGCAAACGGAGCGGATGTTCTTCCGTGTGACAGCCAATCACGTGAGCCCTGCCAACCTCGACCTCCTCGCTCAAGCTTTCTACATATACACCTACTGATTTCCAATCATGGAGTTGGTCTTTATGGAGTTCTTCTTTGTCGTTATGTGCATCTGGCAGTTGAATCAAGACATTGAGCCCCAATTGATCTCGTACTTCTGTCGCCGGACGATTTCTTCTTTTGACCACATCACTGCCGAGCACGCTCACTCCACCATCCCCCAGCCCTACTACCATATCAACCATCACCCCACCTGGGAGGAGCAGACGCAGCAAATGTTATCTTACGTTGCCGTGAATCACGTGTGCCCTGCCGACTTCGATCTTCTCTCGCTGGCTTTCCATAGATACACCTACGCGGTGCTCGGCCTATTTCCGATCACAGCGTTGGTAGCCATTATGGAGTTCTTCTCCGTCATTGAAATCCCCATTACTCATTCCGCTTTGCTAGCCAACTTCATTACTCGGTGACTTGGGAGGCCGGCATCCACAGCTGCGGTGGAGGGACTCCTGATGGTAACTACTACGGAAGATGATAGCTCGTGTTCCATCTGCCTCGATGATTTTGAGTGATGGCTCAAGCTCTAGTAATAGCCTGCGAGCATTCGTTTAAAGAGAAAATTAAAGAGATTCCTCTGTTCATCCATTATCTCGTTTAATGATCATTAGTAATTATGTTCTACTGTAGATTACTATAGAACAACTCCTTTCTTGTATACTATTGTTATTTGTTTGATCGAACCAAATCAATTTTTTTAATAAACTAAATTGATCCTGTCCGAAAGTCGATGAGATGGATGATAACCATGATTTTGGCTATATTATCTTGATTCATAATACATGTTTTTAATGATATTTTCATAGCTTAAAGTCATATTTACTCCATATTTCATAATTTCATTTTATCTTGGACCTAATTGCAAATTAGCTTATTTTCATGGTATTTGATGCTAATATTTGATTATGATTTTGTAGGCATCAAAAGGGTCATGGACCCAATCAGATCAGGCCACACTTGGGCTTAAATCTAGGGCTAAACGAAGCGATCAAGCCTTGAAGTGTTTTGGACCGTCCATTGAAGATCAAGCAAATCTGGGCCATCCTTTGAAGATCCGGCTCATCCAACCTAATGAAGAGAAGATCTGGACCATAGATGAAGATCAGTACCTTTTGATCCAGATCTGAGATGTTTTCCACCGTTGATCAAGCGTCGAGAATCCTCAGTCGTCCGAACAGAACTGAAGTTGTTTAAAACATTGAGAAGCTACAGTGTACAATTGGGCTCAGCGTTTTCGCGACTACAGTGTCTTCTTCTCTTCTTCTCCGTAACGCCGAGACTCCATTCCCGAATTCTAGATCCGAGACTTAAATTTCTTCGACGACGGCGATCTTAAGCTTCTGGCATCCATCTTCCGGTGAACAGAGAGTAGCCGAGATTTCAATTCTGTTCCATCGCCACATTCCTGTGAGGGGATGTTTCCGATCAGCGAATTCGCATCCACCAAAGCTTGAGGGGAGGTTTCCGAGAGTTTTTGATCCATTTCCGATCTCCATTCCGTAGCTAACTTGGGTCGATTTGGCCGTACAATCTGGTTTGCGATTTCCAGAACTTGAGCTATGTTCTTCGGCTAGTGGAATTATCAGATAGATGTGAGCTTGAGGGGAGGTTTCCAACAGCTGTGAGCGCCTTCTGATAATAGTTGGAAGCTTGGTGATCGTTGTTGGATGCTTGAGGGGAGGTTTCCGATGGCATCATTGTTTTACAACAGATTTGAGGAGTTTTTTATCCGAGTTTTGGTTTAAGGAATGTTAGGTTTTGTTTTCTTCATTTCTATTTTTGAATCGTGCTTGAATTAGTTCAGATCTTCAGATCTGAATCCTTCCATTGATATTTCATTTCTGTTTAAGTTTTTGCATTACAAATTTTGATTTCTTGCTTCCAAATTTCATCGCTGTTAAACCCTTGCAATTTATTCTGTTTATAGTCACTGCTAGTTATAGGATTTTGTTATTCAGTTATTAATTCCGAGTTCTTTATAATCAATCATTGTTACTGTGATCTTGCTTACATGTTAAATGCTACTTGAGTTTCCGGTTATTATCTCTAATTCGATTATGTTGTTGAATATTTATTGTTAAAGTTGATTGAAATTTTGAATCGATTGTTGTCTCTGTTCAATATCATTATGTCTGAGCTCTTGAGGTTAATTGTTGATTGTGATTGAGTATAGAAGATTTGGTGATTGAGTTGAGTTTTAACTTTGAATGTGATGGTGATGGAATGTTAGGTTCGGTTCTTGGAATTGCAATAAGATTTTGAATGTAACGTGATAGGATGAAAATGAACTTTCTTTGATGCTATTCTTGACCTAGTTGAATTAGATTTTGATTGGAATCAATTTTAAAATCCTCACACACTTACTAGTCATCCTTGGAAAAATACGACTTGGGACTCCATACTACACGTGTTTCATTTAGTTTAGTTGAGTTCCTAATCTTAATTAATTTGATGTGCCACGTGACATGAAAATGGCCAAGACCAAATTTTGGTGCCGTTGCCGGGGAAATAACTAGTAGTGTGTGTTTAATTTTAGATTGTGCATTGATTGATTTTATTTGATAGCATGTTGATTGATTGATTGCTTATTTCTTTTTGTATTTTCATGTGGGCTTGTTCTTGAATTTTTAAGTTCTTTTAATGTTCATATTTTCATGTGTTTGAAACTTTATGCTTTTGAGTCTTCTAACCTTGATTTCTAGTGTTGTAGTGAAGAACAGGTGATTTCTTTAGCATGGATCCATATTTTCAGAATTTTGGAGGTGGAATGGAGAGTTATCATTTTCAGCCTGAGTATCAAATTTACCCAAACACGGATCAACAAAATATATATGAATCATTTTCAAATGGTTTTAATGCTAATTGGGTGGATAATTCATGTTTCAGGTATGAAAGTGCTCAAGGACAATTTGTGGAGCCATATCCAACCTACCGGAGTTCATATGGGTTTCAAGAAGTTTCAACAAATTTTATCCCACAACCTTTTCAACAAAATGAACCTCAGATGAATGAGACAATATGGAAACTCAGAGAGATTATACAACAAATGAGTGAGCATCAAGAGCAACAATTCTCAAGGATACAGAATATACAGAATCAGTTAGATCAGATTGCATCATCCATTCAACAGTTACAAACCCAAACTGCCAGTGAAGAAATGGATTGTGGAGATCTTGTCAGGCTTGACACTACATCTACTTCTTCACTAGATTCTTTAAGTACTTTTTATTGTTGTGATGATGTAGTTGAATATAATTTTGATTCTACTAATGATGTTGCTCTAAACGTTGGAAATTATGTAGGATTTGAAGCAGAAGTTGATTTAAGTGTGGGGGACTGTTTACTGGAAGCATTACCTCAAGAATCACCAAGAATTGAAGATGTAAGTGTAGAGACTTGTGCTATGGAGCCAAACACCCAAGAATCGCTACATGAGGATGTACAGTCAAGAGAACAAGAGCTTGAGCCATATCATGATGAAGAGGAGGTAACAATCACCACTCCAGGTATCTTTAAACATGACAAGGTGAGTCTTTCTTGTGATTTTTCAGAAAATTCAATAGAGGTACCGTTCATTGATTTCATTAGGTGTGATTCATTTCTTGATAAATTTTCTACCCACACTAATATTCTCCTATTTTCTTTTTATCCCAAATGTGTGTGGGAGGTTGTTTCCTTTAATGATGTTGTAGGAGAATACAAGCTCCTAGAGTGGATGCTTAAACTGAACCGCCTCAGACCTCCAGAAAGAATTTGCAATAGAAAAATGGTGAATAAAAATAATTTGATTACAACCATGGATACTCCACTACCGGGGTGGATTCTTCTTTTAAATCTATTTCAACCGCCCGGAATCTAGGGGAGTTGGTTCGAATTTTACTTTCTTTTGCATTTTAATTCATGCTTAGTTAATAAATTCTTGCTTTATACGTTCCTCTAGTTTTATACTTAGCAATTGCATTTTATTTCCATACTTTGCATTTTGTTTAATACATAGCATTTTATTTTGAATAAATCCTCCATGGAATTTTCTAGTAATATTTTTAAGATGGTAAAAGCTTCTTAAATTTGATCATCAATTTTAGGTCATTTAACATGATTGGATGTTTTTCTTGCATGATATTGGTTAGTGTGTTAGTGGATTTCAATTTTGATCAATTGAGCTTGTTTGCATGAATATTACCTAGAGAGGACCACTTTAAGCCTACACTTTATTATTTTCTTTGTGTGACATGCACTCATAGCAATTGAAACTCTAGAACTTGCCTAGTTTCTTTTCAAAGTCACAATAACATTGGTATGCATGGAAATTGAGGATTTTGTCAAATTTGTTCCCCTTCATACTTTCCAATTCCTTTCTTCACAATTTTCTTTAATTCTCATCTAGCATTTTAACTCTTGGATCACTTTCCTTGCTTTCATTCCATTTGGAAGTGTTGGTTGAATTTTTGATGAGTTGGATCAACTAGATGAACAAAGAAAATTCTTGAGGTTTCCTACTTCAAATTGTTTGGAAAATTCTGAAGTTGATGGTTGAATTTGATTCTTGAAACTATGCTAGCCATGGATAGAGAAGTTTAGTCTTGAGCTGTCCTCAAGGCACTAAAATATAGAAGGGAAGCAAGAATTCAGGAATTGAAGAGATTAGTTCCATATTAAAAGCTTCATAGCTAGCACTTTCGGAATTCTAGAGGACTTATCAAGTTGATTTGGTTGACAAGAAAGAAAAGAAAAAAAAACAGTAGTGAGAGCATAATTCTGGAATCAAATGCAAATTGATTGGTGTCAAACTTTGTAGCAGTTTTCTTACCAGTAACAACCTCAAGTTGATTTCCTTGAACCAGACTTCTTTACTTCAGTATCTGGTTTCAAATGAATATTTCTGAGTTATTATATTAAAAGGAAGTTGGTAAACTCTATGGGAGTAAATGTTCATGAGTTGTTGAACATAGGAAAGCTAATAGCAGGGAAATTTTTTTTTAGATGTTGAACTGGTACATTAAAATTTCAGAATATAGCAATGTTCAAAACACTAGAATCAAAAGTGAGTTGAGAAGACCTTAGAGGAGAGTATAAACCTGAGTTGTTTTTGAATTGCAATTTTTGAGACTGGTCAGTGAAAGTGTGCTGAACTTGTTTTTTCTGAAATTGGAGAAATGTAGAAACCTATTTGCTGGTATTGTGCAGTATTTCAGAAGCTGTTCAATCTGATTATTTCTATTGTGTAGTGATGGAATGCTAATGGAGACCACTGAAATTCAGAAATATCATTGAATCTGAACTTTTTAAGCGTGTGATAATGCTGTGCAGAATCCAGGGTTATGAAATTAAGGTTGGCTAGTTCTAGAGCAGAAATTTTTAAGTAGAAAAGTTAACTATGGAGTTCAAAATTCAGGCATTTAAAAGGAAATCAAACAAAGTGTTGAATTTGAGCTTTGAATCCCTGAGTTTGATTCTTTAAGAAGAAATCTGAAATTGTTTTGCACCCACTCGAATTAAACAACAACAATGCAAAATTCCGCAGAAATATTTTAGTGAAGAAATATTGGAAATGGAAAGTTTGTATCAAAGAAGTATCAAGATTTGGAATGCATTATTCAAGTGAAGGAAGCTTAATTGAAATTCAAGAATAAGCTGGAAACAAATGGTATGTTCACTTTTCATAGCATCTGCAAGACAAGAAAAGAAGAATTCAGAACCTTTATATGGAATAAGAAACAAATGCTGGAAACAGAATTCAGCTACATATGGTATCAAGATCAACTTTTAATTCCTTGGGAATTAAGTGAAACTCTTGAATTTCCAGCAACAATTGTTAATTGTTTCTTTTTCATTCTTTGCAAAACTGTCGGACAGAATGCTGATAATATCAACTTGCTGGATTCTAAAGTTGTTGTAAGTTTTTAATTGATGTACTTAAGCTGAAAAAAATTCTGAAATTCAGACCCGTGTGAGATGTAAGCAGAACTATGCAATTCTGAGAAGTTGGAAACTGAGAAGAAGCAGATAATTGGAATGAATGGAGTAACAAATAGAATTCTAGTATCATTGATTTCTACAAAGTTGCAGTTTACAGAGAAGATGAAAGAGTCATGACATTTGATAGCAAGGAAGCACAGAAAAATCAGAAAGTTAGAGTGGAAAGAAATTGTGCCAACTCTTTATGGTGTTTTGTGAATGGCAGCAAGCTGGATTTAAGTTCAAAACAATTGAGTGTCAAATGAATTTCTAACTTTTGTTCAGCTCTATCCGAATCAAACTCAAATATTTTGCAAATCAAAATTCTGAAACAGGGAAGCTGAACTAATTTCCTGAATTTTGAAGTGCAGGCATTCTCCTAGAGAATCTGAGTTGGGAACCATGAACTTTCGGAAGCTGCAAATTCTTGAATTCTTGCTGAAATTGACAGCTTGAAGTGGTTTGGTTGAGGGTACTACATATGGAAGAATTTAAACAAAAGCAGAAATTTAGTATTACACAAAAATCTAGCAATGAATTACTGAATTGAATCCAAGAAGCTATATCTGTTCTTGCTGCTATCAAATGTAAAATACAAGGGACTACCAATGCTTGTTGGATGTTGAATTACAAATTAGAGAGGAATGCAAGGAGATTAATTTCTGAATTGGTTAAGGAGCTGCAAGTGCAGAAGCTGTTCGAATCAACTTGATGCATTTGGGTCTCTTGTGCTGTACTTGATGGAAATGATTTAGAGGATTTAACTATTTTTCCAAGTGTTGATATCGTCTGCTCAGCATTGTTTTTAAATGAAGCTCTAATCATGACAGTACTAAATGAAATTTGAGTCTATTTGAATCAAGATTTCTGGAGCTAAACTTTCTGAATTTCTGTGAACGTGTTGCCTTGTCCAGATTTATGGAAACTGTGAAGTGTGCAGGAAACGATCTGGGTATCATGTGTAAGGGTCAGCTGGATTACTGCAGAATGTAGTTTGATCCTTCATTTATTGGGAGTTGTAACTTTCAGAACTTAGCAAATAGTCTAAGTGGAACTTTTTGTTTTCTTAATGTCAAGTAGTATTCCTTCTTTGACGAATTCAGAGACCTGCAGATTCCACAGTGATACACATGCTGACAACTTTATGAATTGATCAATTCAACTTTAGTGCAAGGATTACTTGGATTTCAAATTCTGAATTGCAAGATTTTACTGTACTGTTAGTGATTAAAAGCTGCTTTATGCTAAAGTTCCTTGCCAGCAACAACTTCAAGATTGAATTCGAAATAGATTGGAATTGGAGGCTTTGAAGCTGTATTGATGGATGTTTTACTTTCTAAATGGATATTACTTAAATTTAGTAAAGAGATTGAGAAGTTTAATAAGTGTAGAACTGAATCTGCTAGAGGGGAATAATTGTTCAGTAACTAGTTTTATCTCTGAAATCTTATGTTGATTGAGGATTTTACTGATTTGGGATGACTGTTCAGCCAGGAAGATGTTGCTGTTGGATAGGAAACAAAAGTCTGATTTTGAATATGCCAAAACAGAAATAGAGAAAAATTGCAGAATGAAAAAAAAAAGTGGCTTAAAGAGTATCTAGTCATTGGAAATCAATGTGGTGTTTCATTGTCCGAGACGGACAACACTTTAAGTGTGGGGGATTGGGAACTCTTCCTGGCAAGCTGATGTGAGATTATTTGAGTTTCAAAATGCTGGAATTGAAGTGTGAAAGCTGAAATTAAAGTGGGAAAACAGTGAAACAAAAAAAAACAGTAAAAATTAGCAAATCAAGAATGTATCAAAGGTGAAGATAGAGTATCAAGATTTTTTGTTAGCCATCAAATTGAAGGAGAGGCTAGCTTGATACTTTGAATTGGTAATAACAAATGGTATTCATCTCTTTTTACATCAAATTGGTCAACTCATCAAGTATATTCCTCCAATACTCTTATCTTCTCATATACTTCATTGAATTCTTTTCTTTTGCCTATCTCATTCATATTCATTGTTCTTTTTGATTCCATTTCAATTCTTCATGATAAAATCTTTTTGATTCATGTATGCTATGTTTGTAGTGGTGGAGAATTAGAAAATAAGAAAGCTTATGGTAGTGAAATGTTGTGAGTCACATTGAGTGAGCTCCACTAAAAGGCATTTTTGAGTGTGAGGGCTAGAATAGGTGAATACTTTGTGAGATTGCAACTTGCTTAATTTTTCAATTGGATTGAAACTACCATATCTACTGATTATTGTTTGGATTGTATTCATGATTGTTTGTGATCTTCAAGATAACCTTAGTTAATTACCTTTTACTATTTTCTAGATATTGCTAGGGAATTACTATGGAGATGATTTTTAGTTTTTTCTTGACTTGAACGGGACGTCCAAGATTAAGTGTGGGGGATTTGATAACCATGATTTTGGCTATATTATCTTGATTCATAATACATGTTTTTAATGATATTTTCATAGCTTAAAGTCATATTTACTCCATATTTCATAATTTCATTTTATCTTGGACCTAATTGCAAATTAGCTTATTTTCATGGTATTTGATGCTAATATTTGATTATGATTTTGTAGGCATCAAAAGGGTCATGGATCCGATCAGATCAGGCCACACTTGGGCTTAAATCTAGGGCTAAACGAAGCGATCAAGCCTTGAAGTGTTTTGGACCATCCATTGAAGATCAAGCAGATATGGGCCATCCGTTGAAGATCTGGCTCATCCAACCTAATGAGGAGTAGATCTGGACCATAGATGAAAATCAGTATCTTTTGATCCAGATCTGAGATGTTTTCCACCGTTGATCAAGCGCCGAGAATCCTCAGCCGTCCGAACAGAACTGAAGTTGTTTAAAACGTTGAGAAGCTACAGTGTACACTTTGGCTCGGCGTTTTCGCGACTACAGTGTCTTCTTCTCTTCTTCTCCGCAACGTCGAGACTCCATTCCCGAATTCCAGATCTGAGACTAAAATTTCTTCGACGACGGCGATCTTAAGCTTCCGGCGTCCATCTTCCGGTGAACAGAGAGCAGCCGAGGGAGGTTTCTCAGCCGCGATTTCAATTCTATTCCATCGCCATATTCCTATGAGGGGAGGTTTTCGTTCAGCGAATTCGCATCCACCAGAGCTTGAGGGGAGGTTTCTGATCCATTTCCGATCTCCATTCCGCAGCTAACTTGGGTCGATTTGGCCATACGATCTGGTTTGCGATTTCCAGAACTTGAGCTCTATTCTTTGGCTGGTGGAATTATCAGATAGATGTGAGCTTGAGGGGAGGTTTCCAACAGCTGTGAGAACCTTCTGATAATAGTTGGAAGCTTGGTGATCGTTGTTGGATGCTTGAGGGGAGGTTTCCGATGGCATCACTGTTTTACAGCAGATTTGAGGAGTTTTTGATCCGTGTTTTGGTTTAAGGAATGTTAGGTTTTATTTTCTTCATTTCTATTTTCGAATCGTGCTTGAATTAGTTCAGATCTTCAGATCTGAATCCTTCCATTGATATTTCATTTCTGTTTAAGTTTTTGCATTACAAATTTTGATTTCTTGCTTCCAAATTCCATCCCTGTTAAACCCTTGCAATTTATTCTGTTTATAGTTACTGCTAGTTATAGGATTTTGTTATTCAGTTATTAATTCCGAGTTCTTTATAATCAATCATTGTTACTGTGATCTTGCTTACATGTTAAATGCTACTTGAGTTTCCGGTTATTATCTCTAATTCACATTATGTTGTTGAATATTGATTGTTAAAGTTGATTGAAATTTTGAATCGATTGTTGTCTCTGTTCAATATCATTATGTTTGCGCTCTTGAGGTTAATTGTTAATTGTGATTGAGTATAGAAGATTTGGTGATTGAGTTGAGTTTTAACTTTGAATGTGATGGTGATGGAATGTTAGGTTCGGTTCTTGGAATTGCAATAAGATTTTGAATGTAACGTGATAGGATGAAAATGAACTTTCTTTGATGCTATTATTGACCTAGTTGAATTAGATTTTGATTGGAATCAATTTTAAAATCCTCACACACTTACTAGTCATCCTTGGAAAAATACGACTTGGGACTCCTTACTACACGTGTTTCATTTAGTTTAGTTGAGTTCCTAATCTTAATTAATTTGATGTGCCACGTGACATGAAAATGGCCAACACCTTTCTTGTATACTATTGTTCAATTATGTTCTACTGTAGATTACTATAGAACAACTCCTTTCTTGTATACTATTGTTATTTGTTTGATCGAACCAAATCGATTTTTTTAATAAACTAAATTGATCCTGTCCGAAAGTTGATGAGATGGATGCAAGGGATATGATGCTCTTGTTGACCTCCGATGGACGTCGCTCCTACCTGCAACACAAGCAGCGTCAGTGCCGAGCCAGGGAAGGGGTCCCGGCGATGGCCCTCCGATGCTCAAGTCAGTCTCCGGTGAAGCAGAGGAAGAAGAAACAACGAGAACTGTAGCGCAACAGTAAATATCACATGTAATGCATACCTTTGCTGATACTTAGACTCCCTTTATATAGAGCTTTGGAAGCGCGCGTGCACGCTTCCTAAGGTGAGCACGCATCTCAAAGCTTTCCCTGAAAAGATGTGTCAATAAAGTATCCTTGACACAGTACCTTAACGAGCCGAACATATCTCTGAAGTGAAAGTGGAAGCTTCTGCCATACGATCCTCTGTCTGACCATACCGTCTGTTAGCGACACTAGCTCCCAAAAGGATGTCAAAAGATATCCTGCTATGTCTATTGCTTGGCCGAGTGGAATAGCCACTCGACCGAAATTCTGCTATCCATGTGCTGTTTGCTATCGCGCCGAGCGAGATAGCCGCTCGGCTAGAAGTCGACTGTCCAAGTGTTGTTCCGTCGTCGTAGAGTTGCACTCGATCGGATTCTACTCCGACCTCCACGGTAAGGATCCAACAGATTGAACTGATTTCATTTGATCTCACTAGCCTGATATAAGGATTCTATATAACTTAAACAAGGCCGTCTGCTAACACAATGCACATCATCGCTATTTTTTCACAGATTCCCTTAAACCATCTCTTCTCTTCTTCTTCTTCATGGATCCTTTAGCCAGGAGGATCAACTCAGACACATCCGTCTCATTGAGGGAGATTCCTGATTGGGCAGCAGACACAGCCGATGTCACTCTTCTCATTAATGCGCGAGTGGTGGCACGCCTCTCGTAGCTTGATCAAGAGATACAACTGTTAGAAGATGAAAGGGCAATGTTGGAAGATGAAAGGGCACCCCTTCCCCTTCATCTTCTAGCCCATTCATTTTCTCCAATAATAGAGGAAGAGGAAGAGTCATCTTCCTCAATATATATATGCATCCAAGCAAAAGAAATAAAAAAGGGGATGATACTTGCTGTGTGCAAGGTTGAGAAAGGGTTTGTCCCATATCGGAAATGTCACTGTGCAAGGTTCGTCCATGTGCACAAGATTATAAGAGGATAGAAGAACATTCAAGATTGGTTTGTCCAACTCACAAGAGGGGTTTGGTTTGTAAACCATGAAGAGCTTTTCGATTCTGTGATCGTTTTTCCATCAGCAAGTCATACCGGCGCCGATTGCAGATCTGCGGGAGATTGTTGTAAGTGTTTACAGTTTTTGTGTTTACTATTTTTTATGCTTAGAACTGTCAACAATGGTATCAGAGCGATGCCTAAGCATGAAATAATCTCTTCGTCGAAATGAAAATCTCTTTGTCGCCGTCGCTAGGCAAGATCGCGACTGGGTTGCGATATATCGTAGTTGTCGAGCCTCGAGAAGTTGTTGGCTATCGGCTTCCATGGCCAGAGAGTGCCGGCGACCACGTCGAGAGGCTGACAATAGAAGGTAATGACAGTCGCATTCATTGTGGCAGAAGAAGAGAGTGTCGCGATCGTGACAGAGAAGAGAAGAAGCCGTGCAATTGATTAAACTAACGAAGCACAGTGAATCTGTGTAATCGATTGGAGTAATCGATTTAAATAGTTTTTTAATCAATTGATATAATTTATTAAATGAAAATGAATAGTATGAATTACTGTTCATCCATCAACACTGTTTGAAAACGATTGTTTTAATTGATTAAGATTTCATTCATGAACAGTATATTATGCTAATCATGCGTGAACCGATTGCTCACTATTTAATCAGTTGAAATTGATTCATCAAAGTTCGATTAATTGAAAATTGAACTATACCAGCTTGATCCTAGATTTGATTCAAATCATTGGTTGGTTTAATCAGACCAGTTTAATTCAATAATACCTAGATCGAGCTTAAATCATTCGTTGGTTTAACCAGTTTGGTTTATTATTGAATTAATTGGGATGATTTTGATTACATAAGTTAGTTTAACCAAAATGATTAGATTTGTTCTAATGGGTTAGACTTAATCCAATAAGCATTGGATTGATCAAATGGATCTGAGTTTGATCAATATGTCTGAAATTGACTTAAATGGGCTTAGATCAACAGAACATAGGTAAGAAATCCCAGTCCAGTTAGATTAGTTCTAATGAGGGCATTGGACAGAGCTCAAGATCTAGATTCCCAATCAATCGATCAAATGGATCAGTCGATTGAGACTCCTGTAAATCGAGAAGATTTGTTTTTCTTGATTAATAATGTTGGTTCCATGCCTATATAAATTAAATAAAGCTGGTTTTGTATTGTTTAGTTGTTTTTGTACTAACTTATTTAATTTCAATTTAAAGTTGGCATGGATGATTACCAATCCTGGAAACTTGAATAAGAAGAGTTTCTAATCCTGGATAATTATAGGATCTAGGTGTTGATTCGTTCACTGCCGAAGAATCCTAAAGTGGTAGCACACCAGATATGGAGGCTTTCCGAAGGGAGAACCTTATATGCAAAATTGTGTGTGGAGCTACTTCACCATGAGTTCCTAGAGAAAGATCTTGAAGAATTTGAGAAGGATCTAGAGGAGGATCCTGAAGAATCTAAAGAGGATTCTGAAGAAATTTCAATGATAGATCAAATTAAAAATCTTGAAATTGTTCTATCTGAGATAGCCTCAAATGAGTCCAGATTGAAGGGGATTATGTTGGCCACTGCACTAGTGTCTGTCTAAGTGGGAGTGGTGTCAACCTATCTCGTTTGTAAGAGTTCTGTTATTGTTGCTGTCATTATATATGAACAATAATAGTCCATTTAGTTCATGTCCATTTGTTATATGTTAACATATGCGACATGTTTATATGAATGATATGTTCATTCATATGCTGATTACTTAATGATACATAAAAAATGATTAGTTCATTTTATTAAATGATTATTTCATTTAATTAGAGAAATCATGATAGAACGATGATTAGTTCATTTGTTGGGATGTATGTAATAGTATTGATCAATGTTGATTTGATTGGACCATACAAATCATGAGTGGAAACGTAGTTTTCACTTGATTTTGTAAACTAATTCAAATTAATATTGAGTTAATCATAAATTACATGCATATGAATTGCACTAAATACTAAATAATATGTTTATTTATGTAAGATTATGACAAATAAGAACATCATAACTTATATTAGGATAACTACAAAATCTGGTAACTCAAGATATAATATGTTCTTGAGGAAAAAGAAGTTCTTGAAGCTATAAAATAGGTTATGGAAGACCTGTAGATCCCACTACACAGAACAGACGAGATCTCAATGCCTATAGGGCATGAAAAAGGAAGGACTCCATTACTAAGGGAATATTGATTAGTTCAATGATGGATGACCTGGTATTTGAGTATGAGCCATTACCATCAGCTCATGCTGTCTAGGTAGCCCTTAGAAAAAAGTACAATGGAGGAAGTCTGAGCAAGCTTCGATAGCTAATGATTAAGTTTGACAGCTACATTAAGCGTCCGAATCTTTCAATTGTTCAACATCTCAGGGAGATGTCGAACATGATTCAGGAGCTTAAAACTGCTGGTCATGAATTGACTGATGAACAACAGGTTCAAGCAGTTATTCGTTCTCTTCTAGATTCTTGAGAGACCATGAAACAAACCCTAACTCACAGTGAGAGTATTAAGACTTTCATTGACATCTCACGCCATGTAGAATTGGAGGTGGAGAGAGTTGAATCCACAAGGATTTTTGGACTAGATTATGTGGCTATTGGTTCTGTTGGATCATCTGGATCCAACAAAAAGAAATGGTTCAAGAAGGGGAAGGGAAAGAAGAAAGAAGTTGCTGTTGTGGGACAAGACCCAATCAAGAAGAAAGGAAAGAAGACCAGATTGAAACAATGCAAGTGTGTCTTCTTTTCTTGAGCATTTTGTTGTTAGTTCAGTGTTGTTAGCTGATTCTTATCTTTTGTGGATTATAGATTCGGAAGAAACCAACCATGTAGCTTCGGAGTGAGTTACATTTATAGAGTACTGACGGGTACTAGCTGGCAATAAATGGATATATGTAGGAAATAATGCAATAATTGAAGTAAAAGGAATTGGCACTTGCAAGCTCAACCTACGTGGTGGGTGTACCTTGCTTCTACATGATGTCCTGTATGCTCCTGAGATTCTACGGAATCTGGTTTTCATCGTTTGTCTTCTTGATTTAGGTTATTGTGTAAATTTTTATAGCCATTGTATGGAACTTTGAATTAACTCTGTCTTAATTGGGCAAGGTTATGTAGCAAATGGTTTTATGGTTCTTGATGTAGAACCAAATAATAATGATGGTTGTTTTTCAAATATTGCTCTTACTAGTAATGCTGATGTTAATGATGAAATTTGGCATGCTAGATTAGGACATATAGGACAAAAACGAATGAATAGATTAGCTAAAGAGGGTCTTTTAGGCACTCATGCTAAGATACTTGTCTATATGTGAGCATTGTCTTGCTGGAAAGGCAACTCGGAAACCATTTAGCAAGGCTATTAGGGCTGAATATAATCACCATTGCAATTAATTCATTCGGATATTTGTGGTCCAATAAATATGAAGGCTAGAAATGGAAATTCTTATTTCATTACATTTATTGATGACTTCACATGTTTTGGTCATGTGTATTTGATTTCTCACAAATATAAAGCATTAGATTGCTTTATTCATTACTTGAACGAAGTTGAGAATCAATTGGAACGTAAGGTTAAAAACTTGCGCACTGACCGTGGAGATGAATATTTGTTTGATCAGTTCAAGACAATATGTAATGAGAAAGAGATTATTAAATAGCTAACTATCCCTGGAACTCCATAGCAAAATGAGGTTGCTGAAAGAAGAAATAGGACTCTTCTTGAAATGGTTAGGTCTATAATGGCGCAGGCTAATTTGCCAATCTCTTATTGGGAAGATGCATTATTAGTTGCGACCTATATACTTAACAAAGTGCCTTCAAAGTCAGTTTTATCTACCCCACATGAACGTTGGACAGACAAAAAGTTAGATTTAAGTAATCTGAGACCTTGGGGGTCAGCTACCTACGTTCATGATAAGACTCACGAACATAGAAAATTAGGACACAGAGGTAAGAAGTGTATCTTTATAAGGTATTCTGAGACTTCTAAGGGTTATGTTTTTATTGGTGAGCGACAAGATAGAGCCATCTCTGAAATATAGTCAAGAGATGCTACTTTTCTTGAAACTGAGTTCCCAACACGAGGTGAAGTTGATAAGGCAAATCTTTTATATGAGATAGAGGAGGAGGATAATGTTCCTTTATCAACAAATCAGGAGATGCATGAATCTAGTCAACATAGTGGGAATAATTTACCACTGAATGAGTTAGTTTCTCAATAGTCTAACCTACGAAGAAGTAGTCATCAAATTATTCCTCGGAGAAGGTTTGATATTGAGAATAAGGCATTGATGATTCTCCCAGTTGATGATGAGGAATCTCGAACAGTTGATGATGAGGATTCTCCCAGTTTGTGTCAATACATGTCATCCTAGCTATAGTAACACAATTTAACATGGAATTATATTAGATGGATGTAAAAATGGTTTTCCTTAATGGTAATCTTGACGAAGAAATCTATATGGTACAACCAGAAGGTTATGTCGCTTAAGGCCAAGAGAATAGAGTATGTAGACTTAGGAAGTCTATATATGGGCTAAAGCTGTTGGACCCCGTGGTTGTTTTGATGTGATCAACCAAGTTAGGTTACGTCCTGTTTGTTATCTGATCGCTGTGTCTAAGTATGCAGGTGTTTAGGAGCGCAGGAAGTCGAGCGGAAGATGCAGCTAGCGAAAAGGACGCACGGGAAGGGAGCTGACGGGCTCGGTGCGTCCGAAGGATGAGAGAGCTGCGGAAGAGTAAACCGGTGGATGAGAAGAACGTGCGCGGCGTTCGAAGAACGAGAAGCCGGGTCGGAAGCCTACTCGAGGAGAAGGTCAAAAATTAGGTTCGGGTGAGCCCTATTTCGGTTGGCCGCAATCACCCATGCAATCGGAGCCTCGGAAGAAGAGAACAAGTCAAAAGCAGCTGCAGAAGCCATTGGAGGCGCCCTCAACAGTGTTGAAGGCGTCCTAAATGTTGAAGGCGCCTTCAACACTGATGAAGATGCCCTCAACATTGAAGGCGCCTTCAATAGTGTTGAAGCCGCCTTCAGCCTGGTTAACTCGACCGTTTACGCGTGGATAAAGTTTTATCCGCTCACCTCGGCTGGAGGTGCCCTCAATCTCGTTGGAGGCATCCTCAAGGCTCGAGATAAGATTTCCAGGAGCTATATAAAGGCCCCTAGAGCTAGGAAATAATTCATTCAACTAAGTATTCAATTCCTAACAACTTGTAAGAGCTTTTAGTGTGTAAAAGGCTTATCAGCCTTCAGAGAAGGAGATTGATAGTGCACTATTCCACCGCCTTGGATTAACAACCTTCTTGGTCGTAACTAAGTCAACTGTTGAGTCTTTCTTCCAGCTTTTTTATTATTTGGTTTAGTTTTTTTATTGTTGCTATTATTTTAGAGTTGAAAGTTTGAGGAGGGTACTTTTTGTTAATAGGCAATTCACCCCTCCCCTCTTGCCGGCCCCGCTGCACCAACAAGTGGTATCAGAGCCAGACTGCCTAAGAAAGACTGACCGTCGACCGAAGCATCAAGATCAAGACGATGGCCGGAACAAACATTCATCTCCCAAAATTCGAAGGAGACTTTGCTACATGGAGACAAAGAATGGAGGCATTTTTTTAAAACAGATTTTGACATTCTTCTAACTATGAAATTTGGTTTTACAGCTCTAAAAGACAAAGAAGAGTATCAGTGGACGAAGAAGGAGTAAGCCGATTTCATGGCCAACGGAAAGGCAGAATTTCACCTGCTTAACATTCTGCCGCCCCAGGAGGTAAGTCGGATCGGAAGCTACGACTCCGCCAAAGACCTCTAGGAAAAATTCCTAGAGCTTCACGAAGGCACTTTAGAAGCGAAGTTAGCAAGGTGGGACATCCTCCGGACTCAGTTGATGAATCTCCAGATGAACAACGATGAGAAGGTAGCGCAACTCCAAGTGAGAATCAAAGAGTTGATAACTTAACTAAATAACCTCGGAGAATGGGTAACAAACCGAGACTCGATCCGATACACGCTCAACGCCTTCCCAAGGTCTCCAGAATGAGCGTCCTTAGTAGATGCATACTACATCTCTAAGAACCTTGAGGTAAGTACTTTAGAAAATTTATTTTCTACATTTGAACTTCATGAATCTCGAATTGCAGAGCCTAAACAAGTAGAGAAGCTAAATCTCAATATTGCCCTACAAGCCGAAAAGGACGATCCCACCTCTGAAGTGTTGATCGACGAGTCTGAAGCGGTTCTATTGGTAAGAAAGTTAAATAAATTTATTAAAACTAATAAATTTAGATCGCAGTCAAAAAGGCATCAATGCAGCAAAAGGATGATTCGTTGCTACAACTTCAACGAGGAAGGGCACATCAAGGATGACTGCCCAAGACTGAAGAAAATGGACATGGAGAAGTCTCAAAAGCTGACGTCCTCGAAGCGCAAGAGTTTGAAAGCTACATGGGATGAATCATCATCCTCGGAATCAGAAGTCGAAGCCTTCTCGGGATTAGCACTGATGGTCAACCATCTTTTCGAAGAAATCAGCTCGAAGATGAGCATAGATGAAGGGGGAGGATCATCAGAAGAAGAAAGCTGCAATGAAGGGGGAGCATAAAAAATAGAGGTAAGTAAGGTACGTTCTTTAACTCCCAAGTAGTCCTTTCAGTTTATTAAAGTGCTTACAAAAGATTTAGTTAAATTAGAAAAGGAAAATGATATGTTAAAATTAAACTTAGCAAAGGCATGTCCTCTTGAGATGTACGATAATCTAAAATCAGAAAATGAGAAATTGAAAAATTGAAAAATAATGCATGCTTAAATAAATTTCCAAAATCAAAACTTAGAATTTATGAAAAATTGAATTGGTATATTAGAAAACATCAAGGACAACTTAGAAAAGTTCCTAAAAGTTATGTACCCCCTAAGTTTTTGATTAATCTAGTAGGACAGAACCTATACTGGATTCCAAAAACCTTTCTAGATTAAAATTTTCTAAGTTAGTGCTTTCAGCAAGATAAATTAAACAATTAATTTCTTTTGAGGCTTTGTCTAAGAAAGTGGTTGTTGCTCCAATAACCAAGAAGGCCTAGTGTCTCGCCACTGCCTAGAAGCCAAAATATTGAAATAAAATATTTAATTAACTTACTGATAAAACATAAAAATAGAAATTAGAAAATGCTTTAAATAATTTTTTTTGGAAATTGCTCAAATTTTTTTTTAAAAATTGCCTAAGTTAGAATTTTCCTTTTATTTAGAAAATTTTCCTGCTTAAATTTTTTTTCTAATTTTCCAAAATATTTGTGTTTGCAAAAACTTAATAAAACTTTTTTAAAATGATTTATTTTAAAACTTGAAAATTATTACCCCATTTTTTTGATGTGATCAAAGGGGGAGAGATAGATACAAGTTTAGGGAGAGTTTTAGGGGAGTTAATATTTTTTAATTTTTTTTAAAATTTTACTTAGTGTCGCAAATTCTTTTATTGCAACCTTTTTGCTTAAAATGTTAGTTTAGTAATTTCTTTAAATTACTTGTCTGTTTTTTCCTAACTTGAACTTGGGTTGATGCACATAAAAAAGGGGGAGATTGTTGGGCCCCGTGGTTGTTTTGATATGATCAACCAAGTTAGGTTGGGTCATGTTTGTTATCTGATCCATGTGCCTAAGTGTGCAGGAGCTTAGGAGCGTAGGAAGTCGAGCGGAAGACGTAACTAGCGAGAAGGACGACACAGGAAGGGAGCCGACGGGCTCAATGCGCCCGAGACGAGAGAGCTGCGGAAGAGTACACCGATGGATGAGAAGAATATGCACGACATTCGAGGGATGAGAAGTCGAGTCGGAAGCCTACTCGAGGAGAAGGCTAGAAATTGGGTTCGAGTGAGCCCTATTTCTGTTGGCCACAATTACCCATGCAATCGGAGCCTCAGAAGAAGAGAACAAGTCAAAAGGAGCTGAAGAAGTCATTGGAGGCGCCCTCAACAGTGTTGAAGGCACCCTAAACATTGAAGGTGCCTTCAACACTGATGAAGGCACTCTCAACACTGATGAAGGCACACTCAACATTGAAGGTGCCTTCAATAGTGTTAAAGGCGCCTTCAGCCTGGTCAACTCGACCGTTTGACCGCAGATAAAGTTTTATCCGCTCACCTCGGCTGGAGGCGCCCTCAACCTCATTGGAGGCGCACTTAAGGCTCGAGATAAGATTTCCAGGAGCTATATAAAGGCTCCTGGAGCTAGGAAATAATTTATTCAACTAAGTATTCAATTCCTAGCAACTTGTAAGAGCTTTTAGTGTGTAAAAGGCTTCTCCGCCTTTAGAGAAGGAGATTGATAGTGCGTTATTCCACCACCTTGGATTAACAACCTTCTTGGTTGTAACCAAGTCAACTACTGAGTCTTTCTTCCTGCTTTTCTATTAATTGATTTAGTTTTTTTATTGTTGCTATTATTTTAGAGTTGAAAGTTTGAGGAGGGTACTTTTTGTTTGCAGGCAATTCACCCCTCCCCTTTTGCCGGCCCCGCTGCACCAACAAAAGCAAGCATTAAGACAATAGAACATGAGATTTAATGAAGTCATTTTGTCTTTTAGTTTCGAAATGATCAATGAGGATAATTATATTTACCTAAGAAAGGAAAAAAGGAAAGTTTGTTATTTTATTATTATATGTTGATGATATGCTAATAGCTGGAAGTGACATAAAGTGTGTGATATAAGTCAAATCCTGGATTTCATCACAATTTGACATAATAGACATGGAAGAAGCAGAGTACATTTTAAGAGTGAAGATTATTAGAGATCGTTCTAAAAGGCTTTTGGGTTTATCTCAAGAAGCTTATATCATTAAGATGCTACAACACTTCAATATGTCAAATTACAATATTAAACAGACACATGTAGTGAAAGGTACTATTTTGAGCAAAAGTATGAATCCCAAGTCGCCTGAGGAAATAGCTGAAATGAAGAAAAAAAATCACATGCCAGTTCTATTGGTAGTTTAATGTACACTACGTTATGTACTTATCTTGATATAAGCTATGGTTTTGGCTTAGTTAGTCGTTTCCAGTTAAACCCATGATCGATACATTGGAAAGCGATGAAGAGGATAATTAAATACATCAAAAGGATAACAGATTATGTATCTATTTTTCAAGGATCTAAGATGAGCCTGAGTGGTTACACAAATGCAGATTGGGAAGGAGACCTTGATGACAGAAAGTCCACATCAGGCTATACCTTCTTGCTAAATGATGGTGTCATCTCATGGAATAGCAAGAAGTAGGCTTGTGTAGCCTTGTCGACAATGGAAGTTGTGTGGCTTGTGCATCAGTTGTGCAACAATCTGTCTGGTTGAAAAAGGTTCCTGAAGCATTTGAAGATTGCTGAGAATAGTGGGAGTCCTGTTATAGTGTACTATAACGGTCAAGCTGAGGATCCCAAATATCACAGCAAAGGCGCATATAGAATTAAGTATAATTTTATAAGGGATATTGTAGACAGGAAAATGATAATTATTGAGTATATTCCCACACGTACTATGCTTGCAGATCCTTATACTAAGCCATTGACTAACGAGTCATTTCAAAGAATGGGAAGTCTTTGTGACTTCGTAAAATGTAACACGTTGAAAAATATCATGATCTATTCAGTGTATAAGTTGTTATATTTTGGATTAAAGTCTCGATGAGCATGTTAACAGGTTGAGATTGGCCCACTCACATGGACAATCATCTCTATTTATTGAGTATAAATAGAGGTAAGACTGTTACTTATAGGACAACTTATGTAGTTGTGAATAGAGATATACCTATAAGTTAAGGTCACCTTGATAATTGTGTCAAGATGAGATCATTTATGTAATGATAGAAGTAAATGAACCCACCATTAATAAACCTGTTGAAAGCCAGATTGGAATTCATATGTTGAATTCAGGATTATACATTAGGTATGTCTAGATAGAAATCTGTATGATGTTAAAATTTTAGAACAACATGCGTTCTTTTTTTTGTAAAGAGAATAATATCGTAGTATGTGATTCATACCACATGTGCTATAGCGACAAGAAGGATAGTAGGAGAATGGATCCCTGTTTCTCTATTATGTGAGACCTTTGAGATTATAAGTTAATCTCAGTTTTTGCCCTTAGTGACTATTTAGATGTTTACTTGAAGTTTTAATCAATGTTTGCTACTTTAGCATATATCCTATGACTATTAATGATTCGATTTATGGAACAGAACTAGGAAAGCGATTGATTGAAATAAATAAATTCTAGCTAAAAAGGAAGATTAAATAGAGTTACATCTTTCGATGTTATTCACTAGTCGACCCATTTCTGTTATGTATAGAAATGAATGTGAATATTGAATATAGAACATGCTCTTGACATAATGGTCATTGTAAGGGATTAGAGATGTTCATATTGATGTAAATGAAGATTATTTAATCTGGGTAAAAAGCAAGACATGGAAATCTCCAAGATAATGGCTGTGTGCCACTGGGAGATTGCATGTTTTCTGGATAACAGATATGTTCCGTCAGAAGAGAGGCTATGTGCCATTACGAGAGTGTCTCTAATTCATTTTATAGAGCAGCTAAGTAAAGTGTAACAACTTTGTTAGCATTGATCGCTCTGAGAGTATCTATGCAAGGTGTAACAATCTTCTTAGCAATAATTGCTCAGTGTGCTTGCTATCGCACAAACCATTTTCCTTAAAGTATGAATTGAACGTTCTTATTTGGTCTTTGTGACTAACTAGTATTTATTTGGTCTTTGTGACTAATTAATGTTTTCCTCTAGTCTTTGTGACTTGATTACAATATAGTCTAAGTGACTTACTTACATGGTCTTTGTGACAAGATGACCTTTATGGATTGACTTGGACAAGTGTGAGATGTTGGAAGATGAAAGGGCACCCCTTCCCCTTCATCTTCTAGCCCATTCATTTCCTCCATTAATGGAGGAAGAGTCATCTTCCTCAATATATATATGCGTCCAAGCAAAAGAAAAAAAAGGGGGGATGGGAGAGAAAGGGTTCGTCCCATATCTGAAAGGTCACTGTGCAAGGTTCGTCCATGTGCACAAGATTGTAAGAGGATAAAAGAACATTCAAGATTGGTTTGTCCAATCTCACAAGAGGGATTTGGTTTGTGAACTATGAAGAGCTTTCTGATTCAGTGATTGTTCTTCCGTCAGCAAGTCTTACCAGCGTGGATTGCAGATCTGCGGGAGATTGCTGTAAGTGTTTACAGTTTTCATGTTTACTATTTTTCATGCTTAGAACTGTCAACAACAGCCGCAATTGATCTCGCACTTCTGCCACTAAACAGTTTCTTCTTCCGAACACATCACTGTTGAGTACGCCCACTTCACCATCCCCCAGCCATCGACCCGCCTGGGAGGAGCAAACGGAGTGGATGTTCTTTGATAACCATGATTTTACTGTATTATTTTGATTCATATATACATGGTTTGATGTTGATTTCATAGGTTTAAATCATGGTTACATCACATTTTATGCATTGTATCAATTTTGGACTTAATTGCAAATTATCTTATTTTTATGTTATTTGATGCTAATATTTGATTCTTATTTTGTAGGCATCAAAGGATCTTGGTTTTGGATCTATTCGAACCGAAGTTGTACTCGAATCGGAGTTTAAACAAGAAGATCAAGCTGCGGAGCATTATGGACCGTTCATCAATGATTGGATGGATCTGAACCATCCAGTGAAAATCTGGTCAATCCAGCCTAAGGGAGAGTAGATCTAGACCCTTGATCAAGATCAACACCTTCGGATCAGATTTTAAGTGACTTTCCACCGTTGATCAAGTCCAAATCAATCACAACCGTCCGTTCAGATCTGGGTCAGATTTAAAACAGAAGCTACAGTGCCCTTTCTCTTCGTCGACTCCTTCGCACGCTGTTCGCATCCCGCGGCGCATCTCCAAAGAGTTCCGACCCCTTTCCTTTCTCCGATCATCCTCTCAAGCTTCAACCTCGGTGGAGAGTTTCACGGCAGCTTCATCCCGATCATCTGGAGCCATCGGAGGGCATTCCCTCCGGTGGAATTTGGCTCTCGGCAATCCCTTGTTCCATCTCAGATTTGGCGGCGTTCCTCCAATCTGAGGTTGCGCTTCCCATCAGAGAGCATTGGCGGCGTTCCTCCCGTGTTCCTGAGCTTCTTCCGACAATCATCCATCATCCGTGGCTTCCATTTCAGATTCAGAGTTGAAGGTTTGCAGATTTCCAGATTTTTGGCACTTGATTAGATTAGGGTTGTTTCCAGCTTACCGAAGGCATTCCGTCGGTGTTGCTGAGCATTCCTGGAGCTGATACACCGCTGAGGTTCTCCACTGATGACCGGAGCTGGGCGTTCTCATCTCCGACCTCTTGTGTGACGGCAAGAGTATGAAGATTGTTGGCTTGATTGTGAGATTGGAATGGTTATCATTTTATTTCAGTTTGTTACTGTTTTGTAGCTAGAACACATTTCCTTTGATGTTTGTTATGTTCTTATTAAGTAATCTAGCATTTCTTTGTCTTGTTGAAGTTTAATTCATGTTTTGTAGTTATAATTTCATTGATGCTAGTTAGTTTAAGTTTGTTTGATGTTTAGTTAATTATTAAGTGGTTTAGTTTTAAGTTAGGGTTTAATTCTTGCTTTAGATCAGATTTAATTGTGTCTTGTTTTTTCATTTTTAGTTTAAGTGTGTTAATGATTTAATCACAACGTAGAGTGACAATGCATTATGGTTTGATTGTTGACACCTAGGTAGATTTCATTTATACATTAGATTAGTTTCTTATTCGCTGTGATTTTCATTTGTTAGATTTAGATTCAAAGCTTAAACCCCCATTTTCATGTTAAAAACCCCAAAAATGGGAATAAAATACAATCTTAGATTACATCCTACCATTGGTTCCTCGAGAGATCGATCATGGGCTCGTTATTACAACATCATTGTGTAGATTAAGGGGTTCAGTGGATATCATTTGTTAATTTGATAAGTACATTCGTGACACTCAATTTTTCAGCTTATCATTCTTCCGTGTGGCGGCCAATCACGTGAGCCCTGCCAACCTCGACCTCCTCGCTCAAGCTTTTTGCAGATACACCTACTGATTTCCAATCATGGAGTTGGTCTTTATGGAGTTCTTCTCTGTCGTTATGCGCATCTGGCAGCCTGATCAAGACATCGAGCCCCAATTGATCTCGCACTTCTGCCGCCAGACGATTTCTTCTTCTGACCACGTCACTGCCGAGCATGCTCACTCCACCATCCCCAGCCCTATTGCCACATCAGCCACCACCCCACTTGGGAGGAGCAGATGCAACAAATGTTATCTTACATTGCCGCGAATCACGTGTGCCCTGCCGACCTTGATCTTCTCTTGCTAGCTTTTCGTAGATACACCTACACGGTGCTCGGCCTATTTCCGATCACAGCGCTGGTAGCCATTATGGAGTTCTTCTCCGTCGTCATTGAAATCCCCATTACTCCTTCTGCTTCTGCCAGCCAACTTCATTACTCGGTGCCTTGGGAGGCCGGCATCCACAGCTACGGTGGAGGGACTCCTGATGGTAACTACTACGGAAGAAGATAGCTCGTGTTCCATCTACCTCGACTATTTTGAGGTTATGACTCAGGCTCTGGTAATAGCCTGCGGCCATTCGTTTAAAGAGAAAATTAAAGAGATTCCTCTATTCATCCATTATCTTGTTTGATGAGCATTAGTAATTATGTTCTACTATATAGATTACTATAGAACAACTCCTTTCTTGTATACTATTGTTATTTGTTTGATCGAACCAAATCGATTTTTTTTAATAAACTAAATTGATCCTGTCCGAAAATCGATGAGATGGATGCTGGGGATATGGTGCTCTGGTTGACCACCGGTGGACGTCGCTCCGACCTGCAACACAAGCAGCGTCAGTGCCAAGCCAGGGAAGGGGTCCCCGGCGATGACCCTCCGATGCTCAAGTCAGCCTCCGACGAAGCAAGAGGAAAAATAAATAACGAGAACTGTAACGCAACAGTAAATATCACATGTAACACATACCTTCGCCGATGCTTGGACCTCCTTTATATAGAGCTTCGGAAGCGCACGTGCATGCTTCCCAAGATGAGCACACATCTCAAAACTTTTCCTGAAAAGAAGTGTCAATAAAGTATCTGTGACACAGTACCTTAACGGGCCAAGCATATCTCTGAAGTGATAGTGGAAGCTTCCGTCGTACTATCCTTTGTCTAACAATGTCGCCTGTCAGCAGCACTAGCTCCCAAAAGGATGTCAAAAGATATCCTACTGTGTCTGTTGGTTGGCCGAGCGGAATAGCCACTTGGTCGGAATTCTACTATCCATGTGTTGTCTGTTGTCGTGCCGAGCGGGATAGCCGCTCGACTGGAAGTCCACTGTCCAAGTGTTGTCCGTTGTCGAGCCGAGTGGGATAGCCGCTCGGCCGACAACCCACTGTTCACATGCTCTATTGCTGGGCCAAGCGGGATAGCCGCTCGGCGGGAAGTTCACTTTCTGCTTGCTCGACTTATGTCGAGTCTATTGCTAGACCGAGCGGGGTAGCCACTCGACCGAAGTTGAAATCTGTCGGTGCCAGGTCTTGCTGCCTAGCCGAGCGGGGTAGCTGCTCGGCTCGACTTATGCTCATCGTCACTTGAGCGCCGTGTTTGAATGCTTCTCCCCGGTCGGGGCATGCTTCGTCCAACCAGCCGATGCCCGATAAGCGTTGACCTCGTTTGACGTCCACTGTGGCAGCGAGGTGAGGCCCCTCATCATCACCGCATCATAAGGCTCCCCTTCAAGTCTAGTCGAATGAGGCTGTAAGTCCGATTGACTAGATAATTGTGTGAGCAGATTCCCTTCCTATCTTCTTCCTCATTGTGTGGTCTCAGATCGGGATAATACTGATCCTCGCTGATCGGCCAGTTGTAGTTTGTCATTCGGTTGTAGGTGAGCTCACTTAAGCCGATCAGCATGATAGATGGATGCTGGGGATGTGGCACTTCTGTTGACCTCCGGTAGACATCGCTCAGACTTGTAACACAAGTAGCGTCAGTGCTGAGCCAGGGAAGGGCTCCCCGGTGATGGCCCTCTGATGCTCAAGTCAGTCTCCGACGAAGCAAGAGGAAGCAGAAGCAATGAGAACTATAGCACAAAAGTAAATATCACATATAACACATACCTCCACAGATGCTTGGACCCTCCTTTATAACGCATACCTCCAATGTGAGCACGCATATCAAAGCTTTCTTTGAAAAGACATGTCAATAAAGTGTTCCTGACACAGTACCTTAACGGGCCAAGCATATCTCTGAAGTGATAGTGGAAGCTTCCACCGTATAATCTTTTGCCTGACTATGCCGCCAGTCAGCGGCACTAGCTTTCATAAGGATGTCCAAAGATATCCTGCTGTGTATGTTGCTTGACTGAGCGAAATAGTCGCTCGATCGGAATTCTGCTATCCATGTGTTGTTTGCTATCGCGCCGAGTGGGATAGCCGCTCGGCTGGAAGTCCACTGTCCAAGTGTTGTCCGTTGTCGGGCCGAGCGGGATAGCCACTCGGCCGGCAACCCACTGTCCACATGCTCTATTGCTGGGCCAAGCGGTATAGTTGCTCGACGGGAAGTTCACTGTCACGCCCCAGAGGAGTCCCTGTCCGAAGAAATTTCGGCAGCATCTCCCCTGTACGGCGGACAATCTGAAACTTCTACATAACACATATACCTCAGCCACAGGCGGCTGGAATCATAACAATAAATAAAAACAATTGTAGGACCGTTAGATTCGATAGACGGGGGGGGGGGGGGGGGGGGAATATCGATTCGAAAAATAAGAGTTTAAACGCAGCGGAAAAATAAAATAGACACAGATGTTTTTACTTCGTTCGGAGCCTGTGACGACTCCTACTCGAAGGCCCGTGGTCCTTGACCACTTTCGTTGGGCAATCACTAACAAGTCGAAATATGATTACAGAATAAGTACAGGAAATGCTAGTGACAAGAAAGCAATACCGACAAAGAAAATTAAATAAAAACCGGAGGAGCACTTTTGTCGGAGCGTTGTTGACGTCACACTTGAAGACCAGCAGAGAAGAGTTCTCGATTGATTGTAAGCTCCTGTCCGGGGCTTCTTTTATATGCTGTTCCAGGCGCCTGGAATGTGACGTAGCTGCACAAACCATGATGCTCCACGTGGCACGACTCGGCTGGATAGAATTCGCCTTGGCGCCCGGATCTTCAGAAAACTCCCTTTTCCCGCAAAACAAAGTTAGTCCGAGGCAAATATGTATCTGTAAAACAGATTGTTAGCAAGTTAAAGTTTAACAGATGGATAAAAAGAGTATGACTTAGATTCCGTCTTTCCGAGACGGAATCTAGTCACGATCTCGACTTAGACATCCGAATGGACCTAAGCGATCGACGCCTAATGTCCCTTCCCGGAACGCGTCTCACTCCCCTCCGGTGACTTACCTCACTTACCCGCCAGACGTCCGGTCAGCCGTCGACCGTCTAGACTTCTCGCCAAGCGTCCGGTCAGCCCGTCGACCGCTTGGACTTCTCGCCACTATCCGGCCAGCCGTCGACCTAGCTGGACTTCTCGCAAGCGTCCGGTCGGCCCGACCGCTGACTTCTTGCCGACATCCGGTCAGCCTGCCGACTGTGACTTCTCCTGCACACTCGATCAAAGTGTCAGACAACAACAAGACTAACTTAACCTATTTGTCATTCATCAAAACCTGGGTTAAATCGTTAGTGCTAACCGCACCAACAATCTCCCCCTTTTTAATGGAATGACAACCTGGTTAAGTTAGTGAAAACATATGCAAGAAACATCATGCATTTATGTGGTTTTAAAGTTAGTTTGTGTTTTCAAATTGGTTTAGCTAACTTAACCACCTAACCCTCCTCCCCCTTTGGCATTCATCAAAAATAAGCAAAGGTAAACAATTATAGTGTTGAGTTACTGCAAAAAGTAATCAGATTTTGCAATATACTTTGATTTATTTTTTAACACCAAGAAAATAGCCAAATTGACTTGGGGGAGACAAGTTAAATTTTGAAAAGTATAAAGTTAATGAAGTTTCATAAGTGTGTAAAGATTTTCAAATCAGGTTTTCAAATTTACTTTGCATGTTTAAATAACATTTACTTTTCAACAAGGTAAATTTTTAACTTCAATTTTTCAAAATAAAAAAAAATTTAGCAAGTAAGAATAATTTTTCAAAATTTTTTTTTGCCAAAATAAAGTTTTAAGGCTAATTTGATAAAAGCTAAGTTTGGAAAGTTGAATTTTCAAGCATATGTTACAAAACTGAATAAGTTTAACTTTGCAATATTCAACTTTTAAAATCAGGTTTAAAAATTAAGTGGGATTTAAACTTAGTTAAATTTAACTTTTTGAAAACTGGTGTTTTAAAAATAAGTTAATTTTAACATAGACGTAAAAAAAACCTTTTTCAAACACACATTAATTTCTCCCCCTGAACTTGACACTTATCTTTAACCAGCTGTCTAACCAATTAGGTACTAACTAACTATCAGAAGATAGTAGCTTTCACTTGATTAGTCAGATTAAGTTAATTATAACCAGTCAGTGTTTGACTTGACTGATGAACTTTAATCTGATTAATATCTGAATTGTATTTAACGTCCAGACTTATGCTGATGCACTGAAATAAGCATCTTAAGTCCAGACAGTTGGCCTATGCATCTCACCCCTTTCTATGTTTGTCAAACACAAGCAAGGTAAACCTAAGGTGTTGGTGAGATGCTCAAAAACTAGTCCTATGGGTACATGCTTTCTAAGGTTGTAAAACTAGTCTAAGGCCAAAACTGTTTTTGAAAATCTAAAAAATGGAAAGTTTTGAAAACAAACAAGTTTAACCTATAATTTGATAAAACCTATTTTGAAAGTATTTTTTGAAGGATCCTAGTCTATTGAGCACATCCCTAATTTTCGTCGTAAGTTGCTAAATTCACTTTCAGGGAGTGGTTTTGTGAAAATGTCAGCTAAATTTGATTTGGACTCAATGTACTTGAGTTCAATATCGCCTTTAGTAACATGATCCCTGATGAAGTGGTGTCTAATTTCAATATGTTTGGTTCTTGAATGATGCACAGGATTCTTGGTTAAGTTAATTGAACTTATATTATCAATTAATACTTTTACATTTGTGATATTTAAGTTGAAATCTTTTAGAGTATGCATCATCCATAATAATTGTGCAACACATTCGCCTATAGCTATGTATTCTGACTCAGTTGTAGACAGAGCAACACAATGTTGCTTTCTACTAAACCAGCTAACAAGTGATGAACCTAATAATTGGCATCCACCACTTGTGCTTTCGCGGTCTAATTTGCATCCAGCATAATCTGAGTCAGAATACCCTATTAGTTCAAAATTAATTATTTGTCCTAGGATACCAGATTCCTACATTTGTTGTTCCTTTAAGATATCTAAAAATTCTTTTAACCTGTGTCAAATGGGATTCCTTAGCACAAGTTTGGTATCTAGCACACATACTAACTGCAAATAAAATATCAGGTCGGCTTGCAGTTAAGTACAGTAGACTACCTATTGCACTTCTATAATGTTTTAAATCAATTGGTTTTCCATTTGGGTCACTATCTAAGATTGTGTTTACTGCCATCGGTGTTTTTATTTCTTTTGTATTTTCCATTCCGAATTTTTTAAGTAATTCTTTGGTGTATTTATGTTGAGAAATATAGTTTCCTTCATTTGTCTGTTTGATTTGTAGTCCTAAGAAATAGGTTAGTTTTCCCACTAAGCTCATTTCAAATTCTTTTTCCATTACATTAATAAATTCTTCTAAAAATTCTGAATTTGTTGAGCCAAATATTATGTCATCCACGTATATTTGTGCAATAAATATGTTTGTATTTAATGATTTAACAAACAAGGTTGGGTCAATTTGACCTTGTTTGCTCCAGTCATATGTTTGGAGCAACCACTGTCCAAAATCCACTTGGTTTCCTACAGTAAGTAGGATTTAAAGTTAGTCTTTTGAGCATGCATTATTTAAGTTTAAAATTAGCTTTAAGTTTAAAGTTTTGAAAAATAATTTTTAAGTTTAAAATAATTTTTAAGTTTAAATTTAAAATTTTGAAATTAATTTTTAAGTTAAAATTAAAATTTTGAAATTAATTTTTAAGGTAAAATTAAAATTTTGAAATTAATTTTTAAGTTTAAAATTAACATTTTGAAAATTATTTTTAAGTTAAAATTAAAATTTTGAAATTAATTTTTTAAGTTAAAATTTTGAAATTAATTTTTAAGTTTAAAATTAAAATTTTGAAATTAATTTTTTTTTAAGTTTAAAATTAAAATTTTGAAATTAATTTTTAAGTTTAAAATTAAAATTTTGAAATTAATTTTTTAAGTTTAAAATTAAAATTTTGAAAATAATTTTTAAGTTTAAAATTAAAATTTTGAAATTAATTTTTTAAGTTTGAATTAAAATTTTGAAATTAATTTTTATGTTTAAAATTAAAATTTTGAAATTAATTTTTTAAGTTTGAATTAAAATTTTGAAATTAATTTTTTAAGTTTAAAATTAAAATTTTGAAAATAATTTTTAAGTTTAAAATTAAAATTTTGAAATTAATTTTTTAAGTTTGAATTAAAATTTTGAAATTAATTTTTAAGTTTAAAATTAAAATTTTTAGGTTTAAAATTAAAATTTTGAAATTAATTTTTTTTTTAAGTTTAAAATTAAAATTTTGAAATTAATTTTTAAGTTTAAAATTAAAATTTTGAAATTAATTTTTTTTTTAAGTTTAAAATTAAAATTTTGAAATTAATTTTTTAAGTTTAAAATTAAAATTTTGAAATTAATTTTTAAGTTTAAAATTAAAATTTTGAAATTAATTTTTAAGTTTAAAATTAAAATTTTGAAATTAATTTTTTAAGTTTAAAATTAATTTTTAAGTTTAAAATTAAAATTTTGAAATTAATTTTTTAAGTTTAAAATTAAAACCTTATTCATCTCACCCGATCTATATTTTCAATTAGGGAATCCTATGATTTCGTGAGATAAAATTGGATTTTTAATTATGGAGTTTTGGTTTAACGTGTGTTAGATTCAGATTTAGTTTTGGTTTCCACAAATAGGCATTCTTCGGATAAACTTCTAAGCTTGGTGAGTCACATGGACATCATTAGAAGTAACCAACCTTTCGAGGTTTTCCGAATAGTCCTATCCACGTAACTTAGAACTAAATCTTGGTCTAACTGGTTAGGATTCATTTAAGGGTAGCTTCGGTCAGTTCCACTTGGCCAAATGCACCAGATCGAAGTCATATCTTTCTAGACATGCGATGCCCAAGCTTCCCTAACGTACTATCATCCAAAAATTTCACCAGTACCATGATTCAAGTTAAACTTGGTCTGTTTTTAACTAATCCTAATTACCCTGCCGGGTTAATAAATTTTGGGTTACCCTGTCGGGTAAGTTAGTTTTGGAGGTGCCAGCTATTCTGGAGCCTCCCCTGAATTATTGGCCTTTAATAAATTTTGATTTTAGGCTTGTGTCGATTCTTTTTATAGTTATAGTTAACTTGGTGATAATTTTGTTGATTTTTAAACTGTTTAGATTTTGAATTTGATTTAGGTTTGTATTTTGGATTTTGGTTTGGTTTATACACTTTTATATAATGTATTTTTTATTTAGGTATATAATATTGATTAAGTCCTACTTGCGTGGTCAGACACGCTTTCGGAACCCAAGCTAAATTGGTTGACTTGTATTGGGTTATTAATGATTTGAAGGCTTTATTTGAATTTGACTTATATCCTAGTCCGGTTTTATTATAACATGCTTTTTTATTATTTAGGATTAGGTCTAAATTTTTTGATCTTGTTGTGAATTTTTCTAACATCTCCTTTAAATTGTTTATTTCATTTTTTAATGATAAATTCTCCTCCTCAAGTGTTAGATCTTGAGTTGGATTCGAATTTTTTAATTGTTCCTTGAGGTTCTGATTTTCCTCAAGAAGTAATTTGTTCTCATTTTCTACTTTGGTTAATTTACTATTTAAACAAGAAATGATTCTAAAAATTTTTTTGTTTAAATTAAAATATACCTCATTCGAGCCTTCGGAAACGAGTACGGACTCGTGGCTTGTTTCGGGTTCGGACCCGTCTTCATCTTCTGACTCATTTTCAGTTTCGGCTTCGCGGGCCATCAGTGCGAGGTGGCTCTGATGTTTCTGCTCTTCTTCCTCCGATTCGTCTGAGGAGTCGTCCCACGTTGCTTTGAGTGCTTTCTTTTTGGTTGGCTTTGGTTTGTCGAACTTCAGTTTTGGACATTCGTTCTTGTAATGTCCCTTTTTGTTGCAGCCATAGCAGTTTTTGTTGTTCGAGAGATGATCTTTTGAAGGTCCTTTTGCTGAAGCTCCTCTTTCTCCTGGTGAACATTTTTCTTACCAAGTTCACTGTGTTCTTCGTCTTCAGTCTTGGTCGATTCTTCTTCAAATTCAGGCTTGCTTTTCTTCTCTTTGGAGGAACCTGCAAATAAAGCTACACCTTTCTCGGCTCCAGCATTAGTTTGTTCGTGTAATTCTAATTCACAGAAAAGCTCATCTAATTTTAATTTAGAAAGATTCTTAGAAATTTTGTAGGCATCCACTATTGATGCCCACAAACTATTACGTGGAAAGGCGTTTAATGCGTACCTTATTAAGTCTCTGTTCTCCATCTGGTGGCCTATCGCATGAAGCCCGTTGAGGATGTCCTTGATCCTCGCGTGGAGTTGATTCGCTGTTTCTCCTTCCTACATTTTTATATTAAAATTTTATTTAAAAGCAGGTCTCATTTTGTTACCTTAGCGTCGCTCGTTCCCTCGTGCAGCTCGATCAATTTGTGCCACAGTTCTTTAGCGTTTTTGTGTGGACCGACTCTGTTTAGTTCTTCTCTTGTTAGTCCGCACTGTAGAGTGTTGATCGCTTTGTTTTCTGTTGACGCCTTCTTCTTCAAGTCAGCTGTCCATTCTTCAGGATCCAGTATATTTCCGGAGGTGTCTGCCGGAATTTTGTAAGGTCTCGTAATGCTCATCCACTGGTCAAAGTCAGTTTTGAGGTAGACCTCCATGCGCTTCTTCCAGTATGGAAAGTCGTCCCCGTTGAAGAGTGGAGGTCGTACTGTGCTGAATCCTTCTTGTTGAGACATTCTGTGCACAGGTAAATAACCAAAAAAAATATCCCAAGACTTGGTCTTGGATTAGTAGTGCTGGAAGAGAAAAATAGGAAAAATAAATCTAGATTCGTGTTGCACTAATATAAATTGATTAAGTTAACGAAACACCAGTTTTAAAATTAAAAAAAAACAAAAGAAAATTCACCCCCTGTCTGATTGGTGGTTGCACCAAATCAGAGCGGTACCTGCTCTGATACCACTTGTAGGACCGTTAGATTCGATAGAGGGGGGGGGTGAATATCGATTCGAAAAATAAGAGTTTAAACGCAGCGGAAAAATAAAATAGACACAGATGTTTTTACTTCGTTCGGAGCCTGTGACGACTCCTACTCGAAGGCCCGTGGTCCTTGACCACTTTCGTTGGGCAATCACTAACAAGTCGAAATATGATTACAGAATAAGTACAGGAAATGCTAGTGACAATAAAGCAATACCGACAAAGAAAATTAAATAAAAACCGGAGGAGCACTTTTGTCGGAGCGTTGTTGACATCGCACTTGAACGTCGAGCAGCAAGACCAGCAGTAGAAGAGTTCTCAGTAAAATTTGATTGTTCTGAAGCTCCTGTCTGGGGCTTCTTTTATATGCTGTTCCAGGCGCCTGGATCCCTTCCGGGTGCCAGGAATGTGACGTAGCTGCACAAACCATGATGCTCCATGTGGCGACGACTCGGCTGGATAGAATTCACCTTCCGGGCGCCCGGATCCCCTCCGGGCACCCGGACCACCTTGTTTCAGAAAACTCCTTTTTCCTGCAAAACAAAGTTAGTCCGAGGCAAATATGTATCCTGTAAAACAGATTGTTAGCACAGTTAAAGTTTAACAGATGGATAAAAAAGAGTATGACTTAGATTCCGTCTTTCCGAGACCGGAATCTAGTCACGATCTCGACTTAGACATCCGAAATGGACCTAAGCCGGATCGACGCCTAATGTCCCCTTCCCGGGAACGCGTCCTCACAGTCACTCCCCTCCAGTGACTTACCTCACTTACCTGCCAGACGTCCGGTCAGCCCGTCGACCCGTCTGGACTTCTCGCCAAGCGTCCGGTCAGCCCGTCGACCCGCTTGGACTTCTCGCCAGCTATCCGGTCAACCCGTCGACCTAGATGGACTTCTCGCCAAGCGTCCGGTTAGCCCGTCGACCCGCTTGGACTTCTTGCCAGACATCCGGTCAGCCCGTCGACCTGTCTGGACTTCTCCTGCACACTCGATCAAAGTGTCAGACAACAACAAAACTAACTTAACCTATTTGTCATTCATCAAAACCTGGGTTAAATCGTTAGTGCTAACCGCACCAACAACAATCACCACGCAGTTTATATAGATATTCAACCTCTGGCTGTCACAACCACGCAGTTAATAATAGTAATCACACAAAGCAGTAATACTCTGACTCGAAATCAACCCTACTCCACTACACTCGTAAAACTCAAATCCGATGAACTCACCTCTTCTGCCGTCCAGGCAGGCATGTAGTAGAATAAATCCAAATCGAAATCCATCGACAAAATAAAATCCATACAATGTCCATAAGTAAAATAATCCAAAACATAACAAGTTCAAAACAGTCTAGAACAGAAAAGAAACCAAAAGAAAACCAATCATATCCTCGAGGTCTGCAGGGACCAGCAACTGGAACTCTCTCCTGACAGCATCAACCTGAAAATATCAACAATGGAGGCGGGGTGAGTCCAACACTCAGCAGGTACAATTGATATACAAAGTAGGGAAATAACACCTAACACTAATCATGCGTACAGTCTCTTGATATAAGAAAGATAAAAATGCATCTGAAGTAAACAGGAGAGAAACTGTACTAACCAGGACCTGAGTATAAGGTCAAACAGTCCGAGGGATAGGGAAATCCTGTATGCATGTCAAACATAGGTATCCAAACAATATGCAGCATATAAATGCAGCAAACACAAACACAAGCAATAAATGCATCATGCATATGATGCCAATGATGCGTCCTGGTCACCCCTGACGCCAGTCGATCATCTCACAGAATAGTGAGGCCGAGTGGGTAGGGCTGTGACAACCGTGCACTCTGTCGTCACTACTCCTGATGAGTGACCGAGTGGACGGGATGCTGTCGGAGTACACCTATCCTCCTACCCCAAATCATAAATGGGGGAGCGCAATGCTCTCAACTCCCGATACACGATGACGGGGAGGAATCCCTGCCGGATAACACGTTGTGTCACACTACCCATGAGCGGACCAACGGTGCCTAACAGAGTCCCTGCTGCAACACACTCTGCCTGAATCGACCACTAACCCATGAGTGGTGGTGTGTGCAGATCCATGTAACTGGCGATGTGCTCAACAATAATGGAGCGGACTATCGCACAGCATGCAATCATGCAAATGGTGCATGGCAATAACCATAAAAACATCCTGACCTAATCCATATATATAGAAAAGTGCACCCTAGGTCAACGAATCATATCGAATCAAAGGTACACAGAAGGTATAAAAACCTAGGTCCTGAACATGGTGAAGCATGGTATATCACTACCCCTATAAGCATGTATAAACAAATAAAGTATACATGGGATGCAAATCAAGCAATCAATCAATCATGTATCAGATATTGGGTAGTGACTAACCGAAACAAATAAAGGACATAATTAATGCAACTTGTTAAATTTACTACTATGTATATCAAATGACATCAGTCAAAAGTACCTGCCTCCGATAAAATGGTCCTATCCGACAAATCGAGATACCGTCTCGAATCAAAGTTCTGTGTCAAACAAATAAATCTTTTTATTTAACTACACTCCTATAAATAGCCAAATAAAAATCTCCTACACTAAATTAGGGCAAAAACCCTAATCAACAATCACATAAATCTAACCCAGAATCCAACTCATATCAAATACAAAACATAACCTAAATTAACATTCCTTGCTGACCTATCAACCAATCATCTACAAGATGATCAAATTCTTTACCTCTTACCTCAATTCACAACTGTAGTTGCTGCTGGATCTAATGTAAACAACTACTGGATTAAATTGTTAAACCAAGAAAACCCCACAGCAAGTCCTGTTAGAAAATTCTTCCTCACTGTCGGTTCAAGATGAGATCACAAACCAAAAATACCTAATTTTCCTTACCTATCTCGTAGCGGTGCTTCTTGATCCACACCAGGACTGCACAAAATGATTGCTGCTAGAATCCCAAGTTTTGCTGCTAGAAAACAAGCGCAAATTTCAAGATCACAACTACACTATTTTTGATCAAGAAGAAAAATCCAAAACCAAGAATCCAACTTACCTTAATCGTGACCTAATTCCACCACAACGAAGGATTGCTCAAGAACAGAGGAGAGGCGGAACAATGAGGGGTGGCGCTGCTCCATGCGATGCCGGCTACTAGCTAGGGCACGGCGGCGATCGGCACAAGAGAAAAAATGGCACAAGGGGTGCGGCGTTGCTTTGCTGAGGACAAGCGGCCGGCGATGTGCGGCTCGGGAGAAAAGATGAAGAGGAAGATGGCCGGCGTCAGTCGGCAGAGATCAGATTTCCGGCGAGCCCCTGTCGGCCGTGATCCGGAGAGGGAGACCGGCAATGGTTCGGCAAACCTGTGGCCGACGCTCGAAGCTCCTGTGGCCAAGGAATCGGCGTCGGAAGGCAAAGAAGAAGTAAGAAAACAAAGAGGAGTGCTCGGCTTCTCCCTTGATCACATCTTAAATGCAAGGAGGGAGATGGAACCACTGAGTGTGGTTAGGGCAAGGAGAATAGGCGCGGGTGGGTTCGGCGAAGAAGAGGAAAGGAGGAAAAAAAAAAGAAATAAAGAAAAGAAATATAAAAAGAAAAGGAAATATAAACATTTCCTCATTTAAATAGGGTAGCCTAAACAGGCTTTCCCGGAACCCAAATTTTATCCCCCGTTAACTCGCCCATACAAGCTTTGAAAAATTTCCGAAAAATTTCCTAAAATTCCGTAAAATTTCCTTATTAATATTTGCCTATTTTCGGTATTTTACATTCTCCCCCACTAATAAAAATTTGGTCCCCAAATTTCGTTATCTACCATCAACAAATACTAACAACAGGTAAAGAGTATAAATGCTGAACGGTAAATTAAATCACATCCTCAAGTGAAAAGATGGGGGTATCGAGCTCGGATAGTATCCTCGAGCTCCCAAGTAGCCTCCTCGTCCGAATGATGCTGCCATCCGACTTTAACCAGCCGAACAGTCTTGTTCCTCACTGACGCTCTTTCCGGTTCAGAATCCGTACCGGAATCTCCTCAGATGTGACGTCAGGCTGAACTGGAACTAAGACATCTGTCAGCACATGTGTCGGGTCAGGTACGTATCTACTCAGCATAGATACGTGGAATACATCGTGCACGCCTACTAAGGACGGTGGTAGTGCTAGCCAGTATGCTACCGCTCCAATCCTCTCCAAGATCTAGAAAGGTCCAATGTATCACGGAGCTGGCTTACCCCTGAGGCCAATCTCTTCACCCCTTTCGTGGGTGAAACTCGCAGAAATACATGGTCACAAATGGAGAACTCTAAGAGTCTCCGACTCCGGTCAGCATAACTCTTTTGGCAGTCTTATACCTCTGACATCCTTTATCTAATAGTACGGACCAACTCTGCCTCATGCTAGGCTCTATGAGGTCCCAACAACTAGGCCTTCCCAACCTCATCCAGAGGGTGGGTGTCCGACAAGGCCTACCATACAACACTTCAACGGTGGCATTTAGATAGTCGAATGCAAACCGTTGTTGTAGGCGAACTCTACCAATGGCAAATGGTCCTCCCAACTGCCTCCGAAAATTCAATACACAAGACCTCAGCAAGTCCTCTAGAGTCTGAAAGGTCCGTTCTAACGGTCCATCTGTCTGCGGATGGAAAGTTGTACTGAAACAGAGCTGCGTGCCCAAGGTCTGCTGCAGTCTCTGTCAAAAATGAGACATGAACCGGGGGTCTCTAACCGAAATAATAGTCAACGGAATACCACGTGATCTGATAATCTCTCGGCAAAATAGATCTACCAATCGATCCAGGAAATCAGTCTTCCGGATCGCTAACGAGTACGCGGATTTGGTTAATCGATCAACGATTACCCAAATCGCGTCATGGTCTCGTCGTGTCCTCGGCAAACCTACCACAAAGTCCATAGTAATGTGTTCTCATTTCCACTCAGGATTAGGAATCTGCTGAAGTAAGCCAGCAGGTCTCTGGTGCTCGACCTTCATTTGCTGACAGACAAGACATCTAGCTACAAAATCCGCGATGTCTTCTTTCATGTCGTCCTTCATGTCGTTGCACCAATAGAAACATCTCAAATCTTGGTACATACGGGTACCGACTGGGTGGACAGTAAATCATGAGCGATGAGCCTCCGGAAGTAACTCCTATAAGACCGGATGAGACTGAAGCACGCAAAATCTGCCTCGGTAGTGTATAACACCCTCCTCATCTCGTGTGAACTCGGTCTGCTGCCCAGAAGCTATCTGGCTGTAAATAAACTGCAATTACTGATCAGCAGCCTATGGCTCTCGTATCCTTGTCCTGATCAACGACTGAGCAACCATGGTAACCAGAGTACCCTGCTCTGTCTGTCCTTACCCCTCAAGGCCCAAATCGGAGAAACCTTAAATCAAGTCTGTGACCACAACTCGGTGGCAAGCTAAAGTCCCTCCGAACTTCCTGCTAAGCGTATCGGCAACATATTAGTTTTCCCCAGTGATAGTCAATCATACAGTCACAATCCTTCAGGAACTCCATCCATCTCCTCTGTCGGAGATTAAATTCCTTCTTGGTAAAAAATATATATTTGAGACTCTTATGATCAGTGAGAATCTCAAATGTAATACCGAACAGATGCTGCTGCCAAATCTTCAAGGCAAAATAATGGCAGCCAGCCACAAGTCATGTACTGGGTAGTTCTCCTCATGCTCCTTCAACTGCCGTGAAGTAGGAGACTACCCTGCCGTGCTGCATCAAAATAGCATTAAAACCTTGTAGAGATGCGTCGGTATAGAGCTCGAATCCGTCCTCTTCAGAAGGTAAAAACCAAAAATCAGAGCCGACACTAGTCTCCGCTTCAGCTCCTAGAAACTGGTCTTGTCATCCTCAGTCCATGTGAACTTCACTCCTTTCCAGGTCAAGCGTGTCAGTGACATAGCTATCCGAGAGAAACCCTCAACGTATCTCCGGAAATATCGAGCCAAACTAAGGAAGTTGCGAGCCTCTTCTATAGACTCCATCTACTTCCAACGGTAACAACCTCGATCTCCTGTGGCATCACGGTATACTCCTACAGGTGACCGTGTGTCTCAAACATCTCACAGAAAACAATCAAAATACGCACTACAGATCTTCACATCTAGACGTTTCCATCGAAACATCTCTAGAACTATGCAAAGATGATGTGCGTGATACACCTCAGATCAGGAATAAAACACCACGTCGTCAATAACGATAACGAATTTTGATCCAACATCCTAGGGATATCCAAAATCATCTAGTCCATGAAAACATCTAAGGCTACGCTAGCCCTAATGGTAAAACCAATACACATAATGTCCGTATCGCAGACATTCCCAATCCATAAGATCCTCGACAATAAACAGATCTGATCACCAACGATATAAATCACCTAAGTATAGATCCTCCAGTGTGAGAGCAACGCTCCATCACAGAAAATACCACATATGGGGGAGCAACGCTCTACCACAAGAAATCCTCAATATGTAGGAGTAATACTCCACTACAAATAATCTATAACATGTATCTGCAATAGATATGGGAGCAATGCTCCGCTACAAGCAATCCGAAATATGTATATGTGGGAACTCCGCTCCACCACAAACGATCCATAAGTGTCCAAGGCACCTAACTATCCAACTAGAGGCTGCACGAGATCACTCAACCACATATCACTGTGGGCAGCCAAAGGTATAAACAACTTAGTAAACAAATCAAATCCATAGTCAACACTATCATCATCCTAGGGGGTTGGTCACCCACTAATAGGAGAATTAGTTGACAGAGTTATACAACCAATAACATAATGTAGATACTCAGCATTCTACATTCAACATAGGTAGAATCATCATGATGCTACCCACCATACACCTGGTACACATGCACACACAACATATGTATAATCGACATAATCCTCCAATTTGTACACACCAAACACACTCATAGCACAGGTATAAATCAGTGTGATACCTCCAACAATACCTGTCAAACCCGTGTGCATATATCAACATAGGTATAATCAACAATACACCTCAACAACACTCACATGACATATGTACACCTATGCCAAGAGTATAATCAACGTAATACTTCCAACAAATCATAATCGACACGAGTATACTCTCAAAACAATCATATAATAAACGAGATACCTCAAATATTACACCCAACACATCTACACATATCACAACTCAGATTAGATCGATAAGATACATCCAATAAAACACTCAAACATATGTGCACATTCCACAACATAGTTTTTAATTGACAATTATCTCCAATAAACAATCAGACATGTATGTCTAACCACTCGGGTATAATCTACTAGAAACTCACAATAATCAAATGTATAAACGTATACGACCCAAAAGATAAAGTCAGAATTCAAGAACATCAAGACACTCTCATTTTTTTATCCTCAAAAATATCAGCCCACATAATATTAGATGAATAAGTCTCTACTCCCCATGAGAGCAAGTTAACATTCAAAACATCAAATCATTATTTATTAACATAGTCCAATATCAGAGGAAGTAAACATCAATTTTATCATCCTGTTAACTAACCACTACTAACCAGATTTATTAAAATCTCATAGGCACTCTAAACCATAAACTCTCTAACACCCGATTTATAATCTGATCACCAACTATAAACATCAAACCTGTGAATATCATACATGACACTCACTATGTCACCATCAACAACAACCCAAATAATAGATCATCAAAATAGTTATCCACTAATAGATCATTAAACAACCACATAACATTTACTCTCATAAATCATTAGAAATCAACACATCACAATATCTGATCTCCCAATATCCCTCAACCTCAAATCATTCTCAACAATGATCAAACATGATAACTCTCCAATGACCAATTTTCATCGTATCGGATACCCTAATATCCAAAAGATACGAGTATAAAAACTCCACTGGCTAAGTCCACAGGAATATATAGGTATCATCCATTACCTAGCTAACAATAGCAGAGGCTGATATGTGCCTCCATCTCCTAATAGTAGTAACAGAAGCTAAAACTACTGATGGTATGATATGAAAAATCACCAGAGACTATAATCCTTGATCTCTATTAGGGTCGACCAAGATCAGTGGCTAACCGATCACATGTAATATGTGTTACAACAACCAGACAAGTAATAAATAAAGAATACTAATACATGTCATAAACTATAAAATTAAACATCATACCTAATTGCTATCTCGAGATGTTCCATCGCTGTCCAGCCCCTAAATTGATCTCAGAATTCCGAACAAGTAAATCGCCGGAAATCTATATAAATTTGAAACGGAGTCTATAACATATACATAATGGAAAATCCGTGAAATCCAAAATAACTACCCAGTTTGACTCGTAAACTTGGGTTAACCCAAAAATCTAGAATACCAAAAGCAGGTATCTTAACCCGCTCTGATACCAATAAATCGGTATCAGATAAATCTCGAAAATCCAACCCACGTAAATCAAACAAGTATCACCAAACCTTGGCGCTCTGATACCAAATACATTGGTATCAGGTTATCAAAAATATCCAAAATACGAAAACAAAGATCGTAAACCTAAGCTCTGATACCAAATAAATTGGTATCAGATAAATCTCAGAAATAAAAAATGCATAGCAAGTATCGTATACCTGCTCTGATACCACTAAATTGTCACGCACCAGAGGAGTCCCTGTCCGAAGAAATTTCGGCAGCATCTCCCCTGTACGGCGGACAATCTGAAACTTCTACATAACACATATACCTCAGCCACAGGAGGCTTGAATCATAACAATAAATAAAAACAATCACCACGCAGTTTATATAGATATTCAGCCTCTGGCTATCACAACCACGCAGTTAATAATAGTAATCACACAAAACAGTAATACTCTGACTCGAAATCAACCCTACTCCACTACACTCGTAAAACTCAAATCCGATGAATTCACCTCTTCTGCCGTCCAGGCAGGCATGTAGTAGAATAAATCCAAATCGAAATCCATCGACAAAATAAAATCCATACAATGTCCATAAGTAAAATAATCCAAAACATAACAAGTTCAAAACAGTCTAGAACAGAAAAGAAACCAAAAGAAAACCAATCATATACTCGAGGTCTGCAGGGACCAGCAACTGGAACTCTCTCCTGACAGCATCAACCTGAAAATATCAACAATGGAGGCGGGGTGAGTCCAACACTCAGCAGGTACAATTGATATACAAAGTAGGGAAATAATACCTAACACTAATCATGCGTACAGTCTCCTGATATAAGAAAGATAAAAATGCATCTGAAGTAAACAGGAGAGAAACTGTACTAACCAGGACCTGAGTTTAAGGTCAAACAGTCCGAGGGATAGGGAAATCCTGTATGCATGTCAAACATAGGTATCCAAACAATATGCAGCATATAAATGCAGCAAACACAAACACAAGCAATAAATGCATCATGCATATGATGCCAATGATGCGTCCTGGTCACCCCTGACGTCAGTCGATCATCTCACACACAATAGTGAGGCCGAGTGGGTAGGGCTGTGACAACCGTGCACTCTGTCGTCACTACTCCTGATGAGTGACCGAGTGGATGGGATGTTGTCGGAGTACACCTATCCTCCTACCCCAAATCATAAATGGGGGAGCGCAATGCTCTCAACTCCCGGTACACGATGACGGGAGGAATACCACACTGCAGTCACACTACCCATGAGCGGACCAACGGTGCCTAACAGAGTCCCTGCTGCAACACACTCTGCCTGAATCGACCACTAACCCATGAGTGGTGGTGTGTGCAGATCCATGTAACTGGCGATGTGCTCAACAATAATGGAGCGGACTATCGCACAGCATGCAATCATGCAAATGGTGCATGGCAATAACCATAAAAACATCCTGACCTAATCCATATATATAGAAAAGTGCACCCTAGGTCAACGAATCATATCGAATCAAAGGTACACAGAAGGTATAAAAACCTAGGTCCTGAACATGGTGAAGCATGGTATATCACTACCCCCTATAAGCATGTATAAACAAATAAAGTATACATGGGATGCAAATCAAGCAATCAATCAATCATGTATCAGATATTGGGTAGTGACTAACCGAAACAAATAAAGGACATAATTAATGCAACTTGTTAAATTCACTACTATGTATATCAAATGACATAAGTCAAAAGTACCCGCCTCCGATAAAATGGTCCTATCTGGTAATCAAGATACTCGTCGAGATACCGTCTCGAATCAAAGTCCTGTGTCAAACAAATAAATCTTTTTATTTAACTACACTCCTATAAATAGCCAAATAAAAATCTCCTACACTAGATTAGGGCAAAAACCCTAATCAACAATCACATAAATCTAACCCAGAATCCAACTCATACCAAATACAAAACATAACCTAAATTAACATTCCTTGCTGACCTATCAACCAATCATCTACAAGATGATCAAATTCTTTACCTCTTACCTCAATTCACAACTGTAGTTGCTGCTGGATCTAATGTAAACAACTACGGGATTAAATTGTTGAACCAAGAAAACCCCACAGCAAGTCTTGTTAGAAAATTCTTCCTCACTGTCGGTTCAAGATGAGATCACAAACCAAAAATACCTAATTTTCCTTACCTATCTCGTAGCGGTGCTTCTTGATCCACACCAGGACTGCACAAAATGATTGCTGCTAGAATCCCAAGTTTTGCTGCTAGAAAACAAGCGCAAATTTCTAGATCACAACTACACTATTTTTGATCAAGAAGAAAAATCCAAAACCAAGAATCCAACTTACCTTAATCGTGACCTAATTCCACCACAACGAAGGATTGCTCAAGAACAGAGGAGAGGCGGAACAGTGAGGGGTGGCGCTGCTCCATGCGATGCCGGCTACTAGCTAGGGCACGACGGCGATCGGCACAAGAGAAAAAATGGCACAAGGGGTGCGGCACAGCTTTGCTGAGGACAAGCGGCCGGCGGTGTGCAGCTCGGGAGAAAAGATGAAGAGGAAGATGGCCGGCGTCAGTGAGCATAGATCAGATTTCCGGCGAGCCCCTGTCGGCCGTGATCCGGAGAGGGAAACCGGCAATGGTTCGGCAAACCTGTGGCCGACGCTCGAAGCTCCTGTGGCCAAGGAATCGGCGTCGGAAGGCAAAGAAGAAGTAAGAAAACAAAGAGGAGTGCTCGGCTTCTCCCTTGATCACATCTTAAATGCTCGGAGGGAGATGGAACCGCTGAGTGTGGTTAGGGCAAGGAGAATAGGCGCGTGTGGGTTCGGCGAAGAAGAGGAACGGAGGAAAAAAAAGAAATAAAGAAAAGAAATATAAAAAGAAAAGGAAATATAAACATTTCCTCACTTAAATAGGGTAGCCTAAACAGGCTTTCCCGGAACCCAAATTTTATCCCCCGTTAACTCGCCCAAACAAGCTCCGAAAAATTTCCGAAAAATTTCCTAAAATTTTGTAAAATTCCCTTATTAATATTTGCCTATTTTCGGTATTTTACATTCTCCCCCACTAATAAAAATTTGATCCCCAAATTTCGTTATCTACTATCAGCAAATACTAACAACAGATAAAGAGTATAAATGCTGAACGGTAAATTAAATCACATCCTCAAGTGAAAAGATGGGGGTATCGAGCTCGGATAGTATCCTCGAGCTCCCAAGTAGCCTCCTCGTCCGAATGATGATGTCATCCGACTTTAACCAGCCGAACAGTCTTGTTCCTCACTGACGCTCTTTCCGGTTCAGAATCCGTACCGGAATCTCCTCATAAGTGACGTCAAGCTGAACTGGAACTAAGACATCTGTCAGCACATGTGTCGGGTCAGGTACGTATCTACTCAGCATAGATACGTGGAATACATCGTGCACGCCTACCAACGACGGTGGTAGTGCTAGCCAGTATGCTACCGCTTCAATCCTCTCCAAGATCTAGAAAGGTCCAATGTATCGCGGAGCTGGCTTACCTCTGAGGCCAATCTCTTCACCCCTTTCGTGGGTGAAACTCGCAGAAATACATGGTCGCAAATAGAGAACTCTAAGAGTCTCCGACTCCGGTCAACATAACTCTTTTTGCAGTCTTATACCTCAGACATCCTTTATCTAATAGTACGGACCAACTCTACCTCATGCTAGGCTCTATGAGGTCCCAACAACTAGGCCTTCCCAACCTCATCCAGAGGGTGGGTGTCCGACAAGGCCTACCATACAACACTTCAACGGTGGCATTTAAATAGTCGAATGCAAACCGTTGTTGTAGGCGAACTCTACCAATGGCAAATGGTCCTCCCAACTGCCTCCGAAAATTCAATACACAAGACCTCAACAAGTCCTCTAGAGTCTGAAAGGTCCGTTCTAGCGGTCCATCTGTCTGTGGATGGAAAGTTGTACTGAAACAGAGCTGCGTGCCCAAGGTCTGCTGCAGTCTCTGTAAAAAATGAGACGTGAACCGGGGGTCTCTATCCGAAATAATAGTCAACGGAATACCACGTGATCTGATAATCTCCCGACAAAATAGATCTACCAATCGATCCAGGAAATCAGTCTTCCGGATCGCTAACGAGTACGCGGATTTGGTTAATCGATCAACGATTACCCAAATCGCGTCATAGTCTCGTCGTGTCCTCGGCAAATCTACCACAAAGTCCATAGTAATGTGTTCTCATTTCCACTCAGGATTAGGAATCTGCTGAAGTAAGCCGGCAGGTCTCTGGTGCTCGGACTTCATTTGCTTACAGACAAGACATCTAGCTACAAAATCCGCGATGTCTTCTTTCATGTCGTCCTTCATGTCGTTCCACCAATAGAAACATCTCAAATCTTGGTACATACGGGTACCGCCTGGGTGGATAGAAAATCATGAGCGATGAGCCTCCGGAAGTAACTCCTATAAGACCGGATTAGACTGAAGCACGCAAAATCTGCCTCGGTAGTGTATAACACCCTCCTCGTCTCGTGTGAACTCGGTCTGCTGCCCGAAAGCTATCTGGCTGTAAATAAACTGCAATTACTGATCAGCAGCCTATGGCTCTCGTATCCTTGTCTTGATAACGACTGAGCAACCATGGTAACCAGAGTACCCTGCTCTGTCTGTCCTTACCCCTCAAGGCCCAAATCGGAGAAACCTTAAATCAAGTCTGTGACCACAACTCGGTGGCAAGCTAAAGTCCCTCCGGACTTCCTGCTAAGCGTATCGGCAACATATTAGTTTTCCCCGGTGATAGTCAATCATACAGTCACAATCCTTCAGGAACTCCATCCATCTCCTCTGTCGGAGATTAAATTCCTTCTTGGTAAAAAATATATATTTGAGACTCTTATGATCAGTGAGAATCTCAAATGTAATACCGAACAGATGCTGCTGCCAAATCTTCAAGGCAAATTAATGGCAGCCAGCCACAAGTCATGTACTAGGTAGTTCTCCTCATGCTCCTTCAACTGCCGTGAAGTAGGAGACTACCCTGCCGTGCTGCATCAAAATAGCGCACAAACCTTGTAGAGATGCGTCGGTATAGAGCTCGAATCCGTCCTCTTCAGAAGGTAAAAACCAAAAATCAGAGCCGACACTAGTCTCCACTTCAGCTCCTAGAAACTGGTCTTGTCATCCTCAGTCCAAGTGAACTTCATGCCTTTCCAGGTCAAGCGTGTCAGTGACATAGCTATCCGAGAGAAACCCTCAACGTATCTCCGGAAATATCGAGCCAAACTAAGGAAGTTGCGAGCCTCTTCTATAGACTCCGTCTACTTCCAACGGTAACAACCTCGATCTCCTGTGACACCACGGTATACTCCTACTGGTGACCGTGTGTCTCAAACATCTCACAGAAAACAATCAAAATATGCACTACTGATCTTCACATCTAGACGTTTCCATCGAAACATCTCTAGAACTATGCAAAGATGATGTGCGTGATACACCTCAGATCAGGAATAAAACACCACGTCGTCAATAACGATAACGAATTCTGATCCAACATCCTAGGGATATCCAAAATCATCTAGTCCATGAAAACATCAAAGGCTCGGCTAACCCTAATGGTAAAACCAATACACATAATGTCTGTATCGCAGATATTCCCAATCCATAAGATCCTCGACAATAAACAGATCTGATCACCAACGATATAAATCACCTAAGCATAGATCCTCCAGTGTGAGAGCAACGCTCCATCACAGAAAATACCACATATGGGGGAGCAACGCTCTACCACAAGAAATCCTCAATATGTAGGAGTAACACTCCACTACAAATAATCTATAACATGTATCTGCAATAGATATGGGAGCAATGCTCCGCTACAAGCAATCCGAAATATGTATATGTGGGAACTCCGCTCCACCACAAACGATCCATAAGTGTCCAAGGCACCTAACTATCCAACTAGAGGCTGCACGAGATCACTCAACCACATATCACTGTGGGCAACCAAAGGTATAAACAACCTAGTAAACAAATCAAATCCATAGTCAACACTATCATCATCCTAGGGGGTTGGTCACCCACTAATAGGAGAATTAGTTGACAGGGTTATACAACGAATAACATAATGTAGACACTCAACATTATATATTCAACATAGGTAGAATCATCATGATGCTACCCACCATACATCTGGTACACATGCACACACAACATATGTATAATCGACATAATCATCCAATTTGTATACACCAAACACACTCATAGCACAGGTATAAATCAGTGTGATACCTCCAACAATACCTGTAAACCCGTGTGCATATATCAACATAGGTATAATCAACAATACACCTCAACAACACTCACATGACATATGTACACCTATGCCAAGAGTATAATCAACGTAATACTTCCAACAAATCATAATCGACACGAGTATACTCTCAAAACAATCATATAATAAACGAGATACCTCAAATATTACACCCAACACATCTGCACATATCACAACTCAGATTAGATCGATAAGATACATCCAATAAAACACTCAAACATATGTGCACATTCCACAACATAGTTTTTAATTGACAAATATCTCCAATAAATAATCAGACATGTATGTCTAACCACTCGGGTATAATCTACTAGAAACCCACAATAATCATATGTATAAAGGTATACGACCCAAAAGATAAAGTCAGAATTCAAGAACATCAAGACACTCTCATTTTTTTATCCTCAAAAATATCAGCCCACATAATATCAGATGAATAAGTCTCTACTCCCCATGAGAGCAAGTTAAACATTCAAAACATCAAAACATTATTTATCAACATAGTCCAATATCAGAGGAAGTAAACATCAATTTTATCATCCTGTTAACTAACCACAACTAACCAGATTTATTAAAATCTCATAGGCACTCTAAACCATAAACTCTCTAACACCCGATTTATAATCTGATCACCAACTATAAACATCAAACCTGTGAATATCATACATGACACTCACTATGTCACCATCAACAACAACCCAAATAATAGATCATCAAAATAGTTATCCACTAATAGATCATTAAACAACCACATAACATTTACTCTCATAAATCATTAGAAATCAACACATCACAATATCTGATCTCCCAATATCCCTCAACCTCAAATCATTCTCAACAATGATCAAACATGATAACTCTCCAATGACCAATTTTCATCGTATCGGATACCCTAATATCCAAAAGATACAAGTATAAAAACTCTATTAGCTAAGTCCACAGGAATATATAGGTATCATCCATTACCTAGCTAACAATAGCAGAGGCTGATATATGCCTCCATCTCCTAATAGTAGTAACAGAAGCTAAAACTACTGATGGTATGATATGAAAAATCACCAGAGACTATAATCCTTGATCTCTATTAGGGTCGACCAAGATCAGTGGCTAACCCATCACATGTAATATGTGTTACAACAACCAGACAAGTAATAAATAAAGAATACTAATACATGTCATAAACTATAAAATTAAACATCATACCTAATTGCTGTCTGGAGATATTCCGTCGTTGTCCAGTCCCCAAATTGACCTCGGAATTACGAACAAGTAAATCGCCGGAAATCCATATAAATTTGAAACGGAGTCTATAACATTTACATAATGGAAAATCCGTGAAATCCAAAATAACTACCCAGTTTGACTCGCAAACTTGGGTTAACCCAAAAATCTAGAATACCAAAAGCAGGTATCTTAACCCGCTCTGATACCAATAAATTGGTATCAGATAAATCTCGAAAATCCAACCCACGTAAATCAAATAAGTTTCGCCAAACCTTGGCGCTCTGATACCAAATACATTGGTATCAGGTTATCCAAAATATCCAAAATACGAAAACAAAGATCGTAAACCTAAGCTCTGATACCAAATAAATTGGTATCAGATAAATCTCAGAAATCCAAAACGCAAAGCAAGTATCGTATACCTGCTCTGATACCACTAAATTGTCACGCCCCAGAGGAATCCCTGTCCGAAGAAATTTCGACAGCATCTCCCCTGTACGGCGGACAATCTGAAACTTCTACATAACACATATACCTTAGCCACAGGCGGCTTGAATCATAACAATAAATAAAAACAATCACCACGCAGTTTATATAGATATTCAGCCTCTGGCTGTCACAACCACGCAGTTAATAATAGTAATCACACAAAGCAGTAATACTCTGACTCGAAATCAACCCTACTCCACTACACTCGTAAAACTCAAATATGATGAACTCACCTCTTCTGCCGTCCATGCAGGCATGTAGTAGAATAAATCCAAATCAAAATCCATCGACAAAATAAAATCCATACAATGTCCATAAGTAAAATAATCCAAAACATAACAAGTTCAAAACAGTCTAGAACAAAAAAGAAACCAAAAGAAAACCAATCATATCCTCGAGGTCTGCCGGGACCAGTAACTGGAACTCTCTCCTGACAGCATCAACCTGAAAATATCAACAATGGAGGCAGGGTGAGTCCAACACTCAGCAGGTACAATTGATATACAAAGTAGGGAAATAACACCTAACACTAATCATGCATACAGTTTCCTGATATAAGAAAGATAAAAATGCATCTGAAGTAAACAGGAGAGAAACTGTACTAACCAGGACCTGAGTATAAGGTCAAACAGTCCGAGGGATAGGGAATCCTGTATGCATTTCAAACATAGATATCCAAACAATATGCAGCATATAAATGCAGCAAACACAAACACAAGCAATAAATGCATCATGCATATGATGCCAATGATATGTCCTGGTCACCCCTGACGCAAGTCGATCATCTCACAGAATAGTGAGGCCGAGTGGGTAGGGCTGTGACAACCATGCACTCTGTCGTCACTACTCCTGATGAGTGACCGAGTAGATGGGATGCTGTCGGAGTACACCTATCCTCCTACCCCAAATCATAAATGGGGGAGCGCAATGCTCTCAACTCCCGGTACACGATGACGGGGAGGAATCCCTGCCGGATAACACGTTGTGTCACACTACCCATGAGCGGACCAACGGTGCCTAACAGAGTCCCTGCTGCAACACACTCTGCCCAAATCGACCACTAACCCATGAGTGGTGGTGTGTGCAGATCCATGTAACTGGCGATGTGCTCAACAATAATGGAGCGGACTATCGCACAGCATGCAATCATGCAAATGGTGCATGGCAATAACCATAAAAACATCCTGACCTAATCCATATATATAGAAAAGTGCACCCTAGGTCAACGAATCATATCAAATCAAAGGTACACAGAAGGTATAAAAACCTAGGTCCTGAACATGGTGAAGCATGGTATATCACTACCCCCTATAAGCATGTATAAACAAATAAAGTATACATGGGATGCAAATTAAGCAATCAATCAATCATGTATCAGATATTGGGTAGTGACTAACCGAAACAAATAAAGGACATAATTAATGCAACTTGTTAAATTCACTACTATGTATATCAAATGACATAAGTCAAAAGTACCCGCCTCCGATAAAATGGTCCTATCCGGTAATCAAGATACTCGTCGAGATACCGTCTCGAATCAAAGTCCTGTGTCAAAAAAATAAATCTTTTTATTTAACTACACTCCTATAAATAGCCAAATAAAAATCTCCAACACTAGATTAGGGCAAAAACCCTAATCAACAATCACATAAATCTAACCCAGAATCCAACTCATACCAAATACAATACATAACCTAAATTAACATTCCTTGCTGACCTATCAACCAATCATCTACAAGATGATCAAATTCTTTACCTCTTACCTCAATTCACAACTGTAGTTGCTGCTGGATCTAATGTAAACAACTACGGGATTAAATTGTTGAACCAAGAAAACCCCACAGCAAGTCTTGTTAGAAAATTCTTCCTCACTGTCGGTTCAAGATGAGATCACAAACCAAAAATACCTAATTTTCCTTACCTATCTCGTAGCGGTGCTTCTTGATCCACACCAGGATTGCATAAAATGATTGCTACTAGAATCCCAAGTTTTGCTGCTAGAAAACAAGAGCAAATTTCTAGATCACAACTACACTATTTCTGATCAAGAAGAAAAATCCAAAACCAAGAATCCAACTTACCTTAATCGTGACCTAATTCCACCACAACGAAGGATTGCTCAAGAACAGAGGAGAGGCGGAATAGTGAGGGGTGACGCTGCTCCATGCGATGCCGGCTACTAGCTAGGGCACGGCGGCGATCGGCACAAGAGAAAAAATGACACAAGGGTGCGGCGCTGCTTTGCTGAGGACAAGCGGCCGGCGGTGTGCGGCTCGAGAGAAAAGATGAAGAGGAAGATGGCCGACGTCAGTGGGCAGAGATCAGATTTCCGGCGAGCCCCTGTTGGCCGTGATCGAGAGAGGGAGACCGGCAATGGTTCGGCAAACCTGTGGCCGGCGCTCGAAGCTCCTGTGGTCAAGGAATCGGCGTCGGAAGGCAAAGAAGAAGTAAGAAAACAAAGACGAGTGCTCGGCTTCTCCCTTGATCACATCTTAAACGCTCGGAGGGAGATGGAACCGCCGAGTGTGGTTAGGGCAAGGAGAATAGGCGCGGGTGGGTTCGGCGAAGAAGAGGAACGGAGGAAAAAAAAAGAAATCAAGAAAAGAAATATAAAAATAAAAGGAAATATAAACATTTCCTCACTTAAATAGGGTAGCCTAAACAGGCTTTCCCGGAACCCAAATTTTATCCCCCGTTAACTCGCTCATACAAGCTCCGAAAAATTCCCGAAAAATTTCCTAAAATTCCCTTATTAATATTTGCCTATTTTCGGTATTTTACATTCACTGTCCGCTTGCTCGACTGATGCCGAGTCTGCTGCTAGGTCGAGCGGGGTAGCCGCTCGGTCGAAGTTGAAATCTGTCGGTGCCAGGTCTTGCTGTCTGACCGAGTGGGGGTAGTCGCTCGGCATGACTTCTGCACATCATCCCTTAAGCGTCGTGTTTGAAAGCTTTTCCCCAGCCGATGCCCGATAAGTGTTGACCTCCTTGTCTTTGACCTCCTTTGACCTCCACCGTGGCAGCGAAGTGGGGCCCCTCATTATCACCGCATCATAAGCCTCCTCCTCAATTCAAGTTGAAGGAGGCTGTAAGTCTGACTGACCGGACAATTATGTGAGTAGATTCTCTTTTGATCGTCCTTCGTCATTATGTGGTCTCTGATCAGGATAATACCGATCCTTGCCGATCGGCCTATTGCAGTTTGTCGTTCTGCTATAGTTGAGGTCCCTTAAGTTGATTGGCATGACAGGCCTTCGCACTTGAGCTTATTTTCTGAGACTTCGCTAGGCGAGCGCGATTCGATTGACGTCACGTATATTTCTTGGAAATTGTGAAAATCCCTGCACATTAAGGTTGAGAGCGCTTCCATGCCGTCATTAAATGTCTACCCGTGGTGGTGCGCCACGTGTCATGTCCGCTGCCGCCGCACGCCTAACTTGACAGGCGTGATGTGATGTTTGGTGGTTTGAATTCAACGGTGAGATCTTGGCCTAGGTTTCTGTGATCTAGATCGGATGGCTCCAGTTGACCGAGCTTAAAGTTTATAAGCCCGCTGCGTCTTCTCCTCTTCTACACTTCTTCAATCGCTCCCGACGGCCATCTGCTTCTGTTTTCTTCACTCTTCGTCGACGCTCCGTGCTTCTGATCCAGCAATCTCGGCTTTCCCGGTGACCTTTCTCCCGTAAGCCTTCTCCCCATCGTGTCTACCTTTGATTTTTTTTGGCATTTCTTTTTGTTCCGGTGACATTCCAGCGACCTTTTTCTTCCTTCGATCGTATTTCTTCCCCTCTGCCTTCTTTCCGTTATTTGCTTTCGCGATGGTAAGTTCTTCGCAGTCATATGCCTTTGCTCCTGGACTCTAGTACACATCCATGGAGTCTAGGTTTGATGGGGGAGACGCTGAGAGCTTGCACGATGCTTTTGAAATTCCTTCTGATCATCGGATCATTCTGCCTTCTTCGTCCGATCAACCCAATTCCCTGCCATCCGACTGCCTTTGTTTTTTCCAAGACTAATTTATCGTCGGTCTGTGGTTTCCTCTTCATCCTTTTATTCTAGCAGTTTGTAAATATTTTCACATTTGCCTTCCTCAACTTGTGTTGAACTCCTTTCGGATGCTGTGCGGAGTCATCATCCTATTCCGTCTGCACGACATTCCTCTTACCCCCGGATCTTTCATTATTTTTATTATCCTAAACTGTCCGATCCAGGGACCTTCCTCTTCCAGTCTCGAGTCGGTTTGGTATTCTTCGACAAGATGTGGACCTCCAACAAGTACTGAAAAGAGTATTTTTTTTCTTTATGCGTCTTTCCGAGCGACCAGACTTCACGACCCACTGGCAGCTTGAAGTGGTGTCTCAACCTCCTCTGAAAAGCTACAAGAGTCTATCAGACTACTTGAACACAACCACCATGCTGGCCGGTTAGAAATACGACATCCATAGGCTGCTACTGGAGGGTGTCTTATACATCTTTGGCCTGAGTCCGATCCGCACCTAGCTGTCGACCAGCTTAGGTATGAAGCTCATTTAATTCTTTCTTTTATGCTAACTGATTTCTCTTTCTCTCTTGCAGCTGAAGTCATGATGCAAGCATGTGTGGCCGGCAAGGTGAAGCTTTAGGACGTAGCGATTGATGCGGTGGCCATCGAGAACTAGCGGGCCGTGGCCTGCAATCGGTCGGCTCTCATGAAGATCCGCTCGGCCTGAGCAAGGAAACGCCCGTTGTGGTGGGTGAAGGGATGACCAGCCAGGCTCCCAGCATTCGGGTGGCTGAAGTTTCGCAGCAACCTCCCGAGCGACTGAAATCTGTCCAAGTTGAGGAAGCGTCTAGCTTGGCTTCCACAGGAGAGCCGCTGATCCGTTGAAAAAGGTGCCACACGGAGCCTTCATCGTGTTCCACTTCCTCGGGGGGTGAGGATGGCCGAGCGGGTCGAGACTTTGACCCATATTCCAGACATTACGACCACTACATCATCCGAACGGACTCCCTCATTAGCTGAGTTGTCACAGGGAACCCTCACCGCACCTTCGGTGGCCTTCATGTCATCACCTTCAAAGCCCTTGAAGGTTAAAAAGTCCGGCATCCGACCGACGTCCGTGTCTCGCTTGTCCGGTTGGGCGACCTCAGCATAGTCAGCCCCGAGCGGGCAGCGACATGTCACGACAATCCTCCATCTGCCGACCAAAGAATATCGCAAGTTGAGTGCTGAGTCTCGAGCCCCTGAGCACCAAATTCACATCCAAGGGCCGCTCACGAAGATTTGGTAGGACGCTCGAGCCCGCGCGGCGATGATGCCTCCTGGGGCGCTCACGGACAGCGACACTCAGATGTCCCTGGGGTATGTTTCACCTTAGATCAGCGCTCATGTTTGCTTGTTGTCTGTAGTACTGGGTGGAGAGTCTGGCTATGTACCAGTGGCTCACCTTTCTGGAGGAGGAAGTTAAGAAGATGAAGGCGTCGAGCGGCCAATCCTCCACCTCTCAGGAAAAGAGAGACGCTGAGGTGGCCAGGCTTCAAGCCGCTCTAGAGAAGAGCGATAAATTCCTGGAGGCCGAACGAGCCAAGAGCGCCAGGCAGGCCACTATGCTGGAGTGACTCAATAAGCAAGTCCCCACCTTCGATAATAAGACCGGGTCAGCGAACACGCGGAAGAAACGGGCTATCGCCAACCTCGATGAGAAGATTAAAGAGGCTTGCGCTCTCGCCCAGAAATTGAAGGAGGCCGAAGACTTCCTGATCGCTGAGCAGAATAGCCAATCGGCCGAAGAAATGACCCTTCGCGGCCAAATCGCCTTCAGAGATACTGCGCTGTCCACCACCAACGATGAGCTGGAGGCCTCCTAAGCGGCCCTGAAGACCTATCAGGAGGCCGAGTCGAGTAGGTTTGACGTCCAGAAGCAAGCCTACATCCGCTTGGATGAATTCTGTGACAAAGTCACCGACTAGGCCCTCCGACTATTTGACTTGCCGATCGACGGGACGATTGATCAACTCCGCGAGAGAGGCCATCTGCCAACCAATCTGACTAGTAAGGTCATAAGCCAAGACAAGCTTACAGCTATGCTGCCTGATGATGACATGGATGATCTTGAGTGAGGCAAAGCTCTGTAAACTGTAATCCCAAAGTTTTAATGAATGCTCGTCCGTTCGGACGAGCTTTATTTCCTTGCATGTTTTTTTTCTTTTTTTTCGACTTCTTCTGAGTTTAAAACGAACTCATGGCCCTGTGACTCTGATCATCCACAATTGGTCAACTTAGCCAACCGATCATTTCGAATTCAGTGGCGCACTAATTCTATGCACCGCCAATTAGTCCTGGGGGATCCTTTGAAGAACATTGCCAAACGGTCACTTCATTTTGCAGACTTAGGCCTTTGAGTAGAAATTACTTATCTTCTCACTGAGCCGAGTGTTTAAGGTTGTCGGTTGACCGTTGGTACAGAGTGCGCAAGACTTGAGTTTAAGGTCGCCGCTCGACCGTTGAGGGAGGCAGGGGTTTAACATTGCCGCTTGACGTTTTGTTGTGGACTCGCATTTAACGTTGCCACTCAACGATTCATCGTAGACTCGGGTTTAAGGTCGCTGCTCAACCGCTAATGGAGACAGGGTTTTAAGTTCATCGCTCGTCCACTGATGGAGACAAGGGTTTAAGGTCGCTACTCGACCGTCGATGAAGACACGCATTTAAGGTTGCCGCTCGACCGTCGATGGAGACATGCATTTAACATCGCCGCTTGATGATTTGATGTGATCTCGGGTTTAAGGTCGTCATTCGATCATTGGTGGAGACAAGAGTTTAACATTCCATCCACCAAGTCCAGCTCCATGAGCCTCCGTTTGGCGTTTCCGTCGTCGTAGAGCTGCACCCGATCGGATTCTACTCCGACCTCCACGGGGACAACTACTTTGCTCTCGTACACCAACTGGAATGGGGTCACACCGGTCATCTCCTTTGGAGTCGAACGAAGAGCCCATAGCACACTAGGGAGCTCATCGACCTAACTGACTCCCATGTGGTCGAGCCGAGCACGCAAGACTCTGAGGATCTCCCGATTGACGACTTCGGCTTACCCGTTGCCCTGAGGGTAGGCCACCGTGGTGAAGGATTGTTAGATGTCATAGCCTTAACACCATTCTCTAAGCTCTCGGCCGGCGAACTGTCATCCGTTGTTGGATACGAGTATGCGTGGGATTCTGAATTAGCAAATAATGTTTTGCCAAATAAATTTGATGACCATCTTCTCGGTGATTCTTACCAGCGGCTCGACTTCTACCCACTTTGAGAAGTAGTATACTGCAACAAGCAGAAATTTCTGCTGACCAGTCGCCATGGGGAAAGGCCCGACGATGTCCATGCCCCATTGATCGAACGGGCATGATACCGTGGACGCTATCATTTCCTCAGTCGATCGGTGCGGCATATTGTGATACTTCTGGTAGGACAAGCAAGTGGCCACCGTCTGAGCTGCATCCTCCTGGAGGGTAGGCCAGAAATATCCGGCCAGGGGTATCTTTCGGGCTAATGCTCGACCGCCTGGATGACCTCCGCAAGAGCCTTGGTGCACCTCCTTCAGGATGTATTCGACGTCTTCCGATCCGACACACTTGAGGAGGGGCCTGAAGAAGGCTCTCTTATAAGCTGGTCTCCGATCAAGGTGAACCGTCCGACCCTCTTCTTCATCAAGCGAGCTTCTTCTGAATCGGCAGGTGCAGCTCCCGGCCATAAGAACTCTGTCATGGTCGTCCTCCAGTCGTTTGGGAAGGTTATCCCCTCCATTCGATCGATGTGTGCCACAAGTGAGGCTTTCTCGATCGGATGACCTATGAATATCGGCGTCAACGAACTGGCTAGTTTCACTAACTCATCCACCACCAAGTTCTCTGATCGGGGGATCTTCTGTATAACGACCTCCTGAAAGTTAGCATTCAGCTTTTTGAAAGCCTCTGCATAGAGCCTCAGCCATGCATTGCTTATTTCTAATGTCCCAGCTAGCTGCTAGGCTGCAAGCTAGGAGTCTGAGTGGATGTGGACTTTAACTACTCCCACATGCCAAGCTGTCTTCTTCGTTATTAGTCGCTCGGTAGTCCAACCGAACGGCCAGCTGCATCCGGTCCTCCTGCGGTGAGATAAGCAATATGCCAATTCCGCTGCCCTGCCGAGTGGATGAGCCATCCACATATATCTTTCATGTTGCTGTCGGCTCGTCACTCTGGATTTCTATGACGAAATCTGCCAAGGCTTGAGCCTTGATCGCCACTCGGGGTTGATACTGAATGTCAAACTCGCTCAGCTTGGGTGTCCATTTAATTAGCCGTCCGGACATCTCCGGGTTGAGGAGGACTCTTCCCAAAGCACTGTTAGTCATCACAATTATTGAGTGTCTCAGGAAGTATGGGCGAAGCCTCCGCGCGACGAGTACTAAAGCATAAGCCAACTTTTCGAGACCAGTGTAGCGGACTCAGCATCTTTTAATATGTGGTTCAAAAAATATATAGGCTACTACTCTTGGCCGTTCTGCTTAACTAGCGCCGACCTGACCGCATGCTCATTGGATGACAAATAGATCTAGAGTGGCTCACCCACAACCGGCTTGGCTAATACAGGCAAGGAGTTTACATACTCCTTCATCTCCTCTAGCGTCTGGTCGCACTTAGCGCCCCATTAAAATTTTGTCGCTTAGCGCAGCACTTTAAAGAATGGCAGGCACCGATCGAATGACTTGGATATGAACCTGGATAGCACCGTGATCCGACTAGTCAACCTCTAAGCTTCCTTTAAATTTCGAGGTAGAGGCATGTTCTGCAAAGCTTGTACCTTACTCAGATTAGCTTCGATGCCTTACTTGATGACTATGTAGCCTAGGAAGCGGCCACTCTTCACACCGAACAGACACTTACTTGGGTTCAGCTTTATTCCATATATCCTCTGCGTCCGGCAAGTCTCATCAATATCTGTGCATAGGTTAGCAGTTCGGAGGGATTTAATTAGTATGCCATCAACGTATACCTCCATATTATGGCTAATATATTGTCGGAACACTTTGTTCATCAACCTTTGGTAGGTGGCTCCGATATTCTTCAGTCCCAATGGCATAACATTGCAGCAATATGTCCCGTCGGCCGTAATGAAGCTGACCTTCTCTTGGTCTTCCCGAGCGAGCGACACTTGGTGGTAGCCCTGACATGCGTCAAGCATGCAGATTAGCTCGCAGCTCGCCATTGAGTCCACCGTTTGGTCTATTCTGGGCAATGGATAGAAGTCCTTCGGGCACGCTTTAGTTGAATCACAGAAGTCTATGCAGACCTACCATTTGTTGTCCGGCATGGAGACTAGCACAATATTAGCTAGCCAGATCAGGAATTGGACTTCCCTAATATAGCAGACCTCCAGTAGCTTTTCTATCACCGCCTAGATAATCACGTTCTGCTCCGTGTTGAAATCCTTTTTCCTTTGCTTGATCGGCCAAGCGTCCGGTCAGACATGAAGCTTGTGCTAAGCAACGCTCGGGGAGATGTCGGGCAGCTCATGTGTTGACCAGGCGAACACATCATGATTATGTTTGAGGCAAGCAATCAGCTCTGCCTTCTTCTCCTCCTCCAGGTCGGCGGCAACGAAGGTTGTGGCTTCTGACCGGCTTGGGTGGATCTAGACCTCCTCCTTTTCCTCGTATACCAGAGTAGGAGGATTCTCAGTGATAGCATTTACCTCTAACCGTGGAGTCTTCTGAGTGGCCTTTGCCTCGACCTTGACCATCTTCACGTAGCAGTGTCGAGTGGCCAGTTCGTCACCTTTGACCTCGCCCACCTGATCATTCACTGGGAATTTTATCTTTTGGCAGTAAGTCGATACCACTACCCGGAACTCGTTGAGGGTCGGTCGGCCTAAGATGACGTTGTAGGCCGATGATGCATCCACCACTATGAAGTTGGTGGTCCGGGTCCTCCTCAACGACTCTTCTCCCAGTGAGATGGCCAACCTTGCTTAGCCGATCGGTAATACTTCATTGTTTGTGAATTCATAAAGCAGGGTTGCCATGGGTAGCAGCTCGCTACGATCAATCTGCAGCTGATCGAACGTCTTCTTGAAAATGATGTTCACCAAACTCCCCATGTCAACGAAGGTTCGGTGAATGGTGTAGTTGGCGATCACCTCTCAGATGATCAGAGCATCATCATGAGGGATCTCTACTCCCTCCAAGTCTCTAGGGCCGAAGCTTATCTAGGGGTCGTCAACCTTCTCCTTGCTGTATCCTACAATGTGGATCTCTAGCCGCCAAGCATGTGAATTCCTGGCTCGGTTGGAGTCATCGCCGGTCGGCCCTCCGGCAATCATGCCTATCTCTCCTCGGGAAGTGTTGTCCCTATTTTCTTCTTCCTTAGCGGATGGCCTATTTCTCTCAGCCAGGATCCTAGAGGGATCGGTGTCTTCCCTTCGTTGATGGTGATGGCACTTGGGCTCCTTTCTTTCCTCCTCTCGTCGCTCGATCGATCGATGCCTTTAACGCCGATCGAGAGTAGGAGATCAACGACAGTATCCTCTTGGGGTCGGTCCACTACAACAAAAACCCTCATAGACATCGGTGGAACAACAACGGTTTTAAGCAAAAACCGATGTCTTTGAGTATTTTACACCGATTTTTCCAAAAATCAGTGTCTATGAGAGCAGATTTTCGCTCATAGACATCGGTTTTTTAGGCAATGTGTATGAGCGCCTTTTTTTCGTTAATAGACACCGATTTTAACAGCGGTTTTTACAATCCGATGTCTATGATAAAATAAAATAATTTAATTTTTCCACCCATACTTAGCCGAAATTTGCAATACTTCACTCTTCCCTCCAAACCTAAACCTATATCGCGCCGTCCACCCATACTTAGCCCTAAACCTATATCGTCGCTACGGCACCACCACTTTCCTCCGACCATCTCTCTCAGCCCCTCATCTCCCTCTTCTCCTTCTAGCATACCTGCCTCTCCCAATCAGGATCAAAACCACCTGCTTCGGTCCTAAGCAAAACCGCAGCATAAATGATAGATGCAATTCCCCCCTTCGAAGAGCACACCGGCCTTCCCATCGGTGACCCTCTGCACGATTCCACTGTACATGTGGAAAGGGTTCTTGGGGTTCTTCACAATCACGATCATCCCGGGCAGGAAAAGGGGAAGCTTGAGGAGCTTCGGCTTCGCCCGCGCTAGCAACACCGTGATGCTCTCCTCGCCGCCCGCCCTTGCCTTTGCCTCGGAAGGAGAGGGGTTCCACTGGATGAAGTCTTTGAGGCCCTTTTCACCGCCTGGGAAGATTGAGGGTGAAGATTGAGGCCCTGTGAAAATGTGAAAACCCTAATCCCCTCCTCACATCTACACTCTTACCTGTTGCAGTTCTTTGATTTGATGTTGGTTTTGTTTGCCTTTTCACTATTGTGGTCGTCGCTGGGAGATTTGAGTGGATCGGTTGATATGTGTAGGGTTTACACGATCGATTTGTTTTCTTTGCAAATCTACGCTCGTAGATTGGTTTGGTTCCTTCCTTTTAGTGGTTGTCTGCAAGACCACCTTCGAACTCCGATTATATCAATCTCCTGGGTCTACAAAATCTGCACTCCACCAAAATTGAACCTTTCCTTTCTGAGATACCATCGTTGTACTGATCTTCGAGTTCTACACTTTCAATTTGTTAGGAGGAGGCAACAAATCGCAAACAGAGTCGAAGAGAAATGAGAGGAGGGTTACTGGAAATTGAGCCTAAGGAGCTCAAGTTCGTCTGTAAGTCTATATTTCCCTTTTCTCCTCCTCAATCAATCGATCCATGTTTTATGTGTTTTTCGTGGTTTGCTTTCTTTCTGGACGGTGTGAGGTTGGAGTCGTGTACGATCTTAAACTTGCTTAATGGTTCGCATTTGGTCTTCAAAACAGTCTAAGTCCTACATTTCCCTTTTTTTATGATCATGCATGATGGTTGTGGATTGTTTTGTTTGGCTTCTTGGGTGGACTGTTTGATCACAAGGAATTCAGTTAGTTTTCTAACAATTTTTTTGCTGTTTGTGGATCGAGCAGTTGAGTTGAAGAAGCAGAGCTCGTGTTCCCTTGAGCTAATTAACAAGACAGATCAGTACCTTGCCTTTAAGGTATTTCTTTTCTCCTTTTTATTGCATTATTACTTACATCTGTGTCATTTAACATCAAAATAGTATTGTAAATACAGAAATTGATTTTCCTCATTATTATTCTTCTCTAAACTTGGGATAAAAGCTACTGAGGTTCCTACACAATTGGGAGACTTTGCAAAACCAAAGTAGCTAATTTATTGGGTTAAAATGATAGATAGATGAGTGATCTCAGTCTTGGCATGGCTAACATTTTTTTTTTTTATTTTTTTATGTTCGAAACCTTTCATTTTGTTTTGTATGGTTCTCTCTAAGAGCATGGACCTAGTTATCTTTTGACAGCTGAATATGATTCTTTTACTTCATTTGTAACTGCAAATTCAACTTTCTGATACCTTGTGAACTACTGAAGATCCTTATTGCAAGCATTGAAGTAAGCATGCCTTGTTTACTTGTGCTACTTGAAAAACTATCAACATGATCACTAATCGAAGGTAACAAATTTTTTGATTCTTTTCAATTATCAGGTGATTGAAGAGTTTGCTAAGAGTCCATGTTCGGATCACTACAAGAACCTTGGAGCAACTTAACTTTTCGAATAAGATGTAGCAGGAGCATATAGAGCCTGCATTGTGTTCTCTCTATAGAAAAATGTTCTACTCTTAATTTCCCTTAATACTGGATATATGATGTAGTAAACTAAATTCTTGAGTAAATAAAAAAAATATTTAAGTACTAATGAAGTGCAGCTGGTTTTTAAATAACAATAACTATAATGATTGATTTCTCTAGCATGCGTGCAAAGTATTTACACAGACTGGTCCCTTATTTAACCTTTGTTAGTCAACCACTACATTTTCATTTATTGATTTAAGTTACTGGTTTGATCAAATATGGATTTATTATATAGTTGTTTGGGTTTTGTAATCTAACTAATCAAGCTACCTGTCATTGCTTGAAGATTTCTGACAATCAGTTATGCTCTTATCTTTTTTTTTTATTTCATCTATAAATTATTTGATTCATGTATCTATTATGATTATAAATGTTCTTAATAATCACTTTTCTACTTGTAAATGCTGAAATGTTGTAGTAGTATTCTTCTCTTGTAAATATTCAATGTTTCATGAGCTCACATTGATGGTTCTAATTGGAGTGGATCATAGTTCCTGTAATTTGATTCAACATATGCTAGTTCCATGTCTCGTTTATGCATGAGTGACTGGTTTCACTCATTTGGTTTATGTTAGCTACATCTATCTGGTTTGGTTCAGTCTTGATCAGTTCCTAATTGTTTCTTCCATAAGTAATCTCATGAATTTATGCATACCAGTGCATTTCAACTCTATGTTAGGGTTTTGATTTACTGGAACCACATGAAAATTTATTCTAGCTTGTTATAACAAGACTTATTGAGGCTGGAATTGTCTGATACTCGTGATTTGTTTTCTTTGTTACTTTTTCTAGTTCTTTTGACTTAAAATTTAACATTTTTACAGCTTATTTTTTGGAAGCATATCGTCCTGTTAGAAAAGGGAATCTTTTCCTTGTCAGGGGTGGGATGAGGAGTGTTGAGTTTAAGGTTATAGAAACTGATCCTGTAGAGTACTGCATTGTTGCTCCTGATACAGAGATTTTCTGTGAGGGGGAGCCGGTGAAAAGGGAAGACGAGGATAGGCTTGATGAGGTAGGTTATGATGATGTTGGAGAAGTTAGGAAACAAATGGCTCAGATAAGGGAGCTAGTAGAGCTTCCTCTAAGACATCCTCAACTATTTAAATCTATTGGTGTCAAGCCGCCAAAAGGTATTTTGTTGTATGGTCCACCTGGTTCAAGTAAGACATTAATAGCTAGAGGAGTCGCAAATGAGATAGGAGCTTTTTTCTTTTGCATCAATGGTCTAGAGATCATGTCAAAGCTAGCCGGTGAGAGTGAGAGTAATTTGAGGAAGGCTTTTGAGGAAGCAGAGAAAAATGCACCCTCAATTATCTTCATTGATGAGATTGATTCCATTGCTCCTAAGAGAGAGAACACTCATGGGGAAGTTGAAAGGCGCATAGTGTCTCAACTGTTGACCTTGATGGATGGGTTGAAGTCTCGTGCGCATGTAATTGTCATTGGGGCTAGGAACATGCCAAACACTATCGATCCAGCTCTTAGACGATTCGGTAGGTTTGACAGAGAACTTGACATTGGTGTTCCTGATGAGGTTGGCCGATTGGAGGTTCTTCGCATCCATACTAAGAACATGAAGCTATCTGATGATGTATGTGAACATTACCAATTGTTGTTACCTTGTTAATAGATCTTGCAGTGAATGTCCAAGTTATGAAATTTGATTTATTCAATGCAGGTTGATTTGGAAAGGATTGCTAAGGATACTCATGGCTATGTTGGGGCTGACCTTGTTGCTTTATGCACTGAAGCTGCTCTCCAGTGTATCCGTGAAAAGATGGACATAATTGATCTAGAAGATGAATCAATTGATGCTGAGATTATGAATTCTATGTCTGTTACAAATGAACACTTTAAGACTGCTTTGGGATCTAGTAACCCATCTGCCCTCCGTGAAACTGTAAGTCTTTGCTTTGGTAATTGTAATCATTTTCAGTTAGTTTTTTTCCTTCTAAATATGATTATCTACATGAATTTTTAAAATAAATTGTCACTGCAAGAATTGAAAATGAGAAATTTGACATTGGTGTTCTTTCTAAATTAAACTTACCTTTTTCAACTCAAGAAATTCTATAGCCTCATGTGCCTGGTTGGTAACTTGTGTTTACTGTCATATGTTAATGAATGGCCTAAAAACCACTTCTATTTTACCTTGAGATATGCTGATAGTTTGTTGGGTTTTGATCAGGTTGTTGAAGTACCAAATGTCAGCTGGGATGATATTGGTGGGCTGGAAAATGTCAAAAGGGAAACTGCAAGAGGTAGTTTGCTGGATATGTTTGAGGTTTTATGTCCACCAAGTGTGATTTTTTCTTTCTGATGGTGATATTCTAGGACTTCTACAGCATGTTTATTTCTTCTATTTTTGTTCTTTGCTGTAGTTAAGTAGACCAAATGATACTTTTGTTTGACAGATTAGAACAGTGGATGTTTTAACTCAGAAAACTAGGCATTTGAAGGTGAAAAGTGGTGAGATTAGGGAAATGAAAGGTGCAAGAAGAATGGAGCAGTATAGCAAGTTGAACAGATTCTGATTCGTATAATTTAATGTAGCCTCAGCTTGATTTTTGACTCACAATGTTCTACCTTGATGTGTACAATATCTATTAGCTTTTGATGTAAAAAGAATATTTGTATATTTTATGGATATTGTTGTAAGAAGAATATTTATGTAATTTGTGAATATTTGTGTATTTTATGGATACTATTGTAAGAAGAATATTTATGTAATTTATGAATATTTGTGTATTTTATGGATACTGTTGGAAGAAGAATATTTGTGTAATTTGTGAATATTTGTGTATTTTCTTGGATACTGTCAGTTTTTCACTGTTTCGGAAATCGAATTTGTGTCGTTAAACAATACTGATATTACATCGATTTTCCACCGCTGTAAAACCGGTGTCATTAACTAATATTACATCGGTTGTATACCGCTGCCAAAACTGGTGTTATTAACATATAATATTACATCGGTTTTACACCCGATGTCGTTAAGTCATACTACACCGGTTTTAACCCGATGTCTAAAATGGCAGACCTTTTACATCGCCTTCATAGACATCGGTCGAAAATGTAATAGACACTGGTGGAAAACCGATGTCTATGAGGGTTTTTGTTGTAGTGGTCGATTGACAATCGGTGTTAGTCCTCGAGAGTCCTGTGTGTTATGCGTCATCGACTGGTGGAATGAATAAAACATAAGCATCCATACCTTCCCCTTTGACGCCTTAGGCCGACCGGATGCCACATGCTGCACGGCATGTGCCCTGGTCTCCTGGTGCGGTCATGCTCCTTCAGCCCTCAGCCCTTTGGGTGGTTGATGGATGCTTGATGGTAGGCGCTCGGTCGGCACCGAATGTTCAGTCGATGTCTCCTTTCTTATGACCACCTGGGCTTCTTCTACATTCATGTATTCGTTGGCATTCTTGAGCATGTGGTTGAAGTCCCTGGGCGGCTTCCTAATGAGTGATCAGAAGAAATTTCCCTCGGTGAGCCCCTGGGTGAAGGCATTCATCATGGTCTCGGACGAGATCGAGGGGATGCCCATGGTCACTTGATTGAAATGATGAATGTAGGCTCGGAGCTCGTCCTTGGGTGCTTGCTTCAGCGCGAAGAGGCTGACACTTGTGTTTTGGTAGCGTCGACTGTTGGCGAAGTGATGTTGGAACGCGGCTCTGAAATTCTTGAAGCTTAGTATCGAGCCATCCGGTAGCTTTCGAAACTAGCGCCGCACCGATCTGGAGAGAGTCATGAGGAAGACTCTGCACTTCACTCTGTCCCGTGTACTGGTGCAGCGTAGCTTCATTGTCGAACCGATTCAGATGATCATTTGGATCAGTCGACCTGTTGTACGTCCCGATCACCAAAGGGGTGTAGTGTCGGGGCAGAGGGTCTTGTAAGATCCCCTTTGAGAACTGCCTGTTAATCCGTTTGCGAGATGTGTTACTTCAGGGTGCTTTACCTTCACGTGTGTCCCAAATGGGAGCATCGTCTAAAGACGATCCTCGCTCCTGAAGCGCTTGGGCTATTTCCGAGGGGGTTTGGAATAGAGCTCGATGGAAGGGGATCGGCACGGGCAGCGCTTCCCCTTGAGTGTCGGTCGACCATCGGTTCTGCCCCCATACGGAGAGTTGCTACGCTCGATCTTATTACCCTGCTCACCTGTCGGCCACCGATGTTGTAGGCTGCGGCGCCAGTCGATCGGCTAACGCCTATTGTTATTATTTCTCGATCATTTTCGCTGCTCGTTCTTGCACGAGTATCTCTAGCTCCTCCTAAGTGAGTGTCACGGTGGTTAGTCATCCAGCGTCTTCCATCTTGTCAGCTCGGATGCAGGTGACGTTCCCACCAACGACGCCAAATATGATCCTATCTGAAAGTCAATGAGATGGATGCTGGGGATGTGGCGCTCTGTTGACCTCCGGTGGACGTCGCTCCGACCTACAACATAAGCAGCATCAGTGCCGAGCCAGGGAAGGAATCCTCGGCGATGGCCCTCCGACACTCAAGTTAGTCTCCGGCAAACCAAGAGGAAGAAGAAGCAACGAGAACTGTAGCGCAACAGTAAATATCATATGTAACACATACCTCTACTGATGCTTAGAACCCCCTTTATATAGAGCTTCGGAAGCACGTGTGCATGCTTCCCAAGATGAGCACACATCTTAAAGCTTTCCTTGAAAAGACGTGTCAGTAAAGTGTCATTGACATAGTACCTTAACAGGCCAAGCATATCTCTGAAATGACAATAGAAGCTTCCGTCGTACGATCCTCTATCAAACCATGCCACCTGTCAGCGACACTAGCTCCCAAAAGGATGTCAAAAGATATCCTACTGTGTCTATTCTTGGCCAAGCAGAATAGTCGCTCGGCCAGAATTCTGCTATCTATGTGTTGTCTGCTATCGTGCCGAGCGGGATAGCCACTCGGCTGGAAGTCCACTGTCCAAGTATTGTCCGTTGTCAGGCCAAGCGGGATAGTCGTTCGGCTGGCAACCCACTGTCCACATGCTCTATTGCTGGGTCAAGCGAGATAGCTGCTCGGTGGGAAGTTCACTATCTACTTGCTCGGCTGATGCGAATCTGCTGCTAGGCCGAGCAGGGTAGCCGCTCGACCAAAGTTGAAATTTGTCGGTGTCAAGTCTTGCTGTCTGGCCAAGCGCTGTAGCCTCTCGGCTCGACTTCTGCACATCGTCCCTTGAGCACCGTGTTTGAATGCTTCTCCCTGGTCGGGGCATGCTTCGCCCGACCGACCGATGCCCGATAAGCGTTGACCTCCATGGCTTTGACCTCCTTTGACCTCCACCGTGGCAGCGAGATGGGGCCCCTCATCATCACCGGATCATAAACCAAACTGATTTTTGATAAAAACCGAGTAACGCACAACACAGTCAACGTCGGAAAATGTGACTTTTGGCGACGCTTGGAGCGTTTCACATCGCTAAAAGATAGAAACATTAGGAGGGAATTTTTCCATATTTATTTTGTATCATTTAGCGATGCATTAATATGCGTCGCCAAAAGAAGGCATTCGGTGATGTGCACACGACTCCATGTCGCTAATAGTAGTGGAAATTTGTTCTACCTCAAATTGTGGTAATTTGGCGACGTAAAGACATTAAGTGTCGCTAAAAAAAAATCTGGGAATAAAAATTTTTCAGATATGAGAAAAGACCTCGCTCCAACCCCATCTCTGAAAAGCCCTCACTCAATTTGTTATAGTGAGGTCGTGAGGTCTGAACTCACTTGTGAAGAGGTTGGACCTTGTCCAAAGAGCTCACTGTAAAAATAAGGATTTTAAAGATCGATCTTTTTTAAACGAAATTAAAATTTATTTTAAATTTTAATAAATCATAAATCAATATATTAAAAATGAGCTAATTTTTTTTAAATTATAAAGCAAAATAAATACCATTTGAAAACATATCTTGAATGCGGTCATGGATCGAAGACTTTGGTTCAACATTATCGCAAAGTTGTAAGTTTTATTTGAAAATAAAATTTCTTATGACAATTTATATGATAATAAATTGTTTCATTTCTTAAGATTGATCCTATGATGAGAGAGATTCTGAGTGTGATCGACACCTTCGAGAAATTCTTTCACAAAGGAGGACAATGGAAGAATGATTGGGTTGCACAAAAATATGTAAGTATCTTTTTTATTAAGGGTGAGTATTGAAAACATATAAGTATCTTTTATACCCTTCCCTTCTATTTCTTATGATGCATGTCAAGCTATTCATGTTCTATTGACTATTGACTATTGACATATGACAATATACGTTGTTCCATTTTTGTATCTAACCCATCGATGGACCTAGAGATCTCGGATTGGACTCATTTTAGGTCCTGTAGATTTCTAAGACTGCAAGGAATCCAATGGTACTGTCCATCACATATTTTGACTTCTCCAAAGGTGTTAAAATGTTATAAAAAAGATACGTTAAACTCTAATCCCGTGGGTCTGATATGAAATCATATCAGGCTCATATTATGCTTTGCATGCATGCATATCTCCTAAAGAGTAAGGAAAGAGACGATGGGAGGAAAGAGAAGAGAGGATGCGTGCATTGCAGAAAGGGAAGAGAAAAAAAATTGCATGCATGAAAAAGAGAAAAGAGATTGACAAATGATTGAGAGGTAGAACGGAAAGAATAGAAAATTAAGTACGTTATTTGGTAAATATCAGAGTATAGTATGCCTTTTGGTCAATTCATAAATCTAAGTGCGCCTTTTGGTAAATTGCCGAAGAAAATACTACTAATAGCAGCTGAAGCTTCTGGATCTAAAAGTCACAAAACCAAATCCTCCAGACCTTCCACTTTCCCTATTGATATGCCAATCTGCCTCCTTTTGGCCCACAAATGAGGATCACCCAGTTTCATTGCTATAGAATAGTACCTAAGGAATACTCCATGCAATAAAATTTCACAATGTTCAAACACCATCAGTTGTTTATGCAAAAAAAATGTATATTTTCTAGTAATTCCCCTTGTGCTGACAGAGATAATGATTGTTCAAAGGTTTCTAGCATCAATATATTCTCATTCAAACATTATATTCAATGTGCCTGGAACAAGTTAACTCTGACAATTTGTTATAGGAACTAACTAACATTAAAATAACTAGTTTTCCATCCAATAGTTTTAAAAGTACAAGGAATTCCACTTCCTCTAACATTGGCCAACAAGCATAACTTCTCATATTCAGTCTTTCCATTAGAAGTCTAACTAGAAAGCTTTCTTGAACAAATGTTGAAGACAGAATTTGATATGCTCAGATTCTTACACCTTTCAATGGTTTATAACAAACTGACATTGTTCAACCTGAATGCTCTCAAAATAATTGAAAGATCAAGAAAGAAACTTGTCTCGCATGACATATGGCATGAAATGTTTCTCTTGTTCATCAAACTCACAAACATGCAAGTACCAACTGCAAGTTCTCTGCAATCTATCTTCCATTGCGTATAATGGAAAGGGGGAAAAAAAGGAAAATCTAGGATCTGAATATGAAAACAGATTGTTAATAAAAAAAAAGTTTGTATCTTCTCCTTGATCAAACTACAGATTGGAAAATTCTAGAATTCTTAAGAGCAGGAAGAACTCTTTCCTACAATAAAAACCAATCACAGATACACATGAATTAAATAGGAACTATGAAATTGATTTCCAAGAAAAAAATAAAGTGTCACACCAACCAATTAAGTATCAAATAAAATTCTCTAATTAAAAGAAATTTGACATTCTTTTAAATTTTCGAAGTCTTCAATGATAGCTTCTATGCTTATGTTTCTAACAATTTCTCTCTCAATATATGCTATTAACACATCTGAGAGAAAAACATCCTCTATTTTGCTCCGAAATCTTATTTTCACGATATTCATAGCAAAAAATGATCATTCTTTAGTAGCAGTAGAAATCGGAAGAGTAAGCACAAGTACAATCACTCTAACAATGAGGTTGAACAGATTTGTTAGTCTTCACTAACCATTGATATAATTCTGAAATGGTTGAAAATTTTTTGTAGTCAGGTCCTTTGACTACAATATACTCATAATACTTCAATTGCATCTCCAATTGCTCTTTTATATCTCTTGTAAAATATTGGGAATGAAAATTTTCAATTAATTTACATATATCCATAACTCTGAAAGACTCCATCACATTTTAAGGATTTAAGGAATTACTAAGACTAAGCAATTCCATAGCATCATCACTAAGCATCCATTAATTTCTTGCAACTGTGAATCTATAGAGGCATAAAAGAGGTCAACCTAATAATAATGTTCAATGATGAAATTGTCTTGATGAGCACAACTCGACCTCATCTGCTAGTATATAGAGCATTGAAATCAAGAATATCAATATTTCTAAGTTCATAAAAGGATTTCACTTTTGCAAGCAAATTATTCCAGTTGTTATCCCTCATCGGTTGAAGTAAATTCTTGATAGATAATACAAGTTCTATTATATTTATAATATCCTGAGACTTACTTTATAAAGCCTGACAAAGGATATTTGTGTTCCACATAATCTCTTTCATAAGATGCAAGATGAATACAAAATCAAAAGAAGTCATTTCATTATAAACAGATGTTGCATCTGCTCATTGAGAAAGAAGTCCATCATCCATAACCTTAAGCAATACCATATATGATGCACCAAACATCTTAATTTGGCCTTTCAACTATCTCAAATGAGAAGTGTGTATCAGCAACTCATTGTAAAATACCTATCTGATTAAGTCCAAGCTCTGTCACAAGTTCATTTATAGCAATCAAATGTGCAATGTCATCTGCATGAGTATTTTTCAATTCATCATTATGTTTACATAAAAAACCAACAATATTAACTATAAAAGTTAATCTATCAAAAAATTGATGAATAGATGTCACATTTTTTGATGCTGCAATTAAAGCCAATTATAATTGATGAGCAAAACAATGAACATAGTAAGTACTTTTATAATCTTTTATTATCAAAGCTTGCAACCCATTAACTCACCACTCATATTACTAGCACCATCATAGCCTTGACCTCTAATATTTTGAGCATTTAAATTATAGTAAGCCTAAGCAGAATATATAGCATCAATTAAAGTCTAAGCCGCATTATCAAATACATGAACATTAGATACATGAACAAGCCCAAAAACATGTTCTTGAATGAATCCGTTAGTATCCACAAACCTCAATACTATAGACATTTGATCTCTTTTTGACTCATCTGGGGCTTCATCGACAATTATGCAATACTTGGCAACTCCAATTTCATCATGAATTATATTTTTTACTCTAACTGAAAGCACATGAAGTATTTGTCTTTGAATATCGTGACTTGTATACTGTATTTTTTAGAGTTTTCACAATTACCTTTGAAAGTTCGTCATTGTACATGGCTAACACATTCAAAAATTAAAGAAAATTACCACAATTAGAAGAACTAGATTTCTCATCATGGCCTCTAAAGGAAATTTCTCGAAGTGCAAACAACAACACCACATGTATGTAAGCCTTTAACCAAAGATGATTAGTTGCAACTTATTCATCATTAAAATTGTCGAATCTCCTTGATATATGTTGTGCTAGGTTTATCAAATCCTCATATGCCTTTTTAGCATTGCGATGAGGTGAAGATGCATTATGTTTCCCTATATGACTTAGGAAAGCACAAGCTTTTCCATTTCAAACTTTCTTCCAAATATCAAATCCATCAACAATAATTGCAGTTTGATTTGAACATCCTGATGGCTAGTTGAAGATAAAACACGAAAAGCAATATGGTTTATCTTTAACTGGTGAATACTCCAACTAGGGAAATTGTTCATACCAAGTAGACTGAAATCTTCAAGTGTGCTTAATATTTTTATTTAATTGATATTCTCGAATAATAGGTTGATATGCATTTAAATTCAAATAACCTCGTCGAATTTCCTTTCGTTGGTTAGGATGATATTTCCAAATTTGTCGACTTAATCTTGGATCATGCCCTAAAGAATCAAGATCAACCTCTTTAGTTTTTATATTTTTGAATCTTTTAGGAGGAATTTCATATGGAAGATCATTATTATTTGATCTTGTTGATGGAGTTACGGAAGTAGCTGGATCAAGTTCATTTACTCTCTTCCTTTGAAAAAACTTATCAATTATAACAATTTTTCCCATTTGGAGCATATGAAGCCTTTAATAATAAAAAAACTCAAATTATTTCAAATAAGTGAATAATGTAGGGAGATCGGTGGCCGGCTAGAAGGGGGGTTGGATAGACGTGCCCCCCAAATCATTCGCTTCCTAGGTATTCGTTAGTGCGCAAGCGGAAATACAATAACAAATTCTAATACGAATACAAATATAAACAAGAAAGAAATGCAAACCGCTAATACGTTCGTTTACGTGGTTTGGAGATAACTTGTTCCTACTCCACGGCTATCCGTAAGGTGGACGATCCCTCAATTCGTCGATGGATTAGTCCCCGAAAGCTCTGGCTAGCTCAAACCTCCTTGTGGGTGGAGAAACCTCACCACACCATTCACCAAAGAAACTTGGACACAAGGGAAACCTTGAGCACTTAGTGACTACTAATTAGGCTTTAACCAAATCTAATTTCGTAGCCTTGACCGGCCATCCCAAACTCCTTCTTATAGAGCTTGGAAGAAAATAGCCTTGCTATTTTACCATTACCAGTCAACTGATCCTTACACCAGTCGACTGGTACCAGCCCAACGGCACTCCAACGGCTCTTTACCAATCGACTGGTCCTTGCACCAGTCGACTGGTGCCTAGCCGTTCGAGCACAGAAGCTCTCTGTGCTCACCACCAGTCGACTGGTCCCAATACCAGTCGACTGGTACAACCCTACACTTAGGGTTTCCCATCTCGAGTACATTTCTCTCGCACTCGGACCCTCACGACTCACTTGACTGTTTTTTGCAGCTTTGACCTCTTGCCTTCAAGCCTACTCCCTTTGGCTCATCCCTCGGATGCATTCAAGCCCGCGGCTCGTTCCCAATGCCATCCTTCGCGTATGCCTCGAAGTCGCTTCCCTCGGTCCTTGTCCTTGCTGTCTTGTCCACGGTCCCTCGGATGCATACAAGCCCGCTGCTCATCTCCAATGGCATCCTTCACCGGACCCGAAGCCATCAACCTGAGTCACATGTGTATCCTGTAGTCCTGCACTACTCAAGTACACATATCAAATACAAGGGTGAACCTAACTTAAACCCTTTGCCCAAACACCAAAACACATGGTCCCACGGACCATTGGGATGTTAGTTAGAGCCCTAGAGCTAATCATTTGATGATTGTATGGACTCATGAATATCATATTCTTGTATATTAATAAAGGCATTTGTTTGGTTATTATACTTATTTATATTAGTGTCAAATAGACTAAGTATAATAGCGTCCTTGAGTAGAAGGTTCATACCTATATCAATCGATTAGTTGAATCGATAGTGAGATGATATAGGGAACACTACTCTAAATCATTCCTAGTCGAGTATTAGCATTCAGGGACAATGTTAATACAATAAGACTAGCATGTAGGTCAGCTCGATGACTTGATCTCACAAGTCATGGATAGTTGACACATGGGTATGCATTAGAGAATGTATACTTGAATGACCCGCCATGAGAAAGTATCATGGATCGTTATATGAGTGTCATATACTTTCTCATGTGGCTATTAGTATGACTATTAGTCCTTAGACCTGAAGTCACCATGGATCCCTACATAAGGAGTTATGTACTTTAGTTTCGTCAAACGTCACCCGTAACTGGGTGGACTATAAAGGCGATTACCGGGAGCGACATCGCTATTCTTGATAGAGTGAGACCACTAAGCGCATGGCCATGCCCAAATGAGTCAACATTAGATGTTGAGCTCATTTGATCGAGTGAGTCTACTTGGAGTTCAAGATTTAGATTGATTAGAGGATGACACGGTCTATGCCTCATATTGATCAATCTAGATGTCTTGGATAGAAGGACACTTGTCATTATTTTGTGAGGAGTCACAATTAGTAGTCACAAGGTGATGTCGGATCTCAACATTCTTGTAACTTGGGTAGTAATGATGTGTTGCTAGATATCGCTCATTACTTATGCTCCTAAATGGGTTTAGGGCATTGCCAACGTTACAAGAACCTATAGGGTCACACACTTAGGACAATTAGATGGAGATTAGGTTCATATGATGAACCAAGAGGATTAGATTCATTTGATGAATCAAATTGGATTAAGAGTAATCCTAATTGGGCTAACTTGAGTTCGACTCAAGTTGATTCATGTATTTAATGAGTCTAATTTAGATTATGACTTATTAAATCAATTTAATTTAATGAATTAGATTCATTATATTAAGTTGGCTCGAATCAAATGGTTGGATTAGATCAACCATGGTAGAGATTGGGTCAAGTTTGACTTGACTAGAGATGGAAGACCAAAGGTCAATTTTGACTTGACCTTTTGCCACCTCATTGGTGAGTTGGCATTAGGTGGACCAATGATGATATTCCACATCATCATGGATGCCACCTCATGGAAGTTACAAAGCCATTTTCTTATTAACTTCACATTAATTGCAATTAATGGGGAGTTACTCTAGATGAAAGTGGCCGGCCACTTTGTGAATGTGGGTGAATTCATTTTTCATTCAAGGGTGGTGTATCTTCTTCCTTCTTCCTCTCAAGCTCTCCCTCTCCCTCTCCTCCTTGCTTGGCCGAATCTCACCAAGGTGCTAGCACACTTTTGTGTGAGGTTTTCTCCACCTACGTGTCCGTGTGGATACTTCTAGAGGATCGGCACCTTGGACGAGCGGGAAAGCGAAAGGCACGCTCAAGGTATAACCCTTATCTAGTGTAGATCTAAAGGTTTTACAAACTCGTACAAGAAAAGGTTTTCAAAAAGTTTTGTTTACGAATCTTTGCACGGATCTACGGCTTTGGGTGACTCGGGGCCCCTTTTTGATGTTTGGCAATACGTTTAAGTTAGGGAAAACATATTGCAAATAAACATGCTAAAAAGAAACAATGGACTTACGTTGCCAAGGCTACACACTTGGACTTACACTACCGAATGGACTTACATTGCCAAGGCTACACACTTGGACTTACACCGCCGAATGGACTTACGTTGCCAAGGCTACATACTTGGACTTACATCGCCGAAACAAAATGCAACATGCATTGGAACCTATCCCAAGGCTCCTCCTACACCTAAGCTCCCCAATGAGCTAGGATTTTACCACAGGGATATTTAAGAACCTATCAAAAGGCTCCCCCTACACAAAGACACTTAAGGTTTTCCCAACTAAACCTTACTTCTCCCACTTTGCCTAACATCCAAAAAGTTCTCCAACAATATCCCAATTGTTGAAAACTTATCATCCAAACTGACCTTAAACTCATGTATTTATCCTCCATGGATCCCATACATATAAATGAGTTGACACGGTCAAAATCAGCACTGAAAAACACTTCCAGCCTGGTATCAGTCGACTGCCCCTTGGTACCAGTCGATCACCCCCTTTGACACAACCTTACAGAAGCATTCTGTGGTCGAAAAAATACTATTACCAGTTGACTGGTATCTGCACCAGTCGACTGGTACCCTATTTCTGTAAAAATCAACCTTTTCAGGTCAACTTCAGAAATGCACCAGAAATTCCATAGACCTCCAAAATCTCCAAATTTTGTGGAGAGGTCTATTGTACCTTTGTTTACTTGGGAAAAATACATTACAAAATGTATCTATCACCAATCCCAAGATTGACATAAAATCCAAAACTAGCTAAATGGTTCAATTGAACCTTGACCTAAAGTCCTAGTTTTGACTTCCTCTTGATGTATTTACCCATACCAACCCATAATGTATCCCTAACATTGGTTTATATGGCATCTATACATCCAAAACTAATTATCATGCTATATGACCCCAAATGTCATATTTCTTGCATGAAACACAAACCATGTGTGCCAAATCCCTAGGTTTGAGACTCAAGTCCGTCTCCAAACCATTTGGCACACTCCATGGCTCCTCTAGACTCCCAAGTAGTACACACCGGAGATCCATTTGTCATGGGTCCCAAATTGACTCTTTGAGCTCCCCCTAGAGCCCTTAGCCTTAGCCACCTCCCTAGGTGACTCATCCACAATCGCTAGGCCACATCGATGCATCTCTGGTGACACTTGGCCTACAAAACTAACCTTCTTAACCTTGGACACCTTGTCCTTGGTTAATTTAACCTTAACTTTAAATGACTTTCTCTTGCCATTTATTGGCTTCACCTTGCTATAGTCATGTACAACCCTAGCATAAGACTTTCCCTTAGCCTTGGAGACATTAGATCGGTATCCCAAACACGATCTATCATTGTTGGGTCTTTGACTACCCAACACCATACCTAGACCCTTAGATCCAACATTGAATCTTTCTAGGGTTTTCTCCAATTTATCAAGCTTTGCCTTCAAAGCTTGATTTTCCCTTTCTAGGTTTCTAAACCTAGAGTTGATATGTCCACCTTGGACATTCCTAGACCTACCCACTTTTCTAGGCATATGTCTCTCATTCTTGGGATTAATGCATTGGGTCTCCTTAGGTCTATCGTTTCTAGAGTTATCATGAATTGGTCTCCTAGGGTTTTGATCTGCATTAACCCTTCTTCTATCATGATATCTAAAGCCAAAATTATGCATGGGTAAATAATAACAATTATTTCTAGCATGCATGGAGGAATTTAAATTTGACTTCAAATTTAAACTAGGGTTTACCTTACCCTTTACCTTTGGAGCTCCCCCTTGACATGAGCCTCCATTCTTCCTCCACTTCTTCTCCTTCTTCAAATGCGCCAACTTTTTTATCTCTTTCTTCTTTGGGCATTTGGTGTGGTAATGACCCCGCTCACCACACGTGAAGCACACTATGTGCTTTTTCTCCTTCTTCTTCCTACGACTCAAACTAGATTCAAAATGAATTGAATTGAGTTTAGGAGATACCTTCTTCTTACCCATAGGACATCTACTCTTGTAGTGTCCCCTTTCATTGCACCCGAAGCATATTATGTGGTCCTTTGACTTGACTTCGGTGGAGGTGCTTACTAGGTTGACTTCTTCCAAGATTTCTTCTTCTTCTTCTTCACTTGTCTTGGATTCTTCTTCAACCTTTGAAGATGTCTCCTCATCCATACTAGTGGATGACCTTTATTCATCCTTCTTCTCCTTTGATGTTGAGCATGGCTCAACTTCCGGTTGCTCCACCTCCTCTTCTTGAGCTATTAAACACATCTCCTTGGGCTCTTCCTCTTCTTGTGTAGGAAAAAGTTCTTCTCCAAGAACTTTCTTCACTTTGCTCCACAATTCGTGAGCGTTCTCGTATTTACCTACATGACTTATCACATCATTAGACAAAATATCAATCAAAATAGATATTACCTTTGAATTTGCCTTTGCCCGTGTGGTTTGCTCCTCCGTCCAATGTCGTGGTCGGAGCTTCTTCCCTTTCTTATCCTTCGGGACTTCAAATGACTCTTCCATCACCATCATTGTGTCCCAATCCATCTCGAAGAAGTTCTTCATCTTCACCATCCAAAAGGTGATGTCCCATAAGCTTCCTCCTTCATACTTCGGCAGATTAATCAAGTCGGTCATCTTCTTAGCTTCCTTGGCGGTTAGTCTGATGGAGAGCGGCCTGGCTCTGATACCACTTGTTGGGAGATCGGTGGCCGGCTAGAAGGGGGTTGGATAGACGTGCCCCCAAATCATTCACTTCCTAGGTATTCGTTAGTGCGCAAGCAGAAATACAATAACAAATACTAATACGAATACAAATATAAATAAGAAAGAAATGTAAACAGCTAACACGTTCCTTTACATGGTTCGGAGATAACTTGATCATACTCCATGGCTATCCGTAAGGTGGATGATCCCTCAATCCGTCGGTGAATTAGTCCCCGGAAGCTCCGGCTAGCTCAAACCTCCTTGTGCGTGGAGAAACCTCACCACAACACTCACCAAAGACACTTGGACACAAGGGAAACCTTGAGCACTTAGTGACTACTAATTAGGCCTTAACAAAGTCTAATTTCGTCACCTTGGCCGACCATCCCAAGCTCCTTCTTATAGAGCTTGGAAGAAAATAGCCTTGCTATTTTACCGTTACCAGTCGACTGATCCTTACACCAGTCGACTGGTGCCAGCCCAACGGCACTCTAACGGCTCTTTACCAGTCGACTGGTCCTTGCACCAGTCGACTGGTGCCTAGCCATTCGAGTACAGAAGCTCTCTGTACTCACCACCAGTCGACTGGTACAACTCTACACTTAGGGCTTCTCATCCTGAGTCGCACTCGAACCCTCACGACTCACTTGACTGTTCTTTGCAGCTTTGACCTCTTGCCTTCAAGCATACTCCCTTTGGCTCTCGTCCCTCGGATGCATCCAAGCCCGCGGCTCATCCCCAATGTCATCCTTCGTGTATGCCCCGAAATTGCTTCCCTCGACCCTTGTCCTTATTGTCTTGTCCACGGTTCCTCGGATGCATACAAGCCCGTGGCTCGTCCCCAATGTCATCCTTCACCGGACCCAAAGCCATCAACCTGAATCACATGTGTATCCTCCAGTCCTGCACAACTCAAGTACACATATCAAATACAAGGGTGAACCTAACTTAAACCCTTTGCCTAAACACCAAAACACATGGTCCCACAGACCATTAGAATTGCTCCAACAAATAATAATTAATAATAACAATATTAAAACAATAAATAATAATAACATCATCAAAAAAAAAAACACCATGCTTTTTATCATTTCATCAAATATTAAATCAACAATAAAAAATTCCAACTTCAACTATTTAACCATTTAAGCACTTTAATTTCTAAAATCATAACTTATAAGATTTAATTAAAATGTCTAAAATTAATCATTCCAATAAGGGAAAAATAAACAAACTCAAGGAATGTAACTAAAGAAAAGGAGAAAAACAAATAAAATCAAGCAATCTAGTAAAATTATGTACTTTAGACCATTCAAAATAAGCTATAAATCATAACAATGCAGAGAACTATAGGTTGCTTCAATGCCATGGGCCCACGGTAACTAAATAGGACCATTGAATACTGATGGATCACGGATACCAATTAGAAATTACAATATAATATTTGCATGTCAGCATGTGTGTGCATATATTAGAGGCAAAAAAAAAAATTATGGAGGCCCATGTAAATTGTAAAGCAGCCTTCAAGAGTTCAAGTTCAATTTCAAGTGCAACTGTGCAAGTCTGAAACTCTGCAAGACTGCAAAGTGCAAGTTGAACAATTGGACAAGGTCACAAGGAGGGGGAGGGCCATGTAATATTAACTATTAAGATCTTTTTCTTACAGAATTTATGAATTTGATCTTTCGGTATTTATCTATGTGTTCTTCTCGTGCCTCATTCATAAATGAAGGTTCAAGGTATAAATCTGTTCAATGTTCATAGAATCATAGTGGCGTAGAAACGAATATGAAAATTGGAAGAAGGGTAGCACGGTGCACGAAGTTCCCGTCTTGCAGGGTCACGGAGAATGATCCATTGTACGCAGCTTTACCTTACTTTTTGCAAGAGGTTGTTTCCAGGATTCGAACCCGTGATCTTTTGGTCACAAAACAACAACTTAACAATTGCGCCAAGGCTCCCCTTTGAATATAAAAATTGGAAACACCAAAAAAAATTTCTTTTTTTTTCCCTTAGCTTAGTTTTAAGGCTTTCGAAATCCTAAGACTAAATTCTAAGGAGTGAGGAGTGAGGAGTGAGGAGTAAGGAGTAAGGAGTAAGGAGTAGAAAGAAAGTACACCTTTCTCTCGAATTGGACTCGAGAATGTTCTCGTCGCACTCACACGAGGCCTCCACACATCATCCAACTATTTTGTAGGCTTCGAAGACACCTGAGTCGCTGAGCGATGGAGCGAGTAGACTGTCACGACATGCCACCGACTAATAAGGTTTACACGTGGACTGGTCGTGCCCCCCTGTCCACGTGTAAATCCGCTCCTGATTATGATACATTATGGTGATATATTTCTAAATTCAGGATACTAAATGCTTATTCTAAAGTACCTTGAATGCCTAAGGTGACTTCTAAAAGGTATTTCTGTTATTACAATAACACTCGTGGCTTTCACTTTTTGGTTTAAAACTTATCGAATAACGCAGCGGAATAATAAAGAAACAATGCACTGAAGGACACCATCAAACACAGGGATTTACTTGGTTCGGAGCCTGTGGCGACTCATATTCCAAGGTCCACGCTCGTTGAGCATTTACTTTGGGCAATAACTATAATCGCGCAAAAGGTTGCAAAAGATTATTACAAAATTGTACTGAAAAATCTATACCGACAATAAGGAATTGAAACTTCACAGCTTCTGGTCATCGGGGTCTTGTTGTAGCTCAGCCAGATCATCTTGTTAGCAGTGCGCTGAAGAAGGATTGCCAAAACTGTGTTGTCTCAACTGCTAGTCGAGACAGACTTATATAAGTCGTTGAGGGCACCTTCAAGCCCCTTGAGGGCGCCTCCATTACCGACGGATTCACAGCATGGATGAGCTTTGACTCCTTCACAGCCTATCCACCTGAGGACGCCTCCGATGCCCTTGAAGGCGCCTCCAAGGTCGTGTGAGGTGCCTCAGGACTCCATGAGGGTGCCTCCAGCTCTGCTGCGTGCACTCCCCAGCTCTTGCACCCAAGGCGCTTCCAGGCTCCATGGAGGGTGCCTCGGGTACTGTTCATCTGAGGCAAATCACGTTATTTTATCCCTGAAGATATGTTAGTCCCAAAATATCAAGCATACCCTACAACACAAAGTTAACACATAATAATAACATAAATATGAATATCTGACAGTCACTGGACTGTCCAATTCTAACTTCGAATTTCCGATCGGAAATCCTAGGTCGAACCTATGTCTACTGTTCCCTCTTCCGGGGAACACGTCCTCACCTACTCCTCTCAGGAGAAGTTACCTTTTGCCAGTTTGGTCCTCCAGACCGACTCGACATTTTCTTAGCGTCCGATGCTTCCGGTCTTCATGCTAGACGTCAGCTCCATGATCCGTCCAGTCTTCCACCTGGTTCGCGACACCAGGATTTCAACTTAGGGTTACCACCCTCTAGGATTTTACCCGAAGCTCTCGACTCGCCAAGACTTTCCACCTAGGGTTACCACCCCCTATGACCTAGGGTTATCGCCCCCTAAGGTTTTCCCTTTGTCTAACCGCAACTAGGACTTTTCTTCACCTAGAGTTGCCACCCCCTAGGACCTAGGGTTACCACCCCCTAGGGTTTTCCACCTGCCTAACGACAGCTAGGACTTTTGCCTAAGTACACTTAGAACTTTCTTTCAAATTCATTCAAGCATTTTAGATAATAAAATAACTTAACTTTGAACCCTTTGACATAATCAAAACACAAGTTCGATCATCGGATGCTTCCCGCACCAGCAATCTCCCCCTTTTTGATTATGACAACACAGTTCAAAGTTAAGTAAAAATATAACAAGCAATAAATAAAGAAATTTAAACATGAGCATTAATTTGCTTAATTTTTGTTTAACTGTGACTTTTCTCTCCTCCTTTGACATAAATCTAAAAGAAAACAAGTAGGGAGAAGGTTGTTTTAATAACTAAAAATAGTAAAAAATATTACTCTATTTAACCTTAAGCTTCCCCTGAACTGTAGCTTCCCTAAACATTGTCAAGGATTTACATAGTGAAGGACTTAGAAATTGTAAAGAAAACAAACTTAGTGAAAAAGTCCTTAGTTGAAAACTTAGCTTAAACTTAGTTTTAAAATGATTTGGTTGAGAAAATACTATGCGAAATAGCTATGTCTGGAAAATAAATTGACTAAGTTTACAAGAAAATTTTCTTTGATAATTACTTAGCTAAAAATGATTTTAATAAACAATTTGCTTTGAAAAGGAGTTTCTTGCAAAAAATACTTAGCTTTAATTATAATAATTTAGGACCTTAGCTAAATTAGAGATTCTTTGAAAATACTTAGCTTTTAAAACTTAAATTTAGATTAAGGAATCTTTCCCCCAAAAAAAAAAATTTTGCTCAAAAACTAAGTTTGGAATGTAGTTTAGATAAGAATTTTTCAAAAAGAAACACTTTAGGGTTTCAAAAAGTAATTTTACTTAGTTATATTACTTAGCTTAAATAGTATCAATTTAAATAACTTTAGCTAAGCCCACTTTCACTTAGAAAAAAAATAAGACAATTTTGTTAAAGAAAAACTTAGTTTTTAAAAAGACTTTGATAAATTTGGTACTTATATTAAAAGGATTTTCAAAAGAAACTTAGTTAAGTACTTGGTTAAAAGAATTTTGATAAAAGCTTTAATTAAGTACTTAGCTTAAAGAGGGTTTTTCATAAAAGCATAGTTAAGTACTTAGCTTTGAAAAATACTCAGCCTTTAAAAAAATAGATAAAAAGCATAATTAAATATTTTATAAACTTAAAACTTTTTCAAAAGTATTTGAACTTGCATTTTCAAATAAGGTTTATTTAACAAACTAAAAAAATTTTTTTTTTTAAAATGCCTTCACCTTTCTTTCACTTCCCCTTGATTAATGCCAAAATAAATTTTTGTGTCCTAGAGTCCAAGCATAAAAATAAAAAAGATTATCTATTTTCCTAATTTTTCATCTCAACCATTCTAGGTTATCAAGCATATTCAGCTTATGAGTGAGTATGAAACGGAATTAACTTTATTTAAAAAAATATTGAAATTTAGATGTAAAATATAGGTTTTTGAGTTTTCAGTGAGTTTGAATTTCAAATAAGTTAAGATTTAAAATTTTTTACAATTTTTAAAAATGTATTAAAAATTAAGTTTGAAATTATAATCTTGCATATATGATTTGAAAATTAATTATGATTTAGATTTTGAAATATAAATCACATGAAAACAATTAACTTTTTGAAATTAATTATGATAATTATAATGATTTGAAAGAAATTATCATTTTTTGAAAAATAATCTAAAAAATATTTATGGAATTAAGTAAGACTTTGAAATTAATTTGAAAATAAATTATCATTTAGAAATAATTAAGATTTTGAAAATCTAATAATTAAATGACTAGGATTCTTGAATTCCAATATGATTTTGAAATTAATTAGGATTTAGATTTTGAAAATTGAATATGATTTGAAAATTAATTGTTATCTAGATTATGAAAATTAATTGTCATTAAATATGATTTGAAAATTAATTGTCATTAAATATGATTTGAAAATTAATTGTTATTTAGATTATGAAAATTAATTGTCATTAAATATGATTTGAAAATTAATTATTAATAAGGAATAATTAAGATTTGAAAATGAAAATTTAATAATTAATAATTTGAAACTTAATTTTAATTTAAATATTAATAATCAAATAATTTTATTAATTATGATTTTGAAATTATAATTTTAAAAATAAGTTTTTTGAAATTAATCATAATTTAAAAATAATTTAATTATGATTTTAAAAATAATTAACATTTTAAAATTAAAATTAACATTTTGAAATTAATTAGGTTGACCTAATCGAATTAATAATTTGATTAAGATGAATTGATTTAAATTAAATAAGTTGAATTAAACAATCTAAATTTTTCCTAAGTCCATCTCACCATTTTCTAAATTATCAAGTAGGGAGCCTTATAGATTTTTGTGAGATGATTAATTTTAATCTTTAATTTAGATTTTGTCTAAGGATTAATTTACATTTGGGTTAGACTTAGATTTTTCAATTAGAGAATTAATACACATTTCAAAGATTGGCTTCCAGGCTGTGGCGAGGCACTAGACCTTCTTGGGTATGGGATCATCCACCACTTCTAGACAAAACCTTTTAAAGAAATTATATATTTAATTTTCCTTTTGAAATTCCTAAGACTAACCAGTCAAGTGTAAATTACGCCTAGGTCCTTAATCTAGCCTAATCTAAGCATTTATATAAAAATAGTAAAAGCAATCATCAACTAATTTTAAAAATAGTCTTTCTATTGGCTCCCCCTAGATCATAGCCTCGATATGGTCTATCAAGGTAATGGACTTGATCCTTGGGGACCCAATATTGACCTAGTCCAACTTGATTGACCAAGTTAGACTTGGGGATCCATGCTTGGACTATGTTTCTATTTGATCTATTTACAATTGACAAAGATGATTTAAATTTATGTTTATGTTTAAATACAAGTCCAGATTTATTGTAAACAGCTCTTTGTTTTCCAAGAATCAGATCAAGATTCTTGGAACCTGACGTGAACTGTTCCAATGTGTCTTTAAGTTCTTTAACTTAAGTTTTCAGATTGGAATTTTCTTCCTCAAGTTGTTGGACTTGAGTTGAACTTCCAATTTGAAGAGACTCAGTTAAAGGACTTGAGTTAGTCGCTTCCTTAAGGGTTGTTACCTCCTTTTGGAGTGACTTGACTCGGACATTGGATTTAACTAATTTCTTTAACAAATAAGAAACTAAATTTTCTAAATTAATACCAAAAATAAGAGAGCTTATAGTGGGGTTAGGTCCTTTGAAAATGGATACAGATCCGTAGCTTCGCTTGGACTCAGTTTCTGATTTTCTCTTGGTTTCGGACTCGGACTCGGTTTTGATAATATTTGTTTGTACCGGTAAAGCGAGGAAGCTTGCTTGTTCTTCTTCATCGAATTCAGATTCATCTGATGAGTCGGACAATGTTGCCTTAAGCACCTTCCTTCTTCGTTGCCTTTGGTTTGGAGAATCCGGCTTGTAGTGCCCCTTCTGGTTACAGCCGTAGCAAGTAACTTCAGTCTTGACCTTCGTGTTCGTTTGAGTCGCCGTTTTATTTTTCTTGCACATCTTCCAGACTAGTTTCACGAGCTCGGCGGTAATTTCATCATCATCATCGTCTGAGTCTGGTTCTTCTTCTGACTCCGGTTCGATTCTGCATCTTGCTTTTGGTTCACGCGCTCTGCTTGTACCTGTAATCAAAGCAATACCCTTCTCGATCGATCGAGCATTAATTTGTTTATGCAATTCAAATTCAGAAAATAATTCATGATCCTTAGATACCTTGTGAGCATCTACTATGGATGCCCACAAGGTATTCCTCGGAAAGGCATTTAGGGTGTACCTTAGAACGTCACGGTTCTCCACTTTCTGCCCGATCGCGTGGAGTCCGTTGAGTAGATCTTGTATACGGGCATGTAACTGGCTTGCCGTTTCACCATCCTGTAATTTTATGTTATATAAGTTGCTAAAAATGAGATCCCTCTTACTTACCTTCGTGTCTGATGTACCCTCGTGTAGCTCGATCCGTTTTTGCCACAACTCTTTTGCACTTGAGAAGGGGTCGACTCGATTCAGCTCCTCCTTAGTTAGGCCTCACTTAAGTGTACAAGTTGCTTTGGCGTTTTCTTCTACCTTCTTTATCAGAGTTGCATCCTAGTTCTTGCACGATATCAGTTTGCCATTGTCGTCAGTTGGGAGTTTAAGGTCGGTTTTGACGATCATCTAGACCTCGAAATGAGTCTGAAGGTACGACTCCATTCGACCCTTCCAATAACCGAAGTCTTCTTCGATAAAGAGCGGTGGGAAGACAGTGCTATAGCCTTCTTGGAGATCCATAAAAACTTGCACAACGAAAATCTAGCACACACGGAAGAAAACTTGTTACAAAACTTAGTCTTGGATTAGTAGTGTGGGATAAAGAAAGAATAAACACGCGAACTCGAGTGGTGTTGCATCAACTTCAAGGAAAAAATTCAATTACGAAAAAGAAATAGATCAGAAGGCAGTAATAATGTCGATTCCGATCAACTCCGAAAAAATTGAAAATCACCACGAAAGAAAAGAAATTTTTCTTGTCTGGTGGTTGCACCAAATCGAAACAACCCCGCTCTAATACCAATTATTGGATTGAAAAGCGCTAGAGGGGGGGTGAATAGCGCTCGTGGATTTCACTTTTCGATTTAAAACTTATCGAATAACGCAACGGAATAATTAAGAAACAACGCACAGAAGGACACCAGCAAACATAGGGATTTACTTGGTTCAGAGCCTGTGGCGACTCCTACTCCAAGGCTCACGCTTGTTGAGTGTTTACTTTGGGCAACAACTATAATTGTGCAAAAGGTTACAAGATATTATTACAAAATTATACTAAAAAAGATATACCGACAACAAGGAATTGAAACTTCGCAGCTTCGGGTCGTCGGGGTCTTGTTGTAGCTCAGTCGGATCGTCTCATTAGCAGTGCACTGAAAAAGATTGTCAAAACTGTGTTGTCTCAAACTGCTAGTCGAGATAGGCTTATATAAGCCGTTGAGGGCACCTTCAAGCCCCTTGAGGGCGCCTCCATTATCAGTGGATTCACAGCGTGGATGAGCTTTGACTCCTTCGCAGCCTATCCACCTGAGGGTGCCTCTGATTCCCTTGAAGGCCCCTCCAAGGCCATCTGAGGTGCCTCAGGACTCCATGAGGGTGCCTCCATCTCTGCTGCGTGCACTCCCCAACTCTTGCACCCGAGGCACCTCCAAGGTCCATGGAGGGCACCTCGGGTACTGTTCATCCGAGAAAAATCACGTTATTTTCTCCCTGCAAGATATGTTAGTCCCAAAATACCAAGTATACCCTGCAATACAAAGTTAGCACATAATAATAACATAAATATGAATATCTGACAGTCACCAGACTGTCCGGTTCTGACTTCGAATTTTTGATCGAAAACCCTAGGTTGAACCGATATCTACTGTTCCCTTTTCCGGGGAACGCGTCCTCACCTACTCCTCTCAGGAGAAGTTACTTTTTGCCAGTTCGATCCTCTAGACCAACTGAACTTTTGCTCAGCGTCCGATGCTTCCGGTCTTCATGTTGGACGTCTGCTCCATGACCCATCCAGTCTTCCACCTGGTTCGCGACACTAGGATTTCAATCTAGGGTTACCACCCCATAGGATTTTGCCCGAAGCTCTCGACCCGTCAAGACTTTCTACCTAGGGTTACCACCCCCTAGGACCTAGGGTTACCCCCCCAAGGGTTTTCCACCTATCTAACTGCAGCTAGGACTTTTACCTAAGTACACTTAGAATTTTCCTGAAAACTCATTCAAGCATTTTAGATAACAAAACAACTTAACTTTGAACCTGATCCTGTCTGAGAAGCTTGACAAAATGGATAGCTGGGTAGAAAACCTACTGCTAATGAGGAATAATACCTGTGGAATACCTGATCCAAGAAATCCAAAGCGGATCTAGAAGAGTGAAACCATAGAACGCCCTTCTGGCACAGAGATCAAAAGATTGAAGGAAGAATCCGATGAGAAATACCAAGATCGAGAGCTCCGACGACTTCCTGCGCACAAGAGACCAACCAACGGTATTGTCAGTGACCTAAGACCGGGGTGGGAATCCCTAGCTAGGCCCTCCGACGCTCAAGTCAGAGATCTCTCTTAGTGTGGAAGAAGGAAGAAGAAGATGAACAGTAACTGAAAACTAGGGGTTGCCATGCGTGTTATCAATGAGAGCATGAGCATGAGCATGAGCTTGAGCTTAAGCATACCTGGCCAACGGAGAGGATTCCCCTTTTTATACCACTTCATATAACCTCCGTAGTCATGAAGTGGCCCCCGATTTGTTAGAGTTTGTTATGAGATGACGTAAGTTGTGTACTTATGGAAAATAACTTTTAAGGGATCTTCTTTGTACTCCAGATGTACCTTCTTTGTCATCTAGTACCTGCAGAAGAGTCTAGAAACATTCTTCCCGCCAAATTAGTCAACTTGTTATACAATCACATAAGTTATTTATGAATATTCTTAAAACAGTTGTTCTCACCTTGTCTTATATCGAGTTATATTTATCGCTCATGTTTACTTACCCTGTCTTCATTATATCATAGACAGCCTGATATTATACTATGATTTATATTGGACAGAATTGAGCTTAAGTTATGTCTGGGCTGGTTGTTACTATTGTTCAACATAGGTCCTAATCATCAGTAATATACTATAAATTCTGTAAAGCCTTGTATCTTTTCATACCCGGACGATCATATACACCTAACTAATACTAGTCTATGTTCAGATGTGCTAAATCAAACAGTCTTGACTCATCTATCTGACCATGCTTACTCTCGGCCGATATTAGCCTACCTGCTTAAGGTATTATCTCGGGCGAGATTACTCTATCTTTCTTAAGGTATATCCCAACCGATATTACTCTATCTTTCTCAAAGTACATACCGACCGATATTAGCCTACCTTTCTTAAGGTATGTCTAGACCGAGATTGTTCTATCCTTCTCTGGGTATTATCTTGACTGATTTAGACTTTTCTTAAAGTATTATTATGATTGGTTTAGACTATCTTTCTCAAGGTATATCCCGACCAATATTACTCTACCCTTCTCAAGGTATTTCTCGTCCGATATTACTCTGTCCTTCTCAAGGTACATCCCGACCGATATTACTCTATCATTCTCAAGGTATATCTCGACTGATATTACTCTGTCCTTCTCAAGGTACATCCCGACAGATATTACTCTATCCTTCTCAAGGCATATCTCAATCGATATTACTCTATCCTTCTCAAGGTATATCTTGACCGATATTACTCTGTTCTTCTCAAGGTACATCCTGACTGATATTACTTTATCCTTCTTAAGATATATCTCGACCGATATTACTCTATCCTTCTCCATTCTGCTATTTCCTTTCTCCCCACCGGGGACCTACTAAACCTAACCCATATCACTAGCCTTCCCTTCAAGTCTAGTCGAAGGAGGTGTAGCCGACTGACTAGACCCAAGTCTATTTATGTTTCTTTGCATATCTTCAATCGTGACTCTGCCATGACCACTGCAGTAGACTCATGACCTTCTCTATAGTAGTCCCCGTGACTTTTGGTACGACAATCCCATGACTCCTAGTATAGTGATCCTGTGACTCCTAGTACAGTGATCCCGTGACTCCTTTGTCAAGTTAAATAGAGCCATGATCTCCCCTTCCTTCTTCACTTGCCCTACTTCTCTTCCATCTTGCTTCCCTTCGTCCTTCCAAGAGTATGACTCCAGACCTTTCTCTTTAGGCGCGATTCTTGTTGGAGAAAGTGAGCTTTATAGATGAGGTCGTTCTTGTTCTGAACCTTCCCCAGTTTTGAGGAACGGTCTTAAGGAGCAAAGTTCGTCGAGATCTAGAATTCCAAGCCGAAGAAATGACTGCTTTGCAGACTCACAAGCTTCAGAGGTGTTCACGTTAACCAGGGAGGTTCATGTAACTAGCTTGTTGACGTCATGATGGCAGCACGGCTTAGGACGTCTGCAGGCTAACGTGGATGCCCTAGAAACAGAGCTCAAAGTGTCCATCCAGGAGGTGAATTGTTCCATGACCCGTCTGAGGGGGCTTGAACAAGTTCGCACCTCCTTTGTTCATGAGACCACTCTGCTTCATAGTTTCCTTCATATGTTCCCACTTCTTTACCCCGGTCGAGTTTGGTTCCAGTGGGGTTGAAATCCTCTGAGCTCTTAGAGGATTTATATTTGTAATTTGTGTTGGCATCCTAGGGTTTAGAATTTTGAGAGGGAAATGTAATATTATGTATTTGATCATGTTCCGAGTGTAAAATCGAACGGTCTCTTGTATCAAACTAGGTGACTTTCTTGAATCCTTCTGGTTCATAAGAATAGATGAGCTTCCCAATTTATCTACAACACTTAGCTTTTTTCCTCATGAGCCCTAATATTCCCTTTTTCATTTATTATAAACGTCTTTTCCCGCGTTTTCCTTTTTTTCTAATTGGTTCTTCCTCAAAGGGATGACCCGGCCGATATTGACTTGTTTGTCATATTGTTACATGCCTGATCGGACTTTGCCTATTGATATCACATCATGGGCCACACGGGACTAGATGTTTCTATGCTTGCCCGATCTATAATGCTTGGTCAACATTTCCCTTTCTTGGATAAGCCAAAAGACTTTTAAACCTAAATTATGTCACTACTAACCTCCTCTTTAAGTGTAATCTAAAGAGGTGGTGTCAGACTTTATTTTATTTTATCATTATTCTCCCATCTTTCTTTATTGCACACAGTAAACTGTGCCTCTTTTTCCAAAATTTCCTTGATTATGATTGGCCTTTCAACGGTAAGAGAATTTTGGAGGCGTACAACGCGACGCCACCAACCCCTATATGATTCGATTTGTCGCGTCCATCATAAATGCCCATTTATGGTCATATGATGCGTGTCTTTTCTCATCTTTTTTTATAACACCAGAGTCTACTTACTTTTATAATCAACGGTGTTCATTGAAAAAAGGTATTCTGATCTAACGGTGACCACATGTTCTCTCAACCCTAAACCTTTCATCTTCTTATCGACCTTGTCTCTTCTTTCCTGCCTTAGCGTTTCTTCCTTTGCTGTAATCTTTGATAAATCCCCACGTTCACCGTCTTCCAGTGATCTTCTCTCTTTAACTCTCAGTAAGTAACTTGTTGTTCTGTTAACCCTTACCTCTGTCTATGGCTGAAGAAATGATTTCTCCTTAGTATACTCAAATTTCATCTTCCTTCGACAAGGATGCTCGGCTTGCTATTCATATGCAATATGAAATCCCTGAGGAATACGACATCCTAATCCCTGAACCAGATGAGCATCCTCACCATCTTCCTGCTAATTGTGTGATTTTCTTTAGGGATCAGTTGATAGGGAGTTTAAGGTTCCCTATTCCTCCTTTTCTAATCGATGTAAGCCAATAATTTGGCATTCCTCTTCAACAATTTGTGCCTAATGCCTTTCATTATTTGTGTGGCATGTACATGTTTCGTACACTTGACATTCCTCCTACTCCTCAAAATGTCTTCATGTTTTCCTATCCAAAGGTAGCAGAACCAGGTGTTTTCCTTTTCCAATCTCGGACTAAGATAGTCCTTTTTGATGATATGCCTTCTTCTCTAAAAGCCTAGAAATCTCGCTTCTTCTTCATAAAGTTTACGGGACCTATTCCTTGGTCTCACGTTTGGAGATCTTCTTTACCTCCTTTACCCGATGTCAAGAAGTTTCACCTTCACCCCTCTTTTCCCCTTTTTTGTGAAAAGTTGCTATGTCGTCGTCTTTCTATCACTGAATGGCTGCGGAATGATATATTGTATCTATTTGGTTTGAGCCCGGTCAAACATAAGATAGACGGCTCCTTAGGTAAAGTTCTGTTTCTTCTTCTATCAATTTTTACTAACTAAATCATTTTCTTCCCTTTGTGTAGTGGCTGGGTTTTATGCTGCGCTGATTGATGAAGAACTACGCCTGGAAGAGGCCAAGCTGCAGGCTAAAGAGTAAGAGCTTCTTGCCGCACTCAATCAGCCCTCCTCAACTGAGGCCTCAATTCCTCTGGTGGAAGCCTCCAGCTCTCTAGTGGTTCCTAAGGTCCTTGAGGGCCTTCCTGCAGAAACTCCTGCCGTCCCTTTGCCAGTTGTTTCTTCATTAGTGGCTGTTGCTTCTTCAGCAGCCATTTCCCTTCCCGTTATTGAGCTTACATCCCCTGTAAGCTCAGAAAAATCCCTGACTGATGTTGCCCCCAGCAAACACCCAGGACGCAAGCTTACCGGAGCTCCTCCTCCCAAGAGGAGACTCATTCTTCCTACTGAAGAATTACTTTCAGAAGGTTTTGCTTCTGCTGACCTTCCTCCTGCTGAGCCTACTCTAGCTGACCTCTATCCTTCTCTTGTTTTCTCTTCCTCGTCTTCTTCCAGCACCACTGCTTCTGGCGGCACTTCTTTTACCTCTCCCCTATCTTTTCCAGAGTCTGGGTCTTTACCTTCTTCCTTTTCTTCTTACTTGATTTTTGCTCCCCCTTTTATCCTAATCTCTTCCTTTTCTACTAGTTCTTCTACCATTCTCGTCCTCCCGGTACTGCTAGGAGGTTCTTTTTCCATTGCTCGGGAGGAAATTTGCCCCCTATTTGAAGGTCCTACCCCTCCCGAGATGTTTGATCAATTTTCCCATGAGGAAACCAAGGTATTATTATTATTACTCTTTTATTATTTATTCTTTGGCTATTTTATGACCCATTATTATATTCTTAGCGATGGATGGCCAATATGGATCGGGCTAGACTAATGAGCCACTTATATCATGAGAACGAGAGGCTTAAACAAAAAGTTGCTAAGATGTCCTCTACCGCACTTTCAGAGGAATCCAAGAAACAATATGAAGCCCAACTTGAGAGCCTTCAGTCTCGATTTAAATCGGCTACATACCTTAATAATGAATTGTCTTCCAAATTAGAGAGGCAGGTTGCTGAAACTAACAAACTGAAGTCGGATTACGAGTCCACCCTTGCTGACAAACTCAAAGCTCTGCAGTTGAAGGATGATGAAATAACTTCCTTAAACACTTCCTTGAATACAGCCAAGACAGAGGCCTCCACCAAAGATGCTGAGCTGAAGTCTTCCTAGACAGCTTTGGTTGAGTATAAAGCTGGTGAAGACGGTCGCTTTAAGGAGCGGGCCACCATCTTGATCAACTCTACCGAATTCAACAGGCCGATCGTAAAATCTATTTTGGCCGCCTATACCGCTGGAGCTGAAGGAGCAATAAAGCAATTGCGAGAAGAAGACTTCTTGTCTCGTGATCCTCCTCCCAACTTCTTGAACCGACGCAAGCTCCTTGATAATAGGCCTGCTGATTTGTTTCCTCAGCTGTCCCTAGAGTAATCATTTCGTTAGAATCTGGATCATTGTAAAGTTAACTAGAACTCGTCACGACAATCTGGCTTGTTTGTGTAAAGTTAAACTTCTCCTTCTACCACTAAATTTGCTCCTTTTCATTCATGGTGGTTGTTCATTTTATTCAAGCATGTCGAATGTCGCTCTTCTTGCTACAATAAAGCCCTAATCGATATATTATAATATCATCCATCTTGACTGGTCTGTCATAACCAGTCGATTTATACTTATGCTTACAAATATCGTCCAGTATGGTACGTTATAATATTATCAATATCGCTCAGTTTATTATAACTGGTCGATTTATATTTATATAGGCAAATATCGTCTGGTGCTTCCTACTCAGCTAGATTTCATCTGATCTACTGTGATACACTATATTACCATTAATCTCGGTCGGTCTTATTATAACCGCGAATATCGTTCGGCTCTTCATACATAACTAAATCTTGTCCGATCTATTATGACCGTCTGGATTTGTTGTTTAATCAAATAGATGATCTTAAACTATCCTATCAACCTCATACCCGACCGATTTTCTTCATACCTCTTTGATTCTTTAAGAATCAAGGGCATAGAGAGAGAAAAACTGGTCATGTTTTCCGAGGATGATTACTAAACTTACCTTCCTTTCCTTGGGATTCGGCCTTCTTTTTGAATTTGATCCCTTCTTCGATGACCTCACCTCTTTATGGCGGTTATGATTCTGTATGTTCTTCTTTATTGAGTTTACATCTTTTCCTACCCTCCTTTATACCTAAGTTCTGCAAAAATTATCATTGGCCTTTGGATTTCCCCTTTTTCCGGTTCTTCTATTTCTGTTTAAGGGTTTTTGGTCTAAAGCACAGAGGAAGGCAAGGGTTTAAGACACTCTCTTCTACTTCCTGACTATTTCTCCTCCTTCCCCTGTTCGCCTTCCTTCCGCTATTCAGCCATGGTCACTCCTTCCCCCGCGTGGTTCCTTTCGTGCACTTCTAGCCTTGCCGATCCGGAGGAGGTGGAGTTGCAAGTAAACTATGGTTTTCCCTCTTATATGGTCCGTCCTACCTCTCGGGACAGTCCACATCTTCCTCCTCTAGGAAGCATATCTATCTTCTTTGATCAAAATTTACAAGGTTTTCAATTTCCTCTACACCCCTTTTTCGCTGATGTTAGTATTTACTTTGAGATTCCTCTCAATCAGTTTACTCCTCAGTCTTTTTCTATCCTTGTGGGTTTTGTTGGGGTATCTAAACTGCTAGATTTTCCTTTGTCCCCTCGCCTATTTCACCACTTCTTCATTCCCCGTCAAGTATACATTGGCATCTTTAAATTTCAGTCTCGCCTTAAGGCTATTTTGTTTGGTGGGATTCCTCCCCAAGAGGAATGGCGTCACAAATTTTTCTTTATGCATCTTCCTTCTCCTCCCCCTTTTCCTATCAACTAGATATATGACCTTCCTCCGGCTCCTAGCATTGACGGCCTCCTTACCGATCTCTTAGTTTCTTCTGCCCTACACAAGTTAAAGGGTGCTAAATTTTGCTTACCGACCTTGCTTGTGGAAGGTCTAATGTTTCCCTTTGGCATAAGTTCCATTGAAAACCCTTTGGAGGTTTCTTTTGGTATGTTCAAACATTCTTGATTATGTTTATTAGTCGTTTGTTACCTATTTTTTATAATAACGCCTGATGCTTATATTTTAGCTGATACTCTTCTACCTGCTTTCATGTACAAGAACACAACTATGACCAAGTCTTATTTGAATAAACTTGGAGAAAAATGGCTACAGGCTCGTCGAGCTACTCCTTCTTCTACTCTGGGTTTATTATCTAAGGAAGAGCAAGCAGCGGAAGTTGTTGCTTCTATGGAAGAGGAAGAGGAACAACCTTTTGTTGCCATAGTCAAGAAGCCCAGGCTTACTAAGAAAGTTCCTTTTCGTGACACTTTTGGTACCTTTGTGCAGACCCCCATTGTTCCTTCACCTATTTCTTTTGAGAGAGGTAAGGCACCTATGCTCCCTACCCATATTATTTCCAATCTTTCTCTTAGAATGATGAGATCAGCTCTACTTATTCCTTCCTCTTCTGTTGTTGTTTCAGCTACTTCTGCCTCTCAGATGGCTACTACTACTTCTGCCTCCTCTCAACCTCTTTCCTTGGCCCTACCTTCTCTGACTTCTGGATCTCGAGCTAAAAGAACACCTTGCCGGAGATCTTCTCCGAATCCAGCACCCTCGCTTATCGATGCTTCAACAACTGAATCGACTTTCCTTGCTTTGCCACCTTCCATACCCTCTAGTTCCTCCTCTGTTGCTCTCATTTCTACTACTTCCTTCCCCTCTATTCCTTCGTCTTCTTCCCGGCCTCATTCACCTTCTGTCCCTGCGCCTTTATTCAGACAAGCTGCGAGTCTACCCTCTCAACTGGGACAAGCCTCTAATCCTCCTAATTGCGGTTTCCTACAGATACAAGGCCCCTTGGATGAATCCTGGCTACATAGTCAAGGCAGTTAAGGGGCACCAGTCTTTCAAACTGCGCTGACAGTCATAGTCGTCAAGCTATAGACATAAGTGTTTTTCATTATATATTGTTAGCTTCTTATTATTCCTGCTAATTGCATTATTATTTTAGTTCCTCGCCTCAAGTCTTCACCTAGACCAGCTACTCATTGCTCTAGAGCGGGAAAATAGCAAGTTAAAAACTCAAGTAGAGGCATTAAAAGCCAATCTTCCTCCTTCTCACATTGAGCTTTCTCAACTGCGAGAGAAGATAGTTATGCATACTCAACAAATAGAGGGTCTGAAGAAGGAACTGCAACATTAGCAGCAGCTACTGGCAAACAAAGAGCTTGAAAGGAAAACCTTGAAATTACGAGTGGACCGATTACATTCCAGCCTCCAGGGGGAAACTGCTTTGAAAGACAAAGCCCTCTCAGATATTTATCATAAAAGCATCATCTTAGAGAATGTGGAGAGGCTTCATAATATCTTTCTTTCTGATCAGGCTCAAGATTCAACATCAAGAGATTTTACTCTTCTACAAGAGCAAGAACAAAGAAAGGCTCAGGATGCTGAGATATCCTTACTTCAAAAGGAGATAGAGCAGCTTAAATTAGAAAGAGATGCCTTGAAAGACCAAGCTGCTAAACTACAGGCTGAATTTCAAAGTTATAAGGAGCATGAGGAGGATCACTGGGAGGACAGACACTTAGCCTATTTGAGGTCTTCGAGGTTTAACAATGAATATGTCCGCCGTATGATAGGAACCTTGAATCATTCTGTGACAGGGGTTATTCTGCAATTGAGGGAAGGTGGTTATCTATCTAGAGAACCCCCCATTCTATTCATAAACCGTCGTAGACTTACCTAGGAATTGCTCGAAAACTTGACAAGCCATTTTGAGTAAGCATGATTGTATATTTAAAAAGACTTGTAATTAAGTACTTGCACTTTATAAAAATTTGTACTTACTTGCTTTGCTAGCCTTTTTTAGCTTGATATTGCTTCCTATGAGGGGCGAGAATAAGTGCTATCTTTTATTGCTTCCTTTGAAGTGACCAAGAGAGCTAAGAATAAGAATTATCCCTTTTGTGATATCTTCAAGGAGCATATAGTTCTGAACAATGAGGCCTTCCATAAATTCTTTGAACTTCAGTCAGGCATGACCGTATATAAAGAATTCCAAAGACCTCCGCGCTTCCAAGGGATATGTAATCCCGAGCAATTTCATATGAAGAACTCCATAGGATTTATGTGCTTTGGTCGGGCGTACAATCCTGAGCGATAATGTGCGAGAATTGCATAAGACTGTGAATTTTGATCGGGAATATAATTTTGAGTGGATGTACGTATAAAGAATCCCCAATGAATGTTGAATCTTGATCGAGACTGTAATCTCGAGCAATTTTTTATAAAGAAATCCGGGTGACTTTGAATCTCATTCAGGCCTATGATCCTGAATGCTTATAATGGAGAGTTCAATCAGGTTGTGATTTTCAGTCAGGCATATAATCTCGGTTGATTTAAACCAGTAAAATCTTGTGCTTTATTATATTTTAGTCAGGTGCTTAATCTCATCTGATTCTATTCATGATGATTGTTTAAAGTCTCCGGTTCCTCTCATGAAGACCCGTCCGGGTTACTTCATGAGGTTTCCCGATCAACTGTGTTTTATGATTGTTTAAGGTCTCCGATTCCTCCCATGAAGACCCGTCCAGGTTACTTCATGAGATTTCCTGATCCACTATGTTGCATGATAGTTTAAAGTCTCCGGTTCCTCCCCTGAAGACCCGTCCGGGTTACTTCATGAAATTTACCGATCGACTGTGTTTATGATCGTTTAAAGTCTCCAGTTCCTCCCATGAAGACTCGTCTGGGTTACTGTTGGAGTGTATACTGAAAGCCTAAGCTTTGTAAACATTCATTATGAATAAAGAATCACATTTGGTCTAATTATCTACATTTGTTTGTAGTTGTTCATTTAATTTATATTGTAGATAACATAGTATGTGGTGTCACATACAGAAGATGATGTTATCAGTACCTTATAAATTATAAACAGTAACTCACGACCAGAATGGAAAGGAACAAACCATTAGAAGGTCGTAGTGTAATTAGGTATTAGTTTATCTTGACTATATAATTACACTAGTACACTCAGAGTGTATTGAGTAGGACCATTTGAGGTCGTTTCTTTTATACTGACTTTATAAAGGAACAAAGACCTCGGTTATTATGGAAGTGTGTGCTCTTAATCCTAATATAATAACAAGCACATATATTTGATATTTATTTCTTTAATTTATCAATGGGTGAGATTTAGTTCGATGAATCAATAAGCCGATAAATTGGGAAATGATATCACTTATAGTGTGACTTGTTGATTATAGAAGGAAACTGTGTCCTAGAGATACTAGGTTGATAATGTCCCCAAGAGGAGCTCATAAGGATTGTCATGTTAAACCCTGCAGGTGGACTTAGTCCGACATGACGATAAGGTTGAGTGGTACTACTCTTGGACTTAGACATTAATTAAATGAGTTGTCGTAACTCACTTAATTAGTGGACATTCGATATCTTAAACACGGAGACTAACACTCATAATAAGAAGGAGCCCAAAATGTAATTTGGGATTGGTGCGGTAGTTCAATGATAGTTCTCTAGTGGAATGAATTATCATTGATAAAATTAAGTTGTGTGTTCGAACGCGTGCTTAATTTTATCGGGAGACCAAAACCAATTCCTCCTCTCGGTCCCTATCGTAGCCTCTTATTTATAGAGTTCTATACCCACCTATACCCACCTTCTAAACCCACCCAATAGGGGCCGGCCAAGCTAGCTTGGGAACAAGCTAGGGCCGGCCTAGGTATAAAATTGGGTGGCCGGCCCTAGCTTGAACCCAAGCTAGTAGGGCCGGCCAAAATAAATTAAAAAAGAATTTTAATTTTAATTTTTATTATGTGGTAGATATAATTTAAAGAGAATTAAAATTAAAATATCTCTCTTGTAAAAGATTTACAAAAGATTAAAGAAAGAGATTAGATCTCTTTCCTTATTTGTAGATTGGAGAGATTTTTTATTTTCTCTTTAAAATTATTCACATGTTAATAAAATTAAAATTATAGATATTTCCTTTTATTAACCATGAAGAGATTTTTAAAGAGAAATTTTATTTTTTAAAATTTCCGGAAACAAATTAGGAAGTTTTAATTGTTGATTAAAACTTGTCCTCTTTTGTTATCCAATGATGGCCGGCCACTTGAAATTAATTGGGGAAATTTTATTTTATTTCTCTCAATTAAATCATGTCAAGGAAATTAAGGAAAATTTATTGTAATTAAATTTCCTAATTTGCCTAGGCCAAGGAATATAAAAGAAGGGGTGAGGGTGCCTTCACAAGACACAACATCTATTATTCCTCTCCCTCTTTTGTTCCTTGGTGTGGCCGGCCAACCTCTCCCTCTCTTCCTCTTGTGGTGGCCGAACCCTACCCTTCTATTGGAGCTCTTGTGGTGGCCGGATACTACTCGGAGAAGAAGAAGAAGAAGGAGAAAGCTAGCATCTCTTGGAGCTTGGTTAGTATTTTGTTTTCTTCCTTGGTGAAGCTTCCTCTTTGTTGGCGAACCTAGCTAGGAGGAGAAGAAGGTGATTGGTGGTTTCTCATCTCGGAAGATCGTTGCCCACACAACGTCCGAGGTTAGAAGAGGAATACGGAGAAGATCAAGAGGTTTTTCTACAAGGTATAACTAGTAAATTTTATTTCCGCATCATGCTAGTTATTTATGGAAATAATACCAAATACAAGAGGCTTACGTTCTAGAATTTGAATATGTTTTTTGAAGTTGTGTTCTTTGTTTCTTTCTTTTCCTTGTGATTTGATTGTTCTCTTTGGTTAACCTAAAGTTATTTTAGGAAATTAAATATTAGCTTTCTATTAAAGGTTTTGTCTAGTCGGTGGTGGTTGCTCCCATATCCAAGAAGGCCATGTGCCTCACCACGTCGATCTTGGGAACCTTTATGGAAATTAATATTTAATGGAATTAATAACTTAAGGAGACTTGGGTCGAGCGTGTTAAGTTCAGAGGAGATCCAAGTCAAAACCTAAAAGAACAAATAGATTAAGTTTTGGATCAAGCGTGTTAAGTTCATGAGCGATCCAAAATTTAATTTAAAGAACATATGGTAGCTAGGAAAAGGTTCAGACCTTTGTATAAAATTTTTATGCAGTGGAACCTATAGGTTTCAGTAGCAACCAACAATTGGTATCGAGCTAGGGTTTTGCCTCATGTATTTGGTATTTAGTTTAATTATGCACATTTCATACATAATTTAGGCGGAATAATAGTAGGATGTGCTAACTTTGTGGATCGAGGATCCAACTATTATGGCTTTTAGTTAATTATGTGTGTGATTGGACCCTTGGACATGTCAAGGGCAATTTATATGTGTGTGCATGATTGTATTAAAGCAGGAGCTGTATTTAGTTTTATTAGGATTTTATTTTGATCTAGATACATGTACATTCCTTTTATGGAATATAGGATCAAAATTGTAAAATTCTATTTATGTCGCGGATCGAATCTTGCAAAGCGTGGAACCTTCTAAGGACCAGAGGCGCAGCGGAACTAGGAGCAAGATGGATGCGACAGCTAGACCCGGAGGCGGTGGCCAAATATGGCAGCAGCTTGGGATGACAACACACGGAGGACAATTAGAGATAAAAGCCATAATAGTTGAAAATTAAATTTTCTATTTATTGCTTTTATATTGTGCTGTGTGTGCATGTTAGTTTAGTAGGCTAGCATAGTTAAAATTCCTCATTTATAAATAACTAAGTGGGAGAGGGATTTTTAAGTAAATCCCATGGTCTCCATTACTGGTTTGTAAGTGATGCAAACAAGCTTGCGCGTTGGCTCTGAGTGCCTTCCTCCATAACGGATGAGCTTGTTTGCGGATCACTAGAACAGACTTCCATTTTTGGATGACTATAGGAAGTTAATTAAGAGCGTGTGATCTTCCCCAACGGAAGGGGCATAATCTTATTAATGGACTTAGTGTCAAGTAATGGTGTACACTTAGACACATCTAATAGTATCCTCCCCAACGGAGTCACTGCTATTATTTGTGTGACCAAATAATACCAACTATTAATTTTATTTGTCAAAAAGTTAGGTTGATAAGATAATAAAATTAATGGGTTAAACCTCCTTTTACAAATGATGAAATTGTATCGTCCACACTAACGTGGCATACAAAATTCACGGTGTTATGAGGTGTTGGTTAATTTAAAATAGTATTGTTTGAGGAATCAATATTATTCTAAATTTAGAGTTCGACCAAAAGTTATTTGTGATTCTTAGGATGACTTTCAACCCATTGTCCATCATACTTCAACAAAATAGACTTATTGGACCAAACTACATAGATTGGAAAAGAAACTGGACATTGTTCTTCTTCTGAAAGCTATAAATTTGTCTTGATTGAGCCTATGCACCTCTTGGTGAATCTACCCAAGAGGAGATTGAATATCATAGGAAATGGGTAAAAGCGGATGAGATGGCGCGGTGTTACATTTTGGCTTCAATGTCAAATGTATTGCAACATCGACATCAAGATTTACCAACGACCTATGATATCATGAACAATCTCAAGGAACTCTTTGGTCATCGGGATAGGGCTTCTAGGCAAGAACCCATGAGAAAGATAATGACGACCACCATGCAAGAGGGTACTCTGTAAGGATCATATCCTAAAGATGATGGCTTATCGGAAATACAGATCCTTGGAGGAGAAATTGATGGAAACCCGGATCGATATGATCCTCCAAACCCTACCTAAGTTTTGAGCGGTTCCTTTGAACTATAATATGAATAAAAGGATTTATTCATTAGGGGAACTACTTCAAACAGCAGAAGGGTTATTTCATCACAATGCTCAAATTCACTATGCTGAAAATGGTTCTACTTCTAAACCGAAAGGAAAGAAGAAGAAGAAACAAACTGGTTCAGCAAAGAAAGTGAATAAATCTCAGAGTATGGGATTTAAAGCTGGAATGAAGAAGCCGAAGGGCAAGTGCTTCATCTGCAAGCAGGCAGGACATTGGAAGGCGGACTGTCCTCGTAAGAACCAAAACAAAGGTATATCTCATACTCTAGTTGTTGAAACATGTTTAGCGGTGTTATCTACCAGCACCTGGTGTGTAGATACGGGAGCCACTGATCATGTCTGCAATTCCTTGCAGGGGTTCCAGGAAACCCGACGACTATCTGAAGGGGAGATTACCGTCTACATGGGCAATGCTACTAAGGTGGCAGCTGTTGCAGTGGGAGACGTCTACTTGTCTTTTAGTAGAAATAGAAATTTGGTTTTAAGAAATTGTCTTTATGTACCCAGTTTTAGAAAGAATTTAATTTCAGTTTCTAAACTTTTTTTAGATGGATATTCAGTTTCTTTCAGTAACGATGTAGTTATTAAAAGAAATAAAGTGATTATCTGTTCTGGTGCATTAGTTGGCAATTTGTATATTTTAAATTCAATTTCTTCCACAAAGCAAAACATGGAAATTTATAACTCATCTTCTAATTCTAATAAGAGAAAAGAACCTTCAGAAATGAACCAATCATATCTTTGGCATCTAAGACTTGGTCATATTAATTTAAGTAGGATTCAGAGGCTTATAGCCGATGGACTTTTGAGTTCATTAGAGTTGGAAAATTTTCCAACTTGTGAATCTTGCTTAGAAGGTAAAATGACCAAGAGGCCGTTCAAGGCCAAGGGGTATAGAGCCAAAGAAGTGTTAGAGTTGGTTCACTCTGATTTGTGTGGTCCTATGTCTGTCCAGGCAAGAGGAGGTTTTGAATATTTTGTCTCTTTCATGGACGATTATTCAAGATATGGATACATTTACCTAATGCGCCGCAAGTCCGAATGCTTTGACAAGTTCAAAGAATACAAGGCTGATGTGGAGAAACGATTAGGTAAAAGTATCAAGACACTACGATCTGATCGTGGTGGCGAATACCTCTTAGGAGAGTTTAGGAATTACTTATCAGAGGCTGGGATTCAATCCCAATTGTCTGCACCTGGAACACCCCAACAGAATGGTGTAGCAGAACGAAGGAATAGGACTCTTATGGAGATGGTTAGATCGATGATGAGTTATTCAGAATTACCAAATTCGTTTTGGGGATATGCTCTGGAAATACGTTCTGAACTTAGTACCTTCTAAATCAGTTTCTTCTACTCCCATAGAATTGTGGAATGGGCGAAAACCCAGTCTAAGACATATTCGGATTTGGGGTAGTCCAGCACATGTGCTGAAACCAGATGCTGATAAGTTAGAATCTCGTACAGAAGTTCGCGTGTTTGTAGGATATCCCAAAGGAACGAAAGGTGGTTTATTTTATAGTCCTAAAGACCAGAAGGTCATTGTTAGCACCAATGCCCAGTTTTTAGAAGAAGACTATATAATGGATCACAAGCCCAGTAGTAAAGTCGTTTTAGAAGAACTTAGAGAGGACATGTCTACTTCATTACCACAAGACAAGATGAAGTACCACAAGATATTGCAACACGTGTCACACATGATACACAACCACGACGGTGCCTCGTCGTAGTGGGAGGGTTATGAGGCACCTGAGAGATTCATGTTTTGGGAGAGTCTTGGACTTGATCCCTAGTGAACATCCCAGACATATAATGAAGCACTCCAAGATATAGATCATCTTGGCAAAAGGCGATGAACTCGAAATAGAGTCTATGTACTCTAATAAGGTCAGGAGCTTGTAGAACCACGATGGTGTAAAAGCCGTTGGATGCAAGTGGATCTACAAAGGAAAAGAGGGCGGACGGGAAGGTAGAAACCTTCAAAGCTAGGCTTGTTGCAAAAGGGTACACTCAAAAAGAGGGAATCGATTATGAGAAGACCTTTTCACCGGTAGCCATGCTTAAGTCTATCCGGATACTCTTATCCATTGCTGCTCATATAGATTATGAGATTTGGCAAATGGATGTCAAGACAGCTTTCCTTAATGGAAGTCTTGAAGAGAACATCCATATGAAGCAACCAGAAGGGTTCATTGAAAAAGGCAAAGAGCATCTAGTGTGCAAGCTCAATCGGTCCATTTATGGACTGAAGCAAGCTTCAAGGTCTTGGAACATCCGATTTAATGAAGTAATCCAGTCATATGGATTTATTCAAAGTCCGGATGAATCTTGTGTATACAAGAAGTGTAACGGAAATGTGGTGGTATTTCTTGTACTATACGTAGATGATATTTTGTTAATTGGCAACAATGTCAAGGTATTATCAGACGTAAGGGTATGGTTGTCCAAACAATTTGATATGAAGGACTTAGGAGATTGTGCACACATTCTTGGGATCAAAGTTATAAGGGATCGTAAGAAAAGAATGTTGTGTCTGTCCCAAGCTTCATATATAGATACAATCCTTGCTCGTTTTAGCATGCAGGATTCCAAGAAAGGTTTCTTACCTTTTAGACATGGAGTAGCTCTATCTAAAGAGATGTCTCCAAAGACATCGAAAGAGATAGAGGACATGAAAGCAGTTCCTTATGCTTCAGCTGTAGGAAGCCTAATGTATGCAATGCTATGTACGAGACCTGATATCTGTTTTACCGTGGGCATGGTCAGTAGATATCAGAGTAACCCTGGACAAGGACATTGGACTGCGGTAAAGCATATATTAAAGTACCTGAGAAGGACTAGAGATTATATGCTAGTTTACCAAGCAGACGATCTGCTCCCTGTGGGTTACACGGATTTAGATTGATAGGGATAATAGTAAGTCTACATCGAGCTATGTGTTTACTTTAGGAGGTGGAGCCATTTCATGGAGGAGTGTTAAGCATGCGTTTTGGACTCAACCATGGAAGGAGTATGTAGCATGAGGCGGCTAAAGAAGCGATATGGCTCAGAACTTTCTAATGGACTTAGATGTGATTCCTGGTTTGCCCAAAATCATCACAATTTATTGTGATAATAGCGGTGCAGTTGCAAACTCGAAGGAACCACGAGCTCATAAGGCAAGTAAACATATAGAGCGCAAGTACCACCTGATACGAGATATCGTGAAGCGAGGAGAAGTTGTCATCGCCAAGATTGCATCAGCGGATAACCTGGCAGATCCTTTCACTAAGGCCCTTCCGGCGAAAGCTTTCGATCGGCATGTGGAGGGAATGGGAATCAGATGTATGGTAGAAGATATGACAGCTTAGTCATTAGTATAAGTGGGAGATTGTTGGAGTGTATACTGAAAGCCTAAGCTTTGTAAACATTCATTATGAATAAAGAATCACATTTGGTCTAATTATCTACATTTGTTTGTAGTTGTTCATTTAATTTATATTGTAGATAACATAGTATGTGGTGTCACATACAGAAGATGATGTTATCAGTACCTTATAAATTATAAACAGTAACTCACGACCAGAATGGAAAGGAACAAACCATTAGAAGGTCGTAGTGTAATTAGGTATTAGTTTATCTTGACTATATAATTACACTAGTACACTCAGAGTGTATTGAGTAGGACCATTTGAGGTCGTTTCTTTTATACTGACTTTATAAAGGAACAAAGACCTCGGTTATTATGGAAGTGTGTGCTCTTAATCCTAATATAATAACAAGCACATATATTTGATATTTATTTCTTTAATTTATCAATGGGTGAGATTTAGTTCGATGAATCAATAAGCCCGATAAATTGGGAAATGATATCACTTATAGTGTGTGTTGTTGATTATAAAAGGAAACTGTGTCCTAGAGATACTAGGTTGATAATGTCCCCAAGAGGAGCTCATAAGGATTGTCATGTTAAACCCTGCAGGTGGACTTAGTCCGACATGACGATAAGGTTGAGTGGTACTACTCTTGGACTTAGACATTAATTAAATGAGTTGTCAGTAACTCACTTAATTAGTGGACATTCGATATCTTAAACACGGGAGACTAACACACTCATAATAAGAAGGAGCCCAAAAATGTAATTTGGGATTGGTGCGGTAGTTCAATGATAGTTCTCTAGTGGAATGAATTATCATTGATAAAATTAAGTTGTGTGTTCGGGGCGAACACGGGATGCTTAATTTTATCGGGAGACCAAAACCAATTCCTCCTCTCGGTCCCTATCGTAGCCTCTTATTTATAGAGTTCTATACCCACCTATACCCACCTTCTAAACCCACCCAATAGGGGCCGGCCAAGCTAGCTTGGGAACAAGCTAGGGCCGGCCTAGGTATAAAATTGGGTGGCCGGCCCTAGCTTGAACCCAAGCTAGTAGGGCCGGCCAAAATAAATTAAAAAAGAATTTTAATTTTAATTTTTATTATGTGGTAGATATAATTTAAAGAGAATTAAAATTAAAATATCTCTCTTGTAAAAGATTTACAAAAGATTAAAGAAAGAGATTAGATCTCTTTCCTTATTTGTAGATTGGAGAGATTTTTTATTTTCTCTTTAAAATTATTCACATGTTAATAAAATTAAAATTATAGATATTTCCTTTTATTAACCATGAAGAGATTTTTAAAGAGAAATTTTATTTTTTAAAATTTCCGGAAACAAATTAGGAAGTTTTAATTGTTGATTAAAACTTGTCCTCTTTTGTTATCCAATGATGGCCGGCCACTTGAAATTAATTGGGGAAATTTTATTTTATTTCTCTCAATTAAATCATGTCAAGGAAATTAAGGAAAATTTATTGTAATTAAATTTCCTAATTTGCCTAGGCCAAGGAATATAAAAGAAGGGGTGAGGGTGCCTTCACAAGACACAACATCTATTATTCCTCTCCTTTTGTTCCTTGGTGTGGCCGGCCAACCTCTCCCTCTCTTCCTCTTGTGGTGGCCGAACCCTACCCTTCTATTGGAGCTCTTGTGGTGGCCGGATACTACTCGGAGAAGAAGAAGAAGAAGGAGAGAAAGCTAGCATCTCTTGGAGCTTGGTTAGTATTTTGTTTTTCTTCCTTGGTGAAGCTTCCTCTTTGTTGGCCGAACCTAGCTAGGAGGAGAAGAAGGTGATTGGTGGTTTCTCATCTCGGAAGATCGTTGCCCACACAATGTCCGAGGTTAGAAGAGGAATACGGTAGAAGATCAAGAGATTTTTCTACAAGGTATAACTAGTAAATTTTATTTCCGCATCATGCTAGTTATTTATGGAAATAATACCAAATACAAGAGGCTTACGTTCTAGAATTTCGAATATGTTTTTTCGAAGTTGTGTTCTTTTGTTTATTTCTTTTCCTTGTGATTTGATTGTTCTCTTTGGTTAACCTAAAGTTATTTTAGGAAATTAAATATTAGCTTTCTATTAAAGGTTTTGTCTAGTCGGTGGTGGTTGCTCCCATATCCAAGAAGGCCATGTGCCTCGCCACGTCAGTACTGGGAACCTTTTATGGAAATTAATATTTAATGGAATTAATAACTTAAGGAGACTTGGGTCGAACGTGTTAAGTTCCGCAGGAGATCCAAGTCAAAACCTAAAAGAACAAATAGATTAAGTTTTGGATCAAACGTGTTAAGTTCCGCAGGCGATCCAAAATTTAATTTAAAAGAACACATGGTAGCTAGGAAAAGGTTCAGACCTTTGTACAAAATTTTTGTACAGTGGAACCTATAGGTTTTCCGAGTAGCAACCAACAGTTACTTCATGAGATTTCCTGATCGACTGTGTTTTAGGATAGTTTAAAGTCTCCGGTTCCTCCCATGAAGACTCGTCCGGGTTACTTCATGAGATTTCCCGATCGACTGTGTTTTATGATAGTTTAAAGTCTCCGGTTCCTCCCATGAAGACCCGTCTGGGTTACTTCATGAGATTTTCCGATCGACTTTGCTTTTATGATAGTTTAAAGTCTCCGGTTCCTCCCATGAAGACCCGTCCAAATTACTTCATGAGATTTCCTGATCGACTATGCTTTTATGATAGTTTAAAGTCTCCGGTTCCTCCCCTGAAGACCCGTCCGGGTTACTTCATGAGATTTCCCAATCGACTATGTTTATGATAGTTTAAAGTCTCCGGTTCCTCCCATGAAGATCCGTCCGGGTTACTTCATGAGATTTCCTTATCGACTGTGCTTTTATGATAGTTTAAAGTCTCTGGTTCCTCCCATGAAGATCCGTCCGGGTTACTTCATGAAATTTCTCGATCGACTATGCTTTTATGATAGTTTAAAGTCTCTGGTTCCTCCCATGAAGACCCGTCCGGGTTACTTCATGAGATTTCTTGATCGACTGTGTTTTATGATAGTTTAAAGTCTCCAGTTCCTCACATGAAGACTCGTCCGGGTTACTTCATGAGATTTCCCGATCGACTGTATTTTATGATAGTTTAAAGTCTCCGGTTTCTCTCATAAAGACCCGTCCGGGTTACTTCATGAGATTTCCCGATCGACTATGCTTTTATGATAGTTTAAAGTCTCCGGTTCCTCCCATGAAGACCCGTCCGGATTACTTCATGAGATTTCCCGATTGACTGTGTTTTATGATAGTTTAAAGTCTCCGGTTCCTCTCATGAAGATTCGTCCGAGTTACTTCATGAGATTTCCCGATCGATTATTATTTGAGTAAACTTAAAAATACTTGCACTAACCTTGTGATGATTTTAACGTCTTTGGGATTCTTTAAGGAAGCCTGGTCGGTCATTCCTTAGAGCCCCCGATCAATGAATGTTTGAGCGGTAATAAGAATGTTTGCTTAGTAGTCACCGCGTTGTTTAAACCACGCTTGTTTTTCGGGCGATATTTTGCCTGCACCGTATTTGCAAAATTAAATGAAGTACATGAATTGCGAACATAATTGTTATCTTCTAGCAAGACCAAACGGAGAGAACTTGCTTAAAGCAAACTCAATCTGTTCCTTCGAATGTGCTAAGTTTCTTGTGATTGGGTGATCGGAATGTACTGAGGGGAAATTAATCTGCTAGTTCAGAGATATTTGCATTTCCCAAACGGTATAGGCCTGTTAAGTCCGATAGGGCTGTAAATGATTTGCATTCCATGGACGTTCGAGAATTCTTCCCTCAGCGTCCTGGAGATAATATGAACCTGATGCAAGTTTTTCTACCACCTTGTAAGGTCCTCCCCATTGTGGTGCTAATTTGCTAACATCCCCAACGGGCTTAACACGTTTCCATACTAGATCTCCCACTTTGAAAAATCTTGTGATGACTCTTCTGTTATAATTTTACCTCATTCGTTGTCGATATGAGGTGAGACGAGTTGCAGCTTTGTCTCTGATTTCCTCTATCAGATCCAGCTCCATGAGTCGTCGACCAGCATTGTCTTCATCATATAGTTGTCTTCTATCAGATTCTACTCCCACCTCGATAGGAATTACCGCTTCTCCCCCATAAACCAGTTGGAAGGGAGTAATCCTTGTAGCTTCTCGGGGTGTAGTACGATATGCCCAAAGAACACTGGGCAACTCATCTACCCAACTGCCACCAACATGATCTAGTTTAGTTTTTAGGCCTCTTATAATTTCTCTGTTAGTTACTTCTGCTTGACCATTACTCTGTGGATAGGCTACAGAGGTAAATGCTTGAGTAATGTCGTAGCTCTTGCACCAGTCTAAGATTCTATCTCCTTGAAATTGTCTCCCATTATCAGAGACTAACTTATACGGAATACCAAATCTGCAAACAATATTTTTCCACAAGAACTTAATGACTGCATCTTCAATAATCCGAGCAAGTGGTTCTGCTTCCACCCATTTAGAGAAATAATCCACTGCTACTAATAAAAATCTTCTTTGTGTAGTTGTCATAGGAAATGGACCCACTATATCCATGCCCCATTGATCAAAGGGGCAGGAGACTATAGAGGTTCTTAATAATTGTGTAAGATGATGCGGAATATTTTGATGTTTCTGACAAGAAATATAAGTTCTTACCAATTTGTTAGCATCTTCATGTAGAGTAGGCCAGAAATACCCTGCTAGTAAAATTTTGCGAGCTAAGGATCTCCCTCCTATATGACTGCCACATGAGCCCTGATGAACCTCTTGCAAGATAAATTGCATATCTTCTGTTCCAATACACTTAAGTAAAGGTCTGGAGAAAGCCCTTTTATATAATTGTTCCCCTATCATAGTATACTGAGCAACCCTCTTCTTAAATATCCTTGCTTGTTCTGCGTCTCTTGGAAGAATGCCTTGCTGCAAATACAATATGATTGGTGCCCTCCAATCACCTTGTATCTCTGCGTCAGCTTGTCTTTCAATATAAGATACTAACAATGTCTGCTCCACTGGCCGATCCAGGTTCCATGGTGTTATAGCAGAGGCCAATTTAGCTAATTCATCTACTACTTGATTTTCAGATCGAGGAATTTTTGTATATCTACTTCTTGAAACTGAGTCTTCAATTTATCAAATGCCTCAGCGTATAACTTGAGTCTATCATTATTAATTTCAAAGTTACCTGATAATTGTTGGGCTGCTAATTGAGAATCAGAATAGATGAGAATCCGAGCTGCTCCTACATGCCGAGCAGTTTGTAACCCTGCTATCAATACTTCATATTCTGCCTCATTATTAGTGGCCCTATAATTCAGCCTAACAGAAAGTTAAAGCCTATCTTCTCTTGGAGATATAAGGAGAACACCAATTCCACTACCTTGTCTCGTTGAAGATCCATCCACATAAACTTTCCAAGTATTTTCTTCTTCAGGACCTTGAACTTCTATGATGAAATCTGCTAGAGCTTGTGCTTTGATGGTCAAGTGAGGGCGGTATTGTATGTCATACTCACTAAGTTCGGTCGTCCATTTGATCAACCGACCCGATGCCTCTGGGTTAAGCAACACCCGCCCGAGAGTATTGTTGGTCAATACAATAATTGCATGTGTTAAAAAATATGGGGGTAACCTCCGGGCAGTTAACACTAATGCATAAGCCAATTTTTCAAGTGTAGTATATCTACACTCAGCTCCTTTTAATAAATGGTTAGAAAAATATACAGGTTGTTGCTCCTTCCCTTCCTGTCTAACTAACACTGAGCCTACAACATTTTCATTGGCTGACAGGTATACCCATAGGGTTTCTCCTACCACAGGCTTAGCTAATACAGGAAGGGTAGGCAAGTAGTCCTTTAATTCTTGGAAGGCTTTGTCACATTCCTCATCCCACTAAAATTTGTTAGCCTTCCGGAGTATTTTGAAGAAATGGAAGTTGCAATCGGTCGACCTTGAAATGAATCTATACAGGGCGGTAATCCGGCTGGTGAGTCTTTGGGCTTCCCTCATGTTGTGTGGTGGCTCCATGTTTTGCAGTGCTTTGACTTTGCTTGGGTTGGTCTCTTTTCCTCGCTTGGACACTATGTAACCCAGGAACTTTCCACCTTTTGCTCCAAACAAACATTTGCCTGGGTTCAGCTTGAGCCCATACTGCCTCAATGTCTTGCAAGTCTCCTCTACATCCCTACATAGATCAGTGGCCTGAAGAGACTTAATTAAAATATCGTCAACATATACTTCCACATTTCTTCCAATCTGTTTCTGAAAGACCTTATTCATAAGCCTCTGATAAGTTGCTCCTATATTTTTTAGTCCAAACGACATAACATTATAACAATAAGTACCTTCAGATGTTACAAAACTGACCTTCTCTTGATCCTCCTTAGCAAGAGGGACTTGATGATAGCCTTGATAGGCATCCAGCATAGAAATATATTCACATCCGGTCGTAGAATCTACTAATTGATCAATCCGGGGCAAAGGATAATAATCTTTCGGGCAAGCTTTGTTGAGATCTTGAAAATCAATAAATACCCGCCATTTATTTCCAGGTTTAGAGACCAGGACCACATTAGCTAGCCAACTAGGGAATTGCACCTCCCTAATGTATCCAGCTTCCATGAGTTTAGCTACTTCTTCCTTGATGATCTAATTTTGCTCTGCACTGAAATTCCTTTTTCTTTGCCTGACAGGCCAAGCATCTAGGAAGACATGTAAAGAATGTTCCATTATTGAAGGAGAAACGCCCGTGACTTCTTTAGGCGTCCAAGCAAAGACATCACTATTTTTATTTAAGCATTGAACCAGTTCGATTTTCAGTGTAGGATCAAGATCGGCCACGACATAAGTAAGAGCTTCCGGTCTGCCAGTCTGTATCTGAACCTCCTCCTTCTCCTCATAGACCAGAACAGGTGGCTTCTCTTGAATGGCATTGACCTCCATTCTTTGCATTTTTCGGGCGGTACTGGCTTCAGTTCTGACGATCTCCACATAACATTTACGAGTCATCTTCTGATCACCTCGCACTTCCCCGACCTGTTCATCAACAGGAAATTTGATTTTTTAACAAAAGGTAGAAACGACCGCCCTAAACTCGTTTAGGGTTGGTCGACCCAGTATTACATTATAGGAGGATGGGGCATCCACCACCATAAAGTAAGACCTTCTTGTCCTCATTAGGGGCTCCTCCACTAAAGATATGGCTAGCTTTATTTGACCCAGCGGTTGTACCTCGTTACCAGTGAATCCATATAAAGGAGTCACCATCTGTTGAAGTTCGCTCGGGTCAATCTGCAGTTGATCAAAAGCTTTTTTTGAAAATAATATTCACGGAACTACCAGTGTCTATAAAGGTGCGGGAGATAGTATAATTGGCTATCATAGCCTTAATTATTAGTGTATCATCATGGGGTATTTCTACCCCTTCAAGATCTTTGGGCCCAAAACTGATTTCTGGCCCTGCGGCTCTTTCCATGCTGCATCCTACAGCATGGATCTCAAGCCTCCGCACGTGTGATTTTCTGGCCCTATTAGAATCTCTATCAGTGGGCCCACCCGCGATCATGTTGATGTTTCCTCGGGCGGCATTGCTTCTATTCTCTTCTTGCCGGGCGGTCATGGCTTCAGGCTGAATCTTCTCAAGCACCTGAGTTGTACTGCTCGGAATTGGTAATACACCTTGTTGAGGCTCGACCGGGCGATATTCTAATTTGAGTGGACTTTGCTGCCTGGGATATTGCTGCCGATAATAGCTCTGCCTCTGATAACAATCCTTATTTGCTTTCTTATTTTTTAAAACGAAACAGTTTTCTGTCTGATGACTGCTGGTCTTGTGATAAGTGCACCATCTTCTTGGTGCTTCTTGTTGCATCTCTACATGTTGTACAGCCTGTGGGCGGTACTCTGTATAACGATGGGGTGGATGGACTACTGGAGGCCCTCTGGGTGGAGGAACAGGAGCAGGAGCCTTCTCCTTAACAAGAGCAGGAGAAGAAGTAGTATCTTCTTTTCTTCGGGCAGCCTGAGCTTCCTCGACATTAATAAACTCGTAGAACGTTCAATTAATAAGTCAAAATTGGCAGGAGGATTTCTCACCAAATCTTTAAAGAAATCATTATCATTCAAGCCTTGAGAGAAAGCACTTACTAATATCTCAGTGGTAGAATTAGGTACATCGATGGCTACCTGATTGAATCTTTTGATGTAGGCTCTAATGGCCTCTTTGGATCCTTGTTTGATTGAGAATAAGCTCCAGGGAGTTTTATGATACCTCTTGTTGCTGGAAAAATGATGTAAGAAAACCTTCTTGAAATCCTTAAACCTTCGGATAGAACTTTCTGGCAACCTTTTGAACCACCGTTGAGCAGCTCCTCCGAGTGTTGTAAGGAACATCCGACACTTTACTCCATCGGAAAATTGTTGTAATAATGCTACGTTCTCAAATTTTAACAAATGATCCTCTGGATATGTAGTTCCAGTATACTCGTCGATCTGAAGATTTTGATACCGCTTAGGAAGCGGATCATCCAGTACACTTTGAGAAAAATGGAGAAATAACTCTCTTCGGTGAGCTATCACTAGATACCGTCATCTTAGCTTTGCGCTTCTCTTTGTCAGGCGCATCGCCAGAGGATTCCTGAAATACAGGCCTTCGTCCTCCCTATTCCAAAGGAGTACGAAGGAAAGCTCGAGGACGCCTAGTCGGAGAAGCAGTGGCCGGAGGGAAATATGCATGATCTTCTTCTTCCGGCTCCTTTCCCCTTCGGTGCTCAGTAGTCGAGATCGTCGGATTATGAGCTACTGGCAGAGTAGCTCCAGTATGAGCTTGTTGTTGTTGCTGTTGCTGTTGTAAAGCCTTTTGTACATGAGTGTTGATGAGGAAATCCCGATCTTCATGACTAATAGTGAGTAGGTTCGATTTTCCAGCGTCTTATATCTTGCAATCTCAGATTCAGGTGAAGATTCCCACAGACGGCGCCAAATTTGATCCTGTCTGAGAAGCTTGACAAAATGGAAAGCTAGGAAGAAAACCTACTGCTGATGAGGAATAATACCTGTGGAATACCTAATCCGAGAAAACCAAAGTGGATCTAGAAGAGTGAAACCACAGAATGCCCTTCTGGCACAGAGATCAAAAGACTGAAGGAAGAATCCGATGAGAAATACCAAGATCGAGAGCTCCGCGACTTCCTGCGCACAAGAGACCAACCAACGCTATTGTCAGTGACCTAAGACCGGGGTGGGAATCCCTGGCTAGGCCCTTTGACGCTCAAGTCAGTGACTCTCTTAGTGTGGAAGAAGGAAGAAGAAGGTGAACAGTAACTGAAAACTAGGGTTTGCCATGCGTGTTGTTAGTGAGAGCATGAGCTTGAGCTTGAGAATACCTGGCCAACGGAGAGAATTCCCCTTTTTATACCACTTCATATAACCTCCGTAGTCATGAAGTGGACCCCGGTTTGTTAGAATTTGTTATGAGATGACGTAAGTTGTGTACTTGTGGAAAATAGCTTTTAAGGAATCTTCTTTGTACCCCAGATGTACCTTCTTTGTCGTCTAGTACCTGCAGAAGAGTCTAGAAATATTCTTCCCGCCAAATTAGTCAACTTGTTATACAATCACATAAGTTATTTATGAATATTCTTAAAACAGTTGTTCTCGCCCTGTCTTATATCGAGTTATATTTATCGCTCATGTTTACTTACCCTGTCTTCATTATATCATAGACAACCCGATATTATACTATGATTTATATTGGACAGAATTGAGCTTAAGTTATGTCCGAGCTGGTTGTTACTATTGTTCAACATAGGTCCTAATCATCCAGTAATATACTATAAATTCCGTAAAGCCTTGTATCTTTTCATACCCGGACGATCATATACACCTAACTAATACTAGTATATGTTCAGATGTGCTAAATCAAACAGTCTTGACTCATCTATCTGACCATGCTTACTCCCGACCAATATTAGCCTACCTGCTTAAGGTATTATCCCGGGCGAGATTACTCTATCTTTCTTAAGGTATATCCCGACCGATATTACTCTATCTTTCTCAAAGTACATACCGACCGATATTAGCCTACCTTTCTTAAGGTATGTCTAGATCGAGATTGTTCTATCATTCTCTGGGTATTATCTTGACTGATTTGGACTTTTCTTAAAGTATTATTCTGATTGGTTTAGACTATCTTTCTCAAGGTATATCCCGACCGATATTACTCTATCCTTCTCAAGGTATATCTTGACCGATATTACTCCGTCCTTCTCAAGGTACATCCCGACCGATATTACTCTATCCTTCTCAAGGTATATCACGACCGATATTACTCTGTCCTTCTCAAGATACATCCCGACCGATATTACTCTATCCTTCTCAAGGTATATCCAGACCGATATTACTCTATCCTTCTCAAGGTATATCTTGACCGATATTACTCTGTTCTTCTCAAGGTATATCCCGACCGATATTAAGGTATATCTCGACCGATATTATTCTATCCTTCTCCATTATGCTATTTCCTTTCTCCCCACCGAGGACCTACTAAACCTAACCCATATCAGAACCCTTTGACATAATCAAAACACAGGTTCGATCGTCGGATGCTTCCCACACCAACACTATGTACCTAATTATGTAATCGGTGTTCGAATGTTTCTCTTGTTTGTATGTTTCTTAATGTTTTGTTTTAAGACTTCTGATTAATGGATATTTATACATAATATTTGCTAGTTGATCCAATTGTATTTCTGTATATATAGTTGATACGAACTTCACAAAATTCCTTCTTCTTCATCGAATTAATGTAAAATGAAATAGCATTTGGTTATTTATTTGTATATTTGCTGATTAATTTGTTTATAATTTTTTACATATTTTTGATGTATTTATTCATAAAAATTAAATTCATTAATCCATTTTTTTGCATACTAATATATATTTTTAAGCTGAAATTGTAGATCTTCGATTTACTCTGTCAAAAGTGAAGTGTTCACCTCTACTGTTGATAATGTGCATTTGCCAAAGGATGTCGATATCATGATGCAAGTCTTAGGCTCACGATCTCGTTATATGAAGGGTTTAAGTCCATTACCTAAACTATCTATAGTGGGTGACTCTAGTGCCATAAATATCAGTTCAAAGAATCATGATGATTGTGAAAAATTTACAACTATGCAAAAAACGATTGATGAACAAAATCAGACTATATGTGAGCAACTTCTAAAATTTGAAGTATTATTGTACCAGCTTCAACAGGTCATTCCAGGCGTCTCATTCCAACCTCTTCCAACATGCTCTTCAATTCGATCTCCTCCACCACCTCTCCCACCTCCATCATCGACTAGGTAGTTTTTTTTTGTTTTGTAACACTAGGTAATGTGTATTTCACTACTTATGTTCTTTGGACAATATTTAACTAGTTGTGTCATGTTTTAAAAATATTTGACTAATTAATAGTAAATTGTATTTTTGTGATGCATTTTAGACACGTTAAAAAGTTGTCTTTAAATAAGCAATATATTTTGTAATGCATAGAATGTGTCACCAAATAATTAAAGAAAAAAATATAGTAATAATACAATGTGTCGTGGCATGTTAGAACCTTTTGGTAACGTGTAAAAGAAGGCGTCATCAATATCACCTTTAGTGACGTCATTGTCATTTGGCGACGCATAAAAGAAGACATCGCCAATACTTGCATCATGAAATGTTTTTTGAAGAGAGAAGTTTATTTATTTTTGATGATGTCTTGGTGTTTATAATTTTGAATCAAGGAGAAGTGTTGATAAAATGACTCAAAATTAAGAATTGAGTTAGTGGATTGATGAGGTGACAATGAGTGCTAGTAGTGGTAGTAGTGGTTAAAGGAAAAAAGTCTATATTCAATGTATTTACATTTGTGGAGTTAGTGGGGTGAATTGTAGAGTTAGTGGGTTGTCATGAGTTGTGTAAGTAGCTTAATTATAAATAGGCTATGTGTTTTATGATTTAATAGTAACGGAAATATTATTGTGTTCTATTTGTCCATCTTGTCTTCTTATCCTCCTCTCATTTGTATCTAACAATATGATCATTGATTTCACCTGCGGCGGAGCAATTCTTTCCCCTTTGTGGATTCTCATTGCTTCTGACCGCAGAGTAGTGACTGGATCTATTGCTAACGTAACTGAGAAAATTAAAGAGATTCCTCTGTTTATCCATTCCTTAGTTTGTTTGATGATCATCATTAGTAATTACATTCTATACTTTAGATTACTGCTCTTTTTTATTGTTGTTTTGGATGGTCCATGAGAACATGAATTTGATGTAAATATTGATGACATTTCATGATTAATTGATAAATTCATCATTACAATTTGATTTTTATCCTGTTTGGCTTGTGATATGTCCCAGTTAATCCTTGTTGATGTTTTTTTATTCTATACGTGATCTAGATACTTCTATGAGCACGATTACTCGACGACTTAATTAAGAACATGCTAAATTAAAAAACTAACCAATTAAGACCGTAGCATATCATCAATTTCTCATCTAAAATTATTAAATAATTTCATGGCATTGCTAGTAAAAAATAATGAAAATAATAATTGATCCTCATACGGACTGCCGGGGTGATGTGACTAGAATATTGACCGAATCACTATGGCCTGAAGGGGGGTATACTGAGCTGCCTTCTATGTAGATTAAGTTGTTAGAAGTCATCTAGTCAATGCTACCTGTAGCCAACGACTGGGTTGCCTCGGTCCCTGGTACCCCGATGCTCGAGGCAAAACCAACGAATATATAAGGAATAAAACCAATAGTAGAGTAAAGAAATGTGTATAGAATAAGAATGGAGAATATACCCTGACCCAGGGGGCGCCCTCTGGTGGATCGGTGAGCTGGTCGGGATGCTACTCGAGTTGTCATGACCCGGAAGAGTAGATGACTCTAAGCAGGGTGAAGAGCTAGATTTGACCGCACCTAGTCGAGCGCGACCTGGATCCGGAAGACGACATTTATTCTAGGACCTCTCAACGACATATAGATCAGGATATGACAAAAGCATGTAGGACGGGATATGACAATGGCATGCAGGTGGGATATGATAGCAGCATGCAGGACAAAATATGATAATGACACGCAAACCGGGATATGCCAGGTCTTATCAAAGCACAATAATGACGAGGGCTCAGATACCTGATCAACGATAAAAGCTATAAGTACTAAGGGAGTGTGCGACAATGGAAGCTAGAGGCTCGATCGGCGTTGAAGGAGTACGACTCTGGTAGATCCGCACATGCAACGGAGGTCCTAGCACCAGATCGATGGTAGAGGATGCTAGTAGCACTAATCGAAGGTCAGCTTGGTGTCAAGAGTGTCAGCTGGTCGAAGCAAAGATGCTAGCTAGTAGAAGGAGGTGTGACCTGCCAAGGTAGTAACCGCTGGAGGCGGTGGTGGCCGCTAGGGACAACAAGGAGGCCCTCGTGCGAGGCGATGGTCGGAGGTAAGCGTGGAGGTGGTGACAGAGGCCGCAATGTGGGGTAATGCTCTTACGCGAGGCAGCAGCGTGCGAGAGAGAGGGAGGGAAGAGGAGGCCGCTGGTGTTGGCGTTGGTGACACTGGCAGGTACATGGGAAGGCAACGTGCGTGAGGCTGCAGACGGAGGCAGCGATCGTGGTGGCAGAAAGGGATGGCCGACCTCGAAGGCAACCAGCTTTGGAGAAGAGCAGAGGCGGTGATGTCAGCTTCTTCATCGACGACAGCGGTCGACAGGGAGAAGGGGCCCCCCCCCCCCCCCCCTCCCCACGTGCGTCCTTGGCAGCGTCGGAGTGTGCTACTGATGAGAGGGGATGCGGCGAGCCGGCTGAGGGGTCCTTCATCTTAGTGGTGGCGGCAGAAGAGAATGAAAGAGGGAGGGGGGAACTGTGGCTTATGGACGACGAGGGAGAAGGCGGTGACGGCGGCGACGTCCCCTCCCCCCAAGGAAGGAAAAAAAAAAGGCCTCCCTCATGAACAGTGCCTCCCCCTCTTAATGCCCTAAACAATATTTGACCAAAATACCCTCCCCTCTCTCCCTAATTTCTATGGGTCCCTAAGATATATTTCGGAAATGTAAGTGGTTTAAAAAGATGCTAGCGTTAAAAAAAGTAAAGAAGTGAATAAGGGAAAGGCAAAGGCAAAGGCAAAGGCAAAGATTTCCTCCTTTTTTCCCGCCCAACTTTGCTTTGTATTAAGCAATTTGAAAGGTCAACAACTAAACATACAGTTCGTTCAAAGTAAACAAAAAAATTCTTTCCTTTTTCTCTCCTCTCTTTCTCCCTCTCTAATCTCCACTCAAATGAACATAGGCTTATTCTAATCAAATTAATCTCCAAAATTCTCAGCGCAATCATTTTTAATTTAAAACTTTAAATTAAATCCAAAATTGCTAAATATGTAAATATAAATAAATTGACGTCTCTTTTCTTTTTCAAATTACTTGATTATGATGGAATTATGGATTAAGAAATCTCAATGTAAAATCCTAAATTTTATTCAATTCTTAAGAAATAAACAAAATGATTAGAATTGTAGAAACGTACCAGAATACATAGTTTACCATCGAATTTAGGGAATAATCTTCAATTTACGAGTTGTCTTAGTATCTAGAAGAGTTTTGTAGATGAGATACAAAACATAAAAGTTTAAAAGTTTTTATTTTGTAAATTAGGACCATAACCCATATTTACAGAAGCATAATTTTTTCTATTTCTAATGTCCCCTCGGGGCGGTCTAGTGGCTAGCGCATGAGTTGTTGCCACAATGAGGTCTAGGGTTTGAATCTCGACAAAGCCAAGGTAAATACCTCCCTTATGTGCTAGTCACTACTCCAAAGGCTAGTAGCCGCCCGTGATTTACCTCCTCCGTGTTGGTCCTGGGACGAGTTGGCGGGGGCGCTGTGGGCGAGCGTATTCGTCTTTTGCCATAATAATTTTACCTATTTCTAATTTGGCCTCTCAACAAATTAGAAATTACACATGGTATTTACATTATTATATTCATAATAATTGAACTTTAAATCATATTTCTTTATTCTAATTTGAACCACATTGATTTATGACTTATTTAGATGATGACATTAGACATTTATAATTGCAATTATGACCCCCAAAATTCTAATAATCTTCCACTTGGTCATTTGTGTAACTAATAAATGTGTTAACCTAATGAGCTCATAACTTTTGTCATCATAGTCATAGGGCTTCCTTAACAATCTCGTCCATTAATTTTATAGACATAGGAGCAATGTAGTTTTTGTTGTATCTATCACAACTAAACCATCAATTGTCGCGTACATCAATATAATCAAATGACATAAATCAATTATGAATGTGTGGCATGAAAATTACATATAATGTGATCTATTCATATCAATTTTTAACTAGTCGTCCTTAATCGAAGTGAGATCAAAACATTAAATTATACAAAGTGTAATGAAGTAAACATTGAACTTTATATCTGATCAGAAAATCTCTAAATACATAAGTTTCAACAACATAACTGAACATGTTTAGAAAACATGTGCACAAACATCTAACTACTTTGTACTCTTTCTTTCACAATAAGGAACTTGATATCGATATACTTCGATTTTGTCGAGCTCCTATATTGTTAGAATATAATACAATACTCTTTCTTTCACAATAAGGAACTTGATATCGATATACTTCAATTTTGTCGAGCTCCTATATTGTTAGAATATAATATAGTTGATCTATTGTCACAAAATAACTTTAGTGGTCTCTCAACCCTTCCCAAAATGCGCAACCTAGAGACAAAAATTTTCAGCCATATTCCATGATTAAATGTCTCATAACATGCTATAAACTATGCTGCCATGGTGGAAGAAGTTGTCAATGCTTGTTTGGCACTTCTCTAAGAAATAGCTCAGCTGACCAACAGAAAAATATAGCCTGAAGTGGATCTCATACTAACTTGACATCTCGCAAAATTAGAGTTAAATATCTCATAATCTCAAGAGTATCTGGCCACTTATATGTGAGTATATAATCACTAGTTCTCTTTAAATATATCATTACCCTCTTTGCTGTTTTCCAATGATCCATTTTGGGTTGCTTAAATATCTGCTCAACACTTCAACAATATACGCAATATACGAGTGTGTCCGAACTTGAGAATACATAGAACTTCCTACAGCCGAAGCGTAGGGAATCTTTTGCATTTCTTGAGTCTTGAGGCTTCCTTTAGAGCATTATTTAAGACTAAACTTATCTCCTTTAGCGACTGGGTGTTAACTGGTTTGTAATATTGCATTCCAAATCTTTTAAACACCTTATTGATATAGTTCCTTTGCGATAATCCAAGAATACCTCGAAAACGATCTCAGTGTATTTGGATTCCTAGTACAAAAGATGCATTACCAAGATCTTTTATTTCAAACTATCTAGATAGAAATCTCTTGGTATCGTTTAACATACCAATATCGTTTGTGGCAAGAAAAATGTCATCAACATATAAAACAGGGAAGATATGCTTACTCTCACTGAACTTATAATGCACACAATCATCTACCATGTTTACTTCAAAACCAAATGAGATGATTATTTGATGAAATTTGCGGTACCATTGACGAGAACCTTGCTTTAACCCATATATGGATTTTTTAAATTTGCAAACCATAATCTTTGGATCTCTTGATACAAAGTATTTTCGTTGCACCTTATAGATTATTTCCTCAATGTCTCCATTGAGAAAATCTATCTTGACATCCATATGATGGAGTTCCATATTGAAGTGTGTGACAAGTGCCATGATTGTTGTTAAAGAGTCCTTCATTGAAACTGGAGAAAAGAGTCCTTCGTTAAAGAGTCCTTCGTTGGACTAAAGGAAAGGTCTCCTTAAAATCAATCCCATATTTTTTAGTATAGCCTTTAACTACAGGACGTGCTTTATACCTTTCCACATTACCATTTGAATCCCATTTGGTTTTAAAAATCCACTTACAACCAATGGGTTTCACATCTTTTGGTAATAGTACAAGTTCCCAAACTTTATTGTCTTACATTGACTTATACTCCTAATTCATTGCCTCAATCCACTTTTGAGAATTTGATTTTTGCATGGCTTGATGAAAGTTGACAAGATCATCCTCCGTCATACCATTATTTTCCTCGTATTCTTAGAATAGTACTTTGTAATCACCCGAAATAGAACTTCACCTTTCTCTAGTAGATCTACGTAAAGGAATTTGCTCTTCAGACACTAGTTCTTAAGGCTATTGAGTTTGTTTTTTCTGAGAGTTGATTAACAATGTTTTGTTATTCTTGTATTGCATCCCAATCATTGACAGGAATAAAATCCTGATCATTATCAGAAACAATCATAGGAATATAAATCATTTCCTCCCAAAGAATAGTGGTAATACATTCATCCTCAAAGACAAGGTATGTTAGTTTATTCTTCCACCCAAACTCAATATTCTCAAAGAACGTTGTAGTTCTCATCTCAAAGATCGTATTGACTTTGGGATCATAAAACTTATAGCCCCATGATTGCTCAGAATATCTAATAAAGTAGCTACTTACTATTCTGGAGTCTAGTTTCTTTTCATGTGGCCGATATAGTCTAGCCTCAATCGGACATCCCAAATATGAAAATATTTAAGACTTGGCTTTTGCCTTGTCCAAAGCTCAAAAGGTGTTTTAACTGCTGCTTTAGTGGGTACTCGATTTAGAATATAAGTTACTGTCTTTAATGCTTCTCCTCAGAGTGACTCGGGTAAAGTTGAATGGTTAACCATACTCCTTACCATATCTTTAAGCATTCAATTTCATCGTTTAGCCACACCATTCATGCTTGGTGAGCCTGCCATGGTGTACTATGGGACGATTCCACACTCCTCTAGGTATTGAGCAAAAGGTCTTGGATGTTGCTCACCTGAACTATCATATCTACCGTAGTATTCACCACTATGATTAGATCTGACTTTCTTAATTCTTTTGTCAAATTGATTCTTGACTTCAACCTTAAATGATTTGAAAACATCCATTGTTTGGGCTTTTTCAAAAATAAGAAATAGGTATGCATATCTAGAATAATCATCAATGAATGATACAAAATATTGTTGATCATTCCAAGAAGGTGTTGGAAACGGTCCACAAACATCTGTATGTATCAATTCGAATACTTTTGTAGCTCTATATGCACCATCTTTCTATCTTTTGGTTTGTTTACCCTTAATGCATTCAACATAAATGTTTAGGTTTGTAAAATCAATGGAGTGTAAAATTTCATCCTATATAAGACTCTATTTCTAGAGATGTGTCATAAACATTTGTGTCATAAGGCACCTGAGTTTTCATTATTAAATTTATGCTTAGTACCACGTAATTCCACATTTAGGGTTTCAATATAAGAAGCATTTATATCAAGTATATATAGATTGTCATAAATTATAAGTGAATCAGTTCTAATAATAGAAGAATTAATAGATAAACTGAATAAACTATTTTCAAACGAACAATAATAACCTAATTTGTCCAAATTAAAAATAAAAACCAAATTTTGTCTAAATGATGGTACAACAAAACTATCTATTAAGTCTAGATAATAACCAGTGTTTAACAACAATCTAAAATGTCATATTGCCTCCACCTCAACCAACTTGCCATCACCCACATAAATGCATCTTTCAGCATCACTTGGCTTTCAACAACTCAGGCAACCTTACATTGAAACACTTATGTTAGTAGTGGCACCGGAGTCTAACCACCAAGTGTTTTTAGATACTGAAACTAAATTTTCTTTAGAAACAAACTAAATTTAAAGATATACCCTTTTTCGCAAGTAGGACATTCTTTCTTGACATTATTAGGCTTGTTATAGAAGAAACAACCTTTCTTTTCATGATCCTGCTTTTATTTCTTCTACTATAAGTAAGTGTCAAATTAGATGAAGGTAAAGCTAATTGAAATTAGTCTCAAGTATCGAGCATCAGCGTGGTAGGAGCACTTACGACGCTCACGGGACAAACAACATAAAACCAAGATCACTTTGTTTCATACAAACTTCGTTCCATGGAGAACGTAGTTTCGATGCCCAAGATGACTTTGATGGATTTGAATATGATTTGGAAGAAGCAGTTGACGAGTGACATTGTGATGACGCTGAGACTTTTATCGTTCATGAGGAATTTGACTCTGAAAAAGTCTATGAACCTGACACACTGCAAGTTATGAAAGATGAGAGCCATGGTGCAAGCCATCGCAGAGGATCAGCTGGGTGAAGTAGTGGAGGAGGAGAGGAGCTTCAAGTTGGAGAATGTTCATGTGGGAGTGTTCTAAGTTGGGCTCCAACAGTAAGAGGACTGCATGGAACAAAGAGAAGCAGAGGTTGACAACCATGCAATGGTTAGTGAAGAATGCAGCTGCTACATTGTCTTATGTCTAGCCTCTCTATTGTCCATGCATTCAAGAAGATGATCGTGGACGAGCAGGATGTTGTTGCTACACTAGCTGATTTATTGATGTAGGGAAGTCTTTATTTATTCCTAATTCATGTTATGTCTAATAAGGTAATTCTGAATCTTTTATCAAATTATATCAAGCAACTTATTGTCTACCATTTGAGAAAGATCTAGAAGGCAAGACCGACGAAATTAGCAAGTACAACTGTGATAAAGTTGACAAGGTAATCTTTGCCGTCAACTCATCCTTCCTAGCCGCCGGATTCTCCCTCGTGATGGTGGTGCAAGTATCCTCTTGGATAAACCTCCTACTAATGGAGAAGTGATTGGAATCGATGGGTGTAATGAACCTGAGGTTGCATATGCCTTCGTATACACAAAAACTGATAACGATTCGAAGAAGATTGTGTCAGTGTATTGGATCTTAATGAGCAACAGAAGGAGACTTTGAATCTTCATATCAAGATAAAGGAATATGTGTCAAATGTGGCAGACCATAGTAGCAATTATTGGAAGATGTACAAAAATCTTAAAGCTCTTGTTGTATAAGAATCTTAAAGCTCTTGTTGATAATCTGGGAGCTGGACTTCTGGCCAAGTTGGAGTCACGTCTGGTGGTGGTTTTTTATGGAATTGTTAAAAAGGACTACTGGAAGTACAACATCTATTAGTAGATTTTACTTATTTTTTGTCTCTGTTAATATTTTTTTTTCTTTATTTTAGAATTTCTTTCAATTCTTTGCAAGATAGAAATTGTAATCTGTTTTGGTAATTAGCTGTTTGAAAATTAATTCACTATTTTAATAAAATTTTCATATTTTGGTAAAAATCTAGAGAATGGGAGGTTTCTTTTTTATTTTTGGTATTTTCTCTTCTCACCTTCTTCTTAATTTCTTTTGTTCATCAGCTCGTAAGATATCGCTATCATGTCCGATGCTACCTACCTAGACAAATGTAATAAAATAGCAAACAAATAACACTTTTATTTAGACTGACTAATTAGAATATATATCTATAAAAGCATCTAGATTTTTAATCAACACTAGTTAGAATATCAACAATAAAAAATAATAAATTATAATAAAAATCAAATAGCTTATAATTTATTGTATAGGTTAAAATGAATGTAGTTTTCATTTTTTAAAAAAAAATTGTTATTTTGTATTGAATGGACGAAGAATTTCTACTTTTTATTTACTAGAATCACCAACAAAGAAGGAGGAGAGCATCCTTTAAAATTGTAGAATCACCGACAAGGAAGAAGAAGTGAGTCAGATCACTGACTAGATAGATAAAGAGTATAAAATCATTGATTAGAGAGGAGAAAAGCATGAGATCATTACGACTAAGGGAGAAGGAAGAGAATCGATTGGATTTTGAAAAATAAAATATCAACATGGGAGAGGAAAGGGATGCTAATTTTAAAATCCCCGACACTCCTTCCGCTTCTACCGGCCGCCTTCGCTATTTGATTCCTCGAGAGGCCAATGAATATTTTTTCGGGGGCAACGAAGATATCGACTTCGTCCAGTTCAGCAAAGGGCCTAGGCCAGCGTCCATAGAGGCGGTGGTGGAGCTCCAGATGGTAACTACGATGGGAGAAGAAAGCTCGTGTTCCATCTGCCTCGACGATTTCGAGGTGATGACTCGGGCTCTGGCAATGCCTTGCGGCCATTCGTTTCACGAGAGGTGTCTGAAGGAGTGGCTGCGACGGAGAAATTCTTGCCCCCTCTGCAGATTCTCACTTCCCACCGCAGAGTAGCGACTGGATCGATCTACTGCAACGTCATTGAGTAAATTAAAGAGATTCATCCATTCCTTTTGTTTAATGATGATCGATATCATTTGTAATTACATTACTACTCTTTTGCTACGTTAGTCTGTTTGATGGATGAGAACATCAATTTGATGAATATTGATGTTAATTCATGATCAATTAAGAAATCCTTAGTTACAATTTGATTACTCTCTAAACTCATCAAGACTGTACAAGCAATTGTACGATCAAACTCATCAATAAAACTCATCAAGACTGTACGATCTTGTCTCGTTAAAATTATGATCTGCAACTTTTACAAAGAATGTTACTTCCATTGAACCCTAGCTCAATCGAAATAATTTCAATAAAAAAACTCGACTCGATTAGATTTGAATGAATCTATCTGACTTCGTTTAGTAACCTAATTAATTTGGTTACCGATAACATTTAGCATCTATTTTTGACCAATAATTAATGAGAATTATCATAATTTATTATTATAAATTGATCCAATTAGAATTACGAATGGTGGCCAGTAGTGTGATTGAGAAAAAGAAATAATTAAGAAATACCTGCCATAATATGCTTGGAATTACACTGTCAAAAAAACAAATATGAATATAATAGAACTCCAGAATGAATTATGTAGTCTGCAGATTGACCCAACTAGAATTAGGAATGGTTGTCATAATTTATTTATTTATTTTTTTTAAAAAAAAAATGAATCCTATCCGGATTCTGATAATATTTACTTTTTTGGTATAAAATAATATTGACTAGTTAGTACTGTTGGAATCAAATTACATATAACTAAAATAGCCGTTGTTCTAGATCTGACAAGATATAGTGTAATTATTAATCCAGTTGTAACTGTAATTTGCATCGTAATTACCTAAAATAACAATAAACCATAGGGTCTAGTTGCCTATCATTGTCCTCAAGAGCAACACATGCTATTCACTACAAAAATACTGTAACTTAGGGACAAATTTTGCAACAAATTTTAGAAAAAAATTCGTTGGAAATTGGATTTGGGACGAAAATTGCGACAAAAAAAATTCGTTGCAAAAATTTGCGACGAAAAAATATAATTTCGTTGGAAATTTTGCAACGAAATCAAAATTCGTTGGAAATTTTACAACGAAAATCAATATTTGTTGGAAATGTCAGCAGAAAATATTTCCGACGAACCCCAAATTTGTCGCAAATTAGCAACGAAAAAACGTATTCGTTGCAAACAGATTTGTGACGAATAACTATTTGTTGGAAAAGTTACAAAATACAATATTACCAACGAAAATATAAATTCGTTGGAAATTTCCAACGAAAATACATTTTAGTTGGAAATTTCCAACGAATCTATGTTTTAGTTGGAAATTTCCAACGAATCTATATTTTCGTTGGAAATTTCCAACGAAACTATATTTTCGTTGGAAATTGCCAACGAATCCACATTTTCGTTGGAAATATCCAACGAATACATATTTTCGTTGGAAATTTCCAACGAAATTCATATTCGTTGGAAATGTCCAACGAATCTATATTTTGTTAGAAATTTCCAACGAAATTCATATTCGTTGGAAATGTCCAACGAATCTATATTTTGTTAGAAATTTCCAACGAAATTCATATTCGTCGGAAACTTCCAACAAATCCATAATTTTGTTGGAAATATCCAACGAAGTTGTATTTTCGTTGGAAATTTCCAACGAATCTATATTTCGTTGGAAACTTCCAACGAAAATATAGATTCGTTGGAAATTTCCAACGAAAATACATTTTTCGTTGCAATATTCTGATAAATACGATATTTCCAACGAATCCAATTTCGTTGCAAAATTCATCCCAAAATTTAAAAAAAAATATCCAGACCCATCTTATTTCAATATTTTTTCCTATTATAATTTTTTTCAAACAGATTTAACATATATATATATATATAATACACCACTAAACACAATAACACAAATATAAACAAAAAATCAACCAACATATTAACTTACAACAAAATAAATACAAACATCAATAATATAAATCCAAACACATACATCATTAAAACATGTTCAATACAACCAAAACTAAGAGCATAAAACTAACAATACAACATAAAAAAGTTACAAGAAAACTAACAATACAACACACATCATCATCCAACAATACAAACTACAACAATATACAACTAACACCCTAAACCAACCACTATAATAAAGTTACAAGAAACATGTCATAGTATCCAAATTCCAATGTCATACAAAAACATGAAAAAGGTATAGTAGAAGATAATCTTATGGAGATGCTTCTCAATCCAAATCCTTCTTCTACCTACATCAAAAGATAAACAAACAAAAAGAAAATCTTATAAACCAACACAAAAATAAATAGGTAAAGACTTACATATTTTTACGTCAATATCATCATCATCTTCACCTACCAACCCTGTTTGGAACAAAAAAAAAAACAATACTAATCAAAATACAAAAATTAAGAATTTATAAAATCGATAAAATAAAAGAAGTCAAAAATTCTAATTACAAACACTCATGCATCATCATCAACATCATCGGCATGTTGCCTGTTAAACCCCCACGGTCAAGTAAATTTAAAAACTATCTCAACCCAGTGATAAACTCATCAGTTAAACCCCCACGGTCAGGTAAATTTTTATTATACATCCAACTTCTTTCATTCTACATGTTGCCTGTTTCAAATATATTATAGTAATAAAAACTCTTAGAACATAAATACTAATGGTCAATATTACTTAGTTCACATACAATGCAAATAACATATAATAGAGGAAAATAAAAACATGCAATCATTATTAAAGTATCATGTGTAAATAAATATACCTAACAAAGATAAATAAAATCGAACGTCTCTCCCGGCCACGTCAAATCCAAACCTGCACAAACAATAATATCAAAATTACAATGAAATAAAAAGGTCTACAAATAAAAACATGGAATCATGATTAAAATATCATGTGTAAATAAATATACCTAATAAAGGTAAATAAAACCGAACGTCTCTCCCAGCCACGTCAAATCCAAACCTGCACATACAATAATATCAAAATTACAATAAAATAAAAAGGTCTACAAATGATCAAATATAATCTTGGCCCCAGCGGCAAGGAACTGACCCCCGGATAGTTGTGCCGCTGTAAGTCACAGACACCCCACGGCCAACCAAGGACAATGACCAGCCGATTTACAAACAGAGGTCATCCAATGCTAGCAGCGGACAGCCTACGCTGCCAGCGGCCAGCATCAGTCACCAGTGGCCAGCCGACGACGCCAGCGGGATCACCAACGCCAAACAGCAGCTATATGAGGCCACCAGCAGCCATCCTATGCCAACAGTGGCCAACCTCGGCGCCAGTGGTCAACCTCGACGCCGGCAAGAGCGGCCAGGCGGCGGCGCTAGGGCTAGGCGCCGCCGTGAGCGCTAGAAACAAGGGCCAGACGCGAGCGTGCGGCCAGGCGCGGCCGCTCGCAGCCAGGCGGTGCCACTCACGGCCAAGCGCGACCGCTCGCGGCCAGAAGCGACAGCTCGCGGCCAGGCGCGGCCGCAAGCAGCCAGGCGCAGCCGCTCGCGGCCAGGCGGGACCGCTCGCGGCCAGGCGTGACCGCTCGCGGCCAGGCGCGAACGAGAGCGTCCAGGCGACGTTGTCTCGCACGGAAATCGCGTAGAAATCGCGCAGACATAAGATCGACGGAGGCGGCTTACCTGTCGAGAGATGGGCGGAGAAATCGCGCAGCCGCCGTCACGCACGGAAGAGGAGAAAAATTAGGTCAAGGAGGAGGAGAACAGAACGGGCCGGGTCGAGATTATATTAGGTTCTTCCAATGAATTTCCAACAAAATAATTATTCGTTGGATATTTCCAACAACTCTAAAATTTGTTGGAAATTTCCAACAAATTTAATTTGTTAGAAAATTTATAGTTTCTTAAAATCACAGTTGACCGACCTAGAGACCTCGGAATTGGATGAAACCAGTTCCTATGTGCTCATCTATTTATCTTGATTTTATATATGTTCTCAAATAATTTTTTTTCCTCATATATTTTTTTTCTTTATTTTTTTAATCCCCATTGTGTTAGGAAAATTAAATTCAGGTTTAAAAATTCACAGATCAAAATAAATTAGCTCCAAAATTATTTTTAATTCATGGATATAATCACGAGAACCTTACGAACGCAAACAAACTGATTTCACCTCGTTCTGAGCACTCGAACATTATTTTGTAAATCTAACAAGTTCAACTATACTTCAATTTGATTTTAAAATCTAACACTTTCATGCTCAAATTCAAATTCATCCAATTGACCTAGATGTTAAAAATTCATCTTATGTCAAAAAAAATATTTGAGCTCATCTATAGAATCAGGAGACCAAGACGAGCACATAGGAACTTGTTTCATCCGATTCCGAGGTCTCTAGGTCGGTCAAACGGGTTTTTAAGACATTGCATACGAATTCGAGATTCGTTGCAAACTCTACATTTTCCTAAAATCACGGTTGACTGACCTAGAGACCTCGGAATTGGATGAAACCAGTTCCTATGCGCTCCTCTATTTATCCTAATTTTATATATGTTCTCAAATATATTTTTTTCCACATATTTTTTTCTTTATTTTTTTAATCCCCATTGTGTTAGGAAAATTAAATTCATGTTTAAAAATTCACAGATCAAAATAAATTAGCTCCAAAATTATTTTTAATTCATGGATATAATCACGAGAACCTTACGAACGCAAACAAACTGATTTCACCTTGTTCTGAGCACTCGAACATTATTTTGTAAATCTAACAAGTTCAACTATACTTCAATTTGATTTTAAAATCTAACGCTTTCGTGCTCAAATTCAAATTCATCCAATTGACCTAGATGTTAAAAATTCATCTTATTTTTAAAAAAAATATTTGAGCTCATCTATAGAATCAGGAGACCAAGAGGAGCATATAGGAACTTGTTTCATCCGATTCCGAGGTCTCTAGGTCGGTCAAACGGGTTTTTAAGACATTGCATACTTTGCAACGAATTTGAAATTCGTTGGAAATTTCCAACGAACTAACAGATTCGTTGGAAATGTTTCCAACAAATCTGCCAATTCGTTGGAGATTTCCAACAAATTCCAGATTCATTGCAAACTCTACATTTTCCTAAAATCACGGTTGACCGACCTAGAGATCTCGGAATTGGATGAAACCAGTTCCTATGTGCTCCTCTATTAATCCTGATTTTATATATGTTCTCAAATATATTTTTTTCCTCATATATTTTTTTCTTTATTTTTTTAATCCCTATTGTGTTAGGAAAATTAAATTCAGGTTTTAAAATTCACAGATCAAAATAAATTAGCTTCAAAATTATTTTTAATTCATGGATATAATCACGAGAACCTTACAAACACAAATAAACTAATTTCACCTCGTTCTGAGCACTCGAACATTATTTTGTAAATCTAACAAGTTCAACTGTACTTCAATTTGATTTTAAAATCTAACACTTTCATGCTCAAATTCAAATTCATCCAATTGACCTAGATGTTAAAAATTCATCTTATGTCAAAAGAAATATTTGAGCTCATCTATAGAATTAGGAGACCAAGAGGAGCACATAGGAACTTGTTTCATCCGATTCGGAGGTCTTTAGGTCGGTCAAACGGGTTTTTAAGGCATTGCATACTTTGCAACGAATCTGGAATTCGTTGGAAATTTCCAACGAACTGGCAGATTCGTAGGAAATGTTTCCAACGAATCTGCCAATTCGTTGTAGATTTCCAACGAATTCCAGATTCGTTGCAAACTCTACATTTTCCTAAAATCACGGTTGACCGACCTAGAGACCTCGGAATTGGATGAAACCAGTTCCTATGTGCTCCTCTATTTATCCTGGTTTTATATATGTTCTCAAATATTTTTTTCCTCATATATTTTTTTTCTTTATTTTTTCAATCCCCATTGTGTTAGGAAAATTAAATTTAGGTTTAAAAATTCACAGATCAATATAAATTAGCTCCAAAATTATTTTTAATTTATGGATATAATCACGAGAACCTTACGAATGCAAACAAACTGATTTCGCCTCGTTCTGAGCACTTGAACATTATTTTATAAATCTAACAAGTTCAACTATACTTCAATTTGATTTAAAATTCTAACACTTTCATGCTATTAATGATTCAAATTCATCTAATTGACCTAGATGTTAAAAATTCATCTTATTTTAAAAAAAATATTTGAGCTCATCTATAAAATTAGGAGTCCAAGAGGAGCACATAGAAACTTGTTTCATCCGATTCCGAGGTCTCTAGATCAGTCAAACAGTTTTTTAAGACATTGCATACTTTGCAACGGAAATTTCCAACGAAATTCAGATTCGTTGGAAATTTCCAACGAACTGGCAGATTAGTTGGAAATCATGGATTCATTGTAATTTTTTGCCCGAACATCATTTGCTGTAAAATTATGACAAATTATGTATTCGTTGGGAAATTCCAACAAATAATATTTTCGTTGCAATTTTTGCGACAAAAATACTATTCATTGCAAAATTTGCAACGAACAAATTATGCATTGCAAAATTTGCAATGAAAATATTATTCGTTGCAAAATTTGCAACAAATTTTATTTTTTGTCGCTAACTTGCAACAATATTAGCGACAAAATATCTTTTGTTGCTAATTTGCAACGAATTTAGTTTGTTGCTAAATTTGTTGCTATTTTGGAACAGTTTATTATTTTGTTGCAAATTTTGTTGGAAAGTTTGGAACAAAATTTAAATTCGTTGCAAACATTCGTCCCTAATAGACTGTTTTTTTTTAGTGATTGGAACGATCGGACATAAAATTTCCATTTAAATAAAATTGAAGTTAACGGTTCCGATTGAAGAGCAACCAACGGATTCATGCTTGCTTTATATGCTAGTACACTTCCACTGCGACTTGTTAATCAACCCCCATGATGAGACCTTCACCTCCGACGGCCGCCTCCCCCGTCGAGGACGTTGTTCCGGTCGATCTTCCGCCTTGGATAGCAATCTCAGGCGGCGTTGAACTACGTGTGATGGCACGAGCACATGTTCGACTAGATCGCCTAGTTCCAGAACCGATAGCTCCGGCGCCCCGATTGATCGTCCGCTTCTACCGGCGGACATTTCCTTCTCCGGAGCACCTGGGTGAGCTCGTTGGCTTCGTCATCCACCAACCTTTCCATCTACTCATGCAGCAGCAGGCATGGGAAAGGGAAATACAGGTGATGTTGGCTCGTGTGGCGGCCAATTACGTACGGCGCGCCGACCTAGATCTTCTTGCAGAGGGGTTTCGCGACTACACATCCTCCGCCGTCCGCCGGCTACCCATGATGAGTGCTGTTATGATGGAGATATATTCCATCATTTTTGTCCCCAACGCGTCTTTGGGCGTTAGTCGCCTCCAGATCTGGTTGCCTCGGAGGAGTTTGCTTTGTTTTCCCAGAGCGATAGCCGCCACAACACCCACTTTGACAGAGGTTTCAGGCCAGCATCTACAATGACGGTGGAGGGCCTCAAGATGGTCACCGCTGAGGAACCAGACTCTTGTTCCATATGTCTGGAGGATTTCGGGATGATGACTCCAGTGTTGGCGATGCCTTGCAGTCATCGCTTCCATGCGCCGTGTTTGAAGAAATGGCTAGAGAGGAGCTATTCGTGCCCTCTCTGCCGCTTTTCGCTTCCTCAAGAAGAGTAGTACTAGCTCGACATCTCAACGATCCGTGACTCCTCATCATTCATATTTTATTCGTTCATTCCCATTCATTTGTTTTCTTCTGCTTTAGACTCCTAGCTAGATGTTCTGTTTAATTAGGGTTTCGTTTGCTCTAATTATGATTAAGCTTGTGTTGCTTTGTCCTCATCATCAATGGATTATATAAATTTGTTTCATTTATCTTCTTAGATTATATAATTTATATAATATAATCTATTAGAATTATTTGTTTATAGCCTTGAAGGCAATTTAGTCTTTTATCTTTTCAGTTTAGGATTTAGATTTTTTCTTATAATTAACTATATAAAGGCCTTATATTCTTTATTTCTTAATCAATTTTGGATTCAATAATATGGTTAGTTTTTCCTTCTCTTAATTTCTACAGGGTATCAGAGTTATGTTCTCCTTCTCTGACCTAATTTTTCTACCACCCTCTGTTATAGCTTCATGTTGCTGCTGTCGTCTCCTACTGTTGTTGTTGATTTCGGCACCGTCATTTATTTTCTGACCTGCTTCTGTCGATTTCGGCGTCAACACCCTGTTCTATCAATTTCGGCACCGACGTCCTGTACTGCTAATTTCGGCGTCGACGTTCTGTTCTGTCGATTTTGATGTCGACGCCCTAGGTTACCAATTTCAGCACTAACGTCCTTTTCTACTAATTTCGGCATTGACGTCAGTTTTTTTTTGCGGATCATTCAAATGTGTATCCGTACAGTTTGGTTATTCTGAGAATTATTCATTCTGTCATCATGCCTGGTCGTGCAGATGCTTCATGGAAATCTGATTCGTATATACTTGAGCAGTTTCAATAGTTCCTTGCTTCACAACCCTCTGTCATGTCAGCTTCCTCTCATATAGGTTTGTCATCGTCTGGTATTTCAGATATATCTTCGTCCTTATGGATTTTGAACTCTGGTGCCTCCCATCATATGTCATCCAATTTGTCATCTTTTATTTCTTTTTCTTCTAGTTCATCTATATCTATTGTGACTGTTGATGGTACTCCTATGACATTAGCAGGTGTTGGTTCAATTGTTACATCTTCTTTATCTCTAACTAATGTTTATTATATTTCAAATCTTACTTTAAATCTTGTTTCTGTTAGTCAATTATATGAGTCTGAAAATCTAGTCTCTTTTTCTTCATCCAATTGTTATGTTCAGGATCCGCGATCTCAGAGGCTGATTGGGACTGGTCATAGGCAAGGAGGACTCTATGTTTTTGATCAACTCAAAGTACCAGAAGTTGTAACTTCAAGTGTGGATTTATCGTCTTTTCATCTGAGTCGTTCATCTTCTGATTTTTATTTATGGCACTCTCGCTTAGGTCATGTTTCGGCACCTCATTTGTAGTTTTTAGCCTCTACATGAATATTATGACCTTTAAAAAGTTCTGATATTTCTGATTGTAGTGGTTGCAAACTGGCCAAATTTTTTGCCTTACCATTTTCTAAAAGTCTTTCTTTTTCTTCTACTCCATTTGATCTTATCCATTCTGATGTATGGGGACCCTCTCCTATTCCTACAAAAGGAGGTTCAAGGTATTATGTTTCCTTCATTGATGATTGCACTCGTTACTCTTGGGTCTATCTTATGAAACACAGGTCTAATTATCTTACAATTTTCAATAACTTTAGAGTTATTGTGAAAACTCAACATTCTAGTGTCTTAAAGTGTTTTTGTTGTGATTTGGGAGGTGAATACATTTCGAATCAATTTTCACATTTACTTGCTTCTGATGGTACCATTCATCAAACCTCGTGTACAGATACTCTTGAACAAAATAGCATGGCTGAACGGAAACATAGACATCTTGTTGAAACATCCCGTTTATTTTTATTGTCTGTTAGTGTTCCTAATGCCTTTTGGGGGAAAGCAATCCTTACTGCTGCTCATGTCATTAATAGAATTCCAACCTCACACAATTCAGGTTCGTCACCTTTTAAAAAATTGTATGGATATGCTCCTGTCTATTCCTCTTTACGTATTTTTTTTTGTACTTGCTTTGTCCTTCGTCCACATGCATAGCGTAATAAGTTAGCCTCTCGGTCTTCTCTTTGTGTCTTTTTGGATTATGGTGTTAGTCAAAAAGGATATCGTTGTTTTAATCCTGTTAGTAAAAAATTGTATGTCTCTCGTCATGTTGTGTTTCTTGAACATATTCCATTCTTTTCTATTCCTGCTAGTTCGCATAATATGACAAAGTCAGATCTACTTTGCATTGATCCTTTCAATACCGACACTAAGGAAGCTTCACCCGCAGCTCCTAATGGTAGCTCAACTGAATTTGGTACTTTGGTTCCCGAGATATCCACTCCACATGCTCCTCCTTCTGCCACCACTCAATCATCTCCTAAGACTGCAGATGATCCTTCTCTCCACCGTTGTCAATCCACTCGTGTTCGTAAGTCTACTAAACTACCAGATTTTGCTTACTCTTGTTATTCTCATTCTTTTGCTTCATTTGTTGCATCTATTCATTGTCTTTCTGACCCCGTATCCTATAGAGAAGCTGTTTGTAACCCACTTTGGCAGAGTGCTATGGCTGAGAAACTAACTACTTTGCATCAGAGTCATACATGGAATTTGGTCTCATTGCCACCAGGAAAACATACCATTGGTTCTCGTTGGGTATGTAAGATCAAAACTAAATCTGATGGATCAATCGAATGATACAAAGCTTGTCTTGTTGCTAAAGGTTATTCTCAAGAGTATGACATGGATTATGAGGAAACATTTGCTCCTGTTGAAAAAATGACGATTGTTCGTACTCTGATTATTGTTGCTTCTATTTGTCGATGGAGAATATCTCAGATGGATGTCAAAAATGCATTTCTAAATGGTGATCTTCATGAAGAAGTTTATATGACACCTCCTCCTGGTATTTCACATCAACCTAGTGAAGTTTGCAGGCTTCATAAAGCGCTTTATGGTCTCAAACAAGCACCTCGTGCTTGGTTTGAGAAATTCTCTACAGTGATTACTTCGTTTGATTTTCATCCTAGTAATCATGATTCAGCATTGTTTATCATATGTACGAGTGCATGTCGTATTCTTTTAACATTATATGTTGATAACATAATTATTACTGGTGATGATTTTGATGGGATTGCTTCCTTGAAGTCTGAGTTAGCTCATTGTTTTGCTATGAAAGACTTGGGTATACTACGCTACTTTTTGGGCATTGAGGTTGCTTATTCCCCGAAAGGTTATCTTTTATCTCAGTCAAAGTATATATCTGATTTGTTTGAGCGTGCTCATCTTACTGATAATAGGGTTGTTGATACTCCTATTGAGACTAATGCTCGATATTCTCCATCTAATGACTCGCCTTTGCCGGATCCTAGTTTGTACAGAATTATTGTTGGAAGCTTAGTTTATCTCACCGTGATTCGTCCAGATATTGCGTATGTTGTTCATGTAGTTAGTCAATTTGTCGTTGCACCAACTACTATTCATTGGGGTGTTGTTCTTCGTATTCTCAGGTATCTTCGGGGCACTCAATTTCAAAGTCTTTTATTTCCTTCTACTTCATCTCTTGAGCTGCGTGCATACTCTGATGCAGATTGGGTTGGTGATCCTACGGATCGCAAATCTACCACTGGCTTCTGTATTTTTCTTGGTGATTCCCTCATTTCTTGGAAGCGTAAAAAGTAAGATGTTATTTCTAGATCTTCCACAGAAGCTGAGTATCGTGTCATGACATCAACTACTTGTGAGATAGTTTGGTTGTGTTAGTTGCTTGCGGATATGGGTATCTCTCTTCATCAACCTACTCCATTATATTGTGATAATCAGAGTGCTATTCAAATTACGCGTAATTCAGTTTTTCATGAACGGACAAAACATATTAAAATCGATTGTCACATTACTCGTCACCATCTTTAGATTGGTATCATCATATTGTCTTTTGTTCCTTCAAAACTACAAATTGTTGATATGTTTACCAAGGCTCATTCCACTTCGCGCTTCCGATTTTTATCTTACAAACTCTCAATGCTTCTGGCTGAGCATCATGAGTTTGAGGGGGGATGTTGGATTATATAATTTATATAATATAATCTATTAGAATTATTTATTTATAGTCTTGAGGGTAATTTAGTCTTTTACCTTTTTAGTTTAGGGTTTAGAATTAGTATTTTACCTTTTCAGTTTAGGGTTTAGATTTTTTTTATAATTAACTATATAAAGGTCTTATACTCTTTATTTCTTAATCAATTTTGGATTCAAGAATATAGTTAATTTTTCCTTCTTTTAATTTCTACACATCTTTGTTCGCTTTCAGACCGTACGTAGAGAACTTTTGCTGCTAGTAGAAGTCTATGTATGCCCTCATGAGGCAGATATCAGAAGTTTCTTTCTGAACGTGTATATTCTCTTTAGAATGAAAGGCATGCATGTACTGCGCACAATTATATTGTTAATCTAATGTTTGAACAATAAATAAACCATCATTACGTACATACTTTTACTATTTTAGGTGTTCTTGGAATTAAATTGTATCTAAACGTAAATCTCAACAGCTGTTCTAGATTTAATCCAGTTCGTGACATGCCATTATGTCAAAAACATATTCGTGAAGAAAAGTTTTTTCCACCCGAGATCATCATAAGTAGATATCAGATCTTGTGAACGTGGTAACCGGCATCTTCAGATGTCAAATCGTCCTTCCAATTCTCAAATTCTGACCCTCCAAACACTAGCTGTTTGATCCCAACATAACTGAAAAAGGAAGAAAAACTAGTGAAGCCAGGGATCATTTTAATCAGGTACGTAAAAAGAAGAAATTTCCTATGTGTAAATTTTTTTAAAAAAAATTAAAAACAAAATCAGAGCTGAGATTCGAGGAGACCATTTTCATCACTTCGTCGACAATGGATAAAAGAACTTGCAAAATAGGGACCCCAGGAATTACAGTCAGGAATACTGGCTGCTGAGAGGGATTTCTCATGGAGAGAAGAAAACGAAGAATAACTTGGAACATTTGGCACTAGCATATATAAGAGTAACATAGTAATATGTATAATGAAATTTAGAGTTCATGAATAAATAAGGACCTCGTGGTTACTCCCAGCTGACGTTTGTCAACGCATTAATCAGGACATCCAGGAGCAGAGGTTCACTGGTACCAAAATTGTTGAAAACTTTCAACTAAATGCAATTAATAGATTTGCAAATGGAGTTAAATTGATATTATTTTTCCCATTACGATATGTTCTAACAAAAAATTGACTTGTAAAGATAAAAATAAATAAATGATCAAAAGTACATCCTAAATTATATAAATTATCAAAAGAATATTTAAAAAAAATCAAAAAGATGTTTAATTATATTATTTATCTCAAAACTATCCTTATATATGGTATAATTATAACAACTATGATTAATTGTTTAAATATATAACAACTACTTTATAACTATTGCAACATTAATCAACGCTAATAGCAACTACAACTTTAATAGTTTTTACAACTGTGTAGTAGTTACTTAGGGAATTGCTATAATAATGTAACAATTAATATACCATTGTATCTTAGGATTTAAGATTTAGAGTTTAAAGTTTAAAATTTAGAGTTTTACAACATTAACTGACTTAAAATAATTTTGATTAAATTTAATTTCAATCCAATAGAGTATTTTGATATAGTAATATTATATGTATAGTAATTTCGATTAAAATGGAAATAATATTCAATGATCATGTTGTAACAACCACTCTAGCAACTATAGAGTAGCTATGGCCCTCGGGCCAATGGTGCAATAGTTGGTACTCAAACGGATAATTAAGTGATCTATGGTTCGAATCTCAACTGCAGCACCTTGTAGGAGATTTTTCTTTCAGTAAAAGGCAGAGCTAAGAATATTGACTATTTAGATGGGCATCCATTAGTGTTTCCCAATTTACCCTAGTGATTGGTAGAAACTTACATGAGTCGGAGCCGATCACCCCAGATTAGTCGATTTAAAAAATTAGATAGATGATAGCAACTAAAAGAAATTATTGAGTAACTATGACATTGAAATAAATAGTATTTTTGAGACAAAATATATGGTGGTGAAGCGTTCTTTTTCACAATCGAGATAATTTGAGACATCCTTTTAATTATATTTGACTTGTAATATTTTGTTTTTATTTTTTTAAATGAAATATAAACTAATAAAATAAGTTTTTATATAATATAAAAAAAGGTGGATCTGCTACCGCAACGGCCCCTAGAGTCGGCCCCATGAGTATCGAGAGAGATAAATTCAGGTGTACAAACAAGAGGTGCATGATGAGATGAATTCTAAGTCATGAGATTGTTCTATTTATAATTTGTCCTACTCATCTCTTGGATTCGTTAAAAATAGCATGAGTTACAAATCAAAATAAGTGTGAGTAAGAAGTTGGAGTTTTGAAATCTCATGTGTTTCAGTTAAGATTGAAATTTTGAAATCTCTCATGTCTTAGTTAAACTTGGAGTTTTGATTTGGCTCTCAAGTTAAATTTATAAATTAGTTTAATTGATGAAAATTTAATAATGTTTTCTCAATTAAATCTAATCGTTTGAATGTTTTAAAGCTTGAAAGAAAAAATTTGACCTAATAAATTAAATTAACAATGGACTTTGTGGACTAAATGTATATATATGATGTAAGATTATTTATTATATTTCATAGAAAAAATACACTAATTCTAAAGACGCCTATTTGACTCACGTTTAGACGACTTAGTTAATTATCTAATTTGATTATTGATAACATTTAGCATCTAATTTTGGTTATATTTTATTTAAATATTTTAAATTCCACCAACAACAATTAATCGATAATTAAATCGTCATGTAGTTATAACCTAATTCGGCTACTAAATATAACATTTATTTTGTTAACGAAACAATCATCAGTAACTGAATCATCGTGATCATGTATAATTTGTCACAATCTAACCAATATATCTGATTTAATTTCGAAGTTTGAAGTTGTTGAGGAATTATCGGAAAAATAGATGGAAGAACAAAAATTTTATTTAAATAAATTGAATTTAACGGTTTAATAGAAAATATCGCAGATTTATGGTTGCTCTATATATATAATACCACCGGAAGACTGAACTTGCACCGGCTACGTCATGCATGTTCCATTGCACGACTGCCAGCATTGCTGCTTCTTAATTAGTCCTCCCAATGGAACCTTCATCTCCGACGGTCACTGCCGCCCCTGTAGAGGGTGTTGTTCTGGTGGTTCTTCCGTCGTGCATAACCATCTCACGTGGCATGGAACATAGTGTGACGACACGGGCACACATTCGGCAAGGTCGCCTGATTACATTGTCGACATCCCCGCCCAGTTGTCCATCCACTTATCTCTTCTGACGTATCCATCTCGGGAGACTGTCAACCTACACTTTTTTGCACAAGTATTCTGCTGGTACACCTCCTTCTCCGTCGGCTAGCTATGCATGATGGATGTTGTTTCGATGGAGTTATCTTCCACCATTTTCGTCAGCACAAATTATTTGGCTACCATTGGCCTCCTAAACAATAGTGACGATGATGACGACGATGATGACGACGACGACAACGATGAGGATGACTACTTCGACTTAGTCATCGACGATGACTACCACGCCTACTTCGACAGACGTTCTGGGCCAGCACCTGTAACGGCGGTGGAGGGCCTTAAGATGGTCATTGTCGAGGAACCGGACTCTTGTTCCATATGTCTGGAGGATTTGGGGTTGGCGGTTCCAGTGTTGGCGATGCCTTACAATCATCTCTTCCATTCGGGGTGTCTAAAGAAATGGTTGGAACGGAGCTATTCATGCCCTCTCTGCCGCTTCTCACTTCCTCAAGAACACTAGTAGCACAACGACACAATGATCCGTATTCCTCATCATTCATATGTCTCATTCTTCCATTTGCTTTCTTCTGCTTTAGACTCCTTGCTGGATGCTCTGTTTAATTAGGATTTCATTTTTTGCACCAATTATGATTAAGAGCATATTGATATTATAGGTATAGTGCACATATTTTTTTACTTTGTGATTAATTAGTAAATTCTTTGTAAAATATGATCGGTTGGATTTTACTCGTGCTCATGCCAAACTACATTAATTTCTTGTTGTGGTTTCTTTTTCTTCTTTTTTTTGCATCTGCTTTATTTCAACTGGAATAACATAAAATTATATTGTGCCAATTATTAGAACTACTACAACGTATAACATCTATGGTTGCATAACCATATAATACTTTTGAAAATAAATGTATTTTTGAAAATAGAAATAGAATGAGAAGTATTGTTTTGATACTAAATAAAAAATATTTTTTTTCTATTTCAATAGAAAAAAATACTCTTATACTTTTGCTCTGTTATTTTACTTGTGTATTTATAACCAATGTGGCAATAGATTACATGGTGTTGATATTTGTTATTGTCTAGTATTTTAAAACCTATTTTTTAAACTGCCTTCTTAATAGAAATGGCTACAATTGAAATTGGAGTTAATAAACTCATTTAAACTTTTAATGGATCTATCGATCTCATTTAACTTAATTGTCTAGTTTGATTGCTAATATCGTTTAGCATAGAGTTTCGATTATTTTATATTTTAATTTATTGATCAATGACTCTAATATCTGGATTAGACATATGCTTAATTTAGTCCATAATTTTAGTTTCATTTTCAATCAAAGAACCAATTGAGTCTTGATATGATTTAGATTGGCCCAATTAGAAATGAGTTAATGTCTTAATCAGACAGTCTGATTAAAGAATAAAAAAAATAAAAACAATTAAGAAATGTCAATGGTCAACTTTTTTTTTGTTGCTACCTTCTCTTTTTATTTTCAAATTTTTTTGTTATTAGATATTGAATCCATTGGATTTTCTTAGTCCGAATATTTTGCATAAAATGTTATTAGCATATGTCTAATCCTAATTATCCGGTAAGGATCCAACAGATTGAGGGAGATTCCTGATTGGGCAGCAAACACAGCCAGCGTCACTCTTCTCATTAATGCGCGAGTAGTGGCACGACTCTCGAAGCCTGATCAAGAGATACAGCCGCAATTGATCTCGCACTTCTGCCACCAAACAGTTTCTTCTTCCGAACACGTCACTGCTAAATACGCCCACTTCACCATCCCCAAGCCATCGGCCCGCCTGGGAGGAGCAAACGGAGCGGATGTTCTTCCGTGTCGCGGCCAATCACGTGAGCCCTGCCAAACTCGACCTCCTCGCTCAAGCTTTCTGCAGATACACCTGCCGATTTCCAATCACGGAGTTGGTCTTTATGGAGTTCTTCTTTGTCGCTATGTACATCTGGTTGCCTGATCAAGACATCGAGCCCCAATTGATCTCGGACTTTTGCCGCCAGACGATTCCTTCTTCTGACCACGTCACTGCCGAGCATGCTCACTCCACCATCCCCAAGCCCTACTGTCATATCAGCCATCACCCCACCTGGGAGGAGCAGACGCAACAAATATATCTTACGTTGCCGCGAATCATGTCCGTCCTACCGACCTCGATCTTTTCTCGCCAGCTTTCCGTAGATACACCCACGCGGTGCTTGGCCTATTTCCAATCACAGCGCTGGTAGCCATTATGGAGTTCTTCTCCATCGTTGAAATCCCCATTATCCCTTCCGCTTCTGCCAACCAACTTCATTACTCGGTGCCTTGGGAGGCCAGCGTCCACAGTTGCGATGGAGGACTCCTGATGGTAACTACTACAGAAGAAGATAGCTCGTGTTCCATCTGTCTCGACGATTTTGAGGTGATGACTCAGGCTCTGGTAATAGCCTGCGGTCATTCGTCTAAAGAGAAAATTAAAGAGATTCAACTGTTCATCCATTATCTGGTTTGATGATCATTAGTAATTATGTTGTACTGTAGTTTACTATAGAACACCTCCTTTCTTGTATACTATTGTTATTTGTTTGATCGAACCAAACTAATTTTTTTTAATAAACTAAATTGATCTTGTACGAAAGTCGATGAGATGGATCCTAGAGATATGGTGCTCCTATTGACCTCAGGTGGGCGTCGCTCTGACCTGCAATACAAGAAACGTCAGTGTCGAGCCAGGAAAGGAGTCACCGACGATGACCCTCTGACGCTCAAGTCAGTCTCCAGCGAAGCAAGAGGAAGAAGAAGCAACGAGAATTGTAGCGCAACAGTAAATATCACATGTAACGCATACCTTCGTCGATACTTGAATCCCCCTTTATATAGAGCTCCAGAAGCGCGTGTGCACACTTCCAAGGTGAGCACACGTCTCAAAGCTTTCCCTAAAAAGACGTGTCAGTAAAGTATCCTGACACAGTACCTTAACGGACCAAGCATATCTCTGAAGTGACAGTAGAAGCTTCCGTCGTACGATCCTCTATCTGACCATGCCGCCTGTCAGCGACACTAGCTCCCAAAAGGATGTCAAAAAATATCCTGTTGTGTCTATTGCTTGGCTGAGCAGAGTAGCCACTCAGCCGAAATTCTGCTATCCATGTGCTGTCTACTGTCGCGCCGAGTGAGATAGCCACTCGGCTAGAAGTTCACTGTTCAAGTGTTATCCGTTGTCGGGCTAAGCGGGATAGCCGCTCGGCCGACAGCCCACTGCCCACATGCTCTATTACTGGGCCAAGCGGGATAGTGACTCGGCGGGAAGTTCACTGTCCGCTTGCTCGGCTGATGTTGAGTCTGCTTCTAGGCCGAGCGAGGTAGCCGCTTGGACGAAGTTGAAATTTGTCGGTGCCAAGTCTTGCTGTCTGGCCGAGCGGGGTAGCCGCTCGGCTCGACTTCTGCACATCGTCCCTTGAGTGTCGTGTTTGAATGCTTCTCCCCGATCGGGGCATGCTTCGCCCAAACGGTCGATGCTCGATAAGCATTGACCTCCTTTGACCTCCACTGTGGCAGCGAGGTGGGGCCCCTCATCATCACTGCACCAAAAGCCTCCCCCTCAAGACTAGTTGAAAGAGGTTGTAAATCCGACTGACTAGACAATTGTATGAGCAGAATCCCTTCCGGTCGTCCTTTGTCATTGTGTGGTCTTCGATCGGGATAATACCGATCCTCGCCGATCAGCCTGTTGCAGTTTGTCGTTCGATTGTAGGTGAGCTCCCTTAAGCCAATCGACATGAGAGATGGACGTTGGGGATGTGGAGCTCCTTTTCACCTCCGGTGAACGTCGCTCCGAAAATTTAAAAACCTCAAAATATTAGGTAAAAAAATTATTTCGTGTCATCATTGTCATCATAAGATCGATACGAACACATAGAAATTTGTTTAATGTCATTCTGAGCTCTATAGGTCTAGTTTTTATTTTTTGAAAGATTTTATTTAGAATTTTTAAAGATTTAAAGTTTGGGACGAACTCCAAAGTTCTACCCAGATCTGGGACAAACTTTAAAGTTCGTCCCAAAACTCTATTTTTTTTAATTGTGGAATAAAGCGATAAAAAATACAGATGCACGACCTAAACACCTCGGAATGAGACGAAACGAGTTTCTATGTGTTTGTATCGATCTCCTGATCGCAATGATGGTCTCAAACATTTTTTCACTCAATATTTTGAGGTTCATAAAATTTTTTATCAACAATTAAAATTTTTATTTCTGAATATTTAAAAACATCAAAATATTAGGTAAAAAAATTATTTCATGTCATCATTGTCATCAGAAGATCGATAAGAACGCATAGAACTTTTTTTCATGTCATTCCGAACTCTATAAGTCTAGTTTTTATTTTTTGAAAGATTTTATTTAGAATTTTTAAAGATTTAAAGTTTGGGACGAACTCCAAAGTTCGTCCCAGATATGGGATGAACTTTAAAGTTCATCCCAAATCTCTATTTTTTTAATTGCGGAATAAAATATGGATGCACGACGTAAACACCTCGAAATGACACGAAACGAATTCCTATGCATTCGTATCGATCTCCTGATCGCAATGATGACCTCAACCATTTTTTCACTCAATATTTTGAGCTTCATAAATTTTTTTATATCACAATTAAAACTTTCATTTCTGAAAATTTTAAATCCTCAAAATATTAGGTAAAAAAATTATTTCGTGTCATCATTGTGATCAGAAGATCGATACGAACGTATAGAAATTTGTTTCATGTCATTCCGAGGTCTTTAGCTCATGCATCCATATTTTTGTCATATTTTTTTTATTTAAAAACAAAAAGGAATTTGGGACGAACTATGAAATTCGTCCCTAATCTGGGACGAACTGTGATGTTCGTCCCAGATCTGTGACGAACTTTGAAGTTTGTCCCAAAATTTAATTTCCTTAAAAATTCAAAATAAATTCTTTCAAAAATTAAAAACTAGCCCTAGAGAACTCGGAATGACATGGAACAAATTTTCATGTGCTCGTATCAATCTTATGACCATATTAGTGGCCTCAAACATTTTCCCCTCTTAACAAAATTAGATCCATAATTTTTGAATATCAAAATGACTTTAACTTTTTCAAATCAACTCTTATTTTTACTAAGTCATAGGTTTTATCAATTTGATATTTTCAATTTAATTATCGCAAACTATATTGGGTCTTTGAGTTTACTAATGTGGTCATGAGATCGATATGAGTGCATAGAAATTTGCTTCACGTCATTCTGAGCTCTATAGGTCTAGTTTTTATTTTTTGAAAGATTTTATTTAGAATTTTTAAAGATTTAAAGTTTGGGATGAACTCCAAAGTTTGTCCCAAAACTCTTTTTTTTTTAATTGCAGAATAAAGCGATAAAAAATACAGATGCACGACCTAAACATCTTTTAAAGAATGATACGAAACGAGTTTCTTTGCGTTTGTATCGATCTCCTGATTGCAATGATGACCTCAAATATTTTTTTTACTCAATATTTTGAGGTTCATAAATTTTTTTATCAACGATTAAAATTTCCATTTTTGAAAATTTAAAAACCTCAAAAAATTAGGTAAAAAAATTATTTTATGTCATCATTGTCATCAGAAGATCGATATGAACATATAGAAATTTGTTTTATGTCATTCCGAGCTCTATAGGTCAAGTTTTTATTTTTTGAAAGATTTTATTTAGAATTTTTAAAGATTTAAAATTTGGGACGAACTCCAAAGTTCGTCCCAGATCTGGGATGAACTTTAAAGTTCGTCCCAAAACTCTGTTTTTTTTTATTGCGGAATAAAGCAATAAAAAATATGGATGCACGACCTAAACACCTCGGAATGACACGAAATGAGTTTCTATGCGTTCGTATCGATCTCCTGATCGCAATGATGGCCTCAAACATTTTTTTTACTCAATATTTTGAGGTTCATAAATTTTTTTTTATCAACAATTAAAATTTTCATTTCCGAAAATTTAAAAACCCCAAAGTTTTAGGTAAAAAAATTATTTCGTGTCATCATTATCATCAGAAAATCGATACGAACGCATAGAACTTTGTTTCATGTCATTTCGAACTCTATAGGTCTAGTTTTTATTTTTTGAATTTTTTAAGATTTAAAGTTTGGGATGAACTCCAAAGTTCTTCCCAGATCTGGGACGAACTTTAAAGTTCATCCCAAATCTCTATTTTTTTTAATTACAAAATAAAGCGATAAAAATACGGATGCACAACCTAAACACCTCGGAATGACACGAAACGAGTTCCTATGTGTTCGTATCGATCTCCTGATCACAATGATGACCTCAAACATTTTTTTCACTCAATATTTTGAGCTTCATAAATTTTTTTATATCACAATTAAAACTTTCATTTCCGAAAATTTTAAATTCTCAAAATATTAGGTGAAAAAATATTTCGTGTCATCATTGTGATCAGAAGATCGATAAAAATGCATAGAAATTTTTTCCATTTCATTCCGAGGTCTTTAGCTCATGCATCCACATTTTTGTCACATTAAAAAATTGAAATTTGGGACGAACTATGAAATTCGTCCCTAATCTGGGACGAATTGTGAAGTTCATCCCAGATCTGGTTTTCCTTAAACTAGGATAAAAAAAATTTACTCTATATTTGCGACAAAAATAATTTTATTTCATATTTCGTCTTAAATTTGCAACAAAATTTGCGACTAAATAATGTTTGTTGCTATTTTCCCACAATTAATTTTTCGTAGCTAAATTTGTGGTAAATTTGCGACGAAAATTATTTGTTGTAAATTTTCATCCCTAAATAATTTTTTTTTTAGTGATGTGTCAAGCCAAGTAATTAGATTATATAGTAAGAAATGTAAAAAAATCATATAATGAAATTAAAAAAATATATAGATATGGAAGATCAATTGAACAATTAAATTTGAAATTTAATATAAAGGAAAAAATAGGAATAAATAATGGATGATTAATTTAAAACGAAGAATAATTAGTAACTTATTAAAATTTGCATTCGATGGTAACATATTTTTTTAATTTTTAATGATGTGATTATAAGTTACTAGTTGTTACTAGTATTATAAAGTTACTAATTATTACTTAACGAGTAAAATATTTCACATGTATAATTAAAAAATTACAACTGTAATAATTATAGGATTAATATAGTTTCCAATTGAGATATAAAATTAATTAATTAAGATGAGTATAAAGTTTTAAAAGAAAAATTATACTAATGAAATATGAGCATGACTTTTTTATGATTAAATTTAGGTTTACAATTAATTTTCATTTATATTTTAAAATATAAATTTAAATAAATTGATTATAATTATTCCTTTTCATAAATAGATTCATAAATATATTTTTTATAATTCAGATTTTATATAAGTTATTATAAATATACAATCAAAAAGTTTTTTCATTATCCTTTCAAAACAATTATATAATTTAAAATATATTTAATATTTGCCAATAGCAATAGTTTTCTATTTAAATTTCATAACTTTAAATATAAATTTATAAATTTAGTAGGCAATGCTCCTTAATATTTTGGACAAAGATTTAAGAGAACGTCCTAAATTGTAGGAATCATCGAAAGCACATCTAGTTTTTTTTTAAAAAAAATTAATGGGTGTCTCCTCGTAATTTTATTTCAAAAATACCTATTAATACAATATTGTTATAGAAGCTATCGAGAAACTTTTACGATATATAGAAACTATCGAGTAACTTCTACAACATGTAAAAGTTATCAGGTAATTACTATAACATGTAGAAGCTACCAAATAACCGCTGCAATATATTTACGATGAGTTTAGAAATTAAGATTTATACCGTATACAAGCTACCCATTAACTACTACAATATGTAAAAACTACTCAGTAGTTGTTATAATATATACAAACTATTCAGTAAGTACTACAATGTATTTAATATGAGTTTAGGATTTAAGATAGTAGCAGTTGTAATAACGTATACAAACTATTCAGTAAGTACTACAATATATTTAGTATGAGTTTAAGATTTAAGATTTAAGGTTTAGGATCTTTTCATATTTCTATATTAAAATACTATTTACTAACTTAGTTAAAATTATTTAAATTTTATCAAAATAATTTTAAAATAGTTTTATAAGCTATTATGTAGTTGTTACAATCTTAAATCTTAAACTCGCCCTCAACATATTGTAACAATTATTGCATAACTTCTACGTACATGTTGTAGTAACTACCTAATAGCTTTTATACAATGTAAATTTTAAATTATAAATGTACTTTAAATAAGTCGCAGAAGCTATCCGGTAGTTTATACATGTTACAACAATATTAAATTGAACAATATTAAATTGAGGAGTATTTTTAGAATAAAATTATAAGAGGGGTCTCCATTTAATTTTTTTTCTTAAAAAAAAATATCTCTTCTAATATTTCGCTTAATTTGAGACGTCCTTCTCATTTTTAGTCTGTTTGTTATCTTTATCATTGAAAAAAATATGATCTATAATTTATTATCCAAAATATTATTTATTCTTAACTGGTCTAATCATAATACTCTAAACTATCAGTCTAATCATCTGGGAATTATTTTAGTCAAAGTAGCTTCAAGATTAGATCAACTTTGGTCAAAACATCTGTAAAGTTGAATTTGTTCCAGCCAAAATAGTACTAAAGTTGAGTAATTTGATCAAAATAATTATAAATTTTAATTAAAATTACTCTAACATAAAGATATTTTATATAAAATAATATAAATGGAGTGATATTTTAATATTTTTAAGAGTGAAGTGCAATTTTAATGATAATGATAGCAAAGAGCACTTCATTATATTCTATTAAATTTTAAGGTGAAGTTAAGAATAATACGTCTCATTGGCACGTGTCAAGCATCATTGGACATGTCTCCATCAAACTACAAAAAGATTCCGTGCCTCCACCAAACTATAAACAAATTATTCTTTATTTAAAATAATAAATTTCGATACTAGAAAAGATTTAGAAAATTAAATTGTAGTTTATAATCTTACTATTTTATTAAAAATTTCTTCTCCTTTATTAATTAACTTTTGATGAAGTCTAAAATAAATTTACGTTAATATCCTTTTTTCTATTCACACTAAAAATAATTTCAAATTTTATTAGTAATTCTACCAGAGAAACAATCAGTGATCTAGAGTTCGAGACTCAGTTGCGGCATATTATTATGAATTTTTCTCATTATTAATTTTCTCTAGTTGTTTTATATAAAAAAAATATAGGTTTCTTTAGTCCCACATCTTAGAATTGATAACTGATCAAATAATCTTCTATAAATATTTTAGGCCAACAATGTTAAAAAATATACTTCTCTTAGTTTTTTTTACTAAAATAAGTATAATATTAAATTAAATTAATTTTTTTCATCGGAAGTCGTAAGAGTGGCACTCGAAAATCCAAACAATTCGGATTTTAAAAATACTTTAATTAATATAATTTTATAATTTCATTATAAAGGGTCAATGTAATTTCAATGTATTATATTACATCATTATAAAAGGTCAATGTAATTTCAATGTATTATATTACACACGTGATACGTGAGAGAGAAGCAATGTATTATTACTTAGGTATTCACGATTCGAATGACATGCTGAGTTGACCGTTACGTACGTTTCTTGATTTATCTTGATGACTAATGAAAAATTTTCATAGGATCAAATTGATTATCAAGATAGATTAATTGAAATTATTATTTTTTAATATTATGATAGCCAACACACAACCCATTTTTTAACATTATGGTGGCCAACACGCAACCCCACTGGTAAAAAAACAAGCAACTTTATCGACATTTTGTCCAGAGCCATCGTGCGGAAACAGGCAGCCTCATGTCGATCGACTGCAAAACTCCATGAAATTTCTGTTCGATTTCAACAGATTAAACACCCATAAAGTGAGATAGATCTGCGAGCTCATATTCAACAGATCATGAAAAGCACCCACAAAGTTTATTGATCTGGATCAAGAAATCGACACATAAGAAGACGGGAGTCAATCTATTTGATGAATTCCATGACACAAGAGTCGGCAAACACCGGAGAAAGATTGAAGCCGCGGAAGCCGGCGGCCACCGCCAGAGCCCTGAACTCCTCCTCAGTTCTCTCTTTCCCGCCCACGTTGTACGCCATCATGCACAGGTCCAACTGGAGGATGGCTTTCGACTTTGTGCTCGAGTCCGGCACCGCCGGAACGACGGTCTCCATCACGATCACCTTGCCTTTCTCCGGCAACGATTTCCAGCAGTTCTTCAGCAGTTTCACGCACAGCTCGTCGCTCCAGTCATGGAGAATCAACTGCAGGACGACTTGTTATTCAGGGCAAATTGAATCGACAACATGGTAGCTAATTGTTGTGTGTTTTAAGCTTTAGAACCTTGAGGAAAATGGCGTCGCCGGCGGGAACTGATTCGAACATGTCTCCGCCACGGTGCTCGACTCCTGCGGTACAATGGATCGCCGTGATTAATTACTACTTTTGTCGATGTGTGTGAGTAATTAGTATTGGGACCTGGCAACGGCGGAGCGCCGGCAATGATGTGAGGGAGGTCGAAGTTGATGCCCTTGATGTGGGGGTGGAAGCAGGTGATCATGTGGATGCTTCCGCCGATGTTTCCGCCGACGTCGACGAGAACTCCGACGCCGTCGAAGCCGTTGTATTTGGGTAGGAGATGCTTAAAGACGAAGGAGGAGGCGGATTTCATCGCGTCGTTGAACACCTTGTTGAACCGCGGATCGCCGGCTTGGTACTCGAACGTCGTCATGCCGTACGCCAACAGCACAGGGTGGCCGCCGTTCAGGATCGCCTCCTTCAAGCCGTGCCTGTTTCGATTCGCCGTCAAAAATAATCGTTTGCTATATTTCGCGAAAGAAATTGAACAGAGGGATCAGTTTTAGCACCAAATGTTTATCACGACTTTATCTTGATGCTTCAAGATTAGATTGGCCAGGGATCCGGAGGCGGCGGCATTGTCAGTGAGGTACTTGCAGATGGGAGCCGGGGAGTACTTCCGGCGGCCGCCTTCGGCGGCGGCGCAGCGGACGATGTCGTTGGCGGCGAGCAAGCGGAGAATTCTGTCAATCATGTCGGGGGCCGAGGGGTTTTGCGTGGGCAGGCGGGCGGCGATCTCGTCGGGACCCAGTGCCGAGGCGGGGCCGGCGTCGACGAGCATCTGGAGGAGGCCGAGCTCGATGGCGGTCTTGAGGACCATGGGGAGGACAACGCCGGTGGTGAGTTGGCGGGCGCGAACGCACGCTTCATCGTCCTCCTCCGGCGTAAGTTGAAACGCAGAGGCGGCCGCGGCGGCGTTGGAACCCATGGCAAAGACAGAAGATCACCGGAATCGCAAAATCCGGGGAGATCTGGAGCAGAGTACACGGCGTTGATTTCGACCGTCTTTATAAATTCGGTTCGAATTTTTTTTATAGCATTAATTTAATGCAGTTCAGATCTTGTCCGTGCATTCCATTTCTGGTCCACTGGTCCCTATGTAATGCCGTTTTATCCAGTGAATTCATCTAAAAAATTAAAAAAATTCCTCTAAACTAAACTAAGTGGATATTTGAATTAAATATATATATATATTAAAAAGTAAATGGTGCTAGACCGCTAATGAACCGCATGTTTGGATTCCTGTGTCATCCGGAGGCCGTCCCCTTGCTCGGCGCTTGATAGTCAGACCATCCGCTCATCGCAACGGCCTCCGAATGACTTCTATCGCTTGTCATTTGTCCCGATCCAAACTATAATATAGGTAGAAAGTTTAATACAGAGGGATTTCAACTAATTACGACCAAATCAGAATACAATCATGATCCGATCTCAACTACATTGTAAAATATTCTGTAGTTTATAAAAAATAGACCAGATAATCCTATCTCGTGGGGATCAGGCTCGGATCGTTCACTGTGCATGTGATTGAGTGGTTGGTTAGGCACGTAGATGGTTACTGGCCTCCACCAAATCCGAAAGAAAGATAAGAATGACAGCCAACCTTCATACGTAAAAGGTCAAAAGTCATGAAAATACTAAAATATTTGTTCTAATTTGGAATACAAATAGGTACTTACTATTTAAAATATCACTGAACTAATACTCACATCTTGCTATTTTTATTATTTAAATATTTTTAAATATTAAATTATTTCTATCCATGTATTATTCTTAATAGAAATTTTAACTATATTTGTTCCAATTTGGAATACAAATAGCTACTTATTATTTTAAAATATCACTGAACTAATATTCAAATCTTGCTATTTTTATTATTTAAATATTTTTAAATATTAAATTATTTCTATCTATGTATTATTCTTAATATAAATTTTAACTTACAAAAGTGTAGCGATGGATCAAATCTAATCAACTAAATTTTGATTTTTTTTTCTTTTTAATTTTGACCGAGATACTAGATGAATCCAGCCGTCTCAAGTAGAGAATTTTTTTTTTGGTTTATTTTTTTAACTCTAAGGTTAAGCTAATTAGAGAGGTTGCGTTATAGTATTCAAATTTTAAAAAATAAAATAAAAAAATTTAAATTCTCATGGGGATATATAGTATTTAAGATGTGTAATTTTTAATTTTTATTTTTTTAGACTTTGAGTTTAAGATTATATTATATATATACTAGCGATCATACGCGTTGCGTATAGAAAGAGATACAAGGGAAAAAATTTGACTTATAGAATGCCCCTATTTTTTTTTCGTGGGGTAAGATTTTAATGCCCTTACTTTTTTTTGTGGGTAAGACTTTAATATTTTTATAATTTTATACACATGAGGTGGAAGTGTAGGAAGAGATTTGAGGAAAGAAAAATTGACCTATAGAAAATAGTTTAAATTTTTAAGTATTACCCTTATTTTTTTTTGTGGGATAAGACTCTAATATTTTTATAATTTTATACACCTGAGGTGGAACAAAAGCTATACGTGTAATGGACTCTCCTTCGTACAAAAAAAAAAATCGAGAAAAACATGCTTTCTAATATTGTTGGTTCAAGGTATTTATAAAAACTTTTCTGCTCGCAGTGTTGTCAATTCTAACACGTGAGACTAAAGAGAACTCTAGATTTTTAATGATTAATTAGAAAAAATTCTCAATAATATGCTTAATTAGAAAAATTCTTAATAATATGTCGTAGCTAAGTCTCGAACTCTAGATCCCTAATTGATTAATGAGAAAAATTCTCAATAATACGCCCAGTTGAGTCTCGAACTGGCCAGCTAAGTCTCGAACTCTAGATCCCTAATTGATTAATGAGAAAAATTCTCAATAATACGCCCAGTTGAGTCTCGAACTGGCCAGCTAAGTCTCGAACTCTAGATCCCTAATTGATTAATGAGAAAAATTCTCAATAATACGTCCAGCTGAGTCTCGAATTCTAAATCTATGATTGATGCGTTTGTGGAAATTACTAATAAACCGTAGAATTATTTAAGGTGTGAATAGAAAAAAAAAATTTATGTAATTTCATTTTAGGCTTAACTAAAGTTAGTTAGTAAAGGGGGGAGATTTTTAATAAAATAATAAGATATATATATATATATATATATATATACACACGGCGTATTATTAAGATTTTTTTTCTTATTAATTAATTAGAAATCTAGAATTCTTTTTAATCTCACACCTTAAAATTGACAATACTACGAGCAGGGTGTAAGTACCGTATTATAATTTTGATATGATAACTAAATCAAGTTAGACCATATTTTGTGTCGAACATTAGTGCTAGATGGTAGGTGGTGATGTCTCTCTTATTGAATTGGGTAGTAAACTAGTAATTAGTTCAATTTTTTTAAGAGGTCTGGTAGTGAGGTGTTAACCTTTCTTCAGTGATCCATGTGTTATTAATTTTAAAAGTGCTTTCAAATGAATTAGATATCTATGAGTGCTTTTGTTCAACAATATCATTATATTATTTGATGATCTATAATGTTTTTAATTTAATAAGAAGGTTGTGCTATGGATGGGAGCCCTAGAATTGAAAATGTTGGTAAGCAACTTATAGGCAAAGCAATAGGTAAAGAAGAAGATTCGAATATCTCCTAATAGGACAACAAATCATCAATATTAGAAGCTAGGTTGATATTAAAATTAGAGGTAAACTTTGATCGGGCAAGCCAAGTGAATCCAACCCTCAAAAACTAGTAGCACCATCCAAACCTTTTATTGTCCCAGATTGGGTCACAAGTTGATGCACGGTTTGAAATTGGAGTACTCTAAATTTTGATTCTTGTTAGACATTCAGAGCTTTGAAAACTCAGAGGAGAGGTAAAGAAGAAAATTCACAAATTTAATGTTCTGTGTTAAGCAAGAGAAAAAACAGAGGGATTTTTTTATTACGATATTAAGTATAAAACCAAGTTCATAATGACCATATTTAGAAGGATAGATTTATTACCTAAAGGGGTGTTTGATAATGAAAAGCAGTGTGGAGAATCTAAAGAGTAGGAATGTAAATGAGTCAAGTCACTTGTGAACTATTTGGGTCTCGATTGGAAAAAAAAATATTCCAGTTCATTCGATTAAGTTAATGAGCCGAGCTCGACCAAAAAATATTATCGAGTCGAGATCGAGTTTAACAATATTTGGTTCGTGAGATATATATTAAACAGATTATAAATATTATATATTAATGAGTAAGATCGTTTAACTTTTAAAGGAATCATTTTTGAACTAAACTCGTTTAACTTTTAAATGAACCATTTTCAAACCGAACTCCAACTAAGCTTGTTTAACATTTAAACAAGCTAATTTCGAATTGAGCTCGAGCTATTCACGAATTATTTAATTTCATTACGAGTTGAGATTGAGCTCAAGCTTAAGAATTAAAGTTCGAATTGAACTCGAGCCCAACTCGAGCTTAGGTATACCGAACTGAGCTCGAGTTTGTTACTATTTGACTTAGCTCGGTTTGATTACACCCCTACTAAGGGGTTCTATGTTGGTAAGTTATTAGGTGTCATAGCCCATGTATTGATATTAAAACCAATGTGACCTGATGTTAATGCCAATGTGGCTTTGAATCGTTCAAAGCATTTGTATATAAAAAAATCTTATTTAAAATGATACGGATATAGGTGAATGACCCAGGAGAAATTAAGAGGGGAAGGGGGGACATTTTTATCTTTTCACCATGTAGGGCTTTAAGGAGGAGGAGGCACTATTGAAAAGGGGTTTTCCTTCGTGTTTCACCTCCGCCGCCAAGGAGGTGGCCGACTTCCTCCCTCTCACACTCCTCTCCTCACCGACGCCTACCGCTGCTCCCCTTCTTCCTCCCGTCATCATCTCCACCAAGGGAGCTTCGAGGACCTCTCCTTCTCTCACGCTCCCCCGTAAGACGCTGCTTGATAGCTCACATCGCCGCCTCCCTCGTCGTGAAGCCGCTGCTGTCGCCTGCCAGTCGATGCCTCATTTACTCCCTCGCCTCTGACCCCAATCGATTCTCCTCTCGCCGACCTCCTCCCTCGCAGCCTTGGCATTATCTCAGGCGCCACTGTCTCGTGGCTCTTCTCACCACCACCGACTCCCCCTCACTGTCGTCGCCTCTGCCGTATGAGAGCGCTGCCCCTTTCCTCCATCGCGCCACACTCTCCTCCTCATGCCATCACCGCCTCCGGGAGCATACCGTCAGAGCATCGTCTCCGGCTTTGACCGCCTTCGAGGCCAGCTGCCCCTTTCCTTCCTCTTCGTGTTGCTTTCATGGCCGACGTTGCCTCTGCTGTCACACACCATGGGCCAGCACTGCCCCGTCGCTCTTCCCCTTTCCAACGCTACCTCTCTCTCTCACACACGTCGGCAGCCTATACGCCTTCTCACCCTGGTCGATCGGCTGCCTCCGACGGTTGACGCCGCTCACATATGGTCAACACTGCCCACTGCCGGGCAACACTGTCTGTTACTTATATATTCGTTGGATCTACCTCGAGCATCAGGGTACCATGTGTTGGAGCGGTTAGCACTAACGATCTAACTCAGGTTTTGATGAATGACAAAGTAGGTTAAGTTAGTTTCATTGTGATCTAACACTTTGACCAAGTGTGCAGGAAAAACACAGCTAGGTCGACGGGCTGACCTGATAGTTGGCATAAAGCCCAGACAGGTCGACGAGCTGACCGGATGTCTGACACAAGGTCCAGACAGGTCAACGAGCTGACCGGATGTCTGACACAAAGTCTAGCTAGGTCGATGGGCTGACCTGATAGCTGGCACGAAGTCCAGATGAGTCGACGGACTGACCAGACATCTGGCAGGTAAGTTAAGGTAAGTTACTGGAGGGGAGTGACTGTGAGGATGCGTTCCCGGGAAGGGAACTTAGGCGCCGATCCAACTTAGAACCATTTCGGAACTCTAAGTTGAGATCTTGACTAGATTCTGGTCTCAGTGAGACATAATCTAATTAATACTCTGTTTGATTATTATAAATTGTGCTAACCTTTGTTTTGTAGGGTATATTTGTCTCGGACTAACATTTTCTTGCAGGGAGTTGAAGCTGCTGGAAAATAGGGTCCAAGCGCCGGGAAGGGATCCGACGCTCGGGGGTCCAAGCGCTCGGGCGCTCGGAATGCAAATGTTATCACCTTATCGCTTCGTCACATGGAGAACTCTGGTTGGCCAGGCTACGTCACACTCCAGGCGTCATAGGGATCCGAGCGCCCAGAGCCTCCTATATAAGGAGGGTGAGACCTGGAGCAAAGAACAACTCACTACAATGTCTTTCAACGCTTGCCTTGTTGTGTTGTGCTCCTGCGACGCTGCGAAGCATCTCCGACAAAGTGCTGATTTTTATTTTCCTTTTTATTGTCGATATTGTTGGGACCGAAATGTAGCTAGAGGGAGGGGGGGGGGTGAATAGCTTGTCGCGTGCTCGTGGTCGGCGTTGCTTGTTTCTTCAAAGATGTGCAGCGGAAATATACAAGAAACAACACACACAATGCTAACAAGTAGATTTACTTGGTATCCACCTCCAAAGGAGGTGACTAATCCAAGGATCCACACACTCACGCACCCTCCACTAATAAAACACTCCTTTTAGGTAACTACCGAGGGCGGAGAAGCCCTACAAGACTCTCAATACAAGAAGAAGGAAAAGGGAACAAAAGTATAAGTAAAGCTTACAATGAATACAAGAAACCCTAATCCTAGCTCTCTTCTTCTTGCTTTTTATCCGCCTCTTGACTTGGAAGAGCCTTCAAGAACCTTCAAGAACTAGCGATCTGGAGCTTAGAGAGAGCTATGGAGTTGCTGTTGAGGATCTGGAGTGAATAGTGCAAAGTCTCGGAAGCTCTTGCCGAAGGAATCGAACGCCTGTAGCTAAATATGATGCTAACGGTCAGATCCCGATCGATTGGATTGCTCCCAATCGATCAGGGAGGCTTTGGATCGATCGACTGATCGATCCAGAGCGCCTCTATGCTCTCAGGAATCGCCTGGATCGATCGGCTGATCGATCCAGGGCTTATCGCGCAACATCGCCGTCTCCCAATCGATCCACTGATTGATTGGGAGCTCTGGATCGATCGGTTGATCGATCCAGAGGCGTTCTGTGCGCTCTACGACTTGCCCACTCGAGGCTTGTCACAGGGACCTTCCCAATCGATCGGTTGATCGATTGGGCATCATCCAATCGATCGACTGATCGATCCAGACATTGGTTTTTGCCCAAAACCAAGTCCCAAGCCCCCAAACCAACATCCGGTCAATCCATGACCTGTTGGTTCATCATGCCTAGCATCTGGTCACCCTTGACCTGCTAGGACTCCCTCACCAAGTGTCCGGTCAATCCCTTTGACCCACTTGGAGTTTTCTCCTTGTGCCAAGTATCCGGTCAATCCCTTTGACCTACTTGGACTTTCTTCCTCGTGCCAAGTATCCGGTCAATCCCTTTGACCTACTTGGACTTTCACCAGATGTTTGGTCAACCTTGACCCATCTGGATTTCCCCGTGCCTGACTTCACTCACCAGGACTTCCCTTCTGCCTAGCTTCACTCACTAGGACTTTTCTTCTGCCTGGCTTCACTCACCAGGTCTTTCCTTCTGCCTAGCTTCACTCACTAGGTCTTTTACCTGGCTCCACTCACCAGGATTTTCTTCTGCCTAGCTTCACTCACTAGGTCTTTTACCTGGCTTCACTCACCAGGATTTTCCTCACTGCCTAGCTTCACTCACTAGGACTTTCCATCTGCCTGACTTCACTCACCAGGACTTTCCATCTGCCTGGCTTCACTCACCAGGACTTTCACCTGGCTTCACTCACCAGGATTTTCCTCACTGCCTAGCTTCACTCACTAGGACTTTCTATCTGCCTGGCTTCACTCACCAGGACTTTCCATCTGCCTAGTTTCACTCACCAGGACTTTCACCTAGCTTCACTCACCAGGATTTTTATACTGCCTAGCTTCACTCACTAGGACTTTCACCTGGCTTCACTCACCAGGATTTTCAAACTGCCTAGCTTCACTTACTAGGACTTTCACTTGGCTTCACTCACTAGGATTTTCATACTGCCTAGCTTCACTCACTAGGACTTTCACTTGGCTTCACTCAACAGGATTTCCTTCTGCCTAACATCCCAATTAGGACTTCCCAGTCAAGTATCTGGTCAACCTTGACCTACTTGACTCTTCTTCAACCAACCTGATCAGACCCTGATCAGAGGGGAATTGCACCAAATAATCTCCCCAAATGAACAACTGCATCTGCACTTGTCCATATCATCGAAGTCATGTATTGTCAAATATCGAAACCCAAACCAAGACTCAAGCTTGGTCAACCAGGTCAACCTTGACCTAAGGGATATTGCACCAACAATCTCCCCCTTTTTGATGTTTGATAATACCTCATTTAAGTTAGGCCAATTCCCATAGCCTCAACTTCCTTCATGCCACTAGGTAATGAAGGCGTAAGTTAAACCCTACATTCTCCCACTAAGAAGGCAAACTCCCTCTTAGATAATGAAGGCCTAACTTAAACCCTACATTCTCCCCCTAGTGGCACACATCAACAAATTCACTTGTTGAAAACTCTCCCCTTTGAGACTCTCCCCCTGAAGAGTTGCTCATCGTTGTGCACAACTTCACTCGTTGTGATCAACACGATAATGAAGGTCCCATACCCTTCATTATGATCAATACTCGCCCTTGAGCATTAACAAGGTCCAATAACCCAAATGAAGGTCCCATACCCTTCATTTGTATCGAATGCTCATCCATGAGCATATACCAACTTGAATCACTTGAACAATGAGGATATCCACTCCCCATTAAAGTTTAAACACTCAACCTTGAGCATGTTCTTAAAAGAAGGTTAACCACCTTCCAAGGTTCATGAAAAATAGTTTTCATGTCTTTAAAGAGTACCTCCCCCTAAAGACATGGTCGTACCTTCTGTCATTGCACCAACAATGACTTGGAATCCCTAAACCTTTAGGAAACCCAAATTTAGAAGTTTTGAGGTTCATAAATTCAATATTGAAACCAAACCTCAACCTAAACCTCTACTTAGTCTCCCTTAACCAATCCATTCTTGTTTTCATTATGAAAACTCCCCCTAAATGTATACAAATATGTTTTGAGGGGTTAGGAATGGTTTCCTAGACTGAAATAGGTTCAAAATGCTGAAAAAAAGCTTTCCCAGCCAAAATCAGCATCTTCGATCGATTGGAGTTGGGTTCCAATCGATTGAACCAGCTTGAATCGATCTACTGATCGATTCAGGTAGTGTGGATCGATCGGTGGATTGATCCAACGAGCTTCTACTCGTGGGATTTACCTTCTCAATCGATCGCCTGATCGATTGAGGCACTCCAATCGATCGGGTGATCGATTGGAGTTCTGATAGTTGCTGAAATTCCATTTCAGTCAACTTCAGAAACCCCTAGAAAATTTTACAAAAATCCAAAAATTGTGAAAATTTGTGTAGACATTATTTAGGGCATATATTATCAAGGAAAAATAGTTTTCTAAGAAAATACTTCATATTTTCAAAGATTGACATAAACTTGAAAACTTGCAAACGCTTTAGTGTTTTCTTCAAGTTTGTGTCTAACTATTCAATGGTGATTACTATCAAAAGATAGCCTTCACCAAGATTTTCCAAAATCATTTTAAAAATATTTTCAAAACCAATATCCCACCATGTTTCTTGGGCTTAATGCACATGACTTGCACATTAGCTTTCCCAATGATGGGAAAACACATAACTATATGTTTTGATGAACTTAAAACTCAAAAGAATGCACTAAATCAACATCTTGAGTTTTGTTCATTATCCTAACATCTCACTTGTATCTAATGTGTACTAAAATATATACAAGTGATCTTATAGGTCTTTGTGAGATGTAAAATTTGGTTTTGCCCTAATCTAGGGATCATGCATATCTATCTAGACATTTTGTGGATATTGAACATCCACCTAGGATGTCAATTGTTGATTCCACCTGTTGATAAATGCCATTTGTCCTTAATTTTAAGGAAATAAACATAATGCATGATAATGTTATGACATACATCAAAAAGAAATAATTTCCAAAAGAAAATTTCCTATAACTACATGATGTATGTATGTCATGACATGGTATTTTTGTGTTTTTCATCATAAGGTATGAATGCAAAAATAATCATGATGTCATGGCATATAATCGGCAAACAATCATGGCAAGGTTTAGCATAAATAAAATACCTATATTAACTATCTAAGTATCCTTAATCCTTAGCTAATCCTAAAACTTAAACCCTAGATTTGTCCAAAGTGCTTCAAGAAAGTGCCAAAACCTAAATTGGCATTTCTAATTGTCTTGATTAATTTATCCCAATTGAAATTAAGCATATTCCTCAAGTGTTGACATATTTCATTCTTCCACAAGAGTATCACTTTAAATTAAGGCTTTGATTTGCCTTAAATTACTAAGAAAATACCAAAGTCCCAACTTGGTATTTCTTATGTTTTCCCAAATTGTGCCAATTAAGATTAAAATCAATACTTCTCAAATTTGGCGCATTTTACTCTTTCAAAAAGTAAATCATAAATCCATTTCATTTTCAAAGGTTAATAATAACCTTGAAAATGCTCCTTGAGTGTCAACTTCATCATGATTGTGTTAACTACCCTTCCACTTAGAGTTGACACTCTCTAACCCATCTATGGGGTAGAGAAGATGCTCCTAGGAACCCAAAACCTATTGGTGCTCCTTGGATGCTCTAGGTATTCACTAGGGATAACTTCCCTAGATACCTTCCTAGTGACCTTGTTTGACTTCTTAGAAGCCTTGGTCACTTTTTCTAGGTCAACTCTAGGGATTGCTTCCCTTGTGACCTTGTTTGTGACTTTCTTAGACTTTTTAGAAGTCTTAGTCACATTTGTTGTAAAAATACTCTTAGGGATGACCTCCCTAGTATTTTTGGCTTGCTCACTAGACCTAGGGTTGGTTCCATAACTATATAGAACCCTATGGTAAGAAATTACATCCTTCTTGGTTTTAGGTTTGTATCCCAAACCCTTATGACCATTGGATGACTTTGATACTTCTAGACCTAGGTTTTGACTCTTGGACCCTTGTGTCATATTTGTGATTTTTCTAAGAGTCCTCTCTAATTTGTCAAGTCTTGACCTCAAGACTTGATTTTCTTCCCATAAATCCCTAGATTTAGGTTTTCTATTTAATCCTTGAGCGTTTTTATTTCTAGGCTTATAATTATTGACCTTACCTATTTCAAGTTCTAAAAGTCTATAAAAATATTTGGAAACACTTTTAAAATATTCTAGAGATTTTTAGAAATTTTTAGAGTATTTTTATGTAATTTTTGGAGGTCGTTTAGTATGGTTACAAAAGAAAGAAGTTTTGATCAAAAATTGTTGAAGGTGAGACTTGAACCCAAGACCTCCGGCCGAACCTGACCCAACCGGACACAGCCAACCAACTGGGCTATGTGTGATTTGTTAATAAGTATGAAGAGAGATATATATAATTTATAGTAAAGAACAAAGTTAGACCTAGTTATAAAAGGATAAGTTAAGAGGGATTAGGGGATATTTTCTCCCGAAACCCTTTCTTCTCCTCTGCTTCTCGCGTGCGATGGCGCCGTTTCTGCCGAGCGAAGAAATACGAAGCCCTAGCTTCGTCTCCGGCGGCCGACAAAGGTCTTCTTCCGGCGAACCTTGCGGATCCGAGCTCCTCTCGTCGAAGAGAACGTGTGAGCACGAAGGAGAAGCCGAAGTCCTCATCTCCGCGAAGCCCTAGCTGCCTCCTTCCGGTTGTAAGTCCTAAAAGCAAGTGCAAGTACTACTCACCTACAGTAGGATAGTTCCAGATTCCTATTTCTTTTGTGTTCCGAATTTTTCTGTGAAGAAGGTTAGTCTAGGGTTTGCTGCCGTGACCTTCAAAGGAAGAACAGGATGGGTAAAGTTCAAGCATGTGGGATTATCGTAGCTTGTGATGGGTTTGGTCAGGTAGATAGTAATACGAGTTCAATGCGATTTTGATTCTCATGTTGGCTTTAGATTTTGTTCTGTGAGAAGGTAGCAGGATCGTGAATATATTTTTTTGTGGTGCTCTTATACTTCCGTGAGGGCAATCAGGTGCTAGTTGTAGAATTGGTTTCAAATAAGTGCAAGGTACAGAATTCGGTTTTCTTCTAACCACTATGGTTTAGCTGTGGAGCTTCAGTATTAAATACACTAACATGAGTTTGATGGGATTTAAGTTTTCCAGGTTAGTTTAATTCTTGTGAACCTCGCATTGATAAATGTATGGGTCCTGAATTCTCTTCCTGTAGCTCTCCCCCATGCATGCAAGCATTTAGTTGTTTCTTACCAGCATTCTTATAAGTTGGGTGCAAAATATGGTATGTGTGGGTCATGTCTACTGAGTAAGGATATGGAAAGATTCAAGTTTCAGATTTAGTTCTCTTTGATTTTCCTTTTTGTTAACCTTGTATCTAAGTATAAGATTTCAGTTTCAGATTTAGTTTCTTATGCTTTCTTAACTAGTTGGAACAACCCTTATATTTAGCATACAAGTTTAGATCTTTTTGTGCTATTAATGGGCACGAACAGCCCTATGAATAGCCTTTTCTGCAAGCATGATCAGCTCTTTTGGAGCTTAGAACAGCTCTTTAATTAGTTAGAATGGTTTAGCATTTTCCTTGCTACTCAAAAAGGCAAGAACAGCCCTTTAATTAGTTAGAATGGTTTAGCATTTTCCTTGCAACTCAAAGGGCAAGAGCAACCCTTATTTAGTCAGAAGGGCAACCTTTATTTAAAGTAGGCAGTATTAGAATAGCATGAGCAGTATTAGTTTTTAATTATGTTTCATTCGCAGATTTTTAATGATTCACGTGTGCAGATTTTTGTTATTCACATGTGCAGATTTTTAGTATTCATATGAACAGATTTTAGCATATAGTAGCATGCTGATTTTTGTTTCCCTTTGCTATAAGATGTGCATGAACAGATTATAACACATAGTAGTATGCTGATTTTTGTTTCCCTTTGCTTTAAGATATGCATGAACAGATTTTAGCATATACATGTATGCACATAGCGTTTAGTTTGGACTTTCCTTGCTATAATGAGCAGCTATAAGTAAGAAAAAGACCAAGGTCTAGTTAAAAAGAGATAACAAGTAAATTAAAGTAAGAGGCTAGTACCCGACTTCCGAGGTTGTCGTTAAACAAATCCAGGTGACCGTTTCCGAGGTCTCGGCCCTGGTAAGACCGAGGTCTTTACCCTATAGGACTACAACAGTCTCTATTAGGGAGCGCACATAAGATGGTACTAAGCCTGGGCCCAAAGAAAGAAAGTAAAAGAAGAAGAAGGAAAAGTAAAAGTAAAAGAAATTAAAAGATTAATTTCAAGCATAAAGCTATAAGTAAATGAAACAAGTATCACCTATGTTTAGAATCAACAGAAGTTTAGTTCCTTTAATTCTAAACATATAACATGAGTTTCATTACTTTTCTTATCAGTTTAGTGAGCATGTTTAGTTTTATTTCCAGTATTCAGCTTTATTCTGGTATATCATGAGTATGCAGTTTATTTGAGTACTTTGCTATTAGATGAGTACATGTAGCTTTTCTTTTAGCATTTCAGTTTCAGTATCGTTTGCATTTTTATGCACTTCGAGTTTTTGTGAGATAGTTTAGTACTTACTAAGTGTTTCGCTTATAGATATATTTTTCCTCCTACTGCAGATAAAGGAAAAGCTAAAGTATGAAAGGAGGCGACAAGGTGGTGGTGATGAAGGTGTGTGATGACTAGACTATGGGGAGATCCAGAGTTTGCTGGCAAATTGTCAAGACTCTTCTGTTTAGAGTTCTTTTAGTTTTCTTTAAATATTATTATGAGTTGAGATTGTAATTAAGTTTATTCCGCACTTGTAGTTCGGTCCTATTGTTGGAGTGATATAGTTGTTTGCTATTGCTAGAGTAGTTTCCTTCTTCTTATTATGTTATTATACTGCGTGGTTGTGAAAAAAGTATGTTCCAGCCGTCTGTGGCTGTGTATATAGTGTCTGTATGGTTGATTTGGTCACCGGTACAGGGGAGACTCTGCCGAAATTTTTCGATAGGACTTCCTCTGGGACCGTGATAAATCTAAGTGTTGCTAATATTAGCATAGACACTAGTAAGTAGAGTAATAGTTAGGTAACGGTCGCCCTTAGAGAGTAGTAGGAAGAATGGTGGTCGTTACATTTATCTACATTCCTAGCCCTAGGTGTAGTGGTTTTAGCATGTAGAGTCATATGATTTTCATTAATGTCTCCATGCTTCCTATTCTTATGGTAAATAACATTAAAATGATATAAGTTAGAACTAGCATACTTTTTACCATAATTTAAAAGGGTAGGCTCAATAAAAGTTACCTTTCTTTTTACCCTGGAGGCTCCCCCTTGAATTGAGCTTCCTCCTTGAGCCTTGACCACCTTCTTCCCCTTAGGGCATTAACTTCGGTAATGCCCTCTTTGTTGGCACAAGAAGCACACAATGTGCTCCTTGCTCTTCTTTGTTGTGGGGATGGTCTCCTTGGGCTTCTCCTTGCCCTTGGGTGCCACTTGTCTCTTCTTCTTGGCCAAGTTGGGACACTTGCTCTTGTAGTGCCCATTCTCCCTACACTCAAAACATATAATATGATTTTTATTATTAATTGAAATATTTATACCTTCATGTATAGGGATGACACTTTCTCCTTTGGATCCGGAGGTAGAGGCTTGCTCTTGATCCGCAAATGATTTTCCTCCCATTGATTTAGCTTGACTTGTGGAGGTGGAAGCTTCTTCCTCCACTTCTTCTCTTGACCCGGATGTAGAAGCTTCTCCTTCTTCTTGATCTGGCGTCACCAAAGATTGCTCCCCCTCAATCCTAGAGGTGGAGGCTTCTTCATCTTCATCTTGTATATGGAACAAGGAGTATGCTCCCTCCTTGCCCTCTTCATTGCATTCCTTTGAAGATGAAGCTTCTTGGACTTCTTCTTCGGAAGTTGAGCATCTCTCAACCTCAGAATTCTCCTCCTCTTGGTCTTGCTCCAATGAGTTACCCTCTTTGGATTTTTCTTGGATTGGTACAGTGGAGGGGATCTCATGAATAGTTGTCAACTTGCTCCAAAGCTCCTTGGCATCCTTGAATTCTCCAATTTGAGCCAAAATGTGGCTAGGCAATAAGTTGACCAAAAGCTTGGTCACTTTATTGTTTGCCTTGCTCCTTTGAACTTGCTCTTGACTCCATTTTCTTTTCTTGAGAGGCTTGCCCTTGGAGCTTGTTGGAGCTTCAAATCCTTCCATTAGAGCAAACCATTGCTCTATCTCCACCATAAGAAAATTTTTGATTCTTGATTTCCAAGAATCGAAGCTTGTGGATATATATGGTGGAGGCACCCTTGTATCGAATCCAAGTCCGTCTTGGAATTCCATGTTGAAGTTGAGCTTGGAGAAATCTTTGACTTGAAGAATTTTGCTCCAACTTCTTCACCCTCTAGTTTTTCTTGTTTTGTTTGCCCCTTCCGGCGATGATTCCGGTGAAGAGCGACCTCACTCTGATACCACTTGTTGGGACCGAAATGTAGCTAGAGGGGGGGGGGGGGGGGAATAGCTCGTCGCGTGCTCGTGGTTGGCGTTCTTGTTTCTTCAAAGATGTGCAGCGGAAATATACAAGAAACAACACACACAACGCTAACAAGTACATTTACTTGGTATCCACCTCCAAAGGAGGTGACTAATCCAAGGATCCACACACTCACGCACCCTCCACTAATAAAATACTCCTTTTCGGTAACTACCGAGGGCGGAGAAGCCCTACAAGACTCTCAATACAAGAAGAAGGAAAATGGAACAAAAGTATAAGCAAAGCTTACAATGAATACAAGAAACCCTAACCCTAGCTTTCTTCTTCTTGCTTTTGATCCGCCTCTTGACTTGGAAGAGCCTCCAAGAACCTTCAAGGACTGGCGATCTGGAGCTTAGAGAGAGCTGTGGAGTTGCTGTTGAGGATCTGGAGTGAACAGTGCAAAGTCTCGGAAGCTCTTGCCAAAGGAATCGAACGCCTGCAGCTAAATACGATGCCAACGGTTGGATCCCAATCGATTGGATTGCTCTCAATCGATCAAGGAGGCTTTGGATCAATCGGTTGATCAATCCAGAGCGCCTCTGTGCTCTCAGGAATCGCCTGGATCGATCGGCTGATCGATCCAGGGCTTATCGCGCAACATCGCCATCTCCCAATCGATCCACTGATCGATTGGGAGCTCTGGATCGATCGGTTGATCGATCCAGAGGCGTTCTGTGCGCTCTGTGACTTTCCCACTTGAGGCTTGTCGTGGGGACCTTCCCAATCGATCGGTCGATCGATTGGGCGTCAGCCAATCGATCGGCTGATCGATCCGGACATTGGTTTTTGCCCAAAACCAAGTCCCAAGCCCCCAAACCAACATCCGGTCAATCCATGACCTGTTGGTTCATCATGCCTAGCATCCGGTCACCCTTGACCTGCTAGGACTCCCTCACCAAGTGTCCGGTCAATCCTTTTGACCCACTTGGACTTTTCTCCTTGTGCCAAGTATCCGATCAATCCCTTTGACCTACTTGGACTTTCCTCCTCGTGCCAAGTATTCGGTCAATCCCTTTGACCTACTTGGACTTTCACCAGATGTCTAGTCAAACTTGACCCATCTGGATTTTTCCGTGCCTGGCTTCACTCACCAGGACTTCCCTTCTGCCTAGCTTCACTCACTAGGACTTTTCTTCTGCCTGGCTTCACTCACCAGGTCTTTCCTTCTGCCTAACTTCACTCACTAGGTCTTTTACCTGGCTCCATTCACCAGGATTTTCTTCTGCCTAGCTTCACTCACTAGGTATTTTACCTGGCTTCACTCACCAGGATTTTCCTCACTGCTTAGCTTCACTCACTAGGACTTTCCATCTGCCTGGCTTCACTCACCAGGACTTTCCATCTGCCTGGCTTCACTCACCAGGACTTTCACCTAGCTTCACTCGCTAGGATTTTCCTCACTGCCTAGCTTCACTCACTAGGACTTTTCATCTGCCTGACTTCACTCACCAAGACTTTCCATCTGTCTGGCTTCACTCACCAGGACTTTCACCTAGCTTCACTCACCAGGATTTTCATACTGCCTAGCTTCACTCACTAGGACTTTCACCTGGCTTCATTCACCAAGATTTTCATACTACCTAGCTTCACTCACTAGGACTTTCACCTGGCTTCACTCACTAGGATTTTCATACTACCTAGCTTCACTCACTAGGACTTTCACTTGGCTTCACTCATCAGGATTTCCTTCTGCCTAACATCCCAGTTAGGACTTCCCAGTCAAGTATCTGGTCAACCTTGACCTACTTGACTCTTCTTCAACCAACCTGATCAGACCCTGATCATAGGGTAATTGCACCAAACAATCTACCCAAATGAACAACTGCACCTGCACTTGTCCATATCATCGAAGTCTTGTATTGTCAAACATCGAAACCCAAACCAAGACTCAAGCTTGGTCAACCAGGTCAACCTTGACCTGAGGGATATTGCACCAACAGGTATTTCTTCTTTAAAGCACTTGTACTTTCACTTGTAATATTTTACGAATTGCTAGTGGCTTACCCAACGAAAGCACTCGACGAGTGCAGGCCTTGGAGTAAGAGTCGACGAAGACTCCGAACCAAGTAAATTGATTTTGTGTTAGCGTTGTTGTGTTCTCATTTTTCCGCTGTGAACTCGCTAAAATTTCTAAATTACTATTCACCTTCTTCTAGCGGATTTCTCGATCCAACAAGTGGTATCAGAGCAGGTACCACTCTGATTTGGTGCAACCACCAATCAGGCAAAAGGTGGTATCAGAGCAAGTACCGCTCTAATTTGGTACGCCTTTCATTTTTTTCCTCCAAAAATATTTTTAAAAAATTCATTTTCATTTTTCCACCGTTGGTTAATATTATAAAAATATCGCATTTACCAAAATTTGAAATAATATTTTTTTTATTAATATTTTATTATTTTTTAAAAATTTGTGAAATACTATATATTTTTTTCCAGCACTGCTAATCCAAGATCAAGTCTTGACATTATTTTTTAGTTTTCTATTTTCAGTGTTCAATGTCTCTTCAAGAAGGACAGAGCATCCACGAACCACCACCATACGATCAAGAAGATTTCAACTACTAGAGGTGATCAATGGAATGGTTTTTAGGAAGCCTAGATTTCGATAATGTGCTGATATTGAGAAAACCTTCTCGGGACTCAGAATTGAACAAAAATGTAAGTAAACTTATTTGTAATATTTTACCTAATAATATTTTATGCAGACTATAAAAGTACAAGAATGCACATGAGCTTTGGACCCAGTTGATCAAGCTAAAGGATCAAGACAAAATCGAATCCGAACTTGAGTCAGATCCAACGAAAAAACCTACTAAATTAGGGGTTGTACTCAAGATTAATAATATTCACCAAAATACCCCTGCTAATAGTAGTTTAAAAAATATGCATGTTAATTTGAATATTTCTGAAAATATACGTGAAAATAGTGTAGTTGACAATACTTGCAAAAACACCCCTAGGATATTATCTGATAAAATAAATCTAATTAATTTAGAAAATTCAGAAAATCTGAAAATAATTAATAAACCTATAAATTCAAATTTAAACCTAAACAAATTTGAAAATTCAAACGATAAAGATGACAAGGTCAATATTGATCTAGATAAAATTAATAAATTATTTAATAATCTAGATAATATCAATCTAGAAAATCCTATCCAAACCCAATATAATTTAATTAACAAAAAATTAAATTTTAAAGATAAGACTAATCTAATAAATTCAACTAATCATATCAACTTAAAAGGCAAAGAAAAATAAAAGGATAAAATCAAACACTTTGATAAAATCAAAACTAAATTTAACAAACTTAAAATTAAATGTTAAAGATAACATATTAAACAAATATAATCTAGAAAATTCAAAATTAACAATTAATAAAAGGCTAAAAGATAAACCTTTAAAGAAATATAATTCAAACAATTGAATTAATTCAAATTTAAAAATTAATATAAAATTAAACTTTAAAAATAAGCTATTAAAGAAAGATAATTCAATTAACTTAATAAAATTGAATGAAAATTTAAACATTAAATACACTCCTTTAAAAAAAGGACAATTTGACCCATCTAATTAATTCAAAATTAAAAACTTAAATTTAAATTACAAATTAAATAAAAATATAAAAAAACTTAAAAAAGAAAACTAATAATTTAGGGGAGGCTCCAAACTAGTTGGCACCTCCAAAAATAATCTACTCGACAGGGTAACTAAAAATAACCTACCCGATAGGGTAATTAGGATTAGTTTAAAAAAGGGACAACAGTTTAACTTGACCTACGGTACTAGTGAAGTTTTGGATGATAGTAGGTTATGGAAGCTTAGTCTATGCATGTTTAGGAAGATATGACTTCGACCTGGTGCATTTGGATAAGTGGAACTAACTAAAACTACCCCTTACGGATCCTAACTAGTTAGACCAAGGTTTTGTACTAAGTTCAGTGGATATGATTATTTAGAAAACCTTGTGTTGGATCGAGATGCGCTAGAGGGGGGGGGGGGGTGAATAGCGCTCGTGGCATTCACTCGTTTCGAATTCGTAAAGCGATAGAGAATTAAGCAACGGAAATAATGAAAACAAACACCAACACAAGTTATTTACTTGGTTCAGAGCCTGTGGTGACTCCTACTCCAAGGCCCGCGATCGTTGATTACTTTCGGTGGGTAACAACTATAATATCGTTAAAAGAGTTACAATTTAAAGTACAATGATCAGCAATTAAATATACCGACGATAAGAAAATTGACGAAATCGGAGTGTTGGGTCGTCGGGAACTTGCTGTAGCTTTGTTGGAACTTCTCGTTAACAGCTGGATGTAGAAAGGTTGCCTGTTAATCGATGTCTTGAGCTGCTGGTCGAGATTTCCTTTTATTGGATGTTGAAGGCTCCTCCAATGCCAGTCCAAGGCGCCTCAAACCCCAACTTTTATCCCGGATCGAACGCTGAGATGAGCTTCGCGTTGCTACCTCTTATCCATCTTGAGGCGACTCAATCATCACTCTGAGGCACCTCAAAGGCAGCATCCAAGGCGCCTCGGCTATCCTCTAAGGCGCCTCCAGCTCCTTTGCGCCTCCAGCACCTTTGAGCAGCCATCTCCTACCTTGCACCCAAGGCGCCTCCAAACTCCATGGAGGTGCCTCGGACACTGTCCATCCGAGGCAAAATTTGTGTTTTAGTACCTGCAAGATATGTTAGTCCCAAAATACCTTGCAACACAAAGTTAGCACATAATAAACATAATAAATTAAGTAATCAACAGTCATCGGACTATCCGGTTCTGACTTCGGATTTCCGACCGGAAACCATAGGTCGAACCGACGCCTACTGTTCCCTCTTCTAGGGAACGCATCCTCACCTACTCCACTCAGGAGAGCATACCTGATGTCAATCCGATCCTCCAGATCAACTGGACTTTCTGTCTAGGGTTACCACCCCCTAGGACTTAGGGTTACCGCCCCCTAGGATTTTTCTCCACCTAGGGTTACCACCCCCTAGGACCTAAGGTTACCCCCCCTTAGGACTTTCACCACCTAGGGTTACCACCCCCTAGGACCTAAGGTTGCCGCCCCTTAGGATTTTCCTTCACCTAGGGTTACCACCCCCTAGGACCTAAGGTTGCCGCCCCTTAGGGTTTTCCTCCATCTAGGGTTACCGCCCCCTAGGTCCTAAGGTTACCCCCTCCCCCCCAGGATTTTCCTTCACCTAGGGTTACCACCCCCAAGGTTTTTCACCTTGCCTAACCGCAGCTAGGACTTCTGCCTAAGAACACTTAGGACTTTCCTGCAAGCTCAATCAAACACATTAGATAACAAAACAACTTAACTTTGAATCCCTTTGACATTATCAAAATTAGAGTTCGATCGTCGGATGCTTCCCGCACCAACAATCTCCCCCCTTTTTTATTATGGCAACTGAAATTCAAAGTTAAGCAAAAAATACAATAAAGAGATGCATAAGCATAAATTTGATAAGCATAAATTTGATAAGCATAAATTTAGCACAAGCATAAATTAGATATAAAGCTCCCCCTAAATAGAAGCTAAGCTCCCCTTTTCTTTAAAATTTTGAATTTTCTTTAATTTTCTTTGAATTTTCTTATACTCTCCCCTTTTGCCATATATCAAAATAAATAAGAGAGTAAAAAAAATGTGTATAGGCCTTAGCATGTTTTGATAAATATTTCTGAAAACTTACTTTTCAGTAAAGCTTAAAACGATAGAGAAATGAAAACTTTTAAATAGAGGGATAAAAATACTTTGATAAACACTTAGTTTTTTAGAATTAATTTTCTTGTAAAGCTTTTTGCTAAGTGAAATCAAAAGATTTAGCATAAATTTGATTTAAAAACTTAAGTTTGAAAAATACTTTAGCTGAGAGATAGTTATTTTTGACTTGAAAAGTAGCTTAGCTAATTTTGAAAAGCTTTTTGAAATATACTTAGCTAAATTTGAAAAGCTTTTTTTTATTTTTTTATTTTTTGAGGAATACTTAGCTAAATTTTGAAAAGCCTTTTTGAAATAAGTAGTTAAATTTGAAAAGTTTTTTTTTTTTGAAAAAAGTACTTAGTTTTTGAAAAGCTTTTTTGAGGAATACTTAGCTACATTTAACTTTTTCAACAGAACTTCGATAAACATAGATTTTGAAATTTTTATATTTTCTCTTTCGAAAAATAAACTTAACTAAATTTTCAGCTACAAAATGATTGCATTGAGAAAATACCTTTCTAAATAGCTAAGTTTAGAATTTTTTTTTTAATTTTTAGTTTTTTTTTAAAAATTACTTAGTTAAAAACTTAAATGAAAGGGAGTTTAATAAACCACAAGGTTTGAAAGCAAAAATACATAGCTCTTTAAAAACTTACCTCGACTTCATTCACTCCCCCTTGATTAATGCCTTAACAATTTCTTAATAATTTTAAAATTAAAATTAAATTAAACTAAAATTAAATTAAAAGTATATTAAATCAAAATTAAATTAAAATTAAATAAAAATAAAAATAAAATAAAATAAAATTTAAATTTAAATTTAAATAAATTAAATTAAATTCAAATTCAAATTAAATTAAATTTAAATTTAATTAAATATCTTTCTAAATTAAAAATTATTTAAAATTTATTTTAACTTAAAAAATTATTTTTATTTTAAAATTTATTTTAACAGAAAAAAATTAATTTAAAATTTATTTTTACTTAAAAAATTATTTCAAAATTTATTTGATATTAAAAATTATTTGAACTTAAAAAAATTATTCTAAAATTTATTTTAACTTAAAAAAATTATTTTTTAAAAACAAATTCTTTTAAAAGATATTTAAAAATAATTTTAAAAATACTTTTAAAATTTTTTTCTAAAAATTATTTAAAAATCAATTTAAAAATCCATTTAAAAAATTCTTTAAAAAGTTACTTAAAAAATATTTTTAAAAGAATCTTTTAAAAATTATTTAAAAATATTCTTCATAAATTCTTTTAAAAACTATTTAAAATCTTTTAAAAATTCTTTTAAAAAATTATATTAAAAATTATTTTAAGAAATTATTTTAAAAATTCTTTTAAAATTTATTTTAAAAAATACTATTAAAAATTATTATAAAAATCCTTTTAAATAATTCTTTTAAAAATTATTTAAAAATCATTTTAATTTTTTAAATAAATTCTTTTAAATATTATTTAGAAATTATTTTAGAAATCCTTTTAAAAAATTGTTTTAAAAATATTTAAAAAATCCTTTTAAAAATTCCTTTAAAAATATATAAAAATTATTTTAAAAAACCTTTAAAAAATTGTTTTTAAAAATATTTAAAAACTCTTTTGAAAATCCTTTTAACAAATTCTTTTAAAAAATATTTAAAAATTCTTTTAAATGTTTTTTTTAAAAAATATTTAAAATTATCCTAAAAATCCTTTTAAAAAAAATCGTTTAACATTTATTTTAAGATTATTTTAAAAACAATCTTTTTAAAATTACTTTAAAAATTATTTAAAAAATTATTTTAAAAATTATTTTGAAAATTATTTTAAAAATCCTTTTAAAAAATTCTTTTAAAAATTCTTATAAAAAAATAGTTTAAAAAGATCCTTTTAAAAATTCGTTTAATTTTTTTTTTTAAAAAAATCCTTTTAAAAGTTCTTTTAAAAAAATATTTAATAATTATTTTAGATGTCCTTTTAAAATTATTTCAAAATCATTTTAGTTTCCTTTTAAAAATTATTTAAATTTTTTTAAATTTTTTTTTAAAAAAATTATTTTTGTTTAAAATCCTATAAAAAAATATTAATATTTTAAAATCTATTTTAAAAATTAACTTAAATATTTATTTAAAAATTATTTTGAAATAATTTTGAAATTTATTTAAAAATTAATTTTTTTAAAAAAATTATTTTAAGAAATTAACTTAAAAATTTATTTTGAAAATTATTTTAAAAATTAACTTAAAAATTTGTTTTAAAAATTATTTGAAAAATTAAAACCTATTTTAACTTAAATGTAAATTATTTGAAAAATCCTTTTAAACTAAAAATTATTTTAACATGAAAATTATCTGAAAAATCTTGTTATATTAAAAATCCTTTTTAACTTAAATTATTTTAAAAATCTTTTAAGTTAAAAATTATTTAAATTTTTTTTAAACTTAAAAATTAGTTTAAAAATTATTTTAACTTAAATTTTGTTTCTAAAATCTTTTTAACTTAAAAATTAGTTTAAAAATTTACTTTAACTTAAAAAGCATTTCAAGTAAACTTGAAGTTAAACTAAAATTAAATAAAATAAATTAATACTAATTCTAAACTTAGCTAATCCTAATAAAACGTAACTTAAGTTACTTAATCAAAACTTTAAAATCAAGTAAATGAAAAATAAAATATAAATTATAATTATTATTTTCAATCCATTGATATTAAGTCAATTAATATGAAATTTAATCAGATAAGTAAAAAAAGTTAATCAATAAATTATTGATAATGATTAACCATGATTAAGTTGGTAACAAATTACTTATTATTGAGAATAATTGATTATTGATTAATTCTAATAATCTTATTTTTATCAAACAATTATACCAAGTATATAAAATTAATTATGTATATAATATACTTGATAAACATAAGTGTTACTATCCCTGAATCCCCTATATACTTAGTTATAATTTTACTCAAACCCTAATGTTGACTTAAGGGGGAGAGATAAATTAAGGGTGAGCAATAATTTTAGGGGGAGTATCAAATTTAGGGAGAGGATTAATTTTTTCCTTAAAAATTTCTTAGATTTTTTTTTCTTATCAAATTTCTCTTTAAAATTAATACTCCATTTTAAAATCTCTTTTGAAAGTCCTACCTCATTTTTTTTACTTTAAAAAAATTAATACTTTGAAAAATTAATGTCAGATTTAAGGGGAGGAACAATTCAAAATTTTTGTCTAAGTAACAAAATTATTTTCTTTTCTTTGAAAATATTTTTTTTAAAAAAATCCTCAAAAATATATTTTTTACTTATCTTTAAAAATCTGCTTAATAAATGTAGCGACCACCCTTCTCACTGCTCTCTAAAGGTGTCCGTTACATAACTACTATAAATTCTTACTTAACTAGTGTAACAAACTGTACTTAAATTTTTCCAGAAAACTTAAAATTTCGACAGAGTATATGTTGTTCGGCAGGACTAAAATACAATACAATACTCTAAAATTCAGAACATGCACATATAACTCATAATAACAGAAATATATGAAACTATATCTCAATGCAAACACAACGTATCTACTTACTAAACAAAACTCATCTTAGCATGCGATCTAAAACAAGAATAATCTCAAATGACATGAATATAAGGTACAATCTCAAATGTTTCTTAACCACTAAAACACGGAAACTTAATAATGCCCCAAGTCTCTCCCATAGTCCTGGCATCACACATCCTTCTGCACCTCCTTGTCGCCTTCCTTTTCTATAGCTTTTCCTTTCCTTTATCTGCAGTAAGAGGAAATGCAAACTATAAGCGAATGCTTAGTAAGCACTGTCTAACTCACAAAAACTCGAATGTGCATATAAATATAGCAATGCTAAAACTGAATCTGTAAGAAGAAAACTATTCATGCTCATCTAGTAGCGAAGCACTAAAATTTGCATACTCATGATATACAAGAATAAAACTGCATGCTGGAAGACAAGGCTAATCATGCTCAATAAACTAATCAGGAAACAAATAAAACTAATACTGCATGCTTCGAATTAAAAGAAACTAAACTTGCTGACTCTAAATATAAGTGAAGCTTGTTTCATTTGTTTCAAAAACTTATAATCTTATACTTGAAAATAATAATAAACTTTTCTCTTGGGCCCAGGCTTAGTACCAATGCGCGCTCCCTAATAGAGACTGTGGTAGCTAGTCACTAGTCCTACGAGGGTAAAGACCTTGGTCTTACCAGGGCCAAGACCTTGGAATTGGTCACCTGGATTTGTTTAACGACAACCTTGGAAGTCGGGTACTAGCCTTTTTAAAATAAAATACTTGTTAACCTTTAATATTCTTCTAATAAATAATGCCTCGACATTTTCTTCAAGCACCTTGTGTGCCAAAATCCCTAAAGTCTTGACTTTGGGATCTACTTAAGGTCTTGGCCTTTTTATTTCTTTCCTTTAGCTTTCTTATAAAACTTAAAATACTGATAGGGAACTCAAAATCTGGAACTGAAATGCTTAATGAAAAATCTGTACTGTAATGCATATTAAAAATCTGCAATGCATAATAAAAATCTGCACTAATGCTTAACAGAAATCTGCACTAATGCTTAACAGAAATCTGTACTAATGCTTAACAAAATCTGCACTAAAGCTTAACAGAAATCTGCACTAATGTTTAACAGAAATCTGCACTAATGCTTAACAAAAATCTGTACTAATGCTTAACAAAATCTGCACTAAAGCTTAACAGAAATCTGCACTAAAGTTTAACAGAAATCTGCACTAATGCTTAACACAATCTGCACTAAAATTCTACACTACAAGGAGATCTAAACTGCACTATGAAAACTAGGAGCTAAATGAAATTAAAGATCTGCATTGCTTCATTTTTTGTGCACGCCTACTGCTACACAAAAAATATCTAGGAACTAAGTGCAAACTAAAAGTCTGCTCATGCTCAAATAACAGCAATAGGGAAAGCTAGAAAAATACTGCTCGTGCTCTACTAATAGCAACATGAAAAATCCTCTTATCTAATAGCAAATGAAAACTAGAAAATCTGCTCATGTATATCTAATAGCAAAGAAAACTGGTCATGCTCAACTCATGGCAAATGAAAGCTGCACGTGCTCACAAACAAAGAGGAACTACTTCATCAGGTATATCTGCTCGTGCACATCTAACAATAAGGAAATTACACATGCTTAACTAATAACAAACTACTCATGCTCACAAACAGCAAAGCAAGGAGGAACTACTTCATCATGTATATCTGCTCGTGCACATCTAACAGCAAAGGAAATTACACATGCTTAACTAATAGCAAATGATAACTACATATCAAATCTAAACAACTCCTCCTTTGTATCCTTAATGAAACTCACGGCAGATCATCAAGTACTTTGCTTCCTATATCATACTTCGGAAAAAAACAAGAAGAATCAACTTCCAAAAGCTACTCCTACAGCAGGTGAGAAGCACTTACTTATTCTTGGAGTTCTTAGACTTACAACCAAAGGGGAGCTTCTAGGGTTCCGGAGATGTGCTTCCTCAACAATCTCTTTGTATCTACTTGCTCTTCTCGATGAGGGGATCACGAAGGTGTGAAGACCTCACGGAGAAAGGTGCTCGTCGGCCGCCGGAGACGAAGCTAGGGCTTCGTTTTATTTTCCTCGGGCAGAAACGCCGCGTGCGAGAGAGAAGGAAGGGGAAGAAATTAGGTCACGACAATAATCCCCTTCTCCTCTTAACTTATCCTTTTATAACCCCTAATATTTCTGTTATCTAACTATCCTTTAAATTATTTCGCTATCTTTTCTAAACAGCTCGGCCTGCTTGGGTTCTTGGTCAGCTGGATTCGCTTAAGACTTGGTTCATGTCGGAGGTCGCGGATTCGAACCTCGGCCGAACCTCTTTATTTTTTGAAACTTTTTCCTTTTGGTAAAAATATCAAACGACCTCTAAAAATTACATAAAAATACTCTAAAAATTTCTAAAAATATCTAGAATATTTCTAAAGCATTTCTAAATATTTTTAAGTACTATTAGGACTTGTAATGAGAAAATTTGGGTCGTTACAATAAATCCATTTTTGAAAACTAGCTTTTATAAACTAAGTTTTTGAAAATTAGATTTTACTAACTTAGTTTTGAAAATTAGATTTTGTTGACTTTGAAAATTAGAGTTTGTAAACTTACTTTTTATAATATAAAGATGATTTTTTGAAAATTTATATAAACTTACTTTAGTAAAACTAACTCTTTCAAACTTAATACTTGAAAATTACTATAAATTTAAAAATTAATTTTTTGGATTTTACAAACTTAGCTTTAAAAATTTTATAAAGTTGACTTTGTTTATCTTAATTTTTGAAAATTAGCCTCTATACAACTTAGGTTTGAAAATTATTTTTAAATTTGCTTTAAGTTTGCAAGCTTATTTTGAAAGATAGCTTGTTTTTGCAAAATTTATCTTTAAAAATTACTCTAAATACAAAGTTAGTAAAGCTATCAAGTGAACTATTTAAAAAAAAATTTAGCTATTTTTGGAAAAGCTAAAAGATAAAGTTTAAAGTAAAATTTTATATGTTTTTTACTTTAAAACTCCCTAAAGTCATTCTGACTTTAGCTCATAGCCTCTATTGCATTTCTTTTTCTTCCTTAAACGCTTATTTTTTTTTAAACTTTTTTATATTGATTTTTGATGAATGTCAAAGGGGAGGGTTAAGTGGTTTAAGTTAGTTAGCAACAAAAATTATCAAAAATAAAACCAAACTAACTTAACATCATTGCTTGTGTTTATTTATTCCATATTTTTTTACTAACTTAACCAGATTGTCATTGCATCAAAAAGGGAGAGATTGTTGGAGCGATTAGCACTAACGGTCTAACTCATATTTTGATGAATGACAAAGTAGGTTAAGTTAGTTTCATTATGATCTAACACTTTAACCAAGTGTACAAGAGAAGCCCAGCTAGGTCGACGGGCTGACCGTGTAATACCCCAGTTCTGAGATTCTAGTTAAGTATGACTTAAAAGGTTAGATGTTACTATACATATCACCAAGGTGCACTTTCTTTTTTGGAAGCCCAAACTTAAGAACTCCAAAGTTAAGCGTGCTTGGCTTGGAGTAATCTTAGGATGGGTGACCTCCTGGGAAGTTTTCCCAGTGTGTGTGCGAGTGAGGACAAAGTACGTTGAAAGGACATTCGGTAGTCTGTGGAGCTAGTCGTCAACCCGATGGGCAATTCTGGTAGCGTTCTCGGTTTGGTTCGGGTGAGACCCACCCGGGCCGGGGCGTTACAGATGGTATCAGAGCGACCTTGCGACCTTGAGTGCGCCTGTGGCAGGAGCACCCAGGGCACCACTTAGCGAGGGAGATTCTGGGATTTATCTGTGGTGTGATTCATAGTTACACAACGAGGACGTTGTGTCTTTAAGTGGGGGTGATTGTAATACCCCGGTTCTGAGATTCTGGTTAAGTATGACTTAAAAGGTTAGATGGTACTATCCATATCACCAAGGTACACTTTCCTTTTGGGAAGCCCAAACTTAAGAACTCCAAAGTTAAGCGTGCTTGGCTTGGAGTAATCTTAGGATGGGTGACCTCCTGGGAAGTTTTTCCAGGGTGTGTGCGAGTGAGGACAAAGCACGTTGAAAGGACATTCGGTGGTCTATGGAGCTAGTCGTTAACCCGATGGGCAATTCTGGTGGCGTTCCTGGTTCGGTTCTAGTGGGGCTCGCTTGGGCAGAGGCGTTACAGACCGGATAGCTGGCACAAAGCCTAGACAGGTCGACGGGCTGACCGGATGTCTGGCACGAAGCCCAGCTAGGTCGACGGGTCGATCGGATAGCTGACACGAAGTCCAGACAGGTCGACGGGCTGACCGAATGTCTGACACAAACTCTAGCTAGGTCGACGGGTTGACTTGATAGCTAGCACGAAGTCCAGATGGGTCGACGGGCTGACCGGACGTCTAACATGTAAGTTAAGGTAAGTCACTGGAGGGGAGTGATTGTGAGGACGCGTTCCCGGGAAGGGAACATAGGCGTCGATCCAACTTAGAACCATTTCGGAACTCTAAGTTGAGATTTTGACTAGATTCTAGTCTCGGTGAGACGAAATCTAATTAATACACTGTTTGATTATTATAAATTGTGCTAACCTTTGTTTTACAGGGTATATTTGCCTCGGACTAACGTTTTCTTGCAGGGAGTTGAAGCTACTAGAAAATAGGGTTCGGGCGCCCGAAAGGATCCGGGCGCTCGGAATGTAAATGTTATCACCTTATCGCTTCGCCACGTGGAGCACTCTGGTTGGTCGGGCTACGTCACACTCCAGATGCTCGGAAGGGATCCGGGCATCTAGAGCCTCCTATATAAGGAGGGTGAGACCTGGAGTAAAGAACAACTCACTACAACGTCTTCCAACGCTTGGCTTGCTGTGCTGTGCTCCTGCGACGCTGCGAAGCTTCTCTGACAAAGTGCTAATTTTTATTTTCCTTTTATTGTCGGTATTTCTTCTTTAAAGCACTTGTACTTTCACTTGTAATATTTTACGAATTGCTAATGAATTGCCCAACAAAAGCACTCGACAAGTGCGGGCCTTGGAGTATGAGTCGACGAAGGCTCCGAACCAAGTAAATTAGTTTTGTGTTAGCGTTGTTGTGTTCTCGTTTTTCCGCTGCGAACTCGCTAAATTTCTAAATCGCTATTCACCCTCCCCCTCTCTAGCGAATTTCTCAATCCAACACTAGGGACCTGGGCGACCCGGTTGCTGGCTACAGGTAGCGTTGACCAGAGGACTTCTGACAACTTGGTCAACATAGAAGTCATCTCAGCATATCCGCCCTTCGAGACATCGCGATTCATTCAACATTCCATCCACCTCACCTGGCGGTCCGTCTAACTCAGTTTACGGACAGAATCAATAAAAAAATATCTCACCTCGTGTGTCATGACTAGGTGAGTTTATTAAAAAATTTTAAAAAAAGTTAAATTTTTTTTTTTTAAATTTAAAACTAATAAATAAAAGTGAATTAATGGTATATTTTTGATGAAATTAAAATAATAAGTGTTAATGTTAAAATGAATATGACAGAATGAAGGTGTTAATATATATATATATATATGACACATATGCCTCCTGCTTTTTGATGAGATGGTGAGTATTATAATATCCATCAATACAGATGCCCTAAATGAGACATGACCCACATTGTCATATCGTCACTTCATAAGTTTGAACTATCACATTATCATTGAGTTAACTGACAAGACCAAAGGTTACTAAATAAATCAATATTTTTTAAAATGTACATATGTTTTAAGAATTGATTACGATACACTGATAATTATCTTCTTAAATCAGTAGGTCATACTGATATGGCTCCAATCCATTATCACATGTGTTCTAAGGCCTAAACTCTCCTCTTTGAATATCGCCATTTAAAGCTCCATGAGCTCTACTCTCCGAGCTCTCCAAGATCTTCTCTTTATGTTCCCCGAGCTCAATAGGCTAGCTAGACTACTACTACTACTATGGATCTGACTAGACATCCACTATTACCCATGCTACTATTGGACATAAGTAGATGTAACCTATGATTTTTATATGTAGGGCATGAGCTGAATTATATTTATGAACAAGTTTGAGGTTTGGTTTGATAAAAATTTATTTATATTCGTTCGATACATATAAGATTAATTAAATGAACAAGCTTAAACAACTCGTTAAATAAAATAAAAAAGCTTGAACACATTACATATCAGCTCATTAATGTTTGAGAATAACATTTGTGAACAATATTTATGAACCATATTTATTAATAAAACTCTTATTAATATGTTAAAAAATAAAAAAATAAATGAACAAACAAGTTTATATTATCAAGATCAATAACTAATAATAAAAGTTTCAAATAATTAAACAAGTTTGAATTGAGAATTCTATAACATCTAAACGAACAAGCTCAAGCTCATAAAAAGAAATCAAACCAAAGTTTAACAATCATTTCAACAGTGATGCTAAGGTAAATAATGGCCCACATAGCAGGCCCTTGACCTAGTCAACAAGAAGGTTGGGTGACATTTTCTAGGACTTGGTCAACACAAGGGTTATGTGGTAGTATTTGACCTTCTGAGCCATTCCAACTTCTAAGCCGATCTGACTTATCGAGTCGTTCAGTAGTAGCGTTGATTCAACTGGACAAGAAGACATGGGGTATGGTCCCTGTTGGTGCAATATCCCCTGGGTCAAGGTTGACTAAGCTTGAGTTGGCTCAAGCTTGAGTCTTGATATTTAGGTTTCGATGTTTGACAATACATGGAGATTGCAGGTGCAATTGTCCGTTTAGGGAAATTGCTGGTGCAATTCCCCTCTGATTAGGGTTTGACTAGATTGGTGTGAAAAAGAGTCAAGTAGGTCAAGGTTGACTTAATACTTGACTAGGAAAGTCCTAACTAGATGTTAGGCAAGGGAAAATCCTAGTGAGTGAAGCTACATGAAAGTCCTGATGAGTGAAGCCAAACATATGAAAGTCCTAGTGAGTGAAGCTAGACAGATGAGAAAATCCTAGTGAGTGAAGCTAGGTGAAAGTCCTAATGAGTGAAGCCAGGTAGATGAAAGTCATAGTGAGTGAAGCTAGGCAGATGAGAAAATCCTAGTGAGTGAAGTTAGGTGAAAGTCCTTGTGAGTGAAGCCAGGTAGATGGAAAATCCTAGTGAGTGAAGCTAGATGAAAGTCCTGGTGAGTGAAGCCAGACAGATGGAAAGTCCTGGTGAGTGAAACCAGACAATGGAAAGACCTGGTGAGTGAAGTCATGCAAGTGAAAATCCAGGTGGGTCAAGGTTAATCGGACACCTGATGTTGGGAAGTCCAAGTAGGTCAAAGGATTGACAAGATACTTAGCACGAGGAAATCCAAATGGGTCAAGGGTGACCAGACATCTGGTGGAAGTCCAATTGAATCATGGAGGACCGGATACTTGGCACAAGATGGTAAGTCCAAGTGGGTCAAGGTTGACCGAGCATTTGGAATGAGGAGAAAAATCCAAGTGGGTCAAAGGGATTGACCGGACACTTGGTGAAGAAGCCCTAGCAGGACAAGGGTGACCGGATGCTAAGCATGATGTCCCAATAGGTCATGATTGACTGGATGTTGGGTTTTGGGAACCTTGGACTTGATTCAGGCAAGTCAAAGGTGGGTCAATCGATCAGCCAGCTTGGTGGAGAGGAAGGAGAGGAGAAGGCGCCCATCCTAGAGCCTCCTTTTGGTGGCCGACGGTTTGGAAAGAAAGAAGAGAAGAAGGGTGGTTATTTTCTTGGTAGATCGTTGCCCACACGACGTCCAAGAAGAGAAGAGGAATACAGCAGAAGATCAAGAGGTATTTGGCTACAAGGAAAGGTACAACTAGTTCTTTAATTCCGCTGCGTAATTAGTTTAGTTTTCTTTGTATGGATCTTGAATACCAACATACGAGGCCAACGATTTTGTGCTTCGATCAAGGTGTGCTTTGATCCATCAAGAACTTGTTTGATTGATCAAACACATGTCTGATCGAACATGTGGGTTGCTAGGAAAAGTTCTGTACTTGTACAATTTTTGTACAAGAGAAATTTAAACAGAATGGAATTCCAGCGCCCATCAATTGGTATCAGAGCAAGGTTTTCTGGCTCTGTGTGTTTGGTTTTCGATTAAATTATGCACTGTTCATATATGAGTTTAGGCAAGATAATAGTAGGATGTGCAAGAAAGATTAACTCTGTGGTTGCAGGCGTCCTAGTTCTAACTATTATGACCTTTGTTGTTTATGTATGATTTGAACCCTCGGGCATGTCGAGGTTATTTTATGTTGTGCATGATTGTAATAATTAAATGCAGCCGGTTGCTATATTATTATTATTATTTTTTATTGTGTTCGATCTAGATTACATGTAAATTCATTTGTGGAATATAGGATCGATAAATGTAAATTTTTATTTCCTTTTGTCGTGGTTTGTATCCTTGTTATGCGTGGTGCTATTTTGAGGACCGGAGGCACAACGAAAAAGGAAGCAAGATAGATGCGATGGCTTGATCCATTGGCGACATATTAGAGGTGTAACGACCCGACCCTTTTTTTGGCCTCTTGGGCGGCCCTTGTGGCGGCAAAACTGGCGGCTCTTATGTCGTCGGCCCATTTGGCGACCTCTCATGTCATCGACCGACGACCCTTTGGCCGTGCCATTACTCACTAGGACTTTCCACCCCTGGCAGTGGATTTTTTCCTCCCCTAGGATTCGAACTCTAAACCTCCAGGCTTTAGTATTAGAGTTCATGAATCCTGGTAACCAAGTGAGATGATCTCACTTGGTTACCAGGATTCATAAACTCTAATACTTAAGGTTAACTATGCCAGTGAGAAAACTTAGCCTTGAGTACTTTTAAAATAAGCTAGAATGTTATAATTTTTAAACCAACTTGAAGAATGTTGAGGACCTAGTACTTCGAATCATTGCTATGTAACGACCCGACCCTTTTTTTGGCCTCTTGGGCGGCCCTTGTGGCTGCCCAACTGGCGGCCCTTATGTCGTCGGCCCATTTGGCGACCTCTTATGTCGTCAACCGACGACCCTTTGGCCGTGCCGTTAATCACTAGGACTTTCCACCCCTGGTAGTGGATTTTTGCCTCCCCTAGGATTCGAACTCTAAACCTCCAGGCTTAAGTATTAGAGTTTATGAATTCTGGTAACCAAGTGAGATGACCCTTATGTCGTCGGCCCATTTGGCGACCTCTCATGTCGTCGACCGACGACCATTTGGCCGTGCCGTTACTCACTAGGACTTTCCACCCCTGGCAGTGGATTTTTGCCTCCCCCAGAATTCGAACTCTAATACTCTAAACCTCCAGTGGATTTGGCAAAAATCCACTGCCAGGGGTGGAAAGTCCTAGTGAGTAACGGCACGGCCAAAGGGTCGTCGGTCGACGACATGAGAGGTCGCCAAATGGGCCGACGACATAAGGGCCGCCACAAGGGCCGCCCAAGAGGCCAAAGGGCCGGGTCGTTACAAGAGGACAACGATAGATGAGGCCATAATAGTTAGAAATTTTATTTTCATATTTATTGCCTTTATATGCTGTTTTTATGTGCTGTGATGTGTGTGCATGTCAAAATTCCTCAATTTAAATAACTAAGTGGGAGAGGGATTATTTTAAATAAATTTCATGATTTCCATTATTGGTTTGTAAGTGATGCATTCAAACTTGCGTGTTGGCTTTAAGTGCCTTCCTCCATATCGGATGAGTTTGTTTGCGGATCACTAGATCAAACTTCCTCTATGGATGATTATAGGAAATTATTTAGGTATGTATGATCTTCTCCATCTGAAAGGACACAATCCTAATTAATGGACTAAGTATCAAGTAATGGTATACACTTAGGCACATTTAATAGTATCCTCCCCATCGGAGTCACTGCTATTATTTGTGTGGCCGAAGATGAACCAACTATTAATTTTATTTGTCATAAAGTTAGGTTGACAAGATAATAAAATTAATGGGTAAAACTTCCTCTTATAAATGTTTGAATTAGTATACATCCACACTATCGTGGCATATGAAATTCATGGTGTTTTGAGGTGTTGGTGAATTTAAATTATATTATTTGAGGAATCAATATTATTTTAAATTCTAAAGTTTTCAACAAATATTTTATTTTGTGATTCTCAAGATTTCAAAATGGCTTTCAATCCTCTTGCTGTTATTTTAAAAGAAAACAAACTTACTGGTCCAAATTATATTGATTGGAAATGAAACTTGGACATTATCTTAACTGCTAAAGAATACAAGTTCGTACTTTTTGAGGTCTGTCCTAGCGTGCCTGATAATGATTCTACTGAAGACGAGATAGAGAGACATAGGAAATGGGTCAAGGAAGATGAGATGGCGCGATGTTACATTTTGGCTTCTATGTCAAATGTGCTGTAACATCAGCATCAGGCCATACCCACTGCCTATGACATGATGCTCAATCTCAAGGAACTCTTCGGACACCAAAATTAGGCTGCCAGGCAGGAGGGCATGAGAAACTTAATGACGACCACCATGACTAAGGGGACACCCGTGAAAGATGTAACACCCATAGAATACTTAACGAAATTTTAGATATTTTATCATGAATAGGTCTTAGGTAAACATTAGCCGAAAATATAAAAAAAAAAAATACAAGATCTAGGACTTGAACCTTGGATCTCTCACTAAATACATGAATGAGTTAACCATTTGACCAAGAGTAATTATTGTTAGAAAGAAGAGGGAAATCATGGTTAAAGGTAAGGAAGTGAAGGCTCTCTTCACTTAGAAGGAGAAGTTAGAGTTGCCTTCTTCTTCTCAAAAGAAAAGAGGATTCTTGCCTCCTCTTTTCATTAAAGGAGAAGTAAAGGAAAAGAGAAGGAAAAAAACCCATTTTTCCTTCTTCTTCTCATTTGGAATAAAAGGAGAAATGAAGGAAAATCCTCATTTTTCTCCCTTCCTCTTTTCTCTCCACCGTGACCAAGCTTCTTCTCCCCACCTTCATTGCCGAAACCCAAGCAAAGGAAAACTTTTCTCTAGAAAAGCTCCACAAATCAAGGTTACTTCCCTAAGGAAATCAAGCGAAAGAGGTGAGTATCCCCTCACTGCAATACAAGTAGTTGTCGATCGTTTTATATGTAGATGTTCTTGTTTTTTTTTAAAAGGAAAGATGTAGTTCATGCCTCTTCATGATATATAAATTTGTATATGTTGATAGCTAGGTTTTTATGCTTCATGTGATAACAAAAATGATGAAAACCTCCATGTAAGTTTCGGCCAAGATGAGTTACAAGAGTTAGAGCAAAAATTTTAAAAAGGGAATATGTTATTTATGCTTCTACATGATATATGAATTTTTATATGTTGATAGCTTAGGTTTTTATGCTTCATGTGGTAACAAAAATGATGAAAACCTCCATGTAAGTTTCGGCCATGATGAGTTACAAGAGTTAGAGCAAAAATTTTGAAAAGGGAATATGTTATTTATGCTTCTACATGATATATGAATTTTTATATGTTGATAGCTTAGGTCTTTATGCTTCATGTGATAACAAAAATGATGAAAACCTCCATGTAAGTTTCGGCCAAGATGAGTTACAAGAGTTAGAGCAAAAATTTTGAAAAGGGAATATGTTATTTATGCTTCTACATGATATATGAATTTTTATATGTTGATAGCTTAGGTCTTTATGCTTCATGTGATAACAAAAATGATGAAAACCTCCATGTAAGTTTCGGCCAAGATGAGTTACAAGAGTTAGAGCAAAAATTTTAAAAAGGGAATACGTTATTTATGCTTCTACATGATATATGAATTTTTATATGTTGATAGCTTAGATTTTTATGCTTCATGTGGTAACAAAAATGATGAAAAACCCTAATGTAAGTTTCGGCCAAGATGGGTTACAAGGGTTAGGGCAAAATTTTTGTAAAGGAAATATGTTGTTTATGCTTCTTCATGATATATGAATTTTTATATGTTGATAGCTTAGATTGTTATGCTTCATGTGGTAACAAAAATGATGGAAACCCTAATGTGAAGTTTCGGCCAAGACATGATACCAAGCTTAGGGTCAAAATTTGAAATCCAATCATGCTTATTTATGCTTGTTCATGAAGTATGATATCTTGTATGTGGTTAGGTTAAGTCATTATGTTACATGTTGCATTAGAAAACCTAAAACCCTAAATGAAGGTCTCGGCCAAGAAGGAATGCCAAGCCTAGGGTAAAGTTTTGAAACCTAATCATGATCTTTTGTATATGGTTAGATAAGTTTTATGCTACATGTTACACAAATGAAACCTAGAACTTCACCTTAAGGTTCGGCCAAGTAAGTGTTGAGATTTAGAGCCATGCCTTGCAACAAACCATGCTTGTTTATGCCTATATGATATTTGGTTAATTATCTATGGGTGGCCTAGTTTCATACTTCTTATAGTGGAAAAAAAAGGGAAAATCCATTTAGCAAAGTTTCGGCCAAGGTGGATAATTGGGTTTAGAGTGAATCTAACCAAGCATGCTTATGTTTTCTCATGATGTATAGTCTTTGATATGTGATTAGTTAAGTTCTATGCTCATAATATGTTATGCTATGTTCATGACTATGTTCATGATATGATATGTTATGCCTTATGTTATGAGATGAATTATGTTTCATGATATGATATGCTATGCTCATGATATGATATGCTATGGTCATGATATGATATGCTATGCCTTATGTTATGAGATGAGTTATGTTGTATGATATGATATGCTATTCTCATGATATGATATACTATGCTCACGATATGATATGCTATGCTCATGATATGATATGCCATGCTTAATGTTATGAAGATCACATGTTATGTTTTATGTTATGATACGAACATGTTATGTTTCATGATATATGTATGAAAGACTTATGTAAGAAGAAAAGACTAAGAGTTGCTTCCCTTAAGTCGGGATCAAGAGTACTCTTCATGGTATGGCAAAGAGATGCTTCCCTTAAGATGGGATCAAGAGCTCTCTTCATGATATGACAAGAAATTATGACATGTATGATAAGCTATGATATGCATGATGACATGATATGTATGACATGATATTTTATTTTGTATGACTTGTACCAAGGGTGGGCTCCATAAGCGCCCCGAGGTTGATGGTCTATGAAACGGGCCTCGTAAAAAGGGATGGGCTCCTTAGTACGCCCCTAGGTCGACGGACTATGAACGGACCTAGATCCGTAGTAGGTTCGGGGCTAGCCACCCTGTCCTAGGGATTGCGCGCATTTATATATGTATGTGGTACAAGCCGGGCCCTCATGATGATTATGTTATGTTCAAGTATGTATAAGATATGTTTTAAAAGAGACATGATGCATATGTGCATTCCATGATACATGTTTTGAAACTATACATTTCTCATTTACATGCATATGTTTTATGAATTATTGGTTATGCATTATTATGAACAGGTATGAGTTATGATACATGCTTACAGGATATGATATGTTCCCATGATATGTACTCACATGCTATGCCATGCTATGTTATGCTTCTTATATGACAAACTATGTTCTATGTTATGATTCTCCATGCTATGTTATGCTATGCTATGTTTCACATGTAATGTGGTATTACGTGCCTTATGTTTTATGAGTAGGAAAGGAGCTCATTAAGCCTTTGGGCTTATAGTTTTACGTTTCCTTGTACTGCAGATAAGGGTAAGGAATGGATGAACTAAGGGGAGCAGCAGGAAGGGCGATGATGATGTGTGTGGAAGTGGCATGGTGGATAAATCAAATTAAGTTTAAATTTATATTGACTAAATTACGCATGTGAACTAAGTTTGGACCCTATGTTTATGATGATGGTTGAGCTAGTATGTTATGCTCTCATGATAGTTTGCCATGTTAGACTTATTATGATATGGTAAAAAGTTTAATAAGTTATGATTCACATGCCATGTTTAAGACAATCAAATGCATATGATAAAATTTTTAAGTATGTCTTCCGCTGCCATGAGGTCATATGCATTAGTATGTTAGGTGAATGTAAGTAACCCTGTCCCTCTAAGGGCAGTCAGAGTGTCCTTGGAAGGGCGGGCGTTACAAAAGATCATATCCTTAAGATAATGACTCATTTGAATGAGATGGAAGTCCTTGGAGCTGAAATCAATGGGGAAACCCAGGTCGATATCATTTTGCAAACGCTGCCCAAGAGTTTTGAGCAGTTTCGCCTGAACTACAACATGAACAAAAGAGTTTATTCGTTGGCGGAACTTCTGACAGAACTCCAAGCGACAGAAGGGCTATTCATCAAAGTTCTCAAGTTCACATTGCTGAAAGCGTTTTTGCTTTTAAGACGAAAGGCGGAAAGAAGAAGAAGAAACAAGTTGGTTCGGCAAAGAAAGTGATTCGACCTTAAGGGACTGGGCCATAGGCAGGTGTGGAGAAGCCGAAGGGCAGGTGCTTCACATGCAAGCAGTCTGGACATTGGAAGATGGACTGGCCTCGCAGAAAGGAGAACAATAAAGGTATATCTTATTCATTAGTTATTGAAACATGTTTAGCGGTGTTATCTACCGGTACCTGGTGTGTAGATACGGGAGCCACTGATCATGTCTGTAATTCATTGCAGGGGTTCCAGGAAACCAGGCGACTACATGAAGGGGAGATCACCATCTATATGGGCAATGCTACAAGAGTGACGACTATTGCAGTGGGAGATGTTTATTTATCTTTTGATAAGAATAAAACTTTGATTTTGAGAAATTATCTTTACGTACCATATTTTAGAAAGAATTTGATTTCAGTTTCTAAATTATTTATGGATGGATATTTTGTTTCTTTTAATGAAAAAGTGGTTGTCAAGAAAGATAGGGTGGTTATCTGTTCTGGTTCGTTGGTTGACAATTTGTATACTCTTAATCCAATACTTCCCACGATGCAACAAATAGAAAATTAATAACACATCTTCTAATTCTAATAAGAGAAAGCAATCTTCGGAAATGAACCAAACATATCTTTGGCACTAAGGTTGGGTCATATTAACTTGAGTAGGATTCAAAGGTTAATAGCCGATGGACTTTTTGATTCATTGGTGGTGGAAAACTTTCCAACTTGCGAGTCTTGCTTGGAAGGAAAAATGACCAAGAGGCCTTTTAAGACAAAGGGGTATAGAGACAAAGAAGTGTTGGAATTGGTTCATTCTGATTTGTATGGACCTATGACTATCCAGGCAAGAGGTGGTTTCTAATATTTTGTCTCTTTTATATACGACTATTCGAGATATGGGTACATTTACTTGATGCGCCGCAAGTCTAAGTGCTTTGATAAGTTCAAAGTGTAAAAGGCTGATGTGGAGAAACATCATGGTAAAAGTATCAAGACACTACAGTCAGATCGTGGTCGAGAGTACCTCTTAGGAGAGTTTAGGAATTACTTATCAGAGGTCGGGATTCAATTCCAATTATCTGCACCTGGTACACCATAACAGAATGGTATGGCGGATTGAAGGAATAGGACTTTTATGGAAATGGTTAGATCAATGATGAGTTATTCAGAATTACCAAATTCGTTTTGGGGATATGCTCTGGAAATGACGGTGTACATTCTGAACTTGGTACATTCTAAGTCAGTACCCTCTACTCCCACAGAATTATGGAATGGGCGTAAGCCTAGTCTGAAACACATTCGGATTTGGGGTAGTCCAGCACATGTGCTGAATGGAGACACTGATAAGTTGGAATCACATACAAAAGTTAGGAGAGTCTTCGGACTTGATCCCTGGTAAACATAAAGCTGATCCCTGGACATATGATGAAGCACTCTAAGATCAAGATGCAGCATCTTGGCAAAGTGCAATGAACTCTGAAATAGAATCTATGCATTCTAATCATGTATGGGAGCTTGTAGAACCACCAAATGGTGTAAAAGCCATTGGATGTAAATGAGTCTACAAAAGGAAAAGAGGAACAGACGGGAAGGTGGAAACCTTTAAAGCAAGACTTGTTGCGAAGGGGTATACTCAGAAAGAGGGAATCAATTATGAGGAAACTTTTTCACCGGTAGCCATACTTAAGTCTATCCGGATTCTTTTATCTATTGCTGCTCATATCGATTATGAGGTTTGGCAAATGGATACCAAGACAATTTTCCTTAATGGAAGTCTTGAAGAAAATATCTATATGAAGCAACCAGAGGGATTCATTGTGAAGGGCAAAGAGCATCTTGTATGTAAGCTCAATCGGTCCATTTATGGACTGAAGAAAGCTTCGAGATCTTGGAACATCTGGTTTGATGAAGTGATCCAGTCTTATGGATTCATTCAGTGTCCGAATGAGTCTTGTGTATACAAGAAAAGTGACGAAAATATGGTGGTATTTCTTGTACTATACGTAGATGACATTTTGCTCATTGGTAATAATGTCAAAGTGTTGTAAGACGTAAGGGTATGGTTGTCCAAGCAGTTTGATATGAACGACTTGGGAGAATGTGGACATATTCTTGGGATCAAAGTAATAAGGAATCACAAGAAAAGGATGTTGTACTTATCCCAAGCTTTATACATCGATATTATCCTAGCTTGTTTTAGCATGCAAAACTCCAAGAAAGGTTTTCTACCTTTTCGGCATGGAGTACCTTTATCTAAAGAGATGTGTCCTAAGACACCAAAGGAGATAGAGGACATGAAGGTAGTTCCTTATGCTTCGGCTGTAGGAAGCCTAATGTATGCGATGCTATGTATAAGACCGGATATCTGTTTTGCCGTGGGCATGGTTAGAAAATATCAAAGTAACCTAGGACATGGACATTGGACTGCTGTAAAGCATATATTAAAGTACCTAAAAAGGACTAGGGATTATATGCTAGTTTACCAGGCAGATGATTTTCTACCTGTGGGTTACACAGATTCTGACTTTCAATCAGATAGGGATAATAGTAAATCAACGATGGGATACGTGTTTATTTGGGAGGAGGAGCCATAGCATTGAGGAGTGTTAAGCAGAAATGCGTTTCAGACTCCACCATGGAAGCTGAGTATGTGGCAGCCTCTAAGGCAGCCAAAGAGGCTGTATGGCTCAGAAACTTCTTGATGGACTTAGATGTGATTCCTGGTTTGCCCAAAGTTATCACAATTTATTGTGATAATAGTGGTGCAGTAGCAAACTCGAAGGAACCATGAGCCCATAAGACAAGTAAATACATTGAGGACAAGTACCACTAGATATGAGACATCGTAAAACGAGGAGAAGTTGGTAATGGAAATCACCGTTTAAGGGGTAATAATTACATAGCTTAAGGAAACCCTACTTCTATAAGAAGCTACAGTGCCAAGCCCTAAAAATGCTGCATCTCCGTATCTCTTCGTGCCTTCTTCCTCTGATCTCACCGCTCCCTCGCCACTCCACCCGATCTCGCCGACGGACTCAGCTCCGACGCACGCCCGCAACTGTTCGCCGGCGCCTGGTTGCGAGAAGAGGCTCCGGTCTCCTCCTCGCCTGATCATAGGTCTCATATGTGGCGTTCTCCTTCGAAACGCCGCTTCATGCAAGGAATCTGCGGTAGGGTGAGCAGATCTAGGTTTTGTGGACGCCGGAGATTGAATCGCCTATTCTAGAGCTCGATGTTGGTCGAGGATTTGCACTCCAAGAAGATATCTCATCTTCCCGAGCCTTAGAGCAGAGCCGATCCCGTCGGGCTTCTCTTTGCTGATTGTGGAGGTTCCAACATCAAGGTATGTTGAGTTGGAGATTGCCTCGATTAGGTTTCTGTGACCATGGATCTGTGATTTGAAGCCATGAATCAGAGGTTGGACTGATTGAGGGTTGTTCCTGGTAGTGGCTCACTGTGAGGGGATCGACCACAACCTCCAGCAGGTGTTCTTCATCCGTGACTCATTGGGTAAGGTCTCTACCACTTTAGATATTAGGTCTATAGACCTAGGTGATGGGTTCGGTTAGAATTGGGTGCTGATTAAGGTGATTGTAACTGTTTGTAGCTTTGTAGAAGCATTGGATTTCAGGTCTGATAGCGAATCCTATATTGGGTGAGGGGATCAGATATGAAATTGTTGGAGGTGATTAAGGTATGTTCTCTTCAGGTAACGAATTATGTTGATCCTGTTAGAAATTAGAAGTTTGTTATTCTTATTCTCAGAAGATTGATAGCTGTAGGTTTGGTTAAAGAATGCGATCATTTTGTACTGTATCAGTTTATATGGAATAAATTCATGTTTGGAATTCCTAATGGTGATCAAATTCGGCTGGGAATTGTGTGATCTGCAGGCATAAATTAGGGCTTGGGATTGGTTTTGAGTAGATCAGTGTGGGTTTTATTTGAGTAATGAATGAGCTTGGATTAATTATTCTGTCTCATATATTGGATTAGCTAAAGCCGATACGTTGATGCAGGACTTTGATCAAGGCGGGTGTCGGGACAAAGTGGACATCAGATTTAGCCTACATTTAGAGGCAGGTACTTCTTGACTTACTTCTGTAGTTATTATTCTTGGTGCATGAGTAGTTCGGATAAAGTAGAGTTTACCTTGACTCCACTTGTATTATTTCTTGTGCTTGATACTTTATCCACTCAATCTTCGAGATGCTCACATTTGTATCTAAACAGTCTCCCGTTGTTATCCTTGATAACTAGCAGATACTGGACACTATGTTTACCTGTTTGACTACTGTTTATTTATGCTTAGTATTGAGCATGCGGCTTCATGTAGCATACCTGATTTCTGTTATATATATATGATGACCGTTGCATTGTTCGCATCATGTCATTGCATGCATTGCTGGTGATTTTGGCTCCCTTGTGGTTGAGACGGTCGTCGGCCAAGGCCGCATGCTCGGCCACTCATGGGTAGTGGTAACTAGAGCATGCCTCATGTCCTGTCGTGACCCCCACTCTCACACTCATGGGTAGTGATAGCTGGAGTCGCGAGCAGCAAGGACCCCCATCGTAGACGTAGCTATTTAGCTACTATGCAACTGTCCCCTCGGCCACTCGAGAGTAGTGGTAGCTGGAGTGGTGTAGTATGTCATTGTCCCGGCCTCTCATCCATACTAGGGTCGTGGTACTTGAGGGGTGGGCGGGAGTGACCATCCGTGCATACGCTATTTTCTATGCTGTTATATGCTTACTTATGTAGTTCTGTTATCACATACCTATTATATATGCTTGGATACTGATTACTTTGACAGTATACCTTACATGTGATCTTGGTAGTTATGAGCAGTACTGTAGCAGTTTATGTTACCTCAGACCTTATACTAACCTAGGATATGGAATCAGGTATGGATATATACTTTGTTTACACAGTAGTATCTGCTATTTATCTTTCCGAGACTATATCCTGTTGTACTCCTGGCTCTTTATTTTACTCATGCACTATCTATTCTTTACCTGCTGAGTCTTTATACTCACCACCCTGCAAACTGGTAATTTCACAAGGTAGTCGATAGCTGATGCCAGTACACTTGGAGGAGGATCCTGACTGCCGGTCCCACGTCGCTTCCGAGGACGGATTTCCGATTTTGTTTATCATTTTGGTTGTGAGTTGAACTTATAAATGTGGTATTGTAATAACCCTTTTGTGGACTTGATGTTATTTTGTGTTTGGGTTTGCTTTGTCGAGGAGTCAAGCTAGGCAGACCCGCGGTGAGTTCTTTTGTTATTTTGTGCTTGTTATCTGTTTTCCGCTGTGTTTGATTTTCCAACCGTGTGGGATGTGTATATATTGCGTGGATGTGTTTGGATCCAGCCATGTTGGCTGTGTTTTGCATATGTATATCTGTCGGTGATGTATACTGGTTTCATATGTCATTTCTACAGGGGAGGTGTTGTCCGATTTTCGTTGGACAACCTTACTCTCGGGGCGTGACAATTTATTGGTATCAAAGCGATAGGTTTTATAATGCCTATTTTGCAAGTTTTGGATTTCCGCTATTTAATTCCTCGAAGTGACTTTTTAGGATTTGGGACCAGGCAGCGGTGGAACACCTCCAAGTTATAGGCTGTAAGTTTTATAAGATAATCATAAATTGTTGGTAGTACTTATTAGTTGTTGCTACCAGGCATGAGGCGTGGTCGGTTGGCAGCTAGTCAGCGCCGTGGTCCAGGACGACCACGGAAACAACTTACCGAGTCTGGGGAGCCGGAACCAGTGACCCAGGAGGCGGATTCTTCTAGGGATTCAACTAATGTTGAGACGGTTAGCCGGAGATAGACCCATCTGACTTCTAATAGAGAGCAGGGGCATCAGCCACAGGAAATTCTTTCTGTAGTACCACCTGTGAGAGATTAAGGATTTCAGCCACAGGGGATTTCTTCCGTGGTACCATCAGTAGATCTTGCACCTGCTACTTTCGTGGTATCATCAGTAAATCTTGCACCTGCTACTACAGGGCATTGCTGGCGAGGTCCGTCAAGGACAGATTTACTTTATACCAGGGCAGAGTAGATCCTTGGGCTCCTCGTAGCTGGTTGAAGAATTTGGAAATCACTTTCGGGTACATGAGCTGTACAGATGAAGAGAAAGTGGAATTGACTGCGTATCACCTCCGGGATCAGGTGGTCACATGGTGGGATATGCAGAAGACAATCTTTGGGGAGCAGCGCATCACGTGGTCGATGTTCCGAGATACTTTTGAGCGGCAGTATTTTCCAGCCACATTCTGTTTAGCTCGACGTCAGGAATTTCTGAATCTCAAGCAGGGTGACCGATCGGTGATGGAGTACAACGCCGAATTCTGTAGACTGGCTGAATTTTGTCCTCACTTAGTGGCGCAGGATTATGATCGTATGCAGCAGTTTACCCAGGGTCTTGCAGCATACATTCGGCTCAGGATGTCTGAATTTCCAGGTAGCTCCTACTGAGAGGTTTTGGATCGTGCACTATTTATCGAGATGACGCAGCAGCAGGTGACTCTAGAGAAAGGTAATGAAAAGCAGTCATTTCAAAAGAGGGGAAATAGGAGTCAGGGTTCTCGGGCTCCTTTTGGAGGATCTTCTCGGCCTCAGAAGACGGGGCGAACATCGGATGGAGGTTCTTGTCCCTCTCATCATGTTCGGAAGGACTTTAGTGGAACTATCAATGTGGTTCCAAGAGTCACACTAGGAACAACTGTTCGTTCGATCATTCTATATGTTTCTACTGTAAACTTCCAGGGCATGAGAGTCAGAATTGTACTCTGAAAGCACAATTGGAGGCTCCTAAAGTTATATCTCAAGGGGAACAACTCTCACAGTGTAACACCTATGAAATTATAAGATAAGTATATGAGTGTTATTTGCTTTAGAGCATAAAAGTAAGAAGAATCAAAAGAAAAAGAAATAAGAGAAATAAAAAGAGAGGTGAATGTTTGAACCTTGGACCTCTCACAAAGGATAGAAATAAAATTTGTATGATAACCACCAGGATAATGAATAACATATGAATGGAAAATGATGGGAATTGTAGTTAAAAGTGAGGATATAATTAAGTAAGGGAACAAGAAAAAATCAAGTAGCTTTCTTCCTCTTGTTTACCTCTTGGTTAAGAAAAGGAATAAGCAAAAGACAAGTTGTCTTTTTTTTTTTTTTTCTCTTTTCTCTCTATTTTTCGTGGGAATTAAGAGAGTGAGGATGAGAAGAATTAAGGGAGATGAATGGGGACATATTCTCATTAGGAAAGGATATAAATGAATTAAAGAGAAAGGGAAGCAAAGTTCATCTTTGTTTCTTCTACTTACTTAGCATAAAAAGGAAAGAGAGGAAAGGATTTCATTTTCTTCCTTCTTCCTCAACATTGCCGAAACTAGAGCTCTCCTCCCTCATCTCCAAAAGCCAAGTTTAGGTTTTCTCTCTAAGAGAAAACTAAATTTTCAAGAAGGAGCCTTCAAGGTGTACCCTTCCAAGCAAGAGAAATCAAAAGGAGTGCTAGAAGAAGAAGCTCTCTTCTTCCTCTTCACCAAGGGTACCATTTCCTTAAGGATCAACAAGTGAACACTATGTAAGCTTCCCCTCACCTGTGGTACAATAGCTCATATGGTTTTCATGAAGTTAGATTGCTTAAAAACCTAGGGTTGCTTCATGGAAATTTCGGCCAAGACAAAAGGAAGAGTCTAAGAAATTTTAAACTAGATACGCTTATTATATTTCTTGTGACATGTATCTTATGTAGGAGGTTAATCTAATGTTTCCATGCTAGAATGATTAATGAGAACTTAGATCCATGAACCTTAAGACTCTCGGCCAAGCATGAACAAGAGGACTAGGTAAGCTTAAGACTCAAACTAAACATGCTCCCTTGTTCTTGTGTTATGTACCCTATGATAATGGTGTTGTTAACTTTTCTTTTACTTGTATGTTGATTGAAACTCCATTTTCATGCTCATGAATATTCGGCCATGGAAGAACTAAAGGCCTAGGAGAGCTTTAAACCTAAAACTAAGCATGCTATGATTTTTCCTAAGACAAGATATGAAGCTAAAATGTTATGCCCATGATTGTATGTTGGTTTGAACTCTATTTCATGCTTATGAAGATTCGGCCATGTTGAGATTTGAGGCCTAGGAAAGTTTAAAACAAGTTTAAGATGCTCATGACCTTCTTGATGAAATGATATGAAACTAGTTTGATATTCTTATGTTTGCTTGTTACATAGAAATTTGGTTACATATGACTTTCGGCCACACAAAATTTTAAGGCTAGGATGCTTAGATTTTAAACTAAGTTTACTCATGTTGTTTCTTGTAATGATGCCATGAAAATTGTGTAGGGTTTCCATGCTTTTAGGCCACATGGAAAACAAATCTATGCCTCACATGTTTCGGCCACTATTGGTCTAAAGGCTTAGGGAAACTTAGAACCCAACTTAGATATGCTCATGATGTTTCTTGTAATAAATGCTATGAAATGTGTTTGTGGTTTCCATGCTCTTATGCCACTAGAAACATAGTTTCCATGCTTAACATGTTTCGGCCACCTTAAATTAATAGGCTTAGGAAGTTTGGAACTCAAACCAAATGTGCTTATGATGTTCCTCAAGAAATGTGTAGGATATTGGCTTAAGGTTCAACACTTTCATGCTACTTGTAACCTAGAATGAGGCTTGCTAGGGTTCGGCCATGATAAGGTTAGAGGCTTAGGGAACTTAGAACCCAAACTAAACATGCTCAAGTTGTTCCTTATGAAATATGATATGATATGATATGAGTATAGGGTTTACATGTTTGCATGTTGCTTAGAACTTGTTTGCTCTTCATGAAGGTTTCGGCCATGAAAGAATTAGAAACCTAGGAGGGCTTAAAAATTTAGGTTAACATGCTTAGGATCTTTCTTATGATAGGATGTGAAGTTATCATGAGATTATTATGTTTGTATGTTGTCTAGAGTTCATGTCCCTACTCTTGAACTTTCGGCCATAATAGGTTTAGTGACCTAGATGTGCCTCACATGCTATGTTATGAATTAAGAGATGTTATTTAATGATTTCATGTATGATTATGACTTTCTATGATAGGTGATATGTTCATTATGTATGCTTATGATCCATGCATGTGCTATGTGCCCAATTATGCATGCTTTATGATATGATAAATGACATGTTCATTATGTATGCTTATGATCCATGCATGTGCTGTGTGCCCAAATATGCATACTTTATGATATGATAAATGACATGTTCATTATGTATGCTTATGATCCATGCATGTGCTGTGTGCCCAAATATGCATGTTTTATGATATGTTAAGAAATATGATATGCATGAAATGATAAGAACTATGATATGTATGACATGCTACTTTACTTTATGTATGACTTGTACCAAGGGTGTGCTCCATAAGAGCCCCGAGGTCGATGGACTAAGAAACGTGCCTCGTTAGGGATGGGCTCCTAAGTGCCCCTAGGTCGATGGACTAAGAAACGGGCCTAGTATGTATGCCTTGTAGGGTTCAAGACTTGCTACCTTGGACCTATATAGGACGCGCGCATTTATGTATGTGGTACAAGCCGGGGCCCTAATCATGTTGAGATTATGTTTAAGTATGTATATTATAAGTTTTCAAAAGACATGTTGCATATGTTTCATGATACATGTTTAGAAATTCACCTTGAATATACTTTATGATTATGCCATGATATTTATGATGATGTTATGATATGTCAGGATACATTTGATGATCATGTTATAATATGCCATGATACTTTATGATTATGTTACGATATGCCATGATATGCTGCTTAATATGATGAATTTGTCTCTATACATTTTGACTTGTGATTTGATATGCTATACGGTTTTTGTGAGTAGGAAAGGGAACTTACTGAGCCATGAGTGCTCACAACATACTTTCTTGTACCACAGATAAAGGCAAGGAATGGATGAACTAGGGGAGCAGCAGGAGGGGCTAGAAGGATGTGTGTGGTAGTGGCTTGGCTAAAGGGAAAGATCTGCTTTTGTTTAATAAGAAATATGCCATGTTTATGTTATTACTTTACGACTCCATGACATTAATTATGTGTTTGGGTATTATGACTCAAAAATCATGTTAAGTATGCTATGTGATTTTATATGTCCATGGTGATTTTAAAGTAAGGAAAAGTTTTTAAATTCACTAAGTAAGACTTCCGCTGTAGTAAGTAGGTATGTATGTCTAAGTAACCCCCGTCCCCTTAGCAGGAGGGGCGGGGAGTTACACACAGTCACGATCACATTGAAGATCCCAGAAGACTCAGAGTACCCCACGTCAGCAGCGACCGCAGGCTTCTCAAGGACAGATATATCATATTCAGGGTTAGGAACCAGCGACTACACAGTATTCTACCGCAGCGTCTTTTCATCAGGTATTTCAGTACAACAGGATTTTTATCCACCCCAGCCTTACTCAGCATATCGGCAGCAGCCTCAGTCTCAGTATCAGCAGCCAGTTCCTACACCTCCAATTCCTGCGCGGACCACCCCAGGGATGCCACAACCGAGCTCAAAGGTGGGTCGCGTTTATGCTGTCACACGGGAGGAGGCACAGCTAGCTGAAGGATCAGTTTTCTGAGGTACTATTTCAGTTTATACATTTACTATAGATCTATTGATAGATACTGGTAGTTCCCATTCATTCATATCTCGGGTGTTTTTGGGTAAAATCGGGAGGTTGCCTAATCGTGGACTCATGGGTTAACAGTATCTCTACCATCTGGTGAGGTACTAAGTATTAGTCTGGAAGTCAAGGGATGTCCTTTAGACTTCAATGGTCAGACTCTTATGGTGGATCTGCAGGTGTTAGAAATGGTGGAATTTGACATTATATTGGGGATGGATTGGCTGGCCATGAACCATGCCTCAGTTGATTACAGAGCAAGAGTAGTCACTTTCCGACCTCCCGGTCTACTACCATCATGGGTATTCATTGGGACCGAGGGTGATGAGATATCAGTCATATCAGCCATGTAAGCGAGGAAATTATTATCACAGGGTTGTCAGGGATATTTGCTGTCCATGGTTAAAGCGGGTTAGGATGCATTACCATGGCTCTCGGATGTTCCTATTGTTTGAGAATTTTTAGATGTGTTCCCTGACGAACTCCCTGGGTTGCCTCTTAAAAGGTAAGTTGAGTTTACGATTGAGTTGGTTTCGGGAACTACACCGGTATCCAAGACCCCCCCTATCACATGGCACCAAAGGAGTTAGAGGAGCTGAAGGTTCAGTTGCAGGAGTTGTTGGACAGAGGATTTATCCGTCCCAGTGTTTCCCTATGGGGAGCCCCAGTACTCTTCGTTAGGAAGAATGATGGATCACTGAGATTATGTATTGATTACCGACAGCTGAATGCGATGACTATTAAGAACAAATACCCATTACCACGTATAGAGGATTTATTTGATCAGCTGAAGGATACCTGTGTATATTCTAATATTGATTTGTGCTCAGGCTATCATCAGCTCAGAGTTAGAGATGCAGATATTTGGAAGACAACATTTCGCACTCGTTATGGTCACTATAAGTTCTTGGTAATACCATTTGGGCTTACCAATGCTCCAGCAGTGTTCATGGATCTGATGAACTGAGTGTTCCTTGAGTACCTAGATCAGTTCGTCATCGTGTACCTAGACACGTTGTTTCCAGCGGAGGTATATTAGCCGATCCACAGAAGATTGAGGTCATCACTAGTTGGGAGCAGCCGAAGACGGTACAGGAGATACGCAGCTTCTTGGGATTAGCTGGGTATTATCGGAGGTTCGTTGAAGGTTTCTCCAGCATAGCCTTGCCTTTGACACGATTGACCCGAAATGGAGAGAAATTTAGCTGGACAGAATCTTGTTAGCCGAGCTTCCAAGAGCTCAAGCGGAGGCTCATTACTGCACCAGTGTTAGTACTCCCCTCTGGCGTGGATGGATTTGTACTTTTCACGGATGCTTCATATCAGGGATTAGGGGCAGTACTTATGCAGCACGAGTCAGTGGTATCATATGCCTCACGTCAGCTGAAAGATCATGAGAGAAACTACCCGGTCCATGATTTGGAGTTGGCAGCTATCATTTTCACACTGAAAATTTGGCGACATCATTTATATGGGATCACCTTTGAGATTTACACAGACCATAAGAGTCACCAGTATTTGTTTACCCAAAATGAACTGAACTTGCGACAGAAAAGATGGATGGAATTCTTGAAAGACTATGACTGCACAATTAACTATCACCCGAAGAAAGCCAACGTGGTGGCCGATGCCTTGAGCAGAAAATCCCGAGGAGTTTTGGCTTGCCACCGAGTGATGGTTACTGAAACATCCCGTGTTCAACCCTTAAGTTTTTTTTTTTTTTTTTTCTGCAAACCTCTCGACCTCTGCTATGTAGATAACCGTAGTGCAACACCATCATAATGATTTATCTTATCCAATGTAAATGATATCATCCTAATCGGAGTTTAACAAAAGTAACAATGAATTCTCAAATCTCTCCCTATACTAATGAAGAACCTCTCACAATGGAACGAGTATACTTTGCACTCCTATACGTCCGGACAGTGTTGTGCGTCCATCTCGCCTCCTCGCCTACTCCGTCCGCATCCTCCTAGTAGACGTCCTCACCTGTAACGTAAATGGGGTGAGTCTATGACCCAGCAAGTACAGACCAATATGAATATGAAGATATCCATAAAGTAATAGAAATAGCAACTAGAAGCCTTTAAAAGAAACCATAACACAACCCAAATACGATATATGAAAGATATAACATGCAACGGTGATCCTATGTAGCTAATAAGGTGAATATGTCACATATCCGGTAACCACATTTAGAGCCGATCAACAGTCCCATGAACCTAGAGGCGTCCCTACTAGAGAACATGCATTCAGTCATATAGCCGAAGCTAACAATAAATTACCAGTCAAGTTTGGATGGGCCCTCCCCGGAGCTCATCCCGGGTCACCCACCCCGTACTGCTACCACATATGCTCATATTCATCCTTCTAGCTACATAGATACTATATTTTAATAAATTCCAGTCACTCATTTCATAGCATCTTCCAGTCAATCCTTTCACATCCATCCTCATAACAGTTGTATAGTTCATTCATTCCTTAAACAGTTAAATTCACAAAACCCTATCAGATCCAAATACGTGCATAGGTAGACGAGCTACTAAAACAAAATTCATCTTTGCATAATAAAAACTATAGAATAGTTCACAGATATTATAAACTAACATGGAAACTTGCCCTACTGCAACATAATATAATTAGAAGCAACCAAATCCATCCAAATTCAGAATTCTAAAGTCATCGGAACCACATAAGAACAACTCAAAATCGACACATCACACTCTATATTTATCCAGAATTCGGACAGCCATTAAAGCATCATAACCAACTCACATTAACATTATCCCATAGGCAAATAACTAAACATAGCAAATCAAACCGTATTCATAATATCTTGTAACAGTTTCAAAACTATTTCAATAACAAGAGCATATAGGAACTTAAATCCTATTGCTTCACACAAAAACCTCACTTCATCGTGAGGGTTTTTCAACCCTCCAAAACTAAATCAGTCAACTATTCTTTTATAATAGAAACCACACAAAATTCGTAAACAATCACAAAACCAAGCCAATAAAGACAACACAGCAACGATTGCAATCACAAACGCCAAATCCGCAACTGGAAATCGAACTCCATCACAAAACAAATCCCTAGCTTACTATATGCCTGAAGGAAAAGAAATCTGCAACATTTCAATAAGGCAGAATCTGTAGCAAAGATGAAAGGGCTTCGACCAAATGCCCGAAATCACCCAACCCAATTCCAGATCTCTAAGGAAAATTCTGAGATAAACCAAGAACAATACAAAGGAATCACACCCCTTATCCTTCCCCAAAACAGAACATTCTCAACTAAGCACACCACAAGACCAATGATATTCAATTAAATCCGTGCAAATTTCCCAGCAATTTATAAAACTCGAGCAATATCTACTACAATCGATTATTGCTTGACATCTGGAAATCATCACAGAACTCAAATGTATAGTAAGTCCAAGAAATCACCAACCGTGCACTAAAAAAAAACCCTTGCCTAAAACCTTGGAAATCCACAACAAAACGGAATCTATACATAAACTCACAACCGACTTGAGTAAGAAACCATGATCGAAATCAACAAAAACTTAATTCCAAACACACTGCACCAAACATTAACTGGCCAAAGTCAACAGAACTACAAACGACTCACGTTACAGACCTCTCAATTAATTCCCAAAATCTGCAGCTAAACGAGAAGCATAACAACAAGTACAGCCATACACAGGCACACACAGTGACATCAATTTGACTCCAAATTTCGAACTCGATCGGTGATTCCAAAACCACAAAAATATCATCGTCCAAAATCCAAGACTCCAGACTATCAACAATTCAAGCAACCCGAGCCATGCAACAGAGAGATGAATCAGACACCATTACATGTAGTCAAAAAAAAACCACCACAGAACCGTGTTTAAAACTCCGTCACCAAGCCCAATCGAATCAAGAATCTCACAGGACTTCAAACCGAACTAAAAATTTGCAAGAAAACTTGAAACATAACTCAATCCACCAGTTGACATCTTAGTGATGCATTTATACAAACATGTGTTACGCTGAAACTCGAAACCTCGTCAACCCAGAAGAATTCGCTTCCACACCCGATTGCAGCCCATTCATAAACCAGAAAGCCACGAGAAAGAACATTCCGAGGAAAACGACTCCAGCAAAACTGAATATACCAGCAAAACAAATCCGGAAGCGCTGCGATTCAAATGAAAACATCAACAAGACATCAATCCAAGCACCAATCTATAGGGAGAAAACCAGTCAAGAACCATACCGCCGATTCACGCCCATAGATGATCCTTTCACAACGTCTACATTCCTACCCCATACCTTACGGATCTCGCCAAATCATAAGGGTAAGTACTTGCCTTTCCTTGCTTTTCCCTTTTCCAGTGTTGCCTCTACGAATCCTCGCGCGATGATAGTGCTACGGTGTGGTGGCGGCAGAAACCCATGTCCAGGCGCACTGCCCCTTGAGAACTGTCTGCGCGAGGTGGCGCCTGGCCGGAACTCAGAGCCTGGCGGAGAGCTCAGTTGTCGGTGAGGTGCTCCGCCGCTTTGGTGGAGCGACATCGCCGAGAGAAACAACGATCGCGAGTGGAGATGGCATGATTCGGTGTGGTTCGCGTGATTAGGGCTACAGTTGACGGGTTTTTTTTTTATTTTTATTAGCAAGTTATCTTGGCTTACTTTAGATATCTAAGGTCAATTTGTTCCCTTTATATATTTTCATCTATTTAACAATTCCATCCTTTAAAATATATTGTATAAGTTCCAAAAATTTCTAAAAATTATAAAATATTCTATAAATTAATCATTTAATTAACACTTGTGTGACGTTAGACACTTCTGTAAATAAACCCCTTAATTTGGCTAGTGGATCCTTACAATTCTCCCCCTTTAAAAAAAAATTTCGTCCTCGAAATTTGACTTATCTAATAATTAAGGGTAGCGATTACACATTTCTAGTTTGGCCTCTTAAGATAAACTTCAAATTTTCCCATCGTTGGTCGACGTAACTCTTCTGGCAACTTTGTGTCATCTGCATCCTGTATTGAATCTAAGCCATTAGATTCGCAGTCTGTGTCAAAATCTCTAGGCCCTGAACTGCCCTATCTCCTACCTCATCCACAACTTAGAAAAATATCTTATTTCTAGCCATTTATCCAAATTTTAAATTTTTAAATTTCCTTGAAATGTCATATTGTTAGGAAGATATGAGATGTATCTCAAGTAAAATTGATCGTCCTCCACTGAATTCTATCAGTACTATGCAGTTATTACATGATGATAAATGTGTTATCATATCATGCATTTGGCTTGTTTAATGATATATGTATTACTATATGTCATAAATTTAAATTAGTTGCTAGCCTATTATTAAGCATATCCAAATAACTTTCTACATTTCGATATGAATGTGCCTTACTATAACTTAATTATAGTAAGCTTTACAACCTTACTGACTGAGGTTACTAACTCATAATTATCCATTTTTCATATTTTCTAATTACACTTGTTTATGGGATCAATTCAAATATTGTATAATCCGAACTTGTTGGTAAGCCTAATTTTGTTTTTTTTTTTTTCATAGCCTTAAAAGTAAAGGTTTTGGCTTCCATAACCACCAAACATATTTAGAACTGATTAACAATTAATCACAAATCAAGCTCTTTACAACTGTGCTATATATTCCTAGACATGTTGATAGTAGAGACTAATATGCTATAAGTTTGTCATGTGTGTCAAACTTTCACCTTATGATCATCCATTCTAAACCATTAAATTGAACAATCAATCATATTACAGAAAAAAAAAAAAAAAAACCCAGCAGTAATTTGTCTATATAATTTTGTCATTTCTTACTCAGTCATTCAAAAAAAAATTATTTTGTTCCATGAAGGAGGATTCGTTCAAGAATAGCTCATATTTTCCGTCAGGTAAACTAGAATAGTATAATTATTAAATATCTACACCCACAACCTCCAGTATTTGTAAGCATTAAAATTTACTACCTAATTGGACAAATTCATTTCACTATTTAATTCTTGAGCACACACAGCACCTTCCACATAATCAATACGTCATCTCAACAAGACCATGTTATAAAAAAAAAAAAAAAAAATCCACAACAATGACATTAACCCTAGTTATCAGTGAATCACTTAGTAATTAAATGGAAAAGTGCTAAAATTTCTGAGACTAAAATGGAACATATAATCTAAAGAATAGATGGATATATCTTATTGGTAGGTAACATAAACAGTTGGCAAAGAGTACAACTGAACCTTAAATGATTTCAAAGGACATATCAAACTTCAATGAATGAACTACCACTAATTTGGGCGTAGCATTATAGGTAGAATTGTGCTGGATTCTCATGTTTGCATCTTATTGGAAACTTTTGTTGATTACTCATTTTAATTTACTACTTCACGCTCTTTTTCTTCCATGGCTTCTTAGTTTTTTTTTTTTTTTTTTTTAATGCTTAATTTTGCATTGTTCTTGAGCCATTTTTCTTTGTATTCATCCATGTTTCCGACTCACCACATTAATCAATTCATCTTTGGATAAGAATATATTTAGGTATTCTATAACACCTAAATCTGAGTCCATCCTTGTTCATATATTGTACTTAAATTCAAACCTCAACCAATCTGTTATTTGTGACAGGTCATGACTCATCAAATACAAATTTGACATAATTAGGCAGTGTATTCAACTTAAAACAAAGACACTTATCTTTACAGAAAACAATGACAGAATCCTATAGTCAACCTTCCTAACAAGATTGTTGATTTGAAAATGAAAAGAAAACATGGCATGACATGATAAAATGAATCAAAGTAGTTACAATAAACATCAATCTAGACAAAAATGTTTAGAAGGATCATACTTTAGGGAAATTAACCCAAGTGATGTTTTCAATAAAATATGAGCATAATCACTTTGAACCCTTGATGCATGTGATGAAATAAATCCTAAAAAGATGAAAACTGAACCACTTGTTGCATATGATGAAACAGATAATGATTTAAAAATGCAACTGATAAAACGAAGAAAAGGAATTGCTTTAGAAACAACAAATCTATGAGGAAATCTAATTATATGAATCCAAGTAAAGGAAAAAATTAAGCCACGAGGGTCAACCAAAGCACCCGCTAACCTAAATTTCGTGCATAAGAATCTTGACCCATTGGTTAAACATCACAAACTTAATGTACCAATTCACTCATCTGAGTGGATTATAACACTTTTAGCATACTATGTATACAACAATATGAAGTATTGTTCACTTTGGCTAACATATGTTATTGAAACTACATTCTTAAAGCAAGTTACATGCATAAGTTAGTTATAAGACTATCTCATTGCACTCCAACACCTCGCAATTTCTAAAATCGAGGGACTTCATTTATACTTATAAATCTTTTTATTAACTCACGATTTACCTATGAAATTAAACTACATGTCACAATATCTCACTTAAATATTGACACCCATTAAGACATATAGTCTAGTTCATGGCGCCGAATCTTCCCTAATCAATGACATCAGAGACCTAATGGTGACTCGACCATTACGTAGGCCACCCTTTCAGACAAATAAACATTCTACATTTAGATTCTCTTGATACCACCTGTCAATATGAGAAAACTAACCCATTACTTGGCACGGCCAACTATCATCCCAAAATGTAAAAACCCGAATTATTAGTTGTTTAGTTGTATAATCTTAAAAATCAACCCCCTTCATCAGCCTATATCTCTCTATGAGAGACTGTGTGTCAAAGATTGAGTTGGCAAATCTCCATCCAATACCAGATTTAAACTCAAAAAAATGTAGCACAATCAACAAGATAAATTAATAGCGTTAGCTAATTTTTTTTTAAAGGTAAGATTATCTTACAAACTTGAAGGCCGAAGTAGCCGAGTCCTTGACGAGATGGCATGCTCACGCTGTCCTTTAGGAGTGTCTGCTCTGATACCAACTGAAACATCCCGTGTTCAACCCTTAAGTTTTTTTTTTTTTTTCTGCAAACCTCTCGACCTCTGCTATGTAGATAACCGTAGTGCAACACCATCATAATGATTTATCTTATCCAATGTAAATGATATCATCCTAATCGGAGTTTAACAAAAGTAACAATGAATTCTCAAATCTCTCCCTATACTAATGAAGAACCTCTCACAATGGAACGAGTATACTTTGCACTCCTATACGTCCGGACAGTGTTGTGCGTCCATCTCGCCTCCTCGCCTACTCCGTCCGCATCCTCCTAGTAGACGTCCTCACCTGTAACGTAAATGGGGTGAGTCTATGACCCAGCAAGTACAGACCAATATGAATATGAAGATATCCATAAAGTAATAGAAATAGCAACTAGAAGCCTTTAAAAGAAACCATAACACAACCCAAATACGATATATGAAAGATATAACATGCAACGGTGATCCTATGTAGCTAATAAGGTGAATATGTCACATATCCGGTAACCACATTTAGAGCCAGTCAACAGTCCCATGAACCTAGAGGCGTCCCTACTAGAGAACATGCATTCAGTCATATAGCCGAAGCTAACAATAAATTACCAGTCAAGTTTGGATGGGCCCTCCCCGGAGCTCATCCCGGGTCACCCACCCCGTACTGCTACCACATATGCTCATATTCATCCTTCTAGCTACATAGATACTATATTTTAATAAATTCCAGTCATTCATTTCATAGCATCTTCCAGTCAATCCTTTCACATCCATCCTCATAACAGTTGTATAGTTCATTCATTCCTTAAACAGTTAAATTCACAAAACCCTATCAGATCCAAATACGTGCATAGGTAGACGAGCTACTAAAACAAAATTCATCTTTGCATAATAAAAACTATAGAATAGTTCACAGATATTATAAACTAACATGGAAACTTGTCCTACTGCAACATAATATAATTAGAAGCAACCAAATCCATCCAAATTCAGAATTCTAAAGTCATCGGAACCACATAAGAACAACTCAAAATCGACACATCACACTCTATATTTATCCAGAATTCGGACAGCCATTAAAGCATCATAACCAACTCACATTAACATTATCCCATAGGCAAATAACTAAACATAGCAAATCAAACCGTATTCATAATATCTTGTAACAGTTTCAAAACTATTTCAATAACAAGAGCATATAGGAACTTAAATCCTATTGCTTCACACAAAAACCTCACTTCATCGTGAGGGTTTTTCAACCCTCCAAAACTAAATCAGTCAACTATTCTTTTATAATAGAAACCACACAAAATTCGTAAACAATCACAAAACCAAGCCAATAAAGACAACACAGCAACGATTGCAATCACAAACGCCAAATCCGCAACTGGAAATCGAACTCCATCACAAAACAAATCCCTAGCTTACTATATGCCTGAAGGAAAAGAAATCTGCAACATTTCAATAAGGCAGAATCTGTAGCAAAGATGAAAGGGCTTCGACCAAATGCCCGAAATCACCCAACCCAATTCCAGATCTCTAAGGAAAATTCTGAGATAAACCAAGAACAATACAAAGGAATCACACCCCTTACCCTTCCCCAAAACAGAACATTCTCAACTAAGCACACCACAAGACCAATGATATTCAATTAAATCCGTGCAAATTTCCCAGCAATTTATAAAACTCGAGCAATATCTACTACAATCGATTATTGCTTGACATCTGGAAATCATCACAGAACTCAAATGTATAGTAAGTCCAAGAAATCACCAACCGTGCACTAAAAAAAAACCCTTGCCTAAAACCTTGGAAATCCACAACAAAACGGAATCTATACATAAACTCACAACCGACTTGAGTAAGAAACCATGATCGAAATCAACAAAAACTTAATTCCAAACACACTGCACCAAACATAAACTGGCCAAAGTCAACAGAACTACAAACGACTCACGTTACAGACCTCTCAATTAATTCCCAAAATCTGCAGCTAAACGAGAAGCATAACAACAAGTACAGCCATACACAGGCACACACAGTGACATCAATTTGACTCCAAATTTCGAACTCGATCGGTGATTCCAAAACCACAAAAATATCATCGTCCAAAATCCAAGACTCCAGACTATCAACAATTCAAGCAACCCGAGCCATGCAACAGAGAGATGAATCAGACACCATTACATGTAGTCAAAAAAAAACCACCACAGAACCGTGTTTAAAACTCCGTCACCAAGCCCAATCGAATCAAGAATCTCACAGGACTTCAAACCGAACTAAAAATTTGCAAGAAAACTTGAAACATAACTCAATCCACCAGTTGACATCTTAGTGATGCATTTATACAAACATGTGTTACGCTGAAACTCGAAACCTCGTCAACCCAGAAGAATTCGCTTCCACACCCGATTGCAGCCCATTCATAAACCAGAAAGCCACGAGAAAGAACATTCCGAGGAAAACGACTCCAGCAAAACTGAATATACCAGCAAAACAAATCCGGAAGCGCTGCGATTTAAATGAAAACATCAACAAGACATCAATCCAAGCACCAATCTACAGGGAGAAAACCAGTCAAGAACCATACCGCCGATTCACGCCCATAGATGATCCTTTCACAACGTCTACATTCCTACCCCATACCTTACGGATCTCGCCAAATCATAAGGGTAAGTACTTGCCTTTCCTTGCTTTTCCCTTTTTCCAGTGTTGCCTCTACGAATCCTCGCGCGATGATAGTGCTACGGTGTGGTGGCGGCAGAAACCCATGTCCAGGCGCACTGCCCCTTGAGAACTGTCTGCGCGAGGTGGCGCCTGGCCGGAACTCAGAGCCTGGCGGAGAGCTCAGTTGTCGGTGAGGTGCTCCGCCGCTTTGGTGGAGCGACATCGCCGAGAGAAACAACGATCGCGAGTGGAGATGGCATGATTCGGTGTGGTTCGCGTGATTAGGGCTACAGTTGACGGGTTTTTTTTTTTATTTTTATTAGCAAGTTATCTTGGCTTACTTTAGATATCTAAGGTCAATTTGTTCCCTTTATATATTTTCATCTATTTAACAATTCCATCCTTTAAAATATATTGTATAAGTTCCAAAAATTTCTAAAAATTATAAAATATTCTATAAATTAATCATTTAATTAACACTTGTGTGACGTTAGACACTTCTGTAAATAAACCCCTTAATTTGGCTAGTGGATCCTTACAGTTACATATTTGATACAGAGCTTCTCTGAGTTGGGGTTGATGGAGCAAGCACAGATAGAGTGAGGCTTGTTAGTCACCATGGTTGCTCAGTCACCTATAGTGGAGCGTATCAAAGAGGCTCAGGCTACAAATCAGCATTACGTAGCAGAGTTATCTTAGGACAGCAGACAGAGTTTACCTGTGATGATAGTGGAATTCTATATTTTCATGGAAGATTATGTGTTCCCGAGTCGCATCCTGTTTAGGAGGACTTGTTACGGGAAGCACATCGATCTAGATTTGCGATTCATCCAAGACGTACTCGCATGTACAGGGATCTGAAACGATCATACTGGTGGAATGGCATGAAGAAGGACATTACGACATTTATGGCACAATGTTTGGTTTGTCAACAGATAAAGGCGGAGCATCAGAGACTAACTGGTTTACTACAAAAGATAGAAATACCAGAATGGAAATGGGAGCATATCACGATGGACTTTGTGGTAGGGTTACCCCAGACCTGGAAGGGACATGATGCAATTTGGGTAATCGTTGATCGGTTAACCAAATCTACACACTTTTTATCGATCTGTAGGACGGAATCGTTGGATCGATTGGCAGAGTTATACTACAGAGAGATCATCAGATTGCATGGTGTACCTCTGAGTATTATATCAGATAGAGATCCTCGATTTACTTCTCGATTTTGGCGGAGTCTCCAGCATACCATGGGTACGAAACTCCGTTTTAGTACAACATTTCACCCTCAGACCGATGAGCAGTCGAAGCGTACTATCCAGACATTGGAGGATCTACTGAGATCTTGTGTTATCGACTTCGGCGGTAGCTGGGAGGATCATTTGCACTTGGTGGAGTTTGCATATAACAATAGTTACCACTCAGCGATTCAGATGACACCATTTGAGGCATTGCATGGCAGAGCATGTAGATCTCCCACTTTATGGGAAGAGGTTGGAGAACCGTCAGTCTTGGGCCCACAGCGTATTCAGTGAGATGCAGAGTTGATCGGCACCATTAGACGCAGAATGCCAGAAGCCCAGGACTGATAGAAAAGCTATGCAGATCAGAGACAGAGACCTTTAGAGTTTTCTGTGGACGATCATGTGTTCCTGCGAGTGTCTCCTACCAAGGGAGTTAGGAGGTTTGGATTGAAAGGGAAGTTAGCTTCTCGTTACATCAGACCCTTTCATATACTGGAGAGGATTGGTGAGGTAGCATATCGATTGGCACTACCACCATCACTTGCCGGGGTGCATGATATATTTCATGTATCTATGTTGAGGAAATACGTGCCACACCCTACGCATATTTTGACAGATGTATCGATCACCCTTCAGCCAGATGTAACATATCCGACTTGTCAAGGTTGGATGGGAGCATCATTCAGATGACGAAGTAACCTGGGAGCTGGAGAATGAGATCCGAGCATAGTACCCACACTTGTTTAATGAAGGTATGTAAGTTATTTCATTAATGATAAATAATTATACATGTCGTTTGTTGTTTAACGCATTTATGACGTAAATTTTGGGACTAAATTTTTGTTAGAGGGGGAGAATGTGAGATACGGCTAAATAAATAATAAAGGGTTATAGGAGAATAACCTATAATAATTTATGGGAATTTTTAGGTATTTTTCTGGAATTATTTGGAGGTTGTAGGAAGGAGTTTAAGGGGATACATTTTAAGCATAAGGTGGTAATGGAAATCACCGTTTAAGGGGTAATAATTACATAGCTTAAGGAAACACTACTTCTATAAGAAGCTACAGTGCCAAGCCCTAAAAACGCCGCCTCTCCTTATCTCTTTGTGCCTTCTTCCTCTGATCTTGTCGCTCCCTCGCCACTCCACCCGATCTCGCCTACGGACTCAGCTCCACATCAACCTTGTACTCTTTGAACTTATCAAAGCACTCAGACTTGTGGCGCATCAAGTAAATGTACCCATATCTCGAATAGTCGTCTATAAAAAAGATAAAATATTCGAAACCACCTCTTGCCTGAATAGTCATAGACCCACACAAAGCAGTATGAACCAATTCCAACACTTCTTTGGCTCTATACCCCTTTGCCTTAAAAGACCTCTTAGTCATTTTTCCTTCAAAGTAAGACTCGCAGGTTAGAAAGTTTTCCACCACCAATGAATCCAAAAGTCCATCGGCTATTAACCTTTGAATCCTACTCAAGTTAATATGACCCAACCTTAGATGCCAAAGATATATTTGGTTCATTTTCGAAGGTTGCTTTCTGTTATTAGAATTAGAAGATGTGTTATTAATTTTCATTTGTTACATCGTGGGAGTTATTGGATTAAGTATACAAATTGTCAACCAACGCACCAGAACAGATAACCACCCTATCTTTATTGACAACTACTTTGTCATCAAAAGAAACAGAATATCCATCCATAAATAATTTAGAAACTGAAATCAAGTTCTTTCTAAAACATGGTACGTAAAGATAATTTCTCGAAATCAAAGTTTTATTCCTATCAAAAGATAAATAAACATCTCCCACTACAACAGCCGCCACTCTCGTAGCATTGCCTATGTAGATGGTGATCTCCCCTTCATGTAGTTGTCTGGTTTTCTAGAACCACTGTAATGAATTACAGACATGATCAGTGGCTCCCGTATCTACACACCAGGTACCGATAGATAACACCGCTAAACATGTTTCAGCAATTAATGAATAAGATATACCTTTATTGTTCTCCTTTCTACGAGGACAGTCCACCTTCCAATGTCCAGACTGCTTGCATGTGAAACACTTGCCCTTCGGCTTCTTCACACCTGCCTGCGGCCCAGTCCCTTGAGGTCGAATTACTTTCTTTGCCAAACCAACTTGTTTCTTCTTCTTCTTTCTGCCTTTCGGCTAAGAAGAAGAAACTCTTTCAGCAATGTGAACTAGAGAACTTTGACAAAATAGTCCTTCTGTCGCTTGAAGTTTTGTCAGAAGTTCCATCAACGAATAAATCCTTTTGTTCATGTTGTAGTTCAGGCGAAACTGCTCAAAACTCTTGGATAGCGTTTGCAAAATGATATCGACCTGGGTTTCCCCATTGATTTCAACTCCAAGGGCTTCCATCTCATTCAAATGAGCCATTATCTTAAGGATATGATCTTTCACGGGTGTCCCCTCAGTCATGGTGGTCGTCATTAAGTTTCTCATGGCCTCCTGCCTGACAGCCCAATTTTGGTGTCTGAAGAGTTCCTTGAGATTGAGCATCATGTCATAGGCAGTAGGTAAGGCCTGATGCTGATGTTGCAGCACATTTGACATAGAAGCTAAAATGTAACAACGCGCCATCTCATCTGCCTTGACCCATTTCCTATGTCCCTCTTTCTCCTCTTCACTGGAATCCTGATCAGGCACGCTAGGACATACCTCAAAAAGTACGAACTTGTAGTCTTCAGCAGTTAAGATAATGTCCAAGTTTCATTTTCAATCAATATAATTTGGACCAGCAAGTTTGTTTTGTTTTAAAATAATAGCAAGAGGATTGAAAACCATTTTGAAAACCAGAGAATCACAAAATAAAATATTTGATCAAAACTTTAGAATTTAAAATAATATTGATTCCTCAAATAATATAATTTAAATTCACCAACACCTCAAAACATCATGAATTTCATATGCCACGATAGTGTGGACGTATACTAATTCAAACATTTGTAAGAGGAGGTTTTACCCATTAATTTTATTATCTTGTCAACCTAACTTTATGACAAATAAAATTAATAGTTAGTTCATCTTCGGCCACACAAATAATAGCAGTGACTCTGATGGGGAGGATACTATTAAATACGCCTAAGTGTATACCATTACTTGATACTTAGTCCATTAATTAGGATTGTGCCCCTTCAAATGGAGAAGATCACACATACCTAAATAATTTCCTATAATCATCCATAGAAGAAGTTTGATCTAGTGATCCGCAAACAAACTCATCCGATATGGAGGAAGACACTCAAAGCCAACGCGCAAGTTTGAATGCATCACTTACAAACTAGTAATGGAGACCGTGGAATTTATTTAAATAATCTCTCTCCCACTTAGTTATTTAAATTGAGGAATTTTAACATGCACACACATCACAGCACATAAAAATAGCATATAAAGGCAATAAATATGAAAATAAAATTTCCAACTATTATGGCCTCATCCATCGCTGTCCTCCAATATGCCGCCAATGAATCATGCCGTCGCATCTATCTTGCTTCCTTCTTCGTCGTGCCTCCGGTCCTTAAAATAGCACCATGCATAGCAGGAATACAAATCGTGACAAAAAGAAATAAAAATTTACATTTATCGATCCTATATTCCACAAAGGAATTTACATGTAATCTAAATCGAACAGAATGTAAAAAATTTAATAATAATATAGCGACTGTATTTAATTTTTACAATCATGCACAACACAAAACAACCTCGACGTGCCCGAGGGTTCAAATCATACATAAACACAAAAGGCCATAATAGTTGGAACTAGGATGCTTGCAACCACAAAGTTAATCTTTCTTGCACATCCTATTATTATCTTGCCTAAATTCATATTTGGACAGTGCATACTTTAACCAAAAACCAATCACACAGAGCCAGAAAACCTTGCTCTGAAACCAATTGATGGCGCTGGAGTTTCGTTCTGTCTCAATTTCCATTGTACAAAAATTGTACCAGTATAGAACTTTTTCTAGCAACCCACATGTTCGATCAGACATGTGTTTGATCAATCAAGCAAGTTCTTGATGAATCAAAGCACACCTTGAAGGAAGCATAAGATCGCTGGCCTCTTATGTTGGTATTCAGGATCCATACAAAGAAAACTAAAATAATTACACTGTAGAATTAAAGAACTAGTTATACATTTCCTTTGTAGCTAAAAAGACCTCTTGATCTTCTGCTGTATTCCTCTCCTCTTTTTGGACATCGTGTGGGCGACGATCTACCAAGACAAAAACCACCCTTCTTCTCTTCTTTGTTTCCAAACCGTCGACCACCAAAAAGAGGCTCTATGATGGGCACCTTCTCCTCTTCTTCCTCTCCTCCAAGCCGCTGGCCCGAAGGTGGAGTTGGAAGAGAATTGTGCCGCCGGCCCTAAGGTGGAGAAGGAGAACCTTGTGCTACCGACCCTAAGCAAGAGAGAAGGAGAACCTTGTGCCGCCGGCCCTAAGCAAGAGAGTTGTGGAAAACTTATGTTTAGCGGGCGCCACCTCCCCTTTTTATAACCCTTGTCGTCGGTTATAAAGAAAGAAAAATAATAGAATTCTGTTTAGAAAAATCTCCCTTTTATAACCAAATTCTGTTGGGGTGGATGTGAGGCTTCATATAGAGGCTATAACAAGGACCTAGAGGAGGAATTGGTTTAAGCCTCCTGATAGGTTTGGGCTTCCTGTGTTCGACCCAAACACCCAACTCATGTCCATTAATAATAACCCATACCACTAAAGGGTTATTATTAAACTACTGCACCGATCCCATATTACAATATGGACTCCTTATCATGAGTGCGTTAATCTCCCTGTATTTAAGATATTGTATGTCCGTTAATTAAATGAGTTACTGAAACTCAATTAATTAACAACTGATTCCAAGAGTAGTACCACTCAACTTTATTATCATGTTGTACTAAATCCACCTGCAGGGTTTATATGACAATCCTTATGAGCTTCTCAAGGGGATATCTTCAGCTGAAATAATTACGACACAGATTCTTTCTATAATCAATAACACACTGGTGTTAGCCATTTTCATATCACGTGGCACATCAAATTAATCAATATTGGAACCCATTCATAAACTAAAATAACACATGTAGTAAGGAGTCCCAAGTCATATTTTTCCAAGGGTAACTAGCAAGTGTGTGATGCCTAGAATATGAAATTCATGTTGAACTTAATTCTGTAAAGGAAGTTTGGATTATTACAAACTCAAATTTAACATGAATTCCTTTCATAAACTAATACTACGAAATTAAAAGAAATGTGTGCTTCAACTTTTTTTTAAACAATCAACTTTCTGTACAAGTAAAGCTACTTAGAATTAACAAGAAAATTGCAACCGAACTCACATATGAAGAACTCCAACTCCTAAGATAACCTATGAACTTGTCCTAAATTAAACTAGATTGCATTTACTAAATGAATCTAAACATCTCAAACTAAACCTGACCAAGAGATAAACAATTTGAGGAAATGGATTTTTCATTCGATTCTAATCTAATTAAAGTCTAGAAATCAGTGAATTCAATAACAAAATTGAAAATGAGATTTGAATTGAAACTTAGAACTGAATGATAAACTAGAATCCCTAATCAGGGTATCTGATTTCTTATTCAACTTCATCTAAATGCTATATCAGAAATTCAATGGTGATATCTAACAGAACACATTTCAATGGGGTTTTGCTTGCAACAGAAGGGAAAACAAATGAAAGCAACAAATCTATGAATTAAAACTAAAAATCAAATGGAGAAACATCTGCATCTCAGATCAGTGTTTCATGAACTGTCTCGCTGCCAAATTGCAGAGAAACTCTTGGAAACTCTCGTGAGTAATCACCGGTTTAGTTCAGATTCTCGGTTGAGAATTGAGAAGTGTGCAACTAGTAGAAACCTCCCTACTGTTGGGATCCTTTGTACGGCTAGAGAGGGGGGGTGTGAATAGCCGACCCCAAACTTTCGCGTTTCTTCCTACGATTAGGTTAGTGCAGCGGAAATACAATGTAGAAAGAAAACAAGAGAAGAAAGACAAACCATATAACGAGGTTCGGAGATGAACTCCTACTCCTCGGCGTGTCCGTAAGGTGGACGAAGCCTATCAATCCGTCGGTGGATGAGTCCCCGGAAAACCGGCTAACAAGAACTCCTTATGGGTGGAGAAACCTCGCCACAATCTTTTGCAAAAGCAATACAGGAGATACAAAGAAGAGCAAGAACAATATGAATGTAAAACAAACAAGCTTGCCTTCTCGTCTGGAGTCCGTTGATGAAGCAGCAGCTTCACGGATGCCAGCAGCTAGAAAACCAGCACGAAGCTCACGCGAAGCTTCAGCAAAGAGGAGCTCAGCAAAGCTCAAATCGCAGTGTCGTCAGGAAGAGAGTTGTTCTCTTCTTCGTCTCCTGTAGAGGTCTTATACCTGCACCTGCGAAGAAGACACAGAAGACACAGAATCTAGCCGTTGTGTCGCAACGGCTAGTGTGTGGACCGATCAGGCATCACCCTGATCGGTCTGGGGACCGATCAGGCTCTATGCTGATCGGTCCCCGGACCGATCAAAATGCTTCACAGAGTTGCCCAACTCTCTGTGCGTACCCTGATCTGGTGGAATCAGTTTTATTCGTATTTTTCTCATCAATTCCTCCGATGATCCAATCTAATTCTTTACACATGTCAATTTCTCATTCCTGTTGAATTATGTCTTCTGAAACCCTTACAACTCCTAGCATCGGTCAGATCGATCAGATACACAAACGTATCGCTGGATCGATCTGCAGACCGATCCAGAGCTTGGTTTTTGCCTCCCAAGTCTCCCAAACCAACATCCGGTCAACCTTGACCTGTTGGTATATCATGCTTAGCATCCGGTCAGTCCCTTGACCTGCTAAGACTCTCCACCAAGTGTCCGGTCAATCCCTTTGACCCACTTGGACTTTTCTCTACACCAGATGTCCGATCATCCCTGATCCATCTGGATTTTCCCTTGCCTGGCTTCACTCACCAGGACTTTCACCTGGCTTCACTCACCAGGATTTCCACACTGCCTAACATCCCAGTTAGGACTTCACTCACCAGGACTTTCCAACTGCCTAACATCCCAGTTAGGACTTTCTTACTGCCTGGCTTCACTCACCAGGACTTTCCAACTGCCTAACATCCCAGTTAGGACTTTCCCACTGCCTGGCTTCACTCACCAGGACTTTTCCACACTGCCTAACATCCCAGTTAGGACTTTCCCTCGTGCTAGGCTCCCTGCTTGGACTTTTCCAGTGCCAAGTCTCCATACTTGGACTTTTCCCGTGCCAAGTCTCCATACTTGGACTTTTCGCGTGCCAAGCTCCCTGCTTGGACTTTTCCAGTGCCAAGTCTCCATACTTGGACTTTTCCAGTGCCAAGCTCCCTGCTTGGACTTTTCAGGTCAACCAGATCAACCTTGACCTATGGTTGCACCAATAATCTCCCAAGTATGTATTCTTGTCAACACATCAGAATACAACTTTTCTACTCTCGTCAAACATTGTCAAACATCAAAATACAACTCGAGTCAGGTCACCCTTTACCAACTCGAGTCAGGTCAACCAAGTCAACCTTGACCTAAGGTTGCACCAACAATCTCCCCCTTTTTGATGTTTGACAAAATCCAAAATCAAGTTAGGTTAACCCGATAACCTAACTTAGGTTTTCCAACCATCTTCTAATGTCCAATGTTCTTTCCTTGAACATTCTCTGGACATTCTCCCCTTAGGTTAACCCGATAACCTAAATTGGGTTCTCCAATAATTCTCCCCCTTTTTGACACACATCAAAAAGAATTCCAATGTTCTTCCTTGAACATTCCTTGACATTCTTCCCCTAGCTTAGGTTAACCCGATAACCTAACTTGGGTTCTCCAATAATTCTCCAATGAACGCTCTCCCCTTTTTGACACACATCAAAAAGAAAAAGGAGGGTATCAAGGTCAAGAGTTTCTTCCTAATGAAAGTCCCATACCTTTCATTGAAACTCTTAATTTCCCCCTTGATACTAAACTCAACAATCAACTTAGTGATAATCCCATATCACTAATCCTCAAAAGTATTTTGGAGTAAAAACTCCCCCTAAAAGTCAACTCCCCCTTGACAATTAGGTAAAACTCCCCCTTGACCATTGCACCAACAATGTCTTGGAGAGTTTCAAAACTTTAGAAATCCATAAAACCCAACTTCCAGCTGAAATTTCAGACCAACAGCTGAAAATCAGAAACTGGCACGCACTGATCGGTCCCCAGACCGATCCACGCTTTCTGGATCTCACTGGATCAGTCTGCAGACCGATCCATGCTTCACTGGATCGGTCCCCAGACCGATCCAGACTCTGATAGGCAGATTTCTGAAATTTCCTTCCCGAAATTCAGAAACTCCTAGAAAATTCCAGAAAATTCGAAAAATTGTGAAATTTTGAGGATACATTCCTCATAACATATACTATCATGGAAAAATAGTTTTCTATGAAAATAACTTCCATTTTTCAATCTTGATACAAAGTTTAAAAACTTTGAAATAGTTCAAGTTTAACTCAACTTTGTATCACAATGTTCAATGATGAATGCTATCACTAGGAAAACTTCATCAAGGTTTTTTTTTTTTTTTCAAATCAATTTTAAAACACTTTTAAAACTATTTGAATTTGGGACCATAATCTTAGGGCTAGATGTACATGACTTGTACACAAGCTTTCCCTATGATCCTCAATTTCTTGAATTAGGGTCATCTAGGTACAAGGACTATGCACCTTGATCCTAACTCATGATCCTAATATCTCACACACATCTAAGGTGTATCAAACCACATTCAAGTCAATTTGATGTGAGATATGGATTAAGGTCAACTTAGGCTAAGTTCTCATGCATTTTCTAAACACAAATTTGATCTCAATATCAAAATATGTTTTTCATCCTTAAATCAATTTCATTGATCATTAATGCAAGAGATGATGACATGGCATAAAATGGTATCATAAATGAAAATATGTGCCAATGTCATGATGTCATGGCATAAAGTTTGAAACTTAAATAAACATGACATATAAACTAGCCTAAGCATTATCATGACATTTCAAATGATAATAAAACTAAACATGATGTCATGACATGTGAGGGCAAACAATTATGGCAAGATTTAGCATAAATAAATATACCTAGATTACCTATCTAAGTATCCTTAACCACTTTGCTAACCTAGAATTTAACCCTTGATTGCCCTAAAATACCAAAATCCTAATTTTGACACTTCTTGAACTCTAGATTAATTCATGCCACTTAAAGATCAAATTTATCCTCAAAACTTGGCATGTTTCATTTTTCCTCGAGAGTTCTCTAGATTTTCCCAAATTGTGCCAATTAAAATCATTCTTTTCCATAATGGCACATTTTACTCTTCCAAGGAGTAAATGATAATTCCATTTCATTTTCAAAGGTTCACAAAACCTTGAAAATGCTCCTTGAGTGTCAATTCCTCAAAGTTGGGTTAACTACCCTTCTTATTGGAGTTGACACTCTCTAACCCATTTATGGGGTAGAGAAGATGCTCCTAGGAACCCAATACCTATTAGAGCTCATTGGGTTCACTAAATATTCACTAGGGATAACTTCCCTAGCAACCCTCCTAATGACCCTCTTAGGCTTTAAAGCCTTGGTCATTTGGGTCTCATCAAGGTCAACTATAGGGGTGACTTCCCTTGTGACCTTGGTAATGGTCTTCCTAGCCCTAGGTTTTGTTCCATAATCGAATGGAACACTATGATAAGTGGGCTTGACCACTTGGGACTTAGGTTTGTGACCCAAACCTTTCTTGTCCTTGGACTTGGGTTTTTGACTCTTAAACCCTAGAGATGACTTCTCCATGTTTTTAAGAGCCTTTTCTAAATTATCAAGTCTTGACCTCAAGACTTGATTTTCCCTCTCTAATACCTCAAGTGTTAATTTGTCATTTTTCTTTGAGGTATTCCTAGGCATATGTCTAGATGATTTGGGATTTCTACCTAGATTTTCCTTAGCCTTAGATGAGTTAATTCTAGGGTTGGCTTTCCTAGTGTTATCCTTATCTAGGCTCACATGTTTGGCACCTAAGCATGTGTATCGATTTCTATAATTAACATGCTTATCATTCTTGACAATAGCAATAAGGCTACTAGCATGCATCCTACTAGAATTGCAAGAATGTGCCTTAGAGATTACCTTAGGGTTTGCCCTAGCTCCCCCTATACATGTGCTCGATCTCTTGTCCTTGTGAGATTGCCTCCCTTTCGGACATTGGATCCGATAATGTCCCCTTCGCTTGCATTGGAAGCACACCACGTGCTCCTTGCCCTTGCGTGTTGGGACTCCGGCTTCCTTGACCTTTGGTGCCGGTGGAGTCTTTCTTACCCTCTTCGGACACTTACTCTTGTAATGTCCATGTTCCCTACACTCAAAGCACATAATGTGTAATTTAATTGAACTTAAATTGCTTGAGTTACCTAGGGTTGAGGGTGGATGCGAGCTCTCTTCTTCATCCCTTTCGGAGGTAGAAGCTTCTTCTTCTTGCTCCGAACTTGAAGAAGAACTCTCCTCCTCTTCGTCCTTAGATGTTGAGTAACCCTCAACTTCTAATTCCTCTCCTCCATGATGTGAGCTACTTGGCTCACTTAGCTCCTCTTCATGGCTTGAATTTGAGCTTCCCTCATGGAACTTGGCCAAGTTATCCCATAATTCCTTGGCATTGTTGTAACCTATCTTACACAAGATGTTAGAAGGCAATGAAAATTCAATTATTCTCGTTACCTCTTCATTGATTTCGGATTTGTGAATTTGTTCTCTTGTCCACTCCTTCTTCTCAAGTGGTTTTCCTTCCTTATCCACCGGAGGAATAAAACCTTCTTGTACACAAAACCAATTCATTATGTTAGTCATAAGAAAGTACTTCATCCTTACCTTCCAATACGCGAAGTCACCGCATTCGTAGAAGGGTGGAATGGTGATGTCTTCTCCATAGAGATCCATTCTCTAGCTTTGCTCCCACGGGTGTTGATCCGATGAAGAGCGACCTCGCTCTGATACCACTTGTTGGGATCCTTTGTACGGCTAGAGAGGGGGGGTGTGAATAGCCGACCCCAAACTTTCGCTTTTCTTCCTACGATTAGGTTAGTGCAGCGGAAATACAATGTAGAAAGAAAACAAGAGAAGAAAGACAAACCATATAACGAGGTTCGGAGATGAACTCCTACTCCTCGGCGTGTCCGTAAGGTGGACGAAGCCTATCAATCCGTCGGTGGATGAGTCCCCGGAAAATCGGCTAACAAGAACTCCTTATGGGTGGAGAAACCTCGCCACAATCTTTTGCAAAAGCAATACAGGAGATACAAAGAAGAGCAAGAACAATATGAATGTAAAACAAACAAGCTTGCCTTCTCGTCTGGAGTCCGTTGATGAAGCAGCAACTTCACGGATGCCAGCAGCTAGAAAACCAGCACGAAGCTCACGCGAAGCTTCAGCAAAGAGGAGCTCAGCAAAGCTCAAATCGCAGTGTCGTCAGGAAGAGAGTTGTTCTCTTCTTCGTCTCCTGTAGAGGTCTTATACCTGCGAAGAAGACACGAAGACACGAATCTAGCCGTTGTGTCGGCTGGTGTGTGGACCGATCGGCATCACCACGATCGGTGCGGGCTGGTCGATCGGTCGTGGGGACCGATCGGGCTCTATGCTGATCGGTCCCGGACCGATCAGAATGACAGAGAGTTGCCCAACTCTCTGTTCGTACCTGATCGGTCCGTGGACCGATCAGGCTCTGCTAATCGGTCATGGGGACCGATCGGGCCCCGATCGTCGGTCCCGGACGATCCCACCTCTGCGAGAGGTGGGCGTATCTCTGCTCAACTCTTGATCGGTCTCGGACCGGTCGGATGTCTTCTGAGAACCCTTCATTTGTTATCGATCGGTCACGGATCGATCGGATACACAACGTATCCGGATCGATCTGCAGACCGATCCAGCTTAGCCTCCCAAGTCTCCCAAACCAACATCCGGTCAACCTTGACTGTTGGTACATCATGCTTAGCATCCGGTCGGTCCCTTGACTGCTAAGACTCTCCACCAAGTGTCCGGTCAATCCCTTTGACCCACTTGGACTTTCTCTACAGATGTCCGATCATCCCCGATCCATCTGGATTTTCCGCCCGGCTTCACTCACGGGACTTTCACCTGCCTCACTCAGGATTTCCATACGCCTAACATCCAGTTAGGACTTTCTCACTGCTTGGCTTCACCAGGACTTTCCAACCGCCTAACATCCCGATTAGGACTTTCTTCTGACTTCACTCACCAGGACTTTTTCACACTGCCTAACATCCCAGTTAGGACTTTCCCACTGCCTGGCTTCACTCACTAGGACTTTTCCACTGCCTAACATCCCAGTTAGGACTTTCCCTCGTGCCAGGCTCCCTGCTTGGACTTTTCCAGTGCCAAGTCTCCATACTTGGACTTTTCCCGTGCCAAGTCTCCATACTTGGACTTTTCGCGTGCCAAGCTCCCTGCTTGGACTTTTCCAGTGCCAAGTCTCCATACTTGGACTTTTCCAGTGCCAAGCTCCCTGCTTGGACTTTTCAGGTCAACCAGATCAACCTTGACCTATGGTTGCACCAACAATCTCCCAAGTTTGTATTCTTGTCAACACATCAGAATACAACTTTTCTACTCTCGTCAAACATTGTCAAACATCAAAATACAACTCGAGTCAGGTCACCCTTTACCAACTCGAGTCAGGTCAACCAAGTCAACCTTGACCTAAGGTTGCACCAACACCTACAAGCTTACAATCTCATCAAAAGTTCAATGCCCGAAGAACAGGGGAAGATATATGAGTCACGATCGACAAACGATCGATCGAATCAATGCCGAAGTCGTGAGTGAATTGAAGAACGAGTGTGAATCAAAAATTTTGAAAAAACTCCTCCAAAACTTCTGTTTCCTGATAGAATCCCTCAGATCGGAAGAACTCCCCGAATCTGAGTTCGTCTGGTACGCGTGAAGTGCAAAGATCGCGGCAGAAGAACCTCCTTATCTCGCAATCTGATGGTTGGACAATGATCGCCAGTCACTCCAAATGTTGGCGGTGATGACAGATCTTGAATTCTGATCTGGATGTCGATGGGAGTGTCGACGTCGCAAAGGTGGAAGAAGATGAACAGTAGCGTTGTCGCGAGAAATCTAAGCTCGAAGGGTACTGTAGCTTCTCGAGGTTTTTAAATCCTCCTCCAAACTAATCAGATGGTCCAGATTGATTTGATCTCATCTAACGGCTGTGATGTCTTTAGATCTGGATCAAAAGCTTCGGATCTTCATCAACGGACAAGATCTGCTCCTCATTAGGTCGGATGGACTAGATTCTCAACGGATGGCTCAGATCTCTCTAATCTTCAATGGATGATCCAAATCGCTCCAAAGCTTGATTGCTTCGTTTAGCCCTAGATTTGATCCCAAGTGTTGTCTAATCTGATCGGGTCCATGACCCTTTTGATGCCTACAAAATAATAATAACATATTAGCATCAAATACCATGATAATTGGCTAATTTGCAATTAAGTCCAAGATCACATGCAATTTATGAAATGTAATGTAAATGTGAGATTAAGCTATGAATAGACCATTAAAAACATGCATTATAAATCAAAATAATGTAGCAAAATCATGGTTATCAAAATCCCCCACACTTAATCTTGGACGTCCCGTTCAAGTCAAGAAAACTAAAAATCCTACTTGAATGACACCCCCTAAACAAATTCCTAAACATGATTAGAAAATAAAGAAAGTAAACCATCTAAGATTATCACATTCCAAAACCTCAAGCATTCATGGACTTCAAACTTTACTCTTGGTTAACAACATAATAATTCCCATCTATCATGAGTAAATTGAAATTGATTTCACACTAAAAATCTCACAAGATAGAGTTTTTGTGGCCCTCATCCTATTTCTCATGTAATCACAAAAATGGAGAGCACTCATGCCACTTGTGCTTCTTGCCCTACCATAAGCTTGCTTATCTTCTACTCTCTACCATGATCATGGATACAAATCATAATATAAAGGTTAATCATGGAAAGAAAAATGTAAGAATATGAATTAAGTGCACATCAAAGCATTAGTTACAAGAAAAGATAAGAAAAGGAAGAATTAACTCAAAGAAAAGATAGGAAAGAAAGAATGAGTTTTAGTTCTAGTGGAAGACATGGATACATAAAAATGCTATCTAATGAATTTCAGCCATACTTCCTTATTTTCTTCCTTCCTTACTTCATTTTAAATGTACCAGTTCTGTTTGAACTTTGCTTTCTTGGTGTATAAACCTAAATAGCCATGTCATGAATTAAAGATTTCCAATTCTAAATTTGCAGGTTTGTTAATTACAGAAATGTGATAAATTTTTGTTATTTGTTCTACATCTCTGAAATTTGTAATCAAGTTCTAATCTAGAACTTAGTACCACATCAGTAATCAATAGTTTCAAGAATCATCAAGCACAGTTTAAGAATTTCCAAACTAAGTTTCAAAAGTTGATTCCAAGAGTTGCAGGTACTGAATTTTGGTTTCCAGCACTTAATGTTACTGATTCAGCTTTACAAAATCATTATGATACCACTTTCAATATCTACAAACCTTCTAAATTTGAATTGATCTATGTATTTCATGAATCTAGACTAAAACATACCTTCGCAGATTATGTCAGACTCAATCTTTAGAAATTTCTAGATCGCTAACTTGTAACAGATCTTGAATCTAAGTCATCTAATCTTGTCTAAACTTCCATGTCTTAATCCTCTTATTCAGTTCAAAGCAATACTGATAAGTTACAGTTTCATGATTTTTTTCAGGTTCATTTCAGGTTCTATTTTTGTTGCTTTGTTCGCATTTCTGCACAACACTTGCAGATTTCAGCATTTCTGTCTTGTACCAAAGTCACTGCTTCTCTTCTTTCTGAGATTTTAGAGGACATAGAAAGTAGCATACCATTTGCTCCAATATATTATAGGAATTAAGTTGAGCTTTTTCTTATTTAAATGTTGCATACTCTGTCTGATACAAAATCAACCACTTAAATTCCAATGCTTTCAACCAAAACACTCAATAAAAGACTACACACCACCTCCCCCACACTTAAATATTTGCTCGTCTCGGGCAATGAAACTCAACAAGTGCTCAACAAATTGATACGTTAGATATAGGAATAGATTGTCAATTTCTGTTATGTTCTGTTTCCTTTACTCTTGATTTCCTACAGCTTTTTGCAACCTCAAAGAATTTAGAATAGTGTATCAAGATTTGGAATTCCAAGTCATTCTAGCTTGATGACTGAATAGTTGAACTTGTCCATGTCCCTCATTTAGCATTCAATCAGTAAAAAGATGAATTCAATCCTCATTTTGATCAGACAAAAGTTACAAGAATTGTACAGCTACTGTGTACATTACAGTTTCTGTCCATTAAATTTGTGTTCCTGTTTTGTATCAATCATGTTACCTTCTGAAGTGTAATTGAAGTGTTTTTCAAATCTTGATACAAAATGATCAGATAACCAGCAGATCACATTACTGCTCTTGCAGAGAAACTAATTGTAGTTCCAAACAGTAGCTTCCCATTTCCAATTTTACATATCAGTTTCTAAAGCTTGAAAAGATCATGACATGCCATTTATTTCTGCATCTTGAAAGGTTTCACTTAAGCTTCTCAATCGTTTAAATGCTGCTTCTTATTTTTGATACATCTTGATACCAAGTCACAACATTTCTCAACTTCTGAATTTATGTTCCTGCAGATTTCTGCATTTCCAAATCAACCTTATTTCTGCATTTCCGAATTCCTACAATGGCTGCACAAAAGCAATGTTTAGAATCAATCATGTTTATGAAAACATTTTCATTAGCATTCCAATCAGTAGCATTTCAAAATAATTGCCCCAACAACCACTTACATATTCAACCCTGCTTTGATTCTGAAGATTCAGAATTTAAGTCCCGCAGAGTTTCATTCAAGCAACTGCATTCAGTCTCAAATTCAGAATTGCCATTGCTCCACAGTAGCATTTCTGCATTCCTGATTTTGTTCACAGCAACACCCAAATAGAAAATGCAATCAGGAATTGCTCCACAACTCCCTCTAAGTTGCTTGATTATGCAAAAATCCAGCTTCCCAATCTTGAACCACTTCAATCTTCTTCATGTAACCGAGTACTCCAAAACAAAATTTAATCCTCACATATCATCCAACAAAGCTCTTTCCCCCACACTTCAACTTAATCCACCTTGGCCAAAATATCATCATATAACAACCCATGTATCCATATCCAAAAGATTTACAAATGAGAAGACATAAATTTACAAGATGATTATCAAGAAGAAAAGCAAGAATTCGAGTGGAAGAAAGAAACAAATAGATTTACCTTCATAAACATGATATAATCCATTGGATTGTGCTTTTGAAAGAATCAAAGCAAGTTCTAGAGTGAAATAACACAAGAGCATCATTCAATTAAGGCTCATCCTCACTAGGCATGAAAAAGTATCAATCCAATATACCAATCAAGTGTCCATTATTAAATAGAAATCTTAAAAAAATTAAAAGTCCATTATTGACAATAAGCTCAAAAATAGATTCTCAAATCTAGCTCACATTCCCTACTTCAAACATGTTATAGAAAAATTACTAAGGGGTACCATTTTCTTATTCAAATCAAAACCAATTTCAACAATAAAAATCTATTCTATGAACAAAAATGAGCAATTTATTAAATCAACTAAAAATGAAAATAAAACGGCAAACCAAGTTGGAACAAACTCCCCTTCACATGAGTAGATATCATCAATAACCTTCATCTTTTGCATCACCTCTCCATTGCCAATCTCATGAAACAACTTGAGTCTATGCCCATTCACCTTGAAAATCCGGTTGGTAGCCTCTTCCCTAATCTCAAAAACTCCACAAGAAAACACATTAGTTACAACATAAGGTCCCTCCCAACGAGATCTCAACGAACCTTTAATCAATTGGAGCCGTGACCTATATAAGAGCACTTTGTCACCAATATGAAATTCCTTACCCACAATGTGCTTATCATGAAAATTCTTGGTCTTTTCTTTATAGATCCGTGAGTTCTCAAATGCTTCTAGTCGAATTTCCTCAAGTTCTTGGAGTTGCAATTTTCTCTCTTCTTTTACCAAGATAGCATCAAAATAGCAAGCTTTAACTGCCCAATAAACTCTATGTTCAATTCCCACCGGAAGATGACAAGCTTTACCATAAACCATTCTATATGGAGACATCCCTATAGGAGTCTTAAAAGCCATCCTGTAAGCCCAAAGTGCATCATCTAATCTCTTGCTCCAATCTTTCCTGTCAGATCTCACAGTTTTCTCAAGAATTGACTTCACTTCTCTATTTGACACCTCAGCCTATCCATTTGTTTGAGGATGATAAGGAGTAGAAACTTTATGTGAAACCCCATATTTTCTCAACATAGCTTTCATGTGTCTGTTGCAAAAATGTGACCCTTGATCACTGATGATCGCTCTAGGCACTCCAAACCTGCAGAAAATATGTGACTTGACAAAACTAACAACAACTGAAGATTCGTCACTCCTAGTGGGAATGACCTCCACCCATTTGGAAATATAATCAACTACCAATAAAATATATGAAAATCCAAAAGAGACAGGAAATGGACCCATGAAATCAATACCCCATACATCAAAGATCTCACAAAATAACATGTAATGTTGAGACATTTCATTCCTAGACCCTATGTTCCTAGTTCGTTGATAACTATCACATGATCTACAAAAAGCATAAGCATCACGAAAAAAGGTAGACCAATAAAATAAACACTCTAAAACTTTTCTAGCCGTCCTCTGGGGTCCAAAATGGCCTCCACACTCAGATGAATGACAAAATACAAGTACAGACTGAAACTTAAAATCAGGTATGCATCTCCTAATAATCTGCTCACTACAAAATTTTCATAGATAAGGATCATCCCACACATAATATTTTGAATCACTTTTCAATTTGTCCTTTTGAGCTTTTGAAAATTGTGCAGGAAAAATGTTACCTACTAAGAAGTTAACCAGATTTGCATACCATGGAGACTCACCATGCACCCTAAAAAGCTGCTCATCTCTAAAGTCATCATCAATAGCCGTGTGATCCAAGTCCCCTTTAATTCTTCTCAAATGATCTGCAACCAAGTTCTCCTTCCCACTCCTATCACGAATCTCCAAATCAAACTCCTGAATTAGAAGCATCCATCTAATCAATCTGGGATTAACATCTGGCTTCTTGAGGAGAAACTTCAAAGCTGCATGATCAGAAAATACAACCACGTGAGAACAAAGTAAATATGATCGGAATTTATCTAAAACAAAAATAATGGAAAGAAGCTGCTTTTCTATCGTGGTGTAATTTACTTGAGCCGAATCCAAGGTCTTTGATGCATAGCAGATCACAGGTGGTGCTCCTTATACTCTCTGCGCCAGTACTGCCCCAATAGAAAAATTTAAAGCATCACACATAAGCTCAAATGGTAAAGTCCAATCCGGTGGCCTGATGATAGGTGCATAAATCAAAGCCTCCTTCAATCTCTGAAAAGCTTCCTTGCACCTCTGATCAAACTGAAACTCCACATCTTTCTGAAGAAGCTGAGATAGTGGAAGAGCAATCTTACTGAAGTCCCTAATAAATCTCCTGTAGAATCCTTCATGGCCAAGAAAAGCTCTAACATCCCGCACGCATACGGGGTAAGATAAAGAAGATATAGTACTAACTTTAGCATGATCTACCTCAATTCCTCTCCTAGAGACTATGTGTCTTAAAACAATACCATGCTCAACCATAAAATGACATTTTTCAAAATTAAGTACCAAGTCTATCTCAATGCATCTATCTAAAACCCTAGACAAATTTTCCAGACATGCATCAAATGATGAACCAAATACCAAAAAATCATCCATAAAAACCTCCATGCAATGCTCTAATAAATCTCCAAAAATACTCACCATGCATCGCTGAAAGGTTCCTGGAGTGTTGCAGAGTCCAAATGGCATGTGTCTATAAGCGAATGTACCGAAGGGACAAGTGAAAGTGGTCTTCTCCTGATCCTTTGGGTTGATACAAATATGAAAATATCCAGTGTAACCATTGAGGAAGCAGTAATATGACTTACCCGCCAATCTCTCCAACATTTGATCAACAAAAGGCAAAGGGTAGTGGTCCTTTCATCTTGCTTGGTTCAGCTTCCTATAGTCCACACATACTCTCCAAGAATTCTTCACTCTGGTGGACACCAACTCATTCTCTTCATTGGCCATTACTGTCACCCCTAATTTCTTTGGAACCACATGGATGGGACTTACCCACTTACAGTCAGAAATACGGTAAATGATACCTGCCTGTAGAAGTCTAGTCACCTCTTTCTTCACTACGTCAAGGATCAGTGGGTTAAGTCTCCTCTGGAGTTATCTCACTGGTTTCACATCCTCCTCCAAATAAATCTTGTGCATGCAAATAGAAGGACTGATACCAGGAATATCTGCTAATGTCCATCCAATGGCTTTCCTGTACTGTCTCAAAATCTCTAATAATCTGCTCTCTTGTTCTGGTTCTAAATTCTGAGCTATGATGATAGGCAACTGTTGATTCTCTCCCAGGTAAGCATACTTCAAATGCTGAGGCAATGGCTTCAAAACTTCCTGTATCTGATCAACAGAAGGTGATCCTAGGGGTAATGCTGCTAAGCAATCCCCTACATATAATTCTTCTTGTCTGAGCGATCCTAGGGGTAGAGCTTCTCCTAAGCAATCCCCTACGCATGATTCATCTCTCTCACTCAGAAATAATCCACAAGATTTATCATCCACTCCCAAGGCTGAAATACCTTCCAACATTGAAGATAATACACCACACTGACCAACCTCTACAAAATCTGAATCAAACCCTGAAAAGAAATCCATGCTATCTAGCTCCTCTGAAATATCTAAACTGAGAATAGAATGATCCTCTCTAGGATGCTTCATAGCATCAAAAATACTGAACTGGACCACTGTATCTCCTATCTCCATAGAAAGTGTGCCGGCATGAACATCAATCTTGGTCCTTGCAGTCTTCAAAAATGGTCGTCCTAGAATAAGTGGATATCTACTGGCCAGGCAGTCCCCCTCCATATCAAGGATATAAAAGTCTGCAGGAAAGATAAGTTCCCTCACCTTAACCAATACATCTTCAATAACTCCAGTTGGATGAGTCTGACTGCGGTCCAGCTAACTGAATAACTACTTCTGTAGGTTGTAATGGTCCAATCCCTAAAGTCTGAAAAACTGATTTTAGCATCACATTAATTGAAGCTCCTAAATCCAACATAGCATCCTTAAACAAACTACTCCCAATCTCGCAAGGTACTGTAAATACTCCAGGATCTTCACATTTCTGTGGAACTGGCTGAATTAGTGCAGATACATTCTTGCCTATACTAATCAACTCATTCCCTTGCAACTTATTTTTATGCACACAAAGATCCTTAAAAAATTTGGCATAGTTTGGAATTTGCTTGATCATTGTGAGTAAAGGGACATTTACCTCCACCTTGCTAAATAAGTTCACAAGCTCTTGAAATTCCTTAGCTCTTTCCTCTTCTACATTCTTCCTTGGTTGAGTTTTTCAATGAGGAAAAGGCAATGGGATGCTTGGCTCTGAATCTTCTTGAACAGAATTCTAAGTTTCTGAATTTCCAAATTTGCGAGAAATCCGAGCTTGAAGGGTACTGTAGCTTCTCGAGGTTTTTAAATCCTCCTCAAAATTAATCGGATGGTTCAGATTGATTTGATCTCATCTAACGGCTGTGATGTCTTCAGATTTGGATCAATAGCTTTGGATTTTCATCAACGGACAAGATCTACTCCCCATTAGATCGGATGGACCAGATTCTCAATGGATGACTTAGATCTCTCTGATCTTCAATTGATGGTCCAAATCGCTCCAAAGCTTGATTGCTTCGGAATATCTGCTAATGCCTATCCAATGGCTTTCCTGTGCTGTCTCAAAATCTCTAATAATCTGCTCTCTTATTCTGGTTCTAAATTCTGAGCTATGATGACAGGCAACTGTTGATTCTCTCCCAGGCAAGCATACTTCAAGTTTTGAGGCAATGGCTTCAAAACTTCCTGTATCTGATCAACAGAAGGTGATCTTAGGGGTAATGCTGTTGAGCAATCCCCTACACATAATTCTTCTTGTCTGAGCGATCCTTGTTAGCTAGAGCCCTAGAGCCAATCATTTGATGATTGTATTTTGGACTTGTTGTATCATATTCTATATAAATAAAGGCATTTTGATTTTGGTTATTATACTTACTTATATTGGTGCCAAATAAACTAAGTATAATAATGTCCTTGAGTAGATGGTTCTCACCTATATCAATCGGTTAGTTGAACCGATAGTGAGATGATATAGGGAACACTACTCTTAATCATTCCTAGTCGAGTATTAACATTTAGAGACAATGTTAATGCAATAAGACTAGCATGTAGGTCAACTCGATGGCTTGATCTCACAAGTCATGGATATAGAGATATCAAGTTGACACATGGGTATACATTAGAGAATGTATACTGAATGACCCGCCATAAGAAAGTATCATGGATCGTTATATGAGTGTCATATACTTTCTCATGTGGCTATTAGTATGACTACTAGTCCTTAGACCTGAAGTCACCATAGATCCCTACATAAGGAGTTATGCACTTTGGTTTTGTCAAACGTCACCCGTAACTGGGTGGACTATAAAAGCGATTACTGGGTATATAACAAATTATGCAGAGGGATGTGAGTGATGTAGATGAGATCTATCCCTCCTATATGACGGGAGAGACATCGGTATTCTTGATAGAGTGAGACCACGAAGTGCATGGCCATGCCCAAATGAGTCAATATGGGATATTGAGCTCATTTGATTTAGTGAGTATACTTGGAGTTCAAGATTTAGATTGATTAGAGGATGACACGGTCTATGCCTCATATTGATCAATCTAGATATCTAGGATAGAAGGACACTTGTCATATATTGTGAGGAGTCACAATTAGTAGTCACAAGGTGATGTCGGATCTCGACATTCTTGTAACTTGGGTAGTAATGATGTGTTGCTAGATACCGCTCATTACTTATGCTCCTAAATGGGTTTAGGGCATTGCCAACGTTACAAGAACCTATAGGGTCACACACTTAGGACAATTAGATGGAGATTAGGTTCATATGATGAACCAAGAGGATTAGATTCATTTGATGAATCAAATTGGATTAAGAGTAATCCTAATTGGGCTAACTTGAGTTCGACTCAAGTTGATTCATGTGTTCAATGAGTCTAATTTAGATTTTGACTCATTGAATCAATTTAATTAAATGAATTAGATTCATTATATTAAGTTGACTTGAATCAAATGGTTGGATTCGATCAACCATGGAAGAGATTTGGTCAAGTTTGACTTGACTTGAGAGGAAGATTAAAAGTCAAGTTTGACTTGACTTTATGCCACCTCATTGGTGAGTTGGCATTGATATGGACCAATGATGTTATTCCACATCATCATGGGTGCCACCTCATGGAAGTTACAAAGCCATTCTCTTTAATGGCTTCACATTAATTGCAATTAATGCAATTAATTTGGGGTTACAATGGAGAGTGGCCGGCCACTATTGTTTGAATGAGAATTCAATTTTTCATTCAAGTGTGCATTTTCTTGCTTCTTCCTCTCAAGCTCTCCCTCTCCTCCTTCCTTGGCCGAACCACATAGGTGCTAGCACACCTTGGTTTTTGGTCACCTCCACCTAGTGTGTTCGTGTGGATACGTGTAGAGAGTTGTCTATATTGACAACTTCGAGATCCGGCGTACCGAGGACGAGCGGGATACGCAAAAGGGCACGCAACAAGGGTAAAGATCTTCATCATGTAGATCTAGAAGTTTTGTAAATCGTACTCGTATGTTTTCGAATTTTTCTTCGCACGAGATCCGTTGGCTAGGGTGATTTGGGGTTTTCGCGGCCCGAAAAACCCAACAGTGGTATCAGAGCCACGTGCGAAGCTTGTACGAGTTTAGTTTGATTTTTATGAAAAATTAAAGCTTCTGTACATTTCTGTATATTTATGATTTTTATAGTTTTAAGAGTAATATTTCTCGTAGAAGCGAAGCACAAGTGTTTATACACTTGTAGGCTTCGACTACCGAAAAGTTTTTCCCAAAACGACATCGTTTCGACCCAAATCTTTTTGGGACAGCGGGATAAGGTGCTCTTGGATTGCTTAGGAGCAACTCGCGATGGTTAGATCGCGGGTAGGGGTACTGCCCCTAACCCCACAAGGGGATTTGCTCCACGATTGTGCCCGAAATCGCTAATTGGGACCGCCGGGAAAAATTTACTCATAAAATCTGTAAAATTATGAAAAATTATAGAAAAATTACAGAAATATATAATTTTGAATTATATATTAATTTTTTGATAGTCTTGGCCCAAAGACCCAATTCGATTGGACAATTGTGTTGTAATTCATAATACGGCCTGCGTGCCGTTATGTGATGTGCGTGCTTGTATTTTAGTTTTTTATTTTATTTTTCGCGACCTGCGCGTCATGCCTTTCTTTTATTCTGGTTGTAAATTAGATTTAGACTCGAATGTAACTCGAGTTTCAAAATTGTAATGTACAAAAATTGGAGCTGTGGAAGGTCCACTCGAGACGGAGTTACGAGGAAGGCGCGAGCAACACAAGGTGGTTAAAAGGAAGGCGCTTGAGAAGTTGACCTTAGGTTGACCATCCTGTCTTCTCATTGGCTTGAGAAGATCGTAGTAGGGCCATGACTAATCACAAAACTTAGTTAATTACTTGTGTATATGATGCATGTTTAATTAAGTAATTAATTAGTGCCTAGCGATTAAGATTATATCTAAATCGTGCACAAGATGCACCCTTACGATTAGATTAGATCTACATCGTGTACAAGATGCACTCTATCGATTAGATTAGATCTATTTCGTGTATATGATACAACATCATTTAGATTAGATCTAAATCACGACAACTCAAAATGCCTACCATGCCGTGATACCTACCACTACCTCGATCGCATGATGTTGTTGAATCTGCCAAAGCAGAGCAACACATACTATCTTGGTAGGGTACGGAGGGACAATCTTGGTCCCGCCTATCAACGCATGGGCGAGTACAAACTCCATTAGATTGAGTATTCCTAGTTTACTCGGTTGGATCGAGTACAACTATAGGCATTCTTCCAATGGTTGGAAAGGTAGGACAAAATCACGTTTATATTAATTCTCGGGCGTATTAGCCAAAGCTAACTCGAGTTTTAATATAAATGCGGATTTCATCCTATAAACAAGAGTTGCATAGAGATGTAATTGGTAATCGTTACCTACCAATCATACTAAGTCTTGGGCGTATTAGCCAAAGCTAACTCAAGGGTTAGTATGATGTGGATCTTGTCCCACATGAATTATAGAATTCAGTGGGAGCATCATTTAGTTAAAGGCCTAATTAAATGATTAAGAATATGATATTTATTTATGCTTTTATTCTGTTGTAGATAACCATGACGTCAAATACGAACACCTTCTCCCTGCGATCTGTCCTTGAGAATGACAAGCTCAACGGAGCAAACTTTCTGGACTGGTACAGGAACCTGAGAATAGTTCTCACTCAGGAACGTAAACTGTACGTTCTGGAGCAGCCCATTCCGGAGGCTCCTTCTGCCACTGCCCCGTGAGCTGACCGAGATGCTTTCAAGAAGCATCAAGATGATGCATTAGATGTGTCCTGTCTAATGCTCGCGACCATGAACTCTGAGCTTCAGAAGCAACACGAGTTAATGAGCGCTTACAATATGGTTGAACATTTTCGTCAACTATATCAAGGACAAGCGAGGCATGAGAGATTTGAGATCTCAAGGGCACTGTTTCAGTGCAAGATGTTAGATGGGGCTCCTGTAGGCCCATATGTACTCAAAATGATTGGGTACATAGAGAACCTACAAAGGTTGGGGTTCCCACTTAGCCAAGAGATGGCCACTGACCTGATCTTGCAATCCTTGCCGGATAGCTACAGTCAATTCGTTCTAAACTACAATATGAACGAGATTGACAAGCCACTGCCCGAGCTGCTTAGCATGTTAAGAACTGCTGAGCTAAACCTTAAGAAGGCTAAGCCCAACACTGTTCTGATGGTTCAGAAACAATAGGGCAAGGGCAATCCCAAAGGCAAAGGAAAGTCCCAAGCCAAGGGCAAAGGCAAGGCACTGAAGCCTAAAGGAGGGGTCGCCAAGGATGCTACCTGCTTCCACTGCGGTCAGACCGGGCACTGGAAGAGGAACTGCAAGCTATACTTGGAGGATCTTAAGAAGAAGCGAAGTGAGACTTCCACTTCAGGTATATATGTTATAGAAGTCAATCTATCTATTTCTATATCATGGGTATTAGATACTGGATGTGCTTCTCACATTTGTACTGATGTGCAGGCGCTGAGAAATAGCAGGGCATTGACAAAGGGCGAGGTGGACCTACGAGTAGGCAATGGAGCATGGGTTGCTGTTGTTGCTGTAGGGACTTACTTTCTATCTCTGCCCACTAGGCTTGTACTAGAGTTAGTCGATTGTTGTTATGTGCCTGCATTAACTAAGAACATTATATCAGTTTCTTGTTTGGACAAGAAAGGTTTCTTGTTTGGACAAGAAAGGTTTCTCGTTTACTATAAAGAACAAATGTTGTTCCGTCTATTTAAACGATATGTTCTATTGTAGTGCACCTCTGATAAACGGACTCGATATTCTAGACCTTGACAGCCCTATCTATAACGTAAATACCAAGAGGTTCAAGTCTAATGACATGAACCAAACCTACCTTTGGCACTGTCGCTTAGGTCATATAAATGACAAGCGCTTATCCCAGCTCCATAAGGATGGTTTGTTGGACTCATTTGATTTTGAATCATATGAGATATGCGAGTCATGCCTACGAGGCAAGATGACCAAGACTCCCTTTAGTGGGCACAACGAGAGAGTAACTGATTTGTTAGGACTCATACATAGTGATATATGTGGCCCTTTCAATGTTGCTGCTAAAGGCGGTTATAGGTACTTCATCACATTTACTGATGATTTCAGTAGATATGGTTATGTGTACTTGATGACACATAAGTCTGAATCCTTTGAAAAGTTCAAAGAATTCAAGAATGAAGTACAGAACCAGCTTGGCAAGAGTATTAAGATACTTCGATCCGATCGAGGTGGAGAATACCTTAGCCATGAGTTCCGTGACTATCTAGCTGAGTGTGGGATTCTATCCCAACTCACTCCTCCTGGAACACCACAGTGGAATGGTGTATCCGAAAGGAGGAATCATACCTTATTAGATATGGTACGATCTATGATGAGTCACACAGATCTTCCGACATATCTATGGGGATATGCTCTAGACACGGCAGCTTTCATTCTCAACCGAGTTCCATCCAAGGCCGTGATAAAGACACCATATAGGATATGGACTGGGAGAGATGCCCAGGTGTCTTTCATGAGGATTTGGGGTTGTGAGACTTACGTTAGACGTCAAGTCTCAGACAAATTAGGACCCAAATCCGACAAGTGCTATTTCATTGGATATCCCAAGGAAACTAAGGGATATTACTTCTACATTCCCAGTCAGCACAAGGTAGTTGTGGCAAAGACTGGGGTCTTTCTAGAAAGGGACTTTGTTTCTAGAAAGACTAGTGGGAGCGCATTCGATCTTGAAGAAGTTCAAGATGCGAACAATAGCACCGATGCCTCAATGGAAATTGAACTGGAACCACAAAGTGTTGTGGATGATGTTCCACAAGGAGTTGAGGAACAACAACCAGTTCAAGTAGACATTCCTCTTCGCAAGTCTGATAGGGTACGTCATCAGCCTGAGAGATACTCATTTCTCTTGTCTGACCATGATGACGTTGTGCTCATAGAGGATGAGCCTACCACCTATTAGGAAGCTGTGATGAGACCAGATTCCGAGAAATGGCTAGAGGCCATGAGATCCGAGATGGAATTCATGTACACCAACCAAGTTTGGACTTGTGTTGATCCACCTGAAGGGGTAAAACCCATAGGGTGCAAGTGGGTCTTTAAGAGAAAGACTGACATGGATGGACTTATTTATAAGGGTCGCTTGGTAGCTAAAGGTTTCAAGCAGATTCATGGTATTGACTATGATGAGACCTTTTTTCCAGTAGCGATGTTTAAGTCCATTCGGATCATGCTTGCTATTGCAACCTACCATGACTATGAGATATGGCAGATGGATGTCAAAACCGCGTTTCTGAATGGAAACCTGCTCGAGGATGTGTACATGACACAACCTGAGGGTTTTGTAGATCCACAGCATACTAGTAGAGTATGCAAGCTGCATGGGTCCATTTATGGACTAAAGCAAGCTTCTCGGAGCTGGAATCTTCGATTCGATGATGCAATCAAACAGTTTGGTTTCATCAAGAATGAAGATGAACCTTGTGTCTACAAGAAGGTTGTAGGGGATATAGTTGTCTTCCTCATATTGTATGTGGATGACATACTACTCATTGGGAAGGACATCCCTATGCTTCAGTCTGTCAAGACCTGGCTAGGGAGTTGCTTCTCAATGAAGGACTTAGGTGAGGCATCTCGTATTCTAGGGATACAGATCTATAGAGATAGATCTAAGAGATTTCTTGGCCTAAGTCAGAGTACATACATTGACAAGGTACTCCTTCGGTTTGCTATGCAGAACTCCAAGAAGGGATTTCTGCCGATGTCACATGGCGTGAGTCTTTCGAAGACTCAAGGTCCCTCTTCTAGAGAGGAGAGAGACCGCATGGATCAGATCCCTTATGCCTCAGCCATAGGATCGATCATGTACGCCATGCTATGTACTCGACCTGATGTCTCGTATGCTTTGAGCATGACGAGCAGATACCATCGATCCGGTGAAAGTCATGGATAGCGGTCAAGAATATTCTTAAGTACTTAAGAAGGACTAAAGAATATTTCTTGATATATGGAGGCAATGATGAGCTAGCTGTAAAGGGTTACAGTGATGCTAGCTTCCAGATCGACCAGGATGACTATAGATCGCAGTCGGGGTTCGTATTTTTCATTAACGGTGGTCTGTCGGTGGAAGAGTTGACGGGATACGATGTCGATTCTGTGACAGCCGAGTACATTCTTTGCATCGAGGCAAAGGAAGGCGATTTGGATCAAGTTCATCATGAACTTGGGGTGGTTCCTATCACTGACCCCATTGAGCTATATTGTGACAACAATGGAGCTATAGACGAAGGAACCTCGCTCACACCAGCGGACCAAACACATACTACGGCGCTTCCATCTCATTCGAGAGATCATCGAGAGAGGAGATGTGAAGATTTGCAGAGTACCTACAGAGGCTAACATCGCAGATCCCTTGACCAAGGCTTTGGCACAAAAGAAGCATGATGGTCACACTAGGTCATTTGGGCTTAGAGCCTACACTGATTGGCACTAGTGCTAGTGGGAGATTGTTAGCTAGAGCCCTAGAGCCAATCATTTGATGATTGTATTTTGGACTTATTGTATCATATTCTATATAAATAAAGGCATTTTAATTTTGGTTATTATACTTACTTGTATTGGTGCCAAATAAACTAAGTATAATAATGTCCTTGAGTAGATGATTCTCACCTATATCAATCGGTTAGTTGAACCGATAGTGAGATGATATAGGGAACACTACTCTTAATCATTCCTAGTCGAGTATTAACATTCAGGGACAATGTTAATGCAATAAGACTAGCATGTAGGTCAACTCGATGACTTGATCTCACAAGTCATGGATATAGAGATATCAAGTTGACACATGGGTATACATTAGAGAATGTATACTGAATGACCCGCCATGAGAAAGTATCATGGATCGTTATATGAGTGTCATATACTTTCTCATGTGGCTCTTAGTATGACTACTAGTCCTTAGACCTGAAGTCACCATAGATCCCTACATAAGGAGTTATGCACTTTGGTTTTGTCAAACGTCACCCGTAACTGGGTGGACTATAAAGGCGATTACTGGGTATATAACAAATTATGCAGAGGGATGTGAGTGATGTAGATGAGATCTATCCCTCCTATATGACGGGCGAGCCATCGGTATTCTTGATAGAGTGAGACCACGAAGTGCATGGCCATGCCCAAATGAGTCAATATGGGATATTGAGCTCATTTGATTTAGTGAGTATACTTGGAGTTCAAGATTTAGATTGATTAGAGTATGACACGGTCTATGCCTCATATTGATCAATCTAGATATCTAGGATAGAAGGACACTTGTCATATATTGTGAGGAGTCACAATTAGTAGTCACAAGGTGATGTCGGATCTCGACATTCTTGTAACTTGGGTAGTAATGATGTGTTGCTAGATACCGCTCATTACTTATGCTCCTAAATGGGTTTAGGGCATTGCCAACGTTACAAGAACCTATAGGGTCACACACTTAGGACAATTAGATGGAGATTAGGTTCATATGATGAACCAAGAGGATTAGATTCATTTGATGAATCAAATTGGATTAAGAGTAATCCTAATTGGGCTAACTTGAGTTCGACTCAAGTTGATTCATGTGTTCAATGAGTCTAATTTAGATTTTGACTCATTGAATCAATTTAATTAAATGAATTAGATTCATTATATTAAGTTGGCTTGAATCAAATGGTTGGATTCGATCAACCATGGAAGAGATTTGGTCAAGTTTGACTTGACTTGAGAGGAAGATTAAAAGTCAAGTTTGACTTGACTTTATGCCACCTCATTGGTGAGTTGGCATTGATATCGACCAATGATGTTATTCCACATCATCATGGGTGCCACCTCATGGAAGTTACAAAGCCATTCTCTTTAATGGCTTCACATTAATTACAATTAATGCAATTAATTTGGGGTTACAATGGAGAGTGGCCGGCCACTATTGTTTGAATGAGAATTCAATTTTTCATTCAAGTGTGCATTTTCTTGCTTCTTCCTCTCAAGCTCTCCCTCTCCTCCTTCCTTGGCCGAACCACATAGGTGCTAGCACACCTTGGTTTTTGGTCACCTCCACCTAGTGTGTTCATGTGGATACGTGTAGAGAGTTGTCTATATTGACAACTTCGAGATCCGGCGTACCGAGGACGAGCGGGATACGCAAAAGGGCACGCAACAAGGGTAAAGATCTTCATCATGTAGATCTAGAAGTTTTGTAACTCGTACTCGTATGTTTTCAAATTTTTCTTCGCACGAGATCCGTTGGCTAGGGTGATTCGGGGTTTCCGCGACGCGAAAAAGTGATTTTCGCGGCCCGAAAAACCCAACAATCCTAGGGGTAGAGCTTCTCCTAAGCAATCCCCTATGCATGATTCATCTCTCTCACTCATAAATAATCCACAAGATTTATCATCCACTCCCAAGGCTGAAATACCTTCCAACACTGAAGATAATACACCACACTGACCAACCTCTACAAAATCTGAATTAAACCCTGAAAAGAAATCCATGATATCTAGCTCCTCTGAAATATCTAAACTGAGAATAGAATGATCCTCTCTAGGATGCTTCATAGTGTCAAAAATACTGAACTAGACCACTGTATCTCCTATCTCCATAGAAAGTGTGCCCGCATGAACATCAATCTTGGTCCTTGCAGTCTTCAAAAATGGTCGTCCTAGAATAAGTGGAGATCTACTGGCCAGGCAGCTCCCCTCCATATCAAGGATATAAAAGTCTGCAGGAAAGATAAGTTCCCTCACCTTAACCAATACATCTTCAATAACTCCAATTGGATGAGTCTGGCTGCGGTCAGCTAACTGAATAACTACTTCTGTAGGTTGTAATGGTCCAATCCCTAAAGTCTGAAAAACTGATTTTGGCATCACATTAATTGAAGCTCCTAAATCCAACATAGCATCCTTAAACAAACTACTCCCAATCTCGCAAGGTACTGTAAATACTCCAGGATCTTCACATTTCTGTGGAACTGGCTGAATGAGTGCAAATACATTCTTGCCCATACTAATCAACTCATTCCCTTTCAACTTCTTTTTATCCACACAAAGATCCTTAAAAAATTTAGCATATTTTGGAATTTGCTTGATCATTGTGAGTAAAGGGACATTTACCTCCACCTTGCTAAATAAGTTCACAAGCTCTTGAAATTCCTTAGCTCTTTCCTCTTCTACATTCTTCCTTGGTTGAGTTTTTCGTTGAGGAAAAGGCAATGGGATGCTTGGCTTTGAATCTTCTTGAACAGAATTCTGAGTTCCTGAATTTCCAGATTTGCGAGAAATCCAAGCTCAAAGGGTACTGTAGCTTCTCGAGGTTTTTAAATACTCCTCAAAACTAATCGGACGGTCCAGATTGATTTGATCTCATCTAACGATTGTGATGTCTTCAGATCTGGATCAAAAGCTTCGGATCTTCATCAACGGACAAGATCTGCTCCTCATTAGGTCGGATGGACTAGATTCTCAATGGATGGCTCAGATCTCCCCGATCTTCAATGGATGATCCAAATCACTCCAAAGCTTTATTGCTTCGTTTAGCCCTAGATTTGATCCCAAGTGTGGTATAATCTGATCGGGTCCATGACCCTTTTGATGCCTACAAAATAATAATAACATATTAGCATCAAATACCATGATAATTGGCTAATTTGCAATTAAGTCCAAGGTCACAATTTATGAAATGTAATGTAAATGTGAGATTAAGCTATGAATAGACCATTAAAAACATGCATTATAAATCAAAATAATGTAGCAAAATCATGGTTATCACACGCCATATAAACAGTACAATTTCCCAACTCATCAGGCCTATTGATTTAACGAATAAATCTCATCCATTGATAAGTTAAAGAAATAAATATTAAGTATACGTGCTTGTTATTATATAGGGATTAAGAAGACACACATCCATAATAATAGATGTTCTGTTCTTTTATGTAGTCAGTATAAATCAAACAACCTCAAACGGTCTTGCTCAATACACATATAGTGCACTAATGTAATTTTATAGTCACGGCAGACTAATACCAAATTACACTACAACCGTTCTAATAGTTTATCCCAATCCATCTTGGTTGTGAGCTACTATTTATAATTTATAAAGAACCGATAATATGATCTTCTGTGTAGCACCACACACTATGTTATCTACAATATAAATTAAATGGATAACTACATTGACATATATATAAATATAAAATATAAATATTTAACCAAAATGATTCTCATTTAAAAATATTTCAAAATAGATATTTATACAAAATCTAGGCTTATAGTATACATCCCAATAGCTAGAGGGTGAAGAAGTTAGAGCAAAATTTATCAAATCAAAGATTTCATCAAAGCTCAACTTCAAATAGAATTCGGAGATGGATTCGGATTTGACACGAGGGTGCCTCCACCATTCGTATCCACAAACTTCGATTCTTGGAAATCAAGGATCAAAAATTTTCTTATGATGGAGATAGAGCAATGGTTTGCTCTAATGGAAGGTTTCGAAGCTCCAACAAACTCAAAGGGCAAGCTCCTTAAAAAGAGCAAATGGAGTCAAGAGCAAATTCAAAGGAGTGAGGTAAATAACAAAGTGACCAAGCTATTGGTCAATTTATTGCCAAGTAATATTTTGCCTCAAGTTGGAAAATTTATGGATGCCAAGGAGCTTTGGAGAAAATTGACAAAGATTCATGAGGTCCCCTCCACTGTACCAAATCAAGAAGAATCCAAAGAGGGTGACTCATTGGATCAAGACAAAGAGGAGGAAGATTTCGAGGTTGAGAGATGCCCAACATCGGAAGAAGAAGTCCTAGAAGTTTTATCCTCAAAGGAGTGCAACTAAAAGAGCAAGGATGGAGCATACTCCTTATTTCATATACAAGAGGATGATGAAGAAGAAGAAGCCTCCATCTCCGGATCAAGAAGAGATGAAGATGAAGAAGCTTCCACCTCCACAAGTCAAGTCAAATCAATTGGAGGAGCATCATTGTTGGATCAAGAGGAAGCCTCTACATCTGGATCAAAAGGAGAAGATGCCACTCCTACAAGCAAAGGTATATCAATTTCAATTGTTAATAATAAAGATCATATCATTTACTTTAAGTGTAAGAAAAAAGGGTATTACAAGAGTAAGTACCCTAAATTGGCCAAGAAGAAGGGCCAAGTGGCACCAAAGGGCAAGGAGAAGCTGAAGGAGACTGCCCTCACAATAAAGAAGAGCAAGGAGCGCATTGTGTGTTTCTTGTGCAACTAAAAAGGACATTATTGAAGCCAATGTCCAAAGGGGAAGAAAGCAATCAAAGTCAAAGGAGGAAGCACAAGTCAAGGGGAAGCTTACAAGATAAAACCCAAGGTATCATTTATTGAACCTATCCCTTTGACTCATGGTAAAAAGTATGCTAGTTCTAACTTATATTATTTTAATACTATTTACCATAAAAATAGAAGGTATAATAGAATTAATGAAAATCATGTGGCTTTTCATGCTAAAACTACCACACCTAAGGTTAGGAAGGTAGATAACCACTTGGGCAAGAACACTAAGGATAATAGTTACAATCCCAAAAATAGAAATGCCCAAGGATTTAAAGAAAATCCAAAACTATGGATTTAGTGATGGAAAATCAAGTCTTGAAGTCAAAGCTTGATAACATGGAGAAGACCCTAAAGAGAATTGAAAATATGCTTAAGGGTCAAAATGATTACAACCTAGGATTAGGAGCACAAAGGTCATCCAATGGTAGGAGGGGTTTGGGATACAAACCTCAAGACAAGAAGGATGTTCCTTCTTATCATAGGGTTCCATATAGCTATGAAGCCGAACCTAGGTCTAGTGGTCAAGTCAAAAACACTAGGGAAGCTATCCCTAGAAGTGTTTTTACAAAGACAAAGATAACTAAGACTTCTAAAAAGTCTAACAAAGTCACTAAAAAGGTCACAAGGGAAGCTAGCCCTAGAGTTGACTTAGAGAAGGTGACCAAGGCTTCTAAGAAGCCTAACAAGGTCATTAGGAAGGTATCTAGGGAAGTTATCCCTAGTGAGTACCTACAACATCCAAGGAGCACCAATAGGTTTTGGGTTCCTAAGAGTATTTTCTCTACCTCTTAGATGGGTTAGAGAGTGTCAACTCTAATTGGAAAGATAGTTAACCCAACCTTAATGATGTTGACACTTGAAGAACATTTTCAAGGTTATTGATAACCTTTGAAAATGAAAAGGACTTATTGATTACTCTTTTAAAGAGTAAAATGTGGTAAAACTTGAGAAAATTGAATTTAATTTAAATTGGCACAATTGGAAAAAACATAAGAAATACCAAGTTTAGATTTTGGTATTTTCTTAGGGAATTAAAGGCAAATCTAGCCTTAATTTAAAATGATTACTCTTTAAAAGAGTAAAATGTGCCAAAATTTGAGGAATATGCTTAATTTTAATTGGCACAAATTAATCAAGAGATAAAGAAATGCCAAGTTGAGTTTTGACATTTTCTTGGGAAAAAGTGGGCAATCTAGGATTTAATTTTAAGTTAGCTAAGGTTTAAGGATACTTAGATAGATAGTTTAGGTATTTTATTTAAGCTAAATTGTCATGCTTTGTTTGCCCATTATATGCCATGACATCATGTGTGCATTCATTTTTATTATGAAAAATACAAAAAAAAAAATACCATGGCATGTCATACATACATCATGTAGCAATAGTATATTTTCATTTGAAAATTATTTCTTTTTGATGTATGCCATAACTCATCATGCATTATTTTTATCTTCTTGAATTTAAAGACAAATGACATTTACTAACAAGTGACATCCTAGGTGGATGCTCATAATTTCTAAAATGCTTAGATAGATATGCATGATCTCTAGTTTAGGGCAAAACTAAAAATTACATCTCACAAAGACTATAAGATGACTTGTATGTGTTTTAGTGCACATTAGATACAAGTAAAATGTTAGGATGATGAACAAAGTTCAAGATGTTGTCTTAGTGCATCTACTTGAGTTTTGGGTTCATCAAATCACATAGTCATGTGTACTCCAATCATTGGGAAAGTTAATATACAAGTCATGTGTATTGAGTTTAAAGAACATGGTTGGATATTGGTTTTGAAAATAATTTTAAAATGCTGTTGGAAAACCTTGGTGAAGGCTATCTTTTGATAGTAATCATTATTGAATAGTTAGGCACAAATTTGGAAGAAACATTGAAGTTTTTGCAAGTTTCCAAGTTTATGTTAATCTTTGAAAATAATATATATTTTCTTAGAAAACTATTTTTCCATGATAGTATATCCCTAAATAATGTCTACAATAATTTTCATGATTTTTAGAATTTTGTAGAATTTTTGGGGAGTTTTTGAATTTCGCTGAAATTGTATTTCAGAAAATCAGAGCTCCAATCGATCAGCCGATCGATTGGAGGGCCCAAATTGATCAGCCGATCGATTGAGATGTGTTTTCCCATGAACAGTGGCTCACAGAATTGATCAGCCGATCAATTCATTCACTCCTGGATGATCGGGCAATCGATTCAGAGGCAGGTTCTGCGAATAGAACCTCTCTAAATCGATCAGTGGATTGATTGAAATGATTTCAATTGATTGAGACCCAACTTCAATCGATTGGGAGTGCTAATTTTGGTTGGGAAAGTTTGATTTTAGCATTTTAAATTATTTTTAGTCTAGATAACCATTTCTAACCCCTTGAAATATATTTGTATACATTTAGGGGGAGTTGTCATGATGAAAACATGGATAGATTGGTTAAGGAAGACTAAGTAGAAGTTTAGGTTGAGATTTAGTTTCAAATATTGATTTTTAAATCTCAAAACTTCTAAATTTGGATTTCCTAAAGATTTAGGGATTCCAAGTCATTATTGGTGCAATGACAAAAGCTACGAGCATGTCTTTAGGGGGAGTTACTCTTTAAGGACATGAAAATTAATTTTTCATAAACCTTGGTAGGTGGTTAATCTTCCTTAGCGTAAATGCTCAAGGTTGAGCATTTGAACACAATGGAGAGTGGATATCTTCATTGTTTAGTTGTGTATGCTCAAGGATGAACATTAGATGCAATGAAGGGTATAAGACCTTCATTGGGATTGTTGGATTGGTTAATGCTCAAGGATGAGCATCGGATACGATGAAGGGTATGATACCTTCATTGTGGTGTTGTGAACAATGAGTGAAGTTGTGAATAAGGTTGAGTAACTCTTCAAGGGGAGAGTTTTTGATGTATACCAATAGGGGGAGAATGTAGGATTTAAGTTAGGCATTTGCCCCTCTAGGAAAGTTAGGGAGAGAATGCAGGGTATATACTATGCCTTTATTACCTTAAGAGGGAGTTTGCTCTCTAGAAAAGGGAGAGAATGAAGGAAACCTTTATTCATGCTTTGGTATGAGGAAGAAGTTGAGGTTATGGATTAGCCTAACTTAAAGGTATTGTCAAACATCAAAAATGGGGAGATTATTGGTGCAACATCCCCTGGGTTAAGGTTGACCAGGTTGACTAAGCTTGAGTTGGCTCAAGCTTGAGTTGATGTTTGGGTTTCGGTGTTTGACAATACGTGGAGATTGTAGGTGCAATCATCTGTTTGGGGAGTTGCTGGTGCAATTCCCCTCTAGTTAGGGTTTGACCAGATTGGTGTGAAGAAGAGTCAAGTAGGTCAAGGTTAACTGGATACTTGATTGGGAAAGTCCTAACTGGATGTTAGGCAAGAGAAAATCCTAGTAAGTCAAGCTAGGTGAAAGTCTTGGTGAGTAAAGCCAAACAGATGAAAGTCCTAGTGAGTGAAGCTAGGCAGATGAGAAAATCCTAGTGAATGAAGCTAGGTGAAAGTCCTGGTGTCACGCTCCGAGGGTATACTTGTCCTCCAAAGTGGATGGTACCCCCTAGTGACAATATTAAAAATAACTGATATCAAACCAATAAAAAATTGACACAAGCATCGATGCAATATAACATCACAACTCATAGTGACATATGCGAGTATGTATGCATGCGCAGGTGAACATATCAAATTAATCAAAAACATAACTAATGACATAAACACTCGATACAAAGAGAAAACATAAACTACAAACAACGGAAAGTAGAGTAACACTCATATAGAAATCCAAACTCTGAAATCCGAACTCGAGTGGGACTAGCAGCCAGGATCTCTGAGCGACACACATCCTCTATCTGCTAACCTGGAGGATCAAAGAAGAACAATGGGTAGTGAGTATATAATAAAAATATACTCAGTGGATAGAAAAATATAGAGCATGAATAGAATACTGACAGAAAATCAAAGATACAGTCTCGGGTGACATACTTACTAACCAATGCAGGTGTCCCAACATAATCATCAACTAACAGACAAGTATAATCAATAACACTAACCTGCTCAACCAAGTATAACCAACAGCCATGAGTACATACGGTACATCTGAACCTGCACGAACAAAACATATGACCAGCATATAGCAAGTATATAACAAACACTGACTACGGGAGAACGCTCTACCACGGATGGTCCCGTGGGTAGTCAGGGTAAATAACCAGTCACTATCCAGGAGTACATACGGTACATCTGAACCTACACGAACAAAACATATGACCAACATATAGCAAGTATATAGCAAACACTGACTGCATGAGAACGCTCTACCACAGATGGTCCCATGGGCAGTCAGGGTAAATAACCAGTCACTGTCCGCGGGAGAACGCTCTAGCACGGATGGTTCCGTGACCGGACAGGGTAAATAACCTGTCATTGTCTGCCGGAGAACACTCTACCACAGAATGTCCCGTGAACATACAAGGTAAATAACCAGTCATGTCTGAGGGAGAACACTTTACCACGGATGGTCCCGTGGGCAGACATGGTATATGCTAATGGTCACTAATGACCCTCTCACCCGCGCATGGGAGATAGGATATACTAAAGGTCACTGATGACTCTCTCAACTACGAATGGGAGATAATGGTCGATAGTGTTGGAGCAATCCCAATGGTCCGTGGGACCATGTGTTTTGGTGTTTGGGCAAAGGGTTTAAGTTAGGTTCACCTTTATATTTGATATGTGTATTTGAGTTGTTTAAGTTAGGTCCGGTGAAGGATGGAGCATCCGAGGGACCATGGACAAGGCAGCGAGGACAAGGGCCGAGGGAAGCGACTTCGAGGCATACGCGAAGGATGACATTGGGGACGAGCCGCGGGCTTGAATGCATCCGAGGGACGAGAGCCAAAGGAAGTAGGCTTGAAGACAAGAGGTCAAGGTTGCAAAGAAGCGTCAAGTGAGTCATAAGGGTGAGGGTAAGAGTGCATGAGAGATTGTACTCGGAGTAAAATCCTAGTTTTAGGATTTTACTGCAGCGTTACTGTAGCAGTACTGCAACATTACTGTAGCGTTACTGTAGCAGTACTATAACGCTACTGTAACAGTCGACTGCATGTTTGAGTAGTCGACTGGTGCAGTCGACCGGGCAGTTGACTGGGAGTGAACAGAATGCTTCTGTTCATTCGGTCAGTGTGGAGCAGTCGACTGCTAGTTTTAGCAGTCGACTGGTATCGAGCCGTTGGGATGTAACGGTCGAATTTCCACAGAGGGCAGTCGACTGTATGTTTTGACAGTCGACTAGTAGGCGGGGGTTTCCAACCCGTGGCCTATATAACCAAGGCTTGGGAGCTTGGTTATAGTTGACAAAATAGAGGTGGTTAATCTCTATTAGTAGTCTACCTGTGCCCTAGCGTCAAAGGAGTCCTTGATGAGAGTTGTGGTGAGGTTTCTCCACCTACAAGGAGGTTGAGCTAGCCGGGGACTAATCCACCGACGGATTGAGGGATCGTCCACCTTACGGACACGCCGTGGAGTAGTAGCAAGTTATCTCCGAACCACGTAAACGAACGTGTTAGCGGGTTGCATTTCCTTAGTTTTAGTCTTTCTACTTGTTTGTTTGTATTTCCGCTTGCGCACTAACATTGTAGAAAGAAGCGAGGATTTGGGGGTGCCGTCTATCCAACCCCCCTTCAAGCCGGCCACCGATCTCCCTACAGATAGGACATACCGACAGTTGCTAATGACCCTCTCAACCATGAATGGGAGACAATGGTCAACAAGTTATAACAACCAAGAGGTCTAGTAGGATTCTCGGATTCCTACACTACGGTATGGTAATATCATACATATCCATAAACACAATCATGAATATAACTACATAGATCCTATACTACGGTATGGTAATCTCATACATATCCATAAACACAATCATGAATATAACTACATAGGTCCTACACTACGGTATGATAATATCATGCATATCTATAATCACAATCACGAATATTAAATATGACTACATAGCCATCCATAATAGATCAACATATAAGGGCAACCAATAAGGTATTAAACTCATAGATAATATAAGGCAGACAAAAGGTAAACAAGTAATCACAATCTTATCAAACATGCCAATAAACAATCATACTTTATAATCGAGTTATCACGATGATAAGAAAGATCTACCCACCTCTATGTAGCATGTCCAAAGCGTCTTCAAGTCCGTGAGATCACATCAAGCTCAAATCCATTCAGTCTCCTCTCCACCTATGGCAACCCACGGCGGAGGCTCACGATGGCCCAATGGCTGGCGATGGCTCACGGCTAGCCGTGGCATGAGGATCGTGATGGTCGGTCGATGCACGATTCCGACAACAATAACCTACTTCTATTGTGAACTCGAGTGTGGATCCTGATCTAAGGGGTTCGCCGTTAAAGAGACACGAGTTCGTGTTAGGCGGTGATGGAGTTGGTCAGGACAAGTATGTGATGTCTTCCCGTTGGCGGTTCTCGGTTACGGGGTGGAGCACACGATGTGAAGCAATAAAATTGCAAGGGGCGGTTGCGACACGCCAAGAGACACGGCCAGTGCCGACGACGTCACGACCTCTTCTCTTCAACGGCTTAGGATGACGTCCGGACTTGCAACGCCGCGTCGTGCAGTGGCAACATGTCGCGACAATCGATGCAGCCGCGCTAGCAATGGTAGACGCTCGTGAAGGAGAAGGGCAAGCAAGCACCGAGAAAAGGAGGCAGCACCAGTGGTCGAGGAAGGTTTGCCACAGCATCGTCGTCGCATAGCGTAGGCGCGCTAGGTCGGATCGCGTTGCGGAACGTCGGCGGAGGAGACTTGATGCGACGACGGGCAGTCGCCGATACGCACAAGGAGGTAATGCTGCCCTAGATGGTCGGAGGAAGGAGGTTCTCCGGCGGATAGAGGGGATGGGCGGCGATGGTCAGGCGCTATCGAGCGCACAACGCTGTGCACGTCACGAGAAGGAGGCGGCGATCCCCATTTTGTCAACTTAGGTTTAATAAAGAAAAGCCTAACTTTATAATCAATCAACAACTTTATTAAATGGGCATTTTAAACAGGCCTTCCTTTTAACCCCTTAAAACTTAAAATAATTTCTTTAAAATCCAGAAATATTCCAGTAAATTTTCTAAAATTCGTACGAACTTATTTCTAGATAAATTATCTGACCAATATATTTATTTTCCTTATAATAATTCAATATTACCAAATTTTAAGTATTTATATCCTTATTTACATTTTTTTGGTATATTACACCTGGTGAGTGAAGCCAAGCAGATGAAAGTCCTTGTGACTGAAGCTAGGCAGATGAGAAAATCTTAATGAGTGAAGCTAGGTGAAAGTCCTAGTGAGTGAAACTAGGCAGATGAAAAATCCTAATGAGTGAAGGTAGGTGAAATTCCTGGTGAGTGAATGTAACGCCCGAAAATTCACAAAATAATTATTAGAAATATCCTAGTATTTTTCTGGAATTTTAGAATATTTTTATGAAATTTTTAGAGTAGAGGAAGTAGCAAAAATAAATAGAATCGTAAAATAACCTACGCGGGAATTGAACCCGAGACCTATTGGGTCCTACGACTTAAGATGAACTCTAGTAACTAGGAGATCCCAGCAAGGCCGTGCTGAAAGAAAAGGGAATCAATTGTATTTATATTCAAGTTGGGCCGAATTACCCACTTAATATAAATAGGGAGTTTAAGTGAGGAATTGCTATTTTTCTGAAACGAGAAAACCTTTCCCTCAAACCCTCACCGCCGAACCCTCTTCTCTCCCTCATCCTCTCGGCGCCCAAGCCAAGGAAGACTAGGGTTCCGTCTCAAGGGCTCCAAGAGCATCTTCCGGCAACAACTCCGACACGAGGACGCTCCCCTCCGCGAGAGGAACGCATAGATGCGAGAAGATCGTCGAAAGGATCGTCTTCTCCGGAAATCTAGCGATTAGAATCGTAAGAAATCTAGCGCAGGAGGTAAGAAACCCCTCACCTGTAGTATAAGTAGCTTTTCGTACGTTTTATGCATTAGTTTAGTTATATGCATAATTTTCAGTATATAGGGTGTGAATTAGCGCACACCAAGTGTTTGCTTTAATGCTTAGCTCAGTAAAATGCCACTATCGGCATTCCAATAGTTTAGATAAATGCAGTAGAAGCATTTTATAGCACATTTAGTCTTGCTACAGCTTTTATGGGGCTACGGTCTAATGGGTGGGCTCCCACAGTCGCCTCTAGGTTCAGACAACCTAGTTCTAGGTTTAGACAACCGAGTAAGAGCAAGACAAGTATTATTAGCTTATATTCAGTATTTTACTTTTAGCAGTGGTACTGTACTGGATCAGATATCCATTGCGTTGGGCTCCCACAGTCGTCCCTAAGTTCAGACAACCTAGTAAACCCTACTAGATTCGGAATTTGTAACCCCGGGTTTAGTTAGGGATGCGCGCATAGCAAGTACAGTTGCCGGGCCCATCAGCAGCATGATTATTATTTTAATTTATTTATGAAAATAGTTTTCAAAACTTCACAAATAGTTATGTGAATTCAGTACAACTCTAGCATTAGTTTAGAATTAGCTCAGCTCAGTTTTTGTATCAGTTTAGTTTTCTATTGATACAATATGATAGCTTCTGTTAGCACTTGTTGCCATGACTAGTTTGTTTGTATGCCATGCTATGCTTTTTCATGTTCAGTATATATATATATACACATTTCAAATAGCATGTTTTAAAAGCGTGATTTCATCGTATGCATGTTTTTGTGAGGTAGATGGTTTCTTACTAAGCGAAAGCTTACAGATACTTCTTTTCCTTGTACTGCAGATAAAGGTAAAGGAAAGATGAACTAGCGGAGGCTGAAGGACAATGCAACGAAGATGTGTGTGTGAAAAGGAGTTTGGAATGAAGATCTTGGGGATTTTAGCAAGTCTAACTATTAGAACCTTGTTATTTTTAGTTTTCGCATTTTAGTTTACTTAAAGGTCATGAACTAGTGAAATATGCACCATGCCATATTTAGAATGTTAGATATTTGATGTTAGAATGCATTTCAGTTAGTTTAGAGTTGGTATATGAGATTTCTGCTCGAACCAAGGCTGAAATCAGGTTCTGATACGAAATCAGAAACCCCAATCGATCAGCCGATCGATTGGAGGCTTCTCAATCGATCAGCTGATCGATTGGGCAGCTTATCCCGCGAACAGAATGCGCCTGGATCGATCAGCCGATCGATCCGGCCGAATTTCATCGCGAATAGAAGGTTTGTGGATCAATCAGCCGATCGGTCCGAGCTGAACCGGCGTACAGCGCGTCATTGAATCGATCACTGGATCGATTGGACATATTGGATTGATCAGCCGATCGATCCAGACGCTAGTTCCCGCATACAGTAGGGTCCTGAATCGATCACTGGATTGATTGCCCAACCTGGATCGATCATGCGATCGATCCAAATTAGTCTCCGTGCACAGTAGCACGCTGGATCGATCCGTGGATCGATCAGAGGCCTAGTACTAGCTGCAAACACCTTAGTTCAGCCCTAGATGACAGCAAAAATCTAGAACACCCCTTCTAGCATAGCCACAGCAATTCAAAGGGTAGTTTAAACATTAAGCTCAGATAGTATAGCGATTAACAGAAGCATATTCATTAGTTCAACAAAATTTTAAATCGGATCAGTTTTCTGCACATTAAGAATAGTTAGCAACAACATAAAGTGACGATCCGGCCTTACAGCCTAGCCAGTAGAAGGCGGGTCGTTATAGAGTGGTATCAGAGCAAAGTTCCATACTTCCTTCACACACATCAGCATTGAACCTGTAGCTTCCAAGTAAGAATACCTCTCACTTTGTTATGTTTATTGCTTTCATGTTTGTAGATTACTAAAGTATGCTTATCTGTGATAGTAACTAACATGATAGTATTAGCTATGTAAACATGATGCTTTAGTTATGTATGTCCTTTGTTCCTTAGAAATGGCACGAGGACGCCCAGCTAGAAGGGCACCAGCTACTGAGCCCTAGCATGAGGCAGGCAGTTCAGTGCCTCCCCTAGACCTTACAGCAGTAGTGGCTCAGTTACAGAAGCAGCTAGCAGAACAACAAGAGGAGATTGCCACCTTAAAGGCTAATCAGCAGAACACTCCCACGGTCACCCCGGAACCAAACATAGCAACCCCAGTAGTCATAGAGGTTCCACCAATCCAGCCTACAACACCAGTAGCCCCAGAGGCAAAGAGAAGCCTATCGATCCGGTGGCAAAGAGTCAAGCGAGAACTTCTCAGCACGGTGAACCATGGGATGCTCAAGCTGTTGGTTCAAAAGACCTACGATGGAGCTTCTGGACTGGCCCGAACATGAGAAGGTGAAGTTCCTTCTGCTGACAGGAGATGCACGTATGTGGTGGGAGAGAATTAGGGCAGCGCCCGGGAACCAGATGACATGGGTGACTTCGAGAAAGAATTCTTCGAGGAGTTCTTTCGCATGCGGGTCAGAGCGCCACTACGACGAGTTCACGATTTCGCCAAGGCAACCTTTCAGGTGAGGAAGTCGTGAAGAAATTCAGCAGTGGCTCGTCATGTCCCGAACTAGTCGACCGAGAAAGAACAGTCGGTTGATGCTCAAGATCTTGAGGCCGAAAATAGCAATGAACGTGGTGGCGGCGCTCATAGGCCGCAAACCACCGAAGAACTAGTCGGATGCTCGACCACCGAGCACTACCGTAACAATATCAAGCGGAAGCAAGTCCTCTCGAGTCCAAAGGAAAGGAGGCTCAAGTACTCGGAAACAACAGGCCATAGTTCTAATGGAAGGAACTCCGAACAACATGAACCAGGAGTTACCGAAAGGAGGACCAACTAGTAAGCCCTAGTTATCCCAAATGTGCTACTTGTGGGAAATTTTACCCAGGAGTTTGTCGCAAGGGCACACGAGGATGCTTTGAATGTGGACAAGAAGGGCATATGGCTAAGAAATGCCCAAACAAGACTAGCCTTCCTCAACCACAGCCGATTCAGTACGGAGGCAAGCCAGCTCAGTTACATCAAATGCAGGCCGCTTTAGATGGTCCACACATTAGCCAGGGCAGACTAGAAGCCCCTCCAGCTACGACCAATGCGAGGATCTATTCACTCACCAGAGAAGACGTAGCGAATGCCTCGACAGTTGTTACAGGTCAGATTAGTATTTTACAGCAAAGTACAACTGTCTTATTCGATACTGGGGCAACCCATTCTTATATATCCAGGGCATTTGCCGAGAAGTTAGCGATACCCCCAGAAGTACTTAGTAGTCAGTTTCTAACGAAATTACCTTCAGGAGAAATTATGGCATCCACGCACTGGCTCAGAGTAGTGCCAGTCATTATAGCAGACAGAGAACTTTTTTGTGATCTGATAGTGCTAGATATGACTGATTATGATGTCATCCTTGGAATGGACTTCCTGATCAGATACGGTGCCTCTATAGAGTGACGTAAATAGAAAGTCATATTCCAACTTGAAGCAGAAGTACAATTCGAGTACATCGGAGAACCAAAGAGAAAGGCCAAGAAGTTTCTCTCAGCTCTAAAAGCACAAAAATTAATGGATTCAGGATGTACGGGATTCCTAGCACATGTAGTCAATACCAGTTAGAACAAGGACCAGCACTGAGTGCGAGTTGTATGTGACTACCAGGATCTTCCACGAAGAGTTACGGGCCTAGCACGACGGGGAGATTGAATTCGAGATAGAACTCATTCACGGCACAAATCCTATCTCCAAAGCACCTTATCGCATGGCTCCAGTAGAACTGAAGGAACTTCAGGAGCAATTATCTGACAAGGGCTTCATACGTCCTAGTCACTCACCATGGGGAGCGCTTGTATTGTTCGTGAAGAAGAAGGACGGGAGCATGCGCTTGTGTATGATTACGAGCACTAAACCAAGTCACCATCAAGAACAGTATCCTCTTCCCGTAATAAATGACCTGTTCGATCAGCTAAAGGGAAGCGTGATGTTCTCTAAGATAGACCTCGGATCAGTTATCATCGGTGAAAGTTAAAGAAGGAGATATACCCAAGACGACATTCAGACTAGATACGGACATTACGAGTTCGTAGTCATGCCCTTTAGGCGTGACAAATGCTCCAACTACTTTCATGGACCTCATGAGCAGAGTATTCAGGACTACCTAGATAGATTTGTTATCGTGTTTATCGATGACATTCTTATCTATTGAGAACTCGGGAAGAACACGAGCACACGAAAATAGTATTACGGACCCTTGTGAGAATTAGTCATCGCCAAGTTCACGAAATGTGAATTACGGTTAGATCGGTGTCCTTCACGGGTCACATTATCTCAAAGGATGGTATCATGGTAGACCCGGCAAGATAGAAGCTGCAGATGCGGAAAGACCCAAACGCCAAGTGAGATCGTGGAGCTTTTGGGATTAGCGAGTTATTACGGAAAATTTGTAGAGGACTTCTCGAATAGCCTCCCCAGCACTCTCACGGGAAGAGCAGAAAATTTCGGTGGACAGAGGGATGAGAGCGACTTGTGGAGCTAAGAGGAGATTGACCGGTGCGTCGACTCTACCAGAAAACACCGACAACTTTGATATTTATAGTGACGCCTCTAAATTGGGACTAGGAGCAGTACTGATGCAAAATGGCAAGGTGATCACCTATGCCTCCAGACAACTCAAGGAATATGAGAAGAATTACCCTACTCATGACCTTGAGCTTGCAGCAGTAGTGTTCGCTCTCAAAATTTGGAGACATTACTTGTATGGAGCTCAGTGCAGAGTGTATACAGATCACCAGAGTCTGAAGTACTTCTTCACTCAGAAGGATCTGAATATGCGAGAGCGCAGATGGCTAGAGCTGGTCAAAGATTACGACATAGACATCCTCTACCACCCAGGAAAAGCTAATAAGGTAGCAGACGCACTTAGCAGAAAGTCCAGTGCTACCTTACTATCCCTAGCAGCCATGTCACCACCCCTACAAAAGGAGATCACAGATTTTGGTCTCGAACTTATAGTGGGACAGCTCTCTACTATGACCTTAGCATCTACCCTGCTTGGGGACATCCAGACAGCTTAGGAACAGGATCCTAAAATTCAGAAAATCAAGCAAGGGATAGCAGAACCAGAAAGTGGAGAGTTCAGAATAGCTGATAGTGGGGCAGTATATTTCGGTGACAGACTATGTGTTCCAGATCAGGAGGGACTACGAAGAAAGATTTTAGATGAGGCTCACAGGACCCCCTATGCGATGCATCCTGGCTCCACCAAGATGTACTAGGACTTGAAGAAACATTTTTGGTGGCCTGGGATGAAAAGAGACATCGCTAGATATGTTAGCACCTGTCTGACCTGCCAGAGGGTCAAGGCAGAACATCAGTGACCAGGAGGAGTTCTGCAGCCTATTCAGATTCCAGAATGGAAGTGGGAAGACATTTCTATGGATTTCATAGTGGGACTACCCAGAACCACGAATGGTTTTGATACCATCTGGGTAATAGTTGACAGGTTGACTAAATCAACCCACTTCTTAGCTATCAGGATGTCCTACTCCATGGAACAGCTAGCTCAGTTATATCTCAAGGAGATCGTTAGACTACATGGAGTCCCACGAACCATTATTTCAGACAGAGACAGTAGATTCACATCACACTTCTAGGAGTGTGTACAGTCAGCATTGGGCATGAAGTTAAAATTCAGCACAGCTTTCCATCCTCAGACAGATGGTCAGACGGAGCGAGTAAATCAGGTACTCGAAGATATGCTCCGAGCATGTGCCCTAGACTTTAGGGGCAAATATCTGAGTTTAGCAGAATTTGCATACAACAACAGCTATCAGGCCACCATCGGCATGGCACCTTACGAGGCTCTCTATGGGCGGAGGTGTAGATCTCCAATCTGCTGGTATGAGAGTGGTGAACAGAAAGAACTAGAACTTCAGACAGTTCTAGTGGCAGATACCACTGCAGTTATACAGCAGATCCACCAGAGGATAGAGACAGCTCAGAGCCGCCAGAAAAACTATGCTGATACACGGCGCAGACCTTTAGAGTGTTCAGTTGGGGATACAATGTTCCTCAGAGTGGCTCCCATGAAGGGAGTAATGCGTTTTGGGAAGAAGGGCAAATTAAGTCCTAGATATGTGGGACCATACGTTATCACTAGAAGAGTTGGCAAAGTAGCATATGAGCTAGAGCTACCACAGGAGATGTCAGCCATCCATAATGTATTTCATGTCTCTATGCTGAAGAAGCATATCCCAGATGCCACACAGGTGATTGAGCCCCAGTCGGTACCAGTCTGCGAAGACCTCAGCTATGACAGTCGGCCTATTCAGATAATAGACCGAGTAGTTAAGAAATTGCGGAACAAGGAGGTACCATTAGTAAAAGTTATTTGTCAAAATCACACCACAGAAGAGGCAACATGGGAGACAGAAGCTAGTATGAGACAGAAGTACCCAGAATTATTCTAAGTTCGAGGATGAACTTTTTATAAGGCATGGGGGATTGTAACGCCCGAAAATTCTCAAAATAATTATTAGAAATATCCTAGTATTTTTCTAGAATTTTAGAATATTTTTATGAAATTTTTAGAGTAGCGGAAGTAGCAAAAATAAATAGAATCGTAAAATAGCCTACGCGGGAATTGAACCCGAGACCTATTGGGTCATATGACTTAAGGTGAACTCTAGTAACCAGGAGAACCCAGCAGGGCCGTGCTGAAAGAAAAGGGAATCAATTGTGTTTATATTCAAGTTGGGCCGAATTACCCACTTAATATAAATAGGGAGTTTAAGTGAGGAATTGTTATTTTTCTGAAACGAGAAAACCTTTCCCTCAAACCCTCACCGCCGAACCCTCTTCTCTCCCTCATCCTCTCGGCGCCCAAGCCAAGGAAGACTATGGTTCCGTCTCAAGGGCTCCAAGAGCATCTTCCGGCAACAACTCCGACACGAGGACGCTCCCCTCCGCGAGAGGAATGCATAGACGCGAGAAAATCGTCGAAAGGATCGTCTTCTCCGGAAATCTAGCGATTAGAATCGTAAGAAATCTAGCGCAGGAGGTAAAAAACCCCTCACCTGTAGTATAAGTAGCTTTTCGTACGTTTTATGCATTAGTTTAGTCATATGCAGAATTTTCAGTATATAGGGTGTGAATTAGCGCACACCAAGTGTTTGCTTTAATGCTTAGCTCAGTAAAATGCCACTATAGGCATTCCAATAGTTTAGATAAATGCAGTAGAAGCATTTTATAGCACATTTAGTCTTGCTATAGCTTTTATGGGGCTACGGTCTAATGGGTGGGCTCCCACAGTCGCCTCTAGGTTCAGACAACCTAGTTCTAGGTTTAGACAACCTAGTAAGAGCAAGACAAATATTATTAGCTTATATTCAATATTTTACTTTTAGCAGTGGCACTGTACTGGATCAGATATCCATTGCGTTGGGCTCCCACAGTCGTCCCTAGGTTCAAACAACCTAGTAAACCCTACTAGATTCGGAATTTGCAACCCCGGGTTTAGTTAGGGATGCGCGCATAGCAAGTACAGTTGTCGGGCCCATCAGTAACATGATTTTTATTTTAACTTATTTATGAAAATAGTTTTCAAAACTTCACAAATAGTTATGTGAATTCAGTACAGCTCTAGCATTAGTTTAGAATTAGCTCAGCTCAGTTTTTGTATCAGTTTAGTTTTCTATTGATACAATATGATAGCTTCTGTTAGCCTTGTTGCCATGACTAGTTTGTTTATATGCCATGCTATGCTTTTTCATGTTCAGTATATATATATACATTTCAAATAGCATGTTTTAAAAGCATGATTTCATCGTATGCATGTTTTTGTGAGGTAGATGGTTTCTTACTAAGCGAAAGCTTACAGATACTTCTTTTCCTTGTACTGCAGATAAAGGTAAAGGAAAGATGAACTAGCGGAGGCTGGAGGATAATGCAACGAAGATGTTTGTGTGAAAAAGGAGTTTGGAATGAAGATCTTGGGGATTTTAGCAAGTCTAACTATTAGAACCTTGTTATTTTTAGTTTTCGCATTTTAGTTTACTTAAAGGTCATGAACTAGTGAAATATGCACCATGCCATGTTTAGAATGTTAGATATTTGATGTTAGAATGCATTTCAGTTAGTTTAGAGTTGGTATATGAGATTTCTGCTCGAACCAGAGCTGAAATTAGGTTCTGATACGAAATCAGAAACCCCGATCGATCAGCCGATCGATTGGAGGCTTCTCAATCGATCAGCTGATCGATTGGGCAGCTTATCCCTCGAACAGAATGCGCCTGGATCGATCAGTCGATCGATCCGGCCGAATTTCGTCGCGAACAGAAGGTTTGTGGATCGATCAACCGATCGGTCCAAGCTGAACCCGCGTACAGCGCGTCGTTGAATCGATCACTGGATCGATTGGACATATTGGATCGATCAGCCGATCGGTCCAGACGCTAGTTCCCGCATACAGTAGGGTCCTGAATCGATCACTGGATTGATTGCCCAACCTGGATCGATCATCCGATTGATCCAAATTAGTCTCCGTGCACAGTAGCACGTTGGATCGATCCGTGGATCGATCAGAGGCCTAGTACTAGCTGTAAACACCTTAGTTCAGCCCCAGATGATAGCAAAAACCTAGAACACCCTTCTAGCATAGCCACAACAATTCAAAGGGTAGTTTAAACATTAAGCTCAGATAGTATAGCGATTAACAGAAGCATATTCATTAGTTCAACAAAATTTTAAATCGGATCAGTTTTCCGCACATTAAGAATAGTTAGCAACAGCATAATGTGACGATCCGGCCTTACAGCCTAGCCAGTAGAAGGCGGGTCGTTACAGTGAAGTCAAGCAGATGGAAAGTCCTAGTGAGTGAAACCAGGCAGATGGAAAGACCTTGTGAGTGAAGCCAGGAAAGTGGAAATCCAGGTGGGTCAAGGTTGACCGGACACCTGGTGTTGGGAAGTCTAAGTAGGTCAAAGGATTGACCGGATACTTGGCACGAGGAAATCCAGATGGGTCAAGGGTGACGGGACATCTGGTGGATGTCTAAGTAGGTTATGGAGGACCCAAGATGGTAAGTCTAAGTGGGTCAAGGTTGACCCGACATTTGGCACGAGGAGAAAAATCCAAGTGGGTCAAAGGGATTGACTGGACACTTGGTGAAGAAGCCCTAGCAGGTCAAGGATGACTGAATACTAGGCATGATATCTCAACATGTCACAGTTGACTGGATGTTGGGTTTTGGAAACCTTGGACTTCTGTTGGGTTCTTCGGGCGGCAAAAACCGCTTTTTCGCGTCGCGGAAACCCCGAGTCACCCAAAGCCATGGATCTCGTGCAAAGATTCGTAAACAAAAATTTCGAAAAACCTTTTCTTGTACGAGTTTGTAAAATCTTTAGATCTACACTAAAGTTAAAATCATTACCCTTGTAGCGAAGCCCTTCGCGTTCCCGCTTGTCCAAGATGTCGCAGGATCTCTAGTTGTCAAAGTAGACAACCTCTATATGTATCCACACGGACACAAGTAGAAGGAGATGACCAAAACACAAGGTGTGCTAGCACCAATGGAGTGTTCGGCCAAGGAGTGGGAGAAGGAGAAGAGAGAGCACCCAAGGAGAAGAAGATACACCACGTGAATGAAAATGAATTCTCATTCAAAACCCAAAGTGACCAGCCACTCTCAGGAAGTGTAACTCCCACATTAATTCCAATTAATGTGGAGACCATTAAGAGTTGTAACCCCCATGAGGTGGCACTCTAGGATGATGTGGATCAACCTCACTAAATGACATGGTAACAAGTGTAACCTCCTCATTTAATGTGGGCCGGCCACATTAAATGCTATGGAGGCTTGTAACCTCCATGAGGTGGCATACATTGATGATGTGGAGCAATCCTATTAGTCCACATCTTGCCAACTCACTAGTGATGTGGCAAAAAATCAAGTCAAACATGACTTTTTCTCTTCCTCTCAAATCAAGTCAAACTTGATCAAATCTCTCTCATGGTTAATCTAATCCAACCATATGATTCAAGCCAACTTAATATAATGAATCTAATTCATTAAATTAAGTTGATTTAATGAGTCATAATCTAAATTAGACTCATTGAATACATGAATCAACTTGAGTCCAACTCAATTAGCCCAATTTGGATTACTCTTAATCCAATATGATTCATCAAATGAATCTTCCTCTTGGTTCATCATATGAACCAAATCTCCATCTAATTGTCCTTAGTGTGTGACCCTATAGGTTCTTGTAACGTTGGCAATGTTTCTAAACTCTTTTAGAAACATAAGCAATGAGCGGCATCTAGCAATACATCATTGCTACCCAAGTTACAAGAAATGTTGAGATCCAACATCACCTTGTGACTACTAATTGTGACTCCTCACAATATGTGACAAATGTCCTTCTATCCTAGACATCTAGATTGATCAATGTGAGGCATAGACCGTGTCATCCTCTAATCAATCTAAATCTTAAACTCCAAGTAGACTCACTCGATCAAATGAGTTCAACATCTAATGTTGACTCATTTGGGCATGGCCATGCACTTCGTGGTCTAACTCTATCAAGAATATTGATGTCGCTCCCGTCATATGGGAGGGATAGATCCCATCTACATCACTCACATCCCTCTGCATAATTTATTACATACCCAGTAATCGCCTTTATAGTCCACCCTGTTACGGGTGACGTTTGACGAAACCAAAGTACATAACTCCTTATGTAGGGATCCATGGTGACTTCAGGTCAAAGGACTAATAGTCATACTAATAGCCACATGAGAAAGTATATGACACTCATATAACGATCCATGATACTTTCTCATGGCGGGTCATTCAGTATACATTCTCTAATGCATACCCATGTCAGCTTGATATCTCTATATCCATGACTTGTGAGATCAAGTCATCGAGCTGACCTACATGCTAGTCTTATTGTATTAACATTGTCCCTGAATGTTAATACTCGACTAGGAATGATTTAGAGTAGTGTTCCCTATATCATCTCACTATCGATTCAACCAATCGATTGATATAGGTAAGAACCTTCTACTCAAGGACGTTACTATACTTATTTTATCTCGCACTAATACAAATAAGCATAATAACCAAATGCTAATATATATACATGAATATGATACATGAGTCCATACAATCATCAAATGATTGGCTCTAGGGCTCTAACAACAATCTCCCACTAGCACTAGTGCCAATCAAGATAGGCTCTAAGGCCTAATGACCTAGTGTGACCATCATGCTTCCTCGTGCCAAAGCCTTGGTCAGGGATCTGCGATGTTAGCCTCGTGGGTACTCTGAAATATTCACATCTCCTCTATCGATAATCTCTCGAATGAGATGGGCGCCGTAGTATGTACTTGGTCCGCTGGTGTGAGCGAGGTTCCTTCGGCAGTGCTATAGCTCCATTGTTGTCACAATAGAGCTCAACTGGTCGATATTAAGAACCACCCCAAGTTCGGTGATGAACTTGCGGATCAAACTACCTCCTTTTGCTGCCTCGATGCGGAATATACTCGACCTCATTGTAGAATCAACTCGTGTCCCCTTGAACTCTTCCACCACGGCACCACAATTTAAGCAAAACACGAACCATGATCGCGATCGATAATCATCTGATCGGTCTCGAAGCCGGCATCACTTTAACCCTTTATAGTTAGCTCATCATTGCCTCCATATATCAAGAAATATTCTTTAGTCCTTCTTAAGTACTTAAGAATATTCTTGACCGCTATCTAGTGACTTTCACGGATCGTGGTATCGCTCGTCATGCTCAAAGCATCCGAGACATCGGTCAGTACATAGCATGCGTACATGATCGATCCTATGGCTGAGGCATAGGGATCTGATCCATGCGGTCTCTCTCCTCTCTAGAAGAGGGACCTTGAGTCTTCGAAAGACTCACGCTATGTGACATCGGCAGAAATCCTTCTTGAAGTTCTCATGGCAAACCACGGAGTACCTTGTCAATGTATGTACTCGACTTAGGCCAAGCAATCTCTTAGATCTATCTCTATAGATCCGTATCCCTAGAATGTGGGATGCCTCACCTAAGTCCTTCATTGAGAAGCAACTCCCTAGCCGTGTCTTGACATGAAGCAAAGGGATGTCCTTCCCAATGAGTAGTATGTCATCCACATACAATATGAAGACAACTATATCCTACAACCTTCTTGTAGACACAAGGCTCATCATCGTTCTTGATGAAACCAAACTGCTTGATTGCATCATCGAATCGAAGATTCCAGCTCCGAGAAGCTTGCTTTAGTCCATAAATGGACCTATGCAGCTGCATACTGCTAGTATGCTTTGGATCTACAAAACCTCGTGTTGTGTCATGCACACATCCTCGAGTAGGTTTCCAGAAACGCGATTTTGACGTCCATCTACCAGATCTCAATCGTGGTAAGTCGCAATAGCAAGCATGATCCGAATGGACTTAAACATCACTACTGAGAAAAGGTTTCATCATAGTCAATACCATGAATGCTTGAAACCTTTAGCTACCAAGCGACCCTTATAGATAAGTCCATCCATGTCGGCCTTTCTTAAAGACCCACTTGCACCCAATGGGTTTTACCTTCGTGGATCAACCAAAGTCCATACTTGGTTGGTGTACATGGATTCCATCTCGGATCTCATGGCCTCTAGCCATTTCTCGAATCGTCTCATCACAGCTTCCGATAGGTGGTAGGCTCATCCTCTATGAGCACAATGTCATCATGGTCGGACAAGAGAAATGAGTATCTCTCAGGCTGACGACTATCGGACCTGCGAAGAGGTATGTCTACTTGAACTGGTTGTTGTTCCTCAACTCTTTGTGGAACAACATCATCCACAACACTTTGTGGTTCCAACTTCATCGAGGCATCATTGCTATTGTTCGCATCTTGAACTTCTTCACGCGCTCCACTAGTCTTTCTAGAAACAAAGTCCCTTTCTAGAAAGACCCCAGCTTTTGCCACAACTACTGCTGACTGGAATGTAGAAGTAATATCCTTAGTTTCCTTGGGATATTCGATGAAATAGCACTTGTCGGATTTGGGTCCTAATTTGTGTGAGACTTGACGGAAGCCTCACAACCCCAAATCCTCATGAAAGACACCTGTCTCTCCCGATCCATATCCTATATGGTGTCTTTATCACACCTTGGATGGAACTCGGTTGAGAATGAAAGCCGTGTCTAGAGCATAGCCCCAAAGGTATGTCGGAAGATCCTGTGACTCATCATAGATTGTACCATATCTAATAGGGTACGATTCTCCTTTTAGATACACCATTCCACTGGTGTTCCAGAGGAGTGAGTTGGGATAGAATCCCACTCGCCTAAATAGTCACGAAACTCATGGCTTAAGTATTCACCATCTCGATCCGATCAAGTATTTTAATACTTTTGCCAAGTCGTTTCAGCTTCATTCTTGAATTCTTTGAACTTTTCAAAGGATTCGGACTTATGTGTCATCAAGTACATAACCATATCTACTGAAGTCATCAGTAAATGTGATGAAGTATCTATAACCGCCTCTAGCATGACATTGAAAGGGCCACATACATCACTATGTATGAGTCCCAACAGATCAGTCGCTCTGTGCCCACTAAAGGGAGTCTTGGTCATCTTGCCTCGTAGGCATGGCTCGCATATCTCATATGATTCTAAATCAAATGAGTCCAGCAAACCATCCTTATGGAGCTGGGATAAGCGCTTGTCATTTATATGACCTAAGCGACAGTGCTAGAGGTAGGCTTGGTTCATGTCATTTGACTTGAACCTTTTGGTATTTACGTTATAGACAGGGCTCTTAAGGTCTAGAATATAGAGTCCGTTTATCAGAGGTGCACTACAATAGAACATATCGTTTAAATAGACGGAACAACATTTGTTCTTAATTATAAACGAAAATCCTTTCTTGTCCAAACAAGAAACGGAAATTATGTTCTTAGTCAATGCAGGCACATAACAACAATCGTCTAACTCTAGTATAAGCCTGAGGGGAGAGATAGAAAATAAGTCCAGCAACAGAAGAACCCGTGCTCCATTGCCTACTCGTAGGTCTATCTCGCCCTTTGTCTCGCTATTTCTCTGCTTGTACATTAGTACAAATGTGAAGCACATCAGGTATCTAATACCCACGATGAAGAAATAGAGAGGTTGACTTCTATAACATTTATATCTGAAGTAGAAATCTTATTTCTCTTCTTGTTAAGATCTTCCGTATCTGTCAAGTTCCTCTTCAAAGCCTCCTTGATATAGTTGATGAAGATGTTCAACCATATCATGCACACATCAACTCATGTTGCTTCCGAAGCTCAGAGTTCATGGTTGCGAGCATTAGACAGACACATCTAATGTGTCATCTTGATGCTTCTTGTAAGCACCGTCCTTCGGCGTGGCGATGGTGAGGAGCCTCGAATAGCCGCTCCAACGCAGCTTACGCTCTTGGGTGAGAACTATTCTCGTGTTCCTGTAATCCCAGAAATTTGCTCCGTTGAGCTTGTCCTTCTTAAGGACACATCGAGAGAAAATGTTCGTATTTGATGTCATGGTTATCTACAAAAAATTTGCAAATAAATATCATATTCTTTTAAAATCATTTAATTAGGCCTTTAATTAAATGATGCTCCCACTGAATTATATAATTCTTGTGGGACAAGATCCACATCATACTAACCCTTGAGTTAGCTTTGGCTAATACGCCCAAGACTTAGTATGATCGGTAGGTAACGATTACCAATTACATCTCTATGCAACTCTTGTTTATAGAATCAATATCCGCATTTATATTAAAACTCGAGTTAGCTTTGGCTAATACGCCCGAGAGTTAATATAGATGTGATTTTGACCTATCTTTTCCAACCGTTGGAATAATGCCTATAGTTGACTCGATCCAACCGAGTAACTAGGAATACTCAATCTAATTGAGTTTGTATTTACCCATGCGTTGATAGGCGGGACTAAGATTGTCCCTCCGTACCCTACCAAGATAATATGTATTGCCGGCAGATTCAACAATACATGTGATCGAGGTAGTGATAGGTATCACGACACGGTTAGGCATTTAGAGTTGGTTCGATCGAGATCTAATCTAATCGAAAAGGATGCATCTTGTGCATGACTTAGATCTAATCTAATCGCAGGGTGCATCATGTGCACGATTTAGATCTAATCTAATCGTAGGCACTAATTAATTAATTACTTATTAAACATGCATCATATACATAAGCAATTAACTAATTAATCTATTTGTGATTTAGTCATGGCCCCTACGATCTTCTCAAGCCAATGAGAAGATCGAATGGTCAACCTAGGGTCAACTCCAAGCTCCTCTCTTTGACCACCTTGTGTTGCTCGTGCCCGCCTAACTCCGTATCGTGTGGACCCTCCACCGCTCCAATTTGTACATTACAATTTGAAACTCGAGTTACATTCGAGTCTAAATCTAATTTACAACAAGAATATAAGAGAAGGCACGCGCAGTGTCGCGAATAAATAAAAACATACAACGCGCAAAACATAACACACAGGCAGTATTATGAATTACAACACAACCAATCATATTGGGTTTTGGCCATGACTATCACAAAATAAATATATAATTCAAAATTATATATTTTCATAATTTCTGTAATTTTAAAATTAATTTTACAATTTTACGAGTAAAATTTCCGGCGGACCTGCTTAGCGGTTTCGAGCGCAATCGCGACGGATCCCTCGGGGCCAGGGCAGCGCCCCGCGATCTAACCATCGCGAGGTTCCTTTGCGATCCAAGCGCTTAAACCCGCTGTCCCAAAACGATTTGGGCGAGACATTCCCGCTTCGAAAAAATCTTCCGGAGTTCGTTTTAGCGATTTCGGTGCAATCACGAGCAAATCCTTGCGGGGTTAGGGCAGTACCCTACCCACGATCTAACCATCGTGAGTTGCTCCTTTGCGATATAATGGCACCCGACCTCACTCCAAACGGATTTGGGGCAAAACGGCCGTTTAAAGAAAACTTTCCGGTAGCCGAAGCCTACAAGTGCCGAGACACTTGTGCTTCGCTTCTACGGAAAAATTACTCATAAAAACTCTAAAACTCAATTTTACAGAAAATCACAGAAGGTATATTTTCATAAAATACAAACGAACTCGTACAAGTCTTTGCACGTGGTTCTCGATACCACTGTTGGGTTCTTCGCCGCAAAACCGCTTTGTCACGGAAACCCCGAGTCACCAAAGCCATGGATCTCGTGCAAAGATTCGTAAACAAAATTTCAAAAACCTTTTCTTGTACGAGTTTGTAAAACTTTAGATCTACACTAAAGTTAAAATCATTACCCTTGTAGCGAAGCCCTTCGCAATTCCGCTTGTCCAAGATCTCTAGTTGTCAAAGTAGACAACCTCTATATGTATCCACACAAGTAGAAGGAGATGACCAAAACAAGGTATGCTAGCACCAATGGAGTGTTCAAGGAATGGGAGAAGGAGAAGAGAGAGCACCCAAGGGAGAAGAAGAGGAATGAATCAATGAGAGGAAATTCAAAAAACCCCTTAGCCATCAAGTGGCCGGCCACTCTAGGAGGTGTAACCCCCACATTAATTCCAATTAATGTGGAGACCATTAAGAGTTGTAACCCCATGAGGTGGCACTCTAGGATGATGTGGATCAACACTATTGGTCCACATCTGCCACCTCACTAAATGACATGGCAACAAGTGTAACCTCCTCATTTAATGTGGGCCGACCACATTAAATGCTATGGAGGCTTGTAACCTCCATGAGGTGGCATACATTGATGATGTGGAGCAATCCTATTGGTCCACATCTTGCCAACTCACTAGTGATGTGGCAAAAAATCAAGTCAAACATGACTTTTTCTCTTCCTCTCAAATCAAGTCAAACTTGATCAAATCTCTCTCATGGTTGATCTAATCCAACCATATGATTCAAGCCAACTTAATATAATGAATCTAATTCATTAAATTAAGTTGATTTAATGAGTCATAATCTAAATTAGACTCATTGAATACATGAATCAACTTGAGTCCAACTCAATTAGCCCAATTTGGATTACTCTTAATCCAATATGATTCATCAAATGAATCTAATCCTCTTGGTTCATCATATGAACCAAATCTCCATCTAATTGTCCTTAGTGTGTGACCCTATAGGTTCTTGTAACGTTGGCAATGTTTCTAAACTCTTTTAGAAACATAAGCAATGAGCGGCATCTAGCAATACATCATTGCTACCCAAGTTACAAGAAATGTTGAGATCCAACATCACCTTGTGACTACTAATTGTGACTCCTCACAATATGTGACAAATGTCCTTCTATCCTAGACATCTAGATTGATCAATGTGAGGCATAGACCGTGTCATCCTCTAATCAATCTAAATCTTGAACTCCAAGTAGACTCACTCGATCAAATGAGCTCAACATCTAATGTTGACTCATTTGGGCATGACCATGCACTTCGTGGTCTAACTCTATCAAGAATATTGATGTCACTCCCGTCATATGGGAGGGATAGATCCCATCTACATCACTCACATCCCTCTGCATAATTTATTACATACCCAGTAATCACCTTTATAGTCCACCCTGTTACGGGTGACGTTTGACGAAACCAAAGTACATAACTCCTTATGTAGGGATCCATGGTGACTTCAGGTCAAAGGACTAATAGTCATACTAATAGCCACATGAGAAAGTATATGACACTCATATAACGATCCATGATACTTTCTCATGGCGGGTCATTCATTATACATTCTCTAATGCATACTCATGTGTCAGCTTGATATCTCTATATCCATGACTTGTGAGATCAAGTCATCGAGCTGACCTACATGCTAGTCTTATTGTATTAACATTGTCCCTGAATGTTAATACTGACTAGGAATGATTTACAGAGTGTTCCCTATATCATCTCACTATCGATTCAACCAATCGATTGATATGACCTTTCCCACCTTCCTCCTGCCTAGATCAAGCATATTAGGAAGCACACTGGTGGGGCAAGGCTTCGGCAAGTTCCGAACAACTCCACCTCACCGGAGGGGTTCTCCGGTGAGATGCTTCACCTTCCAATGTTCTTCCTTCACTCTTGCCTTCTTGGGTTTAGGCAGTAGAGGCAGAGGCGACCGGCGGCAGTCCATCTTCACTTCCAGTCAACTTCTAGCGGGGGGGGGGGGGGGGGGTTCTTCGTTGGAGGATTCTTATCTTCATCGTTGGCGAAGCGGGTAGTAACCGACAATCTTGTGCTACTATTCACCAATTTTGGGGGTTCCGGAGCCAGATCCTCGTGTGACGACGAGGGTATTCGTTAGATTTGAAGTGGATGGGTGAATTGTGGTTTAGTTAACTTATATTGAATGCTTTATTCATGTTAATGTAATTTTGTTGATGCTTGTGTTGAAGTTCTTTTATTGAATGCTTGTATTGAATATGATTTTCCATATTTAAATTGCATGTAGTAATTTAATTAGTTTCACGCATACAACGTGTTTGATGAATTGCTTCAACGAATAGTTAGGTTTAGTTCGATGCATTTTAGTTTGTTTAATTCTTGCTTTGTCTTATTATTTCAATTTTGTTAAGTTCTAATTTTGATTGAATGCAATTAAGATAGATTAGTTTAGGGTTCTTTAATGCTCTAGGTTTCGTTCTATGTTTAATTTCGTAGATGTTTTGCTTTACTTCATGTTGCCTTTTATTTTCTGCAATTGTAGTTAGGTTAGACCTAGCTTTATTACTTGCATTATCTTTCATTTATTAGATTAGTTTTCATTTAATGTTTTGTTATTTCATTTCTTAGTTTAATTGTGTTGATGATTAACCCATAGCTTAGAGTGACAATACGTTGTGGATTCATTGTTGACACTTAGTTTGATTTCATTCCAGCATTAGATTAATTACCTACTTGCTTTGCTTTTCATTTATTAGATTGAGAATCACAATCCAAAACCCCCATTTTCATATTCAAAACCCCAAAAATAGAAATAACATACAATCTTAAGATTACCATCATATCGTTGCTTTCGTTGGGAGACGACTTGAGTCAATTCTATACTACATTCCTGTAGTTAGAGGGGCCATGTCTTGCTCCTTTTCGGGTAAGGCTACACGGTCAGTCAGGGCCAAATGGCCCAGATCCTCTAGCAGTTCTAGACTTCATCTCAGCTCTGCTTCACTCCAAAACATGACTTGACAGTCGAAACAAGTTCAGAGTAGATCTCTGAACCGAGCAGTTTACATATAGTAATGACTTTAGAAAGTATGAAAAGAGTAACGTATGCCCTAAGGCTAGGGTAAGAAGGTCGGGGCGTTACAATTTGGCAGATCCTCTTACGATGGGGCTAAGTTGAGATCAAGTATACTGCTCATCGAGAGGAATGAGATTAAAAATCTACAACTAAAAATGACTGTAGCGATAACCCAACCTTGTTGATTGGAGATCCCAAGATCTTGGTTCAATGGGACAATGAAGTTACAGAAGTTGTGTTATAACACACGAGATATATTATCACTATCTCTATCCCAATCCTAGGATGAACTTGTGTTGTCCTACCACATATAGTAAGGTTAAGCTTATGCTTTTAATGGCTTCTATACCTTTATAAGCTGGAGTATGGTAGGATACTCTTGATAAAAGTGTCAGCTATGTGAGTGTGAAAACTGGTCGTTTCAATGAAACACTCATGAATCCAAGATGGTATCCATGGCCAAAATGGAACCAACCATGAGAACCCAAAGTAAGTGAGATAAATCTTTGTGTGGGTGTTATTGTCTTAGTATACACAAATAGCTGAGCAGTTCAAGACATCATGTTCATTGCGCAGCCTAGTATGATCGATAACATTCCACTATGAAAGGTTCAAAGCCATAAGCGACCTCTCCTGATGCATTGACTTATCGATTGAACTCTCCTTAGGTGATAACATGCATGCATTATTTTTCATTTATGTGGGGGATTGTTAGAAATTATAAATGGAAAAATAATAAAAAAGGTTTAAATGCCTTTTTGGATGATTAAAGGGTACATCTAAAGAAGATGTAGTATGCCTCTTAAGAAAGGATGCGATCTATATCACCCATTTTGAAATGGATGGGTGAGATCTAATTGAACCAAGAGGTTCTTATAGCCTTTCATATGTATAAATAAAGTCCCTCGAATACTCATTCACTCACTTCCTTCCAAGCAAAGCAAGCATTGCATTCTTGCATTGGAGAGTTCAAGAAGCTTCCTCGGTTCGGAGGTCTTGCGATTTGCACTGCTGCTATTGCAAGATAAAAGTCGTTATATCTTGGGAGATGATTGTCATATTCCGTGAGCACCATGTGCGGGGTAAATTCGTCTTAAAGAGATAGAGTCTAACTCTAGCCTCGACTTAGCTGAAAATGGTGGTATACCGTCATTCTGCCTGTGCTCAGTTTGCATCAGCAATATAGCACCCAACAGTAACTATTACAACTGTGTAATAAATTTGAGTTTGTAACTACTACCACACACATTCGATTTAGAATTTAAGACCGAAAATATAGACAAGAAATAATAATGAGAATAATATATTGGAGGATAGTTAAATAATTATACACCTAAGTTAAATATCTTTTTGATAAAAATAAAATAAATCAAAATAGGACACAATCATCGTGATTCAAAAACTAAAGAGCGTTGTTTATTATTATTATTATTATTATTATTATTATAATAAAGGTACATTATCTTTAAGCGAATTTAATAAAAATTATTTTAAATATTCTATTTTGAAAGCATTCTTTCATGATATAAATTATTAAGAGTGTTCTTATTAATATTTAAATAATAAATAAAATCAATATATCAATATTAACGAGGGGATATAGCTCAAATGGTAGAGCGCTCGTTTTGCATACGAGAGGCATGGGGTTCGACAAATTCATCTCAAATACTAAGTAATTAAGACAGTAATAATAGTTGTCATAAAATTTTAAGACATTAAATTTAAAACAGTATTTAATATTTTGTCACGAATTCAACTAAATAAGACGCTTAATAAAGACGTTTAAAAATATAATTATATAAGACATTCGAATAAGATGGTAAACAAGTATAATCGGATCTAATGTCATTCATTGAGATATATATATATATATATATATATATATATATATATATATATATATATATATATATATAATGATTGTATTTTCTCCCACCATTGATGTTTTATCATCAATGACTATATTTTTTATTTTGATTATTAATGTTATATTTTTAACGAGAAAATTTCTATTCGTCATTATTGCAAGACTGTTAACTATATATTTTTTTCTACGTCGTTATTAATTTTTGATTTTTTATTGAGTCAAAATTCTAAGTTGATTTTTTTTTATTTGGTCGAAACCTGAATTTTTTTTTTCCATTTGCAATCTTTTCCCTATTTACTTGGCTGAAACATGGGATTTTAGGATTTAGAATTTAGGGTTTACTTACCAAAAATATAAAAGATGTAATTTTTCCCATTTTCCATAGAAACAAGACTGCTTCTCTCTGCCGTCTCTTTCCAGTGAGCCCTAAAAATGTTTCCCTTTCCTCTTCTTAGCAATCCCTTGCAAGTAAAGTTGCAGGTAACCTTCTTGTCCATTAATATACTGGTTTGAGAGTTTTTTTTTTTTCACTATCAGCAAGTGGCATTGTTGGCTTAGAGCAGCTCCAATGGAGGATATTTGGAGGAAATATTTCTCTAAATATTCCCCCTCTCAAATATCCTCCATTGTGGGAGATATTTGATGGGTGATTGGAAATCACCGGGCACAAATTTGTGCTCGGTCATTTGCATCTTTTGGGGCCACCAAAATGGTGGGCTGCCATTATTTTTATTTATTTTTATTTTTTTAAATTTAATTAAATCTTGTGGGGCCCACCAAAATGGTGGGCTGCCATTGTTTTTCATATTTTAAAAAAATTTAATTAAATCAAAAAATTATAAAATGAACAACAAATCAAACGTTGGAAAAAATAAACGTTAGAAAGGAACATTCATTTTTTCGAGCATTGGGTAACATTCAATTTCGCTTCATATATATATCTTTTCTTTCATCTATTTTCATCACTTCCATATTCATTGTCTAATAAAAATTTAGAGATAAATGGATAAAAATTCTGGTCATTATTTTAGGGATTTGTTCAACTCTCCAAATATCGACAAAAATTCTAATGAAGAAAGTTCTCAAGTTCGTCATAATATTCCTGAAGGCACAACGAGCCCTACAATATTAGATCCCGGTGAAGCGTTATTCATGATGGTAGTGCACAATCAATTTAGAGTGGCTGAATTCGTGCAAGATTATCATGGGAGTACACAAAGAAAAAGAATAATTAATAGAGACTGTATAGCTGGACACACTCAACTTGTCAATGATTATTTCTGTGTTGAGCCGGTGTATACGATGATATGTTCCGAAGATGATTCTGAATGAGAAAAGAGTTATTTTTGCGCATAGTCACTGATTTGGAAAATCATCCTAGTGGATTTTTTTAATGGAGGGAAGATGCAGCAAGGAGAAAAGGTCTATCGCCGATTCAAAAATGTACAGCGGCTATCCGTTAACTGGCTTATGGAGGTTCCGCTGACCAATTTGACGAGTACTTGCGAATGGATGAAACAATTGCCCTCGAATGCTTGTCCAACTTTTGCCAATGCATGATACAAATATACGGAGGTGAGTACTTAAAAAAACCCAATGCAACTGACATCACTCGTTTGCTTGAAATGCATAAACAAAAGCATGGTTTTCCTAGGATGTTAGGAAACTTGATTGCATGTATTGAGCCTGGAAAAATTGTTCGGTTGCGTGGAGGGCATAGTACACACGAGGCGATCATGGCTATCCAACAATTGTACTTGAGGCAATCGCATCTGTCGATTTATGGATATAGCATGCATTTTTTAGAGTTGCTGGATCTCGTAATGATATCAATGTGCTTAATGAATCACCTATTTTTAATGACGTCTTGAAAGGAAATGCATCGGAAGTTAATTTTATTGTGAACGGTACACAATATAAAAAAGGGTACTACTACCTAACAGATGCTATATATTCGGAATGGACCACTTTCGTCAAGAGTTTTTCCTGCCCTCAGGATCTGAAAAGAATGAAATTTAAGGAAAGATAAGAGGCTACAAGAAAAGATGTCGAGCGGGCATTTGGGGTACTCCAAGCTCATTGGGCAATTATAAGAGGTTCAGGGCGACATTGGTTTATGGATAAATGCAAAGAAATCATGTATACGTTCATTATTTTACACAACATGATTGTGGAGGACGAAGGTCATGCAATATCGATTTGGAATCGCGAAGAACAAGATACAATCACAGCGAATCATGGTTCAACCAGTGAATTTGCTGAATACATTCGAAGAAATTCCAAGTTATGTGATATTCAGGTGCATCATCAACTTCGTCATGATTTGGTTGAACACATCTGGGAAACATGTCATCGTGATGAGTAAATAACTAATTTATTATATATGAAATATTTAGTTATTTAATTCTGATTTTGTGAAATATTTGAACTCATATGTTGTAGTTTTTTTTTAAAAAATATGTACGTCCTATTTTGTATTGTTTTCATTTAAATAAAATATTAATATTAAAATAATTATATTTAATAATTGTCTAAAAAATATTTATAAATAAATGATAGACGAAATATATTTAAAATATATATTAATTTTATTTAAATATAAAATTATATGTAAGTTAATAAAATGGTAAAGTTGAGGATATTTGAGAGTGAGATATTTGATTGGTGGGATCCATAAATATTTGGATGGTGAAATATTTCATTGTGAAATTTAATTAAGATATTTAAATAGTAGGATATTTAAAAAGTGATGTGGAAGTGGGGACCACAAATATTTGGGAGAAATACTCTCAACCATTGTGGATGCTCTTAGTGCTCAGAGGCCACCGCAAGCAGCACTCTCGAGGAGGCTACCACAAGCAACGCTTGCAAGGAGGCCGCCGAAAGCAGCGGTCGTGAGGAGGCAACGCTTGCGAGGCAGCGGCTCACGGCCTTGGTGATCCATAGGAGGCAACTACACTGCTGTTGCGAATATGACTCTTCTTTCCTATGTAATTGTAATTCCACGAAGATCCATAGTTTCGCTTCATGCCTCCTTCCCAACTTTTTCAATACCTATCCCTTCACCTTCTAGCCTTTGCATTGGAGATCCTCTTTTTGCACATCGGCTATCTTCGGACGAGATGTTACTTCCTCGTAAAATAGGTGTCTTGCCTTCTTTGAATACTGATTTGATAGGTCTCATTTTATGAACATCATTTTGGGCTTTGAAGAACCAATCAAATGATATGAATCACTTTGGTAGTCAACACTCAAAAAGTTATTGCTTTTCTGATGCAGCATTTGCTGGTAGTTTCTATTCCAGGAGTAATGTAAGGTTGCGCCAAGAGTTGCTTGAATCATCTCCAAAGATTGTCATTACAATTATAAGGGAGATTGTAAGAGTGATATCATTTGTCGATTTTTTCCATGGTCAGGTAACTCCTAAGCAATTTTTAGATATGCATGATCCTAAATTGGATGAGTTTGGTAATGAGGATCATTTGATTCCACCACGATTATTTGCTAAATTGAAATTGGAGATCATGAACTTAATAAAATCAAAGCAAGGGAGCTCTTATTTCCTCTTAATTTGCCAATCTTGTGCCATGAAAATATGGTTAAATGCTTCAAGCTGATGGTTTTCTTAAAGAGAGCCTGCATCATGGTCAAAGTGGTTGTTTGACCTATCTTCTTTTATTTTGGTTGGTTGGTTTTCACTATGGTAAAAGAATTCCTAGTTGGACCATGAAGATGACTGATTGTTTGACGTATTTTCTTCCTATGTCAAGTCATTTTGTGCTAGTACTTTAAAAATTTTATTATTTCGTGTCAATCATTTGATAATGAAAAAGAGTAGTTTAAGAGTAGTTTTGTTCATTTTGAGTTGTCAATGCTTTATAGGCACACAAGCTATTAGTGAGGAGCAATAGAATAAAGGCTCATCTTGGCTAACCAACACGTACATTGGTAGTTTTTTTCACAAAATTTTTTTTTGGTTTTATTAATAATTTTGGTAATGTAGTGTACATATTTTTATATTGTAGATAAATCTATTTTACATGTGCAATAACTTGAAAGGCACAAAGATATTGACAAACACATGAACCATCATTTCTTATTACGAGATGAAGAGTTTTGTTTAACTTAGGGATATTTGTGTTGTTTATATACATAGATGTAAGAAAGAGGTTTTTGTTTTAGATGGTGAGATTTCTTATTGAAAAGTTATGTTTATTTATTTTTCTAAATAGTTTATATGTTTAGTCATGTAATCTCAACTTGGGGTTGTTTGTGGTCTTTAAAAAATAATTTAACTTGGGGTTGTTTGTGTTGTTTATATATAGTTGCAAGAAAAAGGATTATATGTTAAATGATGAGATTTCTTATTGAAAAATTATGTTTATTGATTTTTCTAAACAATATATATTATAAATTGTCTTTACATCTAATAAGAATTATTTTTAATGTTCAGGATTCTGATAAAGAAAGATTATAAAAGTCATCTCTGAGAAGTTATTTTTTAGCCTTTCTCTTGTATAACTTTTATAGGAATAGTATTTTTTTTTCTTATCAAATTAATGATGTATATATAAATATTTCTATTATTGAATGAATGCTGGCATGAAATATATGTACTGACTTGCATGTTAAAAACTATTAGAATTTTATATTATATATATTACTTTTAATTTATAAAGAGAAAGTTTTTCCTTTTATTTTGAAATGATAATTTAATAAATTTGATCTAGATTAATTTGTATAGTAAATACTCTTTTAAGATTATTAATTTTTGTCACAAATGGTGCATTTAATTAACAAGTCAAAACATTGGGATAATAATTTACAGTCTTCACTTCTATTTGAGATGATACATTATCATCTCAATTCGAGTCCTAGGATACCAAATCCCCACAATAAGAGTGCTCTTGATATATCTCAAAATTCTTTTTACCGCTACTAAATGGTGAATCTTTGGCAAATGATTGGTATCTAGCACACATTCCTACCACGAATAATATATCTGGTCTACTAGCGGTTATGTATAACAAACTACAAATCATGCTCCTATATTGCTTTGGGTCAACTAGGTTTCCTTCTTGATCACTATCTATCTTGGTATTGGTCCCCATAGGAGTAGATGCTCCTTTAGCATTTTCCAACTCAAATTTTTTGATAAGTTATTTAGTGAATTTGGTTTGGTAGATGTTGACCTCCGCAAGTGTATGGAAATATCGCAAGTAATATAAAAGATTATCGTATCCACAGGGACTGGAATAAGCACTAAGAATATCTCAACGCGAATTAGCTAAACAACAATTCAATGAGTTAACAAGTACAAAGTAAATCTACCAAAGGTAAAGATGTAAATGAAAGGATAGGAAACAATAATAAGGTCAATGATAAGGGATGTTCTAGGAGTTTTGGTTTCTTTGTAAGGTTACTCAATGTAAATAATCTACCCAAATCTCACTCCTCAATTGTCCATCATTTGTAGAAGGTTGTCAGTTCTTTCTTGCAATAGACAACCGACCTAGGACTGAAATCTACACCTTGATTGATCAATTAGGAATGAATCTATGTTGTCCTTACATGGGCTTGCCTGTCACGTGTGTCCCTCAGATAATCAACATAAGAATTCATCTCTCATCAAACTCATCTAGATATAAACATTAATGCGCAAATCTATCCTACCCCCTTGAATAACCTAATTTCTCCTTCAAGATAATCCCTCAAACGTCCTTACACGGGCATGCTCCTGTCACGAAGATCCCTCGAAAAATCGAATGAGGAATTACCTCTACCAGATCCACAAGATATCCAAACCCTCAATCAAGCATGGTAATTAGGCATAATTACAACATTCCACATGTCACGCCCCAGAGGAGTCCCTGTCCGAGAAAATTTCGGCAGCATCTCCCCTGTACGGTGGACAATCTGAAACTTTTCTACAAGCACTAAATACCTCAGCCACATGCGGCTGGAATAATAACAACAAAATAAACCATCACCACGCAGTTTATATAAGTAAATAGAAAGATAATACCCTGACTCGAAATCAACCCTACTCCACTACACTCGTAAAGCTAAAATCCGACGAACTCACCTCTTCTGCCGTCCAGGCAAGCATGTAGTAGAATAAAACCAACTCATACCAAATCCATCAACGATAAGAATCCATACACAATCCATAAGTAAAACCAACACAAGACTAAGTCCAAAACATAGTCAAATAAGAAACAAAACAAAACCAAAAGACAACTACAGCTGGTGGTCTGCAGGGGACTAGCAACTGGAACTCTCTCCTGACAGTATCATCCTGAAATATAACAACAATGGAGGCGGGGTGAGTCCAACACTCAGCAGGTACAACTGATATACAAAGTAGGGAAATAACACCTAGCACTAATCATGCGTACAGTCTCCTGATGAAATAAAGATAAATGCCAAACTGAGGTAAACAGGAGAGAAACTGTACTAACCAGGACCTGAGTATAAGGTCAAACAGTCCGAGTGATATAGAAATCCTGTATGCATGTCAAACATAGGTATCCAAACAATATGCAGCATATAAATGCAGCAACCACAAACACAAACAATAAATGCATCATGCATATGATGCCAATGATGCGTCCTGGTCACCCCTGACGCCAGTCAACCATCTCACACAATAGTGAGGTCGAGTGGGTAGGGCTGTGACAACCGTGCACTCTGTCGTCACTGCTCCTGATGAGTGACCGAGTGGATGGGATGCTGTCGGAGTACACCTATCCTCCTACCCCAAATCATAAATGGGGGAGCGCAATGCTCTCAACTCCCGGTACACGATGACGGGGAGGAATCCCTGCCGGATAACACGTTGTGTCACACTACCCATGAGCGGACCAACGGTGCCTAACAGAGTCCCTGCTGCAACACACTCTGCCTGAATCGATCATTAACCCATGAGTGGTGGTGTGTGCAGATCCATGTAACTGGCGATGTGCTCAACAATAATGGAGCGGACTATCGCACAGCATGCAATCATGCAAATGGTGCATGACAATAATAATAAAAACATCCTGACCTAATCCATATATATAGAAAAGTGCACCCTAGGTCAACGAATCATATCGAATCAAAGGTACACAGAAGGTATAAAAACCTAGGTCCTGAACATGGTGAAACATGGTATATCACTACCCCCTATAAGCATGTATAAACAAATAAAGTATACATGGGATGCAAATCAAGCAATCAATCAATCATGTATCAGATATTGGGTAGTGACTAATCGAAACAAATAAAGGACATAATTAATGCAACTTGTTAAATTCACTACTATGTATATCAAATGACATAAGTCAAAAGTACCCGCCTCCAATCGAAAAGGTCCAATCTGATCCAAATACAACGTCGAGATACCCGTCTCGCGTCAAAGTCCTGTATCACCAACATAAAATATTTTATTTAGCTAAAATTCAATTGAATTGCTAAATAAAACCCTTGAAACTATTTAGGGCAAAACCCTAAATCATAATCAACCTAACCTCATCAATTAAACTAAAACCTAAATCAATAATTATTGCTAACACAACTAGCAATAATCTACCACAAAGATCAAAACCATAAACCTTACCTCTAACTCTCCTTCAGTCGTCTGTGATGGCAACGGAAAGACCGGAATCCAGCAACTTCAGACCGTTCACTGCCAATTGGAAAACAAATTCCAAATCCAATTAAATAGAAAACCTTATAGTAGTATACCTCAATCCATATCACTGTTGACGTTAACAAAAATCCTTACCCAAATTTTTTGATGCCTCAACACTGCTCAAATCCTGTAGAACTTACTGCCAAGATCCGGAGAAGCTTATCCCACCTTTGTATCAATAGTCCCTTCCCAACCAAACCACTGATGATGCTGATTTAAGTGCTGCCGGCAAGAAACACCACCGGAACCAAACTTCCCTGCTGGAGTCTTCCTCTCGTATGGTCTAGAGGAACACCAAAGTCCACTTCCCGACCACATATCACTGTGGGCAGCCAAAGGTATAAACAACCTAGTAAACAAATCAAATCCATAGTCAACTCTATCATCATCCTAGTGGGTTAGTCACCCACTAATAGGAGAATTAGTTGATAGGGTTATACAACCAATAACATACAACCAATTAGTTGATAGGGTTATACCACATACTTAATGCGTAGGTCCAAGGTAGCAAGTCTTGAGCCCTACCATGCATACATACTAGGCCCGAGTCTTACTCCATCGACCTAGGGCACTCAAAGGCCCATTACTGACGAGGCCCGAGTCTTACTCCATCGACCCCGGGGCGTTTACGGAGCCCACCCTTGGTACAAACCATAAAAATAACTTATCATGCATAACTATCATATCATGTCCTTAACAATCTTTCATGCACTTATTCTTTTCATTTCTTTTCATTATGTATAGCATTTTCTATGCTATCACATATCATAACATAACTTCATTTCTTTTCGTTATGTATAGCATTTTCTATGCTATAACACATCATGGCATATTTCATAATATAACTTCATTATGCATATCATTTCGTAACTAAAGCAATCATGCATTCTAACTTATTATCATATCATTTTCATACAACATGGCATAGACATATTTAATTTTTGTTCTAGGGTTTCTAGGGCATCTATCCCTTCATGGCCGAACACATAATGATTCATTTAGGTCATACAAACATGTATCACATTCACACATTATCAAGTTTTCATAAGAAGTACTTTTAACCCCTTAGGTTTCATTTCCAAGGCCTCTAGGTCCTTTAAACCTTACTTGGCCGAAATTCATAGAATATAAACTTCCTTTAAGTGGCCTAAAGCATGGGAAACCTAAGTAAATTTCATAGCAAGATTTACTAAGAAAATCATACACAAAGTTGGATCATAAACAAGCTAGGACTCTTGTGATCTTACATGTCATAAATCATGTAACTAATTTTCTACATTCCAATTAAACATGAGAGCATTAATCATCTTTCATAACATAATATCACAGAGGTCATTGAGCATATTAGAATTTTGTTTAAGCTTCTCTAAACCATCACCTTACCATGGCCGAAATATTAAGAGTAAGGTTTATGAGTTTCTTTCAACATACAAGTATACAACTCTTAAGAACTTTATATCATGTCATATAAGCATAGTTATTTTAAATTCAAGGTCCTCCTAACCCTAAATTCTTTCTTGGCCGAAACATGAGAGTGGGGTTCTTTTGGTTCCAATCAACTTCCAAGCAAGAAAACCATAGGAAGGTCCTTAGCATTTCATAGAGGAACCTTGCACTAGTTTGGTTAGACAATAATTTTCCTAACCTATTTACAATATTTTTGATTGAAATTCTAGGGTTACATACACCTCTGATCATGCATCATATATGTATAAAAACATAGGGGAAAACTTTCTTTCAAGGCATAGAAAAAGAATCCGAAAATCACATGAAAGCCTTGTACCGCAGGTGAGGGGAAGCTTACCTTCTTTGCTTAAGTTTCCTAGAGTTGAGAACTTGCTTGTGGACCTTTCTTCCTTGCTTGCTTTGCTCGGCACCAATGGAGGAAGAAGTGGCTAGGTCTTTTGGTGGAGGGGAGGAGGAAGAAGAGGAGGCTTCTTCCTCTTGTGTTGCTCGGCAACAAAAAGAAAGAAAGAAGGGGGAGAGTTGTTGCTCTCGGCAACAAGAGGAAAGAGGGAGGGAGAGTGCTCGGCACAAATGGAGGAGAGGAGGAGAGTGAGTTGAGGATGAAGCCCCTCCATGCCTATTTATACTAAAGTGAGGGAGGAAAACTTGACTTGATTCATCCTCCTCATTTACTTCTCCTCTTAATGAGAAAGAATATGCTAGAGAAATGCTTCTTGAGTTTCTCTCTTTTCTTTCTCTTAATTTCTCTCCTTTCTTTCCTTTAATTATAATTCCCATCTCTCCTCTTACAATATTCACTCCTATCACACTTGGTTAACACATGCATGCATCCACAAGAGAACCAAGGATCAAATCCTTCTCCTAACATATTTTTTACAAAATAATTCATGTATATGCATTATGCATAAATATTTCATACATGCATATATAATATCTCATATTTCTTTTGTTTACATTAATTCCTTGCATTATAAATCATGTATAGAACTTTATATTCTCAACTTTATTTTCTTTCATAAAGTTTTTTAATCATCTAAATCCTTCCCATCGTAACATTCAACGTAGACTATCTACACATTCTTTTCATTACATTCGTACTCTCATTGCCCTTACTTTATCTAGGCTTTCTAGGGGTGTTACAAATTTTGTCACCTTGGTCGGTCATCCCAAGCTCCTTCTTATAGAGCTTGGAGCAAATCAGTAAGCTGATTTGCCCGTTACCAGTCGACTGGTCCTTGCACCAGTCGACTGGTCCTTTCACCAGTCGACTGGTGCCAGCCCAACGGCTCTCTCAACGGCTCTCTATAGTGCACCAGTCGACTGCTACAGTCATCAGTCGACTGCTACAGTACTGCTACAGTAAACCCTAATTTTGTGATTTTACCTCGAGTACATTCACTCAGCACTCATTCTCGCCCGACCAACCTAGACCTAGCCTTCTAGCCTCCTTCATCAGCCTTGCGTCCCTCGGATGTCTCCCCATCCTTCACGTCTTGCCTTTTGGAGCTTCCTTCGGCCTTGTCCATATTGTCGGGTCTTCCTTTGCCAAGAGGCTCCTCACCTCCGGGGCTTCATCCATTGCCAAGTCACACTTGAACTTACGTTGCCAAGACTACATGCTTGGACTTACACTGCCTAGACTCATCCTTGGACTTTCCTCCTTTTCCAAGATCACACTTGGACTTGTTGTACCTGTATCCTGCACACTCACAATGCATATCAAATACACCAATAAACCTAACTTAAACCTTTGCTCAAACATCAAAACCTAGGGCACCTAGATTGCTTCAACAATCTCCCCCTTTTTGATATTTGACAACTTGTTTAAGTTAGGGAAACATAAATGTAATACATATGCAAATCAACTCATGCATAAATAATGGAACCTAAATCCCTAAGCTCCCCCTTCACCTAAGCTCTCCCTTGAGCTAGGATTTTCCGCAAAGGTAAACTTCTCCCCCTTTGCCTAAACTATTGCTCCCCCTTCACCTATGCTCCCCCTCGAGTTAGGATTTCTTGCAAAGGTGTATAGGTTTCCCACTTAAACCTAAACTTCTCCCCCTTTGCCATATATCAAAAAGAGCTCCAACAATATCCCAATTGTTGAAAACATATCATCCAAATTGACCCTAAACTCATGTATTTATCCCCCATGGATCTCATACATTTAAATGAGTTGACACGGTCAAGAACAACGTTGAAAAACACTTTTAGGCTGGTATCAGTCGACTAAACTAGGTACCAGTCGACTGCCCCCTTCGACACAACCTTACAGAAGCATTCTGTGGTCAAAAAATATTGTTAACAGTCGACTGGTATTGGTACCAGTTGGCTGCCCTCATCAAAAAGAGCTTAAAGAAACATTATGTGCTCAAAAATACTGTTACCAGTCGACTGGTACCCTATTTCTGCAAAAATCAACCTTTTCTGGCCAACTTCAGAAAGCACCAGAAATTCTACAGACCTCCAAAAAATCCCAAATTTTGTGGAGAGGTCTATTTTATCCATATCTACTTGGGAAAACTATATATAAAAATATATTTATCACAGATCCCAAGATTGACATAAAATTCAAAACTAGCTAAATGGTTCAATTGAACCTTGACCTAAAGTCCTAGTTTTGGCTTCCTTTTGATGTATCTGCCCATACTAAACCACAATACTTTCCTAGCATGGGTTTATATGGCATCTATGCATCAAAAACTAATTTTCATGCAATATGAACCCAATTCATATTTCTATGCACGAAACACATCCCAATTGTGCCAACCCACTAGGTTAGAGACTTAAGTCTGTCTCCTAACCACTTGGCACATTTGATAACCCATTTATCATGGGTCCCAAAGGTTCTTCATAACCTTAGGAATCTTAACCTTAGTCACCTCCCTTGGTGACTCATCCACTATGGCTAGGCCACTTCGATGCACCTTGGTTTACACTTGGCCTATTAAACTCACCTTCTTAACCTTAGACACCTTGTCTTTGGTTAATTTCTTCTTGTCCTTAATCTTGGACACCTCATCCTTGCTATAATTATATGCTACCCTAGCATATTCCTTCTTATTGGCCTTGGATGACTCTCCCTTATCCTTGGTAACACCTCCCATATCAATGTCATGTGCTACCTTAACACTTGACCTCCTTTTGGTCTTGGAAAAGATTTTTATGTTTTCAAAGAGTAACTCCCCCTAAAAATATGGTCAAACTTCTATCATTGCACCAACAATGACTTGGGGGTTCCTAAATAATTAGGAAAACCAAAACTCGAAGTTTTAAGGTTCAAAATTCAATAATGAAACTAAACCTCAACCGAAACTTCACTTTGGTTTTTCTTAACCAATACATACTTGTTTTCATCATGAAAACTCATGTAGACATTATTTAGGGTATACTTTATCAGGGAAAAATAGTTTTCTATGAAAATACTTCCTATTTTCAAAGATTGACACAAATTTGAAAACTCTTGAAAATTTCAATGTTTTCTCCTAGTTTGTGTCTAATTTTCCAATGATGATTACTATCAAAAGATAGTCTTCACCAAGGTTTTTCAAAAGTATTTTGAAATCATTTTTAAAACCAATATCCAACAACTTTCTTTGGGCTCAATGCACATGACTTGTACATTAGCTTTCCCAATGATTAGAAGACACATAACTATGTGTTTTGATGAACCTAAAACTCAACGAGATGCACTAGATCAACATCTTGAGTTTAATTCACCATGTTAACATCTCACTTGTATCTAATGTGTATTAAAACACATATAAGTCACCTTATAGTTCTTTTTGAGATGTATATTTGGTCTTGCCCTAAACTAAGGGATCATGCATCTCTATCTAGGCATTGTAAAAAATCATGATCATCCATCTAGGATGTCACTTGATATGATCCCTCTTGTTGGGACACTTCCATACATAATAAATGCCTTTTGTCCTTAATTACAAGGAAATTGACATACTTCATGATAATTAATGACATACATCAAAATAAGAAATTTTCAAAAGTAAAGCATGCTATAACTACATGATGTATGTATGACATGACATGATATTTTTGTATTTTTCATAATAAAATGTGAATGCTAAATATGATGTCATGGCATATGATGGGCAAACAATCATGGAAAGTTAGCATAAATAAAATTTACCTAGATTACCTATCTAAGTATTCTTAACCCTAGCTAACTCAAAATTTAACCCTAGATTGCCCAATTTCATCAAGAAAATACCAAACCCCAACTTGACATTTCTTTAATCTCTTGATTTATTTATGCCAATTAAAATCAAGCACATTCCTCAAACTTTGGAATATTTATCCTTCCAAAGAGGTAATCACCTTATATTTTGAGCCCCGGATTTGCCCTTGGCTCCCTAAGAACATACCAAAATCTCAACTTGGTAGTTCATATGATCATCCAAATTGTACCAATTTAATTCACACACAATTCCTTAAGATTTGGCACATGTTACTCTTCCAAGAAGTAATTACATTTAATTAAAGTATGGGTTTTCTCTTAATTCCTTAAGAAAGTATCAAAGTTCTAACTTGATTTTTCTTATACTTTTCTTAGGTGTGCCAATTTAGATTAAGTTCAACTCTTCAAATTTTGGCACATATATTACTCTTTCAAAGATTAACTCCATAATCCTTTTCATTTTCAAAAGTTAACAATAACCTTGAAAATGTTTTTAAGTGTCAACTTTAACAAAGTTGGGTTAACTACCCTTCCAATTTGAGTTGACACTCTCTAAACCTATCTAGGGTGTAGAGAATATGTTCCTAGGAACCCAAAATCTATTGGTGCTCCTTGGATGCTCTAGGTACTCACTAGGGATGACTTCTATAGATACCTTCCTAAGGACCTTTCGAGGCTTCTTAGAAGCCTTGGTCACTTCTACTAGGTCACTTCTAGAAATAACTTCCCTTGTAACCTTCTTTGTGACTTTGTTAGACTTCTTAGAAGTCTTAGTCACATTGGTCTTGCCAAAAGTACTTTTAGGGATTCCTTCCCTAGTATCTTTGACTTGACCTCTAAACCTATGGTTGGTCCCATAACTATATGGAACCTTATGAAAGGAAGTCATATCCTTCTTGGCTTTAGGTTTGTATCCCAAACCTCTATAGCCATTGGATGGCTCTTGTCTAGCTTTTCCAAGGTTGTGCTCACTTTTCCCCTTAAGCAAGTTTTCCATTCTTGCTAAGGTTATCTCTAAGTTATCAAGTCTTGACCTTAAGACTTGGTTTTCCCTTACTAAATCCATAGATTTGGATTTTTGTTGATTCCTATGAACATTGCTAGCCTTAGGCTTATATCTAAAGTCCTTAGAATTGTTGCCTAAGTAGTTATCTACCTTCCTAACCTTAGGTATGGTAGATCTAGCATGAGGAGGTATATATTTGTCCTTAAGTTTATCATGCATTCTATTTTCATGATAAATAGCATTATAATGATTTAAATTTGAACTAGCATTCAAATTAGGGTTTACCTCCCTTACCCTTGAAGCTCTCTTCTTCTCCCACTTCTTCAAGTGTGCCAATTTCTTGAGCTCTCCTCTCCTTGGGCACTTTGTGTGGTAGTGACCCCACTCACTACATGTAAAGCACCTAATGTGCTTCTTCTCCTTCTTCTTCTTCTTCCTACAACTCACATTAGTTTCTAAATTAACTTTAGTGAGTTTAGAGTTTACCTCCTTTACCTTCTTGAGCGAAGGACACCTACTCTTGTAGTGCCCCATCTTACCACACTCAAAGCATTTGATGTGGTCCTTTGTGCTCTTCTTGGTAGTTGAGGTGGAGGGTTGAGCTTCCAAGATCTCCTCTTCTTTGGAATGCTCTTCTTCCTCTTCACTTGAAGATGTGGACGGTTCCACTTCTTCCTCCCTTGATGATGTGGATGATACCTCCTCATCTTCCTTCTCCTCCTCGGATGTTGAGCTCGTGTCAACATTCAATTGGTCCTTCTCTTCTTGGACCAATGAACCCTTCTCCTTGGGCTCTTCCACTCCTTGGAATTGTGACGGGTCTTCATGATAGGCAATGATCTTTTTCCAAAGATCACATGCACTTGTGCATTCACCTACACTCACAATGATATTAGAAGGTAATAGATTTAACAAAATTTTTGTTACCTTCTTATCCGCCTCCGCTTGCTCCCTTTGTTCCTCGGTCCAATGTCGAGGTCAGAGGGGCTTCCCCTTTTTGTTCGTAGGAGCTTCAAATGGGTCACTCAAGACAACCCATTGGTTCCAATCCATTTGGAACCATGTCTCCAACCGCTTCCTCCAATAATTGAAGTCTTCTTTGTCATACGGAGGTGGAATTCGGATATCCCATCCGAGCGGTCCTTCGGACTCCATCTTCTTCTTCCTCTAGCTTCTTGCTCTCTTGGCAGTTAGTCCGTAGAAAAGCGACCTCACTCTGATACCACTTGTTGGGACCGATGTGCCCGCTAGAGGGGGGTGAATAGCGTCTCACCCAAATCGATGGCTTCCTACATATTCGTTAGTTGCACAGCGGAATAATAATATGAAACTAAATACGAATATGAAAGCTAAAGCCAAAGAAAGGAAATGCAAACCAATGCACGTCAATATAACGTGGTTCGGAGATAACTTGCTCCTACTCCACGGCTGTCCGTAAGGTGGACGATCCCGATCTTTCGGTGGATTAGCCCCCGGCAAACTCCGGCTACTCAAGCAACTCCTTGTGGGTGGAGACACCTCACCACAACACCAACCAAGAACACTTGGACACAAGAGAACCTAGAGCACGTTTGGTGACTGCTAATTAGGCGTTAACCAAGTCTAATTTCGTCACCTTGGTCGGCCATCCCAAGCTCCTTCTTATAGAGCTTGGAGCAAATCAGTAAGCTGATTTGCCCATTACCAGTCGACTGGTACTTGCACCAGTCGACTGGTGCCAGCCCAACGGCTCTCTACAGTGCACCAGTCGACTGCTACAGTCATCAGTCGACTGATACATTACTGCTACAGTAACGCTGCAGTACTGCTACAGTAAACCCTAATTTTAGGATTTTACCTCGAGTACATTCACTCAGCACTCATTCTCGCCCAACCAACCTAGACCTAGCCTTCTAGCCTCCTTCATCAGCCTTGCGTCCCTCGGATGTCTCCCCATCCTTCACGTCTTGCCTTTTGGAGCTTCCTTCGGCCTTGTCCATATTGTCGGGTCTTCCTTTGCCAAGAGGCTCCTCACCTCCGGGGCTTCATCCATTGCCAAGTCACACTTGGACTTACGTTGCCAAGACTACATGCTTGGACTTACACCGCCAAGACTCATCCTTGGACTTTCATCCTTTGCCAAGATCACACTTGGACTTGTTGCACCTGTATCCTGCACACTCACAATGCATATCAAATACAACAATAAACCTAACTTAAACCTTTGCTCAAACATCAAAACCTAGGGCACATAGATTGTTTCAACAGATGTGTGTGGATGGAACTTGGAACAAAGATCTTAGGGCATCTCAGCGAGTTTTGTTTTGAACATTAGAACTTTTTAACATTTTATTATTCCGTACCTTTGTATGTTAAATGCCATGAACTAGTAATTATGCACTCTACCATGCTTAGAACATTAGTTATGTGATGCTAGATTGTGTCCTAGTCATTTTAGAACTTGTATGTGTGATTGAGGCACGAAGCAGTGCTGAAATCAGACTCCTGTACGAAATCAGAAACCCCAATTGATCGGCCGATCGATTGGAGGCTTCTCAATCGATCAGCCGATCGATTGAGAAGTTCATACCGCGAACAGTAAGCTCCTGGATCGATCAGCCGATCGATCCGGATGCCTTCTGTCGCGAACAGAAAGCCCTGAGATCGATCACTGGATCGATCAGCCGATCGATCCAGAATATTGCCCCGAGCACAGTAGCGTGCTGAATCGATCACTGGATCGATCCAACCTAAGTTCCGCATCCAGTAGCATGCTGAGTCGATCACTGGATCGATCAGACCATTCCAATCGATCCACCGATCGATTCGGAGGCCTGATAACAGCTGCAAACCCTTTAGTTCAGTTCCTTGACCACGGGGAATGTAATATATGACATGAATAGTTCAGATTACACCCCTTAGCCCATATAGAATCAAGAAATGATAATAGTTAGCAAAGTTTTAATTAGTACAGCTTCTGCATCTAGACTTAGTGATGGTCATGGATATAGCTTAGCATAGCATAATGTGACGGTCCGGCCTTACAGCCTAGCCAGTAGAAGGCGGGTCGTTACTCGAGGCTTCTCTGGTCTCTGGAAAACTTACATGGTCGTGTGGTGCACACAGCCTAGGCTTCATTGGGCTTCAAAACTTGGCACGACCGTGTGAGGTTCACACGGCCAAGCCATCTCCCTTCTCTGCTGCAGCTACACGGCCTCTTATCTCTACATGGCCTGGGCAACCCCCCATGGCAAGGCCAGGTGTGGTTCAGGTAAGGTGTCTTATTCCATTGCTTCGCTCGCAGATTTAGCATTGAATATGCATTCTTCACCAAATTCGACTCCAGTGTACAAAAAATGTACAAAAGCATATCTCCGAAAAAAAAGAGTAAATATGCTAAAAGGAAAGCTGGAAGTACAAAAATACGTAGACAAAGCATGTGCAAAATATGTGAATATGCATCAAAACATACTAAACAAGTGTATACAATCTACGCACATCACACCCCCAGACTTAGACCTTTACTTGTCCTCAAGCAAAATGCTGCAATCTAAATTCATATGTTCTACAATGCTCTCATATCCCTAATGCATTCTCCTAACTCTATCAAAAGGTTTCATTAGTAAGCATGATCATGAAAATAAGTTAAGTTTGGCTTAAGCATAAGTACTGTAACGACCCAATTTCCTCATTTCAGGTCCTAATAGTAATTAAAAATATTTAGAAATACTTTAGAAATATTTTAGATATTTTTAGAGTATTTTTATATAATTTTTGGAGTTTGTTTGGTATTTTTACCGGAAGAAACAAGTTGCAAAAAAATAAAAAAATTAAGCCGAGGTTCGAACCGGAGACTTCCGGTTAAGCAAAGCCTTTAGTTGTCTCGGCTAACGAGGTGCCCAAGCCGGCTTTGCTGATTAAAGGAAGAGTGAAATTTATTTAAGTAGTAGTTAATAAACATAAAATAAATAGGAATAAAAGGGATTCGGCTGAGGTTCGAACCGTAACCTCCGACCCGACCCGAATCTTAAGTGGAGTGCGATAGCCAAGTGCCCAAGCGGGTGGTGCTGTTTAGAAAAGATAGTGGAAATATTTTAAGTAGTAGTAGTTAAACAGAAAATATTAAGTACAAAAGAGTTGCGGCTGAGATTCGAACCCGCAACCTCCGACCCGGCCCACGCCTTAAGCAAAGCGCAATGACCAAGCGCCCAAGCGGGCAGTGCTGAGCAAATATCGAGCGGAAATAATTTAAAGGATAGTTAGTTAACAGAATATGGGAGTTATAAAAAGGGGATAAGTTGGGATGATGTTGCCGTGACCTAAACCTTTTCCCAATCTTCCTCTCGCACGGCGTCGGTGCCAGCTCGGGCGACAGCGCAAGGAGGAGTTAAGGCATCATCTCCGGTGGTCGGCCAAGGTTCAATCCGAGGGATTCTTCACGCGGTTCGACTCTTCCGGCAAGGTGAACGCATAGGCACAAGAGGAGGCCGAAAAGCTCAAGCTAACCGGAAACCCTAGAGCTCTTCTTCTCGGTTGTGAGTCCAAGAAGTAAGGTAAGTGCTTCCTCACCTGTAGTAGAGTAGTTTCGGATTCATGTGTTCTTGATTTCCGACGCATGCCGCAAAGATTGATGATTTTGAAGGTTTTCTGCCGTGAGTTTCATAAAGAAGATGACAAGAGGTTTTAATTAATTTGAACATGAGGTTTAGTTTATTCCTTATTTTTTGATTGAAGTTGCTTCCATGAAACGTATTTTAGAACTTGTTAGATTTGGAAATGAACAAATAGTTTTTAAAGCATGCAATTTAACACAGTGCAGATTTTTTGGTTAAGTTCATAGTGCAGTTTCTAGAAGATTATAGTGCAGTTTAGTTTAGTATTATAGTGCAGATTTTGTAATCTTAAAGTGTAGATTTTTGGTGAAACTTGTAGTGCAGATTTTTGGTGGAATTTATAGTGCAGATTTTTGGTAGAACTTGTAGTGCAGATTTTGGTGGAACTTATAGTGCTATTTTTTAAAAAGGATTATAGTGCAGAATTTTTGTTTGCATAGTATGTAGAAATTGTGTGGCATAGAATGCAGAATCTTGATTAGTATAGTATGCAGATTTAGTTTTTAGTTTGTGATTTTGGCTTAGTATTCCAGTTTATATCATGTTGTAACATGCTTAAAGATCTCTATTGCTCTATAAAAGTATAAGCTTTACATAGGTATCAAGCTTTAACAGATTTTTAGTGTGGAATAGCTATGTGTAGCATTACAGATTTTGATTTGTTTAGCATTGCAGATTTTGAATTGTTTAGCATGGCAGTTTTGATGGTTTAGCATTGGAAGATCCAATTAGATCTCTAGTAGATTAATTAGATTTGCATATTTTATTAAGCTTACAAGTGCAGATTTTAATTAAGCTTATAGTATAGATTTTAATTAAGCTTATAGTGCAGATTTTTAATTAAGCTTATAGTGCAGATTTTAATTAAGCTTATAGTGTAGATTTTAATTAAGCTTATAGTCACTACAACAAAAATGTTAAAAGACAACACTCATACGACAACGGTTTAAAGAGAAAGCGTTGCGTATTTGCTCAAAGACAACGGTTTTTGCCAAAACCGTTGTCTTTGAACTCCCCATTAAATATAAAAGACAACGGTTTTGGGATAACTGTTGTCATTGAACGATTTCTTTTTGAATCAACAACACTTTTTACAACGGTTTTCTAAAACCGTTGCCTTTAAACGTTTTTTTTAGGGGCTACGACAATAGTTTTGATAAAACCGTTGTCTTTGGCTTTATTCGTTTCTTCATTTTCGCTCGCAGTTTTGCTTTCCCACTCTGCAAAAATCTTTTCGAGCCGTGTTTTCCCCTAAGCGTTCCCAAACCCTAAGCCATTTTTCTTTCCTCTCCTCGACTATCCCTTCACGCCATGACACCAAATGGAGCGATCCGTTTCGTTGCTCTCCTGCTCGCAACGAAGGCAAGAAGCTATCGCTCTTCCTCTGCGATTCTTCATCGGTCACTTCAACGGAGACTATCCCACTTCTCCGTGGCCCCGGTAGCCACTTCGCCTTCTTTCTCCGCGCCGTAGAAGCTCCTCGTCCGTTGCTTACACAAACCCTCGCTCCCTCTTCTCTGGTGGACTTCCGCTTCCGAGGCTCGGATCGGCGCCGCTGTGTCTCTTCCCCCAGCTCTGTCCGAGTTTGGGTGGCGAACTCCTCGGTCGAACTGTCCATGGAGAGATTCTGGCTGAATCTAAACCCTTTTCGGTTCAGGCTGCTGCGTCGGGATCGATTCCCCTAATAAAGGTGATGCCTGTGAGGTTTTATTGTTTGCTTGGCTCCCTTTTTGTTGGATTTAGGTGCTCTCTTATTTGGGAAAGGGCTTCTGAACCTTACTACCCGTGCTCACTCCCATCCCACCCCCGCAAAGATATCGTTGCCTCAAGCTCTTAGTGCTTATGTGAGCTTTGTGGTTTTGGAGCCCGATCCTACTTCGACTGGGATTATGTTTCTGGGAAGTTGAAAAAAACCGCACCAAGAATCAACAACCGTAGTGGATTTCCCAATCCACTGTGGTTGTTGATTCTTGGTGCGGTTTTTTTCAAGTCCCTTGATTCATTTTGATTGATGGTCCTTGGCCTTGTTTTAATTACTTAGCTCTGCAATTTTCCTTTTGGTATACTGTTATTAGGGGATTTGCCCGGTTTGTAAATGTTGGGGATGAAAGGGGAGAGACGCCTCTACATCTTGCAGCACAACGAAGATGGACTGAGTGTGTCAGTGTACTCTTAGACCATGGGGTCTTGTTTCTTCTTCCACTAGGGAATATGGGTATTTTGACTGATTTATATACTCGATCATTTTCCATTATGTTTATGTGTCAATTTTCTGTTTTGAGATCGAAATCCATATTTTTCAGTCATTCTGGGAGCACTCCTCTACATTTGGCAGCTCGCGGAGGAAGTTTGGATTGTGTTCGCACATTGCTTACATGGGGAGCCGATCGGCTCCAGAGGGATTCATCTGGGTGGGCATATTTCATCTTTTCAAATTGCCTATACTCTTGGAGAAATTGGAACTGCTAGCTTTACAATTGAAATCTTGAACAAACAGACAGTGTAGATTCTTTGTTAGTTGGCCTTTTGGTGATTATCTTCCAACAACCATGAATCTCTTTTTAGGAATTTTTTAGGCAGCATTTAGCCATTTTATATTTTGGCTGCCTTTTGTTAGTTGAGATGAATTATAATGAATCAAAATTTTTCATACATCAGGCGAGTCAATTTAAGGAGTCTCTCTCTCTTAATTTTCTACTTATCTACTAACAAACTAATTAAAATTTCTGTGTTCATGGAAGTTTTGTCTTTGTTTCACTGTTATTAAACATATGCTGATCCATATTCCACAGGCGAATACCTTATTCTATAGCTATAAAGCACAATCATGGAGCTTGTGCAGCTTTGCTAAACCCATCAGCAGCAGAACCTCTTGTTTGGCCTTCTCCATTAAAGTTCATCAGTGAACTTGATCCAAATGCAAGAGCTCTTCTAGAAGTAGCTCTGATGGATGCTAACAAGGAAAGCGAGAAAATAATATTGAATGAAAGAAAAAAATTGTTATCTCCTGCAAATGTGGATGAAGCATTTCATGATGATGCTTCTGAGGTATTACAACATCTCCTTGATTAAGCATTTCTAATGATTTCCAACTTATAATGGATTTTAGGCTAGTAGATCTTGCGGCACCACAGAGGCTTTGGTGAACTTTACGGCATTTTAATAGTTATTTCACTTGTTGAACATATCTGTCTAACAATGGACAATGGTGCATTGTTCGCATGATTCTGATAAGAGATCATAACGATTGAGCTAAGTTTGAGCATGTCTTTAACCTTGTTTAAAGCACAATGATGGATACTTTTATGTTATACACTTGAATAAATTGTTGATCTTGCACGGTCCTATTCCATAAAGAACTGCACTGAGCTAATAGCATTGTATACGTTTTCTTCTATTCATATATTTTTTTATCGATTATAGTTTTTGGCAATGAGAATTTACTATATATTGTTGCATGAAGTTGTCACATTACTTATTTTTCAAGGTATCTGAGAGCTAATTACCTTCAAGGGAACATTCCACCCGAGATTGGAGAACTTATGCACCTTACCATCTTGTAGTTTTTACATCCCCTTGTTTTCCTTTGTTATATAGTTGTTTCTTTAATCCGTTTTCTTGAGCTTGATGTAAAAAAATGTAGGGACTTGTCAAGCAATTTACTCAGGGGCACAATTCCTCCATCTATTGGCTCTCTGAACCCATTATGATTTCTGTGAGTCTTCATGTGATTATTGGTGGCTAGGCAGTTTGTTGTTGCAGAGTTAACTGTTTGACTATAATTTTTTTAACAACTGTAGGAATTTATCAACAAATTTCTTGTCTGGTAAAGTTCCAATCGTTGGAATCCTTGTAACTTTCCAAAGCACTTCATGAGTAACTCTTCTATTCTCTCTGATGCTTCATTGGCTTGCTCCATTAATTGTTACATGTTATCCAATTGTTTTCTACTTGGGCAACTGAAGTTTTTTTCCCCATTACACAAATGTTTTCTTCTATCTTTTTATTTAACATATAGTGCATAACTAGTGTTCTGGGTGAAAATATCTTATTAGTTCTACTCAGTGTTAGAATGTGTTATGTTAGCACTTTGCATTTGACCTTTCAGTGTTTGTTGGATAAGTTTTATGGCATTGCCAACCTTAAAGTATCATGCTTTGATTTGAATATGCCACTGGGCTAAATTGAACTCAATGAAGAACCATATGATTTATATGATTGAGATCGTTGCAAATTGCCAAATAGCTGTGGATGTTATGCAATTTCATTTCCTTCTATACCAGTTGCTAATTTCCAATAACATGCTGCACAAATAAGACAGCAGTAGTGCAAAGCTTAATTGTATCATCAATCCGTATGTGTTTCAGCAGGTTAAGATAATTCTTATTCGCTTACATGTATATTTTATATTTTAATGTCTTTATAATTTGTTTATTTTTATCAGCTCCTACAGCTTAATTCTGCAGATTTGATTGCCAAGGGAAATTTGTATACTCGGTCACGTGAAGATGCAGCCAGTAAGTTGCTGGAAAAGGCTTTAAAGATTCAGTTGGGAAGAGGATTTTAGCTGGCATATTTTGGATTTCGATTACACAGCTATTATTTTCTCATTTTGATGTGTGTAGTTAATTTTTGAAATTTGAAGATAACATTTTCATGGATTGAATGTAGTAAATATTTAGTTTTGTATTGGTGGTTTGTTTATATTAAATAAAGATTGGTTGTTTGTTATTATCATGTTACAACATAAATATTAAAGACAACGGTTAGAAATATTGTAAAAAGTACGTAACCACAACGGATTTCTTTTTATAAAAAGTGATAAAAGACAACAATTTTATCTGTTGTAAAATATATTAAAATTATCTACCACAACGGTTTTAAAATTAATCTGTTGTAAAAAGAGTCTACCACAACGGTTTATTTCTGTTGTCGAAATTATCTACCACAACGGTTTTAAAACGTTGTCGTATCCTTCGTAAACAAATTTTGAGCATGTAAACAACAACGGATAAAAATAGTTGTCAAATGTCTACAAAGACAACGGATTCAAAACCGTTGTCGTAGGGCAATACATTCTACAACGCCCTCAGTTACAACGGTTTTTTGACCTTACGACAATGGATATTATCCGTTGTCGTTTGCAGTTTTTGTTGTAGTGAGTACAGATTTTTAATTAAGCTTATAGTGTAGATTTTAATGAAGCTTATTATGCAGATTTTTAATTAAGCTTATAGTGTAGATTTTTAATTAAGCTTATAGTGCAGATTTTTAATTAAGCTTACAGTGTAGATCTTGTTAATTATTACAGTATTTTGAGTTTAAGAAAATTATAAAAAAGATAAAGAAAAGAAAGAAAAAGGCCAAGGCCTTAAGTAGATCTCAAAGTCAAGACTTTAGGGATTTTGGCACACAAGGTGTTTGTTAAAATGCCGAGGCATTATATATTAGAAGTAATAAAAGATAACCTAGCTCTAGGTTCAGATAACCTAGTAAGAGCAAGATAAGATTAATCAGCTTATGAATCAGTATTTTACTTTTATCAGTGGCACTGTGCTGGACTCTTAGTTGTCCTTGGGTTGGGCTCCCATAGTCGTCCCTAGGTTTAGATAACCTAGTAAACCCTACTAGAATCGGGACTAGCTACCTCGGGTCTAGTTAGGGATGCGCGCATAGTAAGTACAGTTGCCGGGCCCATCAGCAGCATGATTATTATTTTTATCTATTATGAAAATAGTTTTCAAAACTTCACAAATCAGTTACGTGAATACAGTTCAGATTCAGCATTAGCCTAACATCAGTTTAGCTCAGCTTATGTATCAGTTCAGTTAAACTTATTATTTTGAAGTATTAAAGTATAAGTTTTAAAACAAAAGAAATAAGTTTCACATAAGTTTAAAATTCAGCAAGTTTAGTTTTCTTATATACTGACATGTTGTTTAGATTCGTTACATGTTTAGTATTTCAGTATGCTATGTTTCTTTTGCTATTAGATGAGCATTCAGTTTCTAGATTTCTTTCAGCTTACATGCATACTCGAGTTTTGTGAGTTAGATAGCGCTTACTAAGCAATTTTACTTATAGATGCATTTTCCTCTTACTGTAGATAAAGGATAGGAAAAGCTATAGCAAAGGAAGGCGACAAGGAGGTGAGGACGGATGTGTGATGCCTGGACTATAGAAGTCTTGGGATTAGCATAAGAATTTATTAAGATTGTCATGTATTTAGAATTCTCTCATTTAAATTGTTATGCACATTAGACCTATTATCTGAGTTGTATGATGGTTGCATGCATGTTCAGATTAATACATATATTTCAGCATGATTAGATTGATGTATAGTTTTAGTTGTGTTCATATGCTGGAGTAGAATGTAGAGATAAGTTGTTTATGTTTTCCGCTGCTATCAGTTGCATGTTTAGAGAGTTTATGTATTGATATTTACATGTGAACAACTCTAATTTAGTAAAGTTAGTAGTCCAGTAGCACTCCACCCTCACAAACTAGTAGTGAGGAGGGTGGGGTGTTACAAGTTTCTATCAGAGTAGTTCCTATTATATTCTCCAGCATCACACATCAGCACCAACCTTGCCCTCTTCAAGTAAGAAAGTATTTAAATTTTTTTTTAGTATGCTTTCTTTGTTCTTTACAGTAAAGGGAAATCCTTAGAAGTATTGGATTATATGTACAGAATAGGGAGATGTTTAGAAGTACTTACTAAGTTAATTATTCTGTTTAGTTTCTTTCTACATAACTAGATGTCAAGAAGAGGACGTCCCCGTACCGCTTGTACTGAGGACCGAGTACAGGAGAACAAAAGTGATAGAGAAGTTATGGGTGATAGTGGATAGAGAAGTTAAGAGACTAAGGAACAAAGAAGCACCACTAGTAAAGGTCATTCGACATCAGAAGCGCGAGGAAACTACTTAGGAGCGTGAAGATAGTATGAGACAGAGATATCTAGAATTATTCTAAGTTTGAGGATGAACTTTTTATAAAGTATGGGGAATTGTAACGACCCAATTTCTTCATTTCGGCTCCTAATAGTAATTAAAAATATTTTAAAATGCTTTAGAAATATTCTAGAGATTTTTAGAAATTTTTATATTATTTTTATGTAATTTTTGGAGTTCGTTTGATATTTTTACCAAAAGAAACACATTGCAAAAAAATAAAGAAATTAAGCCGAGGTTCGAACCGGAGACTTCCGGTTAAGCAAAGCCTTTAGTTGTCTCGGCTGACCAGGTGCCCAAGCAGGCTTTGCTGATTAAAGGAAGAGTGAAATTTATTTAAGTAGTAGTTAATAAATAGAAAATAAATAGGAATAAAAGGGATTCGGTTGAGGTTCGAACCGCGACCTCCGACCTGACCCGAATCTTAAGCGGAGCGCGATAGCCAAGTGCCCAAGCGGGCAGTGCTATTTAGAAAAGATAGCGGAAATATTTTAAGTAGTAGTAGTTAAACATAAAATATTAAGTATAAAAGAGTTGTGGCTGAGATTCGAACCCACAACCTCCGATCCGGTCCACGCCTTAAGCAAAGCACAATGACCAAGCGCCCAAGCGGGCGGTGCTGAGCAAATATCGAGCGGAAATAATTTAAAGGATAGTTAGTTAACAGAATATGGGAGTTATAAAAATGGGATAAGTTGGGGTGATGTTGCCGTGACCTAAACCTTTTCCCAATCTTCCTCTCGCGCGGCGTCATTCCCAGCTCGGGCGAAAGCGCAAGGAGGAGTTAAGGCATCGTCTCCGGTGGTCGGCCAAGGTTCAATTCGAGGGATTCTTCACGCGGTTGCGACTCTTCCGGCAAGGTGAACACTTTGTAGGCACAAGAGGAGGCCGAAAAGCTCGATCTAACTAGAAACCCTAGAGCTCTTCTTCTCGGTTGTGAGTCCAAGAAGCAAGGTAAGTGCTTCCTCACCTGCAGTAGAATAGTTTCGGATTCTTGTGTTCTTGATTTCCGACGCTTGCCGCAAATATTGATGATTTTGAAGGTTTTCTGCCGTGAGTTTCATAAAGAAGATGAGAAGAGGTTTTAATTAATTTGAACATGAGGTTTAGTTTATTCCTTATTTATTGATTGAAGTTGCTGCCATGAAACGTGTTTTAGAACTTGTTAGATCTGAATATGAACAAATAGTTTTTAAAGCTTGCAATTTAACACAGTGCAGATTTTTTGGTTAAGTTCATAGTGCAGTTTCTAGAAGATTATAGTGCAGTTTAGTTTAGTATTATAGTGCAGATTTTGTAAGCTTAAAATGTAGATTTTTGGTGGAACTTGTAGTGCAGATTTTTGGTGGAATTTATAGTTCAGATTTTTGGTATAACTTGTAGTGCAGATTTTAGTGGAACTTATAGTGCAGTTTTTTAAAAAGGATTATAGTGCAGTTTGGTTAAGTATTATAGTGTAGAATTTTTGTTTGCATAGTATGCAGAAATTGTGTAGCATAGAATGTAGAATCTTGATTAGTATAGTATGCAGATTTAGTTTTCAGTTTGTGATTTTGGCTTAGTATTCCAGTTTATATCATGTTGTAACATGCTTAAAGATCTCTATTGCTCTATAAAAGTATAAGCTTTACATAGGTATCAAGCTTTAACAGATTTTTAGTGTGGAATAGCTATGTGTAGCATTACAGATCTTGATTTGTTTAGCATTGCAGATTTTGAACTGTTTAGCATGGCAGTTTTGATGGTTTAGCATTGGAAGATCCAATTAGATCTCTAGTAGCTTAATTAGATTTACAGAATTTATTAAGATTACATGTGCAGATTTTAATTAAGCTTATAGTGCAGATTTTAATTAAGCTTATAGTGCAGATTTTTAATTAAGCTTATAGTGCAGGTTTTAATTAATCTTATAGTGCAGATTTTTAATTAAGCTTATAGTGCAGATTTTTAATTAAGCTTATAGTGCAGATTTTTAATTAAGCTTATAGTGCAGATTTTTATTTAAGCTTACAGTGCAGATCTTCTTAAGTATTACAGTATTTTGAGTTTAAGAAAAATATAAGAAAGATAAAGAAAAGAAAGAAAAAGGCAAAGGCCTTAAGTAGATCCCAAAGTCAAGACTTTAGGGATTTTGGCACACAAGATGTTTGTTAAAATGCCGAGGCATTATATATTAGAAGTAATAAAAGATAACCTAGCTCTAGGTTCAGATAACCTAGTAAGAGCAAGATAAGATAAATCAGCTTATGAATCTGTATTTGAATTTTATAAGTGGCACTGTGCTGGACTCTTAGTTGTCATTGGGTTTGTTAGAGTGTATACTGAAAGCCTAAGCTTTTTTAAACATTTATTTTGAATAAAGAATCACATTTGGTCAAATTGTCTACATTTATTTGTAGTTGTTCAATTAATTTATATTGTAGATAACATAGTATGTGGTGCCACATACAGAAGATGATGTTATCAGTACCTTATAAATTATAAACAGTAGCTCACGACCAAAATGGAAAGGAACAAACCATTGGAAGGTCGTAGTGTAATTAGGAATTAGTTTATCTTAACTATATAATTACACTAGTACACTTAGAGTGTATTGAGTAGGACCATTAGAGGCCGTTTCTTTTATACTGACTTTATAAAGGAACAAAGACCTCAGTTATTATGGAAGTGTGTGCTCTTAATCCTAATATAATAACAAGCACATATATTTGATATTTATTTCTTTAATTTATCAATGGGTGAGATTTAGTTCGATAAATCAATAAGCCCGATAAGTTGGAAAATGATATCACTTATAGTATGTGTTGTTGATTATAGAAGGAAATTGTGTCCTAGAGATCTAGGTTGATAATATCCCCAAGATGAGCTCATAAGGATTGTCATGTTAAACCCTGTAGGTAGACTCAGTCCGACATGACGATAAAGTTGAGTGGTACTATTCTTGGACTAAGATACTAATTAAATGTGTTGTCAGTAACTCACTTAATTAATGGACATTTGACATCTTAAACACAGGGAGACTAACACACTCATAATAAGATGGAGCCCAAAAATATAATTTGGGATTGGTGCGGTAGTTCAATAATAGTTCTCTAGTGGAATGAATTATTATTGATAAAATTAAGTTGTGTGTTCGGGGCGAACACGGGATGCTTAATTTTATCGGGAGACCAAAACCAATTCCTCCTCTCGGTCCCTATCGTAGCCTCTTATTTATAGAGTACTATACCCACCTATAACCACCTTCATACCCATGATGTAGGGGTCGGCGAAGCTAGCTTGTGGATCAAGCTAGGGCTGGCCAAGCCTTGGTTCATGGGTGGCCGACCCTAGCTTGAACCCAAGCTTAGGTGGCCAACCCCCATTAAATTTAAAAGGATTTTAATTTTAAATTTTTCTTATGTGAAAGATATAATTTATTGGAGAGATTAAAAATTAAAATATCTCTTTTAAAAGGATCTACAAAAGATTAAAGAAAGAGATTAGATCTCTTTGCTTATTTGTAGATTGGAAAGATATTTTATTTTTCTTCTTTGTAAATTATTCACATGTTGAAAAATTAAAATTATAGAAATTTCTTTTTATCAACCATGAAGGGATTTTAAAGGGAAATTTTATTTTTTAAAATTTTCGAAGACAAATAAGGAATTTTAATTGTTGATTGAAATTGCCTTGTTGACTCTTATTGATGTGGTCGGCCATGACATGAAGGAATAGGAAATTTTGTTTAATTTTTCTTAATTAATTCATGTCAAAGAAAATTAAGGAAATTTTATTGTAATTAAATTTCCTTATTTACCAAAGCTAAGGAATATAAAAGAGGGGGTTGGGGTGCCTTCATGACACACAACTTTTATTATTCTTCTCCCTCTTTTCTTCCTTGGTGTGGTCGGCCCCTTCAAGATCTCTCTTCTCCTTGTTGTGGCCGAACCTCTTCTTCCTCTTGGAGATCAAGTGGTGGCCGTTTTTCTAGCTTGGAGAAGAAGGAGAGAAAGTTTTCATCCCTTGGAGCATTGCTGGTGGTTTCTCTTCTTCCTTGGAGGTGCACTTGTTTTGGCCGAACCTTGCAAGGAGGAGAAGAAGGTGCTTTGGTGGTTTCTCATCTCCGAAGATCGTTGCCCACACAACGTCCGAGGTTAGAAGAGGAATACGGTAGAAGACCTAGAGGTTTTTGCTTGCAAAAGAAAAGGTATACTAGTATTTTATTTCCGCATCATACTAGTTTCATCTTCATGTAAAAAATACCAAATACAAGAGGCATGCGATTCTAGTATTTTGAATTTATTTTCGATGTTGTGTTCTTTGTTTTTTTTCCTTGTGATTTGATTGTTCTTTTCGGTTGACCTAAAGTTATTTTAGGAAATTAAATATTAGCTTTCCTTAAAAGGCTTTGTCTAGGCGGTGGTGGTTGTTCCCATATCCAAGAAGGCCATGTGCCTCGCCATGCAGTCCTGGAAGCCAATTTTGGAAATTAATATTTAATGGAAATTAATAACCTAGGTGATTTGGATCGAACGTGTTAAGTTCCGCAGGAGATCCAAGTCTAAACCTAAAAGAATAAATAGATTAAACTTTGGATCAAACGTGTTAAGTTCCGCAGGCGATCCGAGTTTAATTTAAAAGAACACATGGTAGCTAGGAAAAGGTTTAGACCTTTGTACAAAATTTTTGTACAATGGAACCATTAGGTTTTCCGAGTAGCAACCAACAATTGGTATCAGAGCTAGGGTTTTGCCTCTATCTATTTGGTATTAGTTTAATTATGCACATGTCATACATAATTTAGGCAGGTTAATAGTAGGATGTGCTAACTTTGTGGATGCAGGATCCAACTATTATGGCTTCTAGTTTTTATATGTGTGATTTGACCCTTGGACATGTCAAGGGCATTTATGTGTGCCCATGATTGTATTATAAAATACAGCAGGAGCTGTATTTAGTTTTATTAGGATTTTATTTTTGATCTAGTTACATGTACATTTCTTTTATGGAATATAGGATCGATGGATGTAAATTTTTATTTTATGTTCGATCTAGTTTACATGTACATTCCTTCGAGGAATATAGGATCGAAAAATGTAAAATTCTATCTATGTCGCGGATCAAATCTTAAAAGGCGTGGAACCTTTTGAGGACCAGAGGCGCAGTGGAACAAGGAGCAAGATGGATGCGATAATTAGACCCGGTGGCAGTGGCCAAAGATGGAAGCAGCTAGGGTTGGCGACACACGAAGGACAACAATAGATAAAAGCCATAATAGTTGAAAATTAATTTTCTATTTATTGCTTTTATATTGTGTTGTGTGTGCATGTTAGTATACATGTTTAGTAGGCTAGCATAGTTAAAATTCCTCATTTATAAATAACTAAGTGGGAGAGGAATTTTAAATAAATTCCACAGTCTCCATTACTGGTTTGTAAGTGATGCAAATAAGCTTGCGCGTTGGCTCTGAGTGCCTTCCTCCATATCGGATGAGCTTGTTTGTAGATCACTAGAACAAACTTCCATTTTGGATGACTATAGGAAGTTAATTAAGAGCGTGTGATCTTCCCCATCGGAAGGGGCACAATCTTATTAATGGACTTAGTGTCAAGTAATGGTATACACTTAGGCACGTCTATTAGTATCCTCCCCATCGGAGTCACTACTATTATTCGTGTGACCAAAGGATACCCACTATTAATTTTATTTGTCAAAAAGTTAGGTTGACAAGATAATAAAATTAATGGGTTTAACCCTCCTTTTACAAATGTTGAATTTGTATACGTCCACACTATCGTGGCATACAACATTCACAGTGTTTTGAGGTGTTGGTTAATTTAAAATAGTATTGTTTGAGGAATCAATATTATTCTAAATTTAGAGTTCTGACCAAAAGTTATTTGTAATTCTTAGGATGACTTTCAACCCACTAGCCATCATACTAAAAGATAATAGACTTACTGGTCCATTTACATAGATTGGAAAAGGAACCTGGACATTGTTCTTACTGCTGAAAGCTATAAGTTTGTACTGACTGAGCCTTGTCCTGATGCACCCACTGGTGAATCTACCCAAGAGGAGATTGAATATCATAGGAAATGGGTAAAAGCAGATGAGATGGCGCGGTGTTACATTTTGGCTTCAATGTCAAATGTATTGCAATATCAGCATCAAGATTTACCAACAGCCTATGATATTATGAACAATCTCAAGGAACTCTTTGGTCATCAGGATCGGGCTTCTAGGCAAGAAGCCATGAGAAAGATAATGACAGCCACCATGCAAGAGGGTACTCCTGTGAGGGATCATATCCTAAAGATGATGGCTTATCTGAACGAAATACAGATCCTTGGAGGAAAAATTAATGGGGAAACCCAGATCGATATAATCCTCCAAACACTACCTAGAAGTTTTGAGCAATTCCGCCTGAATTACAATATGAACAAAAGGGTATATTCATTGGCGGAACTACTGACAGAACTTCAGGCAGCAGAAGGTTTGTTCGTCACTATTCTCATATTCACTATGCTGAAAATGGTTCTACTTCTAAACCGAAAGGAAAGAAGAAGAAGAAACAAGTTGGTTCAGCAAAGAAAGTGAATAAATCTCAGAGTACAGGAATGAAGAAGCCGAAGGGCAAGTGCTTCATCTGCAAGCAGTCAGGGCATTGGAAGGCGGACTGTCCTCGTAGGAATTAGAACAACAAAGGTATATCTCTTGCTCTAGTTGTTGAAACATGTTTAGCGGTGTTATCTACCAGCACTTGGAGTGTAGATACGGGAGTCAATGATCATGTCTGCAATTCCTTGCAGGGGTTCCAGGAAACCCGACGACTATCTGAAGGAGAAATTATCGTCTACATGGGCAATGCTACTAAGGTGGCGGCTGTTGCAGTGGGAGACGTCTACTTATCTTTTAATAGGAATAGAAATTTGGTTTTAAGAAATTATCTTTATGTACCCAGTTTTAGAAAGAATTTAATTTCAGTTTCTAAACTGTTTTTGGATGGATATTCAGTTTCCTTTAGTAATGATGTAGTTATTAAGAGAAATAAAGTGATTATCTGTTCTGGTGCATTAGTTGACAATTTGTATACTTTAAATCTAATTTCTCCCACAAAGCATAACATGGAAATTAATAACACATATTTTAACTCAAATAAGAGAAAAGAACCTTCAGAAATGAACCAAGCATATCTTTGGCATCTAAGGCTTGGTCATATTAACTTAAGTAGGATTCAGAGGCTTATAGCCGATGGACTCTTGGGTTCATTAAAGTTGGAAAATTTTCCAACTTGTGAATCTTGCTTGGAAGGTAAAATGACCAAGAGACCTTTCAAGGCCAAGGGGTATAGAGCCAAAGAAGTGTTAGAATTGGTTCATTCTGATTTGTGTGGTCCTATGTTTGTCCAGGAAAGAGGTGGTTTTGAATATTTTGTCTCTTTTATAGATGATTATTCAAGATACGGATACATTTACCTAATGCGCCGCAAGTCTGAGTGCTTTGATAAGTTCAAAGAATACAAGGCTGATGTGGAGAAACGACTAGATAAAAGTATCAAGATACTACGGTCTGATCGTGGTGGCGAATACCTCTTAGGAGAGTTTAGGAATTACTTATCAGAGGCCGGGATTCAATCTCAGCTGTCTGCACCTGGTACACCCCAACAGAATGGTGTGGCAGAACGAAGGAATAAGACTCTTATGGAGATGGTTAGATCGATGATGAGTTATTCAGAATTACCAAATTCGTTTTGGGGATACGCTCTGGAAACGGCAGTGTATATTCTGAACTTAGTACCTTCTAAATCAGTTTCTTCTACTCCCACAGAATTGTGGAATGGGCGAAAGCCCAGTCTAAGACATATTCGGATTTGGGGTAGTCCAGCACATGTGCTGAAACCAAATGTTGATAAGTTAGAATCTCGTACAGAAGTTCGCGTGTTTGTGGGGTATCCTAGAGGAACGAAAGGTGATTTATTTTATAGTCCTAAAGACCAGAAGGTCATTGTTAGCACCAATGCCCAGTTTTTAGAAGAAGACTATAAAATGGATCACAAGCCCAGTAGCAAAGTTGTTTTAAAAGAACTTAGAGAGGACACGTCTACCTTAATACCAACAGTACAAGATGAAGTACCACATGTCACGCCCCGGAGGAGTCCCTGTCCGAAGAAATTTCGGCAGCATCTCCCCTGTACATCGGACAATATGAAACTTTCTACATCTCATATACCTCAGCCACATGCGGCTGGAATAATAACAGAAATAAAATATAACACACAGACATTCCACACAGTTTAATAGATAACAAACTGAAACAGAAATAGGAGGACTCAAAAACAACCCTACTCAACTACACTCGTAAAGCTCAAATCCGACAATAAGATCAACTTCCCTCTTCTGCCGTCCAGGCAGGCATGTAGTAAAACATATCCAAACACCAAAACTATCAACACATACATTCATACCAGATCCATAGTATCAAAAATCCATAGTATCAAAACCAGAATAAGTCTGACATAGTCTAAACAATAAAACTAAAAGATCATCCAGCATTTTCGTGGTCTGCAGGGGGCTAGCAACTGGAACTCTCTCCTGACAGCATCAACCTGAAAAAAAATATCAACAATGGAGGCGGGGTGAGTCCAATGCTCAGCAAGTACAACTAATATACATAGTAAGGAATTAACATCTAGCAATAATCATGCGTACAGTCTCCTGATATAAGAAGGATAAAATGCAACTGAAGTAAACAGGAGAAAACCGTACTAACCAGGACCTGGGTATAAGGCCAAACAGTCCGAGAGGTATAGAAATCTTGTATACATGTCAATCATAGGCATCCAAACAATATGCAGCATATAAATGCAGCAAACACAAACACAAGCAATAAATGCATCATGCATATGATGCCAATGTCATGGTCACCCCTGACGCCAGTCAGCCAACTCACAACAAAAGTGGGACCGAGTGGGTAGGGCTGTGACGACCGTGCACTCTACATCACTACTCCTGATGAGTGACCGAGAGGACGGGATGCTGTTGGAGTACACACATACTCCTACCCCAAATCATAAATGGGGGAGCGCAATGCTCTCATCTCCCTGTACACTATGACGAGGAGGGATCCCTAACGTGCTACACGCTACGTCACACTACCCATGAGCGGACCAACGGAGCACTGGAAGAGCAAACTGACGTGCTACCACGCTGCATCACGCTATCCATAAGCGTCACAATGGAGCACCGAACAGTGATGAAACTGGCGATGTGCTCGACAATAATGGAGCTATCCTATCACACAGCATGCAATCATGCGAATGGTGCATAACACTAAGCATGGTAATATACTGAATCAATCTATATACATATATGATGTGCACCATAGCAAATAAATCATATCAAGGGTACACAGATCAGGTAAGGTATCAGATCTAGGTCCTGAACATGGTGAAACATGGTATATCACTACCCCTATAAGCATGTAAGGAATAACATAAGATGCAAAACAAGCAATCAACCAAGCATGTAACAGGTATTGGGTAGTGATTAACCGAAACAGATAAGAACATAATCTTTGCTATTTGTTAAATTCATTACTATGCATATCAAATGACATAAGTCAAAAGTACCCGCCTCCAATAAGAAAGGTCCAATCAGTCTGAAATGGATCCCTCGTCGAGACACCATCTCGAATAAAAATCTTGTACCAATCAATATATAAATGTTTTATTTAGCTAAAAGTCATATGAATTTAAATAGCTTAATAAAATCCATGAAACTAAATTAGGGAAAACCCTAATTAACATAACCAATTGCCTACCCAAAATTAAATCTAACCATTGATTAAGGTTAATGGTCTTAACCCTAATCGTTCCATTAGATTAATTTTAAACCAACTCAATCTACAACAAGGATCCATTTTCCTACATCTTACCTAGGTTGACACCCGTTGCAGAAGCCAATAGATACTGAAAGGAGTGGATGTCAGAACCAGAACAACCCCACAACAAGTCTCACTTCACCTTCCGATCAAAATTACAACCTTGATTGTTAATCCTCAGCATAAAACTTCACCTCACGGCTGGGATCACTGCTGGAACCAAACTAATCAAGAAAAAGATTAAGAAATGGCGATCACAGATCATACAACAACCCAACTCACCTTATTTACTCGGATTTAGGGCACAATGCAAGAACAGGGAGTCGACAGCACCCGGCAGAGGAGTTGTCAACCTAATCGGCACTGCTCGGGCTGTGGCCTGCGGTAAGAGGTGAGGAGATGGGTCGGCGACGGTGCTAGGGCACGGCGACGGCGGCCGACGCTGGGAAAATCAGTGCCGGCAGTGGTGTCGGTGCTGGCTAGGGCAGGAAAAGAAGGGCAGTGGCGTCGCGTCGACCAGAGGAGAGGAAGAGGGCGTCGGTGGGGCGCTAGGGCACGACGACGGTGCTGGATTCCTGTGGCCGGTGATCGGCGTGCGGCTTGGCATGGATGAGGAGGAGAGGAAGGAACTGCCTCGGAGCAGTTTTGGCACAGCACAGATTCGGAGGGGAAGAAGAAAGGCTCGCGAGTTGATTAGGGAATTCGGGGGAAAAAGAAACGGGGAAAAAGAATAAAAGAAAAGAAACTAAAAAGGAAAAGAAATACAACTTTTCCTCGCTTAAATAGGTAGCCTAAACAGGTTTTCTCGGATCCTGTTTTCATCCCCGTAAACTCTTCCCTACGAGCTCTGAAAAATTCCTGAAAAATGTCTAAAAATTTCAAAAAATTCCCTTATCATTATTCGCCATTTTTCGGTATTTTACATTCTCCCCCACTAATAAAAATTTGGTCCCCAAATTTTGTTATCTACCATCAGTAAGTACTAACAACAAATAGAAAGTATGAATGCTGAATGGTAAATTAAATCACATTCCTCAAGTGAAAAGATGGGGGTATCGAGCACGGATCGTATCCTCGTGCTCCCAAGTAGCCTCCTAGTCCGAATGATGCTGTCATCCGACTTTAATCAACCGGACAGTCTTGTTCCGCAACTGACGCTCTTTCCGCTCCAGAATCCGTACCGGAACCTCCTCATAAGTGACGTCAGGCCGAACGGGAACTGAGATATCTATCAGCACATGTGTCGGGTCGGGTACGTATCTCCTCAGCATAGATACGTGGAACACATCATACACGCCTACCAAGGACGGTGGTAGTGCTAGCCAGTAAGCTATCGCTCCAATCCTCTCCAAGATCTGGAAAGGTCTAAAGTATTGCAGAGCTAGCTTATCTCTGAGGCCAAATCTCTTCATCCCTTTCGTGAATGAGACCCGTAGAACATGGTCGTCTGTAAAGAACTACAGGGGTCTACGTCTCCGATCCGCATAACTCTTCTGGCGGTCCTGCGCCTCGGACATCCTCCGTCTGATAGTACGGATCAACTCTGCCTCATGCTGAATTCTACGATGTCCCAACAACTGTCCTCCCCAACCTCATCCTAGAGGGTGGGTGTCCAACCAGGACTACCATACAACGCTTCAAACGATGTCATCCGAATAGCCGAATGCAAACCGTTGTTGTAGGCGAACTCTACAATTGGCAAGTGGTCCTCCCAACTGCCCCTAAAAATCCAATACACATATCCTCCGCAAGTCCTCTAGAGTCTGAATGGTCCGCTCTGATTGTCCATCTGTCTGTAGATGGAAAGTTGTACTGAAATGGAGCTGTGTACCCAAGGCCTGCTGCAGACTCTTCTAGAATCGAGACGTGAACCGGGGGCCTCTATCCGAAATAACAGTCAATGGAAAATCACGTGATCTGATGATCTCCCGACAAAATAGATCTACCAATCGATCCAGGAAATCCGTCTTCCGGATCGCTATCGAGTGCACGGATTTGGTTAATCAATCAACGATTACCCAAATCGCGTCATAGCCTCGTCGTATTCTAGACAAACCCACCATAAAGTGCATGGTAATATGTTCTCATTTCCACCTAGGAATAGGAATCCTCTGTAAAAATCTGACAGGTCACTAGTGCTCAGCCTTCACCTGCTGACAGACAAGACATCTAGCTACGAATTTCGCTGTAACAACTCACCCTTCTTACTACTCCCCAAGGGTGAACGTTACTTATCTACTAACTATAAACTTCACTTAACTAGCGTTACTTTCTCTCATGTTAGCGGTACTTAAAATTTTCAGGAAATGAAATCCAAACATGCAATCATGTAATAGCTGCAACATGCAGAATTATGGTTCTTTTAAATATTCTCACTAAACATACAACACGTAAGAAAATATAACATGCATTTCTAATTTTTTTAAAGCATGCTGTATTACCAAAGCAACCTAAGGCAACTGAAGGACTTTGGCAAATGCAATTCAGCTCGACACTAACATTAACAAGTTTCAAGCAACTGAACTTATTTAGTTACCAATGCATGCAGACTATAGCAATTAAAAAAACAGGCATGCATCTGGTCTTATTCACAGCAGCTTCAATCCTCACTACAATAGAAAAGAAATTCAAAACAGGCATGCATCTGGTCTTATTGAATTAAAGCTTTCTGTAATTAACCATAACCGGACATTCACTACCAATGGGGTAGCAATGCAGTTGATGCATGAAATTATAAACCTCATACGGCAGTTCTGGTCAAAGAATTTCCAGCAAGAGGAAGAAACAATACCAGATTCTAGCAATGCAAATAAGTCAATGATCCAAAAGTAACCAAAACTCAATTCCCTAGCAGTGCTAAATACCAAGAATCTCTACGTTTCACTAGCAATTTAATTAAAGAATCTCATTGAACTCTTAGCAGTGTCAAAAACTAAAACAAGTAGCATGCAATTAAAACTCCAAATTTAGCATTAATCTACTGTAAACTGCATCAAAACAACTCTAGAAATTCATTAGAACTAAAGCATTTAAGCAACTTCAAAACAGCAAAACCAATAACGTTTCCAGTACTGGCAATACAATCAAACAATTACTTCTTAACAATTGAATAAAGATTCCAAATAAATTCTTTCTTAGTCCCGTGGCTTCCATAGTTCAACATCACACATGTTATAGCATCTCCTTGTCGCCTTCCTTCACTGTATCCTTTCCTTTCCTTTATCTGCAGTAGGAGGAAAGTAGTATCTATAAGCTAAAAGCTTAGTAAGTGCTATCTACTCACAAAAACTCGATAAGAAATGCATGTGCATAAAAGAAAGCAGGAAATGCATATTCCACATGAAAGTAGCAACTAACACTAAATCATGCATCTCTAAAAGGAAACAATAGATTTAACTTGCCAAAATTGCAACTTAGATGAAAGAACTGTTCCATTTGTTCCCCAACTTATACTCTTATACTTTAAAATAATAATCAACTTCTCTTGGGCCCGGCATTGTACCACTTTGCGCTCATTCTTAATAAGAATCGAGGTAGCTAATCCCGAAACTTACTAAGTTACTTCTAGGCCTTGTGCCTAGGGGCATCTTGGAGCCCATCCCTTGGACCTTGTGTCCGGTACATGCCCTTTAAAAGTAAAATACGGGATCGGTCGACCGAACATTGGGATCGGTCGACCAAACCCCCAAGCTAACAGATCAGATTTTCGGAGGTTGGACCGGGCTCGACCAGGGGATCGGTCGACCGGTCCTGGGGATCGGTCGACCGAACCAAGGTTGGGCGTCGACTGGATCAGATCGGCTGGACTGAGTCAGAGCAGTTGATCGGTCGACCGAACTTGTTTATCGGTCGACCGAACCTCGGATAAAAGTTAACTGGATCGAGGCGGAGCGAGCGGATCAGATGAGGTGGAGGTCATCTGATCGGTCGACCGAACTGGTGATCGATCGACCGATCCGCCTCAGGTCAAACTTGATCCCGAGCCTTGGGGATCTGGATTAGCATTGGCAGAGCTATAAAAGGGAGCCTCGGGGTGTAGCTTCAACAACAACTCGAATAGAAGAACTTGTGATCTTGTACGCTGCTCCGAAAGCTTCAACTAGACTCTGCTACTCCGACAATCGACAACCACTTCATTCATCTTTGTATTTGTCGGTATAATCTTTTAAAGTTTAATACTTGTACTTATTCACTTGTAAAAGATTTGCGATATTATAGTTGTTGCCCACCGAAAGCGATCAAAGATCGCGGGCCTTGGAGTAGGAGTCGCCCTAAGCTCCGAACCAAGTAAATCTTGGAGTCTTTTGTGTGCTTGTTATTTTATCTATTTCCGCTGCGTTACTCGTAAGATTTCCGAAACGAAAAGTAAAAGCCACGAGCGCTATTCACCCCCCCCTCTAGTGCTTTCGATCCAACAGTGAATTAGGTCCAAATCACAACAATACATCCAAGAATTAATTGATACAAACAGGGCAAAATCATAGAAATAAGGAATTGGCAAATCCACAAGAGTTTACATCAAAAATCCTTACAAATACTCCCTCCATCCTAGAACAAAGATAAACTACGCCATCAATCGAAGAAAGAGATCCGAAAACATAAAGATTACAAGCATTCTCGATCCAAATCCAAGAAAAGGAAAGAAAGAAGGCTTATCTATGATAAAGACAGTCTTCGGATCCAATCCATGCTCCCGGAGTCGAATCGGTGAAGATCTTCCCTTAGAATGCCAAGAAATCCACCCAACAATGGAAGGAACCGCCCAAATCTTCCTTTCTCCCAAAGGGAAGAAGATCCCCTTTCAAATCTTGAAGAAGGCCTTATATAGAAGAGGGGTTTGAGCGCCACACGGCCCCGAAGCACGGCCATGTGAGGTTCACACGGCCTACTCCATTCTCTTCTCTACCAACCTCACACGTCGTGTGAGGTACACGGCCGTGGCTTGCCTCTACTAATGCCCCCCTTGCACGGCCGTGTAGATCTACACGACATGTACTGCCTTCGCCTCTGGAAACCTGACACGGTCGTGTGGTGCACACGGCCAGCACTCTCTTTCTCACTGGAAACCTCACACGGCCGTGTAGCATACACAACCGGGGCTTCTCTGGTCTCTTGAAAACTGACATGGTCGTGTGGTGTACACGGCCTAGGCTTCATTGGGCTTCAAAACTTGGCACGGTCGTGTGAGGTTCACACGGCCAAGCCATCTCCCTTCTCTGCTGAAGCTACACGGCCTCTCATCTCCACACGGCCTGGGCAAACCCCCATGGCAGGGTCGTGTGGGGTTCAGGTACAATGCCTTCCTCCATTGCTTTGCTTGCAGATTTGGCCTTGAACACGCATCCTTCACCAAATTCGACTCCTGTGTACAGAAAATGCACAAAAGCAAATCTCCGAACAAAGAGAGTAAATATGCTAAAAAGGAAAGCTAGAAGTACGAAAATGCATGGATCAAGCATGCTCAAAATATGTGAATGTGCGTCAAAACATGCTAACAAGTGTATAAAATTTACGCACATCAATACTTTACTCTAGCTCCCGATCCACGCCATCTTGTTCTGGTTCGCCGAAGCCACTGTCTCGAGATTGCCATTGACCCTTGCTCCTCTAGGCCAATCAACACTACCATCGTCAATCCCCTATGCTATCGGTCCGGCACGGACTCTGCCTTTTCCTTGCAAGCAACTGGAGCAGGCGCCATCTCCCTTTCTTTCCACACGACGCCAGGTCTATGCCCTAGCTTCGATCTATCGCCAGGAAGGTGGAGTTGATTAAGGGGGTGAGGGTAAACTCTTCACCTCACTTATAGATCTGAGCAGAGCAGCGACGATTCCATCAAGGAGGTCCATCGCTTCCTCTTCATTAGATTTGTGGTACCTTTTCCTCACAGGCGTAGATCTGCTACCAGCCCTTTGATCTCCTTCTGTCTTCCCTGATGTATCGTAGAGTTGTACCCTAGCTCCGTTGCCACCCACCTTTGCCCTGGCTTGGCACTATAGTAGTAGTGGGATTTCATCAGAGATGAAGCTTCAGATTTGATTTGGGGTAATGTTTGGTATTCAAATTGCAAGAAAGAAAATGCATAATAAAAACAAGAAAGAAAAGACAAAAGGAAAAAGAAAAATATCTAGAATAATTCATATGCTAATCAACTAATGTGTTTACAAGTTCTTGTTATTCTTGATGCCTTTATGAATTTTTGATCTTCACATATAGAAGAACAAGATTGCAAGATATATTTGTTCAAAAGAAAAGTAGAGAAAATTTTAAATTGAAAGAAAAATAGAGAAAAGCTAGACTAGAATGCTAGAAATCAAGAATGCAAAGTTAGAATTAGAATTAGAATTGCAACAAGCAAGAAGTAGAAAAGAATACAAGAAAAAGTTATGAAAATAGAATTCTAAAGATTAGTTACAATTATGCTAATGAAAATAAAAGAAAAGTCATGTTTAGTCTAACTCAATTGATAATCCCTAATGTTATAGCACAGTCCCCGGCAACGGCGCCAAAAAACTTGTTGACCTCCCTAAGTGTACGAAAATATCACAAGTAATATAAAAAAGTATCGTATCCACAGGGACTGGAATAAACACTAAGAATATCTCAACGTGAATTAGCTAGACAATAAATTAATGGATTGACAAAGTATAAGTGTAACTATGAAAGGTAAATAAAGGAATAAAAGAATAGAAAACAAGAATAAGGGCAATGATAAGGGATGTTCTAGGAGTTTTGGTTTCTTTGTAAGGTTCTTCAATGTAAATGATCTACCAAATCTTATTTCTCAATTGTCCATCATTTGTAGAAGGTTGTCGGTTCTCTCTTGCAATAGACAACCAGCTTAGGACTGAAATATATACCTAAATACGATCGATTAGATATGAGCCTATATTGTCCTTACACAGGTATGTTCCTGTCACGAAGATCCCTCGGAAAATCAACATAGAAATCATTACCTCTCACCCCATAAGATATAAAGATTAATGCATAAATCTATCCTACCCTCTTGAATTATCCTATTTCCCCCTTAAAGCTCATCCCTCAAACGTCCTTACACGGGCTTGCACCTTTCGCGTGCTTCCCTCAGAAAATCCAGTGAGAGATAATCTTTACAAGATCCATAAGACATTCAAAGAATCAATTAAGAATGTGAATTACGTCCAAATCACAACAATACATCCAAGAATTAATTGATACAAACAGGGTAAAATCATTGAAATAAGGATTTGGCAAATTCACAAGAGTTTACATCAAGAAATCCTTACAAATACTCCCTCCATCCTAGAACAAAGATAAACTACTCCATCAATCGAAGAAAGAGATCCGAAAACATAAACATTACAAGCATTCTCGATCCCAATCCAAGAAAAGGAAAGAAAGAAGGCTTATCTATGATGAAGACAGTCTTCGGATCCAATCCACGCTCCCGGAGTCGAATCGGTGAAGATCTTCCCTTAGAACGCCCAGAAATCCACCCAAGAATGGAAGGAATCGCCCAAATCTTCCTTTCTCCCAAAGGGGAGAAGATCCTCTTTCAAATCTTGAAGGAGGCCTTATATAGAAGAGGGGTTTGGGCGTCACACAGCCCCGAAGCACGGCCATGTGAGGTTCACATGGCCTACTCCATTCTCTTCTCTGCCAACCTCACATGGTCGTGTGAGGTACACGGCCGTGGCATGCCTCTACCAATGCCCCCCTTACATAGTCGTGTAGATCTACACGGCCTGTACTGCCTTCGCCTCTGGAAACCTGGCACGGTCGTGTGGTGCACACGGCCAACACTCTCTTTCTCACTGGAAACCTCACACGGTCGTGTAGCATACACGGTCGGGGCTTCTCTGGTCTTTGGAAAACTGACATGGTCGTGTGGTGTACACGACCTAGGCTTCATTGTGCTTCAAAACTTGGCACGGCCGTGTGAGATTTACACGGCCAAGCCATCTCCCTTCTCTGCTGCAGCTACATGGCCTCTCATCTCCACACGGCCTGGGCAAACCCCCATGGCAGGGTCGTGTGGGGTTCAGGTACAATGCCTTCCTCCATTGCTTTGCTTGCATATTTGGCCTTGAACACGCATCCTTCACCAAATTTGACTCCTGTGTACAGAAAATGCACAAAAGCAGATCTCCGAACAAAGAGAGTAAATATTCTAAAAAGGAAAGCTAGAAGTACGAAAATGCATAGATCAAGCATGCTCAAAATATGTGAATGTGCGTCAAAACATGCTTACAAGTGTATACAATTTACGAACATCAATACTTTACTTTAGCTCCCGATCCACGCCATCTTGCTCTAGTTCGCTGAAGCCACCGTCGATCCCCTATGCTATCGGTCCGGCACGGACTCCGCCTTTTCCTTGCAAGCAACTGGAGCATGCACCATCTCCCTTTCTTTCCACATGACGCCAGGTCTATGCCCTAGCTTCGATCTATCTCCAGGAAGGTGGAGTTGATGAAGGGGGTGAGGGTAAACTCTTCACCTCGCTTACAGATCTGAGCAGAGCAGCGACGATTCCATCAAGGAGGTCCATCGCTTCCTCTTCATTAGATTTGTGGTACCTTTTCCTCACAGGCATAGATCTACTACCAGCCCTTCAATCTCCTTCTTTGTCTTCCCTGATGTATCGTAGAGTTGTGCCCTAGCACCGTTGCCACCCACCTCTGCCCTGGCTTGGCACTATAGTAGTAGAGGGATTTCATCAGAGATGAAGCTTCAGATTTGATTTGGGGTAATGTTTGGTATTCACTTAGTAAGGATCTGATTGCATTTTTCTGAGTTGGGATATTGTGCTTAATTGGTTGATCAATCTTTGTAGCTTCAATCATCCCTATTGTCGGCGATCCACAGATAGGATCACTAGTTTCTGATGTGAGTCCCTCCCGTCGTGAGCCATTAGCAAACATCATAAGATTAGGTGAGTATTGGCTTAGTTGATGATGTTAATTGGCTTGAATAATTAGTGTATTTAAAAAAATTTATGATGGGATTTGGTTAGTGATCGATTGGTGAGAATTAAGGAATTGATCGGTGATTAAGGATGGACTCATCATTTAATTAGATTTGGATCATTATGTGGAATTAAATATGGTTACCTAATTAAATTAGGATTGAGTTTTGGATTAGCTAGTTATTGTATATGTAATTAGCTAAACTATATATCATGTGATTTGTTGAACGTTGATTCGAGACGAGCATTTCGATGTGAGATTGTTTAGCACGATTGGGAGATAAAGGTGGGTATTTCTTCCTTGGCCTCTTTAGTTCTTTGAACTTAGTGCATGGTTATTTTTGATTGATGGATTAGGTTGCTTTACCTTAAATCTATCCATATTGTTATCCTGCTTGATACTTATGTTTGACCTTTAAGATGATCTATTTATTTCATATATAGTCTTAGCTTTTGGATATCTATACTCTGTTGTATATATACATGTAGAGTATGTATAGTAGAGGATATCTTGTTGTCTGAGTTAACATACTGATTATGCATTTGATGTTGAGTGTACACATGTTTGGTATGTGTTGTGGGAATCCCCATATTGATTGTCTATTTGCATGTTGGGTGTGTACACATGTCCGGTGCTTAGTACTGGAGGAATTATGTTGATTGCATCTATGTTATATGTGCACATGTGTCTGGTATGTACTATTAGAGGAAATGTCGATAATACCTATGTTGGTGATCATATGTGTCTGGTGTGATTCTTGGAGGATTATGTGGATTGTACTTATGTTGTGTATACATGTGTTTGTAGTGTATTATTGGACGTTCATGTCGATTATACCTATGTTGGGTGTGCACACGTATCTGGTGTGATATTAGAGGTATCGTGTTGATTATACCTATGTTGTAGGGTGCGTATGTGTATGGTGTGTATATGTTTAGTGGTGTTACTTATTGAATTTGTTGTTTAATAGATACCAGTGGGATTTATCCATACTTATAGATATAGGTGTTAGATGGATCATTGTACTAGAGGTATTTATGATGATTGGAATGTAGCATTGATGATGATCGTGTCAGTGCCATGACTATTTACATCATGTTCATCATTGCATTGCATGCTGACGGCCATTGTCTTCCTTATGATGTGAGAGAGTTGTCAGTCATGTAAGTACCCCAAGGTAGTTTTGATGTGATCAACTAAGTTAGGTTAGGTGTTGTTGGTATTTAACCCATGTGTCTAAGTGTACAGGAGCTTAGGAGCATAGAAAGTTGAGCAAAAGACGCAGCTAGTGAGAATGATGAAACAAGAGAGAGTCGATGGGCTTGGTACGTCCGAGGGACGAGGCACTGCGGAAGAGTACGCCGGCGGACAAGAAGGAAGCACGCGGCTATTCTGAGGGACGAGAAGTCAGGAGCGGAAGGTTGCTTGAGAAGGTCGAAAGTTGAGTTCGAGTGTGCCCTATTCCGGATGGCCGAGATCACCCAAGCGAGCAGAGCCAGAGTGGATGACCCAGACCAATGCGAGCGGAACCGGAGCGGAAGACTCAAACAAAAAAGTCAACTAAAAGTTGACTTTCTGGTTCGGGCGCCCCGACCTAGCCACGGGCGCCCGAACTTGGTTTGGGCTCCTGGACTCTGGGCGCCCGGAACCCCTCCAGGTGTCGGACCTAGAATTCTAGCCAAATACAATGTAGCATGTTCCATTGCGACAAGGATAAAACTTTATCCCCTTCTAGGTGCCCCGACCAGGGCTATAAATACAGTCATGGTCTTAGAAGCTAGAAACTACACTGGAAAATACTTGTAATTGATTCTACTTGATTCTAGCTTTGTTATTGTGAGCCTTCAACGTTGTAAGAGGCTTTTCTGCCTGAAGGAGACTTTAACAGTGAGCTTCAACTTCCTTGTATTAACAACCTCCCCGATTGTAACCAAGTAAATCTGTTATGCCTCTTCTTTTTAGTCTCTTATTTTTGTTTATGCAAGTGTCAATTTAATTAAATTATAAAAGTTCGAGGAAGGTGTTTTTTTTATTTTACAGGGCTATTCACTCCCTCTAGCCGATCGCCAAGGGGACCAACAATTGGTATAAGAGTGAGGTTGCCTCAAAAGGACTAACTACCGATTGAAGCAAACAAGAAATGACCGGAGCTAGCATCTATCCACCAGCCATTGAGGGGGAGTTTGCATTTTGGAAACGATGAATGGAGGTACTTCTTAAAATAAATTTTAATATTTTATTAATAATAGAATATGATTATGAAGCACCAAAGAACATGAATGGAAAAGAACTCAAAGAATACATCTGTACCAAAAAGCAGCGCGATGATTTTACATCAAACGGTAAGGCTGAATTTCATCTTTTAAGCATACTACTGGTTAAAGAACTCAATAGAATCGGTGACTACCAAAGTGTAAAAGAACTTTGGGAAAAGTTCTTGAAGCTCCATGAAGAACCAAAAGAAGTCGAATCCAACTTCTCGATGGACACAGAGTCATCATCAGAAGAATCTGAAATCGAGTATATTGCCGGAATAGCTCTAATAGCCGAGTACCTACCAGAAGACGAAGCAAGCTCATCCTCAATGAATTTCTAGAGCATCTATGAAAAGGGAGCATCATCAGAGGAAAGCATCACTAAGGGGGAGCATCAGAAATTGACAAGGTAAGTTAGGTATAGTCCCTTCCTCCCAATTAATTATTTAGATTTATAAAATTACTATCAAAGAGTTCCTGCAAATTAGAGATAGAGAATAAAAAAATATTAAAATATTTCAATAAGATACAAATAGAAAATGAAATTTTAATGGACAATTTAAATACAAAATCTAAAAAATTTTACATGTTCAAATTTCTTTGCTTCGAACTTTAGAAATTATAATGGACTAAATTGGTAATTTAAATATCACAATGGTAAAATTAAAAAATTATCAAGAAAATATATTCCTAAAAAATTTCTAATTAACCAAGTTGGAAGGAACCTATATTGGGTTCCAAAATCATGCCTAAATTAATTATTATGCATATCATACTTTTTATTTTTTTAATTGAATTATTTTGCATGATTTTGTTAGAAATTAATTAGAAGTTAATTTTTCTGAGAAAGATAAATTCGTCACTTATCCGTAGAAAATTTTTTAAAAGTTTCTAACAATTAAATTATTTTTTATAGATTATCTAACAAAAATTATATTTTTCTACTTAAAATTATTTCTCAAAGTTATTTTTTTAATTTTTCTCTGAAAGAATATCATATTCTTGATGAAAGAAATTTTTTTACTATTGCATCACTTTTCAAAATTATATTTTTCTATTATCATTTTTCTATCTACACAAATATTTTTTAAAATTTTTTAATCGTTATTGAATTTTCTATGAATTATTTGTTTAAATGTAAATTTTTAAAAATAAAAATTCTTGAAAATTCAATTTTTGAAAAATTCTTATCTACATTATGCTTTCATATTTTTCTTGAATAAGAGAGCTTTTCCTTAGACTTTGCATAGATTACCCCATTTTAATGTGATCAAACGAGGAGAAGGAAAGATAAGTCTACGGGAGCGTAACATCATTTTTTTTGCACATTATTTTCAAAATAATTACCTTGTTCTTACTGTTATTTATTTGTGTTTACCCTAACTTAACTTGGGTTGCTTACGTCAAAATGGGGAGATTGTAAGTATCCCAAAGTAGTTTTGATGTGATCAATCAAGTTATGTTAGGTTCTGTTGGTATTTAACCCTTGTGTCTAAGTGTGCAGGAGCTTAAGAGCACAGGAATTCGAGTGAAAGACGCAGCTAGCGAGAAGGATGGCATGGGAGAGAGCTGATGAGCTCGGTGCGTCCTAGAGACGAGAAGGAGGCACGCAGTGTTTCCTAGGGGACAAGAAGCCGAAGCGAAAGATTACTCGAGGAGACGAGCAAAAGACGCAGCTAGCGAGAAGGATGGCATGGGAGAAAGTCGACGAGCTCGGTACGTCCGAGGGATGAGGCACTGCGAAAGAGTACGTCGACGAACAAGAAGGAAGCGCGCGGTGATTCCGAGGGACGAGAAGTCAAGAGCGGAAGGTTGCTCGAGAAGGCCGGAAGTTGGGTTCAGGTGAATCCTATTCCGGATGGTCGAGATCACCCAAGAGAGCGGAACCAGAGAGGAAGACCCAAACCAAAAAGTCAACTATAAGTTGACTTTCTGGTCTGGGCTCCCCGACCTAGCCCGGGGCACCCGGAACCCCTCTGAGCGCCCAAACATGGAATTCTATCCAAATGCAACGTGGCATGTTTCGTTGCGACAGGGATAAAACTTTATCACACTCCAGACACCTGAAACCCTTTCAGACGCCCCAACCAGGACTATAAATATAGTCTGGTCCCAGAAGCCAGAAACTACACTGGAAAATACTTGTAATTGATTCTACTTGATTCTAGCTTTGTTATTGTGAGCCATCAACGTTCTAAAAGGCTTCTCCACTTGAAGGAGACTTTGACAGTGAGTTTCAACTTCCTTGGATTAACAATCTCCCCGATTGTAACCAAGTAAATTTTTTATGCCTCTTCTTTTTAGTCTCTTATTTTTGTTTATGCAAGTGTCAATTTAATTAAGTTATAAAAGTTCGAGGAAGGTGTGTTTTTATTTTGTAGGGCTATTCACCCCCTCTAGCTGGCCACCAAGGGGACCAACAGCTAATCCTGTCGTGCTCATTTGGTCGCTCAGTGTTATACTATGTTTGTCTTAACCACTCTTGAGTAGTGGGTTTGGAGGGTACAGTAGTCAGGGACTAGAGATGTGAGTAGTCAGGGACCTTGATGCTTTGTAGTTAGATAACTACTTAGCGAACTGTCCACCTCGGCCGCTATATAGTGGTATCTGGAGGGTAGTACAGTTGTCATGGACCCAAGACTCTCACCTTATAGGGGTCATGGTGTCTAGAAGGGTGGTGGGGTGACCATGTGGCATGAATGCGCATTTACATATGATGCGCGGTGCATCTGTAGAGATATATCTGCATACATATCTTATAGTTACTAGCTACATGTGATTGTGATATGTTGCACTTGTTTGAGCTATGATTGTTGTATATGGTTGTCATACTGCATACATGCCATTTATTATACATGTAGATGTTGTCGATATGTTGCTCAGGTGTTACGAGTAGATCTGTTGTTGATTCCCAATGAGTTTACTGATCTTTATATCATATGTGTCGATTTCCAGATTGGGTATGTGCATTTTATTATATTAGTTATGGTTATGTGCATTTATTTTATCATTTACGATCTTGACCTTATGTGTTAGATCCAAATTGGGTATGCATGTTTATTATGTCATGTGTGATCATGATCTTATGCGTTAGATCCAGATTGGGTATGTGTATTCATCATTCCAATTATGTTTAGATGCATTGATTATAACAGTATGATCATGTTTTTATTTCCCTACTGAGACTATATACTTTGATCTCCATGTTTTATATAGACCATGCACTATCTTGTCTATTACTCGCTGAGTAACCCGCGCTCACCACCGCATTTGTGTATTACCTTTTTCCTCAGGTAGCAAGTAGATGATCACGGAGTCGTTTGAAGTATCCTGTCTGTCGATCCTAAGTCACATTCGAGGATAGTTTCTGGTTTTGTTTCCTATTTTACTTGCCTTATGTTTTGTGGATTTGGCATTGTATAATTCGACATTGTTTTAGAGTTTTGCTATGTAGTGTTATGTAGTTGCCTTGTTGTGGCTGTGTAAAGCCTAGCCGGCTAACAGTCTGTTGTTTTTGGTCTATGGGCTTTTCTTTCACTTTTCGTTGTATTTTTAGTATTTCCATGTGGGTTGTTTATTATACAGCTGCATGGTTGTTATCATTTTATTCCAACCGAATGAACTGTGTATATAACTGCATGATTGTATATGTTCCAGCCGTGTGAGATGTTGATTATTGCTTGTGAGTAGCCTTGTGGCATTGTATTCATATTTCATTTGTCACTGTTACAGAGGAGATGTTATCCGTTTGTCGGGCAGGGACACCTCTGGGGCATGACATTACTCATGGATGAGATTTTTACTACTTATTTGATTTATTTGTATATATACATTTGGACTACCGACTAGATCGGATAGTAGTAGTGTGAGTTCGCTCGCAGTCCATAATTAGATAACTACACATTCTATCTGCCCACTAGACTAGATAGTGGTACCGTAAGTTTGTCTGTAGGCAGTGGCATTTATACGCTATGATTGTCCACTATACTAGATAATTGTAGTGTGATTTTGCCCACAGTCAGTAACTGAGGAGGTAATAACTACCTCAGCTTGTCTATTTACTATATCAGATAGTGGTAGCATGAGTTTATTCGTAGACAGTGACCCTGACTATCCACTAGACCAGATAGTGGTAGCTTGAGTTTCTGCACGATTAGGACTTATTTATATGCTTGTTATGTGCTTTTTTTATGAGAAAATGTTTAGATATATTGTATGTACTCTTGATTTATTGCTATACCTGGTTGATTAGGTTAATAGAGGATTATATTATTGTTTATGTTTTTATTAGAAGATGATCATATTGGTGCTCTTACTTTTATAGTAAATATTATAACCTAAGGTTGTTTTCTTTGATACTCTTATATGTAGTATCTTGCACTATCTGTCTTATATCCACTGAGTATGTTATACTCACTATCCCATACTTTTCTTTAACTTCTAGGTTAGCAAATGAAGGGAAAGTTGTGCTGACCACGTTAGCGTCGCTTAGAGATTAGTACTTATCAGTCCCATTTGATATCGGGTTTTGAATTTCTTTCGGATTGTATTGATGCTTCTTTTCTACTGCCTTTATTTAGGGCTTTCTTTCTGTATCTAATCTTTGAGGTTTGTTATAATAGTAATAATGATTTCTCATTTAGTATATATATGTACACATTATCATACATACATACATACATTATCATATGTATTTTTGTAACTTAGCGATTTTTTTATGTTACATTGGTATCTATGTTGCTTGAATTGGTTCAATATATATTATTTCTCATATTATTACTAGGGGTACCTTCTGATTTGGTAGATAAGTATACCCTTAGGGTGTGACATGTATCTTATAAGGTTGCTATTAAAAGATACCTCTAGTAGGTATCTAAAATTGAACCTTAAGCAATGGGAGAGTTATTTTTATGGAGGAATATAATTTTCTTATTTGAGAACCATACCTTAAAGGTTGGATGACAAAACTATATCATTGGTATAATACAACAATGATGGTCAAAGTGTTGTGGGGGTTATTTGACAAAAATCATGAAGTTGGAGATAATTAGTTTAAATTATCCAAAAAGAGGGATAATGAAAGGCTTTAGATAGAAACTCAAGCACACTTGATTAAATCTTAACTCAATGAAACCTAAGTAGAGGTGAAAATAGATGAGTTAGAAGGAATGCATCATATGTGTTGCAATTAACCAAGAAATTGAATCGAGTATCTCTTGAAGTGTAAATGCCATCTAGTCAGTACTCCAATCAGATGATTGTAGCTCTAGCTTGGTGTGATTGCAAGACCAATGGATGTATACTTGTTGAGTCGAGTGTCTCTAGAAGAAAAAATACAATATGGGTCAACACTTCAATCAAATGATCGCATCTTTAGCATAATGAGATGTGAAGATCAAAGGATGTATACTTCTTGAGTTGAGTGTCTCTCGAAGAGTATAAATATAATCTTGGTTGACACTCTAATTAGATGACTGCAACTTTGACTCGATGAAATTGAAAGACCAAGGGAAGCATATTTTCTAGATTGTGCACTTTTTGAGAATAAGTGCAATCTTGCTCTTTATTCTGATTAGGCAACTATAGTTCTAACTTAGTAAAATCAGGAGATAAAAGGATACATGCTCTCTAGATCAAGAATAGATGCAATCTTGGTCAAACTTTAAACAAACAATTGTAAATTTTGGTTCAACATGATCAAGATGCCAAATCAAGACACGTGATTTCTAATAAGATTATGGTCTTATGTCGTGTAAAGGGAATTTTTCTAAATGTGTTACAACCTTTTTTTCTCACAAAGGACGCCCCTTCATTGATTATTGAAGGAGTTATGGAGACTCACTTTAAGAAAGATTAAGGTCTTTGAAGTGCTAAAAAAACACAAGAAATGTGGTTAGAAAAAATTAACTTAGTAAGATCATCGAGGGAGAGAGTATAGGATAATGCTCATGGAATGTTACTCAAGGAAGAGCAACATTCATTAATTGACTATATCCTATTCACCTCAATCCAACGATATTGTAGAACATGATAACCAAACATTAAGGAGGTGATAAAGGCTATGTTGATAAGTTTTGAATTTATCGTAAAAATATGGGTGGGAAGTTGTCCTCTTGGCAAACCACAAGCCCCAAGGAGATAGGAATGAAAAATCTTTATAAAGCATTGAAAGATCACGAACCTTTCAATGGATGCAATAAATATGGGGGTGAACCATAAATAGGGGGGTATTTGGATAAGATATATATAAATACCCAAATTGGTAGCTCAAAGAATTAATTACATAAAATTTAATATGTGCCAATATATATGATACATTTGGTATCTAAAAAGTTATGGAAAGGGCACTAGTGTAAAATGGTAATTCTTGAAAAGACATAATACCATTAAAGTATAGATCTCTAGTGGTGAAATTTCCGTTGAATATGGAGAATTGTATGGATCCGCTAATTAAAAAAGGTCTATTAAGAGATCAACTATACTACATGTCTAAGGGAATGAGTCTGAAACATAACATTTGAATCGAGTAGTGGTAATCCAATCATCTGTCTAGAGATCCCAAGATTATGGTTCAAAAGGGATAACTAAGCTACAAGATTCAAGGTATCTAAGAGTAATTACAACAACTCATTCCTGGAGACAAAAGGTGCGACCTGTATAATGAGTAAAGGATTAATAAAAGTTCTTAATAATTTCTATATTAAGGTATTATAGGATACTCTTAATAGAAGATCCCTTATATAAGTATGAAGATGAGCCGCTTCAATGAAATACTTATGAATCTCAAGCATTGTCCATGGCTAAAACGATCACAATAGAGAATTGGTAGAAGCCTAAGGGGCTATTGTGTGAGTATGATTGTCTTGGTTTACACCAACGGTTGAATAATTTATGACATAGCTCATAAGGCAGCCAAACTAAGGAAGGTTCAAAGTCATAAGCTATCTCTCTTAATGCGATAGTCTTCTGACGAAACTCTTTGTTTGAGACTTAAAACTTATCCATAGTTTCATTCATATGGGAGATTGTTGAAAATTAGTTTTGGTAATAAATAAATTAAATAGGGATTGGATGACTATTTTGTGAATAGACTATCGTAATTTAATTTCTCGAGTGAATGAGAAATTAATATCTAATAAAGAGTTGGTTCGGTATGATCTGACATAAGTTTTATCTCGCACATGAGCTAGGGTTTATGGATAGGATTACATGAATACTAACTTGAGTGTGCATGAATGTCAAACCATGTGAAATTATTAAGGGGTGTGAAATTAAACTTAATCTCATTGATTGTTTAAAAGATTAATAGGTGATTATAATATTAATTAATTAATATCTATAATATGATAGCAAAAGGTAGAATCTGTCATCCCAGCGGTCTCACACGCTTGGCCTCACAACCATTGTGAGAAGGAAATCGGGAAGTTATAGTTGGCCAGTGCGAGGAAGGACTTTTTTCTTGATTTTGCCAAGATTCAAACCCTCATCCTATGGTAGCAACTCTGCCTCACACTATCCAACTCAACCTTGCCCCGGGGGCAAAAAATAAAATATGCACGTGAAAAATTAATATCTATAATAGATTAGTTAGATGATTAATTAGATTAATCATATCTATAACATTAATTTAATTAATATATATTGATTAATCAAATTAATTAATGATAATTGATAATATTTAAGTGAAAAGACACACCCAATGTCTTTTCACCTCTTGGAAGAAATCCTCCCTTTGAAAGTAACCCTTCATCCCTATAAAAGAAACTCTACTTCTTTGATTCAAATCACTCAAAGTTTAAGTTATGAATTCTCCTTTTGAACTCTCTACTCTCTCTCCTCTCTTAAGGGTTTCAAGACTTCGAAAGTTTACTAGGGCTCTAAATTTAGAGTGCTCATATTGTGAGAAATAGGTCGTTATATCTTAGGAGGAAATTGTTGATAAATCGTAAGTGTCTAAGTAAGGTAATATCGTTTTAAGGAAAGAAGGCCTAGCATTTACTTCGACCTTATACTCTTATCTGTAAGGATAAGCTTACTCAAATGGGTGTGTTGATATCCGAAGGGGTAACCCGACGACCGACAAGATTAAGTCGGTAATGACGATATTAAAAGGGGTATGTCTACCCAAAGGGTACCTTGATAACCGAAAGGGTGTGTCAAGAGTATAAATAGGACAAGGTCAACGTTGCCATACTGAGCTCTATCGGTTCGAGTCGACGACTCATTGTCAAGTTGATTAATTAGATCTAACTATTGGAACAACACTGCTAATTCTATCCAATCAATTATAAAATTACAAAAGTCACATGATAATGATTTTATCGTGGCATCAAGACTTCCCCTCAGAATTAGTATTATTATGAAATTGTTTAAATATTATATTCAAAAGATTTATTATTATTATTTTATATATATATATATATATATATAACATAAACCCTAAAAAAAATTAACACTAGGTATTCATAGATAGGTATGCGACATAACATGTCTAGATATATATACGCACATAGACATGTTATGTCGCATACCTATCCGTGAATACCTAGTGTTAATTTTTTGGTTTTATGTTATATATATATATAAAGAGATAGAGAGAAATGATACCCTTTACCCTACACACTCTTGGGCAACCCTCACAGGTCTGGGTGCCCGGATGCCCCACCCGGGTGGGTATCCGGGCACCCGAACCTGTGAGGTCGTCTAAGAGTGTGCAAGATAAGGGTATGAAGGGTAACTTTTTCTTATATATAGTGTAATGATATGGTACAGACCGTTCCCTGCAGAACGGTTCATAATAAGTTTTTCAGGATGTCTTGAATTAATTTAGGTGTTTCAATTCATTTTTTTATTTTTTTAATTTCTGGTCGAGGCACCTGGATTTAATCTAGGCTCCTCGATTCTTTTTTTTTAATTTTTAAAAATAAAAATACATTAAATCTTGAATCCAAAACCTCCTAAATACATATATTATACCCTATGAGCACATAAAATTATTTATCTTCAACACTATAACCTAGAGGGAAGCATGAATTCTAAAGGAAAACCTTATTAGCTTATACTCATTATAACTCAACTCCTAAATTCTAAAATCTTAAACCCTAAATACATATAATATTCCCCGTGAACGTCTAAAATTTTAATCTTGAGCATTATAACCTAAGAGGGAAGCCTGAACCCTAGAGAAAAAATTTTATTGAATCAAATCATTTATAACCCAACTTCTAAATTCTAAAATTTTGAACCCTAAATATATATAATATATTCCAAAATAAAATAAAATAAAATTTATTCAAGGAGTCAAGGCACTTGGATTTATTTCAAGTGCCTGGACCATGTCACCCACGAACATCTAGATCAATTCCAGACGCCCCAAGTCAAGTCCGGATGAATCCACATATATATATATTTTAATAATCCAAGTATTCACGGAGTTCAAGCTTTGTAGTTCATTCATTAGCACTTCAAATAGCATTTCTATACTACAACTTTAGCGAACAGAAGCTGCGAATATAGCAAACAAATTGAGATCCTTGAATATTATACAAGGTATTAACCTGAAGTTTTGTCCACTTGCCTCCTTTTTCTTATCAGAAATAGAAAAGGAAATGTTCCGAACCAATCGAGCAGAACAGTCAATCCCATTCTCTAAACATAGGTTTAGAAGGAAAAATATAAAGGACAAAACCTGTTGGAGCAATCCCAATGGTCCGCGGGACCATGTGTTTTGGTGTTTGGGCAAAGGGTTTAAGTTAGGTTTACCCTCGTTATTTGATATGTGTACTTGAGTTGTGCAGGACTGCAGGTGACACATGTGACTCAGGTTGACGGCTTCGGGTCCGGTGAAGGATGGAGCATCCGAGGGACCGTGGACAAGGCAACAAGGACAAGGGCCGAGGGAAGCGACTTCGAGGCATACGCGAAGGATGGCATTGGGATGAGCCGCGGGCTTGGATGCATCCGAGGGACGAGAGCCAAAGGAAGTAGGCTTGAAGGCAAGAGGTCAAGGCTGCAAAGAAGAGTCAAGTGAGTCGTGAGGGTCCGAGTGCAAGTGAAATGTACTCAGGATGGGAAACCCTAAGTTTAGGGTTGTACCAGTCGACTGGTACTGGAACCAGTCGACTGGTGGTGAGCACAGAAGTTCTCTGAACCTAAAACGGCTGGGACCAGTCGACTGGTCCAGGGACCAGTCGACTGATAGATAGCCGTTGAGAGAGACGTTGGGTTGGCACCAGTCGACTGGTGCAAGGACCAGTCGACTGGTAACGGGCAAATCAGCAAGGCTGATTTCCCCAAGCTCTATAAGAAGGAGCTTGGGATGGCTGGTCAACCTGACGAAATTAGACTTGGTTAAGATCTAATTAGTAGTCTACAAGTGCTCAAGTGTTTGTGGAATCCAAGAGGTCTTGGTGTGTTGTGGTGAGGTTTCTCCACCCACAAGGAGCGACTTGAGATAGCCGGAGTTTCCGGGGGCTAATCCACCGAAGGATCGGGATCGTCCACCTTACGGACAGCCGTGGAGTAGGAGCATCATCTCCGAACCACGTTAAATTGATGTGTATTGGTTTGCTAGTTTTTTTTCCTTCTTTAGCTTTCGTATTCATTGCTTTAGTATTTGTATTTCCGCTTGTGCACTAACGAATACGTAGGAAGCTAAGGATTTGGGGGCGCCGTCTATCCAACCCCCCTTCAAGACGGCCGCAAGATCCTCCAACAAGTGGTATCAGAGCAAGGCCGCTCTCCGTCAGACTAACCGCCGAGGAAGCAAAGATGACCGGCTTGATAGATCCGCCAAAGTTCGAAGGAGGAAGCTTATGAGACATCACCTTTTGGATGGTGAAGATGAAGAACTTCTTCGAGACGGATTGGGACACAATGATGGTGGTGGAAGAGCCATTTCAAGTCCCTAAAGACAAGAAAGGGAAGAAGCTCCGACCACGACATTGGACGGAGGAACAAACCACATGGTCAAAGGCAAACGATAAGGTAATATCAATTTTGGTAGATATTTTGCCTTCTAACGTGTTAAGTGATGTAGGTGAGTATGAAAATGCCCATGAATTATGGAGCAAAGTGAAGAAATTTCCATGGGAGGAATTCATGCCTACACAAGAAGAAACAAAATCCGAAGAAAGTGATGAAGTGGTCCAAGAGGAGAAGGAGGACCAATCGGATGTGGAGCCCAAGGAGATGGGCTTAGTATCTCATGAAGAAGAGGTCTTGGAGGTCAACCTAGTGAGCACCTCCATCGAAGTCAAGTCAAAGGACCATATCATTTGCTTCGGTTGCAATGAAAAAGGGCACTACAAGAGTAGATGTCCTATGGGTAAGAAAGAGGTAAATTCTAAACCCATTCAAGTTGATTTAAATACTAATGTGGGTTGTAGAAATGATGGTGCCAAGAAGAAGAAGGAGAAGAAGCGCATTAGATGCTTCACTTGTGGTGAAATAGGGCACTACCACACCAAATGCCCAAAGAAGAAAGAGCTCAAGAAGTTGGCGCATTTGAAGATGTGGGAAAAGAAGTGGAGGAAGAATGGAGGCTCGAGTCAAGGGGGAGCTCCAAAGGTAAAGGGTAAGGTAAACCCTAATTTAAATTTGAAGTCAAATTTAAATTCCTCCATGCATGCTAGGAAAACTAATGATTATCATTATATGCCCATGCAAAATTTTGGTTTCAAATATCATGATAGGAATAGGGTAAATGTTAGAGATAACCCTAGGAGACCTATGCATGATAGACCTAGGCAAGTAAAATTCTCGTTACCTAAGGAGAAGAAGATAATAGAGAACCAAGGCATTAATCCCAAGAAGGGGAGACATATGCCTAGAAAGGGTAGGTCTAGGAATGTCCAAGGTGGACATGTTGACTCTAGGTTTAGGAACCTAGAAAGGGAGAATCAAGCTTTGAAGGCAAAGCTTGATGGTTTAGAGAAATTCCTTAAGAGATTCAATGTTGGATCTAAGGAATTAAGTATGGTGTTGGGTAGCCAAAAACCCAACAATGATAGATCGGGCTTGGGATACCGATCTAGTCCCTCCAAGGTTAAAAGAAGACCATGTGCTAGGGTGGCATATGATAAGGGCAAGGGAGAGTCATCCAAGGCCAATAAAAAGAAATATGCTAGGGTTGCATATGATTATGGCAAGGATGATGTGTCCAAGGTCAAGAAGATAAGGAGATCTTCTAAGGGACATCATTGTGGTGTAGCCACAATAGATGAGTCACCTAGGGAGGTGACTAAGGTAAAGAGCTCTAGGGGGAGCTCCAAGAGTCAATTTGGGACCCATGGTCAATGGATCTCAGGTGGGTACTACTTGGGAGTCTAGAGGATCCATGGAGTGTGCCAAATGGTTTGGAGATGAACTTGAGTCTCAAACCTAGGGTTTTGGCACAATTAGATTGTGTTTCATGCAAGAAATATGACATTTGGGGTCATATAGCATGATAATTGGTTTTGGATGTATAGATGCCATATAAACCAATGCTATGGATGCATTGTGGGTTGGTATGGGCAAATACATCAAGAGGAAGCCAAAACTAGGACTTTAGGTCAAGGTTCAATTGAACCATTTAGCTAGTTTTGGATTTTGTGTCAATCTTGGGATTGGTGATAGATACATTTTGTAATGTATTTTTCCCAAGTAGACAAGGGTACAATAGACCTCTCCATAAAATTTGGGAATTTTTGGAGGTCTAGGGAATTTCTGGTGTATTTCTGAAGTTGGCCTGAAAAGGCTGATTTTTTCAGAATTAAGGTACCAGTCGACTGGTGCAGATACCAGTCGACTGGTAACAATGTTTTTGAGCACAGAATGATTCTGTAAGCTCATTTTGACGAGGGCAGTCGACTGATACCAGCCTGATATTGTTTTTCAGAGCTGTTCTTGACCATGTCAACTCATTTAGATGTATGGGATCCAAGGGGGATTAATACATGAGTTTAGGGTCAGTTTGGATGATAAGTTTTCAACAATTGGGATATTGTTGGAGAACTTTTTGGATGTTAAGCAAAGGGGGAGAAGTAAGGTTTAAATTGGGAAAACCTTAAGTGTCTTTGCATAGGGGGAGCCTTGGGATAGGTTCTTAAAAAGCCCGTGGTAAAATCCTAGCTCATTGGGGAGCGTAGGTGTAGGGGGAGCCTTGTGATAGGTTCTAATGCATGTTTGCATTTTGTTTCGGCATTATAAGTCCAAGTGTATAGCCTTGGCATCGTAAGTCCATTCGGCATTATAAGTCCAAGTGTGTAGCCTTGGCATCGTAAGTCCATTCGGCGGTTGCCAAGTGTGTAGCCTTGGCAATGTAAGTCCATTCGGCGGTTGCCAAGTGTGTAGCCTTGGCAACGTAAGTCCATTCGGCGGAGTAAGTCCAAGTGTGTAGCCTTGGCATCGTAAGTCCATTGTTTTTAGCATGTTTATTTGCTATATGTTTTCCCTAACTTAAACGTATTGCCAAACACCAAAAAGGGAGAGATTGTTGGAGCAATCCCAATGGTCCACGGGACCATGTGTTTTGGTGTTTGGGCAAAGGGTTTAAGTTAGGTTTACCCTCGTTATTTGATATGTGTACTTGAGTTGTGCAGGACTGCAGGTGACACATGTGACTCAGGTTAACGGCTTCGGGTCCGATGAAGGATGGAGCATCCGAGGGACCGTGGACAAGGCAGCAAGGACAAGGGCCGAGGGAAGTGACTTCGAGGCATACGCGAAGGATGGCATTGGGATGAGCCGCGGGCTTGGATGCATCCGAGGGACGAGAGCTAAAGGAAGTAGGCTTGAAGGCAAGAGGTCAAGGCTGCAAAGAAGAGTCAAGTGAGTCGTGAGGGTCCGAGTGCGAGTGAAATGTACTCGGGATGGGAAACCCTAAGTTTAGGGTTGTACCAGTCGTCTGGTACTGGAACCAGTCGACTGGTGGTGAGCACAGAAGCTCTCTGAGCCTAAAACGGCTGGGACCAGTCGACTGGTCCAGGGACCAGTCGACTGGTCCAGGGACCAGTCGACTGATAGATAGCCGTTGAGAGAGACGTTGGGTTGGCACCAGTCGACTGGTGCAAGGACCAGTCGACTGGTAACGGGCAAATCAGCAAGGCTGATTTCCCCAAGCTCTATAAGAAGGAGCTTGGGATGGCCGGTCAACCTGACGAAATTAGACTTGGTTAAGATCTAATTAGTAGTCTACAAGTGCTCAAGTGTTTGTGGAATCCAAGAGGTCTTGGTGTGTTGTGGTGAGGTTTCTCCACCCACAAGGAGCGACTTGAGATAGCCGGAGTTTCCGGGGGCTAATCCACCGAAGGATCGGGATCGTCCACCTTACGGACAGCCGTGGAGTAGGAGCATCATCTCCGAACCACGTTAAATCGATGTGTATTGGTTTGCTAGTTTTTTTTTTCCTTCTTTAGCTTTCGTATTCATTTCTTTAGTATTTGTATTTCCGCTTGCGCACTAACGAATACGTAGGAAGCTAAGGATTTGGGGGCGCCGTCTATCCAACCCCCCTTCAAGCCGGCCGCAAGATCCTCCAACAAAAAACCTACCTTACTTATCATATACAAGACTTAACAATTGAATGTTATCACTTGTGATTTCAAATTTGATTTTGGTTATTTTTTCTCAAGTTTAATGTGGAAATTTCTAACTCAAGGGTTTCACTGTAAATGATGCATAATGGCTGTAAACTCAAGGGTTTAATGTAGGGAATCTGAGAAGATGGAACTGCCGAAATGGTGTGGCTGGAAGGTTGACTGCATCTCCATGACCCGGATGGTAAGTTGTCTTATGTGTTGACCAAGTTGTCAGAAGTCCTCTGATCAACAATACCTACAGCCAGTGACCGGGTTGTCCCGGTCCCTGGTACCCCGATGCTCGAGGTAAGTCCCATGAATATATAAGCAGTCGAATAATAGTAGAACAACTAAATAAATATAAGAGGAGTACAGTGACGTACCCTGACCCCGGGAGGGGCACCCTCAGATGGATCGGTGAGCTGGTTGCGATGTTGATCTAGTCGTCGCAACCGTGCAGGGTAGATGAGTGTGAGTCAGCTGAGGAGCCGGATCTAAGGGTGACGATAGGGAATCCAGTGCAACATGGATCCAAAATGTGGCACGTAGGTCGAAATATGACTGCGCCACCTAGGTCGAGATACCACAGCGGCTTGCAGGCCGGATAATACCAGTAACTCACAATCGTAATAGCGGTGTGAAGAGCGAAATGCAACGGCTCGATAGCTAGAACCACATCGGCTTGCAGGCCGAACATCATATTGACTCGAAGGTCGAAGTAGACAAACCTGAGCACTCAAACGGCGGCTGCCCGGAGGGTGATGACGACTGCTAGAGGAGGCAGCGGCTGTCACTAGAGGCGACGGCCGCTGGAGGTGGTGTTGGCGGCTGCTTGAGGCGTCGGTGGCAATTGCCGGACTAAGCGGCGGTAGCCGCCGGACTCGGCGGTAGCCGCCGGACTCGGCGGCGGTAGCCGCCCGAGTCTGGCGGCGCAGCGCTGACAGAGGCAGCTGTTGGAACCCCCAAGGTTATTTTAGTGTGATCAACAAGTTAAGTTAGGTCTGTTGGAGTGTATACTGAAAGCCTAAGCTTTTGTAAACATTTGTTTTGAATAAAGAATCACATTTGGTCAAATTATCTACATTTGTTTGTAGTTGTTCAATTAATTTATATTGTAGATAACATAGTATGTGGTGTCACATACAGAAGATGATGTTATCAGTACCTTATAAATTATAAACAGTGGCTCACGACCAGAATGGAAAGGAACAAACCATTAGAAGGTCGTAGTGTAATTAAGTATCAGTTTATCTTGATTGTATAATTACACTAGTACACTCAGAGTGTATTGAGTAGGACCATTTGAGGTCGTTTCTTTTATACTGACTTTATAAAGAAACAAAGACCTCAATTATTATGGAAGTGTGTGCTCTTAATCCTAATGTAATAACAAGCACATATATTTGATATTTATTTCTTTAATTTATCAATGGGTGAGATTTAGTTCGTTGAATCAATAAACCCGATAAGTTGGGAAATGGTATCACTTATAGTGTGTGTTGTTGATTATAGAAGGAAGCGTGTCCTAGAGATACTAGGTTGATAATGTCCTCAAGAGGAGCTCATAAAGATTGTCATGTTAAACCCTACAGGTGGACTTAGTCCGACATGATAATAAGGTTGAGTGGTACTACTCTTGGACTTAGATATTAATTAAATGAGTTGTCAGTAACTCACTTAATTAGTGGACATTCGATATCTTAAACACAGGGAGACTAACACACTCATAATAAGAAGGAGCCCAAAAATGTAATTTGGGATTGGTGCGGTAGTTCAATGATAGTTCTCTAGTGGAATGAATTATCATTGATAAAATTAAGTTGTGTGTTCGGGGCGAACACGGGATGCTTAATTTTATCGGGAGACCAAAACCAATTCCTCCTCTCGGTCCCTATCGTAGCCTCTTATTTATAGAGTTCTATACCCACCTATACCCACCTTCTATACCCACCAATAAGGGGCCGGCCAAGCTAGCTTGGGAACCAAGCTAGGGTCGGCCTAGGTATGATTTTGGGTGGCCGGCCCTAGCTTGAACCCAAGCTAGTGGGGGCCGGCCAAATTAAATTAAAAAAGAAATTTAATTTTAATTTTTATTATTATGTGGAAGATATAATTTAAAGAGAATTAAAATTAAAATATCTCTCTTGTAAAAGATCTACAAAAGATTAAAGAAAGAGATTAAATCTCTTTCCTTATTTGTAGATTGGAGAGATGTTTTATTTTCTCTTTAAAATTATTCACATGTTAATAAAATTAAAATTATAGAAATTTCCTTTTATTAACCATGAAGAGATTTTTAAAGAGAAATTTTATTTTTTAAAATTTCCGGAAACAAATTAGGAAGTTTTAATTTGTTGATTGAAACTCTCCTAATTTGCTCCTTTTGATTGTGGCCGGCCATTACAAGTTGATTGGGAAATTTTATTTTATTTTTCTCAATTAATTCATGTCAAGGAAAATTAAGGAAATTTTATTGAAATTAAATTTCCTAATTTGCCTAGGCCAAGGAATATAAAAGAAGGGGTGAGGGTGCCTTCATGAGACACAACATCTATTATTTCTCTCCCTCTTTTGTTCCTTGGTGTGGTCGGCCATCATCTCCTTCTCTTCCTCTTGTGGTGGCCGAACCTCTCCCTCTCCCTTGGAGCTCTTGTGGTGGCCGGATACTACTCGGAGAAGAAGAAGAAGAAGGAGAGAAAGCTAGCATCTCTTGGAGCTTGGTTAGTATTTTGGTTTTCCTCCTTGGTGAAGTTTTTCCTTTGTGGCCGAACCTTGCTTGGAGGAGAAGAAGGTGGTTAGTGGTTTCTCATCTTGGTAGATCGTTGCCCACACAACGTCCGAGGTTAGAAGAGGAATACGGTAGAAGATCAAGAGGTCTTTCTAGAAGGTATAACTAGTAGTTTTTCCTTTTCCGCATCATGCTAGTTATTTATGGAAATAATACCAAATACAAGAGGCTTACGTTCTAGTATTTCGAATATGTTTTTCGATGTTGTGTTCTTTTGTTTCTTTCTTTTCCTTGTGATTTGATTGTTCTCTTAGGTTAACCTAAAGTTATTTTAGGAAATTAAATATTAGCTTTCTATTAAAGGTTTTGTCTAGTCGGTGGTGGTTGCTCCCATATCCAAGAAGGTCATGTGCCTCGCCACGTCAGTACTGGGAACCTTTTATGGAAATTAATATTTAATGGAATTAATAACTTAAGGAGACTTGGGTCGAACGTGTTAAGTTCCGCAGGAGATCCAAGTCAAAACCTAAAAGAACAAATAGATTAAGTTTTGGATCAAACGTGTTAAGTTCCGCAGGCGATCCAAAATTTAATTTAAAAGAACACATGGTAGCTAGGAAAAGGTTCAGACCTTTGTACAAAATTTTTGTATAATGGAACCTATAGGTTTTCCGAGTAGCAACCAACAAGGTCCCCAACAGCAGCGACATCTGTTGGACCAGCACTGGGGACAACGGTAACGGCGGTGAGGTCGAGAAGAGGTGCGATCGCTGACAGAGAATGGAGCTACTATGGCAAAGAGCCCTCGTGCCCGAGGGCGAGGGGCTGCCGGCAGTGCGCATGACCAGCGTTGGAGGCGACGAAGGTACCATCCACGTGCGCTTCTACTGTGGTGGCCAAGGACGAGGAAGCCCACGCCAGGGGAGGCTTCCGGCGAGAGGAGGGGCAGCACCCCTATTCCAGCGGGTGGCGGCTGGTGAAGGAGGAAGACGTGGCGTGCCTCCCTCTCGGCGGCGACGGGTCTCAGCCGACGGCGGTCTGGATCTAAGAGGAGAAGGGAGAGAAAATCAGAGGCGACCTCGCTAGCTGGAGGTGGCCGGTGCTTGGGATGCTGAGGAGGAGCAATGTAGAGGGCGGGGTTGGCGGCGAACCAGGTGGAGGCAACAACTCAAAACCCCGCCCCATGTGCTCAGCAACGACGGAAAACAAAAGCACCAAGCCCCCTCTTCCTGGTGATAGTGCCACCACTTAAAACCAAAATCCTATTGATGTCAAATGACCAAAATGCCCTTCCCTCTCATCTCATCACCATATCACAAGCCTCCCCTTCAAGTCTAGTCGAAGAAGGTGCAAGTCCGATTAACTAGATAGTCTGTCATAAAAGCTGAATCACTCTTGATAACAGAACCAAATCGCTGAAACCCTCATATAATGCCACGCAAGCGGTCGCTATAATAATGGTGTCGCATGAGAGATGGTAGCGATGCTGAGCGACGAGTCTCAACCGACGGCGGTCCGGATCGAAGAGGAGAAGGGAGAGAAAAGCAAAGGCGGCCTCACTAGCTGGAGGTGGCCAACACCGGGATGCTAAGGAGGAGCGACGTCGAGGGCGGGGTTGGCGGCGAACCAGGCGGAGGCAGCAGATCAAAACCCCGCCCCTTTGTGCTAAGCGACGGCGAAAAACAAAAGCACCAAGCCCCCTCTTCCTGGTGAACAATGTCACCACTTAAAACCAAAACCCTTTTGATGTCAAATTACCAAAATGCCCTTCCCTCTCATCTCATCACCATATCACAAGCCTCCCTTTCAAGTCTAGTCAAGGAGGCGCAAGTCCGACTGACTAGATAGTCTGTCATAAAAGCTGAATCGCTCTCGATAATAGAACCAAATCGCTGAACCCCTCGTATAATGTCACGCAAGCGGTCGCTATAGTAATGGTGTCACATGAGAGATGGTAGCGATGCTGAGCGAACTATGAAAAATAGCACCGTGTCGATAATTGGACAGATGCTGAGTGAGTGACTAGGTGACAGGCGGGGTGCCAAGCGGGGGACCGAAAAAGTGTTGACCGGGCAATCGGAAGAATGTCGATCAAGCAAATAGGCGCTGGGCAAGTGGGGCAAAGTGTGCGACCGCGAAGATGCAAATCGAGGGATCGGGAGAATGTCGACCGAGCCACCGAAAAATGCTGATCGGATTGCCATAAAATGCTACCGGGTGACCTGAAAATGTCAACCAAGTGATCATAAAATGTCGACCAGGTGACCACCAGGATGTCGAACGATACAAGCGTGTGGCTAAGCGGACGATCGGGAGAAGGATCAGGCGGCTACCAAAGTGTCGACCGAGCGACTGAGAGAATATCGGCCCGTCGATCGTAAAATGTTGACCAAGCCATCTAAAAAATGTCGATCGGTTTGACCGAGTAGTTCATGTGTGTGGTCAAGTGAATGATCAGGCGAAGGATCAGGCGGCTACCAAAGTGCCGACCAAGCGATTGAGAGAATATCGGCCCGTCGATCAGAAAATACTGACCAGGCCATCTAAAAAATGTTGATTGGTTCAATCGAGTAGTTCAAGCGTGTGGTCGAGCGGGCGGCCGAGCGATACCGGTCGAACGACTACGAGAGTGATAACTGAGCAGTCGGGAAAAGGTCGCTCGTGCGATCGTAAAATGCTGGTCCGGTAATCGAGTAGTACCGAGCGGGATGATGCTGAGTGGGAGAGGATCGCGAGAGATCGAAAAGCACGACATCAGTGTCCCGAGTGGGTGCGAGGCTCATGTGACCGAAGGGCATGGAACCCGCAGGGTATCTTGGTCTGAGATCATTGAAGATATTTCAATCCTAGACCAGTGGCGATACAATGGTCCGAGATCAATAGAGATACTCCTGTCCGAGATCATCAGAGATAGCTCAACCCCGAACGGGGGAGATGAATTCTCTGATAAGCCGGTCTGTGACCAGTGGAGATTGCGCGACCTTGAATGGAGACAGGAGATCCAATATGCGGGTCTGCGACCAGTGAAGACTGCTCGACCCCAAACAGAGGAGATAGGAGATCCGATATGCTGGTCCGCGACCAGTAAAGACCGCTCGACCCTGAACGAGGAAGATAGGAAATCTAATATGTTGGTCCATGATAAGTGGAGACTGCTCAACCTCGATAAGGGAATCCGATATGCTAGCCCGCGACCAGTGAAGACGGCTCAACCCTGAATGGGGGAGATAGGAAATCTGATATGCTGGTCCGCTACCAGTGAAGACCGCTCAAACCCGAACGAGGGAGATAGGAAATCTGATATGCTGGTCTATGACTAGTGAAGACCGCTCAACCCCGAATGGGGGAGATAGGAGATCCGATATGTTGGTTCGTGACCAGTGAAAATCGCTCGACCCCGAACGGGGGATATAGATGCTCTGATAAGCTGGTCTGTGACCAGTGAAAATTACTTGACCCCGAACGGGGGAGATAGATATTCTGATAAGCTGGTCTGTGAACAATGAAAATCGCTCGACCCCGAACAGGGGAGATAGATGCTCTGATAAGCTGGTATATGACCAGTAAAAATTGCTCGACCCTGAATGGGGGAGAAAGATGCTATGATAAGCTGGTCTGTGACCAGTGAAAATCGCTCGACCCCGAATGGGGGAGATAGATACTCTGATAAGCTGGTCTGTGACTAGTAAAAATCGCTCGACCCCGAACGGGGGAGATACGGGTTTAAGGTTGCTGCTCGACTTCTAGGGTTTATAGTCACCGCTCGATTTCTAGGGTTTATAGTCCAGTGAAAATCACTTGACCCCGAATAGGGGAGATAGGAGATTCGATATGCTGGTCTGCGACCAGTGAAGACCGCTCGACCCCGAAGAGAGGAGAAAGGAGATCCGATATGCTGGTCCGCGACCAATGAAGACCACTCGACCCCGAATGGGGGAAATAGGAAATCTGATATGCTGGTCCACGACAAGTGGAGACTGTTGGATCGTGAAACGTCGATAGAGGGGGGGTGAATATCGATTAAAAAAAAACGTTTTAAAACAGAGTTAAGTGCAGCGGAATAATAAAGGCTGAGACACGATATTTTTTACTTCGTTCAGAGCCTGTGACGACTCCTACTCGAAGGCCCGTACTCTGTGAGTACTTTCGTTGGGCAATCACTAGCAGTTCGAAAAATAATTACAATTAGTACAGGAATGCTAGAAAAATAAAGACAGGTACCGACAAGAATAAAAGAAAGGAAAGGAGCGTCTTGTCGAATCTTCGTTGGCGTCGCTAGAGCGCAGAGTAGCAGAGCAAGCAGTAGATGACTTTCTTTCTGGTTATTCTCTGAAGCTCCCCTCTGACCCTTCTTTTATATGAAGCTCGGGGCGCCCCGGATCCCTTCCGGGCGCCTTGGTGGGACGTGGCAGGTCCAACCATCAAGCTCCACGTGGCGACGCGCGAGTTGGGATAGAACTTGCCTCCGGGCGCCCAAATCCCTTCCGGGTGCCCGGATCCCTTCCGGGCGCCCGGATCCCTTCCGGGCGCCCGGATCCCTTCCGGGCGCCCGGATCCCTTCCGGGCACCTGGACCTCCAGGCGCCCGGATTCCTTCCGGGCGCCCGGACCTCCTATTTCCAGGAATTCCTTCTCCTGCAAAATAGAGTTAGTCCGAGACAAATATACATCCTGTAAAATAGATTGTTAGCACAGTTAAAGTTCAACAGATAAATAAAAAGAGTATGACTTAGATTCCGTCTTTTCGAGACCGGAATCTAGTCACGATCTCGACTTAGATATCCAAAATGGATCTAAGCCGGATCGACGCCTAATGTTCCCTTCCCGGGAACGCGTCCTCGCAGTCACTCCCCTCCAGTGACTTACCTCACTTACCTGCCAGACGTCCTGTCAGTCCGTCGACCCGTCTGGACTTCGTGCCAGCTATCCGGTCAGCCCGTCGACCTAGCTGGACTTCTCGCCAAGCGTCCGGTCAGCCCGTCGACCCGCTTGGACTTCTCGCCAACTATCCGGTCAGCCCGTCAACCTAGCTGGGCTTCGTTCCAGACATTCGGTCAGCCCGTCGACCTGTCTGGACTTCTCCTGCATACTCGATCAGAGTGTTAGACAACAACAGACTAACTTAACCTTATTTGTCATTCATCAAAACCTGGGTTAAATCGTTAGTACTAACCGCACCAACAGAGACTACTCGACCCTGAACGGGGGAGATAAGGGAATCCAATATGCTGGGCCGCGGCCAGTGAAGATGGCTCAACCCCGAATGAGGGAGATAGGAAATCTGATATGCTGGTCCGCGACCAGTGAAGACCACTCAAACCCAAACGGGGGAGATAGGAAATCTGATATGCTGGTCCGCGACCAATTAAGACCGCTCAAACCCGAACGAGGGAGATAGGAAATCTGATATGCTGGTCTACGACTAGTGAAGACCGCTCAACCCCGAATGGGGGAGATAGGAGATCCGATATGTTGGTTCGTGACCAGTGAAAATCGCTCGACCACGAACGGGGGATATAGATGCTCTGATAAGCTGGTCTGTGACCAGTGAAAATCGCTCGACCTCGAACGGGGGAGATAGATACTCTGATAAGCTGGTCTGTGACTAGTGAAAATCGCTCGACCCCGAACGGGGGAGATACGGGTTTAAGGTCACCGCTCGACTTCTAGAGTTTAAGGTCGCCGCTCGACTTCTAGGGTTTATAGTCACCGCTCGACTTCTAGATTTTATACTCGCCGTTCGACTTCTAGGGTTTATAGTCACTGCTCGACTTCTAGGGTTTATAGTCGCCGCTTGACTTCTAGGGTTTATAGTCGCTGCTCGACTTCTAGAGCCCGTGGCTCTAATATAACTCAAACCCGGCCGATCGACGCGAGGAGTCTCTGACTCATGGGTTTATAGTCACTGCTCGACTTCTAGGGTTTATAGTCGCCGCTTGACTTCTAGAGCCCATGGCTCTAATATAACTCAAACTCGGTTGATCGACGCGGGAGTCTCTAACTCAAAGGTTTATAGTCGCTGCTCGACTTCTAGGGTTTATAGTCGCTGCTCGACTTCTAGAGCTCGTGGCTCTAATATAACTCAAACCCGACCGATCGGCGTGGGAGTCTCTGACTCAAGAGTTTATAGTCGCCGCTCGATTTCTAGGGTTTATAGTCGCCACTCGACTTCTAGAGCTCGTGCCTTTAATATAACTCAAACCCGGCCAATTGGTACGGCAGTCTTCGACATTGAGCCTGTGACTCTAATATAATATAAACCTGGCTGATTCGCACGGATGTCTTCAACATTGAGCCTGTGGCTCTGATATAATATAAACTCAGCCGATCGGCACGAGAGTCTTCAACATTGAGCCCGTGACTCTAATATAATAGAAACCCAGCCGATCAGAACGGGAGTCTTCGACATTGAGCCTGTGACTCTAATATGATATAAACCGGTCGATCGGCACGGGAGTCTTCAATATTGAGCCCGTGGCTCTAATAATATAAACCTGGCCGATCGACATGGGGGTCTTCAACATTGAGCCCGTGACTATAATATAATATAAACCCGGCCGATCGGCACAGGAGTTTTTGACATTGAGCCTGTGGCTCAAATATATCTTAACTCGGTTGATCGGCATGGGAGTCTTCGATTGGGAAACTATAGCAGATCCTATGATTGAAAGAGAAAATATAACGAAAAAACTGACCTATCGACCAGTAGAAGATCTCACTCAATTCCTCGACTCCCGAATACTCGTGGAGTGAGGAGAACATGATATGCTCGTCGAAACCCACCAAAGTCATGAGTATAACAGAATTTTTCGGCGTCGTCCATCTTCACGTTCCAGATCAGGTGAAGTTCCCACAAACGACGTCAAATATGATCCTGTCGAGAATCTGAGAAGATGGAACTGTCGGAATGGCGTGGTTAGAAGGTTGACCGCATCTCCATGACCCGGATGGTAAGTTGTCTTATGTGTTGACCAAGTCGTCAGAAGTCCTCTAGTCAACAATACCTGTAGCCAGTGACCGGGTTGTCCCGATCCCTGGTACCCCGATGCTCGAGGCGGGTTCCATGAATATATAAGCAGTCGAATAATAATAGAACAACTAAATAAATACAAGAGGAGTACAGTGACGTACCCTGGCCCCGGGGGGCGCCCTCGGATGGATCGGTGAGCTAGTCACAATGCTGATCGAGTCGTCGCGACCGTACAAGGTAGATGAGTGTGAGTCAGCTGAGGAGCCGGATCTAGGGGTGATGATAGGGAATCCGGTGCAACATGGATCCAAAATGCGGCACGTAGGCTGTAATATAACAGCGACACCTAGGCTGGGATATCACAGCGGCTCGCAGGCCGGCACACGGCACGCAGGCAGGATAATACCAGTAACTCACAATCGTAATAGCGGTGCGAAGAGCGAAATACAACGGTTCGATGGTCGGAACTACATCATCTCGACTCGAAGGTCGGAGTAGACAAACCTGAGCACTCAAACAGCGACTGCCCGGAGGGTGACTGCGACCGCTAGAGGAGGCAGCGGCTATCACTCGGCGACGGGAGCCGCTGGACTCGACAGCAACGCTCACAAAGGCAGCGACATCTATAGGACCAGCACTAGGGACAACGGTAATGGTGGTGAGGGCGAGAAGAGGTGCGATCGCTGACAGAGAATAGAGCTACTATGGCAAAGAGCCCTCGTGCCCGAGGGTGAGGGGCTGCCAGCAGTGGGCATGACCGGCGTCGGAGGCGACGAAGGTACCATCCATGTGCGCTTCTACTATGGTGGCCAGGCGCGAGGAAGCCCACGCCAGAGGAGGCTTCCGACGAGAGGAGAGGCAGCGCCCCTGTTCCAGCGGGTGGCGGCTGGTGAAGGAGGAAGACGTGGCGTGCCTCCCTCGCGGCGACGACGGGTCTTAGTCGACGACAGTCTAGATCGAAGAGGAGAAGGGAGAGAAAAGCAGATGCGGCCTCGCTAGCCGGAGGTGGCCGCCACCGGGGATGCTGAGGAGAAGCGACGTCGAGGGCGAGGTTGCCGGCAAACCAGGCAGAGGCAGCAACTCAAAACCCCGCCCCTTGTGCTCGGCGGTGGCGGAAAACAAAAGCACCAAGCTCCCTCTTCCTGGTGAACAGTGCCACCACTTAAAACCAAAACTCTATTGATGTCAAATGACCAAAATGTTCTTCCCTCTCATCTCGTCACTGTATCAATGGCATTGATTTATGATTTGATTTTGGGTGTTTTTTTCTTAAGTATAATGTGGAAATTTCTAACGAGGAATTTAGCCAAGTAGTTGGTTCCAAGGATGGTTCCAAGGAGATGGAATCCTTTGTCCTACTTTTCCTATATCCCTGTGTCCCATTCATTATCGGACGGACCACATCAGATCATGCATCCTTGAGATTTGACATGATTTGATGTGGTTTGTTTGATAGTGAATGATTTGCATGAAGAAAGTGGGACTGAGGATCCCATCTCATTTCAAAGATGGTTTAATTAGACGAGTTTAGGAGGCTTCATGTGCATAGCCAAGTAGTTAGATTATACAGTAAGAAATGTAAAAATATCATATAATGAAATTAAAAAATATATAGATATGGAAGATCAATATAAAGGAAAACAATAGGAATAAATAATGGATGATTAATTTAAAGCGAAGAATAATTAGTAACTTATTAAAATTTGCATTCGATGGTAACATATTTTTTTTTAATTTTTAATGATGTGATTATAAGTTACTAGTTATTACTAGTATTATAAAGTTACTGTTTATTACTTAACGAGTAAATATTTCACATGTATAATTAAAAAATTACAATTGTAATAATTATAGGATTAATATAGTTTCCAATTAGCGGGCATTATTGAGATATAAAATTAATTACAACGAGTATAAAGTTTTAAAAGAGAAATTATACTAATGCAATATGAGCATGACTTTTTTTATAATTAAATTTAGGTTTACAATTAATTTTCATCTATATTTTAAACTATAATTTTAAATAAATTGATTATAATTATTCCTTTTCATAAACAGATTCATAAATATATTTTTTAAAATTCAGATTTTGTATAAGTTATTAATTTTAAATAAATTGATTATAATTATTCCTTTTCATAAATAGATTCATAAATATATTTTTTAAAATTCAGATTTTGTATAAGTTATTAATTTTAAATAAATTGATTATAATTATTCCTTTTCATAAATAGATTCATAAATATATTTTTTTAAATTCAGATTTTGTATAAGTTATTATAAATATACAATCAAAAAGCTTTTTCATTATCCTTTCAAAACAATTATATAATTTAAAATATATTTAATATTTGCCCATAGCAATAGTTTTCTATTTAAATTTCATAACTTTAAATATAAATTTAGTAGGCAATGCTCCTTATTTTGGACAAAAATTTAACAAGCGTCCTAAATTTTATAAATCATCTAAAGCACATCTATTTTTTTTTTAAAAAAAATCAAATAGGTGTCTTTCTCATAATTTTATTTCAAATATACCTATTAATCCAACGTTGTTATAGAAGTTATCGAAAAACTTTTACAATATGTAGAAGCTATCGAGTAGCTTCTACAACATGTAGAAGTTACCAGATAATTACTACAATATTGTAGAAGCTACCAAATAACTACTACAATATATTTACGGTGAGTTTAGAATTTAAGATTTATACTGTATACAACCTATCCAATAACTACTACAATATGTAAAAGCTACTCAGTAGTTGTTATAACGTATCGAAAATATTCAGTAGCTGCTACAATATATTTAGTGTGAATTTAGAGTTTAAGAGGTAGGGTTTAGGATCTTTTAATATTTCTATATTAAAATACTTTTTACTAAGTCAAAATTATTTAAACTTCATCAAAATAATTTTAAAATAGTTGTATAAGCTATTATGTAGTTGTTACAACCTTAAATCCTAAACTCACTCTCAACATATTGTAATAGTTACTGAATGGCTTCTACACGTTGTAGCAACTACCTAATAATTTTTATATAGTATAAATTTTAAATTATAAATGCACTTTAAACACGTTGTAGAAGTTATTTGATAGTTTTTACGTATTACAATAACATTAAATTCAGAAGTATTTTCATAATAAAATTATAAGAGGGATGTCTCTTTTAATATTTCACTTAATTTGAGGCATCCTTCTCATTACTCTGTTATCTTTATCATTGAAAAAAATATGATCTATAATTTATTATCCAAAATATTATTTATTTACAACTGATCTAATTGTAATACTCTGAACTATCAGTCCAATCATTGGGAATAATTTTAGTCGAAGTAGGCTCAAGATTAGATCAACTTTGGTCAAAACAACTGTAAAGTTGAAATTGTTCCAGTCAAAACAGTACAAAGGTTGAGTAATTTTGATCAAAATAATTATAAATTAAAATCAAAATTACTCTAACATATAAAGATATTTTATACACAATAATATAAATGGAGTAATATTTTAATACTTTTAAGAGTGAAGTGCAATTTGAATGATAATGATAACAAAGAGCACTTCATGATATTCTATTAAATTTTAGAGTGAAGTTAAGAATAATACGTCTCATTGGCGCGTGTCAAGCATCATTGGGCATGTCTCCATCAAACTACAAAAAGTTTCCTTGCCTCCACCAAACTATAAACAAATTATTCTTTATTTAAAATAATAAATTTCGATACTACAGAAGATTTAGAAAATTAAATTGTGGTTTATAATATCGAGAATGCTTTTGTCACGTGAAACAAAGAAATGAGAGGGAAAAGCTTTTTGGATATCTCAATTTTAAAACCACCCTTTGATTTTTTTTATTTTTTATTTTTTAACCTTTAGATAGATTTAAACCTCTAGGAGCTAGAGCTAACGCAGACAAATTCAATTCAGATGTTCTAAATCGTAACCCCTGGTCCACTGATCAAAAGTGATTCATAGATGAGATTAAATGAATCTTACTTATATAACAGATGGGATCCATAAAATTTCACTTATGATCTTCCTATTATACAAGTGAGATTCATAAAATCTCATCTATGAATAAGTTGGTTCATCCTCTGGGTCAAAGAATCCGTGCTAGACAACAGCTTTCAAAAAAACAAGCAATTTTATCGACATTTTATCCAGAGCCACATGCGGAAACAGGCAGCTTCATGTCGATCGACTGCAAAACTCCATGAAATTTCTGATCGATTTCAACAGATTTAACACCCAGAAAGTGGGATAGATCTGCGAGCTCATATTCAACAGATCATGAAAAACACCCACAAAGTTTATTGATCTGGATCAAGAAATCGACACATAAGAAGACGTGGGTCAATCTATTTGATGAATTCCATGACACAAGAGTCGGCAAACACCGGAGAAAGATTGAAGCCGCGAAAGCCGGCGGCCACCGCCAGAGCCCTGAACTCCTCCTCAGTTCTCTCTTTCCCGCCCACGTTGCACGCCATCATGCACAGGTCCAACTGGAGAATGGCTTTCGACTTTGCGCTCGAGTCCGGCACCGCCGGAACGACGACCTCCACCACGATCACCTTGCCTTTCTCCGGCAACGATTTCCAGCAGTTCTTCAGCAGCTTCACGCACAGCTCGTCGCTCCAGTCATGGAGAATCACCTGCAGGACGACTTGTTATTCAGGGCAAATTGAATCGACAACATGGTAGCTAATTGTTGTGTGTTTTAAGCTTTAGAACCTTGAGGAAAATGGCGTCGCCGGCGGGAACTGATTCGAACATGTCTCCGCCACGGTGCTCGACTCCTGCGGTACAATGGATCGCCGTGATTAATTACTACTTTTGTCGATGTGTGTGAGTAATTAGTATTGGGACCTGGCAACGGCGGAGCGCCGGCAATGATGTGAGGGAGGTCGAAGTTGATGCCCTTGATGTGGGGGTGGAAGCAGGTGATCATGTGGATGTTGCCGCCGATGTTTCCGCCGACGTCGACGAGAACTCCGACGCCGTCGAAGCCGTTGTACTTGGGTAGGAGATGCTTAAAGACGAAGGAGGAGGCGGATTTCATCGCGTCGTTGAACACCTTGTTGAACCGCGGATCGCCGGCTTGGTACTCGAACAACGTCATGCCGTACGCCGCCAGCACAGGGTGGCCGCCGTTCAGGATCGCCTCCTTCAAGCCGTGCCTGTTTCGATTCGCCGTCAAAAATAATCGTTTGCTATATTTCGCGAAAGAAATTGAACAGAGGGATCAGTTTTAGCACCAAATGTTTATCACGACTTTATCTTGATGCATCAAGATTAGATTGCCCAGGGATCCGCCGGCGGCGGCATTGTCAGTGAGGTACTTGCAGATGGGAGCCGGGGAGTACTTCCGGCGGCCGCCTTCGGCGGCGGCGCAGCGGACGATGTCGTTGGCGGCGAGCAAGCGGAGAATTCTGTCAATCATGTCGGGGGCCGAGGGGTTTTGCGTGGGCAGGCGGGCGGCGATCTCGTCGGGACCCAGTGCCGAGGCGGGGCCGGCGTCGACGAGCATCTGGAGGAGGCCGAGCTCAATGGCGGTCTTGAGGACCATGGGGAGGACAACGCCGGTGGTGAGTTGGCGGGCGCGAACGCACGCTTCATCGTCCTCCTCCGGCGTAAGTTGAAACGCAGAGGCGGCCGCGGCGGCGTTGGAACCCATGTCAAAGACAGAAGATCACCGGAATCGCAAAATCCGGAGAGATCTGGAGCAGAGTACACGGCGTTGATTTGGACCGTCTTTATAAATTCGGTTCGAATTTTTTTTATAGCATTAATTTAATGCAGTTCAGATCTTGTCCGTGCATTCCATTTCTGGTCCACTGGTCCCTATGTAATGCCGTTTTATCCAGTGAATTCATCTAAAAAATTAAAAAAATTCCTCTAAACTAAACTAAGGGGATATTTGAATTAAATATATATATATATTAAAAAGTAAATGGTGCTGGACCGCTAATGAACCGCATGTTTGGATTCCTGTGTCATCCGGAGGCCATCCCCTTGCTCGGCGCTTGATAGTCAGACCATTCGCTCATCGCAACGGCCTCTGAATGACTTCTATCGCTTGTCATTTGTCCCGATCCAAACTATAATATAGGTAGAAAGTTTAATCCAAAGGATTTTCAACTAATTGCGACCAAATCAGAATACGATCATGATCCGATCTCAACTACATTGTAAAATATTCTGTAGTTCATAAAAAATGGACCAGATAATCCTATCTCGTGGGGATCGAGCTCAGATCGTTCACTGTGCATGTGATTGAGTGGTTGGTTAGACACGTAGATGGTTACTGGCCTCCACCAAATCCGAAAGAAAGATAAGAATGACGGACAACCCTCATACGTAAAAGGTCAAAAGTCATGAAAACACTAAAATATTTGTTCTAATTTGGAATACAAATAGGTATTTACTATTTTAAAATATCACTGAACTAATATTCAAATCTTGCTATTTTTATTATTTAAATATTTTTAAATATTAAATTATTTCTATCTATGTATTATTCTTAATATAAATTTTAACTTACAAGTGTAGCGATGGTTCAAATATAATAAACTAAATTTTGATTTTTTTTTCTTTTTAATTTTGACCGAGATACTAGATGAATCCAGCCGCCTCAAGTAGAGACTTTTTTTTTGGTTTATTTTTTTAACTCTAAGGTTAAGCTAATTAGAGAGGTTGCATTATAGTATTCAAATTAAAAAAAATAAAATAAAAAAAATTTAAAGTCTCATGGGGATATATAGTATTTAAGATGTGTAATTTTTATTTTTTATTTTTTTTTAACTTTGAGTATAAGATTATATTATATATATACTAGCGATCGTGCATACGCGTTGCGTATAGAAAGAGATACAAGGGAAAAATTTTAACTTATAGGATGCCCCTACTTTTTTTTCGTGGGGTAAGATTCTAATGCCCCTACTTTTTTTTTGTGGGTAAGACTTTAATATTTTTATAATTTTATACACCTGAGGTGGAAGTGTAGGAAGATATATGAGGAAAGAAAAATTGACTTATAGAAAATAGTTTAAATTTTTAAGTATTGCCCTTATTTTTTTTTTTTTTGGATAAGACTCTAATATTTTTATAATTTTATACACTTGAGGTGGAACAAAAGCTATACGTGTAATGGACTCTCCTTCATACAAAAAAAAAAATCGAGAAAAACATGCTTTCTAATATTGTTGGTTCAAGGTATTTATAAAAAAAATTTTGCTCGCAGTGTTGTCAATTCTAACACGTGAGACTAAAGAGAACTGTAGACTTTTAATGATTAATTAGAAAAAATTCTCAATAATATGATTAATTAGAAAAATTCTCAATAATATGTCATAACTAAGTCTCGAACTCTAGATCCCTAATTGATTAATGAAAAAAAATTTCAATAATACGCCCAGCTGAGTCTCGAACTGACCAACTAAGTCTCGAACTCTAGATCCCTAATTGATTAATGAAAAAAATTCTCAATAATACGCCCAGCTGAGTCTCGAATTCTAAATCCATGATTAATACGTTTGTGGAAGTTACTAATAAACCGTAGAATTATTTAAGGTGTGAATAGAAAAAAAAAAAAAGAAAATTTATGTAATTTCATTTTAGGCTTAACTAAAGTTAGTTAGTAAAGGGGGAAGATTTTTAATAAAATAATAAGATATATATATATATATATATACGGCGTATTATTAAGATTTTTTCTTATTAATTAATTAGAAATCTAGAATTCTTTTTAATCTCACACCTTAAAATTGACAATACTACGAGCAGGGTGTAAGTACCGTATTATAATTTTGATATGATAACTAAATCAAGTTAGACCATATTTTGTGTCGAACATTAGTGCTAGATGGTAGGTGGTGATGTCTCTCTTATTGAATTGGGTAGTAAACTAGTAATTAGTTCAATTTTTTTAAGAAGTCTGGGAGTGAGGTGTTAACCTTTCTTCAGTGATCCATGTGTTATTAATTTCAAAAGTGCTTTCAAATGAATTAGATATCTATGAGTGCCTTTGTTCAGCAATATCATTATATTATTTGATGATCTATAATGTTTTTAATTTAATAAGAAGGTTGTGCTATGGATGGGAGCCCTAGAATTGAAAATGTTGGTAAGCAACTTATAGGCAAAGCAATAGGTAAAGAAGAAGATTCGAATATCTCCTAATAGGACAACAAATCATCAATATTAGAAGCTAGGTTGATATTAAAATTAGAGGTAAACTTTGATCGGGCAAGCCAAGTGAATCCAACCCTCAAAAACTAGTAGCACCATCCAAACCTTTTATTGTCCCAGATTGGGTCACAAGTTGATGCACGGTTTGAAATTGGAGTACTCTAAATTTTGATTCTTATTAGACATTCAGAGCTTTGAAAACTCAGAGGAGAGGTAAAGAAGAAATTCACAAATTTAATGTTCTGTGTTAAGCAAGAGAAAAAACAGAGGGATTTTTTTATTACGATATTAAGTATAAAACCAAGTTCATAATGGCCATATCTAGAAGGATACATTTATTACCTAAAGGGGTGTTTGATAATGAAAAGCAGTGTGGAGAATCTAAAGAGTAGGAATGTAAATGAGTCAAGTCACTTGTGAATTATTTGGGTCTCGATTGGAAAAAAAAAAATATTCCAGTTCATTTGATTAAGTTAATGAGCCGAGCTCGAACAAAAAACATTATCGAGTCGAGATCGAGTTTAACAATATTTGGTTTGTGAGATATATATTACACAGATTATAAATATTATATATTAATGAGTAAGCTCGTTTAACTTTTAAAGGAATCATTTTTGAACTAAACTCGTTTAATTTTTAAATGAACCATTTTCAAACCGAACTCCAACTAAGCTTGTTTAACATTTAAACAAGCTAATTTCGAATTGAGCTCGAGCTATTCACGAATTATTTAATTTCATTACGAGTTGAGATTGAGCTCAAGCTTAAGAATTAAAGTTCGAATTAAACTCGATCCCAACTCGAGCTTAGGTATACCGAACTGAGCTCGAGCTTGTTACTATTTGACTTAGCTCGGTTTGATTACACCCTACTAAGGGGTTCTATGTTGGTAAGTTATTAGGTGTCATAGCCCATGTATTGATATTAAAACCAATGTGACCTGATGTTAATGCCAATATGGCTTTGAATCGTTCAAAGCATTTGTTTATAAACAAATCTTATTTAAAATGATACGGATATAGGTGAATGACCCAGGAGAAATTAAGAGGGGAAGGGGGGACATTTTTATCTTTTCACCGTGTAGGGCTTTAAGGAGGAGGGGGCACTATTGAAAAGGGGTTTTCCTTCGTGTTTCACCTCCGCCGCCAAGGAGGTGGCCGACTTCCTCCCTCTCACGCTCCTCTCCTCACCGACGCCTACCGCTGCTCCCTTTCTTCCTCCCGTCATCATCTCCACCAAGGGAGCTTCGAGGACCTCTCCTTCTCTCACGCTCCCCCGTAAGACGCTGCTTGATAGCTCACATCGCCGCCTCCCTCGTCGTGAAGCCGCTGCTATCGCTTGCCAGTCGATGCCTCATTTACTCCCTTGCCTCTGACCTCAGTCGATTCTCCTCTCGCCGACCTCCTCCCTCGCAGCCTTGGCATTATCTCAGGCGCCACTGTCTCGTGGCCCTTCTCACCACCACCGACTACCCCTCACTGTCGTCGCCTCTGCCGTATGAGAGCGTTGCCCCTTTCCTCCATCGCGCCAAACTCTCCTCCGCATGCCATCACCGCCGCCGGGAGCATACCGTCAGAGCATCGTCTCCGGCTTTGACCGCCTTCGAGGCCAGCTGCCCCTTTCCTTCCTCTTCGTGTTGCTTTCGTGGCCGACGTTGCCTCTGCTGTCACACACCGTGGGCCAGCACTGCCCCGTCGCTCTTCCCCTTTCCAACACTACCTCTCTCCCTCACACACGTTGGCAGCCTATACGCCTTCTCACCCTGGTCGATCGACTACCTCCGACGGCTGACGCCGCTTACATCTGGTCGACACCGCCCACAGCCGGGCAACACTGTCTGTTACTTATATATTCGTTGGATCTACCTCGAGCATCAGGGTACCATGTGTTGGAGCAGTTAGCACTAACGATCTAACTCAGGTTTTGATGAATGACAAAGTAGGTTAAGTTAGTTTCATTGTGATCTAACACTTTGACCAAGTGTGCAGAAAAAACACAGCTAGGTCGACGGGATGACCTGATAGCTGGCATGAAGCCCAGACAGGTCGACGGGCTGACTGGATGTCTGACACAAAGTCCAGACAGGTCGACGAGCTGACCGGATGTCTGGCACAAACTCTAGCTAGTTCGACGGGCTGACCTGATAGCTGGCACGAAGTCCAGATGGGTCGACGGACTGACCGGACATCTGGCAGGTAAGTTAAGATAAGTTACTGGAGGGGAGTGACTGTGAGGATGCGTTCCCGGGAAGGGAACTTAGGCGCCGATCCAACTTAGAACCATTTCGGAACTCTAAGTTGAAATATTGACTAGATTCTGGTCTCGGTGAGACGGAATCTAATTAATACTCTGTTTGATTATTATAAATTGTGCTAAGCTTTGTTTTGTAGGGTATATTTGTCTCGGACTAACATTTTCTTGCAGGGAGTTGAAGCTGCTAGAAAATAGGGTCCAAGCGCCGAGAAGGGATCTGACGCCCGGGGGTCTAAGCGCTCGGGGGGTCCAAGCGCTTGGGCGCCCGGAATGCAAATGTTATCACCTTATCGCTTCGCAACATGGAGAACTCTGGTTGGCCGGTCTATGTCACACTCCAGGCGTCATAGGGATCCGAGCGCCTAAAGCCTCCTATATAAGGAGGGTGAGACCTGGAGCAAAGAACAACTCACTACAATGTCTTCCAACGCTTGCCTTGTTGTGTTGTGCTCCTGCGACGCTGCGAAGCATCTCCGACAAAGTGCTGATTTTTCTTTTCCTTTTTATTGTTGGTATTGTTGGGACCGAAATGTAGCTAGGGGAAGTGAATAGCTCATCGCGTGCTCATGGTCGGCGTTGCTTGTTTCTTCAAAGATGTGCAGCGGAAATATACAAGAAACAACACACACAACGCTAACAAGTAGATTTACTTGGTATCTACCTCCAATGGAGGTGACTAATCCAAGGATTCACACACTCACACACCCTCCACTAATAAAACACTCCTTTTAGGTAACTACCGAGGGCGGAGAAGCCCTACAAGACTCTCAATACAAGAAGAAGGAAAAGGGAACAAAAGTATAAGTAAAGCTTACAATGAATACAAGAAACCCTAATCCTAGCTTTCTTCTTCTTGCATTTGATCCGCCTCTTGACTTGGAAGAGCCTCTAAGAACCTTCAAGAACTGGCGATCTGGAGCTTAGAGAGAGCTGTGGAGTTGCTGTTGAGGATCTGGACTGAACAGTGCAAAGTCTCGGAAGCTCTTGCCGAAGGAATCGAATGCCTGCAGCTAAATACGATGCCAACGGTCGGATCTCGATCGATTGGATTGCTCCCAATCGATCGGGGAGGCTTTGGATCGATCGGCTGATCGATCCAGAGCGCCTCTGTGCTCTCAGGAATCGCCTGGATCGATCGGCTGATCGATCCAGGGCTTATCGCGCAATATCGCTATCTCCCAATCGATCCACTGATCGATTGGGAGCTCTGGATCGATCGGCTGATCGATCCAGAGGCGTTCTGTGCGCTCTGCAACTTGCCCACTCGAGGCTTATCGCGGGGACCTTCCCAATCGATCGGTCGATCGATTGGGCATCAGCCAATCGATCGGCTGATCGATCCAGACATTGGTTTTTGCCCAAAACCAAGTCCCAAGCCCCCAAACCAACATCCGGTCAATCCATGACCTATTGGTTCATCATGCCTAGCATCCGGTCACCCTTGACCTGCTAGGACTCCCTCACCAAGTGTCCGGTCAATCCCTTTGACCCACTTGGAACTTTCTCCTTGTGCCAAGTATCCGGTCAATCCCTTTGACCTACTTGGACTTTCCTCCTCGTGCCAAGTATCTGATCAATCCCTTTAACCTACTTGGACTTTCACCAGATGTCTGGTCAACCTTGACCCATCTGGATTTCCCCGTGTCTGGCTTTACTCACCAGGACTTCCCTTCTGCCTAGCTTCACTCACTAGGACTTTTCTTCTGCCTGGCTTCACTCACCAGGTCTTTCCTTCTGCCTAGCTTCACTCACTAGGTCTTTTACCTGGCTCCACTCACTAGGATTTTCTTCTGCCTAGCTTCACTCACTATGTCTTTTACCTGGCTTCACTCACCAGGATTTTCCTCACTGCCTAGCTTCACTCACTAGGACTTTCCATCTGCCTGACTTCACTCACTAGGACTTTCCATCTGTCTGGCTTCACTCACCAGGACTTTCACCTGGCTTCACTCATCAGGATTTTCCTCACTGCCTAGCTTCACTCAGCAGGACTTTCCATCTGCCTGACTTCACTCACCAGGACTTTCCATCTGCCTGGCTTCACTCACCAGGACTTTCACCTAGCTTTACTCACCAGGATTTTCATACTGCCTAGCATCACTCACTAGGACTTTCACCTAGCTTCACTCACCAGGATTTTCATACTGCCTAGCTTCACTCACTAGGACTTTCACCTGGCTTCACTCACTAGGATTTTCATACTGCCTGGCTTCACTCACTAGGACTTTCACCTGGCTTCACTCACCAGGATTTTCTTCTACCTAACATCCCAATTAGGACTTCCCAGTCAAGTATCTGGTCAACCTTGACATACTTGACTCTTCTTCAACCAACCTGATCAGACCCTGATCAGAGGGGAATTGCACCAAACAATCTCCCCAAATGAACAACTACACCTATATTTGTCCATATCATCGAAGTCTTGTATTGTCAAACATCGAAACCCAAATCAAGACTCAAGTTTGGTCAACCAGGTCAACCTTGACCTGAGGGATATTGCACCAACAATCTCCCCCTTTTTGATGTTTGACAATACCTCATTTAAGTTTGGCTAATTCCCATAGCCTCAACTGTTAGGATGTATATTAAAAGCCTAGCTTTTGGTATAAACATTTATCTAGAAATAAGAATCACATTGGTCAAATGTCTACATTTATGATAAATGTGGTTGTTCAATTAATTTATATTGCAAATAACATGGTGTGTGGTGTCACACATAGAGGATCATGTTATCAGTACCTTATAAATTATAAACTGTAGCTCACGACCAAGATGGAAAGGAACAAACCATTGGAATGTCGTAGTGTAATTAGGTATTAGTTTATCTTAACTATATAATTACACTAGTACACTTAGAGTGTATCGAGTAGGACCATTAGAGGTCGTTTCTTTTATATTGACTTTATAAAGGAACAAAGACCTCAGTTATTATGGAAGTGTGTGCTCTTAATCCTAATATAATAACAAGCATATATATTTGATATTTATTTTTTTAATTTATCAATGGGTGAGATTTAGTTCGATAAATCAATAAGCCCGATAAGTTGGGAAATGATATCACTTATAGTGTGTGTTGTTGATTATAGAAGGAAGTTGTGTCCTAGTGATCTAGGTTGATAATGTCCCCAAGAGGAGCTCATAAGAATTGTCAAGTTAAACCCTGCAGGTGGACTTAGTCCGACATGACGATAAGGTTGAGTGATACTACTTTTGGACTAAGATATTAATTAAGTGAGTTGTCAGTAACTCATTTAATTAGTGGGCATTCGACATCTTAAACACAGGGAGACTAACACACTCATAATAAGAAGGAGCCCAAAATGTAATTTGGGATTGGTGCGGTAGTTCAATAATAGTTCTTTAGTGGAATGAATTATTATTGATGAAATTAAGTTGTGTGTTCGGGGCGAACACGGGAAGCTTAATTTCATCGGGAGACCAAAACCAATTCCTCCTCTTGGTCCCTATCGTAGCCTCTTGTATATAGAGATTTATACCCACCACATACCCACCTTCTTACCCATCCAATGGGGCCGGCCAAGCTCGCTTGGAACCCAAGCTAGGGCCGGGAAAGACCAAATGGATGAGCCAAGTTGGTGGCCGGCCAAAGCTTGGGTCCCAAGCTTAGGTGGTTGGCCACTAAAATATTAAAAAGGTTTTTTATTAAAATTATTTCTTATGTGGATATCATTGTTTTAAAAGAGAGTTTAAAAATTAAAAATTTCCTTTTATAGCTTTCTACAAAAGATTAAGAGAAGAGATTAATCTCTTTCCTTATTTGTAGATTAAAAGGATGGTTTTAATTTTTATCAAAAACTTTCCTTATTTGTAAATCATCTACAATTTTAAAAGAGAGTTTAAAATTTGAAATCTTTCCTTATTTGTTGATTAAAAGGTGGATTTTAAATTTTAAGAAAACTTTCCTTTTTAACCATGTTCATGATTTAGAAGAGAGTTTAAAAATTAAATATTCTCTTTTATAAGTTTCTACAAGAGATTAAGAAAAGATTTGATATCTTTCCTTATTTGTAGATTAAAAGAGATTTTAATTTTTAGAGATAACTTTCTTTTTATTCACATGTTTAAAAGAAAAATTTTAATTTATAAAATTTCCTTTTTATTAACCAATCATGAAGGGATTAAAATTATTGGAGAAATTTTTATAAATTTCCAGAAACAAATTAGGAAGTTTTAATTCTTGTTTTAATTAAAACTTTCCTTGATTTGGGGCTTGAGGTGGCCGACCATTGTAATTAAGAAAAGAAAATTATTTTTAATTAAATAATTTTTCTTTTTCAAGGCAAAAGAATTAAGGAAGTTTTTTTATTAAATTTCCTTATTTGCCAAGACCAAGGATTATAAAAGAGGGGGTAGAGGAGGCTTCATGGCTAATGACTCTATTCTATTTTCTCCCTCTTTTCTTCCTTGGTGTGGCCGGCCCTTCTCCTTTTCTCTCTTTCTCTCGTGTGGCCAAAATCCTTTATCTCTTGGAGCTTGGAGGAGGTGGCCGGATCTAGCTTGAGAAGAAGGAGAGAAAGCTTGCATCCCTTGGAGCTTGGTTGGTGAAAAAAAGTTCTTCATCCTTTAGAAGATATGCTTGGCCGAAACTTGAAGGAAGGTAGAAGAAGGTGCCTTGGTGGTTCTCATCTCGGAAGATCATTGCCCACACAATGTCCGAGGTTAGAAGAGGAATACGGTAGAAGATCAAGAGGTCATTAAAAGTTCACAAAGAAAGGTATAACTAGTAATTATTTTCCGCATCATACTAGTTTTATTTCTTTGTAAAAATACCAAATACAAGAGGCATGTGATTCTAGTTTTCGAATTAGTTTTCAATGTTGTATTCTTTTGTTTTCTTTTCGAACTTGTGCTTCGATTATTCTTTTTGGTTAACCTAGAGTTATTTAAGAAAATTAAATATTAGCTTTCCTTAAAAGGCTTTGTCTAGGTGGTGGTGGTTGCTCCCATATCCAAGAAGGCCATGTGCCTCGCCATGCAGTCCTAAAAGCCAATTTTGGAAATTAATATTTAATGGAATTAATAACCTAGGTGATTTGGATCAAACGTGTTAAGTTCCGCAGGAGATCCAAGTCTAAACCTAAAAGAACAAATAAGTTAAACTTAGGATCAAACGTGTAAAGTTCCGCAGGCGATCCAAGTTTAATTTAAAAGAACACGTGGTAGCTAGGAAAAGGTTCAGACCTTTGTACAAAAATTTTTGTATAGTGGAACCGTTAGGCTTTCCGAGTAGCATCCAACAATTGGTATCATAGATAGGGTTTTGCCTCTGTGTATTTGGTATTAGTTTAATTATGCACATGTCATACATAATTTAGGCAGGATAATAGTAGAATGTGCTAACTTTATGGATGTAGGATCCAACTATTATGGCTTATAGTTATTATGTGTGTGATTGGACCCTTGGACATGTCAAGGGCATTTATCGTGTGTGCATGATTGTATTATAAAATACTGCAGGAGCTGTATTTAGTTTTATTAGGATTTTATTTTTAATCTAGATACATGTACATTCCTTCGAGGAATATAGGATCGAAAAATGTAAAATTCTATTTATGTCGTGGATCGAATCTTGCAAGGAGTGGAACCTTTTGAGGACCAGAGGCTCAGCGGAACAAGAAGCAAGATGGATGCGACAACTAGACCCGGTGGCGGTGGCCAAAGATGGCAGCAGCTAGGGTTGGCGACACACGGAGGACAGTAATAGATAAAAGCCATAATAGTTGAAAATTAGTTTTTCTATTTATTGCTTTTTATGCTGTGTTGTGTGTGCTTGTTAGTATGCATGCTAAGTAGGCTAGCATAGTCAAAATTTCTCAAATAACTAAGTGGGAGAGGGATTTATTTTTAAAATAAATTCCACGGTCTCCATTGATGGTTTATAAGTGATGCAACAAGCTTGCGCGTTGGCTCTGAGTGCTTTCCTCCATATTGGATGAGCTTGTTTGCCGATCACTAGCTTAAACTTCCATTTTGGATGACTATAGGAAGTTAATTAAGAGCGTGTGATCTTCCCCATCGGAAGGGGCACAATCTTATTAATGGACTTAGTGTCAAGTAATAGTATACACTTAGGCACGTCTAATAGTATCCTCCCCATCGGAGTCACTGCTATTATTTGTGTGACCGAAGAAAACCAACTATTAATTTGTCAAATAAATAGGTTGACAAGATAATAAAATTAAAAACTCCTCTTACAAATGTTTGATTTTTTATACGTCCACACTATCGTGGCATACAAAATTCACGGTGTTTGAGGTAATTTTATTTTGTCATAAAGATTTATTGACAAGATAATTAATGGGTAAAACCCTCCTCTTACAAATGTTTAAATTTTGTATACGTCCACACTATCGTGGCATGCAAAATTCACAGTGTTTGAGGTGTTAGTGAATTTAAATAATATTGTTTGAGGAATCAATGTTATTTTAACTTCAAAAAGTTTTGACCAAATATTTGATCAAAGATAGATCAACTATTAATTTTATTCATTATAAAGTAAAGTTGATGAGATAATAAAATTAATGGATAAAATCTCCTCTTTGATTTTGTATACGTCCACACTATCGTGGCATACAAAATTCATGGGGATTTTAAAGAATTGATCTTGACCAAATATTTTTGTGATTCTTAGGATTTAAAATGTTTGACAATTCCCTAGTTGTTATACTATAGAAAAGACTTAGTAGTCCCAATTGTAATGATTGGAAATATGACTTGGACATTAAGGTAGACTGTCTTCTTAGAACTAAGAATAATATAGGTGTATTTAATTCATTAGTTGAAACATGTTTAGTGGTGTCATCTACCAGAATCTGGAGTGTAGATACAGATGTCATTAATCATGTCCGCAATTCATTGCAGGGTTCCAGGAAACCTGACAACTAAATGAAAATAAAAACACCGTCCACATGGGCACTGCTGTAAAAGTGGCAGCTGTTGCAGTGGGAGATGTTTATCCTTTGATAAGAATAAAACATGGATTTTGAGTAATTATCTTTACGTACCAAGTTTAGAAAGAACTAGTTTTCAGTTTCTAAACTATTCTTAATATTCTGTCTCTTTTAAAAGGAGGGAAGTTATCTGTTCTGGTACGTTGGTTGACAATTTATAAATCCAATAACTCTCATGATGCAACAAATAGAATTTAGTAACACATCTTCTAACTTTAAGAGAAAGCAACCTCCAGAAATGAACCAATTATATCTTTGGCATCTAAGGCTAGGTTATATTAACTTGAGTAGGATTCATTGGTAGCTGATGAACTTTTGGGTTCATTGGTAGTGGAAATCTTTCCAACCTGCGAGTCTTACTTAGAAGGAAAAATAACTGAGAAGCTTTTAAGTATAAGGGGTATGGAGCAAAAGATACATTGGAATTGGTTCATTCAGATATGTGTGATCCTATGACTATCCAGACAAGAGCTAGTATCGAATATTTCGTCTATTTTATAGACAACTATTCAAGATACAAATACATTTACTTAATGTGCCGCAAGACTAAGTGATTTGATTAGTTCAAAGAATACAAGGCTGATGCGGAGAAATGTTAAAGTAAAAGTATCAAGTCACTATGGTAAAATCGTAGTGGCAAGTACCTCTTGGGACAATTTAGGAGTCACTTATCAAAAGTAGAGATTCAATCCCAACTAACTGCACCTGGTACACCCCAACAGAATGGTGTAGTAGAAAGAAGGTATAGGACTCTTATGGAAATAATTAGATTGATGATGAGTTATTCAGAAAATTACCAAGTTCATTTTAAGGATATACTCTGGAAAAGAAAGTGAACATAGTACCTTCCAAAGTCAGAACTCTCTACTCATATAGAATTGCTGAATAGGCGTAACCCTATTTTGAAGCATATTCGGATTCGGGTAGTCCAGCACATATGCTGAAGAGAGACAATGATAAGTTGGATAGGAATTCACTTGTTTATGGGTTATCCTAGAGAAACAAAAGTAGGTTTATAGTCTTAAAAATCAGAAGGTGATTGTTAGCATCAATGACTGATTTTTAGAAGAGAACTATATAATGAACCATAAGCCCATAAGTATATTTGTTCTTAATAAAAGACACGTCTAATCTAGTATTGGAGTGTATACTTAAAAGTTTAGCTTTTGTACACATTTATTTTGAAATAAAGAATCACATTGGTCAAATGTTTACATTTATTTGTTAAATGTAATTGTTCAATTAATTTATATAGTAGATAACATGAAGTGTGGAGTCACACTTAGAAGATCATGTTGTCAGTTCTCTATAAATTATAAACAGTTGCTCACGACTAAGATGGAAAGGAACAAACCATCAGAATAGACGTAGTGTAATTAAGTATTAGTTTATCTTGACTAATAAATTACACTGATACACTTTAAGTGTATTGAGTAGGATCATTTAGGTAAGTTCTTTTTATACTGACTTAGTAAAAGAACTAGACCTTAGTTATTATGGAAGTGTGTGCTCTTAATCCTAATATAATAACAAGCATGTATATTTAATATTTATTTCTTTGACTTATCAAAGGGTGAGGTTTAGCTCGATAAATCAATATGCCCGATAAGTTGGGAAATGATATTACTTATAGTATGTGTTGTTGATTATAGAAGGAATCTGTGTCCTAGTTATCTAGGTTGAGAATGTCCCCAAGAGGAGCTCATAAGGATTGTCATGTTAAACCCTGCAGGTGGACCTAGTCCAACATGACAATAAAGTTGAGTGGTACTACTCTTGGAGCTAGATATTAATTAAATGAGTTGTCAGTAACTCACTTAATTAGTGGACATTCGTAATCTTAAACACAGGGAGACTAACACACTCATGATAAGAAGGAGCCCATAATGTAATTTTGGATTGGTGCGATAGTGCGGTAATAACTCTCTAGTGGAATGAGTTATTATCGATGAACTTGAGTTGTGTGTTCGGGACGAGCACGGGATACTCAAGCTCATCGGAAGGCCAAAACCAATTTCTCCTCTAGGTCCCTATTATAGCCTCAATAAAGCCTCAAGTCCATACAAAGAAAAGTCTATCTTGGTGTCCAAGAAGGGGCCGGTTCATTACTTGGTGACCAAGCAATGGTCGGCCACATATTCTCTAGAAGTGGCCGGCCCTTGCCTTGGAGAAAGGGGTCGGCCACAATATTTAAATTAGGAAGGTTGTTTTTGAATTTTTAAATTTCCACAGATATTTACAATTTGTAAAAGGAGAGATTTTAAAAATTTATAAAATTTTCCTAATTTAAATTAGGCCACAAGGTTTTAAAAGAGAGTTGTAAAATTTATAAAACTTTTTTTTAAAAAGAAATATTATTAGAGATGTTTTAAATTTTAAAACTTGGTTTTAAATTTTAAAACTTTCCTTTTAATATCCACATTAGAAAAAAAAGAGAGTTTGTAAAATTTTATTAGAAGTTTTCTTCTTTTAAAATTTTATAAAAAAAATTTTCTTTCCCTTTTAATAAGTGGCCGGCCACCTTGCTTGGTGCCCAAGCAAGGGGCCGGTCAAATAATTAAACATCAACAAATAGTTGTTTAATTAATAAATCAATTTAGGATTGATTAATTAAAAGGAAAGAAAAAGAAAAAATTAAAAGGAAATAGGAATGAGTCTAATTTTTATAAAACTCTTTCCATAATTTTCCGTTGGGAAACTAATATAAAAAGGGGGGAAGGGGAGGCCTTGAAAAACATAACAATTGATATTGTGTTGTTGGAGATCATCAAGTGGTCGGCCCCTCTCCCTCTCTTCCCTTTGCTCTCTTTTGCTCCTTTGTGGTGGTGGTGGCCGAATTCTAGAGAAGGAGGAGAATCTCTCCGGGTGGTGTTCGTCTTGGAGGATCATCGCCCACACGACGTCCAAGAGGAGGTGAGGGATACGGCAGAAGATCTCGAGGTTTTTAGCATACAAGGAAGAGGTACAACTAGTATTTAATTTCTGCATCATACTAGTTAATTTTTCTTTGTATAAATACCAAATACAAGAGGCATTCGATTCTTGTTTTTCGAATTTAATTTCGATGTTGTGTTCTTTTTCTTTTTTCCTTGTGATTTGATTGTTCCTTTTGGTTAACCTAGAATTATATAAGGAAATTAAATATTAACTTTCCTTAAAAGGCTTTGTCTAGTCGGTGGTGGTTGCTCCCATATCCAAGAAGGCTAAGTGCCTCGCCATGCAGTACTGGAAGCCAATTTTAGAAACTAATATTTAATTGAATTTATGACCTAGGTGATTTGGATCAAACGTGTTAAGTTCCGCAGGAGATCCAAATCTAAACCTAAAGGAACATATAAGTTAAACTTGGAATCAAACGTGTTAAGTTCCGCGGGAGATACAAGTTTAACTTAAAAGAACACATGGTAGCTAGGAAAGGTTCAGATCACGTATAAAATTTTTGTACAGTGGAGCCATTGGGTTTTCCGAGTAGCAATCAACAATTGGTATCAGAGCTAGGGTTTTGCCTCTATGTATTTGGTATTAGTTTAATTATGCACATGTCATACATAATTTAGGTAGGTTAATTGTAGGATGTGCTAACTTTGTGGATGCAGGATCCAACTATTATGGCTTATAGTTATTATGTGTGTGATTGGACCCTTGGACATGTTAAGGGCATTTATTATGTGTGCATGATTGTATTATAAAATGCATCAGGAGCTGTATTTAGTTTTATTAGGATTTTATTTTTTGATCTAGATACATGTACATTCCTTTTATGGAATATAGGATCGATGGATGTAAATTTTATTTTATGTTCGATCTAGTTTACATGTACATTCCTTCGAGGAATATAGGATCGAAAAAATGTAAAATTCTATTTATGTCGTAGATCGAATCTTGCAAGGCGTGGAACCTTTTGAGGATCAGAGTGGCGCAGTGGAACAAGGAGCAAGATGGATGCGACAACTAGACCCGGTGGCGGTGGCCAAAGATGGCAGCAACTAGGGATGATGACACACGGAGGATAACAATAGATAAAAGCCATAATAGTTGAAAATTAGTTTTTCTATTTATTATTTTTATATTGTGCTGTGTGTGAATGTTAGTGTACATATTTAGTAGGCTAGCATCATCAAAATTCCTCACTTTAAATAACTAAGTGGGAGAGAGATTTGTTTTAGTGAATTCCACGGTCTCCATTACTGGTTTGTAAGTGATGCAAACAAACTTGCGCGTTGGCTCTGAGTGCCTTCCTCCTGTTGGTTGCTACTCGGAAAACCTAGAGGTTCCACTGTACAAAAATTTTGTACAAAGGTCTGAACCTTTTCCTAGCTACCATGTGTTCTTTTAAATTAAATTTTGGATCGCCTGCAGAACTTAACACGTTTGATCCAAAACTTAATCTATTTGTTCTTTTAGGTTTTGACTTGGATCTCCTGCGGAGCTTAATACGTTCGACCCAAGTCACCTTAAGTTATTAATTCCATTAAATATTAATTTCCATAATTGGTTCCCAGTACTGACGTGGCGAGGCACATGGCCTTCTTGGATATGGGAGCAACCACCACCGACTAGACAAAACCTTTTATAGAAAGCTAATATTTAATTTCCTAAAATAACTTTAGGTTAACCGAAAAGAACAATCAAATCACAAGGGAAAGAAAAACAAAAGAACACTATATCGAAAACAAATTCGAAACTCTAGAATCGTATGCCTCTTGTATTTAGTATTATTTCTAAAAATAACTAGTATGATGCGGAAACAAAAATTACTAGTTATACCTTTTAGAAAGACCTCTTGATCTTCTACCGTATTCCTCTTCTAACCTCGGACGTTGTGTGGGCAACGATCTTCCGAGATGAGAACCACCAAGCACCTTCTTCTTCCTTACAAGTTTCGGCCATCAAAACTTCTCCTAGGATGAAGAGAACGGTCACCACCACCATGCTCCAAGGGATGCTAGAAAAGAGGCTTCTTTTCTCTCCTTCTTATCCTTCTTAGATCCGGCCACCAAAGATATCTCCACCATGAGAAGGTTTCGGCCACACAAAGGAGAGGAGAGGAAAGAAAGGGCCGGCCACACCCAAGGAGAAAAGAGAGGAAAAATAGAATAGAGTCGTTCACCTTGAAGCCTCCTCTACCCCCTCTTTTATAATCCTTGGTCTTGGCAATTAAGGAAAATTTAATAAAAACTTCCTTAATTCTTTTTCCATTGAAAAGGAAAATTTATTTAATTAAAATAATTTTCTCTTTTCAAATTATAATGGCCGGCCACTCTTCTCCTCAAAACAAGGAGAGTTTTAATTAAAACAAAAATTAAAAGTTCCTAATTTGTTTCTAGAAATTTATAAAAATTTCTCCAATAATTTTAATCCCTTCATGATTGGTTAATAAAAAGAAATTTTATAAATTAAAATCTTTCTTTTAAACATGTGGATAATTTCCAAAAAGGAAAGTTATCTCTAAAAATTAAAATCTCCTTTCAATCTACAAATAAGGAAAGATATTAAATCTTTTCTTAATCTTTTGTAGAAACTAATAAAAGAGAATTTTTAATTTTCAAACTTTCTTTTAAATCATGAATATAATTAAAAGGAAAGTTTTTACCAAAATTAAAATCAACCTTTTAATCTACAAATAAGGAAAGAGATTTTAACTCTTCTCTTAATCTTTTGTAGAATCTTATAAAGGGAAAGATTTAAATTTTTAAACTCTCTTTTAAATTATATTATCCACATAAGAAAAATTTTAAAATTAAAATTCCTTTTTATTTTAATAGGGACGACCACATGAATTCACCCATGAACATACCCATGGCCGGCCCTAGCTTGGTCTCCAAGCTAGCTTGGCCGACCCCTATAGGATGGGTAAGAAGGTGGGTATAGGTGGGTATAGTACTCTATAATTAAGAGGCTACGATAGGGACCGAGAGGAGGAATTGGTTTTGGTCTCCCGATAAAATTAAGCATCCCGTGCTCGCCTCGAACACACAACTTAATTTTATCAATAATAATTCATTCCACTAGAGAACTATTATTGAACTACCGCACCAATCCCAAATTACATTTTGGGCTCCTTCTTATCATGAGTGTGTTAGTCTCTCTATGTTTAAGATAACAAATGTCCACTAATTAAGTAAGTTACTGACAACTCACTTAATTAATATCTAGCTCCAAGAGTAGTACCACTCAACTTCATCGTCATGTCGGACTAAGTCCACCTGCAGGGTTTAACATGACAATCCTTATGAGCTCCTCTTGGGGACATTCTCAACCTAGATCACTAGGACACAGTTTCCTTCTATAATCAACAACACACACTATAAGTGATATCATTTTCCAACTTATCGGGATTATTGATTCATCGAACTAAATCTCACCCATTGATAAATTAAAGAAATAAATATCAAATATATGTGCTTGTTATTATATTAGGATTAAGAGCACACACTTCCATAATAACTGAGGTCTTTGTTTCTTTATAAAGTTAGTATAAAAGAAACGACCTATAATGGTCCTACTCAATACACTCTAAGTGTACTAGTGTAATTATATAGTTAAGATAAACTAATACCTAATTACACTACGACCTTCCAATGGTTTGTTCCTTTCCATTATGGTCGTGAGCTACTGTTTATAATTTATAAGGTACTGATAACATGATCCTCTGTGTGTGACACCACACGCCATGTTATCTACAATATAAATTAATTGAACAACTACATTTATCATAAATGTAAACATTTGACCAATGTGATTCTTATTTCTAGATAAATGTTTATACCAAAAGCTAGGCTTTTAGTATACACTCTAACAATCTCCCACTTATACTAAAAGACTAAGCTAATGCCGCCATACATCCGATTCCCATGCCTTCAAAAAGCTCTTGCCTTAAGGACCTTAGGTTATCATCTGATGTAATCTAGGCAACAACTTCTCCTCGTTATACGATTCGTATTGGGTGGTACTTGTGCTCTATTGTGTTTTCTTACTTTATAGACTTATGGTTTCTTCAAGTTTTCTACTGCACCAATGTTATTACAATAAATTGTAATAATCTTTGGACAAACCAGAAATCATATCTAAGTCTATCTTGAGGTTATTGAGTCATTCAGCTTTTATGGCTATCTCAGAGGCTTGCCATATACTCAGCTTCTATGGTGGAGTCCAGAAAAACACCTATGCTTATAACTCTTCCATAGTTATGACTTTACCTCCTAAAGTAAACACAAAACCCCGAGGTTGACTTATTATTGTCCCTATCCGATTGGAAGTCAAAATCCATGCAACCCACAGGGACTAAATTAACTGCCTTGTAATCTAGCATATAATCTCTAGTTCCTCTAAGGTACTTTAATATATGCTTTACTGCAGTCCAATGTCCTTGTCTAGGGTTACTTTGATATCTGCTAACTATGCCCTTGACAAAATAGATTTCTGATCTTGTGCATAGCATACATTAGGTTGTCTAACTGCCGAAGCATAAAGAACTGCCTACATGTCCTCAATCTCCTTTGATGTCATCGGAGACATCTCTTTAGATAAAGACACTCCATGCTTAAAAGGTAAGAAACCTTTCTAGGAGTTTTGCATGCTTAAAACGAGCAAGGATTTTTCTGATGTATCAAGCTTAGGATAAGTAAAATATATTTTTTTCTTTGATCTCATATATACATTCTCCCAAGTCCTTTATATCGAATTATTTGGACTACCATACCCTTACTTCTGACAACATTTTGATATTGTTTCCAACTACCAAAAATGTTATCTACGTATAGTACAAGAAATACCACCACGTTTCCATCACACCTTTTGTATACACAAGACTTATCCGTTTACTTAATAAATCCATAGGTCTGGATTACTTTGATAAACCGGATGTTCCAAGACCTTGAAGCTTTGCATCGGTCTATAGACTGATTGAGCTTGCACACAAGATACTCTTAGCCCTTTGCAATGAACCCTTCGTTGCTTTATATGGATGCTTTCTTCAAGACTTCCATTAAGGAATGTTGTCTTGACATCCACTTACCAAATAAATAAAAGTATCCGGATAGACTTAAGCATGGCTACCAGTGAAAAGTTTCCTTTTTCATCTAGCCTTGCTTTGAAAGTTTCTACCTTCCTGTCTATCCCTCTTTTCCTATTATAGACCTTTTATACCCAAAGGCTTTTACACCATTTGGTGGTTCTACAAGCTTCCAGATTTTATTAGAATACATATATTCTAATTCTGTTATTCATTACTTTTCCAAGATATTGCATCTTTATCTTGGAGTGCTTCATCATATGTCCGAGATCAGGTTCATGTTCATCCGGGATCGAGTCCAAAAACTCTCCCAAAACATGAATCCTTTTAGGTTGCCTAACAACCCTCCCACTACGACAAGGCACTTTCTGCAATTGTGTATCATTTGTGATACGTGTTGCAGTTTACTTGTGATAACTCATCTTGTACAATTGGTACTAGATTAGACATGTCTTTTATTATTTCCTTAAGAACAAATTTTCTTATGGGCACGTGGTTTATTACATAGTCCTTTTCTAAAAATCGGTCATTGATGCTAACAATGACCTTCTGATTTTTAAGACTATAAACCTACTTTCATTTCTCTAGGATAACCCACAAACAAGTGAATTCCTGTCCAACTTATCATTGTCTCTCTTCAGCATATGTGCTGGACTACCCGAATCTGAATATGCTTCGAAATAGGCTTACGCCTATTCAGCAATTCTATATGAGTAGAGAGTTCTGACTTTGGAAGGTACTATATTCACTTCCGTTTTCAGAGTATATCCTAAAAATGATTTTGGTAATATTCTAAATAACTCATCAATCTACTTATTTCCATAAGAGTCCTATACCTTCCTTTTTCTACACCATTCTGTTGGGGTGTACCAGGTGCAGTTAGTTGGAATTGAATCCCTACTTCTGATAAGTGACTCCTAAATTCTCCCAAGAGGTACTTGCCACTATGTTCTAACCATAGTGACTTTTACTTTAACATTTTTCCGCATCAGCCTTGTACTATTTGAACTAATCAAAGTACTTAGTCTTGCGGTACATTAAGTAAATTTATTTGTATCTTGAATAGTTGTCTATAAAATAGACAAAATATTCAATACTACCTCTTGTCTGGATAGTCATAGGATCACACAAATCAGAATGAACCAATTTCAATATATCTTTGACTCCATACCCCTTAAACTTAAAAGCTTCTTGGTTATTTTTTCTTCCAAGTAAGACTCACAGGTTGGAAAGATTTCCACTACCAATGAACCCAAAAGTTCATCAGCTACCAATGAATCCTACTCAAGTTAATATAACCTAGCCTTAGATGCCAAAGATATTAATGGTTCATTTCCGAAGGTTGCTTTCTCTTAAAATTAGAAGATGTGTTACTAATTTCCATTTGTTGCATCGTGGGAGTTATTGGATTTATAAATTGCCAACCAACGTACCAGAACAGATAACTTCCCTCTTTTTCTTAATAACAACTTTGTTATTAAAAGAGGCAGAATATCAAGTTCTTTGAATAGTTTAGAAACTGAAAACTAGTTCTTTCTAAACTTGGTGCGTAAAGACAATTACTCAAAAATCCATGTTTTATTCTTATCAAAAGATAAACATCTCCCACTGCAACAGCTACCATTTTTACAGTAGTGCCCATGTGGACGATGTTTTAATTTTCATTTAGTTGCCGGATTTCCTGGAACCCTGCAATGAATTGCGAACATGATTAATGGCATCTGTATCTACACTCCAGGTTTTGGTAGATAACACCACTAAACATGTTTCAACTAATGAATTAAATACACCTATATTGTTCTTAGTTCTAAGAAGACAGTCTACCTTAATGTCCAAGTCCTATTTCCAATCATTACAATTGGGACTACTAAGTCTTTTCTATAGTATAACAACTAGGGGATTGACAAACATTTTAAATCCTAAGAATCACAAAAATATTTGGTCAAGATCAATTCTTTAAAATCCCCATGAATTTTGTATGTCACGATAGTGTGGACGTATACAAAATCAAAGAGGAGATTTTATCCATTAATTTTATTATCTCGTCAACTTTACTTTATGACGAATAAAATTAATAGTTGATCTGTCTTTGATCAAATATTTGGTCAAAATTTTTTGAATTTAAAATAAAATATTGATTCCTCAAACAATATTATTTAAATTCACCAACACCTCAAACACCGTGAATTTTGCATGCCACGTTAGTGTGGACGTATACAAATTCAACATTTGTAAAAGGAGGGTTTTACCCATTAACTATCTTGTCAACGTATCTTTATGACAAATAAAATTATCTCAAACACCGTTAATTTTGTATGCCACATTAGTGTGGACATATACAAAATCAATCATTTGTAAGAGGGGTTTTAACCCTTTAATTTTATTATCTTGTCAACCTAGTTTTATGACAAATTAATAGTTGGTTTCATTTGGTCACACAAATAATAGCAGTGACTCCGATGGGGAGGATACTATTAGATGTGTCTAAGTGTATACCATTACTTAACACTAAGTCCATTAATAAGATTATGCCCCTTCCGTTGGGGAAGATCACACGCTCTTAATTAACTTCCTATAGTCATCCAAAATGGAAGTCTATTCTAGTGATCCACAAACAAGCTCATCCGTTATGGAGGAAGGCACTCAGAGCCAACGCAAGCTTGTTTGCATCACTTACAAACCAGTAATGGAGACCATGGGATTTATTTAAAATCCCTCTCCCACTTAGTTATTTATAACGAGGAATTTTAACTATGCTAGCCTACTAGTCATGTATACTAACATGCACACACAATATAAAAGCAATAAATAGAAAATCTAATTTTCAACTATTATGGCTTTTATCTCTAGTTGTCCTCCGTGTGTTGTCATCCCAAGCTGCTGCCATATTTGGCCACCGCCACCGGGTCTAGCTGTCGCATCCATCTTGCTCCTAGTTCCGCTGCGCCTCTGGTCCTTAGAAGGTTCCATGCTTTGCAAGATTCGATCCGCGACATAAATAGAATTTTACATTTTGATCCTATATTCCATAAAAGGAATGTACATGTATCTAGATTAAAAATAAAATCCTAATAAAACTAAATACAGCTCCTGCTGTATTATAATACAATCATGCACACACAGATAAATGCCCTTGACATGTCCAAGGGTCCAATCACACACATAATAACGAAAAGCCATAATAGTTGGATCCTGCATCCACAAAGTTAGCACATCCTACTATTAACCTGCCTAAATTATGTATGACATGTGCATAATTAAACTAATACCAAATACACAGAGGCAAAACCCTAGCTCTGATACCAATTATTGGTTGCTACTCGGAAAACATAGAGGTTCCACTGTAAAAAAATTTTGTACAAAGGTCTGAACCTTTTCCTAGCTACCACGTGTTCTTTTAAATTAAATTTTGGATCGCCTGCGGAACTTAACACGTTTGATCCAAAACTTAATCTATTTGTTCTTTTAGGTTTTGACTTGGATCTCCTGCGGAACTTAACACGTTCGACCCAAGTCACCTTAAGTTATTAATTCCATTAAATATTAATTTCCATAATTGGTTCCCAGTACTGACGTGGCGAGACACATGGCCTTCTTGGATATGGGAGCAACCACCACCGACTAGACAAAACCTTTTATAGAAAGCTAATATTTAATTTCCTAAAATAACTTTAGGTTAACCGAAAAGAACAATCAAATCACAAGGGAAAGAAAAACAAAAGAACACTATATCGAAAACAAATTCGAAACTCTAGAATCGTATGCCTCTTGTATTTAGTATTATTTCCAAAAATAACTAGTATGATGCGGAAACAAAAATTACTAGTTATACCTTTTAGAAAGACCTCTTGATCTTCTACCGTATTCCTCTTCTAACCTCGGACGTTGTGTGGGCAACGATCTTCCGAGATGAGAAACCACCAATCACCTTCTTCTTCCTTGCAAGTTTCGGCCATCAAAACATCTTCTAGGATGAAGAGGTTCGGCTACCACCACCATGCTCCAAGGGATGCTAGAAACGATGCTTGCTTTCTCTCCTTCTTCTCCTTCTAGATCCGGCCACCAAAGATATCTCCATGACCATGAAGAGGTTCGGCCACAAAGAGAAGAAAAAGAGAGGAAAGAAGGGCCGGCCACACCACCAAGGAAAAGAGAGAGACAAATAGAATAGAGTCGTTCACCTTGAAGCCTCCTCTACCCCTCTTTTATAATCCTTGGTCTTGGCAAATAAGGAAAATTTAATAAAAACTTCCTTAATTCTTTTGCCATTGAAAAGGAAAATTTATTTAATTAAAATAATTTTCTCTTTTCAAATTATAATGGCCGGCCACTCTTCTCCCCAAAACAAGGAGAGTTTTAATTAAAACAAAATTTAAACTTCCTAATTTGTTTCTAGAAATTTATAAAAATTTCTCCAATAATTTTAATCCCTTCATGATTGGTTAATAAAAAGAAATTTTATAAATTAAAATCTTTCTTTTAAACATGTGGATAATTTCCAAAAAGGAAAGTTATCTCTAAAAATTAAAATCTCCTTTCAATCTACAAATAAGGAAAGATATTAAATCTTTTCTTAATCTTTTGTAGAAACTAATAAAAGAGAATTTTTAATTTTTAAACTTTCTTTTAAATCATGAATATAATTAAAAGGAAAGTTTTTACCAAAATTAAAATCAACCTTTTAATCTACAAATAAGGAAAGAGATTTTAACTCTTCTCTTAATCTTTTGTAGAATCTTATAAAAGGAAGGATTTAAATTTTTAAACTCTCTTTTAAATTATATTATCCACATAAGAAAAATTTTAAAATTAAAATTCCTTTTTATTTTAATAGGGATGGCCACATGAATTCACCCATGAACATACCCATGGCCGGCCCTAGCTTGGTCTCCAAGCTAGCTTGGCCGGCCCCTATAGGATGGGTAAGAAGGTGGGTATAGGTGGGTATAGTACTCTATAATTAAGAGGCTACGATAGGGAACGAGAGGAGGAATTAGTTTTGGTCTCCCGATAAAATTAAGCATCCCGTGCTCGCCCCGAACACACAACTTAATTTTATCAATAATAATTCATTCCACTAGAGAACTATTATTGAACTACCGCACCAATCCCAAATTACATTTTGGGCTCCTTCTTATCATGAGTGTGTTAGTCTCCCTGTGTTTAAGATAACAAATGTCCACTAATTAAGTAAGTTACTGACAACTCACTTAATTAATATCTAGCTCCACGAGTAGTACCACTCAACTTCATCGTCATGTCGGACTAAGTCCACCTGCAGGGTTTAACATGACAATCCTTATGAGCTCCTCTTGGGGACATTCTCAACCTAGATCACTAGGACACAGTTTCCTTCTATAATCAACAACACACACTATAAGTGATATCATTTTCCAACTTATCGGGCTTATTGATTCATCGAACTAAATCTCACCCATTGATAAATTAAAGAAATAAATATCAAATATATGTGCTTGTTATTATATTAGGATTAAGAGCACACACTTCCATAATAACTGAGGTATTTGTTTCTTTATAAAGTCAGTATAAAAGAAACGACCTATAATGGTCCTACTCAATACACTCTAAGTGTACTAGTGTAATTATATAGTTAAGATAAACTAATACCTAATTACACTACGACCTTCCAATGGTTTGTTCCTTTCCATTATGGTCGTGAGCTACTGTTTATAATTTATAAGGTACTGATAACATGATCCTCTGTGTGTGACACCACACGCCATGTTATCTACAATATAAATTAATTGAACAACTACATTTATCATAAATGTAAACATTTGACCAATGTGATTCTTATTTCTAGATAAATGTTTATACCAAAAGCTAGGCTTTTAGTATACACTCTAACACCTCCATATCGAATGAGTTTGTTTGCGGATCACTAGACCAAACTTCCATTTTGGATGACTATAGGAAATTAATTAAGAGAATGTGATCTTCCCCATCGGAATGGGAACAATCTTATTAATGGACTTAGTGTCAAGTAATGGTATACACTTAGGCACGTCTAATAGTATCCTCCCCATCGGAGTCATTGCTATTATTTGTGTGACCGAAGGAAACCAACTATTAATTTTATTTGTCAAAAAGTTAGGTTGACAAGATAATAAAATTAATGGGATATACCCTCCTTTTACAAATGTTGAATTTGTATACGTCCTCACTATCGTGGTATACAAAATTCATGGTGTTTTAAGGTGTTGGTTAATTTAAAATAGTATTGTTTGAGGAATCAATATTATTCTAAATTTAGAGTTCTGACCAAAATTTATTTTGTGATTCTTAGGATGACTTTCAACCCACTAGGCATTATTCTAAAAGAAAACAGACTTACTGGTCCCAACTATATAGATTGAAAAAGAAACCTAGACATTATTTTAACTGCTGAGGGCTATAAGTTTGTACTGTCAGAGGAATGCCCAGAAACACCTAGCAATGATTCTACTCCAGAGGAGATTCAGTATCATAGTAAATGGGTAAAAGCTGATGAGATGGCGCGGTATTACATCTTGGCTTCGATGTCAAATGTATTGCAACATCAGCATCAGGACTTACCAACAGCCTATGATATAATGAACAATCTCAAGGAACTCTTCAGACATCAGAATCGGGCTGCTAGGCAAGAAGCAATGAGAAATCTGATGACAGCCACCATGACTGAGGGGACTCCCGTGAGGGATCATATTCTCAAGATGATGACTTACTTAAACGAAATACAAGTTCTTGGAGGGGAAATTGATGGGGAAACCCAGGTCAATATCATCCTCCAAACGCTGCCCAGAAGTTTTGAGCATTTTCGCCTGAACTATAATATGAATAAAAGGATGTATTCATTGGCGGAATTTCTGACAGAACTTCAGGCAGCCGAAGGGTTGTTTCGTCAACATTCTCAAATTCACTATGCTGAAAATAGTTCTACTTCTAAGCCGAAAGGCAAGAAGAAGAAGAAACAAAATGGCTCAGCAAAGAAGGTGAATAAACCTCAAGGTGCAGGACAAAAAGCTGGAATAAAGAAGTCAAAGGGTAAGTGCTTTATTTGCAAGCAGACTGGACATTGGAAGGCGGACTGTCCTCATAGGAAACAGAACAATAAAGGTATATCTCATACTCTAGTAGTTGAAACATGTTTAGTGGTGTTATCTACCAGCACCTGGTGTGTAGATACGGGAGCCACTGATCATGTCTGCAATTCTTTGCAGGAGTTCCAGGAAACCCGACGACTATTTGATAGAGAGATAACTGTCTACATGGGCAATACTACTAAGGTGGCAGCTATTGCAGTGGAAGACGTCTACTTATCATTTGATAGGAATAGGAAATTGGTTTTAAGGAATTGTCTTTATGTACCCAGTTTTAGAAAGAATTTAATTTCAGTTTCTAAACTGTATTTGGATGGATATTCAGTTTCCTTTAGTAACAATGTGGTTATAAAGAGAAATAAAGTGATTATCTGTTCTGGTGCATTGGTTGACAATTTATATACTTTAAATCTAATTTCTCCCACAAAGCAAAATATGGAAATCAATAACACATCTTCTAACTCTAATAAGAGAAAAGAACCTTCAGAAATGAACCAAACACATCTTTGGCATCTAAGGCTTGGTCATATTAACTTAAGTAGGATTCAAAGGCTTGTAGTCGATGGACTCTTGGGTCCATTAGAGTTGGAAAACTTTCCAACGTGTGAATCCTGCTTGGAAGGTAAGATGACCAAGAGACCTTTTAAGGCCAAGGGGTATAGAGCCAAAGAAGCGTTAGAATTGGTTCATTCTGATTTGTGTGGTCCTATGTCTATCCAGGCTAGAGGTGGCTTTGAATATTTTGTCTCTTTTATAGACGATTATTCAAGATATGGATATATTTACCTAATGCGCCGCAAGTCTGAGTGCTTTGATAAGTTCAAAGAGTACAAGGCTGATGTGGAGAAACGTCTAAGTAAAAGTATCAAGACACTACGGTCTGATCGTGGTGGCGAATACCTCTTAGGACAGTTTAGGAATTACTTATCAGAGGTCGGGATTCAATCCCAATTGTACGCACCTGGTACACCCCAACAGAATGGTGTGGCAGAACGAAGGAATATGACTCTTATGGAGATGGTTAGATCGATGATGAGTTATTCAGAATTACCAAATTTGTTTTGGGGATACGCTCTGGAAACAGCAGCGCACATTCTGAACTTAGTACCTTCTAAATCAGTATTTTCTACTCCCACAGAATTATGGAATGGCCGGAAGACCAGTCTAAGACATATTCAGATTTGGGGTAGTCCAACACATGTGCTGAAACAAGATGCTGATAAGTTAGAATCTCGTACAAAAGTTCGTATGTTTGTGGGGTATCCCAGGGGAACGAAAGGCGGTTTATTTTATAGTCCTAAAGACCAGAAGGTCATTGTTAGCACCAATGTCCAGTTTTTAGAAGAAGACTATATAATGGATCACAAGCTCAGTAGTAAAATTATTCTAGAAGAACTTAGAGAGGACACGTCTACTTCACTACCAACAGTACAAGATGAAGTACCACAAGAGACTGCAACACGTGTCACACATAATACACAACCACAGACGGTGCCTCGTCGTAGTGGGAGGGTTGTAAGGCAGCCCGAGAGATTCATGTTTTTGGGTGAGTCTTCGGACTTGATCCCAGGCAAACATGAACCAGATCCCCGGACATATGATGAAGCACTCCAAGATATAGATGCAGTATCTTGGCAAAAGGCAATGAATTCTGAAATATAATCTATGTATTCTAATAAGGTCTGGGAGCTTGTAGAACCACCTGATGGTGTAAAAGCCATTGGATGCAAGTGGATCTATAAAAGGAAAAGAGGGGCAGATGGGAAGGTAGAAACCTTCAAAGCAAGGCTTGTTGCGAAGGGGTACACTCAGAAAGAGGGAATCGATTATGAGGAGACCTTTTCGCCGGTAGCTATGCTTAAGTTTATCCGGATACTCTTATCCATTGCTGCTCATATGGATTATGAGATTTGGCAAATGGATGTCAAGACAGCTTTCCTTAATGGAAGTCTTGAAGAAAACATCCATATGAAGCAACCAGAAGGGTTCATTGAAAAGGGTAAAGAGCATCTAGTGTGCAAGCTTAATCGGTCCATTTATGGACTGAAGCAAGCTTCAAGATCTTGGAACATCTGGTTTAATGAAGTAATCCAGTCATATGGATTTATTCAATGTCGGAATGAGTCTTGTGTATACAAGAAGTGTAACAGATACATGGTGGTATTTCTTGTACTATACGTAGATGATATTTTGTTAATTAGCAACAATGTCAAGGTATTATCAGACGTAAGGGTATGGTTGTCCAAACAATTTGATATGAAGGACTTAGGAGAATGTGCACATATCCTTGGGATCAAAGTTAAAGGGATCGCAAGAAAAGAATGTTGTGCCTATCCCAAGCTTTATATATAGATACAATCCTTGCTCGTTTTAGCATGCAAAACTCCAAGAAAGGTTTCTTACCTTTTAGGCATGGAGTAGCCTTATCTAAAGAGATGTCTCCAAAAACATCAAAGGAGATTGAGGACATGAAGGCAGTTCCTTATGCTTCGGCTGTAGGAAGCCTTATGTATGCAATGTTATGTACGAGACCTGATATCTGTTTTGTCGTGGGCATGGTTAGCAGATATCAAAGTAACCCTGGACAAGGACATTGGACTGTAGTGAAGCATATATTAAAGTACCTGAGAAGGACTAGAGATTATATGCTAGTTTACCAAGCAGACGATTTACTCCCTGTAGGTTACACGGATTCAGACTTCCAATCAGATAGGGACAACAGTAAGTCTACATCAGGTTATGTGTTTACTTTAGGAGGTGGAGCCATTGCATGGAGGAGTGTTAAGCAGAAATACATCTCATACTCAACCATGGAAGCTGAGTATGTGACAGCCTCTGAGGCAGCCAAAGAAGCTGTATGGCTCAAGAACTTTCTAATGAACTTAGATGTGATTCTTGGTTTTCCCAAGATCGTCACAATTTATTGTGATAATAGTGGAGCAGTTGCAAACTCGAAGGAACCACGATCCCATAAGGCAAGTAAACATATAGAGCACAAGTACCACCTGATACGAGACATCGTCAAGCGAGGAGAAGTTGTCGTCGCCAAGATAGCATCAGCAGATAACCTGGCAGATCCTTTTGTAGGACCGTTAGATTCGATAGAGGGGGGTGAATATCGATTCGAAAAAGACGAGTATAATCGCAGCGGAAAAATAAAATAGACACAGATATTTTTACTTCGTTCGGAGCCTGTGACGACTCCTACTCGAAGGCCCGTGGTCCTTGACCACTTTCGTTGGGCAATCACTAACAAGTCGAAATATGATTACAGAATAAGTACAGGAAATGCTAGTAATGAAGCAATACCGACAAAGAAAAAATTAAATAAAACCGGAAGAGCACTTTTGTCGGAGCGTAGTTGACGTCGCACTTGAACGTCGAGCAGCAAGATCAGCAGTAGAAGAGTTCTCAGTAAAAGTTGATGCTGAAGCTCCTGCCTGGGGCTTCTTTTATATGCTGTTCCGGGCGCCTGGATCCCTTCCGGGCGCCTGGAGTGTGACGTAACTGCTCAAACCAAGATGCTCCACGTGGCGACGACTTGTCTGGATAAAATTCGCCTTCCGGGCGCCCGGATCCCTTCCGGGCGCCCGGACCTCCAGGCGCCCGGATCCCCTCCGGGCGCCCGGACCACCTTGTTCCAGAAAGACTCCTTTTTCCTACAAAACAAGGTTAGTCCGAGGCAAATATACATCCTGTAAAACAAATTGATAGCACAGTTAAATTTCAACAGATTGATAAAAAGAGTATGACTTAGATTCCGTCTTTCCGAGACTGGAATCTAGTCACGATCTCGACTTAGACATCCGAAATGGATCTAAGCCGGATCGACGCCTAATGTCCCCTTCCCGGGAACGCGTCCTCACAGTCACTCCCCTCCAGTGACTTACCTCACTTACCCCGGTCAGCCCGTCGACCCGTCTGGACTTCTCGCCAAACGTCCGGTCAGCCCGTCGACCCGCTTGGACTTCTCGCCAGCTATCCGGTCAGCCCGTCGACCTAGCTGGACTTCTTGCCAAGCGTCCGGTCAGCCCGTCGACCCGCTTGGACTTCTCCTGCACACTCGATCAAAGTGTCAGACAACAACAAGACTAACTTAACCTATTTGTCATTCATCAAAACCTGGGTTAAATCGTTAGTGCTAGCCGCACCAGCAATCTCCCCCTTTTTGATGGAATGACAACCTGGTTAAGTTAGTGAAAGCATATGCAAGAAACAACGCATTTGTGTGGTTTTAAAGTTAGTTTGTGTTTTCAAATTGGTTTAGCTAACTTAACCACCTAACCCTTCTCCCCCTTTGGCATTCATCAAAAAAATGAACAAAGGTAAAAAATCATAGTGAAGAGTTACTGTAACAGGTAATCAAATTTTGAAAGATATCTAAGTTTGGTTCAAAATTTGAAAGATAAGAGTGCAACACCAAGTTAAAAAATAGTCAAGTTGACTTGGGGGAGACAGGTTGAGTTTTGAAAAGTATAGATTTAAAGTTAATCAAGTTTAACTCTCAAGCGTGTGGAAATTAGGTGCCAAAACTGTTTTTGAAAATCTAAAAATGGAAAGTTTTAAAAACAAACAAGTTTAACCTATAATTTGATAAAAACTATTTTGAAAGTATTTTTGAAAGATCCTAGTCTATTGAGCACATCCCTAATTTTCGTCGTAAGTTGCTAAATTCACTTTCAGGGAGTGGTTTTGTGAAAATGTCAGCTAAATTTGATTTAGACTCAATGTACTTGAGTTCAATATCACCTTTAGTAACATGATCCCTGATGAAGTGGTGTCTAATTTCAATATGTTTGGTTCTTGAATGATGCACAGGATTCTTGGTTAAGTTAATTGAACTTATATTATCAATTAATACTTTTACATTTGTGATATTTAAGTTGAAGTATTTTAGAGTATGCATCATCCATAATAATTGTGCAACACATTCGCCTATAGCTATGTATTCTGACTCAATTGTAGACAGAGCAACACAATGTTGCTTTCTACTAAACCAGCTAACAAGTGATGAACCTAATAATTGGCATGCACCACTTGTGCTTTTGCGGTCTAATTTGCATCCAGCATAATCTGAGTCAGAATATCCTATTAGTTCAAAATTATTTGTCCTAGGATACCAGATTCCTACATTTGTTGTTCCTTTAAGATATCTAAAAATTCTTTTAACCTGTGTCAAATGGGATTCCTTAGCACAAGTTTGGTATCTAGCACACATACTAACTGCAAATAAAATATCGGGTCTGCAGTTAAGTACAGTAGGCTACCTATTGCACTTCTATAATGTTTTAAATCAATTGGTTTTCCATTTGGGTCACTATCTAAGATTGTGTTTACTGCCATCGGGGTTTTTATTTCTTTTGTATTTTCCATTCCGAATTTTTTAAGTAATTCTTTGGTGTATTTATGTTGAGAAATATAGTTTCCTTCATTTGTCTGTTTGATTTGTAATCCTAAGAAATAGGTTAGTTTTCCCACTAAGCTCATTTCAAATTCTTTTTCCATTAGATTAATAAATTCTTCTAAAAATTCTGAATTTGTTGAGCCAAATATTATGTCATCCACGTATATTTGTGCAATAAATATGTTTGTATTTAATGATTTAACAAACAAGGTTGGGTCAATTTGACCTTGTTTGAATCCTTTAGATGTTAGGTAAGATGTTAGCCTCTCATACCACGCCCTGGGTACTTGTTTAAGTCCATATAGGGCTTTCTTTAATTTAAACACATAATCAGGGTGTTCTAGACTTTCAAACCCAGGAGGCTGACCTACATAAACCTCTTCTTTGATTAGTCCATTAAGAAAGGCAGACTTAACATCCATTTGGTATAGTTTGAATCCCTTATGGGCTGCATAACTTAGTAACATTCTAATGGATTCTAATCTAGCTACTGGGGCATATGTTTCATCATAATCAAATCCTTCAACTTGACTAAATCCTTTGGCAACCAGCCTAGCCTTATTTCTAGTAATTTCCCCAGTTTCACTTAGTTTGTTTCTGAATACCCATTTTGTTTCTATTATTTTCTTATTCTTAGGTGGTGGGACTAGGTCCCAGACCTCATTACGCTCAAATTGGGCTAGTTCTTCTTGCATGACTATAATCCAATCTGGGTCTAGTAGGGATTCTTCCACAGTTCTGGGTTCAATTTTTGAAATTAATGAAATTTGACTTAGGTTTCTAAAAGATGATCTGGTTTGAACTCTTAAGTCTGGGTCACCAATTATTTGATCAGTTGGATGGTTTGGGTTTACCCTTATTGTTTTAGGAGGTTGATTCTCTTGATGTTGTTCCTCATCTTCATGACTTAGAGTTTGGTTGGTTTCTGGAACAAACTCAGTTGGTTGTGTAGATTCTATGTCTTGTGTAGTTTCTTTAAATTTTACATTAGTAGTTTCTTCAATTTTTAAGGTAACCTTATTATAAATTCTGTAGCCTCTACTATTTAAGGAATATCCTAAAAAAATTCCATTTTCAATTTTAGAGGTGAATTTTCCTAAGTGTTCTCTTGTATTTAAGATAAAAACTGGGCACCCAAATACCTTAAAGTATTTTATGTTTGGTTGTTTATTATAGAACATTTCGAAGAAGGTTTTGTTATGAGTTTTGTTTATTGTTGTTCTGTTCTGTACATAGCAGGCTGTACTAACGGCTTCTGCCCAAAAATATTTAGGTAGGTTATACTCATTTAACATTGTCCTAGAAGCTTCAAGTAAGGTTCTATTTTTTCTTTCTACAACTCCATTTTGTTGGGGGGTTTTAGGACATGAGAACTCATGATGGTAACCATTTTCTAGACAAAAATTGTTAAAGTTGTGATTTTTAAACTCTCCCCCATTGTCACTCCTAATTCTTTTAATTTTAATATCTTTTTCGTTTTCAATCTGTTTGCAAAAGTTTGTAAGAATTTCAAAAGTTTCATCTTTATGTTTTAAGAATTTTACCCAAGTAAACCTAGAGTAATCGTCTATAATTACTAAACAATATAAGTTTCCATTAATGGATTTGACTCCATGGGAGTCAAAAAGATCTAAATGTAGAAGTTCTAAGATTGAGTTAGTTTGTGGTTGATTTGTTTGTTTGTGGGTTGATTTAGTTTGTTTTCCTTGTTGACAAGCATTACATATAGTTGAATCTAAGTTAGGTAACTTTGGTAAGCCTTTTACAAGTCCATTTAGTTTACTTATATTTCTAAAGTTGGTGTGAGACATTCTCCTATGCCATAACCAAGTTTCTTCTTTTTGTGTTAAATAACACTTAATGGAAGAAATGGTTAAGTTGATGACATAGATGTTGTCTTTTCTAAAACCTTTTAGGCTTATGGTAGGATTATCTAGATGTTTGATTGAGCATTCTGTAGATAGAAATTTGACCTTATACCTAGTATCACACAATTGACTTATACTTAGAAGATTATATTTAAAGTTTTCAACAAGTAAGACATTTGTAATTATAAAGTCTAATTTTAATTCAATATTACCTATACCAATTACCTTGAGTTTGCCGTTGTTTCCAAAGGCAACTGTTCCTAGGCTTTTGTAAGTGAGTTGAGTGAACTTGGTGTGATCTCCAGTCATATGTTTGGAGCAACCACTGTCCAAAATCCACTTGGTTTCCTACAGTAAGTAGGATTTCAAGTTAGTCTTTTGAGCATGCATTAATTTAGGTTTAAAATTAAAATTTGGAAATAATTTTTAAGTTTAAAGTAAAATTTTGATAATAGTTGTTAAGTTTAAAATTTTGAAAATAATTTTTAAGTTTAAAATTAAAATTTTGAAAATAATTTTTAAGTTTAAAATTAAAATTTTGAAATTAATTTTTAAGTTTAAAATTAAAAATTTGAAATTAATTTTTAAATTTAAAATTAAAATTTTGAAATTAATTTTTAAGTTTACAATTAAAATTTTAAAATTAATTTTTAAGTTTTAAAATTAAAATTTTGAAGTTAATTTTTAAGTTTAAAATTAAAATTTTGAAATTAATTTTTAAGTTTAAAATTAAAATTTTGAAATTAATTTTTAAGTTTTAAAATTAAAATTTTGAAGTTAATTTTTAAGTTTAAAATTAAAATTTTGAAATTAATTTTTAAGTTTAAAATTAAAATTTTGAAATTAATTTTTAAGTTTAAAATTAAAATTTTGAAATTAATTTTTAAGTTTAAAATTAAAATTTTGAAATTAATTTTTAAATTTAAAATTAAAATTTTGAAATTAATTTTTAAGTTTAAAATTAAAATTTTGAAATTAATTTTTAAGTTTAAAATTAAAATTTTGAAATTAATTTTTAAGTTTTAAAATTAAAATTTTGAAGTTAATTTTGAAGTTTAAAATTAAAATTTTGAAATTAATTTTTAAATTTAAAATTAAAATTTTGAAATTAATTTTTAAGTTTAAAATTAAAAATTTGAAATTAATTTTTAAGTTTAAAATTAAAATTTTGAAATTAATTTTTAAGTTTAAAATTAAAATTTTGAAATTAATTTTTAAATTTAAAATTAAAATTTTGAAATTAATTTTTTAAGTTTTAAAATTAAAACCTTATTCATCTCACCCAATCTATATTTTCAATCAGGGAATCCTATGATTTCGTGAGATGAAATTTGATTTTTAATTATAGAGTTTTGGTTTAACGTGTGTTAGATTCAGATTTAGTTTTGGTTTCCACAAATAGGCATTCTTCAGATAAACTTCTAAGCTTGGTGAGTCACATGGACATCATTAATTAGAAGTAACCAACCTTTCGAGGTTTTCCGAATAGTCCTATCCACGGAACTTAGAACTAAATCTTGGTCTAACTGGTTAGGATTCATTTAAGGGTAGCTTCGGTCAGTTCCACTTGGCCAAATGCACCAGATCGAAGCCATATCTTTCTAGACATGCGATGCCCAAGCTTCCCTAACGTACTATCATCCAAAAATTTCACCAGTACCATGATTCAAGTTAAACTTGGTCTCTTTTTAACTAATCCTAATTACCCTGCCGGGTTAATTTGTTTTGGGTTACCCTTTCGGGTAGGTTAGTTTTGGAGGTGCTAGCTATTCTGGAGCCTCCCCCTGAATTATTGGCCATTAATTTAGATTTTGGTTTTAGGCTTGTGTCGATTCTTTTTATAGTTATAGTTAACTTGGTGATAATTTTGTTGATTTTTAAATTGTTTAGATTTTGAATTTGATTTAGGTTTGTATTTTGGATTTTGGTTTGGTTTATACACTTTTATATAATGTATTTTTTCTTTAGGTATATAATATTGATTAAGTCCTACTTGCGTGGTCAGACACGCTTTCGGAACCCAAGCTAAATTGGTTGACTTGTATTGGGTTATTAATGATTTGAAGGTTTTATTTGAATTTGACTTATATCCTAGTCCGGTTTTATTATAACATGCTTTTTGATTATTTAGGATTAGGTCTAAATTTTTTGATCTTGTTGTGAATTTTTCTAACATCTCCTTTAAATTGTTTATTTCATTTTTTAATGATAAATTCTCCTCCTCAAGTGTTAGATCTTGAGTTGGATTCGAATTTTTTAATTGTTCCTTGAGGTTCTGATTTTCCTCAAGAAGTAATTTGTTCTCATTTTCTACTTTGGTTAATTTACTATTTAAACAAGAAATGATTCTAAAAAATTTTTTGTTTAAATTAAAATATACCTCATTCGAGCCTTCGGAAACGAGTACGGACTCGTGGCTTGTTTCGGGTTCGGACCCGTCTTCATCTTCCGACTCATTTTCAGTTTCGGCTTCGCGGGCCATCAGTGCGAGGTGGCTCTGATGTTTCTGCTCTTCTTCCTCTGATTCGTCCGAGGAGTCGTCCCACGTTGCTTTGAGTGCTTTCTTTTTTGTTGGCTTTGGTTTATAGAACTTTAGTTTTGGGCATTCGTTCTTGTAATGTCCCTTTTTTTTGCAGCCGTAGCAAGTCACGTTCTTTTGTTCTGAGGGAGAGCTGATCTTTTGCAGATCCTTTTTGCTGAAGCTCCTCTTTCTCCTGGTGAACATTTTTCTTACCAAGTTCACCAGGTGTTCTTCGTTTTCGGAGTCTTGGTCAGATTCTTCTTCAAATTCAGGCTTGCTTTTCTTTTCTTTGGAGGACCTTGCAAATAGAGCTATACCTTTCTCGGCTCTAGCATTAGTTTGTTCGTGTAATTCTAATTCACAGAAAAGCTCATCTAATTTTAAATTAGAAAGATCCTTAGAAATTTTGTAGGCATCCACTATTGATGCCCATAAACTATTGCGTGGAAAGGCGTTTAATGCGTACCTTATTAAGTCTCTGTTCTTCATCTGGTGGTCTATTGCATGAAGCCCGTTGAGGATGTCCTTAATCCTCGCGTGTAGTTGATTCGCTGTTTCTCCTTCCTGCATTTTTATATTAAAAATTTTATTTAAAAACAGGTCTCGTTTTATTACCTTAGCGTCGCTCGTTCCCTCGTGCAGTTCGATCAACTTGTCCCATAGCTCTTTAGCGTTCTTGTGTGGACCGACTCTGTTCAGTTCTTCTCTTGTCAATCCGCACTGTAGAGTGTTGATTGTTTTATTTTCTGTTGATGCTTTTTTCTTGAGATCTGCTGTCCAGTCTTCTGGATCCACTAGATTCCCGGCGTTGTCCACTGGAATTTTGTAGGGTCTCGTGATGCTCATCCACTGGTCGAAGTCTGTTTTGAGGTAGACCTCCATGCGCTTCTTCCAGTAAGGGAAGTCGTCCCCGTTGAAGAGTGGAGGTCGCACTGTGCTGAATCCTTCTTGTTGGGACATTCTGTGCACAGGTAAATAACCAGAAAAAATCCCAAGACTTGGACTTGGATTAGTAGTGTGGGAAGAAAAAAAAATAGAAAAGAATCTAGATTCGTGTTGCACTAATTTAAATTGTTTAGAGAAATATTAAGTTAACGAAACAAAAGTTAAAAAAAACAAAAAAAATTCACCCCCTGTCTGATTGGTAGTTGCACCAAATCAGAGCGGTACCTGCTCTGATACCACTTGTAGGACCGTTAGATTCGATAGAGGGGGGGGGTGAATATCGATTCGAAAAAGACGAGTATAATCGCAGCGGAAAAATAAAATAGACATAGATATTTTTACTTCGTTCGGAGCCTGTGACGACTCCTACTCGAAGGCCCGTGGTCCTTGACCACTTTCGTTGGGCAATCACTAACAAGTCGAAATATGATTATAGAATAAGTACAGGAAATGCTAGTAATGAAGCAATACCGACAAAGAAAATTAAATAAAACCGGAAGAGCACTTTTGTCGGAGCGTAGTTGACATCGCACTTGAACGTCGAGCAGCAAGATCAGCAGTAGAAGAGTTCTCAGTAAAAGTTGATGCTGAAGCTCCTGCCTGGAGCTTCTTTTATATGCTGTTCCGGGCGCCTGGAGTGTGACGTAACTGCTCAAACCAAGATGCTCCACGTGGCGACGACTTGTTTGGATAAAATTCGCCTTCCGGGCGCCCGGACCTCCGGGCGCCCGGATCCCCTCCGGGTGCCCGGACCACCTTGTTCCAGAAAGACTCCTTTTTCCTGCAAAACAAGGTTAGTCCGAGGCAAATATACATCCTGTAAAACAAATTGTTAGCACAGTTAAATTTCAACAGATGGATAAAAAGAGTATGACTTAGATTCCGTCTTTCCGAGACCGGAATCTAGTCACGATCTCGACTTAGACATCCGAAATGGATCTAAGCCGGATCGACGCCTAATGTCCCCTTCCCGGGAACGCGTCCTCACAGTCACTCCCCTCCAGTGACTTACCTCACTTACCTGCCAGACGTCCGGTCAGCCCGTCGACCCGTCTGGACTTCTCGCCAAACGTCCGGTCAGCCCGTCGACCCGCTTGGACTTCTCGCCAGCTATCCGGTCAGCCCGTCGACCTAGCTGGACTTCTTGCCAAGCGTCCGGTCAGCCCGTCGACCCGCTTGGACTTCTCCTACACACTCGATCAAAGTGTCAGACAACAACAAGACTAACTTAACCTATTTGTCATTCATCAAAACCTGGGTTAAATCGTTAGTGCTAGCCGCACCAGCACCTTTCACTAAGGCCCTTCCGACGAAAGCTTTTGATCGACATGTGGAGGGGATGGAAATCAGATGTATGGCAACAGATATGGCAGCTTAGACTTTTAGTATAAGTGGGAGATTGTTGGAGTGTATACATAAAAGTTTAGCTTTTGTACACATTTATTTTGAAATAAAGAATCACATTGGTCAAATGTTTACATTTATTTGTTAAATGTAATTGTTCAATTAATTTATATAGTAAATAACATGAAGTGTGGAGTCACACTTAGAAGATCATGTTGTCGGTTCTCTATAAATTATAAACAGTTACTCACGACTAAGATGGAAAGGAACAAACCATCAGAATAGACATAGTGTAATTATGTATTAGTTTATCTTGACTAATAAATTACACTGATACACTTTAAGTGTATTGAGTAGGATCATTTAGGTAAGTTCTTTTTGTACTGACTTAGTAAAAGAACTAGACCTTAGTTATTATGGAAGTGTGTGCTCTTAATCCTAATATAATAACAAGCATGTATATTTAATATTTGTTTCTTTGACTTATCAAAGGGTGAGGTTTAGCTCAATAAATCAATATGCCCGATAAGTTGGGAAATGATATTACTTATAGTATGTGTTGTTGATTATAGAAGAAATCTGTGTCCTAGTTATCTATGTTGAGAATGTCCCCAAGAGGAGCTCATAAGGATTATCATGTTAAACCCTACAGGTGGACCTAGTCCAACATGACAATAAAGTTGAGTGGTACTACTCTTGGAGCTAGATATTAATTAAATGAGTTGTCTGTAACTCACTTAATTAGTGGACATTCGTAATCTTAAACACAGGGAGACTAACACACTCATGATAAGAAGGATCCCATAATGTAATTTGGGATTGGTGCGATAGTGCGGTAATAACTCTCTAGTGGAATGAGTTATTATCGATGAACTTGAGTTGTGTGTTCGGGGCGAGCACGGGATACTCAAGCTCATCGGAAGGCCAAAAACCAGTTTCTCCTCTAGGTCCCTGTTGTAGCCTCAATAAAGCCTCAAGTCCATCCAAAGAAAAGTCTATCTTGGTGTCCAAGAAGGGGCCGGTTCATTGCTTGGTGACCAAGCAATGGACGGCCACATATTCTCTAGAAGTGGCCGGCCCTTGCCTTGGGTAAAGGGGCCGGCCGCAATATATAAATTAGGAAGGTTGTTTTTGAATTTTTAAATTTCCTCAGATATTTACAATTTGTAAAAAGAGAGATTTTAAAAATTTATAAAATTTTCCTAATTTAAATTAGGCCACAAGGGTTTAAAAGAGAGTTGTAAAATTTATAAAACTTTTTTTTTAAAAAAAATATTATTAGAGATGTTTTAAATTTTAAAACTTGGTTTTAAATTTTAAAACTTTCCTTTTAATATCCACATTAGAAAAAAAAAAGTTTGTAAAATTTTATTAGAAGTTTTCTTCTTTTAAAATTTTATAATTTTTTTTTCTTTCCGGCCCTTTTAATAAGTGGCCGGCCACCTTGCTTGGTGCCCAAGCAAGGGGCCGGTCAAATAATTAAACATCAACAAATAGTTGTTTAATTAATAAATCAATCTAGGATTGATTAAGTAAAAGGAAAGAAAAAGAAAAAAATTAAAAGGAAATAGGAATGAGTCTAATTTTTTATAAAATTCTTTCCATAATTTTCTATTGGGAAACTAATATAAAAAGGGGGGAAGGGAAGGCCTTGAAAAACATAACAATTGATATTGTGTTGTTGGAGATCATCAAGTGGCCGACCCCTCTCCCTCTCTTCCCTTTGCTCTCTTTTGCTCCTTTGTGGTGGTGGTGGCCGAATTCTAGAGAAGGAGGAGAAGCTCTCCGGGTGGTGTTCGTCTTGGAGGATCGTCGCCCACACGATGTCCAAGAGGAGGCGAGGGATACGGCAGAAGATCTCGAGGTTTTTAGCATACAAGGAAGAGGTACAACTAGTATTTAATTTCTGCATCATACTAGTTAATTTTTCTTTGTATAAATACCAAATACAAGAGGCATTCGATTCTTGTTTTTCGAATTTAATTTCGATGTTGTGTTCTTTTTCTTTTTTCCTTGTGATTTGATTGTTCCTTTTGGTTAACCTAGAGTTATATAAGGAAATTAAATATTAACTTTCCTTAGAAGGCTTTGTCTAGTCGGCGGTGGTTGCTCCCATATCCAAGAAGGCCAAGTGCCTTGCCATGCAGTACTGGAAGCCAATTTTGGAAACTAATATTTAATTGAATTTATAACCTAGATGATTTGGATCAAACGTGTTAAGTTCCGCAGGAGATCCAAATCTAAACCTAAAGGAACATATAAGTTAAACTTGGAATCAAATGTGTTAAGTTCCGCAAGAGATACAAGTTTAACTTTAAAGAACACATGGTAGCTAGGAAAGGTTCAGATCACGTACAAAATTTTTGTACAGTAGAGCCATTGGGTTTTCCGAGTAGCAACCAACATCTAGTACCAACTGTACATGAAGAAATATCACAAGAAACTGCAACACGTATCACAATTGATACACAATTATAGACAGTGCATCATCGTAGTGGGAGGGTTGTCAAACAACCTAAAAGATTCATGTTTTGGAAAAATCTTTGGACTTGATCCCAAATGAACATGCGCCTGATCCCGGACATATGATGAAGCACTCCAAGACAAAGATGTAGCATCTTGGCAAAGAGCAATGAATACAGAATTAGAATATATGTATTCTAATCAAATCTGGAAGCTTGTAGAACCACCAGATGGTGTAAAAGCCATTGGCTGAAAATAGGTCTACAATAGGAAAAGATGGATAGACAGGAAGGTGGAAACTTTCAAAGCAAGGCTTGATGAAAAAGGAAACTTTTTCACTAGTAGCCATGCTTAAGTCTATCCAGATTCTTTTATCTATTTGGCAAGTGGATGTCAAGACAGCATTCCTTAATGGAAGTCTTGAAGAAAGCATCCATATAAAGCAACCAGAAGGGTTCATTGCAAAGGGCAAAGAGCATCTTGTGTGCAAGCTCAATCAGTCTATGGACTGAGGCAAAGCTTTAAGGTCTTGGAACATCCGATTAATCAAAGTAATCCAGACCTATGGATTTATTTAATTAGTAACCGGATAAGTCTTGTGTATACAAAAGGTGTGATGGAAACGTGGTGGTATTTCTTGTACTATACGTAGATAACATTTTTGGTAGTTGGAAACAATATCAAAGTGTTGTCATAAGTAAGGGTATAGTTGTCCAAACAATTCGATTTGAAGGACTTGGGAGAATGTATATATTCTTGGGATCAAAGTAATAAGGGATCGCAAGAAAAGAATATTTTACTTATCCCAAGCTTCATATATCGAAAAAATCCTTGCTCGTTTTAAGCATGCTAAACTCCAAGAAAGGTTTCTTACCTTTTGGGCTTGGAGTAGCTTTATCTAAAGAGATATCTCCGAAGACATTGAAGGAGATAGAGGAAATGAAGGCAGTTCTTTATGCTTCGGTTATCGGAAGCCTAATGTATGCTATGCACGAGATTAGAAATCTATTTTGCCAAGGACATAGTTAGCAGATATCAAAGTAACCCTGGACAAGGACATTGGACTGCAGTAAAGCATATATTGAAGTACCTTAAAGGCACTAGAGATTATATGCTAGCTTACAAGGCAGTTAATTTGGTCCCTGTGGGTTGTACGGATTTTGACTTCCAATCGGATAGGGACAATAGTAAGTCAACCTCGGGGTTTTGTGTTTACTTTAGGAGGTAAAGTCATAACTATGGAAGTGTGATAAGCATAGGTGTTTTTCTAGACTCCACCATAGAAGCTGAGTATATGGCAAGCCTCTGAGGTAGTCATAAAAGCTGAATGACTCAATAACCTCAAGATAGACTTAGATATGATTTCTTGTTTGTCCAAAGATTATTACAATTTATTGTAATAATAGTGGTACAGTAGCAAACTCAAAGAAATCATGAATCTATAAGGCAAGTAAACACAATAGAGCGCAAGTACCGCCCAATACGAGAAATCGTATAAACGAGGAGAAGTTGTTGCTGCCCAGATTGCATCAGATGATGACCTATAGATCTTTTTACTAAGGCCCTTAAGGCAAAAGCTTTTGATGAGTATGTTGAAGAGTTGGGATTCAGATGTATGGCAGTAGATATGGCAGCTTAGTCTTTTAGTATAAGTGGGAGATTGTTAGGATGTATACTAAAAGCCTAGCTTTTGGTATAAACATTTATCTAGAAATAAGAATCACATTGGTCAAATATCTACATTTATGATAAATGTAGTTGTTCAATTAATTTATATTGTAGATAACATGGTGTGTGGTGTCACACACAGAGGATCATGTTATCAGTACCTTATAAATTATAAACAGTAGATCACGACCAAGATGGAAAGGAACAAACCGTTGGAAGGTCATAGTGTAATTAGGTATTAGTTTATCTTAACTATATAATTACACTAGTACACTTAGAGTGTATCAAGTAGGACCATTAGAGGTCGTTTCTTTTATACTGACATTATAAAGGAACAAAGACCTCAGTTATTATGGAAGTGTGTGCTCTTAATCCTAATATAATAACAAGCACATATATTTGATATTTATATTTTTAATTTATCAATGGGTGAGATTTAGTTCGATAAATCAATAAGCCCGATAAGTTGGGAAATGATATCACTTATAGTGTGTGTTGTTGATTATAGAAGGAAATTGTGTCCTAGTGATCTAGGTTGATAATGTCCCCAAGAGAAGCTCATAAGGATTGTCAAGTTAAACCCTGCAGGTGGACTTAGTCCGACATGACGATAAGGTTGAGTGGTACTACTTTTGGACTAAGCTATTAATTAAGTGAGTTGTCAGTAACTCATTTAATTAGTGGGCATTCGACATCTTAAACACAGGGAGACTAACACACTCATAATAAGAAGGAGCCCAAAATGTAATTTGGGATTGGTGCGGTAGTTCAATAATAGTTCTTTAGTGGAATGAATTATTATTGATGAAATTAAGTTGTGTGTTCGGGGTGAACACGGGAAGCTTAATTTCATCGGGAGACCAAAACCAATTCCTCCTCTCGGTCCCTATCGTAGCCTCTTGTATATAGAGATTTATACCCACCATATACACACCTTCTTACCCATCCAATGGGGCCGGCCAAGCTAGCTTGGAACCCAAGCTAGGGCCGGCCAAGACCAAATGGATGAGCCAAGTTGGTGGCCGGCCAAAGCTTGGGTCCCAAGCTTAGGTGGTCGGTCACTAAAATATTAAAAAGGTTTTTTATTAAAATTATTTCTTATGTGGATATCATTGTTTTAAAAGAGAGTTTAAAAATTAAAAATTTCCTTTTATAGCTTTCTACAAAAGATTAAGAGAAGAGATTAATCTCTTTCCTTATTTGTAGATTAAAAGGATGGTTTTAATTTTTGTCAAAAACTTTCCTTATTTGTAAATCATATACATGTTTAAAAGAGAGTTTAAAATTTGAAATCTTTCCTTATTTGTTGATTAAAAGGTGGATTTTAAATTTTAAGAAAACTTTCCTTTTTAATCATGTTCATGATTTAGAAGAGAGTTTAAAAATTAAATATTCTCTTTTATAAGTTTCTACAAGAGATTAAGAAAAGAGTTGATATCTTTCCTTATTTGTAGATTAAAAGAGATTTTAATTTTTAGAGATAACTTTCTTTTTATCCACATGTTTAAAAGAAAAATTTTAATTTATAAAATTTCCTTTTTATTAACCAATCATGAAGGGATTAAAATTATTGGAGAAATTTTTAAAAATTTCCGGAAACAAATTAGGAAGTTTTAATTCTTGTTTTAATTAAAACTTTCCTTGATTTGGGGCTTGAGGTGGCCGGCTATTGTTATTAAGAAAAGAAAATTATTTTTAATTAAATAATTTTTCTTTTTCATGGCAAAATAATTAAGGAAGTTTTTTATTAAATTTCCTTATTTGCCAAGACCAAGGATTATAAAAGAGGGGGTAGAGGAGGCTTCATGGCTAACGACTCTATTCTATTTTCTCCCTCTTTTCTTCCTTGGTGTGGCCGACCCTTCTCCTTTTCTCTCTTCCTCTTGTGTGGCCGAAATCCTTTATCTCTTGGAGCTTGGAGGAGGTGGCCGGATCTAGCTTGAGAAGAAGGAGAGAAAGCTTGCATCCCTTGGAGCTTGGTTGGTGAAAAAAAGTTCTTCATCCTTTAGAAGATATGCTTGGCCGAAACTTGAAGGAAGGTAGAAGAAGGTGCCTTGGTGGTTCTCATCTCGGAAGATCATTGCCCACACAATGTCCGAGGTTAGAAGAGGAATACGGTAGAAGATCAAGAGGTCATTAAAAGTTCACAAAGAAAGGTATAACTAGTAATTATTTTTCGCATCATACTAGTTTTATTTCTTTGTAAAAATACCAAATACAAGAGGCATGTGATTCTAGTTTTCGAATTAGTTTTCGATGTTGTGTTCTTTTGTTTTCTTTTCGAACTTGTGCTTCGATTGTTCTTTTTGGTTAACCTAGAGTTATTTAAGGAAATTAAATATTAGCTTTCCTTAAAAGACTTTGTCTAGGCAGTGGTGGTTGCTCCCATATCCAAGAAGGTCATGTGCCTCACCATGCAGTCCTGGAAGTCAATTTTGAAAATTAATATTTAATGTAATTAATAACCTAGGTGATTTAGATCAAACGTGTTAAGTTCCGCAGGAGATCCAAGTCTAAACCTAAAAGAACAAATAAGTTAAACTTAGGATCAAACGTGTAAAGTTCCGTAGGCGATCCAAGTTTAATTTAAAAGAACACGTGGTAGCTAGGAAAAGGTTCAGACCTTTGTACAAAATTTTTTGTACAGTGGAACTGTTAGGCTTTCCGAGTAGCATCCAACATCAATTTCCTTCATGCCACTAGGTAATGAAGGCGTAAGTTAAACCCTACATTCTCCCACTAAGAAGGCAAACTCCCTCTTAGATAATGAAGGCCTAACTTAAACCCTACATTCTCCCCCTATTGGCACACATCAACAAATTCACTTGTTGAAAACTCTCCCATTTGAGACTCTCCCCCTGAAGAGTTGCTCATCGTTGTGCACATCTTCACTCGTTGTGATCAACACGATAATGAAGGTCTCATACCCTTCATTATCATCAATACTCGCCCTTGAGCATTAACAAGGTCCAATAACTCAAATAAAGGTCCCATAGCCTTCATTTGTATCGAATGCTCATCCATGAGCATATACCAACTTGAACCACTTAAACAATGAGGATATCCACTCCCCATTAAAGTTCAAACACTCAACCTTGAGCATGTTCTTAAAAGAAGGTTAACCACCTTCCAAGGTTCATGAAAAATAGTTTTCATGTCTTTAAAGAGTACCTCCCCCTAAAGACATGGGCGTACCTTCTGTCATTGCACCAACAATGACTTGGAATCCCTAAACCTTTAGGAAACCCAAATTTAGAAGTTTTGAGGTTCATAAATTCAATATTGAAATCAAACCTCAACCTAAACCTCTACTTAGTCTCCCTTAACCAATCCATTCTTGTTTTCATTATGAAAACTCCCCCTAAATGTATACAAATGTGTTTTGATGGGTTAGGAATAGTTTCCTAGACTGAAATAGGTTCAAAATGCTGAAAATAAGCTTTCCCAACCAAAATCAGCATCTTCGATCGATTGGAGTTGGGTTCCAATCGATTGAACCAGCTTGAATCGATCCAATGATCGATTCAGGTAGTGTGGATCGATTGGTGGATTGATCCAGTGAACTTCTTCTCACGGGATTTACCTTCTCAATCGATTGCCCGATCGATTGAGGCACTCCAATCGATCGGGTGATCGATTGGAGTTCTGATAGTTGCTGAAATTCCATTTCAGTCAACTTCAGAAACCCCTAGAAAATTCTACAAAAATCCAAAAATTGTGAAAATTTGTGTAGACATTATTTAGGGCATATATTATCAAGGAAAAATAGTTGTCTAAGAAAATACTTCATATTTTTAAAGATTGACACAAACTTGAAAACTTGCAAACGCTTTAGTGTTTTCTTCAAGTTTGTGTCTAACTATTCAATGGTGATTACTATCAAAAGATAGCCTTCACCAAGGTTTTCCAAAATCATTTTAAAAACATTTTTAAAACCAATATCCCACCATGTTCCTTGGGCTTAATGCACATGACTTGTACATTAGCTTTCCCAATGATGGGAAAACACATAACTATGTGTTTTGATGAACTTAAAACTCAAAAGAATGCACTAAATTAACATCTTGAGTTTTGTTCATTATCATAACATCTCACTTGTATCTAATGTGTACTAAAACACATACAAGTCATCTTATAGGTCTTTGTGAGATGTAAAATTTGATTTCGCCCTAATCTAGGGATCATGCATATCTATCTAGGCATTTTGTGGATATTGAACATCCACCTAGGATGTCACTTGTTGATTCCACCTGTTGATAAATGTCATTTGTCCTTAATTTTAAGGAAATAAACATAATGCATGATAATGTTATGGCATACATCAAAAAGAAATAATTTTCAAAAGAAAATTTCCTATAACTACATGATGTATGTATGTCATGACATGGTATTTTTGTATTTTTCATCATAAGGTATGAATGCAAAAATAATCATGATGTCATGACATATAATGGGCAAACAATCATGGCAAGGTTTAGCATAAATAAAATACCTAGATTAACTATCTAAGTATCCTTAATCTTTAGCTAATCCTAAAACTTAAACCCTAGATTTGTCCAAAGTGCTTCAAGAAAGTGTCAAAACCTAAATTGGCATTTCTAATTCTCTTGATTAATTTATGCCAATTGAAATTAAGCATTTTCCTCAAGTGTTGGCATATTTCATTTTTCCACAAGAGTAGCACTTTAAATTAAGGCTTCGATTTGCCTTAAATTACTAAGAAAATACCAAAGTCCCAACTTGGTATTTCTTATGTTTTCCCAAATTGTGCCAATTAAGATTAAAATCAATACTTCTCAAATTTGGCACATTTTACTCTTTCAAAGAGTAAATCATAAATCCATTTCATTTTCAAAGGTTAATAATAACCTTGAAAATGCTCCTTGAGTGTCAGCTTCATCATGATTGAGTTAACTACCCTTCCACTTAGAGTTGACACTCTCTAACCCATCTATAGGGTAGAGAAGATGCTCCTAGGAACCCAAAACCTATTGGTGCTCCTTGGATGCTCTAGGTATTCACTAGGGATAACTTCCCTAGATACCTTCCTAGTGACCTTGTTTGACTTCTTAGAAGCCTTGGTCACTCCTTGTGACCTTGTTTGTGACTTTCTTAGACTTCTTAGAAGTCTTAGTCACATTTGTTGCAAAAATACTCTTAGGGATGACCTCCCTAGTATTTTTGGCTTGCTCACTAGACCTAGGGTTGGTTCCATAACTATATAGAACCCTATGGTAAGAAATTACATCCTTCTTGGTTTTAGGTTTGTATCCCAAACCCTTATGACCATTGGATGACTTTGATACTTCTAGACCTAAGTTTTGACTCTTGGACCCTTGTGTCATATTTGTGATTTTTCTAAGAGTCCTCTCTAATTTGTCAACTCTTGACCTCAAGACTTGATTTTCTTCCTATAAATCCCTAGATTTAGGTTTTCTATTTAATCCTTGAGCGTTTTAATTTCTAGGCTTATAGTTATTGACCTTAGTGTTCTTGCCTAGATTTTTATCTACATTCCTAGCCCTAGGTGTAGTGGTTTTAGCATGTAGAGCCATATGATTTTCATTAATGTCTCCATGCTTACTATTCTTATGGTAAATAGCATTAAAATGATATAAGTTAGAACTAGCATGCATTTTACCATAATTTAAAGGGGTAGGCTCAATAAAAGTTACCTTTCTTTTTACCTTGGAGGCTCCCCCTTGAATTGAGCTTCCTCCTTGAGCCTTGACCACCTTCTTCCCCTTAGGGCATTGACTTCGGTAATGCCCTCTTTGTTGGCACAAGAAGCACACAATGTGCTTCTTGCTCTTCTTTGTTGTGGGGATGGTCTCCTTGGGCTTCTCCTTGCCCTTGGGTGCCACTTGGCTCTTCTTCTTGGCCAAGTTGGGACACTTGCTCTTGTAGTGCCCATTCTCCCTGCACTGAAAACATATAATATGATTTTTATTATTAATTGAAATATTTATACCTTCATGTGTAGGGATGACACTTTCTCCTTTGGATCTGGAGGTAGAGGCTTCCTCTTGATCCGCAAATGATTTTCCTCCCATTGATTTAGCTTGACTTGTGGAGGTGGAAGCTTCTTCCTCCACTTCTTCTCTTGACCCGGATGTAGAAGCTTCTCCTTCTTCTTGATCCGGCATCACCAAAGATTGCTCCCCCTCAATCCTAGAGGTGGAGGCTTCTTCATCTTCATCTTGTATATGGAACAAGGAGTATGCTCCCTCCTTGCCCTCTTCATTGCATTCCTCTGAAGATGAAGCTTCTTGGACTTCTTCTTCGGAAGTTGATCGGAATTCTCCTCCCCTTGGTCTTTCTCCAATGAGTCACCCTCTTTGGATTTTTCTTGGATTGGTACAGTGGAGGGGATCTCATGAATAGTTGCCAACTTGCTCCAAAGCTCCTTGGCATCATTGAGTTCTCCAATTTGAGCCAAAATGTGGCTAGGCAATAAGTTGACCAAAAGCTTGGTCACTTTATCGTTTGCCTTGCTCCTTTGAGCTTGCTCTTGACTCCATTTGCTTTTCTTGAGAGGCTTGCCCTTGGAGCTTGTTGGAGCTTCAAATCCTTCCATTAGAGCAAACCATTACTCTATCTCCATCATAAGAAAATTTTTGATTCTTGATTTCCAAGAATTGAAGCTTGTGGATATATATGGTGGAGGCACCCTTGTATCGAATCCAAGTCCGCCTTAGAATTCCATGTTGAAGTTGAGCTTGAAGAAATCTTTGACTTGAAGAATTTTGCTCCAACTTCTTCACCCTCTAGATTTGCTTGTTTTGTTTGCCCCTTCTGGCGATGATTCCGGTGAAGTGCGACCTCGCTCTGATACCACTTGTTGGGACCAAAATGTAGCTAGAGGGGGGAGGGGGTGAATAGCTCGCCGCGTGCTCGTGGTCGGCGTTGCTTGTTTCTTCAAAGATGTGCAGCGGAAATATACAAGAAACAACACACACAACGCTAACAAGTAAATTTACTTGGTATCCACCTCCAAAGGAGGTGACTAATCCAAGGATCCACACACTCACGCACCCTCCACTAATAAAATACTCCTTTTCGGTAACTACCGAGGGTGGAGAAGCCCTACAAGACTCTCAATACAAGAAAAAGGAAAAGGGAACAAAAGTATATGCAAAGCTTACAATGAATACAAGAAATCCTAACCCTAGCTTTCTTCTTCTTGTTTTTGATCCGCCTCTTGACTTGGAAGAGCCTCCAAGAACCTTCAAGGTTTGGCGATCTGGAGCTTAGAGAGAGCTGTGGAGTTGTTGTTGAGGATCTGGAGTGAACAGTGCAAAGTCTCGGAAGCTCTTGCCGAAGGAATCGAACGCCTGCAGCTAAATATGATGCCAACGGTCGGATCCCGATTGATTGGATTGCTCCCAATCGATCGGGGAGGCTTTGGATCGATCGGCTGATCAATCCAGAGCACCTCTGTGCTCTCAGGAATCGCCTGGATCGATCAGCTGATCGATCCAAGGCTTATCGCGCAATATCGCCATCTCCCAATCGATCCACTGATCGATTGGGAGCTCTGGATCGATCGGCTGATCGATCCAGAGACATTCTGTGCGCTCTGCGACTTGCCCACTCGAGGCTTGTCGCGGGGACCTTCCCAATCAATCGGTCGATCGATTGGGCATCAGCCAATCGATCGGCTGATCGATCCGGACATTAGTTTTTGCCCAAAACCAAGTCCCAAGCCCCCAAACCAACATCCGGTCAATCCATGTCCCGTTGGTTCATCATGCCTAGCATCCGGTCACCCTTGACCTGCTAGGACTCCCTCACCAAGTGTTCGGTCAATCCCTTTGACCCACTTGGACTTTTCTCCTTGTGCCAAGTATCCGGTCAATCCCTTTGATCTACTTGGACTTTCCTCCTCGTGCCAAGTATCCGGTCAATCCCTTTGACCTACTTGGACTTTCCTCCTCGTGCCAAGTATCCGGTCAATCCCTTTGACCTACTTGGACTTTCACCAGATGTTTGGTCAACTTTGACCCATCTGGATTTTCCCGTGCCTGGCTTCACTCACCAGGACTTCCCTTCTGCCTAGCTTCACTCACTAGGACTTTTCTTCTGCCTGGCTTCACTCACCAGGTCTTTCCTTCTGCCTAGCTTCACTCACTAGGTCTTTTACCTGGCTCCACTCACCAGGATTTTCTTCTGCCTAGCTTCACTCACTAGGTCTTTTACCAGGCTTCACTCACCAGGATTTTTCTCACTACCTAGCTTCACTCACTAGGACTTTCCATCTACCTGGCTTAACTCACCAGGACTTTCCATCTGCCTGACTTCACTCACCAGGACTTTCACCTAGCTTCACTCGCCAGGATTTTCCTCACTGCCTAGCTTCACTCACTAGGACTTTCCATCTGCCTGGCTTCACTCACCAGGACTTTCAAGTAGCTTCACTCACCAGGATTTTCATACTGCCTAACTTCACTCACTAGGACTTTCACCTAGCTTCACTCACCAAGATTTTCATACTGCCTAGCTTCACTCACTAGGACTTTCACCTGGCTTCACTCACCAGGATTTTCATACTGCCTAGCTTCACTCACTAGGACTTTCACCTGGCTTTACTCACCAGGATTTCCTTCTGCCTAACATCCCAGTTAGGACTTCCCAGTCAAGTATCTGGTCAACCTTGACCTACTTGACTCTTCTTCAACCAACCTGATCAGACCCTAATCAGAGGGGAATTACACCAAATAATCTCTTCAAATGAACAACTACACCTATATTTGTCCATATCATCGAAGTCTTGTATTGTCAAACATTGAAACCCAAATCAAGACTCAAGCTTGGTCAACCAGGTCAACCTTGACCTGAGGGATATTGCACCAATAGGTATTTCTTCTTTAAAGCACTTGTACTTTCACTTGTAATATTTTATGAATTGCTAGTGGATTACCCAACGAAAGCACTTGACGAGTGCAGGCCTTGGAGTAAGAGTCAACAAAGGCTCCGAACCAAGTAAATTGATTTTGTGTTAGCGTTGTTGTGTTCTCATTTTTCCGCTGCGAACTTGCTAAAATTTCTAAATTACTATTCACCTTCTTCTTGCGGATTTCTCGATCCAACAAGTGGTATCAGAGCAGGTACCACTCTGATTTAGTGCAACCACCAATCAGGCAAAAGGTGGTATCAGAGCAAGTACCGCTCTAATTTGGTACGCCTTTCATTTTTTTCCTCCAAAAATATTTTTAAAAAATTCATTTTCATTTTTCCACCGTTGGTTAATATTATAAAAATATCGCATTTACCAAACTTTGAAATAATATTTTTTTATTAATATTTTATTATTTTTTAAAAATTAGTGAAATACTATATATTTTTTTCCACCACTGCTAATCCAAGATCAAGTCTTGGCATTATTTTTTAGTTTTCTATCTTCAGTATTCAATGTCTCTTCAAGAAGGACAGAGCATCCATGAACCACCACCATATGATCAAGAAGATTTCAACTACTAGAGGTGATCAATGGAATGGTTTTTAGGAAGCCTAGATTTCGATAATGTGCTGATATTGAGAAAACCTTCTCGGGACTCAGAATTGAACAAAAATGTAAGTAAACTTATTTGTAATATTTTACCTAACAATATTTTATGCGGACTATAAAAGTACAAGAATGCACATGAGCTTTGGACCCAGTTGATCAAGCTAGAGGATCAAGTCAAAATCGAATCCGGACTTGAGTCAGATCCAATGGAAAAACCTACTAAATTAGGGGTTGCACTCAAGATTAGTAATATTCACCAAAATACCCCTGCTAATAGTAGTTTAAAAAATATGCATGTTAATTTGAATATTTCTGAAAATATACGTGAAAATAGTATAGTTGACAATACTTGCAAAAACACCCCTAGGATATTATCTGATAAAATAAATCTAATTAATTTAGAAAATTCAAAAAAAATGAAAATAATTAATAAACCTATAAATTCAAATTTAAACCTAAACAAATCTGAAAATTCAAACGATAAAGATGACAAGGTCAATATTGATCTAGATAAAATTAATAAATTATTTAATAATCTAGACAATATCAATCTAGAAAATCGTATCCAAACCCAATATAATTTAATTAACAACAAATTAAATTTTAAAGATAAGACTAATCTAATAAATTCAACTAATCATATCAACTTAAAAGGCAAAGAAAATAAAAGGATAAAATCAAACACTTTGATAAAATCAAAACTAAATTTAACAAACTTAAAATTAAATGTTAAAGATAACATATTAAACAAATATAATCTAGAAAATTCAAAATTAATAATTAATAAAAGGCTAAAAGATAAACTTTAAAGAAATATAATTCAAACAATTTAATTAATTCAAATTTAAAAATTAATATAAAATTAAACTTTAAAAATAAGCTATTAAAGAAAGATAATTCAATTAACTTAATAAAATTGAATGAAAATTTAAACATTAAATACACTCCTTTAAAAAAAGGACAATTTGACCCATCTAATTAATTCAAAATTAAAAACTTAAATTTAAATTACAAATTAAATAAAAATATAAAAAAAATCTTAAAAAAGAAAACCAATAATTTAGGGGAGGCTCCAAACTAGTTGGCACCTCCAAAAATAATCTACCCGACAGGGTAACTAAAAATAACATACTCGACAGGGTAATTAGGATTAGTTTAAAAAAGGGACAATAGTTTAACTTGACCTACGGTACTGGTGAAGTTTTGGATGATAGTAGGTTATGGAAGCTTAGTCTATGCATGTTTAAGAAGATATGGCTACGACCTGGTGCATTTGAATAAGTGAAACTAACTAAAACTACCCCTTACGGATCCAAACTAGTTAGACCAAGGTTTTGTACTAAGTTCAGTGGATAGGATTATTTAGAAAATCTTGTGTTGGATCGAGATGCGCTAGGGGGGTGAATAGCGCTCGTGGCTTTCACTCGTTTCGAATTCGTAAAGCGACAGAGAATTAAGCAGCGGAAATAATGAAAACAAACGCCAACACAAGTTATTTACTTGGTTCGGAGCCTGTGGTGACTCCTACTCCAAGACCCGCGATCGTTGATCACTTTCGGTGGGTAACAACTATAATATCATTAAAAGAGTTACAATTTAAAGTACAATGATCAGCAATTAAATATACCGACGATAAGAAAATTGACGAAATCGGAGTGCTGGGTCGTCGGGAACTTGCTGTAGCTTTGTTGGAACTTCTCGTTAGCAGCTGGATTGTAACGACCCAAATTTCCTCATTTTGAGCCCCAAAAATAATTCAAAAATATTTTTAAATGCTATAAAAAATTCTAGAGATTTTTAGAGTATTTTTATGTAATTTTTAGAGTTCGTTTGGTATTTTTATCAAGAGGAAGAAGTTTAAAACAAAAATATTAAAGTCGGATTTTGAAACCAAGACCTCGGACCCGAACCAGGTTTTAACCAAACTCAGCAAACCAACCGGTCTGCAAGAGTATTGTTAATCAAGTATGGAGTGAAATATATTTAAGCTATAGTTGGAACGTTTAAAATAAATTGGAATAAAAAGTGCACGATTGAGGGATCGAAGCCGGGACCCGAATCAGGTTTTAACCAAACTCAGCCAACCAACCGGTCTACGAGAATATTGTTAATCAAGTATGGAGTGAAATATATTTAAACTATAGTTGGAACGTTTAAAATATTGGAGTGAAATATATTTAAGCTATAGTTGGAACGTTTAAAATAAATTGGAATAAAAAGTAGGCAATTGAGGGATCAAGCCGAGGCCCTTGACTCGAGCAAAACTCACCTGACCAGCTGTGCTGGCGGCCGGTGTTAATTAAAGAAAGAGGGAATAATATTTAAGTGGTATTAAATGCCGAAATACCCTGAGTATTAAAAAGGAATCGTTTTATTCCCGAGCCCTAAAATTTCTTCTCCTCTCACGCTCGCGACGCCGCGCGACGGCTCTCTCTCGGGTGGAAACGAAGACGACCTAGGGCACGTCTCCGGCGGCCGACGAGCATCGTTTTCCGGCCGGTCTTCACCCGAGCGTGACCACCTCGACGAGAGGAGCTCGGAAACGCAAAGAAGCCGCTGGGATTCTCATCTATCTAAAACCCTAGATCTTCCTTTCCGGCTGTGAGTTCAAGGATACAAGGGGAAAGTTGCTACTCACCTGCAGTAAGAGTTGCTCCGATTTTTGCTTTGGTGTTTTCTTGTTTTCTTGAGTTTTACCGTGACTTTCTCCCTTATTGCAGTTGTAAAGATTGAGTTAGCCATAGAACCCTAGTTTTTCAGATTTAAAGCTTTGTATTCTGCTTAAGTCTTGTTGAGGGATTCGGATTTACAAGTGGGGTTCTGTTCGTAATTTTCATGGCTTTCACATGGATAAGAACGAATTTGGATTTGATTTCTTTCATGTTGTTGAGGTTGTGAGATTTCTGCATAATACCTGTTTGATCAAATGCCTGATCGAGAAGTTATTGGAGCTTTAATTCTTGAGGATTGAATGGTGTTTTGAGTCCATTGGAGCTTTGAATTTTAAGGTTGATTTGCTTTATTGGAGCTTTAATTCTTGATCGTTGATGTTCTTGCTGTTCTGTTGCTTCAAAAATGTTGAATAGATTCGGAAGGTGGAGGTTTAATTCATTGAGATATTGTTTCCCGGAATAGCTGTGGATTCTTATGGATTGATGTTCTGTTTTCTTGCATCGTTGCAGATTAGGGAATTTTAGTTAGAATTTGACTAGGATTATCTTCTTCTTCATGTTGGAATACATGCTTTTGGATAGATAGTAGTCTGTAGTTGGATTTTGGGAATGTTCTTGTTTCCTTCAGATAGTTTCCAATTTTAGGACAGATTAGGTTAATTGGAGATTTATTCGATGGTGATTTTAGTTATCTTTCGAGCTAGCTGTGATCTGGCAAGGTTTCAACATACTCGCAACGAAGTTGTGTTTTTTTTTTCAATGTGATGCACATTTCCATGTTAAGTGAATTTTTCTTTATACTAGCCGAATTAGGATAGCTGGGATTCATCAATTGTATGAAACTTAAATGATAACACTCTGCTGTAGCTTATTGTAGTTACTCTTCCATGGCTTAGGAGATGTACGACTATGGAATAACTAGAGCTATAGTCCTTGATAAATTATGCATGAGTTGAATTATGGTATTACCTTGCATTAGTTGTTGTTATGTTAATTAGAGCAGCTTACTATGAATTCCAGATTTTTGGTTAGGTAGGTATGCAGATTTTATTAAACTTGCAAGTCCAGAATTTTAGTATGCAGTATGTAGATTCTTAGTTAAGCTTTGCATTTAGGAGCAGTGCAGATTTTTGCATATTGTAGCATTGCAGATTTTGGTTTTCCATTGCTTTTAGATGTGCATGAACAGATTTCTGGATTTCCTTATTGCCATTAGATGTGCACGAGCAGATTTGAGGTTTAGATGTGTTACTTTCATTTAAGTATACAGATTTGAGGTTTAGATAATTTGTTTATGTTAAATCTGAGCATGAGGTTTAGATAATTTGCTTATGTTAAATCTGAGCTTGAGGTTTAGATATGCTACTTCCATTTAAGCATACAGATTTGAGTTTCATTGTTACCTCAATATGCAGAACTCCAATCTTAGAGCAGATTTCTAGTTCCTTATGTTATTAGATGTGCATGAGTAGCCTTCCTTTTAAAACAATTAGTTTCTAGTTTCTTTAGAGTTTATATTGCAGAATTGTGTAGCTTAATATGCAGAATTGTGTTTATTCTGTGAAACTCTAGAATTTTTATGCATATAGTGTTCTATTAAACTCTTTTAGGGGTTATGAGTGATTATAAGTAAGAAAAGACCAAGGTCTTAAATTGATCCTAAATTCCAGAAGTTTAGGATTAAAAGCATACTAAGTGTTTGAATAAATGCCAAGGCATTTTGTTATAAGAGAATTAAAGAATAACAAGTATAAGGAAGTTATAGTTAAAAAGAAGATAAGTATTTTACTTTTTAATGGCATGTACCGGACACAAGGTCCATTGGGTGGGTTCCTAGATCGCCCCTAGGCACAAGATCGCCTAGAAGTACCTTAGTAGTTTCGGGATTAGCTACCTCGACTCATATTAAGGATGCACGTAAATTGGTACAATGCCGGGCCCAAGAGAAGTTGATTATTATTTTGAAGTATATAAGTATAAGTTTTGAACAAATGAAATAAGTTTTATATAGTTCTAAAATCAGCAAGTTTAGTTCTTTATTCTACCATGTTTATCAAGTAGATGAGTAGTTTTTCATGTTTACCTATTGGATGAGCAGCTTTCACATGTTTAGCTTTATTCCTAGCATGCAGTTTTATCTTGGTATAGCCTGATTAGCTATTAGAATTACATGAGTAGATTCCTTAGCTTTTCTTTACTATTAGTTTGACATGAGCAGTTATGTTTATGCTTTACTTTCTTTTAGAGCATATAGTTTCTAGTTCTTTCTGTACACATGCATATTCGTGTTTTTGTGAGATAGATAGCGCTTACTAAGCAAATTTTGCTTATAGATTGCACTTCCTCTTACTGCAGATAAAGGAAAGGAAAAGATTTAGCAAGGAAGACGACAAGGAGGTGCTCGAAGGATGTGTGATGCCAGGACTATGGAAGCCCTGGGACTTAGTTAAGAATTTGTTTAGATTAATTCTTTATTTAGGATGATAAGAAAATTTGGAAGTAAGAAGTTGTAATTCATTATTAAGTTTCCGCATTTTAGTATTTGGGATGATATATGTTATTTTGATGTTATTAGGACATAGTAGATGAATTGTAATCTTGTGTGATGATTTCTGGTATAGTTTTCTTTTGTTTTGGATTATTTACTGCATGAGTTGCTTGATAGATGTTCCAACCGCCTGTGGCTGAAGTATATTGTGTTTGTATATCAGTTTAAGGTCACCGATACAGGGGAGATTTTATCGAAATTTTTCAGTATGGTTTCCATGTGGTTTTTAATCATACCGGTTAAGTAGAGTTAGTAGTTAAGTAACGGTCACTCTTAGAGAGCAGTAGTAGTAAGAAGGGTGGTCGTTATATGGATGTAGAAAGGTTGCTTGTTAATCGATGTCTTGAGCTGCTGGTCGAGATGTCCTTTTATTGGATGTTGAAGGCGCCTCCAATGCCAGTCCAAGGCGCCCCAAACCCTAACTTTTATCCCGGATCGAACGTTGAGATGAGCTTCGCGTCGCTACCTCTTATCCACCTTGAGGCGACTCAATCATCACTCTGAGGCACCTCAAAGGCAGCATCCAAGGCGCCTCGGCTGTCCTCTAAGGCGCCTCCAGCTCCGTTGCGCCTCCAGTTCCTTTGCTCAGCCAGCTCCTACCTTGCACCCAAGGCGCCTCCAAGCTCCATGGAGGCGCCTCGGACTCTGTTCATCCGAGGTAAAATTTGTGTGTTTTAGTACCTGCAAGATATGTTAGTCCCAAAATACCCTGCAACACAAAGTTAGCACATAATAAACATGATAAATTAAGTAATCAACAATTATCAGACTGTCCGGTTCTGACTTCGGATTTCCGACCGGAAACCATAGGTCGAACCGACGCCTACTGTTCCCTCTTCTGGGGAACGAGTCCTCACCTACTCCACTTAGGAGAGCATACCTGATGTCAATCTCATCCTCCAGATCAACTGGACTTTCTGCCTAGGGTTACCACCCCTTAGGACCTAGGGTTACCGCCCCCTAGGGTTTTTCTGCACCTAGGGTTACCACCCCCTAGGACCTAAGGTTACCCCCCTTAGGACTTTCACCACCTTGGGTTACCACCCCCTAGGACCTAAGGTTGTCGCCCCTTAGGATTTTCCTTTACCTAGGGTTACCACCCCCTAGGACCTAAGGTTGCCGCCCCTTAGGGTTTTCCTCCACCTAGGGTTACCGCCCCCTAGGTCCTAAGGTTACCCCCTCCCCCCCTAGGATTTTCCTCCACCTAGGGTTACCACCCCCTAGGTTTTTCACCTCACCTAATCGCAACTAGGACTCTGCCTAAGAACACTTAGGACTTTCCTGCAAGCTCAATCAAACACATTAGATAACAAAACAACTTAACTTTGAATCCCTTTGCCATTATCAAAATTAGAGTTCGATCGTTGGATACTTCCCGCACCAATAATCTCTCCCCTTTTTTATTATGGCAACTGAAATTCAAAGTTAAGCAAAAAATACAATAAAGAGATGCATAAGCATAAATTTGATAAGCATAAATTTAGCACAAGCATAAATTAGATATAAAGCTCCCCCTAAATAGAAGCTTACAAAAACTCCCCCTTAATAAAAGCTCCCCTTTTCTTTAAAATTTTGAATTTTCTTTAATTTTCTTTGAATTTTCTTATACTCTCCCCTTTTGCCATATATCAAAATAAATAAGAGAGTAAAAAAAATGTGTATAGGCCTTAGCATGTTTTGATAAATATTTCTGAAAACTTACTTTTCAGTAAAGCTTAAAAAGATAGAGAAATGAAAACTTGTAAATAGAGGGATAAAAATATTTTGATAAACACTTAATTTTTTAGAATTAATTTTCTTGTAAAGCTTTTTGCTAAGTGAAATCAAAAGATTTGGCATAAAAAATTATTTAAAAATCATCTTCAAAAATTCTTTTAAAAACTATTTAAAATCTTTTAAATTTTTGTTTAAAAAATTATATTAAAAATTCTTTTAAAATTTATTTTAAAAAAATACTATTAAAAATTATTATAAAAATCCTTTTAAATAATTCTTTGAAAAATTATTTAAAAATCATTTTAATTTTTTTTAATAAATTCTTTTAAAAATTATTTAGAAATTATTTTAAAAATCCTTTTAAAAAATTGTTTTAAAAATATTTTAAAAATCCTTTTAAAAATTCCTTTAAAAAATATATAAAAATTATTTTAAAAAACCATTAAAAAATTGTTTTTAAAAATATTTAAAAACTCTTTTGAAAATCCATTTAAAAAATTCTTTTAAAAAATATTTAAAAATTCTTTTAAATATTTTTTTTAAAAATTATTTAAAATTACCCTAAAAATCCTTTTAAAAAAATCGTTTAACATTTATTTAAAGATTATTTTAAAAACAATCTTTTTAAAATTACTTTAAAAATTATTTAAAAAATCCTTTTAAAAATTATTTTAAAAATCCTTTTAAAAAATTCTTTTAAAAATTCTTATTAAAAAATAGTTTAAAAATTATTTAAAAAGATCCTTGTAAAAATTCGTTTAAAAATTATTTTTTCAAAAAATCCTTTTAAAAATTCTTTTTAAAAAATATTTAATAATTATTTTTGATGTCCTTTTAAAATTATTTAAAAATCATTTTAGTTTCCTTTTAAAAATTATTTAAATTTTATTTTTAATTTTTTTATAAAAAAATTATATTAGTTTAAAATCCTATAAAAAATATTAATATTTTAAAATCCATTTTAAAAATTATTTTGAAAGTGAACTCAAAAATTTATTTTAAAAACTATTTTAAAAATTAACTTAAAAATTTATTTAAAAATTATTAAGAAATAATTTTAAAATTTATTTAAAAATTAATTTTTTTTAAAAAAATTATTTTAAGAAATTAACTTAAAAATATATTTTGAAAATTATTTTAAAAATTAACTTAAAAATTTGTTTTAGAAATTATTTTAAAAATTAAAACCTATTTTAACTTAAATGTAAATTATTTGAAAAATCCTTTTAAACTAAAAATTATTTTAACATGAAAATTATCTGAAAAATCATGTTATATTAAAAATCCTTTTTAACTTAAATTATTTTTAAAATATTTTAATTTAAAAATTATTTAATTTTTTTTTTAATCTTAAAAATTAGTTTAAAAATTATTTTAACTTAAATTTTTTTTATAAAAATCTTTTTAACTTAAAAATTAGTTTAAAAATTTACTTTAACTTAAAAAGCATTTCAAGTAAACTGAAAGTTAAATTAAAATTAAATAAAATAAATTAATACTAATTCTAAACTTAGCTAATCCTAATTAAACGTAACTTAGGTTACTTAATCAAAAATTTAAAATCAAGTAAATAAAAAATAAAATATAAATTATAATTATTATTTTCAATCCATTGATATTAAGTCAATTAATATGAAATTAATCAGATAAGTAAAAAAAGTTAATCAATAAATTATTGACAATGATTAACCATTATTAAGTTTGTAACAAATTACTTATTATTGAGAATAATTGATTAATAATTAATTTTATTAATCTTATTTTTATCAAACAATTATACCAAGTATATAAAATTACTTATGTATGTAATATACTCGATAAACATAAGTGTTACTAACCTGAATCCCCTATATACTTAGTTATAATTTTACTCAAACCCTAATGTTGACTTAAGGGGGAGAGATAAATTAAGGGAGAGCAATAATTTTAGGGGGAGTATCAAATTTAGGGAGAGGATTAATTTTTTCCTTAAAAATTTCTTAGATTTTTTTTCTTATCAAATTTCTCTTTAAAATTACTACTCCATTTTAAAATCTCTTTTGAAAGTCCTACCTCATTTTTTTTACTTTAAAAAAATTAATACTTTGAAAAAATTAATGTTAGATTTAAGGGGAGGAACAATTCAAAATTTTTTTCTAAGTAACAAAATTATTTTATTTTCTTTGAAAATATTTTTTTAAAAAAAAAATCCTCAAAAATATATTTTTTACTTATCTTTAAAAATCTGCTTAATAAATGTAGCGACCACCCTTCTCACTACTCTCTAAAGGTGTCCGTTACATAACTACTATAAATTCTTACTTAACTAGTGTAACAAACTGTACTTAAATTTTTCCAGAAAACTTAAAATTTCGGTAGAGTATATGCTGTTCGGCAGGACTAAAATACAATACAATACTCTAAAATTCAGAACATGCACATATAACTCATAATAACAGAAACATATGAAACTATATCTCAATGGAAACACAACGTATCTACTTACTAAATAAAACTCATCTTAGCATGCGATCTAAAACAAGAATAATCTCAAATGACATGAATATAAGGTACAATCTCAAATGTTTCTTAACCACTAAAACACGGAAACTTAATAATGCCCCAAGTCTCTCCCATAGTCCTGGCATCACACATCCTTTTGCACCTCCTTGTCGCCTTCCTTTTCTATAGCTTTTCCTTTCCTTTATCTGCAGTAAGAGGAAATGCAAACTATAAGCGAATGCTTAGTAAGCGCTGTCTAACTCACAAAAACTCGAATGTGCATATAAATACAGCAGTGCTAAAACTGAATCTGTAAGAAGAAAACTATTCATGCTCATCTTGTAGCGAAGCACTAAAATTTGCATACTCATGATATACAAGAATAAAACTATATGCTGGAAGACAAGGCTAATCATGCTCAATAAACTAATCAGGAAACAAATAAAACTAATACTGCATGCTTCGAATTAAAAGAAACTAAACTTGCTGACTCTAAACATAAGTGAAGCTTGTTCCATTTGTTTCAAAAACTTATAATCTTATACTTGAAAATAATAATAAACTTTTCTCTTGGGCCCATGCTTAGTACTAATGCGCGCTCCCTAATAGAGACTATGGTAGCTAGTCACCAGTCCTACGAGGGTAAAGACCTTGGTCTTACCAGGGCCAAGACCTTGGAATTGGTCACCTAGATTTGTTTAACGACAACCTTGGAAGTCGGGTACTAGCCTTTTTAAAATAAAATACTTGTTTTCCTTTAATATTCTTCTAATAAATAATGCCTCGGCATTTTCTTCAAGCACCTTGTGTGCCAAAATCCCTAAAGTCTTGACTTTGGGATCTACTTAAGGCCTTGGCCTTTTTCTTTCTTTCCTTTAGCTTTCTTATAAAACTTAAAATACTGATAGGGAACTCAAAATCTGGAACTGAAATGCTTAATGAAAAATCTATATTGTAATGCATATTAAAAATCTGCAATGCATAATAAAAATCTGCACTAATGCTTAACAGAAATCTGCACTAATACTTAACAGAAATCTGTACTAATGCTTAACAAAATCTGCACTAAAGCTTAACATAAATTTGCACTAAAGTTTAACAGAAATCTGCACTAATGATTAACACAATCTGCACTAAAATTCTGCACTACAAGGAGATCTAAACTGCACTATGAAAACTAGGAGCTAAATGAAATTAAAGATCTGCATTGCTTCATTTGTTGTGCACGCCTATTGCTACACAAAAAAATCTAGGAACTAAGTGCAAACTAAAAATCTACTCATGCTCAAATAACAGTAATAGCGAAAGCTAGAAAAATACTGCTCGTGCTCTACTAATAGCAACATGAAAAATCCTCTTATCTAATAGCAAATGAAAACTAGAAAATCTGCTCATGTATATCTAATAGCAAAGAAAACTGGTCATGCTCAACTCATGGCAAATGAAAGCTGCACGTGCTCATAAACAAAGAGGAACTATTTCATCATGTATATCTGCTCGTGCACATCTAACAGCAAGGAAATTACACATGCTTAACTAATAGCAAACTACTCATGCTCACAAACAACAAAGCAAGGAGGAACTACTTCATCATGTAACAACCCAAATTTCCTCATTTCGAGTCCCAAAAGTAATTTAAAAATATTTATAAATGCTATAGAAATATTCTAGAGATTTTTAGAAATTTTTAGAATATTGACAAAAATAATGTTGAAGCTGAGATTCGAATTGTGGACCTCGGACCTGAACCGAGCCTTAACTGAATCCAGCCAACCAAGTGTTCCACGAGAGTTTTGTTAATCAGTATGGAACAAAATATATATAAGTTATAGTTGGAACTGAAAATAATAGGAAATAATAGGAATAAAAGGGTTGCAGCCGAAATTTGAACCCACGAGCCGAGCCTTAAGCAGAACGTAGCCAACCAACTGTTCCGCAGATATTTCGTGAAAGAGTAAGGCAGCGAGTAGTTGGCTAATAAAAAAAACCCTAGCATAAGAAAAGAAACTTAGGTTTTATCCCGAAACTTTTCTCCCTCCCCTTCTCTCGAGTTCGACGGCGCAGCTCTTCTCGGCGAAAACGCAGCAAGGGATCTATGATTCCTCTCCGGCGGCCGGCCAAGGCCATCTCGGAGGGTTTTCCACAGAGCCGCGATCACGTCGTTAAGGAGAGCACAAGGATACGAGAGGACGTCGAGTTCTACGGATTCTCCGAAACCCTAAAGGTCTTCCTCGGCTGTAAGTCCAAGAAACAACATGGTAAGTTGCTACTCACTTGCAGTAGGATAGCTCCGAGGTTTAATCCTTGATCCTCTCCTTGTTCCCGAAGCTTTGCATGAGTTTCGTTGCTTTCTCTATTTTCGGATTCAAGTTAGCTTCTTGTTTGGATTTCGAAGCATGTTTTAAGGTGTTTTTGTTTTGATGCTTGCTGCCATGAACCCTAAGGAAAGAAGGAGAATTTGTATAGGTTCAATTTGAGGTTTCCGTGAGGTCTTGTATGATCTATGATTCTATTCTTGGTTTAGCTGTGGGTCTTGCATGGATGCATTTCGATAATGCTCTACTACTTCAAATAACTATAGATTTATGTGCAACTTAGTTTTGTTCGAAAATCTCAAGGAAAGAAATTAATTGGTTAGTTAGGCATATGTTTTGGTTTTTACAGATTTTGGGATTTATGCTGTGAAGTTTTGTTTAGCACAACATTCATTTCTTTTGAAATTTCTGCCGTGAGTTCAGAGGAAGAATAGGAAAGGATGTGTAGGTGGAGTAATTCTGCTTCTTTTAGTTTTCTGCCATGTGTTGAGGTTTCGGATTCTTGTTTCCTTTTTGATTTCGAAGCATGTCGTAAGGGCAGTGCCTTGATGTCTGCTACCGAGAACTTCAAAGTAAGGAGATGAGTTGTTTAGGTTAGGCATAGGGTTGTTTTCTTTCTTTTGGCCTTATAATTGGTAATTCCGATTTTGAGTTAGATTTTTCTGTGGTGATCTTAATGGACATGATCAGTTCATATGGAGTTTAAGGGTTTCAGATTTTCATTTCTAGACAATGAAAATAAGTGTTATATGGGTTTTAGATTCATTGATTTCGTAGTATAGCATTTTAGCTACAGATTTCTTAATAAATCACATTTAGCAGTAGCAAATTCTTTCCTTATGCTTTGTTATGTTGGAAGTGATTCATATCACGTTTCAACCTGTGGTAGCAGTAGCAATTCTGTCCTTTATTCTTTGCTTGGTTGGAATAAATTAAGAATAAGTAGATCCCCCAAGTTCTGTCCTAGTAAATCACGTTTAACAGCAACAGTTTCTATTTATGCTTTACTTAGTTGGAAGGAATTTAGAATGTGTAGACCCATTAAGTTCTGGTTCCAGTATATCATGTATCAACTCTTTGATAGCAGTATCATCTTTTCCTTGAGGTGTTTGATTGGTTTGTACAGAACTGGAATAGCTAGGGATTTTAGTCCTTTCCTGATTTTCAGTTTTAGTTTATATATATATATCTATGCAATGAACTGCCTTTTATTCCAAGTATATAGTTAGATTTTTCTTTAAGCTTTTAGTTTCCCATTGTTCTGCTATTAGGCAATGAACATAGAATGACTTGGATTAAGTATTGGTTTATTAGGCTAATTGGAGGTTGATCCGGCAGTGATTTTGGTTTATTTTATGATGAAGTAGGTAGTGTAATCTCTTTAGTGCAGAAGTGTGGATGAAAGAGTGAAGATGAGCATATGTAATATGTTGTTTTGGTGAGTATCATGTATTAAGACTAAAGATGATTTGAATTGATGAAATGAATTTAACAGGTGAGAAGTATGTGAGTAATTTAGATATGCAAGTAGTAAGTTCAGAGTAGAAGTTTAGTTTAGAAGATGAGAAAAGAGATTTATATGTTGATCAATATAGATTTTATACTGAGAATTCCTTTCTGACCATAAGTTTAATGGCATAATTGATGTTCATAATTAAAGTACTTGGATGTGTCAATATCAAGGATTCCATTTGGTCTCAGCTGGTTACTAGAATATGAAATTCTAGGTTTATAATTGCCATGTGAGAATTTTAGTGCAGTTTAGATTTCCTTGAAGTGTAGAATTTTAATGCAGTTGAAATCTCCTTGTAGTGCAGAATTTTAGTGCAGATTTTTATTAAGTATTAGTGTGCAGATTTTTATTAAGCATTAGTGTGCAAATTTTTATTTAACATTACAAATGCAGATTTCTGTTAAGCATTGCAGTACAGAATTTTGTTAAGCATTGTAGTGAAGATTTGCTTTAAGTATTTAGTTTCTTTAGTAGTGCAGATTTTGCTAATAGATAGTTTATGGATAGCATTGTAGAACAAGGCTTTAGATTTCCCTTAAATATGCATGATTGTGTGTTACCTAGTTGATTTCACTTATAGATGCATATGGAAAAATACCCTAACAGTATTTTGAGTTTAAGAAAAGTATAAGGAAGATAAAGAAAAGAAAGAAAAAGGCCAAGGCCTTAAGTAGATCCCAAAGTCAAGACTTTAGGGATTTTTGGCACACAAGGTGCTTATTAAAATGCCAAGACATTTAAAGAAGAAGTAATTAAGATAATAAGATATTTTACTTTGAAGAGGCTAGTACCCGACTTTCGAGGTTGTCGTTAAACAAATCCAGGTGTTCAATTCCGAGGTCTTGGCCCTGGTAGACCGATGTCTGCTCTTTTAGGATTGGTGGCTCGCTACCCCAACTTATTAGGCAACGCGCATAAGATGGTACTACACCTGGGCCCAAGAAGAAGTTGATTATTATTTTGAAGTATTATAAGTATAAGCTTTTGAACAAGTAAAATAAGTTTCACATAAGTATAAAAGTATTAAAGTATAAGTTTTAAACAAGTGAAATAAAAGAATAAGTTTTTAAGCAAGTGAAATAAGATTCAGAAAGTGTTATAATTCAGCATGTTTTAGTTTTCCTTATGCTAGCATGTTATTCTGATTAACTTTACATGTTTAGTATTCCAGTATGCATTGTTCTTTTGCTATTAGATGAGCATGTGTAGTATTTTCTTTAGAGTTTTCAGTTCTTGGATTTCAGGATATTTATATGCATATTCGAGTTTTTGTGAGTTAGACAGCACTTACTAAGCATTCGCTTATAGTTTACAATTCCTCTTACTGCAGATACAGGAAAGGAAAAGTTTTAGCAAAGGAAGGCGACAAGGAGGTGTTCGATAATGTGTGATGCCAGGACTATGGGAGAGACTTGGGATGTTTTTAAGTTTTTGCATTTTAGTGATTGATAAACATTTGAAGTTGTACTTTAAGATTCATGTTATTTGAGATTATTGTTGTCCTAGATTGCATGCTAAGATGTACTTAGTTTAGTATGTATGTACGTTTGGGTTATTTGTGATGTGAGTAGTGTTTGATACTTATTTAACTGCGTGAGAGTTTGTTATATATTCCAGCCACCTGTGGCTGATGTATATTATGTTTGTATCTCAGTTTAAGGTCACCGGTACAGGAGAGACTCTATCGAAATTTTTCGGTAGGGATTCCTTGTGGTTTCGATCATACCGGTTAAGTAGAGTCAATAGTTAAGTAACGGTCATCTTAGAGAGTAGTAGTAGTAGTAAGAAGGGTGGTCATTACACATCATGTATATCTGCTCGTGCACATCTAACAGCAAAGGAAATTACACATGCTTAACTAATAGCAAATGATAACTACATATCAAATCTAAACAACTCCTCCTTTGTATCCTTAATGAAACTCACGGCAGATCATCAAGTACTTTGCTCCCTATATCATACTTCGGAAAAAAATAAGAAGAATCAACTTCCAAAAGCTACTCCTACCGTAGGTGAGAAGCACTTACTTATTCTTGGAGTTCTTGGACTTACAACCAAAGGGGAGCTTCTAGGGTTCCGGAGATGTGCTTCCTCAACGATCTCTTTGTATCTACTTACTCTTCTCGACGAGGGGATCACGAAGGTGTGAAGACCTCACGGAGAAAGGTGCTCGTCGGCCGCCGGAGACGAAGCTAGGGCTTCGTTTTGTTTTCGTTCGGGCAGAAACGTCGTGTGCGAGAGAGAAGGGAGGGGAAGAAATTAGGTCACGACAATAATCCCCTTCTCCTCTTAACTTATCCTTTTATAACCCCTAATATTTCTGTTATCTAACTGTCTTTTAAATTATTTCGCTATCTTTTCTAAACAGCTCGGCCCGCTTGGGTTCTTGGTCAGCCAGATTCGCTTAAGACTTGGTTCGAGTCGGAGGTCGCGGGTTCGAACATCGACCGAACCTCTTTATTTTTTGAAACTTCTTCCTTTTGGTAAAAATACCAAATGACCTCCAAAAATTACATAAAAATACTCTAAAAATTTCTAAAAATCTCAAGAATATTTCTAAAGTATTTTAAAATATTTTTAAGCACTATTAGGACTCGTAATGATGAAATTTGGGTAGTTACAATAAACCCATTTTTGAAAACTAGCTTTTATAAACTAAGTTTTTGAAAATTAGATTTTACTAACTTAGTTTTGAAAATTAGATTTTGTTGACTTTGAAAATTAGAGTTTGTAAACTTACTTTTTATAATCTAAAGATGAATTTTTGAAAATTTATATAAACTTACTTTAGTAAAACTAACTCTTTCAAACTTAATACTTGAAAATTGCTATAAATTTAAAAATTATTTTTTTGGATTTTACAAACTTAGCTTTAAAAATTTTATAAAGTTGGCTTTGTTTATCTACTTTTTGAAAATTAGCCTCTATACAACTTATGTTTGAAAATTATTTTTAAATTTGCTTTAAGTTTGCAAGCTTATTTTGAAAGATAGCTTGTTTTTGCAAAATTTATCTTTAAAAATTACTCTAAATACAAAGTTAGTAAAGCTATCAAGTTAACTATTTAAAAAAAAACTTAGCTATTTTTGGAAAAGCTAAAAGATAAAGTTTAAAGTAAAATTTTATATGTTTTTTACTTTAAAACTCCCCAAAGTCATTCTGACTTTAGTTCATAGCCTCTATTGCATTTCTTTTTCTTCCTTAAACGCTTATTTTTTTAAAACATTTTTATATTGATTTTTGATGAATGTCAAAGGGGAGGGTTAAGTGGTTTAAGTTAGTTAGCAACAAAAATTACCAAAAATAAAACAAAACTAACTTAACATCATTGCTTGTGTTTATTTATTCCATATTTTTTCACTAACTTAACCAGATTGTCATTGCATCAAAAAGGGAGAGATTGTTGGAGCGGTTAGCACTAATGGTCTATCTCATGTTTTGATGAATGACAAAGTAGGTTAAGTTAGTTTCATTGTGATCTAACACTTTGACCAAGTGTGCAAGAGAAGCCCAGCTAGGTCGACGGGCTGACCGTGTAATACCCCGGTTCTGAGATTCTAGTTAAGTATAACTTAAAAGGTTAGATGTTACTATATATATCACCAATGTGCACTTTCTTTTTTGGAAGCCCAAACTTAAGAACTCCAAAGTTAAGCGTGCTTGGCTTGGAGTAATCTTAGGATGGGTGACCTCCTGGGAAGTTTTCCCAGTGTGTGTGCGAGTGAGGACAAAACACGTTGAAAGGACCTTCGGTAGTCTGTGGAGCTAGTCGTCAACCCGATGGACAATTCTGGTGGCGTTCTCGGTTTGGTTCGGGTGGGACCCACCCGGGCCGGGGCGTTACAGATGGTATCAGAGCGACCTTGCGACCTTGAGTGTGCCTGTGGCAAGAGCACCCAGGGCACCACTTAGCGAGGGAGATTCTGGGATTTATCTGTGGTGTGATTCGTGGTTACACAACGAGGACGTTGTGTCTTTAAGTCGGGGTGATTGTAATACCTCAGTTCTGAGATTCTGGTTAAGTATGACTTAAAAGGTTAGATGGTACTATTCATATCACTAAGGTGCACTTTTCTTTTTGGAAGCCCAAACTTAAGAACTCCAAAGTTAAGCGTGCTTGGCTTGGAGTAATTTAGGATGGGTGACCTCTTGGGAAGTTTTTCCAGGGTGTGTGCGAGTGAGGACAAAACACGTTGAAAGGACCTTCGGTGGTCTATGGAGCTAGTCGTCAACTCGATGGGCAATTCTAGTGGCGTTCCTGGTTCGGTTCTAGTGGGGCTCGCCCGAGCAGAGGCATTACAGACTGGATAGCTGGCACAAAGCCTAGACAGGTCGACGGGCTGACCAGATGTCTGGCACGAAGCCCAGCTAGGTCGATGGGTCGATCGGATAGCTGGCACGAAGTCCAGACAGGTCGACGGGCTGACTGGATGTCTGACACAAACTCTAGCTAGGTCGACGGGCTGACCTGATAGCTAGCACGAAGTCCAGATGGGTCGACAGGCTGACCGGACGTCTAACATGTAAGTTAAGGTAAGTCACTGGAGGGGAGTGACTGTGAGGACGCGTTCCCGGGAAGGGAACTTAGGCGTTGATCCAATTTAGAACCATTTCGGAACTCTAAGTTGAGATCTTGACTAGATTCTAGTCTCGGTGAGACGAAATCTAATTAATACACTGTTTGATTATTATAATTGTGCTAACCTTTGTTTTGCAGGGTATATTTGCCTCGGACTAACGTTTTATTGCAGGGAGTTGAAGCTACTAGAAAATAGGGTTCGAGCGCTCGAAAGGGATACCGGTGCCCGGGGGTCCAGGCGCCCGAAAGGATCCGGGCGCTCAGAATGTAAATGTGATCACCTTATCGCTTCGCCATGTGGAGCACTCTGGTTGGTTGGGCTACGTCACACTCCAGACGCTCGGAAGGGATCCGGGCACCTAGAGCCTCCTATATAAGGAGGGTGAGACCTGGAGTAAAGAACAACTCACTACAACGTCTTCCAACGCTTGCCTTGCTGTGCTATGCTCCTGCGACACTGCGAAGCTTGTCCGACAAAGTGCTAATTGTTCTTTTCCTTTTATTGTCGGTATTTCTTCTTTAAAGCACTTGTACTTTCACTTGTAATATTTTACGAATTGCTAGTGGATTGCCCAACAAAAGCACTCGACGAGTGCGGACCTTGGAGTAGGAGTCGACGAAGGCTCCGAACCAAGTAAATTAGTTTTGTGTTAGCGTTGTTGTGTTCTCGTTTTTCTGCTACGAACTCGCTAAATTTCTAAATCGCTATTCACCCTCCCCCCTCTCTAGCGAATTTCTCAATCCAACACCAGGGACCTGGGCAACCCGGTTGTTGGCTACAGGTAGCGTTGACCAAAGGACTTCTGACGACTTGGTCAACATAGAAGTCATCTCAGCATATCCGCCCTTCAAGACATCGCGATTCGTTCAACATTCCATCCACCTCACCTGACGGTCCGTCTGACTCAGTTTACGGACAGAATCAATAAAAAAATATCTCACCTAGTGTGTTATGACTAGGTGAGTTTATTAAAAATTTTTTAAAAAAGTTAAAAAGTTAAAAAAATAAAATTTAAAATTTAAAACTAATAAATAAAATTGAATTAATGGTATATTTTTGATGAAATTAAAATAATAAGTGTTAATGTTAAAATGAATATGACAGAATGAAGGTGTTAATATATATATATGACACATATGCCTCCTGCTTTTTGATGAGATGGTGAGTATTATAATTCCATCAATACAGATGCCCTAAATGAGACATGACCCACATTGTCATACCGTCACTTCATAAGTTTGAACTATCACATTATCATTAAGTTGACTGACCAGACCAAAGGTTATTAAATAAATCAATATTTTTTAAAATGTACATATGTTTTAAGAATTGATTGCGATACACTTATAATTTTCTTCTTAAATCAGTGGGTCATACTGATATGGCTCCAGTCCATTATCACATGTGTTCTAAGGCCTAAACTCTCCTCTTTGAATATCGCCATTTAAAGCTCCATGAGCTCTACTCTCCGAGCTCTCCAAGATCTTCTCTTTATGTTCCCTGAGCTCAATAGGCTAGCTAGACTACTACTACTACTATGGATCTGACTAGACATCCACTATTACCCATGCTACTATTGGACATAAGTAGATGTAACCTATGATTTTTATATGTAGGGCATGAGCTGAATTATATTTATGAACAAGTTTGATGTTTGGTTTGATAAAAATTTATTTATATTCGTTCGATATATATAAGATTAATTAAATGAACAAGCTTAAACAACTCGTTAAATAAAATAAAAAATCTTGAACACATTACATATCAGCTCGTTAATGTTTGAGAATAACATTCGTGAACAATATTTCTGAACCATATTCATTAATAAAACTCTTATTAATATGTTAAAAAATAAAAAAAATAAATGAACAAACAAGTTTATATTATCAAGATCAATAACTAATAATAAAAGTTTCAAATAATTAAACAAGTTTGAATTGAGAGTTTTATAACATCTAAACGAACAGGCTCAAGCTCATAAAAAGAAATCAAACCAAAGTTTAAAAATCATTTCAACAGTGATGCTAAGGTAAATAATGGCCCACATAACAGGCCCTTGACCTAGTCAACAAGAAGGTTGGGTGACATTTTCTAGGACTTGGTCAACACAAGGGTTATATGGTAGTATTTGACCTTTTGAGCCATTCCAACTTCTAAGCCTCTCTGACTTATCGAGTCGTTCAGTAGTAGTGTTGATTCAACTGGACAAGAAGACATGGGGTATGGTCCCTGTTGGTGCAATATCCCCTGGGTCAAGGTTGACTAAGCTTGAGTTGGCTCAAGCTTGAGTCTTGATGTTTAGGTTTCGATGTTTTGACAATACGTGGAGATTGCAGGTGCAATCGTCCGTTTAGGAAAATTACTGGTGCAATTCCTCTCTGATTAGGGTTTGACTAGATTGGTGTGAAAAAGAGTCAAGTAGGTCAAGGTTGACTTAATACTTGACTGGAAAAGTCCTAACTGATTGCGATACCTACTTGTCGGGTTTCGGATTTACGATGCTTACTTTCGTGAGTATTTCTCGGTATTTTGGATTTGTACGGATTTTCATCATCTTATTCGTTTTGGAATTCCGAGGTATTTTGACGAGGATCTATTGGTTCTATTTGGGGGCTAAGCAGCGACAGGACATCTCCAGACGACAAATAGGTAAATTAGGTAATTTTATAGTTTTTATACCTGTAGTGATATCTGGGTAACATTTGGTTTACAGATATGACACTTACACGTGTTCCGGTACCGAGACGTGGTCGTCCCTGTAAGAGGGCGATAGATTCTCTGGAGATAGAGTCTCCAGAGAGATCTACTAGGGTCGAGCTGACACTGACTCGTCAGGATATTATAGGCACGTCGGATTATAAGATCCCGACGGTTCCGACTTCAGAGGTGCATACCTCGAATGTACCACTAGTGGTATCACCTTCAGTATACCCGGCACCTCCTCCCGTCGTGCCTACTACTGCGTACTTGAGGTACGAGATGAGGCAGAGATCTGGCGGGACACGCAGCGCTCGATTATAGGTGAGTAGCATATTACCTGGACGAGATTTAGGGAGGCATTCGAGAGTCAGTATTTTCCCCGAGCGTATCAGATGACACGTCGGTAGGATTTTCTTAGTTTTCGGTAGAATAATCGCTCAGTGATGGAGTATAATGCCGAATTTAATCGGTTGGCCAGATTCTGTCCTGAGTTGGTTGCCGAGGACAGATCTCGTATGTTTCAATTTGTCTAGGGACTAGACGACATCTTCAGGTGAAGATTGCCTGCTTTGGTAGTTCATCAAACACAGAGGCACTGGATAGAGCTCTTATGATTGAGTCTTCTCATCAGAGAGTGAATGCTGACAAGAAGAGGAATCAGATTGATATGACTTCCGGACAGATCCAGCAGTCACAGACTACGAGACAGCAGCAGAGTAGTCGTACTTAGACGGGTCAGGGTACTTCTGGGTTATCGGGATGACCCTAGAAATCAGGATGATCTTCATTAGGACGTTCCCGGTCTTCTCAGCAGAACTGTAAACTGTCCACCGGTGACCCTTACTGCACCCGATGCAGATCCCGAGATCACATCACCTCTGCATGCACTCTGGGACAGCCAGTTTGCTATTATTGCAAACTGCCTGGGCACTTGAGCTGAGACTGTTCGCTGAAGGCTCAACATGTAGCTTCCGGGGTTCTGTTTCAGGAGGACCATTTGGTCAGTCTGGAACTCAGCGAGGCGGGTCGAAAGCTCAATCTTCGCATCGTCAGCAGAGGACAACTCCCCCTGCAGCAGCTGCATACGGCATGCACGGGCAGGAGCATTCCAGTGTCCTTGTAGAGAACTCCACGGTATTTCGCCTTAGGGTTCTCCTGTACTATTCGTCAAGAAGAAGGATGATACTCTGAGGTTGTGCATCGATTATAGGCAGCTGAATGCAGTGACTATCAGAAATAAGTACCCCTTACCGCGGATTGAGGATTTATTTGATCAGCTCAGAGATACATTAGTGTATTCTAAGATTGATCTGCGGTCTGGACATCATCAGCTGAGAGTTAGAGATTCTGACATTCAGAAGATAGCATTTCGCACCAGATACAGACGATTTGTTGAGGGTTTCTCCCGTATTGCTATGCCGTTGACACGTCTGACTAGGAAAGGCGTGAAGTTCACGTGGTCAGAGGCTTGCGAGACAAGGTTTCAGGAGTTAAAGCGGAGATTAGTATCAGCACCAGTTTTGGTTTTACCTTCTGGTGATGACGGATTCGTACTTTACACAGACGCATCTCTTCAGGGCTTGGGCGCTGTCTTGATGCAGCACGGTAGGGTATTCTCCTATGCTTCTTGTCAGTTGAAGGAGCATGAGAAGAACTACCCAGTACATGATTTAAAGCTAGCCGCTATTATCTTTTCTTTGAAGATTTGGCGACATCATCTTTATGGTATTACTTTTGAAATTCTTACTGATCATAAGAGTCTCAAATATATTTTCACACAGAAGGAACTCAATCTCCGACAGAGGAGATGGATGGAGTTCCTGAAGGACTATGATTGTACTATTAGCTACCATCCGGGTAAAGCTAATGTGGTTGCTGATGCACTTAGCAGGAAGTCCAGAGGGACTTTAGTCACCGAGTTTTAGTCATGGACTTGATGGGATTCTCCGAGTTGGGCCTTGAGGAGCAACAGAGCAGGGTATTCTTGTTACCATGGTTGCTCACCGTCGATCGGGATGAGGATTCGAGGCCCAGCCGAGATCGGCATTTATAGTTCATTGGCGCGGATAACTTCACGGATGAAGCCAGTTTACACGAGATGATGAGGGTATTGTTTATTTCTGAGGCAGATTATGTGTACCTCAGTCTCACCCAGTCATGGAGGAGTTACTTCAGGAGGCTCATCGTTCTAGATTTGCTATCCACCCAGGTGAAACTCGTATGTATCGTGATTTGAGGCGTTCCTATTGGTGGAACGGTATGAAGTAAGACATCGCGGAGTTTGTAGCTAGATGTCTTGTCTGTCAGCAGGTGAAGGCTGAGCACCAGAGACCTGCTGGTTTACTTCAGAGGATCCCTATTCCCGAGTGGAAATGGGAGCACATTACTATGGATTTTGTGGTAGGATTGCCTAGGACTCGACGAGGTCATGATGCGATTTGGGTAATCGTTGACGTATTAACCAAATCCGCACATTTTATAGCGATCCAGAAGACTGATTCTCTGGATCGATTAGCAGAGCTATATTGTCGTGAGATTATCAGATTGTGTGGTGTTCCTTTGAGCATTATATCTGATAGAGACACACGGTTCATGTCCCGATTTTGGCAGAGCCTACAGCAGGCCTTGGGCACACAGCTCCGTTTCAGTACGACATTCCATCCTTAGACAGATAGACAGTCAGAGCGGACCATTCAAACTTTGGAGGACTTGCTGAGGTCTTGTGTTATGGACTTCGGAGGCAGTTGGGAGGACCACCTGTCCTTGGTGGAATTCGCCTACAACAACAGTTATCATTCGGCTATCCAGATGTCACCGTTTGAGGCACTGTATGGTAGACCTTGTCGGACACCCACTGTCTGGGAGGTGGTTGGGGAGGCTCAGTTGCTAGGACCTCAGAGAGCTCAGCATGAGGTAGAGTTGGTTCGTACGATTAGACGGAGGATGTCAGAGGCTCAGGACCGTTAGAAGAGTTATGTTGATCAGCGACGGAGACCTTTGGAGTTCTCTATTGGTGATCATGAGTTTTTGAGAGTTTCACCCACGAAAGGGGTGAAGAGATTTGGTCTTCGAGGTAAGTTAGCTCCACGATATATTGGGCCATTCCAGATCTTGGAGAGGATTGGAGCAGTAGCTTACCGTCTGGCGCTACCACCATCTCTAGCTGACATTCACGTTGTATTTCATGTATCTATGCTGAGGAGATACATATCCGATCCGACACATGTTCTATCAGATATATCAGTTCCCATTCAGTCTGACGTTACTTACGAGGAGGTTCCGATACGGATTCTGGACCACAGAGAGCGTTAGCTGCGGAACAAGATGGTTCGACTAGTTAAAGTCGGATGACAATATCATTCTGATGAGGAGGCTACTTGGGAGCTGGAGGATATGATCCGAGCTCGATACCCTCATCTTTTTACTGGAGGTATGTGGGTTAGAATTCCTTTCAGCATTTATACTGTTTTGTTACATTCTAGTGTTTGCTGTTGGTTAGAGCGAAATTTGGGGACCAAATTTTTATTAGTAGGGGAGGATGTGAGATCTAGGAAAATTTAAATAAATAAGGTTATTTGGGAAATAGCCTTATAAAATTTTAACGGAATTTTTAGAAATTTTCTGGGAAAATTTCGGAGCTTGTACGACGGGTTTCGAGGGGACGAATTTACGGGTCCGGATAAATCCTGTTTGGGATACCCGTTTAAATGAGGAAATGTTTTATTTATATATATATATTCTTTTTCCTCATTTCCTTTCCCCATCGCCGATCCCGACTTCTCCTCTTTTTTTTTCCCGATCTCCTTCTTCCCCTCTGCTCACGTGCTCTCTCTCTCTCTCGCGGATGAAGCAAAGCCGATGTACTTCTTGCGATCGTTGACCTCGACCCAGTGGAGCAGTCGTCGAACGGGCTTCCGGTGATTGTCGATCTCGACCCAAGGGAGCAGTCGCCGGTACAGATCCGGACGTGGGTGACCTTCTCCAGCCTTAGGTGAGAGCATCGATCTCTTTCTGCTCTCGGTGTTGCCGTCGATGCCACAAATCCCGATCGCCTACATGTAACGACCACCCTTCTTACTACTACTACTCTCTAAGGATGACTGTTACTTAACTACTAACTCTACTTAACCGGTATGATTAAAAATCACATGGAAACCCTATCGAAAAATTTCGGCAGAGTTTCCCCTATACCGATGACCATATTCAACAATACATGCAATATATACTCAGCCACAAGCGGCTGGAACACATATCAATCAACCACACAGTATAATAAATCCAAAATAAAGAAAACAATACCACAACTCATTACACCATATCACAATTCATCTACTATGTCCTAATCACATCAAAATATCATGTACTATCTCAAATACTTCTAACATAGCAGAAGACAATAGAAACTAAAAGAAAACTTCTTTCTTAGTCCTAAGGCTTCCATAGTCCTGGCATCACACATCCTTCGAACACCTCCTTGTCGCCTTCCTTTCTATATCTTTTCCTTTCCTGTATCTGCAGTAAGAGGAAGTGCAATCTATAAGCAAAATTTGCTTAGTAAGTGCTATCTAACTCACAAAAACATGAATATGCATGTATACAGAAAGAACTAGAAACTATATGCTCTAAAAGAAAGTAAAGCATAAATATATCTGCTCATATCAAACTAATAGCAAAGAAAAGCTAAGGAATCTACTCATATAATTCTAATAACTAATCATGCTGCTCATCTAATAGGTAAACATGAAAAACTACTCATCTACTAGATAAACATTGTAGAATAAAGAACTAAACTTACTGATTTTTAGAACTGTATGAAACTTATTTCATTTGTTCTAACTTAATCTTTAATACTTTATGTTTATATAAAACTCATTTTACTTGTTCAAAAACTTATACTTATAATACTTCAAAATAATAATCAACTTCTTCTTGGGCCCGACAATTGTACTTGCTTTTACTTTTGTAACGACCCGACCTATTTGGCGGCCCATTTGGCGACCCTAGGGTCGTCGACCGTCGACCGTCGGGCGTGCCATTACTACTAGGTTATCTAAACCTAGGGATGACTATGGGAGCCCAGCCCAAGGACAACTGAGAGTCCAGTACAGTGCCACTGATAAAAGTAAAATACTTATTATCTTTTAAAACTTCTAATATATAATGCCTTGACATTTTCCTTAGCACCTTGTGTGCCAAAATCCCTAAAGTCTTGACTTTGGGATCTACTTAAGGCCTTGGCCTTTTTCTTTCTTTTCTTTACCTTTCTTATACTTGTTAATACTTCTCATAAAAGAATGCTTCTTAAAAAGACACTGAGATGTTTAAAACAATTTCTAACATTGAAGTACTAAACTGCACAACCAAGAGATCTAAACTGCACTAAAGTTCTGTATACTACGCTACAAAATTCTGCATACTATAAGCTTTAACAGAACCTGCCTTGAAGCTTAAATAGAAATCTGCATATATACTAACTAGAAGCAAAGATGCATGCTCATAATACATGTACAGAAACTACGTAAAGCTTATGCTCATGATCTATGGACTGTTCTTGTAATAACACGCCTCTAACTGCATACTAATAGCTACGGCTGTTCATGCTTATCAATGCCAGGGAACTGAATTTAAATCTGCATATTTAGCTAACAGAAATCTGCATACTGTGCTAACAAAGAAACTTAAATTTGTACTGCTATAATATGCAAAGATTTGTACTGCTATAATATGCAAAAATCTGCACTTAATAGGTCTACATTTCTAAACTGTTTCCAATCAAAGCAAAGCATGAGGAAACTGATAATTTGCAACTAAAACTTGCTATACTAGACCCAGTGCTTCAAGGAACAGCAAGCAATACCCATGACATTTATCAAACTAGCAGGGATAAACTCGAATTTTATCACCAAGTGCAAACTCTACCAAACCGTGTCTACTCAAAGAAATCCTGACAGTATTAGATCCTCAAGCAAAACTTGTCTTTAAGTCTGCCAAATTCCAGATTTAGTACTAAAACATATCTACACAAAGTCGGCTAAGTTTCCCTACCTCAACATAAGAAAACAAATCCACAGAAAATCAAACTACTAGTCTAATAAACTACTAAAGATCTAACTAGATACTCCTAGAACTAAAGCTGTTTATTCCCAATGCATAGCTCAAACTGGAACTGAACAATAAACTCAAAAGGGACTATTCGTGCCCATGAACATAGCACCAACTAAATCCTTTTCATTTCAAGAGGAAGACATTAAAACCCTATCTACCTCTTCCATATTCTGTTATTTGTCCAGGTATACTTATCCCCAACAAAACCTTCACTAGAAATTCTGAACACCTCACAAAATCATTAAATACTTTAACAGCCCGCAGCCTTGACATACCCCCCTTCAGATTGCTCCCCAATACTGGAAATTACATTAAAATCTCTAATCCTGTATATCATATTCCGAAAATAAAGTAGGAAACTAAATCCCTAGCAAGTTAATTCTGTACAGTATGTACCGAATGCAAAGAAGGAACAATCAAAACTAGAAAACTAAATCCCTAGCATGTTAATTTTGTATAGGATTCTTAAGCATGCTTCCACAAAAATAAAAAGGAACAGCAAATCAGCAAATCTGTGCATCATGATTCGAAAACAGAGAGAGCAAGGAAACTCATGCAAAGCTTCGGGAACAAGGAGAGAATCAAAGATTAAACCTGGAGCTATCCTACTGCAGGTGAGTAGCGACTTACCATGATTCTTAAATTCAAACCGAAGGAGAAAACCTCTAGGGTTCGCGGAGAAACTTCAAATTCCAACCCTTCCTCGTGGCCGCGAGCTCTCTTCAACGAGGAGACCTTGAATCTATGAAGAACTGACGGAGAGAAGTGCTCGCCGACCGCTGGAGATGAAGCCCTAGCTTCGTTTTCGCCTGAGAAGGAATCGGCGCCGCGCACGCGTAACGCAGAGGAGAGGAAACAGGATTTAGGGTTCGGGTAAAAGAAATTTGATCCTTTTTAAAACTAGGGCTTCGATCATAACTATAGCTTATATATTTGTCGCTGCATGTCTGATTAACACCAACCGCTGGCTCCATTGGTCTGGGCTTCGATTCTCAGCCGCGCCCCTTTTTCTCCAATTTATTTTAAATGTTCCAACTATAGCTTAAATATATTTCACTCCATATTTGATTAACAAAAACTCTCGCAAACCGATTAGTTAGCTAAGTTCGGTTAAAACCTGGTTCGGGTCCGAGGTCTTGGGTTCAAAACCCGACTTCAACATATATATTTATTATTATTTTTTTAAACTTCTTCCTCTTGGTAAAAATACCAAACGAACTCCAAAAATAACATAAAAATACTCTAAAAATCTCTAGAATTTTTCTATAGCATTTCTAAATATTTTTGAATTATTTTTGGGGCTCAAAATGAGAAAATTTGGGTCATTACACTATAAGCTCATCACAGGTAGAGATCTTCCTCTCAGTGTGCTTTGTCACCGTTAGGTTCTTTTGGTTATTGATGACCGATCCTCTTCTCCCTTTCTTTCTACATCATCGGATTCCACTAGATTAGGGCTTGATTTTGGTTGTCTCCGGCCGATTAACCTTCGTTTCCTCCTTCTTGAGCTGTTCACAGAATGATCTGTGTATCCTCAAGTTGGATCGGATTGGGTGATACCTTATGGAGACAATCGATTGAGGTAAGCTTAGGTCTTCTTCTTTGTTACCGATACTCTATTCTTGATCCTCATCTTCTTGTAGTTGATTGTTGAGATATGGTGTGATCGATTCCTCTTTTCCTTGATCACCCGAGATGTTAGCCTAATCCGAACAGAGGGGAAGAATTTTAAGAGGTGAGGTTTTGTTCTATTCTGTGGTGATTGATTTCTTGATTACCTGACATGTTATCTTCATCCGATCAGTGGGAAGGACTTTAGCAGTGAGGTTTTATTGCTGTGAGGCTGGAATTGTGATCATTGAGGTGGTATTCAGCAGCTTTCCCTAACCGGCATCACTTCTTCCAGTAGCACCTCTTTGGCTGCGGATTAAGAGCAGAGTTTTGAGAATTGAGGTATGGTGTAGTGATGTTGATACATGATTAGTGTGATTGATTAGTTGTTATGTGTAGGTATTTGATCTTAGTTGTAGATCATAGTATAATGTTGATTTCATGATCATATGTAGGTTTGACTAGAGGTTGTAATTAGTGGTCGATTGTGATTAGATTTGTTTACTTAGATTAAACTAATGGAATGATTAGGGTTAAGACAATTAACCCTAGTCAACTATTGGATTTAATCTAAGTTTGGATTTCTAATCTAATTGGTGATTAGGGATTAGGAAACTAACCCTAATTAACCGTTAGAAAGGTTGAGGGTTATGGTTTAGGGTTTGTTCCTAAATTTTTATTTAGGATTTATTTAGCTATTTGTTTGTATTCTAGCTAAATAAAAGTAAATGTATTTATTTACACAGGACTCTGATTCGAGACGAGCATCTCAACATTGGATTAGGACTGATTGTACCTTCTATTTGAGGCGGGTACCCTTTGACTTATCTTTTTGATATTATCTTATGATATGTGTAGTTTATATATAATTACTAGTAGTAGATGGTAGATTTATCTCTTCCTTGGTCTTAGCTTAGTTGATACCTATCACATGCTTCTACTGTTAGATGCTTTACATTAGTCTGGTTTACTTTTATCTCCTGCCATGTGTATATGTGTTCGTGGTTATGGTTACTTATAGTGCTTATCTACCCATGATTAGTTGCTGGAGATACTTGTTATATATTGTTGGATTCATGTTGTTTATATCTTTGTTATATATATGCGTTTACCTTTTTGGCACCTACGCATATGGAGGAGGATACGTTCAGGTATAACATTATGTAGCCGCATGCACCATACCGCATGATTGCATGCTGGGCGATTGACGACTCCATTATTGTTGAGCTCATCGGCCGGCTACATGAGGGCCTACACACAACGTGTCCACTGCATGGGTAGTGGCACTGCACTCAGGGTGTGTATGGTAGGTTGCTCTGTCGAGGGCTCCGCTGGTACACTCATGGGTTAGTGTTACACAGCGTGGTAGCAGGACAGGGATCCCTCCCCGTCATCGCGTACCGGGAGATGAGAGCATTGCGCTCCCTCACTATGTTTGAGGTAGGAGGATAGGTGTACTCCGACAGCATCCCGTCCACTGGGTCACTCATCAGGAGTAGTGATGGCAGAGTGCACGGTGTCACAACCCTACCCACTCGGTCTCACCATTGCGTGTGAGATGGCAGACTGGCGTCAGGGGTGACCAGGACATGTCATTTGCATCATACGCACAGATTGCATTCTTTGTGATGATGTATTTTGGTGATTGCATATGATTGACATGCATACAGGATACATGCTTTTGCTCTGACTATTTTTATTTGTGTATGTTCACAGTTAGTTGCACAAGCCTCGCAGGTGAGTACAGTTTATTTCAGTTATGCATTTTCTTATTATTCTTGCTATAAATTGTACTTTATGCCTATTGCTGGTTACTACCGTTTATTCAGCTATGCATATGTGTTATACTGATAGGAGACTGTACTATAGGTTTTATGGTTTAGGAGACTATACCTTAGGATGTTACTGGTAGTTATATGTTGCTGTACATATCTATTGGATTACCTGCTGAGTTCTTTGAACTCACCCCGTTGTTACTATTTTTCAGGTTGAGGTCATCGGGAGATATTCCAGTCGCTAGCCCCATTATCGCGAGGATTTTCTTTGTCGGATTATATTTTGCTTTTGCATCTTATATACATGTATTGTGGGTTTGTATTGTGGACATTGAACATTCAGGGTTGCTACTTTTATTTTCCGCTACGAATTTTCTCACTACTTCATGGATTTGTTTTCTTCGTTGTAGTGGAGTAGGATGTTTACATATATCTTCGAGGATTCTATATCGTTCTTCCTTATTAAACTGCGTGGATTGATTATATGTTGAGCTGTGTGGAATGTTGATATAAACTGCGTGGTTTGTTTCTTATTTGTATTGTATTGTTCCGGCCGGGTGTGGCCGAGGTATAGATATATGTATTCTGGATTCATATTGTCACCCGTACAGGGGAGATGCTGCCGAAATTTCTTCGGACAGGGACTACCTGGGGCGTGACACAAGTAGGTCAAGGTTGACTTAATACTTGACTAGAAAAGACCTAACTGAATGTTATGCAAGAGAAAATCCTAGTGAGTGAAGCTACGTGAAAGTCATGATGAGTGAAGCCAAGCATATGAAAGTCCTAGTGAGTGAAGCTAGGCAGATGAGAAAATTCTAGTGAGTGAAGCTAGGTGAAAGTCCTTGTGAGTGAAGCAAGGTGAAAGACCTGGTGAGTGAAGCCAGGTAGATGGAAAGTCCTGGTAAGTGAAACCAGACAATGGAAAGACCTGGTGAGTGAAGCCATGCAAGTGGAAATCCAGGTGGGTCAAGGTTAACCGGACACTTGATTTTGGGAAGTCCAAGTAGGTCAAAGGATTGACAAGATACTTAGCACGAGGAAATTCAAATGGGTCAAGGGTGACCAGACATCTGGTGGAAGTCCAATTGGATCATGGAGGACCGGATACTTGGCATAAGATGATAAGTCCAAGTGGGTCAAGGTTGACCGGATATTTGGCATGAGGAGAAATATCCAAGTGGGTCAAAGGGATTGACCGGACACTTGGTGAAGAAGCTCTAGCAGGACAAGGGTGACTGGATGCTAAGCATGATGTCCCAACAGGTCATGATTGACTGGATGTTGGGTTTTGGGAACCTTGGACTTGATTCAGGCAAGTCAAAGGTGGGTCAATTGATCAGCCAGCTTGGTGGAGAGGAAGGAGAGGAGAAGGCGCCCATCCTAGAGCCTCCTTTTGATGGCTGGCGGTTTGGAAAGAAAGAAGAGAAGAAGGGTGGTTATTGTCTTGGTAGATCGTCACCCACACGACGTCCAAGAAGAGGAGAGGAATAAAGCAGAAGATCAAGAGGTCTTTGGCTACAAGGAAAGGTACAACTAGTTCTTTAATTCCGCTGCGTAATTAGTTTAGTTTTCTTTGTATGGATCTTGAATACCAACATAAGAGCCAGCGATTTTGTGCTTCGATCAAGGTGTGCTTTGATCCATCAAGAATGTAACGACCACCCTTCTTACTACTACTACACTCTAAGGATGACCGTTACTTGACTACTAACTCTACTTAACCGGTATGATAAAAAAATCACATGGAAACCCTACCAAAAAATTTCGGCAGAATCTCCTACAGGCGGCTGGAACATATATTTTCACAACCACGCAGTTTAATAAATCAAATCATGTAAGTAATGAAAAGCGGAAACATAACTTCTTACTACAAAATTTTCTTATCAACTTAATAAGAAATTAAACTAAACAAATTCTTAAACTAAGTGAGTTCTTTAGCTAAGTCCAAAGGATCTCCATAGTCCACACATCACACACCGTCACAGCATCTCCTTGTCGCCTTCTTCCTTATACTTTAGCTTTTCCTTTATCTGCAGTAGGAGGAAAATAGTATCTATAAGCTAAAAGCTTAGTGAGCGCTATCCTACTCACAAAAACTCGATATGCATGTATATAAATAAAACATGCTAAAACTGAATGCTAACATGTAAAGCTACTCATGCTCATAAATAGCAAAGAAATCAACTAACTGAAAAGCTAACATGTATAGCTACTCATGCTCATATATAGCAAAGGAATCATGCTAACTGAAATACTAAACATGTATACCTAATCATGCTCATAAATAACAATAAAGGAATCATACTAACTGAAATACTAAACATGTATAGCTAATCATGCTCATAAACCAATAAAGGGATCATACTAACTGAAATACTAAACATGTATACCTAATCATGCTCATAAATAGCGAAGGAACTAACTGAAAGGCTAACATGTAAAGCTAATCATAGAACTATCATGTGTATAAATAAGAAACTGAATTGATACCTAAGCTAAACTAATTAATGCTAAACTGAGTCTAACTTGTATTCACGTAACTAATTTGTGAAGTTTTGAAAACTATTTACATAATAGATTAAAATAATAATCATGCTGCTGATGGGCGCTGTGCGCGCATCCCTAACTAAACCCGGGATTGCAAGTTCCGAGTCTAGTAGGGTTTACTAGGTTATCTAAACCTAGGGACGACTATGGAGCCCAACCCAATGGATATCTAATCCAGTACAGTGCCACTGGTTCATAAGCTAATTAACTTATCTTGCTTTTACTAGGTTATCTGAACCTAGAACTAGGTTATCTGAACCTAGAGGCGACTGTGGGAGCCCACCCATTGGACCGTAGTCCCTTATAAGCTGAAGCAAGACTAAATAAGTTATTTTAAATGCTTCTACTGCATTAACTGAGCTATTAAAATGCCTACTGTAGCATTATATTGAGCTAAGCATTTTATCAAGCACTTGGTGTGCACTAGAACACACCCTACGTACTGAAAATCTGTATACAAAGCTTAACATAAATCTGCATGCAAAGCTTAACAAAAATCTGCATATTAAGCCTATCAAAATCTGCATACTTTACTTATAAAAATCTGCATGCTATAAAAATAGAACTGCTCATGTTATTCCAATAGCAAATAGGAAACTAGAACAACTTAAGCATGCTGTGAAAGTAAAACCAATTCAACTACTAGGCATGCAATAGAATCTAGAAAAAAAAGGAATCATTGCTGCATGGAATTAACAAAATATCATGCTTCATCACGAAATACTGAGAATTCGTACTAAGGTAAAGCTAGAAAAGGAAAACTGCACTTCTATTACTACAATGTAAAATTCTGCATACAAAGAGATCTAAACAACATTAAAATTCTGCACTAAAATTCTGCTCATGATATTCTAATAGCAAAGGAAACTAGAAAGTATCCCCGTGCATATCTAGTGGCAAAAGAAACTAATCATGCTCATTGGATAGCATGGAAATAATTAAATCTGCATACTAAAGAGGAAACTGTGCATGATTTTCACATCTAAACCGAATAAAAAGATTCTAATTGAAATGCTTAAGGAAAAGGAAAACATTCTGTTCATGCACTCTAAAATTCTGCACAAAGTCGGCTAAGTTTCCCTACAACCTCAGCAATTCAATTAAGCAAATGCAGCAGCACACTTCTAATTGCAACTTATCTACTCAATGACATTGAAAAGAAGCACAGCGGAGAAGAACTTCATTGTTCCAATTTAAAACCTTCCAGCAATATCAGAACCATAAGAAAACAAAGTTTCACCATTCAAATTGCACAACACTAACAATACCAAAACCCAATTGTACCTAACCGAGCATCAGGAATAATCGTATCCCATTGAAACTTAGCATGCACCACCAAAACCTAATTCTGAAACTTATTCTATGAAGAAGAAGCAAAAGAAAACATTTGAAATCTCGAAAACTACTCCTACTGCAGGTGAGAAGCAACTCACATCGCTGTTCTTGGACTTACAACCGAGAAGAAGGAGGCTTCTAGGGCTTCGGATATATGCTTCCTCGACGATCTCTTGGTATCTTCTTGCTCTCCTCGACGAGAGGATCACAAAGGTATGAAGAACTCACGGAGAAGGGTGCTCGTAAGCGCCGTCGCGAGAGGAGGAGAGGAGAAGATTTTGTCACGGGGAAAACCTAAGTTCTCACTTTATAACTCCAATATTTCTATTAACTACTATTGCTTATATATTTTTCGCTTCCTTCTTATTAATCCCAGCTGCAACCATTTTATTTTCTATTATTCTCTGTTTCCTAACTACTGCTTAAATAGAATTTTTCTCCTTCTATAATAACAAATGACTGCTAGCACACTTGGTTAACCTAGTTTTAACCAAATCCCAGGTCGCAGCTTCGATTCCTCATCCGCGCACTTTTATTTTCAATTTATTTAAACATTCCTAAATACTGCTTATATATATTTCGCTCCATATAAGATTAACAAAAATCGTGTAGCTCAGCTGGTCAGCTGCATCCGGTTAGAACCTGGTTCGGGTCCGAGGTCTTGGGTTCAAAACCCGGCTTTAATATATATATATATATATATATATATATATTTATTATTATTTTTTTTTAAACTTCTTCCTCTTGGTAAAAATACCAAACGAACTCCAAAAATAGCATAAAAATACTCTAAAAATTTCTAAAAATCTCTAGAATTTTTCTATAGCATTTCTAAATATTTTTGAATTATTTTTGGAGCTCAAAATGAGGAAATTTGGGTCGTTACAAAGAACTTGCTTGATTGATCAAACACATGTCTGATCGAACATGTGGGTTGCTAGGAAAAGTTCTGTACTTGTACAATTTTTGTACAAGAGAAATTTAAACAGAATGGAATTCCAGCGCCCATCAATTGGTATCAGAGCAAGGTTTTCTGGCTCTGTGTGTTTGGTTTTCGATTAAATTATGCACTGTTCATATATGAATTTAGGCAAGATAATAGTAGGATGTGCAAGAAAGATTAACTCTGTGGTTGCAGGCGTTCTAGTTCTAACTATTATGACCTTTGTTGTTTATTTATAATTTGAACCCTCGAGCATGTCGAGGTTATTTTATGTTGTGCATGATTGTAATAATTAAATACAGTTGGTTGCTATATTATTATTATTTTTTATTGTGTTCGATCTAGATTACGTGTAAATTCAATTGTGGAATATAGGATCGATAAATATAAATTTTTATTTCCTTTTGTCGTGGTTTGTATCCTTGCTATGCGTGGTGCTATTTTGAGGACCGAAGGCACAGCGAAGAAGGAAGCAAGATAGATGCGATGACTTGATCCATTGGCGGCATATTAGAGGACAACGATGGATGAGGCCATAATAGTTAGAAATTTTATTTTCATATTTATTGCCTTTATATGCTGTTTTTATGTGCTGTGATGTGTGTGCATGTCAAAATTCCTCAATTTAAATAACTAAGTGGGAGAGAGATTATTTTAAATAAATTTCATGATTTCCATTATTGGTTTGTAAGTGATGCATTCAAACTTGCGCGTTGGCTTTAAGTGCCTTCCTCCATATCGGATGAGTTTGTTTGTGGATCACTTGATCAAACTTCCTTTATGGATGATTATAGGAAATTATTTAGGTATGTATGATCTTCTCCATCTGAAAGGACACAATCCTAATTAATGGACTAAGTATCAAGTAATGGTATACACTTAGGCACATTTAATAGTATCCTTCCCATCGGAGTCACTGCTATTATTTGTGTGGCCGAAGATGAACCAACTATTAATTTTATTTGTCATAAAATTAGGTTGACAAGATAATAAAATTAATGGGTAAAACCTCCTCTTATAAATGTTTGAATTAGTATACATCCACACTATCGTGGCATACGAAATTCACGGTGTTTTGAGGTGTTGGTGAATTTAAATTATATTATTTGAGGAATCAATATTATTTTAAATTCTAAAGTTTTGAACAAATATTTTATTTTGTGATTCTCAAGTTTTCAAAATGGTTTTCAATCCTCTTGCTATTATTTTAAAACAAAACAAACTTATTGGTCCAAATTATATTGATTGGAAACGAAACTTGGACATTATCTTAACTGCTGAAGACTAGAAGTTCGTACTTTTTGAGGTCTATCCTAGCGTGCCTGATCAAGATTCCAGTGAAGAGGAGAAAGAGGGACATAGGAAATGGGTCAAGGCAGATGAGATGGCGCGGTGTTACATTTTAGCTTCTATGTCAAATGTGCTGCAACATCAGCATCAGGCCATACCTACTGCCTATGACATGATGCTCAATCTCAAGGAACTCTTCGGACACTAAAATTGGGCTGCCAGGCAGGAGGCCATGAGAAACTTAATGACGACCACCATGACTGAGGGGACACCCGTGAAAGATCATATCCTTAAGATAATGACTCATTTGAATGAGATGAAAGTCCTTGGAGCTGAAATCAAGGGGAAACCCAGGTTGATATCATTTTGCAAATGTTGCCCAAGAGTTTTGAGCAGTTTCGCCTGAACTACAACATGAACAAAAGCGTTTATTCGTTGGTGGAACTTCTGACAGAACTCCAAGCGGCAGAAGGGCTATTTCGTCAAAATCTCAAGTTCACATTGCTGAAAGCGTTTCTGCTTTTAAGCCGAAAGGCGGAAAGAAGAAGAAGAAACAAGTTGGTTCGGCAAAGAAAGTGATTCAACCTTAAGGGATTGGGCCATAGGCAGGTGTGAAGAAGTCGAAGGGCAGGTGCTTCACATGCAAGCAGTCTGGACATTGGAAGGTGGACTGTCCTCGCAGAAAGGAGAACAATAAAGGTATATCTTATTTATTAGTTATTGAAACATGTTTAGCGGTGTTATCTACCGGTACGAGAGCCACTGATCATGTCTGTAATTCATTGCAGGGGTTCCAGGAAATCAGACGACTACATGAAGGGGAGATCACCATCTATATGGGCAATGCTACAAGAGTGACGGCTATTGCAGTGGGAGATGTTTATTTATCTTTTGATAGGAATACAACTTTGATTTTGAGAAATTATCTTTACGTACCATATTTTAGAAAGAATTTGATTTCAGTTTCTAAATTATTTATGGATGGATATTTTGTTTCTTTTGATAACAAAGTGGTTGTCAAGAAAGATAGGGTGGTTATCTGTTTTGGTGCGTTGGTTGGAAATTTGTATACTCTTAATCCAATACTACTCACGATGCAACAAATGGAAATTAATAACACATCTTCTAATTCTAATAAGAGAAAGCAACCTTCGGAATGTTGGAGTGTATACTTAAAAGTTTAGCTTTTGTACACATTTATTTTGAAATAAAGAATCACATTGGTCAAATGTTTACATTTATTTGTTAAATGTAATTGTTCAATTAATTTATATAGTAGATAACATGAAGTGTGGAGTCACACTTAGAAGATCATGTTGTCGGTTCTCTATAAATTATAAACAGTTGCTCACGACTAAGATGGAAAGGAACAAACCATCAGAATAGACGTAGTGTAATTAAGTATTAGTTTATCTTGACTAATAAATTACACTGATACACTTTAAGTGTATTGAGTATGATCATTTAGGTAAGTTCTTTTTGTACTGACTTAGTAAAAGAACTAGACCTTAGTTATTATGGAAGTGTGCTTGTAACGACCACCCTTCTTACTACTACTACTACTCTCTAAGAGTGACCGTTACTTATCTACTAACTCTACTTAACCGATTTATTAAAAATCTCTAGGAAAACCCTACCGAAAAATTTCGACAGAATCTCCCCTGTACCGGTGACCATTTTCCATAACACAAGCATAATATACTCAGCCACAGGCGGCTGGAAAATATATCAAAAACCCACGCAGTTTAATAAGAGATGAAAACTAATCACAACCACGCAGTTTAATAAATCAAATCATGCAGGTAATGAAAACGGAAACATAACTTCTTACTACATAATTTTCTTATCAACTTAATAAGAAATTAAACTAAACAAATTCTTAAACTAAATAAGTTCTTTAGCGAAGTCCCAAGGACCTCCATAGTCCACACATCACACACTCCTCTTGCATCTCCTTGTCGCCTTCCTTCACTGTATCTTTTCTTTCCCTTAGGAAATGCAGTCTATAAGCATAAAGCTTAGTGAGCGCTATCTACTCACAAAAACTCGATATGCATGTATATAAATAAAAACATGCTAAATCTGAATGCTAACATATAAAACTACTCATGCTCATATATAGCAAAGGAAATCATGCTAACTGAAATGCTAATCATTGTATAGCTAAATATGCTCATAAACCAATAAGAGAAGCATACTAAACATGTAAAGCTACTAAACATGTACAACTACCAAACATGTAAAACTACTAAACATGTAAAACTACTAAACATGTAAAGCTACTAAACATGTAAAACTAAACATGCTCATAAGAATAAAACTATAACAGCATGCTGAAAGCAAATAAAACTAAACATGCTGAATAATCTAGTAGCAAGGAAACAATTGAAACTACTACTGCATGCTTCAAATAACAAGAAACTAACTTTCTAATTCTAGACAGATTTGAAGCTCGTTTCATTTGTTTCAAAAACTTATACTTTAATACTTCAAAATAATAATAAACTTCTTTTGGGCCCGGCATTGTACCACTTAGCGCGCATTCTTAATAAGAATCGAGGTAGCTAATCCCGAAACTACTAAGATACTTCTAGGCCTTGTGCCTAGGGGCATCTTGGAGCCCATCCCTTGGACCTTGTGTCCTGGACCTTTGCCAAGATACTTTCTTTTTAACTATAACTTCTTTATACTTGCCCTTACTTGGCATTTAAGCAAACACCTTGCGTGCGCTTTTGATATTCAATCTTCTGGAATTGAAATCAAGTCTAGACCTTAGTTTTTCTTGCTTATAATTCTTAAAGACAGAAACTCATGCTTATGTAATAGCAAAGAAACTAATAATTGCATGCTCAAGATATTCTAATAGCAAAAGAGACTAAAAAGTATCACCGTGCACATCTAATGGCAAAGGGAAATAAATCATCTTAAACCTGCTGTGAAAATAAAGCTAAGCATGCAATTTAAGAAATGCTTAGAAATGCTATAGAAGATCAAACTGTGAAATATCCCAACTAAGCAAGTAGTAATGAGGACTTAAGCATGCTGTGAAAGTAAAACAAATTCATCTACCAGGCATGCAATGGAATCTAGAAAATCTACTCATGTATATCTAATAATAAAGCACTAAAATTTGCATACTATGAGCATATCATCTGAATAATCTAGGGTATTTCCTGGAATACTAATTTTCAACTAAGCACATGGTTATGATTAAAACCTGGAAACAATTATGTTCTCTGCTTGACAAGCTAGTAAGGAAATCCAAGCAAACTGAAATGCTAAATATAAGGGCTGTTCATGTTCATTAAAACAACAAGAAGAAATCAAAACTAAGTTGCTGTCCAAGATCTAAACAGTAGGCTTAGGATGAGGGCTATTCATGCACGGCAGTAACTAAAAGGTACTAGAACTGCACACTTTGGCTTGAGGTAATTGGCTATGACTGTTATTAGCCCTATACGAAATTGCTCTTGCTTGCAAATATGATGTTAAAGAAAAAGTTGTTCTAAACTCTAAACATGCTTCAACAGATTAGCAACAGAGCAAGCAAAATCTTAAATCTATTCCAAGATCCCTAACATCATGTTTCTCTACAACCAAAAATCTGAAAACCATGAAAACAAATCGAATCTAGGGCTGTTCCTGCTAAGCAAGAAAACAAAGAAGAAAAGCGAAATCGCGGAACAACTCCTACTGCAGGTGAGAAGCAACTCACCGAGCGATCTTGGACTTACAACCGGAAAGGAGAAGTCTAGGGTTCCGGATAGGTGAAGATTCCCGTGATCCCTTGCGGCAACACCTTCTCCTCGATGAAGGGGACTCGCGATTGTGAAGATCTCACTGGGAAAAACCGGCGCTGTCGCACGCAAGGAGAAGAGGAAAAGAATTTTGAGAGAAAATTTTAGGTTTTCGAAATAAGATTTAAATCTTATACCTTAGGTTATTTTCCTTTCTAACTTTACCTTATATACTTGTCGCTGCATATCTGATAAGAAAAGACCGCTGGCGCAGTTGGTCCGTTGAGTTTTGCTCGAAGCCACAGGTCTGGGCTTCGATTCTCAGCCGCGCTCCTTTTATTTCCAATTTATTTTACTGTTCCTAACTACTAGTTAAATATATATCGCTCTATATATAATTAGCAAAAACCGTGTAGCTCAGCTGGTTGGGCCTGTTTTGCTTGGGTCAGTCCGACCCGAGATCGTGGGTTCAAATCTCACCTTCAACATTTTCTTTTAAAACTTCTTTCTTTTTGTAACCCTACTAAACGACCTCCAAAAATTACGTAAAAATACTCTAAAAATTCCTAAAAATCTCTAGAATATTTTAAAAGTATTTCCAAATATTTTTATGGAATTTTAGAACTTGAAATAGGGAAAATTGGGTCGTTACAAAGCTCTTAATCCTAATATAATAACAAGCATGTATATTTAATATTTATTTCTTTGACTTATCAAAGGGTGAGGTTTAGCTCGATAAATCAATATGCCCTATAAGTTGGGAAATGATATTACTTATAGTATGTGTTGTTGATTATAGAAGGAATCTGTGTCCTAGTTATCTAGGTTGAGAATGTCCCCAAGAGGAGCTCATAAGGATTGCCATGTTAAACCCTACAGGTGGACCTAGTCCAACATGACAATAAAGTTGAGTGGTACTACTCTTGGAGCTAGATATTAATTAAATGAGTTGTCAGTAACTCACTTAATTAGTGGACATTCGTAATCTTAAACACAGGGAGACTAACACACTCATGATAAGAAGGAGCCCATAATATAATTTGGGATTGGTGTGGTAGTGCGGTAATAACTCTCTAGTGGAATGAGTTATTATCGATGAACTTGAGTTGTGTGTTCGGGGCGAGCACGGGATACTCAAGCTCATCGGAAGGCCAAAATCAATTTCTCCTCTAGGTCCCTATTGTAGCCTCAATAAAGCCTCAAGTCCATCCAAAGAAAAGCCTATCTTGGTGTCCAAGAAGGGGCCGGTTCATTGCTTGGTGACCAAGCAATGGCCGGCCACATATTCTCTAGAAGTGGCCGGCCCTTGCCTTGGGCAATATTTAAATTAGGAAGGTTATTTTTGAATTTTTAAATTTCCTCAGATATTTATAATTTGTAAAAAGAGAGATTTTAAAAATTTATAAAATTTTCCTATTTAAATTAGGCCACAAGGTTTTAAAAGAGAGTTGTAAAATTTATAAAACTTTCTTTTAAAAAGAAATATTATTAGAGATGTTTTAAATTTTAAAACTTGGTTTTAAATTTTAAAACTTTCCTTTTAATATCCACATTAGAAAAAAAAGAGAGTTTGTAAAATTTTATTAGAAGTTTTCTTCTTTTAAAATTTTATAAATTTTTTTTTCTTTCCCTTTTAATATGTGGTCAGCCACCTTGCTTGGTGCCCAAGCAAGGGGCCGGTCAAATAATTAAACATCAACAAATAGTTATTTAATTAATAAATCAATCTAGGATTGATTAATTAAAAGGAAAGAAAAAGAAAAATTAAAAGGAAATAGGAATGAGTCTAATTTTTTTATATAAAACTCTTTTCATAATTTTCCGTTGGGAAACTAATATAAAAAGGGGGGAAGGGGAGGCCTTGAAAAACATAACAATTGATATTGTGTTGTTGGAGATCATCAAGTGGCCGGCCCCTCTCCCTCTCTTCCCTTTGCTCTCTTTTGCTCTTTTGTGGTGGTGGTGGCCGAATTCTAGAGAAGGAGGAGAAGCTCTCCAGGTGGTGTTCGTCTTGGAGGATCGTCATCCACATGACGTCCAAGAGGAGGCGAGGGATACGGCAGAAGATCTCGAGGTTTTTAGCTTACAAGGAAGAGGTACAACTAGAATTTATTTTCTACATCATACTAGTTAATCTTTCTTTGTATAAATACCAAATACAAGAGGCATTCGATTCTTGTTTTTCGAATTTAATTTCGATGTTGTGTTCTTTTCCTTTTTTCCTTGTGATTTGATTGTTCCTTTTGGTTAACCTAGAGTTATATAAGGAAATTAAATATTAACTTTCCTTAAAAGGCTTTGTCCAGTCGGTGGTGGTTGCTCCCATATCCAAGACGGCCAAGTGTCTCGCCATGCAGTACTGGAAGCCAATTTTAGAAACTAATATTTAATTGAATTTATAACCTAGGTGATTTGGATCAAACGTGTTAAGTTCCACAGGAGATCCAAATCTAAACCTAAAGGAGCATATAAGTTAAACTTGGAATCAAACATGTTAAGTTCCGCAGGAGATACAAGTTTAATTTAAAAGAACACATGGTAGCTAGGAAAGGTTCAGATCACGTACAAAATTTTTGTATAGTGGAGCCATTGGGTTTTCCGAGTAGCAACCAACAATTGGTATCAGAGCTAGGGTTTTGCCTCTGTGTATTTGGTATTAGTTTAATTATGTACATGTCATACATAATTTAGGCAGGTTAATAGTAGGATGTGCTAACTTTGTGGATGCAGGATCCAACTATTATGGCTTATAGTTATTATGTGTGTGATTGGACCCTTGGACATGTCAAGGGCTTTTATTATGTGTGCATGATTATATTATAAAATACAGCAGGAGCTGTATTTAGTTTTATTAGGATTTTATTTTTTGATCTAGATACATGTACATTCCTTTTATGGAATATAGGATTGATGGATGTAAATTTTATTTTATGTTCGATCTAGTTTACATGTACATTCCTTTTATGGAATATGGATCGATGGATATAAATTTTATTTTATGTTCGATCTAGTTTACATGTACATTCCTTCGAGGAATATAGGATCGAAAAATGTAAAATTCTATTTATGTCGCGGATCGAATCTTGCAAGGCGTGGAACCTTTTGAGGATCAGAGTGGCGCAGCGGAACAAGGAGCAAGATGGATGCGACAACTAGACCCGATAGCGGTGGCCAAAGATGGCAGCAGCTAGGGATGATGACACACGGAGGACAACAATAGATAAAAGCCATAATAGTTGAAAATTAGTTTTTCTATTTATTGCTTTTATATTGTGCTGTGTGTGAATGTTAGTGTACATATTTAGTAGGCTAGCATCATCAAAATTCCTCACTTTAAATAACTAAGTGGGAGAGGGATTTGTTTTAGTGAATTCCACGGTCTCTATTACTGTTTGTAAGTGATGCAAACAAACTTGCGCGTTGGCTCTGAGTGCCTTCCTCCATATCGGATGAGTTTATTTGCGGATCACTAGACCAAACTTCCATTTTGGATTATAGGAAATTAATTAAGAGCGTGTGATCTTCCCCATCAGAAGGGGCACAATCTTATTAATGGACTTAGTGTCAAGTAATGGTATACACTTAGGCACGTCTAATAGTATCCTCCCCATCGGAGTCACTGCTATTATTTGTGTGACCGAAGGAAACCAACTATTAATTGTATTTGTAAAAAAGTTTGGTTGACAAGATAATAAAATTAATGGGATATACCCTCCTTTTACAAATGTTGAATTTGTATATGTCCACACTATCGTGGCATACAAAATTCACGGTGTTTTAAGGTGTTGGTTAATTTAAAATAGTATTGTTTGAGGAATCAATATTATTCTAAATTTAGAGTTCTGACCAAAATTTATTTTGTGATTCTTAGGATGACTTTCAACCCACTAGCCATTATTCTAAAAGAAAACAGACTTATTGGTCCCAACTATATAGATTGGAAAAGAAATCTGGACATTGTTTTAACTGCTGAGGGCTATAAGTTTGTACTGTCAGAGGAATGCCTAGAAACACCTAGCACTGATTCTACCCCAGAGGAGATTCAGTATCATAGTAAATGGGTAAAAGCTGATGAGATGGCGCGGTGTTACATCTTGGCTTCGATGTCAAATGTATTGCAACATCAGCATCAGGACTTACCAACAGCTTATGATATAATGAACAATCTCAAGGAACTCTTCGAACATCAGAATCGGGCTGCTAGGTAAGAGGCAATGAGAAAATTGATGACAGCCACCATGACTGAGGGGACTCCCATGAGAGATCATATTCTCAAGATGATGGCTTACTTAAACGAAATACAAGTTCTTGGAGGGGAAATTGATGGGGAAACCCAGGTCGATATCATCCTCCAAACGCTGCCCAGAAGTTTTGAGCATTTTCGCCTGAACTATAATATGAATAAAAGGATGTATTCATTGGCAGAACTTCTGACAGAACTTCAGGCAGCCGAAGGGTTGTTTCGTCAACATTCTCAAATTCACTATGCTGAAAATGGTTCTACTTCTAAGCCGAAAGGTAAGAAGAAGAAGAAACAAAATGGCTCAGCAAAGAAGGTGAATAAACCTCAAGGTGCGGGAAAAGAAGCCGAAGGGCAAGTGCTTTCTTTGCAAGCAGACTGGACATTGGAAGGCGGACTGTCCTTATAGGAAACAGAACAATAAAGGTATATCTCATACTCTAGTAGTTGAAACATGTTTAGCGGTGTTATCTACCAGCACCTGGTGTGTAGATACGGGAGCCACTGATCATGTCTGTAATTCTTTGCAGGGGTTCCAGGAAACCCGGCGACTATTTGATAGAGAGATAACTGTCTACATGGGCAATTCTACTAAGGTGGCTGCTGCTGCAGTGGGAGACGTCTACTTATCATTTGATAGGAATAGGAAATTGGTTTTAAGGAATTGTCTTTATGTACTCAGTTTTAGAAAGAATTTAATTTCAGTTTCTAAACTGTGTTTGGATGGATATTCAGTTTCCTTTAGTAACAATGTGGTTATAAAGAGAAATAAAGTGATTATCTGTTCTGGTGCATTGGTTGGCAATTTATATACTTTAAATTCAATTTCTCCCACAAAGCAAAATATGGAAATTAATAACACATCTTCTAACTCTAATAAGAGAAAAGAACCTTCGGAAATGAACCAAACACATCTTTGGCATCTAAGGCTTAGTCATATTAACTTAAGTAGGATTCAAAGGCTTATAGCCGATGGACTCTTGGGTCCATTAGAGTTGGAAAATTTTCCAACGTGTGAATCCTGCTTGGAAGGTAAGATGACCAAGAGACCTTTTAAGGCCAAGGGGTATAGAGCCAAAGAAGCGTTAGAATTGGTTCATTCTGATTTGTGTGGTTCTATGTCTATCCAGGCTAGAGGCGGCTTTGAATATTTTATCTCTTTTATAGACGATTATTCAAGATATGGATACATTTACCTAATGCGCCGCAAGTCTGAGTGCTTTGATAAGTTCAAAGAGTACAAGGCTGATGTGGAGAAACGTCTAGGTAAAAGTATCAAGACACTATGGTCTGATCGTGGTGGCGAATACCTCTTAGGACAGTTTAGGAATTACTTATCAGAGGCCGGGATTCAATCCCAATTGTACGCACCTGGTACACCCCAACAGAATGGTGTGGCAGAACGAAGGAATATGACTCTTATGGAGATGGTTAGATCGATGATGAGTTATTCAGAATTACCAAATTTGTTTTGGGGATACGCTCTGGAAACAGCAGCGCACATTCTTAACTTAGTACCTTCTAAATCAGTATTTTCTACTCCCACAGAATTATGGAATGGCCGGAAGACCAGTCTAAGACATATTCAGATTTGGGGTAGTCCAACACATGTGCTGAAACAAGATGCTGATAAGTTAGAATCTCGTACAAAAGTTCGTATGTTTGTGGGATATCCCAGGGGAACGAAAGGCGGTTTATTTTATAGTCCTAAAGACCAGAAGGTCATTGTTAGCACCAATGTCCAGTTTTTAGAAGAAGACTATATAATGGATCACAAGCTCAGTAGTAAAATTATTCTAGAAGAACTTAGAGAGGACACGTCTACTTCACTACCAACAGTACAAGATGAAGTACCACAAGAGACTGCAACACGTGTCACACATAATACACAACCACAGACGGTGCCTCGTCGTAGTGGGAGGGTTGTAAGGCAGCCCGAGAGATTCATGTTTTTGGATGAGTCTTCGGACTTGATCCCAGGCAAACATGAACCAGATCCTCGGACATATGATGAAGTACTCCAAGATATAGATGTAGTATCTTAGCAAAAGGAAATGAATTCCGAAATAGAATCTATGTATTCTAATAAGGTCTGGGAGCTAGTAGAACCACCTGATGGTGTAAAAGCCATTGGATGCAAGTGGATCTATAAAAGGAAAAGAGGGACAGATGGGAAGGTAGAAACCTTCAAAGTAAGGCTTGTTGCGAAGGGGTACACTCAGAAAGAGGGAATCGATTATGAGGAGACCTTTTCGCCGGTAGCTATGCTTAAGTCTATCCTGATACTCTTATCCATTGCCGCACATACGGATTATGAGATTTGGCAAATGGATGTCAAGACATCTTTCCTTAATGTAAGTCTTGAAGAAAACATCCATATGAAGCAACCAAAAGGGTTCCTTGAAAAGGGCAAAAGAGCATCTAGTGTGCAACTTAATCAGTCCATTTATGGATTGAAGCAAGCTTCAAGATCTTGAAACATCCGGTTTAATGAAGTAATCCAGTCATATGGATTTATTCAGTGTCCGGATGAGTCTTGTGTATACAAGAAATGTAACGGAAACATGGTGGTATTTCTTGTACTATACGTAGATGATATTTTGTTAATTGGCAATAATGTCAAGGTATTATCAGACGTAAGGGTATGGTTGTCCAAACAATTTGATATGAAGGACTTAGGAGAATGTGCACACATCCTTGGGATCAAAGTTATAAGGGATCGCAAGAAAAGAATATTGTGCCTATCCCAAGCTTTATATATAGATACAATCCTTGCTCGTTTTAGCATGCAAAACTCCAAGAAAGGTTTCTTACCTTTTAGGCATGGAGTAGCTTTATCTAAAGAGATGTCTCCAAAAACATCAAAGGAGATTGAGGACATGAAGGCAGTTCCTTATGCTTCGGCTGTAGGAAGCCTTATGTATGCAATGTTGTGTACGAGACCTGATATCTGTTTTACCGTGGGCATGGTTAGCAGATATCAAAGTAACCCTGGACAAGGACATTGGACTGCAGTGAAACATATATTAAAGTATCTGAGAAGGACTAGAGATTATATGCTAGTGTACCAAACATACGATTTACTCCCTGTGGGTTACACGGATTCGGACTTCCAATCAGATAGGGACAACAGTAAGTCTACATCAGGCTATGTGTTTACTTTAGGAGGTGGAGCCATTACATGGAGGAGTGTTAAGCATAAATGCGTCTCAGACTCAACCATGGAAGCTGAGTATGTGGCAGCCTCTGAGGCAGCCAAAGAAGCTGTATAGCTCAGGAACTTTCTAATGGACTTAGATGTGATTCCTGGTTTGCCCAAGATCGTCACAATTTATTGTGATAATAGTGGAGCAGTTGCAAACTCGAAGGAATCACGAGCCCATAAGGCAAGTAAACATATAGAGCGCAAGTACCACCTGATACGAGACATCGTCAAGCGAGGAGAAGTTGTCGTCGCCAAGATAGCATCAGCAGATAACCTGGCAGATCCTTTCACTAGGCCCTTCCGGCGAAAGCTTTTGATCGACATGTGGAGGGGATGAGAATCAGATGTATGACAATAGATATGGCAGCTTAGACTTTTAGTATAAGTGGGAGATTGTTGGAGTGTATACTTAAAAGTTTAGCTTTTGTACACATTTATTTTGAAATAAAGAATCACATTGGTCAAATGTTTACATTTATTTGTTAAATGTAATTGTTCAATTAATTTATATAGTAGATAACATGAAGTTTGGAGTCACACTTAGAAGATCATGTTGTCGGTTCTCTATAAATTATAAATAGTTGCTCACGACTAAGATGGAAAGGAACAAACCATCAGAATAGACGTAGTGTAATTAAGTATTAGTTTATCTTGACTAATAAATTACACTGATACACTTTAAGTGTATTGAGTAGGATCATTTAGGTAAGTTCTTTTTGTACTGACTTAGTAAAAGAACTAGACCTTAGTTATTATGGAAGTGTGTGCTCTTAATCCTAATATAATAACAAGCATGTATATTTAATATTTATTTCTTTGACTTATCAAAGGGTGAGGTTTAGCTCGATAAATCAATATGCCCTATAAGTTGGGAAATGATATTACTTATAGTATGTGTTGTTGATTATAGAAGGAATCTGTGTCCTAGTTATCTAGGTTGAGAATGTCCCCAAGAGGAGCTCATAAGGATTGCCATGTTAAACCCTGCAGGTGGACCTAGTCCAATATGACAATAAAGTTGAGTGGTACTACTCTTGGAGCTAGATATTAATTAAATGAGTTGTTAGTAACTCACTTAATTAGTGGACATTCGTAATCTTAAACACAGGGAGACTAACACACTCATGATAAGAAGGAGCCCATAATATAATTTGGGATTGGTGCGGTAGTGCGGTAATAACTCTCTAGTGGAATGAGTTATTATCGATGAACTTGAGTTGTGTGTTCGGGGCGAGCACGGGATACTCAAGCTCATCGGAAGGCCAAAATCAATTTCTCCTCTAGGTCCCTATTGTAGCCTCAATAAAGCCTCAAGTCCATCCAAAGAAAAGCCTATCTTGGTGTCCAAGAAGGGGCCGGTTCATTGCTTGGTGACCAAGCAATGGCCGGCCACATATTCTCTAGAAGTGGCCTGCCCTTGCCTTGAGCAAAGGGGCCGACCGCAATATTTAAATTAGGAAGGTTATTTTTGAATTTTTAAATTTCCTCAGATATTTACAATTTGTAAAAATAGAGATTTTAAAAATTTATAAAATTTTCCTTAAATTAGGCCACAGGGTTTTAAAAGGGAGTTGTAAAATTTATAAAACTTTCTTTTAAAAAGAAATATTATTAGAAATGTTTTAAATTTTAAAACTTTCCTTTTAATATCCACATTAGAAAAAAAAAAGAGTGTGTAAAATTTTATTAGAAGTTTTCTTCTTTTAAAATTTTATAAAAAATTTTTTTTCTTTCCCTTTTAATAAGTGGCCGGCCACCTTGCTTGGTGCCCAAGCAAGGGGCCGGTCAAATAATTAAACATCAACAAATAGTTGTTTAATTAATAAATCAATCTAGGATTGATTAATTAAAAGGAAAGAAAAAGAAAAAATTAAAAGAAAATAGGAATGAGTCAAATTTTTTATATAAAACTCTTTCCATAATTTTCCGTTGGGAAACTAATATAAAAAGGGGGGAAGGGGAGGCCTTGAAAAACATAATAATTGATATTGTGTTGTTGGAGATCATCAAGTGGCCGACCCCTCTCCCTCTCTTCCCTTTGCTCTCTTTTGCTCTTTTGTGGTGGTGGTGGCCGAATTCTAGAGAAGGAGGAGAAGCTCTCCTGGTGGTGTTCGTCTTGGAGGATCGTCGCCCACACGACGTCCAAGAGGAGGCGAGGGATACGGCAGAAGATCTCGAGGTTTTTAGCATACAAGGAAGAGGTACAACTAGTATTTAATTTCCACATCATACTAGTTAATTTTTCTTTGTATAAATACCAAATACAAGAGGCATTCGATTCTTGTTTTTCGAATTTAATTTCGATGCTATGTTCTTTTTTTTTTCCTTGTGATTTGATTGTTCCTTTTGGTTAACCTAGAGTTATATAAGGAAATTAAATATTAACTTTCCTTAAAAGGCTTTGTCTAGTCGGTGGTGGTTGCTCCCATATCCAAGAAGGCCAAGTGCCTCGCCATGCAGTACTGGAAGCCAATTTTGGAAACTAATATTTAATTGAATTTATAACCTAGGTGATTTGGATCAAACGTGTTAAGTTCCGCAGGAGATCCAAATCTAAACCTAAAGGAACATATAAGTTAAACTTGGAATCAAACGTGTTAAGTTCCGCAGGAGATACAAGTTTAACTTAAAAGAACACATGGTAGCTAGGAAAGGTTCAGATCACGTACAAAATTTTTGTACAGTGGAGCCATTGGATTTTCCGAGTAGCAACCAACACGGAAATGAACTAAACATATCTTTGGCACTAAGGTTGGGTCCTATTAACTTGTGTAGGATTCAAAGGTTAATAGCCGATAGACTTTTTGATTCATTGGTGGTGGAAAACTTTCCAACTTGCGAGTCTTGCTTGGAAGGAAAAATGACCAAGAGGCCTTTTAAGATAAAGGGGTATAGAGCCAAAGAAGTGTTGGAATTGGTTCATTCTAATTTGTGTGAACCTATGACTATCCAGGAAAGAGGTGGTTTCGAATATTTTGTCTCTTTTATATACGACTATTCGAGATATGGGTACATTTACTTGATGCGCCACAAGTCTAAGTGCTTTGATAAGTTCAAAGTGTAAAAGGCTGATGTGGAGAAACGTCATGGTAAAAGTATCAAGACACTACGGTCAGATCGTGGTGGAGAGTACCTCTTAGGAGAGTTTAGGAATTACTTATCAGAGGTCGGGATTCAATTCCAATTATCTGCACCTGGTACACCCTAACAAAATGGTGTGGCGGAACGAAGGAATAGAACTCTTATGGAAATGGTTAGATCAATGATGAGTTATTCAGAATTACCTAATTCATTTTGGGGATATGCTCTGGAAACGGCGGTGTACATTATGAACTTGGTACATTCTAAGTCAGTACCCTCTACTCCCACAGAATTATGGAATGAGCGTAAGCCTAGTCCGAAACACATTCGGATTTGGGATAGTCCAGCACATGTGCTGAAGGGAGACGCTGATAAGTTGGAATCACATACAAAAGTTGGGAGAGTCTTCGGACTTGATCCCTGGTGAACATAAAGCTGATCCTTGGACATATGATGAAGCACTCTAAGATAAAGATGCAGCATCTTGGCAAAGTGCAATGAACTCTGAAATAGAATCTATGCATTCTAATCAGGTCTGGGAGCTTGTAGAACCACCAAATGGTGTAAAAGCCATTGGATGTAAATGGGTCTACAAAAGGAAAAGAGGAACAGACGGGAAGGTGGAAACCTTTAAAGCAAGGCTTGTTGTGAAGGGGTATACTCAGAAAGAGGGAATCGATTATGAGGAAACTTTTTCACCGGTAGCCATACTTAAGTCTATCCGAATTCTTTTATCTATTGCTGCTCATATGGATTATGAGGTTTGGCAAATGGATGCCAAGACAATTTTCCTTAATGGAAGTCTTGAAGAAAATATCTATATGAAGCAACCAGAGGGATTCATTGTGAAGGGCAAAGATCATCTTGTATGTAAGCTCAATCGATCCATTTATGGACTGAAGCAAGCTTCGAGATCTTGGAACATCTGGTTTGATGAAGTGATCTAGTCTTATGGATTCATTCAGTGTCCGAATGAGTCTTGTGTATACAAGAAAAGTGACGAAAATGTGGTGGTATTTCTTGTACTATACGTAGATGACATTTTGCTCATTGGCAATAATGTCAAAGTGCTGTAAGACGTAAGGGTATGGTTGTCCAAGCAGTTTGATATGAAGGACTTGGGAGAATATGGACATATTCTTGGGATCAAAGTAATAAGGAATCACAAGAAAAGGATGTTGTGCTTATCCCAAGCTTTATACATCGATATTATCCTAGCTTGTTTTAGCATGCAAAACTCCAAGAAAGGTTTTCTACCTTTTCGGCATGGAGTACCTTTATCTAAAGAGATGTGTCCTAAGACACCAAAAGAGATAGAGGACATGAAGGTAGTTCCTTATGCTTCGGCTGTAGGAAGCCTAATGTATGCGATGCTATGTATGAGACCGGATATCTGTTTTGCCGTGGGCATGGTTAGCAAATATCAAAGTAACCTAGGACATGGACATTGGACTACTGTAAAGCATATATTAAAGTACCTAAAAAAAACTAGGGATTATATGCTGGTTTACCAGGCAGATGATTTTCTACCTGTGGGTTACACGGATTCTGACTTTCAATCAGATAGGGATAATAGTAAATCAACCATGGGATACGTGTTTATTTGGGAGGAGGAGCCATAGCATTGAGGAGTGTTAAGAAGAAATGCGTTTCATACTCCACCATGGAAGCTGAGTATGTTGCAGCCTCTGAGGCAGCCAAAGAGGCCGTATGGCTCAGAAACTTCTTGATGGACTTAGATGTGATTCCTGGTTTACCCAAAGTTATCACAATTTATTGTGATAACAGTGGTGCAGTAGCAAACTCGAAGGAACCATGAGCCCATAAGGCAAGTAAATACATTAAGGACAAGTACCACTAGATATGAGACATCGTAAAATGAGGAGAAGTTGGTAATGGAAATCACCGTTTAAGGGGTAATAATTACATAGCTTAAGGAAACCCTACTTCTATAAGAAGCTACAGTGCCAAGCCCTAAAAATGCTGCATCTCCTTATCTCTTCGTGCCTTCTTCCTCCAATCTCACCGCTCCCTCGCCACTCCACCCGATCTCGCTAACGGACTCAGCTCCGACGCACGCCCGCAACTGTTCGCTGGCACCTGGTTGCGAGACGAGGCTCCGGTCTCCTCCTCGCCTAATCATAGGTCTCATATGTGGCGTTCTCCTTCGAAACGCCACTTCATGCAAGGAATCAACGGTCGGGTGAGCAGATCTGGGTTTTGTGGACGCCGGAGATTGAATCGCCTATTCTAGAGCTCGATGCTAGTCGAGGATTTGCACTCCAAGAAGATATCTCGTCTTCCCGAGCCTTAGAGCAGAGCCGATTCCGTCGGGCTTCTCTTTGCCGATTGTGGAGGTTCCAACATCAAGGTATGTTGAGTTGTAGATTGCCTCGATTAGGTTTCTGTGACCATGGATCTGTGATATGAAGCCATTAATGAGAGGTTGGACTGATTGAGGGTTGTTCCTGGCAGTGGCTCACTGTCAGGGGCTCGACCTGTAACACCCATGAAATTATAAGATAGGTATATGAATATTATTTTCCTTAGAGCATAGAAATAAAAAGAATAAGAGAAAAAAAAAAGGAAAAATAAAAGAAAATCTAGAATAAGAAGAGGTGAGGTCAAGGATTGAACCTTGAACCTCCCACACTTGATGGAGATAAATCGATGAATGATAACCATTAGGATAAGGAGAAGTAATTGGATAGAAAGGAAGGAAAAATGTAGTTAAAGGAGAAAAGAAAACTAAGCAAAAAGAACAAGAGAAAACCAAGTTGCTTACCTTCTTTTCCCTCTTGGTTAAGAAAAGGGAGCAAGCAAAAGAAGGATTTACTACTCCCCTCCCTCTCTCTATTTTCGTGGGAATTAATGGAGTGGGGGAAAAGAGGAGTTGGGGGAATGAATGGGGACATGTCTCATTGGCAAAGGGATAAATAGGTTTAGAGAAGAAAAAAACAAAGGATTTAATTCATTTTCTTCTTCCTCCTTCTCCCTTCTTCATTCTCACCGAACCAAGAAACCCCTTTCCTCTCCTCATACCAATTTCTAAGTTAAGTTCTTCTCCAAGAAAGCTAATTTCCGAGAAGGAGACTTCAAGTTCTAGCCCTTACAAGCAAAGGAAACAAGAGGAGGTACAAGAAGAAGAAGCTTCCACCTTCCTTATCACTACAACACTTTTCTCTCTAAGGAAAACCACAAGCGAAAGGATGTAAGTTCCCCTCACTTGTGGTACAATAGCTCTTATTTTATATGTAGATTCGGTCACATAAAAAGATAAGAAAACATCATGAAGAAATTCTAACCAAGATAAGACAAAGGAAGGACCTTGAGAATGAAAGGACCTAAAATTAATATGCTTGATATCTCTCTTGTAGCATGTATTTTATGGTAAGGATTTATCTATGTTAAAATGTTTGGTAGAACATAGATTCATGAGTATTCGGCCATGGGAGAACTAAGGGCCTAGGAGAGCTTTAAGTTAAAACTAAGTATGCCAAGATCTCCTTAAGATAAGATATGAAACTATTACGATATGCCCATGATTATTTGTTAAGTTAAACTTTATTTCATGTCCATGAAGGTTCGGTTAGGTATAGATTTTTAAAGCCTAGGAGAATTTAAAGCAAATCTAAGATGCTCATGATCTTCTTAATGAAATGTTATGTAGCTAATCTAATGTGCTTATGTTAATTGTTGTATGGAAATAAAATTCATGCTATGTAACCTTCGGCCACTTCATGATTTAGGACTTAGGAAACTTAGAACCCAATTCAATCATGCTCATGTTATTCCTTGAAATGTTTGTTAAGAAAGTTGTTAAGGTTCTCATGTTTTTAGGGCACTTGAACCCTAATTTGAAGCCCTACAAGTTTCGGCCACTTCAAGATTTAGGGCTTAGGAAACTTAGAACCTAACTCAACTATGCTCATGTTATTCCTTGATATATTTTCTATGAAGATTTTTTAAGGTTCTCATGTTTTAGGGCACTTGAACCCTAATTTTAAACCCTACATGTTTCGGCCACTTCAAGATTTAGCGCTTATGAAACTTAGAACCTAACTCAACTATGCTCATGTTATTCCTTGATATTTTTGCTATGAAAGTTGTTTAAGGTTCTCATGCTTTTAGGACACTTGAACCTAAATTTTTAGTCCTATAATATTCGGCCATTACATGATGAAGGACTTATGAAACTTAGAACCTAACTCAACTATGCTCATGTTATTCCTTGATATTTTTGCTATGAAAGTTGTTTAAGGTTCTCATGCTTTTAGGACACTTGAACCTAAATTTTAAGTCCTATAATATTCGGCCATTACATGATGAAGGACTTAGGAAACTTAGAACCTAACTCAACTATGTTCATGTTATTCGTTGATATATTTGCTATGAAGGTTGTTTAAGGTACTCATGTTTTTAGGACACTTGAATCCTAATTTTAAACCCTACATGTTTCGGCCACTTCAAGATTTAGGGCTTATGAAACTTAGAACCTAACTCAACTATGCTCATGTTATTCCTTGATATTTTAGCTATGAAAGTTGTTTAGGGTTCACAAGCTTGAATGATAGTTTTTAACCCAATGTATGCTTGAATAAGGTTCGGCCATGATAAGTTGTAAGTTTAAGTAACCTAGAACTCTACCTAAACTTGCTCATGATTGTTCCTATGGTATAAGAAATGATGCTTACTTAGGGTTCACATGTTGAGATAAAGTTTTACCAAAAACCCAACCTATATGGTTCGGCCACTAAAGGACATTAGGGTTAGAGATCAAATTAGGTTTTCCATGTATCTTATATGCCATGACTTTGAGATTTCTATGCTTCTATGTTTGATTATGCACACTTATGATCTATACATGATGGAAACCCTTATGCTATGGTGTGTATTATTTATGATGAAGCTATGTGCAAATTTATCCATGAAATATGTGATGAGCTGTGTGCCCAAATTTATGCATGAAATATATGATGTGCTGTGTGCCTAATTTATGCATAAAGTATATGATGTGCTGTGTGCCCAAATCTTTACATACCATTATGATGAGCTGTGTGCCCAAAAGTCTATATGGTATGATATGATAAGTGACACGATGTACAAGAAAAGATAAGAACCATGATATGTAAAAACATGCTATTTTACTTTATGTTTGGCTTGTACCAAGGGTGGGCTCAATAAGTGCTCCGAGGTCGATGGAATAAGAAACGGGCCTCGTTAGGGATGAGCTCCTAAGTGCACCTAGGTCGATGGACTAAGAAACGGGCCTAGTATGTATGCCTTGTAGGGTTCAAGACTTGCTACCTTGGACCTACATAGGACGCGCGTATTTATGTATGTGGTACAAGACGGGTCCCTAATCATGATAAGATTATGTTCATGTATGTATATTATAAGTTTTCAAAGGACATATTGCATATGTTTTCATGATACATGTTTAGGAATTCACCTTGCATATACCATATGATTATGCCATGATATTTTATGAAGATGTTATGATATGTCAGGGTGCAATTGATGATTATGTTATGTTATGCCATGATACCTTACGCTTATGATATGATATGCCATGATATGCTGCATGATATAATGAATTGCCTCCATGTGTTATGTCTTGTGATTTTGATATGTTATACGGTTTTTGTGAGTAGGAAAGGAACTTACTGAGCCATGAGTGCTCACAGCTTACTTTCTTGTACCACAGATAAAGGCAAGGAATGGATGAACTAGGGAGCAGCAGGAGGGGCTAGAAGGATGTGTGTGGTAGTGTTGGCTAAAGGAGAAAGACCTGCTTTTGTTTAATAAGAACTATGCCTAGTTATGTTACTGCTTATGACTCCATGACATTTAATTTTGTGTTTGGGCATTATGACTTAAAAATTATGTTAAGTATGCTATGTGGTGTTATATGTCCAGGTGATTAGTCATGTCGATTTTAAAGAAAAGAAAAGTTTTTAAATTCTATAAATAAGACTTCCGCTGTAGCAAGTAGGTATGTATATGTATGTGTAAGTAACCCCCGTCGCCTTAGCAGGAGGGGCGGGGCATTACAGTTTGGTTTCGGAGCCAGGTTTAGCCAAATCACTACACACATGTCAAGCCTCCATCCTGCCGCTCCAAGTAAGATTCTATATGCTTAATTTAAATTTTTGTTTTGATGCTTTAATATTATGCATGTTTATTTATTCTTTTTTTCTTCACGTTATTTAGTTTAGGTATGCATGATGGTAGGATAGGAATAGTACTAACCCTTTTTGGCAACCGAATAGGAATAACGATAATTCATTGTTATTTAATGAAGATAAGCATGGCTAGGAGACATACTACCCGAGCAGACGAGACACCGACTCCACCATATCTGACCCAGGAAGTCACCGATCTCCAGCGTCAGATCACGGAGCAACAACAGCTGATCACTACGCTAATGGGTCAACAAGGAACTGCTACCACCCCACCAATAAATCAGAATGCGGTGTCCGTCGTGCCAATAGTTGCACCAGTACCACCGGTTGCCCCTGCCCCAGTGGCTCGACAGGAAACCTACTTGATACAGTGGCTGAGGCTGAAACCGGAAAACTTCTCGGGTACTTGCGAGCCATGGGATGCCCAGGCCTGGTTCAAGACAGTAGAAAGCATAGTGGAACTACTGGACAGGCCCGAAGTGGAGAAGATCAAGTGCGTATCTTTCTGCTTTTCCGGAGATGCGAGAATGTGGTGGGAATGAGTGAAAACAAAGAGACAGGTTAATCTGATGAACTGGACAGACTTTGAGACAGAGTTCTTCGAGGAGTTCTTCCATATACAAGTGACAAATCAACACTATGACGAGTTCACCGAGTTTCGGCAAGGTGACCTATCAGTAAACGAAGCAGTAAAACGCTTAAATCGTTTGGCACGCCTATGTCCAGAATTGGTTCGCACAGAAAGAGAAAGGGTCAGACTGATGTTAAAAATGCTTTGACCCAAAATAGCACTGAACGTAGCCGGCGGAGTTAATAGACCTCAGACTACAGAGGAATTGGTCAGCAGTGCCCTCATCACAGAACATTATCAGAATGTAATGAACGGAAATAAGAGTCAGGGCCGAACAGAAGGACAGAAATCCTCAAGTAATAAGACAAGCTGGAAAGGGACCTCCACTGGAAAAAGGAAACAATGGGACAATGCAAAAGGTGACTCAGTGAATAAGCAACCGAAGTACCCCCAGTGCACTATTTGAGGAAAGCTGCATTCCGGAGTATGTCATAAGGGTACCAGAAGGTGCTATAGTTGCGGAGGAGAAGGACATCTTGCCAGAGACTGCACCAATCAGTTCCAGGCACCACCCCAGCAGAACAACCAAAACAAGAATACCCCCTCACAACTACATCAGATGCAAACTGCTATTGAAGAAACGCTGATCAACCAAGGGGGATTGGAAGCTCCACCAACTACAACGAACGCTAGGGTTTTCTCGCTTACTAAGGAGGATGTGGCAAGCGCCTCTACTGTCGTTACAGGTCAGCTACCTATTTTCAGTCAGTATGCTTTAGTATTGTTTGATACGGGGGCGACACACTCATTCTTCTCAGCATCATTTACCAAGAGATTAGACATACCGCCCCAGACACTAAATATCACGTTCCTAACAACCCTACCATCCGGGGAAGTTATGCCATCGGATCGTATGCTGCGGGCCGTACCTCTCCGAATCGCAGACAGAGAACTCTACTGCGATCTGATAGTACTTGACATGCGGGATTATGACATTATACTGGGCATGGGTTTCCTGGGCAAGTACGGCGCCTCAATCGAGTGCCGTAACAGGAAAGTAGTCTTCCGACCTGAAGCTGAGCCGATGTTTGAATTTATTGGGGAATCTGGGAAAGAACCTGAAAAATTCTTATCAGCTATAGAGGCACAGAGTATGTTGGACAAAGGATGTACTGGATTTCTAGCACACGTAGTTGATACAAAACAAACCGGAAGCCAGAAGCTACAAGAAGTCAGGGTAGTATGCAACTATCCAAAAGTATTTCCTGATGAACTACCGGGATTAGCACCCGATAGGGAAATAGAATATACGATTGAAGTGGTTCCGGGTACTAAACCGATTTCTAAAGCACCTTACCGGATGGCACCCACTGAGTTGAAGGAACTTCAAGAACAGATACGGGAGTTGCTCGACAAGGGACTTATTCGCCCCAGTCATTCTCCGTGGGGAGCTCCAGTACTGTTTGTGAAAAAGAAGGATGGATCTATACGAATGTGTATAGATTACCAAGCATTAAACAACACGACGATAAAAAACAGATACCCCCTTCCGCGGATCGACGATCTGTTCGACCAATTGAAGGGAGCAACTGTCTTCTCAAAGATTGATCTAAGGTCCGGCTATCATCAAGTGAAAGTGAAACAAGATGATATACCAAAGACAGCCTTTCGAACAAGATACAGACACTATGAGTTCGTGGTTATGCCCTTCGGAGTGACCAATGCTCCTGCTGTGTTCATGGACTTGATGAATCGGGTATTTGCGGCATATCTCGATAAATGTGTGATCGTCTTCATTGACGATATCCTCATCTATTCAAGAACCCAAGAAGAACATGCCGAACATCTGAATATCGTACTGCGGATCCTCCGAGAGAAACAACTGTATGCAAAGTTTTCCAAGTGCAAGTTCTGGCTAGATCAAGTAATATTCTTGGGTCATGTCATCTCCAAAGATGGAGTTATGGTAGATCCAAGCAAGATTGAAGCCGTAAGTAACTGGAACAGACCGAAGAATGCCAGCGAAATCAGAAGTTTTCTGGGATTAGCAGGCTACTACAGGAAGTTCGTAGAAGATTTCTCCAAAATCGCAGCCCCCATGACGAATCTCACCAAGAAAAATAAAAAGTATGAATGGACGGATGAATGTGAGAAGAGTTTTACAGAACTAAAACGGAGGCTGTCCAGTGCCCCGATCCTTACTCTTCCAGAAAGCAACAAAGGCTTTGATATGTATAGCGATGCTTCCTTATTAGGATTGGGAGTTGTACTCATGCAAGACGGCAAAGTCATCGCCTATGCCTCCAGACAACTCAAAGAGCATGAAAGAAGTTACCCTATTCACGATCTGGAACTAGCAGCGGTAGTCTTCGCTCTGAAAACATGGAGGCATTATTTATATGGAGCCCCGTGCAGGATTTATACAGACCACCAGAGTTTGAAATATTTCTTCACGCAAAAAGACCTAAATATGAGACAACGCAGATGGCTCGAGCTAGTCATGGATTATGATTAGGAAATCTTTTATCATCCCGAGAAAGCGAACAAGGTGGCCGATGCACTCAGCCGGAAGTCTGGTACAACCTGACATCGCTATTCCAAGTTCGAGGACGAACTTTTTATGAGGTATGGGGTACTGTAACACCCACGAAATTATAAGATAGGTATATGAATATTATTTTCCTTAGAGCATAGAAATAAAAAGAATAAGAGAAAAAAAAAGGAAAAACAAAAGAAAATCTAGAATAAGAAGAGGTGAGGTCAAGGATTGAAACTTGAACCTCCCACACTTGATGGAGATAAATCGATGAATGATAACCATTAGGATAAGGAGAAGTAATTGGATAGAAAGGAAGGAAAAATGTAGTTAAAGGAGAAAAGAAAACTAAGCAAAAAGAACAAGAGAAAACCAAGTTGCTTACCTTCTTTTCCCTCTTGGTTAAGAAAAGGGAGCAAGCAAAAGAAGGATTTACTACTCCCCTCCCTCTCTCTATTTTCGTGGGAATTAATGGAGTGGGGGAAAAGAGGAGTTGGGGGAATGAATGGGGACATGCCTCATTGGCAAAGGGATAAATAGGTTTAGAGAAGAAAAAAACAAAGGATTTAATTCATTTTCTTCTTCCTCCTTCTCCCTTCTTCATTCTCACCGAACCAAGAAACCCCTTTCCTCTCCTCATACCAATTTCTAGGTTAAGTTCTTCTCCAAGAAAGATAATTTCTGAGAAGGAGACTTCAAGTTCTAGCCCTTACAAGCAAAGGAAACAAGAGGAGGTACAAGAAGAAGAAGCTTCCACCTTCCTTATCACTAGAACACTTTTCTCTCTAAGGAAAACCACAAGCGAAAGGATGTAAGTTCCCCTCACCTGTGGTACAATAGCTCTTATTTTCTATGTAGATTCGGTCACATAAAAAGATAAGAAAACATCATGAAGAAATTCTAACCAAGATAAGACAAAGGAAGGACCTTGAGAATGAAAGGACCTAAAATTAATATGCTTGATATCTCTCTTGTAGCATGTATTTTATGGTAAGGATTTATCTATGTTAAAATGTTTGGTAGAACATAGATTCATGAGTATTCAGCCATGGGAGAACTAAGGGCCTAGGAGAGCTTTAAGTTAAAACTAAGTATGCCAAGATCTCCTTAAGATGAGATATGAAACTATTACGATATGCCCATGATTATTTGTTAAGTTAAACTTTATTTCATGTCCATGAAGGTTCGGTTAGGTTTAGATTTTTAAAGCCTAGGAGAATTTAAAGCAAATCTAAGATGCTCATGATCTTCTTGATGAAATGTTATGTAGCTAATCTAATGTGCTTATGTTAATTGTTGTATGGAAATTAAATTCATGCTATGTAACCTTCGGCCACTTCATGATTTAGGACTTAGGAAACTTAGAACCCAATTCAATCATGCTCATGTTATTCCTTGAAATGTTTGTTAAGAAAGTTGTTAAGGTTCTCATGTTTTTATGGCACTTGAACCCTAATTTGAAGCCCTACAAGTTTCGGCCACTTCAAGATTTAGGGCTTCGGAAACTTAGAACCTAACTCAACTATGCTCATGTTATTCCTTGATATATTTGCTATGAAGATTGTTTAAGGTTCTCATGTTTTAGGGCACTTGAACCCTAATTTTAAACCCTACATGTTTCGGCCACTTCAAGATTTAGGGCTTATGAAACTTAGAACCTAACTCAACTATACTCATGTTAATCCTTGATATTTTTGCTATGAAAGTTGTTTAAGGTTCTCATGCTTTTAGGACACTTGAACCTAAATTTTTAGCCCTATAATATTCGGCCATTACATGATGAAGGACTTATGAAACTTAGAACCTAACTCAACTATGCTCATGTTATTCCTTGATATTTTTGCTATGAAAGTTGTTTAAGGTTCTCATGCTTTTAGGACACTTGAACCTAAATTTTAAGTCCTATAATATTCGGCCATTACATGATGAAGGACTTAGGAAACTTAGAACCTAACTCAACTATGTTCATGTTATTCGTTGATATATTTGCTATGAAGGTTGTTTAAGGTACTCATGTTTTTAGGACACTTGAATCCTAATTTTAAACCCTACATATTTTGTGTAACGCCCGAAAATTCTCAAAACTATTTTGAAAATATTCTATGATTTTTTTGGAATTTTAGGATATTTTTACAGAATTTTTAGAGTAGCGGATGTAGCAAAAACAAATAGAAAACGAAAACGGCCTAAGCGGGAATTGAACCCGAGACCTATGGTTTACGGATAATTTTAGTAACCAGTGTGTTGAAAGGAAAGGGAGGCAATTAAATTTATATTAGAGTTGGGCGAATTAATCCTTTAATATAAATAGGGAGGAATTAAGTGAAGAGTTATTTTGGATCGTAGCTTTTCTCTCCTCAAACCCTCACTGCCGACTCCCCTTCTCCTCTCCTTCTCTCGGCGCCAACCACAAGAAGAAGCCTAGGGTTCCTTTCCTAGGGCTTCAAGGACACCTTCCGGCGACATCTCCGACACGAGGACGTTCCTCTCCGCGAGAAGAACGCATAGACGCGAGAAGATCGTCGAAAGGATCGTCTCCTTCGGAAATCTAGCGATTAGAATCGTAAGAAAATCCGAACAGGAGGTAAGAAACCCCTCACCTGCAGTATAAGTAGCTTCCGTGTGAATTCCATGTTTTAGCTTAGTAATATGCAGACTTTCGGCACAAGGATGCAAATTAGTGCATACTAAGTGTTCGATTAAATTATTTAGCACAGAAAAATACAACTTAGGCATTTTAATAGCTCAGCAAATGCAATAGAAGCATTTAAATAGTTTAGTTAGCCTTGCCACAGCATATATGGGACTACGGTCCAATGGGTGGGCACCCACAGTCGCCTCTAGGTTCAGATAACCTAGTAAAAGCAAGGTAAATTAATTAGCTATGATCCAGTATTTTACTTCCAGTAGGGGCACTGTACATGATTAGATATCCATTGGGCTGGGCCCCATAGTCGGTCCCTAGGTTTAGATAACCTAGTAAACCTTACTAAATTCGGAATTTGCAACCTCGGGTCTAGTTAAGGATGCGCGCATAGCATGTGCAGTTGCCGGGCCCACTAGCAGTATGATTATGTACTTTAATCTATTACATTATTAATTTTTTTCAAAACTCACAAAGATTAGTTATGTTAGTTGAGTTTGAATTCAGCTCCAGTCTAGCTCAGTTTATGTTCAGTTCAGTTCTTCTTTATTGATACACATGATAGTTTATGGTCAGCTTTGTATGCCATGCTTTGGTGTTCATGTTCAGTTTTGTTACACATGTTAGATGATAGTATGCCATGACTAGCTTTGATTTTTATGTATGATAGCATGCCATGTTTCAGTCTAATCAGTACATGTTTTAAATAACATGTTTTCAAAGCATGATTTGCATCGATTGCATGTTTTGTGAGGTAGATGGTTTCTTACTAAGCGAAAGCTTACAGATACTTTTTCCTTATACTGCAGATAAAGGTAAAGGAAAGATGGACTAGCGGAGGCTGGAGGGCAATGCGATGAAGATGTGTGTGGATGAAACTTGGAATAAAGATCTTAGGGAATTTCAGCAAGCTTGTTTAAGTACTAGAACCTTTTAGCATTTTGTTATTTTGCACCGTAGCATGTTAAATGTTATGGATTAGTTAATCATGCATCCTATCATGTTAGAATACCATTTTTGTAATGTTAGAATGTTTGGCATTTAGTTTAGAAATGTTATAAGTAGTTTTGGCATGAACCAGTGCTGAAATCAGACCATTGGCACGAAATCAGAAACTCGAATCGATCAGCTGATCGATTCGAGGGTTTCCAATCGATTGAAGGATCGACTGGCAATTCGTCTCGCAAGCTGATCGATTCGAGGGTTTCCAATCGATTGAAGGATCGACTGGCAATTCGTCTCGCGAACAGTAGGCCTCTGGATCGATCAGCCGATCTATCCAGACGCTCTCTGTCACAAACGGAAGGCCCTGGGATCGATCACTGGATCGATTGACCAGTCTGGATCGATCAACCAATCGATCCAGAATATCGGCCGAGCACAGTAGCCTTCTGAATCGATCACTGGATCGATTCGACCATTCCAATCGATCCGTGGATCGATTGGGAGGCCTGATATTAGCTAGAAGCCCTCAGTTAAGTTCCTTGACCATAAGGGGAGGTAATAATAACACGATTAGCATAGATTACACCCCTTAGCTCCTGTAGAATGTTTAAAGGTAATAGTTTAGCGAAAATTTTAATTAGTACAGCTTCCACACCTAGATTTAGTGATGGTCAGGGAGTAGTTAGCACAGCATAATGTGACGATCGGCCTTACAGCCTAGTTAGTAAAAGGTGGGTCGTTACATTTCGGCCACTTCAAGATTTAGGGCTTATGAAACTTAGAACCTAACTCAACTATGCTCATGTTATTCCTTGATATTTTTGCTATGAAAGTTGTTTAGGGTTCACAAGCTTGAATGATAGTTTTTAACCCAATGTATGCTTGAATAAGGTTCGGCCATGATAAGTTGTAAGTTTAAGTAACCTAGAACTCTACCTAAACTTGCTTATGATAGTTCCTATGGTATAAGAAATGATGCTTACTTAGGGTTCACATGTTGAGATAAAGTTTTACCAAAAACCCAACCTATATGGTTCGGCCACTAAAGGACATTAGGGTTAGAGATCGAATTAGGTTTTCCATGTATCTTATATGCCATGACTTTGAGATTTCTATGCTTCTATATTTAATTATGCACACTTATGATCTATACATGATGGAAACCCTTATGCTATGGTGTGTATTATTTATGATGAAGCTATGTGCAAATTTATCCATGATATATGTGATGAGCTGTGTGCCCAAATTTATGCATGAAATATATGATGTGCTGTGTGCCCAATTTATGCATAAAGTATATGATGTGCTGTGTGCCCAAATCTTTACATACCATTATGATGAGCTGTGTGCCCAAAAGTCTATATGGTATGATATGATAAGTGACACGATGTACAAGAAAAGATAAGAACCATGATATGTAAAAACATGCTAATTTACTTTATGTATGGCTTGTACCAAGGGTGGGCTCCATAAGCGCTCCGGGGTCGATGGACTAAGAAACGTGCCTCGTTAGGGATGAGCTCCTAAGTGCCCCTAGGTCGATGGACTAAGAAACGGGCCTAGTATGTATGCCTTGTAGGGTTCAAGAATTGCTACCTTGGACCTACATAGGACGCGCGCATTTATGTATGTGGTACAAGCCAGGGCCCTAATCATGATAAGATTATGTTCAAGTATGTATATTATAAGTTTTCAAAGGACATATTGCATATGTTTTCATGATACATGTTTAGAAATTCACCTTGCATATACCATATGATTATGCCATAATATTTTATGAAGATGTTATGATATGTCAGGGTGCAATTGATGATTATGTTATGTTATGCCATGATTCCTTACGCTTATGATATGATATGCCATGATATGCTGCATGATATAATGAATTGCCTCCATGTGTTATGTCTTGTGATTTTGATATGTTATACGGTTTTTGTGAGTAGGAAAGGAACTTACTGAGCCATGAGTGCTCACAGCTTACTTTCTTGTACCACAGATAAAGGCAAGGAATGGATGAACTAGGGGAGCAGCAGGAGGGGCTAGAAGGATGTGTGTGGTAGTGTTGGCTAAAGGAGAAAGACCTGCTTTTGTTTAATAAGAACTATGCCTAGTTATGTTACTACTTATGACTCCATGACATTTAATTTTATGTTTGGGCATTATGACTTAAAAATTATGTTAAGTATGCTATGTGGTGTTATATGTCCAGGTGATTAGTCATGTCGATTTTAAAGAAAAGAAAAGTTTTTAAATTCTATAAATAAGACTTCCGCTGTAGCAAGTAGGTATGTATATGTATGTGTAAGTAACCCCCGCCGCCTTAGCAGGAGGGGCGGGGCGTTACAGTTTGGTATCAGAGCCAGGTTTAGCCAAATCACTACACATATGTCAAGCCTCCATCCTGCCGCTCCAAGTAAGATTCTATATGCTTAATTTAAAATTTTGTTTTGATGCTTTAATATTATGCATGTTTATTTATTCTTTTTTTTCTCGTTATTTAGTTTAGGTATGCATGATGGTAGGATAGGAATAGTACTAACCCTTTTTGGCAACCGAATAGGAATAACGATAATTCATTGTTATTTAATGAAGATAAGCATGACTAGGAGACATACTACCCGAGCAGACGAGACACCGACTCCACCATATCTGACCCAGGTAGTCACCGATCTCCAGCGTCAGATCACGGAGCAACAACAGCTGATCACTACGCTAATGGGTCAACAAGGAACTCCTACCACCCCACCAATAAATTAGAATGCGGTGCCCGTCGTGCCAATAGTTGCACCAGTACCACCGGTTGCCCCTGCCCCAGTGGCTCGACAGGAAACCTACTTTATACAGTGGCTGAGGCTGAAATCGGAAAACTTCTCGGGTACTTGCGAGCCATGGGATACCCAGGCCTGGTTCAAGACAGTAGAAAGCATAGTGGAACTACTGGACAAGCCCGAAGCGGAGAAGATCAAGTGCGTATCTTTCTGCTTTTCCGGAGACGCGAGAATGTGGTGGGAAAGAGTGAAAACAAAGAGACAGGTTAATCTGATGAACTGGACGGACTTCGAGACAGAGTTCTTCGAGGAGTTCTTCCATATGCAAGTGACGAACCGACACTATGACGAGTTCACCGAGTTTCGGCAAGGTGACCTATCAGTAAACGAAGCAGTAAAACGCTTCAATCGTTTGGCACGCCTATGTCCAGAATTGGTTCGCACAGAAAGAGAAAGGGTCAGACTGATGTTAAAAATGCTTCGACCCGAAATAGCACTGAACGTGGCCGGCGGAGTTAATAGACCTCAGACTACAGAGGAATTGGTCAGCAGTGCCCTCATCACAAAACATTATCAGAATGTAATGAACGGAAATAAGAGTCAGGGCCGAACAGAAGGACAGAAATCCTCAAGTAATAAGACAAGCTGGAAAGGGACCTCCACTGGAAAAAGGAAACAATGGGACAATGCAAAAGGTGGCTCAGTGAATAAGCAACCGAAGTACCCCCAGTGCACTATTTGTGGAAAGCTGCATTCCGGAGTATGTCATAAGGGTACCAGAAGGTGCTATAGTTGCGGAGGAGAAGGACATCTTGCCAGAGACTGCACCAACCAGTTCCAGGCACCACCCCAGCAGAACAACCAAAACAAGAATACCCCCTCACAACTACATCAGATGCAAACTGCTATTGAAGGAACGCTGATCAACCAAGGGGGATTGGAAGCTCCACCAACTACAACGAACGCTAGGGTTTTCTCGCTTACTAAGGAGGATGTGGCAAGCGCCTCTACTATCGTTACAGGTCAGCTACCTATTTTCAGTCAGTATGCTTTAGTATTGTTTGATACGGGGGCGACACACTCGTTCGTCTCAGCATCATTTACCAAGAGATTAGACATACCGCCCCAGACACTAAATATCACGTTCCTAACAACCCTACCATCCGGGGAAGTTATGCCATCGGATCGTATGCTGCGGGCCGTACCTCTCCGAATCGCAGACAGAGAACTCTACTGCGATCTGATAGTACTTGACATGCAGGATTATGACATTATACTGGGCATGGATTTCCTGGGCAAGTACGGTGCCTCAATCGAGTGCCGTAACAGGAAAGTAGTCTTCCGACCTGAAGCTGAGCCGATGTTTGAATTTATTGAGGAATCTGGGAAAGAACCTGAAAAATTCTTATCAGCTATAGAGGCACAGAGTATGTTGGACAAAGTATGTACTGGATTTCTAGCACACGTAGTTGATACAAAACAAACCGGAAGCCAGAAGCTAGAAGAAGTCAGGGTAGTATGCAACTATCCGAAAGTATTTCCTGATGAACTACCGGGATTAGCACCCGACAGGGAAATAGAATTTACGATTGAAGTGGTTTCGGGTACTAAACCTATTTCTAAAGCACCTTACCGGATGGCACCCACTGAGTTGAAGGAACTTCAAGAACAGATATGGGAGTTGCTCGACAAGGGACTTATTCTCCCCAGTCATTCTCTGTGGGGAGCTCTAGTACTGTTTGTGAAAAAGAAGGATGGATCTATGCGAATGTGTATAGATTACCGAGCATTAAACAACGTGATGATCAAAAACAGATACCCCCTTCCACGGATCGACGATCTATTCGACCAATTGAAGGGAGCAACTGTCTTCTTAAAGATTGATCTAAGGTCCGGCTATCATCAAGTGAAAGTGAAACAAGATGATATACCAAAGACAGCCTTTCGAACAAGATACGGACACTATGCGTTCGTGGTTATGCCCTTCGGAGTGACCAATGCCCCTGCTGTGTTCATGGACTTGATGAATCGGGTATTTGCGGCTTATCTCGATAAATGTGTGATCGTCTTCATTGACGATATCCTCATCTATTCAAGAACCCAAGAAGAACATGCCGAACGTCTGAATATCGTACTGCGGATCCTCCGAGAGAAACAACTGTATGCAAAGTTTTCCAAGTGCAAGTTCTGGCTAGATCAAGTAATATTCTTGGGTCATGTCATCTCCAAAGATGGAGTTATGGTAGATCTAAGCAAGATTAAAGTCGTAAGTAACTGGAACAGACCGAAGAATGCCAGCGAAATCAGAAGTTTTCTGGGATTAGCAGGCTACTACAGGAAGTTCGTAGAAGATTTCTCCAAAATCACAGTGTTGGTGCGGGAAGCATCCGACGATCGAACCTAAGTTTTGATAATGGCAAAGGATTCAAAGTTAAGGTGCTTTGTTATCTGACAGCTTTTGCTGAGTGTTTCAGGAAAGTCCTAACTGCGGTTAGGCAAGGTAAAACCCTAGGGGGTGGTAACCCTAGGTCATAGGGGGTGGTAACCCTATGCGGAAAGTCTTGGCAGGTCGATGGCTTCAGGCAAAAGTCCTAGGGGGTGGTAACCCTAGGTGGAAAGTCCTAGTGTCGCGAACCAGGTGAAAGTCTGGACTGGCCGGTGAAGCGGATGTTCAGCAGAAAGTCCGGAACAGGTCCGGGCGCCCGGGACCAAAATCTGAGTGGAGTAGGTGAGGACGCGTTCCCCGTAGAGGGAACAGTAGGCGTCGGGTCGACCTAGGGTTTCCGGTTGGAAACCCGAAGTCAGACCCGGACAGTTCGAATGCTGTCAAATCTTTTATTCATTATGTTTCTGTGCTAACTTTGTTTTGCAGGGTATGTGTTTGGGACTAACACATCTTGCAGGAACAAAGGAGCAAGTTACAACTCGGATGAACAGTGTCCGAGGCGCCTCCATGGAGCTTGGATACGCCTCGGGTGCGAGCCAGGAAAAGGCCAGCGCAGCAGACTGGAGGCGCCTTGAATGGAGTTCAAGGCGCCTTGAACCGGAGGTTGAAGGCGCCTTGGATAGGCTGAAGGTGCCTTAAACCAGATAGAGTTCGACCAGGTCCGTGCTGATCCACGCGGGTGACTCGGCTCGTTCAAGGCGCCTTGGTGAACAGTGTAAGGCGCCTTGAACCCCCTTTATAAGGGGTCTCGACCAGCAGCTTCTTGACACAACTTCCAAGCAATCCTTGTGCTGCGTGCTGCTCATTCAACGACCCTGAAGTGCTGTTACAAGTCCACGACGACCAGGAGCTTCTAGATTACGATTCTGTCGTCGGTATACTTGTTTTTAATTACTGTACTAATTGAAAATCTTGTACTCCTTTTTCGTACTTATAAGTGTTGCCCACCGAAAGCGATCAAGGATCGCGGGCCTTCGAGTAGGAGTCGACCTAGGCTCCGAACGAAGTAAAACTACTTGTGTTCTTTTGTGATTGCGTTCGTTACTTCCGCTGCGTAAATTTACTTTGATAGTTTTACGATTCCGATAATCGAACAAATATCCGCGAGCGCTATTCACCCCCCCTCTAGCGCATCTTGATCCAACAATTGGTATCAGAGCGGGGTCGTTTTGAATTGGTGCAACCACCTTTCAAAACAATTTTTTCGCAGTTTTTTTCGTTTTCGGAGTCGAATTAGAATTTAGCCTTATAGCTATATTCTAATTTTTGTTTCCCTCGAATCGACTTTTGCTCGAAGTAGGTGCAACACCACTCGAGTTCGTTTTTATTATCCTTTACTCTCGCACTACTAATCCAAGACTCAGTCTTGGAATAGATTTTGTTGTTTTTGTTCTTTTAGATCTAAAATGGCCCAACAAGAAGGATATAGCACTGTTCGTCCCCCACTATTTTCCGGAGAAGACTTGGGTATTAGGCGAATGGAGATATATCTGAAGATCCAGTTCGATACTGGATGATCATCAAAACAGGACTGGAACTGCCAACTGGTACCGACGGTAAGCCTACACCCTGTGAAAATTGGGAGCCAGCATTTATCAAAAAGGTGGAAGCTGACGCAAAAGCCACCTGCACCATCCAATGTGGTCTTACCAAAGAAGAGCTCAACAGAGTCGGTCCATTCTCCTCCGCAAAAGAACTCTGGGAAAAGCTCATTGAACTCCACGAAGGCACTGACGACACCAAGTAAAAGATATCTTTTACTTAATAAATTATATAATCTAAAAATGCAGGAAGGCGAAACGGCGAGTTCTCTTCACGCGAGAATACAAGACATCCTTAACTCTCTTCACGGAATTGGCCAGAAGATAGAAAATCGGGACGTAATAAGGTATGCCCTAAACTCGTTTCCAAGGAATACATTGTGGGCATCAATGGTAGATGCCTACAAAGTTTCCAAGGATTTATCTTCTTTAAAACTAGATGAACTTTTTAGTGAATTTGAACTTCATGAGTAGACTAATGCACAGCCTACCGAGAAAGGTATTGCGTTGGTTGCAGGTACAAGCCGAACCCGGGAACCGAGACCTCGACGGAGAACCGAACCAGCATCGGAAGCTGAACCAGACTCTGATGATGAAGAAGGTGACATTACAACCGAGCTGGTAAATCTCGTGAAGAAGCTCTACAAGACGAAAGGATTCGACAAAAGAGATCTAAAGAAGGCAGTGAAATCAAAGGAAGGCCCACAAAATACAAAGATGAAGTTTGAAGTTACATGCTACGGGTGTAACCAAAAAGGGCACATCAAAACCAACTGCCCTAACCTGAAGGAGGTCAAAAAGCAAAGAAGGAAAAAGGTCCTTAAGGCAACATGGGACGAATCTTCATCGGAGGACGACGACGACGAGCTCGAACAAACGAGTCTACTTGCATTAATGGCCCGGGACCAAGTCGTCGAATCCGGATGCGAGAGCGAGTCTGAGGCAGAGTCCGAGCAAAGCCACGGATCCGTATCCGTTTCCGAAGGACCAGACCCCGCTGTAAGTATCTCCCGGTTGAACAGTTTAGTTAGCTATTTATTGCGCAAATTAGCTAAGTCAAACCTGAAAGTTAAGTCACTTCTAAAGGAAATAAGTGTCCTTAAAGAAGTGGCTGACACCAAACCCTTACCTGACCAGAGTCAGACTGAATTTCCAACTCAAGTTCAAAAACTTGAGGAAGAAAATTCAAGTTTAACAAATAAGGTTAAAGATTTAGAAAATACCTTAGAACGGTTTACTTTGGGCTCCAAGAATTTGGACTTGATTCTTGGGACACAAAGAGCCATCTACAACAGAACTGGGTTGGGATACAAAAGTAAATATAGATCTTATTTATCGCTAATAAACAAACAAAGTATTAAATCAGTCCAAGCATGGGTCTCCAAGTCTAACTTGGTTAATCAAGTTGGACTTGGCCAATACTGGGTTCCAAAGGATCAAATATACTACCTCGATAGACCATATCGAGGCCATGATCCAGGGGGAGCAAAGAGAAAAACAATCCTAAAAATTTAAAATTAAAATTCGAAAGTAAAAAAAATTTAAAATTAAAATTCGAAAGTAAAAAAATTAAATTCAAAATTCGAAATTAAAATTAAAAATTAAATTCAAAATTAAAATTAAAAATTAAATTCAAAATTCAAAATTAAAATTAAATTCAAAATTAAATTCAAAATTCAAAATTCAAAATTAAAATTAAATTCAAAATTCAAAATTCAAATTAAGAAATTAAAACTCAAAATAAAGATAAGGGATCCAGACTCGCTGGCACCCCCAACTAAACTACCCGGGAGGGTAACTGAACCTAATCTACCCGAAATGGGTAAAACAAGAGTAGATTACCCGGCAGGGTAATTAAGGTTAGATTAAAACGGACTAAGGTTAACTTGAACCACAGTACTGGTGAAGTTTTTGGATGATAGTACATTAGGGAAGCTTGGGCATCGCATGTCTAGGAAGATATGGCTTCGACCTGGTGCATTTGGCCAAGTGGAACTGACCGAAGCTACCCTTAAATGGATCCTAACTAGTTAGACCAAGGTTTCGTACTAAGCTCAATGGGTAGGACTATTTGGAAAACCTCGAAGGCATGGTTACTTTAATGAGTTCCTTGTGACTCACCATAGCCCAGAAGTTTATCCAAAGAATGCTTACTTGTTGAACCCAAAGCTAAACCTGAATCTAACACAAAGTTAACCCAAACCTTAAAATTGAATAATAAATCATCTCACATCAATCATAAGATTCCCTGATTGAAAATTTAGATCGGGTGAGATGACTAAGTAATAAAATTCATTTGAAAATTATTTAAGAAAAAAAAAAATCCTTTCAAAATCCTTTCAAAATTATTTTAAAACTCAATTTCAAAATATTTTAAAACTCAATTTCAAAATTATTTTAAAACTCAATTTCAAAATATTTTAAAACTTAACTTCAAAATTATTTTAAAAACTTAAATTTCAAAATTATTTTAAAACTCAATTTCAAAATTTTTTAAAACTCAATTTCAAAATATTTTAAAACTCAATTTCAAAATTATTTTAAAACTCAATTTCAAAATTATCTTTAAAACTCAATTTGAAAATTATTTTTAAAAAAAAAAAACTCAATTTTAAAATTATTTTAAAACTCAATTTCAAAACTATCTTTAAAAACTCAATTTCAAAATTATCTTTAAAAACTCAATTTCAAAACTATCTTTAAAAACTCAATTTCAAAATTATCTTTAAAAACTCAATTTCAAAATTTATCTCTAACAAGTTTACTTCAATTTAACTATCGTGAAATCCATTAAAACAATTCAACCACTTCCTATGTAGGAATTGGATCAATGGATGTTGGATAGTGGCTGCTCCAGACACATGACTGGAGATAAATTGAAGTTTACTAAACTCACGTACAAGAACTTAGGATCAGTTGCATTCGGTAATGAAGGTCAACTTAAGGTAATCGGAAGAGGTAATATCGAACTCAACTCCGATTTTATTATTCGAAAAGTCCTTTTAGTTGAAAATTTCAAGTTTAATTTACTAAGTATAAGTCAATTGTGTGATAGCGGATACTTAGTAACTTTTGACAAAACCAGGTGTTTAGTTAAAAACGTTGAAAATCCTGAAATCTTACTTAAGGGACTTAGGATAAATAATATGTATTCAATCAATCTACCGACATCCTCAACAAAGTGTTTTCTAACACAAGAAGAGGAAACTGCTTTGTGGCACAGAAGACTGTGTCACACTCACACTAGACTCATTTCAAAAATGAGTCATAATGGTCTAGTTAAAGGTTTACCAAACCTGAAATTCATTGAAAATTCTATCTGTAATGCTTGTCAACAGGGAAAACAAACTAAGTCAACACACAAATCAACAAATCTTGAAAGAACCAGTTCCTTGCTTGAGCTCCTTCACCTTGACTTATTTGATTCACATGGAGCTAAGTCACTAAGCAAGAACCAGTATTGCTTAGTAATAATTGACGACTACTCTAGATTTTCATGGGTAAAATTCCTAAAAACTAAAGATGAAACCTATGAAATATTTAATAACTTTTGTAAATTAATAGAAAATGAAAAAGATACCAAAATTAAAAGAATAAGAAGTGATCACGGAGGAGAATTTGAAAATCATAGGTTTACACAATTTTGTAAAATAAATGGATATCAACATGAATTTTCATGTCCTAGAACCCCCCAACAAAATGGTCTGGTGGAACGTAAAAATAGAACTCTACAAGAAGCCGCTAGAACCATGTTAAATGAATATAATTTAAATCACCAATTTTGGGCAGAAGCAATAAATACTGCAAATCATATTCAAAACCGAATTTTGATCAACAAATTTCACAAGAAAACCCCTTATGAACTATATTATCATAAAATTCCTAACTTAAATTATTTAAAAGTATTTGGATGTAAAGTTCACATTTTAAATACTAAAGATTATTTAAGAAAATTCACACCCAAATCTAACAAAGGAATATTTGTAGGATACTCCTCAAACAGTCGAGCCTATAGAGTCTACAATCAAAACACCCTAAAAGTTGAAGAAACAACTAATATAATATTTGATGAAGAAAATAATCTACCAAATATAAATGAGAATATTAATCCAAGAAATATAGAAGATGATGAAATTCAACCAAATCTTAATAAACCAGAGGAACCAGCCCCTGACCCACTTATAAGACCAACTAGGGCCAGCACCTCTCACCCATCTGATCAAATTTTGGGTGATCCAAATCTAGGAGTCAGAACCAGATCCTCCTATAGAATCCACAGTCAGATTGCCCTAATTTCTAAAATCGAACCAAAAACAATAGAAGAAGCACTACCTGACCCGGACTGGATCATAGCTATGCAGGAAGAGTTAGCCCAATTTGAGAGAAATCAAGTCTGGGAACTTGTATCTAAACCCTCAAATAAATCAATAATCGATACAAAATGGGTATTTAGAAACAAACTAGATGATCAAGGTGAAATAATTAGAAATAAGGCTAGGCTTGTAGCTAAAGGATTTAGCCAAGTTGAAGGTTTGGACTATGATGAAACCTATGCCCCAGTAGCTAGGCTCGAATCCATTAGAATGTTGTTAGCCTATGCAGCAAACAAAGGATTTAAACTATACCAAATGGATGTCAAGTCAGCATTCTTAAATGGATTTATTAAGGAGGAAGTTTATGTAAGCCAACCCCCAGGATTTGAAGACTTAGGATATCCTAATCATGTATTTAAGTTAAAAAAGGCCTTGTACGGACTTAAACAAGCCCCTAGGGCATGGTATGAACGATTATCAAATCACTTAATATCCAAAGGTTTCAACCAAGGTCAAATAGATCCAACTCTGTTTGTAAAAACTGTAGAAAAAGACATCTTCATAGCTCAAATCTATGTTGATGATATAATATTTGGATCAACTAACTCTAAATTTTTAAAAGAATTTATTAGATTAATGGAAAATGAATTTGAAATGAGTATGGTTGGTGAACTCAATTTTTTCTTAGGCCTACAAATAAAACAAACTAAAGATGGAATATACATTTATCAAACTAAATATGCAAAGGAATTAATTAAAAAATTCAGCATGGAAAATTCAAAAATAATAAATACTCCAATGGCAACCAACATTAACATAGACTCTGACCCTGAAGGAAAAACAGTAGATCCAAAGTACTATAGGAGTGCCATAGGAAGCTTGCTTTACCTAACTGCAAGCCGACCCGACATATTATTTGCGGTTGGAATGTGCGCAAGATACCAATCTTGTGCAAAAGAGTCACATTTAACCTATGTTAAAAGAATACTTAGGTACATTAAAGGTACTCTAAATATAGGACTCTGGTACCCTAGAACTTGCACATTTGACCTTCTTGGCTATTCTGACTCGGATTACGCCGGATGCAAGTTAGATAGGAAAAGCACAAGTGGTAGCTGTCAATTTCTAGGACAATGCCTAGTAAGTTGGTCAAGTAGAAAACAACACTGTGTTGCTCTTTCTACCACTGAAGCTGAATATATAGCCTTAGGTGAATGCACATCACAATTGCTTTGGATGATGCACACTCTTAAAGACTATCAACCGAACTATCATAACACAAAAATCTCAATTGACAATATAAGTTCCATAAATTTAACAAAAAACCCAATTCATCACTCAAGGACTAAACATATAGAAGTGAAGCACCATTTTGTAAGGGATCATGTAGCTAAGGGTGATATTATACTCAACTATGTTGAGTCAAAATCAAATCTAGCTGACATCTTCACAAAACCCTTACCTGAACTTGAGTTCAGCACACTTAGAAGACAAATAGGAATGTGTTGGGTAGAATAGACAATGTTTGGTTATCATTTGCTTTTAAATTTCTAGGAAAATACTTATTTCAAAATTCTAATTTCTTAGAATTTTCAACATTTGGATCTAGCCTAAGTTTTCCCCTAGAAATCATGTTCCCCTAGATTAAAGCCAGAGCATCTCACAAACACCTAGGTCTACCTTGCTTGTGTTTGAAAAACTTAGAAAGGTGTGAGATGCATAGGGTACAGCCTGGACTCAGGAATGCTTATATTTGTGCATCGATATGAGTCTGGGCGTTAAATACATCATAAATATTAATCAAGTCAAGTCTTCCAGCTCTAGCCAACTCTAACTGGACCAAATGGACTTAATTTGACTAACCATGTGAAAGCTACTGCCCTCTAGGCAATCAGCAAGTAGCTAAAGGTTAGACAATTGGGAAAAGTGTGTTTCAATTTGTTGTTTAAGCATGATTGTACTTTAAGGTTCTAATCAAATTACTTTACCTGATTATTTTAAAGGCTCTGATACTTAATCAAATTAAACTCAATAATTTAATTTGACTCATGCTTGGACTAGAAAATAAACTACTGCTACTCCCTCTGTCCTAAAACTAAACATTTTTTAATATCAAAGTTTCTTCAAAATGAGTATTCAAAACTTAATTACAGTTTTTTCAAAAAACTTGTCCATGTAATTGAGTATTCAAAAAGTTTCAAATCTAGTAAACTTTTTATAACGTGTTAAAGTTATTTTTTTTCAAGTGACCTCATATTTTCATCCAATTGACCTCATATTTTATAACTTCTAAGCAAATCCTTTTATTGAAAATTCAAATGCTCATATTTTCAAACCTAATTAATTTTAAGACTATTTGAACTAGACTTAGTTAGATTGTACTCTAAACTTAGCTATTTGGCAAAATATTTTCTCAATACAAATCATTTTGAAGCTGAATATATAGCTAAGTATTTTCAAATTTGGCAAATTCCAAAACTCAAAAAGCTAAGTCATTTTTGCTAAGAAGAAAATTGTTCTTTTTCCCTCTTTTGAAAATTTTCCTTCAGAAAATACAAATCTACTCTCAAACTGGTTTATTTTTGATATATGGCAAAGGGGGAGAGTAGGTAAATTAAAGTTAAATTCAAGTATTTAATAAAAGGAGGGCTTTTATTAAGGGGGAGTCTTATATTACAAAGTTAAAAGTTTCCAGCTTAACTGTTATTGCATTTTAAGTTTATTTACTTAAGCTTGGTTAACTTTATGCAGTTATTACATATGTTGTTTTTCTTAACTTTGAATTACGTGTTGCCATAATCAAAAAGGGAGAGATTGTTGGTGCGGGAAGCATCCGACGATCGAACCTAAGTTTTGATAATGGCAAAGGATTCAAAGTTAAGGTGCTTTGTTATCTGACAGCTTTTGTTGAGTGTTTCAGGAAAGTCCTAACTGCGGTTAGGCAAGGTAAAACCCTAGGGGGTGGTAACCCTAGGTCATAGGGGGTGGTAACCCTATGCGGAAAGTCTTGGCAGGTCGATGGCTTCAGGCAAAAGTCCTAGGGGTGGTAACCCTAGGTGGAAAGTCCTGGTGTCGCGAACCAGGTGAAAGTCTGGACTGGCCGGTGAAGCGGATGTTCAGCAGAAAGTCCGGAAGCATCGAGTGCCGAGCAAAAGTCCAGTCGATCTGGAGGATCGTACTGGCAACAGGTAAATCTCCTGAGTGGAGTAGGTGAGGACGCGTTCCCCGTAGAGGGTTTCCGGTTGGAAACCCGAAGTCAGACCCGGACAGTTCGAATACTGTCAAATCTTTTATTCATTATGTTTCTGTGCTAACTTTATTTTGCAGGGTATGTGTTTGGGACTAACACATCTTGCAGGAACAAAGGAGCAAGTTACAACTCGGATGAACAGTGTCCGAGGTGCCTCCATGGAGCTTGGAGGCGCCTCGGGTGCGAGCCAGCAGACTGGAGGCGCCTTGAATGGAGTTCAAGGCGCCTTGAACCGGAGGTTGAAGGCGCCTTGGATAGGCTGAAGGCGCCTTAAACTAGATAGAGTTCGACCAGGTCCATGCTGATCCACGCGGGTGACTCGGCTCGTTCAAGGCGCCTTGGTGAACAGTGTAAGGCGCCTTGAACCCCCTTTATAAGGGGTCTCGACCAGCAGCTTCTTGACACAACTTCCAAGCAATCCTTGTGCTGCGTGCTGCTCATTCAATGACCCTGAAGTGCTGTTACAAGTCCACGACGACCAGGAGCTTCTAGATTACGATTCTGTCGTCGGTATACTTGTTTTTAATTACTGTACTAATTGAAAATCTTGTACTCCTTTTTCGTACTTATAAGTGTTGCCCACCGAAAGCGATCAAGGATCGCGGGCCTTCGAGTAGGAGTCGACCTAGGCTCCGAACGAAGTAAAACTACTTGTGTTCTTCTGTGATTGCGTTCGTTACTTCCGCTGTGTAAATTTACTTTGATAGTTTTACGATTCCGATAATCGAACAAATAGCCGCGAGCGCTATTCACCCCCCCTCTAGTGCATCTCGATCCAACACGCAGCCCCCATGACGAATCTCACCAAGAAAAATAAAAAGTATGAATGGATGGATGAATGTGAGAAGAGTTTTATAGAACTAAAACGGAGGCTGACCAGTGCCCCGATCCTTACTCTTCCAGAAAGCAACAAAGGCTTTGATATGTATAGCGATGCTTCCTTATTAGGATTGGGAGTTGTACTCATGCAAGACGACAAAGTCATCGCCTATGCCTCCAGACAACTCAAAGAGCACGAAAGAAGTTACCCTATTCACGATCTGGAACTAGCAGCGGTAGTCTTCGCTCTGAAAACATGGAGGCATTATTTATATGGAGCCCCGTGCAGGATTTATACAGACCACCAGAGTCTGAAATATTTCTTCACGCAAAAAGACCTAATTATGAGACAATGTAGATGGCTCGAGCTAGTCAAGGATTATGATTGCGAAATCTTTTATCATCCCAGGAAAGCGAACAAGGTGGCCGATGCACTCAGCCGGAAGTCCGGTACAACCTGACATCGCTATTCCAAGTTCAAGGACGAACTTTTTATGAGGTATGGGGTACTGTAACACCCACGAAATTATAAGATAGGTATATGAATATTATTTTCCTTAGAGCATAGAAATAAAAAGAATAAGAGAAAAAAAAAAGGAAAAACAAAAGAAAATCTAGAATAAGAAGAGGTGAGGTCAAGGATTGAACCTTGAACCTCCCACACTTGATGGAGATAAATCGATGAATGATAACCATTAGGATAAGGAGAAGTAATTGGATAGAAAGGAAGGAAAAATGTAGTTAAAGGAGAAAAGAAAACTAAGCAAAAAGAACAAGAGAAAACCAAGTTGCTTACCTTCTTTTCCCTCTTGGTTAAGAAAAGGGAGCAAGCAAAAGAAGGATTTACTACTCCCCTCCCTCTCTCTATTTTCGTGGGAATTAATGGAGTGGGTGAAAAGAGGAGTTGGGGGAATGAATGGGGACATGTCTCATTGGCAAAGGGATAAATAGGTTTAGAGAAGAAAAAAACAAAGGATTTAATTCATTTTCTTCTTCCTCCTTCTCCCTTCTTCATTCTCACCGAACCAAGAAACCCCTTTCCTCTCCTCATACCAATTTCTAAGTTAAGTTCTTCTCCAAGAAAGCTAATTTCCGAGAAGGAGACTTTAAGTTCTAGCCCTTACAAGCAAAGGAAACAAGAGGAGGTACAAGAAGAAGAAGCTTCCACCTTCCTTATCACTAGAACACTTTTCTCTCTAAGGAAAACCACAAGCGAAAGGATGTAAGTTCTCCTCACTTGTGGTACAATAGCTCTTATTTTCTATGTAGATTCGGTCATATAAAAAGATAAGAAAACATCATGAAGAAATTCTAACCAAGATAAGACAAAGGAAGGACCTTGAGAATGAAAGGACCTAAAATTAATATGCTTGATATCTCTCTTGTAGCATGTATTTTATGGTAAGGATTTATCTATGTTAAAATGTTTGGTAGAACATAGATTCATGAGTATTCGGCCATGGGAGAACTAAGGGCCTAGGAGAGCTTTAAGTTAAAACTAAGTATGCCAAGATCTCCTTAAGATAAGATATGAAACTATTACGATATGCCCATGATTATTTGTTAAGTTAAACTTTATTTCATGTCCATGAAGGTTCGGTTAGGTTTAGATTTTTAAAGCCTAGGAGAATTTAAAGCAAATCTAAGATGCTCATGATCTTCTTGATGAAATGTTATGTAGCTAATCTAATGTGCTTATGTTAATTGTTGTATGGAAATTAAATTCATGCTATGTAACCTTCGGCCACTTCATGATTTAGGACTTAGGAAACTTAGAACCCAATTCAATCATGCTCATGTTATTCCTTGAAATGTTTGTTAAGAAAGTTGTTAAGGTTCTCATGTTTTTAGGGCACTTGAACCCTAATTTGAAGCCCTACAAGTTTCGGCCACTTCAAGATTTAGGGCTTAGGAAACTTAGAACCTAACTCAACTAAGCTCATGTTATTCCTTGATATATTTTCTATGAAGATTGTTTAAGGTTCTCATGTTTTAGGGCACTTGAACCCTAATTTTAAACCCTACATGTTTCGGCCACTTCAAGATTTAGGGCTTATGAAACTTAGAACCTAACTCAACTATACTCATGTTATTCCTTGATATTTTTGCTATGAAAGTTGTTTAAGGTTCTCATGCTTTTAGGACACTTGAACCTAAATTTTTAGTCCTATAATATTCGGCCATTACATGATGAAGGACTTATGAAACTTAGAACCTAACTCAACTATGCTCATGTTATTCCTTGATATTTTTGCTATGAAAGTTGTTTAAGGTTCTCATGCTTTTAGGACACTTGAACCTAAATTTTAAGTCCTATAATATTCGGCCATTACATGATGAAGGACTTAGGAAACTTAGAACCTAACTCAACTATGTTCATGTTATTCGTTGATATATTTGCTATGAAGGTTGTTTAAGGTACTCATGTTTTTAGGACACTTGAATCCTAATTTTAAACCCTACATGTTTCGGCCACTTCAAGATTTAGGGCTTATGAAACTTAGAACCTAACTCAACTATGCTCATGTTATTCCTTGATATTTTTGCTATGAAAGTTGTTTAGGGTTCACAAGCTTGAATGATAGTTTTTAACCCAATGTATGCTTGAATAAGGTTCGACCATGATAAGTTGTAAGTTTAAGTAACCTAGAACTCTACCTAAACTTGCTCATGATTGTTCCTATGGTATAAGAAATGATGCTTACTTAGGGTTCACATGTTGAGATAAAGTTTTACCAAAAACCCAACCTATATGGTTCGGCCACTAAAGGACATTAGGGTTAGAGATCGAATTAGGTTTTCCATGTATCTTATATGCCATGACTTTGAGATTTCTATGCTTCTATGTTTAATTATGCACACTTATGATCTATACATGATGGAAACCCTTATGCTATGGTGTGTATTATTTATGATGAAGCTATGTGCAAATTTATCCATGATATATGTGATGAGCTGTGTGCCCAAATTTATGCATGAAATATATGATGTGCTGTGTGCCCAATTTATGCATAAAGTATATGATATGCTGTGTGCCCAAATCTTTACATACCATTATGATGAGCTGTGTGCCCAAAAGTCTATATGGTATGATATGATAAGTGACACGATGTACAAGAAAAGATAAGAACCATGATATGTAAAAACATGCTATTTTACTTTATGTATGGCTTGTACCAAGGGTGGGCTCCATAAGCGCCCCGGGGTCGATGGACTAAGAAACGGGCCTCGTTAGGGATGGACTCCTAAGTGCCCCTAGGTCGATGGACTAAGAAACGGGCCTAGTATGTATGCCTTGTAGGGTTCAAGACTTGCTACCTTGGACCTACATAGGACGCGCGCATTTATGTATGTTGTACAAGCCGGGGCCCTAATCATGATAAGATTATGTTCAAGTATGTATATTATAAGATTTCAAAGGACATATTGCATATGTTTTCATGATATATGTTTAGGTATTCACCTTGCATATACCATATGATTATGCCATGATATTTTATGAAGATGTTATGATATGTCAGGGTGCAATTGATGTTTATGTTATGTTATGCCATGATACCTTACGCTTATGATATGATATGCCATGATATGCTGCATGATATAATGAATTGCCTCCATGTGTTATGTCTTGTGATTTTGATATGTTATACGATTTTTGTGAGTGGGAAAGGAACTTACTGAGCCATGAGTGCTCACAGCTTACTTTCTTGTACCACAGATAAAGGCAAGGAATGGATGAACTAGGGGAGTAGCAGGAGGGGCTAGAAGGATGTGTGTGATAGTGTTGGCTAAAGGAGAAAGACCTGCTTTTGTTTAATAAAAACTATGCCTAGTTATGTTACTGCTTATGACTCCATGACATTTAATTTTGTGTTTGGGCATTATGACTTAAAAATTATGTTAAGTATGCTATGTGGTGTTATATGTCCAGGTGATTAGTCATGTCGATTTTAAAGAAAAGAAAAGTTTTTAAATTCTATAAATAAGACTTCCGCTGTAGCAAGTAGGTATGTATATGTATGTGTAAGTAACCCCCGTCGCCTTAGCAGGAGGGGCGGGGCGTTACACGACCACAACCTCCAGCAGGTGTTCTTCATCCGAGACTCATTGGGTAAGGTCTCTACCACCTTAGATATTAGGTCTGTAGACCTAGGTGATGGATTCGGTTAGAATTGGGTGCTGATTAAGGTGATTGTAACTGTTTGTAGCTTTGTAGAAGCATTGGATTTCAGGTTTGATAGCGAATCCTATATTGGGTGAGGGGATTAGATATGAAATTGTTGGAGGTGATTAAGGTATGTTCTCTTCAGGTAACGAATTATGTTGATCCTGTTAGAAATTAGAAGTTTGTTAGTCTTATTCTCAGAAGATTGATAGCTGTAGGTTTGGTTAAAGAATGCGATCATTTTGTACTGTATCCATTTATATGGAATAAATTCATGTTTGGAATTCCTAATGGTGATCGAATTCGGTTGGGAATTGTGTGATATGCAGGCATGAATTAGGGCTTGGGATTGGTTTTGAGTAGATCAGTGTGGGTTTTATTTGAGTAATGAATGAGCTTGGATTAATTATTCTGTCTCATATATTAGATTAGCTAAAGCTGATACGTTGACGCAGGACTTTGATCAAGGCGGGTGTCGGGACGAAGTGGACATCGGATTTAGCCTACATTTAGAGGCGGGTACTTCTTGACTTACTTCTGTAGTTATTATTCTTGGTGCATGAGTAGTTCGGATAAAGTAGAGTTTACCTTGACTCCACTTGTATTATTTCTTGTGCTTGATACTTTATCCACTCAATCTTCGAGATGCTCACATTTGTATCTATACAGTCTCCCGTTGTTATTCTTGATAACTAGCAGATACTAGACACTATGTTTACCTGTTTGACTACTGTTTATTTATGCTTAGTATTGAGCATGCAGCTTCATGTAGCATACCTGATTTCTGTTATATATATATGATACCGTTGCATTGTTCGCATCATATCATTGCATGCATTACTGGCGATTTTGGCTCCCTTGTGGTTGAGACGGTCGTCGGCCAAGGCCGCATGCTCGGCCACTCATGGGTAGCGGTAGCTGGAGCGTGCCTCATGTCCTGTCGTGCCCCCCAGTCTCACACTCATGGGTAGTGATAGCTGGAGTCGCGGGCAGCAGGGACCCCCGTCGTAGACGTAGCTATTTAGCTACTATGCAACTGTCCCCTCGGCCACTCGAGAGTAGTGGTAGCTGGAGTGGTGTACAGTCTGTCATTGTCCCGGCCTCTCGTCCATACTAGGGTCGTGGTACTTGAGGGGTGGGCGGGAGTGACCATCCGTGCATACGCTATTCTCTATGCTGTTATATGCTTATTTATGCAGTTCTATTATCACATACCTGTTATATATGCTTAGATACTGATTACTTTGACAGTATACCTTACATGTGATCTTGGTAGTTATGAGCAGTACTATAGCAGTTTATGTTACCTCAGACCTTATACTAGCCTAGGATATGGAATCAGGTATGGATATATACTTTGTTTACACAGTAGTATCTGCTATTTATCTTTCCGAGACTATATCCTGTTGTACTCCTGGCTCTTTATTTTACTCATGCACTATTTATTCTTTACCTGCTGAGTCTTTATACTCACCACCCTACAAACTGGTAATTTCACCAGGTAGTCGATAGCTAATGCCAATACACTTGGAGGAGGATCCTGACTGCCGATCCCACGTCGCTTTCGAGGACCGATTTCCGATTTTGTTTATCATTTTGGTTGTGAGTTGAACTTATAAACGTGGTATTGTAATAACCCTTTTGTGGACTTGATGTTATTTTGTGTTTGGTTTTGCTTTGTCGAGGAGTCAAGCCGGGCCGACCCGCGGTGAGTTCTTTTGTTATTTTGTGCTTGTTATCTGTTTTCCGTTGTGTTTGATTTTCCAGCCGTGTGGGCTGTGTATATATTGCGTGGATGTGTTTGGATCCAGCCATGTTGGCTGTGTTTTGCATATGTATATCTGTCGGCGATGTATACTGGTTTCATATGTCATTTCTACAGGGGAGGTGTTGTCCGATTTTCGTCGGACAACCTTACTCTCGGGGCGTGACAATTTATTGGTATCAGAGCCACAGGTTTTACAATGCCTATTTTGCAAGTTTTGGATTTCCGCGATTTAATTCCTCGAAGTGACTTTTTAGGATTTGGGACCAGACAGCGGTGGAACACCTCCAAGTTATAGGCTGTAAGTTTTATAAGATAATCATAAATTGTTGGTAGTACTTATTAGTTGTTGCTACCAGGCATGAGGCGTGGTCGGTTGGCAGCTGGTCACGCCGTGGTCCGGGATGACCACGGAAACAACCTACCGAGTCTGGGGAGCCGGAACCAGTGACCCAGGAGGCGGATTCTTCTAGGGATCCAACTAATGTTGAGACGGTTAGCCGGAGACAGACCCATCTGACTTCTAATAGAGAGCAGGGGCGTCAGCCACAGAAAATTCTTTCTGTAGTACCACCTGTGAGAGATCAAGGATTTCAGCCACAGGGGATTCCTTCCGTGGTACCATCAGTAGATCTTGCACCTGCTACTTCCATGGTATCATCAGTAGATCTAGCACCTGCTACTACAGGGGATTGCTGGCGAGGTATGTCAAGGACATATTTACTTTATACCAGGGCAGAGTAGATCCTTGGGCTGCTCGTAGCTGGTTGAAGAATTTGGAAATCACTTTTGGGTACATGAGCTGTACAGATGAAGAGAAAGTGGAATTGACTGCGTATCACCTCCGGGATCAGGCGGTCACATGGTGGGATATGCAGAAGACAATCTTTGGGGAGCAGCGTGTAGCGACCCACCTTCCTTACTACTACCACTCTCTAGAGGTGGACGCTACTTAACTGCTAACTCTACTTAACTGGTGTGATCGAAACCACGAGGAATCTCTATCGAAAAATTTCGACAGAGTCTCCCCTGTACCGGTGACCATATCCGAAAATACATACAGAGTATACTCAGCCACAGGCGGCTGGAACATATATTTTTACAACCACGCAGTTTAATAAATCAAATCATGCAAGTAATGAAAAGCGGAAACATAACTTCCTACTACAAAATTTTCTTATCAACTTAATAAGAAATTAAGTTAAACAAATTCTTAAACTAAGTGAGTTCTTTAGCTAAGTCTCAAGGATCTCCATAGTCCACACATCACACACCGTCACAGCATCTCCTTGTCGCCTTCTTCCTTATACTTTAGCTTTTCCTTTATCTGCAGTAGGAGGAAAATAGTATCTATAAGCTAAAAGCTTAGTGAGCGCTATCCTACTCACAAAAACTCGATATGCATGTATATAAATAAAAACATGCTAAAACTGAATGCTAACATGTAAAGCTACTCATGCTCATAAATAGCAAAGAAATCAACTAACTGAAAAGCTAACATGTATAGCTACTCATGCTCATAAATAGCAAAGGAATCATACTAACTGAAATACTAAACATGTACAGCTAATCATAGAACTATCATGTGTATCAATAGGAAACTGAACTGATACATAAGCTGAACTAATTAATGCTAAACTGAGTCTAACTTGTATTCACATAACTAATTTGTGAAGTTTTGAAAACTATTTACATAATAGATCAAAATAGTAATCATGCTGCTGATGGGCCCGGCAACTGTACTTGCTGTGCGCGCGTCCCTAAACAAACCCGGGATTGCAAGTTCCGAGTCTAGTAGGGTTTACTAGGTTATCTAAACCTAGGGACGACTGTGGGAGCCCAACCCAATGGATATCTAATCCAGTATAGTGCCACTGCTGAAAATAAAATACTGATTTCATAGTTAATTTTCTTACCTTGCTTTAACTAGGTTATCTGAACCTAGAACTAGGTTATCTGAACCTAGAGGCGACTGTGGGAGCCCACCCATTGGACCGTAGTCCCATATAAGCTGAAGCAAGACTAAATAAGTTATTTTAAATGCTTCTACTGCATTAACTGAGCTATTAAAATGCCTACTGTAGCATTATATTGAGCTAAGCATTTTATCAAGCACTTGGTGTGCACTAGAACACACCTTACGTACTGAAAATCTGTATACAAAGCTTAACATAAATCTGCATGCAAAGCTTAACAAAAATCTTCATATTAAGCCTATCAAAATCTGCATACTTTACTTATAAAAATATGCAAGCTATAAAAATAGAACTGCTCATGTTATTCCAATAGCAAATAGGAAACTAGAACAACTTAAGCATGCTGTGAAAGTAAAACCAATTCAACTACTAGGCATGCAATAGAATCTAGAAAATAAAGGAATCGTTGCTCCATGGAATTAACAGAATATCATGCTTCATCAGGAAATACTAAACAACAATGAAAACTAAAACTGCTCATGCTTGAAAACAGCAAAAGAAAAGAACCCGAAATCAATAGCAAATGGGAACTAAAAGATCTACTCATGTATGTCTATATAAACTAAATTCACAATGCTGTTAACATCTAATCAACTTATTCATTTCCAAAAGATACAGAAATAATAGCTTGCTTTAGATACCCAAGGAATTAAGTACAGTCAATCCTGTACACTGCTCTAAATAAATCCATTAATCTACAAAGAAACCAACAGATTAAACTAACTCATAATACTCAATGTGCATATATATGTATATACATCAAAACTGAAACTTAAATGCTTAATAAACACATGCTGGTCCAGTAAGCTATAAAGGAAATCAAATTGGCATGTCTAATTAAGCTACAAATGAATAAGTCTACTAAGGAACATAAACAAATAAAACAATTTGTTCCAAAATCTGAAAGCATCACTAAGGAACATAAACAACCTTGAATCCGATCCAAAATTTGCTCACAAGATAATCTGCATACTACCAATGAATTTTTGCATATAGGCTTGCTAAAAATTGCCATTTACCAAAATAATTCTGCTGCTATCTAAAGTTGATACGTGGATATGATGATACACTAGAACCTACAAGGAACCAAAGCATGATTGTTCTTCTTGTTATGTGCCAAGGCAACAAACTAAACGGAAATCACTGCTGTACGGCATGCTTCAAATTCAAGGGAAACAAGATCCGGAACTTACTATGCTAACCAAAACCTCAACAAGACTTAAGTTGAATACCAAAGCTTTAGATCTGAAAACTACGGTTCTATGGCTACTTCAACCTTTAGAGCAATAAGGAAGAAAATCACGGAAAATAAGAATCCGAAAGCCATGAAAACGAATCAAAGCTCGGAACAACTCCTATTGCAGGTGAGTAGCAACTCACCTCGCTGTTCTTGGACTTACAACCGGAGAGAAAAGGCTGCTAGGATTCTGAGAAGTTGTTTCCTCAAAGATCTCTTGGTATCTACTTGTTCTTCTCGACGAGGGGATCACGAAGGTGTGGAGATCTCGCCGGAAAACGTCCTCGTCGGCCGCCGGAGATGAGCCCTAGATTCGGCTCTGTTTCCGCACGAGAGCCGGCGCCGTCGCGAGGGAAGGGTGAGGAAAAGTTTAGGTTTCGGGAATAAGAAATTAACCCTTTATAACCTAGGTTTTATTTCTGCTCCTTACTATAACTTAAATACATCTCGCTTCATACTTGGTTAACAACTCACGCGTAGCCCAGTTGGTTGGCTGTGTTTGGTTCATGGTCGGAGTCGCGGGTTTGAATCCCGCCGAACCCCCTTTTTATTCCAATTTATTTCCTATTTCGTCTCTTATTAACTATTACTTAAATAAATTTCACTCCCTTATTAATCAGCAATGCTTGCTGGGACACTTGGTCAGCCGCTCCGCTTAAAGCATTTTCTGCGGCCGTAGGTTGCCGGGTCAAGCCTTGGCATCAGGAAATTTTCTGCAACCTTTTTAAACCTATGGTATTTCTGTTTCAAATAGAGCTTATATATATTTCGTTCCATATATGTTCACAAACCACTAGCGGAACAGTTGGCTAGCCGAATTTGCTTAAGGTTCTGCTTAATCGGAGGTCTCTAGTTCGAATCTCGGCTTGTACCACATTTTTGCTGAAACTTCTTTCGTTTAGTAAAAATATCAAACGACTTCCAAAAATTACATAAAAATATTCTAAAAATTTCTAAAAATCTCTAAAATATTTCTATAGTATTTCTAATTTTTTGTAAGGACTTTTAGGACTCCAAATATTGAAATTTGGGGTGTTACAATTCTCCCTCCCTTATAAAAAGTTCCTCCTCGAACTTAGAATAATTCTTGATATTTCTGTCTCATGCTATCCTCACGCTCCCAAGTGACTTCCTCGTGCTTCTGGTTTTGCCAGATGACCTTCACTAGTGGCACTTCTTTGTTTCTTAGTCTCTTGTCTGCTCTGTCCACTATCTGTGTCTGCTCTTATAGCTAAGATCCTCATGGATCTGCACTGTCTGAGGCTGAATCACTTGGCTAAGGTCATGAATACACTTCTTTAGCATGGAGACATGAAACACATTGTGTATTGCTGACATATCTTGAGGTAAGTCTAGCTTGTAAGCTACCTTCCCAATTCTCTCTGTGATCGGGGTAGGGTCCTACGTATCGAGGACTTAACTTGCTCTTTTTCTCTTGGGTTCTCCGATGTACTCAAACTGTGCTGGAATACGACTTTCTATTTACGGCACTCTATGGAGGCACCGTGATCGATCGGGAAGTTCATTCCAAATATGACATCGTAGTAGCACTATCGGATCACAAAAGAGTTCTCTGTCTGCTATCATGACTGACACTGTTCTGAACCAGTGCGTGGATGCCATAACTTCTCCCGAAGGTAATGTTGTCAGAAACTGACTACTGAGTACCTCTAGGGGTATTGCTAACTTTTTGACGAATGCCCTGGCTATATAAGAATGGGTTGCCCCAGTATCGAATAAGACAGTTGTACTTTGCTGTAAAATACTAATCTGACCCGTAACAACTGTCGAGGCATTTGCTATGTCCTCTCTGGTAAGTGAGTAGATCCTCGCGTTCGTCGTAGCTGAGGGGGCTTCTAGTCTTCCCTGACTGATGTGTGGACCATCTAGAACGGCCTGCATCTGGTGTAACTGTGCTGACTAGACTCCATGCTGAATCGACTGTGGGGAAGGAAAGCTGGTCTTGTTCGGGCATTGCTTAGCCATATGCCCTTCCTGTCCACATTCGAAGCATCCTCGTGTGCCCTTGCGACAAACTCCTGGGTGAAATTTCCCACAAGTAGCACACTTGGGATAACTTGGCTGCTTGCTAGCCGGCCCTCCTTTTGGGTAATTCCTTGGTTTGCGCTTGTTGCTGGAGTTCCCTTTCCAGTTAGAGCTGTGGCCTTGAGATTTCTGAGTATCTGAACTTCCTTGGCCTTTGGAATCTGAGGAGGTTTGCTTCTGCTGCTTGATGCTATTCTGGTAGTGCTCGGTGATCAGAGCACTACTCACTAGTTCTTCTGTGGTTTGTAGCCTATGGATGCCACCGGCCACATTCATCGCTATTTCCGGCCTCAACATTTTGAGCATCAGCCGAACTCGTTCCTTTTCTGTGTTGGCTAATTCGGGACATTGACGAGCTAGTCTGTTGAATTTCTTCACGGCTTTCTCAACTGATAGGTTGCCCTGACGAAACTCCGTGAACTCATCGTAGTGGCAGTTTGTGACCCGCATGTGAAAGAACTCCTCGAAGAATTCTTTCTCGAAGTCAGCCCATGTCATCTGGTTCACTGGGCGCTTCGCTCTGACTCTCTCCCACCACATACGTGCGTCTCCTGTCAGGCAGAAGGAGGCACACTTCACCTTCTCCTGTTCTGGCCAGTCCAGAAGCTCCATCGTGCTCTCCAGTATTTTGAACCAGGCTTGAGCATCCCATGGTTCGCTGGTGCCTGAGAAGTTCTCGCGCTTGATTCGCTGCCACTGGATCAGGTAAGCCTCTCTCTTTGCTTCCGCTGCTGGAGCTACTGGTGCTGTGGGGTGGACTGGTGGAACCTCTATAAATGCTGGGGTCGTTAGGTTAGGTTCCGGGGTGACTGTGGGAGTATTCTGCTGATTAGCCTTTAAGGTGGCTATCTCCTGTTGCTGTTCAGCTAGCTGCTGCTGTAACTAAGCCACTAATGCTGTAAGGTCTGGGGGAGGCACTGAACTGCCTGCCTCTTGCTGGGGCTCAGTAGCTGGTGCCTGCTTAGCTGGGCGTCCTCGTGCCATTTCTAAAGACATAGAGGATGTACATAACTAATCTAATCACGTTTAACTAGCTACTATAAACATGTTAGAGGCTATCACACATAAGCATGCTATAATTATTCCTAAACATGAAAGCAAGAAACATAAATAGAGTAGAGGTATTCTTACTTGGAAGACGGCAAGGCTGATGCTGATGTGTGTGATGCTGGAGAATGGGAACTGCTCTGATACCAACTGTAGCGACCCACCTTCCTTACTACTACCACTCTCTAGAGGTGGACGCTACTTAACTGCTAACTCTACTTAACTAGTGTGATCGAAACCACGAGAAATCTCTACCGAAAAATTTCGACAGAGTCTCCCCTGTACCGGTGACCATATCCGTAAATACATACAGAGTATACTCAGCCACAGGCGGCTGGAACATATATTTTCACAACCACGTAGTTTAATAAATCAAATCATGCAAGTAATGAAAAGCGGAAACATAACTTCCTACTACAAAATTTTCTTATCAACTTAATAAGAAATTAAGCTAAACAAATTCTTAAACTAAGTGAGTTCTTTAGCTAAGTCTCAAGGATCTCCATAGTCCACACATCACACACCGTCACAGCATCTCCTTGTCGCCTTCTTCCTTATACTTTAGCTTTTCCTTTATCTGCAGTAGGAGGAAAATAGTATCTATAAGATAAAAGCTTAGTGACCGCTATCCTACTCACAAAAACTCGATATACATGTATATAAATAATAATATGCTAAAACTGAATGCTAACATGTAAAGCTACTCATGCTCATAAATAGCAAAGAAATCAACTAACTGAAAAGCTAACATGTATAGCTACTCATGCTCATAAATAGCAAAGGAATCATACTAACTGAAATACTAAACATGTACAGCTAATCATAGAACTATCATGTGTATCAATAGGAAACTGAACTGATACATAAGCTGAACTAATTAATGCTAAACTGAGTCTAACTTGTATTCACATAACTAATTTGTGAAGTTTTGAAAACTATTTACATTATAGATCAAAATAGTAATCATGCTGCTGATGGGCCCGGCAACTGTACTAGCTGTGCTCGCATCCCTAATTAAACCCGGGATTGCAAGTTCCGAGTCTAGTAGGGTTTACTAGGTTATCTAAACCTAGGGACGACTGTGGGAGCCCAACCCAATGGATATCTAATCCAGTACAGTGTCACTGCTGAAAATAAAATACTGATTTCATAGCTAATTTTCTTACCTTGCTTTAACTAGGTTATCTGAACCTAGAACTAGGTTATCTGAACCTAGAGGCGACTGTGGGAGCCCACCCATTGGACCGTAGTCCCATATAAGCTGAAGCAAGACTAAATAAGTTATTTTAAATGCTTCTACTGCATTAACTGAGCTATTAAAATGCCTACTGTAGCATTATATTGAGCTAAGCATTTTATCAAGCACTTGGTGCTGTAACACACCCTACATGAAATCTGATGCAAAGCTTAACATAAATCTGCATGCAAAGCTTAACAAAATCTGCATATTAAGCCTATCAAAATCTGCATACTTTACTTATACTGCAAGCTAAAATAGAACTGCTCATGTTATTCCAATAGCAAATAGGAAACTAGAACAACTTAAGCATGCTGTGAAAGTAAAACCAATTCAACTACTAGGCATGCAATAGAATCTAGAAAATAAAGGAATCGTTGCTGCATGGAATTAACAAAATATCATGCTTCATCAGGAAATACTAAACAACAATGAAAACTAAAACTGCTCATGCTTGAAAACAGCAAAAGAAAAGAACCCGAAATCAATAGCAAATGGGAACTAAAAGATCTACTCATGTATATCTATATAAACTAAATTCACAATGCTGTTAACATCTAATCAACTTATTCATTTCCAAAAGATACAGAATTAATAGCTTGCTTTAGATACCCAAGGAATTAAGTACAGTCAATCCTGTACACTGCTCTAAATAAATCCATTAATCTACCATTAAGGAAACCAACAGATTAAACTAACTCATAATACTCAATGTGCATATATATGTATATACATCAAAACTGAAACTTAAATGCTTAATAAACACATGCTGGTCCAGTAAGCTATAAAGGAAATCAAATTGGCATGTCTAATTAAGCTACAAATGAATAAGTCTACTAAGGAACATAAACAAATAAAACAATTTGTTCCAAAATCTGAAAGCATCACTAAGGAACATAAACAACCTTGAATCCGATCCAAAATTTGCTCACAAGATAATCTGCATACTACCAATGAATTTTTGCATATAGGCTTGCTAAAAATTGCCATTTACCAAAATAATTCTGCTGCTATCTAAAGTTGATACGTGGATATGATGATACACTAGAACCTACAAGGAACCAAAGCATGATTGTTCTTCTTGTTATGTGCCAAGGCAACAAACTAAACGGAAATCACTGCTGTACGGCATGCTTCAAATTCAAGGGAAACAAGATCCGAAACTTACTATGCTAACCAAAACCTCAACAAGACTTAAGTTGAATACCAAAGCTTTAGATCTGAAAACTAGGGTTCTATGGCTACTTCAACATTTAGAGCAATAAGGAAGAAAATTACGGAAAACAAGAATCCGAAAGCCATGAAAACGAATCAAAGCTCGGAACAACTCCTACTGCAGGTGAGTAGCAACTCACCTCACTGTTCTTGGACTTACAACCGGAGAGAAAAGGCTGCTAGGATTCGGAGAAGTTGTTTCCTCAAAGATCTCTTGGTATCTACTTGTTCTTCTCGACGAGGGGATCACGAAGGTGTGGAGATCTCGCCGGAAAAAGTCCTCGTCGGCCGCCGGAGATGAGCCCTAGATTCGGCTCTGTTTCCACCCGAGAGCCGGCGCCGTCGCGAGGGAAGGGTGAGGAAAAGTTTAGGTTTCGGGAATAAGAAATTAACCCTTTATAACCTAGGTTTTATTTCTGCTCCTTACTATAACTTAAATACATCTCGCTTCATACTTGGTTAACAACTTACCTGTAGCCCAGTTGGTTGGCTGTGTTTGGTTCATGGTCGGAGTCGCGGGTTCGAATCCCGCCGAACCCCCTTTTTATTCCAATTTATTTCCTATTCCGTTTCCTATTACCTATTACTTAAATAAATTTCATTCCCTTATTAATCAGCAATGCTTGCTGGGACACTTGGTCAGCCGCTCCGCTTAAACCATTTGCTGCGGCCGTAGGTTGCCGGGTCAAGCCTTGGCATCAGGAAATTTTCTGCAACCTTTTTAAACCTAAGGTATTTCTGTTTCAAATAGAGCTTATATATATTTCGTTCCATATATGTTCACAAACCACTGGCGGAACAGTTGGCTAGCCGAATTTGCTTAAGGTTCTGCTTAATCGGAGGTCTCCAGTTCGAATCTCGGCTTGGACCACATTTTTGCTGAAACTTCTTTCGTTTAGTAAAAATACCAAACGACCTTCAAAAATTACATAAAAATATTCTAAAAATTTCTAAAAATCTCTAAAATATTTATATAGTATTTCTAAATTTTTATAAGGACTTTTAGGACTCCAAATATTGAAATTTGGGGTGTTACAATTCTCCCTCCCTTATAAAAAGTTCGTCCTCGAACTTAGAATAATTCTAGATATTTCTGTCTCATGCTATCCTCACGCTCCCAAGTGACTTCCTCGTGCTTCTGGTTCTGCCAGATGACCTTCACTAGTGGTACTTCTTTGTTTCTTAGTCTCTTGTCTGCTCTGTCCACTATCTGTGTCTGCTCTTATAGCTAAGATCCTCTTGGATCTGCACTGTCTGAGGCTGAATCACTTGACTAAGATCGTGAATACACTTCTTTAGCATGGAGACATGAAACACATTGTGTATTGCTGACATATCTTGAGGTAAGTCTAGCTTGTAAGCTACCTTCCCAATTCTCTCTGTGATCGGGGTAGGGTCCTACGTATCGAGGACTTAACTTGCTCTTTTTCTCTTGGGTTCTCCGATGTACTCAAACTGTGCTTCTGCTTCAGGTTGGAATACGACTTTCTATTTACGGCACTCTATGGAGGCACCGTATCTGATCAGGAAGTTCATTCCAAATATGACATCGTAGTCAGTCATGTCTAGCACTATCAGATCACAAAAGAGTTCTCTGTCTGCTATCATGACTGGCACTGTTCTGAACCAGTGCGTGGATGCCATAACTTCTCCCGAAGGTAATGTTGTCAAAAACTGACTACTGAGTACCTCTGGGGGTATTGCTAACTTTTCTGTGAATGCCCTGGCTATATAAGAATGGGTTGCCCCAGTATCGAATAAGACAGTTGTACTTTGCTGTAAAATACTAATCTGACCGGTAACAACTGTCGAGGCATTTGCTATGTCCTCTCTGGTAAGTGAGTAGATCCTCGCGTTCGTCGTAGCTGAGGGGGCTTCTAGTCTGCCCTGACTGATGTGTGGACCATCTAGAACGGCCTGCATCTGGTGTAACTGTGCTGACTGGACTCCATGCTGAATCGGCTGTGGGGGAGGAAAGATGGTCTTGTTCGGGCATTGCTTAGCCATATGTCCTTCCTGTCCACATTCGAAGCATCCTCATGTGCCCTTTCGACAAACTTCTGGGTGAAATTTCCCACAAGTAGCACACTTGGGATAACTTGGCTGCTTGCTAGCCGGTCCTCCTTTTGGGTAATTCCTTGGTTTGCGCTTGTTGCTGGAGTTCCCTTTCCAGTTAGAGCTGTGGCCTTGAGATTTCTGAGTATCTGAACTTCCTTGGCCTTTGGAATCTGAGGAGGTTTGCTTCTGCTGCTTGATGCTGTTCTGGTAGTGCTCGGTGATCAGAGCACTACTCACTAGTTCTTTTGTGGTTTGTGGCCTATGGATGCCACCGGCCACATTCATCGCTATTTCCGGCCTCAACATTTTGAGCATCAGCCGAACTCGTTCCTTTTCTGTGCTGGCTAATTCGGGACATAGACGAGCCAGTCTGTTGAATTTCTTCACGGCTTCCTCAACTGATAGGTTGCCCTGACGAAACTCCGTGAACTCGTCGTAGTGGCGGTTTATGACCCGCATTTGAAAGAACTCCTCGAAGAATTCTTTCTCGAAGTCAGCCCATGTCATCTGGTTCACTGGGCGCTTCGCTCTGACTCTCTCCCACCACATACGTGCGTCTCCTGTCAGGCAGAAGGAGGCACACTTCACCTTCTCCTGTTCTGGCCAGTCCAGAAGCTCCATCGTGCTTTCTAGTGTTTTGAACCAGGCTTGAGCATCCCATGGTTCGCTGGTGCCTGAGATGTTCTCGGGCTTGATTCGCTGCCACTGGATCAGGTAAGCCTCTCTCTTTGCTTCCGCTGCTGGAGCTACTGGTGCTGTGGGGTGGACTGGTGGAACCTCTATAAATGCTGGGGTCGCTAGGTTAGGTTCCGGGGTGACAGTGGGAGTATTCTGCTGATTAGCCTTTAAGGTGGCTATCTCCTATTGCTGTTCAGCTAGCTGCTGCTGTAACTGAGCCACTAATGCTGTAAGGTCTTGCCTGCCTCTTGCTGGGGCTCAGTAGCTGGTGCCTGCTTAGCTGGGCGTCCTCGTGCCATTTCTAAAGACATAGAGGATGTACATAACTAATCTAATCACGTTTAACTAGCTACTATAAACATGTTAGAGGCTATCACACATAAGCATGCTATAATTATTCCTAAACATGAAAGCAAGAAACATAAATAGAGTAGAGGTATTCTTACTTGGAAGACGGCAAGGCTGATGCTGATGTGTGTGATGCTGGAGAATGGGAACTGCTCTGATACCAACTGTAGCGACCCACCTTCCTTACTACTACCACTCTCTAGAGGTGGACGCTACTTAACTGCTAACTCTACTTAACTGGTGTGATCAAAACCACGAGGAATCTCTACCGAAAAATTTCGACAGAGTCTCCCCTGTACCGGTGACCATATCCGTAAATACATACAGAGTATACTCAGCCACAGGCGGCTGGAACATATATTTTCACAACCACGCAGTTTAATAAATCAAATCATGCAAGTAATGAAAAGCGGAAACATAACTTCCTACTACAAAATTTTCTTATCAACTTAATAAGAAATTAAGCTAAACAAATTCTTAAACTAAGTGAGTTCTTTAGCTAAGTCTCAAGGATCTCCATAGTCCACACATCACACACCGTCACAGCATCTCCTTGTCGCCTTCTTCCTTATACTTTAGCTTTTCCTTTATCTGCAGTAGGAGGAAAATACTATCTATAAGCTAAAAGCTTAGTGAGCGCTATCCTACTCACAAAAACTCGATATGCATGTATATAAATAAAAACATGCTAAAATTGAATGCTAACATGTAAAGCTACTCATGCTCATAAATAGCAAAGAAATCAACTAACTGAAAAGCTAACATGTATAGCTACTCATGCTCATAAATAACAAAGGAATCATACTAACTGAAATACTAAACATGTACAGCTAATCATAGAACTATCATGTGTATCAATAGGAAACTGAACTGATACATAAGCTGAACTAATTAATGCTAAACTGAGTCTAACTTGTATTCACATAACTAATTTGTGAAGTTTTGAAAACTATTTACATAATAGATCAAAATAGTAATCATGCTGCTGATGGGCCCGACTGTGCGCGCGTCCCTAACTAAACCCGGGATTGCAAGTTCCGAGTCTAGTAGGGTTTACTAGGTTATCTAAACCTATGGACGACTGTGGGAGCCCAACCCAATGGATATCTAATCCAGTATAGTGCCACTGCTGAAAATAAAATATTGATTTCATAGTTAATTTTCTTACCTTGCTTTAACTAGGTTATCTGAACCTAGAACTAGGTTATCTGAACCTAGAGGCGACTGTGGGAGCCCACCCATTGGACCGTAGTCCCATATAAGCTGAAGCAAGACTAAATAAGTTATTTTAAATGCTTCTACTGCATTAACTGAGCTATTAAAATGCCTACTGTAGCATTATATTGAGCTAAGCATTTTATCAAGCACTTGGTGTGCACTAGAACACACCCTACGTACTGAAAATCTGTATGCAAAGCTTAACATAAATCTGCATGCAAAGCTTAACAAAAATCTGCATATTAAGCCTATCAAAATCTACATACTTTACTTATAAAAATCTGCAAGCTATAAAAATAGAACTGCTCATGTTATTCCAATAGCAAATAGGAAACTAGAACAACTTAAGCATGCTGTGAAAGTAAAACCAATTCAACTACTAGGCATGCAATAGAATCTAGAAAATAAAGGAATCGTTGCTGCATGGAATTAACAGAATATCATGCTTCATCAGGAAATACTAAACAACAATGAAAACTAAAACTGCTCATGCTTGAAAACAGCAAAAGAAAAGAACCCGAAATCAATAGCAAATGGGAACTAAAAGATCTACTCATGTATATCTATATAAACTAAATTCATAATGCTGTTAACATCTAATCCACTTATTCATTTCCTAAAGATACAGAATTAATAGCTTGCTTTAGATACCCAAGGAATTAAGTACAATCAATCCTGTACACTGCTCTAAATAAATCCATTAATCTACCATTAAGGAAACCAACAGATTAAACTAACTCATAATACTCAATGTGCATATATATGTATATACATCAAAACTGAAACTTAAATGCTTAATAAACACATGCTGGTCCAGTAAGCTATAAAGGAAATCAAATTGGCATGTCTAATTAAGCTACAAATGAATAAGTCTACTAAGGAACATAAACAAATAAAACAATTTGTTCCAAAATCTGAAAGCATCACTAAGGAACATAAACAACCTTGAATCCGATCCAAAATTTGCTCACAAGATAATCTGCATACTACCAATGAATTTTTGCATATAGGCTTGCTAAAAATTGCCATTTACCAAAATAATTCTGCTGCTATCTAAAGTTGATACGTGGATATGATGATACACTAGAACCTACAAGGAACCAAAGCATGATTGTTCTTCTTGTTATGTGCCAAGGCAACAAACTAAACGGAAATCACTGCTGTACGGCATGCTTCAAATTCAAGGGAAACAAGATCCGAAACTTACTATGCTAACCAAAACCTCAACAAGACTTAAGTTGAATACCAAAGCTTTAGATCTGAAAACTAGGGTTCTATGGCTACTTCAACCTTTAGAGCAATAAGGAAGAAAATCACGGAAAACAAGAATCCGAAAGCCATGAAAACGAATCAAAGCTCGGAACAACTCCTACTGGTAGGAACTCACCTCGCTGTTCTTGGACTTACAACCGGAGAGAAAAGGCTGCTAGGATTCGGAGAAGTTGTTTTCCTCAAAGATCTCTTGGTATCTACTTGTTCTTCTCGACGAGGGGATCACGAAGGTGTGGAGATCTCGCCGGAAAAAGTCCTCGTCGGCCGCCAGTGATGATCCCTAGATTCGGCTCTGTTTCCGCCCGAGAGCCGGCGCCGTCGCGAGGGAAGGGTGAGGAAAAGTTTAGGTTTCGGGAATAAGAAATTAACCCTTTATAACCTAGGTTTTATTTCTGCTCCTTACTATAACTTAAATACATCTCGCTTCATACTTGGTTAACAACTTACCTGTAGCCCAGTTGGTTGGCTGTGTTTGGTTCATGGTCGGAGTCGCGGGTTCGAATCCCGCCGAACCCCCTTTTTATTCCAATTTATTTCCTATTCCGTTTCCTATTACCTATTACTTAAATAAATTTCATTCCCTTATTAATCAGCAATGCTTGCTGGGACACTTGGTCAGCCGCTCCGCTTAAACCATTTGCTGCGGCCGTAGGTTGCCGGGTCATGCCTTGGCATCAGGAAATTTTCTGCAACCTTTTTAAACCTAAGGTATTTCTGTTTTAAATAGAGCTTATATATATTTCGTTCCATATATGTTCACAAACCACTGGCGGAACAGTTGGCTAGCCGAATTTGCTTAAGGTTCTGCTTAATCGGAGGTCTCCAGTTCGAATCTCGGCTTGGACCACATTTTTGCTGAAACTTCTTTCGTTAAGTAAAAATACCAAACGACCTCCAAAAATTACATAAAAATATTCTAAAAATTTCTAAAAATCTCTAAAATATTTCTATAGTATTTCTAAATTTTTATAAGGACTTTTAGGACTCCAAATATTGAAATTTGGGGTGTTACACAGCACATCACGTGGTCTATGTTCCGAGATACTTTTGAGCGGCAGTATTTTCCAGCCACATTCTGTTTATCTCAGTGTCAGGAATTTCTGAATCTCAAGCAGGGTGACCGATCGGTGATGGAGTACAATGCCGAATTCTGTAGACTGGCTGAATTTTGTCCTCACTTAGTGGCGCAGGATTATGATCGTATGCAGCAGTTTACCCAGGGTCTTGCAGCATACATTCGGCTCAGAATGTCTGAATTTCCGGGTAGCTCCTACTGAGAGGTTTTGGATCGTGCACTATTTATCGAGATGACGCAGCAGCAGGTGACTCTAGAGAAAGGTAATGAAAATCAGTCATTTCAAAAGAGGGGAAATAGGAGTCAGGGTTCTCGGGCTCCTTTTGGAGGATCTTTTCGGCCTCAGAAGACGGGGGCGAACATCGGATGGAGGTTCTCGTCCCTCTCATCATGACCGAAAGGACTTTAGTGGAACCATGTGTTATCAATGTGGTTCCAAGAGTCACACCAGGAACAACTGTTCGTTGGATCATTCTATATGTTTCTACTGTAAACTTCTAGGGCATGAGAGTCAAAATTGTACTCTGAAAGCACAATTGGAGGCTCCTAAAGTTATATCTCAAGGGGAACAACCCTCACAGTCACGATCACATAGAAGATCCCAGAAGACTTAGAGTACCCCACGTCAGCAGCGACCGTAGGCTTCTCAAGGATAGATATATCATATTCAAGGTTAGGAACCAGCGACTACACAGTATTTTGCCATAGCGTCTTCTCATCGGGTATTTTCAGTACAACAGGATTTTTATCCACCCCAGCCTTACTCAGCATATCAACAGCAGCCTCAGTCTCAGTATCAGTACCCGGTTCCTGCACCTCCGATTCCTGCGCGGACCACCCCAGGGATGCCACAACCGAGCTCAGAGGTGGGTCGCGTTTATGCTGTCACACGGGAGGAGGCACAGCTAGCTGAAGGATCAGTTTTCCGAGGTACTATTTTAGTTTATACATTTACTACAGATCTATTGATAGATATTGGTAGTTCCCATTCATTCATATCTTGGGTGTTTTTGGGTAAAATCGGGAGGCTGCCTGGTCGTGGACTCATGGGTTAACAGTATCTCTACCATCTGGTGAGGTACTAAGTATTAGTCTGGAAGTCAAGGGATGTCCTTTAGACTTCAATGGTCAGACTCTTATGGTGGATCTGCAGGTGTTAGAAATTGTGGAATTTGACATTATATTGGGAATGGATTGGCTGGCCATGAACCATGCCACAGTTGATTGCAGTGCAAGAGTAGTCACTTTCCGACCTCCCGGTCTACTACTATCATGGGTATTCATTGGGGCCGGGGGTGATGAGATATCAATCATATCAGCCATTAAGCGAGGAAATTATTATCACAGGGTTGTCAGGGATATTTGCTGTCCATGGTTAAAGCGGGTTCGGATGCATTACCATGGCTCTCGGATGTTCCTATTGTTCGAGAATTTTTAGATGTGTTCCTTGACGAACTCCCCGGGTTGCCTCTTAAAAGGCAAGTTGAGTTTACGATTGAGTTGGTTTTTGGGAACCACACTGGTATCCAAGACCCCCTATCACATGGCACCAAAGGAGTTAGAGGAGCTGAAGGTTCAGTTGCAGGAGTTGTTGGACAGAGGATTTATCCGTCCCAGTGTTTCCCCGTGGGGAGCCCCAGTACTCTTCGTTAGGAAGAATGATGGATCACTGAGATTATGTATTGATTACCGACAGCTGAATGCGATGACTATTAAGAACAAATACCCATTACCACGTATAGAGGATTTATTTGATCAGCTGAAGGATACCTGTGTATATTCTAATATTGATTTGTGCTCAGGTTATCATCAGCTCAGAGTTAGAGATGCAGATATTTGGAAGACAGCATTTCACACTCGTTATGGTCACTATAAGTTCTTGGTAATGCCATTTGGGCTTACCAATGCTCCAGCAGTGTTCATGGATCTGATGAACTGAGTGTTCCTTGAGTACCTAGATCAGTTCGTCATTGTGTTCATTGACGATATTCTGATATATTCCCGGTCTGAGGAGGAACACAAGCGACCCCTTCGCATAATTTTGGAGACGCTACGACGAGAACATCTCTATGCAAAGTTTAGTAAATGCGCATTCTAGCTACCTACGGTGGGTTTTCTTGGACACGTTGTTTCCAGCGGAGGTATATTAGCCGATCCACAGAAGATTGAGGTCATCACTAGCTGGGAGCAGCCGAAGACAGTACAGGAGATACGCAGCTTCTTGGGATTAGCTGGGTATTATCGGAGGTTCGTTGAAGATTTCTCCAGCATAGCCTTGCCTTTGACACGATTGACCCGAAATGGAGAGAAATTTAGCTGGACAGAATCTTGTTAGCAGAGCTTCCAAGAGCTCAAGTAGAGGCTTATTACTGCACCAGTGTTAGTACTCCCCTCTGGCGTGGATGGATTTGTACTTTTCACGGATGCTTCATATCAGGGATTAGGGGCAGTACTTATGCAGCACGAGTGAGTGGTATCATATGCCTCACGTCAGCTGAAAGATCATGAGAGAAACTACCCGGTCCATGATTTGGAGTTGGCAGCTATCATTTTCGCACTGAAAATTTGGCGACATCATTTATATGGGATCACCTTTGAGATTTACACAGACCATAAGAGTCTCCAGTATTTGTTTACCCAAAATGAACTGAACCTGCGACAGAAAAGATTGATGGAATTCTTGAAAGACTATGACTGCACAATTAACTATCACCCGGGGAAAGCCAACGTGGTGGCCGATGCCTTGAGCAAAAAATCCCGAGGAGTTTTGGCTTGTCACCGAGTGATGGTTACAGATTTGATACAGAGCTTCTCTGAGTTGGGGTTGATGGAGCAAGCACAGATAGAGTGAGGCTTGTTAGTCACCATGGTTGCTCAGTCACCTATAGTGGAGCGTATCAAAGAGGCTCAGGCTACAAATCAGCATCTATAGTTTTTACGTAGCAGAGTTATCTCAGGACAGCAGATAGAGTTTACCTGTGATGATAGTGGAATTCTATATTTTCGTGGAAGATTATGTGTTCCCGAGTCGCATCCTGTTCAGGAGGACTTGTTACGGGAAGCACATCGATCTAGATTTACGATTCATCCAAGACGTACTCACATGTACAGGGATCTGAAACGATCATACTGGTGGAATGGCATGAAGAAGGACATTACGACATTTGTGGCACAATGTTTGGTTTGTTAGCAGATAAAGGCGGAGCATCAGAGACTAACTGGTTTACTACAGAAGATAGAAATACCGGAATGGAAATGGGAGCATATCATGATGGACTTTGTGGTAGGGCTACCCCGGACCTGGAAGGGACATGATGCAATTTGGGTAATCGTTGATCGGTTAACCAAATCTACACACTTTTTATCGATCTGTAGGACGGATTTGTTGGATCGATTGGCAGAGTTATATTGCAGAGAGATCATCAGATTGCATGGTGTACCTCTGAGTATTTTATCAGATAGAGATCCTCGATTTACTTCTCGATTTTGGCGGAGTCTCCAGCATGCCATGGGTACGGAACTCCGTTTTAGTACAATATTTCACCCTCAGACCGATGAGCAGTCGAAGCGTACTATCCAGACATTGGAGGATCTACTGAGATCTTGTGTTATGGACTTCGGCGGTAGCTGGGAGGATCATTTGCACTTGGTGGAGTTTGCATATAACAATAGTTACCACTCACCGATTCAGATGGCACCATTTGAGGCATTGTATGACAGAGCATGTAGATCTCCCACTTTATGGGAAGAGGTTGGAGAACCGTCTGTCTTGGGCCCGCAGCGTATTCAGTGAGATGCAGAGTTGATCGGTACCATTAGACGCAGAATGTCAGAGGCCCAGGACTGATAGAAAAGCTATGCAGATCGGAGACAGAGACCTTTAGATTTTTCTGTGGACGATCATGTGTTCTTGGGAGTGTCTCCTACCAAGGGAGTTAGGAGGTTTGGATTGAAAGGGAAGTTAGCTTCTTGTTACATCGGACCCTTTCATATACTGGAGAGGATTGGTGAGGTAGCATATCGATTGGCACTGCCACCATCACTTGCCGGGGTGCACGATGTATTTCACGTATTTATGTTGAGGAAATACGTGCCACACCCTACGTATATTTTGACAGATGTATCGATCACCCTTCAGCCAAATGTAACATATGAGGAGGTTCCAGTACGAATATTGGATCGCAAGGAACGCTAGCTGCAAAATAAGACAACCCGACTTGTCAAGGTTGGATGGGAGCATCATTTAGATGACGAAGCAACCTGGGAGCTGGAGAATGAGATCCGAGCATAGTACCCACACTTGTTTAATGAAGGTATGTAAGTTATTTCATTAATGATAATAATTATACATGTCGTTTGTTGTTTAACGCATTTATGACGTAAATTTGGGGACTAAATTTTTGTTAGAGGGGGAGAATGTGAGATACGGCTAAATAAATAATAAAGGGTTATAGGAGAATAACCTATAATAATTTAATGGAATTTTTAGGTATTTTTCTGGAATTATTTGGAGGTTGTAGGAATGAGTTTAAGGGGATACATTTTAAGCATAAGGTGGTAATGGAAATCACCGTTTAAGGGGTAATAATTACATAGCTTAAGGAAACCCTACTTCTATAAGAAGCTATAGTGCCAAGCCCTAAAAACGCCGCCTCTCCTTATCTCTTTGTGCCTTCTTCCTCCGATCTCATCGCTCCCTCGCCACTCCACCCGATCTCGCCGACGGACTCAGCTCCACATCAACCTTGTACTCTTTGAACTTATCAAAGCACTCAGACTTGTGGCGCATCAAGTAAATATACCCATATCTCGAATAGTCATCTATAAAAAAGATAAAATATTCGAAACCACCTCTTGCCTGGATAGTCATAGGCCCACATAAATCAGAATGAACCAATTCCAACACTTCTTTGGCTCTATACCCCTTTGCCTTAAAAGACCTCTTAGTCATTTTACCTTCAAAGTAAGACTCGCAGGTTAGAAAGTTTTCCACCACCAATGAACCCAAAAATCCATCGGCTATTAACCTTTGAATCCTACTCAAGTTAATATGACCCAACCTTAGATGCCAAAGATATATTTGGTTCATTTTCGAAGGTTGCTTTCTCTTATTAGAATTAGAAGATGTGTTATTAATTTTCATTTGTTACATCGTGGGAGTTATTGGATTAAGTATACAAATTGTCATCCAACGCACCAGAATAGATAACCACCCTGTCTTTATTGACAACTACTTTGTCATCAAAAAAAACAGAATATCCATCCATAAATAATTTAGAAACTAAAATCAAGTTCTTTCTAAAACATGGTACGTAAAGATAATTTCTCGAAATCAAAGTTTTATTCCTATCAAAAGATAAATAAACATCTCCCACTACAACAGCCGCCACTCTCGTAGCATTACCCATGTAGATGGTGATCTCCCCTTCATGTAGTTGTCTGGTTTCCTAGAACCACTGTAATGAATTACATACATGATCAGTGGCTCCCGTATCTACACACCAGGTACTGATAGATAACACTGCTAAACATGTTTCAGCAATTAATGAATAAGATATACCTTTATTGTTCTCCTTTCTACGAGGACAGTCCACCTTCCAATGTCCAGACTACTTGCATGTGAAGCACTTGCCCTTTGGCTTCTTCACACCTGCCTGCGGCCCAGTCCCTTGAGGTCGAATTACTTTCTTTGCCAAACCAACTTGTTTCTTCTTCTTCTTTCTGCCTTTCGGCTTAGAAACAGAAACTCTTTCAGTAATGTGAACTAGAGAACTTTGACAAAATAGTCCTTCTGTCGCTTGAAGTTTTGTCAAAAGTTCCGCCAACGAATAAACCCTTTTGTTCATGTTGTAGTTCAGGCGAAACTGCTCAAAACTCTTGAACAGCGTTTGCAAAATGATATCGACCTGGGTTTCCCCATTGATTTCAACTCCAAGGGCTTCCATCTCATTCAAATGAGCCATTATCTTAAGGATATGATCTTTCACGGGTGTCCCCTCAGTCATGGTGGTCGTCATTAAGTTTCTCATGGCCTCCTGCCTGGCAGCCCAATTTTAGTGTCCGAAGAGTTCCTTGAGATTGAGCATCATGTCATAGGCAGTAGGTATGACCTGATGCTGATGTTGCAACACATTTGACATAGAAGCTAAAATGTAACACTGCGCCATCTCATCTGCCTTGACCCATTTCCTATGTCCCTCTTTCTCCTCTTCACTGGAATCTTGATCAGGCACGCTAGGACAGACCTCAAAAAGTACGAACTTCTAGTCTTCAGCAGTTAAGATAATGTCCAAGTTTCGTTTCCAATCAATATAATTTGGACCAGTAAGTTTGTTTTGTTTTAAAATAATAGCAAGAGGATTGAAAATCATTTTGAAAACTTGTGTAACGCCCGCCCTCCCTGCTACCCTAAGGGATGGGGCTACGATACTCTACGTATAAATTTTTCTTTTTAAAACAGCGGAAGACTTAAAATAATTTTCATAGTTTTAATAAAACTTTTCTTTTAAATTTCTTTTGAACTATACTATCACATGGCATCAAAATCATAACATCAAATCCAGTGGAACCATAATGTCAAGCCACACATGTTTAGGTATCACAAGTCATAAAATACCAATGCATAGTTCTTTAAAGAAACTTTAAGCAGGTTCTTATTTATTTGGTTGCATAGCCACTGCCACACACATCTTCGTTGCCCCTCCTGCTGCTCCTTTAGCTCATCCAGCTTTTTCCTTTATCTGTGGTACAAGGAAAGTAAGCTGTGAGCACTCATGGCTCAATAAGTTCCTTTCCTACTCACTAAAGCCAAAAATCAACATATAATCAAAGAATGCATCAACAAGTCATAATCTCAACTAATCATGGCATAACATAGCATTCTATTCAAGCATATCATGCATCATAATATAATCACAACTAGTCATAGCATATCAAGCATCACCATGGCCGAAACATATACATAGTGCATTGCATAAAACATAGCTAGACATGGCATAACAAACAAGTATTATGGTATATCAAAGCATGGCCGAAACATGTATATCAAAGCATCATACTATGGCCGAAACATGTACATCAAGGTATCATCATATCTATGGCCGAAATCTATATATCAAGCATCAACAAATCCATGGCCGAAACATGTCTATAAGGTATAGCATGAACATAACATAATCATACCTTATCATGACATATCATAATCAAGAGCATAACATGAAACATAGCATAATCATAAGGTGTATGCAATATGATTTTGGAAAACATGTATCCGAAAAACATGTGTATGTCTCATGATCTTTAAAACCATTTTCTTTTACATATATACTTGAAAGTAATCTCAACATAAGGGGGGATCCCGGCTATGTACCACTTACATATTGCGCGCAACCTTGTAGGTCCAAGGTAGCAAGTCTTGAACCCTACGAGGCAAACATACTAGGCCCTTAGTCCTAGGGGCACTTAGGAGCCCATCCCTAACGAGGTCCTTAGTCCCCGGGGCGCTTATGGAGCCCACCCTTGGTACAAGCCACTCACACATAAAGTAAAGTACATGTCATACATATCATGTATCATAAAAGCATGCATCACTTAGGCACACATCATATCGTAAAAGTATGCATCACTTAGGCATACATCATGTCATAAAAGTATGCATCACTTAGGCATACATCATATCATAAAGGTATGCATCACTTAGGCATACATCATGTCATAAAGGTATGCATCACTTAGGCATACATCTCATCATAAAGGCATGCATCACTTAGGCATGCATCATGTCATAACAATATGCATCACTTAGGCATAGATCATAAAAGCATGCATATCTTAAGCATAAAGCATATCATCAAGCATGCATGATTTAACCACATAGCATATCATGAAAGCATGCATATTTTAAGCACTAAACATAGCATTAAAGCATGCATAATTTAACCACATATCATAACATAAGCATGCATATTTTTAGCACAAAGCATATCATATCATAAAAGCATGCATATCATATCATAAGTCATAAATCACAAGCATACATTTTAAGCATAAGGGTGTATCTTGTGATTATCCTATCATAGGAAACATGGTATCATATTTATCTTGGTTTTAAGCTTCCTAAACCCTTGTGGCCGAAACCCTTTAGAGCTCAATTTAGGTTAAACACAACATCCAAGCATGTGGCACCTAAATTATCATCATAACATTTTCATAGGAAGCATTATAAACATGATTAACTTAGTTTCTAAGTTCCTCAAGTCCCTAATTTTCATATGGCCGAAACCTTAAGGTGTGAAACAAGGTTCCATATGACATAAAAGTATGGACAACTTTAAATCATATTTATAACATTTTTACCAAGGAACAAGGTAAACACATTTGACACATTTGAATTAGTTCCTAAGTTCTTTAAGCCCTTAACATATGTCATGGCCGAAATTTAACAAGTTCTCATTAGGGCTACAAACAAGCATACAAGCATGTGAACTTGGACTAACATTATGTATAAATTCATACAAGGCATCATACAATAGTTATGGCGAAACATACCCTAGCATCATTTTAGGTCATAAAACAACATATAGCAATTGCACCTTGGCTTTCTACTTATCATATTTCATGTAGAGTGACATGAGCATATTTAATTTAAGTCCTAGGGTTTCTAGGGCATCTATTCCTTCATGACCGAAACATTCAAGGGTTCATTTAGGTCATGGAAAAATTATACAAGCATGTGAAACAATTAACACATTATCCTATTTTCATAAGAAGTACTTTTAACACATTTGGTTTCATTTCTAAGGCCTCTAGGTCTTTTAAACCCTACTTGGATGAAACTCACAGAATATAAACTTGCTTCAAATAGCCTAAAAGCATGAGAATTTATACAAGTTTCATAGCATGTATAAGGACAAGCATAATGAGTATACATATGAATTGTGTCTTAGGCTTTCTAGGTTTCTTTTTCTCTTTTTCTTTTATTTTTTTCTCATGGCCGAAACCTACCATTCCTTAGCTAGGTTTTTAAGTGGCCTAAAGCATGAAAAACCTATGTAAGTTTCATGGCAAAAGTTACTAAGAAACATATATACAAATTGGTTCATGAATAAACTAGGACCCCTTGTGGTCATACATATTATATGTCATGCTACTAATTTTTCTACACCCTAATTAAGCATGAGGGCATTAAAAAACTTTCATATCTAAATAGCACAGAGGTCTTGAGCATATTAAAATTTTGTTTAAGCTTTTCTAAGCTATCCATCTCATCATGGCCGAAAAACCCTAAGAAGGAGTTCATGAAATTCTAGCAATATTCAAGCATACAAATCCTTTAAGATCTTTGTATTCTATCACCTGAGCATGGTTATTTAAATTTAAAGGTCTTCCTAACCCTAAACCCTTTCTTGACCGAATCATATGAGTGAGTTTTCTTTTAGTTTCAAATATCTTCTAAGGAAGAAAACTAATACATGATCCTTAATATTTCATAGGGAGACCCTTGTACTAGTTGGGTAAAACAATAAATTTCCCTAGCCTCTTAAGAATATTTTTTTGGCCAAAATTCTAGGGTTCAGTACTCCTCTGATCAAGCATCATATAGGTATAAAAGCATGAAGAAGAACCCCCTTTCATAGCATAGAAAAATCTATCATGTAGTGAAGACTAGTTTAAACACCATTAGATTTTGAAAGCTCCTCTTGGCCGAATTTTCTCAAACTTGTTTCTAGGTTTTAAAATCCTCATAAAATCCAAAAAGCACATAAAAGCCTTGTACCACAGGTGAGGGGAAGCTTACATCCTTTTTCGCTTGTGGATCTAAGGTATGAAGAAGAAGAAGTAGCCTCTTCTTCTAGTTCCTTTCCCTTGATTCCTTTGCTAAGTCCTCCTTGTATCTTAGGCTTTCTTAGGGAAAAATTTGGCTTTGGGGCTGAAGATGGAGGAGAGGGGACTGTGGTGTTCTCGGTGAGGGAGAGGATGAATGAGAGAAAAATAGTTTTCTCTTTTCTTGCTCCCTTTTATATTAAGGGGGAAGAGGTAGCAAACTTAGTTTTGCTTTCCTTCTCCCTTAGCCCTTTTTTTTCTATTTTATTTTTATTTTTATTTGTTTATTTATCCTCATCATTCATGGTGAAATAAGGGGGAATGAATCCCCTTAATCCCTCTTTAAATTTTCGGCAAAACCAAAGAGGAAGAAGGAGAGAAAGGGAGGAAGGCAAGTTGCCTTTCTCTTGCTCCTTTCTTGTTTTCTTTTGGCTAGCTTTTACTCTTACCTTTATCATGAGTTTCCCTCCTTTGATATCAATATCTTCTCTCTATCCCAATTGGTTTCTACTATTTAATTCTATGAATTATAATATAAGAGGTTCAAGGTTCAATCCTTGACCTTCACTTCTTTTTATTTCATTTTATTTCTTTTTGCTTCAACCCACTTCCTATTATTTTTCTAAGGCAAAATCCCACATTCATATATTTATCTTACAAGCTTAGTGGGTTTTACAACTTGAGAATCATAAAATAAAATATTTGATCAAAACTTTAGAATTTAAAATAATATTGATTCCTCAAATAATATAATTTAAATTCACCAACACCTCAAAACATCATGAATTTCATATGCCACGATAGTGTGGATGTATACTAATTCAAACATTTGTAAGAGGAGGTTTTACCCATTAATTTTATTATCTTGTCAATCTAACTTTATGTCAAATAAAATTAATAGTTAGTTCATCTTCGGCCACACAAATAATAGCAGTGACTCTGATGGGGAGGATACTATTAAATGCGCCTAATGTATACCATTACTTGATACTTAGTCCATTAATTAGGATTGTGCCCCTTCAAATGGAGAAGATCACACATTCCTAAATAATTTCATATAATCATCCATAGAGGAAGTTTGATCTAGTGATCCGCAAACAAACTCATCCGATATGGAGGAAGACACTTAAAGCCAACGCGCAAGTTTGAATGCATCACTTACAAACCAGTAATGGAGACCGTGGAATTTATTTAAATAATCTCTCTCCCACTTAGTTATTTAAATTGAGGAATTTTATCATGCACACACATCACAACACATAAAAATAGCATATAAAGGCAATAAATATGAAAATAAAATTTCCAACTATTATGGCCTCAGCCATCGCTGTCCTCCAATATGCCGCCAATGAATCATGCCGTCGCGTCTATCTTGCTTCCTTCTTCGTCGTGCCTCCGGTCCTCAAAATTGCACCACGCATAGCAGGAATACAAATCGCGACAAAAAGAAATAAAAATTTACATTTATCGATCCTATATTCCACAAAGGAATTTATATGTAATCTAGATCGAACAGAATGTAAAAAAAATAATAATAATATAGCAACCGACTGTATTTAATTTTTACAATCATGCACAGCATAAAACAACCTCGACGTGCCCGAGGGTTCAAATCATACATAAACACAAAAGGCCATAATAGTTGGAACTAGGACGCTTGCAACCACAAAGTTAATCTTTCTTGCACATCCTTCTATTATCTTACCTAAATTCATATTTGAACAGTGCATAATTTAACCGAAAACCAATCACACAGAGCCAGAAAACCTTGCTTTGATAGCAATTGATGGCGCTGGAGTTTCGTTCTATTTCAATTTCCACTATACAAAAATTGTACAAGTATAGAACTTTTTCTAGCAACCCACATGTTCGATCAGACATGTGTTTGATCAATCAAGCAAGTTCTTGACGGATCAAAGCACACCTTGAAGGAAGCATAATATCGCTGGCCTCTTGTGTTGGTATTCAGGATCCATACAAAGAAAACTAAACTAATTACACTGCAGAATTAAAGAACTAGTTGTACCTTTCCTTTGTAGCTAAAAAGACCTCTTGATCTTCTGCTGTATTCCTCTCCTCTTTTTGAACATCGTGTGGGTGACGATCTACCAAGACAAAAACCATCCTTCTTCTCTTCTTTGTTTCCAAACCGCCAGCCACCAAAAAGAGGCTCTATGATGGGTGCCTTCTCCTCTTCTTCCTCTCCTCCAAGCTGCTGGCCCGAAGGTGGAGTTGGAAGAGAATTGTGCCGCCGGCCCTAAGGTGGAGAAGGAGAACCTTGTGCTGCCGACCCTAAGCAAGAGAGAAGGAGAACCTTGTGTCGCCGACCCTAAGCAAGAGAGTTGTGGAAAACTTATGTTTAGGGGGCGCCACCTCTCCTTTTTATAACCCTTGCCGTCGGTTATAAAGAAAGAAAAATAATAGAATTCTGTTTAGAAAAATCTCCCTTTTATAACCGAATTCTGTTAGGGTGGATGTGAGGCTTCATATAGAGGCTACAACAAGGACCTAGAGGAGGAATTGGTTTAGACCTCTTGATGGGTTTGGGCTTCCTGTGTTCGGCCCAAACACCCAACTCATGTCCATTAATAATAACCCATACCACAAAAGGGTTATTATTAAACTACTGCACCGATCCCATATTACAATATGGACTCCTTATCATGAGTGCGTTAATCTCCCTGTGTTTAAGATATTGTATGTCCGTTAATTAAATGAGTTACTAAAACTCAATTAATTAACAACTGATTCCAAGAGTAGTACCACTTAACTTTATTATTATGTTGTACTAAATCCACCTGCAGGGTTTACATGACAATCCTTATGAGCTCCTCAAGGGGATATCTTCAGCCTAAATAATTACGACACAGATTCTTTCTATAATTAATAACACACTGGTGTTAGCCATTTTCATGTCATGTGGCACATCAAATTAATCAATATTGGAACCCATTCATAAACTAAAATAACACGTGTAGTAAGGAGTCCCAAGTCATATTTTTCCAAGGGTAACTAGCAAGTGTGCGATGCCTAGAATATGAAATTCATGTTGAACTTAATTCTGTAAAGGAAGTTTGGATTATTACAAACTCTAATTTAACATGAATTCCTTTCATAAACTAATACTACGAAATTAAAAGAAATGTGTGCTTCACACACTTTATTTTAAACAATCAACTTTCTGTACAAGTAAAGCTACTTAGAATTAACAAGAAAATTACAACCGAACTCACATATGAAGAACTCCAACTCCTAAGATAACCTATGAACTTGTCCTAAATTAAACTAGATTGCATTTACTAAACGAATCTAAACATCTCAAACTAAACCTGACCAAGAGACAAACAATTTGAGGAAATGGATTTTTCATTCGATTCTAATCTAATTAAAGTCTAGAAATCAGTGAATTCAATAACAAAATTGAAAATGAGATTTGAATTGAAACTTAGAACTGAATGATAAACTAGAATCCCTAATTAGGGTATCTAATTCTTATTCAACTTCATCTAAATGCTATATCAGAATTCAATGGTGATATCTAACAGAACACATTTCAATGGGGTTTTGCTTACAACAGAAGGACAAACAAATGAAAGCAACAGATCTATGAATTAAAACTAAAAATCAAATGGAGAAACATCTGCATCTCAGATCAGTGTTTCATGAACTGTCTCGCTGCCAAATTATAGAGAAACTCTTGGAAACTCTCGTGAGTAATCACCGGTTTAGTTCAGATTCTCGGTTGAGAATTGAGAAGTGTGCAGCTAGTAGAAACCTCCCTACAAGCTTACAATCTCATCAAAAGTTCAATGCCCGAAGAATAGGGGAAGATATATGAGTCACGATCGACAAACGATCGATCGAATCAATGCCGAAGTCGTGAGTGAATTGAAGAACGAGTGTGAATCAAAAATTCCGGAAAAACTCCTCCAAAACTTCTGTTGCCTGATAGAATCCCTCAGATCGGAAGAACTCCCCGAATCTGAGTTTGTCTGGTACGCGTGAAGTGCAAAGATCGTGGCAGAAGAACCTCCTTCTCTCGCAATCTGATGGTTGGACAATGATCGTCGGTCACTCCAAATGCTGTCGGTGATGACAGATCTTGAATTCTGATATGGATGTCGATGGGAGTGTCAGCGTCGCAAAGGTGGAAGAAGATGAACAATAGCGTTGTCACGAGAAATCCGAGCTCGAAGGGTACTTTAGCTTCTCGAGGTTTTTAAATCCTCCTCAAAACTAATCAGATTATCCAGATTGATTTGATCTCATCTAACGGTTGGGATGTCTTTAGATCTGGATCAAAAGCTTCAGATCTTCATCAACGGACAAGATCTACTCCTCATTAGGTCGGATGGACTAGATTCTCAATGGATGGCTCAGATCTCTCCGATCTTCAATGGATGATCCAAATCGTTCGAAAGCTTGATTGCTTCGTTTAGCCCTAGATTTGATCCCAAGTGTGGTCTAATCTGATCGGGTCCATGACCCTTTTGATGCCTACAAAATAATAATAACATATTAGCATCAAATACCATGATAATTGACTAATTTGCAATTAAGTCCAAGATCACATGCAATTTATGAAATGTAATGTAAATGTGAGATTAAGCTATGAATAGACCATTAAAAACATGCATTATAAATCAAAATAATGTAGCAAAATCATGGTTATCATAATCCCCCACACTTAATCTTGGACGTCCCGTTCAAGTCAAGAAAACTAAAAGTCCTACTTAAATGATACTTCCTAAACAAATTCCTAAACATGATTAGAAAATAAAGAAAGTAAACCATCTAAGATTATCACATTCCAAAACCTCAAGCATTCATGGACTTCAAACTTTACTCTTGGTTAACAACATAATAATTTCCATCTATCATGAGTAAATTGAAATTGATTTCATACTAAAAATCTCACAAGATAGAGTTTTTGTGGCCCTCATTCTATTTCTCATGTAATCTCAAAAATGGAGAGCACTCATGCCACTTGTGCTTCTTGCCCTACCATAAGCTTGCTTATCTTCTACTCTCTACCATGATCATGGATACAAATCATAATATAAAGGTTAATCATGGAAATAAAAATGTAAGAATATGAATTAAGTGCACATCAAAGCTTTAGTTTCAAGAAAAGATAAGAAAAGGAAGAATTAACTCAAAGAAAAGATAGGAAAGAAAGAATGAGTTTTAGTTCTAGTGGAAGACATGGATACATAAAAATGCTATCTAATGAATTTCAGCCATACTTCCTTATTTTCTTCCTTCCTTACTTCATTTCAAATGTACCAGTTCTGTTTGAACTCTGCTTTCTTGGTGTATAAACCTAAATAGCCATGTCATGAATTAAAGATTTCCTATTCTAAATTTGTAGGTTTGTTAATTAATAGAAATGTGATAAATTTTTGTTATTTGTTCTACATCTCTGAAACTTGTAATCAAGTTCTAATCTAGAACTTAGTACCACATCAGTAATCAATAGTTTCAAGAATCATTAAGAACAGTTTAAAAATTTCCAGACTAAGTTTCAGAAGTTGATTCCAAGATTTGCAGGTACTGAATTTTGGTTTCCAGCACTTAATGCTACTGATTCAACTTTACAAAATCATTATGATACCACTTTCAATAACTACAAACCTTCTAAATTTGAATTGATCTATGTATTTCATGAATCTAGACTGAAACATGCCTTCACAAATTATGTCAGACTCAATCTTCAGAAATTTCCAGATCGCCAACTTATAACAGATCTTGAATCTAAGTCATCTAATCTTGTCTAAACTTCCATGTCTTAATCCTCTTATTCAGTTCAAAGCAATACTGATAAGTTATAGTTTCATGAATTTTTTTCAGTTTCATTTCAAGTTCTATTTTTGTTGCTTTGTTCCCATTTCTACACAGCACTTGCAGATTTCAACATTTCTTTCTTGTACCAAAGTCACTGCTTCTCTTCTTTCTGAGATTTCAGAGGACATGGAAAGTAGCATACCATTTGCTCCAATATATTACAGGAATTAAATTGAGCTTTTTCTTATTTAAATGTTGCATACTCTGTCTGATACAAAATCAACTACTTAAATTCCAATGCTTTCAACCAAAACACTCAATAAAAGACTACACACCACCTCCCCCACACTTAAATATTTGCTCATCTCGGGCAATGAAACTCAACAAGTGCTCAACAAATTGATACGTTAGCTATAGGAATAGATTTTCAATTTCTGTTATGTTCTGTTTCCTTTACTCTTGATTTCTTGTAGCTTTTTGCAACCTCAAAGAATTAGCATAGTGTATCAAGATTTGGAATTCCAAGTCATTCTAGCTTGATGACTAAATAGTTGAACTTGTCCATGTCCCTCATTTAGCATTCAATCAGTAAAAAGATGAATTCAATCCTCATTTTGATCAGACAAAAGTTACAAGAATTGTACAACTACTGTGTACATTACAGTTTCTCTCCATTAAATTTGTGTTCCTGTTTTGTATCAATCATGTTACCTTCTGAAGTGTAATTGAAGTATTTTTCAAATCTTGATACAAAATGATCAGATAACCAGCAGATCACATTACTGCTCTTGCAGAGAAACTGATTGTAGTTCCAAACAGCAGCTTCCCATTTTCAATTTTACATTTCAGTTTCTAAAGCTTGAAAAGATCATGAAATGCCATTTATTTCTGCATCTTGAAAGGTTTCACTTAAGCTTCTCAATCGTTTAAATGCTGCTTCTTATTTTTGATACATCTTGATACCAAGTCACAACATTTCTCAACTTCTGAATTTATGTTCCTGCAGATTTCTGCATTTCCAAATCAACCTTATTTCTGCATTTCCGAATTCCTACAATGGCTGCACAAAAGCAATGTTTAGAATCAATCATGTTTATGAAAAGATTTTCATTAGCATTCCAATCAGTAGCATTTCAAAATAATTGCCCGAACAACCACTTACATATTCAACCCTGCTTTGATTCTGAAGATTCATAATTTAAGTCCTACAGATTTTCATTCAAGCAACTGCATTCAGTCTCAAATTCAGAATTTCCATTGCTCCACAGTAACATTTATGCATTCCTGATTTTGTTCATAGCAACACCCAAATAGAAAATGCAATCAGGAATTGCTCCACAACTCCCTCTAAGTTGCTTGATTCTGCAAAACTCCAGCTTCCCAATCTTGAACCACTTCAATCTTCTTCATGTAACCGAGTACTCCAAAACAAAATTTAATCCTCACATATCATCCAACAAAGCTCTTTCCCCCACACTTCAACTTAATCCACCTTGGCCAAAATATCATCATATAACAACCCATGTATCCATATCCAAAAGATTTACAAATGAGAAGACATAAATTTACAAGATGATTATCAAGAAGAAAAGCAAGAATTCGTGTGGAAGAAAGAAACAAATAGATTTACCTTCATAAACATGATATAATCCATTGGATTGTGGTTTTGAAAGAATCAAAGCAAGTTCTAGAGTGAAATAACACAAGAGCATCATTCAATTAAGGCTCATCCTCACTAGGCATAAAAAAGTATCAATCCAATATACCAATCAAGTGTCCATTATTAAATAGAAACCTTAAAAAAGATTAAAAGTCCATTATTGACAATAAGCTCCAAAATAGATTCTCAAATCTAGCTCACATTCCCTACTTCAAACATGTTATAGAAAAATTGCTAAGGGGTACCATTTTCTTATTCAAATCAAAACCAATTTCAATAATAAAACTTCAACAATAAAAATCTATTCTATGAACAAAAATGAGCAATTTATTAAATCAACTAAAAATGAAAATAAAAAGGCAAACTAAGTTGGAACAAACTCCCCTTCACATGAGTAGATAGCATCAATAACCTTCATCTTTTGCATCACCTCTCCATTGCCAATCTCATGAAACAACTTGCGTCTATGCCCATTCACCTTGAAAATCCAATTGGTAGCCTCTTCCCTAATCTCAAAAACTCCACAAGAAAACACATTAGTTACAACATAAGGTCCCTCCCAACGAGATCTCAACGAACCTTTAATCAATTGGAGTCGTGACCTATATAAGAGCACTTTGTCACCAATATGAAATTCCTTACCCACAATGTGCTTATCATGAAAATTCTTGGTCTTTTCTTTATAGATCCGTGAGTTTTCAAATGCTTCTAGTCGAATTTCCTCAAGTTCCTGGAATTGCAATTTTCTCTCTTCTTTTGCCAAGCTAGCATCAAAATAGCAAGCTTTAACTGCCCAATAAGCTCTATGTTCAATTCCCACCGGAAGATGACAAGTTTTACCATAAACCATTCTATATGGAGACATCCCTATAGGAGTCTTAAAAGCCGTCCTGTAAGCTCAAAGTGCATCATCTAATCTCTTGCTCCAATCTTTCCTGTCAGGTCTCACAGTTTTCTTAAGAATTGACTTCACTTCTCTATTTGACACCTCAGCCTATCCATTTGTTTGGGGATGATAAGGAGTAGAAACTTTATGTGAAACCCCATATTTTCTCAACATAGCTTTCATGTGTCTGTTGCAAAAATATGACCCTTGATCACTGATGATCGCTCTAGGCACTCCAAACTTGCAGAAAATATGTGACCTGACAAAACTAACAACAACTGAAGAATCGTCAGTCCTAGTGGGAATGACCTCCACCCATTTGGAAACATAATCAACTGCCAATAAAATATATGAAAATCCAAAAGAGACAGGAAATGGACCCATGAAATCAATACCCCATACATCAAAGATCTCACAAAATAACATGTAATGTTGAGACATTTCATTCCTAGACCCTATGTTCCTAGTTCGTTGACACCTATCAGATGATCTACAAAAAGCATAAGCATCACGAAAAAAGGTAGGACAATAAAATACACACTCTAAAACTTTTCTAGCCGTCCTCTGGGGTCCAAAATGGCCTCCACACTCAGATAAATGACAAAATGCAAGTACAGACTGAAACTCAAAATCAGGTATGCATCTCCTAATAATCTGATCACTATAAAATTTTCATAGATAAGGATCATCCCACACATAATATTTTGAATCACTTTTCAATCTGTCCTTTTGAGCTTTTGAAAATTGTGCAAGAAAAATGTTACCTACTAAGAAGTTAACTAGATCTGCATACCATGGAGACTCACCATGCACCCTAAAAAGCTGCTCATCTCTAAAGTCATCATCAATAGCCGTGTGATCCAAGTCCCCTTCAATTCTTCTCAAATGATCTGCAACCAAGTTCTCCTTCCCACTCTTATCACGAATCTCCAAATCAAACTCCTGAAGTAGAAGCATCCATTTAATCAATCTGGGCTTAGCATCTGGCTTCTTGAGGAGAAACTTCAAAGCTACATGATCAGAAAAAACAACCACGTGAGAACAAAGTAAATATGATCGGAATTTATCTAAAGCAAAAATAATGGAAAGAAGCTCCTTTTCTGTCGTGGTGTAATTTGCTTGAGCCGAATCCAAGGTCTTTGATGCATAGCAGATCACATGTGGTTCTCCTTATACTCTCTACACCAGTACTGCCCCAATGGAAAAATTTGAAGCATCACACATAAGCTCAAATGGTAAAGTCCAATCCGGTGGCCTGATGATAGGTGCAGAAATCAAAGCCTCCTTCAATCTCTGAAAAGCTTCCTTGCACCTCTGATTAAACTGAAACTCCACATCTTTCTGAAGAAGCTGAGATAGTGGAAGAGTAATCTTACTGAAGTCCCTAATAAATCTCCTGTAAAATCTTGCATGGCCAAGAAAAGCTCTAACATATCGCACGCATGCGGGGTAAGATAAAGAAGATATAGTACTAACTTTAGCAGGATCTACCTCAATTCCTCTCCTAGAGACTATGTGTCCTAAAACAATACCATGCTCAACCATAAAATGATATTTTTTAAAATTAAGTACCAAGTATATCTCAATGCATCTATCTAAAACCCTAGACAAATTTCCAGACATGCATCAAATGATGAACCATATACAGAAAAATCATCCATAAAAACCTCCATGCAATGCTCTAATAAATCTCCAAAAATACTCACCATGCATTGCTGAAAGGTTCCTGGAGTGTTACAGAGTCCAAATGGCATGTGGCTATAAGCGAATGTACCGAAAGGACAAGTGAAATTGGTCTTCTCCTGATCCTCTAGGTTGATGCAAATCTGAAAATATCCAGTGTAACCATTGAGGAAGCAATAATGTGACTTACCCGCCAATCTCTCCAACATTTGATCAACAAAAGGCAAAGGGTAGTGGTCCTTTCTGCTTGCTTGGTTCATCTTCATCTAGTCCACACATACTCTCCAAGAATTCTTCACTCTGGTGGGCACCAACTCATTCTCTTCATTGACCACTACTGTCACCCCTGATTTCTTTGGAACCACATGGATGGGACTTACCCACTTACTGTCAGAAATAAGGTAAATGATACCTGCCTGTAGAAGTCTAGTCACCTCTTTCTTCACTACGTCAAGGATCAGTGGGTTAAGTCTCCTCTGGGGTTGTCTCACTGGTTTCACATCCTCCTCCAAATAAATCTTGTGCATGCAAATAGAAGAACTGATACCAGGAATATCTGCTAATGTCCATCCAATGGCTTTCCTGTACTGTCTCAAAATCTCTAATAATCTGCTCTCTTGTTCTGGTTCTAAATTCTGAGCTATGATGATAGGCAACTGTTGATTCTCTCCCAGGTAAGCATACTTCAAATGTTGAGGCAATGGCTTCAAAACTTCCTGTATCTGATCAATAGAAGGTGATCCTAGGGGTAATGCTGCTAAGCAATCCCCGACACATAATTCTTCTTGTCTGAGCGATCCTAGGGGTAGAGCTTCTCCTAAGCAATCCCCTACACATGATTCATCTCTCTCACTCAGAAATAATCCACAAGATTTATCATCCACTCCCAAGGCTAAAATACCTTCCAACACTGAAGATAATACACCACTCTGACCAACCTATACAAAATCTGAATCAAACCCTGAAAAGAAATCCATGCTATCCAGCTCCTCTGAAATATCTAAACTGAGAATAGAATGATCCTCTCTAGGATGCTTCATAGCGTCAAAAATACTGAACTGGACCACTGTATCTCCTATCTCCATAGAAAGTATGCCCGCATGAACATCAATCTTGGTCCTTGCAGTCTTCAAAAATGATCGTCCTAGAATAAGTGGAGATCTACTGGCCAGGCAGTCCCCCTCCATATCAAGGATATAAAAGTCTGCAGGAAAGATAAGTTCCCTCACCTTAACCAATACATCTTCAATAACTCCAGTTGGATGAGTCTGACTGCGGTCAGCTAACTGAATAACTACTTTTGTAGGTTCTAATGGTCCAATCCCTAAAGTCTGAAAAACTGATTTTGGCATCACATTAATTGAAGCTCCTAAATCCAACATAGCATCCTTAAACAAACTACTCCCAATCTCGCAAGGTACTGTAAATACTCCAGGATCTTCACATTTCTGTGGAACTGGCTGAATGAGTGCAGATACATTCTTGCCCATACTAATCAACTCATTCCCTTTCAACTTCTTTTTATGCACACAAAGATCCTTAAAAAATTTAGCATATTTTGGAATTTGCTTGATCATTGTGAGTAAAGGGACATTTACCTCCACCTTGCTAAATAAGTTCACAAGCTCTTGAAATTCCTTAGCTCTTTCCTCTTCTACATTCTTCCTTGGTTGAGTTTTTCATTGAGGAAAAGGCAATGAGATGCTTGGCTCTGAATCTTCTTGAACAGAATTCTGAGTTTCTGAATTTCCAGATTTGCGAGAAATCCGAGCTTGAAGGGTACTGTAGCTTCTCAAGGTTTTTAAATCCTCCTCAAAATTGATCGGACGATCCAAATTGATTTGATCTCATCTAACGGCTGTGATGTCTTCAGATCTGGATCAATAGCTTTGGATCTTCATCAACGGACAAGATTTGCTCCCCATTAGATCGGATGGACCATATTCTTAATGGATGGCTCAGATCTCTCTGATCTTCAATGGATGGTCCAAATCGCTCCAAAGCTTGATTGCTTCGGAATACCTGCTAATGCCCATCCAATGGCTTTCCTGTGCTGTCTCAAAATCTCTAATAATCTACTCTCTTATTCTGGTTCTAAATTCTGAGCTATGATTGTTAGGACCAAAAGTAGCTAGAGGGGGGGGGGGGTGAATAGCTCGTCGCGTTCGCTCGTTGCCCGGCGTTGCTTGTTTCTTCAATGATGTGCAGCGGAAATACAAAGAAACAATCACACAACGCTAACACGGTTGGTTTACTTGGTATCCACCTCACAAGAGGTGACTAATCCAAGGATCCACACCAACACACACACCCTCCACTAAATAAAACTCTCCTTTATGGTAACTACCAAGGGCGGAGAAGCCCTACAAGACTCAATACAAGAAGAGAGGGAAAGGATACAAGAAATACAAGCTTACAAGCTTACAATGAGTATAAACCCTAACCCTAGCTTCTCTTCTTGGCTTTGATCCGCCTCTTGACTTGGAGAACTTCCAAGATCCTTCAAGAACTGGCGATCTGAGCTTTGTGAGTGCTGTAGAGGAGCTGGCGAGAGATCTGAAGTGAATCTGCGAAGAGATGCCGAAGGAATCGTGCGCCTGCGGCCTTTATCGACGCCAACGGTCGGATCCCGATCGATTCGAATGTTCCCAATCGATCGGGGAGGCTTTGGATCGATCCACGGATCGATCCAGAGCACCTCTGTGCTCTTGGAAAAATGCTTGGATCGATCCACGGATCGATCCAGCGCTTATCGCGCGAAGCAGCATCGTCCCGATCGATTCACTGATCGATTGAGACATCTGGATCGATCCACGGATCGATCCAGAGGCTCTCTGTTCGCTAGAAAAGGCCTGGATCGATCCACTGATCGATCCAGATCCTCGATCGATCCAACACTTGGTTTTTGCCCAAAACCAAGTTCCAATCCTCTCAAACCAACATCCGGTCAACCTTGACCTGTTGGTACATCATGCCTAGCATCTGGTCACTCCTTTGACCTGCTAGGACTTCCCACCAAGTGTCTGGTCAATCCCTTTGACCCACTTGGACTTTTCTATTCATGCCAAGTATCTGATCACTCCCTTGACCTACTTGGACTTCCATCAGATGTCTGGTCAATCCCTTTGACCTATCTGTATTTCCTCGTGCCAAGTATCCAGTCAATCCTTTGACCTACTTGGACTTCCCAACACCAGATGTCCGATCATCCTTGATCCATCTGGATTTTCCCTTGCCTGGCTTCACTCACCAGGACTTTCACCTAGCTTCACTCACTAGGGTTTTCCATCTGCCTAGCTTTATTCACTAGGTCTTTCACCTGGCTTCACTCACCAGGACTTTCACCTAGCTTCACTCACTAGGGTTTTCCATCTGCCTAGCTTTACTCACTAGGTCTTTCACCTGGCTTCACTCACCAGGACTTTCACCTAGCTTCACTCACTAGGGTTTTCCATCTGCCTAGCTTTACTCACTAGGTCTTTCACCTGGCTTCACTCACCAGGACTTTCACCTATCTTCACTCACTAGGGTTTTCCATCTGCCTAGCTTCACTCACTAGGACTTTCCTTCTGCCTGGCTTCATTCACCAGGACTTCCATTCTACCTAACATCCCAGTTAGGACTTCCCAGTCAAGCATCCGGTCAACCTTGACCTACTTGACTCTTCCTCAATCAAATTCTTATTGTCAAACATCTAAACTCAAACCAAGACTCAGCTTGGTCAACCAGGTCAACCTTGACCTGAGGGATGTTGCACCAACAATCTCCCCCTTTTTGATGTTTGACAATACCACAATAACACTTACAATACCACATGTAAGTTGGCTAATCCTATAGCCTCAATCTTCATGCCACTAGGTAATGAATACATAAGTTAAGCCCTTCATTCTCCCCCTAAGACGAAAGCCTAACTTACACCCATTCACAGGTTCTTTCATTCTCCCCCTATTGGCACACATCAAACTCCCCTGTAGGGCACACTCAACCCATCTTTAGGCACACATCAACCCATGCCTCAATTTCGGGTATACTTCAACAAATCCATTGTTGAAAGACTCTCCCCCTGAAGGGTTGCTCATCGTTGTTCACAACATCACTCGTTGTGATCAACACGATAAAGAAGGTCCCATACCCTTCATTTATCCTTAACTTCTCCCTCATTGTAGACAAATACTCAACCTTGAGCATTTTCTAACCACGTGAGTTCCCACTTGAAATAATGAGGATATCCACTCCCATTTCAAGTTCAAAAGCTCATACATGAGCATTTTCCTTAATAGAAGGTTAACCACCTTCCAAGGTTCATGAAAAATAATTTTTCATGTCTTTAAAGAGTCCCTCCCCCTAAAGACATGGTGGTAACTTCTGTCATTGCACCAACAATGACTTGGAATCCCTAAACCTTTAGGAAACCCAAATTTAGAAGTTTTGAAGTTCAAATACTCAAAATTTGAAACAAACCTCAACCTAAACTTCAATGAAGCCTTCCTCAACCAATTCATCCTTGTTTTCACATGAAAACACCCTTTGTATGTATACAAATGTATTTTAGGGGTTTGGAATGGTTACCTAGACTCAAAGAGGTTCAAATATGCTGAAATCAGGCCTTCCCAGCCAAAATCAGCAACTTGGATCGATTGGAGTTGGGATCCAATCGATTGAACCTTTCTGAATCGATCCACTGATCGATTCAGACTACCTGGATCGATCGGCTAATCGATCCAGCGAGCTTCTGCTCGCGGGAGAATTGCCTTCTGAATCGATCCACGGATCGATTCGGGCACTCTAATCGATCCATGGATCGATCGGAGCTCTGATAGTTGCTGAAATTCCATTTCAGTCAACTTCAGAAACCCCTAGAAAATTCTACAAAAATCCAAAAATCATGAAATTTCGTGTAGACATTATTTAGGGCATACTTAATCATGGAAAAATAGCTTTCTATGAAAATACATCATATTTTCAAAGATTGACACAATCTTGAAACCTTGCAAAAACTTTAGTGTTTTCTTCAAATTTGTGTCTAACTATTCAATGATGATTACTATCAAAAGATAGCCTTCACCAAGGTTTTCCAAAAACATTTTAAAAACATTTTCAAAACCAATATCCCATCATGTTCCTTGGGCATAATGCACATGACTTGTACATTAGCTTTCCCAATGATGGGAAAATACATAACTATGTGTTTTGATGAACCTAAAACTCAAAAGAATGCACTAAATCAACATTTTGAGTTTTGTTCATCATCATAACATCTCACTTGTATCTAATGTGTACTAAAAACACATACAAGTCATCTTATAGGTCTTTGTGAGATGTAGATTTTGGTTTTGCCCTAATCTAGGGATCATGCATATCTATCTAGGCATTTTGGAGATATTAGACACCCACCTAGGATGTCACTTGTTAATAAGTGTTGTTAAATGCCTTTTGTCCTTAATTACAAGGAATTTAACTTAATGCATGATAATGTTATGGCATACATCAAAATAAAATAACTTTCAAAAGAAAGATTCTTATAACTACATGATGTATGAATGTCATGACATGGTATTTTTGGATTTTGCATAATAAAACATGAATGCAAAAATAGACATGATGTCATGGAATATGATGGGCAAACAATCATGGCAAGGTTTAGCATAAATAAAATATACCTAGATTACCTATCTAAATATCCTTAATCACTTAGCTAAACTCAAAATATACCACTTGTTTTAACTTAAAACGATACCACTTGTTTTAATTTAAAACATTTAACCTAGATTGCCCTAAATGCTTCAAAGAAATGCCAAAACCTAAATTGACATTTCTTATTTCTCTTGATTTGTTTATGCCACTTGAAAGTAAGCAAAACCTCAAATGTTGGCATATTTCATTTTTCCACAAGAGTAGCACTTTTAAATTAAGGCCTGGATTGCCTTAAATTTCCTAAGAACATACCAAAATCCCAACTTGGTAGTTCTTATGAATTTCCCAATATGTGCCATTTAAGATTAAAATCAAATTTTCCACCATTAGGCACATTTTACTCTTTCAAGGAGTAAATAATAATTCCATTTCATTTTCAAAGGTTAACAAAAACCTTGAAAATGCTCCTTGAGTGTCAATTTCCTCAAAGTTGGGTTAACTACCCTTCTAATCGGAGTTGACACTCTCTAACCCATCTATGGGGTAGAGAAGATGCTCCTAGGAACCCAACACCTATTGGTGCTCCTTGGATACTCTAGGTATTCACTAGGGATTACTTCCCTAGATACCTTCCTAGTGACTTTGTTGGGCTTCTTAAAAGCCTTGGTCACATTTTCTAGGTCATTTCTAGGGATATCCTCCCTTGTGACCTTGTTGGTGACTTTCTTAGACTTCTTAGAAGCCTTAGTCACTTTTATTGCAAAAACACTCTTAGGGATGACCTCCCTAGTATTTTTGACTTGACCACTAGACCTAGGTTTTGTTCCATAACTGTATGGAACACTATGGTAAGAGGGAGCATCCTTCTTAGCCTTTGGTTTGTATCCCAAACCTCTATGGCCATTTGATGACCTTTGTGCTCCTAGCCCTAGGTATTGCTCATTTTGCCCTTTTAGAATATTTTCCATCCTTTTTAGGGTCTTTTCCATTTTATCAAGTCTTGACCTCAAGACTTGATTTTCTATCATTAAATCCTTAGGTTTTGGTCCATGAGCCTTTTTGATCTTGGGCATGTATCTATTTTCCTTAGTGTTCCCGCCCAAGTGTCTATCTACCTTCCTAACCTTAGGTTGGGTAGTTTTGGCATGTAGGGCCACATGCTTTTCCTTAAAGCCCTCATGCTTCCTATTCTTATGGTAAATCGCATTAAAATGATAAAAATTAGAACTATCATGTTTTTTACCATAATGTAAAGGGGTAGGCTCAATAAAAGATACCTTCTTCTTTACCTTGGAGGCTCCCCCTTGACTAGTGCCTCCTTGAGCCTTGATCACCTTCTTCCCCTTGGGGCATTGACTTCGGTAATGCCCCTTTTGATTGCAAGAGAAGCATATAATATGCTCCTTGCTCTTCTTTGTGTTGGGGATGATCTCCTTGGGCTTCACCTTGCCTTTTTGTGCCACTTGGCCCTTCTTCTTGGCCAATTTAGGGCACTTGCTCTTGTAGTGCCCATGTTCCCTACACTCAAAGCATATAATATGATTTTTATTTTTAATTGAAATATTTATACCTTTGCTTGTAGGGGTGGCATTTTCTTTGGATCCGGAGGTAGAAGCTTCCTCTTGATCGGACCTTGATTCTCCTCCATTTGATTTTTCTTGACTTGTGGAGGTAGAATATTCTTCCTCCTCTTTGTCTCTTGACCCGGATGTAGAAGCTTCTCCTTCTTCTTGATCCGGCGTCACCAAGGATTGCTCCCCCTCAATCCTAGAGGTGGAGGCTTCATCATCTTGAATATGAAACAAGGAGTATGCTCCCTCCTTGTTCCCTTCGTTGCATTCCCTTGAGGATGATGCTTCTTGGATTTCCTCTTTTTCGGAGGTTGAGCATCTCTCAACCTCGGAGTCCTCCTCTTGGTCTTGCTCCAAAGAGTCACCCTTTCTGGATACTTCTTGCTCTTGTACAGTGGAGGGGATCTCTTCATGAAGCTTGGCCAATTTGCTCCATAATTCCTTTGCATCTTCAAATTCTCCAATTTTGCAAAGGATGGTGCTTGGCAATAAATTGACCAAAAGCTTGGTCACTTTGTCATTTGCCTCGCACCTTTGGACTTGCTCCGAACTCCATTTGCTTTTCTTGAGAAGCTTGCCCTTCGAGTTTGTTGGAGCTTCAAATCCTTCCATTAGAGCAAACCATTGCTCTATCTCCATCATAAGAAAGTTTTCGATTCTTGATTTCCAAGAATCGAAGCTCGTGGAAGTCTATGGTGGATCCACCCTTGTATCAAATCCAAGTCCATCTTGGAATTGCATCTTGAAGTTGAGCTTGATAAAGTCTTGAACTTGAAGAAATTGCTCCAACTTCTTCACCCTCTAGCTTTTCTTGTTATGCTTGACCCTTCCGGCGATGATTCCGGTGAAGAGCGGCCTCGCTCTGATACCACTTGTTAGGACCAAAAGTAGCTAGAGGGGGGGGGGGTGAATAGCTCGTCGCGTTCGCTCGTTGCTCAGCGTTGCTTGTTTCTTCAAAGATGTGCAGCAGAAATACAAAGAAACAATCACACAACGCTAACACGGTTGGTTTACTTGGTATCCACCTCACAAGAGGTGACTAATCCAAGGATCCACACCAACACACACACCCTCCACTAAATAAAACTCTCCTTTATGGTAACTACCAAGGGCGGAGAAGCCCTACAAGACTCAATACAAGAAGAGAGGGAAAGGATACAAGAAATACAAGCTTACAAGCTTACAATGAGTATAAACCCTAACCCTAGCTTCTCTTCTTGGCTTTGATCCGCCTCTTGACTTGGAGAACTTCCAAGATCCTTCAAGAACTGGCGATCTGAGCTTTGAGAGGCTGTGGAGGAGATCTGAAGTGAATCTGCGAAGAGATGCCGAAGGAATCGTGCGCCTGCGGCCTTTATCGACGCCAACGGTCGAATCCCGATCGATTCGAATGTTCCCAATCGATCGGGGAGGCTTTGGATCGATCCATAGATCGATCCAGAGCGCCTCTGTGCTCTTGGAAAAACGCCTGGATCGATCCACGGATCGATCCAGCGCTTATCGCGCGAAGCAGCATCGTCCCGATCGATTCACTGATCGATTGAGACATCTGGATCGATCCACGGATCGATCCAGAGGCTCTCTGTTCGCTAGAAAAGGCCTGGATCGATCCACTGATCGATCCAGATCCTGGATCGATCCACTGATCGATCCAACACTTGGTTTTTGCCCAAAACTAAGTTCCAAGCCTCTCAAACCAACATCCGGTCAACCTTGACCTGTTGGTACATCATGCCTAGCATCTGGTCACTCCTTTGACCTGCTAGGACTTCCCACCAAGTGTCTGGTCAATCCCTTTGACCCACTTGGACTTTTCTATTCATGCCAAGTATCTGGTCACTCCCTTGACCTACTTGGACTTCCATCAGATGTCTGGTCAATCCCTTTGACCTATCTGTATTTCCTCGTGCCAAGTATCCAGTCAATCCTTTGACCTACTTGGACTTCCCAACACCAGATGTCCGATCATCCTTGATCCATCTGGATTTTCCCTTGCCTGGCTTCACTCACCAGGACTTTCACCTAGCTTCACTCACTAGGGTTTTCCATCTGCCTACCTTTACTCACTAGGTCTTTCACCTGGCTTCACTCACCAGGACTTTCACCTAGCTTCACTCACTAGGGTTTTCCATCTGCCTAGCTTTACTCACTAGGTCTTTCACCTGGCTTCACTCACCAAGACTTTCACCTAGCTTCACTCACTAGGGTTTTCCATCTGCCTAGCTTTACTCACTAGGTCTTTCACCTGGCTTCACTCACCAAGACTTTCACCTAGCTTCACTCACTAGGGTTTTCCATCTGCCTAGCTTCACTCACTAGGACTTTCCTTCTGCCTGACTTCACTCACCAGGACTTCCATTCTACCTAACATCCCAGTTAGGACTTCCCAGTCAAGCATCCGGTCAACCTTGACCTACTTGACTCTTCCTCAATCAAATTCTTATTGTCAAACATCTAAACTCAAACCAAGACTCAGTTTGGTCAACCAGGTCAACCTTGACCTGAGGGATGTTGCACCAACAATGATGACAGGCAACTGTTGATTCTCTCCCAGGTAAGCATACTTCAAGTTTTGAGGCAATGGCTTCAAAACTTCCTGTATCTGATCAACAGAAGGTGATCTTAGGGGTAATGCATTTGAGCAATCCCCTACACATAATTCTTCTTGTCTGAGCGATCCTAGGGGTAGAGCTTCTCCTAAGCAATCCCCTACGCATGATTCATCTCTCTGACTCAGAAATAATCCACAAGATTTATCATCCACTCCTAAGGCTAAAATACCTTCCAACACTGAAGATAATACACCACACTGACCAACCTCTGCAAAATCTGAATCAAACCCTTGTTGGTTGCTACTCGGAAAACCTAATGGTTCCACTGTATAAAAATTTTGTACAAAGGTCTGAACCTTTTCCTAGCTACCATGTGTTCTTTTAAATTAAACTTGGATCGCCTGCGGAACTTAACTCGTTTGATCCAAAGTTTAATGTATTTGTTCTTTTAGGTTTTGACTTGGATCTCCTGCGAAACTTAACACGTTCGATCCAAATCACCTAAGTTATTAATTCCATTAAATATTAATTTTCATAATTGGTTCCCAGTACTGACGTGGCGAGGCACATGGCCTTCTTGGATATGGGAGCAACCACCACCGACTAGACAAAACCTTTTAAGGAAAGCTAATATTTAATTTCCTAAAATAACTTTAGGTTAACCGAAAGGAACAATCAAATCACAAGGAAAAGAAAAAACAAAAAACACAACATCGAAAACAAATTCGAAATACTAGAATCGCATGCCTCTTATATTTGGTATTTATTTCCAAAAATAACTAGTATGATGCGGAAAGGAAAAATACTAGTTATACCTTTTAGAAAGACCTCTTGATCTTCTACCGTATTCCTCTCCTAACCTCGGACGTTGTGTGGGCAACGATCTTCCGAGATGAGAAACCACCAATGCACCTTCTTCTCCTCCTTGCAAGGTTCGGCCAAGTCAATAGCTCCTCCAAGGATGAAGAGAAAACACCACCAATGCTCTAAGGGATAAAGCTTTCTCTCCTTCTTCTCCAAGCTTGAATCCGGCCACCACTTATTCTCCTAGAGGAAGAGAGGGTTCGGCCACAACAAGGGGAAGAGAGAACTTGAAGGGGCCGGCCACACCAAGGAAGAAGAGAGGGAGAAGAATAATAAAAGTTGTGTGTCATGAAGGCACCCCCAACCCCTTCTTTTATATTCCTTGGCTTTGGCAAATAAGGAAATTTAATTACAATAAAATTTTCTTAACTTTCCTTGATAACAATTAATTAAATTTTCCTAATCAATTGTATATGGCCGACCACCTCATGGAGATAAGATAATTTTCAATCAACAATTAAAAATTCCTTATTTGTCTTCGGAAATTTTTTAAAAAAAAATTCCCTTTAAAATCCCTTCATGGTTGATAAAAAGAAATTTTTATAATTTTAATTTTTCTACATGTGAATAATTTACAAAGAGAAAAAATAAAATATCTTTCCTATCTACAAATAAGGAAAGAGATCTAATCTCTTTTCTTAATCTTTTGTAAAAGAGATATTTTAATTTTAATCTCTCCAATAAATTATATCTTTCACATAAGAAAAAATTAAAATTAAAATTCTTTTTAATTTAATGGGGGCCGGCCACCTAAGCTTGGGTTCAAGCTAGGGTCGGCCACCCATGAACCAAGGCTTGGCTGGCCCTAGCTTGAACCACAAGCTAGCTTGGCCGGCCCCTATATCATGGGTACGAAGGTGGGTATAAGTGGGTATAGTACTCTATAAATAAGAGGCTACGATAGGGACCGTGAGGAGGAATTGGTTTTCGTCTCCCGATAAAATTAAGCATCCCGTGTTCGCTCCGAACTCACAACTTAATTTTATCAATAATAATTCATTCCACTAGAGAACTATTATTGAACTACCGCACCAATCCCAAATTACATTTTTGGGCTCCTTCTTATTATGAGTGTGTTAGTCTCCCTGTGTTTAAGATGTCAAATGTTCACTAATTAAGTGAGTTACTGACAACTCATTTAATTAATATCTTCATCCAAGAATAGTACCACTTGTAACGACCACCCTTCTTACTACTACTACTCTCTAAGGATGACCGTTACTTAACTACTAACTCTACTTAACCGGTATGATTAAAAATCACATGGAAACCCTACCGAAAAATTTCGACAGAGTCTCCCCTGTACCGGTGACCTTAAACTGACATACATAACATAATATACACAGCCACAGGCAGCTGGAACACATATCAAACACACAAAAGGAATAACATCACCACGCAGTTTAATGAAATCAAATCATGCAAGTAATGAATAGCGGAAACAAAATAAAAATATACAATTAACTAACAGCGGAAGACTAAATGACTCATCTAATACATTCTTAATAAATGACAATCTTAATAAATTCTTAAACTAAGTCCCAAGGCTTCCATAGTCCTGGCATCACACACCATCCGCGCCACCTTGTCGCCTTCCTTTCTATATCTTTTCCTTTCCTGTATCTGCAGTAAGAGGAAGTGTAGTCTATAAGCAAAATTTTGCTTAGTAAGCGCTATCTAACTCACAAAATCTCGATATGCATGAGGATATACTGAAATCTAAAACTGAATGCTCAAAAGGAAATCTACTCATGCTCATCTACTAGTGAAAGAAACATACTAAAAGACTAAACATGTAAAGTAAATCTATACAATCATGCTAGCATAAAGAACTAAACTTACTGAATTCTAAGCACCTTCTGAATCTTATTTCACTTGCTTAAAGACTTATTCTTTAATACTTTATACTTATGTAAAACTTGCTTTATTTGTTCAAAAACTTATACTTATAATACTTCAAAATAGTAATCAACTTCTTCTTGGGCCCAGGCATAGTACCATCTTATGCGCGTTCCCTGATAGGTTGGGGTAGCGAGCCACCAATCCTAAAAGAGCAGACCTCGGTCTACCAAGGCCAAGACCTCAGAATTGGACACCTGGATTTGTTTAACGACAACCTCGGAAGTCGGGTACTAGCCTCTTCTTAAAAGTAAAATACTTATTAGCTTATTTACTTCTTCTTTAAATGCCTTGGCATTTTAATAGACACCTTGTGTGCCAAAAATCCCTAAAGTCTCGACTTTGGGATCTACTTAAGGCCTTGGCCTTTTCTTTCTTTTCTTTATCTTTCTTATACTTATCTTTATCTTTCTTATACTTTTCTTAAACCCAAAATACTGTTAGGGTATCTTTCGTATGCATTTATGAATGAAACTAACTATGTAACACATAATCATGCATAGAATACAAAAGAAATCTGCACATACAATAGTTATCAAAAATCTGCACTAATACTCAACAGAAATCTGCATACTAGCTCAATAAAAATCTGCATAACATCTTAACAGAAATATGCATACTAGCTTAACAAAATCTGCACTTAATGGTCTACATTTCTAAGCTGTTTCCAATCAAGGCAAAGCATAAGAACATGTTACTGCTGCTTTCACAAATTGAAACATGATACACTAGAATAAAAACTACGTAGACAAGAATCTACACATTCTAAAACATTTCCAGCAAAACAAGCATAAGGAAAGGATGCTTCTATTGAACTAGAACTCACTAAACTTGCTAAAGGTTTGAACAAGACCCATATGAAACTTATTTCCATTTCTAGATCTGGCAAATTCTGATTAGAAACTCTATGGCAGCGACTTCAAAACTAACCGAATGCCTAGCAACCAAAATTCTTGTACAGCATGAACCGAAAACAAAGAAGGAATGTACAGCTTAATCCGAATCAAAGAAGGAGAACTATAGCATGTTCCGAAATCAAAGAAGTCTAATAACCATCCTGCTAAAAGGCTACTGCATACAAAGGAACTCCAATTTGAATCTTATGAAGGCAAATTCAGGTTCATTACAGCAGCAAACAAAAGAACACAAACCTAAATTCTACATGTTCCGAAAGCATGAAAGGGAGGCTAAATCCCTAACCATAATTTCTGTGCAACACAATCCGAAACAAAGATGGAAACTAAAACTCGAAACTAATTCTCCTGTTCTTCATGCTTAAACTAAATCAATCCTTCTCTTCTTTCTTTAAGGTTCACGGCAGCAAACAAAAGGAATTGCTACCGGAAACCCAAAATCTGAATTGTTTCTCATGCTCATTGCCTAGAACAGCAAAATCCGAAGCAAGCAACCACAAGCTAAACAAACAAACAAGCAAACCATCGAATTCAAGAGAACAAGATCCGAAAATAGAGGAAGCAAGGAAACTCATGCAAAGCTTCGGGAACAAGGAGAAAATCAAGAATTAAACCTCGGAGCTATCCTACTGCAGGTGAGTAGCAACTTACCATGGCATTCTTGGACTTACAACCGAAGCAAAGGCCCTAGGGTTTCCGGAGAAGTCGAGCTCTCGGTCTCTTCTTGTGCTCATGGCTCCGCCTCGACGAGGAAACCTAGTACTGATGAAGAACCTCCGGAGAATCCCCTCGCCGGCCACCGGAAGCATACCCTAGCTGCTGCTGCGTTTTCGCCGAGAAGGGGTCGACGCCGCGTGAGAAAGAGGGGAGGAGAAGTTTAGGGCACGGGAAAATAATACCTCCCCTTCCTCTCATAACTTATCTCCCTTTTATAACTTAACTACATTACAGGTTCTTATCTGTTCACGAAAAAATCGCGGAACAGTCGGTCCGTTGGGTTTTGCTCGAAACCGCGGGTCTGGGCTTCGATTCTCAGCCGCACCCGTTTTTCTCCAATTTATTTTAAATGTTCCAATTACAACTTAAATAAATTCGCTTCCCTTCTTAATAACAAAACAACCGCAGACCAGTTGGTTGGCCATGTTCTGCTTAACACGTAGCTTGTGGGTTCAAACCTCTGCTTGGCCCTTTTTCTGCAACCTTTAATCTCATTTTATTTCCGTTTCTAAATACTGCTTAATACAAATTTATTTCCTTATTTGATTAACAATGACCGCTAGCAGAGTTGGTTGGCTGCGTCCGGTAAAGGTTTGGTTCGAGGTCTCGAGTTCGAATCTCCTTATTTTTTCCAACTTCTTCCTTTTGGTAAAAATATCAAACGAACTCCAAAAATTACATAAAAATACTCTATAAATTCCTAAAAATCTCTAGAATTTTTCTAAAGCATTTCTAAATATTTTTGAATTATTTTTGAGGCTCAAAATGAGGAAATTTGGGTCGTTACACCACTCAACCTTATCGTCATGTCAGACTAAGTCCACCTGCAGGGTTTAACATGACAATCTTTATGAGCTCATCTTGGGGACATTATCAACCTAGATTACTAGGACACAGTTTCCTTCTATAATCAACAATACACACTATAAGTGATGTCATTTCCAACTTATCGGGCTTATTTATTCATCGAACTAAATCTCACCCATTGATAAATTAAAGAAATAAATATCAAATATATGTGCTTGTTATTATATTAGGATTAAGAGCACACACTTCCATAATAACTGAGGTATTTGTTCCTTTATAAAGTCAGTATAAAAGAAACAACCTCAAATGGTCCTACTCAATATACTCTAAGTGTACTAGTGTAATTATATAGTCAAGATAAACTAATTCCTAATTACACTACAACCTTCCAATGGTTTGTTCCTTTCCATTTTGATCGTGAGCTACTGTTTATAATTTATAAGGTATTGATAACATCATCTTCTGTATGTGGCACCACATACTATGTTATCTACAATATAAATTAATTGAACAACTATAACTAAATGTAGACAATTTGACCAAATGTGATTCTTTATTCAAAATAAATGTTTACAAAAGCTTAGGCTTTCAGTATATACTCTAACAATCTCCCACTTATACTAATGACTAAGCTGCCATTTCTTTTGCCATACATCTGATTCTCATTCCCTCCACATGCCGATCGAAAGCTTTTGCTGGAAGGGCCTTAGTGAAAGGATCTGTTAGGTTATCTGCCGATGCAATCTTGGCGATGACAACTTCTCCTCGCTTCACGATATCTCATATCAGGTGGTACTTGCGCTCTATATGTTTACTTGCCTTATGGGCTCGTGGTTCCTTCGAGTTTGCAACTGCACCGCTATTATCACAATAAATTGTGATGATTTTGGGCAAACCAGGAATCACATCTAAGTCCATTAGAAAGTTCCTGAGCCATACTGCTTCTTTAGCTGCCTCAGAGGCTGCTACATACTCAGCTTCCATGGTTGAGTCTGAAATGCATTTCTGCTTAATACTCATCCATGCAATGGCTCCACCTCCCAAAGTAAACACATAGTCTGATGTAGACTTACTATTGTCCCTATCTGATTGGAAATTTGAATCCGTGTAACCCACAGGGAGCAAATTGTCTGCTTGGTAAACTAGCATATAATCTCTAGTCCTTCTCAGGTACTTTAATATATGCTTTACCGCAGTCCAATGTCCTTGTCCAGGGTTACTCTGATATCTGCTAACCATGCCCACGGCAAAACAGATATCAGGTCTTGAACATAGCATTGCATACATTAAGCTTCCTACAACCGAAGCATAAGGAACTGCTTTCATGTCCTCTATCTCCTTTGATGTCTTCAGAGACATATCTTTAGATAGAGCTACTCCATGCCTAAAAGGTAAGAAACCTTTCGTGGAATCCTGCATGCTAAAACGAGCAAGGATTGTATCTATATATGAAGCTTGGGACAGACACAACATTCTTTTCTTGCGATCCCTTATAACTTTGATCCCAAGAATGTGTGCACAATCTCCTAAGTCCTTCATATCAAATTATTTGGACAACCATACCCTTACGTCCGATAATACCTTGACATTGTTGTCAATTAACAAAATATCATCTACGTATAGTACAAGAAATACCACCACGTTTCCGTTACACTTCTTGTATACACAAGACTCATCCGGACACTGAATAAATCCATATGACTGGATTACTTCATTGAACCGGATGTTCCAAGACCTTGAAGCTTGTTTCAGTCCATAAATGGACCGATTGAGCTTGCACACTAGATGCTCTTTGTCTTTTTCAATAAACCCTTCTGGTTGCTTCATATGGATGTTCTCTTCAAGACTTCTATTAAGGAAAGCTGTCTTGACATCCATTTGTCAAATCTCATAATCCATATGAGCAGCAATGGATAAGAGTATCCGGATAGACTTGAGCATGGCTATCGGTGAAAAGGTCTCCTCATAATCGATTCCCTCTTTCTGAGTGTACCCTTTCGCAACAAGCCTAGCTTTGAAGGTTTCTACCTTCCCGTCTGTCCCTCTTTTCCTCTTGTAGATTCACTTGCATCCAACGACTTTTACACCATCAGGTGGTTCTACGAGCTCCCAGACCTTATTAGAGTACATAGACTTTATTTCAGAATTCATTGCCTTTTGCCAAGATGCTGCATCTATATCTTGGAGTGCTTCATCATATGTTCGGGGATCAGGTTCATGTTTACCCGGGATCAAGTCCGAAGGCTCTCCCAAAAACATGAATCTATCAGGTTGCCTAACAACCCTCCCACTACGACGAGGCACAGTCTGTGGTTGTGTATCATGTGTGACACGTGTTGCAGTTTCTTGTGGTACTTCATCTTGTATTGTTGGTACTAAGGTAGACGTATCCTCTCTAAGTTCTTCTAAAATAACTTTGCTACTGGGCTTGTGATCCATTATATAGTTTTCTTCTAAAAACTGGGCATTGGTACTAACAATAACCTTCTGGTCTTTAGAACTATAAAATAAACCACCTTTCGTTCCTCTGGGATACCCCACAAACACGCGAACTTCTGTACGAGATTCTAACTTATCAGCATCTGGTTTCAGCACATATGCTGGACTACCCCAAATCCTAATATGTCTTAGACTGGGCTTTCGCCCATTCCACAATTCTGTGGGAGTAGAAGAAACTGATTTAGAAGGTACTAAGTTCAGAATGTACATTGCTATTTCCAGAGCGTATCCCCAAAACGAATTTGGTAATTCTGAATAACTCATCATCGATCTAACCATCTCCATAAGAGTCCTATTCCTTCGTTCTGCCACACCATTCTGTTGGGGTGTACCAGGTGCGGACAGTTGGGATTGAATCCCGGCCTCTGATAAGTAATTCCTAAACTCTCCTAAGAGGTATTCGCCACCACGATCAGACCGTAGTGTCTTGATACTTTTACCTAATCGTTTCTCCACATCAGCCTTGTACTCTTTGAACTTATCAAAGCACTCGGACTTGCGGCGCATTAGGTAAATGTATCCATATCTTGAATAATCGTCTATAAAAGAGATAAAATATTCAAAACCTCCTCTTGCCTGGACAGACATAGGACCACACAAATCAGAATGAACCAATTCTAACACTTCTTTGGCTCTATACCCCTTGGCCTTGAAAAGTCTCTTGGTCATTTTACCTTCCAAGCAAGATTCACAAGTTGAAAAATTTTCCAACTCTAATGAATTCAAGAGTCCATCGGCTATAAGCCTCTGAATCCTACTTAAGTTAATATGACCAAGCCTTAGATGCCAAAGATATGCTTGGTTCATTTCCGAAGGTTCTTTTCTCTTATTAGAGTTAGAAGATGAGTTATAAATTTCCTTGTTTTGCGTTGTGGAAGAAATTAGATTTAAAGTATACAAATTACCAACTAATGCATCAGAACAGATAATCACTTTATTTCTCTTAATAATTACATCATTACTAAAAGAAACTGAATATCCATCCAAAAATAGTTTAGAAACTAAAATTAAATTTTTTCTAAAACTGGGTACATAAAGACAATTTCTTAAAACCAAATTTCTATTTCTATTAAAAGATAAGTAGACATCTCCCACTGCAACAGCCGCCACCTTAGTAGCATTGCCCATGTAGACGGTAATCTCTCCTTCAAATAGTCGTCGGGTTTCCTAGAACCCCTGCAAGGAATTGCATACATGATCAGTGGCTCCCGTATCTACACACCAGGTGCTGGTAGATAACACCACTAAACATGTTTCAACAACTAGAGCATGAGATATACCTTTGTTGTTCTGATTCCTACGAGGACAGTCCACCTTCCAATGCTCTGACTGCTTGCAGATGAAGCACTTGCCCTTCGGCTTCTTCATTCCATCTTTAGGTCCTGTACTCTGAGGTTTATTCACTTTCTTTGCTGAACCAACTTGTTTCTTCTTCTTCTTTCCTTTCAGTTTAGAAGTAGAACCATTTTCAGCATAGTGAATATGAGAATTGTGACGAAACAAACTTTCTGCTGCCTGAAGTTCTGTCAGTAGTTCCGCCAATGAATATACCCTTTTGTTCATATTGTAATTCAGGCGGAATTGCTCAAAACTTCTAGGTAGTGTTTGGAGGATCATATCGATCTGGGTTTCCCCATCAATTTCTCCTCTAAGAATCTGTATTTCGTTCAGATAAGCCATCATCTTTAGGATATGATCCCTCACAGGAGTACCCTCTTGCATGGTGGTTGTCATTATCTTTCTCATGGCTTCTTGTCTAGAAGCCCGATCCTGATGACCAAAGAGTTCCTTGAGATTGTTCATAATATCATAAGCTGTTGGTAAATCTTGATGCTGATGTTGCAATACATTTGACATTGAAGCCAAAATGTAACACCGCGCCATCTCATCTGCCTTTACCCATCTCTTATGATATTCAATCTCCTCTTGGGTAGATTCACCAGTGGGTGCATCAGGACAAGGTTTAGTCAATACAAACTTATAGCTTTCAGCAGTAAGAACAATGTCCAGGTTCCTTTTCCAATTTATGTAGTTAGGACCAGTAAGTCTATTCTGTTGTAGTATAATGGACAGTGGGTTGAAAGTCATCCTAAGAATCACAAATAACTTTTGGTCAAAACTCTAAATGTAACGATCACCCTTCTTACTACTACTACTCTCTAAAGATGACCGTTACTTAACTCCTACTCTACTTACTAGTGTCACTTATGCTATTATTAGCGACACTTAGATTTATCACGGTTCAGAGAAATTCCTACCGAAAAATTTCGACAGAGTCTCCCCTGTACCGGTGACCAAATCTATAATACACAAGATATATACACAGCCACATGCGGCTGGATCATAATTTATTCACAACCACGCAGTAATAAATCATATCATAATCAAAAACTAATCTAGCAACATGAACTAAACTCAATCTCCCAGAATGAAGCATAATAAGTTACAATGCACATCAAACTCAATCATAACTCATAATTTCATAATGGAAATAAGGAAAATGAACTAGACATAAACTCTAAATAAATAAGTCTTGCTAGTCCCCTCTGGACCTCTCCATAGTTCAGTCACCACACACATCCATCATCACCACCACCCTGTCGCCTCCCTTCATATCTTAGCTTTTCCTTTATCTGCAGTAGGAGGAAAGAAAAACAAGATCTATAAGCGAAAACGCTTAGTAAGTACTAATCTATCTCACAAAACTCGAAATGCATAAATGAAATGCATAAGTGCTGAAACTGAAATAATAAAGCTATCTGCATGTGCTCATGGTATACAGAAAATGAACGGAATACAAATCATACTCAGTATCAAGCAGGATAACAAGAAACTAACAATGTAAACTTAGAATCAAAGAAACTAATCATTCTTATTTATTCTAAGCTTGGAACTTATTTCATTTCTTATATCCTTATGTTAGAAATTAATCTTTTAATTTCTATCCTTTACTTTCTTCCTCTTTCTTTCTTCCTTCTTACTTAACTTTTCTTTTCTTTGGTTTTCTTTTCTTGGGCCCAGGCCTAGTACCAACTCATGCGCGTTCCCTAATAGGTTGGGGTTGCGAGCCACCAATCCTAAAAGAGCAGACCTCGGTCTACCAGGGCCAAGACCTCGGAAATGGTCACCTGGATTTGTTTAACGACAAGCTCTTGGATGTCGGGTACTAGCCTCTTACTTTAATTTACTTGTTATCTCTTTTTAATTAGACCTTGGTCTTTTTCTTTACTCATACTTCTCATAATCCTTTATTAGAGCTTATTAGAATCCTTTAGATATATATCTAACAAGTATAGGATTACAACTAACCAAGCATGCTATATAAAAATAACACGAAGGAAAACAAATCTGAACTCCCTAAGCCTGTTATAAAATAGAGCAAAGGAAAGCAAATCTGGACTTTCTAAACATGCTGTAAAATAGGGCAAAAATGCTACTTTAGGGATTCTAATCATGTTATAAAACATAGACAAAGAATACTACTTTAGGGCTTCTTAAGCATGCTATAAAATAGACAAAGGATGCTACCTTTAGTGATTCTGATCATGCTGTAAAAACAAACAGACATAGAATGCTACTCAACTTCTTAAACATGCTGTAAAAACAAATCTCTAATCAACTTTAACTATGTACAACATGACCTTAAAGCAAGGAAATTCATGTACAACATACAACTCAAAGAATTCAACAGCAAGCCAAGACAATGCATCCTTAAGTGAACTCATGGCAGCAACATGCATGGGATAACTATAATGATCTGTTCGGTATGATCCTAAACAGGGCAGCAAGGAATCAACCGAAACTCCACTGTGCACGGCTAAAATCCCTAGCAATAATTAAGGATAGAATGCATACAATTCTACTTGGCACTAGAAACATACTCCATGCTCAACTAACCTAAACAAAACCTTGATTTCCCTGTGAAGCTCACGGCAGAACACCCAAAAGCCCAAATCCTTATAGCATGTTTCGGATTCAAGAAACTCAGGAAAAACAAGGAAACGAAAACCGAAAGATCGGAGCAACTCCTACCGCAGGTGAGTAGTACTTACTGCCGGTTCTTGGACTTACAACCGAAGAGAGGAAGAGATTCTAGGGTTTCGGCCAAAGCTTCTCCTTTGTGCTTCCGAGCACCTTCCGTCGGGATGACCACGCACGATGAAGCTTGGAGATTGGCCGGAAGAGTCCTTTCGCCGGCACCGGAGAGGAACCCTAGCGCCGTCGCCTCGGTGTGTTTTCCGCCCGAGCCGCCGCTGTCGCGCGAGAGAGGTGAGGAGAGAAAGGATTTCGGGAGAAAAAGATCCTTTTCCGAAAAATCACTTAAGTCTTTCCCTCTTATTATCTCTAGGGTTTCCATATAACTTTACTTTAAATATTTTTCTCTCCATACCTAGTTAACAAAATCGTGTAGCTCAGCCGGTTGGGCCGGTTTTGCTTGGGTCAGTCCGACCCGAGGTCGTGGGTTCGAACCTAGTCTTCAACAGTTTTTGTCAAAATTTCTTTCTTTTTGTAAACATACTAAACGACCTCCAAAAATTGCATAAAAATACTCTAAAAATTTCTAAAAATCTCTAAAATATTTTAAAAGCATTTCCAAATATTTTTATGGACATTTGGAACTCAAAATAGGGAAAATTGGGTCATTACACTAAATTTAGAATAATATTGATTCCTCAAACAATACTATTTTAAATTAACCAACACCTCAAAACACCGTGAATTTTGTATGCCACGATAGTGTGGACGTATACAAATTCAACATTTGTAAAAGGAGGGTTAAACCCATTAATTTTATTATCTTATCAACCTATCCTTTTGACAAATAAAATTAATAGTTGGTATCCTTTGGTCACACGAATAATAGCAGTGACTCCGATGGGGAGGATACTATTAGACGTACCTAAGTGTATACCATTACTTGACACTAAGTCCATTAATAAGATTGTGCCCCTTCCGATGGGGAAGATCACACGCTCTTAATTAACTTCCTATAGTCATCCAAAATGGAAGTTTGTTCTAGTGATCCACAAACAAGCTCATCCGATATGGAGGAATGCACTCAGAGCCAACACGCAAGCTTGTTTTCATCACTTACAAACCAGTAATGGAGACCGTGGAATTTATTTAAAATCCCTCTCCCACTTAGTTATTTATAAATGAGGAATTTTAACTATGCTAGCTTACTAAACATGTATACTAACATGCACACACAGCACAATATAAAAGAAATAAATAGAAAATCTAATTTTCAACTATTATGGCTTTTATTTATGTTGTCCTCCGTGTGTTGTCATCCCAAGCTGCTGCCATTTTTGGCCACCGCCATCGGGGCTAGCTGTCGCATCCATCTTGCTCCTTGTTCCACTGCGCCTCTGGTCCTCAAAAGGTTCCACGCCTTGCAAGATTCGATCTGCGACATAAATAGGATTTTACATTTTCCGATCCTATATTCCTCGAAGGAATGTACATGTAAACTAGATCGAATATAAAATAAAAATTTACATCCATCGATCCTATATTCCATAAAAGGAATGTACATGTATCTAGATCAAAAATAAAGTCCTAATAAAAACTAAATACAGCTCCTGCTGTATTTTATAATACAATCATGCACACACATATAATTGCCCTTGACATGTCCAAGGGTCCAATCACATACATAAAAACTATAAGCCATAATAATTGGATCCTGCATCCACAAAGTCAGCACATCCTACTACTAAACTACCTAAATTATGTATGACATGTGCATAATTAAACTAATACCAAATACACAGAGGCAAAACCCTAGCTCTGATACCAATTGTTGGTTGCTACTCGAAAAATCAAATGGTTCCACTGTACAAAAATTTTGTACAAAGGTCTGAACCTTTTCCTAGCTACCATGTGTTCTTTTAAATTAAACTTGGATCGCCTGCGGAACTTAACACGTTTGATCCAAAGTTTAATCTATTTGTTCTTTTAGGTTTTGACTTGGATCTCCTGCGGAACTTAACACGTTCGATCCAAATCACCTAAGTTATTAATTCCATTAAATATTAATTTCCATAATTGGTTCCCAGTACTGACGTGGCGAGGCACATGACCTTCTTGGATATGGGAGCAACCACCACCGACTAGACAAAACCTTTTAAGGAAAGCTAATATTTAATTTCCTAAAATAACTTTAGGTTAACCGAAAGGAACAATCAAATCACAAGGAAAAGAAAAAACAAAAAACACAACATCGAAAATAAATTCGAAATACTAGAATCGCATGCCTCTTGTATTTGGTATTTATTTCCAAAAATGACTAGTATGATGCGGAAAGGAAAAATACTAGTTATACCTTTTAGAAAGACCTCTTGATCTTCTACCGTATTCCTCTTCTAACCTCGGACATTGTGTGGGCAACGATCTTCCGAGATGAGAAACCACCAATGCACCTTCTTCTCCTCTTTGCAAGGTTCGGCCAAGTCAATAGCTCCTCCAAGGATGAAGAGAAAACACCACCAATGCTCCAAGGGATAAAGCTTTCTCTTCTTCTTCTCCAAGCTTGAATCCGGCCACCACTTAATCTCCTAGAGGAAGAGAGGGTTCGGCCACAACAAGGGGAAGAGAGAACTTGAAGGGGCCGGCCACACCAAGGAAGAAGAGAGGGAGAAGAATAATAAAAGTTGTGTGTCATGAAGGCACCCCAACCCCTTCTTTTATATTCCTTGGCTTTGGCAAATAAGGAAATTTAATTACAATAAAATTTCCTTAACTTTCCTTGATAACAATTAATTAAGAAAAATTAATTAAATTTTCCTAATCAATTGTATATGGCCTGCCACCTCATGGAGATAAGATAATTTTCAATCAACAATTAAAAATTCTTTATTTGTCTTCGGAAATTTTTTTAAAAAAATTTCCCTTTAAAATCCCTTCATGGTTGATAAAAAGAAACTTTTATAATTTTAATTTTTCAACATGTGAATAATTTACAAAGAGAAAAAATAAAATATCTTTCCTATCTACAAATAAGGAAAGAGATCTAATCTCTTTTCTTAATCTTTGTAAAAGAGATATTTTAATTTAATCTCTCCAATAAATTATATCTTTCACATAAGAAAAAATTAAAATTATAATTCTTTTTAATTTAATGGGGGCCGGCCACCTAAGCTTGGGTTCAAGGTAGGGCCGGCCACCCATGAACCAAGGCTTGGCCGACCCTAGCTTGAACCACAAGCTAGCTTGGCCGACCCCTATATCATGGGTACGAAGGTGGGTATAGGTGGGTATAGTACTCTATAAATAAGAGGCTACGATAGGGACCGAGAGGAGGAATTGGTTTTGGTCTCCCGATAAAATTAAGCATTCCGTGTTCGCCCCGAACACACAACTTAATTTTATCAATAATAATTCATTCCACTAGAGAACTATTATTGAACTACCGCACCAATCCCAAATTACATTTTTGGGCTCCTTCTTATTATGAGTGTGTTAGTCTCCCTGTGTTTAAGATGTCAAATGTCCACTAATTAAGTGAGTTACTGACAACTCATTTAATTAATATCTTCATCCAAGAATAGTACCACTCAACCTTATCGTCATGTCGGACTAAGTCCACCTGCAGGGTTTAACATGATAATCTTTATGAGCTCATCTTGGGGACATTATCAACCTAGATTACTAGGACACAGTTTCCTTCTATAATCAATAACACACACTATAACACTACAACAAAAGTGACTTTCCGCAGCGCATAATCAACGGTGTGCAGTTAAAGCGCGCCGTTAATAATAGTTTTTACGGCATGCCTAATTATATGCACTGCGGATAGTATAATGTTTATACAAATGAAAGCGTGCAGAAAAAGTGCGCTGTCAATAAAATTTTCTACGACGTGCAAAGTGCGCTGTTAAAACTTAATATTAACAGCGTGCGGAGCGCGCTGTAAATAATTATTATATATATAAATAACGGCGTACAAAAATATATGCTGTGAATAAATATTAAAAAATATTAGCAGCATGTAATATATGTCGTTAATAATCTTCAAATTTTTTTAAATATTTAGCCAAAATTTTTCATGTAGAAACAAACCTGGAGCAAATATTTTTCTCCCGTGATATTTTTCCGCTCATGCTCACGCCCGTGAATTAATCTCATGTGAAACAAATCCTCACGCTGCCCGCAAAACCCTCCGCCGAACCTCCTCCTCAAGCGATCGAACTCCCTTCGCCGCAGCCCAACTCCTCTCCGCCAACATCTTCGCATAAGTCCTCTCCAGCGAAGCACTCTCGGCCAAAGCCCTCCTCCTCACGCGAACTCTCCCCACCGAAGCCCTCTCCGCCTAAGCCTCCTCACGCGAACTCCCTCCGCCGAAACCTCTCTGCTGCAACCCTAACATTGTCTCTCTGTTGAACATCTCCATCCTCTCTCAGACGAAGCGCTCTCCTGCGAAGCCCTTTCCTCCGAAGCTCTCCACCAAATTGAATATCTTCGTCGATCCTCCCCTTTCATAGGTTGGATTTTGTTTTTGTTTTTCTTGTATTATGTTGTCGCTGAGTTGAATACCTGAGTTGAATACCTATTAGGTTGAACCCTAATTGATTTTGTTGCATGGGCTTTAGTTGCAGAGACTAAATAATTGCCTTCTTGTACTCTTTTGCAATGATATTTAGTTGCTGGACAACTCACCACAACCTACAAGCCACAACTCACCAAGTGCGAGCTAATTGATCAATAGACAATTAAAGGGTTGTAGAAATTTTTATCATCATTAGATTGGGTTGTGGTTGACATGCAGGTCTAAAGGAAAAATTATACCTCACCCTTATACGCTACTATAACTCAAACCTCAACTCCAATACAGAGAGTTGGTTGTAGAAATCCAGTGAGTCTTTTGTTTATCCTCAAATCCAATACCTTATGTTGATTATTCTCTTGGTATAATTTTTGCAAGCTTGCAAGATAGGTTTATTCTGGCAGTCAAATGCAATATTTGTTTATGCTTATTCTTATCTTTAGTCTGCCTTATTTTTATTAATATTATTGTCAGGGTATTATAGTTAAGCCTGCTGGACTCCATCAATTACCATTTAATGGTCTTCTCTATGCTCCATGGGCTTTCATATCGTGGAGCATTAGTTCATATTCTTTTATGCTCCAACACAGAGAGCTTGATTGATTCCGTTTTAATAGAGAGCTTGAATACTACAACAAAATAGCTTCTATGCTCCATGACTGCTGCAAGACTTCCATCCCTCTGCATCGTAGGACCACATCAAGAGTCACCAAGCCCTCTGCTAATCACTCCACACTCTGCATCAAGCCAAAAGCTCAAAGCCAAAGGTAACCCTAATCTCTAAGTCCCTAAACTTATTGCTTTGCCCGCCTATGCTCCAATTAAACTTTTTCTTGATTTTCTTTGTTGTAATGGTAGTAGACTCTCATTAAGGAGACAGGGGGATGAGTATTATATGATTGTTTGACATGCTTGTGTTCTGATTAACAGACTGCATAAAATTAAAATTTTCCACTAAATAAGATCTTGTTATCAATAACTGTTAACAATCATCACTTAGACTCCTACCAAATGTTAAGGGCAGACTGATGGGCATTTGTGTATGATGCTATAATTCTCCAAATCAAAAGATTGTTTCTGTCAGTTGAATCAGTGAATTTGGCATTCCCCAAGAGCCAATTTAAAGGATGATGAGGCAGAGATAGAAAACTACGTATGATTACCCACTCTATATTGATAGAAACCGAAATATGATTTTGCAACTAGATGATTTAGTAACACAGTCCAAGGTCCTTATTTATTAATATTCATTTCCCATTGCTTTCTTTGAATCATGGCATCTTTTGCTCCATCTGGCAATTGATTTACTGTTGTCATTTGCCATGCAGGATTTGCCGATTGAACTACCAAAGAATGAAGCTGAAAACAAAAATGTTGCAGCAAATAATCTTGAGGATAACGTAGTGTTGGAATTTGGACAACTTATTAAGGAGAAAAGTTTCACAAAGTAAGTAACTAATCCATGCGGATGTTGGATATGAGATGTGTATGGTCATCATCAGTATCACCTCAATTTCCTGCAGCTACTAACAATGATGAGTTTCTTGGGTGTCTAACTTCTGACACAGCAGATTTTATATTCTTCTCATGTTATAAATATGAGAATCTTCCCAAAGAGCTAGAAAGGAAGTTGATTATTAGTTGTCATCCTTTGGATGTGAATGTGATCATATTAGCACTGGATCATTGTTTAATTTTATTTTGTTTTGCTCATTAAGTTAATGAATTGAATTTATCGCATGCACACAAGGCTTTATCTTTGATTTTTTTTGTTATTTTAAGCAACTTTTAGTGTTAATAATTGCATTTTAATACCATTCTGAAATTAATAATTTGATCACATGCATCTAAAGTTTTTGTTTGATTTTATGTGTTATTTAGTAATGACTACGTTCAAATCCTAAGAATCCTTATATCCTGACAGAGCTCAATATGAGCATCTGGTTGATGTACTGAGGTCAAGAACTACTAATTTGGATACAACCAATTCTGGTGCAAATGGTGAAAAGATAGATGATGTTATTGTTCCCCAGCCAGCAACAAGAACAGACAACTTCAGTTTATGTGAAGATCATGTAAGATCTTGAGATGTTTTAACTCTTTGAGAAAATTAATATTCTTAATTAGAACATTGCAATCCTGTAATACCTTTTGTTTTTTAGCTAACATAGTGTTTAATCCTGTAATACCTTTGTTGCAACATTAAATCCTGCAATCCTGAGAAAATTAACATCTAGCTCACATAGTGTTTAATCCTGTAATACCTTAGTTGCAACATTAAATATTTGGGATATAGTGTCTGATCATTCCAAATTTCAAATTATCTCATTATTTATAGGTATTGAAACAAAGCAGTTCAACATGGTACAGTGAGTTTCGATCTACTTGTCCTATACGGAGGGTCCGTCAAAAATTGGGCATCAATTCATCGAATAGAATAATGCATTCAGTTTTACCTGGAAACAGTGAACCTTGTAGTTTGACTGTCAAGAAGCGTTTTCAAGATCCATCACAAAATCAATGTCCTCATAATTTGGATGATGCAATACGAAGCATGGTCGCATGGTTATCTAAATTTTTAGTATTGTGTGATTGATATATATTATACTAATTTGTTTAGATTGTAAGTTGAATTGTTGTTATGTAATTGCTAGTTTGTTAGAGATTTCATATCTTGTTTTAGATCTTTTGAGTTTTTGTGGTATAATGAAAAACTATGACTTTTATTAATTTTATATGGATTTGATTTGTAGTAATTTTGTTATAAAATTTTAATTTATCATTTTCTTTAAATTATTTTTTTAATATAGTTAAGACCATCAACAGCATACGTTTGTTCGCTGCGAAAAGTATTTTCCGCGGCGTGCTTTGCACACCGCGGATAATAGTATCCGTGGCGTGCTTTGCGCGCTGCGAAAATTAGTTTCCGCAGCGCGCAAAAGCACGCCACGGATACTATTATCCGCGGCGTGCTTTCCGCGCCGCGGAAAATACTTTTTGCAGCGCGCAAAAGCACGCTGCGGATAATTTATGACTTTTAACAGCTTTTAATTGTGCAGTGCGCAATGCGCGCTGCGAAAAGAAAATTTGCGCGCTGCGAAAAGTCATTTTTGTTGTAGTGTAAGTGATGTCATTTCCCAACTTATCGGGCTTATTGATTCATCGAACTAAACCTCACCCATTGATAAATTAAAGAAATAAATATCAAAATATGTGCTTGTTATTATATTAGGATTAAGAGCACATACTTCCATAATAACTGAGGTATTTGTTCCTTTATAAAGTCAGTATAAAAGAAACAACCTCAAATGGTCCTACTCAATATACTCTAAGTGTACTAGTGTAATTATATAGTCAAGATAAACTAATTCCTAATTACAATACAACCTTCCAATGGTTTGTTCCTTTCCATTTTGGTCGTGAGCTACTGTTTATAATTTATAAGGTATTGATAACATCATCTTCTGTATGTGACACCACATACTATGTTATCTACAATATAAATTAATTGAACAACTACAACTAAATGTAGACAATTTAACCAAATGTGATTGTTTATTCAAAATAAATGTTTACAAAAGCTTAGGCTTTCAGTATACACTCTAACAACCCTGAAAAGAAATCCATGCTATCCAGCTACTCTGAAATATCTAAACTGAGAATAGAATGATCCTCTCTAGGATGCTTCATAGCGTCAAAAATACTGAACTGGACCACTGTATCTCCTATCTCCATAGAAAGTGTGTCCGCATGAACATCAATCTTGGTCCCTGCAGTCTTCAAAAATGGTCGTCCTAGAATTAGTGGAGATCTACTGGCCAGGCAGTCCCCCTCCATATCAAGGATATAAAAGTCTGCAGGAAAGATAAGTTCCCTCACCTTAACTAATACATCTTCAATAACTCCAGTTGGATGAGTCTGACTGCGGTCAGCTAACTGAATAACTACTTCTGTAGGTTGTAATGGTCCAATCCCTAAAGTCTGAAAAACTGATTTTGACATCACATTAATTGAAGCTCCTAAATCCAACATAGCATCCTCAAAGAAACTACTCCCAATCTCGCAAGGTACTGTAAATACTCCAGGATCTTCACATTTCTGTGGAACTGGCCGAATGAGTGCAGATACATTCTTGCCCATACTAATCAACTCATTCCCTTTCAACTTCTTTTTATGCACACAAAGATCCTTAAAAAATTTAGCATATTTTGGAATTTACTTGATCATTGTGAGTAAAGGGACATTTACCTCCACCTTGCTAAATAAGTTCACAAGCTCTTGAAATTCCTTAGCTCTTTCCTCTTCTACATTCTTCCTTGGTTGAGCTTTTCGTTGAGGAAAAGGCAATGGGATGCTTGGCTCTGAATCTTCTTGAACAGAATTCTGAGTTCCTGAATTTCCAAATTTGCGAGAAATCCAAGCTCGAAGGGTATAGTAGCTTCTCGAGGTTTTTAAATACTCCTCAAAACTGATCGGACGACCCAGATTGATTTGATCTCATCTAACGATTGTGATGTCTTTAGATCTGGATCAAAAGCTTCAGATCTTCATCAACAGACAAGATCTGCTCCTCATTAGGTTGGATGGACCAGATTCTCAACGGATGGCTCAAATCTCTCTGATCTTCAATGGATGGTCCAAATCGCTCTAAAGCTTGATTGCTTCGTTTAGCCCTAGATTTGTTCCCAAGTGTGGTCTAATCTGATCGAGTTCATGACCCTTTTGATGCCTACAAAATAATAATAAAATATTAGCATCAAATACCATGATAATTGGCTAATTTGTAATTAGGTCCAAGATCACATGCAATTTATGAAATGTAATGTAAATGTGAGATTAAGCTATGAATAGACCATTAAAAACATGCATTATGAATAAAAATAATGTAGCAAAATCATGGTTATCACACACCATATAAACAGTACAATTTCCCAACTTATCAGGCCTATTGATTTAACGAATAAATCTCACCCATTGATAAGTTAAAGAAATAAATACTAAGTATACGTGCTTGTTATTATATAGGGATTAAGAGGACACACATCCATAATAACAGATGTTCTGTTCTTTTATATAGTCAGTATAAATCAAACAACCTCAAACGGTCTTGCTCAATACACACATAGTGCATTAGTGTAATTTTATAGTCAAGACAGACTAGTACCAAATTACACTACAACCGTTCCAATAGTTTATCCCAATCCATCTTGGTTGTGAGCTACTATTTATAATTTATAAGGAACCGATAACATGATCTTCTGTGTAGCACCACACACTATGTTATCTACAATATAAATTAAATGGATAACTGCATTGACATATATATAAATATAAAATACAAATATTTGACCAAAATGATTCTTATTTCAAAATATTTCAAAATAGATGTTTATACAAAATCTAGGCTTATAGTATGCATCCCAACAGCTAGAGGGTGAAGAAGTTAGAGCAAAATTTATCAAATCAAAGATTTTATCAAAGCTCAACTTCAAATAGAATTCGGAGATGGATTCGGATTCGACACGAGGGTGCCTCCACCATTCGTATCCACAAACTTCGATTCTTGGAAATCAAGGATCAAAAATTTTCTTATGATGGAGATAGAGCAATGGTTTGCTCTAATGGAAGGCTTCGAAGCTCCAACAAACTCAAAGGGCAAGCTCCTTAAAAAGAGCAAATGGAGTCTAGAGAAAATTCAAAGGAGCGAGGTAAATAACAAAGTGACCAAGCTATTGGTCAATTTATTGCCAAGTAATATTTTGCCTCAAGTTGGAGAATTTAAGGATGCCAATGAGCTTTGGAGCAAATTGACAAAGATAGGTCCCCTCCACTGTACTAAATCAAGAAGAATCCAAAGAGGGTGACTCATTGGATCAAGACAAAGAGGAGGAGGATTTCAAGGTTGAGAGATGCCCAACATCGGAAGAAGAAGTCCTAGAAGCTTTATCCTCAAAGGAGTGCAACCAAAAGAGCAAGGAGGGAGCATACTCCTTATTTCATATACAAGAGGATGATGAAGAAGAAGAAGTCTCCATCTCTGGATCAAGAAGAGATGAAGATGAAGAAGCTTCCACCTCCACAAGTCAAGTCAAATCAATTGGAGGAGCATCATTGTCGGATCAAGAGGAAGCCTCTACATCCAGCTCAAAAGGAGAAGATGCCACTCCTACAAGCAAAGGTATATCAATTTCAATTGTTAATAATAAAGATCATATCATTTGCTTTAAGTGTAAGAAAAAAGGGTATTACAAGAGTAAGTGCCCTAAATTGGCCAAGAATGTAACACCCCAAATTTTATGATTTGGAGTCCTAAAAGACCTTATTAAAATCTATAAATACTTTAGAAAAATTCTAGGGATTTTTAGAAATTTTTAGAGTATTTTTATGTAATTTTTGGAGGTCGTTTGGTATTTTTACTAAACGAAGGAAGTTTCGACAAAAAAATGTCCAAGCCGAGAATTGAACCCACGACCTTTGACTCGGTCAAAACCCAGCTGACCAAGTGGGCAAAAAGATTTTTCTGTTTAGAAAAGGTAGCGAATTTATTTAAGATAGTTAACAGAATATTATAAAAGGGAAAAGATGATCTTGGATTTGTTTGTTTAGAAAAGGTAGCGAATTTATTTAAGATAGTTAACAGAATATTATAAAAGGGATAAGTTGATGTTGGATTTGTTTGTTTAGAAAAAGTAGCGAATTTATTTAAAATAATTAACAGAATATTGGATTATAAAAGGGGTAAGTTGATGTTGGATTTGTCTGTTAAGAAAAGATAGCGAATTTATTTAAGGAGTTAACAGAAATATTAAGTTATAAAAAGGGATAAGTTGATGCTCTGTTTTCCCATAACTTAAACCATTCTCTCCTTCTCTTCTGCGTACGATGGCGGAGCTCGGGCAGAAAACGAAAGGGAGTTAGGGCATCATCTGCGGCGGACGGCTAAGGTCCTAGAAGCCCTTTTTGTTCGGTTGTGAGTCCAAGAAGCAAAGTAAGTGCTTCTCACCTGTAGTAGGAGTAGTTTCGGACCTTTGTTCTTCTTGAATTCAAAGCATGAGAAGCGCTTATAGTGTCACGCCCCCAAAGGAGTCTCTGCTAGACAAAAATCCGGCAGCATCTCCCCTGTACGGGTGACAATATGAAGCATCACTACAAACAAAATATACATCAGCCACATGCGGCTGGAATATTTATATACACAACCACGCAGTTATAATAACAGCCCACACGGCTGGAATGAAACAATCACAACCACGCAGTTATATATAAAACAGCCCACATGGCTGTACTAAAAACCAACACAGCGGAAAAACGAAAACGGAAAACCCAATACAACACAATCAACACACTGCTAGCCGGCTAGGCTTTATACAACAACCACAACAACAAATACAACAACCCACCAAATACAACAAATACAAATAAAACATATACAAAACTAAAAACGACCTTCGGATGTGACGTAGGACCCGGCAGACAGGATACTCCTAGCGACACCAACCATCTACAGGCTACCTGAAAACATAAATGTATACATGCGGTGGTGAGTATAGGTAACTCAGCGGGTAATAGAAAAGACAGTGCACGGTCTACAAATAAAACATGGAGATCACAAATATATAGTCTCAGTAGGGAATAAGAACATGATCATACTATCATAATCAATGCATCTAAACATACCTGACATAAACTGTACAAACCACAACTAACATAATGACAGATACATACCCAATCTGGAATCGACACATGGTACAATGATCAGTAAACTCACTGGATCTGCAACAGATATACCCGTGACACCTGTGCAATATAAGTACGACTGCATATACATGTAAAATAAATGACATGTATGCAGCATGGCAACCAAATGCAATAATCATATCGCAAACAAATGCAACAACGACAATCACATGCAACTAGTAACTACTAGGCATGTATGCAAATGCAGATGCACCGCGCATCAAATGCAAGAATAATAACTGCGTATGCATGCTCCATGGTCACCCCCGCCACCTCTCCAGGCCGAGAGGCTTGGGTCTGTGACGAGGGTACTACCCTCCAGCCCACTATATAGTGGTGGAGGCGATCGGTCGGCTAGTATCTATCTAACTACAGAGCATCGGTGTCCCTGACTGCGCACAACGCCGGATCTCACTGAAGCTCGTTATCGGGTGGCACGACAGGACTAGCGGCGCTCCAACTACCACTACCCATGAGTGGCCGAGGGTGCGGTGCTAAACCAAACCGATGACTCTCTCACCACAAGGGAGACAACGGTCATCAGATGCAATGAATGATGAACATGATATATATATATATATAATCATCATCCATGCAACAACCCCAAACCTCATAAATACCTCCGACAAGAGTATAATCGTCATGATACCTCCACGTATCCCACCAAACATATGTACACACTACACATGTATAATCAACCAAAAATCTCCAATAATCCCACCAGACACATGTACACAAAAGTATAAGTACAATCAACATGTATCCTCCAATAAAAACACAACAGACATGTGTATATACCCCAAACATACAATCAACACAACTCCTCCAAAAGTACATGACAAATACGTATGTACACACCCCATGTAAATGCACGGTCAACAAGATGACTCCTATAACACATCTCCACCTATGTACAGTCAACCTCATATACCCAATCAGCATGGTAATACCAACAACCCGACAATCCCTACAAGACATACTCTACACGTGTAATCACAACAGAGTAGATATCAAGAGTAGAGACTGTATCAGAATTAAATAGATCATCATAAGGGTCAAGCATAAGTATCATGCAGGAAAAAAAAATAGCAACCGATCATGATATAAGATAAAGCAGCCTAATTCATCCAATAATAACCATGCACTAAGTACAAGAAAATCTACATAGAGCCAAGGAAGAAATACCCGCCTTACAGTGTAGATCGTGCCAAGTAATCCCGTGTCGAGACGCTCGTCCCGCATCCAAGTCCTGTGATCAATAATATACTTAGCTAATTACATACGAAGCAATTAACTAAACAACTTTCCCCCACCTAATTAGAATAACCCTAATCAACATGATTATGGATTAGTCTCCCAACTAACCTTAACCATAATACAACCTAATTAGATTAGGTTATACATGATACATCTCCAAAACTCCTCCAAATCAACATATCCCAACCAAATTCCAAATTCTAATCATTTAATCCAATTAACACCATCATTTAATATCCGGATCATCTACTAACATCAAGAATCAATCCTACACAGTTCATCCACCTCAATTAACTCAACCACAATAATTCATCCAATCTACATCACACCACTCATAAATCTAAGCAGAATAAAGCCCCACAACCCATTAGAAACCTAATTTAGCCCATACAAATGAGGATAACAGGTGTACCTCTCTAGAAAACACTTACCGTGAGATTTTGACAGCAAATTCAGCAACTCACAGCACTTATGATCCCCTATCCGGAAACTACAAGAGCACATACACACATTTATCTCTCCAAGAATCAATCTAGAAAATCCATTATACAGCAAAGGATTGCTGAAGCCATAATCCACAATACAAAACTCACCTTAACAGCCCCTTACCTCAATCTGAATTCTGCAACAACTTCCCTTAATCAAATACTAATACAACAATGGAAAAACGATTACTGTTTGTTACCTCCACACCAGGGCACAAAGCTTTGTTTTGTCCAGCTGCCCTCACCATCACAGGGTTCACCAACCTTCAGTTGTAGCCACTGAAATCCAGAGCAAAACGATCCGATGGCCATGGCTACAAACAATCGAAATGTGGAGGCTGGAACCAAGCGAAGCCACTGCCTACTGAACAACAACCCTAAATCAACACTGCATCACGATCAAATGCCCAAATTAATGTTAGGGATAACCAATTACCTTCAAGAATCAATCCAATTCCATAAACTTCTCTCCGATGAAGGCTGTTGCTGTGCTCATGAGCAAAGGCAGAAGGTAGGGTGACACCGGCCATATAGAGGAACCCTGTGTTAACTCAGGATAGGCAAATGGATATCCTTGATCCAAGATTCGGTGGTGAGGAGGCAGCTAGGGCTTGGGCGGAGGAAATCAAGAGGAGGATCGGCGACAGATCCATGCCGACGAAGACAAAGAACCGAGATCGGGTGGAGAGGAAGAAATGAGGAACTTCCTTGACGAAATCGCCGCTGCTCCGCTCAGATTCGAAGGCCGACGGTGGATCAATCGTGAGATAGGGGAAAGATTCCACTCCTCGAGGGGAAGAGGGAGAGGGAGGCTCGGCCGAGGTTACACCGGCGGGCGGTGGCGTGCTCGGCGTCGCTGGGAAGAAATCGCCGGAGAGGGCAGTGCGTGAGGGAGAAGAGGGGAAAGGCTCGGGGTTGAGGAGGATGAGTCGGAAATTAGGGATTATAAACTTAGGTTTAGGTAATTAAAACCTAAGTTAATTCCTCAATCAAATCCCACTTTAATTGGGCATTCCAAACAGGCTTTAGCCGTGTCCGCTGTTCGATCCCCTCAAACCCTCCGTACGAGCTCCGAAAAATTTCTAAAAATTCCTGAAAAATCCAATAAGATTTTTCGTCCAATAATATTTATTATTTACTTTTACGGTATCTTACATATAGTGCAGATTTTTAATTAAGCCTATAGTGCAGATTTTAATTAAGCTTATAGGTGCAGATTTTAATTAAGCCAATAGTGCAGATTTTAATTAAGTTTATAGGTGCAGATTTTTACTTAAGCTTATAGTGCAGATTTTAAATAAGCTTATAGTACCGATTTTAATTAAGCCTATAGTGCATATTTTAATTAAGCTTATAGTGCAGATTTTTATTTAAGCTTATAGTGTAGATTTTAATTAAGCATATAGTGCATATTTTAATTAAGCTTATAGTGCAGATTTTTATTTAAGCTTATAGTGCAGATTTTAATTAAACATATAGTGCAGATTTTTATGTAAGCTTATAGTGCAGATTTTAATTAAGCTTGTAGTGCAGATTTTTTAGAGCTTAAAATGCAGATTTCTTTAGAGCAGATTTTTTTAGAGCTTGTAGTGCAGATTTCTTAAAGAGCTTATGGTGCAGATTTCTTTAAAGTTTATAGTGCAGATTTTTGGTGGAACTTGTAGTGCAGATTTTTGGTGGAATTTATAGTGCAGATTTTTGGTGGAACTTGTAGTGCAGATTTTTGGTGGAACTTATAATGCAGTTTTTAAAGAAAAATATTATAGTGCAGTTTGGTTAAGTATTATAGTGCAGAATTTATGTTTGCATATTATGCAGAAATAGTGTAGTATAGTATGCAAAATTTTGATTAGCATAGTATGCAGATTTTTGTTTAAGCATTTCAAAGTTAGAATTTGCTTAAACATTTCAGTTTCTTTTTAAAGAAGCATTTTTTTAGAAGTATTAACAAGTATAAGAAAGATAAAGAAAAGAAAGAAAAAGGCCAAGGCCTTAAGTAGATCCCAAAGTCAAGACTTTAGGGATTTTGGCACACAAGGTGCTTGTTAAAATGTCGAGGAATTATATATTAGAAGTATTAAAAGATAACAAGTATTTTACTTTTATCAGTGGCACTGTGCTGGACTCTCAGTTGTCCTTGGGTTGGGCTCCCATAGTCGTCCCTAGGTTTAGATAACCTAGTAAACCCTACTATATTCGGGACCAGCTATCTCGGGTCTAGTTAGGGATGCGTGCATAGCAAGTACAGTTGTCGGGCCCATCAACAGTTTGATTATTATTTTTATCTATTATGAAAATAGGTTTCAAAATTTCACAAATCAGTTTTAGATTTATTTTATTCACATGCATATTCGAGTTTTGTGAGTTGGATAGCGCTTACTAAGCAATTTTGCTTATAGTTGCATTTCCTCTTACTGCAGATAAAGGAAAGGAGAAGTTATAGCAAAGGAAGGCGACAAGGAGGTGCGGATGGATGTGTGATGCCTGGACTATAGAAGCCTTGGGATTTAGCATAAGAATTTATTAACAAAGAGTTGAGTAGAATGTATTAGATGAGTCATTTAGTCTTCCGCTGCTAGTTAATTGTAAGTTTTGAGTTCTCCGAGGGTTTTAGGACTTACTATCAACATGTGAACAAGGATAGTTAAGTAAAGTTAGTAGTCCAGTAGCGCTCCGCCCTCACAGTCCAGTAGTGAGGAGGGTGGGGTGTTACAAAGAAGAAGGGCCAAGTGGCACCAAAGAGCAAGAAGAAGCCAAAGGAGACTGCCCCCACAATAAAGAAGAGCAAGGAGCGCATTGTGTGTTTCTTGTGCAACTAAAAAGGACATTATTGAAGCCAATGTTCAAAGGGGAAGAAAGCAATCAAAGTCAAAGGAGGAAGCACAAGTCAAGGGGAAGCTTACAAGATAAAATCCAAGGTATCATTTATTGAACCTATCCCTTTGACTCATGGTAAAAAGCATGCTAGTTCTAACTTATATTATTTTATACTATTTACCATAAAAATAGGAGGTATAATAGAATTAATGAAAATCATGTGGCTTTTCATGCTAAGACTACCACACCTAAGGTTAGGAAGGTAAATAACCACTTGGGAAAGAACACTAAGGATAATAGATACAAGCCCAAAAATAGAAATGCCCAAGGATTTAAAGAAAATCCAAAACTATGGATTTAGTGATGGAAAATCAAGTCTTGAAGTCAAAGCTTGATAACATGGAGAAGACCCTAAAGAGAATGGAAAATATGCATGCTTAAGGGTCAAAATGATTACAACCTAGGATTAGGAGCACAAAGGTCATCCAATGGTAGGAGGGGTTTGGGATACAAACCTCAAGACAAGAAGGATGTTCCTTCTTATCATAGGGTTCCATATAGCTATGGAGCCGAACCTAGGTCTAGTGGTCAAATCAAAAACACTAGGGAAGCTATCCCTAGAAGTGTTTTTACAAAGACAAAGATAACTAAGACTTCTAAAAAGTATAACAAAGTCACTAAAAAGGTCACAAGGGAAGCTATCCCTAGAGTTGACTTAGAGAAGACGACCAAGGCTTCTAAGAAGCCTAACAAGGTCATTAGGAAGGTATCTAGGGAAGTTATCCCTAGTGAGTACCTACGGCATCCAAGGAGCACCAATAGGTTTTGGGTTCCTAAGAGTATTTTCTCTACCTCTTAGATGGGTTAGAGAGTGTCAACTCTAATTGGAAGGGTAGTTAACCCAATCTTAATAATGTTGATACTTGGAGAACATTTTCAAGGTTATTGATAACCTTTGAAAATGAAAAGGACTTATTGGTTACTCTTTGAAAGAGTAAAATGTCGTAAAACTTGAGAAAATTGAATTTAATTTATATTGGCACAATTGGAAAAAACATAAGAAATACCAAGTTAAGATTTTGGTATTTTCTTAGGGAATTAAAGGCAAATCTAGCCTTAATTTAAAATGATTACTCTTTAAAAGAGTAAAATGTGCCAAAATTTGAGGAATATGCTTAATTTTAATTGGCACAAATTAATCAAGAGATAAAGAAATGCCAAGTTGAGTTTTGACATTTTCTTGGGAAAAAGTGGGCAATCTAGGATTTAATTTTAAGTTAGCTAAGGTTTAAGGATACTTAGATAGATAATCTAGGTATTTTATTTAAGCTAAATTGTCATGCTTTGTTTTCCCATTATATGCCATGACATCATGTGTGCATTCATTTTTATTATGAAAAAGACAAAAAAAAAAAATCATGGCATGTTATACATACATCATGTAGCAATAGTATATTTTCATTTGAAAAATATTTCTTTTTGATGTATGCCATAACTCATCATGCATTATTTTAATTGTAATGCCCGCCCCTTTTACTACACTCCTGCCTAGTGAGGGCGGGGTTGCTTTCTTACCCTTAGACTTAGTAAACTTAAACATTCATACTTACATACAGCGGAAGCATATCTATGTTTGCCTAGAATCATACTAAGCATAGAAGCATGAAATAACATGGTTCAACTTCAATAGTCATAGTGTTCATTTCTAACACATGCATAGGGAATCATAAAAGACATCACATAACATAACATATTATTCTAAATTCATTTCAGCAGGTCCTTTTATTTCTTTAGCCAAGTCACCATCACACATCTCTTGCCCCTTCCTCCTGCTCCCCTAGTTTATCCATCCTTTACCTTTATCTGTGGTATAAGGAAAAGTATCTGTAAGCACTCAAGGCTTAGTGAGATCCTTTCCTACTCACAAAAACCAATATATCATTTAAAACCATCTTATCATACATCATGGAATAGATGACACTCATATCATATAATTAAAACATATCATATCATGGCATGAATTCCAATAATATCGTAACATAAAGTGAACAACATATCATGGCATAAATCTTATCATGGTATAAGCAACATCATATCATAGCATAAATCATATCATAACATAAGTAATCATCATATCATAGCATAAATCATATCATAACATAAGAAATCATCATATCATAGCATAAATCATATCATAACATAAGTAATCATCATATCATGGCATAGGTCATATCATAGCATAGGAAATCATCACATCATGGTATAGATCATATTATAACATAAGTGTTCATCATAGCATAAGTGAAAACATCATGACATTTCTTTTCATAACATCAAGGCATCATATCATAGCATAACTGTAAGCATCATTTCACATCATTTCGTAAGCATGAATGCAAGATGACCTTTAAAACATGGGTAATGTCATGTGCAATATGTCTTTCAAAACATGATTTATGTCATGGGTGAGATGTCTTAAACAATATCATATAGTACTTGAAAATAATCTCAACATGAAAGGTGTTGGTGCGGGTAGCACTAACGGTCTAACCTAGGTTTTGATGAATGACAAATAGGTTAAGTTAGGTTTATTGTTGATCTAACACTCTGATCGAGTGTGCAGGATAAGTCCAGACAGGTCGACGGGCTGACCGGATGTCTGGCACGAAGCCCAGCTAGGTCAACGGGCTGACTGGATAGCTGGCACGAAGTCCAAGCCGGTCGACGGGCTGACCGGACGCTTAGGCACGAAGCCCAGCTAGGTCGACGGGCTGACCGGATAGCTGGCACGAAGTCAAGACGGGTCGACGGGCTGAACGGATGTCTGGCAGGTAACACTACAAAAATAATCAGGTTTACCGACGGAATATACCGACAGAATAATATTACGTCGGTAATCTCCGACGGAAGCTAATTTCCATCGGTAATCTCCGACGGAATATAATTTCCGTCGGTAATCTCAAATATTACCGATGGAATTAATATTCCGTCGATAAAATTATAATATTAATGACGGAATTAAAATTCCGTCGGTAATATTTTTCGACGGAATTAAATTTCCGTCGATACAATGATGGGAACTATTTATTAATGGGGAAAATCAGGATTACCGACGGAATATAATTTTCGTCGGTAATCCTGAAATAAAAACAAAAATATAAGGATTACCGACGGAATTTTAAATTCCGTCGGTAATCCCGAAAATAAAATTAGGGCACCGGCCCTTCTCCTCTCGTGCGCTCGATTTCCTCCTCTCCTGCGATTCCGGAGCAACCTCTCCTCTTCGGCGATTCCGGCGCGATCTCTCCTTTTCGACAATTCCGGCGTGATCTCTCCTCTCTGATGATCTTCAGGTAAGTTCTCTCCTCTCCTCTCCATTTTTCTCCTCTCCGCCAGTCGCTACCACACGGCTGGCGGCTTTGCCGGGCGCAAGCCGCACGCTGATGGTTGTGCCGGTCGCTGATGGTTGTGCCGGCCGCAAACAACCGACAACTGTGACGGTCAGCTGCTAGCAAGCGATCGTCCAGCTGCTAGCAAGTGGTCGGCGACTGTGCGGAGTGCTTGCATGTGAACGGCAGCTGTGTCGAGCGCTTGCAAGCGGCCGACGGCTGTGCAGGCCGATGGCTGTGTTGGCTGCCAGCAAGTGGTTTCTACTACAATTTTTTCCTCTATTGTGTAGGGACACAAAATAAATGGGGAATATTATATGAATATATGGAGTAATTGATGGAGGAGACAACAGATGACTTGGTATTTTATATAACTTGCTAGCTAGCCAACCAATACAGAATGACTCAAGTTAGCTAGTTAAATTGATCCAATTGTTAGTATTGATCCTATCTTTTAAACTAATTAAATGGGGGTTCAAAAAATTCAAAATTTTAGTTTGTGTACCTTTGTTAATAATGATTATAAGGTTGTCCCTCATGACTAGAGATTGTAGCTAGGATGGGCAGGGTCTTCATATATATGAAAATTGTTTGTAGATGTCTTCAACACATTGGCTAAGAATGTACCATCTACATGATTGATATAAAATGATAATCTTGTCAGTGTTAAACCAAATTCTGATAAGATTTAATCCAACTCATGTACTTTTGGAAAATATAGTATGTATTAGGTATTCATGGGTGGTTTTTAATTTCTTAGTGTCGCCTCTTTAACCCAAAAATTATTAATTAATTAATTAATCAGTTTAATTTCCTTATAGAAAATGAAAATTGTGGTTCAAATTAAGTTGGGTTAATTTGTGCAAACATTATATATATATATGCGATCGAAGAGATGATTGACCACATAAATTATTAGTACTAATAGTTTGTTTTTGTGTTTTTTTACTTGTGAATGACATAGTTCACTCAAATGCTTTTGGTGCAGCATGATCCACAAAATTTGCACTTCACACTTCATTAATTAAGATGTGTGAACCAACACATCTTCCCCTATACGGGGACTTACATGGTAGTTAGATGAGGCTATGCAGTTGATTGTGAATTCTAATTTTTATTACACTTTGTTCAATTAATATGATGTTGTATTGACACATGAACTAAGTATCAATCAGCTATAACGGAACAATCTAGTAGCTTTTGAATCTAAAATTGTTCCAGAGGATAGTGTCAGTTTATAACTAACTAAATAGGTTCATCAATTTCCAAGACTTCTAAATCATATGAAGATCCAAGAGCCAGGGCTCGTCCTAGTTCTTCTTCTACAAGAGACTCAAAACCCACAGGACTCTAATTAGGTTTGTATAACTATAACTTACCTTTTTTTATTTATCACTTATAAAACATGCAAAATATATTTATTCTATTTTGATATTAATTATAATCTGCTCACCTCAAAAATATGATATTAATTGTATTACATTTTCTCAGGAATAATTCATCAGCATCAGTAGATATCCAAAATATGATCTAGGTATCTTTTTTCGTTGACATGTAAAATTAGTTAAACATTATACTTTTTTAGTGCATTACTCTCATTTCTTTTCTTGCATATTTAACGAGTGCCATTGTAATGATTTCTAGAGGAAGTCTTTACAGAGTTTTGGAGGGATCATCCTTTTGTAAGTAGTTTTTCCTACTTAGTTTTAATTATTAACCTTTTGTTTGTTTGTGTATTTTTGAAAGATCTAATCATGAATAGTTGAGGCATGCATCATTCTTTTTTAGGTTTCAACATTTCATTATAGTATTACAAAATTATATTTATTATGTTTTGATATTTTAATCTGCACATTTCTAAATATTATATTATTATATGTTTCAGGAGTTCCTATTGACATATTGATCATCATCGTCGTGGTCATCGTCATCGTCACCATCATATGCTCATTTATATCCAGGTATCAAAATTAGCTATATATAAATCACTACAAAAATTTTATCTTATTCATAAATAATCATATTCTATTGCATTTTACTTTCTGCAGGATTTTCTATTGTATGCAGATGTATAATTTGGAGTATTTTCTATCATGATATGTATTTAAATATCTGATTCTGTAAATTTGGATTTTTATATGGAAATTTGGATAGTTTAGTTTGTTTCTATTATTGTGATTTGTTTAGATTTTATTTGTTTTAGATGATTGTGATTGTTTTTATTTGTATTACTTTGTGTTGTATGGATGTTATAGTTTATTTATGTTTGTATGAATTGTATGAATTATTAGGATATATGAAATGTGTTTGTAGGTGTGAAAGTAATTGTTTGTATGTGTTTGTATGGATGTGATTGTTTGTATGTGTTTGTATATATGAAATGTCATCGTCTGTGATGATTTAGTATATATATGGATTGTAAATAAGGTACAAAAAGAAATATAAATTTTTTCTTGTAATTTTTTTTTATTTTACCGACGGAATAAGTATTCCGTTGGCAATTATCGTAATGGTTTACCGACGGAAATAGCGTTTCCGTCGGTATTTACAAAATTATTTACCGACGGAAATATAAATTCCGTCGGTAAACACCGACGGAAACATTATTTCCGTCGGTAACCACAACTACCGGAAGCACTGTTTCTGGCATGATTTACCGACGAAAATATAAATTCCATCGGTAAATTTTACTACGGAAATCCTAATTCCGTCGGTAATTACCAACGGAATTTAAATTCTGTCTGTATATCTGTTTCCGACAAATTATCTTCCGACAACTAATTTTCCGTCGTAATTCCGTCACTAAGCAACTATACCGACGGAAAATTCCGTCGGTAAGCCCGGTTTTTTTTTTAGTGTAAGTGAGGTAAGTCACTGGAGGGGAGTGACTGCGAGGACGCATTCCCAGGAAGGGAACATTAGGCGTCGATCCGGCTTAGATCCATTTCGGATATCTAAGTCAAGATCGTGACTAGATTCCGGTCTCGGAAAGACGGAATCTAAGTCATACTTTTTCTGTTAATTCATACTTTATAAATTGTGCTAACAATCTGTGTTGCAGGATATGTTTTGCCTCGGACTAACCTTGTTTTACAGGAGAAGGAATCTCTGGAAAAAGGTGGTCCGGGCGCCCGGAGGTCCGGACACCCGGAAGGGATCCGGGTGCCCGGAGGCAATTTTTATCCTCTGCGTCGACTCGCCACGTGGAGCATCCTGACTGGACTTGCCACGTCGCACCAGGGCGCCCGGAAGGGATCCAGGCGCTCGGAGCAGCATATAAAAGAAGCCCCAGGGGTGGAGCTTCCAGAATATCTCAAAATTCCCAGATTGCTTTGCTGCTCTGTGCTCTAGCGACGCTAACAAAGCTCCGACAACGCGCCCTTGCTCTTTAAGCTCTCTTTTCTGTCGATATAGCTTTGTGTTTTGTTTTATTAGCATTTCTTGCACTCTTTTTGTAATCACATTCGAATTGCTAGTGATTGCCCAACGAAAGTGGTCAAGGACCACGGACCTTCGAGTAGGAGTCGTCACAGGCTCCGAACGAAGTAAAATCAATTGTGTTCATTTACTTTTCCGCTGCGTACTTTTACACTCGAGTTTTCGAATCGATATTCACCCCCCTCTATCGAACGATCACGGTCCTACAAGTGGTATCAAAGCAGGTACCGCTCTGATTTGGTGCAACCACCAATCAGACAGGGGGTGAAAAATTAATTTTTTTTTCTGTTTTCAGTTTTACGTCTAATTTCAAACTGGTATTATTACCTGCTTTGAATTTTTTTTTCTCGTTGCAATTAAATCTAAATTGGTGCAACACCAATTTAGATACTTCTATTAGTTTTTCTTCCGCACTACAAATCCAAGACCAAGTCTTGGGATTTTTGTTTTTCTTTTCTTTCTTCTGTGCGCAGGACTAAAATGTCTCAGACAGAAGGATTCAGCACAGTACGACCTCCACTCTTCAACGGGGATGATTTTTCGTACTGGAAGAAGCGCATGGAGGTTTACCTCAAAACAGACTTCGACCAGTGGATGAGCGTTACGAGACCCTATAAAATTCCAGCGGACAACTCCGGGAATATACTGGATCCTGAAGACTGGACAGCAGATTTGAAGAAAAAGGCGTCAACAAAAAATAAAGCGATCAACACTCTACAGTGCGGACTAACAAGAGAAGAACTGAACAGAGTCGGTCCACACAAAAATGCTAAAGAGCTGTGGGACAAATTGATCGAGCTGCACGAGGGAACGAGCGACGCCAAGGTAACAAAACGAGACCTGCTTTTAAATAAAATTCTAAATATAAAAATGCAGGAAGGTGAAACGGCGAATCAGCTCCACGCGAGGATCAAGGACATCCTCAACGGGCTTCATGCGATAGGCCACCAGATGGAAAATAGAGACTTAATAAGGTACGCATTAAATGCTTTTCCACGTAATAGTTTGTGGGCATCAATCGTAGATGACTACAAAATTTCTAAAAATCTTTCTAAGTTAAAATTAGACGAGCTTTTCTGTGAATTAGAATTACATGAACAAACTAATGCTGGAGCCGAGAAAGGTATAGCTTTATATGCAGGTTCCTCCAAAGAAAAGAAGAGCAAGCCTGAATATGAAGAAGATTCCGACAAAGACTCCGAAGACGAAGAACACCTGGTGAACTTGGTAAGAAAAATGTTCACCAGGAGAAAAAGGAGCTTCAGCAAAAAGGACCTTCAAAAGATCAGTTCTCCCTCAAAACAAAATAACTTGACTTGCTTCGGCTGCAATAAAAAGGGACACTACAAGAACGAATGCCAAAAACTAAAGTTCGACAAACCGAAGCCAACCAAAAAGAAGGCCCTCAAAGCAACGTGGGACGACTCCTCGGACGAATCGGAGGAAGAAGAGCAGAAACATCAGAGCCACCTCGCACTGATGGCCCGCGAAGCTGAAACAGAAGACGAGTCGGAAGATGAAGACGGGTCTGAACCCGAAACAAGCCACGAGTCCGTACTCGTTTCCGAAGGCCCGAATGAGGTATATTTTAATTTAAATAAAAAAATTTTTAGAATTATTTCCTGTTTAAATAGTAAATTAATTAAAATAGAAAATCAAAACAAATCACTTCTTGAGGAAAATCAAAACCTCAAGGAACAAATCAAAAATTCAAATCCAACTCAAGATCTAACACTTGAGGAGGAGAATTTATCATTAAAAAGTGAGATTAACAATTTAAAAGAAATGTTAGAAAAATTCACAACAAGATCAAAAAATCTAGACTTAATCCTAAATAATCAAAAAGCATGCTATAATAAAATCGGACTAGGATATAAGTCGAATTCAAATAAAACCTTCAAATCATTAATAACACAATACAAATCAACCAATCTAGCTTGGGTTCCGAAAGCATGCTTAACCACGCAAATAGGACTTAATCAATATTATATACCTAAAGAAAAAATACATTATATAAAATCGAATAAACCAAACCAAAATCCAAAATCTAAACACTTTAAAAATCAACAAAATTATCACCAAGTTAATTATAACTATAAAAGGATCGACACAAACCTAAAACCAAAATTTAAATTAATGGCCAATAATTCAGGGGGAGGCTCCAGAATAGCTGGCACCTCCAAAACTAACTTACCCGATAGGGTAACCTAAAACAAACTAACCCGGTAGGGTAATTAGGATTAGAGACCAAGTTTAACTTGAATCATGGTACTGGTGAAGTTTTTGGATGATAGTACGTTAGGGAAACTTGGGCATCGCATGTCTAGAAAGATATGGTTTCGATCTGGTGCATTTGGCCAAGTGGAACTGACCGAAGCTACCCTTAAATGAATCCTAACCAGTTTGACCAAGATTTAGTACTAAGCTCCGTGGATAGGACTATTCGGAAAACCTCGAAAGGTTGGTTACTACTAATGACGTCCATGTGACTCACCAAGCTTAGAAGTTTATCCGAAGATTGCCTATTTGTGGAGACCAAACCTAAATCTGAATATAACACAAGTTAAACCAAAACTCCATAATTAAAAATCTAATTTCATCTCACAAAATCATAGGATTCCCTGATTGATAATATAGATCGGGTGAGATGAATAAGGCTTATATTTGTTTAAACTTAAAAATTAATGTCAAAATTTTACTTTTAAACTTAAAAATTAATTTCAAAATTTTAATTTTAAACTTAAAAATTAATTTCAAAATTTTAATTTGAAAACTTAAAAATTAATTTCAAAATTTTAATTTTAAACTTAAAAATTAATTTCAAAATTTTAATTTTAAAACTTAAAAATTAATTTAAAAATTTTAAATTTAAAACTTAAAAATTAATTTCAAAATTTTAATTTTAAAACTTAAAAATTAATTTCAAAATTTTAATTTTAAAACTTAAAAATTAATTTCAAAATTTTAATTTTAAACTTAAAAATTTAATTTCAAAATTTTAAATTTCAAACTCAAAAATTAATTTCAAAATTTTAATTTTACATTTAAAAATTAAATTCAAAATTTTAAATTTAAACTTAAAAATTAATTTCAAAATTTTAATTTTAAACTTAAAAATTAATTTCAAAATTTTAATTTTAAACTTAAAAATTAATTTCAAAATTTTAATTTCAAACTTAAAAATTAATTTCAAAATTTTAATTTTGAACTTAAAAATTTAATTTCAAAATTTTGAACTTAAAAATTAATTTCAAAATTTTAATTTTAAACTTAAAAATTAAATTCAAAATTTTAATTTTAAACTTAAAAATTAACTTCAAAATTTTAATTTTAAACTTAAAAATTAACTTCAAAATTTTAATTTTAAAACTTAAAAATTAATTTCAAATTTTTAATTTTAAACTTAAAAATTAATTTCAAAATTTTAATTTTAAATTTAAAAATTAATTTAAAAATTTTAATTTTAAACTTAAAAATTAATTTCAAAATTTTAATTTTAAAACTTAAAAATTAATTTCAAAATTTTAATTTTAAAACTTAAAAATTAATTTCAAAATTTTAATTTTAAACTCAAAAATTAATTTCAAAATTTTAATTTTAAAACTTAAAAATTAATTTCAAAATTTTAATTTTAAACTTAAAAATTAATTTCAAAATTTTAATTTTAAACTTAAAAATTTAATTTCAAAATTTTAATTTTAACTTAAAAATTAATTTTAAAATTTTAATTTTAAACATAAAAATTAATTTCAAAATTTTAATTTTAAACTTAAAAATTAATTTCAAAATTTTAATTTTAAACTTACAAATTAATTTCAAAATTTTAATTTTAAACTTAAAAATTAATTTCAAAATTTTAATTTTAAACTTAAAAATTAATTTCAAAATTTTAATTTTAAACTTAAAAATTAATTTCAAAATTTTAATTTTAAACTTAAAATTAATTTCAAAATTTTAATTTTAAACTTAAAATTAATTTCAAAATTTTAATTTTAAACTTAAAATTAATTTCAAAATTTTAATTTTAAATTAAAATTAATTTCAAAATTTTAATTTTAAACTTAAAATTAATTTCAAAATTTTAATTTTAAACTTAAAATTAATTTTAATTTTAAACTTAAAATTAATTTCAAAATTTTAATTTTAAACTTAAAATTAATTTCAAAATTTTAATTTTAAACTTAAAATTAATTTCAAAATTTTAATTTAACTTAAAAATTAATTTCAAAATTTTAATTTCAAATTTAAAATTAATTTCAAAATTTTAATTTTAAACTTAAAATTAATTTCAAAATTTTAATTTCAAACTTAAAAATTAATTTCAAAATTTTAATTTCAAACTTAAAAATTAATTTCAAAATTTTAATTTCAAACTTAAAAATTAATTTCAAAATTTTAATTTTAAACTAAAAAAATTAATTTCAAAATTTTAATTTCAAACTTAAAAATTTAATTTCAAAATTTTAATTTTAAACTTAAAAATTAATTTCAAAATTTTAATTTTAAACTTAAAAATTAATTTCAAAATTTTAATTTTAAACTTAAAAATTTAATTTCAAAATTTTAAATTTCAAACTTATAAATTAATTTCAAAATTTTAATTTTAAACTTAAAAATTAAATTCAAAATTTTAATTTTAAACTTTAAAATTAATTTCAAAATTTTAATTTTAAAACTTAAAAATTAATTTCTAAATTTTAAACTTGAAAATTATTATTTTCAAAATGTTAGACAAAAGGCGCCCCGCCCAAAATCTACCCCGGGCGCCCGAAAGGGCTCCGGGCGCCCGGAGCTCCCTATAAATAAGGGGCAGCGGGCGCCCCCAACCCTTGCCCCACAAAATCTTCACTTTTGCCAAGGTTCACTCCGAACCTCAGTGCGAGAGTATTTTAAATCAAATATTTCTTGCGGTGAAGACGCTGCCGCGACTCAACCGAGATCATCAGTTCTATATCTTACGATGGCTCCTCGGTAAATCTTTTCTCCTTGTCTAAATGTTTTAAATGTTTTTTAATGTTTTTATTTAGAATATCTCTTTGATATAACAGTAGAAAACGAACAAATACTGGTGCTGGGCCCTCTAATGCTAGTACTGACCCTATGTTTCCCACAGATGAACTTAGACTTAGATTTGAGTCAACCATTTATATGGCCATTAGGACTAAATGCATAGATAGATCATTCTTTTTAGTTTCTTGTGCTCCTGTTATGGAAGTTATAAACTACTATAACCCAGGAAACCTTGTTGAATGTACTAGTTCTGTAAACATTAGTCTGTGTGCTGAATTTTGTAACAACCTAGTTAAAGTAGACGACTTTACCTATACTACCAGGGCAACAGGTACTGATATCACACTATCACCTACGACGATCCGAGAGTTTTTAGGGTTACGTCCATCCACTTGTTCCTTTCTGTGTTATCCTTCCGGGGATCTACCATTTGGAGATCCTTACTCACATATCACTCTTGATACGATTTATTCATATTTTTTTTAGGGAGAGCGAGATCCCACTGTAACCCAGTTTAGGTCTGTAGAACTACGAGTCCAGGACTACGCTCTTTATCGGGTCTTAGTCTTTTGCATCTTACCACTGACTACTCGGGGCATCGCTGTGATGCGCCCATTCCACTCATTTTTACTCTATGCCCTGAGTCATAGGTTAGATATTGACATCAACCTACATATCTTCTCCACCATTATCTACTCTGCTGGATATGTGACGAATAGTCGAGTCCACATGCCTTTTTGTCACATTCTGACGGCATATATGTCCTCGTTGTGCATCGATGTCACTAGAGGAGACATTCGCTATATGACTGAGTTTGACGTCATAAAAGCCAGGAACTTTTCTCTGGCTGGTATCCACATAGATGAGGGCGACGGTACCATGTCTTGGCGGAGGGGGGCACAGCACCAGCACGACCCAAGCGCACAGGGGGAGGCCGAGCAGGATGAGTTCATGCTTGCACTATTTCCGGAGGAGGCTGTTCCACCTCCACCACCAGCTCGAGCACCACGTCACGCACCACGCACTCTGTCCCAGCAGGAGAACTCTGACTCTCAGCGTGACATGCGGCGAGAGGTCTCCGAGTTACGAGCTGACGGACAGACTCGACACACGGAGCTGATGACACTACTCCGTCCCTGGGGATCTGGACCACCACCTTCCTCATCTCAGTAGATCTAGTTGTGACATTTCAGACATTTACATCACTTGTAGTATACTTATTGATCTACCTAGTGTTCCTTCTGGTATGAATTGATCATGTTCAATCTTAATAGACTAGGAGTTTCATAGTTCAAAAATATTTTCAAAAATAATTGTTTTCAGATTATAAGTTAAACCTATTTGTTTTCAAAACTTTCCATTTTTAGATTTTCAAAAACAGTTTTGGCCTTAGACTAGTTTTGAATCCTTAGAAAGCATGTACCCATAGGACTAGTTTTTGAGCATCTCACCAACACCTTAGGTTTACCTTGCTTGTGTTTGACAAACATAGAAAGGGGTGAGATGCATAGGCCAACTGTCTGGACTTAAGATGCTTATTTCAATGCATCAGCATAAGTCTGGACGTTAAATACAAATCAGACATTAATCAGATTAAGTTCATCAGTCAAGTCAAACACTGACTGCTTATAATCAACTTAATCTGACTAACCAAGTGAAAACTATTATCTTCTGATAGTTAGTTAGTACATAATTGGTTAGACAACTGTTTAATTTTAAGTGTCAAGTTCAGGGGGAGAAATTAATAAAAATTTTGTATGTTTTTGTACATCTATTTTACAACTAACTTATTTTTGAACACCAGTCTTCAAAAAGTTAAATTTAACTGAGTGTTTGAAAAATTGGAAGTTTAAAAATCCCACCTAATTTTTAAACTTGATTTTAAAGTTGAAAATTATTACAAATTTAAACTTATTCAGTTTTGTAACATATGCTTGAAAATTAAACTTTCCAAACTTAGCATTTATCAAATTAGCCTTAACAAATTTATTTTGCCTAAAATTTTACTTGTTTTTTGAAAAATTAAAAATTTTTGCTTTGTTTTGAAAAATCAAATTTAAAAACTAGATTCAACTTAGTGTTTGAAAATTGGAATTTGAAAATTAGAATTTACCTTTTGAAAAGTAAAAGTTACTTAAAATCTAAATTTGAAAAACCTGATTTGAAAAATTTTACACGTTTGAAAAGTTAAACTTGATTAACTTTAAACTTATACTTTTTAAAATTCAACTTGACTATCTTTTTAACTTGGTTTTAAAAAATTATACTTTTATTAGTATCCTTGAATTTTGAATTTTAACTCTACACTATGCTTGTTTACCCTTGCCTATTTTTGATGAATGCAAAAGGGGGAGGGTTAGGTGGTTAAGTTAGCTAAACCAAATTGAAAACACTAAAACTAACTTTAAAAACCATGTACCTGTTTTATTTATTTTTGCGTCTTTTCACTAACTTAACCAGGTTGTCATTCTATCAAAAAGGGGGAGATTGTTAGTGCGGGTAGCACTAACGGTCTAACCTAGGTTTTGATGAATGACAAATAGGTTAAGTTAGGTTTATTGTTGATCTAACACTCTGATCGAGTGTGCAGGATAAGTCCAGACAGGTCGACGGGCTGACCGGATGTCTGGCACGAAGCCCAGCTAGGTCAACGGGCTGACCGGATAGCTGGCACGAAGTCCAAGCGGGTCGACGGGCTGACCGGACGCTTAGGCACGAAGCCCAGCTAGGTCGACGGGCTGACCGGATAGCTGGCACGAAGTCCAGACGGGTCGACGGGCTGACCGGACGTCTGGCAGGTAAGTGAGGTAAGTTACTGGAGGGGAGTGACTGCGAGGACACGTTCCCAGGAAGGGAACATTAGGCGTCGATCCGGCTTAGATCCATTTCGGATATCTAATTCGAGATCGTGACTAGATTCCGGTCTCGGAAAGACGGAATCTAAGTCATACTTTTTCTGTTAATTCATACTTTATAAATTGTGCTAACAATCTGTGTTGCAGGATATGTTTTGCCTCGGACTAACCTTGTTTTGCAGGAGAAGGAATCTCTGGAAAAAGGTGGTCCGGGCTCCCGGAAGGGATCCGGGCGCCCAGAGGCAATTTTTATCCTCTGCGTCGACTCGCCACGTGGAGCATCCTGACTGGACTTGCCACGTCGCACCAGGGCGCCCGGAAGGGATCCAGGCGCCCGGAGCAGCATATAAAAGAAGCCCCAGGGGTGGAGCTTCCAGAATATCTCAGAATTCCCAGATTGCTTTGCTGCTCTGTGCTCCAGCGACGCTAACAAAGCTCCGACAACGCGCCCTTGCTCTTTAAGCTCTCTTTTCTGTCGGTATAGCTTTGTGTTTTGTTTCATTAGCATTTCTTGCACTCTTTTTGTAATCACATTCGAATTGCTAGTGATTGCCCAACGAAAGTGGTCAAGGACCACGGGCCTTCAAGTAGGAGTCGTCACAGGCTCCGAACGAAGTAAAATCAATTGTGTTCATTTACTTTTCCGCTGCATACTTTTACACTCGAGTTTTCGAATCGATATTCACCCCCCTCTATCGAACGATCACGGTCCTACAAAAGGGGCCCGGCTTAGTACCACATACATACATAATGCGCGCATCCTAAGTAGACCCAAGGTAGCTAGTCTTGAACCTACTAGGAAACTAGGCCCGTAGCTCGGCCTAGGAGCACGCAAGGAGCCCACCCTTTACTAGGCCCGTAATTCGACCTAGGGCCGCATAAGGAGCCCACCCTTTTGGTACAAGCCATTCAAAGTAAAGTACATGTCATATCATATCTTTATCATATCATAACATATCCGTGTCATTCTTAGCATATCCTATTTGTGTCATTCATAGCATATCATGTTCATGTCATTCATAGCATATCATGTACATGTCATTCATAGCATATCATGTTCATGTCATTCATAGCATATCATGTACATGTCATTCATAACATATCATGTTCATGTCATTCATAGCATATCATGTTCATATCATTCATGTCATTCATAAGGTATGCATAAATGGGCACATAGCCATGCATACTTGGGCACATAGCCATCATACTTGTCTTGGGCACATAGCCATCATATTTGGGCACATAACCATTATAGGTATCATTCTCATGCATGGTTCATAAACGTACTTAAACTAGCAATATAATACATCATGGAAGGAAAAAGAAAACATAATCATGCATGGAGCACAAGTTGACTTCTTCTAATTCATATCATGGCAAGGAAAGTACATATTGGGTCATAATTTAGTCTAAATCCACAACCCACTAAGGGTGGCCGAAACATACATAGGCTCATTTAGGTTACATGAAATCATACAAGCATATGAACCTACATTCATTTCTATAACATTTATCATAAGGAATATCATAAGCATATTTGATTTAGGTTCTATGCTTCCTAGGGTTTTAAATCCATCTTGGCCGAAACATACAAGGTCCAAAACTTGGTTACAAATAGCATGTAAACATGTGGATCCTAATCAATTTCCATGCATTTATCATAGGCATTCACATGAGCATATTAGGTTAAAGTTCAAGCTTCCTAAGTTCACCAAGTGTAACTGGCCGAATGCTACAAAAGCATAGATTCTAAGCATATGAGTACACTATAAATTTCATAGCATATCATAGAGAAAAACATAAACATGTTAGGGTTGAATTTAGGCTTGCCTAAGCCCTACATTGCATATTGGCCGAAAGTTCATCATATGATAACCTAACCCTAAACAACATGGAATCTCAAGTGCATTATGTTATCTTCATATCTTTTCATAAGATAAAACATAAACAAGCTAGATTTGAGGTTGAGCCTCCTTAAGGTATTTAATCCCTTCATGGCCGAAACCTTAAGGTAGGGTTCTACTAGTTCTAAGCAACCTAAAAGTATAAAACATCAAGAGAACATTCATAATATCTTAAGGAAAACTTCATACTTGATACTTCTTCTAGAATTTACAAGCATGTGAGTACTTATAAATTTTCATAGCATATCATAGGGAGGAACATAAACATGTTAGGGTTGAAATTTAGGCTTGCCTAAGCCTTATATTTTATGTTGGCCGAAAGTTTATCATGTGAAACCTAACCCTAAGCAACATGAAATCTTAAGTGCATTATGGTATTCTCATATCTTTTCATAAGGTAAAACATGAGCAAGCTAGATTTGAGGTTGAGCCTCCTTAAGGTATTAAATCCATTCATGGCCGAAACCTTAAGGTAGGGTCTTACTAGTTCCAAGCAACATACAAGTATAAACATCAAGGAAAATATTCATATAACATCATAGAAGAGATCATAGGCATGTTAGTTTTTAAATTGAGCTTCCCTAGGTTTTAAGCCTCTTCATGGCCCAACCCTAAGGTAGGGTATTACCTAACTCCAAGCCTTGTACAAGCATGAAATATCAAGGTCATATTCATAGCATGTCATGAGGAAAAACTTAAACGTATTGGTTTTGATTTTAAGCTTCCATAAACTTTACAAGTATCATGACCAAAATTTCTAAAGGAAACTCTAGGTTGTAATTTCATCTAAACTCGAATAAAAATCATATAACAACTTGTACCACAGGTGAGGGGATACTCACATCCTCTTGCTTGGTCTTTTCCTAAAAGAAGGTACCCTTTGTGAAAAGAAGGAAGAGAGTTTCTCCTCCTAGTGTTCCTTTGTGCTTCTCTTGCTTGTGGGAGGTAGATCTTGAGGGTTCCTTATTGAGGTTTGGTTTTCTTAGGTAGAAAACTTTAGTTGGATTTTCGAGAAAGAAGAGAGGGGATGCTCTAGGTCACGGCAATGGTGAGGGAAGGGAAGAAAAAATGAAATCCCTTCTTGGTTTTTCCTCTTATGCTAGGTGGAAGTAAGAAGCAAAAAGAGACTTTGCTTTCCCCTCTTCTTAACTCATCTTTTATTCTCTTAATGATGAAGAAACGTCTTCATTCATCCCCTTACTTCCTCTCCTCTCCTTCCCTCTTGGATCTTCACGAAAATGGGAAAGAGTGAGGAAGGAAAAGACAACTTGTCTTGCTTCTTAATCAAGAGAAGGAGGAAGAAAGCTACTTGATGTTTTCTTGCTTCCTTCTCTTAATCATGGTGTTCTCCTCTACTTCCCTCTTGGATCCTAGTGAATGAAGCTAGGTGAAAGTCCTGGTGTCACGCTCCGAGGGTATACTTGTCCTCCAAAGTGGACGGTACCCCCTAGTGACAATATAAAAAATAACTGATATCAAACCAATAAAAAATTGACACAAGCATCGATGCAATATAACATCACAACTCATAGTGACATATGCGAGTATGTATGCATGCACAGGTGAACATATCAAATTAATCAAAAACATAACTAATGACATAAACACTCGATACAAAGAGAAAACACAAACTACAAACAACGGAAAGTAGAGTAATACTCATATAGAAATCCAAACTCTGAAATCCGAACTTGAGTGGGACTAGCAGCCAGGATCTCTGAGCGACACACATCCTCTATCTGCTAACCTGGAGGACCAAAGAAGAACAATGGGTAGTGAGTATATAATAAAAATATACTCAGTGGATAGAAAAATATAGAGCATGAATAGAATACTGACAGAAAATCAAAGATACAGTCTCGGGTGACATACTTACTAACCAATGCAGGTGTCCCAACATAATCATCAACTAATAGACAAGTATAATCTATAACACTAACCTGCTCAACCAAGTATAACCAACATCCATGAGTACATACGGTACATCTAAACCTGCACGAACAAAACATATGACCAACATATGGCAAGTATATAACAAACACTGACTGCGGGAGAACACTCTACCACGGATGGTTCCGTGGGTAGTCAGGGTAAATAACCAGTCACTATCCAGGAGTACATACGGTACATCTGAACCTGCACGAACAAAATATATGACCAACATATAGCAAGTATATAACAAACACTGACTACGGGAGAACGCTGTACTACGGATGGTCCTGTGGGCAGTGAGGGTAAATAACCAGTCATTGTCCGTGGGAGAACGCTCTAGCACGGATGGTTCCATGAGCGGACAGGGTAAATAACCTGTCACTGTCTGCCGGAGAACACTCTACCACGGAATGCCCCGTGAACAGACAAGGTAAATAATCAGACACTGTCTGTGGGAGAACACTTTACCACGGATGGTCCCGTGGGCAGACATGGTATATGCTAATAGTCACTAATGACCCTCTCACCCGCGCATGGGAGATAGGATATACTAAAGGTCACTGACGACTCTCTCAACTACGAATGGGAGATAATGGTCGATAGTGTTGGAGCAATCCCAATGGTCCGTGGGACCATGTGTTTTGGTGTTTGGGCAAAGGGTTTAAGTTAGGTTCACCCTTGTATTTGATATGTGTATTTGAGTTGTGCAGGTTTGCAGGATACACATGTGACTCAGGTTGATGGCTTCAGGTCCGGTGAAGGATGGAGCATCCGAGGGACCGTGGACAAGGCAGCGAGGACAAGGGTCGAGGGAAGCGACTTCGAGGCATACGCGAAGGATGACATTGGGGATGAGCCACAGGCTTGAATGCATCCGAGGGATGAGAGCCAAAGGAAGTAGGCTTGAAGGCAAGAGGTCAAGGTTGCAAAGAAGCGTCAAGTGAGTCATAAGGGTGAGGGTACGAGTGCACGAGAGATTATACTCGGAGTAAAATCCTAGTTTAAGGGTTTTACTGCAGCGTTACTGTAACAGTACTGTAATGTTAATGTAGCGTTACTGTAGTAGTACTATAATGCTACTGTAGCAGTCGACTTCGACTGGTGCAGTTGACCGGGCAGTCGACTGGGAGCGAACAGAATGCTTCTGTTCGTTCGGTCAGTGTGGAGCAGTCGACTGGTATCGAGCCGTTGGGATGTAACGGTCAAATTTCCACAGAGGGCAGTCGACTGCATGTTTTGGTAGTCGACTGGTAGGCGGGGGTTTCCAACCCTTGGCCTATATAACCAAGGCTTGGGAGCTTGGTTATAGTTGACAAAATAGATGTGGTTAATCTCTATTAGTAGTCTACCTGTGCCCTAGCATCTAAGGAGTCCTTGATGAGAGTTGTGGTGAGGTTTCTCCACCCACAAGGAGGTTGAGCTAGCCGGAGTTTGCCGGGGACTAATCCACTGACGGATTGAGGGATTGTCTATTGGTGCGGGAAGCATCCGACGATCGAACCATAGTTTTGATAATGGCAAAGAGATTCAAAGTTAAGTTTAATTGTTATCTAATGTGTATGACTGAGTGTTTCAGGAAAGTCCTAGCTGCGGTTAGGCAAAGGGAAAAACCCTAGGGGGTGGTAACCCTAGGTCATAGGGGGTGGTAACCCTATGCGGAAAGTCTTGGCAGGTCGATGGCTTCAAGCAAAAGTCCTAGGGGGTGGTAACCCTAGGTGGAAAGTCCTGGTGTCGCGAACCAAGTGAAAGACTGGACCAGCCGGGAAGCGAATGTCCAGCAGAAAGTCTGGTCGCACTGGCAACAGGTAAATCTCCTAAGTGGAGTAGGTGAGGAAGAGTTCCCCGTAGAGGGAACAGTAGGCGTCGGGTCGACCTAGGGTTTTCGGACGGAAATTCGAAGTCAGACCCGGACAGTCCGGAGACTGTCATTACTCTGTTATCATATTTTCTGTTGCATTGTGCTAACTTTGGTTTGCAGGGTATGTGTTTGGTACTAACACTGTTGCAGGACCAAAGGAGCACAAGTTAACCTCGGATGAACAGTGTCCGAGGCGCCTCCATGGGGCTTGGAGGTGCCTCGGGTGCAAAGCTGGAGCTGGTTGCGAAGCACTCTGGAGGCACCTTGAAGGAGTCATAAGGTGCCTCAGAAGGCGCCTTGAATGAGGCATAAGGCGCCTTGAAGAGATAAAAATCGACCAGTTCAAGCTTGATCCACGCAGGTGACTCGGCAACATAGAGGCGCCTTGAATAGCCTTCAAGGCACCTTGAACACCCTTTATAAAGGGGTTTCGAGCAGCACCTTCACATATCAGATTCTAAGTAATCCTCTTACTGCGTGCTGCTAAATCGACGACCCGGAAGTGCTACGACTTGACATCGACGACCCGGAGCTTCGAAACTTGTGATTTCTATACTGTTGTCGGTATAACTGTGTTTCTTTTTATTATACTTATTTGCAATACTTGTACTCTATTCGAACTTATAGTTGTTGTGTCACGCCCCAGGTAGTCCCTGTCCGAAGAAATTTCGGCAGCATCTCCCCTGTACGGGTGACAATATGAATCCAGAATACATATATCTATACCTCGGCCACACACGGCCGGAACAATACAATACAAATAAAAAACAAACCACGCAGTTTATATCAACATTCTACATAGTTCAACATAAAATCAATCCACGCAGTTTAATAGGGAAATGACGATATAGTATCCTCGAAGATATGTGTAAACATCCTACTCCACTACAACGAAGAAAACAAATCCACGAAGTAATGAGAAAATTCACAGCGGAAAACAAAAGTAGCAAACCCGAATGTTCAATGTCCACAATACAAACCCACAATACATGTATATAAGATGCAAAAGCAAAATATAATCCGACAAAGAAAATCCTAGCGATAATGGGGCTAGCGACTGGAATATCTCCCGACGACCTCAACCTGAAAAATAATAACAACGGGGTGAGTTCAAGGAACTCAGCAGGTAATCCAATAGATATGTACAGCAACATATAACCACCAGTAACATCCTATGGTGCAGTACACTAAACCATAGAGCCTACAGTACAGTTTCCTAACAGTACAACCTACGGTACAGTCTCCTAACAGTATAACAGATATGCATAGCTGAAATAAACTGTAATAACCAGCAATAAGCATAAAGTACAGTCTGTAGCAAGAATAATAAGAAAATGCATAACTGAAATAAACTGTACTCACCTGCGAGGCTTGTGCAACTGACTGTGAACATACACAGATAAAAATAGTCAGAGCATATAAGTATGTAGCCTGTATGCATGTCAATCATATGCAGTCACCAAAATGCATCATCCAATATGCAACAATCACAATAAATGCAATCTGTGCATATGATGCAATATGACATGGTCACCCCTGTCAGCCAGTCAGCCATCTCACACACAATGGTGAGACCGAGTGGGTAGGGCTGTGACACCGTGCACTTTGCCATCACTGCCCCTGAAGAGTGACCGAGTGGACGGGATGCTGTCGGAGTACACCTATCCTCCTACCTCAAACATAGTGAGGGAGTGCAATGCTCTCATCTCTCGGTACGCGATGACGGGAAGGGATCCCTGTCTGCTACCACGCTGCAGTCTCACTACCCATGAGCGGACCAGCGGAGCATTATAAAGCTAACTACCATACACACCCTAGTGTTGTGCCACTACCCATGAGTGGACACGCTGTGTGCAGGCCCATGTAGCTGGCCGACGAGCTCAACAATAATGGAGTCGTCAATCGCCCAACATGCAATCATGCGATATGGTGCATGCGACTACAATATGACATACTTGAACAAAGCCTCCTCCATATATGTGCGTGCCAAAAAGGTAAACACATATAACTATAACCATGATATAAGCAGCATAGATCCAACAACATATAACAAGTATCTACAGCAACTGATCCAGTGGAAAATAACACTAAATGTATCTATCCATCTCCATAACATACATAAACATAGCAAAAGGTAAAAATCATCCAATTCTAAAGTACAGCAACTAACAGAAGAAGCATGTGATAGGTATCAACTAAGCTAAGACCAGGGAAGAAATAAATCTACCATCTACCACTAGTAATTATATATAAACTATACATATCATAAGACAGTATCAAAAGATAAGTCAAAGGGTTCCCGCCTCAAATAGAAGGTACAATCAAGCAATCCAAGGTTGAGACGTCCGTCTCGAATCAGAGTCCTGTGTCAACAAACAATATATATATTTTATTTAGCTAAATCCAAATGAATAGCTAAATAAAATCCCTAAAACTAAATTAGGGCAAAACCCTAATCAACACAACCTCAATCTACCTAATTAATCTAATGGTTAATTAGGATTAGTTACCTAATCCTTAATCACCTATTAGATTAGAAATCCAACGGTTGACTAGGGTTAATTACCTTAACCCTAATCATTCCATTAGATCAATATAAACAAATAAATCTAAACATAATCACTAACCATCTAGTAATCATGTAATCCAAATCATACCTAAATCTACACATAAACCTAATTCAATTCTACACACGATCAAGTAATACAACCATAATCCACATGTATCAAAATCCCTACACATACCTCGATTCACAGCCCCTGTTGATTGCTGGATCAAGAAATACTGCTGGAAATCACCTCACTGATCCAAAACCTTTGTCAACAGCACAGCAACAGAACCTCACTGCTCTAATCAAGTGCTGTTGAAACAAGATGCTGCTGGAGAGAGATTCTGCCGAAACCCGGGTGAGCTGCTGGATCAAAGAAACCACAGCACACAAATTGAAATCCACAAAACAAATCCTCACTGGAATCAGTCAGATCAAGCAATGAATCAAGCAAGAAGATCACAGATCCAACCCCAACCGAATTAACAGCCTAACCTTACCTCACTAGATCAGATCAAGATAAGGTGATCACTGGAGATCACAGATCACACAACACCAGAACAGAGTACTAACCCGTGAATCAACAAGAATCCAACACTGAATCAAGAGGAAAGAAGGGTCTCGATGGCTTACCCTTGAAGCCCTAACTACTCTTCCACACCGGCGATTGGGTGGCACGGCTCAATCCAGTGGCGTTGATCAGAGAATCACAGACCGAGCTAGGGCACAGATCAGAGAAGATCCAGAGAAGAGTCAATACCGAGAAGAACCCTAACCTAGCTAAACCTTGAATCCACCAAAGATTTGGCGAAGCCTTACCTCTCTGGATTCCTCCCAATGGCGTTGCTGTCCAAATCCAGCAAGAAGGGAGGCGCGATGCGATGTCTACAGCTCGGAGACGAAAGGCATCGACCGGATCTAAGCTAAATCCAGAGGCGTCGGAACATGAACTAAGGTTCGGCACACACGATCGATCAGGGGCAGAGAGAATCGGCCGCCGGTAGCCAAGGAAGCTTGACGTTGGTGAGACTCTAGAGAAGAAGACCTCCACCGGAAATCTGCTCCCTGGCGTCATCGGCGTCGGGTCACCCGCGAGAGAGAGGCAGCGAGAAGAAGTAGAGGGGAAGAAGGAGATCGGAAAATCACAGGGAGAGGAGAAGAGCACGGGTTCGGTTCGGCGTTTGGGGAGGAAAAGGAATTAAAAGAAAATGAGTTTATATATTACAACATTTCCTCACTTATACGGGTATCCCAAACAGGCGTTATCCGTACTCGTCGATTTATCCCCTCAAAACCCGTCGTAAGAGCTCCGAAAAATTCCCAGAAAATTTCTAAAAATTTCGAAAAAAATTTATAAGGCTATTTTCCCAATAACCCTATTTATTAAATTTTTCCAAGATCTTACATGTTGCCCACGGAAAGCGATCAAGGATCGCGGGCCTTCGAGTAGGAGTCGTCACAAGCTCCGAACGAAGTAAATTCCCCTGTGTTTGTGTGTTTGTTTTTATTCCGCTGCGTTTTAACTCCGATAGTTTTGCGATTCGAAAAGTGTGAAAGCCGCGAGCGCTATTCACCCCCCCTCTAGCGCGTCTCGATCCAACAATTAGTATCAGAGCGGGGTCATTTTGAATTGGTGCAACCACCATTCAAAACAATTTTTTCATGGTAATTTCAGATTTTCGGAGTCAATTAGAATTTAGCTTTATACCATATTCTAATTCTTTTTCTCGAATCGGTTTTTGCTCGAGGTTAGTGTAACACCACCTGAGTTCATGTTCTATTTTTAAATACTTCCCGCACTACTAATCCAGGACCAAGTCCTGGAATTTTCTTGTCATTTATTTTCTTCGTAGTTAATCTAAAATGGCCCAACAAGAGGGTTATAGTACTGTCCGTCCCCCGCTCTTCACCGGAGAGGACTTTAGTTACTGGAAGGGCAGAATGGAGAACTTCTTGAAGATCCAGTTTGAAACCTGGATGATCGTCAAGACTGGTTTGGATTTGCCAACAGATAAAGACAACAATCCTACACCCTGCGAAGATTGGGAGCCTGCATTAATCAAGAAGGTGGAGGCAAACGCCAGAGCAACTTGTACCCTCCAGTGCGGACTAACAAAGGAGGAGTTAAACCGCGTCGGTCCATTCTCAAGTGCCAAGGAGCTATGGGAGAAGCTGATCGAGCTTCACGAAGGGACCTCCGATACCAAAGTAAGTAAGCGTGATTTACTATTTAATAAATTGTATAACTTAAAAATGCAGGAAAATGAGACGGCAAGCCATCTACACGCACGAATTCAAGGCATCCTTAACTCCCTTCACGGAATCGGGCAGAAGGTAGAAAATAGGGATATAATAAGGTACACTCTTAACTTGTTTCCAAGGAGTACATTGTGGGCATCAATGGTAGATGCCTACAAAGTCTCCAAGGATTTGTCTTCTTTAAAGTTAGATGAACTATTTAGTGAATTTGAACTTTATGAACAAACTAATGCACAGCCAACCGAGAAGGGTATTGCTTTGGTTGCAGGTACTAGTTGAACACGGGAACCAAGATTACGGCGAAAAATTGAATCAGAATCAGAAGACGAACCTGACTCAGAAGATGAAGAAGACGAACTGACCAACGAACTCGTGAACCTCGTGAAGAAGCTCTACAAGAAGAAGAAGGGTTTCAACAAGAAAGACCTAAAGAAGGCGGTACAATCCAAGGAGGCCCAACTGAGTTCTAAGGTAAAATTTGAAGTTACCTGCTACGGGTGCAACCAGAAAGGGCACATCAAGGCCAACTGCCCTAACCAAAAGGAAGCGAAAAAGCAAAGAAGGAAGAAGGCCCTGAAGGCGACGTGGGACGAATCTTCTTCGGAGGGCGACGACGGCGAACTCGATCAGACGAGTTTACTCGCGTTGATGGCCCGGGACCAGATCGTCGAATCCGAGAGCAAGAGCGAGTCAGAGGCCGAGTCCGAGCGAAGCCACGGATCCGCATCCGTTTCTGAAGGGCTAGACTCCGCTGTAAGTATTCCTAGACTTAATAATTTAGTCAATTATTTATTACGCAAGTTAGCTAAGTCAAACCTTAAGATTAGGTCACTTCTAAAGGAAGTAGGTGTCCTTAAAGAAGTGACTAACTCTAAATCCTTACCTGATCAAGTTTAGATTGGAAATTCAACTCAAGTTCAAAAACTTGAGGAAGAAAATTCAAGTTTGAAAAATCAGGTCAAGGATTTAAAAAATACCTTAGAACGGTTTTCTTTAGGCTCCAAGAATCTTGACCAATATCTTGGGACACAAAGAGCCGTTTATAATAGAACAGGGCTAGGATATAAAACTAAAAAGAAATATAAATCTTATTTATCCTTAATAAACAAACCAAATAGAAAGGTAATCCAAGCATGGGTCTCCAAGTCCAAATTGGTCAATCAAATTGGACTTGGCCAATACTGGGCCCCGAAGGATCAAATACACTACCTCGATAGACCATATCGATGCTATGATCCAGGGGGAGTAAACACGAAAACAATTCAAATTTTAAATCAAAATTTGAAATTAAATTAAAATTCAAAAATTCAAAATTCAAATTCAAACTCATAATTCAAAATTAAAATTCAAAAATTCAAAATTCAAATTACAAACTCACAATTCGAAATTAAAATTCAAAATTCAAATTACAAATTCAAAATTCAAAATTAAATTCAAAATTCAAATTACAAATTCAAAATTCGAAATTAAATTCAAAATTCAAAGTAATTCGAATAAACTATAGATGGAGGATCTAGAATAGCTGGCTCCCCCAACTAAACTACCCGACTGGGTAACTGAACTTAATATACCCGAAATGGGTAAAACAAGAGTAGATTACCCGACAGGGTAATTAAGGTTAGATTAAAACGGGCTAGGTTTAACTTGACCCACAGTACTGGTGAAGTTTTTGGATGATAGTACGTTAGGGAAATTTGGGCATCGCATGTCTAGGAAGATATGGCTTCGACCTGGTGCATTTGGCCAAGTGGAACTGACCGAAGCTACTCTTAAATGGATCCTAACTAGTTAGACCAAGGTTTAGTATTAAGTTCAATGGGTAGGACAATTTGGGAAATCTCGAAGGCATGGTTACTTTAATGAGTTCCTTGTGACTCACCATAGCCCAGAAGTTTATCCAAAAAATGCTTACTTGTTGAACCCAAAACTAAATCTGAATCTAACACAAAGTTAAACCTTACCCTAAAATCCAACCATAATTCATCTCACAACAATTGTAATGCCCGAAAATTCTCAAAACTATTTTAGAAATATTCTATGATTTTTCTGGAATTTTAGAATATTTTTATGGAATTTTTAGAGTAGCGGAAGTAGCAAAAATAAATGAAAAACGAAAATAACTTACGCGGGAATCGAACCCGAGACCTATGGGTCTTATGACTTATGGGGAACCAAAGTAACCAGGTGAACCCAGCAGGGCCATGCTGAAAGGAAAGGGATTCAATAATATTTATGTTAGGTTTGGGCGGAAATTACCACTTAATATAAATAGGAAATAAATGAGTGAAGGGTTATTTGGATCGTGATTTTCCTCTCCTCAAACCCTCACCGCCGAACCTTCCCTTCTCCTCTCCTTCTCTCGGCGCCAACCACAAGAAGGCCTAGGGTTCCTCTCCTAGGGCTCCAAGGGCACTTTCCGGTGACGACTTCGACACGAGGACGCTTCCCTTCGAGAGAGGAACGCGAAGACGCGGGAAGGTCGTCGAGAGGATCGTCTCCACCGGAAAACTAGCGACTAGAATCGTAAGAAACTTCGAGCACGAGGTAAGAAACCCCTCACCTACAGTATAAGGAGCTTCCGTGTGGATTTTATGTATTAGTTTAGTAATATGTAGAATACCGACACAAAGGATGCGAATTAGCGCATACCAAGTGTTCGATTAAATTGTTTAGCACAGAAAAATGCCTCTTAGGCATTTTAGTAGCTGAGATAAATGCAATAGAAGCATTTTATAGCCTAGTTAGTCTTGCTCCAGCTTTTACAGGACTAGTTGTCCAATGGGTGGGCTCCCACAGTCGCCTCCAGGTTTAGATAACCTAGTTATGGGTTTAGACAACCTAGTAAAAGCAAGACAAGGATTTATTAGCTTATGTTCAGTATTTTACTTTTCAGTGGCACTGTACTGGATTAGATATCCATTGGGTTGGGCTCCCACAGTCGTCCCTAGGTTCAGATAACCTAGTAACCCTACTAAATTCGGGACTTGCAAACCCGGGTCTAGCTAGGGATGCGCGCACAGCACGTACAGTTGCCGGGCCCATTAGCAGCATGATTATGTATTTTCATCTACTATATGTATAGTTTTTAAACTCTCACAAATCAGTTGTGTATACAGTTTAAATTCAGCACTAGCCTAGTTTAATTTAGCTTAGTTCATGTTTCAGTTCAGCTTACTCTTATGATTATGCATGATAGCTCTATGTTCAGCTTTTATTACACATGTTTAGATGATAGTATGCCATGACAAGCTTTGATTTCTATGTATGATAGCATGCCATGTTTCAGTCTAATCAGTACATTTCTCAAATAGCATGTTTTAAAAGAATATTGCATCGAATGCATGTTTTTGTGAGGTAGATGGTTTCTTACTAAGCGAAAGCTTACAGATACTTTTCCTTATACTGCAAATAAAGGTAAAGGAAAGATGGACTAGCGGAGGCTGGAGGACAATGCGATGAAGATGTGTGTGGATGGAACTTGGAATAAAGATCTTAGAGGACTTTAGCAAGCCTTGTTTTAAGCATTAGCACTTTTCAGCGTTTTATCATTTTGCACTTTAGTATATTAATTGCGATGAATTAGTTAACCATGCACTCTATTATGCTTAGAACACCATTTGTATGATGTTAGAATGTTAGTTATTATTGTTAGGGTGTTCTTAGTCATTTTTGGAGTCATTATATGTGATTTGGCACGAGACAGTGCTGAAATCAGACCTTTGGCATGAAATCAGAAACTTGAATCGATCAACTGATCGATTCAAGGGTTCCAATCGATCGATTGATCGATTGGGCAATTTGTTCCGCGAACAGTAGGCTTCTGGATCGATCAGCCGATCGATCCAGCAATTTCTGTCGCGAACAGAAGGCTCTGGGATCGATCACTGGATCGATTGGTTAGTCTGGATCAATCAGCCGATCGATCCAGAATATTTTCCCGAGCATAGTAGCGTGCTGGATCGATCACTGGATCGATCCAACCCAAGTCCCGCATACAGTAGCCTGCTGAATCGATCGCTGGATCAATTCGACCATTCCAATTGATCGGTGGATCGATTGGGAGGCCTGATAGTAACTAGAAACCTTTAGTTAGGTTCCTTGACCATAAGGGGAGGTAATAATGACACGATTAGTCCATATTACACCCCTTAGCTCCTGTAGAATGTTTAAAGGTAATAGTTTAGCGAAAATTTTAATTAGTACATCTTCCGCATCTAGTTTTAATGATGGTCAGGGAATAGTTTAGCACAGCATAATGTGACGATCAGCCTTACAGCTTAGCCAGTAGAAGGCGGGTCGTTACAACAATTATAGAGTTCCCTGATTGAAAATTTAGATCGGGTGAGATGACTAAGAAATTAAAACTGACTTAAACTTAAATCAAGTTAATTCAACTAAATTAAACTAATTAAAATTAATTAACTTAAAATTCTTTTTTAAAAATTAATTAACTTAAAATTCATTTTTAAAAATTAATTAACATAAAATTCTTTTTCAAAAACTAATTAACTTAAAATTCTTTTTCAAAAAGTAATTAACTTAAAAGTATTTTCAAAATTAATTTTCTTAAAATTACTTTCAAAATTAATTAAATCAAAATTATTTTAAAACTTAATTTCAAAATTATTTTAAAACTTAATTTCAAAATTATTTTAAAACTTAATTTCAAAATGATTTTTAAACTTAATTTCAAAATTATTTTAAAACTTAATTTCAATATTATTTTAAAACTTAATTTCAAAATTATTTTAAAACTTAATTTCAAAATGATTTTAAAATTTAATTTCAATATTATTTTAAAACATAATTTCAAAATGATTTTAAAACTTAATTTCAAAATTATTTTAAAACTTAATTTCAAAATGATTTTAAAACTTAATTTCAAAATGATTTTAAAACTTAGTTTCAAAATTATTTTAAAACTTAGTTTCAAAACGATTTTAAAACTTAATAAAACTTAATGTCAAAATTAATTTAAAACTTAATTTCAAAATTATTTTAAAACTTAATTTCAAAATGATTTTAAAACTTAATTTCAAAATTATTTTAAAACATAATTTCAAAACGATTTTAAAACATAATTTCAAAATTATTTTAAAACTTAATTTCAAAATTATTTTAAAACTTAATTTCAAAATGAGTTTAAAACTTAATTTCAAAATGATTTTAAAACTTAATTTCAAAATTATTTTAAAACTTAATTTCAAAATGATTTTAAAACTTAATTTCAAAATTATTTTAAAACTTAATTTCAAAATTATTTTTAAAACTTAATTTCAAAATTATTTTAAAACTTAATTTCAAAATGATTTTAAAACTTAATTTCAAAATTATTTTAAAACTTAATTTTAAAACGATTTTAAAACTTAATTTCAAAATTATTTTAATACTTAATTTCAAAATTATTTTAAAACTTAATTTCAAAATGATTTTAAAAATTATTTTAAAACTTAATTTCAAAATTATTTTAAAACTTAATTTCAAAATGATTTTAAAAACTTAATTTCAAAATTATTTAAAACCTTCTCCAAAACTTTTCAAAACGTTAATTTAATTAAAAACAACCATAGGATTAATTGCTTGCTAACTTAGATTGGGTGAGATAGAAAAACTAAGGAGTCTACTTCAATTAAGCTATCTTTAAATTCATTAAAAGGAAACCAATTCAACTACTTCATGTGTAGGAATTGGATCAATGGATGTTGGATAGTGGATATTCCAGACACATGACTGGAGATAAGTTGAAGTTTACTAAACTCAAGTACAAGAATTTAGGATCGGTTGCATTCGGCAACGATGGTAAACTTAAAGTAATCGGAAAAGGTAATATTGAACTTAGTTCTGATTTTATTATTCGAAATATTTTATTGGTTGAAAATTTTAACTTTAATTTACTGAGTATAAGTTAATTGTGTGACAGTGGATATCTAGTCAATTTTGATAAATCTGGGTGTCTAGTTAAAAACATCGAAAACCCTGAAATTAGACTTAAGGGACTTAGGAGGAATAACATCTACACAATTGACTTATCAATATCCTCAATAAAGTGTCTCTTAACACAACAAGAGAAAACCCAACTGTGGCACAGAAGACTGGGTCACACTCACACTAGACTCATTTAAAAAATGAGTCAAAATGGTCTAGTTAGAGGTTTGCCCAAATTAAAATTTATTGAAAACTCAATCTGTGATGCGTGTCAACAAGGAAAACAAACCAAGTCAACCCATAAGTCAACCAACCTAGAAAGAACTAACTCCTTACTTGAACTCCTTCACCTTGACCTATTTGATTCACATGGAGCCAAATCACTAAGTAAGAACCAATATTGCTTAGTGATAATTGATGACTACTCTAGGTACACATGGGTAAAATTCCTAAAAACAAAAGATGAAACCTATGAAATATTTAGTAATTTTTGCAAATTAACAGAAAATGAAAAAGATATTAAAATTAAAAGAATAAGAAGTGATCATGGGGGGGGGGGGGATTTGAAAATCATAGGTTTACCCAATTTTATAAAATAAATGGATACCAACATGAATTTTCATGTCCTAGAACCCCCCAACAAAATGGTCTAGTGGAACATAAAAATAGAACACTACAAGAAGCCGCTAGGACTATGTTAAACGAATATAATTTAAATCATCAATTTTGGGTTGAAGCAATAAATAATGTAAATTATATTCAAAACAGAATTTTAATAAAGAAACCTCACAATAAAACACCTTATGAACTTTACTACCATAAAATTCCCAACCTAAACTATTTAAAAGTATTTGGTTGTAAAGTTCACATTTTAAATACTAAAGATTACTTAGGAAAATTTACACCCAAGTCTAACCAAGGAATATTTTTAGGATACTCTTCAACCAGTAGGGCCTTTAGAGTATATAATCAAAATACCTTGAAAGTTGAAGAAACAACTAATGTAATCTTTGATGAAGAAAACAACCTACCTAATATAAATGAAAATATTGACATCAATCCAAGAGTTATAGAAGATGATGAAATCCAACCTAACCTTAATAAACCAGAAGAACCAATTTCTGACCCACAAATAAGACCAACTAGAGTAAGTACCTCTCACCCACCTGACCAAATTTTGGGTGACCCAAACCTAGGAGTCAGAACTAGATCCTCCTATAGAAACCTTAGTCAGATTGCCCTTATATCTAAAATTGAACCTAAGACTATAGAAGAAGCCCTACCTGACCCAGACTGGATCATTGCAATGCAGGAAGAATTAACATAATTTGAAAGAAACCAAGTCTGGGACCTTGTACCTAAACCCATAGATAAATCAATAATAGACACCAAATGGGTTTTTAGAAACAAGTTGGATGATTAGGGTGATATAATAAGAAAAAAAGCTAGACTAGTAGCCAAAGGGTTCAGTCAAGTTGAAGGCTTATACTATGATGAAACCTATGCACCAGTAGCCAGACTCGAATCCATTAGGATGTTATTAGCCTATGTAGCAAATAAAGGGTTTAGGTTATACCAAATGGACGTTAAGTCGACCTTTTTGAATGGGTTTATCAAGGAAGAGGTCTATGTAAGCCAACCCCCAGGATTTGAAGACTTAGATTACCCAAATCATGTATTTAAACTAAAAAAGGCTTTATATGGACTAAAACAAGCCCCTAGGGCATGGTATGAAAGATTATCTAATTATTTAATATCCAAATGCTTTAACCAAGGACAAATAGATCCGACCCTATTTGTAAAAACTATAGAAAAAGATATCTTTATAGCCCAAATCTATGTTGACGATATAATTTTTGGCTCAACTAACTCGAAGTTTTTAAAAGAATTTGTTGGATTAATGGAAAATGAATTTGAAATGAGTATGGTTGGGGAACTCAACTTTTTCTTAGGCTTACAAATAAAACAAACGAAAGATGGAATCTATATTTATCAAACTAAATATGCTAAGGAGTTAATTAAAAAATTTTGCATGGAAAATTCAAAAATAATAAATACTCTAATGGCAACCAACATCAACATTGACTCTGACCCAGAAGGAAAACCAGTAGATCCAAAGTACTATAGGAGTGTCATAGGTAGCTTACTTTATCTAACTGCAAGTCGTCCCGATATATTGTTTGCAGTAGGTATGTGCGCAAGATACCAATCCTATGCAAAAGAGTCACACCTAACATATGTTAAAAGAATACTTAGGTACATTAAAGGAACTCTAAATGTAGGACTTTGGTACCCTAGAACTTGCACTTTTGATCTTTATGGCTATTCTGATTCAGACTATGTCGGGTACAAATTAGACAGAAAAAGTACAAGTGGTAGCTGCCAAATTCTAGGTCAGTGCCTAGTAAGTTGGTCAAGCAAAAAATAACACTGTGTTGCTTTATCTACCACAGAAGCTGAATACATAGCCCTAGGAGAATGTGCATCTCAACTGTTGTGGAAGATGCATACATTAAAAGACTATCAACTAGAATATAAAAATACAAAAATCTTTATTGATAATATCAGCTCAATTAATCTGACCAAAAATCCTATTCACCATTCTAGGACTAAACACATAGAGGTAAAACACCATTTTGTAAGGGATCACGTAGCTAAGGGTGAAATTGCACTCAACCATGTTGAGTCCAAATCAAACCTAGCTGACATTTTTACAAAACCCTTACCTGAAATTGAGTTCAGTGCACTTAGAAGGCAAATATGAATGTGTTGGGTAGAATAGATGTTTCTTCTTAATCATCTTGCTTTTACATGTCTTTTAAAATTCTAGGAAATATGACTTTAAAATCCCTTTTTCTTAGAAGTTTCAAAAATTGGATTTAACTTAGGCTTTCCCCCTAGAAATCATGTTCCCCTAGACTTAAGCTAGAGCATCTCACAAACACCTAGGTATATCTTGATTATGTTTTGAAAAACATAGAATGGCATGAGTGCATAGGGTACAGCCTGAACTTAAGAATGCTTATATCAGTGCATCAATATGAGTCTGGGCGTTAAACACGTAATATACATCAATCAAGTCAAGTTTTCCAGCTCTAGTCAAATCTATCTGGACCAAATTGACTTAACTTGACTAACCAAGTGAAAGTTGTTGCCCTCTAGGCAATCAGCAAGTAGCTAAAGGTTAGACAGTTGGTAAAAGGATACTCAGTTTTCAGGATACGCATGTTTGATCTTTAGGGCTCTAATACATCTAAAAGTAAAACTGGATAATTTGAAATATATTGAACTTGACTCATTCTTGGACTTAAGGACCAACTAAATAACCTAAACCAAATTTTTAGCTACTTCACTCCCTCCTTGTCCTAAAATTTAATAAGTATTGTTTAAAATTAAGCTAAGTTTTTTAACCTAAGTAATAGTTTTCAAAATACAATACTTGCAAAGAGCTTAGCTAAGTTCAAATCTTTATTCTCAAAATTTTAAAACTTAGCCCACAAAAATGCTTTCTTAAAAATCACTTGGCTCCAAATATTTCACTAACAAATTTTCACTAAATGACTATTTTGATTATTTTTTTTTATATATGGCAAAGGGGGAGAGTAGCACATTCAAATACTCAAATACTCAAATAATTATCAAATTCAAAAATGAGAGTAGCAAATTCAAATTTAAAATAATGAGTAACAAAATATTAAAGGGGGGAGTAACAATTAAGGGGGACCTAAAATTAATGCTATGTTTGCTTTAAATGTTTTTACTTGCATCTATTCTTTATTTGATATCTGTTTACTTAACTTTGAATCTGAGTTGCCATAATCAAAAAGGGGGAGATTGTTGGTGCAGGAAGCATCCGACGATCGAACCATAGTTTTGATAATGGCAAAAGGGATTCAAAGTTAAGTTTAATTGTTATCTAATGTGTTTAACTGAGTGTTTCAGGAAAGTCCTAGCTGCAGTTAGGTAAAGGGAAAACCCTAGGGGGTGGTAACCCTAGGTCATAGGGGATGGTAACCCTATGCGGAAAGTCTTGGCAGGTAGATGGCTTCAAGCAAAAGTCCTAGGGGGTGGAACCCTAGGTGGAAAGTCCTGGTGTCGCGAACCAGGTGAAGACTGGACTAGCCGGGAAGCGGATGTCCAGCAAAAAGTCCAGAAGCATCGAGTGCTGAGCAAAAGTCCAATCGATCTTGAGGATCGCACTGGCAACAGGTAAATCTCCTGAGTGGAGTAGGTGAGGACGCGTTCCCCGTAGAGGGAACAGTAGGCGTCGGGTCGACCTAGGGTTTTTGGACGAAAATCCGAAGTTAGACCCAGACAGTCCGGAGACTGTCATTACTATATAATCATATTTTCTATTGCATTGTGCTAACTTTGGTTTGCAGGGTATGTGTTTGGGACTAACACTGTTGCAGGACCAAAGGAGCACAAGTTAACCTCAGATGAACAGTGTCCGAGGCGCCTCCATGGGGCTTGGAGGCGCCTCGGGTGCAAAGCTGGAGCTGGCTGCGAAGCACTCTGGAGGCGCCTTGAAGGAGTCATAAGGCGCCTCAGAAGGCGCCTTGAATGAGGCATAAGGCGCCTTGAAGAGATAAAAATTGACCAGTTCAAGCTTGATCCACGCGGGTGACTCGGCAGCATGGAGGCGCCTTGAATAGCCTTCAAGGCACCTTGAACACCCTTCATAAAGGGGTTTCGAGCAGCACCTTCACATATCAGATTCTAAGTAATCCTCTTACTGCGTGCTGCTAAATCGACGACTCGGAAGTGCTACGACTTGACACCGATGACCCGGAGCTCCGAAACTTGTGATTTCTATACTGTTGTCGGTATAACTGTGTTTCTTTTTATTGTACTTATTTGCAATACTTGTACTCTATTCGAACTTATAGTTGTTGTCCACGAAAAGCGATCAAGGATCGCGGGCCTTCGAGTAGGAGTCATCACAGGCTCCGAATGAAGTAAATTCCCCTGTGTTTGTATGTTTGTTTTTCTTCCGATGCATTTTAACTCCGATAGTTTTGCGATTCGAAAAGTGTGAAAGTCACGAGCGCTATTCACCCCCCCCCTCTAGCGAATCTCGATCCAACGTTGTCCACCTTACGGACATGTCGTGGAGTAGGAGCAAGTTATCTCCGAACCACGTAAACGAACGTGTTAGCGGGTTGCATTTCCTTTCTTAGTTTTAGTCTTTCTACTTGTTTGTTTGTATTTCCGCTTGCGCACTTACATTGTAGAAAGAAGCGAGGATTTGGGGGTGCCGTCTATCCAACCCCCCTTCAAGCCGGCCACCGATCTCCCTACAGATAGGACATACCGACAGTTGCTAATGACCCTCTCAACCACGAATGGGAGACAATGGTCAACAAGTTATAACAACCAAGAGGTCTAGTAGGATTCTCGGATTTCTACACTATGGTATGTTAATATCATACATATCCATAAACACAATCATGAATATAACTACATAGATCCTATACTACGGTATGGTAATCTCATACATATCCATAAACACAATCATGATTATAAATACATAGGTCCTACACTACGGTATGGTAATATCATGCATATCCATAATCACAATCACGAATATTAAATATGACTACATAGCCATCCATAATAAATCAACATATAAGGGCAACCAATAAGGTATCAAACTCAGAGATAATATAAGGCAGAAAAAAGGTAAACAAGTAATCACAATCTTATAAAACATGCCAATAAACAATCATGCTTTATAATCGAGTTATCACGATAATAAGCAAGATCTACCCACCTCTATGTAGCATGTCCAAAGCATCTTCAAGTCAGTGAGATCACATCAAGCTCAAATCCAATCAGTCTCCTCTCCACCTATGGCAACCCACGGCGGAGGCTCATGATGGCCCAATGGCTGGCGATGGCTCACGGCTAGCCGTGGCATGAGGATCGTGATGGTCGGTCGATACGCGACTCCGACAACAACAACCTACTTCTGTTGTGAACTCGATCGTGGAGCTTGATCTAAGGGGTTCACCGTTGAAGAGACACGAGTTCGTGTCAGGCGGTGATGGAGTTGGTCAGGACAAGTACGTGATGTCTTCCCATTGGCGGTTCTCGGTTACGGGGTGGAGCACGCGATGTGAAGCAATAAAATTGCAAGGGGTGGTTGCGACACGCCAAGAGACACGGCCAGTGCCGACGACGTCATGACCTCTTCTCTTCGACGGCTTAGGACGGTGTCCGGACTTGCAACGCCGCGTCGTGCAGTGGCAACATGCCACGACAATCGACGCAGCCGCGCTAGCAATGGTAGACGCTCGTGAAGGAGAAGGGCAAGCAAGCACCGAGAAAAGGAGGCAGCACCAGTGGTCGAGGAAGGTGTGCCACAGCATCGTCGTCGCATAGCGTAGCGGCGCTAGGTCGGATCGCGTAGCGGAACGCCGGCGGAGAAGACTTGATGCGGCGACGGGCAGTCGTCGGTACGCACAAGGAGGTAATGCTGCCCTCGATGGCCGGAGGAAGGAGGTTCTCCGGCGGATAAAGGGGAAGGGCGGCGATGGTCAGGCGCTGTCGAGCGCACAACGCTGTCGAGCGCACAGCGCTGTACACGTCGCCAGAAGGAGGCGATGATCCCCATTTTATCAACTTAGGTTTAATAAAGAAAAGCCTAACTTTATAATCAATCAACATCTTTATTAAATGGGTATTTTAATCAGGCCTTCCTTTTAACCCCTTAAAATTTAAAATAATTTCTTTAAAATACAGAAAAATTCCAGTAAATTTTCTAAAATTCGCACGAACTTATTTCTGGATAAATTATCTGACCAATATATTTATTTTCCTTATAATAATTTAATATTATCAAATTTTAAGTATTTATATCCTTATTTACATTTTTTTTGGTATATTACACCTGGTGAGTGAAGCCAGGCAGATGAAAGTCCTAGTGAGTGAAGCTAGGCATATGAGAAAATCTTAATCCTGGTAAGTGAAACTAGGCAGATGGAAAATCCTAATGAGTAAAGGTAGGTTAAAGTCCTGGTGAGTGAAGTCAAGTAGATGGAAAGTCCTAGTGAGTGAAACCAGGCAGATGGAAAGACCTTGTGAGTGTAACGCCCCACCCCTCCTGCTAAGGCGACGGGGGTTACTTGGACACATACATACTTAGTTAACACAGCGGAAGTCTTACTTAGAGAAATTAAAAGCTTTTACTTTAAAATCACTGTGGACATATAAAACAACATAGCATACTTAACATGATTTTTGAGTCATAATACCCAAACACATAATTAATGTCATGGAGTCAAAATGAAATAACATAAACATGGCATATTTCTTTATTAACAAAAGCAGGTCTTTCCCTTTAGCCAAGCCACTACCACACACATCCTTCTAGCCCCTCCTGCTGCTCCCCTAGTACATCCATTCCTTGCCTTTATCTGTGGTACAAGAAAGTAAGCTGTGAGCACTCATGGCTCAGTAAGTTCCTTTCCTACTCACAAAAACCATATAGCATATCAAAATCACAAGTCAAAATGCATGGAAACAATTTATCATATCAAGCAGCATATCATGGCATATCGTAACATAATCATCATAAAGTATCATAGCATATTCTAACATGAACATCAAATGAATCCTGACATAGAATAACATCATCATAAATATCATGGCATAATCATAAAGTATATGCAAGGTGAATTCCTAAACATGTATCATGAAACATATGCAACATGTCTTTTGAAAACTTATAATATAATACTTAAACATAATCTCAACATGATTAGGGCCCCGGCTTGTACCACATACATAAATGCGCGCGTCCTATGTAGGTCCAAGGTAGCAAGTCTTGAACCCTACAAGGCATACATACTAGGCCTGTTTCTTAGTCCATCGACCTAGGGGCACTTAGGAGCCCATCCCTAACGAGGCCCGTTTCTTAGTCCATCAACCCCGGGGCGCTTATGGAGCCCACCCTTGGTACAAGCCATGCATAAAGTAAAGTAGCATGACATACATATCATAGTTCTTATCATTTCATGCATAACATATTTCTTAACATATCATAAAACATGCATATTTGGGCACACAGCACATGCATGGATCATAAGCATACATAATGAACATGTCATTTATCACATCATAAGGCATGCATATTTGGGCACACAGCACATGCATGGATCATAAACGTACATAATGGACATGTCATTTATCATATCATAAAGCATGCATAATTGGGCACATAGCACATGCATGGGTCATAAGCATACATAATGAACATATCACTCATCATAGAAAGACATAATCATACATGGAATCATTTAAATAACATCTCTTAATTCATAGCATAGCATGTTAGGCACATCTAGGTCACTAAACCTTTTATGGTTGAAAGTCAAGAGTAGGGACATGAACTCTAGACAACATACAAACATAAGAATCTCATGATAACTTCACATCCTATCATAAGAAAGATCATAAGCATGTTAACCTAAATTTTTAAGCCCTCCTAGGTTTCTAATTCTTTCATGGCCGAAACCTTCATGAAGAGCAATCAAGTTCTAAGCAACATGCAAACATGAAAACCCTAAACTCATATCACATCATATTTCATAAGGAACAACTTGAGCATGTTTAATTTGGGTTCTAAGTTCCATAAGCTTCTATCCTTATCATGGCCGAACCCTAGCAAGCCTTATTCTAGGTTACATGTAGCATGAAAGTGTTGAACCTTAAGCCAATATCCTACACATTTCATGAGGAACATCATAAGCACATTTGGTTCAAGTTCCAAACTTCCTAAACCCATTAACTCAAGGTGGCCGAAACATATTATGCATGGAAACTAGATTTCTAGTGGCATAAGAGCATGGAAAACACAACTACATTTCATAGCATTTATCACAAGAAACATCATGAGCATATCTAAGTTGGGTTCTAAATTTCCCTAGGCCTTTAGACCAATAGTGGCCGAAACATGTGAGCATGAAAACTAGGTTTCTAGGGCATAAGAGCATGGAAACCACAACTACATTTCATAGCATTTATCACAAGAAACATCATGAGCATATCTAAGTTGGGTTCTACATTTTCCTAGGCCTTTAGACCAATAGTGGCCGAAACATGTGAGCATGGAAACTAGGTTTCTAATGGCATAAGAGCATAGAAACCACAACTACATTTCATAGCATTTATCAAAAGAAACATCATGAGCATATCCAAGTTGGGTTCTAAGTTTCCCTAGGCCTTTAAACTAATGGTGGCCGAAACATGTGAGCATGAAAACTAGGTTTCTAGTGGCATAAGAGCATAGAAACAACAACACATTTCATAGCATTTATTACAAGAAACATCATGAGTAAACTTAGTTTAAAATCTAAGCATCCTAGCCCTAAAACTTAGTGTGGCCGAAAGTTACATGTAACTAAATTTCTATGTAACAAGCAACCCTAAGAACATCAAACTAGTTTCATATCATTTCATCAAGGTCATGAGCATCTTAGACTTGGTTTAAACTTTCCTAGGCCTCAAATCACAGCATGGCCAAATCTTCATAAGCATGAAATAGAATTTCAAACCAACATACAATCAAGGCATAACATTTTAGCTTCATATCTTGTCTTAGGAAAAATCATAGCATGCTTAGTTTTAGGTTTAAAGCTCTCCTAGGCCTTTAGTTCTTCCATGGCCGAATATTCATGAGCATAAAAATGGAGTTTCAATCAACATACAAGTAAGAGAAAAAGTTAACAACACCATTTTCATAGGGTACATAACACAAGAACAAGGGAGCATGTTTAGTTTGAGTCTTTAGCTTACCTAGTCCTCTTGTTCATGCTTGGCCGAGAGTCTAAGGTTCATGGATCTAAGTTCTAATTAATCATTCTAGCATGGAGACATTAGATTAACCTCCTACATAAGATACATGTCACAAGAAAAATAATAAGCATATCTAGTTTAAAATTTCTTAGGCTCTTCCTTTTGTCTTGGCCGAAATTTCCATAAAGCAACCCTAGTTTTTTTTTTTTTAGCAATCTATCTTCATGGAAAACCATATGAGCTATTGTACCACAGGTGAGGGGAAGCTTACCTAGTGTTCACTTGTTAATCCTTAAGGAAATGGTACCCTTGGTGAAGAGGAAGAAGAGAGCTTCTTCTTTTAGCACTTCTTTTGATTTCTCTTGCTTGGAAGGGTACACCTTGAAGGCTCCTTCTTGTATCTTAGTTTTCTCTTAGGAAGAAGACCTAAACTCGGCTTGTGGTGATGAGGGAGAAGAGCTCTAGTTTCAGCAATGGTGAGGAAGAAGAAAGAAAATGAAATCCTTTTCTTTCTTTCCTTTTTATGCTAAGTGGGTGGAAGAAACAAATATGAATTTTGCTTCCCTTTCTCCTTAATTCATGTATATACTTTTCTAATGAGAATATGTCCTCATTCATCTCCCTTAACTCTTCTCATCCTCACTCTCTTAATCCCCACGAAAATAGAGAAAAAAAATAGAAAAGACAACTTGTCTTTTGCTTACTCCTTTTCTTAACCAAGAGGTAAACAAGAGGAAGAAAGCTACTTGATTTTCTCTTGTTCCCTCACTTAATTATATCTTCACTTTTAACTACAATTCTCATCATTTTCCATTCATATGTTATTCATTATCCTAGTGGTTATCATACATAATTTTATTTCTATCCTTTGTGAGAGGTTCAAGGTTCAAACCTTCACCTCTTCTTTTTATTTCTCTTATTTCTTTTTCTTTTGATTCTTCTTACTCTTATGCTCTAAAGCAAATAATACCCATATACTTATCTTATAGTTTTGTGGGTGTTACAGTGAGTGAAGCTAGGAAAGTGGAAATCCAGGTGGGTCAAGGTTGACCGGACACCTAGTGTTGGGAAGTCTAAGTAGGTCAAAGGATTGACCGGATACTTGGCACGAGAAAATCCAGATAGGTCAAGGGTGACGGGACATCTGGTGGAAGTCTAAGTAGGTTATGGAGGACCCAAGACGGTAAGTCTAAGTGGGTCAAGGTTGACTGGACATTTGGCACGAGGAGAAAACTCTAAGTGGGTCAAAGAGATTGATCGGACACTTGGTGAAGAAGCCCTAGCAGGTCAAGGATGACTGAATACTAGGCATGATATCTCAACATGTCACAGTTGACTGGATGTTGGGTTTTGGAAACCTTGGACTTAATTTAGGAAAGTCAAAGGTGGGTCAATCGATCAGCCGATTGATTGAACTGTTGTCCAATCGATCAGTTGATCGATTGGATGTGTGCTGCGAAGAAGGTTGACTCAATCGATCGATTGGGAAGCAATATCGCGAGCACAAAAGCTTCACAATCGATCAGTCGATTGATTGGGAACGTCCAATCGATTGGCCGATCGATTGGGGGCAGGCTTTCTCGCACGATAACGAGGGAGTCTGAATCAATCGATCGATTCAGGCATTTTCCAGAGAGCATAGAAAAAGGCTAAATCGATTGGTCGATCGATTCAGCCTCCCCAATCGATCTGCTGATCGATTGAGATATGACTATTGGCGCAAGTTAAAGCTTCTGGTGAGCGATTTCTTCAAGTAGTTTTGTCTCTGGCGCTCGAGATACCTCACGTGATTCTCTCCACTAAGCTCACTGACACACACCAAATCTTGAAGGCTTAGAGAGGAGTGTTGTTGCACTTCCAAGCAAATCAGGAGGTGTATTCAAGTAAGAAGAAAGGCAAGCTAGGGTTTCTGCGGTGTAAATCTTGTAAGATTTGATATTGTATTAGCTTGTATTTTTGTTCTTCTTGTGTACCTTTGTGTGTAAGTTTGTACAAGGCTTCCCCACCTCCGGTTGTTACCGAAAAGGAGTATTTTCATAATGGATGAGTGTCTGAGGACTGGATCCTTGGATTAGTCACCTCTTCTTGAGGTGGATACCAAGTAAATCCTTAGTGTTAGGGTTGTGAGTGTGTTTCTTGTTATTTATTCCGCTACATATCATCGAAGAAGCACATCAACAAACACGACGAGCTATTCACCCCCCCCCCCCCACCCCTCTAGCATATTTCGATCCTAACAGTCCCCACTCCCCTATGATCTCCTCCTCACTCCCTCATGATCTTCACTCCACCTTCCCATGATCTCCATAGGTACTTGCTCCTCTCGCATGACTATAAGGCTAAGTATATGCTCTGGGAAAGGGAGATTCTTTAACCCTACTTCTCACATTTACCTTTTTCCTCTATTATTGAAACATCGGTCTCACTACAAAAAACCAATGAATTAGGGACAAATAATTTTTGTCCCAAATCAGCAACAAATTTAACGATAAGATAAAAATTTGTCCCAAATTAGCAATGAACTTTGCAACCAAATATTTTCATACATGAATTAGCAATAAATAATATTTCATCATAAATTTCGTTACCAAGTTGCAAAGAAATTAATTTTTTGTTCCAAATTCCGTGACAAATAAAATATTCATTGGAAATATTGTAACGAAAATCAGATTCGTTGCAAATTCTGCTACAAATTAATAATTCATTGCATATTTTACGACGAATTAAAAATTAGTCGCAGAAGCTTAATATTTTAATGAAGCTAAATCTGGGACAAATTCAGGATTCACCCCCAAATCATGGATTCATCCCTAAATTTGGGACGAATCCAGGATTCACCCCAGAATTATAAAAATAAAAAAAGGAAAAAGTATCAAAAATCCTAAATATGGACCTATAGATGTCAGAATTTCATGAAATAAATCTCTATATGTTCGTATTTTTCTCTTGATCCTAAAAAATATCCTCATCCATAATTTTAACATAATATATTGAGTGTAGTGATTTTATAACATAAATTAGGTTAAATTCAAGTTAAAAAATTATCACACTCAATATATTAGATTAAAATTATGGATGAGGACGTTTCATGAATTTACAACATTTCTATATCCATATTTTGGGCTTCCAATTATTTTTTTTTATTTTTATAATTCTAGGATGAATCCGGGATTTGTTCCAGATTTGGGGAGGAATCCATGGATTTTTCCCAAATTTGGGGATGAATCCATGGATTCGTCGCCAATTCTAGGACGAATCCAGGATTCATCCCAGAATTGAAAAAATAAAAAAAATAATCAGAAGCCCTATTTATGGAGAGATGTTAGAATTTCATTAAACAAGTTTCTATATTTTCATATTTTTCTCCTAATCATAAAAATATCCTCATATATAATTTTGACCTAATATATTGAGTATGGTAATTTTTGAAAATGAATTAGGTTAAATTCAAGTTAAAAATCACCACACTCAATATATTAGGTTAAAATAATAGATGAGCACATTTTTATGATCAGGAAATCCTGACATCTTTAGGTCCATATTTTGGGCTTTTGATTTTTTTTTTTTTTTTTTGCAATTCTAGGGGATTCGTCCCAAATTTGATGATGAATTCATGGATTCGTTGCCAATTCTAGGCGGAATCCAGTCCATAATTGAAAAATAAAAAAAAAATTAGAAGTCCTATTTATGGACTTAGAAATGTCAGAATTTTATGAAACAAGTTTCTATGCGTTTGTATTATTTCCCTGATCATAAAAATATCCTGATCTATATTTTTAACCTAATATTTTGAGTATGGTGATTTTTTAACCTGAATTTGACCTAATTTAGATTAAAAAATTATCACACTCAATATATTAGGTTAAAATTATAAATGAAGATATTCTAATGGCCAGGAGAAAAATACAAATACATAAAAACTTATTTCATGATATTCTAACATCTTTAGGTCTATATTTTGAGCTTCAGATTTTTTTTTTTTTTTTTTTGCAATTCTGGGATGAATCCTGGATTCATCCCATATTTAGGGACAAATCCATGGATTCATCCTGAATTTGGAGATGAATCCATAGATTCGCCATCAATTCTGGGACAAATCCAGAATTCATCCTAGAATTGAAAAAAATTTTAAAAAAAATCAGAAGCCCTATTTATGGTGGCAAAAGGTGAATACGCTCGCCCCCAGCGCCCACGCCAACCCATCCCAGGGCCAACACAGAAAAAATGATAATCCCAGTTAGCCTCATTGACTATCTCTGGGGGTGACAGGCCCGGTCCCACAGAAGTTTCCCACTGACAACCAGGGTAAATCGGGAAGCGCACGCGGCGTCCAGCCATAAGCCCAACATCCTTTGATTACGCCCCCCTATTTGGAGGAAAAATTCCTGCAAATACACCGTAGCTGGGGTTCGAACCGCGGGTGCCTGGGAGACAACCTGAATGTCCTACCACGACACCATGACCCCGGGGACCAGAAGCCCTATTTATAAACCTAAAGATGTTAGAATTTCATGAAATAAGTTTCTATGTGTTTGTATTATTCCCCTAATCATAAAAATGTCCTTATCCATATTTTTAACCTAATATTTTGTGTGTGAATATTTTTTAACCCAAATTTAACCTAATTCAAATTAAAAAATTACTACACTCAATATATTAGGTTAAAATTATAGATGAGAATATCCTTATGATCAGGAGAAAAATATAAACATATAGAAACTTATTTTATAAAATTCTGATATCTCTAGATTCATATTTATGGCTTCCGATACTTTTTTCTTTTTTTTAAAAAAAAATTAATTCTAGGACAAATCCTGGATTTGTCCTAGATTTGGGGATGAATCTTGTATTGGTTCCAGATTTGAGGACGAATCCAGGATTCATCTCAGACTTAAAAAATTAAAAAAATAAAAAATAATCGAACGCACTAAATATGGACCTAAAGATGTTAGAATTTCATGACACAAGTTACTATATGTTCGTATTATTCTCCTGATTATAAAAATATCCTCATCAATAATTTTACCTAACATTTTTAGTGTGGTAATTTTTGACCCGAATTTGACTTAATTCGGGTTAAAAAATCACCACACTCAATATATTAAGTTAAAATTATGGATGAGGACATTTTTATGATTAGGAGAAAAATACGAACACATAGAAACTTGTTTCATGAAATTCCTCATACATAATTTTTATGAGAAAAATCACCACACTCGATAAGTTTATATGTGTTCGTATTATTCTTCTAATCATATAAATATCCTCATACATCATTTTTATCTATTATCTTATTTTTCATAGTAAAGTGAAATATATGTAGTTTACTCTGAATTTAAAAAGTTATTATTCAACACATATAGTATGTGTGTCCGTGATGTGTGTAGATCTTATGATCATTTATGCATGTTTAGACGCACATCTACTTGTATTTCATAGCATATTCTATGTTTATTGCACCCTATTTCTTTATAATTTCATACTTCCACTATATTTGTTCGGAGATCTGCTCTTTGCTTATTTTCTTGTTGATAGGACGTTATTTGGAGCGAAAATGGAGCAAAAGTGCACACAGAAGCTTGGGCCGTGTGAGCACCACACGACCGTGTGGCCATGAGCACATTTCGGCCGTGCCAAATGGCACGGCCATGATTGCAATACAGAGTTGAAGAGGGTCACGGCCGTGCCTCCCAACCGCGGGTTCAACTGGACCTCCGCCTAGACTGTAGACAAAACTTCGAACCGCCATAACTTTTGGTTCGGTTTGAGCCACGGCTTGATCCAAATATCAGATTGAAGATAATTTCAAGGGATACAACTTTGGTTCAGGGTGAATCATGAGAAAACCTGGTTTAATGGGTGAAAAATCTAGTTTATCGGACGCCTGTAAATCCTGGTTTTCCTGGGCAGCGTGGAGGAGGTATAAAAGGCTCAAGAAACCTATTCTTTGATTATCTTTGGTTCGGGACTTCGTACCTCCCCTTGGGGAAAGCCATCGAGCTTTATCCACCGCCTTCTCTTCACGATCCGTCCATCTCCGGAGCAAGGAAGCATCCCCAAGACATCGGAATCATCAAGCATCTCTTCTTCCTTTCCTTCTAGGGTTGTAAGCATGCTTTTCTTTATGTTCTGGGGTTGTTCTTTCCCCACAATGGAGTAGACATCCTCTTCTAGGATTAGGAAGTATTTGTAATATGATGGAGATGTAGAACTATGTAGATTCACCTTGTTTCTATTCAATGACCTGTTGATGCCTTGTTCGTGCTTGATGAGTTGCGTGTGTGTCATGTTTACGTTTCTATGCTTTGATTGCTTGATGTGGAGGATTGTTGATCCCGCAAAGAGGATACCTTAGAGTGTATTGACCAAGGTACCCTAGTGATAGGGGTAACCCTTTCCGGACGTCTAAGACGTTCCCTTAAACGGAGAAACAATCCCTTAGGAAATGCTGCTCTCGTAAAGAGAGTGCTCTAGATTGTATACCCGAGGGGCCCTAGTGACAAGGGTAACCCGTTCACGGATGTCTAGGGCATTCTCTTGAAGGGAGAGGCAATTCCTCCATAAGGAGGTAGGTAACCCTTATCCTTATTGTTATTTACTAGATGTGTATCCTAGTGATCTACCGAGGCGCCCTCGTGACAGGGGGGTTAACCGTTACAAGATTTCACAGGGATCATCTCTATTCAATACTTAGGTATATTGACCAATCTAACTTCCTACAAGAGCATAGACATAGAGGGCAGAAACTAAGCAATCTATGTAGTATCTCCTAGTATTACAATGAAACCGAAATCCTAGAATCCATCTCCCGAAGCTCATTCCATCCAAGATCAGTTTTTTCTCTTTCTCTCATCCTTCTCTTTCCCTTTTCAATCAACCTCGTTAGTTTGCAAACGCCAAAGCCAGCTTTCGACCGTCTAGATAACTTACCTTGCGACATCTCTAGTGCTTAATCAACAGTCCCTGTGGATTCGATATTTTTATTACTGATGACGAATCCGTACACTTGCGGTTGCGTAACAAGTTTTTGGCATCGTTGCCGGGGACTGTTCGTGTCACGCCCCCAGGTAGTCCCTGTCCGAAGAAATTTCGGCAGCATCCCCCCTGTACGGCGGACAATATGAAGCTCAGTATACATATATCTCTATACCTCGGCCACACACGACCGGAATAATACAATACAAATAAGAAACAAACCACGCAGTTTATATCAACATTCCACACAGATATAATATATAATCAATCCACGCAGTTTAATAAGGAAAGACGGTATAGAACCTCGAAGATATATGTAAACAGCCTACTCCACTACAACGAAGAAACAAATCCACGAAGTAATGGAAATACAACCGCAGCGGAAAACAAAAGTAGCAAACCCGAATGTTCAATGTAAAGTCCACAATACAAACCCACAATACAAGTATATAAGATGCAAAAGCAAAATATACTCCGACAAAGAAAATCCTTGCGATAATGGGGCTAGCGACTGGAATCTCTCCTGACGGCCTCAACCTGAAAAGTAGTAACAACGGGGTGAGTTCAAAGAACTCAGCTGGTAATCCAATAGACATGTACAGCAATATATAACTACCAGTAATATCTTAAGGTACAGTCTCCTAAACCATAGGATCAATAGTACAATTCTCTAACCATACAACCTACGGTATAGTCTCCTAACAGTTCAACAGATATGCAGAGCTGAAACAAACTGTAGTAACCCACAATATGCATAAATCACAATCTATAGCAAGAATAATAAGGAACTGCATAACTGTAATAAACTGTACTCACCTGCGAGGCTTGGGCGAATGACTGTGGACATACACAGATAAAGATAGTCAGAACAAATACGCATGTATCCTGTATGCATGTCAATCATATGCAGTCACCCAAGTGCATCATCCAATATGCAACAATCACAATAAATGCAATCTGTGCATATGATGCGATATGACATGGTCACCCCTGACGCTAGTCGTCTCACACGCGATGGCGAGACCGAGTAGGTAGGGCTGTGACAACCGTGCATCACTACCCCGATGAGTGACCGAGTGGACGGATGTCCGGAGTACACCTATCCTCCTACCTCAAACATAGTGAGGGAGCGAACGCCTCAACTCCCAGACGCAATGACGGGAGGGATCCTGTCCGCTACCACTGCAACACACTACCCATGAGCGAACCAATGGAGCCACACAGAGCAACACACCCTGGGTGCTGTGCCACTACCCATGCAGTAGTCATGTTGTGTGCAGGCCCATGTAGCCGGCCGACGAGCTCAACAATAATGGAGTCATCAATCGCCCAGCATGCAATCATGCGGGATGGTGCATGATGCTACAGTATGTCATACCTGAACATAGCCTCCTCCATATATGGGTGTGCCCAAAAGGTAAACGCATATATATAACCATGATATAAACAGCATAAACCCAAAGACATCACATATAACAATGATGTAAGTATCATGAATCCAAGAGCATGTATCACACATGTAAAGCAACTAATCCAGTAGAGTAGAGCACTATAGATATGCATCTCTATGAACATATATATACATGGCAAGAGGTAAATATCCAATCCTGAATTAAAGCAACTAACAGATGAAGCATGTGATAGGTATCAACTAGCTAAGACCAGGGAAGAAATAAATCTACCACCTATCACTAGTAACTATATATAAACTATACATATCATAAGACAGTATCAAAAGATAAGTCAAAGGGTACCCGCCTCAAATAGAAGGTACGATCAAGCAATCCAAGGTCGAGACGCCCGTCTCGAATCAGAGTCCTGTGTCAACAAACAATATATATATTTTATTTAGCTAAATCCAAATGAATAGCTAAATAAAATCCCTAAAACTAAATTAGGGCAAAACCCTAATCACACGAACACCAACCTACCTAATTAATCTAACGGTCAATTAGGGTTAGTTACCTAATCCCTAACCACCAATTAGATTAGAAATCTAACAGTTGATTAGGGTTAATAACCTTAACCCTAATCATTCCATTAAATTAGTCTAAACAATTACATCTACACCTAATTTAGCAACTAAATACAACATGTAACAACCAATGATATACTAACCATCTAGGAATCCATATCATCTCCAATTCAACAGATAAACCTAAATTAACCGTTCTACAACAAGATCAAAAACCTACACACAATCAACAACCAGTATAATTCATCCACAACATGCTCATGTATCAATTACTCCTACACATACCTCAATCAAGCTACTGTTGATGCTGGTTTGAGTGTTGTCGGCAAGGCAACACCACTGGAACAGAACAACCTACTGGAATCAACTCCTCTGTTCGGATCAAACTTGCTGCTGGCAACAAGGGAAGTTGCTGAACCAGAGAACACCCCAGAGCAAGCATCTCTCTGTTACATTCCAGTATGCTATTCGGTTCAAGGTGAGATCACGGATCAGATCAAGGAATAAACATCACTAGTCAAACAGTAACCTAATTCCGGGACCAAATCTTACCTCCAATTTGAGACTTCAATCGGCAACAATGCAAAAGTCCATGATCTGATCAGAGGAAAACCGATTACAAGATCCTCCTTGATCCCCCTCAAATTTCCCGATGAAGTCTTACCTCGAGTCTCCAGAAGATGTCGCACAACCCGATCGAATACGTGAAGCAGCGTACCAAAGATTCCTCTGATCCTCAAATCAACAATCAACAAGGAAGGGAATCCAGGACCTGACCTAGGATCGCCAACAATCAGGGAGACAACGAGCAAGAATCGGGAAAGAAGACTCGATCTAGGGCACAAGCTAGAGAACAGGGGCTAGCTTACCCACGCCGGCGAATGCACAAATCCAAACTAGGCATCACTCCAAGCTTCGGTGGACGATGGTGGAAGGAGACGCACAACCGCCAACGATCCGCTCCCCTGGTAGCGCCGGTGTCGGAAAAGAGACCGCCGACAGAGAGGAGAGGCGATCGACCACAAAATCTGCCGAAGCAGAACCCCTCGACCAGATCCGGCTTGTCTTCCTCGGCACCGTCGAGTTCCGGTGACTCCACTGGTTTTCCGTGGAGCTCCGGTGACGAGTCTCCTCCGGCCTCGGCGTCGAGTGATCCGCGAGAGAGGGAACAGAGAAGAAGAGGGAGGTCGGAAGGAGAGAATCGGGGAGATTGGGGAAAGCTCGGCGATTTGGGTTAGGGAAAATTTAAAAGAAAAGGAATATAAATAATAAACATTTCCTCACTTAAACGGGTATCCCAAACAGGTTTTATCCGTGCCCGAAATTGATCCCCTCAAAATCCGTCGTACGAGCTCGGAAAAATTTTCAGAAAATTTCTAAAAATTCCGGAAAAATTTGTAAGGCTATTTCTCAAATAACCCTATTATTTAAATTTTCCGAGATCTCACATCCTCCCCTACTAATAAAAATTTGGTCCCCAAATTTCGCTATAACCAATAACAACCACTGAAATATAACCATGCAGTATAAATGCTGAAGATACTCTAACCCACATACCTCAAGTAAAAAGATGGGGGTATCGAGCTCGGATCGTATCCTCCAGCTCCCACGTAGCCTCCTCGTCAGAATGATGCTGTCATCCGACTTTAACCAGTCGGACCGTCTTGTTCCGTAGCTGACGCTCTCTACGGTCCAGAATCCGTACCGGAACCTCCTCGTAAGTAACATCAGGTTGAATAGGAACAGATATATCTGACAGAACATGTGCCGGATCGGATACGTATCTCCTCAGCATAGATACATGGAATACATCGTGAATGCCAGCTAGAGATGGTGGTAGCGCCAGACGGTAAGCTACTGCGCCAATCCTCTCCAAGATCTGGAATGGTCCAATGTATCGGGGAGCTAGCTTACCTCGGAGACCAAATCTCTTCACCCCTTTCGTGGGTGAAACTCTAAGAAATACATGATCACCAATGGAGAACTCCAGGGGTCTCCGTCTCTGATCAGCATAACTCTTCTGACGGTCCTGAGCATCTGACATCCTCCGTCTGATAGTGCGAACTAACTCTGCATCTTGCTGAGCTCTCTGAGGTCCTATCAGCTGGGCCTCCCCAACCTCTTCCCAGAGGATGGGTGTCCGACAAGGCCTACCATACAACGCCTCAAACGGTGCCATCTGAATAGCCGAATGATAGTTGTTGTTGTAGGCGAACTCCACTAATGGCAGGTGGTCCTCCCAACTGCCTCCGAAGTCCATGACACAAGACCTCAGCAAGTCCTCCAATGTCTGAATAGTCCGCTCTGACTGCCCATCTGTCTGCGGATGGAATGCCGTACTGAAACGAAGCTTTGTGCCCAAGGCCTGCTGCAGACTCTGCCAGAATCGGGACGTGAACCGTGGGTCTCTATCAGATATAATGCTCAACGGAACTCCATGCAATCTGATAATCTCTCGACAATATAACTCTGCTAATCGATCTAGAGAATCAGTCTTCCGGATCACTATAAAATGTGCGGATTTGGTTAATCGGTCAACGATTACCCAAATCGCATCATGGCCTCGACGAGTCCTAGGCAAACCAACCACGAAATCCATAGTAATGAGCTCCCACTTCCACTCTGGAATAGGGATCCTCTGAAGTAAACCAGCAGGTCTCTGGTGCTCAGCCTTCACCTGCTGACAAACAAGACATCTAGCTACAAAATCTGCGATGTCTTTCTTCATACCGTTCCACCAATAGGAACGCCTCAAATCACGATACATACGGGTCCCACCTGCGTGGATAGCAAATATAGAACGATGAGCCTCCTGAAGTAACTCCTCCATGACCGGGTGAGACTGAGGTACACATAATCTGCCTCGGAAATAATCCCCTCATCGTCTCGTGTAAACTCATTCTGCTGTCCGGAAGCTATCTGGCTGCTAATGAACTGTAAATGCTGATCTCCGGCCTGGGCCTCTCGAATCCTCATCCTGATCGACGACTGAGCAACCATGGTAACAAGAATACCCTGCTCTGTCCGTCCCTGCTCCTCAAGGCCCAACTCGGAGAATCCCTGAATCAAGTCCGTGACTAAAACTCGGTGACAAGCTAAAGTCCCTCTGGACTTCCTGCTAAGTGCATCAGCAACCACATTAGCTTTACCCGGATGGTAGCTAATAGTACAATCATAATCCTTCAGGAACTCCATCCATCTCCTCTGTCGGAGATTGAGTTCCTTCTGTGTGAAAATATATTTGAGACTCTTATGATCAATAAGAATCTCAAAAGTAATACCATAAAGATGATGTCGCCAAATCTTCAAAACAAAGATAATAGCAGCTAGCTCTAAATCATGTACTGGGTAGTTCTTCTCATGCTCCTTCAACTGACGAGAAGCATAGGAGACTACCCTACCGTGTCGCATCAAAACAAAGGCTCAAGCCTCAAGAGATGCGTCGTAAGTATTTAATCACATCACCGTAAGGTAAAACCAAAATCGTGCCGATACTAATCTCCGCTCACTCCGGAAGCTGGTCTCAAAAGCCTCGACCACGTGAACTTCACGCCTTTCCTTGTCGACGTGTCAACGCATAGCAATATCGAGAAACCCTCTACGAATCGCTCAGAATATCCACCCCAAGAAACTGCGGATCTCCGGATCGACTTGGTGCTCAGCCTAGTGATAGCCTCGATCTTCTGTGGATCTACTGAAATACCTCGGCTAGACACGACATGTCCCGTAAAACCAACCGAGGGTAGCCAAATGCACATTTGCTGAACTTCACATATAATGTCGTCGAAGAGTCTCCAAGACTATGCGAAGGTGCTGCGCATGTTCCTCCTCGGAACGTGAATAGATCAATATGTCATCGATAAACACAATCACAAACTGATCTAAATACTCCAAAAAGATACGGTTCATCAAATCCATAAATACTGCAGGAGCATTGGTAAGCCCGAATGGCATTACCAATAACTCGTAATGCCCGTATCTGGTGCGAAATGCTGTCTTCTGAATATCAGAATCTCTAACTCTCAGCTGATGATATCCAGACTGCAGATCAATCTTAGAATACACTGATGTATCTCTGAGCTGATCAAATAAATCCTCAATCCGTGGCAAGGGGTACTTATTTCTGATAGTCACTGTATTCAGCTGCTTATAATCGATGCACAACCTCAGAGTACCATCCTTCTTCTTGACGAATAGTACAGGAGAACACTAAGGCGGAATACCGTGAGGTTCTCCACAAGGACACTGGAATGCTCCTGCCCGTGCATGCCATATGCAGCTTCTACATGAAGAGTTGTCCTCTGCTGACGCTGCGAAGATTGGGCTTTCGGCCCGGCTCGCTGAGTCCCAGACTGACCAAACTGTCCTCCCGGAACAGAAATCCCAAAAGCTACATGCTGAGCCTTCCGCGAACAATCTCGGCTCAAGTGCCCAGGCAGTTTACAATAATAGCAAACTGACTGTCCCAGGGTGCATGCAGAGGTGATGTGATCTCGAGATCCACATCGGGTGCAGTGCAAGTCATAAGTGGACTGTTTCCAGTTCTGCTGAGCAGACCGGGAACGTCCAGCTGAAGATCGTCCTGATTTCTGGGGACGTCCGGATGACCCAGAAGTACCCTGACCCGTCTGAGGGCGACTGTTCTGCTACTGTCCAGTAGTATATGGCTGCTGGATCTGTCCGGAAGTTCGATCCGTCTGCTTCCTCTTCTTGTCTGCATTCACTCTCTGATGAGCAGACTCAATCATAAGCGCTCTATCCAGTGCCTCTGTGTATGATGCAATACCAAGACCGATAATCTTAACCTGAAGATGCACGTCCAATCCCTGGACCAACTAGAGCATACGAGATCTGTCCTCGGCAACCAACTCCGGACAGAATCTGGCCAACCGATTAAATTCGGCATTATACTCCATCACTGAGCGGTTATTCTGTCGAAGACTCAGAAAATCCTACCGACGTGTCATCTGATACGCGCGGGGAAAATACTGACTCTCAAATGCCTCCATAAATCTCGTCCAGGTAATATGTTGCTCGCCTATAATCGAGCACAAAGTATCCTACCAGATCTCTGCCCCGTCTCGTAAGTGGTAAGCAGCCAGCTCAGCCTTCTCCCACTCGGAGCAGGCCATGTAAAAGAATGTCCGCTCCATAGACTCTATCCAAGATTGAGCCACGCTCGGATCAGTCTCCCCGCGAAATAGCGTGAATTGGCTTTTCACCAACTCCGCCAAGGCTGGGATCCATGCTCGTGCCACAACCATATCCGTAGATATCGCTGCGGTATTGGGCAGAATCACTGGAGTTGATCTTATGGGTGGTACTGATGGATAGGTTGGAAGAGGTACCACTGGTGCTTCCACATAAACAGGGTAGGAACCACTAGTGGAACTATAGAGTAGGCATAAGTAGGGACGACTAAAGGTATGATGGGCGGTACCGGGTAAGATGTAACCGGTACTGCTGGTGCAGGTACCGAGTATGTAGTAACCAGCACAGATGTCTGTGGTGGTACCGAGTACGCAGTAGGCACGGCTAGAGAAGGTGTCGAGTACCCTGTAGGTACTACTGGTGGTACAGGCGAGGTAGGTACCTCTGAAGTCGGAACCGTCAGGATCTGACAGTCTAACGTGGTCACAATACCCTGAGGAGTCTATCCCTGACGGACAGGCTCAACCCTAACAGAACTCTCTGGAGACTCTGTCTCTAGAGAATCGATCGCCCTCATACATGTGCGACCACGTTTAAGTACTAGAACACGTATCATATATGAAAAAAAAAATGTTATCCAGATATTACTACAGGTATGGAAACTATAAAATTACCTGATTTACCTATTGTCGTCTGGAGATGTCCTGTCACTGCAAAGCCCCCAAATAGATCCAATAAAACCTCATCAAAATGCCTCGGAATTCCGAAATGAGAAAATTGACGGAAATCCGTATAATCCGAAAATATCCAGATAAGCTCGTAAACTCCAGAACACGAGAAACAAGTATCAGAAATCCGCTCTGATACCAAATAAATTGGTATCAGATAAACCTCGAAAATCTAAAACGAAGAGCAAGTATCGTGTAACTTGGCTCTGATACCAAAAATTGTCACGCCCCCAGGTAGTCCCTGTCCGAAGAAATTTCGGCAGCATCTCCCCTGTACGGCGGACAATATGAAGCTCAGTATACATATATCTCTATACCTCAGCCACACACGGCCGGAATAATACAATACAAATAAGAAACAAACCACGCAGTTTATATCAACATTCCACACAGATATAATATATGATCAATCCACGCAGTTTAATAAGGAAAGACGGTATAGAACCTCGAAGATATATGTAAACAGCCTACTCCACTACAACGAAGAAACAAATCCACGAAGTAATGGAAATACAACCGCAGCGGAAAACAAAAGTAGCAAACCCGAATGTTCAATGTAAAGTCCACAATACAAACCCACAATACAAGTATATAAGATGCAAAAGCAAAATATACTCCGACAAAGAAAATCCTCGCGATAATGGGGCTAGCGACTGGAATCTCTCCTGACGGCCTCAACCTGAAAAGTAGTAACAACGGGGTGAGTTCAAAGAACTCAGCTGGTAATTCAATAGACATGTACAGCAATATATAACTACCAGTAATATCTTAAGGTACAGTCTCCTAAACCATAGGATCAATAGTACAATTCTCTAACCATACAACCTACGGTATAGTCTCCTAACAGTTCAACAGATATGCAGAGCTGAAACAAACTGTAGTAACCCACAATATGCATAAATCACAATCTATAGCAAGAATAATAAGGAACTGCATAACTGTAATAAACTGTACTCACCTGCGAGGCTTGGGCGAATGACTGTGGACATACACAGATAAAGATAGTCAGAACAAATACGCATGTATCCTGTATGCATGTCAATCATATGCAGTCACCCAAGTGCATCATCCAATATGCAACAATCACAATAAATGCAATCTGTGCATATGATGCGATATGACATGGTCACCCCTGACGCTAGTCAGCCGTCTCACACGCGATGGCGAGACCGAGTAGGTAGGGCTGTGACACACTCTGCCGTCACTACCCCCGATGAGTGACCGAGTGGACGGATGCCGAGTACACCTATCCTCCTACCTCAAACATAGTGAGGGAGCGAACGCCTCAACTCCCAGACGCAATGACGGGAGGGATCCTCGCCCGCTACCACGCGCAACACACTACCCATGAGCGAACCAATGGAGCCACAGAGCAACCGCCATACACACCCTGGTGCCGTGCCACTACCCATGCAGTAGTCACGTTGTGGGCCCATGTAGCCGCCGACGAGCTCAACAATAATGGAGTCGCTAATCGCCCAAAGATGCAATCATGCGGGATGGTGCATGATGCTACAGTATGTCATACCTGAACATAGCCTCCTCCATATATGGGTGTGCCCAAAAGGTAAACGCATATATATAACCATGATATAAACAGCATAAACCCAAAGACATCACATATAACAATGATGTAAGTATCATAAATCCAAGAGCATGTATCACACATGTAAAGCAACTAATCCAGTAGAGTAGAGCACTATAGATATGCATCTCTATTAACATATATATACATGGCAAGAGGTAAATATCCAATCCTGAAGTAAAGCAACTAACAGATGAAGCATGTGATAGGTATCAACTAGCTAAGACCAGGGAAGAAATAAATCTACCACCTATCACTAGTAACTATATATAAACTATACATATCATAAGACAGTATCAAAAGATAAGTCAAAGGGTACCCGCCTCAAATAGAAGGTACGATCAAGCAATCCAAGGTCGAGACGCCCGTCTCGAATCAGAGTCCTGTGTCAACAAACAATATATATATTTTATTTAGCTAAATCCAAATGAATAGCTAAATAAAATCCCTAAAACTAAATTAGGGCAAAACCCTAATCACATGAACACCAACCTACCTAATTAATTTAACGGTCAATTAGGGTTAGTTACCTAATCCCTAACCACCAATTAGATTAGAAATCTAACAGTTGATTAGGGTTAATAACCTTAACCCTAATCATTCCATTAAATTAGTCTAAACAATTACATCTACACCTAATTTAGCAACTAAATACAACATGTAACAACCAATGATATACTAACCATCTAGGAATCCATATCATCTCCAATTCAACAGATAAACCTAAATTAACCGTTCTACAACAAGATCAAAAACCTACACACAATCAACAACCAGTATAATTCATCCACAACATGCTCATGTATCAATTACTCCTACACATACCTCAATCAAGCTACTGTTGATGCTGGTTTGAGTGTTGTCGGCAAGGCAACACCACTGGAACAGAACAACCTACTGGAATCAACTCCTCTGTTCGGATCAAACTTGCTGCTGGCAACAAGGGAAGTTGTTGAACCAGAGAACACCCCAGAGCAAGCATCTCTCTGTTACATTCCAGTATGCTATTCGGTTCAAGGTGAGATCACGGATCAGATCAAGGAATAAACATCACTAGTCAAACAGTAACCTAATTCCGGGACCAAATCTTACCTCCAATTTGAGACTTCAATCGGCAACAATGCAAAAGTCCATGATCTGATCAGAGGAAAACCGATTACAAGATCCTCCTTGATCCCCCTCAAATTTCCCGATGAAGTCTTACCTCGAGTCTCCAGAAGATGTCGCACAACCCGATCGAATACATGAAGCAGCGTACCAAAGATTCCTCTGATCCTCAAATCAACAATCAACAAGGAAGGGAATCCAGGACCTGACCTAGGATCGCCAACAATCAGGGAGACAACGAGCAAGAATCGGGAAAGAAGACTCGATCTAGGGCACAAGCTAGAGAACAGGGGCTAGCTTACCCACGCCGGCGAATGCACAAATCCAAACTAGGCATCACTCCAAGCTTCGGTGGACGATGGTGGAAGGAGACGCACAACCGCCAACGATCCGCTCCCCTGGTAGCGCCGGTGTCGGAAAAGAGACCGCCGACAGAGAGGAGAGGCGATCGACCACAAAATCTGCCGAAGCAGAACCCCTCGACCAGATCCGGCTTGTCTTCCTCGGCACCGTCGAGTTCCGGTGACTCCACTGGTTTTCCGTGGAGCTCCGGTGACGAGTCTCCTCCGGCCTCGGCGTCGAGTGATCCGCGAGAGAGGGAACAGAGAAGAAGAGGGAGGTCGGAAGGAGAGAATCGGGGAGATTGGGGAAAGCTCGGCGATTTGGGTTAGGGAAAATTTAAAAGAAAAGGAATATAAATAATAAACATTTCCTCACTTAAACGGGTATCCCAAACAGGTTTTATCCGTGCCAGAAATTGATCCCCTCAAAATCCGTCGTACGAGCTCGGAAAAATTTTCAGAAAATTTCTAAAAATTCCGGAAAAATTTGTAAGGCTATTTCTCAAATAACCCTATTATTTAAATTTTCCGAGATCTCACAGTTCGCATTATCATTAGTAAATTAGTAATTTAGTTAATCTACTTGTGAATAGCTTTGGGTTTTTCCATTTTCATAATTAAAAAAAATGCATTTTCTTTTCTGTCTTTAAACTCTGGATTCATTTCTTGTTATTAGTTTAAGATTCAGTTTTTCTTTTTCTTTATTTTTGTATTATCTTTCTTGCTCTTAATTCTTCATTTTTTTGATTTTTTTCTCTCTCATAATTTTTTCTTGAATATCCATGAGCACTAACATGTCAAGTAGGGCTTCAAGAGAATTTTTCACACCCATGAGCCTAAGATCTTCCATTGATAAATATTATGATTCAAAAAATGATCAATTTGAGTTCCTTTGTGGAGTGTGTGGTAGCACATCTCATCCAGCTGCTATTTGCCATTTTTTCCAAAAGACTGCTATAACTCCGGAATTTCAGTGTTTGGGTCAACCTCAAAATCAAGATACCTATGAGCAAGTTCCTGATACTTATGGCTACTGGGAAGATCATCAAATTCAGAACCTTCAACCCCAGCTAATTCCAGAGTAGAGTGAGCAGTCATTATTCCAGTAGGAGATCTCTGACCCACCTCAACATTACAATCAATTTAGGATGAACCATCAAAATTTGGACTACAATTACATACAAAATGTTGAGCATATTTCTCAAATAAATCAGTGTTAGTCAGAGTGTCAGGATAACTCATCATCAGATGGACCACATTATTCACTACCAGATGAGTCGGTTGACTTGGAGGACTCCCAACACACAAATATCCCTGCTCCAAGTCAGATGGAGACCACAACACAAGTTTCCTAAGAGCTAATGGTGCAATGGGGGATCTCAACTTTACGAATATTACTTCAAATTTCTCATAATGTTGTTGATCCCTCTATTGATGACATTAGTGTTAGTGGACTCTACCCCACTTATGATGATGATGTGGTAGATAAAAGTGTAGGGGCATGTACTATGGAGGAAATGACCCAAGGATCACCTCTCTTGGTCGCACAACAACTCGATACTATGGAATTTGCAAGAATGGCACTGGTTGATGATAATTGTGTAGGGACTTGTGCAATGGAAACAAAGCCCCAAGAATCACCATTTTCAGAAGTGCCGCCACTTGAGTCAGAGCTCGAACCAGTACTTAATTCTGAAGAAGTCACATCCACATGTTTAGAACTTTCAGGTATATCTCAACAATGCAAGGTTAGTATTTCTAGTGATCTTTTGGAAAACTTTATAGAGGTACCTATAATTGATTTTATTGGATGTGATTCAATTTTTGATACATACTCAGTTTATACTAATATGGTTCTAGTTCCTTCTTATATTACATATTTGGGAGAGGTATGTTTTTCTTTTGGGTGTGTAGATTTTCATGGAGCCTATAATTGGAAGCTCGATCTGAACCGTCTTCGACCTCCTGAAAGAATTTCCAAGAAGACGAAGATGGAGAGGGCGATTCTTCACTTTTTGATGAAAGCTCCTTCCATAATAACAGCCCTTGGAAAGAGGGTGATGAAATATCTTAACCCTCAACCCTCCTAGAGCGAGATTTCGATGAATCTAATGAGGTGGTCGAGCTAATGACCTTAAACAAGCGCTTCTTGGGAGGCAACCCAAGTTCTTTCTTATTTATGTCTTTAGTTCTTTCTAGTTTCTTTTTACTTCATTGATAATAAATCATACCCTCTACTCAATTTTTCTTGTCTATCTTATTTTTGTAGATTTCAAAGTTGTGGAGGAAAGTGAGCATTGGATAGAGGAGCATTTTTAAAAACATGAATGTCAATGATTTAGAGCTCATCACTTGGTAACTTCTCTAAACTTCATAAATTTCCTTCACATTACATTTTTAGTTTTCATCGGGACGATGAAAAGTTTAAGCCTGGGGGGATGCATTAGATGCATTTAGTTTAGTGCTTATTTCTTTTTGCATAATAAAATTTTTGCTAGTTGCATCCTACATCATATTATGATTGCTTGTTCCTTAATACAAAATACTAGCACATCTATTCTAGATTTTATGTGGTTCATGTGTTACTTATGTTTAGTGATCTATCTTTTTCTATCTATGATAGCATGAAGTGAGCAATATTTTTACTATAAGTGTTTAAGTATTGGCCTTGTTTTAGGATCTCTATACACTATGCCTATTTTTGATGGTTGATAACTCTAAAATAGTCATGATTCATAGAATTGGACTAGTACTTGTGTTTCTATGGTGACCTCTCAACTACATTTTGGTTACTGGATAAACTCAGATCATGTAAGTTCATTTGGAAAAATCAATCCCAAAAAATAAAATAAAATAAAATAATAAAAAAAAAATTTGAAGGTTTGTTCAAGTTTGATACTTTTCAAACATGCAATGAAAAAAATAAGGGATAAAAAATAGTCGTCGTGAGTGAAAACTAGCAATTCACCCCTTTGAGACCGAGTTAGGTTACTGGGGAAATGATTGCTATGTTTCTCTTGATACTGAGTATTCCTTTGAGACCTTGTGTAGATGATGCATATCATTCTTGAGGGGAACGAACCTTGCGTGTGGCAGGTAAGTGCCTATCACTGGAAGCATAAGGAACACAATTTTATGACGACTTGACTAGACTTAGGGATTGAAACTTGATAAATTTAGGCCACTTTCGCACTGAGCACGGAGGACTACTACTTAGGCCATACTCAAACTACTTTTGTATCTTGCTCACCAATGAAATCATCTGATAGGATTAGATTGACTTTCTAGAGATTATGATGCACTATTTAACCACATGAATCTAGATTACGGGTTTTGCTTGAGGGCAAGCAAAGGTTTAAGTCTGGGGGTGTGATGTGCGTAGATCTTATGATCATTTATACATGTTTGGACGCACATCTACTTGTATTTCATAGAATATTCTATGGTTATTGCACCCTATTTTTTTATAATGTCATACTTCCATTATATTTGTTCGGAGATCTGCTCTTTGCTTGTTTTCTTGTTGACAGGACGTTATTTGGAGCGAAAATGGAGAAAAAGTGCACACAGAAGCTTGGGCCATGCGAGCACCACACGACCATGTGGCCATGAGCACGTTCTGTCCGTGCAAAATGGCACGGTCGTGCTTGCAATACAGAGTTGAAGAGGGTCACGGCCATGCCTCCTAACCGCGGGTTCAACTGGACCTCCGCCCAGACTGCAGACCAAACTTCGAACCGCCATAACTTTTGGCTCAGTTTGAGCCAAGGCTCGATCCAAGTATCAGATTGAAGATAATTTCAAGGGATACAAATTTGGTTCAGGTTGAATCACAAGAAAACCTGGTTTAATGGGTGAAAAACCTGGTTTACCGGATGCTTGTAAATCCTGGTTTTCCTGGGCAGCGTGGAGGAGGTATAAAAGGCTCAAGAACCCTATTCTTTCATTATCTTTTGTTCAGGACTTCGTCCCTCTCCTCAGGGAAAGCCGTCGAGCTTCATCCACCGCCGTCTCTTCATGATCCATTCATCTCCGGAGCAAGGAAGTATCCCCAAAACATCGGAATAATCAAGCATCTCTTCTTCCTTTCCTTCTAGGGTTGTAAGCATGCTTTTCTTTATGTTTTGGGGTTGTTCTTCCCCCACAATGGAGTAGACATCCTCTTCTAGGATTAGGAAGTATTTGTAATATTATGGAGATGTAGAACTATGTAGATTCGCCTTGTTTCTATTCAATGACCTGTTGATGCCTTGTTCGTGCTTGATGAGTTGCGTGTGTGCCATGTTTATGTTTCTATGCTTTGATTGTTTGATGTGGAGGATTGTTGATCCCGCAAAGGGGGTACCTTAGAGTGTATTGACCAAGGTATCCTAGTGATAGGGGTAACCCTTTCCAGATGTCTAAGACGTTCCCTTAAAAGGAGAAACAATCCCTTAGGAACTGCCGCTCTCGTAAAGACAGTGATCTAAATCATATACCCGAGGGGCCCTAGTGACAAAAGTAACACATTCACGGACGTCTAGGGCATTCTCTTGAAGGGAGAGGCAATTCCTCCATAAGGAGGAAGGTAACCCTTATCCTTATTGTTATTTACTAGATGTGTATCCCAGTGATCTACCGAGGCGCCCTCGTGATAGGGGGGTTAACCGTTACAGGATTTCACAGGGATCGTCTCTATTCGATACTTAGGGATATTGACCAATCTAACTTCCTACAAGAGCATGGATATAGAGGGCAGAAACTAAGCAATCTCTGTAGTATCTCCTAGTATTACAATGAAACCGAAATCCTAGAATCCATCTCCCGAAGCTCATTCCATCCAAGATTAGTTCTTTCTCTTTCTCTCATCCTTCTCTTTCCCTTTTCAATCGCCCTCGTTAGTTTGAAAATGCCAAAGCCAACTTTCGACCGTCTAGATAACTTACCTTGCGACATCTCTAGTGCTTAATCAACAGTCCCTGTGGATTCGATATTTTTATTACTGACGACGAAACTGTACACTTGTAGTTGTGTAACAGTCCGTAATACTAAATATGGACCTAGAGATCTCAAAATTTCATGAAATATGTTTTCATATGTTCATATTATTCTTCTGATCATTAAAATACCCTCATACATTATTTTAACCCAATATATTGAGTGTAGTAATTTTTTTAACATGAATTAGGTCACATTAATGTTAAAAAATCACTACACTCAATATATTGGATCAAAATTATGAATGAGGGAATTTTTATAATCAGCAGAATAATACGAATACATAGAAACTTATTTCATAAAATTTTGACATCTCTAGGTCCATATTTAGGACTTTGGTTACTTTTTTTTCAATTATGGGATAAATTAGAATCGCCCTAAAGTAGATCCTAAGTTGGGACTTTGGTTACTTTGGTTTTGGGCATAAAGTTCTACGACTTTATTATCACAGTAGATCCTCGGTTGCTTGTCAATGCCATCAATGATCTGTAATGCTGTGATGAAGTTCCGCAGCTAAATCCCGTGATTGGATGCTTCATAGCATGCTATTAACTCTACCTCCATAGTAGAAGTGGCTACTAGTGTCTGCTTGATACTCTTCCAAGATATAGCCCCTCCAGCAAGCATGAAAATATAACCTGAAATAGATCTCCTGCTATCAAAGCATCTAGCAAAATCAGAGTCTGAATATCCAATCACATCCAGATGATCTGATCTCCAATACATGAGCATATGTCTTTTAGTTCTCTACAAATATCATATCACTCTCTTTACCGTTTTCTAGTGTAATGGTCTTGAGTTACTTACATATCTACCTAACATCCTCACTTAAATGTTATATCTAGTCGAATACAAACTTGTGCATACATGAGACTTCCCACCGCTGACACATATGGAAATTGTTCTATCTCCTTTATTTCAAGTTCAAGCCGTGAACATTGCTACAAGCTGAACTTGTCACCTCTTGACACAGGTGTGTCACCAGGTGTATATTTCTTCATACTATACCTTATAAGAACCTTTTCAATATAAGTCTGTTGTAAATGTTCAAGAATGCCTCTTGAACGAATACATAGATATGTATGCCTAAAATAAAGGATACATCACCAAGATTTTTCATTTCAAAATTACCAGATAGAAATAACTTGGTTTAATGCAGCATACCATTATTATTGTTCGCAAGCAATATATCGTCCACGTATAAAATAAGTATAACAAACTTGCTCCCACTGAACTTGACATATATGCACTGATCAACGAGGTTCTCTTTAAATCCAAATGAGGTAACCACTTGATCAAATTTTTGGTACCACTGACGGGATGCTTGCTTTAAACTATAAATAGAGTTCTTTAATCTATAAACTAGGTGATTTGAGTTTTTAAACTCAAAGTTCTCTGGTTGCACCATATATATAGACTCCTCTATGTCTCCATTGAAGAATGCAATCTTTACGTCCATTTGATATAGCTCTAAATCATAATGAGCTACAAGTACCACGATTACCCTAAGGGAGTCTTTTGTGGATACAGGAGAGAAAGTCTCCTTGTAATCAATGTCTTCTTTCAAAGTGAATCCCTTGGTAACAAGACGAGTCTTATACTTTTTGACATTGCCCCTTGAATCCTGCTTGGTTTTAAATATCCATTTACAGCGAACAGGATTCTTTCCTTCGGGCAATTTGACATGTTCCCAAACATCATTGTCTACCATAGACTTCAACTCTTTTTGCATGGCGTCAATCCACCTTTTAGGGTTAGAGCACTGTTTGACTTTTTGGAAAGATGTAGGATCACTTTTCAACCCTATGTCAAACTCATGCTCTTGGAGATAAACATAATCATGAGAATTCGTAGTTCTCCGTTCCCTTGTGGATCGCCTTAAAGGCACTTGAGTTTGAGATAGTTGAGGTACTTGCTCATCAATATAAGGCAATATTTCAATTTCAGTGGCAGACTCCTCCAATTGCATTAGAGATGTTATGGAAATATCTTGGTTCACTATGCTCACTAGATGTGTAATGCCCATAATGTGCAATATGGTAACTACGCCGCTATTGATCGCACTAGTAGTGACTACAGGAAAATTGCAAATGCATTCCTCAAAAGTTATTTCTCTTGCCTTATCACTCCCATTGTCCTCAATGAACTTGGCATTTCCCGTTTTAAAGAAGGATTTATTAGAGGGATCATAAAATTTATACCCTCTTGACTTCTCAGAATAACCTATAAAATTGCAGTTAACTGTTCTTGAGTCCAGTTTCCTTTCATTAGGCCTATAAGGCCTAGCTTCAGCTGGACAACCCCAAATGTGTAAATGGCTAATGCTAGGTTTTCTACTTGCCCACATCTCAAATGGGGTTTTAGTTACTGCTTTACTTGGTATTCTATTGAGTAGGTAAATTACAATCTTGAGTGCTTCACCCCCATAAAGACTCTGGTAGAGAAGTGAAAGTCATCATACTTCTTACCATGTCTTTTAGAGTTCGCTTACGATGCTCAGCTACACCATTCTAACTGGGTGTACCAGGCATGGTATATTGAGGTACAATCTCACACTCAGTAAGGTAGTTTGTAAAAAGTCCTAGACGTTGTTCACCTGATCCATCATATCGACCGTAATATTCACCTCCATAGTCGAATCGGACGACTTTAATTTTCTTGGCTAGTCGAAGTTCAACTTCGTCTTTGAAAATTTTGAACATGTCCAAATATTGTGAGTTCTTATGAATAAGGTACCGATAGCCAAATCTGGAATAGTCATCTATGAAGCTAATAAAATATGTGTGTCCATTCAAAGATGCCTTAGGGAATGTTCCACAAATATCCATATATAGTAGCTCCAAAACGTCACTACAACGGCTAGCCCTCTTGTTCCTTTTGTTAGTAGTCTTCCCCTTAACACACTCTATACAGATATCAAAGTCTGACATGTCAAGGGAATTAAGAATTCCATATGACATTAATCTTTCTAGGCATTATTTGGATATATGTCCTAAACGCTTATGCCACAGCATGGAAGAATTCTCGTCGGTCAATTTATGTTTCGTACCTATCCTATATATTATTACGTTGTCAACCATAGGAGTAAAGGTGTTCAATTTATAAAGCTTATCAACCAAGGAACCCTTGCCAACCAATACTGAATTAAAGAAGATACTGAAAATTTCATTTCTAAATGAACAAGAATAACCTGATTTGTCCAAATAAGAAATTGAAATTAAATTCCATTGAAAAGATAGTACAAAAAATGTATTTTCTAAATCCAGAAAAACATTGGTTCTTAAACAAAGCCTAAAAACATCAATCGACTCAACTTTATCCTTCTTTCTATTTCCTGTATAAATGTATCTTTCACCATCAAGCGGAAGTCGGCTCCTGAGATAACCCTGCATAGTGAAACTTATGTGAGTAGTAGCACTAGTATTTATCCACCAAGTGTTAGTGGATACAATAGCTAAATTGACTTCTGAACTAACAAAGTTAAGAAAACTCCCAGAATATGTAGTTTGTTTTCCTTTTCCTTTGTTATTGATCTTCTTTCGTTTCTTGCTCGCACTTTGAGAACCAGATGCTAAGTGAGCACTCTCAGATGTCTCAATCTTTAGTCTCCCTTTCTCATGCACGCATTGAGCAATGAGCTCATTCAATGTCTACTTTTCCTTTTGAGTATTATATGATATCTTAAAAGGAGTGAACCGTGCAGACAGAGACATCAAGACGAAATACACTAACATACCCTCAGACATATCGAGTTTTAGTGCTTTCAGACTTGTCGCTATATTGGACATCTTCATAATGTACTTCCTTATATTTCCTTTACCATTGTACCGCATGGTTACCAACTTTCATAAGAAGTGTGGTAGTGTCGACTTTTTCATTTGAGATAAATCGGTCTGCTAATTGGTTCAGGAAACTCCAAGCATCTCCTCCCTCTGCTATTGAGTCCTTTATTGGTGTCGGTATCGAAAGCTTCATGATACTCAGGTACATGCGATTTGATTTCTCCCACAGCTGAAATTCATCCCTCTGCTCTATAATGTTGGGACCGTTGGCCGGGTAGAAGGATGGTTGATTAGCCCTGCACAAATAAATGAAAATACCCTTCTCGGACTAAAAAGAACACTTGCATAAATAATTAAAGAAATAAACTAAAAGATGAGGCTCATAGCTTTTACTTGGTTACAACCGGGGATGTTATTAATATAAGGAAATGAATCGCACTAAGTATCTTCTTCATGTGGAGAAGCCTCTTACAGCAGTGAAAGCACAGAAAGATGAAGCTAAATGGAAACTAAAGCGTGTACAAGTGTTGTATGCAATATTTGTTGTTATCTAGGTTCTAGACCAAGGTTGTATTTATAGCCTTGGCCGGGGTGCTTGTAAGCATTTCAGGTGCCTAGAGTGGGATAGAATTCTATTCTCGATGCATCAGTCAACGTACACGTTGATCCTGATAAAATCGAGGTTTCAGGCGCTCGGAAGGGTTCTGGGCGCCCAGACCCCTAAAATCAACAGTGTTGACTTTTTCGATCTGGGCCCTCTGCTTCGGTTCTGCTCACCTCGGTCTGAGTCTTCTGCTCCGACTCCGCTCGCTTGGGTGATTCCGGCCATTCGGAATAGGGCTCACCCAAACCCAATTTCCGGCCTTCTCGAGCAACCTTCCACTCCAGCTTCTCGTCCCTCGGAAATGTCACGCACCTCCTTCTCGTCCGCCCGAGTACTCTTCTGCAGCACCTTGTCCCTCAGACACACCGAGCCCGTTGGCTCTCTCCCGTGCCATCCTTCTCGCTAGCTGCGTCTTTTACTCGACTTCCTGTGCTCCTAAGCTCCTGCACACTTAGACACAAGGTTAAAACACCACAGGACCTAACTTAACTTGTTTGATCACAGCAAAATAACCTTGGGGTTCTAACAATCTCCCCTTTTTTTGATGTGAGCAACCCAAGTTAAGCTAGGATAAAGAGACATAAAGTTAAAACAATAATTTTGTAATTAAAGTGTAAAAATAAAAAAAAATATTTAATTTGAAATCTACCTTCCTCTAGACTTAATCTTTTCCTTCTCCCCCTTTGATTACATAAAAAATGGGGTATCAAGAAAAAATCTAAGGGTAAAATAATTTTGAAAAATTTATCAATTTTTTAAAACTTTGAAAATAAGTTTGAAAATTATTTTGATATTACTGAAAAATTTGCAAAAATTTCTAAGGGAAAAAATTTTCAAGCAGAAAAATTTTCTAAGTCTTAAAAACGATTCTAAGTTAGACTACTTTTAAAAAAAAATTGAGAAATTTCCAAGTAAAAAAATGTTTAAAAAACTTTCTTGGTTATTGGAGACACAAGGTTTAATGTTTTATCAGTTAGTCAATTAAATATTTTATTTCAATATTTGACTTCCAAGCTGTGGCGAGACACTAGGCTTTCTTGATTATTGGAGCAACAACCACTTTCTAGACAAAGCCTCATAAGGAAATTAAATATTTAATTTTCTCGTTGAAAGCGCTAAGTCTAAATTAAAGATCAAGTTAGACAAGACTTTGAAACCCAATATAGGTTCTAGCCAACTGGATTAACTAGGAATTTGTTAGGGACATATTTTTTAAAATGTTTCTAGCTTGTCCTTTGTGATATCTAAAATACCAATTTAGGTTATTGAATTTCCTAAAAGTTAGATTATATGATCATGCATGATTTTTCAAATTACTTATTTCCTTTTGCAATATATTGTTTTCCAATTTTATTTTGTCAAACTCTTCTAAAGGGCAAGATTTCACTAGAATTAATTTTTAATTTCTTTTTCAAGTTTACAACAATTTTTGGTTAATACTTTTACAAACTTAAATAATTTGTTAGGTGGGAGAGATCGTATCTGACCTACCTTGTCGACTTCGTTATCCGTAGCTCCCCCTGAACTGGTGCTTTCTTCCGATGTAGCTCCCCCTTCATCGATGCTCTCGATACTTATTTTGGACGAGCTTGCTTTGTGTTCATCTTCTTGATGACTTGCCATTAATGCAAGTCCAGAGAAAGCCTCTACTTCTGATTCGGACGACGTATCATCCCACGTCACCTTTAGAGTCTTGTATTTCTTCGTTTGGATAGGCTTCTTTCCTTTGTCCTTGTCCTTGTTCCTTAGCTTGGGGCAGTTGTCTTTGATGTGCCCTTCTTTGTTGTAGTGGTAGCATCTAATCAACCTTTTCTTTCTACACTATGGATGGTTTGTTTTTCTTGATTTAAATAATTTTTTAAAACGTCTTACCATTATCACCATTTCCTCGTCGTCGAGAGAAGATTCTGACTCATGTTCGTCTCTTGTTACCTTGAGGGCGATGTTGTGCTTCGGCTCCTTCGTGTATGCACATCTCGATTCATACACTTCAAACGTTGAAAATAATTCTTATAAGGTAATAGATTCTAAGTCCTTAGAGATATAGAAGGCATCTACTAGTGATGTCACGCCCCCAGAAGAGTCCCTGTCCGAGAAAATTTCGGCAGCATCTCCCCTGTACGACGGACAATCAAAAATTTTCTACAAGCACTAAATACTCAGCCACAGGCGGCTGGAATCATAACAATAATAAAAATCAATCACCACGCAGTTTATATATATGTTCAGCCTCTGGCTGACACAACCACACAGTAATAATACTCTGACTCAAAAACCACCCTACTCAACTACACTCGTAAAGCTCAAAACCGACGAACTCACCTCTTCTGCCCTCCAGGCAGGCATGTAGTAGAATAAAAACCAAATCCAAATCCATCAATATAATAAAATCTATATCATATCCAAAAGCAAATAAATCCAGAACATAACAAGTGCAAACAGTCTAGAACAGAAAAGGAAACCAAACGAAAACCCAATCACATCCTCGAGGTCTGCAGGGACCAGCAACTGGAACTCTCTCCTGACAGCATCAACCTGAAAATATCAACAATGGAGGCGGGGTGAGTCCAACACTCAACAGGTACAGTTGATATGCAAAGTAAAGAAATAACACCTAGCACTAATCACTCCTGATAAAGATAAAGGTAACTACAAATCGAAGAAGACAGGAGAGAATCTGTACTAACCTGTAATCCAAAGGTATACAAATAACAATGCCGTATGCATGTCAATCAAGGTATCCAAGCAATGTGCGGCATATAAGTGCAACAAACACAAACACAAACAATAAATGCATCACGATGATGCGATGTCACCCCGACGCCACCACTCACAACAACTGGGACCGAGTGGGTAACAACCGCAGACTCAAAGAACACTACTCCCGATGAGTGATCGAGTGGACGGATCTGTCGAGTACATACGTACTTCTACCCCAAATCATAAATGGGGAGCCTGATGCCTCAACTCCGACGCTATGAGGAGGAATCTAACGTCTTTGCCGCGTCACACACACTACCCCCGACGGATCAACGGCACCGAAGAGTCAACCGACGTCTACCACGATCTCGCTACCCACGAAGGCCACAACGAGCACATGAAACTAGCAATGTTCGATAATAATGGAGCAATCTATCGCGCAAAGATGCGATCATGCAAATGGTGCGTCACTAAGCATGGTAATATACTAATCCAACCTCTGGACATATAATGTGCACCAAAGCGAATAAATCATATCAAGATATACTGATCAATAAGGTATCAAACCTAGGTCCCGACATGGAAAAATATGATTATATCACTACCCATGAGCATGTGGAATCAGGTACATATCCATACAAGATGTAAACAAACAATCAATCAACAGGTAGCATGTATTGGGCAGTGATTAACCGAAACAAGTAAGAAACACAATTAATGCATCTTGTTAATTTAATTACTAAGCATATCAAAGACAATAAGTCAAAAGTACCCGCCTCCGATAAAATAGAAAAGATCGTATCCGAAACAGATCCCTCGTCGAGACACCGTCTCGAGTCACAATCCTGTGATATCAAACAGACAATGTATTTAGCTATATAGCTAAATAAAAATCTCCAAAACTATTTAATACCCATATCCATTCCTTAATTCAACACATATACCTAGGTTAACATTGGTTATTAACCTATCTGTCAATCATCGACAAAATGATCAACTCACTCACAGCAATGGCTCCTACATTGAAGTCAATATCCCTAATTATTCAACCATCAAAATGAACACAAAAACTCACCAAGAAATAGGGATTCCTCAGTTGATCAAGGTCGGAGGTATACACTGTGATACCGCTGTCCAATCATGGTTAAATGCCCAAAAATTAGAAATCCATTACCCATCCCCTATTTCAGCAACTAGGGATAACACTTACCTCAACCCACAGTCAAAGTGGATTGCTGCCGGAAGAAGTAGATGCTGGCAAACCTCCTCACTCACTGAAACCCTACTTAACAAAACGGAAGAAGATCAGGAATACAACCATAGTAAACAACTAGATCCCAAACTTCAACTAATTAACCTTTACCTTCTTGATCGCCAGAAACCAGAGAAAAGATATGGTCGGAGGTAGTGCTACAGCACGGAAGAACCCCAACAGTGTACTCGGTTGCCGGAATCGGGGGTGGCCAGCGCTACTCGAGTGGCTGGCGTCGGCGGAGATGCTAGGGCACAGAGGAGATCGGGGTTCGGCAGTAGCGCGGAGGAAGGTCGGCGGCAGAGAAGAGGAGAAGAGGAGAAGGCTTCGGGTGTGCGGCTTGGGAGGAAGAAATAGAAGTGGCCGAGGGGTTTTGTGCACTCGGGGAGGAGGAACCGCCGGCCGGCGGTTAGGGCTCGGCGTCGGGGAGAAAAGAGAGCACGGCGAGAATGAGAAGAAATAAAAAGAAAATAAGAAAATAAATAAGAAAAGGAAAAAGAGATAAATAAATAAATCTTTTCCTCTCTTAAATGGGTAGCCCAAACAGGATTTCTCGAGGCCCCGTTTTTATCCCCGTGAACTCATCCATAAGAGCTCCGAAAAATTCCCGAAAAATGTCCAAAAATTCTGAAAAATTCCCTTATTAATATTCGCCTATTTCCGGTATTTTACATTCTCCCCCACTAATAAAAAATTTGGTCCCCAAATTTCAGTATCTACCATCAGCAAGTACTAGTAACAGATAATAGAGTATAAATGCTGAACGGTAAATAAATCACATACCTCAAGTGAAAAGATGGGGATATCGAGCTCGGATAGTATCCTCGAGCTCCCAATAGCCTCCTCGTCCGAATGATGCTGCCATCCGACTTTAACCAGCCGGATAGTCTTGTTCCGCAACTGACGCTCTTTCCGGTCGAGAATCCGTACCGGAACCTCCTCATACGTAATGTCAGGCTGAACTGGAACTGGAATATCTGCCAGCACATGTGTCGGGTCAGGTACGTATCTCCTCAGCATAGATACGTGAAATACATCATGGACGCCTGACAGGGACGGTGGTAGTGCCAATCGGTAAGCTACTGCTCCGATCCTCTCCAAGTTCTCGAAAGGACCAATATACCGCGGAGCTAGCTTACCTCTGAGGCCAAATCTCTTCACCCCTTTCGTGGGTGAAACTCGCAGAAACACATGGTCACCAACATAAAACTCTAGTGGTCTGCGTCTCCGATCAGCATAACTCTTCTAGCGATCCTGCGCCTCTGACATCCTCCGTCTGATAGTACGGACCAACTCTTCATCCTGCTGAACTCTATGAGGTCCCAACAGCTGGGCCTCTCCAACCTCATCCCAGAGGACGGGTGTCCGACAAGGTCTACCATACAACGCCTCAAACGGTGCCATCTGGATAGCCGAATGAAAGCTGTTGTTGTAGGCAAACTCTACCAATGGTCCTCCCAATCGCCTCCAAAATCCATAACATACGACCTCGGCAGATCCTCAAGAGTCCGAATAGTCGCCCATCCGTCATGCGGATGGAAAGTCAGATCGAAAGGAGCAGTGTGCCCAAGGCCCGCTGCAGACTCGCCAAACGAGGCGTGAACCATGGATCTCTATCCGAAATGATACTCAATGGAACACCACGTAGTCATGATCTCCGACAATACAGATCCGCCAATCGATCTGGGGATCTCCTCGAATCGCTAAGAATGGGCGGTTGGTTAATCGATCAACGATTACCCAAATCGCGTCATGGCCTCGTCCTCGGCAACCCTACCACAAAGTCCATGGTAATGTGATCCCACTTCCACTCGTGAATAGGAATCCACTGAAGGGTCTCGGTGTTCAGCCTTCACCTGCTGACAGACAAGACATCTAGCTACAAAATCCGCGATGTCTTTCTTCATGCCGCTCCACCAGTAGGAACGCCTCAAGTCTCGATACATGCGGGTCCCTACCGATGGATCGCAAATCGAGAACGGTGTGCCTCTGAATAGCTCTGTAAGACCGGATGAGGCGAGGTACGCATAATCGCCTCGGAAGAATATAATACCCTCCTCATCTCGTGTAAACTCGATTACCTTAAGCTATCTTCGCTAATAAGCGCAAATGCCGATCACCGCCTGCCTCTGGATCCTCGATCGACGATCCGGTGAGCAACCATGGTAACAAGAATACCTGCTCACCTCCCTCAAGATCTAACTCGAGAAAGCTCAATCAAGTCCGTGATCAAGTCCGGCAAGCCAAAGTCCTCTCGACTTCCTGCAGTGCATCTGCAACCACATTAGCTTTCCCGGTGGTAGCTAATGGTACAATCGTAGTCCTTCAGAACTCCATCCATCTCCTCCGTCAAGATTAAGCTCCTTCCGAGTGAAAATATATTTGAGACTCTTATGATCGATGATAATCTCAAATGTGATACCAGTATAAATGATGACGAAAGCTTGAGCAAAGATGATGGCGGTAACTCCAAGTCACGGGTAGTTCTTCTCATGCCCTTCACCGACGAGAAGCATAAGAGACTACTCTGTCGTGCTGCATCAGAACAACGCTCAAGAGACGCGTCGGTGTAAAGTACAAACCCATCCTCTCCGAAGGTAGACCAAAACCGAGTCGACACTAATCTCCGCTTCCTGAAAGCCGGTCTCGCAATCCTCGGACCATATGAACTTCACGCCTTTCCGAGTAAGACGTGTCGGTGGCATAGCAATACGCGAGAAGCCCTCGACAAAACGCGTCGGTAATATCCGCCAATCCTGCGATCTCTGAATCGACTTGGTACCGCTCCCAACCGGTGGCGACCTCGATCTTCGAGGATCAGAAATACCTCTGCTAGAAACCACGTGTCCCGGAAAACCGATCGGGATATGCTGAACTTCGCGTACAGGTGATGTCGTCGAAGAATCTCCAAGATCGTGCGAAGATGCATGCTCCTCCTCGGAGAGTGACAATATGTCATCAATGAAAGCGATAACAGATCCAGGATACTCCGGAAAGATGCGGTTCATCAAATCCATAAACACGGAGCATTGGTAAGCCCAAATGGCATTACCAAAACTCATAATGACCGATCCGTAAAAGTCGGCATCTTCGGATATCGTAATCTCGACTCACCGATGATATCCGGATCGCATCAATCTTAGAATACATCGAAGTACCTCCGATCAAACAAATCCTCAATCCGTGGTAATGGATATTTATTTCTGACGGTCACTGAATTCAGCTGCCTGTAGTCAATACATAACCTCATGGTGCCGTCTTTCTTCTTGACAAATAGAACTGGAGAACCCCATGGTGAAACACTAGGGCGAATGAATCCTCTGTCTAAAAGCTCCTGGAGTTGAACCTTCAGCTCATTCAACTCTTTTGGTGCGATACGATACGGAGCTTCGATGTCTGGCCTTCTGGGAGGCAAACCTGGCAGCTCCTCTGGAAATACATCTGGGTACTCCCGGACAACAGGAACGTCGGAGAGCTGCGAACTACTACTGTCCTCAGTACTGATCAACGACAACAGAAAACCATGACAGCCGTGAGACAGCAGTTTCTGCGCCTGAATCACCGAGATAATCGAGATACCGTCATCTCTGATGCCAGTGAAACTCCACGAGGGTTGGTTCGGAGGCTGAAAGGTGACCACCCTCGTCTGGCAATCAACGGTAGCATGATATATTGACAGCCAATCCATGCCAAGTATGACATCAAACTCGACCATCTCCAATACTAAAAGATCTACCGTAAGTATCATGTTGCCAAAGTCTAACGGGCAACCTCTGATCTCTTGGGTGACTTCTAAAGTATCACCGGACGGTAGTGAGACGGTCAATCGCTGGGGTCTGCAAGTGGGTAATCTACCAATCTCCCGCATAAAGGTACGGGATATAAAAGAGTGCGAACTACCAGTATCAATCAAAATGTCAGCGGAGAATGCATAAATGGAAATCATACAGCGGATCCGTCGGCTCATGCGCATCCTCCCCGGTAATCGCATGAACTCGCCCGGTCTGGCGGAGGAGGTGGTAATGCCGGCCGGTAGCTCGCCATCGAAGGCGCTGGACTATGTGCGATAAGACCGAGAGGATGGTGATCGACATGCGAGTTGGTGGGGGAGTGACACGCTGCGTCGGATAATAAGATCTCGAACAAAACTACGGGTGCTACATCGAGTACTCTGCCAAGCATGCCAAATGCTGCGGAGGGCTGCTCGACGCTGTGAGGGTGTGAATCTCCGCCTCCTCGCCGAGACACCGACCGACTAGACCGCCCCTCTGCTCGAACCCTCCGGAAGCCGCTGAGCCTTCACCGACAATCTCGGCTCTGGTGCCCGTGCGCTTGCAATAAAAGCAATGCTCCAGTGCAGTGATGTGGTCTCCGGAACCACATCGAAACTCAGATATCTGGTGGGTATTTTCGATCCCGCCGAGGAGAGGAAAAGTCCCGAGGAAGACTGCCCCGACTCGAGGCCTACGAGAAACCCGGAAGAACTCGACTGATCGTGCGACTACCGATGTTGTCCATGCCGTCAGTCTGTTCTGGACTCGCCTCGATGTCGACCGTATGCTTTCTTTTCTGTCCGGATATCTTTGCCGAGCTAACTCTATCATCAAAGCTCGATTCAATGCATCGAGTAAGATGTAATCCCTAATCCAGCAAGTATACGCAGATAACCATCCAATCCTGATAAAGCGCATCGTGCGAGTTCGTCTCCATGACTAACTCGACAAAACCGAGCCAACCGAGGAATTCAGATTTATACTCGGTCACGAGCGATTATTCTCGCCTCGGACTCATAAACTCCCGCTTACGAGCCATCGATAGGATAGTGGAAAGAAACGGCTCTCAAAAGCCTCTCGAACTGGGTCCATGACGTTGACGCTCATAATAGAGCAATGAGTAACCCACGGCATTAGCTTCATCCAGTAAATGATAGGCGGCCACTGCTTTCTCCCACCGAGCAAGCCGTATAGAAGAAAGTCGCTCCATAGTCTCTATCCATGACAGAGCCATACTCGGATCGAGATCCCCGCGGAAAAGAGTGAAACGAGTCTTCATCGACTCGGCGGTCTGGAATCCTAGCTCGTGCGGCAATGACAATGCCGATGGTATGTCGGGACTGTGCGAGAACGGTGGAAACATCGAGTCGATACTACGGTGGTACCGCGATAAACCGGAGGAGGAACTCCCGGTGCTGTCTGTATATCCTGGAGCATAAGCCGTCGGTGGTCTTGCCGAGGAACAAATGTGGTGGCGGTTGAGATACGGAGGTAATGGTACGGATACGGTGTACCATCAGATTCTTGCTCTTGAGCGAATCTTGGTGCCCTTGGTATAGGATACATGTAGATCCAGTGGTGGTGGCCTTGAATACGCCAGTCATTGTTGGAGCGGATGTGGTGCACAATGGTACCCGATGGTGCTGTAAGCGGTAGGCGTGGATACCGGTCGGTGTGGCCAGTAGGTATCTCACAGAGGCTATCGAATTGAGGCCCGATGCTCATGCGTCAGCATCCGTAGTCCGACGGACTCACTATGGGCATCTCCGCATATCCGGAGATCCGTGGTCCTCGCGCGATCGGACCACGCGTCTCGCAGAATCTGAGTAGATCGCCTCATATCTGTTAAATTAAATTACAGATATCAATACCAATATAACAAACATAAAATAACAACATACCTATTTGCATGCGGAGATGTTCCATTTGTCCGATCCCAATTTGACCTCAAAATTCGAACGATATATCATGGGAAATCGAATAAATCAAAGCGAATCAAACATAACCATATCGAAACCGATAATGCCAGTTTGACTCATGCAAACTGGCTAACCCAAATATCCGAATACCAACAACGGTATCCGATAAATCTCGAACACCCAAAAGCGGTATCATAATTCCGCTCGATACCAAATAAATTGGTATCGGATAAATTCAAAATCCAAAATATGAAACAAAAGATCGTAAACCGTGGCTCCGATACCACTAAATTGTCACGCCCCGGAAGAGTCCTGTCAGAAAATTTCAAGATCTCCTGTCTGACGACGACAATCAAAAATTTTCTACAAGCATTAAATACTCGACACGGTATTGGAATCATAACAATAATAAAAATCAATCACTACGCAGTTTATATATATGTTCAGCCTCTGGCTGACACAACCACACAGTAATAATACTCTGACTCAAAAACTACCCTACTCAACTACACTCGTAAAGCTCAAAACCGACGAACTCACCTCTTCTTCCCTCCAGGCAGGCGTGTAGTAGAATAAAAACCAAATCCAAATCCATCAATATAATAAAATCTATATCATATCCATAAGCAAATAAATCCAGAACATAACAAGTGCAAACAGTCTAGAACGAAAAAGGAAACCAAACGAAAACCCAATCACATCCTCGAGGTCTGCAGGGACCAGCAACTGGAACTCTCTCCTGACAGATCAACCTGAAAATATCAACAATGGAGGCGGGTGAGTCCAACACTCAGCAGTACAGTTGATATGCAAGTAAAAAATAACACCTAGCACTAATCATGCGTACGGTCTCCGATAAAGATAAAGGTAACTGGCGAAGAAGGCAGGAGAGAATCATGTTTAACCGAACCGGTAAAAGGACAAATAGTCCGAAGGTATAGAAGACCTGTATGCATGTCAATCAAGGTATCGCAATATGCAGCGTATAAGTGCAACAAACACAAACACAAAATAAATGCATCGTGCGTATGATGCGATGTCATGGTCACCCCCGACGCCCGACTCACAACAACAGGTGGGACCGAGTGGGTAGGGTCAGTGACAACCGTGCACTCGAACACTACTCACGATGAGTGATCGAGTGGACGGATCTTGTCGGAGTACATACGTACTCTACCCCAAATCATAAATGGGGGCCTTGAATGCTCTCAACTCCCAGACGCTTATGACGAGGAGGAATCTCTAACGTCTTTGCTGCGTCACACTACCTGAGCGGATCAACGGAGCACCGGAAGAGTCAAACCGGCCAGCGTCTTTACCAGTATCTCGCTACCCGTAAGGCGCGCACAACGAGCGGCACCGATTGATGAAACGGCGGTGCTCGACAATAATGGAGCAATCTATCGCACAGCATGCGATCATGCAAATGGTGCATGTCACTAAGCATGGTAATATACTAATCCAACCTCTGGACATATCATAATGTGCACCAAAGCGAATAAATCATATCAAGATATACTGATCAATAAGGTATCAAACCTAGGTCCTGACATGGAAAAATATGATTATATCACTACCCATGAGCATGTGGAATCAGGTACATATCCATACAAGATGTAAACAAACAATCAATCAACAGGTAGCATGTATTGGGCAGTGATTAACCGAAACAAGTAAGAAACACAATTAATGCATCTTGTTAATTTAATTACTAAGCATATCAAAGACAATAAGTCAAAAGTACCCGCCTCCGATAAAATAGAAAAGATCGTATCCGAAACAGATCCCTCGTCGAGACACCGTCTCGAGTCACAATCCTGTGATATCAAACAGACAATGTATTTAGCTATATAGCTAAATAAAAATCTCCAAAACTATTTAATACCCATATCCATTCCTTAATTCAACACATATACCTAGGTTAACATTGGTTATTAACCTATCTGTCAATCATCGACAAAATGATCAACTCACTCACAGCAATGGCTCCTACATTGAAGTCAATATCCCTAATTATTCAACCATCAAAATGAACACAAAAACTCACCAAGTAATAGGGATTCCTCAGTTGATCAAGGTCGGAGGTATACACTGTGATACCGCTGTCCAATCATGGTTAAATGCCCAAAAATTAGAAATCCATTACCCATCCCCTATTTCAGCAACTAGGGATAACACTTACCTCAACCCACAGTCAAAGTGGATTGCTGCCGGAAGAAGTAGATGCTGGCAAACCTCCTCACTCACTGAAACCCTACTTAACAAAACGGAAGAAGATCAGGAATACAACCATAGTAAACAACTAGATCCCAAACTTTAACTAATTAACCTTTACCTTCTTGATCGCCAGAAACCAGAGAAAAGATATGGTCGGAGGCAGTGCTACAGCACTGAAGAACCCCAACAGTGTACTCGGTTGCCGGAATCGGGGGTGGCCAGCGCTACTCGAGTGGCTGGCGTCGGCGGAGATGCTAGGGCACAGAGGAGATCGGGGCTCGGCAGTAGCGCGGAGGAAGGTCGGCGGCAGAGAAGAGGAGAAGAGGAGAAGGCTTCGGGTGTGCGGCTTGGGAGGAAGAAATAGAAGTGGCCGAGGGGTTTTGTGCACTCGGGGAGGAGGAACCGCCGGCCGGCGGTTAGGGCAGAGAGGAGGAGATGGCTCGGGCGGTGTCGGGGAGAAAAGAGAGCACGGCGAGAATGAGAAGAAATAAAAAGAAAATAAGAAAATAAATAAGAAAAGGAAAAAGAGATAAATAAATAAATCTTTTCCTCTCTTAAATGGGTAGCCCAAACAGGCTTTCTCGAGGCCCCGTTTTTATCCCCGTGAACTCGTCCATAAGAGCTCCGAAAAATTCCCGAAAAATGTCCAAAAATTCCGGAAAATTCCCTTATTAATATTCGCCTATTTCCGGTATTTTACAAGTGATGCCTAATAACTAGCATTTTTATCTGTTATTTTGGTTCTTAGACTTATCATTTTTACCTTCTCACATGCTTAATATTGTGTTTATGTTATGTTTTGTGAGTATGATTTATTTTGGACTTAATTATAATTTTCCTATAATTTCGACATTATTTCTTATATTTTGAATTTGGTTTTGTAGGAAATCTAAAGAGTCATGCATCCGAGTCAGATCAAGTTTAACTTGATTTGAAGGGAAAAGGAAGAGAACACATTTGGAGCATCTAGGTCGTTGATTGAGAACTCAAGGCATCCAATGGTTCATTAAAAGCATCAATTCAATTTAAAAGAATATATAGCTCAATCCAATCACAAAAGTCCAATTTTAAAAGCCCAACTCATCCAATTTGAAGCCCAATTAAAACCCTATCCTTAATGAATCTGATCTAAATTTTAATGGATACTTTTTCCTTAACCCAAACCCGATCCACTAAGAAAACCTTTACTCTTCACATGGATGAATAGTGCTCGATCCCTCTCTGGTTCACGTTTTTCCTCCTCTCGCGCGGCTAGGGAACGTGAAGCCTTCCCCGGCAACGGCGCCAATTTTTGATAATCGTCGTGAAAACGCGATATCAAAAGAGATTTAAAATACTGAACCCCCTCAAACTACATGAATGCAGTATAGAATTGACTTAGGTCGTCTCCCAACGAAAGCAATGATAGAATGATAATCTTAAGATTGTATGTTATTTCTATTTTTGGGGTTTTGAATATGAAAATGGGGGTTTTGGATTTTGATTCTCAATCTAATAAACAAAAAGCAAAGCAAGTAGGAAATTAATCTAATGTTGGAATGAAATCTAACTAAGTGTCAACAATGAATCCACAACGTATTGTCACTCTACGCTATGGGTTAATCATCAACACGATTAAACTAAGAAATGAAATAGAAAAATATTACATGAAAACTAATCTAATAAATGAAAGACGGTGCAAGTAATAAAGCTAAGTCTAACCTAACTACAGTTGCAGAAAATAAAAGGCAACATGAAGTAAAGGAAAACATCTACGAAATTAAGCATAGAACGAAACCTAAACTAATCTATCCTAATTACATTCAATCAAAACTAGAACTTAACAAAATTAAAATAACAAGACAAAGTAAGAATTAAACAAACTAAAATGCATCGAACTAAACCTAACTATTCGTTGAAGCAATTCATCGAACATGTTGTATGCGTGAAACTAATTAAATTACTACGTGCAATTAAACATGGAAAATCATATTCAATACAAGCATTCAATAAAAAAACTTTAACACAAGCATCAACAAAATTAACAAACATTAATATGAATAAAACTAAGTTAACTAAACCACAATTCACCCATCCACTTCAAATCTAACGAATACCCTCGTGGTCACACGAGGACCTGGCTCCGGAACCCCGATTCTTCTGTTCGCGACATCCTCTGCTCGCGATTTCTTCCTCGTGTCAGTTTTGGCACAGCGGCGTTTCTTCTTCCTCCTCACAACTGGCCACCGGTTTCTTCATTTACTTTCACTGCCGCCGGCCGGCCGACCCTTTCCACCTTCTCCTGCTCAGATCCATGCGGTGATAGTAGAAGCACACTTGGCGGGGGCAGCAAGTTTCGACAGCAAGTTCCGAACAACTCCACCTCACCGGAGGGGTCCTCCGGTGAGATGCTTCACCTTCCAATGTTCTTCCTTCACTCTTGCCTTCTAGGGTTCAGGCAGCAGAGGCAGAGGCGACCGACGACAATCCATCTGCACTTCCAGTCAACTTCCAGCAAAGGGTTCTTCGTTGGAGGATTCTTATCTTCATCGTTGGTGAAGCGGGCAGTAACCGACAATCTTGTGCTACTATTCACCAATTTTGGGGGTTCCGGAGCCGGATCCTCGTGTGACGACGAGGATATTCGTTAGATTTGAAGTGGATGGGTGAATTGTGGTTTAGTTAACTTATATTGAATCCTTGTATTGAATGCTTTATTCATGTTAATGTAATTTTGTTGATGCTTATGTTGAAGTTCTTTTATTGAATGCTTGTATTGAATATGATTTTCCATATTTAAATTGCACGTAGTAATTTAATTAGTTTCACGCATACAACGTGTTTAATGAATTGCTTCAACGAATAGTTAGTGTAAACGCCCACCCTTCTTACCCAAGGGCGGCGCTACGATCTTATACTACTTACGTACATGCTTTAGTTATACTATAACAGCGGAAAATTTTAAATCATTCCTTTTTCTTAAATAAGCATGATATCACATATTCTGATTGTAACGACCACCCTTCATACTGCTACTACACTCTAAGGATGACCGTTACTTAACTACTAACTCTACTTAACCGGTACGCTACTTAACTACGAGGAATCCCTACCGAAAATTTCGGCAGAGTCTCCCCTGTACCGGTGACCCCAAACTGGGATACAAACACTATATACACAGCCACAGGCGGCTGGAACATATTTTTCACAACCACGCAGAAATAATAACACGACACTAAAAAGAAACTATTCTAGCAATAGAAAACTATATAGCTCCAACAATAGGAAATAACTCAACTAACAATGCGGAATAGACTCAATTAATCAACATAGACAAAGGAAACAACTAATACAATCTCTATCAACTTAATAACTGAAAGAAAACTCAAGGGAGTCTTGACAGTTTCCTTAGCAAACTCATGATCTCTCCATAGTCCTGGCATCACACACCTTCATCACCACCACCTTGTCGCCTTCCTTGCTAAATCTTTTCCTTTCCTTTATCTGCAGTAGGAGGAAGTGCAGTCTATAAGCATAAAGCTTAGTGAGCGCTATCTACTCACAAAAACTCGATATGCATGTATATAAATAAAAACATGCTAAAACTGAATGCTAACATGTAAAGCTACTCATGCTCATAAATAGCAAAGGAATCAAACTAACTGAAATACTAATCATGTATAGCTAATCATGCTCAAAATCCAATAAAGGAATCATACTAACTGAAATACTAAACATGTATAGCTAATCATGCTCATAATCCAATAAAGGAAGCATACTAACTGAAATATTAAACATGTATAGCTAATCATGCTCATAATCCAATAAAGGAAGCATACTAACTGAAATATTAAACATGTATAGCTAATCATGCTCATAATCCAATAAAGGAAGCATACTAACTGAAATATTAAACATGTATAGCTAATCATGCTCATAATCCAATAAAGAAAGCATACTAACTGAAATACTAAACATGTAAAGCTACTAAACTTGTAAAGCTACTCATGCTCACAAGAATAATATACTAACTGCATGCTGAAAGCAAATAAAGCTAAACATGCTGAATAATCTAATAGCAAGAAACAAATAAACTACTACTGCATGCTTCAAATAACAAGAAACTAAACTTTCTAATTCTAAACATATTTGAAGCTTGTTTCATTTGTTTCAAAACTTATACTTTAATACTTTAAAATAATAATCAACTTCTCTTGGGCCCGGCATTGTACCACTTTGCGCGCATTCTTAATAAGAATCGAGGTAGCTAATCCCGAAACTACTAAGATACTTCTAGGTCATGTGCCTAGGGGCAACTTGGAGCCCATCCCTTCTAGGCCATGTGCCTAGGGGCAACTTGGAGCCCATCCCTTGGATCTTGTGTCCGGTACATGCCATTTAAAAGTAAAATACTTTTTATCTTTAAATACTTCTTATAATAAAATGCCTTGGCATTTAATAAGCACCTTGTGTGCCAAAATCCCTAAAGTCTTGAATTCGGGATTTTACTTAAGGCCTTAGCCTTTTCCCTTTCTTTTCTTTATCTTCCTTTTACTTGTTAATACTTCTAAAAGTATTTAATAGGATTCTTATTTTTCCATTAGAATACATGGCTGTTCATGCTTGTTAAAATAGCAAATGGAAATAACTTTGAGCTTACTAATCATGCTATAAAATAGAGCTAAAGAAAGCAACTTTAAGCTTACTAATCATGCTATGAAATAGAGCAAAGAAAGCAACTTTAAGCTTACTAATCATGCTGTAAAAATAGAGCAAAGAAAAGCAACTTGAGCTTACTAATCATGCTGTAAAAAATAGAGCAAAGAAAAGCAACTTGAGCTTACTAATCATGCTGTAAAATAGAGCTAAAGAAAGCAACTTTAAGCTTACTAATCATGCTATGAAATAGAGCAAAGAAAGCAACTTTAAGCTTACTAATCATGTTGTAAAAATAGAGCAAAGAAAGCTAATTTGATCTTTCTAAACATGCTGTGATAAGAGCAAAAGAAAATAACTTTAAGCTTTCTAAACATGCTGTGATAAAAGCAAAAGAAGGCTAATTTGAACCTTCTAAACATGCTGTAAAATAGAGCAAACGAAAACTAACTTGGACTTACTAAACATGCTATAAGATAGAGCAAAAGAAAGCTAACTTAGACTTACTAAACATGCTGTAAAATAGAGCAAACGAATGCAACTTTGAGCTTCCTATACATGCTGTAAAACAAAGGAAAAGAAAGCACATCTAATCTTACTAATCATGTGACAGAATACACTTTATATATAGCTGTTCGTGCCCTGTTTTGGCCAGGAAAACTGCTGATTCTGCACTTGCTAATAGAAAAGGCAACTAAATTAAATCCAGCAGTACCAATAGCAAGTGAAACCTATAATTTCTCTAGCGATTAAAAGAAAGACTCCTATTAAACTCTTAACAACCTTACTATCCTTCCAAATTCCTAAAACCCAGCAGGAATCGTGATTCCCTTCTAAAACAGATCTGATGTCCAGCAACAGCAACAGAAAACAAGCTAAAAATGACTACAATTCTTATACTTTTATAGATCAACATGATCCTAATTTTTCTACAACAGGTCTTAAGAGGAAAAGCCCAAGAACGCATGCTATGCTTAAACTCCCGGACTAACCCAATTTTGTACTCTATAATCTGAAACAACCTTGGTACAATAAGCCTATACAACTTAATCTTAACCAAGAGGGACCTAAATCCCTAGCACCACAGATTCGGCACAAAGATTTCTGAAAGCAAGGAAAATGAAAACCGGAAGCAACTCGAAGCTTCGGAAACAAAGAAACGAACGAGGAATAAACTTCGGAGCAACTCCTACTGCAGGTGAGAAGCAACTCACCTTGGATTTCTTGGACTTACAGCCGAGATCGGCTTCTAGGGCTTGCAGAGACTTGAAATTCTTCGATCTCTTCGTGTCTGCGTGCTCCCCTCGACGAGCCGGTCACGAATGTATGAAGAGCTCTCGAAGAAAGGTGCTCGTCGGCCGCCGGATCGAAGCCCTAACGCCGCTGCGTTTTCGCCCGAGGAGAGGAACAGCGCCGTCGGGAGAGAAAGGTGAGGAAAAATTAGGTCTCGGGTAAAACTCAAGTTCTCCTTTTAATACCTAAACATTTCCATTATTAACTACTATATAAATATATTCGCTCTATATATGTTTAACGAAACAATTACAGCACAGCTGGTTGGCTGTTGCTTGGCTCATACTTGAAGCCGCGGGTTCGAATCCTGTCGCACCCCCTTTTTATTCCTAATTCCCTAACTTCTGCTTAAATATACTTCGTTACATATATAGTTAACGAAACACTCGCAGCCCAGTTGGTTGCGTCGTGTCCGGTTGGGTCAGTCCGACCCGAGGTCGTGGGTTCGAGCTTCGGTTTTGACAAATTTTTTGTCAACTTCCTTTCGTCTTGTAAAAATATCAAACGACCTCCAAAAATTACGTAAAAATACTCTAAAAATTCTTAAAAATCTCTAGAATATTTTAAAAGCATTTCCAAATATTTTTATGGACTTTTAAAACTTGAAATAGGGAAAATTGGGTCGTTACAATTCCCCATACCTTATAAAAAGTTCGTCCTCGAACTTAGAATAGCTTTGGATATTTCTGTCTCATGTTGTCCTCCCGCTCCCAAGTGACTTCCTCGTGCTTCTGGTTCTGCCAGACGACCTTCACTAGTGGTACTTCTTTGCTTCTTAGTCTCTTGACTGCTCTGTCCACTATCTGTGTAGGTCTACTCTCATAACTAAGATCCTCTTGGATCTGCACTGACTGAGGCTCAATCACTTGGCTAGGGTCGTGGAGGCACTTCTTTAACATGAAGACATGAAACACATTGTGTATTGCTGACATGTTTTGTGGTAAATCCAGCTTGTAAGCTACTTTCCCAATCATTTCTATGATCAGGTAAGGTCCTACATAACGAGGACTTAATTTGCCCTTCTTGCCAAATCTCATCACTCCCTTCATAGGAGCGACCTTGAGGAAAACTGAATCTCCTACTTGGAATTCCAATGGCCTACGGCGTGTGTCAGCATAACTCTTCTGTCTGCTCTGGGCAGTCTCAATTCTCTGTCTGATTTTCTGGATCGCCTGAGTGATCTCATTATTCATCTCAGTCTAAATGTCCAGCTCTACTTCCATTTCTTTTCTTTCACTCGCTTCTTGCCAGCAAATATGTGATCTGCACTTCCTGTCATACAGTGCCTCGTAAGGTGCCATCTTGATAGTGGCCTGATAACTATTGTTGTAGGCAAATTCAGCTAAGCACAGATACTTGCACCCACTTCCCTTGAAATCTAGTACACGAGCCCTGAGCATATCTTCTAAGATCTGATTTACTCGCTCTATCTGTCCATCAGTCTGAGGATGGAAGGTTGTGCTGAACTTGAGTTTGGTGCCTAGTGTCTTATGAACACACTCCCAAAGGTGAGAGGTGAAACGTCCATCTCTATCAGAAACAATAGATTTCGGAACTCGATGAAGTCTGATCACTTCCTTAACGTATATTTATGTCAACTGCTCTATAGAGTGGGACACCTTGATGGCTCGAAAATGGGCAGACTTAGTCGATCTGTCCACTACTACCCATATTGCGTCATATCCATTCGTAGTTCTTGGAAGACCTTTTATGAAGTCCACGGATATGTCTTCCCACTTCCACTCTGGTATTGGAAGAGGTTGTAACATTCCTCCTGGTCTCTGGTGCTCTGCTTTGACTCACTGGCATGTCAGGCAGGCATTGACATATTTCGCAACATCTCTTTTGAGTCCAGACCACCAGAACCTCTGTTCATTAAGTCCATGAAGACCGCTGGTGCCTTAGTCACACCAAAAGGCATGACTACCAACTCGTAGTGTCCGTATCTGGTCCTGAAAGTCATTCTGGGTATATCCCTTTCTTTAACTTTCAACTGATGGTACCTAGAGCGCAGGTCTATCTTTGAGAACGTTGTTGCCCCTCTCAACTGATCAAATAAGTCGTCGATCCTGGGGAGGGGGTACTTGTCCTTAACTGTTACTTTGCTTAGCGCTCTAAAATCTATGCACATCCGCATAGATCCGTCTTTCTCCTTAACGAACAACTCTGGAGCTCCCTGAGGTGAATGACTAGGGCGGATGAAACCCTTGTCAAGTAGCTCCTGAAATTGTTCTTGTAACTCTTTTAGCTCTGCTAGAGACATTCGATCAGAGCTTTTAAAATTGGACCGGCTCTGAACTCAATTTCAAACTCCACTTCTCTGTTGGGAGGTAGTCCAGTAGCTCTTCTGGAAATACCTATGGATACTCACAGACTACCTGAACATCTTCCTGCTTGGGTCTTTCTTGTTATCTTTGTCCTTCTAGTTCTGATTACTTGACTGGGATCTCTGTTTCCCCACTGTCTTGTCTTCTATCTTGACTGGCTTGTGTTGCGTTTGTTGTACCTTGATGTTGTTCAGATAGTGCTCACTAATGCCCTGCTGACCAGCTCTTTACCAATCTATGGTCGGTGAGTTTCACTACTCACATTAGGTGTTATTTCTGGTCTCAGCATTAGGAGCATCAGTCTGACTCGTTCTTTCACTGTACTTACTAACTATAGGCAAAGGTGAGCTAGCCAGTTAAATCTTTTAATCGCTTCTTCTACTGGTAGGTCACCTTGTCTGAATTCTATAAGCTTCTCATACTGTTTATTGGTGATCCGTTGACGGAATACTTCTTCGTAAAACTCTGTCTCGAGGTCAACCCAGCTCATCTGGTTGATTGCTCTCTTACTCTTAATTCGCTCCCATCACATATAAGCATCTCCAGATAGGTAGAAAGAGGCACACTTAATGGTATCAACCTTCTCGACTTCTGGTCAGTCAAGAAACTCCATTGTGTTCTCAAATGTCTTGAACCAAGCCTGGACATTCCAGGGCTCAGCTTTATGGTTTCAGTTTCAGCCATTGGATGAGGTATGTTTCTTGTCTTCTAGGTGTTGTGACGACTTCAAGGGCAACTGATAGGACTTCAGTCACCACTGTGGTCTCCACATTGATGGTTGGGGGAGTGGGAGGAGCTGGCTGCTGATTTGCCATCAGGTTGGCAATCACTTGTTGCTGCTCTACTACTTGTCTCTGGAGTTGGGCAACAACTTCAGAGAGATTAGGCTCAGTTAATCTAAGCTTTTCGTTCTCCTGATCTTGGTTCTCAGTACGAACGGTACGGGAACGTTCTCTTCTTGCCATCAAGTCAGGCAGAGGAAAAGAAAACTTAAAATTATCACTATACTTTCTAGATATATCTTACTTATACATGATTCTTGACTTTCAACACCTATGAGTAGGTACTTCTAAACATTCCTTTATCCTTTCGAAACATACATATTTGTATATGAAGAAGGAAAAATAGCAAAAACTCTTATCTACTTAAGCACTTATAAGCAATCACTCTATACTGCAAATAATAATAAAGGAAAGCAATAAAGAAGGAAGTTAAATACTTTCTTACTTGGAGACGGCAAGGATGATGCTGATGTGTGTGTGATGTGGAGAATGGAACACTGCTCTGATACCAACTGTAACGACCACCCTTCATACTGCTACTACACTCTAAGGATGACCGTTACTTAACTACTAACTCTACTTAACCGGTACGCTACTTAACTACGAGGAATCCCTACCGAAAATTTCGGCAGAGTCTCCCCTGTACCGGTGACCCCAAACTGGGATACAAACACTATATACACAGCCACAGGCGGCTGGAACATATTTTTCACAACCACGCAGAAATAATAACACGACACTAAAAGAAACTATTCTAGCAATAGAAAACTATATAGCTCCAACAATAGGAAATAACTCAACTAACAATGCGGAATAGACTCAATTAATCAACATAGACAAAGGAAACAACTAATACAATCTCTATCAACTTAATAACTGAAAGAAAACTCAAGGGAGTCTTGACAATTTCCTTAGCAAACTCATGATCTCTCCATAGTCCTGGCATCACACACCTTCATCACCACCACCTTGTCGCCTTCCTTGCTAAATCTTTTCCTTTCCTTTATCTGCAGTAGGAGGAAGTGCAGTCTATAAGCATAAAGCTTAGTGAGCGCTATCTACTCACAAAAACTCGATATGCATGTATATAAATAAAAACATGCTAAAACTGAATGCTAACATGTAAAGCTACTCATGCTCATAAATAGCAAAGGAATCAAACTAACTGAAATACTAATCATGTATAGCTAATCATGCTCAAAATCCAATAAAGGAATCATACTAACTGAAATACTAAACATGTATAGCTAATCATGCTCATAATCCAATAAAGGAAGCATACTAACTGAAATATTAAACATGTATAGCTAATCATGCTCATAATCCAATAAAGGAAGCATACTAACTGAAATATTAAACATGTATAGCTAATCATGCTCATAATCCAATAAAGAAAGCATACTAACTGAAATACTAAACATGTAAAGCTACTAAACTTGTAAAGCTACTCATGCTCACAAGAATAATATACTAACTGCATGCTGAAAGCAAATAAAGCTAAACATGCTGAATAATCTAATAGCAAGAAACAAATAAACTACTACTGCATGCTTCAAATAACAAGAAACTAAACTTTCTAATTCTAAACATATTTGAAGCTTGTTTCATTTGTTTCAAAACTTATACTTTAATACTTTAAAATAATAATCAACTTCTCTTGGGCCCGGCATTGTACCACTTTGCGCGCATTCTTAATAAGAATCGAGGTAGCTAATCCCGAAACTACTAAGATACTTCTAGGTCATGTGCCTAGGGGCAACTTGGAGCCCATCCCTTCTAGGCCATGTGCCTAGGGGCAACTTGGAGCCCATCCCTTGGATCTTGTGTCCGGTACATGCCATTTAAAAGTAAAATACTTTTTATCTTTAAATACTTCTTATAATAAAATGCCTTGGCATTTAATAAGCACCTTGTGTGCCAAAATCCCTAAAGTCTTGAATTCGGGATTTTACTTAAGGCCTTAGCCTTTTCCCTTTCTTTTCTTTATCTTCCTTTTACTTGTTAATACTTCTAAAAGTATTTAATAGGATTCTTATTTTTCCATTAGAATACATGGCTGTTCATGCTTGTTAAAATAGCAAATGGAAATAACTTTGAGCTTACTAATCATGCTATAAAATAGAGCTAAAGAAAGCAACTTTAAGCTTACTAATCATGCTATGAAATAGAGCAAAGAAAGCAACTTTAAGCTTACTAATCATGCTGTAAAAATAGAGCAAAGAAAAGCAACTTGAGCTTACTAATCATGCTGTAAAAATAGAGCAAAGAAAAGCAACTTGAGCTTACTAATCATGCTGTAAAATAGAGCTAAAGAAAGCAACTTTAAGCTTACTAATCATGCTATGAAATAGAGCAAAGAAAGCAACTTTAAGCTTACTAATCATGCTGTAAAAATAGAGCAAAGAAAGCTAATTTGATCTTTCTAAACATGCTGTGATAAGAGCAAAAGAAAATAACTTTAAGCTTTCTAAACATGCTGTGATAAAAGCAAAAGAAGGCTAATTTGAACCTTCTAAACATGCTGTAAAATAGAGCAAACGAAAACTAACTTGGACTTACTAAACATGCTATAAGATAGAGCAAAAGAAAGCTAACTTAGACTTACTAAACATGCTGTAAAATAGAGCAAACGAATGCAACTTTGAGCTTCCTATACATGCTGTAAAACAAAGGAAAAGAAAGCACATCTAATCTTACTAATCATGTGACAGAATACACTTTATATATAGCTGTTCGTGCCCTGTTTTGGCCAGGAAAACTGCTGATTCTGCACTTGCTAATAGAAAAGGCAACTAAATTAAATCCAGCAGTACCAATAGCAAGTGAAACCTATAATTTCTCTAGCGATTAAAAGAAAGACTCCTATTAAACTCTTAACAACCTTACTATCCTTCCAAATTCCTAAAACCCAGCAGGAATCGTGATTCCCTTCTAAAACAGATCTGATGTCCAGCAACAGCAACAGAAAACAAGCTAAAAATGACTACAATTCTTATACTTTTATAGATCAACATGATCCTAATTTTTCTACAACAGGTCTTAAGAGGAAAAGCCCAAGAACGCATGCTATGCTTAAACTCCCGGACTAACCCAATTTTGTACTCTATAATCTGAAACAACCTTGGTACAATAAGCCCTATACAACTTAATCTTAACCAAGAGGGACCTAAATCCCTAGCACCACAGATTCGGCACAAAGATTTCTGAAAGCAAGGAAAATGAAAACCGGAAGCAACTCGAAGCTTCGGAAACAAAGAAACGAACGAGGAATAAACTTCGGAGCAACTCCTACTGCAGGTGAGAAGCAACTCACCTTGGATTTCTTGGACTTACAGCCGAGATCGGCTTCTAGGGCTTGCAGAGACTTGAAATTCTTCGATCTCTTCGTGTCTGCGTGCTCCCCTCGACGAGCCGGTCACGAATGTATGAAGAGCTCTCGAAGAAAGGTGCTCGTCGGCCGCCGGATCGAAGCCCTAACGCCGCTGCGTTTTCGCCCGAGGAGAGGAACAGCGCCGTCGGGAGAGAAAGGTGAGGAAAAATTAGGTCTCGGGTAAAACTCAAGTTCTCCTTTTAATACCTAAACATTTCCATTATTAACTACTATATAAATATATTCGCTCTATATATGTTTAACGAAACAATTACAGCACAGCTGGTTGGCTGTTGCTTGGCTCATACTTGAAGCCGCGGGTTCGAATCCTGTCGCACCCCCTTTTTATTCCTAATTCCCTAACTTCTGCTTAAATATACTTCGTTACATATATAGTTAACGAAACACTCGCAGCCCAGTTGGTTGCGTCGTGTCCGGTTGGGTCAGTCCGACCCGAGGTCGTGGGTTCGAGCTTCGGTTTTGATACATTTTTTTGTCAACTTCCTTTCGTCTTGTAAAAATATCAAACGACCTCCAAAAATTACGTAAAAATACTCTAAAAATTCTTAAAATTCTCTAGAATATTTTAAAAGCATTTCCAAATATTTTTATGGACTTTTAAAACTTGAAATAGGGAAAATTGGGTCGTTACACTGATTAGTTCGAATGTGCATATATTGATCATATAATTAAAAATATTAATTTGTCCGAATCGTTCTTGCCGAGCCACCACCACACACATCACTATCTGCTCCTCCTGCTGCTCCGTCGTTCCGAATATCCGTCCCCCATATCTGCGGTACAAGGAAAGTAAGCTATGAGCACTCATGGCTCAGTAAGTTCCTTTCCTACTCACTAAAACCGAATTCATATCATTGCATATCAATATCATGCGAGGTATCATAAGCATACGACATACAAGGGTATCATATTCATATTCATATCATAATATCACATGACATTATATCTAATCATCAGATAATTCAAGCACATATGTAGGCAATGCATCATGAATTTGAAAACTTATACTTATAAGTACTTGAAATTAATATCATCATTAGAGGGGATCCCGGTTTGTACCACATACATAATGCGCGCGCTTCATAGGTAGGTCCAAGGTAGCAAGTCTTGAACCCTACCATGCATACATACTAGGCCCGAGTCTTACTCCATCGACCTAGGGCACTCAGAGGCCCATTACTGACGAGGCCCGAGTCTTACTCCATCGACCCCGGGGCGTTTACGGAGCCCACCCTTGGTACAAACCATACAAAAATAACTTATCATGCATAACTATCATATCATGTCCCTAACAATCTTTCATGCATTTCCTTTTTCATTTCTTTTCATTTCCTATGCTATAACATATCATGGCATATTACGTAACATAATTTCATTTCTTCTCATTATGTATAGCATTTCCTATGCTATAACATATCATGGCATATTACGTAACATAATTTCATTTCTTCTCATTATGTATAGCATTTCCTATGCTATAACATATCATAGCATATTACGTAACATAATTTCATTTCTTCTCATTATGTATAGCATTTCCTATGCTATAACATATCATGGCATATTACGTAACATAATTTCATTTCTTCTCATTATGTATAGCATTTCCTATGCTATAACATATCATAGCATATTACGTAACATAATTTCATTTCTTCTCATTATGTATAGCATTTCCTATGCTATAACATATCATAGCATATTACATAACATAATTTCATTTCTTCTCATTATGTATAGCATTTCCTAGGTTTCTTTCCCTTTTTCTTTTATTTTCCTTCATGGCCGAAACCTACCAGTCCTTAAGCTAGGTTTCTTAAGTGGCCTAAAGCATGGAAAGCCTAAGTAAATATCATGGCAAAAGTTACTAAGAACATCATACACAAAATTGGATCATAAACAAGCTAGGACTCTTGTGATCTTACATGTCTTATATCATGTAACTAATTTTCTACATTCCAATTAAACATTAGAGCATTAATCAACTTTCATATCATAATATCACAGAGGTCTTGAGCATATTAATATTTTTGTTTAGGCTAATCTAAGCTATCCCTTTTATCATAGCCGAAAGCCCTAAAAAGAGTTCATGAGTTTCTAGCAATGTGAACACCCTTTAAGAAACTTTATATCCTATCATAGGAGCATTTTTTGAAGGTCTTTCTAACCCTTAACCTTTCTGGTCTGAAGCATACAAGTGAGTTTTCTTTTGGTTCCAATTAATTTCCAAGCAAGAAAACCATAGAAAGGTCCTTAGCATTTCATAGAAGGAACCTTGCACTAGTTTGGTTAGACGATAATCTTCCTAACCTCTTTAAAATATTTTTGGTTGAATCCTAGGGTTAGATACTCCTCTGATCATACATCATATCAGTATAAAATCATGGAAAAGAATCCTTCTACATAGCATAGAAAATCTTATCATGAAATGAGGTCTTGTTTAAATCATCCTAGATTTGAAAACCTTTTCTTTAGCCGAATTTTTCTTAAATTCTTTCCTAGGTTTTCTAATCCTTATAAATCCGAAAATCACATAAAAGCCTTGTACCACAGGTGAGGGGAAGCTTACCTTCTTTGCTTAAGTTTCCTAGGTTCGAGAACTTGCTTGTGGACCTTTCTTCTTCTTGCTTGCTTTGCTCGGCACCAATGGAGGAAGCTAGGTCTTTTGGTGGAGAGGGGGAGGAAGAAGAGACTTCTTCCTCTTGTGTTGCTCGGCAACAACAAGAAAGAAAAGAGGGAGAGAGTGAGGAGGAAGAAGAGGTTTCTTCCTCTTGTGTTGCTCGGCAACAAGAAGAAAAGAGGGAGAGAGTGAGTTCTCGGCACCAATGGAGGAGAGGAGGAGAATGAGTTGAGGATGAAGTTGAAGTCACCCCTCCATGCCTATTTATACTAAAATGAGGGGAGGAAAACTTGACTTGATTCATCCTCCTTATTTATTTCTCCTCTTTAATGATAAGAATATTCTAGAGAAATGCTTCTTGAGTTCTCTCTTTTCTTTCCTTTAATTTCTCTCTTTTCTTTCCTTTAATTAAAATTCCTATCTCTCCTCTTACAATATCCTCTCCTATCACACTTGGTTAACACATGCATGCATCCACAAGAGAACCAAGGATCAAAACTTGGTTATGTATATTTTTACTTCCTTTTCCTTTTAATTAAAAAGAATCCTTTCTTATTCTTAACTACTTAGTCCTTTCTCTCCTTATCAATAATTCTCCTATCCCCTTTGATATCCTATAAATGTTCCTTACAAGAGATCCAAAGTTCAATCTCTCTTCTAACATTTTATTTTCTTTTGTACGTAATAATTCATATATTACCATATTATGCATAAATATTTCACACATGTATATATTATCTCATATTTCTTCCTTTTGTCTACATTAATTCCATACATTATAAATCATGCATAGATGATTTATATTCTCAACTTTATTTTCTTTCATAAAGTTTTAATCATCTAAATCCTTCCCATCTTAATATTTAACTTAGAATATCTACACCTTCTTTTCACTACATTCGTACTCTCATTACCCTTACTTTCTTATCTAGGCTTTCTAGGGGTGTTACAGTTAGGTTTAGTTCGATGCATTTTAGTTTGTTTAATTCTTGCTTTGTCTTATTATTTCAATTTTGTTATGTTCTAGTTTTGATTGAATGCAATTAAGATAGATTAGTTTAGGTTTCTTTAATGATCTAGGTTTCGTTCTATGCTTAATTTCGTAGATGTTTTGCTTTACTTCATGTTGCCTTTTATTTACTGCAATTGTAGTTAGGTTAGACTTAGCTTTATTGCTTGCATTATCTTTCATTTATTAGATTAGTTTTCATTTAATGTTTTTCTATTTAATTTCTTAGTTTAATTGTGTTGATGATTAACCCATAGCTTAGAGTGACAATACGTTGTGGATTCATTTTTGACACTTAGTTAGATTTCATTCCAGCATTAGATTAATTTCCTACTTGCTTTGCTTTTCATTTATTAGATTAAGAATCAAAATCCAAAACCCCCATTTTCATATTCCAAACCCCAAAAATAGAAATAACATACAATCTTAAGATTACCATCATATCGTTGCTTTCGTTGGGAGACGACTTGAGTCAATTCTATACTGCATTCATGTAGTTAGAGGGGCCATGTCTTGCTCCTTTTCGGGTAAGGCTACACGGTCAGTCAGGGCCACATGGCCCAGATCCTCTAGCAGTTCTAGACTTCATCTCAGCTTTGCTTCACTCCAAAACATGACTTGACAGTCGAAACAAGTTCAGAGTAGATCTCTGAACCGAGCAGTATACATATAGTAATGACTTTAGAAAGTATGAAAAGAGTAACATATGCCCTAAGGCTAGGGTAAGAAGGTCGGGGCGTTACAATTTGGCAAATCCTCTTACGAAGGGGCTAAGTCGAGATCAAGTATACTGCTCATCGAGAGGAATGAGATTAAAAATCTACAACTAAAAATGGCTGTAGCAATAACCCAACCTTGTTGATTGGAGATCCCAAGATCTTGGTTCAATGGGACAATGAAGTTACAGAAGTTGTGTTATAGCACACGAGATATATTATCACTATCTCTATCCCAATCCTAGGATGAACTTGTGTTGTCCTACCACATGTAGTAAGGTTAAGCTTATGCTTTTAATGACTTCTATACCTTTATAAGGTGGAGTATGGTAGGATACTCTTGATAAAAGTGTCACCTATGTGAGTGTGAAAACTGGTCATTTCAATGAAACACTCATGAATCCAAGATGGTATCCATGGCCAAAATGGAACCAACCATGAGAACCCAAAGTAAGTGAGATAAATCTTTGTGTGGGTGTTATTGTCTTAGTATACACAAATAGCTGAGCAGTTCAAGACATCATGTTCACTGCGCAGCCTAGTATGATCGATAGCACATTCCACTATGAAAGGTTCAAAGCCACAAGAGACCTCTCCTGATGCATTGACTTATCGATTGAACTCTCCTTAGATGATAACATACATGCATTATTTTTCATTTATGTGGGGGATTGTTAGAAATTATAAATGGAAAAATAATAAAAAAGGTTTAAATGCCTTTTTGGATGATTAAAGGGTACATCTAAAGAAGAGGTAGTATGCCTCTTAAGAAAGGATGCGATCTATATCACCCATTTTGAAATGGATGGGTGAGATCTAATTGAACCAAGAGGTTCTTATACCCTTTCATATGTATAAATAAAGTCCCTCACATACTCATTCACTCATTCATTCATTCACTCACTTCCTTCCAAGCAAAGCAAGCATTGCATTCTTGCATTGGAGAGTTCAAGAAGCTTCCTCGGTTCGGAGGTCTTGCGATTTGCACTGCTGCTATTGCAAGATAAAAGTCGTTATATCTTGGGAGACGATTGTCGTATTCCGTGAGCACCATGTGCGGGGTAAATTCGTCTTAAAGAGATAGAGTCTAACTCCAGCCTCGACTTAGCTGAAAACGGTGGTATACCGTCATTCTGCCTGTGCTCAGTTTGTATCAGCAATATAACACCCAACAGTAACTGTTACAACTGTGTAATAAATTTGAGTTTGTAACTACTACCACACACATTCGATTTAGAATTTAAGATAGAAAATATAGACAAGAAATAATAATGAGAATAATATATTGGAGGATAGTTAAATAATTATACATCTGAGTTAAATATCTTTTTGATAAAAATAAAATAAATCAAAATAGGACACAATCATCGTGATTCAAAAACTAAAAAGCGTTTATTATTATTATTATTATAAAGTTACATTATCTTTAAGCGAATTTAATAAAAATTATTTTAAATATTCTATTTTGAAAGCAATCTTTCATGATATAAATTATTAAGAGTGTTCTTATTAATATTTAAATAATAAATAAAATCAATATATCAATATTAACGAGGGGATATAGCTCAAATGGTAGAGCGCTCGCTTTACATACGAGAGGTGTAATGACCCGGCCCTTTTTTGGCCTCTTGGGCGGCCCTTGTGGCGGCCCAACTGGCGACCTCTCATGTCATCGACCGACGACCCTTTGGCTGTGCCGTTACTCACTAGGACTTTCCACCCCTGGCAGTGGATTTTTGCCTCCCCCAGGATTCGAACTCTAAACCTCCAGGCTTAAGTATTAGAGTTTATGAATCCTGGTAACCAAGTGAGATGAAAGTGAGATCATCTCACTTGGTTACCAGAATTCATAAACTCGTTGGTCGACGACATGAGAGGTCGCCAAATGGGCCGACAACATAAGGGCCGCTAGTTGAGCCACCACAAGGGTCGCCCAAGAGGCCAAAAAAGGGTCGGGTCGTTACAATAAAAAGGCGCCTTTTTATTGTAACGACCCAGCCCTTTTTTGGCCTCTTGAGCGGCCCTTGTGGCGGCCCAACTAGCGGTCCTTATGTCGTCGGCCCATTTGGCGACCTCTCATGTCGTCGACCGACGACCCTTTGGCCGTGCCGTTACTCACTAGGACTTTCCACCCCTGGCAGTGGATTTTTGCCTCGCCCAGGATTTGAACTGTAAACCTCCAGGCTTAAGTATTAGAGTTTATGAATCCTGGTAACCAAGTGAGGCCAAAAAAGGGCCGGATCGTTACATTTTTATTGTAACGACCCGGCCCTCTAGGCCCATTTGGCGACCCTCAGGTCGTCGACCTCTCATGTCGTCGACCGACGACCCTTAGCCGTGTCATTACTCACTAGGACTTTCCACCCCTGGCCAGTGAATTTTTGCCTCCCCTAGGATTTGAACTCTAAACCTCCAGGCTTAAGTATTAGAGTTTATGAATCCTGGTAGCCAAGTGAGATCTGCTCACTTGGCTACCAGGATTCATAAACTCTAATACTTAAGCCTGAAGGTTTAGAGTTCGAATCTGAGGCAAAAATCGGCGGAAAGTCTAGTGAGTAACAAAGGGTCGTCGATCTGGTACGCCAAATGGGCCGATGACATAAGGGCCGCCAGTTGGGGGCCGCCCAAGAGGCTAAAGGGCCGGTCGTTACAATAAAAGGCGCATTTTATTGTAACGACCCGACCCTCTTAGCCCATCATCTCGTCGACCGTCGACCCTTGGCCGTGTTGTTACTCACTAGGACTTTCCACCCCAGTAGTGGATTTTGCCTCCCGAGATTCGAACTCTAGACCTCCGGGCTTAAGTACTAGAGTTTATGAATCCTGGTAGCCAAGTCGATCGTCGATCATGCCATCTAATACTTAAGTCTGGAGGTTTAGAGTTCGAATACTGGGGGAGGCAAAAATCCACTGGCCAGGGGTGGAAAGTCCTAGTGAGTAACGGCACGGCCAAAGGGTCGTCGGTCGACGACATGAGAGGTCGCCAAATGGGCCGACGACATAAGGGCCGCCAGTTGGGCCGCCACAAGGGCCGCCCAAGAGGCCAAGGGCCGGATCGTTACATCTCACTTGGTTACCAGGATTCATAAACTCTAATACTTAAGCCTGGAGATTTAGAGTTCAAATCCTGGGAGAGGCAAAAATCCACTGCCATGGGTGGAAAGTCCTAGTGAGTAACGGCACGTCCAAAGGGTCGTTGGTCGACGACATGAGAGATCGCAAATGGGCCGACGACATAAGGGCCGCTAGTTGGGCCGCCACAAGGGCCGCCCAAGAGGCCAAAAAAGGGTCGGGTCGTTACAAGAGGCGTGGGGTTCGACAAATTCATCTCAAATACTCAGTAATTAAGACAGTAATAATAGTTGTCATAAAATTTTAAGACATTAAATTTAAAATAGTATTTACGATTTTGTCACGAATTCAACTAAATAAGACGCTTAATAAAGACGTTTAAAAATATATTTATATAAGACATTCGAATAAGACGGTAAACAAGTATAATCGGATCTAATGCCATTCATTGATATATATATATATATATATATATATATATATATATATATATATATATATATATATATATATATATATATATATATATATATTAATGATTGTATTTTCTCCCACCGTTGATGTTTTATCATCAATGACTATATTTTTTATTTTGATTAGTAATGTTATATTTTTAACGAGAAAATTTCTATTCGACATTATTGCAAGACTGTTAACTATAGATTTTTTCCTACGTCGTTATTAATTTTTGATTTTTTATTAAGTCAAAATTCTAAGTTGATTTTTTTTATTTGGCCGAAACCTGATTTTTTTTTTTTTCCGTTTGCAATCTTTTCCCTATTTACTTGGCTGAAACATGGGATTTTAGGATTTAGAATTTAGGGTTTACTTACCGAAAATATAAAAGATGCAATTTTTCCCATTTTCCCTAGAAACAAGACTGTTTCTCTGTGCCGTCTCTTTCCAGTGAGCCCTAAAAATGTTTCCCTTTCCTCTTCTTAGCAATCCCTTGCAAGTAAAGTTGCAGGTAACCTTCTTATCCATTAATATACTGGTTTGAGAGTTTTTTTTTTTTGCACTATCAACAAGTGGCATTATTGGCTTAGAGCAACTCTAATGGAGGATATTTGGAGGGGATATTTCTCTAAATATCCCCCTGTTAAATATCCCCTATTGTAGGGGATATTTAATGGGTGATGGGAAATCACCGGGCACAAATTTGTGCCCGGTGATTTGCATCTTATGGGGCCCACCAAAATGGTGGGCTGCCATTATTTTTGTTCTTTTTATTTTTTTAAATTTAATTAAATCTTGTGGGGCCTACCAAAATGGTGGGCTGCCATTGTTTTTATTTTTTAAAAAAATTTAATTAAATCAAAAAATTATAAAACGAACAACAAATCAAACATTGGAAAAAATAAACGTTAGAAAGGAACATTCATTTTTTTGAACGTTGGGTAACATTCAATTTCACTCTCTCTATATATCTTTTCTTTTATTTATTTTCATCACTTCCATACTCATTGTCTATTAAAAATTTAGAGAGAAATGGATAAAAATTCTGATCATTATTTTAGGGATTTGTTCAACTCTCCAAATATCGACAAAAATTCTAATGAAGAAAGTTCTCAAGTTCGTCATAATATTCCCGAAGACACAACGAGCCCTACAATATCAGATCCCGGTGAAGTGTTATTCATGATGGTAGTGCACAATCAATTTAGAGTGGCTGAATTCGTGCAAGATTATCATGGGAGTACACAAAGAAAAAGAATAATTAACAGACTGTATAGCTGGACACACTCAACTTGTCAATGATTATTTCTGTGTTGAGCCGGTGTATACCGATGATATGTTCCGAAGATGATTCCGAATGAGAAAAGAGTTATTTTTGCGCATAGTCACTGATTTGGAAAATCATCCTAGTGGATTTTTTTAATGGAGGGAAGATGCAGCAAGGAGAAAAGGTCTGTCGCCGATTCAAAAATGTACAACGGCTATCCGTCACCTGGCTTATGGAGGTTCCGCTGACCAATTTGACGAGTACTTGCGAATGGATGAAACAATTGCCCTTGAATGCTTGTCCAACTTTTGCCAATGCATGATACAAATATACGGAGATGAGTACTTAAAAAAACCCAATGCAACTGACATCACTCGTTTGCTTGAAATGCATGAACAAAAGCATGGTTTCCTTAGGATGTTAGGAAACTTGATTGCATGTATTGAGCCTGGAAAAATTGTCCGGTTGCGTGGAGGGCATAGTACACACAAGGCGATCATGGCTATCCAACAATTGTACTTGAGGCAATCGCATCTGTCGATTTATGGATACGGCATGCATTTTTTGGAGTTGCTGGATCTCGTAATGACATCAATGTGCTTAATGAATCACCTATTTTTAATGACGTCTTGAAAGGAAATGCACCATAAGTTAATTTTATTGTGAACGGTACACAATATACAAAAGGGTACTACCTAACAGATGGTATATATTCGGAATGGACCACTTTCGTCAAGAGTTTTTCCTGCCCTCAGGATCCGAAAAGAATAAAATTTAAGGAAAGACAAGAGGCTACAAGAAAAGATGTCGAGCGGGCATTTGGGGTACTCCAAGCTCATTGGGCAATTATAAGAGGTCCAGGGCGACATTGGTTTATGGATAAATGCAAAGAAATCATGTATACGTGCATTATTTTACACAACAAGATTGTGGAGGACGAAGGTCATGCAATATCGATTTAGGATCGCGAAGAACAAGATACAATCACAGCGAATCATGGCTCAACCAATGAATTTGCTGAATACATTCGAAGAAATTCCAAGTTATGTGATATTTAGGTGCATCATCAACTTCGTCATGATTTGGTTGAACACATCTGGGAAACATGTCATCGTGATGTGTAAATAACTAATTTATTATATATGAAATATTTAGTTATTCAATTCTGATTTTGTGAAATATTTGAACTCATATGTAGTAGTTTTTTTAAAAAAATGTGTACGTCCTATTTTGTATTGTTTTCATTTAAATAAAATATTAATATTAAAATAATTATATTGAATAATTGTCTAAAAAATATTTATGAATAAATGATAGACGAAATATATTAAAAATATATATTAATTTTATTTAAATATAAAATTCTATGTAAGTTAATAAAATGGTAAAGTTGAGGATATTTGAGAGTGAGATATTTGATTGGTGGGATCCATAAATATTTGGATGGTGAAATATTTCATTGTGAAATTTAAGATATTTGAATAGTAGGATATTTGAAAAGTGATGTGGAAGTGGGGACCACAAATATTTGGAAGAAATACTCTCAACCATTGTGGATGCTCTTAGAACTCAGAGGCCACCGCAAGCAGCGCTCTCGAGGAGGCTGCCACAAGCAACGCTTGCAAGGAGGCCGCCGAAAGCAGCGGTCGTGAGGAGGCAACGCTTGCGAGGCAGCGGCTCACGGCCTTGGTGATCCATAGGTGGCAACTACACTGCTGTTTTGAATATGCTCTTCTTTCCTATGTAATTGTAATTCCACGAAGATCCATAGTTTCGCTTCATGCCTCCTTCCCAACTTTTTCAATAACTATCCCTTCACCTTCTAGCCTTTGCATTGGAGATCCTCTTTTTGTGCATCGGCTATCTTCAGACGAGATGTTACTTCCTCATAAAATAGGTGTCTTGCCTTCTTTGAATACTGATTTGATAGGTCTCATTTTATGAACATCATTTTGGGCTTTGAAGAACCAATCAAACGATATGAATCACTTTGGTAGTCAACACTCAAAAAGTTATTGCTTTTCTGATGCAGCATTTCTTGGTGGTTTCTATTCCAGGAGTAATGTAAGGTTGCGCCAAGAGTTGCTTGAATCATCTCCAAAGATTGTCATTACAATTATAAGGGAGATTGTAAGAGTGATATCATTTGTCGATTTTTTCCATGGTCAGGTAACTCCTAAGCAATTTTTAGATATGCATGATCCTAAATTGGATGAGTTTGGTAATGAGGATCATTTGATTCCACCATGATTATTTGCTAAATTGAAATTGGAGATCATGAACTTAATAAAATCAAAGCAAGGGAGCTCTTATTTCCTCTTAATTTGCCAATCTTGTGCCATGAAAATATGGTTAAATGCTTCAAGCTGATGGTTTTCTTAAAGAGAGCCTGCATCATGGTCAAAGTGGTTGTTTGACCTATCTTCTTTTATTTTGGTTGGTTGGTTTTCACTATGGTAAAAGAATTCCTAGTTGGACCATGAAGATGACTGATTGTTTGACGTATTTTCTTCCTATGTCAAGTCATTTTGTGCTAGTACTTTAAAAATTTTATTATTTCGTGTCAATCATTTGATAATGAAAAAGAGTAGTTTAAGAGTAGTTTTGTTCATTTTGAGTTGTCAATGCTTTATAGGCACACAAGCTATTAGTGAGGAGCAATAGAATAAAGGCTTATCTTGGCTAACCAACACGTACATTGGTAGTTATTTTCACAAGAATTTTTTTTGATTTTATTAATAATTTTGGCAATGTAGTGTACATATTTTTATATTGTAGATAAATCTATTTTACATGTGCAACAACTTGAAAGGCACAAAGATATTGACAAACACATGAACCATCATTTCTTATTACGAGATGAAGAGTTTTGTTTAACTTAGGGATATTTGTGTTGTTTATATGCATAGATGCAAGAAAGAGGTTTTTGTTTTAGATGGTGAGATTTCTTATTGAAAAGTTATGTTTATTGATTTTTATAAATAGTTTATATGTTTAGTCATGTAATCTCAACTTGGGGTTGTTTGTGTTGTTTATATATACAGTTGCAAGAAAAAGGATTATATGTTAGATGATGAGATTTCTTATTGAAAAGTTATGTTTATTGATTTTTCTAAACAATATATATTATAAATTGTCTTTACATTTAATAAGAGTTATTTTTAATGTTCAGGATTATGATAAAGAAGGATTATAAAAGTTATCTCTGAGAAGTTATTTTTAAGACTTTCTCTTGTATAACTTTTATAGGAATAATATTTTTTTTTCTTATCAAATTAATGATGTATATGTAAATATTTCTATTATTGAATGAATGTTGGCATGAAATATACTGACTTGCATGTTAAAAATTATTAAAATTTTATATTATATATATTACTTTTAATTTATAAAGAGAAAGTTTTTCCTTTTATTTTGAAATGATAATTTAATAAATTTGATCTAGATTAATTTGTATAGTAAATACTCTTTTAAGATTATTAATTTTTGTCACAAATGGTGCATCTAATTAACAAGTCAAAACATTGGGATAATAATTTATAGTCTTCACTTCTATTTGAGACGACACATTATCATCTCAATCCGAGTCCTAGGATACCAAAGCCCTACAATAAGAGTGCTCTTGATATATCTCAAAATTCTTTTTACCGCTACTAAATACGACTCTTTGGTACATGATTGATATCTAGAACACATTCCTACCACGAATAATATATCCGGTCTACTAGCGGTTATGTATAGCATGTTGGTTGCTACTCGAAAAACCTAGAGGTTCCACTGTACAAAAATTTTATACAAAGATCTGAACCTTTTCCTAGCTACCATGTGTTCTTTTAAATTAAATTTTGGATCACCTGCGGAACTTAACACGTTTGATCCAAAACTTAATCTATTTGTTCTTTTAGGTTTTGACTTGGATCTCCTGCGGAACTTAACACGTTCGACCCAAATCACCTTAAGTTATTAATTCCATTAAATATTAATTTCCATAATTGGTTCCCAGTACTGACGTGGCGAGGCACACGACCTTCTTGGATATGGGAGCAACCACCACCGACTAGACAAAACCTTTTATAGAAAAATCTAATATTTAATTTCCTAAAATAACTTTAGGTTAACTGAAAAGAACAATCAAATCACAAGGAAAAGAAAAAACAAAAGAACACAACATCGAAAAACATATTCGAAATTCTAGAATCGTAAGCCTCTTGTATTTGATATTATTTCTATAAATAACTAGTATGATGCGGAAAGAAAAATTACTAGTTATACCTTGTAGAAAAAACCTCTTGATCTTCTACCGTATTCCTCTTCTAACCTCGGACGTTGTGTGGGCAACGATCTTCCGAGATGAGAAACCACCAACCACCTTCTTCTCCTCCTAGCTAGGTTCGGCCACAAAAAGCTTAACCAAGGATGAAGAACAAAACACCAACCAAGCTCCAAGAGATGCTAGCTTTTTCTCCTTCTTCTTCTTCTTCTCCAAGTAGTATCCGGCCGCAACAAGAGCTCCAAGCCTTTGAGAGTTTCGGCCACCACAAAGAGGGAGAGAGGAAGAGGATGGACGGCCACTCCAAGGAATAAAAGAGGGAGAGAAATAATAGAGGTTGTATCTCATGAAGGCACCCTCACCCCTTCTTTTATATTCCTTGGCCTAGGCAAATTAGGAAATTTAATTACAATAAAATTTCCTTAATTCCCTTGACATGATTTAATTGAGAAAAATAAAATAAAATTTCCCCAATTAATCTCCAATGGCCGGCCACATCAAAAGAGATAAATTAGACAAGTGTTAATCAACAATTAAAACTTCCTAATTTGTTTCCGGAAATTTTAAAATTAAAATTTCTCTTTAAAAATCTCTTTATGGTTGATAAAAATAAATTTCTATAATTTTAATTTTATCAACATGTGGATAATTTTAAAAAGAAAATAAAATATCTCACCAATCTACAAATAAGGAAGAGATCTAATCTCTTTCTTTAATCTTTTGTAGATCTTTTACAAGAGAGATATTTTAATTTTAATTCTCTTTAATAAATTATTTCTTCCACATAATAAAAATTAAAATTAAAATTCCTTTTTAATTTAATTTGGCCGGCCCCCACTAGCTTGGGTTCAAGCTAGGGCCGGCCACCCCAATTTATACCTAGGACGGCCCTAGCTTGGTTCCCTAGCTAGCTTGGCCGACCCCCTATTGGTGGGTATAGAAGGTGGGTATAGGTGGGTATAGTACTCTATAAATAAGAGGCTACGATAGGGACCAAGAGGAGGAATTGTTTTTGGTCTCCCGATAAAATTAAGCATCCCGTGTTCGCTCCGAACACACAACTTAATTTTATCAATAATAATTCATTCCACTAGAGAAGTATTATTGAACTACCGCACCAATCCCAAATTACATTTTTGGGCTCCTTCTTATTATGAGTGTGTTAGTCTCCCTGTGTTTAAGATATCGAATGTCCACTAATTAAGTGAGTTACTGACAACTCATTTAATTAATATCTAAGTCCAAGAGTAGTACCACTCAACCTTATTGTCATGTCGGACTAGGTCCACCTGCAGGGTTTAACATAACAATCCTTATAAGCTCCTCTTGAGGACATTATCAACCTAGTATCTCTAGGACACAATTTCCTTCTATAATCAACAACACACACTATAAGTGATACCATTTCCCAACTTATCGGGCTTATTGATTCATCGAACTAAATCACCTCGATAAATTAAAGAAATAAATATCAAATATATGTGCTTGTTATTATATTAGGATTAAGAGCACACACTTCCATAATAACCGAGGTCTTTGTTTCTTTATAAAGTCAGTATAAAAGAAACGACCTCAAATGGTCCTACTCAATACACTCTGAGTGTACTAGTGTAATTATATAGTCAAGATAAACTAATACCTAATTACACTACGACATTCTAATGGTTTGTTCCTTTCCATTTTGGTCGTGAGCTACTGTTTATAATTTATAATGTACTGATAACATCATCTTCTGCATGTGACACGACATACTATGTTATCTACAATATAAATTAAATGAACAACTACAAACAAATGTAGACAATTTGACCAAATGTGATTCTTTATTCATAATGAATGTTTACAAAGCTTAGGCTTTCAGTATACACTCCAACAATCTCCCACTTATACTAATGACTAAGCTGTCATAGCTTCTACCATACATCTGATTCCCATTTCCTCCACATGCCGATAGAAAGCTTTCGCCGGAAGGGCCTTAGTGAAAGGATCTGCCAGGTTATCCGCTGATGCAATCTTGGCGATGACAACTTCTCCTCGCTTCACGATATCTCGTATCAGATGGTACTTGCGCTCTATATGTTTACTTTCCTTATGAGCTCGTGGTTCCTTCGAGTTTGCAACTGCACCGCTATTATCACAATAAATTGTGATAATTTTGGGCAAACCAGGAATCACATCTAAGTTCATTAGAAAGTTCCTGAGCCATACTGCTTCTTTAGCTGCCTCAGAGGCTGCTACATACTCAGCTTCCATGGTTGAGTCTGATATGCATTTCTGCTTAACACTCCTCCATGAAATGGCTCCACCTCCTAAAGTAAACACATAGCCTGATGTAGACTTACTATTGTCCCTATCTGATTGGAAATCTGAATCCGTGTAACCCACAGGGAGCAAATCGTCTGCTTGGTAAATTAGCATATAATCTCTAGTCCTTCTCAGGTACTTTAATATATGCTTTACCGCAGTCCAATGTCCTTGTCCAGGGTTACTCTGATATCTGCTGACCATGCCCACGGCAAAACAAATATCAGGTCTCGTACATAGCATTGCATACATAAGGCTTCCTACAGCCGAAGCATAAGGAACTTCTTTCATGTCTTCTATCTCGTTTGATGTCTTTGGAGACATCTCTTTAGATAGAGCTATTCCATGCCTAAAAGGTAAAAAACCTTTCTTGGAATCTTGCATGCTAAAACGAGCAAGGATTGTATCTATATATGAAGTTTAGGACAGACACAACATTCTTTTCTTGTGATCCCTTATTACTTTGATCCCAAGAATGTGTGCACACTCTCCTAAGTCCTTCATATCAAATTGTTTGGACAACCATACCCTTATGTCTGATAATACCTTGACATTGTTGCCAATTAACAAAATATCATCTACGTATAGTACAAGAAATACCACCACGTTTCCGTTACACTTCTTGTATACACAAGACTCATCCGGACACTGAATAAATCCATATGACTGGATTACTTCATTAAACCAGATGTTCCAAGACCTTGAAGCTTGCTTCAGTCCATAAATAGACCGATTGAGCTTGTACACTAGATGCTCTTTGCCTTTTTCAATGAACCCTTCTGGTTGCTTCATATGGATGTTCTCTTCAAGACTTCCATTAAGGAAAGCTATCTTGACATCCATTTGCCAAATCTCATAATCCATATGAGCAGCAATGGATAAGAGTATCTGGATAGACTTAAGCATGGCTACCGGTGAAAAGGTTTCCTCATAATCGATTCCCTCTTTCTGAGTATACCCTTTCGCAACAAGCCTAGCTTTGAAAGTTTCTACCTTCCCGTCTATCCCTCTTTTCCTTTTGTAGATCCACTTGCATCCAACGGCTTTTACACCATCAGGTGGTTCTACAAGCTCCTAGACCTTATTAGAGTACATAGACTCTATTTCAGAATTCATTGCCTTTTGCCAAGATGCTGCATCTATATCTTGGAGTGCTTCGTCATATGTTCGTGGATCAGGTTCATGTTTACCAGGGATCAAGTCCGAAGACTCTCCCAAAAACATGAATCTTTCAGGCTGCTTTACAACCCTCCCACTACGACGAGGCACTGTCTGTGATTGTGTATCATGTGTGACACGTGGTACTTCATCTTGTACTGTTGGTACTGTAGTAGACGTGTCCTCTCTAAGTTCTTCTAAAACAACTTTACTACTGGGCGTGTGATCCATTATATAGTCTTCTTCTAAAAACTGGGTATTGGTGCTAATAATGACCTTCTGGTCTTTAGGACTATAAAATAAACCTCCTTTCGTTCCTTTGGGATATCCCACAAACACGCGAACTTCTGTACGAGATTCTAACTTATCAGCATCTGGTTTTAGCACATGTGTTGGACTACCCCAAATCTGAATATGTCTTAGACTGGGTTTTCGCCCATTCCACAATTCCATGGGAGTAGAAGAAACTGATTTAGAAGGTACTAAGTTCAGAACGTATACTGTTATTTCCAGAGCATATCCCCAAAACGAATTTGGTAATTCTGAATAACTCATCATTGATCTAACCATCTCCATAAGAGTCCTATTCCTTCGTTCCGCTACACCATTCTGTTGGGGTGTTCCAGGTGCAGACAATTGGGATTAAATCCCGGCCTCTGATAAGTAATTCCTAAACTCTCCTAGGAGGTATTCGCCACCACGATCAGATCGTAGTGTCTTGATACTTTTACCTAATCGTTTTTCCACATCAGCCTTGTATTCTTTGAATTTATCAAAGCACTCGGACTTGCGGCGCATTAGGTAAATATATCCATATCTTGAATAATCATCTATGAAAGAGACAAAATATTCAAAACCTCCTCTTGCCTGGACAGACATAGGACCACACAAATCAGAGTGAACCAATTCTAACACTTCTTTGGCTCTATACCCCTTGGCCTTAAAAGGCCTCTTGGTCATTTTACCTTCCAAGCAAGATTCACAAGTTGGAAAATTTTCCAACTCTAATGAACCCAAAAGTCCATCGGCCATAAGCCTCTGAATCCTAATTAAGTTAATATGACCAAGCCTTAGATGCCAAAGATATGCTTGGTTCATTTCTGAAGGTTCTTTTCTTTTATTAGAGTTAGAAGATGAGTTATAAATTTCCATATTTTGCTTTGTGGGAGAATTTAGATTTAAAATATACAAATTGCCAACTAATGTACCAGAACAGATAATCACTTTATTTCTCTTAATAACTACATCGTTACTAAAGGAAACTGAATATCCATTTAAAAACAGTTTAGAAACTGAAATTAAATTCTTTCTAAAACTGGGTATATAAAGATAATTTCTTAAAATCAAATTTCTATTTCTACTAAAAGATAAGTAGACGTCTCCCACTTCAACAGCTGCCACCTTAGTAGCATTGCCCATGTAGACGGTAATCTCTCCTTCAGATAGTCGTCGGGTTTCCTGGAACCCCTGCAGGGAATTGCAGACATGATCAGTGGCTCCTGTATCTACACACCAGGTGCTGGTAGATAACACCGCTAAACATGTTTCAACAACTAGAGCATGAGATATACCTTTGTTTTGGTTCTTACGAGGACAGTCCACCTTCCAATGTCCTTCCTGCTTGCAGATGAATCACTTGTCCTTCGGCTTCTTCACTCCATCTTTAAATCCCGTACTCTGAGATTTATTCACTTTCTTTGCTGAACCATCTTGTTTCTTCTTCTTCTTTCCTCTCGGTTTAGAAGTAGAACCATTTTCAGCATAGTGAATTTGAGCATTGTGACGAAATAATCCTTCTGCTGCTTGAAGTTCTGTCAGTAGTTCCGCTAATGAATAAATCCTCTTATTCATATTATATTTCAGGCGGAACTGCTCAAAACTTCTAGGTAGCGTTTGGAGGATCATATCGATCTGGGTTTCCCCATCAATTTCTCCTCCAAGGATCTGTATCTCGTTCAGATAAGCCATCATCTTTAGGATATGATCCCTTACAGGAGTACCCTCTTGCATGGTGGTTGTCATTATCTTTCTCATAGCTTCTTGTCTAGAAGCCCTATCCTGATGACCAAAGAGTTCCTTGAGATTGTTCATAATATCATAAGCTGTTGGTAAATCTTGATGCTGATGTTGCAATACATTTGACATTGAAGCCAAAATGTAACACCGCGCCATCTCATCTGCCTTTACCCATCTCTTATGATATTCAATCTCCTCTTGGGTAGATTCACCAGTGGGTGCATCAGGACAAGGTTCAGTCAGTACAAATTTATAGCTTTCAGCAGTCAGAACAATGTCCAGTTCCTTTTCCAATCTATGTAATTAGGTCCAGTAAGTCTATTTGTTGAAGTATGATGGACATGGGTTGAAAGTCATCCTAAGAATCACAAATAACTTTTGATCAGAACTCTAAATTTAGAATAATATTGATTCCTCAAACAATACTATTTTAAATTAACCAACACCTCAAAACACCGTGAATTTTGTATGCCACGTTAGTGTGGACGTATACAAATTAAACATTTGTAAAAGGAGGGTCTTAACCCATTAATTTTATTATCTTGTCAACCTAACTTTTTGACAAATAAAATTAATAGTTGGTGTCTTTTGGTCACACAAATAATAGCAGTGACTCCGATGGGGAGGATACTATTAGATGTGTCTAAGTGTATACCATTACTTGACACTAAGTCCATTAATAAGATTATGCCCCTTCCGTTGGGGAAGATCACACGCTCTTAATTAACTTCCTATAGTCATCCAAAATGGAAGTCTGTTCTAGTGATCCACAAACAAGCTCATCCGTTATGGAGGAAGGCACTTAGAGCCAACGCGCAAGCTTGTTTGCATCACTTACAAACCAGTAATGGAGACCATGGGATTTATTTAAAAATCTCTCTCCCACTTAGTTATTTATAAACGAGGAATTTTAACTATGCTAGCCTACTAGTCATGTATACTAACATGCACACACAGCACAATATAAAAGCAATAAATAGAAAATCTAATTTTCAACTATTATGGCTTTTATCTCTAGTTGTCCTCCGTGTGTTGTCATCCCAAGCTGCTGCCATATTTGGCCACTGCCACCGGGTCTAGCTGTCGCATCCATCTTGCTCCTAGTTCCGCTGCGCCTCTGGTCCTTAGAAGGTTCCACGCTTTGCAAGATTCGATCCGCGACATAAATAGAATTTTACATTTTGATCCTATATTCCATAAAAGGAATGTACATGTATCTAGATCAAAAAATAAAATCCTAATAAAACTAAATACAGCTCCTGCTGTATTTTAATACAATCATGCACACACATATAAATGCCCTTGACATGTCCAAGGGTCCAATCACACACATAATAACTAAAAGTCATAATAGTTGGATCCTGCATCCACAAAGTTAGCACATCCTACTATTAACCTGCCTAAATTATGTATGACATGTGCATAATTAACCTAATACCAAATACACAGAGGCAAAACCCTAGCTCTGATACCAATTGTTGGTTGCTACTCGGAAAGCCTAGAGGTTCCATGTACAAAAATTTTGTACAAAGATCTGAACCTTTTCCTAGCTACCATGTGTTCTTTTAAATTAAATTTTGGATCGCCTGTGGAACTTAACACGTTTGATCCAAAACTTAATCTATTTGTTCTTTTAGGTTTTGACTTGGATCTCCTGCGGAACTTAACACGTTCGACCCAAATCACCTTAAGTTATTAATTCCATTAAATATTAATTTCCATAATTGGTTCCCAGTACTGACGTGGCGAGGCACACGGCCTTCTTGGATATGGGAGCAACCACCACCGACTAGACAAAACCTTTTATAGAAAAATCTAATATTTAATTTCCTAAAATAACTTTAGGTTAACTGAAAAGAACAATCAAATCACAAGGAAAAGAAAAAACAAAAGAACACAACATCAAAAAACATATTCGAAATTCTAGAATCGTAAGCCTCTTGTATTTGGTATTATTTCCATAAATAACTAGTATGATGCGGAAAGAAAAATTACTAGTTATACCTTGTAGAAAAACCTCTTGATCTTCTACCGTATTCCTCTTCTAACCTCGGACGTTGTGTGGGCAACGATCTTCCGAGATGAGAAACCACCAACCACCTTCTTCTCCTCCTAGCTAGGTTCGGCCACAAAAAGCTTAACCAAGGATGAAGAACAAAACACCAACCAAGCTCCAAGAGATGCTAGCTTTCTCTCCTTCTTCTTCTTCTTCTTCTCCAAGTAGTATCCGGCCGCAACAAGAGCTCCAAGCCTTTGAGAGTTTCGGCCACCACAAAGAGGGAGAGAGGAAGAGGATAGCCGGCCACTCTAAGGAATAAAAGAGGGAGAGAAATAATAGAGGTTGTATCTCATGAAGGCACCCTCACCCCTTCTTTTATATTCCTTGGCCTAGGCAAATTAGGAAATTTAATTACAATAAAATTTCCTTAATTCCCTTGACATGATTTAATTGAGAAAAATAAAATAAAATTTCCCTAATTAATCTCTAATGGCCGGCCACATCAAAAGAGATAAATTAGACAAGTTTTCATCAACAATTAAAACTTCCTAATTTGTTTCCGGAAATTTTAAAATTAAAATTTCTCTTTAAAAATCTCTTCATGGTTGATAAAAATAAATTTCTATAATTTTAATTTTATCAACATGTGGATAATTTTAAAGAGAAAATAAAATATCTCACCAATCTACAAATAAGGAAAGAGATCTAATCTCTTTCTTTAATCTTTTGTAGATCTTTTACAAGAGAGATATTTTAATTTTAATTCTCTTTAATAAATTATTTCTTCCACATAATAAAAATTAAAATTAAAATTCCTTTTTAATTTAATTTGGCCGGCCCCCACTAGCTTGAGTTCAAGCTAGGGCCGGCCACCCCAATTTATAGCTAGGTCGGCCCTAGCTTGGTTCCCAAGCTAGCTTGGCCGGTCCCCTATTGGTGGGTATAGAAGGTGGGTATAGGTGGGTATAGTACTCTATAAATAAGAGGCTACGATAGGGACCGAGAGGCGGAATTGGTTTTGGTCTCCCGATAAAATTAAGCATCCCGTGTTCGCCCCGAACACACAACTTAATTTTATCAATAATAATTCATTCCACTAGAGAACTATTATTGAACTACCGCACCAATCCCAAATTACATTTTTGGGCCCCTTCTTATTATGAGTGTGTTAGTCTCCCTGTGTTTAAGATATCGAATGTCCACTAATTAAGTGAGTTACTGACAACTCATTTAATTAATATCTAAGTCCAAGAGTAGTACCACTCAACCTTATTGTCATGTCGGACTAGGTCCACCTGCAGGGTTTAACATGACAATCCTTATGAGCTCCTCTTGAGGACATTATCAACCTAGTATCTCTAGGACACAGTTTCTTCTATAATCAACAACACACACTATAAGTGATACCATTTCCCAACTTATCGGGCTTATTGATTCATCGAACTAAATCTCACCCACTGATAAATTAAAGAAATAAATATCAAATATATGTGCTTGTTATTATATTAGGATTAAGAGCACACACTTCCATAATAACCGAGGTCTTTGTTTCTTTATAAAGTCAGTATAAAAGAAACGACCTCAAATGGTCCTACTCAATACACTCTGAGTGTACTAGTGTAATTATATAGTCAAGATAAACTAATACCTAATTACACTACGACCTTCTAATGGTTTGTTCCTTTCCATTGTGATCGTGAGCTACTGTTTATAATTTATAAGGTACTGATAACATCATCTTCTGCATGTGACACCACATACTATGTTATCTACAATATAAATTAAATGAACAACTACAAACAAATGTAGACAATTTGACCAAATGTGATTCTTTATTCATAATGAATGTTTACAAAGCTTAGGCTTTAAGTATACACTCCAACATAGCAAACTACAAATCATGCTCCTATATTGCTTTGGGTCAACTAGGTTTCCTTCTTGATCACTATCTATCATGGTATTGGTCCCCATAGGAGTAGATGCTCCTTTAGCATTTTCCAACTCAAATTTCTTGATAAGTTCTTTAGTGAATTTGGTTTGGTAGATGTTGACCTCCGCAAGTGTACGAAAATATCGTAAGTAATATAAAAGATTATCGTATCCACAGGGACTGGAATAAGCACTAAGAATATCTCAACGCGAATTAGCTAAACAACAATTCAATGAGTTAACAAGTACAAAGGAAATCTACCAAAGGTAAAGATGTAAATGAAAGGATAGGAAACAAGAATAAGGGCAATGATAAGGAATGTTCTAGGAGTTTTGGTTTCTTTGTAAGGTTACTCAATGTAAATGATCTACCCAAATCTCATTCCTCAATTGTCCATCATTTGTAGAAGATTGTCAGTTCTTTCTTGCAATAGACAACCGACCTAGACTGAAATCTACACCTAGATTGATCAATTAGGAATGAATCTATGTTGTCCTTACACGGGCTTGCCTGTCACGTGCATCCCTCGGATAATCAACATAAGAATTCATCTCTCATCAAACTCATCTAGATATAAAGATTAATGCGCAAATCTATCCTACCCCCTTGAATAACCTAATTTCTCCTTCAAGATAATCCCTCAAACGTCCTTACACGGGCATGTTCCTGTCACGAAGATCCCTCAGAAAATCAAATGAGGAATTACCTCTACAAGATCCACAAGATATCCAAACCCTCAATCAAGCATGGTAATTAGGCACAATTACAACATTCCACACAAGATCAAATAGATACAAAAACAGGACAAAATCATAGAAATGGGAAATTAACATATCCACAAGAGTTTTACATCAAGATATCCTTACAAATACTCCCTCCATCCTAGAACAAAAGATCTACTCCATAAATCAAAGAAAGAATCCAAAAGAAAGGAGTATTACAAGCATTCTTGATCCCCCAAATTCAAGAAAAGAGAGAAAGAAAACTTATCTACGAAGAAGAACGGTCTTCGGATCCAATCCCATGATCTTGGAGTCGAATCGGTGAAGATCCTACTTAGAATCGCCAGAAAATCCGTCCAAGATGAAGGGAAATCACCCAAATCTCGCTTTCTCCCAAAGGGGAGAAGATCCCCTTTCAATTCATGAAGGAAGCCTTATATAGAGGGAAGATTTGGGCGCCACACGGCCCCGTGGCACGGTCGTGTGAGGTTCACACGGCCAGAGTCACTCTCCTCTCTGCCAACGTTACACAACCGTGTGTGAGACACGGCCGTGGCAAGCATCTACCATGACCCTCCTGCACGTCCATGTAGATCTACACGGCCTAAGCTGTCTCTGCCTCTGGAAAACTGGCACGGCCGTGTGGTGCACACGACTGACACTCTCTTTCCCACTGGAAAACTCACACGACCGTGTGGTATACACGGCCGAGGCTTCTCTGGTCTCTGGAAAACTTACATGACCGTGTGGTGCACACAGCCTAGGCTTCATTGGGCTTCAAAACTTGGCACGACCGTGTGAGGTTCACACGGCCAAGCCATCTCCCTTCTCTACTGTAGCTACACGGCCTCTCATCTCTACATGGACTGGGCAACCCCCCATGGCAGGGTCGTGTGTGGTTTAGGTAAGGTGTCTTATTCCATTGCTTCGCTCGCAGATTTAGCCTTGAACATGCATTCTTCACCAAATTCGACTCCAGTGTACAAAAAATGGTCAAAAGCATATCTCCAAAAAAAATTAGTAAATATGCTAAAAGGAAATCTGGAAGTACAAAAATACATAGACAAAGCATGTGCAAAATATGTGAATATGCATCAAAACATGCTAAATAAGTGTATACAATCTACGCACATCACACCCTCAGACTTAGACCTTTACTTGTCCTCAAGTAAAATGCTACAATCTAAATTCATATGTTCTACAATGCTCTCATATCCCTAATGCATCCTCCTAACTCTATCAAAAGGTTTCATTAGTAAGCATGATCATGAAAATAAGTTAAGTTTGGCTTAAGTATAAGTATTGTAACAACCCAATTTCCTCATTTCAGGTCCTAATAGTAATTAAAAATATTTATAAATACTTTATAAATATTCTAGAGATTTTTAGAAATTTTTAGAGTATTTTTATGTAATTTTTGGAGTTCGTTTGGTATTTTTACCAGAAGAAACAAGTTGCAAAAAAATAAAAAAATTAAGCCGAGGTTCGAACCGAAGACCTCTGGTTAAGCAAAGCCTTTAGTTGTCTCAGCTGACCAGGAGCCCAAGCGGGCATTGCTGATTAAAGGAAGAGTGAAATTTATTTAAGTAGTAGTTAATAAACAGAAAATAAATAGGAATAAAAGGGATTCGGCTGAGGTTCGAACCGCAACCTCCGACCCGACCTGAATCTTAAGCGGAGCGCGATAGCCAAGTGCCCAAGCGAGCGGTGCTGTTTAGAAAAGATAGCGGAAATATTTTAAGTAGTAGTAGTTAAACATAAAATATTAAGTATAAAAGAGTTGCGGCTGAGATTCGAACCCGCAACCTACGACCCGGTCCACGCCTTAAGCCAAGCGCAATGACCAAGCGCCCAAGTGGGCGGTGCTGAGCAAATATCGAGCGGAAATAATTTAAAGGATAGTTAGTTAACAGAATATGGGAGTTATAAAAAGGGGATAAGTTGGGGTGATGTTGCCGTGACCTAAACCTTTTCCCAATCTTCCTCTCGCGCAGCGTCGGTCCCAGCTCGGGCGAAAGCGCAAGGAGGAGTTAAGGCATCGTCTCTGGTGGTCGGCCAAGGTTCAATCCGAGGGATTCTTCATGCGGTTGCAACTCTTTCGGCAAGGTGAACGCGTAGGCACAAGAGGAGGCCGAAAAGCTCGAGCTAACCGGAAACCCTAGAGCTCTTCTTCTCGGTTATGAGTCCAAGAAGCAAGGTAAGTGCTTCCTCGCCTATAGTAGAGTAGTTTCAGATTCATGTGTTCTTGATTTCCGACGCATGCCGCAAAGATTGATGATTTTGAAGGTTTTCTGCCGTGAGTTTCATAAAGAAGATGAGAAGAGGTTTTAATTAATTTGAACATGAGGTTTAGTTTATTCCTTATTGTTTGATTGAAGTTGCTGCCATGAAACGTATTTTAGAACTTGTTAGATTTGGATATGAACAAATAGATTTTAAAGCATGCAATTTAACACAGTGCAGATTTTTTGGTTAAGTTCATAGTGCAGTTTCTAGAAGATTATAATGCAGTTTAGTTTAGTATTATAGTGCAGATTTTGTAAGCTTAAAGTGTAGATTTTTGGTGGAACTTGTAGTGTAGATTTTTGGTGGAATTTATAGTGCAGATTTTTGGTGGAACTTGTAGTGCAGATTTTGGTGGAACTTATAGTGCAGTTTTTTAAAAAGGATTATAGTGAAGTTTGGCTAAGTATTATAGTGCAGAATTTATGTTTGCATAGTATGCAGAAATTGTGTAGCATAGAATGTAGAATCTTGATTAGTATAGTATGCAGATTTAGTTTTTAGTTTGTGATTTTGGCTTAGTATTCCAGTTTAGATCATGTTGTAACATGCTTAAAGAACTCTATTGCTCTATAAAAGTATAAGCTTTACATAGGTATCAAGCTTTAACAAATTTTTAGTGTGGAATAGCTATGTGTAGCATTACAGATTTTGATTTGTTTAGCATTGCAGATTTTGAATTGTTTAGCATGGCAGTTTTGATGGTTTAGCATTGGAAGATCCAATTAGATCTCTAGTAGCTTAATTAGATTTGCAGATTTTATTAAGCTTACAAGTGCAGATTTTAATTAAGCTTATAGTGCAGATTTTTAATTAAGCTCATAGTGCAGATTTTTAATAAAGCTTATAGTGTAGATTTTAATGAAGCTTATCGTGCAGATTTTTAATTAAGCTTATAGTACAGATTTTTAATTAAGCTTATAGTGCAGATTTTTAATTAAACTTATAGTGCAGATTTTTATTTAAGCTTACAGTGCAGATCTTGTTAAGTATTATAGTATTTTGAGTTTAAGAAAAGTATAAAAAAGATTAAAAAAAAAAAGAAAGAAAAAGGCCAAGGCCTTAAGTAGATCCCAAAGTCAAGACTTTAGGGATTTTGGCACACAAGGTGTTTGTTAAAATGCCGAGGCATTATATATTAGAAGTAATAAAAGATAACCTAGCTCTAGGTTCAGATAACCTAGTAAGAGCAAGATAAGATAAATCAGCTTATGAATCAGTATTTTACTTTTATCAGTGGCACTGTGCTGGACTCTTAGTTGTCCTTGGGTTGGGCTCCCATAGTCGTCCCTAGGTTTAGATAACCTAGTAAACCCTACTTGATTCGGGAATAGCTACCTCGGGTCTAGTTAGGGATGCGCGCATAGCAAGTACAGTTGTCGGGCCCATCAACAGCATGATTACTATTTTTATCTATTATGAAAATAGTTTTCAAAACTTCACAAATCAGTTACGTGAATACAGATCAGATTCAGTATTAGTCTAACATCAGTTTATCTCAGCTTATGTATCAGTTTAGTTAAACTTATTATTTTGAAGTATTAAAATATAAGTTTTTAAACAAAAGAAATAAGCTTCACATAAGTTTAAAATTCAGCAAGTTTAGTTTTCTTATATACTGACATGTTGTTTAGGTTCACTTACATGTTTAGTATTTCAGTATGCTATGTTTCTTTTGCTATTAGATGAGCATTCAGTTTCTAGATTTCTTTCAGCTTACATGCATACTCGAGTTTTGTGAGTTAGATAGCGCTTACTAAGTAATTTTGCTTATAGATGCATTTTCCTCTTACTGCAGATAAAGGAAAGGAAAAGCTATAGCAAAGGAAGGCGACAAGGAGGTGCGGACGGATGTGTGATGCCTGGACTATAGAAGTCTTGGGATTAGCATAAGAATTTATTAAGATTGCCATGTATTTAGAATTCTCTCATTTAAATTGTTATGCACATTAGACCTATTATCTGAGTTGTATGATGGTTGCATGCATGTTCAGATTAATACATATATTTCAGCATAATTAGATTGATGTATAGTTTTAGTTGTGTTCATATGCTGGAGTAGAATGTAGAGATAAGTTGTTTATGTTTTCCGCTGCTATCAGTTGCATGTTTAGAGAGTTTATGTATTGATCTTTACATGTGAACAACTCTAATTTAGTAAAGTTAGTAGTTCAGTAGCGCTCCACCCTCACAGATTAGTAGTGAGGAGGGTGGGGTGTTACAAGTTGGTATCAGAGCAGTTCCTATTCTCCAGCATCACACATCAACACCAGCCTTGCCGTCTTCAAGTAAGAAGTATTTAATTTTTTTTTAGTATTCTTTCTTTATTCTTTACAGTAAAGGGAAATCCTTAGAACTATTGGATTATATATACAGAATAGGGAGATGTTTAGAAGTGCTTACTAAGTTATGAATTCTGTTTAGTTTCTTTCAACATAACTAGATGTCAAGAAGAGGACATGTAACGACCCGCCTCCTACTGACTAGGCTACGAGGCCGATCGTTACGTAATGCTGTGCTAAATTACTATTGCGGAAAATCTGGATTGATTAAAATTTTACTAATCTGATTACTGTAAAATCTGAACTTAATATTCTAGGTGTACCTAGGAGTTGTACACATGCTAGGGAAGATAATCTATGCCTCTCGGATGTCCTGCTAGCTGTAATCAGGCATTTCAATCGATCCATGAATCGATGGGGCTGTCGGATCGATCCAGTGATCGATCCAGCTTGATACTGGCACGGAGAAAACCTCTGGATCGGTCGGCTGACCGATCCATAAGCCATAATGCTTCTGTATGCGGCTGGATCGGTCTACCGACCGATCCAGGAGTACACTGATCGGTCGGCAAACCGATCCAGTGGCTCACTGATCGGTCGACTGACCGATCAGTGAGCTTCTGTAACCAACTTAGGCTTCTGTACGTGGCTGGATCGGTCTACCGACCGATCTAGGAATACACTGATCGGTCGGCTGACCGATCCAGTGGCTCACTGATAGGTCAGCTGACCGATCAGTGAGCTTCTGCACTCTCACGCTGACTCTCTGTTCGCGACTGGATCGGTCGGCTGACCGATCCAGCGGCACAACTCAACTCTGATTGATCCGTAGATCGATCGGAGTTTCTGATTTCACACTGAAACTCTGATTTCAGCACTAGTTCATGCCAAACCTCACACAACAATTATACAATGCATGGAAAACATTCTAATATCCACTAACTAGCATTCTAACATGACATAGTGCAAGGTTTATTAATTCATAGCATTTAAACCACTACAAATGCATAAAAGTGTCTTAAGAAAAGAAACTAAGTTCTTAATTTGCTAAACTTCCTAAGGATCTTCATTCCAGGTTCCTGCCACACACACCATCTCTGCATTGACCTCCAGCTTCCTCTGCTAGTCCATCTTTCCCTTACCTCTATCTGCAGTATAAGGGAAATAGAATCTGTAAGCTTAAAGCTTAGTAAGAAACCAACTACCTCACTAAAACATGCAACGATGCAAACATGTTTTTAAAGAAATGCTATTTAAAAACATGCACTGAATTTGTTAAAGCATGGCATACTGAAGTTACATGGCATAAATACTGAAACATGGCATGCATAATAAAATCTAAGCATGGAGCTATCTCATGGTATCAACTAGGAGAAAATAAGCTGAAACTGTAACTGAAACTGAGCTAAAACTGAGCTAGTGCTGAACTTAAACTATAATCACATAACTATATTATGAGTTTGAAAGCTATTATCATAATAAGTGAAAATAGTAATCATGCTGCTGTTTGGGCCCGGCAACTGCACTTGCTGTGCGCGCATCCCTAACTAGACCTGGGTTTGCAAGTCCCGCATTTAGTAGGGTTTACTAGGTTATCTAAACCTAGGGGCCGACTATGGGAGCCCAGCCCAATGGATATCTAATCCAGTACAGTGCCACTGAAAATAAAATACTGAATACAGTTACTAATTGTTTATTTTGCTATTTCTAGGTTATCTGAACCTAGAGCTAGGTTATCTAAACCTAGAGGCGACTGTGGGAGCCCACCCATTGGACCGTAGTCCCATGTAAGTTGAAACTAGACTAATATACTGATTTAAATGCTACTAATGCATTTAACTGAGCTGTTAAAAATATCTGAGGTAGTATTTAGCTACAATAATCATTTTGTCGAACACTTGGTGTGCTCCAACTCTCCCCTCTAATAGGGAGACCGCCTCTAGGCACCCGACAACGTCTAGAGCCTCCAACTGAAGGAGAACAATGTGTCTGGCCCATCTAGAGGTGCTCAACTAGATCCCTAATCTGCGAGGAGGGTTCAAACACACCCCGAGTGCCAAAAAATCTGCATATAGCTAAACTAAAGGCATGCAATCAAACGAAAGCTACTTATACTGCAGGTGAGGGGTTTGTTACCTCGTACGCTAATTTCCTTACAATTCTATTCGCTAGAATTCCGGTGGAGACGACTTCTCGACGATCTTCTCGCGTCTAAGTGTTCCCCTCGCGAAGGAGAGCGTCCTCGTGCCGGAGTTATCGCCGGAAGATGTCCTTGGGGCCCTAGGGATGGAACCCTAGGTTATTCTTATGGTTGGTGCCGAGAGAAGGAGAGGAGAAGGAGAGTCGGCGTGAGGTTAGGGTGAGGAGGAGAAGGTCACGAATAAAAATCTAATAACTCCTCTTCTAATTTCCTATTTATATTAAATGGGTATTTCGGCCCAACTTAAACTTAAATATAAATGTTCCCCTTTCCTTTCAGCACGGCCCTGCTGGGTTCACTTGGTTACTAGAATTATCCGTAAACCATAGGTCTCGGGTTCAATTCCCGCTTAGGCCATTTTGCTTTTCTAATTATTTTTGCTACTTCCGCTACTCTAAAAATTCCATAAAAATATTCTAAAATTCCAGAAAAATCATAGAATATTTCTAAAATAGTTTTGAGAATTTTCGGGCGTTACAGGATGTCCCCGTACCACTTGTACTGAGGACTGAGTACAGGAGAACAAAAAGGACAGAGAAGTTATGGGTGATAGTGGGTAGAGAAGTTAAGAGACTAAGGAACAAAGAAGTACCACTAGTAAATGTCATTCGACATCAGAAGCGCGAGGAAACTACTTAGGAGCGTGAAGATAGTATGAGACAGAGATATCTAGAATTATTCTAAATTAGAGGACGAACTTTTTATAAGGTATGGGGAATTGTAACATCCCAATTTCCTCATTTCAGGTCCTAATAGTAATTAAAAATATTTAGAAATGCTTTAGAAATATTCTAGAGATTTTTAGAAATTTTTAGATTATTTTTATGTAATTTTTGGAGTTCGTTTGGTATTTTTACCAAAAGAAACAAGTTGCAAAAAAATTACGAAATTAAGTCGAGGTTCGAACCAGAGACTTCTGGTTATGCAAAGCCTTTAGTTGTCTCGACTGACCAGGTGCCCAAGCGGGCTTTGCTGATTAAAGGAAGAGTGAAATTTATTTAAGTAGTAGTTAATAAACAGAAAATAAATAGGAATAAAAGGGATTCGGCTGAGGTTTGAACCGTGACCTCTGACCCGACCCGAATCTTAAGTGGAGCGCGATAGCCAAGTGCCTAAGCGGGCGGTGTTGTTTAGAAAAGATAGCGGAATATTTTAAGTAGTAGTAGTTAAACAAAAAATATTAAGTATAAAAGAGTTGCGGCTGAGATTCGAACTCGCAACCTCCGACCGGGTCCACGCCTTAAGCAAAGCGCAATGACCAAGCGCCCAAGCGGGCGGTGTTGAGCAAATATCGAGCTGAAATAATTTAAAGGATAGTTAGTTAACAGAATATGGGAGTTATAAAACGGGGATAAGTTGGGGTGATGTTGCCGTGACCTAAACCTTTTCCCAATCTTCCTCTCGCGCGGCGTCGGTCCCAGCTCGGGCGAAAGCGTAAGGAGGAGTTAAGGCATCATCTCTGGTGGTCGGCCAAGGTTCAATCCGAGGGATTCTTCACGTGGTTGTGACTCTTCCAGCAGGGTGAACGCGTAGGCACAAGAGGAGGCCGAAAAGCTCAAGCTAACCGGAAACCCTAGAGCTCTTCTTCTCGGTTGTGAGTCCAAGAAGCAAGGTAAGTGCTTCCTCACCTGCAGTAGAGTAGTTTCGGATTCATGTGTTCTTGATTTCCGACGCATGCCGCAAAGATTGATGATTTTGAAGGTTTTCTGCCGTGAGTTTCATAAAGAAGATGAGAAGAGGTTTTAATTAATTTGAACATGAGGTTTAGTTTATTCCTTATTTTTTGATTGAAGATGCTGCCATGAAACGTATTTTAGAACTTGTTAGATTTGGATATGAACAAATAGTTTTTGAAGCATGCAATTTAACACAGTGCATATTTTTTGGTTAAGTTCATAGTGCAGTTTCTAGAAGATTATAGTGCAGTTTAGTTTAGTATTATAGTGCAGATTTTGTAAGCTTAAAGTGTAGATTTTTGGTAGAACTTGTAGTGCAAATTTTTGGTGAAATTTATAGTGCAAATTTTTGGTAGAACTTATAGTGCAGATTTTGGTGGAACTTATAGTGCAGTTTTTTAAAAAGGATTATAGTGAAGTTTGGTTAAGTATTATAGTGCAGGATTTTTGTTTGCATAGTATGCAGAAATTGTGTAGCATAGAATGCAGAATCTTAATTAGTATAGTATGCAGATTTAGTTTTCAGTTTGTGATTTTGGCTTAGTATTCCAGTTTAGATCATGTTGTAACATGCTTAAAGAACTCTATTGCTCTATAAAAGTATAAGCTTTACATAGGTATCAAGCTTTAACAGATTTTTAGTGTGGAATAGCTATATGTAGCATTACAGTTTTTGATTTGTTTAGCATTGCAGATTTTGAATTATTTAGCAGGAATTTTGATGGTTTAGCATTGGAAGATCCAATTAGATCTCTAGTAGCTTAATTAGATTTGAAGATTTTATTAAGCTTACAAGTGCATATTTTAATTAAGCTTATAGTGCATATTTTAATTAAGCTTATAGTGCAGATTTTTAATTAAGCTTATAGTGCATATTTTAATTAAGCTTATAGTACAGATTTTAATTAAGTTTATAGTGCAGATTTTTAATTAAGTTTATAGTGCAGATTTTAATGAAGCTTATAGTGCAGATTTTTAATTAAGCTTATAGTGGAGATTTTTAATTAAGCTTATAGTGCAAATTTTTAATTAAGCATATAGTGCATATTTTTATTTAAGCTTACAGTGCAGATCTTGTTAAGTATTACAGTATTTTGAGTTTAAGAAAAGTATAAGAAAGATAAAGAAAAGAAAGAAAAAGGCAAAGACCTTAATTAGATCCCAAAGTCAAGACTTTAGGGATTTTGGCACACAAGGTATTTGTTAAAATGTCGAGGCATTATATATTAGAAGTAATAAAAGATAACCTAACTCTAGGTTCAGATAACCTAGTAAGAGCAAGATAAGATAAATCAGCTTATGAATCAGTATTTTACTTTTATCAGTGGCACTATGCTGGACTCTTAGTTGTCCTTGGGTTGGGCTCCCATAGTCGTCCCTAGGTTTAGATAACCTAGTAAACCCTACTAGATTCGGGACTAGCTACCTCGGGTCTAGTTAGGATGTGCGCATAGCAAGTACAGTTGTCGGGCCCATCAACAGCATGATTATTATTTTTATCTATTATGAAAATAGTTTTCAAAACTTCACAAATCAGTTACGTGAATACAGTTTAGATTCAGCATTAGCCTAGCATCAGTTTAGCTCACCTTATGTATGAGTTCAGTTAAACTTATTATTTTGAAGTATTAAAATATAAGTTTTTAAACAAAAGAAATAAGCTTCACATAAGTTTAAAATTCAACAAGTTTAGTTTTCTTATATGCTGACATGTTGTTTAGATTCGCTTACATGTTTAGTATTTCAGTATGCTATGTTTCTTTTGCTATTAGATGAGCATTCAGTTTCTAGATTTCTTTCAGCTTACATGCATACTCAAGTTTTGTGAGTTAGATAGCGCTTACTAAGCAAATTTGCTTATAGATGCATTTTCCTCTTACTACAGATAAAGGAAAGGAAAAGCTATAACAAAGGAAGGCGACAAGGAGGTGCGGACGGATGTGTTATTGTTGGACTATAGAAGCCTTGGGATTAGCATAAGAATTTATTAAGATTGCCATGTATTTAGAATTCTATCATTTAAATTGTTATGCACATTAGACCTATTATCTGAGTTGTATGATGGTTGCATGCATGTTTAGATTAATACATATATTTCAGCATGATTTGATTGATGTATAGTTTTAGTTGTGTTCATATGCTGGAGTAGAATGTAGAGATAAGTTGTTTATGTTTTCTGCTACTATCAGTTGCATGTTTAGAGAGTTTATGTATTGATCTTTACATGTGAACAACTCTAACTTAGTAAAGTTAGTAGTCCAGTAGCTCTCCACCCTCACAGACTAGTAGTTAGGAGGGTGGGGTGTTACAAGTACCCTGTGTAGGAGGGTGGGGTATTACTGGACTAGTAGTTAGTAGTCCAGTAACATTCTTCATTGGGCATCATGCTTCTCATGAAGCGATTCTAGAGAAGTACAAAAATCAGAAAAGTCAAATCTGGAGGAACCCGTACCATAGGCAAAAGAATGCCTAGCAGGATCCGAGTGTCCGGAGGGCTGCAGGTATCTAGATGTCGAGGGCTCAATGTGTGGCTCTGTGTCTCCGGATATGGAGGGAACATTCTCGAGGTCTACATCAGTGATTACCCAATTAGCTGGGTTGTGAACTGAAGTTTGATCAGGACAAGGAAGAGGTAAAGGAAAACCATTCCTCCTAGGAAATACGGAACCGTTCTCATCCAGGATAATCATTTTCATAGCAAGACATGCATCCATGTCGATAATGTCATTGCCATGAATAACTTCCAACCCATCTAAATCAAGTTCCAAGTTAATTGCTATTTGAGTAATCAACCACCAAGAACTATTGATCCCGAAGACGCCCTCGCAGCTCTCACTAAGGTTTGCAGAAAATGAAAACCGGAATCAAAATCAACCTTATGCAACATAGCCCATAGAGCATAGAGCATAGAGTTCTACTTTCTTAACAACTTCATCACTTTCCCCTCTACCAAAAATAGTTTTGTTCATGACTTGATGCAAATATCTAAAAACAGGGTTTTGCATGTGAGAAGCCTTGGCTCTAGAGGGCTCATAGGGATGATCTAATCCAGTGATAGAATTCCAAAAATTGTTCCAATTAAAGCTAGAGTCAAACCTCCGAGAGCTACCAAAAGACAATCCAAAACAAGTGTTGAAATCACTAAATGTCCATTGAAATTCTTAATTCATTAATCTAAAGGTTATCTTGCCAACATAATCATCCTCATTGGCAAAATGGACATCTAGTGAGCTTAGAAACTCCAAAACAAGGCGAGGATAAGTAGGTAGATGTGTGTACAACATATCACTCCAATCTAAGAACCCAATCATCCAATCTATATCATCCCTAATTCCCATCATATCTAAAATGGTTGGATTCGTATACCTAGTACACACGATCTTTCTATTGACAAGAATTGCAAATCTAGTAATTTGATCATCATTTCTAAATACGATATTGAATTCGTTGTCATTGCCTTCGTTGCGTGAGGTCATTTTTCCTTTGCCTTGCACCGGTTGTTTACCCTTATCGAATGGCTCCTTCCCTTTGTCTCCACCACTAGATCCACTGCCACCTTTGCGAAGTATCTTCAAAATGTTGGACATATTTTCAAGTTCTAGTGGGGAAGGATACTGTTTAGGATTGGAGGAACTAGATCTTGACGAAATAGATCTTAGGGTTATGAAAGTGGAGATCTTGGATCTAGGCGAAGAGAAGAATCTAGATCTAGATGAAGTTTGAGGAGAAGAAAGGGTTTTAGGTCTAGATCTGAAAAGGTTTGGAAGAAAGGTTGAAGAAGAGAGGAATTTTGGAGAGAAGAGGGTGATGAGATGAGGAGGGTGTGTGGGTGGCATGGCCTGGATCTGGCCGTGTATAGGAGACACGGCCTAAATAGGTTTCTCCACACGGGTCGTGTAGATCTACACGGCCCCTGCCTTCTCCTTCTCGAGTATCTTTGCACGGCCGTGTCTGGGACACGGCCTCACCAGCCTCCTTCTCTGAAATCAGCACACGGTCGTGTCAGATGACACGGCCAGTGCAGGCTTCTGCACTGGTTCCTTCACACGGTCGTGTGTGAGACATGGCCGAAAATTTTTCCTCATCTGGATTCTTCACACGGTCATGTCTGGGACACGGCCATGCACCTTTTCTTCTCTGGAGACTCCACACGACCGTGTCATGTAGACACGGCCCAAGCATCTCCCTTTTCTGCACCATAAGCTTGGTCGTGTACAGCACACGACCATGCTTTGTTTTGCTCCACTCTTCTTTCTCCTTTCTAGCTCTTCCAACACTTCCATGCCCATGAAGAAATCATGGCCAGCTCATGGAAGTGAAATTTCAACCTGAAAATAAAGAAAAAAATAAAGTAAAAACACTACTAATGAATAATAGAAACATGGAATGAAACTAATTAAAAAGAACCCTTGGGTTGCCTCCCAAGAAGCGCTTGTTTAAGGTCTTTAGCTCGACCAATCTTGATTACTCCTCTCTTTTCCTTGCCCTTAGAGGGCAGACATATTTGTCACTTTTGTTGGGAGGTCTCCTCCCAACATCTTCCACCACAATATTTTCTTCGTTTGGTGGCCTCCCATGAGGATGGAAATTCCATTCCTCCAGTATGTAAATGCATGCCCTGCTACAAGCATTCAGAAGAGAAGAGACATGGTTAGAGGCATTAGATAAATCATATTCCAACTGTTCCTTACCGATTACCAAAGAAAGTTTATGATTCTTAACATCTATGATAGCTCCAGCTGTAGCAAGGAATGATCTTCCCAATATGATAGAGATTTTTGGGTCCTCCTCTATGTCTAACACAACAAAATCGGTGGAAATTATACTCCCACCTATTTCTACCGGCACATCTTCAATGATACCCATAGGGTACCTGCAGGAGTGATCAGCAAGTTGTAGTGTCATGGTAGTAAGTTTAAAGTTTTTGAGACCTAATTTATTACAAATAGAATAAGGAATGAGGCTAACACTTGCCCCCAAATTACAAAAAGCTTTCTCAATAAATTCAGTTCATATATTGCAAGGAATATAAAAGTTTCCGGGGTCTTTCAACTTTGGGGAAGTGTTTTTTTCAAAAAGAGCGCTGCATTCCTCTATAAGTGCAATGGTCTCTATGTATCCCTTCCTTCTATTATTCGACATGATGTCCTTCAGGAATCTGGCAAACTTGGGCATTTGAAGGATTGCATCAATGAGTGGTACTTCAACACATATTTCTTTTACCTTCTCCAAGAATTTGCCAAACTCTTCATCCTTCTTTAACATAAAAAGTCTTTGAGGAAAAGGGGCTGCTATACTTTGATGGTTAAGTGGAAGAGTCTCTTCAACCTTAGTGGTACTCTCCTCATTATCTTGAATCTGATTTGATGTTGGAGAGAGCTCTTCTTCAGTGTGCATCCCTTTTGGAGCAGTCACTTGGGGATTTCCCAAGGTTCATCCACTCCTAAGCTCAATTATGTTGCAGTGCTCCACGGAATTGACATCAGGCTTACCAGGTAATTGTCCTGGTGCTCTAGAAGATGAGGAAGCTAGTTGGGCAATCTCACTTTCCAAGATCTTTAGATGTCTATCAGAATTATCCATTCTGTGAGTGAGCTTTAAAATGTCTTGTTTCATTTCATTCTGAGTGGACATAATTTCTTCAAATATCTTTTCAATTTTAAACATAGGAAAGCCTTGAGAAGATTGTTGCTAAAAATTCTGTTGCCCGGACTAAAAATTAGGTCTTGCCCCCATAGATGGTCCTTGATCTTAATTATTTCTATAGGAAAAATTAAGATAACTTTTCCATCTAGGGTTGTAGGTATTTGAGTATGGATTGTTCTGCCTTTGATTGAAACTCATGATTGCATCACATTGCTCTAATTGATTTATTTGTGCAGTGATAGCTCCTAGTGGGCATGAGTCATTTGAGTATTCAGAACTTCCAAATACTTCGCAAGAAGAAACAATGGCATTGACCATACTTGAAATAGCTCCCATATTCTCAAACCTTTTTGTAAGAGCATCCAGTTTTGCAGCCAATAAGATCACTACATCAACATCAAATTTTCCTGATGCTTTTGTTGTTGGGTTCGTAAAGGAATAGCCACCACTTCTTTCATTAGCCCATTGATGGTGGTTTTGTGCTACACTTTCAATTATCTCCTCGCTTCATCCAAGCTCTTATTCATAAGTGCTCCTCCAGCAGCTGAATCAAGGGACACTTTTGTATGATAATTAATGTCGTTATAAAATGTATGTAGTACTAACCACCTTTCCAAACCATGGTATGGCCATTGTCTGAGCATACTATTGTACCTATCCCAAGCTTCAAATAAAGATTCAGAGTCCGCTTGCTTGAAGTTTGCGATAAGATTCCTCATATGAGCTGTTTTGCTTGGAGGATAGAATTTATCAAGGAATTGTTGCTCACATTGCTCCCATGTGGTGATGCTATTTGGAGCCAAAGAGTTTAACCATTGCTTGGCTCTATCTCTCAAACAAAACCCAAATAATAGTAGGTGCACTGCCTCTGAAGGAACACCATTCATTTTCATTATGCCGCATATTTCGTAGAAGACTTCCAAGTGTTGATTTGGGTCTTCATGCGGTCCTCCACCAATCTGATTTTACTACACCATGGATATAATTACAGGTTTGATCTTAAAATTATTTGCTTCAACTGAAGGCCTTGAAATACTAGACCGAAAACCCTTAGCATAAGGTGCTACATAATCCTTTAGTGGTATATTCGCCATAATAAAATGTTCTTGTTCTTCTTGTTGTCTTTGCATAATTTTTCTTCTATGAAATATTCTGTCTATTTCAGGATCGAGAAGAAGAAGTTCTCCTACAAAGTTAGATCTTCGCATACACAAGAATAAGATAGCAAGATATGTTCACAAAAGAAAGAGAAAGAAAGAAACTAAATCCAAAGAAAATAGAGAAAAGTTAGACAAAAATGTTAGAATCAAAATGCAGAATTAGAATTACAACAAAAAGAATTGACAAGAATGTTATACAAGTAAGGAAAAACTTATGAAAACAGAATTCTAACAATTAGTTACAACTATGCAAATGAAAAGAAAAGTTATGTCTAGTCTAACTCAATTGAAAAATCCCTAATGTTATAGCGTAGTCCCCGGCAATAGCGCCAAAAACTTGTAGACCTCCGCAAGTGTACGGAAATATCACAAGTAATATAAAAGATTATCGTATCCACAGGGACTGGAATAAACACTAAGAATATCTCAACGCGAATTAGCTAAACAACAATTCAATGAGTTAACAAGTACAAAGTAAATCTACCAAAGGTAAAGATGTAAATGAAAGGATAGGAAACAAGAATAAGGGCAATGATAAGGGATGTTCTAGGAGTTTTAGTTTCTTTGTAAGGTTACTCAATGTAAATGATCTACCCAAATCTCATTCCTCAATTGTCCATCATTTGTAGAAGGTTGTCGGTTCTTTCTTGCAATAGACAACTGACCTAGGATTGAAATCTACACCTAGATTGATCAATTAGGAATGAATCTATGTTGTCCTTACACGGGCTTGCCTATCACGTGCGCCCCTCGAATAATCAACATAAGAATTCATCTCTCATTAAACTCATCTAGATATAAAGATTAATGCGCAAATCTATCCTATCCCCTTGAATAACCTAATTTCTCCTTCAAGATAATCCCTTAAACGTCCTTACACGAGCATGTTCCTCTCACGAATATCCCTCGGAAAATCGAATAAGGAATTACCTCTACAAGATCCACAAGATATCCAAACCCTCAATCAAGCATGGTAATTAGGCACAATTACAACATTCCACACAAGATCAAATAGATACAAAAACAGGATAAAATCATAGAAATGGAAATTTGACATATCCACAAGAGTGTTACATCAAGATATCCTTACAAATACTTCCTCCATCCTAGAACAAAAGATCTACTCCATAAATTAAAGAAAGAATCTGAAAGAAAGAAGTATTACAAGCATTCTTGATTCCCTAAATTCAAGAAAAGAGAGAAAGAAAACTTATCTACGAAGAAGAACGGTCTTCGGATCCAATCCCACGATCTTGGAGTCTAATCGGTGAAGATCCTCCCTAGAATCGCAAGAAAATCCCTCCAAGATGAAGGAAAATCACCTCGCTTTCTCCCAAAGGGGAGAAGATCCCCTTTCAATTCATGAAGGAAGCCTTATATAGAGGGAAGGTTTGGGCGCCACACGGCCCCGTGGCATGGCCGTGTGAGGTTCACATGGCCAGAGTCACTCTCCTCTCTGCCAACCTTACACGGCCATGTGTGAGACACGGCCATGGCAAGCATCTACCATGACCCTCCTGCACGACCGTGTAGATCTACATGGCCTAAGCTGCCTCTGCCTCTGGAAACCTGGCACGACCGTGTGGTGCACACGCCCGGCACTCTCTTTCCCACTGGAAAACTCACACGGTCGTGTGGTATACACGACCGAGGCTTCTCTGGTCTCTGGAAAACTTACATGGTCGTGTGGTGTGCACGGCCTAGGCTTCATTGGGCTTCAAAACTTGGCACGGCCGTGTGAGGTTCACACGACCAAGCCATCTCCCTTCTCTACTGTAGCTACACGACCTCTCATCTCTACATGGCTTGGGCAACCCCCTATGGCAGGGTCGTGTGTGGTTCAGGTAAGGTGTCTTCTTCCATTGCTTCGCTCGCAGATTTAGTCTTGAACATGCATTCTTCACCAAATTTGACTTCTGTGTACAAAAAATACACAAAATCATATCTCCGAACAAAAAGAGTAAATATGTTAAAAGGAAAGCTAGAAGTACAAAAATACGTAGACAAAACATGTGCAAAATATGTGAATGTGCGTCAAAACATGCTAAACAAGTGTATATAATCTATGTACATCAGTAGACATGGGTTCCTTCACTAGTTTGTTTAACTTGTAATCCCAAAAAGAAACTCAATTCTCCAACTAGACTCATTTCAAACTCACTTTCCATGTGTTTGATAAAATCATGAAGTTCATTATTTGTTGAGCCAAAAATGATATCATCAACATAGACTTGGGCAACAAAAATGTCTCCATCCTTAGACTTTAGAAATAATGTTGGGTCAATTGTTCCTCTTCTAAAACCCTTAGAGATTATAAATGATGAGAGTCTCTCATACGAAGCCCGGGGAGCTTGTTTTAACCCATATAATGCTTCTTAAGTTTATAAACATGGTTCGGATAATCTATATTTTCAAATCCGGGTGGTTGTTCTACATAAACTTCTTCCTTAATGAACCCATTTAGAAAGGCCGATTTTACATCCATTTGGTGAAGTTTAAAACCCATGTAAGCGGCATATCCTAATAAGATCCTAATGGACTCTAACCGTGCTACCGGAGCATAAGTTTCATCATAATCAAGTGCTTCTACTTGATTGAAACCCCTAGCTACCAACCTAGCCTTATTTCTAGTGACTCTCCCTTGATCGTCCAACTTATTTCTAAAGACCCATTTTGTTGTAACGATTCTACTAACATTAGGTCTTGGAACCAACTTCCATACATCACTTCTCTCAAATTGGTTCAACTCTTCTTACATTGCTAGAATCCAATCCGTATCAAGTAAAGCGTCATCAATTATTTTTGGTTTAAGTTGTGATATTAGAGCAATTTGACTCGTGTGATCTCTAAAGTAGGATCTAGTCCTTACCCCTTGCTCAACATTTCCAACTACTTGATTAATAGGATGATCTTGATGATGCCTTAAGGTCCTAGAGGGTATGGGATCATCTCCTTTATGACGCTTATTATTCTCATTGCTTCTTTCATCATCTTAAGCATTTCCTCCCCCTTGATCAATACCCCCTAAATGTAGGTCTTGTATCCCTTGAGTAATATTTTGGTTTTGTTCAATTATATCCTTATCAATGAATGATTTCCTAGGATAAGTGCTAGTAGACTCATCAAACTTAACATTGGATGATTCCTCCACCGTTAGAGTCCTTTTGTTGTAAACTCTATATCCTCTACTAGTAGATGAGAATCCAACTAGAATTCCTTCATCAGATTTGGCTTCAAATTTTCCTAAGTCATCTTTGGTATTTAGAATGTAGACCTCACACCCAAAAACTTTAAAATAATGAATTAAAGGAATTGTTCCATTCCATAGTTCAAAGGGTGTTTTTCCTAAAAATTTATGAATCAAGACATGATTTTGGATATAACATGCAGTATTAACCACTTCGGCCCACAAGTAGCTAGGTAAGGAATATGCATTAAGCATGGTCCTAGCCGCCTCTTGTAAGGTCCTATTTTTCCTCTCCACTACACCATTTTGTTGAGGTGTTCTTAGACAAGAAAATTCATGCTTATAGCCATTTTCCAAACAAAACTTAGAAAAGTTCAAAATTTCAAACTCTCCACCATGATCACTTCGAATTCTATCAATTTTTAGATTCTTTTCATTTTCTACCCTCTTGGTAAATCCTACAATTGTTTCTAAAGTTTCCCCCTTATATTTTAGGAAATAAAACCAAGCATATCTAGAGTAATCATCAACTATGACCAAACAATATTTGTTACCCATCAAAGAGGATGTTATATGACAATCGAAAAGATTCAAGTGCAATAATTCTAGTGGTAATGAAGTACTAGTTAAAGTTTTACCTTTATGTGATGACCTTGATTGCTTACCCTCTTGGCACGAATCACACAATTTGTCCTTGATGTACTTGATTTTTGGAAGTCCCTTTACAAGCTCCATCTTGGCTACCTTGACTATGTTCTTCATGTCGATATGCCCAAGTCTTCTACGCCATAGCCATCCTTCCTCTTCTTTTGATATTAGACACTTAATGGAGGGGTTAGAAACATATGAAAGATCAACATAATATAGATTTGTTTTATGAAATCCTTTTAACATAACATTTTCAAGTCCCTTATGCTTAACTAAGCACTTATCGGAGTGAAACTCTACATGGTATCCGACATCACATAATTGACTAACACTAAGCAAATTAAACTCCATATTTTTAACCAATAGGACTTTATGAATAGTAATTGTAGATGATACCTTAATTGTACCTTTACCTATAATCTTGAGCTTTCCACTATTCCCAAATGATACTGTTCCTTTCTTTATATAATTTATTATGGAGAACTTGCTTACATCCCGGGTCATATGTCTTGAGCAATCGCTATCTACAATCCACATACTTGTATCCTTCTTCTCTTCTACCAAAGCAACATAAAACACACAACTCTTGTTGGATCGAGACGCGCTAGAGGGGGGTGAATAGCGCTCGTGGCTAAATCGTTCGTATCGGAAAACTATCGGAGTTAAATATGCAGCGGAATAAAGGAAATAGTCACACAGAGACAGGTCGATTTTACTTCGTTCGGAGCCTTGATCGACTCCTACTCGAAGGCCCGCGATCCTTGATCGCTTCCGGTGGGCAACAACTATAAGCTCGATAATGATTACAATTTGAAGTACAATAAATGACAACAATTAATTATACCGACGACAATATCGTAATCTGAAAATTCGGAGCTCCGGGTCGTCGGTGTCTCGTAGCAGCACTTCGGAATCGTCTCGTGAGCAGCTTGTAGCAGAAAGATCGCTTGTAAGTTCTTCATTCAAGAAGCTGCTCGAAGTCCCCTTATAAAGGGCATCCAAGGCGCCTTGAAAGCCATCCAAGGCGCCTCCACCGCTCCGATTCCATCGTGCAGATAAGCGCTGACCATTCTGCGCTTATCACAGTTGAAGGCGCCTCCATCACCACTCAAGGCGCCTTCAACAGGTCCAAGGCGCCTCCATCACCACTCAAGGCGCCTTGAACACTGTTTCGCAGCCAGCTCTTCCTTTGTACCCGAGGCGCCTCCAAGCTCCATGGAGGCGCCTCGGACACTGTTCATCCGAGTTGTAACTTGCTCCTTTGTTCCTGCAAAATGTGTTAGTCCCAAAGCACATACCCTGCAAAACAAAGTTAGCACAGTACACATAAAATAAAGTATAGACAGTCTCCGGACTGTCCGAGTCTAACTTCGGGTTTCCAACCGGAAACCCTAGGTCGACCCGACGCCTACTGTTCCCTCTACGGGGAACGCGTCCTCACCTACTCCACTCAGGAGATTTACCTGTTGCCAGTCCGGTCCTCCAGACCGACTGGACTTTCCGCCTAGGGTTACCACCCCTAGGACCTAGGATTACCGCCCCCTAGGGTTTTCTCCACCTAGGGTTACCGCCCCCTAGGACCTAAGGTTGCCGCCCCTTAGGGTTTTCCTCCACCTAGGGTTACCGCCCCCTAGGACCTAAGGTTGCCGCCCCTTAGGATTTTCCTCCACCTAGGGTTACCGCCCCCTAGGACCTAAGGTTGCCGCCCCTTAGGATTTTCTTCCACCTAGGGTTACCGCCCCCTAGGACCTAAGGTTGCCGCCCCTTAGGATTTTCTTCCACCTAGGGTTACCGCCCCCTAGGACCTAAGGTTACCCCCCCTTAGGATTTTCCTTCACCTAGGGTTACCACCCCCTAGGACCTAAGGTTACCCCCCCTTAGGATTTTCCCCTGCCTAACCGCAGTTAGGACTTTCCTGAAACCTTATTTAACCATGTTAGATAACAAGGAATCTTAACTTTGAATCCCTTTGCCATTATCAAAACTGAGGTTCGATCGTCGGATGCTTATTGCACCAACAATCTCCCCCTTTTTGATTATGGCAACCAAAATTCAAAGTTAATTAAAAATGCAATAAAGATAAGCATAAATAAGCACAGGCATAAAGCATATGCACATTCACAAAGAAAATTTCTTTTTAATTTTCTTTGAATTTTAATTTTCTTTGAATTTCTTCCTACTCTCCCCCTTTGCCATATATCAAAAATACCTAAGAGAGTGAAAGAAATCTAGGCCTTAGCTTAACTTTCAAAGATAATTTTTTTTTTTATCTTATCTTTCAAAGAAAAAAATAGATATGGTGAAGCATACTTTAAACACTTAGTTTTTCTTGTAAGATAATTTTCAATCTTATTATTTTTTTTTTCTTGAAAAAAAATATTTAGCTAAATTTGAAAGTACTTAGCTACGTTTTCAGCTTAAAAACGATTGCGTTGAGAAAATATCTTGCCAAGTAGCTAGGTTTAGAAAATAATTTAACTCAGTTTAGTTAGAGAAAACTTAATTAAGTACTTAGCTTTGAAAACATTTAGCTTATAGAGGAGTTATAATTTAAAGGTCAGATCATAAATAATTTTAAAGCTAAGTTAAAACTAGTTTGAATTTTCGAGGATTTGCCAAAAATAGTTTTTACTTTTGAGATCAAGTCAAAATTTTTAAAGAAAAACTAATTTTAAAACCGACTCAAAATCACTCCCCCTTAATCAATGCCTTAATGAGTTTTTTGAGTTCAGGAGTTCAAGCATGAGAGGTTTAAAAAAAATTATTTTCCTAATTTTCCATCTCAGTCATTCTAGATTAACAAGCATGTTTAGCATATGACTGAGTGTGAGATGGAGTTTACTTTAATTTACAACTTTGAAAATATAAGTTAGAATTCCAAATAAGTGACCATTATTTTGAAGATTTTAAAAAATTAATTGAGTTTAGAATTTCAAAGAATTTAATAATTTCTGAAAAGGATTTAAAATATTTTTCAACTAAATTTTAAAAAGATTTTTAAATAATTTTGAAAATATTTTTCAAATGATTTTGAAAAGATTTTTAAATGATTTTGAAAATATTTTTCAAATGATTTTGAAAAGATTTTTAAATAATTTTGAAATTTATTTTGAAAATATTTTTCAAATGATTTTGAAAAGATTTTTAAATAATTTTGAAAATATTTTTCAAATGATTTGAAAAGATTTTTAAATAATTTTGAAATTGATTTTGAAAATATTTTTCAAATGATTTTGAAAAGATTTTTAAATAATTTTGAAATTGATTTTTAAAATATTTTTCAAATGATTTTGAAAAGATTTTTAAATAATTTTTAAATTTATTTTGAAAATATTTTTCAAATGATTTTGAAAAGATTTTTAAATAATTTTTAAAATTGATTTTGAAAATATTTTTCAAATGATTTTGAAAAGATTTTTAAATAATTTTGAAATTGATTTTTAAAATATTTTTCAAATGATTTTGAAAAGATTTTTAAATAATTTTGAAATTGATTTTGAAAATATTTTTCAAATGATTTTGAAAAGATTTTTAAATAATTTTTAAATAATTTTGAAATTGATTTTTAAAATATTTTTCAAATGATTTTGAAAAGATTTTTAAATAATTTTTAAATAATTTTGAGATTGATTTTGAAAATATTTTTCAAATAAATTTTAAATGAATTTTAAATGGTTTTTTAAATAAATTTGAAATTATTTTTAAAGGAATTTTGACATTAAGTTGAATTTGAATTAATTATCAGTTTGATTTTAATTTCTTAGTCATCTCACCCGATCTAAATTTTCAATCAGGGAATCCTATAATTTTAGTGAGATGAATTGAGGTTCAATTTAAGGGTTTGGTTTAACTTTGTGTTAGATTCAGGTTTAGCTTTGGGTTCAACAAGTAAGCATTCTTTGGATAAACTTCTGGGCTATGGTGAGTCACAAGGAACTCATTAAAGTAACCATGCCTTCGAAGTTTTCCAAATAGTCCTACCCATTGAACTTAATACTAAAACTTGGTCTAACTAGTTAGGATCCATTTAAGGGTAGCTTCGGTCAGTTCCACTTGGCCAAATGCACCAGGTCGAAGCCATATCTTCCTAGACATGCGATGCCCAAGCTTCCCTAACGTACTATCATCCAAAAACTTCACCAGTACTGTTAGTAAAGTTAAACCTAGCCCATTTTATCTAACATTGATTTCCCTGCCGGGTAGTCTACTCTTGTGTACCCTTAAGGGGTGGATTAATTTCGGAGGTGCCAGCTATTCTGGAGCCTCCTCCTATGTTATTGATTTACGTTTTATTAAGTTAAGTAAATAAAAGGTACTTGATTATAACTTGGTTTGTATTGTTTAAGTTTTACTTTAGATTTATAACCCAAGTCTAGATTTCGTGATTTGACTAAATTATTAACAATCTTCTCTAATTTATCAATTTTATCTTTTAAAATATTATTTTGTATTTCTACTTTTCTAAGAGTTAATTTCTTATTTTTATTTGAATTAATTTTGTTCATTACATTATTAGCATGCATATCTAATTTTGAAGAGAAATCTATACTAGAGCAAGCAAGATTAGTTAAGCTAGTGCGATCATGTGTTGCAAAAACTGGATTTTCATATAATGTAAATGTACTAACCTTGATTTCTCCCTCTGGATTCTTGGGTCTTCTTTCTGGGCATTGTCTTTTGCAGTGACCCATTAGTTTGCATTTGGAGCATTTGATGTATTTCTTCCCTCTCCTGATCATTTTCTCCTTCTCCTCCGATTGTGCTGGTCGAGTCTTACGAGTGGGGCATTCGTTTCTATAGTGCCCTCTCTCCCTACACTTAAAACAGATTATGAGAGATTTACAATTTGAATTTACAATTTTACCTTTTAGATCCGTGATAGGATCCTCCCCCTTGACTGTTGCCATTTCAAATTCTGACTCAGATTCAGATATCTCGTCTTTGGCCATCAGTGCTATGATATCTGTTTGCTCTGAATCTTCTGAGTCTGGTTCGAAGGTTGACTCTGAGGATTCAATTTCAAATTCGGACTCAGGTTCTATTTGATTTTCTAACTCTGAAGGGATCTCATAAAGCTTGAGCACTTTCTCCCAAAGCTCCTTAGCATTGTTGAACTTTCCAACTCGATCAAGATCTGAATTTGTTAGTCCGCATAGGAGAATGTAAGTTGCTTTTGCATTTGCCTCGAATGTCCTTATTGTTTGTGCATCCCACTTGTCACAGGTGATGAGTACACCTTCTTTGGTGGGGAGAGTGAATCCAATATGAACTATGGTCCATATTTCTGCTTCGGTCTTTAATTGATGCTCCACCTGGTCTTTCCAGTATCTGAAGTTCTCGTCAGACAGCAGTGGTAGGCATGTGGAGTTATACCCATCTTTGTAGGCCATTAGAAGGAATCTCGTAAAATAAACACAATAAAACTTGTTCCAAGACTTAGTCTTGGATTAGTAGTGCGGGAGAGAGATAGAGATAGTAATTCAAGAATTCCGAAAAAAATAATAAAATATTATTAAAATATTATTAAAATAATATTAAAAAAATATTACCACAAGTTTTTGAAAATGCAATATTTCACTAATTCCAACCAATGGTGAAAAGATGAAAATTAATTTTTCAAAATCAGTTTTGGAGGGAAAAAACGAAAGGCGTAAGGTTTTATTTTTAACCTATACAAACGACAAAGCCATGAAAAAAAATGTTTGAATGGTGGTTGCACCAGTTCAAAGCGACCCCGCTCTGATACCAATTGTTGGATCGAGACGCGCTAGAGGGGGGGTGAATAGCGCTCGTGGCTAAATCGTTCGTATCGGAAAACTATCGGAGTTAAATATGCAGCGGAATAAAGGAAATAGTCACACAGAGACAGGTCGATTTTACTTCGTTCGGAGCCTTGATCGACTCCTACTCGAAGGCCCGCGATCCTTGATCGCTTCCGGTGGGCAACAACTATAAGCTCGATAATGATTACAATTTGAAGTACAATAAATGACAACAATTAATTATACCGACGACAATATCGTAATCTGAAAATTCGGAGCTCCGGGTCGTCGGTGTCTCGTAGCAGCACTTCGGAATCGTCTCGTGAGCAGCTTGTAGCAGAAAGATCGCTTGTAAGTTATTCATTCAAGAAGCTGCTCGAAGTCCCCTTATAAAGGGCATCCAAGGCGCCTTGAAAGCCATCCAAGGCGCCTCCACCGCTCCGATTCCATCGTGCAGATAAGCGCTGACCATTCTGCGCTTATCACAGTTGAAGGCGCCTCCATCACCACTCAAGGCGCCTTGAACACTGTTTTGCAGCCAGCTCTTCCTTTGTACCCGAGGCGCCTCCAAGCTCCATGGAGGCGCCTCGGACACTGTTCATCCGAGTTGTAACTTGCTCCTTTGTTCCTGCAAAATGTGTTAGTCCCAAAGCACATACCCTGCAAAACAAAGTTAGCACAGTACACATAAAATAAAGTATAGACAGTCTCCGGACTGTCCGAGTCTAACTTCGGGTTTCCAACCGGAAACCCTAGGTCGACCCGACGCCCTCTACGGGGAACGCGTCCTCACCTACTCCCCTCAGGAGAGATTACCTGATGCCAGTCCGGTCCTCCAGACCGACTGGACTTTCCGCCTAGGGTTACCACCCCCTAGGACCTAGGGTTACCGCCCCCTAGGGTTTTCTCCACCTAGGGTTACCGCCCCCTAGGACCTAAGGTTGCCGCCCCTTAGGGTTTTCCTCCACCTAGGGTTACCGCCCCCTAGGACCTAAGGTTGCCGCCCCTTAGGATTTTCTTCCACCTAGGGTTACCGCCCCCTAGGACCTAAGGTTGCCGCCCCTTAGGATTTTCTTCCACCTAGGGTTACCGCCCCCTAGGACCTAAGGTTGCCGCCCCTTAGGATTTTCTTCCACCTAGGGTTACCGCCCCCTAGGACCTAAGGTTACCCCCCCCTTAGGATTTTCCTTCACCTAGGGTTACCACCCCCTAGGACCTAAGGTTACCCCCCCTTAGGATTTTCCCCTGCCTAACCGCAGTTAGGACTTTCCTGAAACCTTATTTAACCATGTTAGATAACAAGGAATCTTAACTTTGAATCCCTTTGCCATTATCAAAACTGAGGTTCGATCGTCGGATGCTTACTGCACCAACAACTCTTTGGTACCCAAGCACTTGATTCGGAAATGTCATTCAAATATTTCTTAGGCACCCAAGCTTGTTTTACCTTTCCTTTAAGATTCATTTTAAGTTTGTTTCTAAGTGCATCACTTCTAGTACCATTGATTAGAGACATGTATGAAACTTCCTTTTCCTTAGGTCTATATCCTATTCTGGCTTTGTTGTAAACGACTCTTTGGTCTCTAATGATCATATCTTAATATTTGGATCCATTTGTAAACTTCTCTAATGATCATACTTGACTCACTAGATGAACATAGATCACTTCTAATAGACTTAAGTTTTCCCTTCAAGATCTTCACTTTAGATTGTGATTTAACAAAATCATTCTTGAGGTGAGCAATAGTTTTATAAAAAAAATTCTACTTTGGGAGATTCTTTTACCTCATCATCACTTGATGATGACTCATCACTTGATTCCTCTTCATTTGATGAATCCTCTTCACTTGACACTTCCTCTTGACTTGATTCATCTTTGTCATCTTCACATGCCATAAATGTCATATGTCGGGTAACATGGCATAGCTCATCTTCATCCGATGAGTCAATGCTTGGTGTATCCCATGTAGCTTGGGCCACCATGGCCTCCTTCTTCTTTTTCTCCTTCTTCTTCTTCTTCTCCTTTTCTTCTTTAATTTCTTCTTTAATTCAGGGCAATTTGGCTTGATGTGTCCTTTCTTGTTACATCCATAACAAATGACATTAGTGTTAAAACTTGAACTTTGACTACTTTTACCTTTTAAGGGTTGGAACATTTTCTTCACATCCTTTCTTGTGAATTTCCTTGATCTTCCCATCATTTTCTTGACATAATGAGCCACTTCACTTGCCGACATTTCATCATCACTATCCGATGATTCTTGCTCGGATTCGGATGATGAGGTTTCCACCTTCTTCTTTTTCTTCTTTTTCTTCTCCTTCTTTTCTACAATAAGAGCTATACCTTTCTCTTTTGACGCCATATTAGCTTATTCATGAAGTTCAAATTCACAAAATAATTCATCAAGCTTAACTAAAGAGAGATCTCTAAAAACCTTATACGCATCAACCATTGATGCCCATAAGGTGGTTCTAGGAAAAGATTGAAAAACATACCTTACTAGGTCCCGATTGTCAATTTTCTTACCTATTACATGAAACTCATTTACTACCTCCTTGAATCTACCGTACATTTGACTCACGGTCTCATTGGTCTTCATAGTAAAGGTTTAAAGTTTCCCCAAAAAGAGATCTCTCTTGGTCCTCCTTGATTCGCTTGATCCTTCATTTAACTCAATGAGTTTTTCCCAAAGCTCTTTGGCGGAGTTGAATGGTCCTACTTTGCTTAGTTGCTCCTTTGAGAGTCCACATTATAGGGTTGTTGTGGCCTTTACATTTGCTTGGGCCTTCTTTGCCATCTCTTTTGTCCAATCCTTGGTTGGAAGTGGTGCTCCCGACCCATCTTTTGGCTTCTCAAATCCATCTACAACACTAAACCAATTTTCAAAATTATTCATTAAGTAATACTCCATTCTACCTTTCCAATATGCAAAATCGTTGCCATCAAAGAAGGGTGGTCTAGCGGTGCTATATCCCTCTTGAAATGTCATCTCGATGCTTCGGTTGACGATGAGTTCTTTCGATGCGACCTGCTCTGATACCAAATGTTAGGACCTTTATGTTTGGCTAGAGGGGAGGTGAATAGTCTTTCTTCGATTTTCACCTACACTTTGTTAGCGGAAGCAAATAGACTAGAAAAGAAAACTATGTAATACTATGAAAACAATGCTAACTCCTTGATTTACTTGGTCTCCACCTCCTTAAGGTGACTAATCCAAGGCACACACCCACACGATCAAGCTTCACTAAGACTTTCTCCTTTTCGAATCAAGACCGAAGGTGGAGAAACCTTTACACTATTTGCCTCTTCCTCTTACAAGATGAAAGCTAGGCTTAGGAGGAGGAGACTCAAATTCTAGTAGCTTAGGAATCACTTGGAGAGCACCTTTTTTATTAGAACTATAGTATCTTTCTCTCAGCTTCAAAAAACTACTTTTATAGTTTTTCCCGATATCAGTCGACTGATATACTTGCCAGTCGACTGATGAGCTTCAACGACACTTAAGATTTGGTGAGATTTTCAGCCGTCACTCCATAACAGTCATCTACCAGTCAACTGGAACTGGCATCAGTCGACTGGTACCTGATTCCAAACTGGCTGTCGACATTCTGTTTGTTTTGTCACTTGGTACCAGTCGACTAGTGTGGGTACCAGTCGACTAGTACCTTATAGCTTTGAGATTTATAGCAGTTTTATAGTTTGAGATTTACATCACTTTACACACTTAAATTATTTCCTTAGCTTAGACTTTATGCCTCCAAGCATCTTCCATCAGCCTTGTGCCCTTAGGATGCTTTGGTCTCCATGATTCCTCATCCTTGCGCTTGCCTTCAAGTGCTACCTTCGGCTTTGTCATGCTAAGTCTCCTTTTGCCAAGAGGTCGTAGCTCCGAGACTTTCCTTGCCAAGTCTTCGTATCTTCTTACTCAACATTTTATGTTAGATCACAAATAATGCCTAACTTAAACTTATATAACCAAACATCAACAATGAGTAATGTCTTGAACAAGATTGCTCCAACAGTAACTCCTAAGCAATTTTTAGATATGCATGATCCTAAATTGGATGAGTTTGGTAATGAGGATCATTTGATTCCACCATGATTATTTGCTAAATTGAAATTGGAGATCATGAACTTAATAAAATCAAAGCAAAGGAGCTCTTATTTCCTCTTAATTTGCCAATCTTGTGCCATGAAAATATGGTTAAATGCTTCAAGCTGATGGTTTTCTTAAAGTGAGCCTGCATCATGGTCAAAGTGGTTGTTTGACCTATCTTCTTTTATTTTGGTTGGTTTTCACTATGGTATAAGAATTCCTAGTTGGACCATGGAAGATGACTGATTGTTTGACATATTTTCTTCCTATGTCAAGTCATTTTGTGCTAGTTACTTTAAAAAATTTATTATTTCTTGTCTATTATTTAATAATGAAAAAGAGTAGTTTTGTTCATTTTGAATTGTCAATGCTTTATAGGCACACAAGCTATTAGTGAGGAGCAATAGAATGAAGGCTCATCTTGGCTAACCAATAGGTACATTGGTAGTTGTTTTCACAAGAATTTTTTTTGGTTTTATTAATAATTTTGGCAATGTAGTGTACATATTTTTATATTGTAGATAAATCTATTTTACATGTGCAACAACTTGAAAGGCACAAAGATATTAACAAACACATGAACCATCATTTCTTATTAGGAGATGAAGAGTTTTGTTTAACTTAGGGATATTTGTGTTGTTTATATACATAGTTGCAAGAAAGAGATTTTTGTGTTAGATGGTGAGATTTCTTATTGAAAAGTTCTGTTTATTGATTTTTCTGAATAGTTTATATGTTTAGTCATGTAATTTCAACTTGGTGTTGTTTGTGGTCTTTAAAAAATAATTTAACTTGAGGTTGTTTGTGTTATTTATATATATAGTTGCAAGAAAAAGGATTATATGTTAGATGATGAGATTTCTTATTGAAAAGTTATGTTTATTGATTTTTCTAAACAATATATATTATAAATTGTCTTTACCTGTAATAAGAGTTATTTTTTATGTTCAGGATTCTGATAAAGAAGGATTATAGAAGTCATATCTGAGAAGTTATTTTTTAGACTTTCTCTTGTATAACTTTTATAGGAATAGTATTTTTTTTCTTATCAAATTAATGATGTATATGTAAATATTTCTATTATTAAATGAATGTTGGCATGAAACATATGTACTAACTTGCAAGTTAAAAAATATTAGAATTTTATATTATATATATCACTTTTAATTTATAAAGAGAAAGTTTTTCCTTTTATTTTGAAATGACAATTTAATAAATTTGATCTAGATTAATTTGTATAGTAAATACTCTTTTAAGATTATTAATTTTCATCACAAATGGTACATCTAATTAACAAGTCAAAACATTGGGATAATAATTTACTGTCTTCACTTCTATTTGAGATGACACATTATCATCTCAATTTAGTGTCTTTAGTTTTTTCATAGGATAAGACATAACATTTGAGACAAAAATAACTGTCTTATATACTTTTGAGACAATTGAACAACCGTCTCATCAACGTCTTAAATATCATTTGAGACAATACAACTGTCTCAATATTTTTTTGAGACACTTGTATTGGGGACAATTACATTACCATCTCATCACCGCCTCAAAAACATTTTGAGACACTAAATTTATAATTTAAGACATATTTTGTTGTGTCTCAAAACGTATTTTTTTTTCTTGTAGTGTCTTTTTATTTAGCTTCTTCTCCGCCTAACCCTAATTTGTTAGCCCCTTTTTGCACGTATCGCACATTGCATCTGACGCCCAAAACCTCAGCCTGTTGAATCGCTCTATGTTTTTATAGGGTGATGATCATCTTAGCTCATTCCTATTTTGTGTTTCTCCTTTCTTTTTTTATTTTCTGAATTGATTCAGAGTCAAAGTGATGATTGATCATTTAGATTTCATTACAATTTTGCGTTAGCTCCATCTGATCTCTTTTATTTCTACTCAACATTCCTATTTGCAATCAAATGTTGCTGATTTTTCTAGAAGAAGGAACTACACTCACTCATTCAAAGGATTTTTTTTTTTACTATATAAGTTTCCCAATTCCCTCATCGAAGCATCATCCAGTGATACTTCAAACAGGTAATCTTTCTTTCTGATTAGGGTTTTTTACTATGAGACTCTAATATATGCTAAGATTTATGGTGACTTATTTTAGTTTGCTTTCACTCTGATACTATCATAATTCAGTATATCTTGCTCTGTAATAGAGATTTCTACTGTAATATTCAAAATCAAACAGCAAGTTGGCGATGAGGCAATAAAAATGGAAATGCTTAGCCAAAAGACAAGATTTACATGTTTGGAGCTGTACGCGATTAACTAGCTGTAGGAAGCAAGACTGTAGGAATACAGATTTGAACTCACACATTGGTCCTCTGGATCTAAGTCATTTATAACTAAACCAATAATAGTAGTATCTGAACAAGACCTCCAAACTCAGGCTCTAAATCCAGCTTCAATAAAGATTCTGTTTCCAAAACTTCATTGTTGTACTACATATCAAGAACAAGCAGTAACCATCTTCACAGATAAAACATGGATTTATCAATGTGCCACCAGGCCATACATATATTTCCTGTTATTTCTTAAATTAACTTGATGAATGGGGTCTTATTATTTAATGCAGCTTCGATCTTTTGGATAAGTTTCATTAATGTATGCTTAGGTAGATTATGGTTCTAATACTACTAATAACAGAAGCATTGAATTAAATACTAAAAGAGGAACATAAGCATCTTTTGAAAGTTTTATGTTATATGACCATCTAATGATTTTTATTCCATACATTTAGACATTGAGGAACATAATGTATCCTTATTCCTTCATTTTCATGTGAAACAAACACGGTTTTTGGAATTGCAGCTTATGCAGCTTGAAGTATGCACAAACTGGTGAAGCTACTGAGTTCTCTTGTATGAACTTATCGTCGGGATATGTAGAAACTAACCAAAAAGTGAACACAAGCTCTTTGAATGGATACTGGCCGAAAAACTGTGGATCCAAGGTCAGTAGCAAATGAATATCGATACAATCTGCAACAAATTTACTTCTGTGGCTAATACATTATCTAAAGAGTTGGAGATGATCCAAGGAATTATGGAAACCCCAAAAACTACAGCACCACAAGCCTCTTCAAGGCATGCAGATTTAGAACAAGGCCATCAAGAGGCAACTGAGATGTTCATATTTTTCCACAGTCACCAGAGGTAGTGGCCAATCTCCAAGATGAGGTAAAGTAATAAAGGTTGGAAGAAAATGTTTTTGTTTATTTGATGAAAAACATATGACTCTCATTTTTTTTTTTGTCATTAGGCTGATTCTGTTTTAGGGGATCAATTTCCAACAATTGAGGATTTGAAGAAGCTGAAGTATACTACTCGAGTGATTAATGAAGTAAGATCTTGTCATTCACTATGATGACTGGATGTGAGATTTGCATTTTAGTTGTTTGAAGTATGAAATGCTATAAAAAAATAGCCTCCAACATTTGTTGCAGTCATTGCGACTTTATCCACAACCACCTGTCTTAATTCGTCGTTCTCTTGAAGATGATATGCTCGGCGAGTACCCCATAAAAAGGTAAGGGTATGAAACCGAATTAGACGTGGACTTGTATCTTCCCCAAAAAATGGAATTATAATACAATGTCGATGATTTTCCTGATAAAATAATAGGGGTGAAGATATTTTTATCTCTGTGTGGAATCTCCATCAAAGCCCTAAGCATTGGGTCGATGCTGAGAAATTCAATTCAGAGAGATGGTTGTTGGACGGGCCAAACCCAAACGAGAGCAATCAAAACTTCAGGTTCTCAACTGCAGTTACATATGCTTCGCATCTGTCTCTAAACTGTGCTACAGTGTTCATTCGGTCTAATTTATGAATAAATAAATTGAAATCTGTTCTTTTGTGCTGAGTCGAGTGCATACTTCCCCTAGTGAGCTTTATGACCTTTGTATTTAGTATTCATATTCTTAGAATAAAAAAGAATATGCCGAGTCGAGTGCATACTGCCCCTAGTGTGCTGAGTTGAGTACTTATGACTTCTTAGGCCGACCCCACCTAGTGGGATAGGACTTGATTGTTATTATACTATTCATATTCTTAGATCTGGGGCAATAACCATGATGCTTCTATCTTCTGCGGTGCAAATTTGTAGACCTTTCTAGTTGCCGTGGAAAAACAAGGACAACCGAATTAGCAATCTTTGTTTAGCAAACTTCAATATGAGATAGAACTATTATACAACTTTACGCATTGTTCAACCAGCATGGAATAGCTACTCCTGATTCATGATCATCTTATTACTGACCTTCATTACAGCTCAAAATTGAGTTTTGGACAGACTAAGCAAATAACAATTCGTCAGTTTCTCACTTTCAGCATATGTGTATGTCAGCAATCAAAACAATAATCTCGATAAACAGCTTAGCAACTCCATAATCCCAATGCTCTGTTTATCCACTGATGAGGATATCTATTCATTACATCATTTACATATATAAGGGAGCCAATGGTTGTTAGTCATAATAGATAATGAAGGTTTCAATATTTTGTTTCTATCTACTTTGTTACCCATATCGATATACATTTTTCAGTTACTTGCCATTTGGTGGTGGACCGAGGAAATGTGTTGGAGACATGTTTGCTACATTCGAGGTAATGTCTTCCTGGTATTACATTTTCAGTACAGGTCTGTAAGAAAAATATATTCTCTATTTTATTTATTCCGCCGATCAATCTTGTGAAAAAAAAACAGAAAAAAGATTATCGCTAGTTCATGTTAAATTCTAAATATTTTTTTTTCGCATGTCCCTCCTCTCATGGAGTTCACTTGTGGAGTTCACAGCATCTCTGAGATATGTCTGTGATTGTGAAAACCATATCTCAATCAACACATGAGCGCCTCTGTTTGTTACTATGCTCATTTGCCATATCTTCTACCTTCGACCATTAAACACTCTACGTTGCTCGTTGACACGTGTGCTCCACCGCATTGCCCTAGTGTGTGTTCTTCTCATGCAAGCGGTCTTCTAGTAGACTTTCCAAGCTTCGATCATTGGTTATCTCGTGACATGGGAGTGCACGTAACGGACATTCTAATGAATCCTTTGGCCTTTTCCCCTCTAAAGCAAGAAGCTCTTGCTACACTAGCTTTACATGACAACAACTTTACCATTGCGCCTAAGCTCGCTTAAGTTCAAAAAATGTTGAATTCCTCAATTTACTCATAGATGGCTCTATGCTAAATATCATTGATAAGTTGAACATGAAGAACTGTACATAATGAGCTACAGTAATTAGAGTCTAGTTTTATAGGCCAAGGTTATCTACAATACCTTACCACCTACCTACTGAGATTCTGAGTCCACTAGAGCTTCGCAGGAGAGATAAGATACTCGACTACTTTTCCTATGGCAGTTCATCAATCCTAGACTCATGATCATATTTTGTTGCTCCTCTTGCTATGAGACTTGAACATAACTTGGAATTTGCACACATATCATCTCTCTAGTTTACGATATGATTGCCACTCTTCTTTAGTTTCAATATTTTGGCGTCGAGATCACTACACATATTGTCCAATGTCAAACCATTTATGATATCTTCAAGATTTTACTACGACCATGTTGTTTAAACATATCTAAAACATTAATATTGATAGTAGTTTCATAATTGAAGGGGAGCCTTGGCGCAACGGTAAAGTTGTTATCGTGTGGTCACAAGTTCCAGTCATGGAAAAAACCTCTTGCAATATTGAAGGATAAGGTTGTGTATAATAAACCCTTTCTCGAGACCCCGCATTTTCAGAAACTTCGTGTACTAGCCCCTTTAGTGTGATATTTTTTAGAGTATGACAAATAATGTTTCAAGTTTACATCAAGTGGGTATTCTTCTTCATTATCTTTTTCACATTAATACCTGTTAAATTAACTAATTATGCTCAAGGCAAACGTTAATAGTGCATGATATTTCGAACAATAGTGTCAATTAAGGAGAGTATAATTAGTTTAAATTTGAAGAAAATTTTAAACAGTATAACATCTATATAGTCAATCTAATAGTTGAGATAAACACGATTTGATGTTCATAATGATTAAATATTAAAAAAACAGTGAAGTTTATCGATCATCCATTGGCATGTGAAATATTTATCGATTTTCTAGTTCATTTTACACAGATAGTGGTTGCAACAGCAATGCTGGTTAGAAGATTCAACTTTCAAATAGCCCCAGGAGCTCCTTCGGTATGCTAACTACTCATCGTATGCTAAGAATTCCCTATAGAACAGTTGTTTTTCCGTTGTATTTTACAGGTAGAGATGACCACTGGCGCGATGATCCATACAACTGAAGGTTTGGAGATGACAGACACACGGAGAACAATCCCACCGGTCATCCCTAATTTGGACACAAAAGAACTAACATTCAATGGTAATCAACAACTCAGATCAAACCTCTCGGAAGCAACATCAGTTATCAGCAGTGTACATGAAGAGGATCAGCAAGGTGAAATCTCTACAACCCCTGTTTCATAAGAATCTGATCGGGCTGTTTTGAAAGCTTGGCTCATCGTAATACTTCGATAGCTCTACTCTCAAATTTACCTTGACCGAAGCTCTCTCGCGTTATATACAGTGTACAATGAATCTCACAATCAAAGTGAAAAAATGGTAGGTATAGCCTTCATTGGAAAAACTTTAGTTTGAACTAAATAGTGACACTAGCGTGTTGAGCATGCCGGTCCTCTTCAATTTACTAGGATTCGCCGAGCTAGTAAAGTTCTTTCTGAAGCATTAGTGACAAAGTTTTGGAATTCAAGGGTTGGTCTGAATAACGTGCCTCAATGGTATATCAAAAAATTGCCGGGTGAGGTGACAATGAATATCAGTTTAACATTTCCATAATTCACCGATGTAAATGCATTCAAAGTTGTAGGTTGTGAGCTTGGGAGGGAAATGTGAAGCCATAAACAAGTGCCTCTCAAACTTAACTAGAGCTAGGAGCAGCCACGGCTTTGGGTGCTTAGAGGAGGGCCAGCTTTAACCGTGCGGAGGCGGCCAACCGCCATTTGGTTCAGAGAAGGTTGCTTCGGTCCTGCAAAGGATCAAGAGGAAGAAAATATAATTCATCATCATTGATAAAATCTTGTTGATTGGACTCAATTGTGAATTTGATTGCCAACGGCTACTTTTCCAAATTAAGATTAGGTGAGTATTGACTTAGTTGATGATGTTAATTGGCTTGAATAATTAGTGTATTTAAAAAAATTTATGATGGGATTTGGTTAGTGATCGATTGGTGAGAATTAAGGAATTGATCAGTGATTAAGGATGGACTCATCATTTAATTAGATTTGGATCATTATGTGGAATTAAATATGGTTACCTAATTAAATTAGGATTGAGTTTTGGATTAGCTAGTTATTGTATATGTAATTAGCTAAACTATATATCATGTGATTTGTTGAACGTTCATTCGAGATGAGCATCTCGACGTGAGATTATTTAGCACGATTGGCAGATAAAGGCGGGTATTTCTTCCTTGGCCTCTTTAGTTCTTTGAACTTAGTGCATGGTTATTTTTGATTGATGGATTAGGTTGCTTTACCTTAAATCTATCCATATTGTTATCCTACTTGATACTTATGTTTGACCTTTAAGATGATCTATTTATTTCATATACAGTCTTAGCTTTTGGATATCTATACTCTGTTGTATATATACATGTAGAGTATGTATAGTAGAGGATATCTTGTTGACTGAGTTAGCATACTGATTATGCATTTGATGTTGAGTGTACACATATTTGGTATGTGTTGTGGGAGTCCCCATATTGATTGTCTATTTGCATGTTGGGTGTGTACACATGTCTGGTGCTTAGTACTGGAGGAATTATGTTGATTGTATCTATGCTATATGTGCATATGTGTCTGGTATGTACTATTAGAGGAAATGTCGATAATACCTATGTTGGTGATCATATGTGTCTGGTGTGATTCTTGGAGGATTATGTGGATTGTACTTATGTTTTGTATACATGTGTTTGTAGTGTATTATTGGAGGTTCATGTCGATTATACCTATGTTGGGTGTGCATACGTATCTGGTGTGATATTAGAGGTATCATGTTGATTATACCTATGTTCTATGGTGCGTATGTGTATGGTGTGTATATGTTTAGTGGTGTTACTTACTGAATTTGTTGTTTAATAGATACCAGTGGGATCTATCCATACTTATAGATATAGGTGTTAGATGGATCATTGTACTAGAGGTATTTATGATGATTGGAATGTAGCATTGATGATGATCGTGTCAGTACCATGACTATTTACATCATGTTCATCATTGCATTGCATGCTGACGGCCATTGTCTTCCTTATGATGTGAGAGAGTTGTCAGTCATTTATAGCTACCCATTCAGCCACTGTGGAAGAGTGGTAGCTAGGAGTAGAGCTAGTGTAAGTACCCCAAGGTAGTTTTGATGTGATCAACTAAGTTAGGTTAGGTCCTGTTGGTATTTAACCCATGTGTCTAAGTGTACAGGAGCTTAGGAGAATAGAAAGTTGAGCGAAAGACGCAGCTAGCGAAAAGGACGAAACAAGAGAGAGTCGACGGGCTTGGTACGTCCGAGGGACGAGGCACTGCGGAAGAGTACGCCGGCGGACAAGAAGGAAGCATGCGGCTATTCTGAGGGATGAGAAGTCAGGAGCGGAAGGTTGCTTGAGAAGGTCGAAAGTTGAGTTCGAGTGTGCCTTATTCCGGATGGCCGAGATCATCCAATCGAGTAGAGCCAGAGCGGATAACCCGGACCAATGCGAGCGGAACCGGAGCGGAAGACTCGAACAAAAAAGTCAACTAGAAGTTGACTTTCTGGTTCAGGCGCCCCGACCTAGCCACGGGCGCCCGAACTTGTCCTGGGCTCCTGGACTCTGGGCGCCCGGAACCCCTCCAGGTGTCGGACCTAGAATTCTAGCCAAATGCAACGTAGCATGTTCCATTGCGACAAGGATAAAACTTTATCCCCTTCTAGGTGTCCCGACCAGGGCTATAAATACAGTCATGGTCCTAGAAGCTAGAAACTACACTGGAAAATACTTGTAATTGTTTCTACTTGATTCTAGCTTTGTTATTGTGAACCATCAACGTTGTAAGAGGCTTTTCTGCCTGAAGGAGACCTTAACAGTGAGCTTCAACTTCCTTGTATTAACAACCTCCCCGGTTGTAACCAAGTAAATCTGTTGTGCCTCTTCTTTTTAGTCTCTTATTTTTGTTTATGCAAGTGTCAATTTAATTAAATTATAAAAGTTCGAGGAAGGTGTTTTTTTTTATTATTTTACAGGGCTATTCACTCCCTGTAGTCGACCGCCAAGGGGACCAACAATTGGTATAAGAGTGAGGTTGCCTCAAAAGGACTAACTGCAGATTGAAGCAAACAAGAAATGACCGGAGCTAGCATCTATCCACCAACCTTTGAGGGGGAGTTTGCATTTTGGAAACGATGAATGGAGGTATTTCTTAAAATAAATTTTAATATTTTATTAATAATAGAATATGATTATGAAGCACCAAAGAACATGGATGGAAAAGAACTCAAAGAATACATCTGTACCAAAAAGCAACGCGACGATTTTACATCAAACGGTAAGGCTGAATTTCATCTTTTAAGCATACTACTGGTTAAAGAACTCAATAGAATCGGTGACTACCAAAGTATAAAAGAACTTTGGGAAAAGTTCTTGAAGCTCCATGAAGAACCAAAAGAAGTCGAATCCAACTTCTCGATGGACACCGAGTCATCATCAGAAGAATCTGAAATCGAGTATATCGTCGGAACAGCTCTAATAGCCGAGTACCTACCAGAAGACGAAACAAGCTCATCCTCAATGAATTTCGAGAGCATCGATGAAAAGGGAGCATCATCAGAGGAAAGCATCACTAAGGGGGAGCATCAGAAATTGACAAGGTAAGTTAGGTATAGTCCCTTCCTCCCAATTAATTATTTAGATTTATAAAATTACTATCAAAGAGTTCCTGCAAATTAGAGATAGAGAATAAAAAAAGATTAAAAGATTTCAATAAGACACAAATAGAAAATGAAATTTTAAAGGACAATTTAACTACAAAATCTAAAAAATTTTACATGTTCAAATTTTTCTGCTTCGAACTTTAGAAATTATAATGGACTAAATTGGTAATTTAAATATCACAAGGGTAAAATTAAAAAATTATCAAGAAAATATATTCCTAAAAATATCTAATTAACCAAGTTGGAAGGAACCTATATTGGGTTCCAAAATCATGCCTAAATTAATTATTATGCATATCATACTTTTTATTTTTTTAATTGAATTATTTTGCATGATTTTTGTTAGAAATTAATTAGAAGTTAATTTTTCCAAGAAAGATAAATTCGTCACTTATCCGTAGAATTTTTTTTTAAATTTTCTAACAATTAAATTATTTTTTTATAGATTATCTAACAAAAATTATATTTTTCTAGTTAAAATTATTTCTCAGAGTTTTTTTTAAAATTTTTCTCTGAAAGAATATCATATTCTTATTCTTGATGAAAGAAATTTTTTTTACTATTGCATCACTTTTCAAAATTATATTTTTCTATTATCATTTTTCTATCTACACAAATATTTTTTAAAATTTTTTAATCGTTATTGAATTTTCTATGAATTATTTGTTCAAATGTAAATTTTTAAAAATAAAAATTCTTGAAAATTCAATTTTTGAAAAATTCTTATCTACATTATGCTTTAATATTTTTCTTGAATAAGAGAGCTTTTCCTTAGACTTTGCATAGATTACCCCATTTTAATGTGATCAAAGGAGGAGAAGAAAAGATAAGTCTACGGGAGGGTAACATCATTTTTTTTGCACATTATTTTCAAAATAATTACCTTGTTCTAACTGTTATTTATTTGTGTTTACCCTAACTTAACTTGGGTTGCTTACGTCAAAATGGGGAGATTGTAAGTATCCCAAAGTAGTTTTGATGTGATCAATCAAGTCAGGTTAGGTTCTATTGGTATTTAACCCTTGTGTCTAAGTGTGCAGGAGCTTAAGAGCACAGGAATTCGAGTGAAAGACGCAGCTAGCGAGAAGGATGGTATGGGAGAGAGCTGATGAGCTTGGTGCGTCCTAGAGACGAGAAGGAGGCACGCAGTGCTTCCTAGGGACAAGAAGCCGAAGCGAAAGATTACTCGAGGAGACGAGCAAAAGACGCAGCTAGCGAGAAGGATGGCACGGGAGAAAGCCGACAAGCTCGGTACGTTCGAGGGATGAGGCACTATGAAAGAGTACGTCGATGAACAAGAAGGCGGTGATTAGGATGAGAAGTCAAGGCGGAAGGTTGCTCGAGGCCGGAAGTTGGGTTAAGGTGAGTCCTATTGGGATGGTCGAGATCACCCAAAGAGGCGGAACCCAGATGGAAGTACCAAAACCTCACACAACAATTCTAAAATCAATAGAATATATTCAGCAACTATTAACCAGCATTCTAACATAATTACTAACAAACTAAATAAATCTCCCATGGTTTAAACATTCTAAGGTCTAAAATGCATGAAAGAAGAAATACTAAAATTCAACTATTTAAGCTTGCTAAAACCCACTGAGGATTTATTCCAGCCCGCCACACACACCATCTTTGCATTGAACTCCAGCCTTCCTCTCTAGTCCATTTTCCTTTACTTTTATCTGCAGATATGGAAAGAATCTGTTTGAAGCTTAGTAAGAAACCAACTACCTTACTAAACATTCAATGATGCAAACATGCTTTTAAAGAATGCTCTTTGAAAACATATAATGGCATGACATACTATGGTTGCAAGCATAAACTGAAATAACTGAACATGTAAGCTGAAACATGGCATAGCAGGCTAATCACGTAGAACAATAATAGAGAACTAAGCTAACTGAAGCTAACCTGAAGCTGAAATCAAACTCAACTAACATAACTGATTTTATGAGTTTTGAAAACTAATAGCATAGTAGATCAAAATAATAATCATGTGCTGTTGGGCCCGGCAACTCTACGTACTGTGCGTCCCTAACTAAACCCGGGTTTGCAAGTCCCGCATTTAGTAGGGTTTACTAGGTTATCTAAACCTAGGGACCGACTATGGGAGCCCAGCCCAATGGATATCTAATCCAGTACAGTGCCACTGAAAATAAAATACTGAATATAGCTATTAATTTCTTATTTTGCTGTTTCTAGGTTATCTGAACCTAGAGCTAGGTTATCTAAACCTAGAGGCGACTGTGGGAGCCCACCCATTAGACCATAGTCCCATGTAAGCTGAAACTAGACTAATATACTGATTTAAATGCTACTAATGCATTTAACTGAGCTGTTAAAAATATCTGAGGTAATATTTAGCTACACTAATCATTTTGTCGAACACTTGGTGTGCTCCAACTCTCCCCTCTAATAGGGAGACCACCTCTAGGCACCCGACAACGTCTAGAGCCTCCAACTGAAGGAGAACAACGTGTCTGGCCCATCTAGAGGTGCTCAACTAGATCCCTAATCTGCGAGGAGGGTTTAAACACACCCTGAGTGCCGAAAAAAAATCTGCATATAGCTAAACTAAAGGCATGCAATCAAACGAAAGCTACTTATACTGTAGGTGAGGGGTTTCTTACCTCCTATTCGTAATTTCTTACGATTCTAATCGCTAGATTTTCCGGTGGAGAGATCTCCTCGACGATCTTCTCGCGTCTACGTGTTCCTCTCGCGGAGGGGAGCGTCCTCGTGTCGAAGTCATCGCCGGAAAGTACCCTTGAAGCCCTAGGAGAGAAGCCCTAGGTCCTCTTGTGGTTGGCGCCGAGAGAAGGAGGAGGAGAGGGAGGAGTCGGCGGAATTAGGTTGAGGGAGAGGAGTCACGATTAAACAAAATAACTCTTCACTAATTTATTCTCCCTATTTATATTAAGTGGGTAATTTCGGCCCAACTTAAACTTAAATATAAATGTTTCCCTTTCCCTTCAGCACGGCCCTGCTGGGTTCAACTGGTTACTAACATAATCCGTAAACCATAGGTCTCGGGTTCAATTCCCGCTTAGGTCGTTTTCGTTTCCTATTATTTTTGCTACTTCCGTTACTCTAAAAATTCTGTAAAAATATCCTAAAATTCCAGAAAAATCATAGAATATTTCTAAAATAGTTTTGAGAATTTTTGGGCATTACACCAAGGCACCTTCTTCTACCTTCCTTCAAGTTTCGGCCAAGCATATCTTCTAAAGGATGAAGAATTTTTTTTCACCAACCAAGCTCCAAGGGATGCAAGCTTTCTCTCCTTCTCAAGCTAGATCCGGCCACCTCCTCCAAGCTCCAAGAGATAAAGGATTTCGGCCACACAAGAGGAAGAGAGAAAAGGAGAAGGGCCGGCCACACCAAGGAAGAAAAGAGGGAGAAAATAGAATAGAGTCGTTAGCCATGAAGCCTCCTCTATCCCCTCTTTTATAATCCTTGGTCTTGACAAATAAGGAAATTTAATAAAAAAACTTCCTTAATTCTTTTGCCATGAAAAAGACAAATTATTTAATTAAAAATAATTTTCTTTTCTTAATAACAATGGCCAGCCACCTCAAGCCCCAAATCAAGGAAAGTTTTAATTAAAATAAGAATTAAAACGTCCTAATTTGTTTCCAGAAATTTATAAAAATTTCTCCAATAATTTTAATCCCTTCATGATTGGTTAATAAAAAGGAAATTTTATAAATTAAAATTTTTCTTTTAAACATGTGGATAAAAAGAAAGTTATCTCTAAAAATTAAAATCTCTTTTAATCTACAAATAAGGAAAGATATCAAATCTTTTCTTAATCTCTTGTAGAAACTTATAAAAGAGAATATTTAATTTTTAAACTCTCTTCTAAATCATGAATATGGTTAAAAAGGAAAGTTTTCTTAAAATTTAAAATCCACCTTTTAATCAACAAATAAGGAAAGATTTCAAATTTTAAACTCTCTTTTAAACATGTAGATGATTTACAAATAAGGAAAGTTTTTAACAAAAATTAAAACCATCCTTTTAATCTACAAATAAGGAAAGAGATTAATCTCTTCTCTTAATCTTTTGTAGAAAGCTATAAAAGGAAATTTTTAATTTTTAACCTCTCTTTTAAAATAATGATATCCACATAAGAAATAATTTTAATAAAAATCCTTTTTAATATTTTAGTGGTCGCCACCTAAGCTTGGGACCCAAGCTTTGGCCGGCCACCAACTTGGCTCATCCACTTGGTCTTGGCCGGCCCTAGCTTGGGTTCCAAGCTAGCTTGGCAGGCCCCATTGGATGGGTAAGAAGGTGGGTATGTGGTGGGTATAAATCTCTATATACAAGAGGCTACGATAGGGACCGAGAGGAGGAATTGGTTTTGGTCTCCCGATGAAATTAAGCTTCCCGTGTTCACCCCGAACACACAACTTAATTTCATCAATAATAATTCATTCCACTAAAGAACTATTATTGAACTACCGCACCAATCCCAAATTACATTTTGGGCTCCTTCTTATTATGAGTGTGTTAGTCTCCCTGTGTTTAAGATGTCGAATGCCCACTAATTAAATGAGTTACTGACAACTCAATTAATATCTTAATCCAAAAGTAGTACCACTCAACCTTATCGTCATGTCGGACTAAGTCCACCTGCAGGGTTTAACTTGACAATCCTTATGAGCTCCTCTTGGGGACATTATCAACCTAGATCACTAGGACACAATATCCTTCTATAATCAACAACACACACTATAAGTGATATCATTTCCCAACTTATCGGGCTTATTGATTTATCGAACTAAATCTCACCCATTGATAAATTAAAGAAATAAATATCAAATATATGTGTTTGTTATATTAGGATTAAGAGCACACACTTCCATAATAACTGAGGTATTTGTTCCTTTATAATGTCAGTATAAAAGAAACGACCTCTAATGGTCCTACTCGATACACTCTAAGTGTACTAGTGTAATTATATAGTTAAGATAAACTAATACCTAATTACACTACGACCTTCCAATGGTTTGTTCCTTTCCATCTTGGTCGTGAGCTACTGTTTATAATTTATAAGGTACTGATAACATGATCCTCTGTGTGTGACACCACACACCATGTTATCTACAATATAAATTAATTGAACAACTACATTTATCATAAATGTAGACATTTGACCAATGTGATTCTTATTTCTAGATAAATGTTTATACCAAAAGCTAGGCTTTTAGTATACATCCTAGCAATCTCCCACTTATACTAAAAGACTAAGCTGCCATATCTGCTGTCATACATCTGAATCCCAACTCTTCAACATACTCATGAAAAGCTCTTGCCTTAAGGGCCTTAGTAAAAAGATCTATAGGTCATCATCTGATGCAATCTGGGTAGCAACAACTTCTCCTCATTTATACGATTTCTCGTATTAGGTGGTACTTGCGCTCTATTGTGTTTACTTGCCTTATAGACTCATGGTTTCTTCGAGTTTGCTACTGTACCACTATTATTACAATAAATTGTAATAATCTTTGGACAAACCAGAAATCATATCTAAGTCTATCTTGAGGTTATTGAGTCATTCAGCTTTTATGACTACCTCAGAGGCTTGCCATATACTCAACTTCTATGGTGGAGTTCAGAAAAACACCTATGCTTATCACTCTTCCATAGTTATGACTTTACCTCCTAAAGTAAACACAAAACCCTGAGGTTGACTTACTATTGTCCCTATCCGATTGGAAGTTAAAATCCGTACAACCCATAGGGGCCAAATTAACTGCCTTGTAAGCTAGCATATAATCTTTAGTGCCTCTAAGGTACTTCAATATATGCTTTATTGCAGTCCAATGTCCTTGTCCAGGGTTACTTTGATATCTGCTAACTATGCCCTTGGCAAAACAGATTTCTGATCTCGTGCATAGCATACATTAGGCTTCCGATAACCGAAGCATAAAGATCTGCCTTCATTTTCTCTATCTCCTTCGATGTCTTCGGAGACATCTCTTTAGATAAAGCTACTCCAAGCTCAAAAGGTAAGAAACCTTTCTTGGAGTTCTGCATGCTTAAAACGAGCAAGGATTTTTTCGATATATGAAGCTTGGGATAAGTAAAATATTCTTTTCTTGTGATCCCTTATTACTTTGATCCCAAGAATATATACATTCTCCCAAGTCCTTCATATCGAATTGTTTGGACAACCATACCCTTACTTCTGACAACACTTTGATATTGTTTTCAACTACCAAAAATGTTATCTGCGTATAGTACAAGAAATACCACCACGTTTCCATCACACCTTTTGTATACACAAGACTTATCCGGTTACTAAATAAATCCATAGGTCTGGATTACTTTGATAAACCGGATGTTCCAAGACCTTGAAGCTTTGCCTCAGTCCATAGACTGATTGAGCTTGCACACAAGATGCTCTTTGCCCTTTGCAATGAACCCTTCTGGTTGATTTATATGGATGCTTTCTTCAAGACTTCCATTAAGGAATGCTGTCTTGACATCCACTTGCCAAATAAATAAACGAATCTGGATAGACTTAAGCATGGCTACTAGTGAAAAAGTTTCCTTTTTCATCAAGCCTTGCTTTGAAAGTTTCCACCTTCCTGTCTATCCATCTTTTCCTATTATAGACCTATTTTCACCCAATGGCTTTTACACCATCTGGTGGTTCTACAAGCTTCCAGATTTGATTAGAATACATATATTCTAATTCTGTATTCATTGCTCTTTGCCAAGATGCTACATCTTTGTCTTGGAGTGCTTCATCATATGTCCGGGATCAGGCGCATGTTCATTTGGGATCAAGTCCAAAGATTTTTCCAAAACATGAATCTTTTAGGTTGTTTGATAACCCTCCCACTACGATGATGCACTGTCTATAATTGTGTATCAATTGTGATACGTGTTGCAGTTTCTTGTGATATTTCTTCTTATACAGTTGGTACTAGATGTTGGTTGCTACTCGGAAAACCCAATGGCTCCACTATACAAAAATTTTGTACGTGATCTGAACCTTTCCTAGCTACCATGTGTTCTTTTAAGTTAAACTTGTATCTCCTGCGGAACTTAACACGTTTGATTCCAAGTTTAACTTATATGTTCCTTTAGGTTTAGATTTGGATCTCCTGTGGAACTTAACACGTTTGATCCAAATCATCTAGGTTATAAATTCAATTAAATATTAGTTTCCAAAATTAGCTTCTAGTACTACATGGCAAGGCACTTGGCCTTCTTGGATATGGGAGCAACCACCACTGACTAGACAAAGCCTTCTAAGGAAAGTTAATATTTAATTTCTTTATATAACTCTAGGTTAACCAAAAAGAACAATCAAATCACAAGGAAAAAAGAAAAAGAACACAACATCGAAATTAAATTCGAAAAACAAGAATCGAATGTCTCTTGTATTTGGTATTTATACAAAGAAAAATTAACTAGTATGATGCAGAAATTAAATACTAGTTGTACCTCTTCCTTGTATGCTAAAAACCTCGAGATCTTCTGTCGTATCCCTCGCCTCCTCTTGGACGTAGTGTGGGCGACGATCCTCCAAGACGAACACCACCCGGAGAGCTTCTCCTCCTTCTCTAGAATTCGGCCACCACTACCACAAAGGAGCAAAAGAGAGCAAAGGGAAGAGAGGGAGAGGGGCCGACCACTTGATGATCTCCAACAACACAATATCAATTGTTATATTTTTCAAGGCCTCCCCTTCCCCCCTTTTTATATTAGTTTCCCAACGAAAAATTATGGAAAGAGTTATATAAAAAATTAGACTCATTCCTATTTCCTTTTAATTTTTTCTTTTTCTTTCCTTTTACTTAATCAATCCTAGATTGATTTATTAATTAAACAACTATTTGTTGATGTTTAATTATTTGACCAACCCCTTGCTTGGGCACCAAGCAAGGTGGCCGGCCACTTATTAAAAGGGAAAGAAAAAAAAATTTATAAAATTTTAAAAGAAGAAAACTTCTAATAAAATTTTACAAACTCTCTTTTTTTTCTAATGTGGATATTAAAAGAAAAGTTTTAAAATTTAAAACCAAGTTTTAAAATTTAAAACATCTCTAATAATATTTCTTTTTTAAAAAAAGTTTTATAAATTTTACAACTCTCTTTTAAAACCTTGTGACCTAATTTAAATTAGGAAAATTTTATAAATTTTTAAAATCTCTCTTTTTACAAATTGTAAATATCTGAGGAAATTTAAAAATTCAAAAACAACCTTTCTAATTTAAATATTGCGGTCGGCCCCTTTGCCCAAGGCAAGGGCCGGCCACTTCTAGAGAATATGTGGCCGGCCATTGCTTGGTCACCAAGCAATGAACCGACCCATTCTTGGACACCAAGATAGACTTTTCTTTGGATGGACTTGAGGCTTTATTGAGGCTACAACAGGGACCTAGAGGAGAAATTGGTTTTTGGCCTTCCGATGAGCTTGAGTATTTCGTGCTCGCCCCGAACACACAACTCAAGTTCATCGATAATAACTCATTCCACTAGAGAGTTATTACCGCACTATCGCACCAATCCCAAATTACATTAAGAGATCCTTCTTATCATGAGTGTGTTAGTCTCCCTGTGTTTAAGATTACGAATGTCCACTAATTAAGTGAGTTACTGACAACTCATTTAATTAATATCTAGCTCCAAGAGTAGTACCACTCAACTTTATTGTCATGTTGAACTAGGTCCACCTGCAGGGTTTAACATGGCAATCCTTATGAGCTCCTCTTGGGGACATTCTCAACTTAGATAACTAGGACACAGATTTCTTCTATAATCAACAACACATACTATAAGTAATATCATTTCCCAACTTATCGGGCATATTGATTTATCGAGCTAAACCTCACCCTTTGATAAGTTAAAGAAACAAATATTAAATATACATGCTTATTATTATATTAGGATTAAGAGCACACACTTCCATAATAACTAAGGTCTAGTTCTTTTACTAAGTCAGTACAAAAAGAACTTACCTAAATGATCCTACTCAATACACTTAAAGTGTATCAGTGTAATTTATTAGTCAAGATAAACTAATACTTAATTACACTACGTCTATTCTGATGGTTTGTTCCTTTCCATCTTAGTCGTGAGCAACTGTTTATAATTTATAGAGAACCGACAACATGATCTTCTAAGTGTGACTCCACACTTCATGTTATCTACTATATAAATTAATTGATCAATTACATTTAACAAATAAATGTAAACATTTGACCAATGTTATTCTTTATTTCAAAATAAATGTGTACAAAAGCTAAACTTTTAAGTATACACTCCAACAATCTCCCACTTATACTAAAAGTCTAAGCTGCCATATCTGTTGCCATACATCTGATTTCCATCCTCTCCACATGCCGATCAAAAGCTTTCGCCGGAAGGGCCTTAGTGAAAGGATCTGCCAGGTAATCTGCTGATGCTATCTTGGCAACGACAACTTCTCCTCGCTTGACGATGTCTCGTATCAGGTGGTACTTATGCTCTATATGTTTACTTGCCTTATGAGCTCGTGGTTCCTTCGAGTTTACAACTGCTCCACTATTATCACAATAAATTGTGACGATTTTGGGCAAACCAAGAATTACATCTAAGTCCATTAGAAAGTTCCTGAGCCATACAGCTTCTTTGGCTGCCTCAGAGGCTGCCACATACTCAGCTTCCATGGTTGAGTCTGAGACATATTTCTGCTTAACACTCCTCCATGCAATGGCTCCACCTCCTAAAGTAAACACATAGCCTGATGTAGACTTACTGTTGTCCCTATCTGATTGGAAGTCCGAATCCGTGTAACCCACAGGGAGTAAATCGTCTGCTTGGTAAACTAGCATATAATCTCTAGTCCTTCTCAGGTACTTAAATATATGCTTCACTGCAATCCATTGTCCTTGTCCAGGGTTACTTTGATATCTGCTAACCATGCCCACGGCAAAACAGATATCAGGTCTCGTACACAACATTGCATACATAAGGCTTCCTACAGCCGAAGCATAAGGAACTGCCTTCATCTCCTCAATCTCCTTTGATGCTTTTGGAGACATCTCTTTAGATAAGGCTACTCCATGCCTAAAAGGTAAGAAACCTTTCTTGGAGTTTTGCATGCTAAAACGAGCAAGGATTGTATCTATATATAAAGCTTGGGATAGGCACAACATTCTTTTCTTGCGATCCCTTATAACTTTGATCCCAAGGATGTGTGTACATTCTCCTAAGTCCTTCATATCAAATTGTTTGGACAACCATACCCTTACGTCTGATAATACCTTGACATTGTTGCCAATTAACAAAATATCATCTACGTATAGTACAAGAAATACCATCATGTATCCGTTACACTTCTTGTATACACAAGACTCATCCGGACACTGAATAAATCCATATGATTGGATTACTTCATTAAACAGGATGTTCCAAGATCTTGAAGCTTGCTTCAGTCCATAAATAGACCGATTAAGCTTGCACACTAGATGCTCTTTGCCCTTTTCAATGAACCCTTCTGGTTGCTTCATATGGATGTTTTCTTCAAGACTTCCATTAAGGAAAGCTGTCTTGACATCCATTTGCCAAATCTCATAATCCATATGAGCAGCAATGGATAAGAGTATCCGGATAGACTTAAGCATAGCTACCAGCGAAAATGTCTCCTCATAATCGATTCTCTCTTTCTGAGTGTACCCCTTCGCAACAAGCCTTGCTTTGAAGGTTTATACCTTCCCATCTGTCCCTCTTTTCCTTTTATAGATCCACTTGCATCCAATGACTTTTACACCATCAGGTGGTTCTACAAGCTCCCAGACCTTATTAGAATACATAGATTATATTTCGGAATTCATTGCCTTTTGCCAAGATACTGCATCTATATCTTGGAGTGCTTCATCATATGTCCGGGGATCTGGTTCATGTTTGCCTGGGATCAAGTCCGAAGACTCACCCAAAAACATGAATCTCTCGGGCTTCCTTACAACCCTCCCACTACGACGAGGCACCGTCTGTGATTGTGTATTATGTGTGACACGTGTTGCAGTCTCTTGTGGTACTTCATCTTGTACTGTTGGTAGTGAAGTAGATGTGTCCTCTCTAAGTTCTTCTAGAACAATTTTACTACTGGGCTTGTGATCCATTATATAGTCTTCTTCTAAAAACTGGGCATTGGTGCTAACAATGACCTTCTGGTCTTTAGGACTATAAAATAAACCGCCTTTTGTTCCTCTGGGATACCCCACAAACATACGAACTTCTGTACGAGATTCTAATTTATCAGCATCTTGTTTCAAGACATGTCGAACTACCCCAACCGAATATGTCTTAGACCGGCCTATTCCATAATTTTGTGGGAGTAAAAGATATTGATTTAGAAGGTACTAAGTTGACAATGTCTGTTGCTTCCAGGCGTATCCTCAAAACGAATTTGGTAATTATCAATAACTCATCATCGATCTAACCATCTCCATAAGAGTCCTATTCCTTCTGCTCTGCCACACCATTCTCTGGGGTGTACCAAAGGTGGATAATTGGATTGAATCTCGGCCTCGATAAGTTCCTAAGCTCCTAAGAGGTATTCGCCACCACGATCAGACCGTAGTGTCTTGATACTTTTACCTAGACGTTTCTCCACATCAGCCTTGTACTCTTTGAACTTATCAAAGCACTCAGACTTGCTGCGCATTAGGTAAATGTATCCATATCTTGAATAATCGTCTATAAAAGAGATAAAATATTCAAAGCCACCTCTAGCCTGGATAGACATAGGACCACACAAATCAGAATGAACCAATTCTAACGCTTCTTTGGCTCTATACCCCTTGGCCTTAAAAGGTCTCTTGGTCATCTTACCTTCCAAGCAAGATTCACACGTTGGAAAGTTTTCCAACTCTAATGGACCCAAGAGTCCATCGGCTACAAGCCTTTGAATCCTACTTAAGTTAATATGACCAAGCCTTAGATGCCAAAGATGTGTTTGGTTCATTTCCGAAGGTTCTTTTCTCTTATTAGAGTTAGAAGATATGTTATTAATTTCCATATTTTGCTTTGTGGGAGAAATTAGATTTAAAGTATATAAATTGTCAACCAATGCACCAGAATAGATAATCACTTTATTTCTCTTTATAACCACATTATTACTAAAGGAAACTGAATATCCATCCAAATACAGTTTAGAAACTGAAATTAAATTCTTTCTAAAACTGGGTACATAAAGATAATTCCTTAAAACCAATTTCCTATTCCTATCAAATGATAAGTAGACGTCTCCCACTGCAACAGCCGCCACCTTAGTAGTATTGCCCATGTAGACAGTTATCTCTCTATCAAATAGTCGCCGGGTTTCCTGGAACCCCTGCAAAGAATTGCAGACATGATCAGTGGCTCCCGTATCTACACACCAGGTGCTGGTAGATAACACCGCTAAACATGTTTCAACTACTAGAGTATGAGATATACCTTTATTGTTCTGTTTCCTACGAGGACAGTCCGCCTTCCAATGTCCAGTCTGCTTGCAAATAAAGCACTTGCCCTTCAGCTTCTTTATTCCAGCTTTTTGTCCTGCACCTTGAGGTTTATTCACCTTCTTTTTTAAGCCATTTTGTTTCTTCTTCTTCTTGCCTTTCGGCTTAGAAGTAGAACCATTCTCAGCATAGTGAATTTGAGAATGTTGACGAAACAACCCTTCGGCTGCCTGAAGTTCTGTCAGAAATTCCGCCAATGAATACATCCTTTTATTCATATTATAGTTCAGGCGAAAATGCTCAAAACTTCTGGGCAGCGTTTGGAGGATGATATCGACCTGGGTTTCCCCATCAATTTCCCCTCCAAGAACTTATATTTCGTTCAAGTAAGCCATCATCTTGAGAATATGATCCCTCACGGGAGTCCCCTCAGTCATGGTGGCTGTCATCAGATTTCTCATTGCCTCTTGCCTAGCAGCCCGATTCTGATGTCTGAAGAGTTCCTTGAGATTGTTCATTATATCATAGGCTGTTGGTAAGTCCTGATACTGATGTTGCAATACATTTGACATCGAAGCCAAGATGTAACACCGCGCCATCTCATCAGCTTTTACCCATTTACTATGATACTGAATCTCCTCTGGGGTAGAATCATTGCTAGGTGTTTCTGGGCATTCCTCTGACAGTACAAACTTATAGCCCTCAGCAGTTAAAACAATATCCAGGTTTCTTTTCCAATCTATATAGTTGGGACCAGTAAGTCTGTTTTCTTTTAGAATAATGGCTAGTGGGTTGAAAGTCATCCTAAGAATCACAAAATAAATTTTGGTCAGAACTCTAAATTTAGAATAATATTGATTCCTCAAACAATACTATTTTAAATTAACCAACACCTTAAAACACCGTGAATTTTGTATGCCACGATAGTGTGGACGTATATAAATTCAACATTTGTAAAAGGAGGGTATATCCCATTAATTTTATTAGCTTGTCAACCTAACTTTTTGACAAATAAAATTAATAGTTGGTTTCCTTCGATCACATAAATAATAGCAGTGACTCCGATGGGGAGGATACTATTAGACGTGCCTAAGTGTATACCATTACTTGACACTAAGTCCATTAATAAGATTGTGCCCCTTCCGATGGGGAAGATCACACGCTCTTAATTAATTTCCTATAGTCATCCAAAATGGAAGTTTGGTCTAGTGATCCGCAAACAAACTCATCCGATATGGAGGAAGGCACTCAGAGCCAACGCGCAAGTTTGTTTGCATCACTTACAAACCAGTAATGGAGATCGTGGAATTCACTAAAACAAATCCCTCTCCCACTTAGTTATTTAAAGTGAGGAATTTTGATGATGCTAGCATACTAAATATGTACACTAACATTCACACACAGCACAATATAAAAGCAATAAATAGAAAAACTAATTTTCAACTATTATGGCTTTTATCTATTGTTGTCCTCCGTGTGTCGTCATCCCTAGCTGCTGCCATCTTTGGCCACCGCCACCGGGTCTAGTTGTCGCATCCATCTTGCTCCTTGTTCCGCTGCACCACTCTGATCCTCAAAAGGTTCCACGCCTTGCAAGATTCGATCCGCGACATAAATAGAATTTTACATTTTTCGATCCTATATTCCTCGAAGGAATGTACATGTAAACTAGATCGAACATAAAATAAAATTTACATCCATCGATTCTATATTCCATAAAAGGAATGTACATGTATCTAGATCAAAAAGTAAAATCCTAATAAAACTAAATACAGCTCCTGATGTATTTTATAATACAATCATGCATACATAATAAATGCCCTTGACATGTCCAAGGGTCCAATCACACACATAATAACTATAAGCCATAATAGATGGATCCTGCATCCACAAAGTTAGCACATCCTACTATTAACCTGCCTAAATTATGTATGACATGTGCATAATTAAACTAATACCAAATACACAGAGGTAAAACCCTAGCTTTGATACCAATTGTTGGTTGCTACTCGGAAAACCCAATGGCTCCACTGTACAAAAATTTTATACGTGATCTGAACCTTTCCTAGCTACCATGTGTTCTTTTAAGTTAAACTTGTATCTCCTGCGAAACTTAACAAGTTTGATTCCAAGTTTAACTTATATGTTCCTTTAGGTTTAGATTTGGATCTCCTGTGGAACTTAACACGTTTGATCCAAATCACCTAGGTTATAAATTAAATTAAATATTAGTTTCTAAAATTGGCTTCCAGTACTGCATGGCGAGGCACTTAGCCTTCTTGGATATGGGAGCAACCACCACCGACTAGACAAAGCCTTTTAAGGAAAGTTAATATTTAATTTCCTTATATAACTCTAGGTTAACCAAAAGGAACAATCAAATCACAAGGAAAAAAGAAAAAGAACACAACATCGAAATTAAATTCGAAAAACAAGAATCGAATGCCTCTTGTATTTGGTATTTATACAAAGAAAAATTAACTAGTATGATGCAGAAATTAAATACTAGTTGTACCTCTTCCTTGTATGCTAAAAACCTCGAGATCTTCTGTCGTATCCCTCACCTCCTCTTGGACGTCGTGTGGGCGACGATCCTCCAAGACGAACACCACCCGGAGAGCTTCTCCTCCTTCTCTAGAATTCGGCCACCACCACCACAAAGGAGCAAAAGAGAGCAAAGGGAAGAGAGGGAGAGGGGCCGACCACTAGATGATCTCCAACAACACAATATCAATTGTTATATTTTTCAAGGCCTCCCCTTCCCCCCTTTTTATATTAGTTTCCCAACGAAAAATTATGGAAAGAGTTATATAAAAAATTAGACTCATTCCTATTTCCTTTTAATTTTTTCTTTTTCTTCCCTTTTACTTAATCAATCCTAGATTGATTTATTAATTAAACAACTATTTGTTGATGTTTAATTATTTGACCAGCCCCTTACTTGGGCACCAAGCAAGGTGGCCGACCACTTATTAAAAGGGAAAGAAAAAAAAAATTTATAAAATTTTAAAAGAAGAAAACTTCTAATAAAATTTTACAAACTCTCTTTTTTTTCTAATGTGGATATTAAAAGGAAAGTTTTAAAATTTAAAACATCTCTAATAATATTTCTTTTTAAAAAAAAGTTTTATAAATTTTACAACTCTCTTTTAAAACCTTGTGTCCTAATTTAAATTAGGAAAATTTTATAAATTTTTAAAATCTCTCTTTTTACAAATTGTAAATATCTGTGGAAATTTAAAAATTCAAAAACAACCTTCCTACTTTAAATATTATGGCCGGCCCCTTTGCCCAAGGCATGGGCCGACCACTTCTAGAGAATATGTGGCCGGCCATTGCTTGGTCACCAAGCAATGAACCGACCCCTTCTTGGACACCAAGATAGGCTTTTCTTTGTATGGACTTGAGGCTTTATTGAGGCTACAATAGGGACCTAGAGGAGAAATTGGTTTTGGCCTTCCGATGAGCTTGAGTATCCCGTGCTCGCCCCGAACACACAACTCAAGTTCATCGATAATAACTCATTCCACTAGAGAGTTATTACCGCACTATCGCATCAATCCCAAATTACATTATGGGCTCCTTCTTATCATGAGAGTGTTAGTCTCCCTGTGTTTAAGATTACGAATGTCCACTAATTAAGTGAGTTACTGACAACTCATTTAATTAATATCTAGCTCCAAGAGTAGTACCACTCAACTTTATTGTCATGTTGGACTAGGTCCACCTGCAGGGTTTAACATGACAATCCTTATGAGCTCCTCTTGGGGACATTCTCAACCTAGATAACTAGGACACAGATTCCTTCTATAATCAACAACACATACTATAAGTAATATCATTTCCCAACTTATCGGGCATATTGATTTATCGAGCTAAACCTCACCCTTTGATAAGTCAAAGAAATAAATATTAAATATACATGCTTGTTATTATATTAGGATTAAGAGCACACACTTCCATAATAACTAAGGTCTAGTTCTTTTACTAAGTCAGTACAAAAAGAACTTACCTAAATGATCCTACTCAATACACTTAAAGTGTATCAGTGTAATTTATTAGTCAAGATAAACTAATACTTAATTACACTACGTCTATTCTGATGGTTTGTTCCTTTCCATCTTAGTCGTGAGCAACTGTTTATAATTTATAGAGAACCGACAACATGATCTTCTAAGTGTGACTCCACACTTCATGTTATCTACTATATAAATTAATTGAACAATTACATTTAACAAATAAATGTAAACATTTGACCAATGTGATTCTTTATTTCAAAATAAATGTGTAGAAAAGCTAAACTTTTAAGTATACACTCCAATACTAGATTAGACATGTCTTTTATTAAGAAAAAATGTACTTATGGGCTTATGGTTCATTATATAGTTCTCTTCAGTCATTGATGCTAACAATGACCTTCTGATTTTTAAGACTATAAACCTACTTTTGTTTCTCTAGGATAACCCATAAACAAGTGAATTCCTATCCAACTTATCATTGTCTCTCTTCAGCATATGTGCTGGACTACCCGAATCCGAATATGCTTCAAAATTGGCTTACGCCTATTCAACAATTCTATATGAGTAGAGAGTTCTGACTTTGGAAGGTACTATGTTCACTTTCTTTTCCAGAGTATATCCTTAAAACGAACTTGGTAATTTTCTGAATAACTCATCATCAATCTAATTATTTCCATAAGAGTCCTATATCTTCTTTCTACTACATCATTCTGTTGGGGTGTACCAGGTGCAGTTAGTTGGGATTGAATCTCTACTTTTGATAAGTGACTCCTAAATTGTCCCAAGAGGTACTTGCCACTACGATCTTACCATAGTGACTTGATACTTTTACTTTAACGTTTCTCCGCATTAGCCTTGTACTCTTTGAACTAATCAAATCACTTAGTCTTGCGGCACATTAAGTAAATGTATTTGTATCTTGAATAGTTGTCTATAAAATAGATGAAATATTCGATACTAGCTCTTGTCTGGATAGTCATAGGATCGCAAAAATCTGAATGAACCAATTCCAATGTATCTTTGGCTCCATACCCCTTATACTTAAAAGCTTCTCGGTTATTTTTTCTTCTAAGTAAGACTCGCAGGTTGGAAAGATTTTCACTACCAATGAACCCAAAAGTTCATCAGCTACCAATGAATCCTACTCAAGTTAATATAACCTAGCCTTAGATGCCAAAGATATAATTGGTTCATTTCCGAAGGTTGCTTTCTCTTAAAGTTCGAAGATGTGTTACTAAATTCTATTTGTTGCATCATGAGAGTTATTGGATTTATAAATTGTCAACCAACGTACCAGAACAGATAACTTCCCTCCTTTTAAAAGAGGTAGAATATTAAGAATAGTTTAGAAACTAAAAACTAGTTCTTTCTAAACTTGGTACGTAAAGACAATTACTTAAAATCCATGTTTTATTCTTATCAAAGGATAAACATCTCCCACTACAACAGCTGCCACTTTTACAGCAGTGCCCATATGGACGGTGTTTTTATTTTCATTTAGTTGTCGGGTTTCCTGGAACCCTGCAATGAATTGTGGACATGATTAATGACATATGTATCTACACTCCAGATTCTGGTAGATAACACCACTAAACATGTTTCAACTAATGAATTAAATACACCTATATTGTTCTTAGTTCTAAGAAGACAGTCTACCTTAATGTCCAAGTCCTATTTCCAATCATTACAATTGGGACTACAAAGTCTTTTCTATAGTATAACAACTAGGGAATTGTCAAACATTTTAAATCCTAAGAATCACAAAAATATTTGGTCAAGATCAATTCTTTAAAATCCCCATGAATTTTGTATGCCACGATAGTGTGGACGTATACAAAATCAAAGAGGAGATTTTATCCATTAATTTTATTATCTCGTCAACTTTACTTTATGACGAATAAAATTAATAGTTGATCTGTCTTTGATCAAATATTTGGTCAAAACTTTTTGAATTTAAAATAACATTGATTCCTCAAACAATATTATTTAAATTCACCAACACCTCAAACACCGTGAGTTTTGCATGCCACGATAGTGTGGACGTATACAAAATTTAAACATTTGTAAGAGGAGGGTTTTACCCATTAATTATCTTGTCAATAAATCTTTATAACAAAATAAAATTACCTCAAATATCGTGAATTTTGTATGCCACGATAGTGTGGACGTATAAAAAATCAAACATTTGTAAGAGGAGTTTTTAATTTTATTATCTTGTCAACCTATTTATTTGACAAATTAATAGTTGGTTTTCTTCGGTCACACAAATAATAGCAGTGACTCCGATGGGGAGGATACTATTAGACGTGCCTAAGTGTATACCATTACTTGACACTAAGTCAATTAATAAGATTGTGCCCCTTCCGATGGGGAAGATCACACGCTCTTAATTAACTTCCTATAGTCATCCAAAATGGAAGTTTAAGCTAGTGATCCGCAAACAAGCTCATCCGATATGGAGGAAGGCACTCAGAGCCAACGCGCAAGCTTGTTGCATCACTTATAAACCAGCAATGGAGACCGTGGAATTTATTTTAAAAATAAATCCCTCTCCCACTTAGTTATTTAAAGTGAAAATTTTTGACTATGCTAGCCTACTTAGCATGCATAATAACAAGCACACACAACACAGCATAAAAACAATAAATAGAAAAACTAATTTTCAACTATTATGGCTTTTATCTATTGCTGTCATCCGTGTGTCACCAACCCTACCTGCTGCCATCTTTGGCCACCGCCACCGGGTCTAGTTGTCGCATCCATCTTGCTTCTTGTTCCGTTGCGCCTCTGGTCCTCAAAAGGTTCCACGCCTTGCAAGATTCGATCAACGACATAAATAGAATTTTACATTTTTCGATCCTATATTCCTCGAAGGAATGTACATGTATCTAGATTAAAAATAAAATTCTAATAAAACTAAATACAGCTCCTGCTGTATTTTATAATACAATCATGCACACACAATAAATGCCCTTGACATGTCCAAGGGTCCAATCACACACATAATAACTATAAGCCATAATAGTTGGATCTTGCATCCACAAAGTTAACACATCCTACTATTATCCTGCCTAAATTATGAATGACATGTGCATAATTAAACTAATACCAAATACACAGAGGCAAAACCCTAGCTCTGATACCAATTGTTGGATGCTACTCGGAAAGCCTAACGGTTCCACTGTACAAAAATTTTTGTACAAAGGTCTGAACATTTTCCTAGCTACCACGTGTTCTTTTAAATTAAACTTGGATCACCTGCGGAACTTTACACGTTTGATCCTAAGTTTAACTTATTTGTTCTTTTAGGTTTAGACTTGGATCTCCTGCGGAACTTAACACGTTTGATCCAAATCACCTAGGTTATTAATTCCATTAAATATTAATTTCCAAAATTGGCTTTCAGGACTGCATGGCGAGGCACATGACCTTCTTGGATATGGGAGCAACCACCACCACCTAGACAAAGCCTTTTAAGGAAAGCTAATATTTAATTTCCTTAAATAACTCTAGGTTAACCAAAAAGAACAATCGAAGCACAAGTTCGAAAAGAAAACAAAAGAACACAACATCGAAAACTAATTCGAAAACTAGAATCACATGCCTCTTGTATTTGGTATTTTTACAAAGAAATAAAACAAGTATGATGCGGAAAATAATTACTAGTTATACCTTTCTTTGTGAACTTTTAATGACCTCTTGATCTTCTACCGTATTCCTCTTCTAACCTCGGACATTGTGTGGGCAATGATCTTCTGAGATGAGAACCACCAAGGCACCTTCTTCTACCTTCCTTCAAGTTTCGGCCAGGCATATCTTCTAAAGGATGAAGAACTTTTTTTCACCAACCAAGCTCCAAGGGATGCAAGCTTTCTCTCCTTCTTCTCAAGCTAGATCCGGCCACCTCCTCCAAGATCCAAGAGATAAAGGATTTCGGCCACACGAGAGGAAGAGAGAAAAGGAGAAGGGCCGACCACACCAAGGAAGAAAAGAGGGAGAAAATAGAATAGAGTCGTTAGCCATGAAGCCTCCTCTACCCCCTCTTTTATAATCCTTGGTCTTGGCAAATAAGGAAATTTAATAAAAAACTTCCTTAATTCTTTTGCCATGAAAAAGAAAAATTATTTAATTAAAAATAATTTTCTTTTCTTAATTACAATGGTCGGCCACCTCAAGCCCCAAATCAAGGAAAGTTTTAATTAAAACAAGAATTAAAACTTCCTAATTTGTTTCCGGAAATTTATAAAAATTTCTCCAATAATTTTAATCCCTTCATGATTGGTTAATAGAAAGGAAATTTTATAAATTAAAAATTTTCTTTTAAACATGTGGATAAAAAGAAAGTTATCTCTAAAAATTAAAATCTCTTTTAATCTACAAATAAGGAAAGATATCAAATCTTTTCTTAATCTCTTGTAGAAACTTATAAAAGAGAATAATTAATTTTTAAACTCTCTTCTAAATCATGAACATGGTTAAAAAGGAAAGTTTTCATAAAATTTAAAATCCACCTTTTAATCAACAAATAAGGAAAGATTTCAAATTTTAAACTCTCTTTTAAACATGTAGATGATTTACAAATAAGGAAAGTTTTTGACAAAAATTAAAACCATCCTTTTAATCTACAAATAAGGAAAGAGATTAATCTCTTCTCTTAATCTTTTGTAGAAACCTATAAAAGGAAATTTTTAATTTTTAAACTCTCTTTTAAAACAATGATATCCACATAAGAAATAATTTTAATAAAAAACCTTTTTAATATTTTAGTGGCCAACCACCTAAGCTTGGGACCCAAGTTTTGGCCGGCCACCAACTTGGTTCATCCATTTGGTCTTTGCCGACCCTAGCTTGGGTTCCAAGCGAGCTTGGCCGGCCCCATTGGATGGGTAAGAAGGTGAGTATGTGGTGGGTATAAATCTCTATATACAAGAGGCTACGATAGGGACCAAGAGGAGGAATTGGTTTTGGTCTCCCGATGAAATTAAGCTTCTCGTGTTCACCTCGAACACACAACTTAATTTCAACAATAATAATTCATTCCACTAAAGAACTATTATTGAACTACCGCACCAATCCCAAATTACATTTTGGGCTCCTTCTTATTATGAGTGTGTTAGTCTCCCTGTGTTTAAGATGTCGAATGTCCACTAATTAAATGAGTTTCTGACAACTCACTTAATTAATATCTTAGTCCAAAAGTAGTATCACTCGACCTTATCGTCATGTCGGACTAAGTCCACCTGCAGGGTTTAACTTGACAATTCTTATGAGCTCCTCTTGGGGACATTATCAACCTAGATCACTAGGACACAACTTCCTTCTATAATCAACATCACACACTATAAGTGATATCATTTCCCAACTTATCGGGCTTATTGATTTATCGAACTAAATCTCACCCATTGATAAATTAAAAAAATAAATATCAAATATATGTGCTTGTTATTATATTAGGATTAAGAGCACACACCTCCATAATAACTGAGGTCTTTGTTCCTTTATAAAGTCAGTATAAAAGAAACGACCTCTAATGGTCCTACTCGATACGTGTACTAGTGTAATTATATAGTTAAGATAAACTAATACCTAATTACACTACGACCTTCCAATGGTTTGTTCCTTTCCATCTTGGTCGTGAGCTACTGTTTATAATTTATAAGGTACTGATAACATGATCCTCTATGTGTGACACCACACACCATGTTATTTACAATATAAATTAATTGAACAACCACATTTATCATAAATGTAGACATTTGACCAATGTGATTCTTATTTTTAGATAAATGTTTATACCAAAAGCTAGGCTTTTAGTATACATCCTAACAGTTGAGGCTATGGGAATTAGCCTAACTTAAATGAGGTATTGTCAAACATCAAAAAGGGGGAGAATGTTGGTGCAATATCCCTCAGGTCAAGGTTGACCTGGTTGACCAAGCTTGAGTCTTGGTTTAGGTTTGATGTTTGATAATACAAGACTTTGATGATATAGACAAGTGCAGGTGCAGTTGTTCATTTGGGGAGATTGTTTGGTGCAATTCCCCTCTGATCAGGGTCTGATCATGTTGGTTGAAGAAGAGTCAAGTAGGTCAAGGTTGACCAGATACTTGACTGGGAAGTCCTAATTGGGATGTTAGGTAGAAGGAAATCCTGGTGAGTGAAGCCAGGTGAAAGTCCTAGTGAGTGAAGCCAGGCAGTATGAAAATCCTAGTGAGTGAAGCCAGGTGAAAGTCCTAGTGAGTGAAGCTAGGCAGTATGAAAATCCTGGTGAGTGAAGCCAGGTGAAATTCCTAGTGAGTGATGCTAGGCAGTATGAAAATCCTGGTGAGTGAAGCTAGGTGAAAGTCCTGGTGAGTGAAGCTAGCCAGATGGAAAGTCCTGGTGAGTGAAGTCAGGCAGATGGAAAGTCCTAGTGAGTGAAGCTAGGCAGTGAGGAAAATCCTGATAAGTGAAGCTAGGTGAAAGTCCTGGTGAGTAAAGCCAGACAGATGGAAAGTCCTGGTGAGTGAAGTCAGGCAGATGGAAAGTCCTAGCGAGTGAAGCTAGGCAGTGAGGAAAATCCTGGTGAGTGAAGCCAGGTAAAAGACCTAGTGAGTGAAGCTAGGCAGAAGAAAATCCTAGTGAGTGGAGCCAGGTAAAAGACCTAATGAGTGAAGCTAGGCAGAAGGAAAGACCTGGTGAGTGAAGCCAGGCAGAAGAAAAGTCCTAGAGAGTGAAGCTAGGCAGAAGGGAAGTCCTGGTGAGTAAAGCCAGACACGGGGAAATCCAGATGGGTCAAGGTTGACCAGACATCTGGTGAAAGTCCAAGTAGGTTAAAGGGATTGACCAGATACTTGACACGAGGAGGAAAGTCCAAGTAGGTCAAAGGGATTGACCGGATACTTGGCACAAGGAGAAAAGTCCAAGTGGGTCAAAGGAATTGACCGGACACTTGGTGAGGGAGTCCTAGCAGGTTAAGGGTGACCGGATGCTAGGTATGATGAACCAACAGGTCATGGATTGACGGGATGTTGGTTTGGGGGCTTGGGACTTGGTTTTGGGCAAAAACTAATGTCCGGATCGATCAGCCGATCGATTGGCTGATGCCCAATCGATCGACCGATCGATTGGGAAGGTCCCCGTGATAAGCCTCGAGTGGGCAAGCCACAGAGCGCACAGAACGCCTCTGGATCGATCAGTCGATCGATCCAGAGCTCCCAATCGATCAGTGGATCGATTGGGAGATGGCGATGTTGCGCGATAAGCCCTGGATCGATCAGCCGATCGATCCAGGCGATTCCTGAGAGCACAGAGGAGCTCTGGATCGATCAGCCAATCGATCCAAAACCTCCCCGATCGATTGGGAGTAATCCAATCGATCGGGATCCGACCGTTGGCATCGTATTTAGCTGCAGGCATTCGATTCCTTCTGCAAGAGCTTCCGAGACTTTGCACTGTTCAGTCCAGATCCTCAACAGCAACTCCAACGCTCTCTCTAAGCTCTAGATCGCCAGTTCTTGAAGGTTCTTAGAGGCTCTTCCAAGTCAAGAGGCGGATCAAAAGCAAGAAGAAGAAAGCTAGGATTAGGGTTTCTTGTATTCATTGTAGGCTTTACTTATACTTTTGTTCCCTTTTCCTTCTTCTTGTATTGAGAGTCTTGTAGGGTTTCTCCGCCCTCGGTAGTTACCTAAAAGGAGTGTTTTATTAGTGGAGGGTGCGTGAGTGTGTGGATCCTTGGATTAGTCACCGCCTTTGGAGGTAGATACCAAGTAAATCTACTTGTTAGCGTTGTGTGTGTTGTTTCTTATATATTTCCGCTGCACATCTTTGAAGAAACAAGCAACGCCGACCACGAGCACGCGACTAGCTATTCACCCCCCTAGCTACATTTCGGTCCCAACAATACCGACAATAAAAAGAAAAAGAAAAATCAGCACTTTGTCGGAGATGCTTCGCAGCGTCACAGGAGCACAACACAACAAGGCAAGCGTTGGAAGACATTGTAGTGAGTTGTTCTTTGCTCATGGTCTCACCCTCCTTATATAGGAGGCTCTGAGCGCTCGGATCCCTATGACGCCTGGAGTGTGACATAGCCCGGCCAACCAGAGTTCTCCATGTGGCGAAGTGATAAGGTGATAACATTTGCATTCCGGGCGCCCAAGCGCTTGGACCCCCCGGGCGCTTAGACCCCCGGGCGTCGGATCCCTTCCCGGCGCTTGGACCCTATTTTCCAGCAGCTTCAACTCCCTACAAGAAAATGTTAGTCCGAGACAAATATACCCTACAAAACAAAGCTTAGCACAATTTATAATAATCAAACAGAGTATTAATTAGATTTCATCTCACCGAGACCAGAATCTAGTCAAGATCTCAACTTAGAGTTCCGAAATGGTTCTAAGTTGGATCGGCGCCTAACTTCCCTTCCCGGAAACGCATCCTCACAGTCACTCCCCTCCAGTAACTTATCTTAACTTACCTGCCAGATGTCTGGTCAGTCCGTCGACCCATCTGGACTTCGTGCCAGCTATCAGGTCAGCCCGTCGACCTAGCTAGAGTTCGTGCCAGACATCCGGTCAGCTCGTCGACCTGTCTGGACTTTGTGTCAGACATCCGGTCAGCCCGTCGACCTGTCTGGGCTTTATGCCAGCTATCAGGTCATCCCGTCGACCTAGCTGTGCTTTTCCTGCACACTTGGTCAAAGTGTTAGATCACAATGAAACTAACTTAACCTACTTTGTCAATCATCAAAACCTGAGTTAGATCATTAGTGCTAACTGCTCCAACACATGGTACCCTGATTGTAAAATATTGAAAAGTGACGAATAATGGTGAGGGAATTTTCCGGAATTTTTAGAAATTTTTCTGGAATTTTTCGGAGACCGTATGGACCTCGCCCTCGACGTCGCTTCTCCTCAGCATTCCCGGCGGCGGCCACCTCCGGCTAGCGAGGCCGCATCTGGTTTTCTCTCCCTTCTCCTCTTCGATCTAGACTATCGTCGACTAAGACCCGTCGCCGCCGCGAGGGAGGCACGCCACGTCTTCCTCCTTCACCAGTCGCCACCCGTTGGAACAGGGGCGCTGCCTCTCCTCTCGCCGGAAGCCTCCTCTGGCGTGGGCTTCGTCGCGCCTGGCCACCATAGTAGAAGCGCACATGGATGGTACCTTCATCGCCTCCGACGCCGGTCATGCCTACTGCTGGCAGCCCCTCGCCCTCGGGCACGAGGGCTCTTTGCCATAGTAGCTCTATTCTCTGTCAGCGATCGCACCTCTTCTCGCCCTCACCACCATTACCGCTGTCCCCAGTACTGGTCCAGTAGATGTCGCTGCCTTTGTGAGCACTGCCGCCGAGTCCAGCGGCCCCCGCCGCCGAGTGAAAGCCGCTGCCTCCTCTAGCGGTCGCCGTCACCCTCCGGGCAGCCGCTGTTTGAGTGCTCAGGTTTGTCTACTCCAGCCTTCGAGTCGAGATGATGTTCGGCCTGCGAGCCGATGTAGTTCCGGTCATTGAACAGTAGTATTTCGCTCTTCGCACCGCTATTACGATTGTGAGTTACTGGTATTATCCGGCCTGTGTGCCGTGTGCCGGCCTGCGAGCCGCTGTGATATCCCGGCCTAGGTGCCGCTATTATGTTACAGCCTACATGCCGCATTTTGGATCCATGTTGCACCGGATTCCCTATCATCACTGTTGGTTGCTACTCGAAAAACCTAATGGTTCCACTGTACAAAAATTTTGTACAAAGGTCTGAACCTTTCCTAGCTACCATGTGTTCTTTTAAATTAAACTTGGATCGCCTGCGGAACTTAACATGTTTGATCCAAAGTTTAATTTACTTGTTCTTTTAGGTTTAGACTTGGATCTCCTGCGGAACTTAACACGTTCGATCCAAATCACCTAAGTTATTAATTCCATTAAATATTAATTTCCAGAATTAGCTTCCAGGACTGCATGGCGAGGCACATGCCTTCTTGGATATGGGAACAACCACCACCGCCTAGGCAAAGCCTTTTAAGGAAAGCTAATATTTAATTTCCTTAAATAACTTTAGGTCAACCAAAAAGAACAATCAAATCACAAGGAAAAGAAAAATAAAAGAACACAACATCGAAAACAAATTCGAAATACTAGAATTGCATGCCTATTGTATTTGGTATTTTTACATGAAGATAAAACTAGTATGATGCGGAAATTAAATACTAGTATACCTTTTTTTTGCAAGAAAAAACCTCTAGGTCTTCTACCGTATTCCTCTTCTAACCTCGGACGTTGTGTGGGCAACGATCTTCCGAGATGAGAAACCACCAAAGCACCTTCTTCTCCTTTCTTCAAGTTTCGGCCAAGCACTATACTTCCAAAAGATGAAGATCTTTTTCCACCAACCAAGCTCCAAGGGATGTAAGCTTTCTCTCCTTCTTCTCCAAGCTAAATGCCGGCCACCACTTGATCTCCAAGGAGGAAGAGAGGTTCGACCACAAGATGGAGAGAAGAGAAAAGAAGGAGGCCGGCCACATCAAGGAAGAAAAGAGGGAAAAAATAATAGAGGTTGTTCACCTTGAAGGCTCCCAAAACCCCCTCTTTTATTATCCTTAGCTTTGGCAAATAAGGAAATTTAATTACAATAAAATTTCCTTAACTTTCCTTGACATGAATTAATTAAGAAAATTAAACAAAAATTCCTAATCCTTCATGTCATGGCCGACCACCTCATGGAGAGCAAACAAGACAATTTTCAATCAACAATTAAAAATTCCTTATTTGTCTTTGGAAATTTTAAAAAATAAAATTTTCCTTTAAAATCCCTTCATGGTTGATAAAAAGAAATTTCTATAATTTTAATTTTCCAACATGTGAATAATTTACAAAGAAGAAAAATAAAATATCTTTCCAATCTACAAATAAGGAAAAAGATTTAATCTCTTTCTTTAATCTTTTGTAAAACCTTATATAAGAGATATTTTAATTTTTAATCTCTCCAATAAATTATATCTTTCACATAAGAAAAATTTAAAATTAAAATTCTTTTTTAATTTACTAGGGCCGGCCACCTTAGCTTGGGTTCAAGCTAGGGCCGGCCACCCATGAACCAATGGTTTGGCCGACCCTAGCTTGATCCACAAGCTAGCTTGGCCGGCCCCTACAACATGGGTATGAAGGTGGGTATAGTACTCTATAAATAAGAGGCTACGATAGGGACCAAGAGGAGGAATTGGTTTTGGTCTTCCGATAAAATTAAGCATCTCAAGTTCGCCCCGAACACACAACTTAATTTTATCAATAATAATTCATTCCACTAGAGAACTATTATTGAACTACCGCACCAATCCCAAATTACATTTTTGGGCTCCTTCTTACTATGAGTGTGTTAGTCTCCCTGTGTTTAAGAAGTCGAATGTCCACTAATTAAGTGAGTTACTGACAACTCATTTAATCAATATCTTAGTCCAAGAATAGTACCACTCAACCTTATCGTCATGTCGGACTAAGTCCACCTGCAGGGTTTAACATGACAATCCTTATGAGCTCTTCTTAGGGACATTATCAACCTATATCACTAGGACACAGTTTCCTTCTATAATCAACAACACACGCTATAAGTGATATCATTTTTCAACTTATTGGGCTTATTGATTTATCAAACTAAATCTCACCCATTGATAAATTAAAAAAATAAATATCAAATATATGTGCTTGTTATTATATTTGGATTAAGAGCACACACTTCTATAATAACTGAGGTCTTTGTTCCTTTATAAAGTCAGTATAAAAGAAAATGACCTTTGATGGTCCTACTTAATACACTCTAAGTGTACTAGTGTAATTATATAGTTAAGATAAACTAATACCTAATTACACTACGACCTTCCAATGGTTTGTTTCTTTCCATTTTGGTCGTGAGTTACTATTTATAATTTATAAGGTACTGATAACATTACCATCTGTATGTGACACCACATACTATGTTATCTACAATATAAATTAATTGAACAACTACAAACAAATGTAGATAATTTGACCAAATGTGATTCTTTATTCAAAATAAATGTTTACAAAAGTTAGGCTTTCAGTATACACTCTAACAATCTCCCATTTATACTAATGACTAAGCTGCCATATCTGCTGCCATACATCTGATTCTCATCCCCTCCACATGTCGATCGAAAGCTTTTGCTAGAAGGGCCTTAGTGAAAGAATCTGTCAGGTTATCTGCTGATGCAATCTTGGCGATGACAACTTCTCCTCGCTTCACGATATCACGTATCAGGTGGTACTTGCGCTCTATATGTTTACTTGCCTTATGGGCTCGTGGTTCCTTCGAGTTTGCAACTGCACCGCTATTATCACAATAAATTGTGATTATTTTGGACAAACCAGGAATCACATCTAAGTCCAATAGAAAGTTCCTGAGCCATACTGCTTCTTTAGCTGCCTCAGAGGCTGCTACATACTCAGCTTCAATGGTTGAGTCCGAAACACATTTCTGCTTAACACTCCTCCATGCAATGGCTCCACCTCCTAAAGTAAACACATAGCCTGATGTAGACTTACTGTTGTCCCTATCTGATTGGAAATCTGAATCCGTGTAACCCACAGGGAGCAAATCGTCTGCTTGGTAAACTAGCATATAATCTCTAGTCCTTCTCAGGTACTTTAATATATGCTTTACCGCAGTCCAATGTCCTTATCCAGGGTTACTCTGATATCTGCTGACCATGCCCACGGCAAAACAGATATCAGGTCTCGTACATAGCATTGAATACACAAGGCTTCCTACAGCCGAAGCATAAGGAACTACTTTCATGTCCTCTATCTCCTTTGATGTCTTTGGAGACATCTCTTTAGATAGAGCTACTCCATACCTAAAAGGTAAGAAACCTTTCTTGGAATTTTGTATGCCAAAACGAGCAAGGATTGTATCTATATATGAAGCTTGAGACAGACACAACATTCTTTTCTTGCGATCCCTTATAACTTTGATTCCAAGAATGTGTGCACAATCTCCTAAGTCCTTCATATCAAATTGTTTGGACAACCATACCCTTACGTCCGATAATACCTTGACATTGTTGCCAATTAACAAAATATCATCTACGTATAGTACAAGAAATACCACCACGTTTCCGTTACACTTCTTGTATACACAAGACTCATCCGGACACTGAATAAATCCATATGACAGGATTACTTCATTAAACCGGATGTTCCAAGACCTTGAAGCTTGCTTCAGTCCATAAATGGACCGATTGAGCTTGCACACTAGATGCTCTTTGCCTTTTTCAATGAACCCTTTTGGTTGCTTCATATGGATGTTTTCTTCAAGACTTCCATTAAGGAAAGCTGTCTTGACATCAATTTTCCAAATCTCATAATCCATATGAGCAGCAATGGATAAGAGTATCCGGATAGACTTAAGCATGACTACCGGTGAAAAGGTCTCCTCATAATCGATTCCCTCTTTTTGAGTATACCCTTTTGCAACAAGCCTAGCTTTGAAGGTTTCTACCTTCCCGTCTGTCCCTCTTTTCCTTTTGTAGATCCACTTGCATCCAACGGCTTTTACACCATCGGGTGGTTCTACAAGCTCCCAGACCTTATTAGAGTAGATAGACTCTATTTCAGAATTCATTGCTTTTTGCCAAGATACTGCATCTATATCTTGGAGTGCTTCGTCATATGTTCGGGGATCAGGTTCATGTTTTCGCGGGATCAAATCCGAAGACTCTCCCAAAAACATGAATCTCTCAGGTTCCCTCACAACTCTCCCACTACGACGAGGCACCGTCTGTGGTTGTGTATTATGTGTGACACGTGTTGCAGTCTCTTGTGGTACTTCATCTTGTACTGTTGGTACTAAAGTAGACGTGTCCTCTCTAAGTTCTTCTAAAACAACTTTGCTACTGGGTTTGTGATCCATTATATAGTCTTCTTCTAAAAACTGGGCATTGGTGCTCACAATGACCTTCTGGTCTTTAGGATTATAAAATAAACCACCTTTCGTTCCTCTGGGATAACCTACAAACACGCAAACTTTTGTACGAGATTCTAACTTATCAGCATCTGGTTTCAGCACATGTGCTGGACTACCCCAAATCCGAATATGTCTTAGACTGGATTTTCACCCATTCCATAATTCTGTGGGAGTAGAAGAAACTGATTTAGAAGGTACTAAGTTTAGAATGTACACTGCCGTTTCCAGAGCGTATCCCCAAAATGAATTTGGTAATTCTGAATAACTCATCATCGATCTAACCATCTCCATAAGAGTCCTATTCCTTTGTTCTGTCACACCATTCTGTTGGGGTGTACCAGGTGCGGACAGTTGGGATTGAATCCCGGCCTCTGATAAGTAATTCCTAAACTCTCCTAAGAGGTATTCGCCACCACGATCAGACCGTAGTGTCTTGATACTTTTACCTAGTCGTTTCTCCACATCAGCCTTGTACTCTTTGAACTTATCAAAGCACTCGGACTTGCGGCGCATTAGGTAAATGTATCCATATCTTGAATAATCGTCTATAAAAGAGACAAAATATTCAAAACCACCTCTCGCCTAGATAGACATAGGACCACACAAATCAGAATGAACCAATTCTAACACTTCTTTGGCACTATACCCCTTAGCCTTAAAAGGCCTCTTGGTCATTTTACCTTCCAAGCAAGATTCACAAGTTGGAAAATTTTTCAACTCTAATGAACTCAAGAGTCCATCGGCTATAAGCCTTTGAATCCTACTTAAGTTAATATGACCAAGCCTTAGATGCCAAAGATATGCTTGGTTCATTTCCAAAGGTTCATTTCTCTTATTTGAGTTAGAAGATGTGTTATTAATTTCCATATTTTGCTTTGTGGGAGAAATTGGATTTAAAGTATATAAATTGCCAACTAATGCACCAGAACAGATAATCACTTTATTTCTCTTAATAACCACATCGTTACTAAAGGAAACTGAATATCCATCTAAAAATAGTTTAGAAACTGAAATTAAATTCTTTCTAAAACTAGGTACATAAAGATAATTTCTTAAAACCAAATTTCTATTCTTATTAAAAGATAAGTAGACGTCTCCCACTGCAACAACCGCCACCTTAGTAGCATTGCCCATGTAGACGGTAATCTCTCCTTCAGTTAGTCGTCGGGTTTCCTGGAACCCCCTACAAGGAATTGCAGACATGATCAGTGGCTCCTGTATCTACACACCAGGTGCTGGTAGATAACATCGCTAAACATGTTTCAACAACTAGAGCATGAGATATACCTTTTTATTCATATTGTAATTCAGGCAGAATTGCTCAAAACTTCTAGGTAGCGTTTGGAGGATCATATCGATCTGGGTTTCCCCATCAATTTCTCCTCCAAGGATTTGTATTTCATTCAGATAAGCCATCATCTTTAGGATATAATCTCTCACAGGAGTACCCTCTTGCATGGTGGCTGTCATTATCTTTCTCATGGCTTCTTGCCTAGATGCCCGATCCTGGTGACAAAAGAGTTCTTTCAATCTCCTCTTGAGTAGATTCACCATTAGGTGTATCAGGGCAAGGTTCAGTCAGTACAAATTTATAGCTTTCAGCAGTTAGAACAATGTCCAGGTTCCTTTTCCAATCGATGTAATTAGGACCAGTAAGTATGTTCTCTTTTAGTATGATGACTAGTGGGTTGAAAGTCATCCTAAGAATCACAAATAACTTTTGGTCAGAACTCTAAATTTAGAATAATATTGATTCCTCAAATAATACTATTTTAAATTAACCAACACCTTAAAACACCGTGAATTTTGTATGCCACGATAGTGTGGACGTATACAAATTCAACATTTGTAAAAGGAGGGTTTAACCCATTAATTTAATTATCTTGTCAACCTAACTTTTTGATAAATAAAATTAATAGTTGGTTCCTTTTGGTCACACGAATAATAGCAGTGACTCCGATGGGGAGGATACTATTAGACGTGCCTAAGTGTATACCATTACTTGACACTCAGTTCATTAATAAGATTGTGCCCCTTCCGATGGGGAAGATCACACGCTCTTAATTAACTTCCTATAGTCATCCAAAATGGAAGTTTAATCTAGTGATCTGCAAACAAGCTCATCCGATATGGAGGAAGGCACTCAGAGCCAACACGCAAGCTTTCTGCATCACTTATAAACCAGTAATGGAGACCATGGAATTTATTTAAAAATAAATCTCTCTCCCACTTAGTTATTTAAAGTGAGGAATTTTGACTATGCTAGTCTACTTAACATGCATACTAACAAGCACACGTAGTCATAGCATAAAAAGCAATAAACAGAAAAACTAATTTTCAACTATTATGGCTTTTATCTATTGTTGTCCTCCGTGTGTCGCCAACCCTAGCTGCTGCCATCTTTGGCCACTGCCACCGGGTCTAGTTGTCGCATCCATCTTGCTCCTTGTTTCGCTGCGCCTCTGGTCCTCAAAAGGTTCCACGCCTTGCAAGATTCGATCCGCGACATAAATAGAATTTTACATTTTTCGATCATATATTCCTCGAAGAAATATACATGTAGACTAGATCGAACATAAAATAAAATTTACATCCATCGATCCTATATTCCATAAAAGGAATGTACATGTAACTAGATCAAAAATAAAATCCTAATAAAACTAAATATAGCTCCTGCTGTATTTTATAATACAATCATGCACACATAACAAAATGCCCTTGACATGTCCAAGGGTCCAATCACACACATAATAATTATAAGCCATAATAGTTGGATCCTGCATCCACAAAGTTAGCACATCCTACTATTAACCTACCTAAATTATGTATAACATGTGCATAATTAAACTAATACCAAATACATAGAGGCAAAACCCTAGCTCTGATACCAATTGTTGATTGCTACTCGGAAAACCTAATGGTTCCACTGTACAAAAATTTTGTACAAAGGTCTGAACCTTTCCTAGCTACCATGTGTTCTTTTAAATTAAACTTGGATCGCCTGCGGAACTTAACACGTTTGATCCAAAGTTTAATTTACTTGTTCTTTTAGGTTTAGACTTGGATCTCCTGCGGAACTTAACACGTTCGATCCAAATCACCTAAGTTATTAATTTCATTAAATATTAATTTCCAGAATTGGCTTCCAGGACTGCATGGCGAGGCACATGACCTTCTTGGATATGGGAACAACCACCACCGCCTAGGCAAAGCCTTTTAAGGAAAGCTAATATTTAATTTCCTTAAATAACTTTAGGTCAACCAAAAAGAACAATCAAATCACAAGGAAAAGAAAAATAAAAGAACACAACATCGAAAACAAATTCGAAATACTAGAATCGCATGCCTCTTGTATTTGGTATTTTTACATAAAGATAAAACTAGTATGATGTGGAAATTAAATACTAGTATACCTTTTCTTTTGCAAGCAAAAACCTCTAGGTCTTCTACCATATTCCTCTTCTAACCTCGGACGTTGTGTGGACAACGATCTTCTGAGATGAGAAACCACCAAAGCACCTTCTTCTCCTTTCTTCAAGTTTAGGCCAAGCACTATACATCCAAAAGATGAAGATCTTTTTCCACCAACCAAGCTCCAAGGGATGTAAGCTTTCTCTCCTTCTTCTCCAAGCTAAAATCCGGCCACCACTTGATCTCCAAGGAGGAAGAGAGGTTCGGCCACAAGATGGAGAGAAGAGAAAAGAAGGAGGCCGGCCACACCAAGGAAGAAAAGAGGGAGAAAAAATAGAGGTTGTTCACCTTGAAGGCTCCCCAAACCCCCTCTTTTATAATCCTTAGCTTTGGCAAATAAGGAAATTTAATTACAATAAAATTTCCTTAACTTTCCTTGACATGAATTAATTAAGAAAAATTAAACAAAATTTCCTAATCCTTCATGTCATGGCCGACCACCTCAAGGAGAGCAAACAAGGTAATTTTCAATCAACAATTAAAAATTCCTTATTTGTCTTTGGAAATTTTAAAATATAAAATTTCCCTTTAAAATCCTTTCATGGTTGATAAAAAGAAATTTCTATAATTTTAATTTTCCAACATGTGAATAATTTACAAAGAAGAAAAATAAAATATCTTTCCAATCTACAAATAAGGAAAGAGATTTAATCTCTTTCTTTAATCTTTTGTAGAACCTTATAAAAGAGATATTTTAATTTTTAATCTCTCCAATAAATTATATCTTTCACATAAGAAAAATTTAAAATTCTTTTTTAATTTACTAGGGCCGGCCACCTTAGCTTGGGTTCAAGCTAGGGCCGACCACCCATGAACCAATGGATTGGCCGGCCCTAGCTTGATCCACAAGCTAGCTTGGCCGGCCCCTACAACATGGGTATGAAGGTGGGTATAGGAGGATATAGTACTCTATAAATAAGAGGCTACGATAAGGACCGAGAGGAGGAATTGGTTTTGGTCTCCCGATAAAATTAAGCATCCCGTGTTCGCCCCGAACACACAACTTAATTTTATCAATAATAATTCATTCCACTAGAGAACTATTATTGAACTACCGCACCAATCCCAAATTACATTTTTGGACTCTTTCTTACTATGAGTGTGTTAGTCTCCCTGTGTTTAAGATGTCGAATGTCCACTAATTAAGTGAGTTACTGACAACTCATTTAATCAATATCTTAGTCCAAGAATAGTACCACTCAACCTTATCGTCAGGTCAGACTAAGTCCACCTGTAGGGTTTAACATGACAATCCTTATGAGCTCTTCTTGGGGACATTATCAACCTAGATCACTAGGACACAGTTTCCTTCTATAATCAACAACACACACTATAAGTGATATCATTTTCTAACTTATTGGGCTTATTGATTTATCAAATTAAATCTCACCCATTGATAAATTAAAGAAATAAATATCAAATATATGTGCTTGTTATTATATTAGGATTAAGAGCACATACTTCCATAATAACTGAGGTCTTTGTTCCTTTATAAAGTCAGTATAAAATAAAATGACCTCTGATGGTCCTACTCAATACACTCTAAGTGTACTAGTGTAATTATATAGTTAAGATAAACTAAAACCTAATTACACTACGACCTTCCAATGGTTTGTTCCTTTCCATTTTGGTCGTGAGCTACTGTTTATAATTTATAAGGTACTGATAACATTATCTTCTGTATGTGACACCACATACTATGTTATCTACAATATAAATTAATTGAACAACTACAAACAAATGTAGATAATTTGACCAAATGTGATTCTTTATTCAAAATAAATGTTTACAAAAGCTTAGGCTTTCAGTATACACTCTAACAATCACCCCTAGATCCGGCTCCTCAGCTGACTCACACTCATCTACCCTGTACGGTCGCGACGACTCGATCAGCATTGTGACTAGCTCACCGATCCATCCGAGGGTGCCCCTAGATCCGGCTCATCAGCTGACTCACACTCATCTAACCTGTACGGTCGCGACGACTCGATCAGCATTGTGACTAGCTCACCGATCCATCCGAGGGCGCCCCCGGGGCCAGGGTACGTCACTGTACTCCTCTTGTATTTATTTAGTTATTCTATTATTATTTGACTGCTTATATATTCATGGAACCCACCTCGAGCATCGGGGTACCAGGGATCGCGACAACCCGGTCACTGGCTACAGGTATTGTTGACCAGAGGACTTCTGACGACTTGGTCAACACATAAGACAACTTACCATCCGGGTCATAGAGATGTGGTCAACCTTCTAACCACGCCATTCCGGCAGTTTCGTCTTCTCAGATTCTCGACAGGATCATATTTGGCGTCGTCTGTGGGAACTTCACCTGATCTGGAACGTGAAATGGACGACGCCAAAAAATTCTATTATACTCATGACTTTGGTGGGTTTCGAAGAGCATATCATGTTCTCCTCACTCCACGAGTATTCGGGAGTCGAGGAATTGAGTGAGATCTTCTACTGGTCGGCAGGTCAGTTTTTTCGTTATATTTTCTCTTTCGATCATAGGATCTGCTATAGTTTCCCAATCGAAGACTCCCATGCTGATCAACCGAGTTTAAGATATATTTGAGCCACAGGCTCAATGTCGAAAACTCCTGTGTCGATCGGCCGGGTTTATATTATATTATAGTCAGGGGCTCAATGTCGAAGACCCCCATGCCGATCGGCCAGGTTTATATTATTAGAGCCACAGGATCAATATTGAAGACTCCCGTGCCGATCGACCGGTTTATATCATATTAGAGTCACAGGCTTAATGTCAAAGACTCCCGTTCCGATCGGCTGGGTTTATATTATATTAGAGTCACGGGCTCAATGTTGAAGACTCTCGTGCCGACCGGCCGGGTTTATGTTATATCAGAGCCACAGGCTCAATGTTGAAGACTTCCGTGTGAATCAGCCAGGTTTATATTATATTAGAGTCACAGGCTCAATGTCGAAGACTCCCGTACCGATCGGCCAGGTTTGAGTTATATTAGAGGCACGAGCTCTAGAAGTCGAGCGGCGACTATAAACCCTAGAAATCGAGCGGCGACTATAAAATCTTGAGTCAGAGACTCCCACGCCGATCGATCGGGTTTGAGTTATATTAGAGCCATGAGCTCTAGAAGTCGAGCAGCGACTATAAACCCTAGAAGTCGAGTAGCGACTATAAACCTTTGAGTCAGAGACTCCCGCGCCGATCAGCCGAGTTTGAGTTATATTAGAGCCATGGGCTCTAGAAGTCAAGCGGGGGCTATAAACCCTAGAAGTCGAGCAATGACTATAAACCCATGAGTCAGAGACTCCCCGCGTCGATCGGGTAGGTTTGAGTTATATTAGAGCCACGGGCTCTAGAAGTCGAGCAGCGACTATAAACCCTTGAGTCAGAAACTCGCGTGTCGATCGGTTGGGTTTAAGTTATATTTAAGCCACGGGCTCTAGAAGTCGAGCGGCAACTATAAACCCTAGAAGTCGAGCGGTGACTATAAACCCTAGAAGTCGAGCGGTGACTATAAACCCTAGAAGTCGAACGGCGACTATAAACTCTAGAAGTCGAGCGGTGACTATAAACCCTAGAAGTCGAGCGGCGACCTTAAACTCTAGAAGTCGAGCGGCGACCTTAAACCCGCATCTCCCCCGTTCGAGGTCGAGAGATTTTCACTAGTCACAGACAAGCTTATCAAAGCATCTATCTCCCCCGTTCGAGGTCGAGCGATTTTCACTGGTCATAGACCAGCTTATCAGAGCATCTATATCCCCCGTTCGGGGTCGAGCGATTTTCACTAGTCACGAACCAACATATCGGATCTCCTATCTCCCCCATTCGGGGTTGAGCGGTCTTCACTAGTCGTAGACCAGCATATCAGATTTCCTATCTCCCTCGTTCGGGTTTGAGCGGTCTTCACTGGTCGCGGACCAACATATCAGATTTCCTATCTCCCCCGTTTGGGTTTGAGCGGTCTTCACTGGTCGCGGACCAGCATATCAGATTTCCTATCTCCCTCATTTGGGGTTGAGCCGTCTTCACTGGCCGTGGGCTAGCATATCGGATTCCCTTATCTCCCCCATTCAGGGTCGAGTAGTCTCCACTTGTCGTGGACCAACATATCAGATTTCCTATCTCCCCTGTTCGGGGTCGAGTGGTCTTCATTGGTAGCAGACCAGCATATCGGATCTCCTATCTCCTCTGTTTGGGGTCGAGCAGTCTTCACTGGTCGCAGACCAGCATATTGGATCTCCTATCTCCCCTGTTCAGGCTCAAGCGATTTTCACTGGACTATAAACCCTAGAAATCGAGCGGTGACTATAAACCCTAGAAGTCGAGCAGCAACCTTAAACCCGTATCTCCCCCGTTCGGGGTCGAGCGATTTTCACTAGTCACAGACCAGCTTATCAGAGTATCTATCTCCCCCGTTCAGGGTCGAGCGATTTTTGTTGGTGCAGGAATCATCCGACGATTGAACTCGTGTTTTGATAATGGCAAAGAATTCAAAGTTAAGATGTTTTGTAGTCTAACAAGTCTACTTGAGGATTTCAGGAAAGTCCTAGCTGCGGTTAGGCAAAAGGAAAAAACCCTAGGAGGTGGTAACCCTAGGTCATAGGGGGTGGTAACCCTATGCGGAAAGTCTTGGTAGGTCGATGTCTTCAGGCAAAAGTCCTAGGGGGTGGTAACCCTAGGTGGAAAGTCCTGGTGTCGCGAACCAGGTGAAAGACTGGACTAGCCGGGGAAGCGGATGTCCAGCAGAAAGTCCGGAAGCATCGAGTGCTGAGCAAAAGTCCAGTCGATCTAGAGGATCGCACTGGCAACAGGTAAATCTCCTGAGTGGAGTAGGTGAGGACGCGTTCCCCGTAGAGGGAACAGTAGGCGTCGGGTCGACCTTGGGTTTTCGGTTGGAAACCCGAAGTCAGACTCGGACAGTCCGGAGACTGTCTATACTTCATTTATCATGTTTATTATGCTAACTTTGTGTTGCAGGATAGTGTTTGGGACTAACGTATCTTGCAGGTGCAAAGGAGCAACCTAAAGCCTCTGCTGAACAGTGTCCGAGGCACCTCCATGGAGCTTGGAGTCGCCTCGGGTGCAAAAGCTGAGCTGGCTGCGAAGCAACACTGGAGGCGCCTTGAAGCAGGCAGAAGTTGCCTTGGAAGGCGCCTTGAGTGAGGTTTAAGGCGTCTTAAGAGATGAACTTCGACCAGATCAGATTTGATCCACGCGGAAGACCAGGCAGCATGGAGGCGCCTTGAACAGCCTTCAAGGTGCCTTGAACACCCTTTATAAGGGGGTTTCGACCAGCACTTCAATGAATCAAGTTCCAGGCCTTCTTCCTTCAACGTGCTGCTAACAAAGTCATTCCGAAGTGCTGCTGCAACATTCTGACGACCCGGAGCTTCGTTTTTCTCTTCTTTAAGTTGTCGGTACAAAGTTATTCTAATTGCTGTTATAGTTGTAATTTGTAATTCTTATCGAGCTTATAGTTGTTGCCCACCGGAAGCGATCAAGGATCGCGGGCCTTCGAGTAGGAGTCGCCTCAGGCTCCGAACGAAGTAAATCTCTGTGTCCTTCTGTTTGTGTTTGTTTGTTTTAATTTCGCTGCTTAAATTACTCTAACGCTGTTTTCGATTCCGATACGTACAAAATAGCCATGAGCGCTATTCACCCCCCCTCTAGCGCGTCTCGATCCAACAATTGGTATCAGAGCGGGGTCGTCTTGAATTAGTGCAACCACTATTCAAGACAATTTTTTCGTGGTTTTTGTTCGGAGTCGATTAGAATTTAGCCTCATAGCTATATTCTAATTCTTTTCAAATCGGTGTTGTTCAAAGTTGGTCAATACCACTTGGCCTCGTTTTTTTCTTTTCTCTTCCCGCACTACTAATCCAAGACTCAGTCTTGGAATAGATCTTGTTGTTTCTGTTTTTTTTAGAGCTAAATGGCCCAACAAGAAGGATATAGCACCGTTCGTCCCCCACTATTTTCCGGGAAAGACTTCGGATATTGGAAGGGGCGAATGGAAATATATCTGAAGATCCAGTTCGACACCTGGATGATAGTCAAAACAGGACTACAACTACCAATTGGTACAGATGGTAAGCCTACATCCTGTGAGAACTGGGAGCCAGCGTTTATCAAAAGGTGGAAGCCGACGCCAAAGCCACCTGTACCATCCAGTGCGGTCTTACCAAAGAAGAGCTCAACAGAGTCGGTCCATTCTCCTCCGCAAAAGAGCTATGGGAGAAACTGATCGAACTTCACAAGGGCACCTCGGAAACCAAGGTAAGTAAGCGTGATTTGTTACTTAATAAACTATACAATTTGAAAATGCAGGAAGGCGAGACGACAAGTTCTTTATATGCTCGAATTCAAGATATTCTGAACTCCCTTCATGGAATCGGGCAGAAGGTAGAAAACAGAGATATAATAAGGTATGCTCTTAACTCATTTCCTAGGAGTACATTATGGGCATCAATGGTAGACGCCTACAAAGTCTCTAAGGATTTGTCTTCCTTAAAATTAGACGAATTATTTAGTGAATTTGAACTCCATGAACAAACTAATGCGCAGCCATCCGAGAAGGGCATTGCTTTGGTTGCAGGTACAAGTCGAACACGGGAATCAAGAGTACGGGGAAAGATTGAATCGGAATCAGAAGACGAACCTAACTCAGAAGATTCAGAAGATGAACTGACCAACGAATTAGTGAATCTCGTGAAGAAGCTCTACAAGAAGAAGAAGGGCTTCAACAAGAAAGATCTAAAGAAGGCAGTTCAATCCAAGGAGGCTCAACAGAACTCAAAGGCAAAGTTCGAAGTCACTTGCTACGGGTGCAACCAGAAGGGGCATATAAAAGCCAACTGCCCCAACCAAAAGGAAGCCAAGAAGCAAAGAAGAAAGAAGGTCCTAAAGGCAACCTGGGACGAATCTTCTTCAGAGGAAGAAGACGACGAACTCGACCAAACGAGTTTACTCGCATTGATGGCCCGGGACCAGATCATCGAATCCGAGAGCGAGTCAGAAGCCGACTCCGAGCAAAGCCACGGATCCGCATCCGTTTCCGAAGGGCCAGACTCCGCTGTAAGTATTCCAAGGCTTAATAATTTAATCAATTATTTACTTCGCAAATTAGCCAAGTCAAATCTTAAAATAAAGTCACTTCTAAAGGAAGTAGCTATTCTTAAAGGAGTAACTAACTCAAAATACTTACCTGATCAAGTTCAAACTGAAGATTCAACTCAAGTTCAACAACTTGAGGAAGAAAATTCAAGTTTAAAAAATCAGGTAAAAGACTTAAGAAATACCTTAGAACGGTTTTCCTTGGGCTCCAAGAATCTGGACCTAATTCTTAGGACACAAAGAGCCGTCTATGTTGGATCGAGACGCGCTAGAGGAGGGGTGAATAGCGCTCGTGGCTATTTCGTTCGATTCGTAAAACTTATCGGAGTAAAATACGCAGCGGAAAATGTAAATAAACACAAACACAGAGACACGGTCGTTTACTTCGTTCGGAGCCTAAGGCGACTCCTACTCGAAGGCCCGCGATCCTTGATCGCTTCCGGTGGGCAACAACTATAAGCTCGATAAAAGATTACAAGTTGAAGTACAATAAACGACAGTAAATAATTATACCAACGACAAAGAAATGAAGATTCGGAGCTCCTGGTCGTCGGGCACAAGTAGCAGCACTTCGGAACGTCGTTTGGAGCAGCACGTATCACTTGAATCACTTAAGACTTGATGTGCTGAAGTGCTGGTCGAAACCCCCTTATAAAAGGTGTTCAAGGCGCCTTGAAGGCTGTTCAAGGTGCCTCCATGCTGCCGATTCTTCCGCACGGATCAAACTTGATCTGGTCGAACTTCATCTGCTTAAGGCGCCTCAAACCCTGCTCAAGGCGCCTTCCAAGGTGCCTTAAACCCCCTTCAAGGCACCTCCATTGAAGCTTCGCAGCCAGGTCAGCTTTTGCACCCGAGGCGCCTCCAAGCTCCATGGATTAACCTTTGCACTTTGGTCCCTGCAAGATACATTAATCCCAAATATACCCTGCAGCACAAAGTTTGCACATAACACATAATAGAAGTGATATTGATAGTCTCCGGACTATCCGAGTCTGACTTCGGGTTTCCTACCGGAAACCCTAGGTCGACCTAACGCCTACTGTTCCCTCTACTGGGAACGCGTCCTCACCTACTCCCCTCAGGAGAGATTACCTGATGCCAGTCCTATCCTCCAGACCGACCGGACTTTCTGCCTAGGGTTACCACCCCCTAGGACCTAGGGTTACCACCCCCTAGGGTTTTTCTCCACCTAGGGTTACCACCCCCTAGGACCTAAGGTTGCCGCCCCTTAGGGTTTTCCTCCACCTAGGGTTACCGCCCCCTAGGACCTAAGGTTGCCGCCCCTTAGGATTTTCCTTCACCTAGGGTTACCACCCCCTAGGACCTAAGGTTACCCCCCTTTAGGATTTTCCTTCACCTAGGGTTACTACCCACTAGGACCTAATGTCACGCCCCCAAAGGAGTCTCTGTCAGACAAAAATCCGACAGCATCTCCCCTGTACCGGTGACAATCTGAAGCATCACTATAAGCAAAATACATCAGCCACATGCGGCTGGAATATTTATATACACAACCACGCAGTTATAATAACAGCCCACACGGCTGGAATGAAACAATCACAACCACGCAGTTATATACAAAACAACCCACACGGCTGTACCAAAACACAGCGGAAAAACGACGGGAAGCCCACACAACACAAATAAATACAATGCATGCCGGCACGACTTAAACACAAATACAACACCAAAAGAATACGATAGCCACATGGCTAAACACAAATACAATGCCATGAATAAGAAAGGAAATATACAATAGAAAACGAACACAGTCTTCGGATGTGACGTAGGACCCGGCAGACAGGATACTCCGAGCGACACTCCAACCATCTACCTGAAAACATAAATGTATACATGCGGTGGTGAGTATAGGTAACTCAGCGGGTAATAGACAAGATAGTGCATGGTCTATGAATAAGCATGGAGATCACAAGTATACAGTCTCAGTAGGGAATAAAGAACATGATCATACTATCAAAATCAATGCACCTAAACATATCTGACATAATAACCTGACATATAAACTGTACAAACCACAACTAACATAATGACAGATACATACCCAATCTGGAATCGACCCATGGTACAATGATCAGTAAACTCACCAGATCTGCAACAGATATACCCGTGACACCTGTGCAATATAAATACGACTGCATATACATGTAAAATAAATGACATGTATGCAGCATGACAACCATATGCAACAATCATATCGCAAACAAATGCAACATACCACAAACACATGCAACTAGTAACTACTAGGCATGTATGCAAATATATCTCCAAAGATGCACCGCGCATCAAATGCAAATGTGCATGCATGCTCCATGGTCACCCCCGCCACCTCTCTAGACACCACGACCCCTGTATGGCCGAGAGGCTTGGGTCTGTGACAAACCGTACTAGCCTCCAGTACATGCAGCGCTATAGGCGCCCGAAGCGGACGGTCAGCTAAGTAGTTATATAACTACATAGCTAAGGGTCCCTGACCACTCATAACTCAAACCCTTTGACTACTGTACCCTCAAGACCCACTACTCCAGAGTGGTCGAGGCTGACAGAACAATGAGCGGCTGAATGAGCGCGACAGGACATAGCTCCACTCCTAGCTACCACTCTCCAACAGTGGCCGAATGGGCAGCTATAAACAACCGACGACTCTCTCACCACAAGGGAGACAATAATCGTCAGCATGCAATGAATGATGACATGATATATATATAATCATGAAACGAACACCGTCATCATCCATGCAACTCTAAATCCACCTAAATACCCCTCAACATGAGTATAATCATCATGATAAATCCACACATCCCACCCAACACATGTACACAACTACACATGTATAATCAACTAAGAATCTCCAATAATCCCCCTGGACACATATGCACAGATCGTAAATACAATCAACATGTATCCTCCAATAATAAACACATCAGACATGTGTATAAACCACAAACATACAATCAACATAACTCCTCCAAAAGCACATAACCAAACACGTGTGTACATACAACATGCAAATGTAGGGTTAACATGATGACTCCTAAAACACATACCAAACTGCATACAATCCACATTATGTACCCAATCAGCATGGTAATACTAACAGCCCGACAATCCCTACAAGACCTACTCTATACGTGTAATCACAACAGAGTAGATATCAAGAGCTGAGACTATATATGAATTAAATATATCATCTCTAAGCTCAAGCAAAAGTAACAAGCAGGAAAAACAACAACCGAACACGATATAAGGTAAAGTAACCTAATCCGTCAAATAACAACCATGCACTAAGCTCAAAGAAAATCTACATAGAGGCAAAGGAAGAAATACCCGCCTTAAAATGTATATCGTGTCAAGTAACCTCGCGTCCAGACGCTCGTCCCGAATCCAAGTCCTGCATCAATTAATGTATATGTATTTATTTAGCTAAATTCATAAGAACTAAAATAGCTAAATAAAATCCCTAACCCAATTAAGATAACTCCACTCAAATCTGATATCTGATTAATCTCCAAATAATCCTTAATCACAAAGCCCAATTAGAATAAGCTAATCACGAATCCATCATATAAAATTCATCCACCCAAATTAATCCAACTAAGTTTAACTCAATCCACAAATGAATCCCAAATCCATAACCGATCATAAACTCCAACATCCCATTATTATCTACTATACATCATAAATCAAACCTACTTAATCATTCTCATGATTCACCTCTAACAATTTATCCAAACAACCACAAATCATGCAAATCCAATCTCCCCATAAATCTAACATGTATAATTCTTCCACATATTCTAATCCATCCCTACACAACACAATATCAAACCAATGAACTCAATTAACGATCATGTAATCATCTCTAAAACCCCCCCCAAATCAATAATTCAATTCTATCCAACATCATCACAATACTTTCCAATTCGATAATCATCCAATCATTTTTAAATTAATCTTAACTATAACTCCTCATACTACTCACCAAGATATGCAAGGGTCACTTGTGGCTCACAGCTAGATACGGTGCACAATCGGAGAAGATGGCCGGAGCTCTGGACCACCGGCGAACAGTACCATCGGAGCTGCAGTGACAATTCAAAGAACAACTTACCATCTAGCACTAAAAATAAGGCCAAGGGAGAAACAACAAACCCTCAACTCATCTCTAGCACTCACCCAAATCCAAGGTGGCAGCTGAGGAAACCCGCCCAGAGAGGTTCACTGCCGCTACTAGATCATCGGAACCGTGGATCGCTGGAAATCATTACTGCCCGAAGCAACAATGTTTATCCAAGAATCAAATCTTTACATTCCAATCCAAAAATAGAAAGTAGATTGCTATAAACTAACAAGAACCATACCTTACTCCATTTCTATGTCGGAAATCCGTCACACTCTAGGGATCAGCAGGTGATGTATGCCGGCAAAGAAGAGGAATCGGAATCCAGTGGAGTTGGACCTCCCTGATCCAAGCTCCAACGATGAGAAGACACTAGACACCCACAATAGGAAACTAGGGCTCGAATCTCCCCTCCCTTACCGAGCCCTAGCCTAGCCGTGCCCTAGCCTCGCCATGCCCTAGCCGCTGAGGAACAACCGATCGCGAGCAAGAAACCCCTGAGGACGTAATCGCTCCGCCGGAGATGATGGGTACCGTCGAGTTCCGGCGACACCTTCCCTCCGACGACGCGTGATGACTAGATCACGGTGGAAGAAGCCTCTCCGTCGTCGTCGAGTTGTCTGCTCGCGAGGAAGAAAGGAAAATGAGGGGAAGAAGAATCGGTAGCCGGTAGCCTGCCTCCTCAATGCTCCGGTGGCTGCCCTATGCTGGCGACGCCGAGAGGGGAGGAGAGGAGAATCGCTGGTGGTGAGGCTCGGGACGAAGAATTCGCCGGAGAGGGGGAAATTTAGGGCTAGAGTTATTTACTTATGGTTAACTTTAATCAAACCATAAGTTAATTCCTCTATCAACTCCCACTCAAAGGGTGTTCCAAACAGGCCTTCACTGTAACCCGAATCCATCCCCTCAAAATAGGACATACGGACTCCGTTTAAATCCTAAAAAAATTCTAAAAATTCCTGAAAAATCCAATAAGATTTTTCGTCCAATAACATTTATTATTAAATTTTACGGTATCTTACACCTAAGGTTGCCCCCCCTTAGGATTTTCCTTCACCTAGGGTTACCACCCCCTAGAACCTAAGGTTACCCCCCCTTAGGATTTTCCCTTGCCTAACCGCAGTTAGAACTTTCCTGAAACCTTATTTAACCACGTTAGATAACAAGAAATCTTAACTTTGAATCCCTTTGCCATTATCAAAACTGAGGTTCGATCGTCGGATGCTTAGTGCACCAATAGTCTATAATAGAACTGGGCTAGGATATAAAAGTAGAAAGAAATATAAATCTTATTTATCTCTAATAAACAAACAAAGTAGTAAATCAGTCCAAGCATGGGTCCCCAAGTCCAAATTGATCAATCAAGTTGGACTTGGCCAATACTGGGTTCCGAAGGATCAAATACACTACCTCGACAGACCATATCGAGGCTGTGATCCAGGGAAAGCTAAAATAAAAATGATCTTAAAAATTTGAAACTAAAAAATTCAAAATTAAACTCAAAATTCAAAATTAAATTCAAAATTCAAAATTCAAAATTCCAAATTAAATTAAAAATTCTAAATTCTAAATTCTAAATTCAAAATTCCAAATTAAATTAAAAATTAAAAATTCAAAATTCAAAATTCAAAATTAAATTCAAAATTAAATTCAAAATTCAAACAAAAAATTCAAAATTAAATTATAAATTCTAAATTCAAAATTCAAAATTAAATTCAAAATTCAAAATTAAAAATTCCAAATTAAATTATAAATTCAAAATTCAAAATTAACAATTCGAAATTAAACTATAATTTAGATGGAGGATCCAAACTAGCTGGCAACTCCAACTAAACTACCCGACAGGGTAACTGAACCTAAGTTACCCGAAATGGGTAAAACAAGAATAGATTACCCGGCAGGGTAATTAAGGTTAAATTAAAACAGGATAAGTTTAACTTGAATCATAGTACTGGTGAAGTTTTTGGATGATAGTACGTTAGGGAAGCTTGGGCATCGCATGTCTAGGAAGATATGGCTTCGACCTGGTGCATTTGGCCAAGTGGAACTGACCGAAGCTACCCTTAAATGGATCCTAACTAGTTAGACCAAGGATTAGTATTAAGTTCAATGGGTAGGACTATTTGGAAAACCTCGAAGGCATGGTTACTTTAATAAGTTCCTTGTGACTCACCATAGCCCAGAAGTTTATCCAAAAAATGTCTACTTGTTAAACCCAAAGTTAAACCTGAATCTAACACAAAGTTAAATCATACCCTAAAATTCAACCATAATTCATCTCACAAAAATTATAGGATTCCCTGATTGAAAATTTAGATCGGGTGAGATGACTAAGTAATTAAAATCAAACTAATTCCCTGATTCAAAATTATTTTCAAAAAACTTAAATTTCAAAATTATTTTAAAAACTTAAATTTCAAAATTATTTTAAAAAACCTTAAATTTCAAAATTATTTTAAAAACTTAAATTTCAAAATTATTTTAAAAACCTTAAATTACAAATTATTTTAAAAACTTAAATTTCAAAATTATTTTAAAAACCTTAAATTTAAAAATTATTTTAAAAACTTAAATTTCAAAATTATTTTAAAAACCTTAAATTTCAAATTATTTTAAAAACTTAAATTTCAAAATTATTTTAAAAAACTTAAATTTCAAAATTATTTTAAAAAACTTAAATTTCAAAATTATTTAAAAAAAAAACCTTAAATTTCAAAATTATTTAAAAAATTATCTTATTTCAAAATTATATCATAGGCTTAAGCACTTGCTGAATTACTTAGAAAATCTAAGGAGTCTACTTCAATTAAGCTATCTTTAAATCCATTAAGAACCAATTCAAACTACTTCATGTGTAGGAATTGGAACAATGGATGTTGGATAGTGGATGCTCTAGACATATGACTGGAGATAGGTTGAAGTTTACTAAACTCAAGTACAAGAAGTTAGGATCAGTTGCATTCGGCAACGATGGTAAACTTAAAGTAATCGGAAAAGGTAATATTGAACTTAGCTCCGATTTCATTATTCGAAATGTCTTATTAGTCGAAAATTTTAATTTTAATTTACTAAGTATAAGTCAATTATGTGATAGCGGATATCTAGTCAATTTTGACAAATCTGGATGTTTAGTTAAAAACATCGAAAACCCTGAAATTAGGCTTAAAGGACTTAGGAAGAATAACATCTACACAATTGACTTATCATTATCCTCAATAAAGTGTCTATTGACACAACAAGAGGAAACTCAATTGTGGCACAGAAGGCTGGGTCACACTCACACCAGACTCATTTCAAAAATGAGTCACAATGGTCTAGTTAGAGGTTTGCCCAAATTAAAATTCATTGAAAACTCAATCTGTGATGCGTGTTAAAAAGGAACACAAACCAAGTCAATCCACAAATCAACCAATCTAGAAAGAACCAATACCATACTCGAGCTCCTTCATATTGACCTATTTGACTCACATGGAGCCAAGTCACTAAGCAAGAACCAATATTGCTTAGTAATAATTAATGAACCAATATTCCCAAGTTCCTAGATTTTTTAAAAATTTTGGAATTAGCCTAGGCTTTCCCCCTAGAAATCATGTTCCCCTAGAATTAAGCCAGAGCATCTCACAAACACCTAGGTTTACCTTGATTGTGATTGAAAAACATAGAACAGCATGAGATGCATAGGGTATAGCCTGGACTCAAGAATGCTTATATCTGTGCATCAATATGAGTCTGGGCGTTAAATACGTAATATACATTAATCAAGTTAAGTCCTCCAGCTCTAGCTAAGTCTATCTGGACCAAAATAACTTAACTTGACTAACCAAGTGAAAGCTATTGTCCTGTAGACAATCAGCAAATAACTAAAGGTTAGACAGTTGGTAAAGGATACTCAATGTTCTAGTTAAGAATATTTTGATCTTTAGGGCTCTGATACCTAGTAAATCAATCTAGTGAACATGACTTGTGCTTGGACTTAAGGATCAACTGAACTTGAATGAATAACCTTGTCCTAAAACTTAAAATATTATTAAAACTAAGTTCCAATTGACATTAACTTTCAAACCCTGTTAAACTTAGATAACCTGTTGACCTTAGTAAAATCATGAACAACTCAATCAAATATCTATTATTGCCCATTTTTGATATATGGCAAAGGGGGAGAGTAGCAAAAATGTAAACATAAAATTCAAGTTAAAGTTAAAAATTAAGGGGGAGCAAAAGTTAAGGGGGAGCATATAAGGCAAATTTACTTTAGTTACTTTGTACATCTATACTTAGCAGAGTTGCCTATGATTAAAAATGTCTATCTATTCATTTGTTTACTTAACTTTGAATTTGAGTTGTCATAATAAAAAAGGGGGAGATTGTTGGTGCAGGAAGCATCCGACGATCAAACTCGTGTTTTGATAATGGCAAAGAATTCAAAGTTAAGATGTTTTGTAGTCTAACAAGTCTACTTGAGGATTTCAGGAAAGTCCTAGCTGCGGTTAGGGAAAGGGGAAAAACCCTAGGAGGTGGTAACCCTAGGTCATAGGGGGTGGTAACCCTATGCGAAAAGTCTTGGTAGGTCGATGTCTTCAGGCAAAAGTCCTAGGGGGTGGTAACCCTAGGTGGAAAGTCCTGGTGTCGTGAACCAGGTGAAAGAATGGACTAGCCGGGGAAGCGGATGTCCAGCAGAAAGTCCGGAAGCATCGAGTGCTGAGTAAAAGTTCAGTCGATCTAGAGGATCGCACTGACAATAGGTAAATCTCCTGAGTGGAGTAGGTGAGGACGCGTTCCCCGTAGAGGGAACAGTAGGCGTCGGGTCGACCTAGGGTTTTCGGTTGGAAACCCGAAGTCAGACTCGGACAGTCCGGAGACTGTCTATACTTCATTTATCATGTTTATTGTGCTAACTTTGTGTTGCAGGATAGTGTTTGGGACTAACGTATCTTGCAGGTGCAAAGGAGCAACCTAAAGCCTCGGATGAACAGTGTCCGAGGCGCCTCCATGGAGCTTGGAGGCGCCTCGGGTGCAAAAGCTGAGCTGGCTGCGAAGCAACACTGGAGGCGCCTTGAAGCAGGCAGAAGGCGCCTTGAGTGAGGTTTAAGGCGCCTTAAGCAGATGAACTTCGACCAGATCAGATTTGATCCACGCGGAAGACCAGGCAGCATGGAGGCGCCTTGAACAGCCTTCAAGGCGCCTTGAACACCCTTTATAAGGGGGTTTCGACCAGCACTTCAATGAATCAAGTTCCAGGCCTTCTTCCTTCAACGTGCTGCTAACAAAGTCATTCCGAAGTGCTGCTGCAACATTTCGATGACCCGGAGCTTCGTTTTTCTCTTCTTTAAGTTGTCGGTACAAAGTTATTCTAATTGCTGTTACAGTTGTAATTTGTAATTCTTATCGAGCTTATAGTTGTTGCCCACCGGAAGCAATCAAGGATCGCGGGCCTTCGAGTAGGAGTCGCCTCAGGCTCCGAACGAAGTAAATCTCTGTGTCCTTCTGTTTGTGTTTGTTTGTTTTAATTCCGCTGCTTAAATTACTCTAACGCTGTTTTTGATTCCGATACGTACAAAATAGCCACGAGCGCTATTCACCCACCCCTCTAGTGCGTCTCGATCCAACAATTTTCACTGGTCATAAACCAGCTTATCATAGCATCTTTCTCCCCCATTCAGGGTCGATCAATTTTTACTGGTCACATACCAGCTTATCAGAGCATCTATCTCCCCCGTTCGGGGTCGAGCGGTTTTCATTATTCACAGACCAGCTTATCGGAATATCTATCTCCCCCGTTCGGGGTCGAGTAATTTTCACTTGTCACAGACCAGCTTATCAGAGCATCTATATCCCCCATTTGGGGTCGAGTGATTTTCACTGGTCACGAACCAACATATCGGATCTCCTATATCCCCCATTCGGGGTTGAGCGGTCTTCACTAGTTCTAGACCATCATATTAGATTTCCTATCTCCCTCGTTCAGGTTTGAGCGGTCTTCACTGGTCGCGGACCAGCATATCAGATTTCCTATCTCCCCCATTCGGGGTTGAGCCGTGTTCACTGGTCGCGGGCCAGCATATCGGATTCCCTTATCGAGGTCGAGTAGTCTCCACTTATCGTGGACCAGCATATCAGATTTCCTATCTTCCTCGTTCAGGGTCGAGCGGTCTTCACTGGTCGCGGACCAGCATATCGGATCTCCTATCCTCCTCTGTTCGGGGTCGAGCGGTCTTCACTGGTCACAAACCCGCATATTGGATCTCCTGTCTCCATTCGAGGTCGCGCAGTCTCCACTGGTCACAGACCGACTTATCAGAGTATTCATCTCCCCCGTTCGGGGTTGAGCTATCTCTGATGATCTCGGACAGGAGTATCTCTACTGATCTCGAACCATCGTATCGCCACTGGTCTAGGATTGAAATATCTTCAATGATCTCAGACCAAGATACCCTACGAGTTCCATGCCCTTCGGTCGCATGAGCCTCGCACCCACTCGGGACACTGACGTCGTGCTTTTCGATCTCTCGCGATCCTATCCCACTCAGCATCATCCCGCTCGGTACTACTCGATTACCGGACCAGCATTTTACGATCGCACGAGCGACCCTTTCCTGATTGCTCAGTTATCACTCTCGTAGTCGTTCGACCGGTATCGCTCGGTCGCCTGCTCGACCACACGCTTGAACTACTCGATCGAACCAATCGATATTTTTTAGATGGCCTGGTCAGCATTTTATGATCGACGGGTCGATATTCTCTCAATCGCTTGGTCGGCACTATGGTAGCCGCCTGATCCTTCGCCCGATCGTTCGCTCGACCACACACATGAACTACTCGGTCAAACCGATCGACATTTTTTAGATGGCCTGGTCAACATTTTATGATCGACGGGCCGATATTCTCTCAGTCGCTCGGTCGACACTTTGGTAGCCCCCTGATCCTTCGCCCGATCGTCCGCTTAGCCACACGCTTGTATCGTTCGACATCCTGGTGGTCACCTGGTCGACATTTTATGATCACTTGGTTGACATTTTCAGGTCACCCGGTAGCATTTTATGGCAATCTGATCGGCATTTTTCGGTGGCTCGGTCGACATTCTCCCGATCCCTCGGTTTGCATCTTCGCGGTCGCACGCTTTGCCCCACTTGCCCAACGCCTGTTTGCCTGATCGACATTCTTCCGATTGCCCGGTCAACACTTTTTCGGTCGCCCGTTTGGCACCCCGCCTGTCACCTGGTCACTCACTCAGCATCTGTCCAATTATCGACACGGTGCTATTTTTCATAGTTCGCTCAGCATCGCTACCATCTCTCATGCGACACCATTACTATAGCGACCGCTTGCGTGACATTATACGAGGGGTTCAGCGATTTGGTTATGTTATCAAGAGCAATTCAGCTTTTATGACAAACTATCTAGTCAGTCGAACTTGCTCCTCCTTCGACTAGACTTGAAAGGGAGGCTTGTGATACGGTGATGAGATGAGAGGGAAGGGCATTTTGGTAATTTGACATCAAAAGGGTTTTGGTTTTAAGTGGTGACATTGTTCACCAGGAAGAGGGGGCTTGGTGCTTTTGTTTTTCATCGTCGCTGAGCACAAGGGGCGGGGTTTTGAGCTGCTGCCTCCACCTGGTTCGCCGCCGACCCCGCCCTCGACGTCGCTCCTCCTCAGCATCCCCGGTGTCGGCCACCTCCGGCTAGTGAGGCCGCCTTTGCTTTTCTCTCCCTTCTCCTCTTCGATCTAGACCGCCGTCGGTTGAGACTTGCCGCTCAGCATCGCTACCATCTCTCATGCGACACCATTACTATAGCGACCGCTTGCGTGGCATTATACGAGGGGTTCAGCGATTTGGTTCTGTTATCAAGAGTGATTCAGCTTTTATGAAAGACTATCTAGTTAGTCGGACTTGCACCTTCTTCGACTAGACTTAAAGGGGAGGCTTGTGATACGGTGATGAGATGAGAGGGAAGGGCATTTTGGTCATTTGACATCAATAGGGTTTTGGTTTTAAGTGGTGGCACTGTTCACCAGGAAGAGGGGGCTTGGTGCTTTTGTTTTCCGTCGTCGCTGAGCACATGGGGTGGGGTTTTGAGTCCGCCTGGTTCGCCGCCAACCCCGCCCTCTACGTTGCTCCTCCTCAGCATCCCCGGCACCGGCCACCTCCAGCTAGCGAGGTCGCCTCTGCTTTTCTCTCCCTTCTCCTCTTCGATCCAGACCGCCGTCGGCTGAGACCCGTCGCTGCCGAGAGGGAGGCACGCCACGTCTTCCTCCTTCACCAGCCGCCACCCACTGGAATAGGGGTGCTGCCCCTCCTCTCGCCGGAAGCCTCCTCTGGCGTGGGCTTCCTCGTCCTTGGCCACCACAGTAGAAGCGCACGCGGATGGTACCTTCGTCGCCTTCAACGCTGGTCATGCCCATTGCCGGCAGCCCCTTGCCCTCGGGCACGAGGGCTCTTTGCCATAGTAGCTCCATTCTCTGTCAGCGATCACACCTCTTCACGACCTCGCCGCCGTTACCGTTGTCCCTAGTGCTGGTCCAACAGATGTCGCTGCTGTTGGGGACCTAACTTAACTTATTGATCACACTAAAATAACCTTGGGGTTCCAACAGCTGCCTCTGTCAGCGCTGCCGCCGAGTCCGGCGGCTACCGCCGCTGAGTCCGGCGACTACCGCCACTGAGTCCAGCGATTGCCGCCGACTCCTCCAGCAGCCGCCAACACCACCTCCAGCGGTCGTCGCCTCTAGTGACAGCCGCTGCCTCCTCTAGTAGTCATCATCACCCTCCGGGCAGTCGCCATTTGAGTGCTCAGGTTTGTCTACTCCGACCTTCGAGTCAATATGATGTTCGGCCTGCGAGCCGATGTGGTTCCAACTATCAAGCCGGTGCATTTCGCTCTTCGTACCGCTCTTACGATTGTGAGTTACTGGTATTATCCGGCCTGCAAGCCGCTGTGGTATCCCGGCCTAGGTGGCGCAGTCATATTTCGACCTACGTGCCACATTTTGGATCCATGTTGCACTGGATTCCCTATCGTCACCCTTAGATCTGGCTCCTCAGCTGACTCACACTCATCTACCCTGCACGGTTGCGACGACTGGATCAGCATCGCGACCGGCTCACCGATCCATCTGAGGGTGCCCCTCCTGGGGCCAGGGTACATCACTGTACTCCTCTTATATTTATTTAGTTATTCTACTATTATTCGATTGCTTATATATTCGTGGGACTTACCTCGAGCATCGGGGTACCAGGGACCGGGACAACCCGGTCACTGGCTGCAGGTATTGTTGACCAGAGGACTTCTGACGACTTGGTCAACACATAAGACAACTTACCATTCGGGTCATGGAGATGCAGTCAACCTTCCAGCCACACCATTTCGGTAGTTCCGTCTTCTCAGATTTTCGACAGGATCAGCCATTATGCATCATTAAAGTGAAACCCTTGAGTTAGAAATTTCCACATTAAACTTGAGAAAAAATAACCAAAATCAAATTTGAAATCACAAGTGATAACATTCAATTGTTAAGTCTTGTATATGATAAGTAAGGTAGGTTTTGTCCTTTATATTTTTCCTTCTAAACTTATGTTTAGAGAATGGGATTGACTGTTCTACCCGATTGGTTCGGAACATTTCCTTTTCTATTTCTGATAAGAAAAAGGAGACAAGTGGACAAAACTTCAGGTTAATACCTTGTATAATATTCAAGGATCTCAATTTGTTTGCTATATTCGCAGCTTCTATTCGCTAAAGTTGTAGTATAGAAATGCTACTTGAAGTGCTAATGAATGAACTACAAAGCTTGAACTCCGTGAATACTTAGATTATTAATATATATATATATATATATATATATATATATATATATATATATATATATATATATATATATATATATATATATATATATATATATATATATATATATATATATATATATATATGTGGATTCATCTGGACTTGACTTGGGGCGTCTAGAATTGATCTAGATGTTCGTGGGTGACATGGTCCAGGCACTTGAAATAAATCCAAGTGCCTTGGCTCCTTGAATAAATTTTATTTTGGAGTATATTATATATATTTAGGGTTCAAAATTTTAGAATTTAGAAGTTGGGTTATAACTGATTTGATTCAATAAAATTTTTTCTCTAGGGTTCAGGCTTCCCTCTTAGGTTATAATGCTCAAGATTAAAATTTTAGACGTTCACGGGGAATATTATATGTATTTAGGGTTTAAGATTTTAGAATTTAGGAGTTGAGTTATAATGAGTATAAGCTAATAAGATTTTCCTTTAGAATTCATGCTTCCCTCTAGGTTATAGTGTTCAAGATAAATAATTTTATGTGCTCATAGGGTATAATATATGTATTTAGGAGGTTTTGGATTCAAGATTTAAGGATTTTTTATTTTTAAAAATTAAAAAAAAAAGAATCGAGGCGCCTAGATTAAATCCAGGTGCCTCGACCAGAAATTAAAAAAATAAAAAATGAATTGAAACACCTAAATTAATTCAAGACGTCCTGAAAAACTTATTATGAACCGTTCCGCAGGGAACGATCTGTACCATATCATTACACTATATATATAAGAAAAAGTTACCCTTCATACCCTTATCTTGCACACTCTTAGACGACCTCACAGGTTCGGGTGCCCGGATACCCACCCGGGTGGGGCATCCGGGCACCCAGACCTGTGAGGGTTGCCCAAGAGTGTGTAGGGTACAGGGTATCATTTCTCTCTATCTCTTTATATATATATATATAACATAAAACCAAAAAAAAAAATTAACACTAAGTATTCACGGATACGTATGCGACATAACATGTCTATGTGCGTATATATATCTAGACATGTTATGTCGCATACCTATCTATGAATACCTAGTGTTATTTTTTTTAGGGTTTATGTTATATATAATAATAATAATAATAATAATAATAATAATAAATCTTTTGAATATAATATTTAAACAATTTCATAATAATACTAATTCTGAGGGGAAGTCTTGATGCCACGATAAAATCATTATCATGTGACTTTTGTAATTTTATAATTGATTGGATAGAATTAGCAGTGTTGTTCCAATAGTTGGATCTAATTAATCAACTCGACAATGAGTCATCGACTCGAACCGATAGAGCTCAGTATGACAACGTTGACCTTGTCCTATTTATACTCTTGACACACCCTTTCGGTTATCAAGGTACCCTTTGGGTAGACATACCCCTTTTAATATCGTCATTACCGACTTAATCTTGTCGGTCGTCGGGTTACCCCTTCGGATATCAACACACCCATTCGAGTAAGCTTATCCTTACAGATAAGAGTATAAGGTCGAAGTAAAGGCTAGACCTCCTTTCCTTAAAACGATATTGCCTTACTTAGACACTTACGATTTATCAACAATCTCCTCCTAAGATATAACGACCTATTTCTCACAATATGAGCACTCTAAATTTAGAGCCCTAGAAAACTTTCAAAGTCTTGAAACTTTTAAGAGAGGAGAGAGAGCAGAGAGTTCAAAAGGAGAATTCATAACTTAAACTTTGAGTGATTTGAATCAAAGAAGTAGAGTTTCTTTTATAGGGATGAAGGGTTACTTTCAAAGGGAGGATTTCTTCCAAGAGGTGAAAAGACATTGGGTGTGTCTTTTCACTTAAATATTATCAATTATCATTAATTAATTTGATTAATCAATATATATTAATTAAATTAATGTTATAGATATGATTAATCTAATTAATCATCTAACTAATCTATTATAGATATTAATTTTTCATGCGCATATTTTATTTTTTGCCCCCGGGGCAAGGTTGAGTTGGATAGTGTGAGGCAGAGTTGCTACCATAGGACGAGGGTTCAAATCTTGGCAAAATCAAGAAAAAAAGTCCTTTCTCGCACTGGCCAACTATAACTTCCCGATTTCCTTCTCACAATGGTTGTGAGGCCAAGCGTGTGAGATCGCTGGGATGACAGATTCTACCTTTTGCTACCATATTATAGATATTAATTAATTAATGTAAGATATCGGAAAAATTAAAATAGATAGGGTTATTTGGGAAATAGCCTTATAGAATTTTTCCGGAATTTTTAGAAATTTTTTGGGAATTTTTCGGAGCTCGTACGGAGGGTTTTGAGGGGATCGATCGGCGGGCACGGATAAAGCCTGTTTGGGATACCCGTTTAAGTGAGAAAATATTTTCAATTATAAATTCATTTTCTTTTATTTGTTTTCCCAAATCGCCGTTTCCCCCTTCCTTCTTCCCTCTCTCGATCTCCTCGATCTCCTCCTCAAATCGCGCCCGAAACCCCTTCCCTCTCCGGCGATTTCTCGCCTCACCGACGCCGAGCTCACAATCGTCGACCATCTTCCTTCAGGCGAGGCTAGGGCAAAGACTCCATTGGCTCCTCTTGCGATCCTTTCTCCTCCCCTCTCATGCGCGGGCGCCTGACACCGACGGAGAGCTCCCTCTGCCGTGGTTCTGTCCTCGCCGAGTCGCCTGAGGAGGAGTTGCCGAATCTTGACGACTCCGACCATCTCCGATGATGCGATCCTCTCTTAGGCTGTGCAAGTGCGCGTGCGGCAGTGACTCGGCGGAGCTAGGGCACGACGAGGAGAAGGGATTCACCTTGTCCCCCACGGATCGTGGCCCTTTTTGGTTCTCTTCCTTGATCTGGTTCCTGATTTCTAGTTGATCTTTGTGGTGGACAGTGCCTACATTTCCTAATCTTTTCCTTGTATAGGGATTCAATTTCGGTGAGTTCTTTAGCTCTACCCAATTTTGTTGTTTGACTAGCACTGGCTGATATCATCCGACCACCAGGTTTGGTTGTAGATCAAGCTGTGGAGACCAAGTGTTCTATCAGATTCTGGTTAGAATCTCACAAATTGCTTTGTACCAATCCAGCCAACAGTGAAGGATCGATTGGGGGGTAAGTTGTTAGTTAATGTTATGAATCAAGAATTGGAGTTGAATTCTTTGTTGAGGTGGTATGGATATTGATTTAGGGTGTTTTAATTGAAAGGTGCAGTAGGTTTACTATGGTTTCGGCTATGAGTTTCCAGCAGGATACAACTTCAGTTGTGCTCCCCTCATCAAGACGTTGACAACGGATAGGTTTTGGCTACTTGTGGCTTGTTGCAACCACTGGACATCTATTTTGATCATCATGTTGCTCAAGATTCAGTGTTGGTCCTTTCCTAGTGATCAGAAGGCAGTTTTGGTGAAGCTATTGGGGTTGTTGTGTGTTGCTGAGTAGGTGATGCATCCCGATTAGGTAACATTATCTAATTGGATCTTTTCGTTCAAATCTAAGTAATTAAATGTTGATGAGGTTGATATAAATTTATATCTGATTTAGGGTGATTGTTTGGATGGCAGTGGCCAAATGACTTCGACGGTGAACCTCTTCAGTTGAGAGGGATGGAGAAATCATCCAACTCGGATTTAGGGCTCTTGATTTACTGTGTGATCTTTCTTTAGCTGAGGATTGAAAGAAGGGGGGTTGTAAAAGTTGGTTTTCATGGACTTTGTTTCGAGGCGAGCATCTCGACGTGAGATTGATTTATCTAGCACGATCGACAGATTTAAGGCGGGTATTTCTTCCTTGACCTCTTTATAGTTTCTTTGAAACTTAGTGCATGGTTATTATTGGATGAATTAGGCTTCTTTATCTTATATCATGATCGGTTGTTGTTTTTCCTGCATGATACTTATGCTTGACCCTTGTGATGATCTATTTAATTCATATACAGTCTTCACTCTTGATATCTACTCTGTTGTGATTACACGTGTAGAGTATGTCTTATAGGGATTGTCGGGTTGTTGGTATTACCATGCTGATTGGGTATATGATGTTGACTGTACATAGGTGGGGATGTGTTATAGGAGTCATCTTGTTGACCGTGCATTTACATGTTGTATGTACACACATATTTGTCATGTACTTTTGGAGGAGTTGTGTTGATTGTATGTTTGGAGTATATACACATGTCCGTTGTGTTTTTATTGGAGGATACATGTTGATTGTACTTATATTTTTGTGTACATGTGTCTGGTGGGATTATTGGAGATTTTTGGTTGATTATACATGTGTAGTGTGTACATATGTTTGGTGGGATACATGGAGGTATCATGACGATTATATTCATGTTGGAGGTATTTATGAGGTTTGGGGTGTTGCATGGATGATGATTATATATATATATATATATATATATATATATATATATATATATATCATGTTCATCATTCATTGCATCTGATGACTAGGGTCTCCCTTGTGGTTGAGAAAGTCATCGGTTTGGTTTAGCGCCGCACACTCGCCCACTCATGGGTAGTGGTAGCTGGAGCAGTTGCCGCTCGTCTTGTCGTGCCACCCGGTCACGAGGTTTAGTGAGATCCGACGTTGTGAGCAGTCAGGGACCCTGATGCTATGTAGCTAGATAGCTACTAGTGGACTGTCCACCTCGACCACTATATAGTGGGCTGGAGGGTAGTACAGTTGTCACGGACCCAAGCCTCTCGGCCATACTGGGGTCGTGGTGTCTGGAGAGGTGTCGGGGGTGACCATGGAGCATGCATACGTAGTTATTATTCTTGCATTTGATGCGCGGTGCATCTGCATTTGCATACATGCCTAGCAGATACTAGTTGCTTGTGATTGTCGTTGTTGCACTTGATTGAGATATGGTTGTTGCATTTGATTGCCATGCTGCATACATGTCATTTATTTTACATGTATATGCAGTCGTATTTATATTGCACATGTGTCACGGGTATATCTGTTGCAGATCCGGTGAGTTTATTGATCATTGTACCATGTGTCGATTCCAGATTAGGTATGTATCTGTCATTATGTTAGTTGTGGTTTGTACAGTTTATATGTCAGGTTATTATGTCAGTTATGTTTAGGTGCATTGATTATGATAGTATGATCATGTTCTTTATTCCCTACTGAGACTGTATACTTGTGATCTCCATGTTTTATTTATAGACCATGCACTATCCTGTCTATTACCCGCTGAGTTACCTATACTCACCACCGCATGTATACATTTATGTTTTCAGGTAGCTTGTAGATGGTTGGTGTTGCTCGGAGTATCCTGTCTGCCGGGTCCTACGTCACATCCGAAGACCGTGTTTGTTTTCTTTTGTATATCTTTTTATTATTTTTGGCATTGTATTTATGTGTAGCCATGTGGCTATCTTATGGTTTTGGTGTTGTATTTGTGTTTAAGCCGTGCCGGCATGCATTGTATTTATTTGGTTGTGTGGGCTTTCCTTCGTTTTTCCGCTGTGTTTTAGTACAGCCGTGTGGGATGTTTTATATATAACTGCGTGGTTGTGATTATTTCATTCCAGCTGAGTGGGCTGTTATTATAACTGCGTGGTTGTGTATATAAATATTCCAGCCACATGTGGCTGATGTATTTTGCTTGTATATATGCTTCAGATTGTCACCGGTACAGGGGAGATGCTGTCGGATTTTTGTCCGGCAGAGACTCCTTTGGGGGCGTGACAATTAATATTATAATAACCTATTAATCTTTTAAACAATCAATGAGATTAAGTTTAATTTCACACCCCTTAATAATTTCACATGGTTTGACATTCATGCACACTCAAGTTAGTATTCATGTAATCCCATCCATAAACCCTATGTAACACCCCTAGAAAGCCTAGATAAGAAAGTAAGAGTACAAATGAAAAGAAGGTGTAAATATTCTAAGTTAAATATTAAGATGGATTTAGATGATTAAAACTTTATGAAAGAAAAAATAAAGTTGAGAATATAAATCATCTATGCATGATTTAAAATGTATGGAATTAATATGGACAAAAGGAAGAAATATGAGATAATATATATATGTATGAAATATTTATGCATAATGCATAATATAGTAATATACGAATTATTATGTACAAAAGAAAATAAAATGTTAGAAGAGAGATTGAACCTTGGATCTCTTGTAAGGAACATGTATAGGATACCAAAGGGGATAGGAGAATTATTGATAAGGAGAGAAAGGATTAAGTAGTTAAGAATAAGAAAGGATTCTTTCTACTTAAAAGGAAAAGGAAGTAAAAAGAAATAAAAATATACATAAACAAGTTTTGATCCTTGGTTCTCTTGTGGATGCATGCATGTTAACCAAGTGGGATAGGAGAGGATATTGTAAGAGGAGAGATAGGAATTTTAATTAAAGAAGAGAAAAGAGAGAAATTAAGGGAAGAAAAGAGAGAACTCAAAAGGCATTTCTCTAGAATATTCTTGTCATTTAAGGGGAGAAATGAATAGGGAGGATGAATCAAGTCAAGTTTCCTCCCCTCATTTTAGTATAAATAGGCATGGAGGGGTGACTTCAACTTCATCCCCCACTCATTCTCCTCCTCTCCTCCCTTTTGTGCCGAGACTCACCTCTCCCTCTCTTCTTCTTCTTGTTGCCGAGCAACACAAGAGGAAGAACCTCTTCTTCCTCTTCACTCTCTCCCTCTTTCTCTTTTGTTGTTGCCGAGCAACACAAGAGGAAAGAGAAGCCTCTTCTTCCTCCTCCTCTCCACCAAAAGACCTAGCCACTCCTCTCCTCCATTGGTGCCGAGCAAAGCAAGCAAGGAAGAAAGGTCCAAGCAAGTTCTCAACTCTAGGAAACTTAAGCGAAGAAGGTAAGCTTCCCCTCACCTGTGGTACAAGGCTTTTTATATATTTTTCAGATTTTATGAGGATTTTAAAACCTGGAAACAAGTTTGGGAAAATTCGGTTAAGAAGAGCTTTCGAAATCTAGTGAGGTTTAACTAAGTCTACACCACATGATAGATTTTCTATGCCATGGAAAAGGGATCTTCTTCATGTTTTTATACCTATATGATGCTTGATCAAAGGAGTACTTAACCCTAGAATTTCGGCCAAAAATAGTTTTAAGAGGCTAGGGAAATTATTATTTTACCCAACTAGTACGAGGTTCTCCCTATGAAATGTTAAGGATCATGTATTTGTTTTCTTGTTTAGAAGATAATTGAAAATAAAAAAAAAAAAAGAAAAAAAAAAAGGGAAAGGAACCTAGGAAGTGTTATACATAATGAGAAAGAATGAAATTTATGCTATGTATATGCCATGATATGTGATAGCATAGGAAATGCTATACATAATGAGAAAAGAATGAAATTTATGCTATGTATATGACATGATATGTGATAGCATAGGAAATGCTATACATAATGAGAAAAGAATGAAATTTATGTTATGTATATGCCATGATATGTGTTAGCATAGGAAATGCTATACATAATGAGAAAAGAATGAAATTTATGTTATGTAAATGCCATGATATGTGATAGCATAGGAAATGCTATACATAATGAAAAGAAATGAAAAAAATGAAATGCATGAAAGATTTGTTAGGGATATGATATGATAGTTATGCATGATAAATTATTTTTGTATGGTTTGTACCAAGGGTGGGCTCCGTAAACGCCCCGGGGTCGATGGAATAAGACTCGGGCCTCGTCAGAAATGGGCTTCTGAATGCCCTAGGTCGATGGAGTAAGACTCGGACCTAGTATGTATGTATGGTAGGGTTCAAGACTTGCTACCTTGGACCTACTTAAGAAGCGCGCGCATTATGTATGTGGTACAAACCGGGATCCCCTCTAATGATGATATGAATTTCAAGTACTTATAAGTATAAGCTTTCAAATTCATGATGCATTGCCTACATATGTGCTTGAATTATCTGATGATATAATGTCATGATATGAATATGATACCCTTGTATGTCGTATGCTTATGATACTACGCATGATATTAATATACGATGATTTTCGGTTTTAGTGAGTAGGAAAGGAACTTACTGAGCCATGAGTGCTCACAGCTTACTTTCCTTGTACCGCAGATAAAGAAGCTGGATGAGCTAGAGGAGCAACAGGAGGAGCAGATAGTGATGTGTGTGGTGGTGGCTCGGCAAAGAACGATCCGGACAAATTAATATGATTAGTTATAGAATCAACATATGCACATTTAATCTGTGATATCATGCTTATAAAATGAATGTTTAAAAAGAAAAAAAAATTTTGTTCTTCCGCTGCCATAGTATAACTGAAGTATGTACGAACGTAGCGCCGCCCTAGGGTAAGAAGGGTGGGCGTTACAGGTGGTATCAGAGCCAAATTTTGCCAGCTCACTACACACACATCAAGCTCCTTCCTGCCGCTCCAAGTAAGTACAGTTGCATAATTTATTTGTATGCAAAATAGTATGATACTCTAAGATACATGAATGGTAGCCTAGGAAGGATACCTTAAGCTATACCCTAGAGAATGGTGCATGATGATATGTAGGATGCATGAATGGTAGCCTAGATACAAGAACCTTAGGCTATAACATAAGAGGAATAATGAATCTTTAAAATCTAGCAGAAATGGACTATATCCCATTCGAATACGATCCCGAGGATGTAGAATATTTTGGCGAATACCTCGAGTTTGCGGATGAACCCGATATGCTGGAATACTTCGACAACTATGTGAGCGACTCGGAATCTCCGGAACACGGCGAGTTCGGAGAGGAAGATCTTGAGGAAATCGAGGAAGGGAATTCGGACGATAATGAAGAGCAGAAATTGTTATTCTAAGTTCGGGGACGAACTTTCAATAAGTAGGGGAGATTGTAACACCCCTAGAAAGCCTAGATAAGAAAGTAAGAGTACGAATGAAAAGAAGGTGTAAATATTCTAAGTTAAATATTAAGATGGATTTAGATGATTAAAACTTTATGAAAGAAAAAATAAATTTGAGAATATAAATCATCTATGCATGATTTAAAATGTATGGAATTAATATGGACAAAAGGAAGAAATATGAGATAATATATATATGTATGAAATATTTATGCATAATGCATAATATAGTAATATACGAATTATTATGTACAAAAGAAAATAAAATGTTAGAAGAGAGATTGAACCTTGGATCTCTTGTAAGGAACATGTATAGGATACCAAAGGGGATAGGAGAATTATTGATAAGGAGAGAAAGGATTAAGTAGTTAAGAATAAGAAAGGATTCTTTCTACTTAAAAGGAAAAGGAAGTAAAAAGAAATAAAAATATACATAAACAAGTTTTGATCCTTGGTTCTCTTGTGGATGCATGCATGTGTTAACCAAGTGGGATAGGAGAGGATATTGTAAGAGGAGAGATAGGAATTTTAATTAAAGAAGAGAAAAGAGAGAAATTAAGGGAAGAAAAGAGAGAACTCAAAAGGCATTTCTCTAGAATATTCTTGTCATTTAAGGGGAGAAATGAATAGGGAGGATGAATCAAGTCAAGTTTCCTCCCCTCATTTTAGTATAAATAGGCATGGAGGGGTGACTTCAACTTCATCCCCCACTCATTCTCCTCCTCTCCTCCCTTTTGTGCCGAGACTCACCTCTCCCTCTCTTCTTCTTCTTGTTGCCGAGCAACACAAGAGGAAGAACCTCTTCTTCCTCTTCACTCTCTCCCTCTTTCTCTTTTGTTGTTGCCGAGCAACACAAGAGGAAAGAGAAGCCTCTTCTTCCTCCTCCTCTCCACCAAAAGACCTAGCCACTCCTCTCCTCCATTGGTGCCGAGCAAAGCAAGCAAGGAAGAAAGGTCCAAGCAAGTTCTCAACTCTAGGAAACTTAAGCGAAGAAGGTAAGCTTCCCCTCACCTGTGGTACAAGGCTTTTTATATATTTTTCAGATTTTATGAGGATTTTAAAACCTAGAAACAAGTTTGAGAAAATTCGGTTAAGAAGAGCTTTCGAAATCTAGTGAGGTTTAACTAAGTCTACACTACATGATAGATTTTCTATGCCATGGAAAAGGGATCTTCTTCATGTTTTTACACCTATATGATGCTTGATCAAAGGAGTACTTAACCCTAGAATTTCGGCCAAAAATAGTTTTAAGAGGCTAGGGAAATTATTGTTTTACCCAACTAGTACGAGGTTCTCCCTATGAAATGTTAAGGATCATGTATTTGTTTTCTTGTTTAGAAGATAATTGAAAATAAAAAATAAAAAATAAAAAAAGGGAAAGGAACCTAGGAAGTGTTATACATAATGAGAAAGAATGAAATTTATGCTATGTATATGCCATGATATGTGATAGCATAGGAAATGCTATACATAATGAGAAAAGAATGAAATTTATGCTATGTATATGACATGATATGTGATAGCATAGGAAATGCTATACATAATGAGAAAAGAATGAAATTTATGTTATGTATATGCCATGATATGTGTTAGCATAGGAAATGCTATACATAATGAGAAAAGAATGAAATTTATGTTATGTAAATGCCATGATATGTGATAGCATAGGAAATGCTATACATAATGAAAAGAAATGAAAAATGAAATGCATGAAAGATTGTTAGGGATATGATATGATAGTTATGCATGATAAATTATTTTTGTATGGTTTGTACCAAGGGTGGGCTCCGTAAACGCCCCGGGGTCGATGGAATAAGACTCGGGCCTCGTCAGAAATGAGCTTCTGAATGCCCTAGGTCGATGGAGTAAGACTCGGACCTAGTATGTATGTATGGTAGGGTTCAAGACTTGCTACCTTGGACCTACTTAAGAAGCGCGCGCATTATGTATGTGGTACAAACCGGGATCCCCTCTAATGATGATATGAATTTCAAGTACTTATAAGTATAAGCTTTCAAATTCATGATGCATTGCCTACATATGTGCTTGAATTATCTGATGATATAATGTCATGATATGAATATGATACCCTTGTATGTCGTATGCTTATGATACTACGCATGATATTAATATACGATGATTTTCGGTTTTAGTGAGTAGGAAAGGAACTTACTGAGCCATGAGTGCTCACAGCTTACTTTCCTTGTACCGCAGATAAAGAAGCTGGATGAGCTAGAGGAGCAACAGGAGGAGCAGATAGTGATGTGTGTGGTGGTGGCTCGGCAAAGAACGATCCGGACAAATTAATATGATTAGTTATAGAATCAACATATGCACATTTAATCTGTGATATCATGCTTATAAAATGAATGTTTAAAAAGAAAAAAAAATTTTTGTTCTTCCGCTGCCATAGTATAACTGAAGTATGTATGAACGTAGCGCCGCCCTAGGGTAAGAAGGGTGGGCGTTACACCCTAGCTCGTGTGCGAGATAAAACTTATGTCAGATCATACCGAACCAACTCTTTATTAGATATTAATTTCTTATTCACTCGAGAAATTAAATTATGATAGTCTATTCACAAAATAGTCATCCAATCCCTATTTAATTTATTTATTACCAAAACTAATTTTCAACAATCTCCCATATGAATAAGTTTTAAGTCTCAAACAAAGAGTTTCGTCAGAAGACTATTGCATTAAGAGAGATAGCTTATGACTTTGAACCTTCCTTAGTTTGGCTGCCTTATGAGCTATGTCATAAATTATTCAACCGTTGGTGTAAACCAAGACAATCATACTCACACAATAGCCCCTTAGGCTTCTACCAATTCTCTATTGTGATCGTTTTAGCCATGGACAATGCTTGAGATTCATAAGTATTTCATTGAAGCAGCTCATCTTTATACTTATATAAGAGATCTTCTATTAAGAATATCCTATAATACCTTAATATAGAAATTATTAAGAACTTTTATTAATCCTTTACTCATTATACAGGTCGCACCTTTTGTCTCCAGGAATTAATTGTTGTAATTACTCTTAGATACCTCGAATCTTGTAGCTTAGTTATCCCTTTTGAACCATAATCTTGGGATTTCCAGTCAGATGATTGGATTACCACTACTCGAGTCAAATGTTATGTTTCAGACTCATTCCCTTAGACATGTAGTATAGTTGATCTCTTAATAGACCTTTTTTAATTAGCGGATCCATACAATTCTCCATATTCAACGGAAATTTCACCACTAGAGATCTATAGTTTAATGGTATTACGTCGTTTCAAGAATTACCATTTTACACTAGTGCCCTTTCCATAACTTTTTAGATACCAAATGTATCATATATATTGGCACATATTAAATTTTATGTAATTAATTCTTTGAGCCACCAATTTGGGTATTTATATATATCTTATCCAAATACCCCCCTATTTATGGTTCACCCCCATATTTATTGCATCCATTGAAAGGTTCGTGATCTTTCAATGCTTTATAAAGATTTTTCATTCCTATCTCATCGGGGCTTGTGGTTTGCCAAGAGGACAACTTCCCACCCATATTTTTACGATAAATTCAAAACTTATCAACATAGCCTTTATCACCTCCTTAATGTTTGGTTATCATGTTCTACAATATCGTTGGATTGAGGTGAATAGGATATAGTCAATTAATGAATATTGCTCTTCCTTGAGTAACATTCCATGAGCATTATCCTATACTCTCTCCCTCGATGATCTTACTAAGTTAATTTTTTCTAACCACATTTCTTGTGTTTTTTTTAGCACTTCAAAGACCTTAATCTTTCATAAAGTGACTCTCCATAACTCCTTCAATAATCAATGAAGGGGCGTACTTTGTGAGAAAAAAAGGTTGTAACACATTTAGAAAAATTCCCTTTACACGACATAAGACCATAATCTTATTAGAAATCACGTGTCTTGATTTGGCATCTTGATCATGTTGAACCAAAATTTACAATTGTTTATTTAAAGTTTGACCAAGATTGCATCTATTCTTGATCTAGAGAGCATGTATCCTTTTATCTCCTGATTTTACTAAGTTAGAACTATAGTTGCCTAATCAGAATAAAGAGCAAGATTGCACTTATTCTCAAAAAGTGCACAATCTAGAAAATATGCTTCCCTTGGTCTTTCAATTTCATCGAGTCAAAGCTGCAGTCATCTAATTAGAGTGTCAACTAAGATTATATTTATACTCTTCGAGAGACACTCAACTCAAGAAGTATACATCCTTTGATCTTCACATCTCATTATGCTAAAGATGCGATCATTTGATTGAAGTGTTGACCCATATTGTATTTTTTCTTCTAGAGACACTCGACTCAACAAGTATACATCCATTGGTCTTGCAATCACACCAAGCTAGAGCTATAATCATCTGATTGGAGTACTGACTAGATGGCATTTACTCTTCAAGAGATACTCGATTCAATTTCTTGGTTAATTGCAACACATATGATGCATTCCTTCTAACTCATCTATTTTCACCTCTACTTAGGTTTCATTGAGTTAAGATTTAATCAAGTGTGCTTGAGTTTCTATCTAAAGCCTTTCATTATCCCTCTTTTTGGATAATTTAAACTAATTATCTCCAACTTCATGATTTTTGTCAAATAACCCCCACAACACTTTGACCATCATTGTTGTATTATACCCATGATATAGTTTTGTCATCCAACCTTTAAGGTATGGTTCTCAAATAAGAAAATTATATTCCTCCATAAAAATAACTCTACCATTGCTTAAGGTTCAATTTTAGATACCTACTAGAGGTATCTTTTAATAGCAACCTTATAAGATACATTTCACACCCTGACGGTATACTTATCTACCAAATCGGAAGGTACCCCTAGTAATAATATGAGAAATAATATATATTGAACCAATTCAAGAAACATATATACCAATGTAACATAAAAGAATCGCTAAGTTACAAAAATACATATGATAATGTATGTATGTATGTATGATAATGTGTACATATATATACTAAATGAGAAATCATTATTACTATTATAACAAACCTCAAAGATTAGATACAGAAAGAAAGCCCTAAATAAAGGCAGTAGAAAAGAAGCATCAATACAATCCGAAAGAAATTCAAAACCCGATATCAAATGGGACCGATAAGGACTAATCTCTAAGCGACGCTAACGTGGTCAACACAACTTGCCCTTTATCTGCTAACCTAGAAGTTAAAGAAAAGTATGGGATAGTGAGTATAACATTCTCAGTGGATATAAGACAGATAGTGCAAGATACTACATATAAGAGTATCAAAGAAAACAACCTTAGGTTATAATATTTACTATAAAAGTAAGAGCACCAATATGATCATCTGCTAACAAAAACATAAACAATAATATAACCCTCTATTAACCTAATCAACCAGGTATAGCAATAAATCAGGAGTACATACAATATATCTAAACATTTTCTCATAAAAAAAAGCACATAACAAGCATATAAATAAGTCCTAACTGCGCAGAAACTCAAGCTACCACTATCTGGTCTAGTGGGTAGTCAGGGTCACTGTCCATGAACAAACTCATGCTACCACTATCTGATATAGTAAATAGACAAGCTGAGGTAGTTATTACCTCCTCAGTTACTGACTGTGGGAAAAATCACACTACAATTATCTAGTATAGTGGATAATCAGAGCGTATAAATGCCACTACCTACAGACAAACTCACTCTACCACTATCTAGTCTAGTGGGCAGATAGAATGTGTAGTTATCTAATTATGGACTGCGAGCGAACTCACACTACTACTATCCGATCTAGTCGGTAGTCCAAATGTATATATACAAATAAATCAAATAAGCAGTAAAAATCTCATCCATGAGTAATGTCATGCCCCAGAGGTGTCCCTGCCCGACAAACGGACAACATCTCCTCTGTAACAGTGACAAATGAAATATGAATACAATGCCACAAGGCTACTCACAAGCAATAATCAACATCTCACACGACTGGAACATATACAATCATGCAGTTATATACACAGTTCATTCGGTTGGAATAAAATGATAACAACCATGCAGCTGTATAATAAATAGCCCACATGGCAATATTAAAAATACAACGAAAAGTGAAAGAAAAGCCCATAGACCAAAAACGACAGACTGTTAGCCGGCTAGGCTTTACACAGCCACAACAAGGCAACTACATAACACTACATAGCAAAACTCTAAAACAAAGTCGAATTATACAATGCCAAATCCACAAAACATAAGGCAAGTAAAATAGGAAACAAAACCAAAAACTATCCTCGAATGTGACTTAGGATCGACAGACAGGATACTTCAAATGACTCCGCGATCATCTACTTGCTACCTGAGGAAAAAGGAAATACACAAATGCGGTGGTGAGCGCGGGTTACTTAGCGAGTAATAGACAAGATAGTGCATGGTCTATATAAAACATGGAGATCAAAGTATATAGTCTCAGTAGGGAAATAAAAACATGATCATACTGCTATAATCAATGCATCTAAACATAATTGGAATGATGAATACACATACCCAATCTGGATCTAACGCATAAGATCATGATCACACATGACATAATAAACATGCATACCCAATTTGGATCTAACACATAAGGTCAAGATCGTAAATGATAAAATAAATGCACATAACCATAACTAATATAATAAAATGCACATACCCAATCTGGAAATCGACACATACGATATAAAGATCAGTAAACTCATTGGGAATCAACAACAGATCTACTCGTAACACCTGAGCAACATATCGACAACATCTACATGTATAATAAATGGAATGTATGTAGTATGACAACCATATACAATAATCATAGCTCAAACAAGTGCAACATATCACAATCACATGTAGCTAGTAACTACAAGATATGTATGCAGATATATCTCCACAGATGCACCGCGCATCATATGTAAATGCACATGCATGCCACATGGTCACCCCACCACCCTTCTAGACACCATGACCCCTATATGGTGAAAGGCTTGGGTCCATGACAACTGTACTACCCTCCAGATACCACTATATAGCGGCCGAGGTGGACAGTTCGCTAAGTAGTTATCTAACTACAAAGCATCAAGGTCCCTAACTACTCACATCTCTAGCCCCTGACTACTGTACCCTCCAAACCCACTACTCAAGAGTGGTCAAGGCAAACAGAGTATAACACTGAGCGGCCAAATGAGCACGACAGGATTAGCTGTTGGTCCCCTTGGTGGCCGGCTAGAGGGGGTGAATAGCCCTACAAAATAAAAACACACCTTCCTCGAACTTTTATAACTTAATTAAATTGACACTTGCATAAACAAAAATAAGAGACTAAAAAGAAGAGGCATAAAAAATTTACTTGGTTACAATCGGGGAGATTGTTAATCCAAGGAAGTTGAAACTCACTATCAAAGTCTCCTTCAGGTGGAGAAGCCTCTTAGAACGTTGATGGCTCACAATAACAAAGCTAGAATCAAGTAGAATCAATTACAAGTATTTTCTAGTGTAGTTTCAAGCTTTTGGGACTAGACTATATTTATAGTCCTGGTTGGGGCATCTGAAAGGGTTTCAGGTGTCTGGAGTGTGATAAAGTTTTATCCCTGTCGCAACGAAACATGCCACGTTGCATTTGGATAGAATTCCATGTCTGGGTGCTCAGAGGGGTTCCGGGTGTCCCGGGCTAGGTCGGGGAGCCCAGACCAGAAAGTCAAATTCTAGTTGACCTTTTGGTTTGGGTCTTCCGCTCTGGTTCCGCTCTCTTGGGTGATCTCGACCATCCGGAATAGGACTCACCTTAACCCAACTTCCGGCCTTCTCGAGCAACCTTCCGCTCTTGACTTCTCATCCCTCGGAATCACCGCGCGCTTCCTTCTTGTTCTTCGACGTACTCTTTCATAGTGCCTCATCCCTCGGACGTACCGAGCTCGTCGGCTTTCTCCCGTGCCATCCTTCTCGCTAGCTGCGTCTTTTGCTCATCTCCTCGAGTAATCTTTCGCTTCGGCTTCTTGTCCCTAGGAAACACTGCGTGCCTCCTTCTCGTCTCTAGGACGCACCGAGCTCATCAGCTCTCTCCCATACCATCCTTCTCGCTAGCTGCGTCTTTCACTCGAATTCCTGTGCTCTTAAGCTCCTGCACACTTAGACACAAGGGTTAAATACCAATAGAACCTAACCTGACTTGATTGATCACATCAAAACTACTTTGGGATACTTACAATCTCCCCATTTTGACGTAAGCAACCCAAGTTAAGTGAGGGTAAACACAAATAAATAACAGTAAGAACAAGGTAATTATTTTGAAAATAATGTGAAAAAAAAATGATGTTACCCTCCCGTAGACTTATCTTTCCTTCTCCTCATTTGATCACATTAAAATGGGGTAATCTATGCAAAGTCTAAGGAAAAGTTCTCTTATTCAAGAAAAATATTAAAGCATAATGTAGATAAGAATTTTTCAAAAATTGAATTTTCAAGAATTTTTATTTTTAAAAATTTACATTTAAACAAATAATTCATAGAAAATTCAATAACGATTAAAAAATTTTAAAAAATATTTGTGTAGATAGAAAAATGATAATAGAAAAATACAATTTTGAAAAGTGATGCAATAGTAAAAAAATTTCTTTCATCAAGAATAATAGAATATGATATTCTTTCAGAGAAAAATTAAAAAAATAACTCTGAGAAATAATTTTAAATAGAAAAATATAATTTTTGTTAGATAATCTATAAAAAAATAATTTAATTGTTAGAAAATTTTAAAAAAATTTCTACAGATAAGTGACGAATTTATCTTTCTCGGAAAAATTAACTTCTAATTAATTTCTAACAAAAATCATGCAAAATAATTCAATTAAAAAAATAAAAAGTATGATATGCATAATAATTAATTTAGGCATGATTTTGGAACCCAATATAGGTTCCTTCCAACTTGGTTAATTAGAAATTTTTTAGGAATATATTTTCTTGATAATTTTTTAATTTTACCCTTGTGATATTTAAATTACCAATTTAGTCCATTATAATTTCTAAAGTTCGAAGCAGAAAAATTTGAACATGTAAAATTTTTTAGATTTTGTATTTAAATTGTCCTTTAAAATTTCATTTTCTATTTGTGTCTTATTGAAATCTTTTAACCTTTTTTTATTCTCTATCTCTAATTTACAGGAACTGTTTGATAGTAATTTTATAAATCTAAATAATTAATTGGGAGGAAGGGACTATAACTAACTTACCTTGTCAATTTCTGATGCTCCCCCTTAGTGATGCTTTCCTTTGATGATGCTCCCTTTTCATCGATGCTCTCGAAATTCATTGAGGATGAGCTTGCTTCGTCTTCTGGTAGGTACTCGGCTATTAGAGCTGTTCCGATGATATACTCGATTTCAGATTCTTCTGATGATGACTCTGTGTCCATCGAGAAGTTGGATTCGACTTCTTTTGGTTCTTCATGGAGCTTCAAGAACTTTTCCCAAAGTTCTTTTACACTTTGGTAGTCACCGATTCTATTGAGTTCTTTAACCGGTAGTATGCTTAAAAGATGAAATTCAGCCTTACCGTTTGATGTAAAATCGTCGCGCTGCTTTTTGGTACAGATGTATTCTTTGAGTTCTTTTCCATTCATGTTCTTTGGTGCTTCATAATCATATTCTATTATTAATAAAATATTAAAATTTATTTTAATAAATACCTCCATTCATCGTTTCCAAAATACAAACTCCCCCTCAAAGGTTGGTGGATAGATGCTAGCTCCGGTCATTTCTTGTTTGCTTCAATCGGCAGTTAGTCCTTTTGAGGCAACCTCACTCTTATACCAATTGTTGGTCCCCTTGGCGGTCGACTAGAGGGAGTGAATAGCCCTGTAAAATAATAAAAAAAAACACCTTCCTCGAACTTTTATAACTTAATTAAATTGACACTTGCATAAACAAAAATAAGAGACTAAAAAGAAGAGGCACAACAGATTTACTTGGTTACAACCGAGAAGGTTGTTAATACAAGGAAGTTGAAGCTCACTGTTAAAGTCTCCTCCAGGCAGAAAAGCCTCTTACAACGTTGATGGCTCACAATAACAAAGCTAGAATCAAGTAGAAACAATTACAAGTATTTTCCAGTGTAGTTTCTAGCTTCTAGGACCATGACTGTATTTATAGCCCTGGTCGGGATACCTAGAAGGGGATAAAGTTTTATCCTTGTCGCAATGGAACATGCTACGTTGCATTTGGTTAGAATTCTAGGTCCGACACCTGGAGGGGTTCCGGGCGCCCAGAGTCCAGGAGCCCAGACCAAGTTCGGGCGCCCGTGGCTAGGTCGGGGCGCCTGAACCAGAAGTCAACTTCTAGTTGACTTTTTTGTTCGAGTCTTCCGCTCTGGTTCCGCTCGCATTGGTCCGGGTCATCCGCTCTGGCTCTGCTCGATTGGATGATCTCGGCCATCCGGAATAGGGCACACTCGAACTCAACTTTCGACCTTCTCAAGCAACCTTCCGCTCCTGACTTCTCGTCCCTCAGAATAGCCGCGTGCTTCCTTCTTGTCCGCCGGCGTACTCTTCCGCAGTGTCTCGTCCCTCGGACGTACCAAGCCCGTCGACTCTCTCTTATTTCGTCCTTTTCGCTAGCTGCATCTTTCGCTCAACTTTCTATTCTCCTAAGCTCATGTACACTTAGACACATGGGTTAAATACCAACAGGACCTAACCTAACTTAGTTGATTACATCAAAACTACCTTGGGGTACTTACACTAGCTCTACTCCTAGCTACCACTCTTTCACAGTGGTCGAATGGGTAGCTATAAATGACTGACAACTCTCTCACATCATAAGGAAGACAATGGCCGTCAGCATGCAATGCAATGATGAACATGATGTAAATAGTCATGGTACTGACACGATCATCATCAATGCTACATTCCAATCATCATAAATACCTCTAGTACAATGATCCATATAACACCTATATCTATAAGTATGGATAGATCCCACTGGTATCTATTAAACAACAAATTCAGTAAGTAACACCACTAAACATATACACACCATACACATACACACCCTACAACATAGGTATAATCAACATGATACCTCTAATATCACACCAGATACGTGTGCACACCCAACATAGGTATAATCGACATGAACCTCCAATAATACACTACAAACACATGTATACACAACATAAGTACAATCCACATAATCCTCCAAGAATCACACCAGACACATATGATCACCAACATAGGTATTATCGACATTTCCTCTAATAGTACATACCAGACACATATGCACATATAACATAGATACAATCAACATAATTCCTCCAGTACTAAGCACCAGACATGTGTACACACCCAACATGCAAATAGACAATCAATATGGGGACTCCCACAACACATACCAAATATGTGTACACTCAACATCAAATGCATAATCAGTATGTTAACTCAGTCAACAAGATATCCTCTACTATACATACTCTACATGTATATATACAACAGAGTATAGATATCCAAAAGCTAAGATTGTATATGAAATAAATAGATCATCTTAAAGGTCAAACATAAGTATCAAGTAGGATAACAATATGGATAGATTTAAGGTAAAGCAACCTAATCCATCAATCAAAAATAACCATGCACTAAGTTCAAAGAACTAAAGAGGCCAAGGAAGAAATACCCGCCTTTATCTGCCAATCGTGCTAAACAATCTCACGTCGAGATGCTCGTCTCGAATGAACGTTCAACAAATCACATGATATATAGTTTAGCTAATTACATATACAATAACTAGCTAATCCAAAACTCAATCCTAATTTAATTAGGTAACCATATTTAATTCCACATAATGATCCAAATCTAATTAAATGATGAGTCCATCCTTAATCACCGATCAATTCCTTAATTCTCACCAATCGATCACTAACCAAATCCCATTATAAATTTTTTTAAATACACTAATTATTCAGGCCAATTAACATCATCAACTAAGCCAATACTCACCTAATCTTATGATGTTTGCTAATGGCTCACGACTGGAGGGACTCACATCAGAAACTAGTGATCCTATCTGTGGATCGCCGACAATAGGGATGATTGAAGCTACAAAGATCGATCAACCAATTAAGCACAATATCCCAATCTAGAAAAATGCAATTATATCCTTACTAATTGAATACCAAACATTACCCCAAATCAAATCTGAAGCTTCATCTCTGATGAAATCCCACTACTACTATAGTGTCAAGCCAGGGCAGAGGTGGGTGGCAACGGTGCTAGGGCACAACTCTACGATACATCAGGGAAGACAAAGAAGGAGATCGAAGGGCTGGTAGCAGATCTATGCCTGTGAGGAAAAGGTACCACAAATCTAATGAAGAGGAAGCGATGGACCTCCTTGATGGAATCGTCGCTGCTCTGCTCAGATCTGTAAGCGAGGTGAAGAGTTTACCCTCACCCCCTTCATCAACTCCACCTTCCTGGCGATAGATCGAAGCTAGGGCATAGACCTGGCATCGTGTGGAAAGAAAGGGAGATGGCGCCTACTCCAGTTGCTTGCAAGGAAAAGGCGGAGTCCGTTCCGGACCGATAGCATAGGGGATCAACGGTGGTAGTGTTGATCGGCCTAGAGGAGCAAGGGTCAATTGCAATCTCGAGACAGTGGCTTCGGCGAACCAGAGCAAGATGGCGTGGATCGGGAGCTAGAGTAAAGTATTGATGTTCGTAAATTGTATACACTTGTAAGCATGTTTTGACGCACATTCACATATTTTGAGCATGCTTGATCTATGCATTTTCGTACTTCTAGCTTTCCTTTTTAGCATATTTACTCTATTTGTTCAGAGATCTGCTTTTGTGCATTTTCTGTACACAGGAGTCGAATTTGGTGAATGATGCGTGTTCAAGGCCAAATATGCAAGCAAAGCAATGGAGGAAGGCATTGTACCTGAACCCCACACGACCCTGCCATGGGGGTTTGCCCAGGCCGTGTGGAGATGAGAGGCCGTGTAGCTGCAGCAGAGAAGGGAGATGGCTTGGCCGTGTGAACCTCACACGACCGTGCGAAGTTTTGAAGCACAATGAAGCCTAGGTTGTGTACACCACACGACCATGTCAGTTTTCCAGAGACCAGAGAAGCCCCGACCGTGTATGCTACACGACTATGTGAGGTTTCCAGTGAGCAAGAGAGTGTTGGCCATGTGCACCACACGGCCGTGCCAGGTTTCCAGAGGCGAAGGCAGTACAGGCCGTGTAGATCTACACAGCCGTGCAAGGGGGGCATTGGTAGAGGCAAGCCACGGCCGTGTACCTCACACGACCATGTGAGGTTGGCAGAGAAGAGAATGGAGCAGGCCATGTGAACCTCACACGGCCGTGCTTCGGGGCTGTGTGGTGCCCAAACCCCTCTTCTATATAAGGCCTCCTTCAAGATTTGAAAGAGGATCTTCTCCCCTTTAGGAGAAAGGAAGATTTGGGCAATTCCTTCCATTCTTGGGTGGATTTCTGGGCGGTCTAAGGGAAGATCTTCACCGATTCGACCCTGGGAGCGTGGATTGGATCCGAAGACTATCTTCATCATAGATAAGCCTTCTTTCTTTCCTTTTCTTGGATTGGGATCGAGCATGCTTGTAATGTTTATGTTTTCGGATCTCTTTCTTTGATTGATGGAGTAGTTTATCTTTGTTCTAGGATGGAGGGAGTATTTGTAAGGATTTCTTGATGTAAACTCTTGTGGATTTGCCAATTCCTTATTTCAATGATTTTGCCCTATTTGTATCAATTAATTCTTGGATGTATTGTTGTGATTTGGACCTAATTCACATTCTTAATTGATTGTTTGAATGTCTTGTGGATCTTGTAGAGATTATCTCTCACTCAATTTTTTGAGGGAAGAACGCGAAAGGTGCAAGCCCGTGTAAGGACGTTTGAGGGATGAGCTTTAAGGGGGAAATAGGATAATTCAAGAGGGTAGGATAGATTTATGCATTAATCTTTATATCTTATGGGTTGATAGGTAATGATTTCTATGTTGATTTCCCGAGGGATTTTCGTGGCAGGAACATACCTGTGTAAGGACAACATAGGCTCATATCTAATCGATCGTATTTAGGTATATATTTCAGTCCTAAGCCGGTTGTCTATTGCAAGAGAGAACCGGCAACCTTCTACAAATGGTGGACAATTGAGAAATAAGATTTGGTAGATCATTTACATTGAAGAACCTTACAAAGAAACCAAAACTCCTAGAACATCCCTTATCATTGCCCTTATTCTTGTTTTCTATTCTTTTTTTCCTTTATTTACCTTTCATAGTTACACTTAGACTTTGTCAATCCATTGATTTGTTGTCTAACTAATTCACGTTGAGATATTCTTAGTGTTTATTCCAGTCCCTGTGGATACGATAATCTTTTATATTACTTGTGATATTTTCGTACACTTGCGGAGGTCAATAAGTTTTTTGACGCCGTTGCCGGGGACTGCGCTATAACATTAGGGATTATCAATTGAGTTAGACTAAACATGACTTTTCTTTTATTTTCATTAGCATAATTGTAACTAATCTTTAGAATTCTATTTTCATAACTTTTTCTTGTATTCTTTTCTACTTCTTGTTTGTTGCAATTCTAATTCTAATTCTAACTTTGCATTCTTGATTTCTAGCATTCTAGTCTAGCTTTTCTCTATTTTTCTTTCGATTTAAATTTTTCTCTACTTTTCTTTTGAACAAATATATCTTGCAATCTTGTTCTTGTATATGTGAAGATCAAAAATTCATAAAGGCATCAAGAATAACAAGAACTTGTAAACACATTAGTTGATTAGCATATGAATTATTCTAGATATTTTTCTTTTTCCTTTTGTCTTTTCTTTCTTATTTTCATTATGCATTTTCTTTCTTGCAATTTGAATACCAAACATTACCCCAAATCAAATATGAAGCTTCATCTCTGATGAAATCCCACTACTACTATAGTGCCAAGCCAGGGCAGAGGTGGGTGGCTATGGTGCTAGGGCACAACTCTACGATACATCAGGGAAGACAGAAGGAGATCGAAGGGCTGGTAGCAGATCTACGCCTGTGAGGAAAAGGTACCACAAATCTAATGAAGAGGAAGCGATGGACCTCCTTGATTGAATCGTCGCTACTCTACTCAGATTCGTAAGCGAGGTGAAGAGTTTACCCTCACCCCCTTCATCAACTCCACCTTCCCGGTGATAGATCGAAGCTAGGGTATAGACCTAGCGTCGTGTGGAAAGAAAGGGAGATGGCGCCTGCTCCAGTTGCTTGCAAGGAAAAGGCGGAGTCCGTGCCGGACCGATAGCATAGGGGATTGACGGTGGTAGTGTTGATTAGCCTAGAGGAGCAAGGGTCAATGGCAATCTCGAGACAGTGGCTTCGGCGAACTAGAGCAAGATGGCGTGTTTCGGGAGCTAGAGTAAAGTATTGATGTGCGTAAATTGTATACAATTGTTAGCATGTTTTGACGCACATTCACATATTTTGAGCATGCTTGATCTATGCATTTTCATACTTCAAGCTTTCCTTTTTAACATATTTACTCTCTTTGTTTAGAGATCTGCTTTTGTACATCTTCTGTACACAAGAGTCGAATTTGGTGAAGGATGCGTGCTCAAGGCCAAATCTGCAAGCAAAGCAATGGAGGAAGGCATTGTACCTGAACCCCACACGGCCCTGCCATGGGGGTTTGCCCAGGCTGTGTGGAGATGAGAGACCGTGTAGCTGCAGCAGAGAAGGGAGATGACTTGACCGTGTGAACCTCACACGACCGTGTGAAGTTTTGAAGCCCAATGAAGCCTAGGCCATGTACACCACACGACCATGTCAGTTTTCAAGAGACCAGAGAAGCCCCGGCCATGTATGCTACACGGCCGTGTGAGGTTTCCAGTGAACAAGAGAGTGCTGGCCGTGTGCACCACACGGCCGTGCCAGATTTCCAGAGGCGAAGGCAGTACATGCCGTGTACATCTACACGGCCGTACAAGGGGGGCATTAGTAGAGGCAAGCCACGGCCGTGTACCTCACACGACTGTGTGAGGTTGGCAGAGAAGAGAATGGAGCAGGCCCCGTGAACCTCACATGGCCGTGCTTCGGGGCCGTGTGGCGCTCAAACCCCTCTTCTATATAAGGCCTCCTTCAAGATTTGAAAGGGGATCTTCTTCCCTTTGGGAGAAAGGAAGATTTGGGCGGTTCCTTCCATTCTTGGGTGGATTTCTTGGCATTCTAAGGGAAGATCTTCACCGATTCTACTCCGGGAGCGTGGATTGGATCCGAAGACTGTCTTCATCATAGATAAGCCTTGTTTCTTTCCTTTTCTTGGATTTGGATCGAGAATGCTTGTAATCTTTATCTTTTCGGATCTCTTTCTTCGATTGATGGAGTAGTTTATCTTTGTTCTAGGATGGAGGGAGTATTTGTAAAGATTTCTTGATGTAAACTCTTGTGGATTTGCCAATTCCTTATTTCTATGATTTTGCTCTGTTTGTATCAATTAATTCTTGGATGTATTGTTGTGATTTGGACCTAATTCACTGTTGGATCGAAAGCGCTAGAGGGGGGTGAATAACGCTCGTGGCTTTCACTTTTCGTTTCGAAAATCTTACGAGTAATGCAGCGGAAATAGATAAAATAACAAGCACACAGAAGACTCCAAGATTTACTTGGTTCAGAGCCTAGGGCGACTCCTACTCCAAGGCCCGCGATCTTTGATCGCTTTCGGTGGGCAACAACTATAATATCACAAATCTTTTACAAGTGAATAAGTACAAGTATTAAACTTTAAAAGATTATACCGACAAATACAAAGATGAATGAAGTGGTTGTCGATTGTCGGAGTAGCAGAGTCTAGTTGAAGCTTTCGGAGCAGCGTACAAGATCACAAGTTCTTCTGTTCGAGTTGTTGTTGAAGCTGCACCCCGAGGCTCCCTTTTATAGCTCTGCCAATGCTGATCCAGATCCCCAAGGCTCGGGATTAAGTTTGACCCAAGGTGGATCGGTCGACCGATCAACAGTTCGGTCGACCGATCAGATGACCTCCACCTCATCTGATCCGCTCGCTCCGCCTCGATCCAGTGAGCTTTTATCTGAGGTTCGGTTGACCGATAAATAGGTTCGGTTGATCGATCAGCTGCTCTGACTCAGTCCATCCGGCCTAATCCAGTCGACGCCCAACCTTGGTTCGGTCGACCGATCCCCAGGTCCGGTCGACCGATCCTCTGGTCGAGCCCGGTCCAACCTCCGGAAATCTGATCTGTTAACTTGGGGGTTTAGTCGACCGATCCCAACGTTCGGTCGACCGATCCCGGTCAGTCCTAACCCTGCATAAAAATATTAGTTTCCTACAAAACAGAGTTAGAATACAAATGATAATGTATAGAAATAACTTTGATAGTCTCCAGACTGTCCGGGTCTGACTTTGGATTTTCGACCGGAAACCCTAGGTCGACCCGACGCCTACTGTTCCCTCTGCGGGGAACGCGTCATCACCTACTCCACTGAGGAGATTTACCTGTTGCTAGCTTGATCCTCTAGATCGACTGGACTTTCGCTTGGCACTCGATGCTTCCGGACTTTCTGCTGGACTCCCGCTTCCCGGCTCGTCCAGTCTTCCACCTGGTTCGCAACACCAGGACTTTCCACCTAGGGTTACCACCCCCTAGGACTTTTGTCTGAAGCCCTCGACCCGCCAAGACTTTCCGCATACGGTTACCGCCCCCTATGACCTAGGGTTACCACCCCGTAGGGTTTTTCACCTGCCAAACCGCAGCTAGGACTTTCCTGCAAGCTCCATGAACCTTGTTAGATACCAACATAACCTTAACTCTAAACTCCTTTGCCATTATCAAAACAACGGTTCGATCGTTGGATGCTTCCCGCACCAACAATCTCCCCCTTTTTGATTATGACAATTGAAATTCAGAGTTAAGTAAAATATTTTTCAAAGTTTAAGTAAGTTAAAAGGAATGCAAGCATAGTTAAGCTAAAACTAACTTAAACTTTGTAAGGTTAAGGCTCCCTCCCCCATAATAAACTAACTTAAACTTTGTAAGGCTCCCCCTTAATGAAGACTCTTTTTATAGAGTTGAATTTTTCTACTTTGAATTTCCCTATTCTCCCCCTTTACCATTTATCAAAAATGAGAAAGTTTGAACATAGAAATACTTGGACAGTCATAACTAAACTTAGAAAATTTGTTATAAAAATTACTTAGCTAAATTTTCAAAATAAATTCGAAAGGTTTTGTTTGGTAAATATTTTTTTAATTTTGAAAAAACTTTTGTTTGGTAAATATTTTCTTAATTTGGAAAAAGCTTTTTGAACAATAATTTGGAAAGAGAGAAAATATTTAACTGAACAAAGTGGTCAAAGATACTTAAGGGCAAAGGAGGATAAGTTTAAAACCTTAATGTTCAAGCATGAGCTGAGTTATTTTTCTTATTTCTTTTAGTAAGGTATCAGAGCCCTAATGTCTAATCATAAGAAAATTGAAAATCAAGCACTTAAGTTCTTGGCCACATGTCTAACCATCTAGCTACTCGCTGTTTACCTAGAGGCAACAGTTTTCACTTGGATAGTCAAGTTAAGTTAGTGATCCAGTTAGATTTGTCTAAGACAGGATTACTTAACTTGATTGATATATTTTTGGTATTTAACGCCCAGACTTATGTCGATGCACTGACATAAGCATTCTTAAGTCTAGGCAGTACCCTATGCACCTCACACCGTTCTAAGTATTTTCAAACACAATCAAGGTAGTCCTAGTGTGCTTGTGAGATGCTCTGGTTGAAACTAGGGGTACATGAATTCTAGGGGGAAAAATCCTATGCTAAGCCAGATTTTGAAAATCTAATAAGATTTGGAACTTTGAAAAACATTTTTCCTAAGATTTTAAAGCCAAATTGATTTAAAGACAAAATTTTCAAGTAAAGATAAGTCCTATTCTACTAAGCACATCCCTATTTGCCTTCTAAGTGAGTTGAACTCAAGTTCAGGTAAGGGCTTTGTGAAGATGTCAGCTAGATTTGATTTTGACTCAACATAGTTGAGTACAATATCACCCTTAGCTACGTGATCCCTTACAAAATGGTGCTTCACTTCTATATGTTTAGTTCTTGAGTGATGAATTGGATTTTTTGTTAGCTTTATTGAACTTATATTATCAATTGAGATTTTTGTTTTATGATATTCTAGTTGATAGTCTTTAAGGGTATGCATCATCCATAGCAACTGAGATGCGCATTCACCTAAGGCTATATATTCAGCTTCAGTGGTAGATAAAGCAACACAGTGTTGCTTTCTACTTGACCAACTTACTAGGCATTATCCTAGAAATTGACAGCTACCACTTGTGCTTTTTCTATCTAGCTTGCACCCGACATAGTCTGAGTCAGAGTAGCCGGTTAGGTCAAGGGTGCTAGATCTAGGGTACCATAGTCCTACATTTAGGGTTCTCTTAACATACCTAAGGATTCTTTTGACAAGGGTTAAGTGAGACTCTTTTGCACAAGATTAGTATCGTGCACACATACCAACTACGAAAATAATGTCTGGTCGGCTCGCAGTTAGGTACAATAGACTTCCTATCGCACTTCGATAGTATTTCAAGTCTACTGGTTTACCTTCTAGGTCTGAGTCAATTTTAGCATTAGTAGCCATTGGTGTATTAATGATTTTTGAGTTCTCCATTCTAAATTTTCTAATTAATTCCTTAGCATATTTAGTTTGATAAATATAAATTCCATCTTTAGTTTGCTTAATTTGTAAACCTAAGAAGAAATTAAGTTCACCTACCAGACTCATTTCAAATTCATTTTCCATTAGTTTGGTGAATTCTTTTAGAAATTTAGAGTTGGTTGATCCGAAAATGATATCGTCGATGTAAATTTGGACTATAAAAATGTAGCGCCCGAAAATTCTCAAAATTATTTTAGAAATATTCTATGATTTTTTCTGGAATTTTAGGATATTTTTACAGAATTTTTAGAGTAGCGGAAGTAGCAAAAACAAATAGAATCGTAAAAGGGTCTAGGCGAGTATTGAACCCGGGACCTATCGGGTCCGATAACCTTTAGATAGCTCTAGTAACCAAGTGAACCCTGCAGGGCCGTGCTGAAAGGAAAGGGGAATAATTATATTTATATTTGAGTTGGGACGAATTACCCACTTAATATAAATAGGGGATTTAAGTGAGGAATTGTTATTTTCTTAAACGAGAAAACTCCTCTTCTAAACCCTTACACGCCGCCCCCTTCTCCTCTTCTTTCTCTCGGCGCACCAAGCCCCAAGGGCTAGGTTTCCGTCCCAACGGCCATAGGAGCACCTTCTGGCGATGACTCCGACACGAGGACGTTTCTCTCCGTGAGAAGAACGCGTGGACGCAAGAGAATCGTCGAGAAGATCGTCTCCACCGGAAAACTAGCGACTAGATTCGTAAGGAAACTATCGCAAGAGGTAAGAAACCCCTCACCTGCAGTATAAGTAGCTAGTCGTATGTTTGTATGCATTGTTTTAGTCGTATGCAGATTTTCAGTAATAGGGTGTGAATTAGCGCACATCAAGCGTTTGATTAAATGCTTAGCTAAGTTAAAAGCCACCATAAGCATTTTAATAGCTTAGATAAATGCAATAGAAGCATTTTTACAGCTTATTTAGTCTTTCCATAGCTTTTATGGGACTAGACGTCCAATGGGTGGGCTCCCACAGTGCCTTAGGTTCAGATAACCTAGTTCTGGGTTAGACAACCTAGTAAAAGCAAGACAAGATTTATTAGCTTATGTTCAGTATTTTACTTTCTCAGTGGCACTGTACTGGATTAGATATCCACTGGGTTGGGCTCCCAGAGTCGTCCCTAGGTTCATATAACCTAGTAACCCTACTAAAGACGGGACTTGCAAACCCGGGTTTAGTTAGGGATGCGCGCATAGCACGTACAGATGCCGGGCCCATCAACAACATGATTACTACTTTAATCTACTTATGAATATAGTTTTCAAAACTTCACAACATAGTTATGTGAATTCAGTACAGCTTTAGCTTCAGTTAGTATTAGCTTAGCTCAGCTTTTGTATCAGGTTAGTTTTTATTGATACAACATGATAGTTTATGATTAGCACTTATTGCCATGATCAGTTTCTCATTTCTATGTTTTGTCTGTCATGACATGCTTTAGCATATTCAGTGCGTATTTCAAATAGCATGTTTTCAAAGCATAAATCGTATCGTATGCATGTTTTGTGAGGTAGATGGTTTCTTACTAAGCTCTCGAGCTTACAGATACTCTTTTCCTTATACTGCAGATAAAGGTAAAGGAAAGATGGGCTAGCGGAGGCTGGAGGTCAATGCAAGGAAGATGTGTGTGGATGGAACCTGGAATAAAGACCTTGGAAGAACTAGAATATCTAAGAACTTAGTGCTTCTTATTATGTTACTCTTTGCCTATTTAGTTATCTAAATGCATGAAATTATAGAAAATCTGCTTAGCTTGTTAGTAACCATGTTTAGAATGTTTTTCAGTTGTTTTAGAACTTGTGTATGTGAGTTTGGCACGAAACAGTGCTGAAATCAGAGTTTGTTGCGAAATCAGAAACCCCAATCGATCAGTGGATCGATTGGGAGCCTGGTTCCACGAACAGTAAGCTTCTGGATCGATCAGCCGATCGAGCCAGTCGCATTCTGTCGTGAATAGTAAGCTCCTGGATCAATCAGCCGATCGATCCAGTCGTGTTCTGTCGCGAACAGAGAGTTTGGGGATCGATCGATCGAGAAATCGCTCCCACGAACAGAGAGCTCTGGAATCGATCAATGGATCAATTGGCCAGTCCGGATCGATCAGCCGATCGATCCAAAATATTAACCCGAGCACAGTGTTGGATCGAGACGCGCTAGAGGGGGGGTGATTGAATTCAATCTGGATCGATTGGGAAGCTGGGTTTCGACCAAGGGACCTTGTAGTTCAGCTCCTTGACCAGAGGGGATGCAGGATATGCCATGTATACCTTAGATTGCATCTCTTAGCACATGTAGGGCCAAGAATTTGTATTAGCTTAGTAAAGTTTTAATTTGGTATAGTTTTCCACACCTAGACTTAGTGATGGTCATGGATATAGCTTAGCACAGCATATTGTGACGGTCCGGCCTTACAGCCTAGCTAGTAGAAGGCGGGTCGTTACAAAAAATGTCATTTTCTAAGGTTTTTATGAAATGGGTTGGGTCTATTTGACCTTGGTTAAACCTTTTGATATTAGATAATTGGATAGACGTTCATACCAAGTCCTAAGTGCTTGTTTTAGTCCGTATAGGGCATTTTTAGTCTAAAAACATAATTTGGTTGTTCTAAGTCCTCAAATCCTGGGGGTTGACCTACATATACCTCTTCTTTAATAAATCCATTTAAAAATATGGATTTTACGTCCATTTGGAATAGCTTGAATCCTTTGTGTGCTGCATAGGCCAGCAACATCCTAATGGATTCAAGTCTTGCTACAGGGGCATAGGTCTCATCATAGTCTAACTCTTCTACTTGATTGAACCCTTTAGCTACTAACCTACCTTTGTTTCTTACTATTTCACCTTGATCATTTAATTTGTTTCTAAAAACCCATTTAGTGTCAATTATGGTCTTGTTAATGGGTTTAGATACTAATTCCCAGACCTGATTTCTTTCATATTGGGCCAGTTCTTCTTGCATTGCTAGGGTCCAATCTGGGTCTGGTAGGGCTTCTTCTATAGTTTTGGGTTCAATTTTTGAAATCAAGGCTATTTGGCTCTGGTTCCTATAAGATGACCTAGTTCTGACTCCTAAAGTTGGATCACCCAAAATTTGGTCAGATGGGTGATTTGTGCTTGTTCTTGTTGGTCGTATACCATTTGAGTTAGTGATTTGTTCTTCATATTCAATAGGTTCAGGTTAAATTTCGTCATCTTCTCTGTTTATTGAGTTAGCATTTTCTGTATTTTCATTTTCATTTATTGTGTTGGGTAATTTATTTTCTTCATCAAATATTATATTTGTTGTTTCTTCTACTTTTAGGGTATTTTTGTTATACACTCTATATACCCTACTGGTTGTTGAATACCCTAAAAATATTCCTGGGGTTGTTTTTGATGTAAATTTCCCTAAGTAGTCTTTAATGTTCAGAATGAAGACTTTACACCCAAATACCTTTAAATAGTTTAAGTTGAGAATTTTATTATAATAAATTTCATAGGGTGTTTTATTTTTGAAATTTGTTAATTAAAATCTTATTTTGAATGTAACAGGCTGTATTAACTGCTTCAGCCCAAAATTGATTAGATAGTTTATATTCGTTTAACATGGTCCTAGCGGCTTCTTGTAGGGTTCTGTTTTTACGTTCTACTAGACCATTTTGTTGAGGGGTCCTAGGGCAGGAGTATTCATATTTTTACCCATTTATTTCACAAAATTCAGTAAAGTTGTGATTCTCAAATTCTCCCCCATGGTCGCTTCTGATTCTTTTTATTTGAGTGTCTTTTTCATTTTCTATTAATTTGCAAAAGATTTTAAATGTTTCAAAGGTTTCATCTTTAGTTTTTAAAAATTTTACCCAAGTATATCTTGAGTAGTCATCGATTATTACTAAACAATATTGATTTTTGCTTAGTGACTTGGCTCCATGCGAATCAAACAAGTCTAGGTGAAGGAGCTCAAGTATTGAAGTTGTTCTATTTAAGTTGGTTAATTTATGGGTTGATTTGGTTTGTTTACCCTGTTGACAAGCATTGCAAATTGAATTTTCAACAGATTTTAATTTGGGCAGACTTTTAACTATACCATTTTGACTTATTTTTGAAATGAGTCTAGTGCGAGTGTGACACAATCTCCTGTGCCACAGCTCAGTTTCCTCTTGTTGTGTCAGGAGACACTCTGTTGAGAATGTTGGTAGGTTAATAGTGTATGCATTATTTCATCTAATGCCCTTAAGTATAATTTCAGGGTTATAAGCATTTTTAATTGTACACCCAGATTTGGTAAAGTTAACTAAGTACCCACTATCACATAATTGGCTAATGCTGAGTAAATTAAAGTTAAAGTTTTCAACTAATAAGACTTTTCGAATATTAAAGTCTAAGTTGAGTTCGATGTTACCTCTTCCGATTACCTTAAGTTTACCGTCGTTGCCGAATGCAACTGAGCCTAGATTCTTTAACTTGAGCTTTGTGAACTTTAATCTGTCTCCAGTCATGTGTCTGGAGCATTCACTATCTAACATCCATTGATCCAATTTCTACACATAAAGTATCTGAATTAGAATCATTTTGATGAAAAGATAGTTCGATTGAAGTTAGCTCCATTAAAGTGAGATGATTGGTTTAATCTAATTCGATTTAAGTAGGTGTTGGTTAAGTTAATTAAATTGGTTAAGGTATTTTTTTTTTAATATTAAGTTTTTTTTTATTTTTTTATTTTATTATTTTTTTTAAAAAGAATTTTTAAATAAGTTTTTAAAAGAATTTTAAATAAGTTTTTAAAATAAATATTTAAATAAATTTTTTAAAAGAATTTTAAATAATTTTTTAAAAGAATTTTAAATAAGTTTTTAAAAGGATTTTTAAATAAATTTTTAAAAGGATTTTTAAATAAGTTTTTAAAAGCATTTTAAATAAGTTTTTTAAAAGAATTTTAAATAAGTTTTTTTAAAAAAGAATTTTAAATAAGTTTTTAAATAAGTTTTTTAAAGAATTTTAAATAAGAATTTAAAAGGATTTTTTTTTAAAATAAGTTTTTAAAATTCAATTAATTTACTTTGAATTTAATTTGATTTTAATTTAATTTAATTTTAATTTTAAATTTAATTTAATTTTATTTTATTTTGAATTTAATTTGATTTAATTTTATTAATTTAATTTGAATTAATTTGATTTGATTTGATTTTCTGTCTTTAGTCATCTGACCCGATATAGATTTTTCAGTCAGGGGATCCTATAATTTTGTGAGATGAATTTGGTTCAATTATAGGGTTTGATTTAACTTTGTGTTAGATTCAGGTTTAGCTTTGGGCTCAGCAAACTGACATTCTTTGGATAAACCTCTGGCTATGGTGAGTCACTTGGACATCATTAAAGTAATCATGCCTTCAAAGTTTTCCAAATAGTCCTTTCCACTGAACTTAGTACAAAAGCTTGGTCTAATTGGTTAGGATCCATAAAGGGTAACTTCCGTCAGTTCCACTTAGCCAAATGCATCAGGTCGAAGCCATATCTTCCTAGACATGCATAGACTAAGCTTCCCTAACGTACTATCATCCAATACTTCACCAGTACCATGGGTCAAGTTAAACTTAGCCCTTTTTATTCTAGTCCTAATTACCCTGTCGGGTAGGTTGCGTTCGGTTACCCTGTCGGGTAAATTTCTTTTGGAGGTGCCAGCTATTCTGGAGCCTCCATTATTGATTTTCCTTTAATTATGTTCCTTTAAGATTAAAATATTTTTAATTTAACTAATTATTTATTAAAATGATTTAAATTAATTGTTTGTTTATTAAGATAATTTAATTATTTATTTAATTTATTTATTTGTTAAGATAATTTTTCTTTTTGCTTCCCCTGGATCATAGCCTCGATAAGGTCTATCAAGGTAATTGACTTGATCCTTGGGGACCCAATATCGACCAAGTCCAACTTGATTGACCAAGTTGGACTTAGGTACCCATACTTGGACTACCTTTTTATTTGATCTATTGACTAAGGTTAGATAGGATCGATATTTCTTTTTGGTCTTAAAACCTAATCCAGATTTGTTGTAAACGGCTCTTTGTGTCCCAAAAATTAGGTCAAGATTCTTGTAGCCTTAAGAAAACCGTTCCAACATTTTCTTCAAATCCTTAACCTGAGTTCTCAGGCTGAAGTTTTCTTCCTCAAGCTTTTGGACTTGAGTTGAGTTTCCAGTTTGAACTGGGTCAGGCAAGGATTCGAAGTTAGTCACTTCTTTGAGGGTTGTTACCTCTTTTAGAAGTGACTTGATCCTAATGTTTGATTTTGTTAATTTTTGCATTAAATAATTTACTAAATTATGTAAACGCGGGATACTTACAGCGAGCTCAGGCCCTTCGGAAATGGATACGGATCCGTGGCTTCTCTCAGACTCAGCTTCCGATTCGTCCTCGCTTCCGGATTCTTGAATGTGGTCCCGGGCTGTCATCGCAAGAAAACTCGTCTGTTCAAGTTCTTCGTCGTCGGACTCTTCCGAGGATGACTTGTCCCAGGTCGCCTTCAGAGCCTTCTTTTTCCATTGCTGCTTCTTTGCATCCTTTAGATTTGGATAGTTGGCTTTGATGTGCCCCTTCTGATTGCAGCCGTAGCATGTTACTTCGAACTTTACCTTCGATTTTGGTTGAGCCTCCTTGGATTGAATTGCCTTCTTGAGGTCCTTCTTGGTGAAGCCTTTCTTTTTCTTATAGAGTTTCCTCACTAGGTTGACGAGTTCAGTCGTAAGTTCGTCATCTTCATCCTCTGAATCAGGTTCTTCTTCTGATTCTGGTTCGGTTCTATGCCTTGATCTCGGTTCGCGAATTCTGCTACTACCTGCAACCAAAGCTATACCCTTCTCGACCGAGCGTGCATTAGTCTGCTCATGCAATTCAAATTCAGAGAAGAGTTCATCTAATTTAATGGAAGACAAATCTTTAGAAACCTTGTAGGCATCTACCATGGATGCCCACAAGGCATTTCTTGGGAAGGCGTTTAAAGCATACCTCAATATATCGCGGTTCTCCATTTTCTGTTCGATCGCATGAAGCCCATTGAGTAGATCTTGTATCCGGGCGTGGAGTTGACTAGTCGTCTCATTTTCCTGCATTTTAATGTTATATAATTTATTAAAAAGTAGATCTCGCTTACTTACCTTGGTTTCTGATGTACCCTCATGTAGTTCGATTAGCTTTTCTCATAGCTCCTTTGCACTTGAAAACGGTCCCACTCTGTTGAGTTCCTCTTTTGTCAGACCACACTGGAGTATGCAGGTTGCCTTTGCGTTTGCTTCTACTTTCTTTATTAGTGTTGCGTCCCAGTCCTCGTATGGTAGTTGCTTGCCGGCGCTGTCAGTTGGTAGTTGAAGCCTGGTTTTGACGATCATCCAGACTTCAAAATGAGTCTGGAGATACGCCTCCATCCGACCCTTCCAGTATCCGAAGTCGTCTCCGGTGAAGAGTGGTGGTCGAGCGGTGCTATAACCTTCTTGAAGTGTCATTTTATCACCTGCACACAAAGAAGGAGAATCTGTTCCAAGACTGGGTCTTGAATTAGTAGTGCGGCATGTATAAAGAGAAAAATGAACTCGAGTGGTGTTGCACCAACTTCGAGAAAAAAATTGATTCGAACGAGAAACAGATCGGAATATAGTAATTATACTAATTCCGATCAACTTCGAAAAACTGAAAATACCTCAAAAAATTGCTTGATTGGTGGTTGCACCAAATCCAAGCTACCCCGCTCTGATACCAATTGTTGGATCGAAAGAGCTAGAGGAGGGGGGGGGGGTGAATAGCGCTCGTGGCTTTCACTTTTCATTTCGGAAATCTTACGAGTAACGCAGCGGAAATAGATAAAATAACAAGCACATAGAAGACTCCAAGATTTAGTTGGTTCGGAGCCTAGGGCGACTTCTACTCTAAGGCCCGCGATCTTTGATCGCTTTCGGTGGGCAACAACTATAATATCGCAAATCTTTTACAAGTGAATAAGTACAAGTATTAAACTTTAAAAGATTATACCGACAAATACAAAGATGAATGAAGTGGTTGTCGATTGTCGGAGTAGCAGAGTCTAGTTGAAGCTTTCGAAGCAGTGTACAAGATCACAAGTTCTTCTGTTCGAGTTGTTGTTGAAGCTGCACCCCGAGGCTCCCTTTTATAGCTCTGCCAATGCTGATCCAGATCCCCAAGGCTCGGGATCAAGTTTGACCTGAGGCGGATCGGTCGACCGATCACCAGTTCAGTCGACCGATCAGATGACCTCCACCTCATCTGATCCGCTCGCTCCGCCTCGATCCAGTCAGCTTTTATCCGAGGTTCGATCGACCGATAAACAGATTCGGTCGACCGATCAGCTGCTCTGGTCGACCGATCCCCAGGTCCGATCGATCGGTCCCCTGGTCGATCCCGGTCCAACCTCCGGAAATCTGACCTGCTAGCTTGGGGGTTCGGTCGACCGATCCCAACGTTCGGTCGACCGATCTTGGTCAGTCCTAACCCTGCATAAAAATATTAGTTTCCTGCAAAAAACAGAGTTAGAACACAAACGCTAATATATAGAAATAACTTTGACAGTCTCCAGACTATCCGGGTCTGACTTCGAATTTCCGACCGGAAACCCTAGGTCGACCCGACGCCTACTGTTCCCTCTGCGGGGAACGCGTCCTCACCTACTCCACTCAGGAGATTTACCTGTTGCCAGCTCGATCCTTCAGATCGATTGGACTTTCGCTCGGCACTCAATGCTTCCGGACTTTCTGCTGGACTCCCGCTTACCGGCTCGTCCAGTCTTCCACATGGTTCGTGACACCAGGACTTTCCACCTAGGGTTACCACCCCCTAGGACTTTTGCCTAAAGCCCTCGACCCACCAAGACTTTCCGCATAGGGTTACCGCCCCCTATAACCTAGGGTTACCACCCCGTAGGATTTTTCACCTGCCTAACCGCAGCTAGGACTTTCCTACAAGCTCCATGAACCTTGTTAGATACCAACATAACCTTAACTCTGAACTCCTTTGCCATTATCAAAACAACGGTTCGATCGTCAGATGCTTCCTGCACCAACATTCACATTCTTGATTGATTGTTTGAATGTCTTGTGGATCTTGTAGAGATTATCTCTCACTCAATTTTCTGAGGGAAGCACGCGAAAGGTGTAAGCCCGTGTAAGGACGTTTGAGGGATGTGCTTGAGGGGAGAAATAGGATAATTCAAGAGGATAGGATAGATTTATACATTAATCTTTATATCTTATGGGTTGAGAGGTAATGATTTCTATGTTGATTTTCCGAGGGATCTTCGTGACAGGAACATGCCTGTGTAAGCAAAACATATGCTCATATCTAATCGATCGCATTTAGGTATATATTTCAGTCCTAAGCCGGTTGTCTATTGCAAGAGAGAACCGGCAACCTTCTACAAATGGTGGACAATTGAGAAATAAGATTTGGTAGATCATTTACATTGAAGAACCTTACAAAGAAACCAAAACTCCTGGAACATCCCTTATCATTGCCCTTATTCTTTTTTTTCTATTCTTTTATTCCTTTGTTTACCTTTCATAGTTACACTTAGACTTTATCAATCCATTGATTTGTTGTCTAGCTAATTCGCGTTGAGATATTCTTAGTGCTTATTCCAGTCCCTGTGGATACGATAATCTTTTATATTACTTGCGATATTTCCGTATACTTGCGGAGGTCAACAAGTATCTAGATGAAAAGTTAGCTTGGGGATGATCAGAGAGATGACGTGCCGACTGTGGTAGTCGGTGGCGATGACGAACAGAGGAGTGAGAGAGAGAGAGAGAGAGGGTCGACAAAGATGAATTTGGGAGGGAAGAAGGAAGAGATCGGGAGAGAGCTCCTATTAGTTTTTAGCTTATATATATATATATATATATATATATATATACATCTAGATATATATATATATATATATCTATATATATATATATATATCTATATATATATATATATATATATATATATATATATATATAAACTTAGGGTAAGTCAATCAAATTCTAAGTTCACATTCCAATCAACTCTCAACTAAAATAGCTAATCCAAACCAGCTTTCTTCTAGCCCAATATATTTATCCCCTTAAAACGTGTCATATGACCTTCATTTAAATTTTTAAAATTTTTTAAAAAATCTAATAAGGTTATTACTCCAATAACACTTATTATTAAATTTGTCGTATCTTACATTCTCCCTCACTAATAAAAATTTGGTTCCCAAATTTACTGCTCTACTAAGGGATCCTCATCCAAGGGTAACAACCAAGCAACATACTCATATACTACTCCATCCAAGTATCATGAACAAATCTCCAACCGTAAGGGATAACTCTGTGGGTTATAAGCTCACCCTGCTTCCGCCTAGCTAACTATGAGTAAATCAACTACCTCCGTAATCCATAATGCACACTATCGCAGATCCCCTAACATATGTATAGTGTGCTCAGACTATCCATCAGTCTAAGAGTGGAAAGTTGTGCTAAAACAGAGCTCTATACTTATGACCTTCTATAAACGCTATCAGAATCATGATGTGGATCGCGGATCTTCATCCGATACAATACTAAGAGATATACCATGAGATATGGTAATCTCTATACAGAATAACCCTGCTAATCAATCCAAAGAATCTGTCCTATGGATAAATAGAAAGGGAGCAAATTAGTCACTAATCAACAATTACCCAAAGCGCATCATATCATTTCCGTGTCCTGGGTAATTCCACAACAAAATCCATTATAACTTGCTCTCATTCCTATCTGAAACTACTGAAACAACCCTGCTAGTCTCTGATATTCAACCTCCACTTGCTGATATACTAGATATCAAGCTACAAAATCCATGATGTCTTTCTTCATGTCGTTCCACCAGTAGGAATGCTCCAAGTCTCTATACATTCGAATACCACCCAAATGTATCCCAAATTTGGATCAGTATGCTTCTTGGAGTAACTCCTCTTGGACAAGATGAAACTCAAGAAACACATAATTTCTTATGGAAATAATGAATCTCGTATAAAGATGTCTCCACATTTTCAGTGCGAAAATGGTAGCGGTTAATTCCAAATCACGATTTTCAACTAACGAGAAGCATATAATACTACTCGTTCATGTAGAATCAAAAATGCACCTAACCCCTAATATGATACATCTGTGTAGAGTATAAATCTATTTACACGAGAAGGTAAAACAAAAATGGGTGTAGTAGTTAGTCTTCATTTCAATCCCTGCAACTGGTTTCGTAAGCATCTGTCCAGGTAAGTTTCATACCCTTCCTAGACAGTCCAATAAACAATATAACAATGCTCGAGAAATCCCTCTATAAATTCTCGATAATATCTAGCCAGATCAAGGAAGCTGTCAGTCTTTTGTACATACTTTGGCTACTCCCAATTGGTAACAGTCTCTAACTTCTGTGGATCCACTGATACACCCCTACCAGAGACAATATGTCCCAAAAATCTCATAGAAGATAATCAAATGTGCACTACTAAACTTCGCATAGGGATGTTCTTATTGAAACATCTCCAGAACTATGCGAAGATGGTGTTCGTGATCCAACTCGGATCGGGAATATATCACAATATTGTCAATGAAGACAATTACAACTAATTCAAATTCCCTATGACTACCCGATTCATCAAGTCCATGAACACAGCTGGAGTATTGGTAGGACCAAATAGCATTAACAATTAACAAGAACTCATAATATCCGTATGATAGATACACTCAACTGTAAGATCACAAACAATAGATCTGTAATATGATCATCAACTACAATTCACCAAATCCATAACTACCACAAGCATGTTACTCCCCAAGTCATTATCAACAACAAATACCAAACAATAGACCATCAAGTCAAATATCCATAAATAGATCATCAGAAAATAACATTTCACAACATCTGATCTCAAAGTATCCACCAATCTCAAATCATCCTCAACATCAATCAAACCTAATAGCTTCCCGCACAATGATAGAGAAAAAGGAAGGTATCCAACCTTCAACACTCACTCTTAATAAACTTAAATATATCCACTATAGTTGAACATTGCACGTCTATGTTGTACCACTACAGGAATTATATCCAGTAGGGAAGTTTATTATCGTATATATTTAGTTCATTAAACTTAGTGCATAGTTTTTGATTTATGGATTAGATTGTTTTACCTTAAATCTACTCGTATTTATCCGTGCTTGTTACTTGCGTGCTTGATCTTAGAGATGATCTAGTTATTTTTTTACAGTCTTAGCTTTGAATATATAAACTCTGTAGAGTACGTACTATAATAAATACCATGTTGACTGAGTTAATATACTAATTATGCATATGATGTTGAGTGTACACATGTTTGGTATGTACTATATGAGTTACCATGTTAATTGTCCATTTTCATATTGTATGTGTACATGTGTCTAATGTATACTATTGGAGAAATCATATTGATTATACCTATGTTGTGTGTGTACACATGTCTAATGTGTACTATCGAAGGTATTATTATGATTATACCTATGTTATAGTGTGTATACATGTCTGATGTGTACTATAGGTATTACTACTTATTGTATTTGTTGTTTAGTAGATACATATTGGATATATTCATACATACAGCCTTAGGTGATAGATAGATCATATACTGAATGTACTTATGTTGATTGGGTTGTTACATTGATGATAATTGTTCCTGTATCATGATTATTTATATCATGTTTATCATTGCAATACATGCATGCTAACAACCATTGCTCCTTTGTGGTATGAGATAGTTGTTAGTCATATTTACTACCCATTCAGCCACTCAGGGTAAGTGGTAGCTTGGGATTGGATTTAGCTTGTCATGTTGTTCCCGCTTGGCTATTCTGAGTAGTGGTAGCTGGAGTCGTGCAAGCAATGACCACCCGTTGTTATGTAGCTAGATAGCTACTCTGTATTTTTCCCATCTCAGCCAAATTAATATAATGGTAGTAGAAGACACGAACATTCATCATAGTGCTGCCCATTCAGTCACTCAGATGTAGTGGCGATTGTGAGTGCAATGTTGTAGGAGTGACACATACATGTTTATATGCATATGATGCGTGGTGCATCTTTCAAAGATACTATCTGCATTTGTTTGTGATTATTGTATTTGTTTGAGATATAATTGTTGCATATGGATGTCATGATTCATACATGTCCATTTATTATACATGTATATGTTGTCATTTATATTGCTCAATTGTCATGAGCAGATCTATCACTGATCCCTAGTGAGTTTACAAATCACTACACCGTGTGTGTTAGATCCAGATTGGGTATGTGCATTCTGTAACGACCACCCTTCTTATTATACTACTCTCTAAGAATGACCGTTACTTAACTACTAACTCTACTTAACCGGTATGATCGAAATCACAAGAAATCCCTACCGAAAATTTTTGACAAAATCTCCCCTGTATCGGTGACCTTAAACTGAGATACAAACATAATATACATCAGCCACAGATGGCTGGAACATATATCAAACATACACGCAGTTAAATAATGTAACGACCCACCTTCTACTGGCTAGGCTGTAAGGCCGGACCGTCACATTATGCTGCGCTAAGCTATATCCATGACCATCACTAAGTCTAGACGCGGAAGCTGTTCTAATCAAAACTTTGCTAAACTATTATCATTTCTTGATTCTATATGTGCTAAGGGGTGTAATCTAAACTATTCATGACATATATTACATCCCCCAATGGTCAAGGAACTTAACTAAGAGTTTCTTGCTGATATCAGGCCTACCAATCGATCCACGGATCGATTGGAATGGCTTGATCGATCCATTGATCGATCCAGGTGGCTACTGTATACGGAACTTAGGTTGGATCGATCCAGTGATCGATTCAGCATGCAGCTGTGCTCGGGGCAATATTCTGGATCAATCGGCTGATCGATCCAGACTGTCCAATCGATCCAGTGATCGATCCCAGGGCTTTTTGTTCTCGACAGAAGGCATCCCGATCGATCAGCTGATCGATCCAGGAGCTTACTATTCATGGTACGTACTTCTCAGTCGATCGGCTCATCGATTGAGAAGCCTCCAATCGATCGGCCGATCGATTGGGGTTTCTGATTTCGTATAGAAGTCTCATTTCAGCACTGTTTCGTGCCTCAATCACACATACAAGTTCTAAAATGACTAGGACACAATCTAGCATCACATAACTAATGTTCTAAGCATGGTAGAATGCATAATTTACTAGTTCATGGCATTTAAAATAGCAGAAATAAGGAAAGTAACAACTTAATAAAATGCTAAAGTTTCAGATTTATTTCTAGTTTCTCCAAGGTCTTTATTCCAAGTTCTATCCACACACATCTTCATCGCATTGACCTCCAGCCTCCGCTAGTCCATCTTTCCTTTACCTTTATCTGAAGTATAAGGAAAGAGTATCTGTAAGCTTTATGCTTAGTAAGAAACCATCTACCTCACAAAACATGCATACGATGCAAATTATGTTTTTAAAACATGCTATTTGAAATACATTCTGAATATGCTAAGCATGACATGATATACAACACATAGAAGCAAAACTGATCATGGCAATAAAGCTAATCATAAACTATCATGTTGTATCAACAGAAAGCTAAACTGATACCATGGTTGAGCTAAGCTAATACTAATCTGATGCTAAAGATGTACTGAATTCACATAACTATTTTGTGATGTTTGAAAACTATATTCATAATAGATTAAAAATACATAATCAAGTTGTTGTTTGGGCCCGGCAACTGAACTTGCTGTGCGCGCATCCCTAACGAGACCCGGGTTTGCAAGTCCCAAATTTAGTAGGGTTACTAGGTTATCTGAACCTAGGGACGACTGTGGGAGTCCAACCCAATGGATTTCTGATCCAGTACAGTGCCACTGAAAAAGTAAAATACTGAACATAGCTAATTATTGATTGTCTTGCTCTTTCTAGGTTATCTGAACCTAGAGCTAGGTTGTCTGAACCTAGAGGAGACTGTGGGAGCCCACCCATTGGATATCTAGTCTTATAAGAGCTGTAGCAAGACTAAATAAGCTGTGAAAATGCTTCTATTGCATTTATCTAAGCTATTAAAATGCCTAAGTTGCATTTTAACTGCGCTAACAATTTATTCGAACACTTGGTATGCGCTAGTTCGCATCCTTTGTGCCGAAAGTCTACATACTACTAAACTGAAGCTTAAAATTCATACAAAAGCTACTTATACTGCAGGTGAAGGGTTTCTTACCTCTTGCGCTAGTTTTCTTATGAATCTAGTCGCTAGTTTTCCGGTGGAGACGATCTTCTCGACGATTCTCTTGCGTCCACGCGTTCTTCTCGCGGAGAGAAATGTCCTCGTGTCGGAGTCGTCGCCGGAAAGTGCCCTTGGGGGCGGAACCCTAGCCTTGCTTGTGGTTGGCGCCGAGAGAAAGAAGAGGAGAAGGGGGCGGCGTGACTAGGGTGAGGAGGAGAGGTAAGTCACGGTAAAATAACAATTCCTCATTTAAATTCCCTATTTATATTAAGTGGGTAATTCGGTCCAACTCAAATATAAATATAATTGTTCCCCTTTCCTTTCAGCACGGCCCTGCTGGGTTCACGTGGTTACTAGAGCTATCTATAAGTCGTAGGACCCAATAGGTCTCGGGTTCAATTCCTGCGTAGGCTATTTTACGATTCTATTTATTTTTGCTACTTCCGCTATTCTAAAAATTTCATAGAAATATCCTAAAATTCCAGAAAAATTATAGAATATTTCTAAAATACTTTTGAGAATTTTCTGGCGTTACAATCCCCCATACCTTATAAAAAGTTCGTCCTCGAACTTAGGATAACTCTGGGTACTTCTGCCTCATACTGGCTTCTGTCTCCCAAGTTGCCTCTTCTGCTGTGTGATTTTGCCAAACGACTATTACTAATGGTACCTCCTTGTTCCGTAATTTCTTAACTGCTCGGTCTATTATCTTAATAGGCCGACTATCATAGCTGAGGTCTTCGCGAACTGGTACCGACTGAGGCTCAAGCACCTGGGTGGCATCTGGGATATGCTTCTTCAACATAGAGACATGAAATACATTATGGATAGCTGACATTTCCTGGGGTAGCTCTAGCTCATATGCCACCTGGCCAACTCTCCTGCTGATAAGGTATGGTCCCACATATCTGGGACTTAGTTTGCCCTTCTTCCCAAAACGCATTACTCCCTTCATGGGAGCTACTATGAGGAACACTGAATCCCCAACTGAAAACTCTAAGGGTCTGCGCCGTATATCAGCATAGCTTTTCTGGCGGCTCTGAGCTGTCTCTATCCTCTGGCTGATCTGCTGTATAGCTGCTGTGGTATCTGCTACTAGATCTGTCTGAAGCTCTAGTTCTTTCAGTTCACCACTCTCATACCAGCAGATTGGAGATCTACACCTCCGCCCATAGAGAGCCTCGTAAGGTGCCATGTCGATGGTGGCCTGATAGCTATTGTTGTATGCAAATTATGCTAAACTCAGATATTTGCACCAACTACCCTTGAAGTCTAGGGCACATGCTCGGAGCATATCTTCGAGTACCTGATTTACTCGCTCCGTCTGTCCATTTGTCTGAGGGTGGAAGGCTGTGCTGAACTTTAACTTCGTGCCCAAAGTTGACTGTACACACCCCCAGAAGTGTGATGTGAATCGACTATCTCTATCTGAAATAATGGTTCGTGGGACTCCATGTAGTCTAACGATCTCCTTGAGATACAACTGAGCTGGCTGTTCCATGGAGTAGGATATCCTGATAGCTAAAAAGTGGGCTGATTTGGTCAACCTGTCAACTATTACCCAGATGGCGTCAAAACCATTCGTGGTTCTGGGTAGTCCCATTATGAAATCCATAGAAATGTCTTCCCACTTCCATTCTAGAATCTGAATAGGCTACAAAACTCCTCCTGGTCTCTGATGTTCTGCCTTAACCCTCTAACAGGTTAGGCAGGTGCTGACATATCGAGCGATGTCTCTCTTCATCCCAGGCCACCAAAAACGTTTCTTCAAGTCCTAGTACATTTTGGTGGAGCCAGGATGCATCGCATAGGGAGTCTTGTGAGCCTCATCTAAAATCTTTCTTCGTAGTTCCTCCTGATCTGGAACACATAATCTGTCACCAAAGTACAATACCCCGCTAGCGGACACTCTAAATTCTCCACTTTCTGATTCTGCTATCCCTCGCTTGATTTTCTGAATTTCAGGATCCTGCTCCTGAGCTGTCTGGATATCACCAAGCAAGGTAGACTCTAATGTCATAGTAGAGAGCTGTCCAACTATGAATTCGAGACCAAAATCTGTGATCTCTTTCTGTAGGGGTGGTGACATGGCTGCTAGAGATAATAAGGTAGCACTGGACTTTCTGCTAAGTGCGTCTGCTACCCTATTGGCTTTCCCTGGGTGGTATAGGATGTCTATATCGTAGTCTTTGACCAGCTCTAACCATCTACGCTGCCGCATATTCAGATCCTTCTAAGTGAAGAAGTACTTCAGACTCTGATGATCTGTATACACTCTGCACTGAGCTCCATACAAGTAATGTCTCCAAATTTTGAAAGCGAACACCACTGCTGCAAGCTCAAGGTCATGAGTAGGGTAATTCTTCTCATATTCCTTGAGTTGTCTGGAGGCGTAGGCGATCACCTTGCCACTTTGCATCAGCACTGCTCCTAGTCCCAACTTAGAGGCATCACTATATATATCAAAGCTGTCTGTATTCTTTGGTAGAGTCAGAATAGGTGCACTGAAATTTTCTGTTCTTTCTGGTAAGAGCTGTCAGTGGGGAGGCTATCCTGGAGAAGTCCTCTACGAACTTTCTGTAATACCCTGCTAACCCCAGAAAGCTTCTGATCTCACTAGCGTTCTTGGGTCTTTTCCAGTTACTCACAGCTGCTATCTTACTGGGGTCTACCATGATACCATCCTTTGAGATGATATGACCCAGGAAGGACACCTGATCTAACCAAAATTCACATTTCGTGAACTTGGCGTACAGCTGGTTCTGCTGAAGAGTCTGCAATACTATTTTCAGGTGCTCTGTATGTTCTTCCTGAGTTCCTGAATAGATAAGAATGTCATCGATAAACACAATAACAAATCTATGTAGGTAATCCCTGAATACTCTGTTCATGAGGTCCATGAAAGTAGCTGGAGCATTTGTCACGCCGAAGGGCATGACTACGAGCTCGTAATGTCCGTATCTAGTCCTGAATGCTGTCTTGGGTATATCCCCTTCTTTAACTTTCACCTGATGATAACCTGATTTGAGGTCTATCTTAGAGAACACTGTTGCTCCCTTTAGCTGATCGAACAGGTCATCTATTCTGGGAAGAGGATACCTGTTCTTGATGGTGACTTGGTTCAGTGCTCTGTAATCTATGCTCAGGCGCATGCTCCCGTCCTTCTTCTTCACGAACAATACAGGCGCTCCCCATGGTGAGTGACTAGGGCGTATGAAGCCTTTGTCGAGCAGCTCCTGTAGTTGCTCATGAAGTTCCTTCAGTTCCGCTGGAGCCATGCGGTAGGGTGCTTTGGAGATAGGATTTGTACCGGGAATGAGTTCTATCTCAAATTCGATCTCCCTGTCTGGTGCTAGGCCTGGCAACTCTTCAGGGAAGACTGCTGGGTAGTCACATACGACTCAGACCTCTGCTAGCTGTTGGTCCTTGTCCTAACTGGTACTGACTACGTGTGCTAAAAATCCCGTACATCCTGAATCCATTAATCTCTGTGCTTTCATAGCTGGGAGAAACTTTTTGGCCTTTCTCTTGGGTTCTCCGATGAACTCGAACTATGCTTCTGCTTCAGGTTGGAATACGACTTTTTGTTTACGGCACTCGATGGAAGCACCGTATTTGATCAAGAAGTCCATTCCGAAGATGACATCGTAGTCAGTCATATTTAGCACTATCATATCACAAAAGAGTTCTCTGTCTGCTATAATGACTGGCACTGCTCTGAGCCAGTGTGTGGATGCCATAATTTCTCCTGAAGACAATGTCGTCAGAAACTGACTACTGAGTACCTCTGGGGGTATCGCTAACTTTTTGGAAAACATCCTGGATACATAAGAATGGGTTGCCCCAGTATCGAATAAGACAGTGGTACTTTGCTATAAAATACTAATCTGACCTGAAACGACTGTCGAGGCATTTGCTACGTCCTCTCAGGTGAGTGAGTAGATCCTCACATTGGTCGTAGCTGGAGGGGCTTCTAATCTGCCCTGGCTGATCTGTGGACCATCTAGAGCGGCCTGCATCTGATGTAACTGAGCTGGCTGGCCTCCATACTGAATCGGCTGTGGTAGAGGAAGACAAGTCTTGTTCGGGCAATGCTTAGCCATATGCCCTTCCTGTCCACACTCAAAGCATCCTCGTGTGCCCTTACGACAAACTCCAGGGTGGAATTTCCCACAAGTAGCACACTTTGGATAACTGGGTTGTTTGCTAGCTGGTCCTCCTTTTGGGTAACTCCCTGGTTTGCGCTTGTTGCTGGAGTTCCCTTTCCAGTTGGAGTTGTGGCCCTGTTGTTTCTGAGTGCCTGAGCCTCCTTGCCCTTTGGACTCTGAGAGGACTTGCTTCTGCTGCTTGCTATTATTCTGGTAGTGCTCGGTGGTCAGAGCACTGCTGACTAGTTCTTCGGTGGTTTGCGGCCTATGAATGCCGCCAGCCATGTTCATTGCTATTTCCGGCCTCAGCATCTTGAGCATCAATCGGACTCTTTCTTTTTCTGTGCTGACTAGTTCGGGGCATAAGCGAGCCAATCTGTTGAATTTCTTCACGGCTTCCTCCACTGAAAGGTTGCCCTGGCGAAATTCAGTGAACTCGTCGTAGTGACGGTTCGTGACCCGCATGTGAAAGAACTCCTCAAAGAATTCTTTCTCGAAGTCAGCCCATGTCATCTGGTTTACTAGGCGCTTCGCTCTAATTCTCTCCCACCACATGCGTGCATCTCCTGTCAGACAGAAGGAGGCGCACTTCACCTTCTCATGTTCTGGCCAGTCCAAAAGCTCCATCGTACTCTCCAGTGTTTTGAACCAGGCTTGAGCATCCCATGGTTCACTGGTGCCTGAGAAATTCTCTGGCTTGACTCTCTGCCACTGGATCAGATAGGCTTCTCTCTTTGCCTCTGCTGCTGGGGCTACTGGTGCTGTAGGCTGGACTGGTGGAACCTCTAAGACTACTGGCGTTGCTAAGTTTGGTTCCAGGGTGACTGTGGGAGTATTCTGCTGATTAGCCTTTAAGGTGGCTATCTCCTGTTGTTGTTCAACTAACTGCTACTGTAACTGAGCCACTAATGCTGTCAGGTCTGGGGGAGACACTGAACTGCCTGCCTCATGCTGGGGCTCAGTGGCTGGTGCCCTTCTAGCTGGGCATCCTCGTGCCATTTCTAAAGGAACAAAGGACATACATGACCAATACAATCATAATGGAGTAACTATTGTTATCATGTTAACTACTATCATAAACAAGCATGCTTTAGTTATCTACAAACACGAAAGCAATAACATACAAAGTGAGAGGTATTCTTACTTGGAGGCTGCAGGTTCAATGCTGATGTGTGTGTAGGAAGTATGGAAACTGCTCTGATACCACTCTGTAACGACCCGCCTTCTACTGGCTAGGCTGTAAGGCCGGACCGTCACATTATGCTGTGCTAAGCTATATCCATGACCATCACTAAGTCCAGATGTGGAAGCTGTTCTAATCAAAACTTTGCTAAACTATTATCATTTCTTGATTCTATATGTGCTAAGGGGTGTAATCTAAACTATTCATGACATATATTACATCCCCCAATGGTCAAGGAACTTAACTAAGAGTTTCTTGCTGATATTAGGCCTCCCAATCGATCCACGGATCGATTGGAATGGCTTGATCGATCCAGGTGGCTACTGTATACGGAACTTAGGTTGGATCGATCCAGTGATCGATTCAGCACGCTACTGTGCTCGGGGCAATATTCTGGATTGATCGGCTGATCGATCCAGACTGGCCAATCGATCCAGTGATCGATCCCAGGGCTTTCTGTTCACGACAGAAGGCATCCAGATCGATCGGCTGATCGATCCAGGAGCTTACTGTTCGCGGTACGTACTTCTCAATCGATCGGCTGATCGATTGAGAAGCCTCCAATCGATCGGCCGATCGATTGGCGTTTCTGATTTCGTACAGAAGTCTGATTTCAGCACTGCTTCATGCCTCAATCACACATACAAGTTCTAAAATAACTAGGACACAATCTAGCATCACATAACTAATGTTCTAAGCATGGTAGAGTGCAAAATTTACTAGTTCATGGCATTTAAAATAGCTGAAATAAGGAAAGTAACAACTTAATAAAATGCTAAAGTTTCAGATTTATTTCTAGTTTCTCCAAGGTCTTTATTCCAAGTTCCATCCACACACATCTTCATCGCATTGACCTCTAGCCTTCGCTAGTCCATCTTTCCTTTACCTTTATCTGCAGTATAAGGAAAGAGTATCTGTAAGCTTTATGCTTAGTAAGAAACCATCTACCTCACAAAACATGCATACGATGCAAATTATGTTTTTAAAACATGCTATTTGAAATACATTCTGAATATGCTAAGCATGGCATGACATACAACACATAGAAGCAAAACTGATCATGGCAATAAAGCTAATCATAAACTATCATGTTGTATCAACAGAAAGCTAAACTGATACCATGGTTGAGCTAAGCTAATACTAATATGATGCTAAAGTTGCACTGAATTCACATAACTATTTTGTGATGTTTGAAAACTATATTCATAATAGATTAAAAATACATAATCAAGCTGCTGTTTGGGCCCGACAACTGTACTTGATGTGCGCGCATCCCTAACTATACCCGGGTTTGCAAGTCCCGAATTTAGTAGGGTTACTAGGTTATCTGAACCTAGGGACGACTGTGGGAGTCTAACCCAATAGATATCTAATCCAGTACAGTGCCACTGAAAAAGTAAAATATTGAACATAGCTAATTATTGATTGTCTTGCTCTTTCTAGGTTATCTGAACCTAGAGCTATGTTGTCTGAACCTAGAGGCGACTGTGGGAGCCCACCCATTGGACATCTAGTCCTATAAGAGCTGTAGTAAGACTAAATAAGTTGTGAAAATGCTTCTATTGCATTTATCTAAGCTATTAAAATGCCAAAGTTGGATTTTAACTATGCTAACAATTTATTCGAACACTTGGTATGCGCTATTTCGCATCCTTTGTGCCGAAAGTCTACATACTAGTAAACTGAACCTTAAAATTCATACGAAAGCTACTTATACTGCAGGTGAGGGGTTTCTTACCTCTTGCGCTAGTTTTCTTACGAATCTAGTCGCTAGTTTTCCGGTGCAGACGATCTTCTCGACGATTCTCTTGCGTCCACGCGTTCTTCTCGCGGAGAGAAACGTCCTCGTGTCGGAGTCGTCGCCGGAAAGTGCCCTTGGGGGCAGAACCCTAGCCTTGCTTGTGGTTGGCTCCGAGAGAAAGAAGAGGAGAAGGGGGCGGCGTGACTAGGGTGAGGAGGAGAGGTAAGTCACGGTAAAATAACAATTCCTCACTTAAATTCCCTATTTATATTAAGTGGATAATTCGGCCCAACTCAAATATAAATATAATTGTTCCCCTTTCCTTTCAGCACGGCCCTGCTGGGTTCACTTGGTTACTAGAGCTATCTATAAGTCGTAGGACCCAATAGGTCTCGGGTTCAATTCCCGCGTAGGCTGTTTTACGACTCTATTTATTTTTGCTACTTCTGCTACTCTAAAAATTCCGTAAAAATATCCTAAACTTCCAGAAAAATTATAGAATATTTCTAAAATACTTTTGAGAATTTTCGGGCATTACAAATAAGTATCAAACACTACTCATCCATACTTACTATCTGAATTCATCTTAGCATACTATTTAAAACAATCTCAAATGACACGGAACTCAAAATACATTCTCAATGTTTATCAATCACTACAATGCGGAAAACTCAACAACATCCCAAGTCTCTCCCATAGTCTTGGCATCACACACCATCCACACCTCCTCGTCGTCTTCCTTTATATGCAGTAAGAGGAAATACAAACTATAAGCAAAATGCTTAGTAAGCGCTATCTAACTCACAAAATCTCGATATGCATGTGCATATATCTATAACATGATCTAACTGATTACTTACTGAAGACTACTCATGCTCATTTACTAGTAAAAGAATCAAACAGACTAAAATGCTAAACATGTAAACCTACTCATGCTTAGAAAATAGCAAAGAACAGTAAGCTAATCTAAACAACATGTTAGCATAAAAGAAAACTCAACTTGTTGATTATAAAACAATGTGAAACTTATTTCATTTGTTCTAAACTTATTCTTAATTTCACTTGTTTAAAACTTATTCTTTAATACTTTATACTTAGGTAAAACTTGTTTTACTTGTTCAAAAACTTATACTTATAATACTTCAAAATAGTAATCAACTTCTCATGGGCCCAGGCTTAGTACCATATTATGCGCGTTCCCTAATAGGTTGGGGTAGCGAGACACCAATCCTAAAAGAGTATACTTTGGTCTACCAGAGCCAAGACCTTGGAATTGGACACCTGGATTTGTTGAACGACAACCTTGCGAAGTCGGGTACTAGCCTCTTCTTAAAAGTAAAATACTTATAATCTTAATTACTTCTTCCTTAAATGCCTTGGCATTTTAATAGGCACCTTGTGTGCCAAAATCCCTAAAGTCTTGACTTTGAGATCTACTTAAGGCCTTGGCCTTTTCTTTCATTTCTTTATCTTTCTTATACTTTTCTTAAACCCAAAATACTGTTAGGGTATTTTTCCATATGCATCTATAAGTGAAATCAATTAAGTAACACACAATCATGCATATTGAAGTAGCAAATAAACTCAAATCTGTATGCTTAAACAAATTCTAAAACTATAATTCTTAACCAAAATCTGTACTATGATACTTAACAAAAATCTGCACTATACTAAGCTTATCAAAAATCTGCATATTAAGCTTAACAAAAATCTGCACTAATGCTTAAGAGAAATCTGTACTAAATTGCTAATCTACACCACTAAACAACTTAACACTGCATGTTAAACAAAATGGGTCTAACAGTAGGTTAATCAATTAATATTGCAAGGTCTAGATAAGCTCATTTCTTCTTCTCAAGTAGATGCCAAATCATCCCTCAATCTAACGCATGATATCTTCTCATTGTTTGTAGCGTAATTTTAGATATTGAATCACCCTTCTAATTAATTGCTTGTCAAAATATAAATATTGGAATCCAATTCTATCCATTTTCTCAATTGTCCAGTTTGAAAGAGAATTAAGGATGAAGATATTAATCAAGAAGATTGTCATCCTTTAAAGAACAAACCAACTTGAATCTTCAACAAATGTAGTTGTCTATTCTTTTGAAGATCAATCCAGAAAGCATGCCTAAAGACTTCCTCAATTCTAAACTGCAAGACTTCCTCAATTCTGTACTAACACAATCAGAAAGCAAGGAAGGAGGACTAAATTCCTAGCTACTCAATTCTAAACTACAAGGCTAAAATCTAAGCTACTGTGATGAGATCTTCATTAAAGACTTCTTCAAAACTTATCATATCATGTAAAGTACATCTTTAACCCAACAGAACCTCACAAATCTACAAAGGAATATACTTGAAACCTCTTAATCTACATCAGAAATTTCCACAAGCAAGGAAAGAACTAAAATGTTTCTTATCTTCTAATTCCTTTAATATAGAATGTCTCGGCATTTCTTCGAGCACTTGACGTGCTGCTGATCCCAAATTCTGAAATTTAGAGATCCTATCAAGACCTTGGCCTCCCTTTCTTATATCTACTCCTATATCTTTAAAGAACTTAATAGAACACCTATTTTTTTCACAAACAAACAGATCCAAGGGCTTCATAGAACAAGCAAAGCCTCTTTAAACATGCTACAACAGAACATAAAGGAGCAAATAAAACTCGAAACTACTAAGCAGATTCTGTATAGCATATTCCAAAAGCAAAGAAGGATACTAAAGCCCTAGGAACCATCTTGTACAACATGAACCGAAACAAAGAAAACAAAACACACTAGTTACACTTGAACTTCTAGCCATCCCAATGCTATACAGAGGGAAAATCCGAAAACAAGAAACAAGGAATACTTGCTGCCCTTAAATTTCAAGCCACGGAAATATTATAACTATCATGACTACCTCATTCCTTCAATGGTTCTAGTTATTCTATCAAATCCTACTAATTTCTTAGTTAAGTTGACACTTCCACAAATCAAATTCAGTGAAGTTGCATGCTTTTGAATCATAAGAGGCTAAGACAAGATAGAATACCAATAGACAATGAGATAATAGTAAATTTAGTTGAGGTTTCTGGTTAGAAACTTTCTAAATGGATTGGCACTCAACGACTCCAAGTTGATACTTGATCAGGAATGGGGCTACACAATCTGATAGTTTCTACTTGTTTAGTAATCTGGAGAATTAAAGCTCCAATAACACAAAACGACATCGAATCGATTCCCCTTCTAATCAAAACAAACCAGCATTCGAGGTAGCATTTTGTCGAGCAACACAACAGCACCAAAACCTATCGCTTAACCCACGAATCTGCTCCATCACGTTAAATCTAGTTCCGTCCAGAAACTCAAACCAACCATTCTGAGGAACCAGGGCAACACCAAACTCGATCACAAACACCTCAAATCCGTGGAAGAAAATAGCAAACATTCACTAGATGAAGCCTCAACATCAATGAAAATTGATTTGCAACTTATTCCTATCTCTGAACATCATAGCACCAAACCAAATCTATCTAACATGCACGCTAGGGTTCCACGGCTACTACAATCTTTACAGCAGCAAAGAAAATGAAAGGGAAATAAAAGCATCAAATCCGAATTCAAGCTATAAAAACTCGAGGTATAAAACTCACATGCTTGATCTTTACCCATCCTGTTCTTCCTTTAAAGGTCATAGCAGTAAACCCTAAGCTAACCTTCTTCACAGAAAAATTCGAAACACAAAAGGAATAGAAATCCGGAACTATCCTACTGCAGGTGAGTAGCGACTTACATGCGATCTCTTGGACTTACAGCCGAGAAGGATAGCTTCTAGGGTTCGGACCACTCGAGGTTTCCGGCTCCTCTTCGTGCTCACAAGTCCTCCCCGACGCAAGGATCACGACGGTGAAGAACCCCCCAGAGTTAGCCGCCCGCCGACCGTCGGAATCGTGCCCTAGCTTCCTTTGTATTTCTGCCTCAGAAGAAGAGGCACCGTCGAACTCGAGAGAAGGGAAGAAATTAGGGCTGGGGAAATACCTAAGTTCTTTTTGTAACTAGCGTTTCATTATCAACTATACCTTAAATATATTCCACTCCTTTCTAAAATAGCAAATCCCGCTGGCACAGTTTGTTGGCTACGTTCTGCTTAAGGCGTGGCTCGCGAGTTCGAATCTCGGCTGCAACCATTTTTTCTTCCTATTTATTTCCTATTCATTAACTACTGCTTAAATAGAATATTTCTCCTTCTTTAATAAGAAACACCTGCTGGAACAGTTGGCTAGCTGGATTCGATTAAGGCTCAGTTCAGGTCCGAGGTCCACGGTTCGAATCTCGACTTGAACATTTTTTTGTCGAAACTTCCTTCGTTTAGTAAAAATACCAAACAACCTCCAAAAATTGTATAAAAATACTCTAAAAATTTCTAAAAATCTCTAGAATTTTCCTATAGAATTTTTAAATATTTTTAAATTACTTTTGGGACTCGAAATGAAGAAATTTGGGTTATTACAATTCCCCATACCTTATAAAAAGTTCGTGCTCGAACTTAGAATAATTCTGGATATCTCTGTCTTATACTATCCTTTACTAGTGGTACTTATTTGCTTCTTAGTCTCTTAACTTCTCTGTCCATCATCACCTATATCGCATTGTACCCATTAGTGGCCCTTGGAAGACTTGTTATAAAGTCCCTGGAGACCATAGGTACATTACTCACACCAATTGGCATGACTACAAATTCGTAGTGTCCATATCTGGTCCGGGAAACTGTTCTGGGTGTATCGCTTCTTTTCACTTCCAACTGATGGTACCCAAAGCGCAGGTCTGCTTTAGAGAACACTATTGCCCTTTTTAGCTGATCAAATAGATCATCTATTCTGGAAAGAGAGTACTTGTCCTTAATTGTTACTTTGTTCAGTGCTCTAAAATCTATGCACATCCGCATAGATCCGTCTTTCTCCTTAACGAACTACTCTGGAGTTCCCCGGGGTGAATGACTAGGGTGAATGAAACCCTTGTTAGGTAGCTCCTGAAATTGTTCTTGTAACTCTTTTAGCTCTGCTAGAGAAATTCGGTACGGAGCTTTTGAAATTGGGCTGGTGTCAGGAACCAATTCAATTTCAAACTCCACTCCTCTGTTGGGAGATAATTTAGGTAACTCTTCTAGAAATACTTTTGGATATTCACAGACTACCCGAACGTCTTCCTGCTTGGGTCTTTTTTGTTATCATTGTCCTTCTAGTTCTAATTACTTAACTGGGTTTTCTGACTCCCCACTGTCTTGTCTTCTATATTGACATCTAGTTATGCCAAGAAAAAAGACTTGATATCTTCTCTATCCTTTTTAAACATTCTTATGTATATGTATAAAAAGAGGAACAAAACTTCTATCTTACTAAAGCGCATATAAGCAATTACTCCATACTGCAAATAATAAAAAAAGCATAAAAGGAAAAACTTAAATACTTTCTTACTTGAAGACGGAAAAGATGGTGCTGATGTGTGATGCTGGAGAATGGGAACTACTTTGATACCAACTGTAACGACCACCCTTCTTACGATACTACTCTCTAAGAATGACCGTTACTTAACTACTAACTCTACTTAGCCGGTATGATCGAAACCACAAGAAATCCCTACTGAAAAATTTTGACAGAATCACCCCTGTACCGGTGACCTTAAACTGAGATACAAACATAATATACATCAGCCACAGGTGGCTGGAACATATATCAAACATCCACGCAGTTAAATAAGTATCAAACACTACTCATACATACTTACTATACTGAATTCATCTTAGCATACTATTTATAACAATCTCAAATGACACGGAACTCAAAATACATTCTCAATGTTTATTAATCACTACAATGCGGAAAACTCAACAACATCCCAAGTCTCTCCCATAGTCCTGGCATCACACACTATCCGCACCTCCTCGTCGTCTTCCTTTATCTGCAATAAGAGGAAATGCAAACTATAAGCAAAATGCTTAGTAAGCGCTATCTAACTCACAAAATCTCGATATGCATGCCCATATATCTATAACATGATCTAACTGATTACTTACTGAAGACTACTCATGCTCATTTACTTGTAAAAGAATCAAACAGGCTGAAATGCTAAACATGTAAAGCTACTCATGCTTAGAAAATAGCAAAGAACAGTAAGCTAATCTAAACAACATGCTAGCATAAAAGAAAACTCAACTTGTTGATTATAAAACAAAGTGAAACTTATTTCATTTGTTCTAAACTTATTCTTAATTTCACTTGTTTAAAACTTATTCTTTAATACTTTATACTTAGGTAAAACTTGTTTTACTTGTTCAAAAACTTATACTTATAATACTTCAAAATAGTAATCAACTTCTCTTGGGCCCAGGCTTAGTACCATATTATGCGCGCTCCCTAATAGGTTGGGATAGCGAGACACCAATCCTAAAAGAGTAGACCTTGGTCTACCAGAGCCAAGACCTTGGAATTGGACACCTGGATTTCTTTAACGACAACCTTGCGAAGTCGGGTACTAGCCTCTTCTTAAAAGTAAAATACTTATAATCTTAATTACTTCTTCCTTAAATGCCTTGGCATTTTAATAGGCACCTTGTGTGCCAAAATCCCTAAAGTCTTGACTTTGAGATCTACTTAAGGCCTTGGCCTTTTCTTTCTTTTCTTTATCTTTCTTATACTTTTCTTAAACCCAAAATACTGTTAGGGTATTTTTCCATATGCATCTATAAGTGAAATCAATTAAGTAACACACAATCATGCATATTGAAGTAGCAAATAAACTCAAATCTGTATGCTTAAACAAATTCTAAAACTATAATTCTTAACCAAAATCTGTACTATGATACTTAACAAAAATCTGCACTATACTAAGCTTATCAAAAATCTGCATATTAAGCTTAACAAAAATCTGCACTAAGGTTTAACAGAAATCTGCACTAATGCTTAACAGAAATCTGTACTAAATTGCTAATCTACACCACTAAACAACTTAACACTGCATGTTAAAGAATTAATAACAAAATGGGTCTAACAGTAGGTTAATCAATTAATAACGCAAGGTCTAGATAAGCTCATTTCTTCTTCTCAAGTAGATGCCAAATCATCCCTCAATCTAACGCATGATATCTTCTCATTGTTTGTAGCGTAATTTTAGATATTGAATCACTCTTCTAATTAATTGCTTGTCAAAATATAAATATTGGAATCCAATTCTATCCATTTTCTCAATTTCCTAGTTTGAAAGAGAATTAATGTAACGCCCGAAAATTCTCAAAACTATTTTAGAAATATTCTATGATTTTTCTGGAATTTTAGAATATTTTTATGGACTTTTTAGAGTTGCGGAAGTAACAAAAATAAATGGAAAATGAAAATAGCTTACGCGGGAATCAAACCCGAGACCTATGGGTCCTATGACTTATGGTGAACCAAAGTAACCAGGTTAACCCAGCAGGGCTGTGCTGAAAGGAAAGGGGTTCAATAATATTTATGTTAGGTTTGGGCGGAAATTACCACTTAATATAAATAGAAAATAAATGAGTGAAGGGTTATTTGGATCGTGATTTTCCTCTCCTCAAACCCTCACCGCCGAACCTTCCCTTCTCCTCTCCTTCTCTCAGCGCCAACCACAAGAAGGCCTAGGGTTCCTCTCCTAGGGCTCCAAGGGCACTTTCCGGTGACGACTTCGACACGAGGACGCTCCCCTCCGAGAGAGGAACGCGAAGACGCGGGAAGATCGTCGAGAGGATCGTCTCTACCGGAAAACTAGCGATTAGAATCGTAAGAAACTTCGAGCACGAGGTAAGAAACCCCTCACCTGCAGTATAAGTAGCTTTCATGTGAATTTCATGTATTAGTTTAGTAATATGTAGACTACCGACACAAAGGATGCGAATTAGCGCATACCAAGTGTTCGATTTAATTGTTTGGCACAGAAAAATGCAACTTAGGTATTTTAGTAGCTTAGATAAATGCAGTAGAAGCATTTTATAGTTTATTTAGCCTTGCTCCAGTTTTTTTTACAGGACTAGATGTCCAATGGGTGGCCTCCCACAGTCGCCTCTAGGTTTAGATAACCTAGTTCTAGGTTTAGACAACCTGGTAAGAGCAAGACAAGAATTTATTAGCTTATGTTCAGTATTTTACTTTCAGTGGCACTGTACTGGATTAGATATCCATTGGGTTGGGCTACCATAGTCGTCCCTAGGTTTAGATAACCTAGTAACCCTACTAAATTCGGGATTTGCAAACCCAGGTCTAGCTAGGGATGCGCGCACAACACGTACAGTTGCCGGGCCCATTAGCAGCATGATTATATATTTTCATCTACTATATGTATAGTTTTTAAACTCTCACAAATCAGTTGTGTATACAGTTTAAATTCAGCACTAGCTTAGTTTAATTTAGCTTAGTTCATGTTTCAGTTCAGCTTACTCTTATGATTATGCATGATAGCTCTATGTTAAGCTTTTATTACACATGTTTAGATGATAGTATGCCATGACTAGCTTTGATTTCTATGTATGATAGCATGCCATGTTTCAGTCTAATCAGTGCATTTCTCAAATAGCATGTTTTAAAAGCATATTGCATCGAATGCATGTTTTTGTGAGGTAGATGGTTTCTTACTAAGCGAAAGCTTACAGATACTTTTCCTTATACTGCAGATAAAGGTAAAGGAAAGATGGACTAGCGGAGGCTGGAGGGCAATGCGATGGAGATGTGTGTGGATGGAACTTGAAATAAAGATCTTAGAGAATTTTAGCAAGCCTTGTTTTAAGCATTAACACTTTTCAGCGTTTTATCATTTTGCACTTTAGTATGTTAATTGCGATGAATTAGTTAACCATGCACTCTATTATGCTTAGAACACAATTTGTATGATGTTAGAATGTTAGTTATTATTGTTAGGGTGTTCTTAGTCATTTTGGAGTCATTATATGTGATTTGGCACGAGATAGTGCTGAAATCAGACCTTTGGCACGAAATAAGAAACTTGAATCGATCAGCTGATCGATTCGAGGGTTCCAATCGATCGATTGATCGATTGGGCAATTTGTTCTGCGAACAGTAGGCTTCTGGATCCATCAGTCGATCGATCCAGCAATTTCTGTCGCGAACAGAAGGCTCTGGGATTGATCACTGGATCGATTGGCCAGTCTGGATCGATCAGCCGATCGATCCAGAATATTGTCCCGAGCACAGTAGCGTGCTGGATCGATCACTGGGTCGATCCAACCCACATCCCGGATATAGTAGCCTGCTGAATCGATCATCGGATCGATTCAACCATTCCAATCGATCTGTGGATCGATTGGGAGGCCTGATAGTAACTAGAAACCCTTAGTTAAGTTCCTTGACCATAAGGGGAGGTAATAATGACACGATTAGCCCAGATTACACCCCTTAGCTCCTGTAGAATGTTTAAAGGTAATAGTTTAGCGAAAATTTTAATTAGTACAGCTTCCGCACCTAGATTTAGTGATGGTCAGGGAGTAGTTAGCAGAGCATAATGTGACGATCTACCTTACAGCTTAGCCAGTAGAAGGTGGGTCGTTACAATTAAGGATGAAGATATTAATCAAGAAGAATGTCATCCTTTAAAGAACAAACCAACTTGAATCTTCAACAAATGTAGTTGTCTATTCTTTTGAAGATCAATCCAGAAAGCATGCCTAAAGACTTCCTCAATTCTAAACTGCAAGACTTCCTCAATTCTGTACAAACACAATTAGAAAGCAAGGAAGGAGGACTAAATCCCTAGCTACTCAATTCTAAACTACAAGGCTAAAATCTAAGCTACTGTGATGAGATCTTCATTAAAGACTTCCTCAAAACTTATCATATCATGTAAAGAACATCTTTAACCCAACAGAACCTTACAAATCTACAAAGGAATATACTTGAAACCTCTTAATCTACATCAGAAATTTCCACAAGCAAGGAAAGAACTAAAATGTTTCTTATCTTCTAATTCCTTTAATATAGAATGCCTCATCATTTCTTCGAGCACTTGACGTGCTGCTGATCCCAAATTCTGAAATTTAGAGATCCTATCAAGACCTTGGCCTCCCTTTCTTATAGCTACTCCTATATCTTTAAAGAACTTAATAGAACACCTATTTTTTTCACAAACAAACAGATCCAAGGGTTTCATAGAACAAGCAAAGCCTCTTTAAACATGCTACAACAGAACAAAAAGGAGCAAATAAAACTCGAAACTACTAAGCAGATTCTGTATAGCATATTCCAAAAGCAAAGAAGGATACTAAAGCCCGAGGAACCATCTTGTACAACATGAACCGAAACAAAGAAAACAAAACACACTAGTTACACTTGAACTTCTAGCCATCCTAATGCTATACAGAGGGAAAATCTGAAAACCAGAAACAAGGAATACTTGCTGCCCTTAAATTTCCAGCAAAGGAAATATTATAATTATCATAACTACCTCATTCCTTCAATGGTTCTAGTTATTCTATCAAATCCTACTAATTTCTTAGTTAAGTTGACACTTAAACAAATCAAATTCAGTGAAGTTGCTTGCTTTTGAATCATAAGAGGCTAAGATAAGATAGAATACCAATAGACAATGAGATAATAGTAAATTTAGTTGAGCTTTCTGGTTAGAAACTTTCTAAATGGATTGGCACTCAACGACTCCAAGTTGATACTTTATCAGGAATGGGGCTACACAATCTGATAGTTTCTACTTGTTTAGTAATCTGAAGAATTAAAGCTCCAATAACACAAAACGGCATCGAATCAATTCCCCTTCTCATCAAAACAAACCAGCATTTGAGGTAGCATTCTGTCGAGCAACACAAGAGCACCAAAACCTATCGCTTAACCCACGAATCTGCTCCATCACGTTAAATCCAGTTCTGTCCAGAAACTCAAACCAACCATCTAGAGGAACCAGGACAACACCAAACTCGATCACAAACACCTCAAATCCGTAGAAGAAAATTGCAAACATTCACTAGATGAAGCCTCAACATCAATGAAAATCGATTTGCAACTTATTCCTATCTCTGAACATCATAGCACCAAACCAAATCTATCTAACATGCACGCTAGAGTTCCACGGCTACTACAATCTTTACACCAGCAAAGAAAACGAAAGGGAAATAAAAGCATCAAATCCGAATTCAAGCTATAAAAACTCGAGGTATAAAACCCACATGCTTGATCTTTACCCATCCTGTTCTTCCTTTGAAGGTCACGGCAATAAACCCTAAGCTAACCTTCTTGACAGAAAAATTTAGAACACAAAAGGAATAGAAATCCGGAACTATCCTACTGCAGGTGAGTAGCGACTTACATGCGATCTCTTGGACTTACAGCCGAGAAGGATAGCTTCTAGGGTTCGGACCACTCGAGGTTTCCGGCTCCTCTTTGTGCTCACAAGTCCTCCACGACGCAAGGATCATGACGGTGAAGAACCCCCCAGAGTTAGCCGCCCGCCGGTCGCCGGAATCGTGCCCTAGCTTCCTTTGTATTTCCGCCCGAGAAGAAGAGGCGCCGTCGAACTTGAGAGAAGGGAAGAAATTAGGGCTGGGGAAATACCTAAGTTCTTTTTGTAACTAGCATTTCATTATCAACTATACCTTAAATATATTCTGCTCCTTACTAAATTAGCAAAGCCCGCTGGCACAGTTGGTTGGTTGCGTTCTGCTTATTGCGTGGCTCACGAGTTCGAATCTCGGTTGTAACCATTTTTTCTTCCTATTTATTTCCTATTCATTAACTACTGCTTAAATAAAATATTTCTCCTTCTTTAATAAGAAACACCTGCTGGAACAGTTGGCTAGCTGGATTCGGTTAAGTCTCAGTTCAGGTCCGAGGGCCACGGTTGGAATCTCGACTTGAATATTTTTTTGTCGAAACTTTCTTCGTTTAGTAAAAATACCAAATAACCTCCAAAAATTACATAAAAATACTCTAAAAATTTATAAAAATCTCTAAAATTTTCCTATAGCATTTTTAAATATTTTTAAATTACTTTTGGGACTCAAAATGAAGAAATTTGGGTTGTCACACATTCATTATGCTAGTTGTGATTATATGCATTTATTATGTCATATATAATCATGCTCTTATTTCCCTACTGAGACAGTATTCTTTGATCTCCATGTTTTATAATGATCATGCACTATCATGTCTAATACCCACTGTGTCACAAGGACTCACCACCTCATTTGTGTATTTTCTTTTTCCTCAAGTAGCAGGTAGAAGATTGTGGAGTCATTATGAGTATCCTGTCTATCAGTCTCACATCATATCCGATGATAGCTTTTATTGTACCTTTATGCTTTTCTTGCATTTTTCCTTGGATTTCTTTAAGGATTCGGTATTATAATAATTTTGACTTGGATTTAGTTTAATCTTGTGGCTACTTTTGTCATTTCTAATGGTTATTATATAAAGCCTAGTAGGCTAACAGTCTATCATTTTTAGTTTATGGGTTTTCCTTATGTCTTCCAATGTATTTTAATTGTTTCCAGCCGTGTGGGTTGTATACCGCGTGGTTTGTATAATTCCAGCCATATGGGTTGTATACTACGTGGTCGTGTATAATTCCAGTTATGTGGGCTGAGTTCATTATTATTGTTCTATCATGTGGCTATGTATTCAAGTTTTTTATGTTGTCATAAGGGGGAGATGCTGTCTGTTTGTTGAGCAGGGACTCCCTCGGGGCGTGACGCATATTTCACATTTATGTATTGGATCAACATTAAATGTTGATAATAAATTTAAATTCACAAGTCATCTAACATGTCATAAATTAGAACACTCGACCAAATAAGTAAAATTTATAATTTTATTATTGAATTCACGGTGTACAACCACTATATTCATTTTGAATAAACTATTCTCCATGAACCCCTGCATATGAATTGACTATTTTTTATCAATACATATTTATCTGACTCAAACACTAGCTTGAATCTATCTTTGACAAGAATCAACCCTAACACTAAATTTTTTCGAATGCCAGGAATATAAAGCACATCAATTAGTGTCACTTCTTTGCCTGATGTCATCTTTAGTACCATCTTGCCAAGATCAACAATGTTAGAAGTTGTAAAATTAGTCAAAACTAGTTTTCTCCTATTAATAGGGGTATAAGTTAAAAATTGGGTCTTATCAAAGTAAATATACCGTGTGTCACCAGTATCGACCCACCACTGCCTTGGATTGTCCACCAAATTGGCTTCAAATACGATGGCAATTAGGTTTAATTCTGATATGTCTATTGACACTGACTTATCTTCAATCATATGCACTTGAGTGGGTTTCTTTAGACGTCGACAGTCTTTGGCCTTGTGATTCAGTTTGCCATAATTATGGCATGTTCCTTAGAACTTCTTGGCCCTCCCTTGACTCTGTCCTTTGTCAGGATACTTTCTCTTCTTGCCAATGTTTGGTTCCATCAAATTTACCTTTGCAAATATAGATATTTTTATTGATTCTAATTGCTTGTGATTATCTTCTTCAATCTGCAATCTTACAATCAGATCCTTAAGTCTTATCTCCTTTCGCATATGCTTTAGATAATTTTTGAATTCCCTCCATAAAGGTGGAAGTTTCTCAATTATCGCAGCGACTTCAAAGGACTCATTCATTGTCATACCCTCGGCATACAGATTATGAAGCATCAACTGCAACTCTTGGACTTGAGTTGTAACAATTTTGAAATCAATCATCTTGAAATCTAAGAATTTACCAATGATGAATTTCTTCAATCTGACATCTTCTATTTTGTACTTCCTTTTGAGAGATTCCCATAATTCCTTTGTAATTATCATTGGAATATACACGTTGTATAACATGTTGTCCAAGTCATTGAGAATATATTTTTGACAAAGAAGTCACTATGTCACTAGGCATCATATGCCGCCCTCTTTCTTTTATCAGTCTTTATTTGAGATGTGGAGGGGACATCTTCACTTAAGAACCTCGTAAGGTTCAACATGATTAGGTAAAATAACATCTTTTGTTGCCACTTCTTGAAATCAGTACTTGTAAACTTCTCCGATTTTTTACCATGCGTTAGTGGAACATGAGCTGTCGATGATGAATCCATCAAGATTGCATAGAAAATTCGTCTTAAAATTATTGTGATATGGTAGTGGTACAATTTGATCCCAGGCAGAATGACGATATAACACTACTTTGGTGAAGTTGAAACTAGAGTTGGACTCTATCTCTTTAAGAGGAATTTATCCTATACACGTTGCTCATGGAACACGACAATCATCTCCCAAGATATGACTTTTATCTTGCAATAGCAGCACTACAAATTGCAAGACGTCCAAATCAAAGAAGATTCTCGAACTCTCTAAATGCAAGTATCATATGCAATGCTTGATTTGAATTGGAATGAATTGAGTGAGTGAAATGAGAATGAGAGAAATCTTATTTATATTAAATGAAAGGGTATAAGAACCTCTTAGTTTAATTAAATCTCAATCATCCAACTTGAATTGAATGGTTTAGAGTGCATCCCTTCCCAAGAGATATAATGTCTCTTCATTTGGATGTCAATCAATGGTTGAGATTGAGTCATTCAAAGGGCACTTAGGCCTTCTCAAATCGACGATCCAAATTTTCCAATCTTGATCCAATGATCTAGATTTAATCTCTCATTCATATTATGTTTCCAACTGTTATCCCCTTAACTCGATGGCATGGCTGGGCACAAGGATTGACTCGTTGCACATTGGATCCAGCATATTGGGCATGTGCGCAAGGCTTGTCAAGCAGTGGGTGGATTTGTGGCAGCGTGCGGGGGTGGTCCAAGCACAAGTCGAATAGGAGGTCAACTTGACTATGGCGATCAGATGCAAAGGTTGGACGCGCAGAATATAAGCATTTGGCCAACCATGGCTTGCAGAAAATGTGGGCCATGGCATGCAGCGGGTGCATACAATGCAGCATGAAGAATGATGCAGCAAAGTGGCTATTTGGCCCAAGCCCAAGATGCAGAACCATGAGCCAAGCACAAGGGTGCATTCTGACCTTTGACATTGTGCCAAGGCAGCAAATGATATGGATGGCAGTTTGGGACATGTGGCATGGGAGTTGAGGAAACTACCATGCAATCGCTTGTAACCGCCATGCCATTACCTATGAATTATAAATAGGCATGGTTGGGTAATGGCAAAGGCAATAAGAGGAATATTTGAGCAATCTTTCAAGAGAGTCCACCTGTAATCCTTTAATGTTAATACAAAGGTTGGGAGCTTTTTCCTGTACATTGGCTTGTTCTTACTGCTGCTTGTTTAGTGCCTTGTCTTGTGCATTCTCTAGCACATCGGTGGTGCATTTGTAGGATGAATCAAGTTGGGTGCTTGGTCACAGCAAAGGAAATTTCTAAGGCAGAAATTATCCCTGTGACAATTAGTATCAAAGCGTAGAAACATGGCTGGTGGCAACCACGAAATTAGAGAAAGACTTTCTTCACTTTAAGTCTTGGTCAGTGCGGTACTGGAAGGAGAGGATGTTTGCAATCTAATTGCAAAGATTCTCAACTTGGAGGTTAATATGGAGCAAATCCAAGAATCTCTACTGGAGGAGATGGTGCAATTATGGTTAATGATGGTCTACGCTTTAAAGTTATTGTTCTACGAAGAGCAATAACTTCTAGTGTTGAAATAGGGTCTCATTGTCCATTGGTAAGAGTTCCTAAACCAAAATCCTTTGGAGGTGCGTGGAGCACCAAGGAACTAGAGAATTTCCTATGGGATATTGAGCAGTACTTTGTGGCTGCAAAAGTGCCTAAAATCAAGAAAGTAACAATTGCAAGCATGTACCTTGTTGGTGATGTAAATCTCTAGTGGTGAACCCGCATGGTGGATGATGCAAATGCAGGTCGATAGAAAATAGATACGTGGGATCGGTTGAAGAAGGAGATGAAAGATCAATTCCTTCTAAGCAACACCTCGTGGATTGCATGAGATGGCTTGAAACGTCTCAACGTCTCAAACAAAGTGGCTATGTGCAAGACTATGTCAAAGAATTTAGTTCTTTGATGCTGAATATACAAAATATGTTCAAGGAGGACAAATTGTATAACTTCTTATATGGTGTGCAGCCTTGGGCACAGGTTGAATTTCGAAGGCAAAATGTGAAGGATTTGCCTAGTGCAATTGTTGATGCTGATGCCTTGGTGGACCTTCATATGAGCAAGAATAATCCGAACACTTCTTCATCTTCCAAGTCTAATTTTATCCAAAAGGATAAGAAAGGAGAATGCAAGAAAGACGACAAGAAGGTGGACAAAAAGAAGGATCTGGTAAACAACTAAGGCAAAGGAAAGACGGAATATTCAGCTGTCCAAGGAAAGGGATAATTTGAAGAATCAGGGTTGTTTCTTGTGCAACGGCCCTCATTTTGCCAAAGGTTTCCCAAAACGCGAGGAATTAAATACCCTCTTGGTGAGGGATAAAGGGGAAAATTATGAACAGGAAGGTGCTACTCTTGTTAACCCTTTACATTTGCTAAATACAATTGTTGATTATGAGTCTATTAAATTGCTAACTAATATGTCAGAGGACATGGTGCGGGCTCATTCTCTACTCCTGCACATTTTCGTTGAATTGAATAGGGAAAGTGCAAAAGCTATGGTAGATATAGAGGCTACTCATACCTTTGTGTCTGCCAAGTTGGTGAAAAATTATGGACTGTCATTAAGCAAATGCCCAAGCTACATCAAATCAGTGAATGCCAAGGCGCAGGCAGTTGTAGGTATGGCTTACAATGTACCTTTAACTATCAGCACTTGGGTTGGAAAGAAAAATATGATGGTGATTCCGCTTGATGATTTTTAAATAATTATGGGTATGGATTTATTGCAAAAGATAAAGACGATGCCCATGCCTCACTTGGATGGAGTAATGGTAATACAGGAGTTAAACCCGTGCTTTGCTGTTATGCATCCTTATAGTAAGGGCCAGAAAAGGGGAAGACAAACATCATATCTGTAATATCACTGGAGAAATGCTTAAAATGAGGTGAAACAACTTATTTGGTTGCCTTAATCGACATGAAACCTGACAAGAATGCTGAGTTGCCTGTTTGTGTTAAAGACATTATGTCTATTTGAAGATGTGATGCCTTCAGAGTTACCAAAACACTTTCCATCAAGGAGAAATGTCGACCATAAAATCAAATTGATCCCTGATGTTGTCCCTCTTGCAAGTTTTCCATACCGTATGTCTCCCTTAGAACTCGCTGAATTGTGCAAACAATTGAATGAATTGTTGGAGGTAGGGTATGTCCAACCATCCAATGCTCCTTTTGGTGCACTGGTGCTGCTCCAAAAGAAAAAAGATGGTGGCTTGAGGATGTGCATGGATTACAGGGCCTTGAATAAAGCAACGGTGAAAAACAAGTACCCTATTCCGTTGGTGCAAGATTTGATGGACAGATTGAGCAAGGCATCATGGTTTTCAAAACTTGACTTGTGATCAGGTTATTGGTAAGTCAAAATTGCAGAAGGAGACGAGGCCAAAACAACATACGTGACTCGTTATGGCTCTTACGAGTTTCTAGTCATGCCCTTTGGCTTGACAAATGTCTATGCTATCTTTTGCAACTTCATGAACGAGTTGTTGTATGACTTCCTTGACAACTTTGTTGTAGTTTATTTGGATGATATTATAATCTACAACAAGTCATTGGAAAAGCACTTGGAGCACTTGGGGATGGTGTTCGATCGGCTAAGGAAGCATCAACTCTTTGTAAAGAAAGAGAAGTGTGAGTTTGCAAGCCAAGAAGTAATGTTCTTGGGACACATGGTCAGCAATTGTCATGTTCGGATGAATCCAAAGAAGGTGCTCACCATTGTTGAGTGGCAACCTCCTTCAACTATTCCAGAACTACGATCATTTTTGGGCGTGACAAACTACTACCGTAAATTCATCGCTAGATATTCAAGGAAGTCTGCCCCTTTGACAGACTTATTGAAAAAGAATATGCGGTGTGAATGGTCAAAGCATGCAAAGAAGCATTTGAAAAATTGAAGATGGCAATAGCATCTGAACCAGTGTTGTGCTTATCAGACTTCGAGTTGCCTTTCGAAGTACATACTGATGCTTCTGATAAAGCTATTGGCGGCGTGTTGGTGCAAGAAGGCCATCACGTTGCCTTTGAAAGATGAAAACTCAATGTGGCTGAACAAAAATATTCTGCTCATGAGAAGGAAATGGTTCCAGTTGTTCATTTCTTACAGGTTTGGTAGGTATACTTGTTGCGAACAAAATTTCTTGTGAGAACAGATAATGTTGCCAACACTTTCTTTGCAACTCAAAAGAAATTGTCCCCTAAGCAAACTCATTGGCAAGAATGTTTGGTTGAGTATGATTTCACTTGGGAGCATAAACCTGGAAGGCATAATCAAGTAGTAGACGCATTGAGTCAGAAGGAAGTTTTTGCCACTTTCTATTCTATCTCAAGAGTAGAATCGTATATGTTGAACAGAATCAAGGCTGTTGCTGCAAGCGACACAACTTATAGGAAGTTGGTGTAGCAAGTAAACGATGGGGTCATACGGCGGTACTGGATCGAGGATGATCTCCTAATTTACAAGGGAGGGGGGGGGGTTGGGGGAAATCTTTGTACCTGCAGTGGGTGGTCTGCGGAGAGAGTTGCTGAAGGAAAACTCATGACCCACAATGGGCTGGACATCCGGGTGTTGAACTAATGCTTGCTCTTTTGGCTCATTCTTACATTTGGCCAAAGATGTTCAACCGTTGCCTATTTCAGAGAAAACTTGGGTTTCAGTTTCTATGGACTTTATCAGTGGCTTCCCAAAGGTTGATGACATGTCTTCCATCATGGTGGTGGTAGACAGATTTTCAAAATATGCAATATTCATTGCGGCATCTTTGGCTTGCCCCTCGGATGTTGCTGCGGAGTTATTCTATCGTCATGTGGTAAAATTCTTCAGTTTGCTTAATGACAATGTGAGTGACAGGGACACTCGGTTTACGGGAAGATTCTGGATGCCCTTGTTCAACATGATGGGGACTGATATCATATTCTCTACTGCAAATCATCCACAAACCGATGGACAAACCGAAAGGATCAACCATGTAGTCGAAGAATACTTGCGGCATTATGTTACAGCAAGTCAAAAGAATTGGTTGGGGTTGCTAGACAGTTCATAATTCTACTACAACTTGCACAAGTCCTCAACCACGGAAAAAAGTCCCTTTGAAATAGTGTTGGGTGAGTAGCCAACAACTCTTGCGGAGATATCCAAGCAAAAGTCTGGAGGAAAATGCCCTGTAACCTATAGATATGCAAGGGATAAGCAGGAACTGCTCGAGGAAACCTAAGATGGCCTAAGGAAAGTGGCTAGAAGAATGAAAAAGTATGCTGATAAGAAGCGAAAACTCTTAGAATTTTCTGTTGGGGATAAAGTGTTGTTGAAACTCACTCCTCAAATCTGGAAGAGAATTAGCAGCAAGAATGCTCATCGTGGGCTAATTGCCAAGTATGACGGACCCTTTCAAATTGTAGAGAAAGTTGGGAATGTGGCTTACAGGTTAAACTTGCCTGAAAGGCTAAAGGTACATCTTACATTTCATGTAAGTTTCTTGAAGAAGATTCATGCAGATGAAATGGATCCATCAAGAGGCAGTGCCAAGAGAGCTCCACCAGTTATAAGGAAGCAATTTAGTGATGATGTTGATGAAATCCTAATCCAAAGAACATTCGGAATGAGCAAGAAGAATAGAAGGACAGAATTCTTAGTTCTTTAGAAAGGAAAATCCAAATTAGAGGCTACATGGGAAAGGGATGTTACGCTTTAGCAATTTGAGAAGCAAATTCAGGCATACTTACTGAAGCATTGGACAAAGGCGTCGAGTTCTTCTGGTGAGGGTGGCTTGTTAGCCCCTTATCTCGATGACATGGCTGGACGCAAGGATTGGCCCGTTGCTCCTTGCATCCAGCATATTGGGCATGTGGGCAAGGCATGCCAAGCAACGGGTGGATTTGTTGCAGCGCACGGGGGCTATCCAAGCACAAGTTGCATGGGAGGTCGACTTGACAATGGCGATCAAATGCAAAGGTTGGACACACGAAATCTGAGCATTTGGCCCAGCATGACTTATAGAAAATGTGAGTCATGACATACAGCGGGTGCATGCAATGTAGCATGAAGGATGATGTAGCAAAGTGGCTATTCGGCCCAAGCTCATGAAGCAGAACCATGGGCCAAACACAAGGGTGCATGTTGGCCTTTGACATAGTGCTAAGGCAGCAAATGATGTTGATGGCAGTTTGGGACATATGGCATGGTAGTAGAGGAAACTACCATGCAACCGCTTATAACTGTCATGCCAACTTTTGCCTATGAATTATAAATAGGCATGGTTGGGCAATAGCTAAGGCGATGAGATAAATATATGAGCAATTTGTCAAGAGAGTCCACTTGTAATCCTTTAGTGTTAATACAAAAGGTTGGGAGCTTTTTTCTGTACGTTGACTTGTTCTTGTTGGTGCTTATCTAGTGCCTTGTCTTGTGCATTCTATAGCACATCGGTGGTGCATTTATAGGTTGAATCAAGTGAGGTGATTGATCTCCACACAGAAAATTTCTAAGGTAGAAATTTCCCCTTGACACCAACCATGGTCACAACTCACAAACTTGGAACAACAGTAGTCTGATCAAAACACATCAGTCGATGTGTCCATTCCTATCAGCCTTAGGGAATGGTACAAATGGAAGCTCTAACTCTCAGGTTAGACTCGAGACTTCCAACACTCAACATCCTTGACAACAACATAATTTTTAAGTAGCCGTTGGAAATCAAATTCACAATTGAGTCCAGTCAACAAGATTTTATCAATGATGATGAATTATATTTTCTTCCTCTTGATCCTCTGCAGGACCGAAGCAACCTTCTCTGAACCAAATGGCGGTTGGCCGCCTCCGCACGGTTAAAGCTGGCCCTCCTCTAAGCGCCCGAAGTCGTGGCTGCTCCTAGCTCTAGTTAAGTTTGAGAGGCACTTGTTTCTGGCTTCACATTTCCCTCCCAAGCTCACATCCTACAACTTTGAATGCATTTACATCGGTGAATCGTGGAAATGTTAAACTGATATTCATTGTCACCTCACCCGGCAATTTTTTGATATACCATTGAGGCACGTTATTCAGACCAACCCTTGAATTCCAAAACTTTGTCACTAATGCTTCAGAAAGAACTTTACTAGCTCGACGAATCCTAGTAAATTGAAGAGGACCGGCATGCTCAACACGCTAGTGTCACTATTTAGTTCAAACTAAAGTTTTTCCAATGAAGGCTATACCTACCATTTTTTTCACTTTGATTGTGAGATTCATTGTACACTGTACATAACGCGAGAGAACTTCGGTCAAGGTAAATTTGAGAGTAGAGCTATCGAAGTATTACGATGAGCCAAGCTTTCAAGACAGCCTGATCAGATTCTTATGAAACAGGGGTTGTAGAGATTTCACCTTGCTGATCCTCTTCATGTACACTGCTGATAACTGATGTTGCTTCCGAGAGGTTTGATCTGAGTTGTTGATTACCATTGAATGTTAGTTCTTTGGTCTCCAAATTAGGGATGACCGGTGGGATTGTTCTCCGTGTGTCTGTCATCTCCAAACCTTCGGTTGTATGGATCATCGCGCCAGTGGTCATCTGTACCTGTATAATACAACGGTAAAACAACTGTTCTATAGGGAATTCTTAGCATACGATGAGTAGTTAGCATACCGAAGGAGCTCCTGGGGCTATTTGGAAGTTGAATATTCTAACCAACATTACTGTTGCAACCACTGTCTGTGAAAAATGAACTAGAAAATCGATAAATATTTCACATGCCAATGGATGATCGATAAACTTCACTATTTTTTTAATATTTAATCATTATGAACATCAAATCGTGTTTATCTCAACTATTTAAGATTGACTATATAGATGTTATACTGTTTAAAATTTTCTTCAAATTTAAACTAATTATACTCTCCTTAATTGACACTATTGTTCGAAATATCATGCACTATTAACGTTTGCCTTGAGCATAATTAGTTAATTTAATAGGTATTAATGTGAAAAAGATAATGAAGAAGAATGCCCACTTGATGTAAACTTGAAACATTATTTGTCATACTCTCAAAAATATCACACTAAAGGGGCTAGTACACGAAGTTTCTGAAAATACGGGGTCTCGAGAAAGAGTTTATTATACACAACCTTATCCTTCAATATTGCAAGAGGTTGTTTCCATGACTGGAACTTGTGACCACACGGTAACAACTTTACCGTTGCGCCAAGGCTCCCCTTCAACTATGAAACTACTATCAATATTAATGTTTTAGATATGTTTAAACAACATGGTCGTAGTAAAATCTTGAAGATATCATAAATGGTTTGACATTGGACAATATGTGTAGTGATCTCGACGCCAAAATATTGAAACTAAAGAAGAGTGTCAATCATATCGTAAACTAGAGAGATGATATGTGTGCAAATTCCAAGTTATGTCCAAGTCTCATAGCAAGAGGAGCAACAAAATATGATCATGAGTCTAGGATTGATGAACTGCCATAGGAAAAGCAGTCGAGTATCTTATCTCTCCTGTGAAGCTCTAGTGGACTCAGAATCTCAGTAGGTAGGTGGTAAGGTATTGTAGATAACCTTGGCCTATAAAACTAGACTCTAATTACTGTAGCTCATTATGTACAGTTCTTCATGTTCAACTTATCAATGATATTTAGCATAGAGCCATCTATGAGTAAATTGAGGAATTCTACATTTTTTGAACTTAAGCGAGCTTAGGCGCAATGGTAAAGTTGTTGTCATGTAAAGCTAGTGTAGCAAGAGCTTCTTGCTTTAGAGGGGAAAAGGCCAAAGGATTCATTAGAATGTCGGTTACGTGCACTCCCATGTCGCGAGATAACCAATGATCAAAGCTTGGAAAGTCTACTAGAAGACCGCTTGCATGAGAAGAACACACACTAGGGCAATGCGGTGGAGCACACGTGTCAACGAGCAACGTAGAGTGTTTAATGGTCGAAGGTAGAAGATATGGCAAATGAGCATAGTAACAAACAGAGGCGCTCATGTGTTGATTGAGCTATGGTTTTCACAATCACAGACATATCTTAGAGATGCTGTGAACTCCACAAGTGAACTCCATGAGAGGAGGGGCATGCGAAAAAAAAATATTTAGAAATTTAACATGAACTAGCGTTAATCTTTTTTCTATTTTTTTTTCACAAGATTGATCGGCGGAATAAATAAAATAGAGAATATATTTTTCTTACAGACCTATACTGAAAATGTGATACCAGGAAGACATTACCTCGAATGTAGCAAACATGTCTCCAACACATTTCCTCGGTCCACCACCAAATGGCAAGTAACTGAAAAATGTATATCGATATGGGTAACAAAGCAGATAGAAACAAAATATTGAAACCTTCATTATCTATTATGACTAACAACCATTGGCTCCCTTATATATGTAAATGATGTAATGAATAGATATCCTCATCAGTGGATAGACAGAGCATTGGGATTATGGAGTTGCTAAGCTGTTTATCGAGATTATTGTTTTGATTTCTGACATACACATATGCTGAAAGTGAGAAACTGACGAATTGTTATTTGCTTAGTCTGTCCAAAACTCAATTTTGAGTTGTAATGAAGGTCAGTAATAAGATGATCATGAATCAGGAGTAGTTATTCCATGCTGGTTGAACAATGCATAAAGTTGTATAATAGTTCTATGTCATATTGAAGTTTGCTAAACAAAGATTGCTAATTCGGTTGTCCTAGTTTTTCCACGGCAACTAGAAAGGTCTACAAATTTGCACCGCAGAAGATAGAAGCATCATGGTTATTGCCCCAGATCTAAGAATATGAATAGTATAATAACAATCAAGTCCTATCCCACTAGGTGGGGTCGTCCTAAGAAGTCATAAGTACTCAACTCAGCACACTAGGGGCAGTATGCACTCGACTCAGCATATTCTTTTTTATTCTAAGAATATGAATACTAAATACAAAGGTCATAAAGCTCACTAGGGGAAGTATGCACTCGACTCAGCACAAAAGAACATATTTCCATTTATTTATTCATAAATTAGACCGAATGAACACTGTAGCACAGTTTAGAGACAGATGCGAAGCATATGTAACTACAGTTGAGAACCTGAAGTTTTGATTGCTCTCATTTGGGTTTGGCCCATCCAACAACCATCTCTCTGGATTGAATTTCTCAGCATCGACCCAATGCTTAGGGCTTCGATGGAGATTCCACACAGAGATAAAAATATCTTCACCCCTATTATTTTATCAGGAAAATCATCGACATTGTATTATAATTCCATTTTTTGGGGAAGATACAAGTCCACGTCTAATTCGGTTTCATACCCTTACCTTTTTATGGGGTACTCGGCGAGCATATCATCTTCAAGAGAACGACGAATTAAGACAGGTGGTTGTGGATAAAGTCGCAATGACTGCAACAAATGTTGGAGGCTATTTTTTATAGCATTTCATACTTCAAACAACTAAAATGCAAATCTCACATCCAGTCATCATAGTGAATGACAAGATCTTACTTCATTAATCACTCGAGTAGTATACTTCAGCTTCTTCAAATCCTCAATTGTTGGAAATCGATCCCCTAAAACAGAAACAGCCTAATGACAAAAAAAAAAAGAGTCATATGTTTTTCATCAAATAAACAAAAACATTTTCTTCCAACCTTTATTACTTTACCTCATCTTGGAGCTTGGCCACTACCTCTGGTGACTGTGGACAAATATGAACATCTCAGTTACCTCTTGATGGCCTTGTTCTAAATCTGCATCCCTTGAAGAGGCTTGTGGTGCTGCAGTTTTTGGGGTTTCCATAATTCCTTGGATCATCTCCAACTCTTTAGATAATGTATTAGCCACAGAAGTAAACTTTGTTGCAGATTGTATCGATATTCATCTGCTACTGACCTTGGATCCACAGTTTTTCGGCCAGTATCCATTCAAAGAGCTTGTGTTCACTTTTTGGTCAGTTTCTACATATCCCGACGATAAGTTCATACAAGAGAACTCAGTAACTTCACCAGTTTGTGCATACTTCGAGCTGCATAAGCTGCAGTTCCAAAAACTGGGTTTGTTTCACGAGAAAATGAAGGAATAAGGATACATTATGTTCCTCAATGGCTAAATGTATGGAATAAAAATCATTAGATGGTCATATAACATAAAACTTTCAAAAGATGCTTATGTTCCTCTTTTAGTATTTAATTCAATGCTTCTGTTATTAGTAGTATTAGAACCATAATCTACCTAAGCATACATTAATGCAACTTATCCAAAAGATTGAAGCTGCATTAAATAATAAGACCCCATTCATCAAGTTAATTTAAGAAATAACAGGAAATATATGTATGGCCTGGTGGCACATTGACAAATCCATGTTTTATCTGTGAAGATGGTTACTGCTTGTTCTTGATATGTAGTACAACAATGAAGTTTTGGAAACAGAATCTTTATTGAAGCTGGATTTAGAGCCTGAGTTTGGAGGTCTTGTTCAGATACTACTATTATTGGTTTAGATATAAATGACTTAGATCCAGAGGACCAATGTGTGAGTTCAAATCTGTATTCCTACAGTCTTGCTTCCTACAGCTAGTTAATCGCGTACAGCTCCAAACATGTAAATCTTGTCTTTTGGCTAAGCATTTCCATTTTTATTGCCTCATCGCCAACGTGCTGTTTGATTTTGAATATTACAGTAGAAATCTCTGTTACAGAGCAAGACATACTGAATTATGATAGTATCAGAGTGAAAGCAAACTAAAATAAGTCACCATAAATCTTAGCATATATTAGAGTCTCATAGTATAAAACCCTAATCAGAAAGAAAGATTACCTGTTTGAAGAATCACTGGATGATGCTTCGATGAGGGAATTGGGAAACTTATATAGTAAAAAAAAATCCTTTGAATGAGTGAGTGTAGTTCCTTCTTCTAGAAAAATCAGCAATATTTGATTGCAAATAGGAATGTTGAGTAGAAATAAAAGAGATCAAATGGAGCTAACACAAAATTGTAATGAAATCTAAATGATCAATCATCACTTTGACTCTAAATCAATTCAGAAAATAAAAAAAGAAAGGAGAAACACAAAATAGGAATGAGCTAAGATGATCATCACCCTTTAAAAACATAGAGCGATTCAACAGGCTGAGGTTTTGGGCGTCGGATGCAATGTGCGATACGTGCAAAAAGGGGCTAACAAATTAGGGTTAGGCGGAGAAGAAGCTAAATAAAAAGACACTACAAGAAAAAAAAATACTTTTTGAGACACAACAAAATATGTCTTAAATTATAAATTTAGTATCTCAAAATGTTTTTGAGGCGGTGATGAGTTGGTAATGTAACTGTCCCCAATACAAGTGTCTCAAAAAAATATTGAGACAGCTGTATTGTCTCCAATGATATTTAAGACATTGATGAGACAGTTGTTCAATTGTCTCAAAAGTATATAAAACAGTTATTTTTATCTCAAATGTTATGTCTTATCCTATGAAAAAACTAAAGACACTAAATTGAGATGATAATGTGTCATCTCAAATAGAAGTGAAGACAGTAAATTATTATCCCAATGTTTTGACTTGTTAATTAGATGTACCATTTGTGATGAAAATTAATAATCTTAAAAGAGTATTTACTATACAAATTAATCTAGATCAAATTTATTAAATTGTCATTTCAAAATAAAAGGAAAAACTTTCTCTTTATAAATTAAAAGTGATATATATAATATAAAATTCTAATATTTTTTAACTTGCAAGTTAGTACATATGTTTCATGCCAACATTCATTTAATAATAGAAATATTTACATATACATCATTAATTTGATAAGAAAAAAAATACTATTCCTATAAAAGTTATACAAGAGAAAGTCTAAAAAATAACTTCTCAGAGATGACTTCTATAATCCTTCTTTATCAGAATCCTGAACATTAAAAATAACTCTTATTAGAGGTAAAGACAATTTATAATATATATTGTTTAGAAAAATCAATAAACATAACTTTTCAATAAGAAATCTCATCATCTAACATATAATCCTTTTTCTTGCAACTATATATATAAACAACACAAACAACCCCAAGTTAAATTATTTTTCAACGACCACAAACAACACCAAGTTGAGATTACATGACTAAACATATAAACTATTCAGAAAAATCAATAAACAGAACTTTTCAATAAGAAATCTCACCATCTAACACAAAAATCTCTTTCTTGCAACTATGTATATAAACAACACAAATATCCCTAAGTTAAACAAAACTCTTCATCTCGTAATAAGAAATTATGGTTCATGTGTTTGTCAATATCTTTGTGCCTTTCAAGTTGTTGCACATGTAAAATAGATTTATCTACAATATAAAAATATGTACACTACATTGCCAAAATTATTAATAAAACCAAAAAAAATTCTTGTGAAAACAACTACCAATGTACCTATTGGTTAGCCAAGATGAGCCTTCATTCTATTGCTCCTCACTAATAGCTTGTGTGCCTATAAAGCATTGACAATTCAAAATGAACAAAACTACTCTTTTTCATTATCAAATAATAGACAAGAAATAATAAAAATTTTAAAGTAACTAGCACAAAATGACTTGACATAGGAAGAAAATATGTCAAACAATCAGTCATCTTCCATGGTCCAACTAGGAATTCTTATACCATAGTGAAAACCAACCAAAATAAAAGAAGATAGGTCAAACAACCACTTTGACCATGATGCAGGCTCACTTTAAGAAAACCATCAGCTTGAAGCATTTAACCATATTTTCATGGCACAAGATTGGCAAATTAAGAGGAAATAAGAGCTCCTTTGCTTTGATTTTATTAAGTTCATGATCTCCAATTTCAATTTAGCAAATAATCGTGGTGGAATCAAATGATCCTCATTACAAAACTCATCCAATTTAGGATCATGCATATCTAAAAATTGCTTAGGAGTTACTGTTGGAGCAATCTTGTTCAAGACATTACTCATTGTTGATGTTTGGTTATATAAGTTTAAGTTAGGCATTATTTGTGATCTAACATAAAATGTTTAGTAAGAAGATACGAAGACTTGGCAAGGAAAGTCTCGGAGCTATGACCTCTTGGAAAAAGGAGACTTAGCATGACAAAGCCGAAGGTAGCACTTGAAGGCAAGCGCAAAGATGAGGAATCATGGAGACCAAAGCATCCTAAGGGCACAAGGCTGATGGAAGATGCTTGGAGGCATAAAGTCTAAGCTAAGGAAATAATTTAAGTGTGTAAAGTGATGTAAATCTCAAACTATAAAACTGCTATAAATCTCAAAGCTATAAGGTACTAGTCGACTGGTACCCACACCAGTTGACTGGTAGCAAGTGACAAAACAAACAGAATGTCGACAACCAGTTTGGAATCAGGTACCAATCGACTGATGCCAGTTCCAGTCGACTGGTAGATGACTTTTATGGAGTGACGGCTGAAAATCTCACCAAATGTTAAGTGTCGTTGAAGCTCATCAGTCGACTGATAGTCGACTGGCAAGTATATCAGTCGACTGATATCGGGAAAAACTATAAAAAGTAGTTTTTTGAATCTGGGAAAAAGATACTACAGTTCTAATAAAAAAGGTGCTCTCCAAGTGATTCCTAAGCTACCAGAATCTGAGTCTCCTCCTCCTAAGCCTAGCTTTCATCTTGTAAGAGGAAGAGGCAAATAGTGTAAAGGTTTCTCCACCTTCGGTCTTGATTCGAAAAGGAGAAAGTCTTAGTGAAGCTTGATCATGTGGGTGTGTGCCTTGGATTAGTCACCTCAAGGAGGTGGAGACCAAGTAAATCAAGAAGTTAGCATTGTTTTCATAGTATTACATAGTTTTCTTTTCTACTCTATTTGCTTCCGCTAACAAAGTGTAGGTGAAAATCGAAGAAAGACTATTCACCTCCCCTCTAGCCAAACACAAAGGTCCTAACATTTGGTATCAGAGCAGGTTGCATCGAAAGAACTCATCGTCAACCGAAGCATCGAGATGACATTTCAAGAGGGATATGCACCGCTAGACCACCCTTCTTTGATGGCAACGATTTTGCATATTGGAAAGGTAGAATGGAGTATTACTTAATGAATAATATTGAAAATTGGTTTAGTGTTGTAGATGGATTTGAGAAGCCAAAAGATGGGTCGGGAGCACCACTTCCAACCAAGGATTGGACAAAAGAGATGGCAAAGAAGGCCCAAGCAAATGCAAAGGCCACAACAACCCTATAATGTGGACTCTCAAAGGAGCAACTAAGCAAAGTAGGACCATTCAACTCCGCCAAAGAGCTTTGGGAAAAACTCATTGAGTTAAATGAAGGATCAAGCGAATCAAGGAGGACCAAGAGAGATCTCTTTTTGGGGAAACTTTAAACCTTTACTATGAAGACCAATGAGACCGTGAGTCAAATGTACGGTAGATTTAAGGAGGTAGTAAATGGGTTTCATGTAATAGGTAAGAAAATTGACAATCGGGACCTAGTAAGGTATGTTTTTCAATCTTTTCCTAGAACCACCTTATGGGCATCAATGGTTGATGCGTATAAGGTTTTTAGAGATCTCTCTTTAGTTAAGCTTGATGAATTATTTTGTGAATTTGAACTTCATGAATAAGCTAATATGGCTTCAAAAGAGAAAGGTATAGCTCTTATTGTAGAAAAGAAGGAGAAGAAAAAGAAGAAAAAAAAGAAGGTGGAATCCTCATCATCCGAATCCGAGCAAGAATCATCGGATAGTGATGATGAAATGTCGGCAAGTGAAGTGGCTCATTATGTCAAGAAAATGATGGGAAGATCAAGGAAATTCACAAGAAAGGATGTGAAGAAAATGTTCCAACCCTTAAAAGGTAAAAGTAGTCAAAGTTCAAGTTTTAACAGTAATGTCATTTGTTATGGATGTAACAAGAAAGGACACATCAAGCCAAATTGCCCTGAATTAAAGAAGAAATTAAAGAAGAAAAGGAGAAGAAGAAGAAGAAGGAGAAAAAGAAGAAGGAGGCCATGGTGGCCCAAGCTACATGGGATACACCAAGCATTGACTCATCGGATGAAGATGAGCTATGCCATGTTACCCGACATATGGAATTTATGGCATGTGAAGATGACAAAGATGAATCAAGTCAAGAGGAAGTGTCATGTGAAGAGGATTCATCAAATGAAGAGGAATCAAGTGATGAGTCATCATCAAGTGATGATGAGGTAAAAGAATCTCCCAAAGTAGAATTTTTTTATAAAACTATTGCTCACCTCAAGAATGCTTTTGTTAAATCACAATCTAAAGTGAAGATCTTGAAGGGAAAACTTAAGTCTATTAGAAGTGATCTATGTTCATCTAGTGAGTCAAGTATGGTCAAGGAAGAAAATGAAAAATTGAAGAATGATGTGATTGAACTAAGAGCATGTCTAGAGAAGTTTACAAATGGATCCAAATATTAAGATATGATCATTAGAGACCAAAGAGTCGTTTACAACAAAGCCAGAATAGGTTTAGACCTAAGGAAAAGGAAGTTGCATACATGTCTCTAATCAATGGTACTAGAAGTGATGCACTTAGAAACAAACTTAAAATGAATCTTAAAGGAAAGGTAAAACAAGCTTGGGTGCCTAAGAAATATTTGAATGACATTTCCGAATCAAGTGCTTGGGTACCAAAGAGTTGTTTGTTTTATGTTGCTTTGGTAGAAGAGAAGAAGGATACAAGTATGTGGATTGTAGATAGCGGTTGCTCAAGACATATGACCGGGGATGTAAGCAAGTTCTCCATAATAAATTATATAAAGAAAGGAACAGTATCATTTGGGAATAGTGGAAAGCTCAAGATTATAGGTAAATGTACAATTAAGGTATCATCTACAATTACTATTCAAAAAGTCCTATTGGTTAAAAATATGGAGTTTAATTTGCTTAGTGTTAGTCAATTATGTGATATCGGATACCATGTAGAGTTTCACTCCGATAAGTGCTTAGTTAAGCATAAGGGACTTGAAAATGTTATGTTAAAATGATTTCATAAAACAAATCTATATTATGTTGATCTTTCATATGTTTCTAACCCCTCCATTAAGTGTCTAATATCAAAAGAAGAGGAAGGATGGCTATGGCGTAGAAGACTTGGGCATATCAACATGAAGAACATAGTCAAGGTAGCCAAGATGGAGCTTGTAAAGGGACTTCCAAAAATCAAGTACATCAAGGACAAATTGTGTGATGCGTGCCAAGAGGGTAAGCAATCAAGGTCATCACATAAAGGTAAAACTTTAACTAGTACTTCATTACCACTAGAATTATTGCACTTGAATCTTTTCGATTGTCATATAACATCCTCTTTGATGGGTAACAAATATTATTTGGTCATAGTTGATGATTACTCTAGATATTCTTGGTTTTATTTCCTAAAATATAAGGGGGAAACTTTAGAAACAATTGTAGGATTTACCAAGAGGGTAGAAAATGAAAAGAATCTAAAAATTGATAGAATTCGAAGTGATCATGGTGGAGAGTTTGAAATTTTGAACTTTTCTAAGTTTTGTTTGGAAAATGGCTATAAGCATGAATTTTCTTGTCCAAGAACACCTCAACAAAATGGTGTAGTGGAGGGGAAAAATAGGGCCTTACAAGAGGTGGCTAGGACCATGCTTAATGCATATTCCTTACCTAACTACTTGTGGGCCGAAGCGGTTAATACCGCATGTTATATCCAAAATCGTGTCTTGATTCATATATTTTTAGGAAAAATACCCTTTGAACTATGGAATGGAACAATTCCTTTAATTCATTATTTCAAAGTTTTTGGGTGTAAGGTCTACATTCAAAATACCAAAGATGACTTAGGAAAATTTGAGGCCAAATCCGATGAAGGAATTCTAGTTGGATACTCATCTACTAGTAGAGGATATAGAGTTTACAACAAAAGGACTCTAACAGTGGAGGAATCATCCAATGTTAAGTTTGATGAGTCTACTAGCACTTATCCTAGGAAATCATTCATTGATAAGGATATTATTGAACAAAACCAAAATATTACTCAAGGGATACAAGACCTACATTTAGGGGGTATTGATCAAGGGGGAGGAAATGCTTCGGATGATGAAAGAAGCAATGAGAATAATAAGCGTCATGAAGGAGATTATCCCATACCCTCTAGGACCTTAAGGCATCATCAAGATCATCCTATTAATCAAGTAGTTGGAAATGTTGAGCAAGGGGTAAGGACTAGATCCTACTTTAGAGATCACACTAGTCAAATTGCTCTAATATCACAACTTGAACCAAAAATAATTGATGACACTTTACTTGATACGGATTGGATTCTAGCAATGCAAGAAGAGTTGAACCAATTTGAGAGAAGTGATGTATGGAAGTTGGTTCCAAGACCTAATGTTAGTACAATCGTTACAACAAAATGGGTCTTTAGAAATAAGTTGGACGATCAAGGGAGAGTCACTAGAAATAAGGCTAGGTTGGTAGCTAGTGGTTTCAATCAAGTAGAAGCACTTGATTATGATGAAACTTATGCTTCGGTAGCACGGTTAGAGTCCATTAGGATCTTATTAGGATATGCCGCTTACATGAGTTTTAAACTTCACCAAATGGATGTAAAATCAGCCTTTCTAAATGGGTTCATTAAGGAAGAAGTTTATGTAGAACAACCACCCGGATTTTAAAATATAGATTATCCGAACCATGTTTACAAACTTAAGAAGCATTATATGGGTTAAAACAAGCTCCCCGGGCTTGGTATGAGAGACTCTCAGCATTTATAATCTCTAAGGGTTTTAGAAGAGGAACAATTGACCCAACATTATTTCTAAAGTCTAAGGATGGAGACATTTTTGTTGCCCAAGTCTATGTTGATGATATCATTTTTGGCTCAACAAATAATGAACTTCATGATTTTATCAAACACATGGAAAGTGAGTTTGAAATGAGTCTAGTTGAAGAATTGAGTTTCTTTTTGGGATTACAAGTTAAACAAACTAGTGAAGGAACCCATGTCTACTGATGTGTGTAGATTGTATACACTTGTTTAGCATGTTTTGACGTACATTCACATATTTTGCACATGCTTTGTCTACGTATTTTTGTACTTCTAGCTTTCCTTTTAGCATATTTACTCTTTTTGTTCGGAGATCTGCTTTTGTGCATTTTTTGTACACATGAGTCGAATTTGGTGAAGAATGCATGTTCAAGGCTAAATCTGCGAGCGAAGCAATGGAAGAAGACACCTTACCTGAACCACACACGACCCTGCCATGGGGGGTTGCCCAAGCCATGTAGAGATGAGAAGTCATGTAGCTGCAGCAGAGAAGGGAGATGGCTTGGCCATGTGAACCTCACATGGCCGTGCCAAGTTTTGAAGCCCAATGAAGCCTAGGCCGTGCACACCACACGGCCATGTAAGTTTTCCAGAGACCAGAGAAGCCTCGGTCGTGTATACCACACGACCGTGTGAGTTTTCCAGTGGGAAAGAGAGTGCCGGCCGTGTGCACCACACGGTCGTGCCAAGTTTCCAGAGGCAGAGGCAGCTTAGGCCGTGTAGATCTACACGGTCGTGCAGGAGGGTCATGGTAGATGCTTGCCACGGCCGTGTCTCACACACGGCCGTGTAAGTTTGGCAGAGAGGATAGTGACTCTGGCCATGTGAACCTCACACGGCCATGCCACGGGGCCGTGTGGCGCCCAAACCTTCCCTCTATATAAGGCTTCCTTCATGAATTGAAAGGGGATCTTCTCCCCTTTGGGAGAAAGCGAGATTTAGGCGATTTCCCTTCATCTTGGAGGGATTTTCTTGCGATTCAAGGGAGGATCTTCACCGATTCGACTCCAAGATCGTGGGATTGGATCCGAAGACCGTTCTTCTTCGTAGATAAGTTTTCTTTCTCTCTTTTCTTGAATTTGGGGGATCAAGAATGCTTGTAATATTTCTTTCTTTCAGATTCTTTCTTCGATTTATGGAGTAGATCTTTTGTTCTAGGATGGAGGGAGTATTTGTAAGGATATCTTGATGTAACACTCTTGTGGATATGTCAATTTTCCATTTCTATGATTTTGTCCTGTTTTTGTATCTATTTGATCTTGTGTGGAATGTTGTAATTGTGCCTAATTACCATGCTTGATTGAGGGTTTGGATATCTTGTGGATCTTGTAGAGGTAATTCCTCATTCGATTTTCCGAGGGATCTTCGTGACAGGAACAAGCTCGTGTAAGGACGTTTAAGGGATTATCTTGAAGGAGAAATTAGGTTATTCAAGGGGATAGGATAGATTTGCGCATTAATCTTTATATCTAGATGAGTTTAATGAGAGATGAATTCTTATGTTGATTATCCGAGGGGCGCACGTGATAGGCAAGCCCGTGTAAGGACAACATAGATTCATTCCTAATTGATCAATCTAGGTGTAGATTTCAATCCTAGGTCAGTTGTCTATTGCAAGAAAGAACTGACAACCTTCTACAAATGATGGACAATTGAGGAATGATATTTGGGTAGATCATTTACATTGAGTAACCTTACAAAGAAACTAAAACTCCTAGAACATCCCTTATAATTGCCCTTATTCTTGTTTCCTATCCTTTCATTTACATCTTTACCTTTGGTAGATTTACTTTGTACTTGTTAACTCATTGAATTGTTGTTTAGCTAATTCGCGTTGAGATATTCTTAGTATTTATTCCAGTCCCTGTGGATACGATAATCTTTTATATTACTTGTGATATTTCCGTACACTTGCGGAGGTCTACAAGTTTTTGGCGCCATTGCCGGGGACTACGCTATAACATTAGGGATTTTTCAATTGAGTTAGACTAGACATAACTTTTCTTTTCATTTGCATAGTTGTAACTAATTGTTAGAATTCTATTTTCATAAGTTTTTCCTTACTTGTATAACATTCTTGTCAATTCTTTTTGTTGTAATTCTAATTCTGCATTTTGATTCTAACATTTTTTTCTAACTTTTCTCTATTTTCTTTGGATTTAGTTTCTTTCTTTCTCTTTCTTTTGTGAACATATCTTGCTATCTTGTTCTTGTGTATGCGAAGATCTAACTTTGTAGGAGAACTTCTTCCTCTTGATCCTGAAATAGACAGAATATTTCATAGAAGAAAAATTCTGCAAAGACAACAAGAAGAACAAGAACATTTTATTATGGCGAATAGACCACTAAAGGATTATGCAGCACCTTATGCTAAGGGTTTTCGGTCTAGTATTTCAAGGCCTTCAGTTGAAGCAAATAATTTTAAGATCAAACCTGTAATTATATCCATGGTGCAGCAAAATCAGTTTGGTGGAGGACCGCATGAAGACCCAAATCAACACTTGGAAGTCTTCTACGAAATATGCGGCATAATGAAAATGAATAGTGTTCCTTCAGAGGCAGTGCGCCTACTATTATTTGGGTTTTGTTTGAGAGATAGAGCCAAGCAATGGTTAAACTCTTTGGCTCCAAATAGCATCACCACATGGGAGCAATGTGAGCAATAATTCCTTGATAAATTCTATCCTCCAAGCAAAACAGCTCATATGAGGAATCTTATTGCAAGCTTCAAGCAAGCGGACTCTAAATCTTTATTTGAAGCTTGGGATAGGTACAATAGTATGCTCAGACAATGGCCACACCATGGTTAGGAAAGGTGGTTAGTGCTACATACATTTTATAACGACATTAATTATCATACAAAAGTGTCTCTTGATTCAGCTGCTGGAGGAGCACTTATGAATAAGAGCTTGGATGAAGCGAGGAGATAATTGAAAGTGTAGCACAAAACCACCATCAATGGGCTAATGAAAGAAGTGGCGGCTATTCCTGTACGAACCCAACAACAAAAGCATCAGGAAAATTTGATGTTGATGTAGTGATCTTATTGGCTGCAAAACTGGATGCTTTTACAAAAAGGTTTGAGAATATGGGAGCTATTTCAAGTATGGTCAATGCCATTGTTTCTTCTTACGAAGTATGTGGAAGTTCTGAACACTCAAATGACTCATGCCCACTAGGAGCTATCACTGCACAAATAAATCAATTAGAGCAATGTGATGCAATCATGAGTTTCAATCAAAGGCAGAACAACCTGATGGATCGAAAGCGCTAGAGGGGGGGGTGAATAGCGCTCGTGACTATTTTAACGATTTTAAACACAGAATAATAACGCAGCGAAAAGTAAAATCAAACACACAGAGACGCAGGTGTTTTACTTCGTTCGGAGCCTATGGCGACTCCTACTCGAAGGCCCGCGGTCCTTGACCGCATTCGGTGGGCAACAACTATATATCGGAAAGATTACAATTAGAATTACAATTAATGCAATAAGTAAACTAATACCGACAACAAAAGATCGAAGAGTCTGAGCTTCGGGTTGTCGACGTCGAGTAGTAGCACTTCAAGGTCGTCTCGTTGGCAGCACTTCACAAAAGAAAGCTTGGAATTCGTTGTTCTTGAAGCTGCACCTCAACCCTCCTTTTATATGCGGTTCCGGGCGCCTGGATCCCTTCCGGGCACCTGGAGTGTGATGTGGCCAACCAACCAGGATGCTCCACGTGGCGAAGTCGCGGCAGGGATAAAGTTTGGTCCCGGGCGCTCGGACCTGTTCCGGGCGCCCGGATCCATCCCGGGTGCCCGGACCACCTTTTTCCAGCAGGTTCCTCACCTGCAAAACAAGGTTAGTCCGAGCAAAATCCCCTACAAGACAGTGTTAGAATCTGATAAAACACAGTAAGGAATAACTGACAGTCTTCGGACTGTCCGAGTCTGACTTTGGATTTCCAACCGGAAACCCTAGGTCAACCCGACGCCTACTGTTCCCTCTACGGGGAACGCGTCCTCACCTACTCCCCTCAGGAGAGATTACCTGATGCCAGTCCGGTCCTCCAAACCGACTGGACTTTTCGCCTAGGGTTACCACCCCCTAGGAGTTTTCTCCACCTAGGGTTACCGCCCCCTAGGACCTAAGGTTACCACCCCTTAGGGTTTTCCTCCACCTAGGGTTACCGCCCCCTAGGACCTAAGGTTACCACCCCTTAGGATTTTTCCCCTGCCTAACCGCAGCTAGGACTTTCCTGAAACACTCATTCAAACATGTTAGATCAACCGCTAACTTAACTTTGAATCCTTTGCCATTATCAAAACTAAGGTTCGATCGTCGGATGCTTCCCGCACCAACAATCTCCCCCTTTTTGATAATGGCAACCGAAATTCAATGTTAAGTAAAAAATATGCAGTTATGTATAAGCACAAGAACCAAGATAAGCGTGATAGCAAGATAAGCATAAACATAGCTCCCCCTTAATATAAGTTATTCTCTTTGAATTTTTTACTGATAGCCATAGCTCCCCCTTAATACAAGCTCTCTTTAAAATATTTTCTTTGAATTTGAATTTCTATTTTATTTCTTTCTTTGAATTTCTCTACTCTCCCCCTTTGCCATATATCAAAAATGAGCTAGTTTTCAAAAACTTAATTTTTCAAGACAGAATTTAGCAGAAAACATTTTAGAATAGCAATATTTATCAAAATTTTGTCAATTGATTCTGTTTGAAGTGATTTGCAAAGAGGAACTCTTAGTGTGTTTTAGGAGTTTCCAAAATTTTCACAGAAAAATTTTCAAACAAAAATTTAACTTCAGAAATTTTTAAACAAAATTTTCAATCTTCAGAATTTTTCAAACAACAAATGTCAACCTTAAAAATTTTCAGCTTCAGAAATTTTCTGGAAGAAAATATTTAGGTTTTTAAAGAAAATTTCCAGGGAAGATTTTCAACTTTTAAAAAAAAAAAATTCAAAGCTTTAAATAATTTTCTAAAAAAAATGTTTAACTTGACGAATTTTTGAAAAGGTTTCAGATTAAATAGCTTTCTAACTAGAAAAAAAAAATTCAGAATTGAGGACACTTGAAAATTTTGAGAAAGTTTTTGAAAAGGCTGCTTTGAAATGTGTTTCAAAAATACTTAAGGCAAAGGAGAAGCGATAACCTTATTTTTTAATAGCTTGTCATTTTGTTTTTAGTAAGGTATCAGAGCCCTAAAGTCCAAGCATGAGTAGAGATTTGTTTTGATCAGGTATCAGATCCCTTAAGTACAGACATGCTTAAACTTATTATTTCCTTCACCAATTGTCTAACCGTTTAGCTACTTGCTGATTGCCTAGAGGGCAACAGTGTTCACTTGGTTAGTCAAGTCAAGTCAATTGATCCAGTTAGATTTGACTAAGGCTGGAAGACTTGATTTGATTACTGTTAATCACGTATTTAACGCCCAGACTCATATTGATGCACAGAAATAAGCATTCTCGAGTCCAGGCTGTACCCTATGCATCTCACACCGTTCTATGTTTACAAACACAATCAAGGTAAACCTAGGTGTTTGTGAGATGCTCTGCTTGAGTCCTTGGGGAACATGATTTCTAGGGGGAAATCCTAGGCTAAATCCAACTTTCGAAAGTCTAGTAAAGTAGGGATTTTGGAAAATCAGTTTTGCCTAGAAGTTATAAAAATGTGATTAAAAGACTGATCTATTAGATTAAGGTATAGTCAATCAAGTCTGAAGTAAAACAGTCTATTAGATTAAAAAGTCGACATAGATAAAAGAGTCAAAATAGATCTGCTACATGCTGTACTAGAGTCATAATAGAGCTACAGTCGGAGCTACTGAGATGATGAGGGAGATGGTCCGGAACCCCGCGACCGGAGTAGTGTCAGGAGCTCAGTGTGACGAGCCCGATCGTCCTCTCATAGATCTCAGCGCAGGTTGGAGAGCTCCTGCCGTACGTCTCGTCGTAAGTCTGAGACCTCCTGTCGGACCTCTCGTCGAAGATCGGAGACCTCTCGCCGCATGGCCTGATGAAACTCGGAGCTCTCGTTCTGGAGACTCGACATCGCCCTCTCTAGTCCGGAGACTCGATCAGCTAGAGTGCGGGGAGCTGGGTGTGGTGCTCGAGGTGGTGGTGGGGCAGGAGCAGCCTCCTCAGGAAATAGTGCCAACATGAACTCATCTTGCTCTGCCTCCCCCGCCTGCTGGTGCTGTGCCCCCCTACGCTAGGACATGGTACCCTCATCGTCTATATGGATATTTGCTAGGGAAAAGTTCCTAGCTCCTATGATGTCAAACTCGGTCATGTGGCGGATGTCACCTCCGGTGACATCAATGTGCAATGAGGACATGTAAGCTGTCAGAATGTGACAGTAAGGCATATGTACTCATCTGCTGGTCACGTATCCAGCTGTGTAAATAATAGTGGAAAAGATGTGTAGGTTTATGTCTATGTCTAGCCTATGACACAGGGCATAGAGAAGAAAGGAGTGAAATGGACGCATCACCGCAATGTCGTGAGTGGTCAGCGGTAGAATACAAAGTACTAGAACCCTATAAAGGGCGTAGTCCTGAATTCTAAGGTTAAGTGACCTAAACTGGGTCTCAGTGGGATCACGCTGGTCCTCAAAGAAGTACGAATAGATCGTATCGAGGGTAATATGTGAGTAGGGATCTCCAAAAGGTAGCTCCCTAGGAGGATAGCATAAAAAGGTGCAGGGTGACTATCGTAACCCTAGAAACTCACGAATGGTGGTGGGAGATAATGTGATATCCATGCCAGCTGCCCTAGTGGTATAGGAGTAGTAGTCTACTTTCACTAGGTTGTTGTAAAATTCGGCACATAAACTTATGCTTACTGGGCTGGTGCACTCAACAAGGTTTCACAACCTATAGTGGTTTATAGCCTCGGAGACTGGAATACGAGAGCGTAGAAAGAATGATCTATCTATACATTTGGTTCTAATGGCCATGTAATTTGTTGACATAAACTTAATCCTAAGTTCTTCGGTGGGAAACCTAGGGTCAATGCTAGGTGTAGAGGGCCCAGCACCAGATTTAGAACGCTTCTTAAATTTCAAATTAATATTACACTAGGAAATAAACAAGCATTATAAGAAATAAAGTTTAGGAGGGGACAGAAATTTTACCGAGAAGCCATTGTAATAAATTTTAGAACTGACGACCTCGGTTGAGTCACGACTCCGTATCAACTGCGAAAAATTTTAATTTTGAAAGTCTTCGCAGGGAAGCAAAAAGGCTTTAAGGAAGACTTGGGTGCAAGGGTAGGGGGCGCCTCCTGCCCCCTATATATAAGGGAGTCCGGGCGCCCGGACTTGTTCCGGGCGCCCAGGGTCGTGTGAGGCGGGGCGCCCTGGTTCTCTGCGGGCACCCGGGGTCTGAATACCGGGGGCGCCCGCCCCCGATTTTTGACCCATGTTCGTTTGTTTTTAAGTTAAGTTATTAATTTAATAACATTTAATTTGATTAAATTTGTTAAAAATATTTAATAAAAATGTTTGTTCATTTTTTAATTTATTAAAAAACATTTAATTTAATTTGATTTTTAAACATGTTTAAGTTAAGTAATTTGGAGGAATATTTAAATTTTAATTTTCTTAGTCATCTCACCCGATGTATGTTTTCAATCAGGGGATCCTATTATTTTGTGAGATGAATTAGTTCAATTTATAGGGTTTTTGTTTAACTTTATGTTAGATTCAGGTTTAGCTTTGGGTTCAACAAGTAAGCGTTCTTTGGATAAACTTCTGGGCTATGGTGAGTCACAAGGAGCTCATTAAAGTAACCATGCCTTCGAGGTTTCCCAAATAGTCCTACCCATTGAGCTTAATACTAAACCTTGGTCTAACTAGTTAGGATCTATTTAAGGATAACTTTGGTTAGTTCCACTTGGCCAAATGCACCAAGTCGAAGCCATATCTTCCTAGACATGCGATGCCCAAGTTTTCCCAACGTACTATCATCCAAAAACTTCACCAGTACTGTGCTTCAAGTTAAAATTTAACCCTTTAATCTATCCTTATTTACCCATCCGGGTAATCTACTTTTGTTTACCCATTTCGGGTAGATTAAGTTCGGTTACCCTGTTGGGTAAATAGATTTTGGAGTTGCCAGCTATTCTGGACTCTCCTTCTATTTGATTTTTGAGTTTTGAATTTTGAATTTTGAGTTTTGAATTTTGAATTTTGAATTTTGAATTTTGAATTTTGAATTTTGAATTTTGAATTTTGAGTTTTGAATTTTGAATTTTGAATTTTGAATTTTGAATTTTGAGTTTTGAATTTTGAATTTTGAGTTTTGAGTTTTGAATTTTGAATTTTGAGTTTTGAATTTTGAATTTTGAATTTTGAATTTTGAATTAATTTTGAATTTTTATTGTTTTAGCTCCCCCTGGATCATAGCCTCGATAAGGTTTATTGAGGTAATGTATTTGATCCTTAGGAACCCAATAATGTCCAAGTCATACTTGACTGATCAGGTTGGACTTGGCAACCCATGCTTGGACCACTTTTCTATTTGGTTTGTTTATTAAGGATAGGTAAGATTTATATTTCTTTTTATATCCTAGTCCAGTTCGATTGTAGATTGCTCTTTGTGTTCCAAGAATCAAGTCAAGATTCTTGGATCCCAAGGAAAATCGCTCTAGGGTTGTTCTCAAATCCTTGACTTGACTTTTCAGATTGGAATTCTCTTCCTCAAGTTTTTGAACTTGAGTTGAGGTTCTAGTCTGAACTTGATCAGTTAAGGATTCGTTGTTTGGCGTTTCTTTAAGGAGTGTTACCTCCTTTAGAAGTGCTTTAATTCGAATCTTGGACTTAGCTACTTTATGCATTAAATAATTAATTAAACTATATAAACGACTTTTACTTACAGAGGGGTTCGGCCCTTCGAAAATGGATGCGGATCCGTGGCTTCGCTCGGACTCGGCTTCCGATTCGTCCTCACTTCCGGATCCGTTGGTGTAGTCCCTGGCTGTCAAGGCGAGAAAGTTCGTCTGTTCTAGTTCTTCGTCGTCGAATTCCTCGGAAGAAGACTCGTCCCATGTTGCCTTCAATGCCTTCTTTCTTTTGGGTTTCTTTGAATCCTTCTGGTTCGGGCAATTTGCCTTGATGTGACCCTTCTGATTGCACCCGTAGCAGGTTACTTCGAATTTAACCTTCGAGCTGGGTTGGGCTTCTTTAGACTGAACGACCTTTCTGAGATCCTTTTTGTTGAAGCCCTTCTTTTTGCAGAGCTTCTTTACTAAGTTGACTATCTCGGTTGTAAGTTCATCATCGTCTTCCGAATCTGGTTCTTCTTCTGACTCAGGTTCGGTTCTTCGCTTGATTTTTGACTCACGCAATCTCCCTGTTCCTGCAACCAAAGCCAACCCTTTCTCGGTCGGGCGTGCATTAGTCTGTTCGTGAAGTTCGAATTCTGCAAACAGTTCATCTAATTTAATGGTAGATAAGTCCTTGGAGACCTTGTAGGCATCTACCATGGATGCCCACAAGGTGTTCCTTGGAAAGGCGTTTAGAGAATACCTTATGATGTCCCGGTTGTCTACCTTCTGTCCGATCGCATGAAGACCATTGAGCAGATCTTGAATCCGGGCATGGAGTTGGGCAGCTGTTTCACCTTCCTACAATTTGATGTTAAATAATTTATTAAAAATTAAGTCTCTTTTACTTACTTTGGTGTCGGATGTCCCTTCGTGAAGTTCAATTAGCTTCTCCCACAATTCTTTGGCGCTGTTGAAGGGGCCGACGCGGTTGAGTTCTTCTTTTGATAGGCCACACTGGAGGGTGCAGGTTGCCTTGGCATTAGCTTCCACTTTCTTGATAAAAGATGCATCCCAGTCTTCGTACAGTAGTGGTTTGCCGGCGCTGTCAGATGGTAGTTCGAATCCGGTTTTGACAATCATCCAGACTTCAAAGTGAGTCTGGAGATATGCCTCCATCTGACCTTTCCAGTACCCGAAGTCGTCTCCGGTGAATAGCGGAGGGCGGGCAGTACTGTAGTCTTCTTGAAGGGCCATTTCAGTTTTACCTAAAGAAAAAAAAACAACCAACAAAATGTCCCAGGACTTGGTCCTGGCTTAGTAGTGCGGAAGGAAAAAAATGGATCACGATCTCGGGTGGTGTTGCACCAATTCCGAGAAAAACCGATTCGAGGGAAAAGAATTAGAATATAGCTATGAGGCTAAATTCTAATTGACTCCGAAAATAAAAAAAAATACCACAAAAAAGTATTTTGAATGGTGGTTGCACCGATTCAAAATGACCCCGCTCTGATACCAATTGATGGATAGAAAGCGCTAGAGGGGGGGTGAATAGCGCTCGTGGCTATTTTAACGATTTTAAACACAGAATAATAACACAGTGGAAAGTAAAATCAAACACACAGAGACGCAGGTGTTTTACTTCGTTCGGAGCCTATGGCAACTCCTACTCGAAGGCCCGCGGTCCTTGACCGCTTTCAGTGGGCAACAACTATATATCGGAAAGATTACAATTAGAATTACAATTAATGCAATAAGTAAACTAATACCGACAACAGAAGCTCGAAGAGTCTGAGCTTCGGGTTGTCGACGTCGAGTAGTAGCACTTCAAGGTCGTCTCGTTGGCAGCACTTCACAAAAGAAAGCTTGAAATTCGTTGTTCTTGAAGCTGCACCTCAACCCTCCTTTTATATGCGGTTTCGGACGCCTGGAGTGTGACGTGGCCAACCAACCAGGATGCTCCACGTGGCGAAGTCGCGGCAGGGATAAAGTTTGGTCCCGAGCGCCCGGACCTGTTACGGGCGCCCGGACCACCTTTTTCCAGCAGGTTCCTCACCTGCAAAACAAGGTTAGTCCGAGCAAAATCCCCTGCAAGACAGTGTTAGAATCTGATAAAACACAGTAAGGAATAACTGACAGTCTTCGGACTGTCCGAGTCTGACTTCGAAACCCTAGGTCGACCCGACGCCTACTGTTCCCTCTACGGGGAACGCGTCCTCACCTACTCCCCTCAGGAGAGATTACCTGATGCAAGTCCGGTCCTCCAGACCGACTGGACTTTTCGCCTAGGGTTACCACCCCCTAGGACCTAGGGTTACCACCCCCTAGGGTTTTTCTCCACCTAGGGTTACCGCCCCCTAGGACCTAAGGTTACCGCCCCTTAGGGTTTTCCTCCACCTAGGGTTACCGCCCCCTAGGACCTAAGGTTACCACCCCTTAGGGTTTTCCTCCACCTAGGGTTACCGCCCCCTAGGACCTAAGGTTACCACCCCTTAGGGTTTTTCCCCTGCCTAACTGCAGCTAGGACTTTCCTGAAACACTCATTCAAACATGTTAGATCAACCACTAACTTAACTTTGAATCCTTTTCCATTATCAAAACTAAGGTTCGATCGTCGGATGTTTCCCGCACCAACACAACCCATACTCAAATACCTACAACCCTGGATGGAAAAGTTATCTTAATTTTTCCTATAGAAATAATTAAGATCAAGGACCATCTATGGGGGCAAGACCTAATTTTTAGTCCGGGCAACAGAATTTTTAGCAACAATCTTCTCAAGGCTTTCCTATGTTTAAAATTGAAAAGATATTTGAAGAAATTATGTCCACTCAGAATGAAATTAAACAAGACATTTTAAAGCTCACTCACAGAATGGATAATTCTGATAGATATCAAAAGATCTTGGAAAGTCAGATTGCCCAACTAGCTTCCTCATCTTCTAGAGCACCAGGGCAATTACCTGGTAAGCCTGATGTCAATTCCGTGGAGCACTGGAACATAATTGAGCTTAGGAGTGGACGAACCTTGGGAAATCCCCAAGTGACTGCTCCAAAAGGGATGCACACTGAAGAATTGCTCTCTCCTCCAACACCAAATCAGATTCAAGATAATGAGGAGAGTACCACTAAGGTTGAAGAGACTCTTCCACTTAACCATCAAAGTATAGCAGCCCCTTTTCCTCAAAGACTTATTATGTTAAAGAAGGATGAAGAGTTTGGCAAATTCTTGGAGAAGGTAAAAGAAATATGTGTTGAAGTACCACTCATTGATGCAATCCTTCAAATGCCCAAGTTTGCCAGATTCCTGAAGGACATCATGTCGAATAATAGAAGGAAGGGAGACATAGAGACCATTGCACTTATAGAGGAATGCAGCGCTCTTTTTGAAAAAAACACTTCCCCAAAGTTGAAAGACCCCGGAAGCTTTTATATTCCTTGCAATATAGGAACTGAATTTATTGAGAAAGCTTTTTGTGATTTGGGGGCAAGTGTTAGCCTCATTCCTTATTCTATTTGTAATAAATTATGTCTCAAAAACTTTAAACTTACTACCATGACACTACAATTTGCTGATCACTCCTGCAGGTACCCTATGGGTATCATTGAAGATGTGCCGGTAGAAATAGGTGGGAGTATAATTTCCACCGATTTTGTTGTGTTAGACATAGAGGAGGACCCAAAAATCTCTATCATATTGGGAAGATCATTCCTTACTACAGCTGGAGCTATCATAGATGTTAAGAATCATAAACTTTCTTTGGTAATCGGTAAGGAACGGTTGGAATATGATTTATCTAATGCCTCTAACCATGTCTCTTCTCTTCTGAATGCTTGTAGCAGGGCATGCATTTACATACTGGAGGAATGAAATTTCCATCCTCATGGGAGGCCACCAAACGAAGAAAATATTGTGGTGGAAGATGTTGGGAGGAGACCTCCCAACAAAAGTGACAAAAATGTCTGCCCTCTAAGGGCAAGTAAAAGAGAGGAGTAATCAAGATTGGTCGAGCTAAAGACCTTAAACAAGCGCTTCTTGGGAGGCAACCCAAGGGTTCTTTTTAATTAGTTTCATTCCATGTTTCTATTATTCATTAGTAGTGTTTTTACTTTATTTTTTTCTTTATTTTCAGGTTGAAATTTCACTTCCATGAGCTGGCCGTGATTTCTTCATGGGCATGGAAGTGTTGGAAGAGCTAGAAAGGAGAAAGAAGCATCAAGTGGAGCAAAACAGAGCATGTTCGTGTGCTGTACACGGCCAGGCTTATGGTGCAGAAAAGGGAGATGCTTGGGCCGTGTCTACATGACACGGCCGTGTGGAGTCTCCAAAGAAGAAAAGGTGCATGGCTGTGTCCCAGACACGACCGTGTGAAGAATCCAGAGGAGGAAAACTTTTCGGCCGTGTCTCACACACGACCGTGTGAAGGAACCAGTGCAGAAGCCTGCACTGGCCGTGTCATCTGACACGACCGTGTGCTGATTCCAAAGAAGGAGACTGGTGAGGCCGTGTCCCAGACACGGCCGTGCAAAGATACCCGAGAAGGAGAAGGCAGGGGCCGTGGAGATCTACACGGCCCGTGTGGAGAAACCTATTCAGGCCGTGTCTCCTATACACGGCCAGATCCAGGCCATGCCACCCACACACCCTCCTCATCTCAACATCCTCTTCTCTCCAAAATTCCTCTCTTCTTCAACCTTTCTTCCAAACCTTTTCAGATCTAGACCTAAAACCCGTTCTTCTCCTCAAACTTCATCTAGATCTAGATTCTTCTCTTCGCCTAGATCCAAGATCTCCACTTTCATAACCCTAAGATCTATTTCGTCAAGATCTAGTTCCTCCAACCCTAAACAGTATCCTTCCCCACTCAAACTTGAAAATATGTCCAACATTTTGAAGAGACTTCACAAAGGTGGCAGTGGATCTAGTGGTGGAGACAAAGGGAAGGAGCCATTCAAAGATAAGGGGAAACAACCGGTGCAAGGCAAAGGAAAAAGGACCTCACGCAACGAAGGCAATGACAACGAATTCAATATCATATTTAGAAATGATGATCAAATTACTAGATTTGCAATTCTTGTCAATAGAAAGATCATGTTTACTAGGTATACGAACCCAACCATTTTAGATATGATGGGAATTAGGGATGATATAGATTGGATGATTGGGTTTTTAGATTGGAGTGATATGTTGTACACACATCTACCTACTTATCCTCGCCTTATTTTTGAGTTTCTAAGCTCACTAGATGTCCATTTTGCCAATGAGGATGATTATGTTGGCAAGATAACCTTTAGATTATGAATCAAGAATTTCAATGGACATTTAGTGATTTCAACACTTGTTTTGGATTGTCTTTCTGTAGCTCTCGGAGGTTTGACTCTAGGTTTAATTAGAACAATTTTTGGAATTCTATCACTGGATTAGATCATCCCTATGAGCCCTCTAGAGCCAAGGCTTCTCACATGCAAAACCCTATTTTTAGATATTTTCATCAAGTCATGAGCAAAACTATTTTTGGTAGAGGGGAAAGTGATGGAGTTGTTAAGAAAGTAGAACTCTATGCTCTATGGGTTATGTTGCATAAGGTTGATTTTGATTCCGGTTTTCATTTTCTGCAAACCTTAGTGAGAGCTGCGAGGGCGTCTTCGAGATCAATAGTTCTTGGTGGGTTGATTACTCAAATAACAATTAACTTGGAACTTGATTTAGATGGGTTGGAAGTTATTCATGGCAATGACATTATCGACATGGATGCATGTCTTGTTATGAAAATGATTATTCTGGATGAGAACGATTCCGCATTTCCTAGGAGGAATGGTTTTCCTTTACCTCTTCCTTGTCCTGATCGAACTTCAGTTCACAACCCAGCTAATTGGGTAATCACTGATGTAGACCCCGAGAATGTTCCCTCCATATCCGGAGACACAGAGCCACACATTGAGCCCTCGACATCTGGATACCTGCAGCCCTCCGGACACCCGGATCCTGCTAGGCATTCTTTTGCCTATGGTATGGGTTCCTCCAGATTTGACTTTTCTGATTTTTGTACTTCTCTAGAATCGCTTCATGAGAAGCATGATGCCCAACGAAGAATGTTGGAAGGTCGCTTCTCTCTATCAAATAATCAGTTTAGAGAAGTACAAGATCATTTTCAATTTACGAGGAATTTTCAAGGCGAAGTGGCTGAATTTGTCCAGGATTATGATACGGATCAAGCTAGAATAAGAGACTTTATGCAGAGCATGAGCATCACTAGCCAACAAGTAGATGCTTTGTTTGAGTATCATATAATCTTGAGCGAAACTCCAGGTTTCCCTAGTTTTCCCATTGGCCAACCACGTCGTAGGCATCCTTTTCCTCGTCCTCCTCCACCTCCACTTCCTCCACCATATTGATTTCATCGGGACGATGAAAAGTTTAAGTCTGGGGGGGGGGGTGTCGATCCTGATTTTTCTTTTTGCATTATAGTTTCCAGTTTTTGATTGTTTTTTGCATGTTTAGTTTTTGTTCTGCATTACATTTCGATTGTCTTGCTTGGATTGAATGTTTTGATAGTCACTTGACTATCTTTTGAAATCTTGTGGCATACATCTTGAGAACATCAAAACTTCACTTATATGCTTTCTTGTCTTCAAGATTAAATGTTAGCACGTTCATTATCTAGATTCATGATGTTTTAAGTGATGCTAGTAGTATGCTTAATGTACCTATTTTCTCTATCTTGGGTAGCATGAAATAAGCTAAGTATCTTATGAAGATAAGTTTTAGTCTTGGCTTGACCTTAAGGACCTTATTTTCACTACACTTTGACTTGATGCTTGAATGGTTGATATCATTTAAATAGTCATAATTCATCTTGTTTGTTTAGTATTTGGTTTCTATGGTGATTTCTCAAACTTCATTTTGGTTACTGGATGAGGCTCAAATCATGTAAGCTCATTTGGAAAATCAAAATATCCCTACATTTGTGCTAAAAGTACATTTGTGAATAAGATTTGCACAATGCAAATACTTATGATGAAAAAAAAGTGTTAAAAAATAGAAAAAAAGTAAATAAGAGATATAAAAAAATAGTTGTCGTGAGTGGAATCTAGCTGGTCACCCCTTTGAGACCGAATTAGGTTACTGGGAAAATGATTGCTTAGCTTCTCTTGAGATTGAGCACGCCTTTGAGACCTTGGGTTGATTGAGAAATATGAACCAAGTGTGTGGCAAGTAAGTGTCTATCACTGGTTACTTGTCTATCACTGGAAACATTAAGAATTCAAATTTGATGACGACTTGACTAGGACATAGATTGAAACTTGAAGAGTTTTGAGCTGTTTTATTTGCACTGTACACAGGCAACTTGTAACACCCCACCCTCCTCACTACTAGTCTGTGAGGGTGGAACGCTACTGGACTACTAACTTTACTAAATTAGAGTTGTTTACATGTAAAGATCAATACATAAACTCTCTAAACATGCAACTGATAGTAGCGGAAAACATAAACAACTTATCTCTACATTCTACTCCAGCATATGAACACAACTAAAACTATACATCAATCAAATCATGCTGAAATATATGTATTAATCTGAACATGCATGCAACCATCATACAACTCAGATAATAGGTCTAATGTGCATAACAATTTAAATGATAGAATTCTAAATATATGGCAATCCTAATAAATTCTTATGCTAATCCCAAGGCTTCTATAGTCCAAGCATCACACATCCGTCCGCACCTCCTTGTCGCCTTCCTTTGCTATAGCTTTTCCTTTCCTTTATCTGCAGTAAGAGGAAAATGCATCTATAAGCAAAATTGCTTAGTAAGCTCTATCTAAATCACAAAACTTGAGTATGCATGTCAGCTGAAAGAAATCTAGAAACTGAATCCTCATCTAATAGCAAAAGAAACATAGCATATTGAAATACTAAACATGTAAGCGAATCTAAACAACATGTCAGTATATAAGAAAACTAAACTTGCTGAATTTTAAACTTATGTGAAGCTTATTTCTTTTGTTTAAAAACTTATACTTTAATACTTCAAAATAATAAGTTTAACTGAACTGATACATAAGCTGAGCTAAACTGATGCTAGGCTAATGCTGAATCTGAACTGTATTCACGTAACTGATTTGTGAAGTTTTGAAAACTATTTTCATAATATATAAAAATAATAATCATGCTGCTGATGGGCCCGACAACTGTACTTGCTATGCACGCATCCCTAACTAGACCCGAGGTAGCTAGTCCCGAATCTAGTAGGGTTTACTAGGTTATCTAAACCTAGGGACGACTATGGGAGCCCAACCCAAGGACAACTAAGACTCCAGCACAGTGTCACTGATAAAAGTAAAATACTGATTCATAAGCTGATTTATCTTATCTTGCTCTTACTAGGTTATCTGAACCTAGAGCTAGGTTATCTTTTATTACTTCTAATATATAATGCCTTGGCATTTTAACAAACACCTTGTGTGCCAAAATCCCTAAAGTCTTGACTTTGGGATCTAATTAAGGTCTTTGCCTTTTTCTTTCTTTTCTTTATCTTTCTTATACTTTTCAAAAACTTAAAATACTGTAATACTTAACAAGATCTGCACTGTAAACTTAAATAAAAATCTGCACTATATGCTTAATTAAAAATTTGCACTATAAGCTTAATTAAAAACCTGCACTATAAGCTTAATTAAAAATCTGCACTATAAGTTTCATTAAAATATGCACTATAAGCTTAATTAAAAATCTGCACTATAAGCTTAATTAAAATCTGCACTATAAGCTTAATTAAAATCTGCACTATAAGCTTAATTAAAATCTGCACTTGTAAGCTTAATAAAATCTGCAAATCTAATTAAGCTACTAGAGATCTAATTGGATCTTCCAATGCTAAACCATCAAAATTCCTGCTAAACAATTCAAAATCTGCAATGCTAAACAAATCAAAATCTGTAATGCTACACATAGCTATTCCACACTAAAAATCTGTTAAAGCTTGATACCTATGTAAAGCTTATACTTTTATAGAGCAATAGAGATCTTTAAGCATGTTACATCATGATCTAAACTGGAATACTAAGCCAAAATCACAAACTGAAAACTAAATCTGCATACTATACTAATCAAGATTCTGCATTCTATGCTACACAATTTCTGCATACTATGCAAACAAAAATTCTGCACTATAATACTTAACCAAACTGCACTATAATCCTTTTTAAAAAACTGCACTATAAGTTCCACCAAAATCTGCACTACAAGTTCTACCAAAAATTTGCACTATAAATTCCACCAAAAATCTGCACTACAAGTTCTACCAAAAATCTACACTTTAAGCTTACAAAATCTGCACTATAATACTAAACTAAACTGTACTATAATCTTCTAGAAACTGCACTATGAACTTAACCAAAAAATCTGCATTGTGTTAAATTGCATGCTTCAAAAACTATTTGTTCATATCCAAATGTAACAAGTTCTAAAATACGTTTCATGGCAGCAACTTCAATCAAAAAATAAGGAATAAACTAAACCTCATGTTCAAATTAATTAAAACCTCTTCTCATCTTCTTTATGAAACTCACGGTAGAAAGCCTTCAAAATCATCAATCTTTGCGGCATGCGTCGAAAATCAAGAACACATGAATCCGAAACTACTCTACTGCAGGTGAGGAAGCACTTACCTTGCTTCTTGGACTCACAACCGAGAAGAAGAGCTCTAGGGTTTCCGGTTAGCTCGAGCTTTTCAGCCTCCTCTTGTGCCTACGCGTTCACCTTGCCGGAAGAGTCGCAACCGCGTGAAGAATCCCTCGGATTGAACCTTGGCCGACCACGGGAGACGATGCCTTAACTCCTCCTTGCGCTTTGGCCCGAGCTGGGACCAACGCCGCGCGAGACGAAGATTGGGAAAAGGTTTAGGTCACGGCAACATCAACCCAACTTATCCCCGTTTTATAACTCCCATATTCTGTTAACTAACTATCCTTTAAATTATTTCCGCTCGATATTTGCTCAGTACCGCCCGCTTGGGCGCTTGGTCATTGCGCTTTGCTTAAGGCGTGGACCGGGTCGGAGGTTGCGAGTTCGAATCTCAGCCGCAACTCTTTTATACTTAATATTTTTTGTTAAACTACTACTACTTAAAATATTTCCGCTATCTTTTCTAAACAGCACCACCCGCTTGGGCACTTGGCTATCGCGCTCCGCTTAAGATTCGGGTCAGGTCAGAGGTCACGGTTCGAACCTCTGCCGAATCCCTTTTATTCCTATTTATTTTCTGTTTATTAACTACTACTTAAATAAATTTCACTCTTCCTTTAATCAGCAAAGCCCGCTTGGGCACCTGGTCAGTCGAGACAACTAAAGGCTTTGCTTAACCGGAAGTCTCCGGTTCGAACCTCGACTTAATTTCTTTATTTTTTTTGCAACTTGTTTCTTTTGGTAAAAATACCAAACGAACTCCAAAAATTACATAAAAATAATCTAAAAATTTCTAAAAATCTCTAGAATATTTCTAAAGCATTTCTAAATATTTTTAATTACTATTAGGACCCAAAATGAGGAAATTGGGAAGTTACAATTCCCCATACCTTATAAAAAGTTCATCCTCGAACTTAGAATAATTCTAAATATCTCTGTCTCATACTATCTTCACGCTCCTAAGTAGTTTCCTCGCGCTTCTGATGTCGAATGACCTTTACTAGTGGTACTTCTTTGTTCCTTAGTCTCTTAACTTCTCTACCCACTATCACCCATAACTTCTCTGTCCTTTTTATTCTCCTGTACTCAGTCCTCAGTACAAGCGGTACGGGGACATCCTCTTCTTGACATCTAGTTATGTAGAAAGAAACTAAACAGAATTCATAACTTAGTAAGCACTTCTAAACATCTCCCTATTCTGTACATATAATCCAATAGTTCTAAGGATTTCCCTTTACTGTAAAGAATAAAGAAAGCATACTAAAAAAAAAAATAAATACTTTCTTACTTGAAGACGGCAAGGCTGGTGTTGATGTGTGATGCTGGAGAATAGGAACTGCTCTGATACCAACTAGTAACACCCCACCCTCCTCACTATTAATCTTTGAGGGTGGAGCGCTACTGGACTACTAATTTACTAAATTAGAGTTGTTCACATGTAAAGATCAATACATAAACTCTCTAAACATGCAACCGATAGCAGCGGAAAACATAAACAACTTATCTCTACATTCTACTCCAGCATATGAACACAACTAAAACTATACATCAATCTAATCATGCTGAAATATATGTATTAATCTGAACATGCATGCAACCATCATACAACTCAGATAATAGGTCTAATGTGCATAACAATTTAAATGAGAGAATTCTAAATACATGGCAATCTTAATAAATTTTTATGTTAATCCCAAGACTTCTATAGTCCAGGCATCACACATCCGTCCGCACCTCCTTGTCGCCTTCCTTTGCTATAGCTTTTCCTTTCCTTTATCTGCAGTAAGAGGAAAATGCATCTATAAGAAAAATTACTTAGTAAGCGCTATCTAACTCACAAAACTCGAGTATGCATGTAAGCTGAAAGAAATCTAGAAACTGAATGCTCATCTAATAGCAAAAGAAACATAGCATACTAAAATACTAAACATGTAAGCGAATCTAAACAACATGTTAGTATATAAGAAAACTAAACTTGCTGAATTTTAAACTTATGTGAAGCTTATTTCTTTTGTTTAAAAACTTATATTTTAATACTTCAAAATAATAAGTTTAACTGAACTGATACATAAGCTGAGATAAACTGATGCTAGGCTAATGCTGAATCTTAACTGTATTCACGTAACTGGTTTGTGAAGTTTTGAAAACTATTTTTATAATAGATAAAAATAATAATCATACTGCTGATGGGCCCGACAACTGTACTTGCAATGCGCGCATCCCTAACTAGACCCGAGGTAGCTAGTCCCGAATCTAGTAGGGTTTACTAGGTTATCTAAACCTAGGGACGACTATGGGAGCCCAACCCAAGGACAACTAAGAGTCCAGCACAATGCCACTGATAAAAGTAAAATACTGATTCATAAGCTGATTTATCTTATCTTGCTCTTACTAGGTTATCTGAACCTAGAGCTAGATTATCTTTTATTACTTCTAATATATAATGCTTCGGCATTTTAACAAACACCTTGTGTGCAAAAATCCCTAAAGTCTTGACTTTGCGATCTACTTAAGGCCTTGGCCTTTTTCTTTCTTTTCTTTATCCTTTTTATACTTTTCTTTAACTCAAAATACTGTAATACTTAACAAGATCTGCACTTTAAGCTTAAATAAAAATCTGCACTATAAGTTTAATTAAAAATCTGCACTATAAGCTTAATTAAAAATCTGCACTATAAGCTTAATTAAAAATATGCATTATAAGCTTAATTAAAATATGCACTATAAGCTTAATTAAAATCTGCACATGTAAGCTTAATAAAATCTGTAAATCTAATTAAGCTACTAGAGATCTAATTGGATCTTCCAATGCTAAACCATCAAAACTGCCATGCTAAACAATTCAAAATCTGCAATGCTAAACAAATCAAAATCTATAATGTTACACATAGTTATTCCACACTAAAAATCTGTTAAAGCTTGATACCTATGTAAAGCTTATACTTTTATAGAGCAATAGAGTTCTTTAAGCATGTTACAACATGATCTAAACTGGAATACTAAGCCAAAATCACAAACTAAAAACTAAATCTGCATACTATACTAATCAAGATTCTGCATTCTATGCTACACAATTTCTGCATACTATGCAAACATATATTCTGCACTATACTACTTAGCCAAACTTCACTATAATCCTTTTTAAAAAATTGCACTATAAGTACCACCAAAATCTGCACTACAAGTTCCACCAAAAAACTACATTATAAATTCCACCAAAAATCTGCACTACAAGTACCACCAAAAATCTACACTTTAAGCTTACAAAATCTGCACTATAATACTAAACTAAACTGCACTATAATCTTCTAGACACTGCACTATGAACTTAACCAAAAAATCTGCACTGTGTTAAATTGCATGCTTTAAAAACTATTTATTCATATCCAAATCTAACAAGTTCTAAAATACGCTTCATGGCAGCAACTTCAATCAAATAATAAGGAATAAACTAAACCTCATGTTCAAATTAATTAAAACCGCTTCTCATCTTCTTTATGAAACTCACGGCAGAAAACCTTCAAAATCATCAATCTTTGCGGCATGCATCGGAAATCAAGAACACATGAATCTGAAACTACTCTACTACTGGTGAGGAAGCACTTACCTTGCTTCTTGGACTCACAACCGAGAAGAAGAGCTCTAGGGTTTCCGGTTAGCTCGTGCTTTTCGGCCTCCCTTGTGCCTACGCGTTCACCTTGCCGGAAGAGTCGCAACCGCATGAAGAATCCCTCGGATTGAACCTTGGTTGACCACCGAAGACGATGCCTTAACTCCTCCTTGCGCTTTCACCCGAGCTGGGACCGACGCCACGCGAGAGGAAGATTGGGAAAAGGTTTAGGTCACGGCAACATCACCCCAACTTATCCCCTTTTTATAACTCCCATATTCTGTTAACTAATTATCCTTTAAATTATTTCCGCTCGATATTTGCTCAGCACCGCCCACTTGGGCGCTTGGTCATTGCGCTTTGCTTAAGGTGTGGACCGGGTCGTAGGTTGCGGGTTCGAATCTCAGCCGCAACTCTTTTATACTTAATATTTTCTATTTAACGACTGCTACTTAAAATATTTCCGCTATCTTTTCTAAACAGCACCGCTCGCTTGGGCACTTGGCTATTGCGCTCCGCTTAAGATTCGGGTCGGGTCGGAGGTTGCGGTTCGAACCTCAGCCGAATCCCTTTTATTCCTATTTATTTTCTGTTTATTAACTACTACTTAAATAAATTTCACTCTTCCTTTAATCAACAATGCTCGCTTGGGCTCCTGGTCAGAAGAGACAACTAAAGGCTTTGCTTAACCAGAGGTCTTCGGTTCGAACCTCAGCTTAATTTTTTATTTTTTTGCAACTTGTATCTTCTGGTAAAAATACCAAACGAACTCCAAAAATTACATAAAAATACTCTAAAAATTTATAAAAATCTCTAGAATATTTCTAAAGTATTTCTAAATATTTTTAATTACTATTAGGACCTGAAATGAGGAAATTGGGTCGTTACAGTACTTATACTTAAGCCAAACTTAACTTATTTTCATGATCATGCTTACTAATGAAACCTTTTGATAGAGTTAGGAGGATGCATTAGGGATATGAGAGCATTGTAGAACATATGAATTTAGATTGCATCATTTTACTTGAGGACAAGCAAAGGTCTAAGTCTGGGGGTGTGATGTGCGTAGATTGTATACACTTATTTAGCATGTTTTGACGTATATTCACATATTTTGCACATGCTTTGTCTACGTATTTTTGTACTTCCAGATTTCCGTTTAGCATATTTACTATTTTTTTTTGGAGATCTGCTTTTGACCATTTTTTGTACACTGGAGTCGAATTTGGTGAAGAATGCATGTTCAAGGCTAAATCTGCGAGCGAAGCAATGGAATAAGACACCTTACCTGAACCACACACGACCCTGCCATGGGGGCTTGCCCAGTCCATGTAGAGATGAGAGGCCGTGTAGCTACAGCAGAGAAAGGAGATGGCTTGGCCGTGTGAACCTCACACGGTCGTGCCAAGTTTTGAAGCCCAATGAAGCCTAGGCTGTGTGCACCACACGGTCATGTAAGTTTTCCAGAGACCAAAGAAGCCTCGGCCGTGTATACCACACGGTCGTGTGAGTTTTCCAGTGGGAAAGAGAGTGTCGGTCGTGTGCACCACACGGCCGTGCCAGTTTTCCAGAGGCAGAGGTAGCTTAGGCAGTGTAGATCTACATGGCCGTGCAGGAGGGTGATGGTAGATGCTTGCCACGGCCGTGTCTCACACACGGTCATGTAACGTTGGCAGAGAGGAGAGTGACTCTAGCCGTGTGAACCTCACACGGCCGTGCCACGGGGCCGTGTGGCGCCCAAACCTTCCCTCTATATAAGGCTTCCTTCATGAATTGAAAGGGGATCTTCTCCCCTTTGGGAGAAAGCGAGATTTGGGTGATTTCCCTTCATCTTGGACGGATTTTCTGGCGATTCTAGGGAGGATCTTCACCGATTCGACTCCAAGATCATGGGATTAGATCCGAAGACCGTTCTTCTTCGTAGATAAGTTTTCTTTCTCTCTTTTTTGGAATTTGGGGGATCAAGAATGCTTGTAATACTCCTTTCTTTCATATTCTTTCTTCGATTTATGGAGTAGATCTTTTGTTCTAGGATGGAGGGAGTATTTGTAAGGATATCTTGATGTAAAACTCTTGTGGATATGCCAATTTCCCATTTCTATGATTTTGTCCTATTTTTGTATCTATTTGATCTTGTGTGGAATGTTGTAATTGTGTCTAATTACCATGCTTGATTGAGGGTTTGGATATCTTATGGATCTTGTAGAGATAATTCCTCATTTGATTTTCTGAGGGATCTTCGTGACAGGAACATGCCCGTGTAAGGATGTTTGAGGGATTATCTTGAAGGTGAAATTAGGTTATTCAAGGGGGTAGGATAGATTTGCGCATTAATCTTTATATCTAGATGAGTTTGATGAGAGATGAATTCTTATGTTGATTATCCGAGGGACGCACGTGACAGGCAAGCCCATGTAAGGACAACATAGATTCATTCCTAATTGATCAATCTAGGTGTAGATTTCAGTCTAGGTCGGTTGTCTATTGCAAGAAAGAACTGACAACCTTCTATAAATGATGGACAATTGAGGAATGAGATTTGGGTAGATCATTTACATTGAGTAACCTTACAAAGAAACCAAAACTCCTAGAACATCCCTTATCATTGCCCTTATTCTTGTTTCCTATCCTTTCATTTACATCTTTACCTTTGGTAGATTTCCTTTATACTTGTTAACTCATTGAATTGTTGTTTAACTAATTCGCGTTGAGATATTCTTAGTGCTTATTCCAGTCCCTGTGGATACGATAATCTTTTATATTACTTGCGATATTTCCGTACACTTGCGGAGGTCAACATCTACCAAACCAAATTCACTAAAGAACTTATCAAGAAATTTGAGTTGGAAAATGCTAAAGGAGCATCTACTCCTATGAGGATCAATACCATGATAGATAGTGATCAAGAAGGAAACCTAGTTGACCCAAAGCAATATAGGATCATGATTTGTAGTTTGCTATACATAACCGCTAGTAGACCGGATATATTATTCGTGGTAGGAATGTGTGCTAGATATCAATCATGTACCAAAGAGTCGCATTTAGTAGCGGTAAAAAGAATTTTGAGATATATCAAGAGCACTCTTATTGTGGGGCTTTGGTATCCTAGGACTCGGATTGAGATGATAATGTGTCGTCTCAAATAGAAGTGAAGACTGTAAATTATTATCCCAATGTTTTGACTTGTTAATTAGATGCACCATTTGTGACAAAAATTAATAATCTTAAAAGAGTATTTACTATACAAATTAATCTAGATCAAATTTATTAAATTATCATTTCAAAATAAAAGGAAAAACTTTCTCTTTATAAATTAAAAGTAATATATATAATATAAAATTCTAATAGTCTTTAACATGCAAGTCAGTATATTTCATGCCAGCATTCATTCAATAGTAGAAATATTTGCATATACATCATTAATTTGATAAGAAAAAAAAAATATTATTCCTATAAAAGTTATACAAGAGAAAGTCTTAAAAATAACTTCTCAGAGATGACTTTTATAATCCTTCTTTATCAGAATCCTGAACATTAAAAATAACTCTTATTAGATGTAAAGACAATTTATAATATATATTGTTTAGAAAAATCAATAAACATAACTTTTCAATAAGAAATCTCATCATCTAACATATAATCCTTTTTCTTGCAACTATAAATATAAACAACACAAACAACCCCAAGTTAAATTCTTTTTTGAAGACCAAAAACAACCCCAAGTTGAGATTACATGACTAAACATATAAACTATTTAGAAAAATCAATAAACATAACTTTTCAATAAGAAATCTCACCATCTAAAACAAAAACCTCTTTCTTGCATCTATGTATATAAACAACACAAATATCCCTAAGTTAAACAAAACTCTTCATCTCGTAATAAGAAATGATGATTCATGTGTTTGTCAATATCTTTGTGCCTTTCAAGTTGTTGCATATGTAAAATAGATTTATCTACAATATAAAAATATGTACACTACATTGCCAAAATTATTAATAAAACCAAAAAAAATTCTTGTGAAAACAACTACCAATGTACGTGTTGGTTAGCCAAGATAAGCCTTTATTCTATTGCTCCTCACTAATAGCTTGTGTGCCTATAAAGCATTGACAACTCAAAATGAAAAAAACTACTCTTTTTCATTATCAAACGATTGACACGAAATAATAAATTTTCAAAGTACTAGCACAAAATGACTTGACATAGGAAGAAAATACGTCAAACAATCAGTCATCTTCATGGTCCAACTAGGAATTCTTTTACCAAAGTGAAAACCAACCAACCAAAATAAAAGAAGATTGGTCAAACAACCACTTTGACCATGATGCAGGCTCTCTTTAAGAAAACCATCAGCTTGAAGCATTTAAACATATTTTCATGGCACAAGATTGGCAAATTAAGAGGAAATAAGAGCTCCCTTGCTTTGATTTTATTAAGTTCATGATCTCCAATTTCAATTTAGCAAATAATCGTGGTGCAATCAAATGATCCTCATTACCAAACTCATCCAATTTAGGATCATGCATATCTAAAAATTGCTTAGGAGTTACCTGACCATGGAAAAAATCGACAAATGATATCACTCTTACAATCTCCCTTATAATTGTAATGACAATCTTTGGAGATGATTCAAGCAACTCTTGGCGCAACCTTACATTACTCCTGGAATAGAAACCACCAGCAAATGCTGCATCAGAAAATCAATAACTTTTTGAGTGTTGACTACCAAAGTGATTCATATCGTTTGATTCGTTCTTCAAAGCCCAAAATGATGTTCATAAAATGAGACCTATCAAATCAGTATTCAAAGAAGGCAAGACACCTATTTTATGAGGAAGTAACATCTCGTCCGAAGATAGCCGATGCACAAAAAGAGGATCTCCAATGCAAAGGTTAGAAGATGAAGGGATAGTTATTGAAAAAGTTGGGAAGGAGGCATGAAGCGAAACTATGGATCTTCGTGGAATTACAATTACATAGGAAAGAAGAGTCATATTCACAACAGCAGTGTAGTTGCCACCTATGGATCACCAAGGCCGTGAGCCGCTGCCTCGCAAGCGTTGCCTCCTCACGACCGCTGCTTTCGGCGGCCTCCTTGCAAGCGTTGCTTATGGCAACCTCCTCGAGAGCGGTGGCCTCTGAGCGCTAACAGCATCCACAATGGTTGAGAGTATTTCTCCCAAATATTTGTGGTCCCCACTTCCACATCACTTTTCAAATATCCTACTATTCAAATATCTTAAATTTCACAATGAAATATTTCACCATCCAAATATTTATGGATCCCACCAATCAAATATCTCACTCTCAAATATTCTCAACTTTACCATTTTATTAACTTACATAGAATTTTATATTTAAATAAAATTAATATATTTTTTTAATATATTTCGTCTATCATTTATTCATAAATATTTTTTAGACAATTATTCAATATAATTATTTTAATATTAATATTTTATTTAAATGAAAACAATACAAAATAGGACGTACACATTTTTTAAAAAAAAACTACTACATATGAGTTCAAATATTTCACAAAATCAGAATTGAATAACTAAATATTTCATATATAATAAATTAGTTATTTACTCATCACGATGACATGTTTCCCAGATGTGTTCAACCAAATCATGACGAAGTTGATGATGCACCTAAATATCACATAACTTGGAATTTCTTCGAATGTATTCAGCAAATTCACTGGTTGAGCCATGATTTGCTGTGATTGTATCTTGTTCTTCGCGATCCCAAATCGATATTGCATGACATTCGTCCTCCACAATCATGTTGTGTAAAATAATGCACGTATACATGATTTCTTTGCATTTATCCATAAACCAATGTCGCCCTGGATCTCTTATAATTGCCCAATGAGCTTGGAGTACCCCAAATTCCCGCTCGACATCTTTTCTTGTAGCCTCTTGTCTTTCCTTAAATTTTATTCTTTTCGGATCCTGAGGGCAGGAAAAACTCTTGACGAAAGTGGTCCATTCCGAATATATACCATCTGTTAGGTAGTACCCTTTTGTATATTGTGTACCGTTCACAATAAAATTAACTTCCGGTGCATTTCCTTTCAAGACGTCATTAAAAATAGGTGATTCATTAAGCACATTGATGTCATTACGAGATCCAGCAACTCCAAAAAATGCATGTCGTATCCATAAATCGACAGATGCGATTGCCTCAAGTACAATTGTTGGATAGCGATGATCGCCTTGTGTGTACTATGCCCTCCACGCAACCGGACAATTTTTCCAGGATCAATACATGCAATCAAGTTTCCTAACATCCTAGGGAAACCATGCTTTTGTTCATGCATTTCAAGCAAACGAGTGATGTCAGTTGCATTGGGTTTTTATAAGTACTCATCTCCGTATATTTGTATCATGCATTGGCAAAAGTTGGACAAGCATTCAAGGGCAATTGTTTCATCCATTCGCAAGTACTCGTCAAATTGGTCAGCGGAACCTCCATAAGCCAGTTGACGGATAACCGTTGTACATTTTTGAATCGGCGACAAACCTTTTCTCCTTGATGCATCTTCCCTCCATTAAAAAAATCCACTAGGATGATTTTCCAAATCAGTGACTATGCGCAAAAATAACTCTTTTCTCATTCGGAATCGTCTTCGGAACATATCATCGGTATACACCGGCTCAACACAGAAATAATCATTGACAAGTTGAGTGTGTCCAACTATACAGTCTGTTAATTATTCTTTTTCTTTGTGTACTCCCATGATAATCTTGCACAAATTCAGCCACTCTAAATTGATTGTGCACTACCATCATGAATAACACTTCACAGGGATCTAATATTGTAGGGCTCGTTGTGTCTTCGGGAATATTATGACGAACTTGAGAACTTTCTTCAATAGAATTTTTGTCGATATTTGGAGAGTTGAACAAATCCCTAAAATAATGACCAGAATTTTTATCCATTTCTCTCTAAATTTTTAATAGACAATGAGTATGGAAGTGATGAAAATAGATGAAAGAAAAGATATATATATAGAGTGAAATTGAATGTTACCCAACGTTCGAAAAAATGAATGTTACTTTCTAACATTTATTTTTTCCAACGTTTAATTTGTTGTTCATTTTATAATTTTTTGATTTAATTAAATTTTTTTAAAAAATAAAAACAATGGCAGCCCACCATTTTGGTGGGCCCCACAAGATTTAATTAAATTTAAAAAATAAAAATAATGGCAGCCCACCATTTTGGTGGGGCCCATAAGATGCAAATCACCTGGCACAAATTTGTCCCGGTGATTTCCAATCACCCATCAAATATCCCCTACAATGGGGGATATTTAACAGGGGGGATATTTAGAGAAATATCCCCTCCAAATATCCTCCATTGGAGCTGCTCTAAGCCAATAATGCCACTTGTTGATAGTGCAAAAAAAAAAAAACTCTCAAACTAGTATATTAATGGATAAGAAGGTTACCTGCAACTTTACTTGCAAGGGATTGCTAAGAAGAGGAAAGGGAAACATTTTTAGGGCTCACTGGAAAGAGACGGCAGAGAGAAACAGTCTTGTTTCTAGGGAAAATGGGAAAAATTGCATCTTTTATATTTTCGATAAGTAAACCCTAAATTCTAAATCCTAAAATCCCATGTTTCAGCCAAGTAAATAGGGAAAAGATTGCAAACGGAAAAAAAAAAAAATCAGGTTTCGGCCAATTAAAAAAAATCAACATAGAATTTTGACTCAATAAAAAATCAAAAATTAATAACGACGTAGGAAAAAATCTATAGTTAACAGTCTTGCAATAATGACGAATAGAAATTTTCTCGTTAAAAATATAACATTACTAATCAAAATAAAAAATATAGTCATTGATGATAAAACATCAACGGTGGGAGAAAATACAATCATTAATATATATATATATATATATCTCAATGAATGGCATTAGATCCAATTATACTTGTTTACCGTCTTATTCGAATGTCTTATATAAATATATTTTTAAACGTCTTTATTAAGCGTCTTATTTAGTTGAATTCGTGACAAAATCGTAAATACTGTTTTAAATTTAATGTCTTAAAATTTTATGACAACTATTATTACTGTCTTAATTACTTAGTATTTGAGATGAATTTGTCGAACGACACGCCTCTTGTAACAACCCGGCCCTTTTTTGGCCTCTTGGGCGGCCCTTGTGGCGGCCCTTATGTCGTCGGCTCATTTGGCGATCTCTCATGTCGTCGACCGACGACCCTTTGGCCGTGCCATTACTCACTAGGACTTTCCACCCCTGGCAGTGGATTTTTGCCTCCCCCAGGATTCAAACTCTAAACCTCCAGGCTTAAGTATTAGAGTTTATGAATCTGGTAACCAAGTGAGATGTAACGATCCGGCCCTTTGGACTCTTGGGCGGCCCTTGTGGCGGCCCAACAGGCGGCCCTTATGTCGTCGGCCCAATTGGCAACCTCTCATGTCGTCGACCGACGACCCTTTGGCCGTGCCGTTACTCACTAAGACTTTTCACCCCTGGCTAGTGGATTTTTGCCTCCCCCAGGATTCGAACTCTAAACCTCCAGACTTAAGTATTAGAGTTTATGAATCCTGGTAACCAAATGAGATCATCTCACTTGGCTACCAGGATTCATAAACTCTAGTACTTAAGCCTGGAGGTCTAGAGTTCGAATCCTGGGGGAGATAAAAATCCACTGCTAGGGATGGAAAGTCCTAGTAAGTAACGGCACGACTGACGGTCGACAGTCGACGACCCGAGGGTCGCCAAATGGGCCAAGAGGGTCGGGTCGTTACAATAAAAAGGCGCCTTTTTATTGTAACGACCCGGCCCTTATGTCGTCGGCCCATTTGGCGACCTCTCATGTCGTCGACCGACGATCCTTTGGCCGTGCCGTTACTCACTAGGACTTTCCACCCCTAGCCAGTGGATTTTTGGACGACACAGCTAAGGGTCGTCGGTCGACGACATGAGAGGTCGCCAAATGGGCTGACGACATAAGAGCCGACGGTCGACGACCCGAGGGTCACCATATGGGCCGCCAAATGGGCCAAGAGGGTCGGGTCGTTACAATAAAAATGTAACGACCCGACCCTTTTTTTGCCTCACTTGGTTACCAGGATTCATAAACTCTAATACTTAAGCCTGGAGGTTTAGAGTTCGAATCCTGGGGGAGGCAAAAATCCACTGCCAGGGGTGGAAAGTCCTAGTGAGTAACGGCACTGCCAAAGGGTCGTCAGTCGACGACATGAGAGGTCGCCAGTTGGGCCGCCACAAGGGCCGCCCAAGAGGCCAAAAAAGGGCCGGGTCGTTACACCTCTCGTATGTAAAGTGAGCACTCTACCATTTGAGTTATATCCCCTCGTTAATATTGATATATTGATTTTATTTATTATTTAAATATTAATAAGAACACTCTTAATAATTTATATCATGAAAGAATGCTTTCAAAATAGAATATTTAAAATAATTTTTATTAAATTCGCTTAAAGATAATGTAACTTTATAATAATAATAATAATAAATGCTTTTTAGTTTTTGAATCACGATGATTGTGTCCTATTTTGATTTATTTTATTTTTATCAAAAAGATATTTAACTCAGGTGTATAATTATTTAACTATCCTCCAATATATTATTTTCATTATTATTTCTTGTCTATATTTTCTGTCTTAAATTCTAAATCGAATGTGTGTGGTAGTAGTTACAAACTCAAATTTATTACACAGTTGTAACAGTTACTGTTGGGTGCTATATTGCTGATGCAAACTGAGCACAGGCAGAATGATGGTATACCACCGTTTTCAGCTAAGTCGAGGCTGGAGTTAGAATCTATCTCTTTAAGATGAATTTACCCCGCACATGGTGCTCACGGAATACGACAATCATCTCCCAAGATATAACGACTTTTATCTTGCAATAACAGCAGTGCAAATCGCAAGACCTCCGAACCGAGGAAGCTTCTTGAACTCTCCAATGCAAGAATGCAATGCTTGCTTTGCTTGGAAGGAAGTGAGTGAATGAATGAATGAGTGAATGAGTATGTGAGGGACTTTATTTATACATATGAAAGGGTATAAGAACCTCTTGGTTCAATTAGATCTCTCCCATCCATTTCAAAATGGGTGATATAGATCGCATCATTTCTTAAGAGGCATATTACCTCTTCTTTAGATGTACCCTTTAATCATCCAAAAAGGCATTTAAACCTTTTTTATTATTTTTCCATTTATAATTTCTAACAATCCCCCACATAAATGAAAAATAATGCATGCATGTTATCACCTAAGGAGAGTTCAATCGATAAGTCAATGCATCAGGAGAGGTCGCTTGTAGCTTTGAACCTTTCATAGTGGAATGTGTTATCGATCATACTAGGCTGCGCAGTGAACATGATATCTTGAACTGTTCAGCTATTTGTGTATACTAAGACAATAACACCCACACAAAGATTTATCTCACTTACTTTGGGTTCTCATGGTTGGTTCCATTTTGGCCATGGATACCATCTTGGATTCATGATTGTTTCATTGAAACGACCAGTTTTCACACTCACATAGGTGACACTTTTATCAAGAGTATCCTACCATACTCCACCTTATAAAGGTATAGAAGTCATTAAAAGCATAAGCTTAACCTTACTACATGTGGTAGGACAACACAAGTTCATCCTAGGATTGGGATAGAGATAGTGATAATATATCTCGTGTGCTGTAACACAACTTCTGTAACTTCATTGTCCCATTGAACCAAGATCTTGGGATCTCCAATCAACAAGGTTGGGTTATCGCTACAGTCATTTTTAGTTGTAGATTTTTAATCTCATTCCTCTCGATGAGCAGTATACTTGATCTCGACTTAGCCCCTTCGTAAGAGGATCTGCCAAATTGTAACTCCCCGACCTTCTTACCCTAGCCTTAGGGCATACGTTACTCTTTTCATACTTTCTAAAGTCATTACTATATGTATACTGCTCGGTTCAGAGATCTACTCTGAACTTGTTTCGACTGCCAAGTCATGTTTTGGAGTGAAGTAGAGCTGAGATGAAGTCTAGAACTGCTAGAGGATCTGGGCCATGTGGCCCTGACTGATCGTGTAGCCTTACCCGAAAAGGAGCAAGACATGGCCCCTCTAACTACATGAATGCAGTATAGAATTGACTCAAGTTGTCTCCCAACGAAAGCAACGATATGATGGTAATCTTAAGATTGTATGTTATTTCTATTTTTGGGGTTTGGAATATGAAAATGGGGGTTTTGGATTTTGATTCTCAATCTAATAAATGAAAAGCAAAGCAAGTAGGAAATTAATCTAATGCTGGAATGAAATCTAACTAAGTGTCAAAAATGAATCCACAACATATTGTCACTCTAAGCTATGGGTTAATCATCAACACAATTAAACTAAGAAATGAAATAGCAAAACATTAAATGAAAACTAATCTAATAAATGAAAGATAATGCAAGTAATAAAGCTAAGTCTAACCTAACTACAATTGTAGTAAATAAAAGGTAACATGAAGTAAAGCAAAAAATCTACGAAATTAAGCATAGAACGAAACCTAGAGCATTAAAGAAACCTAAACTAATCTATCTTAATTGCATTCAATCAAAACTAGAACTTAAAAAAATTGAAATAATAAGACAAAGCAAGAATTAAACAAACTAAAATGCATCGAACTAAACCTAACTATTCGTTGAAGCAATTCATTAAACACGTTGTATGCGTGAAACTAATTAAATTACTACGTGCAATTTAAATATGGAAAATCATATTCAATACAAGCATTCAATAAAAGAACTTCAACATAAGCATCAACAAAATTACATTAACATGAATAAAGCATTCAATACAATGATTCAATATAAGTTAACTAAACTACAATTCACCCATCCACTTCAAATCTAACAAATATCCTCGTCGTCACACGAGAATCCGGCTCCGGAACCCCCAAAACTGGTGAATAGTAGCACAAGATTGTCGGTTACTGCCCGCTTCGCCAACGATGAAGATAAGAATCCTCCAACGAAGAACCCCTTCGCTGGAAGTTGACTGGAAGTGAAGATGGATTGTCATCGGTCGCCTCTGCCTCTGCTTCCTGAACCCCAGAAGGCAAGAGTGAAGGAAGAACATTGGAAGGTGAAGCATCTCACCGGAGAACCCCTCCGGTGAGGTGGAGTTGTTCGGAACTTGATGCCGAAGCTTGCTGCCCCCGCCGAGTGTGCTTCTACTGTCACCGCATGGATCTGAGCAGGAGAAGGTGGAAAGGGTCGGCCGGCCAGCGGCAGTGAAAGCAAAGGAAGAAACCGGTGGCCAGTTGTGAGGAGGAAGAAGAAACGCCGCTGTGCCAAAACTGACACGAGAAGAAATCGCGAGCAGAGGATGTCGCGAACAGAAGAATCGGGGTTCCGGAGCCAGGTCCTCGTGTGACCACGAGGGTATTCGTTAGATTTGAAGTGGATGGGTGAATTGTGGTTTAGTTAACTTAGTTTTATTCATATTAATGTTTGTTAATTTTGTTGATGCTTGTGTTAAAGTTCTTTTATTGAATGCTTGTATTGAATATGATTTTCCATGTTTAATTGCACGTAGTAATTTAATTAGTTTCACGCATACAACGTGTTCGATGAATTGCTTCAACGAATAGTTAGGTTTAGTTCGATGCATTTTAGTTTGTTTAATTCTTACTTTGTCTTGTTATTTTAATTTTGTTAAGTTCTAGTTTTGATTGAATGCAATTAGGATAGATTAGTTTAGGTTTCGTTCTATGCTTAATTTCGTAGATGTTTTCCTTTACTTCATGTTGCCTTTTATTTTCTGCAACTGTAGTTAGGTTTGACTTAGCTTTATTACTTGCACTGTCTTTCATTTATTAGATTATTTTTCATGTAATATTTTGCTATTTCATTTCTTAGTTTAATCGTGTTGATGATTAACCCATAGCGTAGAGTGACAATACGTTGTGGATTCATTGTTGACACTTAGTTAGATTTCATTCCAACATTAGATTAATTTCCTACTTACTTTGCTTTTCGTTTATTAGATTGAGAATCAAAATCCAAAACCCCCATTTTCATATTCAAAACCCCAAAAATAGAAATAACATACAATCTTAAGATTATCATTCTATCGTTGCTTTCGTTGGGAGACGACCTGAGTCAATTCTATACTGCATTCATGTAGTTAGAGGGGGTTCAGTATTTTAAATCTCTTTTGATATCGCATTTTCACGACGATTATCAAAAATTGGCGCCGTTGCCGGGCCACGCGAGAGGAAGAAAAACGTGAACCAGAGAGGGATCGAGCACTATTCATCCACGTGAAGAGTAAAGGTTTTCTTAGTGGATCGGGTTTGGGTTAAGGAAAAGGTATCCATTAAAATTTAGATCAGATTCATTAAGGATATGGTTTAAATTGGGCTTCAAATTGGATGAGTTGGGCTTTTAAAATTGGACTTTTGTGATTGGATTGAGCTATATATTCTTTTAAATTGAATTGATGCTTTTAATGAACCATTGGATGCCTTGAGTTCTCAATCAACGACCTAGATGCTCCAAATGTGTTGTCTTCGTTTTCCCTTCAAATCAAGTTAAACTTGATCTGACTCGGATGCATGACTCTTTAGATTTCCTATAAAACAAAATTCAAAATATAAGAAATAATGTCAAAATTATAGGAAAATTATAATTAAGTCCAAAATAAATCATACTCACAAAACATAACATAAACACAATATTAAGCATGTGAGAAGGTAAAAATGATAAGTCTAAGAACCAAAATAACAGATAAAAATGCTAGTTATCAGGCATCACTAGTAGATGCCTTCTATATCTCTAAGGACTTAGAATCTATTACCTTATAAGAATTATTTTCAACGTTTGAAGTGTATGAATCGAGATGTGCATACACGAAGGAGCCGAAGCACAACATCGCCCTCAAGGTAACAAGAGACGAACATGAGTCAGAATCTTCTCTCGACGACGAGGAAATGGTGATGATGGTAAGACGTTTTAAAAAATTATTTAAATCAAGAAAAACAAACCATCCATAGTGTAGAAAGAAAAGGATGATTAGATGCTACCACTACAACAAAGAAGGGCACATCAAAGACAACTGTCCCATGCTAAAGAACAAGGACAAGGACAAAGGAAAGAAGTCTATCCAAATGAAGAAATACAAGACTCTAAAGGTGACGTGGGATGATACGTCGTCCGAATCAGAAGTCGAGGCTTTCTCTGGACTTGCATTAATGGCAAGTCATCAAGAAGATGAACACAAAGCAAGCTCGTCCAAAATAAGCATCGAGAGCATCGATGAAGGGGGAGATACATCAGAAGAAAGCAGCAGTTCAGGGGGAGTTACGGATAACGAAGTCGACAAGGTAGGTCAGATACGATCTCTCCCACCTGACAAATTATTTAAGTTTGTAAAAGTATTAACCAAAAATTGTTGTAAACTTGAAAAAGAAATTAAAAATTAATTCTAGTGAAATCTTGCCCTTTAGAAGAGTTTGACAAAATAAAATTGGAAAACAATATATTGCAAAAGGAAATAAGTAACTTGAAAAATCATGCATGATCATATAATGCAACTTTTAGGAAATTCAATAACCTAAATTGGTATTTTAGATATCACAAAGGACAAGCTAGAAACATTTTAAAAAAGATGTCCCTAAGAAATTCCTAGTTAATCTAGTTGGCTAGAACCTATATTGGGTTTCAAAGTCTTGTCTAACTTGAACTTTAATTTAGACTTAGCGCTTTCAACGAGAAAATTAAATATTTAATTTCCTTATGAGGCTTTGTCTAGAAAGTGGTTGTTGCTCCAATAATCAAGAAAGCCTAGTGTCTCGCCACAGCTTGGAAGTCAAATATTGAAATAAAATATTTAATTGACTAACTGATAAAACATTAAACCTTGTGTCTCCAATAACCAAGAAAGTTTTTTAAACATTTTTTTTACTTGGAAATTTCTCAAATTTTTTTAAAAGTAGTCTAACTTAGAATCGTTTTTAAGACTTAGAAAAATTTTCTGCTTGAAAATTTTTTCCCTTAGAAATTTTTGCAAATTTTTCAGTAATATCAAAATAATTTTCAAACTTATTTTCAAAGTTTTAAAAAATTGATAAGTTTTTCAAAATTATTTTACCCTTAGATTTTTTCTTGATACCCCATTTTTTATGTAATCAAAGGGGGAGAAGGAAAAGATTAAGTCTAGAGGGAGGTAGATTTCAAATTAAATATTTTTTTTTAATTTTTGCACTTTAATTACAAAATTATTGTTTTAACTTTATGTCTCTTTATCCTAGCTTAACTTGGGTTGCTCACATCAAAAAAAGGGGAGATTGTTAGAACCCCAAGGTTGTTTTGCTGTGATCAAACAAGTTAAGTTAGGTCCTGTGGTGTTTTAACCTTGTGTCTAAGTGTGCAGGAGCTTAGGAGCATAGGAAGTCGAATAAAAGACGCAGCTAGCGAGAAGGATGGCACGGGAGAGAGCCAACGGGCTTGGTGTGTCTGAGGGACAAGGTGCTGCAGAAGAGTACTCGGGCGGATGAGAAGGAGGTGCGTGACATTTCCGAGGGACGAGAAGCTGGAGTGAAAGGTTGCTCGAGAAGGCCGAAAATTAGGTTTGGGTGAGCCCTATTCCGAATGGCCGGAATCACCCAAGCGAGCGGAGTCGGAGCAGAAGACTCAGACCGAGGTGAGCAGAACCGAAGCAGAGGGCCCAGATTGAAAAAGTCAACACTGTTGACTTTAAGGGTCTGGGCTCCCAGAACCCTTCCGAGCGCCTGAAACCTCGATTTTATCAGGATCAACGTGTACGTTGACTGACACATCGAGAATAGAATTCTATCCCACTCCAGGCACCTAAAATGCTTCCAAGCACCCCGACTAAGGCTATAAATACAACCTTGGTCTAGAACCTAGATAATAACAAATATTGCATACAACACTTGTACACGCTTTAGTTTCCATTTAGCTTCATCTTTCTGTGCTTTCACTGCTGTAAGAGGCTTCTCCACCTGAAGGAGATACTTAGCGATTCATTTCCTTATATTAATAACATCCCCGGTTGTAACCAAGTAAAAGCTATGAGCCTCATCTTTTAGTTTATTTCTTTAATTATTTATGCAAGTGTTCTTTTAAGTCCGAGAAGGATATTTTCATTTATTTGTGTAGGGCTATTCAACCACCCTTCTACCCGGCCAACGGTCCCAACATTATAGAGCAGAGGGCTGAATTTCAGCTATGGGAGAAATCAAATCGCATGTACCTGAGTATCATGAATCTTTCCATACCAGCACCAATAAAGGACTCAATAGCAGAGGGAGGAGATGCTAGGAGTTTCCTGAACCAATTAGCAGACCGATTTACCTCAAATGAAAAAGTCGACACTACCACACTTCTTATGAAAGTTGGTAACCATGCGGTACAATGGTAAAGGAAACATAAGGAAGTACATTATGGAGATGTCCAATATAGCGACAAGTCTGAAAGCACTAAAACTCGATATGTCTGAGGGTATGTTAGTGTATTTCGTCTTGATGTCTCTGTCTGCACGGTTCACTCCTTTTAAGATATCATATAATACTCAAAAGGAAAAGTAGACATTGAATGAGCTCATTGCTCAATGCGTGCATGAGAAAGGGAGACTAAAGATTGAGACATCTGAGAGTGCTCACTTAGCATCTGGTTCTCAAAGTGCGAGCAAGAAACGAAAGAAGATCAATAACAAAGGAAAAGTAAAACAAACTACATATTCTGGGAGTTTTCTCAACTTTGTTAGTTCAAAAGTCAATCTAGCTATTGTATCCACTAACACTTGGTGGATAACTACTAGTGCTACTACTCACATAAGTTTCACTATGCAGGGTTATCTCAGGAGCTGACTTCCGCTTGATGGTGAAAGATACATTTATACAGGAAATAGAAAGAAGGATAAAGTTGAGTCGATTGATGTTTTTAGGCTTTGTTTAAGAACCAATGTTCTTCTAGATTTAGAAAATACATTTTTTGTACTATCTTTTCAATGGAATTTAATTTCAATTTCTTATTTGGACAAATCAGGTTATTCTTGTTCATTTAGAAATGGAATTTTCAGTATCTTCTTTAATTCAGTATTGGTTGGCAAGGGCTCCTTGGTTGATAAGCTTTATAAATTGAACAACTTTACTCCTATGGTTGACAACGTAATAATGTATAGTATAGGTACAAAACATAAATTGACCGACGAGAATTCTTCCATGCTGTGGCATAGGCGTTTAGGACATATATCCAAATAACACCTAGAAAGATTAATGTCATATGGAATTCTCAATTCCCTTGACATGTCAGACTTTGATATCTGTATAGAGTGTGTTAAGGGGAAGGCTACTAACAAAAGGAACAAGAGGGCTAGCCGTTGTAGTGACGTTTTGGAGCTAATATATATGGATATTTGTGGAACATTCCCTAAGGCATCTTTGAATGGACACACATATTTTATTAGCTTCATAGATGATTATTCCAGATTTGGCTATCGGTACCTTATTCATAAGAAATCACAATATTTGGACATGTTCAAAATTTTCAAAGACGAAGTTGAACTTCAACTAGCCAAGAAAATTAAAGTCGTCCGATTCGACTGTGGAGGTGAATATTACGGTCGATATGATGGATCAGGTGAACAACGTCTAAGACTTTTTACAAACTACCTTACTGAGTGTGAGATTGTACCTCAATATACCATGCCTGGTACACCCAGTTAGAATGGTGTAGCTGAGCATCGTAAGCGAACTCTAAAAGATATGGTAAGAAGTATGATGACTTTCACTTCTCTACCAGAGTCTTTATGGGGGTGAAGCACTCAAGATTGTAATTTACCTACTCAATAGAGTACCAAGTAAAGCAGTAACTAAAACCTCATTTGAGTTGTGGGCAAGTAGAAAACCTAGCATTAGCCATTTACACGTTTGGGGTTGTCCAGCTGAAGCTAAGCCTTATAGGACTAATGAAAGGAAACTGGACTCAAGAACAGTTAACTGTAATTTTATAGGTTATTCTGAGAAGTCAAGAGGGTATAAATTTTATGATCCCTCTAATAAATCCTTCTTTAAAACGGGAAATGCCAAGTTCATTGAGGACAATGGGAGTGATAAGGCAAGGGAAATAACTTTTGAGGAATGCATTTGCAATTTTCCTGTAGTCACTATTAGTGCGATCAATAGAGGTGTAGTTACCATATTGCACATTATGGGCATTACACATCAGTGAACATAGTGAATCAAGATATTTCCATGACATCTCTAATGCAATTGGAGGAGTCTGCCACTGAAATTGAAATATTGCCTTATATTGATGAGCAAGTACCTCAACTATCTCAAACTCAAGTGCCTTTAAGGCGATCCACAAGGGAACGGAGAACTACGAATTCTCATGATTATGTTTATCTCCAAGAGCATGAGTTTGACATAGGGTTGAAAAGTGATCCTACATCTTTCCAAGAAGTCAAACAGTGCTCTAACCCTAAAAGGTGGATTGACGCCATGCAAAAAGAGTTGAAGTCTATGGTAGACAATGATGTTTGGGAACATGTCAAATTGCCTGAAGGAAAGAATCCTGTTGGCTGTAAATGGATATTTAAAACCAAGCAGGATTCAAGGGGCAATCTCGAAAAGTATAAGACTCGTCTTGTTACCAAGGGATTCACTCTGAAAGAAGACATTGATTACAAGGAGACTTTCTCTCCTGTATCCACAAAAGACTCCCTTAGGGTAATCGTGGTACTTGTAGCTCATTATGATTTAGAGCTATATCAAATGGATGTAAAGATTGCATTCCTCAATGGAGACATAGAGGAGTCTATATATATGGTGCAACCAGAGAACTTTGAGTTTAAAGACTCAAATCACCTAGTATATAGATTAAAGAACTCTATTTATAGTTTAAAGCAAGCATCCCATCAGTGGTACCAAAAATTTGATCAAGTGGTTACCTCATTTGGATTTAAAGAGAACCCCGTTGATCAGTGCATATATGTCAAGTTCAGTGGGAGCAAGTTTGTTATACTTATTTTATACGTGGACGATATATTGCTTGCGAACAATAATAATGGTATGCTGCATTAAACCAAGTTATTTCTATCTGGTAATTTTGAAATGAAAAATCTTGGTGATGTATCCTTTATTTTAGGCATACATATCTATGTATTCGTTCAAGAGGCATTCTTGAACATTTACAACAGACTTATATTGAAAAGGTTCTTATAAGGTATAGTATGAAGAAATATACACCTGGTGACACACCTGTGTTAAGAGGTGACAAGTTCAGCTTGTAGCAATGTTCACGGCTTGAACTTGAAATAAAGGAGATAGAACAATTTCTATATGTGTCAGCGGTGGGAAGTCTCATGTATGCACAAGTTTGTATTCGACTAGATATAACATTTAAGTGGGGATGTTGGGCAGATATGTAAGTAACTCAAGACCATTACACTGGAAAACGGTAAAGAGAGTGATATGGTATTTGTAGAGAACTAAAAGACATATGCTCACGTATTGGAGATCAGATCATCTGGATGTGATTGGATATTCAGACTCCGATTTTGCTGGATGCTTTGATAGCAGGAGATCTATTTCAAGTTATATTTTCATGCTTGTTGGAGGGGATATATCTTGGAAGAGCATCAAGCAGACACTAGTAGCCACTTCTACTATGGAGGTAGAGTTAATAGCATGCTATGAAGCATCCAATCACGGGATTTAGCTGCGGAACTTCATCACAGCATTACAGATCATTGATGGCATTGACAAGCAACCGAGGATCTACTGTGATAATAAAGCCGTAGAACTTTATGCCCAAAACCAAAGTAACCAAAGTCCCAACTGAGGATCTACTTTAGGGCGAATCTAATTTATCCCATAATTGAAAAAAAAGTAACCAAAGTCCTAAATATGGACCTAGAGATGTCAAAATTTTATGAAATAAGTTTCTATGTATTCGTATTATTCTGCTGATTATAAAAATTCCCTCATTCATAATTTTGATCCAATATATTGAGTGTAGTGATTTTTTAACATTAATGTGACCTAATTCATGTTAAAAAAATTACTACACTCAATATATTGGGTTAAAATAATGTATGAGGGTATTTTTATGATCAGAAGAATAATATGAACATATGAAAATGTATTTCATGAAATTTTGAGATCTCTAGGTCCATATTTAGTATTACGGACTGTTACGTAACTGCAAGTGTACAGTTTTGTCGTCAGTAATAAAAATATCGAATCCACAGGGACTGTTGATTAAGCACTAGAGATGTCGCAAGGTAAGTTATCAAGACGGTCGAAAGCTGGCTTTGTAACGACCCAATTTTCCCTATTTCAAGTTCTAAAAGTCCATAAAAATATTTGGAAATACTTTTAAAATATTCTAGAGATTTTTAGGAATTTTTAGAGTATTTTTATGTAATTTTTGGAGGTCTTTTAGTAGGGTTATAAAAAGAAAGAAAGTTTGACAAAAATCGTTGAAGGCGAGGTTCGAACCCACGACCTCGGGTCGGACTGACCCAAGCAAAACCGGCTCAACCAGCTGAGCTACACGATTTTGTTAAACTTATATGGAGAGAATTAAGTTTAAGCAATAGTTAGATAATCGAATAACATAGTTATAAAGGGAGGTTTATTTTCTCCCGTAACCTAAACTCTCGTTTCTTCCTTCTCCTCTTTTCTGCGTGCGGCGGCTCTCGGGCGAAAAACGGCAGGAGACCTAAGGATGCTCTCCGGCGGCCGACGGAGGGAGATTTCACAAGCTCTTCTTGGATCCGAGCATCTCTCGACGAGGAGCACACGTAGGCGGACGAAGAGGAGCCGGAAGACTTAAGTTGACCGAAACCCTAGAGCTTTTCTTCTTCCTTTCGGTTGTAAGTCCAAGAACAACAAGGTGAGTTGCTTCTCACCTGCAGTAGGAGTAGTTCCCGTCGATTGGTTTTTGAAAGATTTTGGTTTTGTGCTGCCGTGAGTTTCCCGAATTGGGATTTGGTGTTTCCTTGTTTCTCTTGTTTTCTGTTGACACATGCTGTAAAGATTATGGTTTTGTGCTTACTGCCGGGGATCTCAAAGAAAAGGAATGAATTGTTTAGTTTAGGCATATGATTTGGATTTCCTTCATGCCTTGCAATTAGAAATTCAAGTTAGAGTTAGAATTTTCTGTTGTGACCTTGCTGTGCAATTCGGGATTGTGACCTTGCTGTGCAAATTGGATTGGTACGGATTTGAGTTTGTGCCATACATTAGGCTTGAGTAACCTTGATTTGGAAGTCCAGTTTTGCAATCTTGTTGTAAATTCCGAACATGAACAGCCTCATAATTAGCCTTGCGGATTTAGTTTCCTTGCATATTAATAGACACTAAACAACCCTTTATTTTGAGTAGATAGTTTTAGAAGTTTGTTAGTTTAACAAGCATGAATAGATTCTTATTATGTTGGTATGAATAACATTTAGTTAGATGTTCCTTTGAGTTCAAGTTTCTAGTTTTGGACTTCCTTGCTTTAACAAACAGAATCGTTTTGTTTCATTTTTAAGCAAATGCAGATTTTAGTTTTGTTCATTGCTATTTCCAGTAATCATGAAAAGGGTTCCATTAGTTTAGCATTGCAGGTTGTGACTTTTCCTTGCTACTGCCGAACATGTTTAGGCCATATATTGTACATTGCAGATTTAGTTCCTCTACTATTTCTTACACATGAACAACCCTTTCAATTTAGCATGCTACTTAGTTTTCTCAGCCTGTTCTTTGAGTTTAGATCTGCTAAAAGGGTAATCATATTATGATCCTTAGTATGTTTAGCATTTTTAGTCTTGGATTCCTATGCTCAACGAACATGAACAGCTTAAGCTTAAAGTATGCATAGTTGATTTTTTTTTTAGCAATTCAGTATCTATTTCTTGAGCATTTTACAAGTACGAACAGCACCTTGTAGCATTTCAGATTTAGTACTTATTGTTGATTTAGTAGCATGAGCAGCCTTGCCATTTTTTTTAAAGTATCAGTTTAACATGAGCAGTAATGATTCCTATCTTTAGTCTTTTGCTATTGGACTAATATGAGAAGTTATAAGCTAAGAAAGACCAAGACTTTAACTTGATCTCAATTTCAGAAGTTTAAGATCAAAAGCGCACACAAGGTGTTTAATATCAAAAGCGCACACAAGGTGTTTGCTTAAATGCCAAGTAAGGGCAAGTATAAAGAAGTTATAAAGAAAGTATTTTACTTTTAAAAGGCATGTACCGGACACAAGATCCAAGGGATGGGCTCCAAGTTGCCCCTAGGCACATGGCCTAGAAGTATCTTAGTAGTTTCGGGATTAGCTACCTCGATTCTTATTAAGAATGCGCGCAAAGTGGTACAATGCCGGGCCCAAGAAGAAGTTGATTATTATTTTAAAGTATTAAAGTATAAGTTTTGAAACAAATGAAACAAGCTTCAAATATGTTTAGAATTAGAAAGTTTAGTTTCTTGTTATTTGAAGCATGCAGTAGTAGTTTTATTTGTTTCTTGCTATTAGATTATTCAGCATGTTTAGCTTTATTTGCTCTCAGCATGCAGTTATAGTTTTATTGGTTTATGAGCATGATCAGCTATACATGTTTAGTATTTCAGTTAGTATGATTCCTTTATTGGATTATAAGCATGATTAGCTATACATGTTTAGTATTTCAGTTAGTATGATTCCTTTATTGGATTATGAGCATGATTAGCTATACATGTTTAGTATTTCAGTTAGTATGATTCCTTCATTGGATTATGAGCATGATTAGCTATACATGTTTAGTATTTCAGATAGTATGATTCCTTTGCTATTTATGAGCATGAGTAGCTTTACATGTTAGCATTCAGTTTTAGCATGTTTTTATTTATATACATGCATATCGAGTTTTTGTGAGTAGATAGCGCTCACTAAGCTTTATGCTTATAGACTGCACTTCCTCCTACTGCAGATAAAGGAAAGGAAAAGATTTAGCAAGGAAGGCGACAAGGTGGTGGTGATGAAGGTGTGTGATGGCTGGACTATGGGGAGATCAAAAGTTTGCTAAGGAATTATCAAGACTTTTCTGTTTAGAGTTCTTTAGTTTCCTTTAAATGTTATTATGAGTTAAGATTGTTATTAAGTTTATTCCGCATTTGTAGTTGGGTTCTACTGTGTGGAGTGGTATTGTTGTTTGCTATCGTTAGGGTAGTTTCCTTCTTTTATTTGTGATATTATACTACGTGGTTGTGAAAATATATGTTCCAGCCACCTGTGGCTGAGTATAGTATGTTTGTATTGTTGATTTGGTCACCGGTACAGGGGAGATTCTGCCGAAATTTTTCGGTAGGGTTTTTCCTAGAGATTTTTAATTATACCGGTTAAGTAGAGTTAGTAGTTAAGTAGCGGTCACTCTTAGAGAGTAGTAGTAGTAGTAAGAAGGGTGGTCGTTACAGGCTTTGCCGTTTGCAAACTAACGAGGGTGATTGAAAAGGGAAAGTGAAGGATGAGAGAAAGAGAAAGAACTAATCTTGGATGGAATGAGCTTCGGGAGATGGATTCTAGGATTTCGGTTTCATTGTAATACTAGGAGATACTATAGAGATTGCTTAGTTTCTGCCCTCTATATCCATGCTCTTGTAGGAAGTTAGATTGGTCAATATCCCTAAGTATCGAATAGAGACGATCCCTGTGAAATCCTGTAACGGCTAACCCCCCTGTCACGAGGGCGCCTCAGTAGATCACTGGGATACACATCTAGTAAATAATAATAAAGATAAGGTTTACCTACCTCCTTATGGAGGAATTGCCTCTCCCTTCAAGAGAATACCCTAGACGTCCGTGAATGGGTTACTTTTGTCACTAGGGCCCCTCGGGTATATGATCTAGATCACTGTCTTTATGAGAGCAGCAGTTCCTAAGGGATTGTTTCTCCTTTTAAGGGAACGTCTTAGACGTCTGGAAAGGGTTACCCCTATCACTAGGGTACCTTGGTCAATACACTCTAAGGTATCCCCTTTGTGGGATCAACAATCCTCCACGTCAAAAAATCAAAGCATAGAAACATAAACATGGCACACACGCAACTCATCAAGCACGAACAAGGCATCAACAGGTCATTGAATAGAAACAAGGCGAATCTACATAGTTTTACATCTCCATCATATTACAAATACTTCCTAATCCTAGAAGAGGATGTCTACTCCATTGTGGGGGAAGAACAACCCCAAAACATAAAGAAAAGCATGCTTACAACCCTAGAAGGAAAGGAAGAAGAGATGCTTGATTATTCCGATGTTTTGGGGATGCTTCCTTGCTCCGGAGATGAATGGATTGTGAAGAGACGGCGGTGGATGAAGCTCGACGGCTTTCCCTGAGGGGAGGGACGAAGTCCTGAACAAAAGATAATGAAAGAATAGGGTTCTTGAGCCTTTTATACCTCCTCCACGCTGCCCAGGAAAACCAGGATTTACAAGCATCCGGTAAACCAGGTTTTTCACCCATTAAACCAGGTTTTCTTGTGATTCACCCGGAACCAAATTTGTATCCATTGAAATTATCTTCAATCTGATACTTGGATCGAGCCTTGGGTTAAACCGAGCCAAAAGTTATGGCGGTTCGAAGTTTGGTCTGCAGTCTGGGCGGAGGTCCAGTTGAACCCGCGGTTGGGAGGCACGGCCGTGACCCTCTTCAACTATGTATTGCAAGCACGACCGTGCCATTTTGCACGGACAGAACGTGCTCATGGCCACATGGCCGTGTAGTGCTCGCACGGCCCAAGCTTCTGTGTGCACTTTTGCTCCATTTTCGCTCCAAATAACGTCCTGTCAACAAGAAAACAAGCAAAGAGCAGATCTCCGAACAAATATAATGGAAGTATGACATTATAAAAAAATAGGATGCAATAAACATAGAATATTCTATGAAATACAAGTAGATGTGCGCCCAAACATGTATAAATGATCATAAGATCTACGCACATCACAACCACAGACTTAAACCTTTGCTTGTCCTCAAGCAAAACCCGTAATCTAGATTCATGTGGTTAAATAGTGCATCATAATCTCTAGAAAGTCAATCTAATCCTATCAGATGATTTCATTGGTGAGCAAGATACAAAAGTAGTTTGAGTATGACCTAAGTAGTAGTCCTCCATGCTCAGTGCGAAAGTGGCCTAAATTTATCAAGTTTCAATCCCTAAGTCTAGTCAAGTCGTCATAAAATTGTGTTCCTTATGCTTCCAGTGATAGGCACTTACCTGCCACACGCAAGGTTCGTTCCCCTCAAGAATGATATGCATCATCTACACAAGGTCTCAAAGGAATACTCAGTATCAAGAGAAACATAGCATTCATTTCCCCAGTAACCTAACTCGGTCTCAAAGGGGTGAATTGCTAGTTTTCACTCACGACAACTATTTTTTATCCCTTATTTTTTTCATTGCATGTTTGAAAAGTATCAAACTTGAACAAACCTTTAAATTTTTATTTTTTTATTATTTTATTTTATTTTATTTTTTGGGATTGATTTTTCCAAATGAGCTTACATGATCTGAGTTTATCTGGTAACCAAAATGTAGTTGAGAGGTCACCATAGAAACACAAGTACTAGTCCAATTCTATGAATCATGACTATTTTAGAGTTATCAACCATCAAAAATAGGCATAGTGTATAGAGATCCTAAAACAAGGCCAATACTTAAATACTTGTAGTAAAAATATTGCTCACTTCATGCTATCATAGATAGAAAAAGATAGATCACTAAACATAAGTAACACATGAACGACATAACATCTAGAATAAACGTGCTAATATTTTGTATTAAGGAACAAGCAATCATAATATGATGTAGGATGCAACTAGCAAAAATTTTATTATGCAAAAAGAAATAAGCACTAAACTAAATGCATCTAATGCATCCCCCCAGGCTTAAACTTTTCATCGTCCCGATAAAAACTAAAAATGTAATGTGAAGGAAATTTATGAAGTTTAGAGAAGTTACAAAGTGATGAGCTCTAAATCATTGACATTCATGTTTTTAAAAATGCTCCTCTATCCAATGCTCACTTTCCTCCACAACTTTGAAATCTACAAAAATAAGATAGACAAGAAAAATTGAGTAAAGGGTATGATTTATTATCAATGAAGTAAAAAAAAACTAGAAAGAACTAAAGACATAAATAAGAAAGAACTTGGGTTGCCTCCCAAGAAGCGCTTGTTTAAGGTCATTAGCTCGACCACCTCATTAGATTCATCGAAATCTCGCTCTAGGAGGGTTGAGGGTTAAGATATTTCATCACCCTCTTTCCAAGGGTTGTTATTATGGAAGGAGCTTTCATCAAAAAGTGAAGAATCGCCCTCTCCATCTTCGTCTTCTTGGAAATTCTTTCAGGAGGTCGAAGACGGTTCAGATCCAGCTTCCAATTATAGGCTCCATGAAAATCTGCACACCCAAAAGAAAAACATACCTCTCCCAAGTATGTAATATAAGAAGGAACTAGAACCATATTAGTATAAACTGAGTATGTATCAAAAATTGAATCACATCCAATAAAATCAATTATATGTACCTCTATAAAGTTTTCCAAAAGATCACTAGAAATACTAACCTTGCATTGTTGAGATATACCTGAAAGTTCTAAACATGTGGATGTGACTTCTTCAGAATTAAGTACTAGTTCTAGCTCTGACTCAAGTGGCGGCACTTCTGAAAATGGTGATTCTTGGGGCTTTGTTTCCATTGCACAAGTCCCTACACAATTATCATCAACCAGTGCCATTCTTGCAAATTCCATAGTATTGAATTGTTGTGCGACCAAGAGAGGTGATCCTTGGGACATTTCCTCCATAGTACATGCCCCTACACTTTTATCTACCACATCATCATCATAAGTGGGGTAGAGTCCACTAACACTAATGTCATCAATAGAGGGATCAACAACATTATGAGAAATTTGAAGTAATATTCGTAAAGCTGAGATCCCCCATTGCACCATTAGCTCTTTGAAAACTTGTGTTGTGGTCTCCATCTGACTTGGAGCAGGGATATTTGTGTGTTGGGAGTCCTCCAAGTCAACCGACTCATCTGGTAGTGAATAATGTGGTCCATCTGATGATGAGTTATCCTGACACTCTGACTAACACTGATTTATTTGAGAAATATGCTCAACATTTTGTATGTAATTGTAGTCCAAATTTTGATGGTTCATCCTAAATTGATTGTAATGTTGAGGTGGGCCAGAGATCTCCTACTGGAATAATGACTGCTCACTCTACTCTAGAATTAGTTGGGGTTGAAGGTTCTGAATTTGATGATCTTCCCAGTAGCCATAAGTATCAGGAACTTGCTCATAGGTATCTTGATTTTGAGGTTGACCCAAACACTGAAATTTCAGAGTTATAGCAGTCTTTTGGAAAAAATGACAAATAGCAGCTGGATGAGATGTGCTACCACACACTCCACAAAGGAACTCAAATTGATCATTTTCTAAATCATAATATTTATCAATGGAAGATCTTAGGCTCATGGGTGTGAAAAATTCTCTTGAAGCCCTACTTGACATGTTAGTGCTCATGGATATTCAAGAAAAAATTATGAGAGAGAAAAAAAATCAAAAAAATGAAGAATTAAGAGCAATAAAGATAATGCAAAAATAAAGAAAAAGAAAAACTGAATCTTAAACTAATAACAAGAAATGAATGCAGAGTTTAAAGACAGAAAAGAAAATGCATTTTTTTTTAATTATGAAAATGGAAAAACCCAAAGCTATTCACAAGTCTAGATTAACTAAATTACTAATCTACTAATGATAATCCGAACAGTCCCCGGCAATGATGCCAAAAACTTGTTACGCAACCGCAAGTGTACGGTTTCGTCATCAGTAATAAAAATATCGAATCCACATGGACTGTTGATTAAGCACTAGAGATGTCGCAAGGTAAGTTATCTAGACGGTCGAAAGCTGGCTTTGGCATTTGCAAACTAATGAGGTTGATTGAAAAGGGAAAGAGAAGGATGAGAGAAAGAGAAAGAACTGATCTTGGATGGAATGAGCTTCGGGAGATGGATTCTAGGAATTCGGTTTCATTGTAATACTAGGAGATACTACATAGATTGCTTAGTTTCTACCCTCTATGTCCATGCTCTTGTAGGAAGTTAGATTGGTCAATATACCTAAGTATCGAATAGAGATGATCCCTGTGAAATCCTATAACGGTTAACCCCCCTGTCACGAGGGCGCCTCGGTAGATCACTAGGATACACATATAGTAAATAACAATAAGGATAAGGGTTACCTACCTCCTTATGGAGGAATTGCTTCTCCCTTCAAGAGAAATGCCCTAGACGTCCGTGAACGGGTTACCCTTGTCACTAGGGCCCCTCGGGTATACAATCTAGAGCACTCTCTTTACGAGAGCAGCATTTCCTAAGGGATTGTTTCTCCGTTTAAGGGAACTTCTTAGACGTCCAGAAAGGGTTACCCCTATCACTAGGGTACCTTGGTTAATACGCTCTAAGGTATCCTCTTTGCGGGATCAACAATCCTCCACATCAAGCAATCAAAGCATAGAAACGTAAACATGGCACACACGCAACTCATCAAGCACGAACAAGGCATCAACAGGTCATTGAATAGAAATAAGGCGAATCTACATAGTTCTACATCTCCATCATATTACAAATACTTCCTAATCCTAGAAGAGGATGTCTACTCCATTGTGGGGAAAGAACAACCCCAGAACATAAAGAAAAGCATGCTTATAACCCTAGAAGGAAAGGAAGAAGAGATGCTTGATGATTCCGATGTCTTGGGGATGCTTCCTTGCTCCGGAGATGGATGGATCGTGAAGAGAAGGCGGTGGATAAAGCTCGATGGCTTTCCCCGAGGGGAGGGACGAATTCCCGAAACAAAGATAATCAAAGAATAGGTTTCTTGAGCCTTTTATACCTCCTCCACGCTGCCTAGGAAAACCAGGATTTATAGGCGTCCGATAAACTAGATTTTTCACCCATTAAACCAGGTTTTCTCATGATTCACCCTGAACCAAAGTTGTATCCCTTGAAATTATCTTCAATCTGATACTTGGATCGAGCCGTGGCTCAAATCGAACCGAAAGTTATGGCGGTTCGAAGTTTAGTCTACAGTCTAGGCGGAGGTCCAGTTGAACCCGCAGTTGGGAGGCACGGCCGTGACCCTCTTCAACTCTGTATTGCAAGCATGGCTGTGCCATTTGGCACGACCGGAATGTGCTCATGGCCACACGGCTGTGTGGTGCTCGCACGGCCCAAGCTTCTGTGTGCACTTTTGCTCCATTTTCGCTCCAAATAAAGTCCTGTCAACAAGAAAACAAGCAAAGAGCAGATCTCCGAACAAATATAATGGAAGTATGAAATTATAAAGAAATAGGGTGCAATAAACATAGAATATGCTATGAAATACAAGTAGATGTGCATCCAAACATGCATAAATGATCATAAGATCTACACACATCACGGACACACATACTATATGTGTTGAATAATAACTTTTTAAATTAGGAGTAAACTACATATATTTCACTTTACTATGAAAAATAAGATAATAGATAAAAATGATGTATGAGGATATTTATATGATTAGAAGAATAATACGAACACATATAAACTTATCGAATGTGGTGATTTTTCGCATAAAAATTATGTATGAGGAATTTCATGAAACAAGTTTCTATGTGTTCATAATTTTCTCCTAATCATACAAATGTCCTCATCCATAATTTTAACTTAATATATTGTGTGTGGTGATTTTTTAACCCGAATTAAGTCAAATTCGGGTCAAAAATTACCACACTAAAAATGTTAGGTAAAATTATTGATGAGGACATTTTTATAATCAGGAGAATAATACGAACATATAGTAACTTGTGTCATGAAATTCTGACATCTTTAGGTCCATAATTAGTGCGTTCGATTATTTTTTATTTTTTTAATTTTTTAAGTCTGAGATGAATCCTGGATTCATCCTCAAATCTGGAACCAATACAAGATTCATCCCCAAATCTAGGACAAATCCAGGATTTGTCCTAGAATTAATATTTTTTTTAAAAAAAATAAAAAAGTATCGGAAGCCATAAATATGAATCTAGAGATATCAGAATTTTATAAAATAAGTTTCTATATGTTTATATTTTTCTCCTGATCATAAGGATATTCTCATCTATAATTTTAACCTAATATATTGAGTGTAGTAATTTTTTAATTTGAATTAGGTTAAATTTGGGTTAAAAAATCATCACACACAAAATATTAGGTTAAAAATATGGATGAGGACATTTTTATGATTAGGGGAATAATACAAACACATAGAAACTTATTTCATAAAATTTTAACATCTTTAGGTTTATAAATAGGGCTTCTGGTCCCCAGGGTCATGGTGTCATGGTAGGACATTCAGGTTGTCTCCCAGACACCCGTGGTTCGAACCCCAGCTACGGCGTATTTGTAGGAATTTTTCCTCCAAATGGGGGGGCGTAATCAAAGGATGCTGGGCTTCTGGCTGGCCGCCGCGTGCGCTTCCCGATTTACCCTGGTTGTCAATGGGAAACTTCTGTGGGACCGGGCCTGTCACCCCCAGAGATAGTCAATGAGGCTAACTGGGATTATCATTTTTTTTGTGTTGGCCCTGGGACGGGTCGGCGTGGGCGCTGGGGGCGAGCGTATTCACCTTTTGCCACCATAAATAGGGTTTCTGATTATTTTTTTAAAAAATTTTCAATTCTGGGATGAATTCTGGATTTGTCCCAGAATTGACGGCGAATCTATGGATTCATCTCCAAATTCAGGATGAATCCATGGATTCGTCCCTAAATATGGGATGAATCCAGGATTCATCCTAGAATTGCAAAAAAAAAAAAAATCTGAAGCTCAAAATATAGACCTAAAGATGTTAGAATATCATGAAATAAGTTTTTATGTATTTGTATTTTTCTCCTGGCCATTAGAATATCTTCATTTATAATTTTAACCTAATATATTGAGTGTGATAATTTTTTAATCTAAATTAGGTCAAATTCAGGTTAAAAAATCACCATACTCAAAATATTAGGTTAAAAATATAGATCAGGATATTTTTATGATAAGGGAAATAATACAAACGCATAGAAACTTGTTTCATAAAATTATGACATTTCTAAGTCCATAAATAGGGCTTCTAAGTTTTTTTATTTTTCAAGTATGGACTGGATTCCGCCTAGAATTAGCAACGAATCCATGAATTCATCCTCAAATTTGGGACGAATCCCCTAGAATTGCAAAAAATAAAAATAAAAAAAAATCAAAAGCCCAAAATATGGACCTAAAGATGTCAGGATTTCCTGATCATAAAAATGTGCTCATCTATTATTTTAACCTAATATATTGAGTGTGGTGATTTTTAACTTGAATTTAACCTAATTCATTTTCAAAAATTACCATACTCAATATATTAGGTCAAAATTATATATGAGGATATTTTTATGATTAGGAGAAAAATATGAAAATATAGAAACTTGTTTAATGAAATTCTAACATCTCTCCATAAATAGGGCTTCTGATTATTTTTTTTATTTTTTCAATTCTGGGATGAATCCTGGATTCGTCCTAGAATTGGCGACGAATCCATGGATTCATCCCCAAATTTGGGACAAATCCATGGATTCCTCCCCAAATCTGGAACAAATCCCGGATTCATCCTAGAATTATAAAAATAAAAAAAAATAATTGGAAGCCCAAAATATGGATATAGAAATATTGTAAATTCATGAAACGTCCTCATCCATAATTTTAACCTAATATATTGAGTGTGGTAATTTTTTAACCTGAATTTAACCTAATTCATGTTATAAAATCACTACACTCAATATATTATGTTAAAATTATGGATGAGGATATTTTTTAGGATCAAGAGAAAAATACGAACATATAGAAATTTATTTCATGAAATTCTGACATCTATAGGTCCATATTTAGGATTTTTGATACTTTTTCCTTTTTTTATTTTTATAATTCTGGGGTGAATCCTGGATTCGTCCCAAATTTATGGATGAATCCATGATTTGGGGGGCGAATCCTGAATTTGTCCCAGATTTAGCTTCATTAAAATATTAAGCTTCTGCGACTAATTTTTAATTCGTCGTAAAATATGCAATGAATTATTAATTTGTAGCAGAATTTGCAATGAATCTGATTTTCGTTACAATATTTCCACTGAATATTTTATTTGTCACGGAATTTGGAATAAAAAATTAATTTCTTTGCAACTTGGTAACAAAATTTATGATGAAATATTATTTATTGCTAATTCATGGATGAAAATATTTGGTTGCAAAGTTCATTGCTAATTTGGGACAAATTTTTATTTTGTCGTTAAATTTGTTGCTGATTTGGGACAAAAATTATTTGTCCCTAATTCATTGGTTTTTTGTAGTGAGACCGATGTTTTGATAATAGAGGAAAAAGGCAAATGTGAGAAGTAGGGTTAAAGAACCTCCCTTTCCCAGAGCATATACTTAGCCTTATAGTCATGCGAGAGGAGCAAGTACTTATGGAGATCATGGGAAGGTGGAGTGAAGATCATGAGGGAGTGAGGAGGAGATCATAGGGGAGTGGGGACTGTTAGGATCGAAATATGCTAGAGGGGTGGGGGTGAATAGCCCGTCGTGTTTGTTGATGTGCTTCTTCGATGATATGCAGCGGAATAAATAACAAGAAACACACTCACAACGCTAACACTAAAGATTTACTTGGTATCCACCTCAAGAAGAGGTGACTAATACAATGATCCAGTCCTCAGACACTCATCCATTATGAAAATACTCCTTTTCGGTAACTACCGAAGGTGGGGAAGCCTTGTACAAACTTACACACAAAGATACACAAGAAGAACAAAAATACAAGCTAATACAATATCAAATCTTACAAGATTTACACCGCAGAAACCCTAGCTTGCCTTTCTTCTTACTTGAATACACCTCCTGATTTGCTTGGAAGTGCAACAACACTCCTCTCTAAGCCTTCAAGATTTGGTGTGTGTCGGTGAGCTCAGTGGAGAGAATCACGTGAGGTATCTCGAGCGCCAGAGAAAAAACTACTTGAAGAAATCGCTCACCAGAAGCTTTAACTTGCGCCAATAGTCATATCCCAATCGATCAGTTGATCGATTGGGGAGGTTGAATCGATCGACCAATCGATTTAGCCTTTTTCTATGCTCTCTGGAAAATGCCTGAATCGATCGATTGATTAAAACTCCTTCGTTATCGTGCGAGAAAGCCTGCCCCCAATCGATCGGCCAATCGATTGGAGGTTCCCAATCAATCGACTGATCGACTGTGAAGCTTTTGTGCTCGCGATATTGCTTCCCAATCGATCGATTGAGTCAACCTTCTTCGCAGCACACATCCAATCGATCAACTGATTGATTGGACAACAGTTCAATCAATCGGCTGATCGATTGACCCACCTTTGACTTGCCTAAATTAAGTCCAAGGTTTCCAAAATCCAACATCCAGTCAACTGTGACATGTTGAGATATCATGCCTAGTATTCAGTCATCCTTGACCTGCTAGGGCTTCTTCACCAAGTGTCCGGTCAATCCCTTTGACCCACTTGGATTTTTCTCCTCGTGCCAAATGTCCGGTCAACCTTGACCCACTTAGACTTACCGTCTTGGGTCCTCCATAACCTACTTAGACTTCCACCAGATGTCCCGCCACCCTTGACCTATCTGGATTTCCTCGTGCCAAGTATCCGGTCAATCCTTTGACCTACTTAGACTTCCCAACACTAGGTGTCCGGTCAACCTTGACCCACCTGGATTTCCACTTTCCTGGCTTCACTCACAAGGTCTTTCCATCTGTCTGGTTTCACTCACTAGGACTTTCCATCTACTTGACTTCACTCACCAGGACTTTCACCTACCTTCACTCATTAGGATTTTCCATCTGCCTAGTTTCACTCACCAGGATTAAGATTTTCTCATCTGCCAAGCTTCACTCACTAGGACTTTCATCTGCCTGGCTTCACTCACCAGGTGTAATATACCAAAAAAAAATGTAAATAAGGATATAAATACTTAAAATTTGATAATATTAAATTATTATAAGGAAAATAAATATATTGGTAAGATAATTTATCCAGAAATAAGTTCATGCGAATTTTAGAAAATTTACTGGAATTTTTCTATATTTTAAAGAAATTATTTTAAATTTTAAGGGGTTAAAAGGAAGGTCTGTTTAAAATACCCATTTAATAAAGATGTTGATTGATTATAAAGTTAGGCTTTTCTTTATTAAACCTAAGTTGATAAAATGGGGATCATTGCCTCCTTCTGGCGACGTGTACAGCGCTGTGCGCTCGACAGCGCCTGACCATCGCCGCCCTTCCCCTCTATCCGCCGGAGAACCTCCTTCCTCCGGCCATCGAGGGCAGCATTACCTCCTTGTGCGTACCGACGACTGCCCGTCGCCGCATCAAGTCTTCTCCGCCGGCGTTCCGCAACGCGATCCGACCTAGCGCCGCTACGCTATGCTACGACGATGCTGTGGCACACCTTCCTCGACCACTGGTGCTGCCTCCTTTTCTCGGTGCTTGCTTGCCCTTCTCCTTCACGAGCGTCTACCATTGCTAGCGCGGCTGCGTCGATTGTCGCGGCATGTTGCCACTGCACGACGCGGCGTTGCAAGTCCGGACACCGTCCTAAGCCGTCGAAGAGAAGAGGTCATGACGTTGTCGGCACTGGCCGTGTCTCTTGGCGTGTCGCAACCGCCCCTTGCAATTTTATTGCTTCACAACGCGTGCTTCACCCCGTAACCGAGAACCGCCAACGGGAAGACATCACGTACTTGTCCTGACCAACTCCATCACCGCCTGACACGAACTCGTGTCTCTTCAACGGTGAACCCCTTAGATCAAGATCCACGATCGAGTTCACAATAGAAGTAGGTTGTTGTTGTCGGAGTCGCGCATCGACCGACCATCACGATCCTCATGCCACGGCTAGCCGTGAGCCATCACCAGCCATTGGGCCATCGTGAGCCTCCGCCGTGGGTTGCCATAGGTGGAGAGGAGACTGATTGGATTTGAGCTTGATGTGATCTCACGGACTTGAAGACGCTTTGGACATGCTACATAGAGGTGGGTAGATCTTGCTTATTATCGTGATAACTCGATTATAAAGCATGATTGTTTATTGGCATGTTTGATAAGATTATGATTACTTGTTTACCTTTTGTCTACCTTATATTATCTTTGAGTTTGATACCTTATTGGTTGCCCTTATATGTTGATCTATTATGGATGGCTATGTAGTCATATTTAATATTCGTGATTGTGATTATGGATATGCATGATATTACCATACTGTAGTGTAGGACCTATGTATTTATAATCATGATTGTGTTTATGGATATGTATGAGATTACCATACCATAGTATAGGATCTATGTAGTTATATTCATGATTGTGTTTATGGATATGTATGAAATTACCATACCATAGTGTAGGAATCCGAGAATCCTACTTGACCTCTTGGTTGTTATAACTTGTTGACCATTGTCTCCCATTCGTGGTTGAGAGGGTCATTAGCAACTGTCGGTATGTCCTATCTGTAGGGAGATCGGTGGCCGGCTTGAAGGGGGGTTGGATAGACGGCACCCCCAAATCCTCGCTTCTTTCTACAATGTTAGTGCGCAAGCGGAAATACAAACAAATAAGTAGAAAGACTAAAACTAAGAAAGGAAATGCAACCCGATAACACGTTCGTTTACGTGGTTCAGAGATAACTTGCTCCTACTCCACGGCATGTCCGTAAGGTGGACAATGTTGGATCGAGATGCGCTAGAGGGGGGGGTGAATAGCGCTCGTGGCTTTCACACTTTTCGAATCGCAAAACTATCGGAGTTAAAACGCATCGGAATAAAAACAAACGCACAAACACAGGGGAATTTACTTCGTTCGGAGCCTATGATGACTCCTACTCGAAGGCCCACAATCCTTGATATCTTTTCGTGGACAACAACTATAAGTTCGAATAGAGTACAAGTATTGCAAATAAGTATAATAAAAAGAAACACAGTTATACCGACAACAGTATAGAAATCACAAGTTTCGGAGCTCCGGGTCGTCGGTGTCAAGTCGTAGCACTTCCGAGTCGTCGATTTAGCAGCACGTAGTAAGAGGATTACTTAGAATCTGATATGTGAAGGTGCTGCTCGAAACCCCTTTATGAAGGGTGTTCAAGGTGCCTTGAAGGCTATTCAAGGCGCCTCCATGCTGCCGAGTCACCCGCGTGGATCAAGCTTGAACTGGTCAATTTTTATCTCTTCAAGGTGCCTTATGCCTCATTCAAGGCGCCTTATGACTCCTTCAAGGCGCCTCCAGAGTGCTTTGCAGCCAGCTCCAGCTTTGAACCCGAGGCGCCTCCAAGCCCCATGGAGGCGCCTCGGACACTATTCATCCGAGGTTAACTTGTGCTCCTTTGGTCCTGCAACAGTGTTAGTCCCAAACACATATCCTGGAAACTAAAGTTAGCACAATGCAATAGAAAATATGATAATAGAGTAATGATAGTCTCCGGACTGTCCGGGTCTGACGTCGGATTTTCATCCAAAAACCCTAGGTCGACCCGACGCCTACTGTTTCCTCTACGGGGAGCGCGTCCTCACATACTCCACTCAGGAGATTTACCTGTTGCCAGTGTGATCCTCCAGATCGACTGGACTTTTGCTCAGCACTCGATGCTTCCGGACTTTCTGCTGGACATCCGCTTCCCAGCTAGTCCAGTCTTCACCTGGTTCGCGACACCAGGACTTTGCACCTAGGGTTACCACTCCCTAGGACTTTTGCCTGAAGCCATCTACATGCCAAGACTTTCTGCATAGGGTTACCACCCCCTAGGATTTTCCCTTTGCCTAACCGCAGCTAGGACTTTCCTGAAACACTCAGTCAAACACATTAGATAACAATTAAACTTAACTTTGAATCCCTTTGCCATTATCAAAACTATGGTTCGATCGTCGGATGCTTTCTGCACCAACAATCTCCCCCTTTTTGATTATGGAAACTCAAATTCAAAGTTAAGTAAGCAGATATCAAATAAAGAATAGATGCAAGTAAAAACATTTAAAGCAAACATAGCATTAAGTTTAGGTCCCCCTTAATTGTTACTCCCCCTTTAATATTTTGTTACTCATTATTTTAAATTTGAATTTGCTACTCTCATTTTTGAATTTGATAATTATTTGAGTATTTGAGTATTTGAATTTGCTACTCTTCCCCTTTGCCATATATAAAAAAAAATAATCAAAATAGTCATTTAGTGAAAATTTGTTAGTGAAATATTTGGAGCCAAGTGATTTTTAAGAAAGCATTTTTGTGGGCTAAGTTTTAAAATTTTGAGAATAAAGATTTGAACTTAGCTAAGCTCTTTGCAAGTATTGTATTTTGAAAACTATTGCTTAGGTTAAAAAACTTAGCTTAATTTTAAACACTACTTATTAAATTTTAGGACAAGGAGGGAGTGAAGTAGCTAAAAATTTGGTTTAGGTTATTTAGTTGGTCCTTAAGTCCAAGAATGAGTCAAGTTCAATAGATTTCAAATTATCCAGTTTTACTTTTAGATGTATTAGAGCCCTAAAGATCAAACATGCGTATCCTGAAAACTGAGTATCCTTTTACCAACTGTCTAACCTTTAGCTACTTGCTGATTGCCTAGAGGGCAACAACTTTCACTTGGTTAGTCAAGTTAAGTCAATTTGATCCAGATAGATTTAACTAGAGCTGGAAAACTTGACTTGATTGATGTATATTATGTGTTTAACGCCCAGACTCATATTGATGCACTGATATAAGCATTCTTGAGTTCAGGCTGTACCCTATGCATCTCATGCCATTCTATGTTTTTCTAAACATAATCAAGATATACCTAGGTGTTTGTGAGATGCTCTGGCTTAAGTCTAGGGGAACATGATTTCTAGGGGGAAAGCCTAAGTTAAATCCAATTTTTGAAACTTCTAAGAAAAAGGGATTTTAAAGTCATTTTTCCTAGAATTTTAAAAGACATGTAAAAGCAAGATGATTAAGAAGAAACATCTATTCTACCCAACATATTCCTATTTGCCTTCTAAGTGCACTGAACTCAAGTTTAGGTAAGGGTTTTGTAAAAATGTCAACTAGGTTTGATTTGGACTCAACATGGTTGAGTACAATTTCACCATTAGCTACGTGATCCCTTACAAAATAGTGTTTTACCTCTATGTGTTTAGTCCTAGAATGGTGAATAGGATTTTTGGTCAGATTAATTGAGCTGATATTATCAATAAAGATTTTTGTGTTTTTATATTCTAGTTGATAGTCTTTTAATGTATGCATCTTCCTCAACAGTTGAGATGCACATTCTCCTAGGGCTATGTATTCAGCTTCTGTGGTTGATAAAGCAACACAGTGTTGTTTTCTGCTTGACCAACTTACTAGGCACTGACCTAGAATTTGGCAGCTACCACTTGTACTTTTTCTGTCTAATTTGTACCTGGCATAGTCTGAATCAGAATAGCCATAAAGATCAAAAGTGTAAGTTCTAGGGTACCAAAGTCCTACATTTAGAGTTCCTTTAATGTACCTAAGTATTCTTTTAACATATGTTAGGTGTGACTCTTTTGCATAGGATTGGTATCTTGCGCACATACCTACTGCAAACAATATATCGGGACGGCTTGTAGTTAGATAAAGTAAGCTACCTATGACACTTCTATAGTACTTTGGATCTACTGGTTTTCCTTCCGGGTCAGAGTCAATGTTGATGTTGGTTGCCATTAGAGTATTTATTATTTTTGAATTTTCCATGCAAATATTTTTAATTAACTCCTTAGCATATTTAGTTTGATAAATGTAGATTCCATCTTTCGTTTGTTTTATTTGTAAGCCTAAGAAAAAGTTGAGTTCCCCAACCATACTCATTTCAAATTCATTTTCCATTAATCCAACAAATTCTTTTTAAAACTTCGAGTTAGTTGAGCCAAAAATTATATCGTCAACATAGATTTGGGCTATAAAGATATCTTTTCTATAGTTTTTACAAATAGGGTCAGATCTATTTGTCCTTGGTTAAAGCCTTTGGATATTAAATAATTAGATAATCTTTCATACCATGCCCTAGGGGCTTGTTTTAGTCCATATAAAGCCTTTTTTAGTTTAAATACATGATTTGGGTAATCTAAGTCTTCAAATCCTGGGGGTTGGCTTACATAGACCTCTTCCTTGATAAACCCATTCAAAAAAGCCGACTTAACATCCATTTGGTATAACCTAAACCCTTTATTTGCTGCATAGGCTAATAACATCCTAATGGATTCGAGTTTGGCTACTGGTGCATAGGTTTCATCATAGTCTAAGCCTTCAACTTGACTGAACCCTTTGGCTACTAGTCTAGCTTTGTTTCTTATTATATCACCCTGATCATCCAACTTGTTTCTAAAAACCCATTTGGTGTCTATTATTGATTTATCTATGGGTTTAGGTACAAGGTCCCAGACTTGGTTTCTTTCAAATTGTGTTAATTCTTCCTGTATTGCAATGATCCAGTCTGGGTCAGGTAGGGCTTCTTCTATAGTCTTAGGTTCAATTTTAGAAATAAGGGCAATCTGACTAAGGTTTCTATAGGAGGATCTAGTTCTTACTCCTAGGTTTGGGTCACCCAAAATTTGGTCAGGTGGGTGAGAGGTACTTACTCTAGTTGGTCTTATTTGTGGGTCAGAAAGTGGTTCTTCTGATTTATTAAGGTTAGGTTGGATTTCATCATCTTCTATAACTCTTGGATTGATGTCAATATTTTCATTTATATTAGGTAGGTTGTGTCACGCCCCAGAGGAGTCTCTGTCCGAAGAAATTTCGGCAGCATCTCCCCTGTACGGCGGACAATATGAAACTTTCTACATATCACATATACATAAGCCACAAGCGGCTGGAATGATAACAAAAAAAAAAAAAATAAACACCACGCAGTTTATAAAGATATTCAGCTTCTGGCTGTCACAACCACGCAGTTAATAATAGTAATCAATAACAATAGGACTCTGACTCGAAATCCACCCTACTCCACTACACTCGTAAAGCTCAAAACCAACGAACTCACCTCTTCTGCCGTCCAGGCAGGCACGTAGTAGAATGAAATCCAATATCATATCAAAAATCCATCAAAAGGTATCACTCCATACAATATCCATAGGAAAAATCCAAAGACAATACTAAAACAAAGTCTGATATAGAAAAAGGCCAAAATAAAACAAATAACGAACTAGTAGAGAACTAGCTCTACATGCAGATGGGGGGCCAGCGACTGGAACTGCTCCGGACAGCCTCAACCTGAAAATATCAACAATGGAGGCGGGGTGAGTCTAACACTCAGCAGGTACAACTGATATGCATAATAAAACAAATAACAGACAACACTAATCATGCGTACAGTCTCCTGAATACGAGAAGGAATAAATGCAACTGAAACGAAATCAGGAGATAACTGTACTAACCGGGATCAAGGTACAAAGGTAACAGGTCGTCAGACCGAAGAAATCATAATCCTGTATGCATGTCAATCAAATGCATCCATACAAATGCAGCATATAAGTGCAGCAATCACAACAATAAAATGCAATAAATGCATATGGTGACCGTGCACTCGGACATCACTGCTCCTGACAGTGACTGAGTGGACGGAATGCTGTCGGAGTACTCCTGTCCTCTGGCCCCAAATCATAAATGGGGGAGCTCAATGCTCTCATCTCCCGGTACATAATGACGGGGAGGGAAAATCTCTGCCGGCTACCAGGCTGAGTCTCCTGACCAACGGAACCAAACAGAGTCCACTGTCTGCCGGCTACCACGCTGCTACACTAAATGCCAACGGAGCCAAACAGAGCGGAACTGACTGCCGGCTACCACGCAGAGTCACCTGACCAACGGAGCCAAACAGCAAAACCGTCACACACCTGCCTGATATACCACTAATCTATGGGTGTGTTGGTTGCTACTCGGAAAACCTATAGGTTCCACTGTACAAAAATTTTGTACAAAGGTCTGAACCTTTTCCTAGCTACCATGTGTTCTTTTAAATTAAATTTTGGATCGCCTACGGAACTTAACACGTTTGATCCAAAACTTAATCTATTTGTTCTTTTAGGTTTTGACTTGGATCTCCTGCGGAACTTAACACGTTCGACCCAAGTCTCCTTAAGTTATTAATTCCATTAAATATTAATTTCCATAAAAGGTTCCCTGTACTGACGTGGCGAGGCACATGGCCTTCTTGGATATGGGAGCAACCACCACCGACTAGACAAAACCTTTAATAGAAAGTTAATATTTAATTTCCTAAAATAACTTTAGGTTAACCAAAGAGAATAATCAAATCACAAGGAAAAGAAAAAAACAAAAGAACACAACTTCGAAAAAACATATTCAAAATTCTAGAACGTAAGCCTCTTGTATTTGGTATTATTTCTAGAAATAACTAGCATGATGCGGAAATAGAAATTACTAGTTATACCTTGTAGAAAAACCTCTTGATCTTCTACCGTATTCCTCTTCTAACCTCGGACGTTGTGTGGGCAACGATCTACCGAGATGAGAAACCACCAACCACCTTCTTCTCCTCCAAGCAAGGTTCGGCCACAAAAGAAAAGCTTCACCAAGGAGAAAAACCAAAATACTAACCAAGCTCCAAGAGATACTAGCTTTCTCTCCTTCTTCTTCTTCTTCTCCAAGTAGTATCCGGCCACCACAAGAGCTCCAAGGAAGGGAGAGAGGTTCGGCCACCACAAGAGGAAGAGAGGGAGAGGATGGCCGGCCACACCAAGGAACAAGAGAGGGAGAGGAATAATAGATGTTGTCTCTTGAAGGCACCCTCACCCCTTCTTTTATATTCCTTGGCCTAGGCAAATTAGGAAATTTAATTACAATAAAATTTCCTTAATTTTCCTTGACATGAATTAATTGAGAAAAATAAAACAAAATTTCCCAATTAACTTGAGATGGCCGGCCACATCATTGGAAAACAAAAGAGGACAAGTTTTAATCAACAATTAAAACTTCCTAATTTGTTTCCGGAAATTTTAAAAAATAAAATTTCTCTTTAAAATCTCTTCATGGTTGATAAAAGGAAATTTCTATAATTTTAATTTTATCAACATGTGAATATTTTTTAAAGAAAAAATAAAACATCTCTCCAATCTACAAATAAGGAAAGAGATCTAATCTCTTTCTTTAATCTTTTGTAGATCTTTTACAAGAGAGATATTTTAATTTTAATTCTCTTTAAAATATATCTTCCACATAATAATAAAAATTAAAATTAAAATTCTTTTTAATTTTATTTGGCCGGCCCTACTAGCTTGGGTTCAAGCTAGGGCCGGCCACCCAATTTTATACCTAGGCCGGCCCTAGCTTGTTCCCAAGCTAGCTTGGCCGGCCCCCATTGGGTGGGTATAGAAGGTGGGTATAAGTGGGTATAGAACTCTATAAATAAGAGGCTACGATAGGGACCGAGAGGAGGAATTGGTTTTGGTCTCCCGATAAAATTAAGCATCCCGTGTTCACCCCGAACACACAACTTAATTTTATCAATGATAATTCATTCCACTAGAGAACTATCATTGAACTACCGCACCAATCCCAAATTACATTTTTGGGTTCCTTCTTATTATGAGTGTGTTAGTCTCCCTGTGTTTAAGATATCGAATGTCCACTAATTAAGTGAGTTACTGACAACTCATTTAATTAATGTCTAAGTCCAAGAGTAGTACCACTCAACCTTATCGTCATGTCGGACTAAGGCCACCTGCAGGGTTTAACATGACAATCCTTATGAGCTCCTCTTGGGGAAATTATCAACCTAGTATCTCTAGGATACAGTTTCCTTCTATAATCAACAACACACACTATAAGTGATATCATTTCCCAATTTATCGGGCTTATTGATTCATCGAACTAAATCTCACCCATTGATAAATTAAAGAAATAAATATCAAATATATGTGCTTGTTATTATATTAGGATTAAGAGCACACACTTCCATAATAACCGAGGTCTTTGTTCCTTTATAAAGTCAGTATAAAAGAAACGACCTCAAATGGTCCTACTCAATACACTCTGAGTGTACTAGTGTAATTATATAGTCAAGATAAACTAATACCTAATTACACTACGACCTTCTAATGGTTTGTTCCTTTCCATTCTGGTCGTGAGCTACTATTTATAATTTATAAGGATAACATCATCTTCTGTATGTGACACCACATACTATGTTATCTACAATATAAATTAAATGAACAACTACAAACAAATGTAGATAATTAGACCAAATGTGATTCTTTATTCATAATGAATGTTTACAAAGCTTAGGCTTTCAGTATACACTCCAACAATCTCCCACTTATACTAATGACTAAGCTGCCATATCTTCTACCATACATCTGATTCCCATTCCCTCCACATGCTGATCGAAAGCTTTCGCCGGAAGGGCCTTAGTGAAAGGATCTGCCAGGTTATCCGCTGATGCAATCTTGGCTATGACAACTTCTCCTCGCTTCACGATATCTCGTATCAGGTGGTACTTGCGCTCTATATGTTTACTTGCCTTATGAGCTCGTGGTTCCTTCGAGTTTGCAACTGCACCACTATTATCACAATAAATTGTGATGATTTTGGGCAAACCAGGAATCACATCTAAATCCATTAGAAAGTTCCTGGGCCATACTACTTCTTTAGCTGCCTCAGAGGCTGCTACATACTCAACTTCCATGGTTGAGTCCGAAACGCATTTCTGCTTAACACTCCTCCATGAAATGGCTCCACCTCCTAAAGTAAACACATAGCCTGATGTAGACTTACTGTTATCCCTATCTGATTGGAAATCTGAATCCGTATAACCCACAGGGAGCAGATCATCTGCTTGGTAAACTAGCATATAATCTCTAGTCCTTCTCAGGTACTTTAATATATGCTTTACCGCAGTCCAATGTCCTTGTCCAGGGTTACTCTGATATCTGCTGACCATGCCCACGGCAAAACAGATATCAGGTCTCGTACATAGCATTGCATACATTAGGCTTCCTACAGCCGAAGCATAAGGAACTGCTTTCATGTCCTCTATCTCTTTTGATGTCTTTGGAGACATCTCTTTAGATAAAGCTACTCCATGTCTAAAAGGTAAGAAACCTTTCTTGGAATCCTGCATGCTAAAACGAGCAAGGATTGTATCTATATATGAAGCTTGGGATAGACACAACATTCTTTTCTTACGATCCCTTATAACTTTGATCCCAAGAATATGTGCACATTCTCCTAAGTCCTTCATATCAAATTGTTTGGACAATCATACCCTTACGTCTGATAATACCTTGACATTGTTGCCAATTAACAAAATATCATCTACGTATAGTACAAGAAATACCATCACGTTTCCGTTACACTTCTTATATACACAAGACTCATCCGGACTTTGAATAAATCCATATGACTGGATTACTTCATTAAACCGGATGTTCCAAGACCTTGAAGCTTGCTTCAGTCCATAAATGGACCGATTGAGCTTGCACACTAGATGCTCTTTGCCTTTTTCAATGAACCCTTCTGGTTGCTTCATATGGATGTTCTCTTCAAGACTTCCATTAAGGAAAGCTGTCTTGACATCCATTTGCCAAATCTCATAATCCATATGAGCAGCAATGGATAAGAGTATCCGGATAGACTTAAGCATGGCTACCGGTGAAAAGGTCTCCTCATAATCGATTCCCTCTTTTTGAGTGTACCCTTTTGCAACAAGCCTAGCTTTGAAGGTTTCTACCTTCCCGTCTGTCCCTCTTTTCCTTTTGTAGATCCACTTGCATCCAACAGCTTTTACACCATCAGGTGGTTCTACAAGCTCCCAGACCTTATTAGAGTACATAGACTCTATTTCAGAATTCATCGCCTTTTGCCAAGATGCTGCATCTGTATCTTGGAGTGCTTCGTCATATGACCGGGGATCAGGTTCATGTTTACCCGGGATCAAGTCCGAAGACTCTCCCAAAAACATGAATCTCTCAGGCTGCCTCACAACCCTCCCACTACGACGAGGCACTGTCTGTGGTTGTGTATCATGTGTGACACGTGTTGCAGTCTCTTGTGGTACTTCATCTTGTACTGTTGGTACTGAAGTAGACGTGTCCTCTCTAAGTTCTTCTAAAACAATTTTACTACTGGGCTTGTGATCCATTATATAGTCTTCTTCTAAAAACTGGGCATTGGTGCTAACAATGACCTTCTGGTCTTTAGGACTATAAAATAAACCTCCTTTCGTTCCTTTGGGATATCCCACAAACACGCGAACTTCTGTACGAGATTCTAACTTATCAGCATCTGGTTTTAGCACATGTGCTGGACTACCCCAAATCTGAATATGTCTTAGACTGGGTTTTCGCCCATTCCACAATTCTATGGGAGTAGAAGAAACTGATTTAGAAGGTACTAAGTTCAGAACGTATACTGCTGTTTCCAGAGCATATCCCCAAAACGAATTTGGTAATTCTGAATAACTCATCATTGATCTAACCATCTCCATAAGAGTCCTATTCCTTCGTTCTGCTACACCATTCTGTTGGGGTGTTCCAGGTGCAGACAATTGGGATTGAATCCCGGCCTCTGATAAGTAATTCCTAAACTCTCCTAAGAGGTATTCGCCACCACGATCAGATCGTAGTGTCTTGATACTTTTACCTAATCGTTTTTCCACATCAGCCTTATATTCTTCGAACTTATCAAAGCACTCAGACTTGCGGCGCATTAGGTAAATATATCCATATCTTGAATAATCATCTATAAAAGAGACAAAATATTCAAAACCTCCTCTTGCCTGGACAGACATAGGACCACACAAATCAGAGTGTACCAATTCTAACACTTCTTTGGCTCTATACCCCTTGGCCTTGAACGGCCTCTTGGTCATTTTATCTTCTAAGCAAGATTCACAAGTTGGAAAATTTTCCAACTCTAATGAACTTAAAAGTCCATCGGCTATAAGCCTCTGAATCCTACTTAAGTTAATATGACCAAGCCTTAGATGCCAAAGATATGCTTGGTTCATTTCTGAAGGTTCTTTTCTCTTATTAGAATTAGAAGATGAATTATAAATTTCCATGTTTTGCTTTGTGGAAGAATTTAGATTTAAAATATACAAATTGCCAACTAATGCACCAGAACAGATAATCACTTTATTTCTTTTAATAACTACATCGTTACTGAAAGAAACTGAATATCCATCTAAAAACAGTTTAGAAACTGAAATTAAATTTTTTCTAAAACTGGGTACATAAAGACAATTTCTTAAAACCAAATTTCTATTTCTACTAAAAGATAAGTAGACGTCTCCCACTGCAACAGCTGCCACCTTAGTAGCATTGCCAATGTAGACAGTAATCTCCCCTTCAGATAGTCGTCGGGTTTCCTGGAACCCCTGCAAGGAATTGCAGACATGATCAGTGGCTCCCGTATCTACACACCAGGTGCTGGTAGATAACACCGCTAAACATGTTTCAACAACTAGAGCATGAGATATACCTTTGTTTTGGTTCCTACGAGGACAGTCCGCCTTCCAATGTCCTGCCTGCTTGCAGATGAAGCATTTGCCCTTCGGCTTCTTCACTCTAGCTTTAAATCCCGTACTCTAAGATTTATTCACTTTCTTTGCTGAGCCAGCTTGTTTCTTCTTCTTCTTTCCTCTCGGTTTAGAAGTAGAACCATTTTCAGCAAAGTGAATTTGAGAATTGTGACGAAATAATCCTTCTGCTGCTTGAAGTTCTGTCAGTAGTTCCCCTAATGAATAAATCCTTTTATTCATATTATAGTTCAGGCGGAACTGCTCAAAACTTCTAGGTAGCGTTTGGAGAATCATATCGATCTGGGTTTCCCCATCAATTTCTCCTCCAAGGATCTGTATCTCGTTCAGATAAGCTATCATCTTTAGGATATGATCCCTTACAGGAGTACCCTCTTGCATGGTGGCAGTCATTATCTTTCTCATGGCTTCTTGCCTAGAAGCCCTATCCTGATGACCAAAGAGTTCCTTAAGATTGTTCATAATATCATAAGATGTTGGTAAATCATTATGCTGATGTTGCAATACATTTGACATTGAAGCCAAAATGTAACACCGCGCCATCTCATCTGCCTTTACCCATCTCTTATGATATTCAATCTCCTCTTGGGTAGATTCACCAGTGGGTGCATCAGGACAAGGTTCAGTCAGTACAAATTTATAGCTTTCTGCAGTCAGAACAATATCCAGGTTTCTTTTCCAATCTATGTAATTTGGTCCAGTAAGTCTATTTTGTTGAAGTATGATGGACAGTGGGTTGAAAGTCATCCTAAGAATCACAAATAACTTTTGGTCAGAACTCTAAATTTAGAATAATATTGATTCCTCAAACAATACTATTTTAAATTAACCAACACCTCATAACACCGTGAATTTTGTATGCCACGTTAGTGTGGACGTATACAAATTCAACATTTGTAAAGGAGGGTTTTAACCCATTAATTTTATTATCTTGTCAACCTAACTTTTGACAAATAAAATTAATAGTTGGTATTATTTGGTCACACAAATAATAGCAGTGACTCCGTTGGGGAGGATACTATTAGATGTGTCTAAGTGTACACCATTACTTGACACTAAGTCCATTAATAAGATTATGCCCCTTCCGTTGGGGAAGATCACACGCTCTTAATTAACTTCCTATAGTCATCCAAAAATAGAAGTCTGTTCTAGTGATCCGCAAACAAGCTCATCCATTATGGAGGAAGGCACTCAGAGCCAACGCGCAAGCTTGTTTGCATCACTTACAAACCAGTAATGGAGACCATGGGATTTACTTAAAAATCCCTCTCCCACTTAGTTATTTATAAATGAGGAATTTTAACTATGCTAGCCTACTAAACTTGTAAACTAACATGCACACACAGCACAATATAAAAGCAATAAATAGAAAATCTAATTTTCAACTATTATGGCTTTTATCTTTAATTGTCTTCCGTGTGTTGTCATCCGAAGCTGCTGCCATATTTGGCCACCGCCACCGGGTCTAACTGTCGCATCCATCTTGCTCCTAGTTCCGCTGCGCCTCTGGTCCTTCGAAGGTTCCACGCTTTGCAAGATTCGATCCGCGACATAAATAGAATTTTACATTTTTGATCCTATATTCCATAAAAGGAATGTACATGTATCTAGATCAAAAATAAAATCGTAATAAAACTAAATACAGCTCCTGCTGTATTTTAATACAATCACACATATAAATGGCCTTGACATGTCCAAGGGTCCAATCACACACATAATAACTAAAAGCCATAATAGTTGGATCCTGCATCCATAGAGTTAGCACATCCTACTATTAACCTGCCTAAATTATGTATGACATGTGCATAATTAAACTAAATACCAAATACACAGAGGCAAAACCCTAGCCATGATACCAATTGTTGGTTGCTACTCGGAAAACCAATAGGTTCCACTGTACAAAAATTTTGTACAAAGGTCTGAACCTTTTCCTAGCTACCATGTGTTCTTTTAAATTAAATTTTGGATCGCCTACGGAACTTAACACGTTTGATCCAAAACTTAATCTATTTGTTCTTTTAGCTTTTGACTTGGATCTCCTGCGGAACTTAACACGTTCGACCCAAGTCTCCTTAAGTTATTAATTCCATTAAATATTAATTTCCATAAAAGGTTCCCAGTACTGACGTGGCGAGGCACATGGCCTTCTTGGATATGGGAGCAACCACCACCGACTAGACAAAACCTTTAATAGAAAGCTAATATTTAATTTCCTAAAATAACTTTAGGTTAACCAAAGAGAACAATCAAATCACAAGGAAAAGAAAAAACAAAAGAACACAACTTGAAAAACATATTCGAAATTCTAGAACGTAAGCATCTTGTATTTGGTATTATTTCCATAAATAACTAGCATGATGCGGAAATAGAAATTACTAGTTATACCTTGTAGAAAAACCTCTTGATCTTCTACCGTATTCCTCTTCTAACCTCGGACGTTGTGTGGGCAACGATCTACCGAGATGAGAAACCACCAACCACCTTCTTCTCCTCCAAGCAAGGTTCGGCCTCAAAAGAAAAGCTTCACCAAGGAGAAAAACCAAAATACTAACCAAGCTCCAAGAGATACTAGCTTTCTCTCCTTCTTCTTCTTCTCCAAGTAGTATCCGGCCACCACAAGAGCTCCAAGGAAGGGAGAGAGGTTCGGCCACCACAAGAGGAAGAGAGGGAGAGGATGGCCGGCCACACCAAGGAACAAGAGAGGGAGAGGAATAATAGATGTTGTCTCTTGAAGGCACCCTCACCCCTTCTTTTATATTCCTTGGCCTAGGCAAATTAGGAAATTTAATTACAATAAAATTTCCTTAATTTTCCTTGACATGAATTAATTGAGAAAAATAAAACAAAATTTCCCAATTAACTTGAGATGGCCGGCCACATCATTGGAAAACAAAAGAGGACAAGTTTTAATCAACAATTAAAACTTCCTAATTTGTTTCCGGAAATTTTAAAAAATAAAATTTCTCTTTAAAATCTCTTCATGGTTGATAAAAGGAAATTTCTATAATTTTAATTTTATCAACATGTGAATAATTTTTAAAGAAAAAATAAAACATCTCTCCAATCTACAAATAAGGAAAGAGATCTAATCTCTTTCTTTAATCTTTTGTAGATCTTTTACAAGAGAGATATTTTAATTTTAATTCTCTTTAAAATATATCTTCCACATAATAATAAAAATTAAAATTAAATTTCTTTTTAATTTTATTTTGGGTTCAAGCTAGGGCCGGCCACCCAATTTTATACCTAGGCCGGCCCTAGCTTGTTCCCAAGCTAGCTTGGCCGGCCCCCATTGGGTGGGTATAGAAGGTGGGTATAGGTGGGTATAGAACTCTATAAATAAGAGGCTACGATAGGGACCGAGAGGAGGAATTGGTTTTGGTCTCCCGATAAAATTAAGCATCCCGTGTTCACCCCGAACACACAACTTAATTTTATCAATGATAATTCATTCCACTAAAGAACTATCATTGAACTACCGCACCAATCCCAAATTACATTTTTGGGCTCCTTCTTATTATGAGTGTGTTAGTCTCCCTGTGTTTAAGATATCGAATGTCCACTAATTAAGTGAGTTACAACTCATTTAATTAATGTCTAAGTCCAAGAGTAGTACCACTCAACCTTATCGTCATGTCGGACTAAGTCCACCTGCAGGGTTTAACATGACAATCCTTATGAGCTCCTCTTGGGGACATTATCAACCTAGTATCTCTAGGACATAGTTTCCTTCTATAATCAACAACACACACTATAAGTGATATCATTTCCCAATTTATCGGGCTTATTGATTCATCGAACTAAATCTCACCCATTGATAAATCAAAGAAATAAATATCAAATATATGTGCTTGTTATTATATTAGGATTAAGAGCACACACTTCCATAATAACCGAGGTCTTTGTTCCTTTATAAAGTCAGTATAAAAGAAACGACGTCAAATGGTCCTACTCAATACTCTCTGAGTGTACTAGTGTAATTATATAGTCAAGATAAACTAATACCTAATTACACTACGACCTTCTAATGGTTTGTTTCTTTCCATTCTGGTCGTGAGCTACTGTTTATAATTTATAAGGTACTGATAGCATCATCTTCTGTATGTGACACCACATACTATGTTATCTACAATATAAATTAAATGAACAACTACAAACAAATATAGATAATTAGACCAAATGTGATTCTTTATTCATAATGAATGTTTACAAAGCTTAGGCTTTCAGTATACACTCCAACAGGGTGGTGGTGGTGTGTGCAGTACATGTAACTGGCGATGGGCTCAACCATAGTGGAGCCGACAATCGCACAGCATGCAAACATGATGCATGATACTAAGCATGGCAATCTCATGAATAACATAGCAAGATCCATACATAAATAAAAGGTGTACCACAAGTCAATGTATCTGATGGAAGGTACACAAACAGATAGGGTATCATATAAACCCTAGGTCCTGAACATGATGTATCACATGGTTGGGTCACTACCGAAAGCATGTATGGTCAGATAAATAATAACATGCAGTGTATAATAAATAAACAAACAACATGTAACAGATCATGTAGTGACCAACCGAATCAAATGGAAACACAATTCTTGCTATATGTTAAACACTTTATCATGCATATCAAAAGACATAAGTCAAAGTACCCGCCTCCAATAAGAGATATCCAAATTTAGTCCAAATCTGACGTCAAGATGCTCGTCTCGTGTCAAGGTCCTGTGTCACCAACATATATACATTTTTATTTAGCTACAACTCAAATGAATAGCTAAATAAAAATCCTTAAGAACAACAAAATAAACTGGGTTCTTCTACATCATGTCAAACCCCCAAGACAATATAATTTGGATAACTATCTACAAAAGTCCTCTTCACTACATCCACAAGTCAACTCAAACCTTGGAGTTTCCACATTATTCAAAATTCCCAATTAAAACAACTCAAACCTCATTCAACAATTTAATTTATCTATTTGACCAAATCATCCCCAAGAATAAGCTCAAACCAAAACTCACCTGAGTTGAATGCCTCAGCCGATAACTCACTGTCGGACAAGTTGCTGCCAAAGCTTGCTTCCCAAAGAATATTGCTACCAACGGTCTATTGCCGACACTGCAAGGATCTATTACTCTCTATGTCAGCATTCCCAATCAATCCAAATACCCATAAATGTCTTACCTGCGACGGTGCCAAGTTCTTCCTCTCTACCGGAGATTTAACAGAGGGAAAGACTAGGCTGGAATTCCTTGCTCCTGTCCGAACCCAAAGTGAGTTGCTGGATCAAAAAGAAATCTACAGCGCATAAAATTCCAAATCCACAGGACACGATACCTATACCTCTCAGTCGTATTTGTTGCTCCACAACCCTCAACTAGTCGCTCTTCCTCTCCACTGGTCGGAGGTGATAAGGATCCGGCGACAGCGCTAGGTCACAGTGAGGTTGGCTGGTGGAAGGGACTCGGACTGCCGGCGAGGAGACGTCGGTTGGAGACTAGGGCACGACTTGACACATGGTCTCCCGGCGAAGAGGGCTCGACTGTCGACACTAGGGCAAAGGAGCTTGGCCGGTTGCCAGTGCTCGGAAGAGGAGAAGGGGGATCGGTCGGGCTAGGACAGAGGAAGCCGCGGCGCTAGGGCACACAAGGAAGACCGGCGGCACTTCCGTCCGGCGTCGACACTGTGCAGAGTAGAGGAGAGGCGGCTCTCGTCGCCGACGGCAGAGGAGAGAGTGTGTGCACGCGAGAGAGATGAGGAGAAGATCGGTTTTGGGAGAGGAAACCGGCGCGAGGAAGAAGGAGAAAAGGAACGGGCGGAGAAGGTGTCGAGCACGGGGAAAAGAATAAGAGAAAAAGAAAAAGGAAAAGAAATGATAAAGGAAAAGGAAATAAAACTTTTCCTCATTAAAACAGGGTAGCCTAAACAGGCTTTTCTGGGCCCCGTTTTTATCCCCGTTAACTCGTCCGTACGAGCTCCGAAAAATTCCCGAAAAAATTCCAAAAATTCCGGAAAATTCCCTTATTCATATTCGCCTATTTTCCGGTATTTTACATTCTCCCCCACTAACAAAAATTTGGTCCCCAAATTTCGTTATCTACCATCAGCAAGTACTAACAACAGATATAGAGTATATATGCTGAACAGTAAATAAATCACATACCTCAAGTGAAAAGATAGGGATATCGAGCTCGGATCGTATCCTCGAGCTCCCAAGTAGCCTCCTCATCCGAATGATGCTGCCATCCGACTTTAACCAGCCGGATAGTCTTGTTCCGCAATTGACGCTCTTTCCGGTCTATAATCCATACCAGAATCACCTCATAAGTGACGTCAGGCTGAACGGGAACTGAGATATTTGTCAGCACATGTGTCGGGTCAGGTACGTATCTCCTCAGCGTAGATACGTGGAATACATCGTGGACGCCTGCCAAAGACGGCGATAGTGCCAACCGATAAGCTACCGCTCTAATCCTTTCCGAGATCTGGAAAAGTCCAATATATCGCGGAGCTAGCTTAGCTTTGAGGCCAATCTCTTCACCCCTTTCGTGGGTGAAGCTCGTAGAAATACCTGGTCGCAAATGGAGAACTCTAAGGGTCTCCGACTCCGGTCAGCATAACACTTCTGGCAGTCTTATGCCTCTAACATCCTCTGTCTGATAATATGGACCACTTTGCCTCACGTTGAGCTCTATGAGGTCTCAACAACTGGGTCTCTCGGATTCTCGTCCTGATCGACGACTGAGCAACTATGGTAACAAGAATACCCTGCTCTGTCTGTCCCTGCTCCTCAATGTCTAACTCAGAGAAATCCTGAATCAAATCTGTGACCACAACTCGGTGGCAAGCTAAAGTCCCTCTGGACCTCTAGCTAAGTGTATCGGTAACCACATTAGCTTTTCCCAGGTGATAGCTAATGGTACAATCATAATACTTCAGGAACTCCATCTATCTCCCCGGTCGAAGATTAAGTTCCTTCTGAGTGAACAGATATTTGAGACTCCGATGGTCAGTGAGAATCTCAATGTAATATCATACAGGTACTGCCGCCAAATCTTCAGGGCAAAAATAACAGCGGCCAACTCAAGATCATGAACTGAGTATTTTCTTCTCAGGCTCCCTCAACTATCGAGAAGCATATAAGAATACTCTACCGTGCTGCACCAGAGCAGCACCCATACCCTGTAGAGACGCGTCGGTGTAGAGGACAAATTCGTCCTCTTCTGTAGGTAAAAACCAAAAATCAAAGCAGACACTAGTCTCCACTTCAGCTCCTAGAAGCTGGTCTTGCAATCCTCAGTTCAAGTAAACTTCACGCCTTTCATGGTCACGCGTGAAAGTAGCATAGCTATGCGGAAGAAACCCTCGACGAAAGCTCTGTAATATCCTGCGAGTCACAAAAGACTGCGGATCTCCTACACTGATTTCGGCTGCTCCCAACGGTAACAACCTCTATCTCCTGTGGAACCACGGTACACTCCTACTAGTGACCGTGTGTCCCAAACAACATAAGAAAAGATAATCCAAACCAGCACTACTGATAATCACATATAGATGTTCTCGTCGAATCATCTCTAGATCTATGCAAAGGTAGTGTACGTGACTCACCTCGGATCCGTAATAGATCACAACATCGTCCACAAAGATAATGGACACCTATCCAAACATCCTCGACATACCAGGATCATCGAGTCCCTGAAAACATCTAAGGCACTGTAAGCCTATATGGCAAAAACCAATACACATAATGTTCGTATCACAGACATTCCTATCCATAAAATCTCCAACAATAAATCGAAAAATCTGATCATCAATAACATAAATCACCAAAGAATAAATCCTCCAAGGTGAGAGCAACGCTCCATCACAGGAAACACCACATATGTGGGAGCAACGCTCTACCACAAGAAATCCTCAATATGTGGGAGCAATACTCCACCACAAATAATCTGAAATATGTATCTGCAATAAATATAGGAGCAATGCTCCGCTACCAGCAATCCGTGATATGTGGGAGCAACGCTCCACCACAAAACAATACCTAAGTACCCCAAGGCACCTAACTATCCAGCTAGAGACTGTACAAAATCTCTCTACCACAATTCGCTGTGGTTAGCTTAGGATATAACAACCTAGTAACTACTCAAATCCATCATCAACTCTATCAGCATCCTAGTGGGTCATCCACTGATAGGAAAATTAGTTGATGGGTTAATTCAACAAATGATATAATGCAGTCACTACACATTCTGCATTCAGTATAAGTAGAATCATCATACTGCTACTAATGTATACACCTAGCACACATGCTCACACAACATATGTATGATCAACAAAATCCTCCAATTATTATACACCAAACATACTCACAACTCAGGTATATTCAGTATGATATCTCCAACAATACATACCGAACCCGTGTGCAAAATCAACATAGGTAAAATCAACAATACACCTCAAACCACACTCACATGACATATCTTCACCTATGCCAAGAGTATATCCAACATATACTTCCAATAAAGCATACTAAACCCAGGTGCACTCACAAATCAAACATAATCAAAAAGATACCTCAGATATCATACCAAACACATATGTACATATTACAACTCAGATTAAATCGACAAAATGCCTCCATCAAAACACCACCGATGTACTTATACTACAACTCGGATTTAATTGACAATATATCTTCAATAACACATCCAAATACATACACCAAACTACATATCTATGATCCACAAGGAACCTTCAAACCATATCAGAACATGGATACATATACTACTTGCAAATGGACAGTCTACCATAGGACTCCCACAACACATAACAAATCATAATATACATGCAACATAGACATGCAAAATCAGCATACCAGCTCAACCAAAAAGACCAACCTTATGCTACCAACACTCATGGGATACAGGTATATCTAAACAAAATTCATGCATATGTATCAAGCATGAATACATCAATCAAAAGCAACCCAAAATAAAGCAGTATAATCATCCAGTAATAACCCTGCTCCAGGTTCAAGGAACTAATATCGGACAAGAAAGATATACACACCATGGTATAACATTGCAAGTCAATGTCATACACTACCAAGACAATATCTAATGGGGAAAATTTTATCATCATAAATCCAAATGTACTCTCCCAGTATACACTAGTAACGATTGTATCCCATAAGTGTTAAGCAATTAGCTCTACACTTCCTTACATCAGCAGGGTCACATATCCCAATGCACCCTCTAAGTTATCCCACCAGGTATATACAGTCCACGGTCAAAGTCTTCATGGAATATGATACATCGATCCTCTATAACCTATCCAAGCCGTCAGTGATATATGGCAAAAATCAGTCCTTTCCACGTTAGTACAAAACATGTACTCAAATGTGCTTTAGATACATAACTAAGCACAAATATCCTAAAGGTTCGAACCTCTAAAAATAGAGTATGACAATCCTCTACTGATCAACCAACAAAACTAAATCATTCATCTACTAACTAATCAAGAATACCTTAATCCTCCACAAGTAACTAAGGTATATCCAACCACATAATATCATATGTATAAATGTGTACGACCCAAAAGAAAAAGTCAGAATTTAAGAACATCAAGACACTCTCATCTTCATCCTCAAAAACATCAGCCCACACTATATCAGATGAATAAATCTCTACTCCCCATGAGGGCAAGTTAGCATTCAAAACATCAATCATTATTTATCCACATAGTCCCATATCAGAGGAAGCATATATCATTTTTTTTTATATCATCCTGTTAACTATCCATAACCAACCAGGTTTATTAAAATCTCATAGGCACATTCAACCATAAAACTCTCCAGCACCCAATTTATAATCTGATCACCAACCATAATCATCAAACCTGTGAATATCATAAATAACACTCACTATGTCACCATCAATGACAACCCAAATATAAATCATCAAAATAGTTATCCACTAATAGATCATCAAAACAAATATCTAGTAATTGATCATCAGACAACCACATAACATTTACTCTCATAAATCATTAGAAATCAACATATCATAATATCTTATATCACAATATCCCTCAACCTCAAACCATTCTCAACAATGATCAAACATGGTAACCCCCAATGACCAATTTCCATCGTACCTGGTACCCTAATATCCAAAAGATATGAGTATAAAACTCTCCTGGCTAAGTCAACAGGAATATGTAGGTATCATCCACTACCCAACTAACAATAGCAGAGGCTGGTATATGCCTCCATCTCCTACGAGTAGTAACAGAAGCTAACACTACTGATGATATGATAAGAAAAATCACCAGAGATTATAATCCTTTATCTCTATTAAGGTCAACCATGCTCAATGGCTAATCCATCACATGTAATATGTGCTACTACAACCAAACAGGTACTACATAAAGAATGCTAATACCTATCATAAACTATAAAATTAAACATCATACCTATATGCCGTCTGGAGATGTTCCATCGCTGTCCAGTCCCCAAAATGACCTCGGAATTCCATATGAGAAAAACAAACACCGGAAATCCATATAAATCCAAAACGGAAGTCCATAACATAATCGAAACGGACAAATCCGTGCAACCGAAAATAACTGCCCACACCAATATGTCTTGCAACTAGGGCTAGTATAAAAATATCCAAAATACCAAAAGCAAGTATCACACCCTGCTCTGATACCAATGAATTGGTATCAAATAAATCTCGAAAATCCAACACACGGAAATCAAATAAATATCGCCAAACTTGGCACTCTGATACCAAGTAAATAAATTGGTATCAGGTTATTCCAAACATCAAAAATACGAAAACAAAAGATCGTATACCTGTGCTCTGATACCACTAAATTGTCACGCCCTAGAGGAGTCTCTGTCCGAAGAAATTTCGGCAGCATCTCCCCTGTACGGCGGACAATATGAAACTTTCTACATATCACATATACATCAGCCACAAGCGGCTGGAATGATAACAAAAATAAAAAAAAAAAACACCACGCAGTTTATAAAGATATTCAGCCTCTGGCTGTCACAACCACGCAGTTAATAATAGTAATCAATAACAATAGGACTCTGACTCGAAATCCACCCTACTCCACTACACTCGTAAAGCTCAAAACCAACGAACTCACCTCTTCTGCCGTCCAGGCAGGCACGTAGTAGAATGAAATCTAATATCATATCAAAAATCCATCAAAAGGTATCACTCCATACAATATCCATAGGAAAAATCCAAAGACAATACTAAAACAAAGTCTGATATAGAAAAAGGCCAAAATAAAACAAATAACGAACTAGTAGAGAACTGGCTCTACGTGCAGATGGGGGGCCAGCGACTGGAACTGCTCCGGACAGCCTCAACCTGAAAATATCAACAATGGAGGCGGGGTGAGTCCAACACTCAGCAGGTACAACTGATATGCATAATAAAACAAATAACAGACAACACTAATCATGCGTACAGTCTCCTGAATACGAGAAGGAATAAATGCAACTGAAACGAAATCAGGAGATAACTGTACTAACCGGGATCAAGGTACAAAGGTAACAGGTCGTCAGACCGAAGAAATCATAATCCTGTATGCATGTCAATCAAATGCATCCATACAAATGCAGCAATCACAACAATAAAATGCAATAAATGCATATGGTGACCGTGCACTCGGACATCACTGCTCCTGACAGTGACTGAGTGGACGGAATGCTGTCGGAGTCCTCCTGTCCTCTGGCCCCTAATCATAAATGGGGGAGCTCAATGCTCTCATCTCCCGGTACATAATGACGGGGAGGGAAAATCTCTACCGGCTACCACGCTGAGTCTCCTGACCAACGGAGCCAAACAGAGTCCACCGTCTGCCGGCTACCACGCTGCTACACTAAATGCCAACGGAGCCAAACAGAGCGGAACTGACTACCGGCTACCACGCTGAGTCACCTGACCAACGGAGCCAAATAGCAGAACCGCCACACACCTGCCTGATATACCACTAATCCATGGGTGGTGGTGGTGTGTGCAGTACATGTAACTGGCGATGGGCTCAACCATAGTGGAGCCGACAATCGCACAGCATGCAAACATGATGCATGATACTAAGCATGGCAATCTCATGAATAGCATAGCAAGATCCATACATAAATAAAAGGTGTACCACAAGTCAATGTATCGGATGGAAGGTACACAAACATGATATTGGTTCTTCTGGTTTATTAAGGTTTGGTTGGATTTCATCATCTTCTATAACTCTTGGATTGATGTCAATATTTTCATTTATATTAGGTAGGTTGTTTTCTTCATCAAAGATTACATTAGTTGTTTCTTCAACTTTCAAGGTATTTTGATTATATACTCTAAAGGCCCTACTGGTTGAAGAGTATCCTAAAAATATTCCTTGGTTAGACTTGGGTGTAAATTTTCCTAAGTAATCTTTAGTATTTAAAATGTGAACTTTACAACCAAATACTTTTAAATAGTTTAGGTTGGGAATTTTATGGTAGTAAAGTTCATAAGGTGTTTTATTGTGAGGTTTATTTATTAAAATTCTGTTTTGAATATAATTTGCATTATTTATTGCTTCAGCCCAAAATTGATGATTTAAATTATATTCGTTTAACATAGTCCTAGCGGCTTCTTGTAGTGTTCTATTTTTATGTTCCACTAGACCATTTTGTTGGGGGGTTCTAGGACATGAAAATTCATGTTGGTATCCATTTATTTTATAAAATTGGTTAAACCTATGATTTTCAAATCCCCCCCCCCCCCCCCGTGATCACTTCTTATTCTTTTAATTTTAGTATCTTTTTCATTTTCTGTTAATTTTACCCATGTGTACCTAGAGTAGTCATCAATTATCACTAAGCAATATTGGTTCTTGCTTAGTGATTTGGCTCCATGTGAATCAAATAGGTCAAGGTGAAGGAGTTCAAGTAAGGAGTTTGTTCTTTCTAGGTTGGTTGACTTGTGGGTTGACTTGGTTTATTTTCCTTGTTGACACGCATCACAGATTGAGTTTTCAATAAATTTTAATTTGGGCAAACCTCTAACTAGACCATTTTGACTCATTTTTTAAATGAGTCAAGTGTGAGTGTGACCCAGTCTTCTGTGCCACAGTTGGGTTTCCTCTTGTTGTGTTAAGAGACACTTTATTGAGGATATTGATAAGTCAATTGTGTAGATGTTATTCTTCCTAAGTCTCTTAAGTCTAATTTCAGGGTTTTCGATGTTTTTTAACTAGACACCCAGATTTATCAAAATTGACTAGATATCCACTGTCACACAATTAACTTATACTCAGTAAATTAAAGTTAAAATTTTCAACCAATAAAACATTTCGAATAATGAAATCAGAACTAAGTTCAATATTACCTTTTCCGATTACTTTAAGTTTACCGTCATTGCCGAATGCAACCGATCCTAAATTCTTGTACTTGAGTTTAGTAAACTTCAACTTATCTTCAGTCATGTGTCTGGAGCATCCACTATCCAACATCCATTAATCCAATTCCTACACATGGAGTAGTTGAATTGGTTTCCTTTTAATGGATTTAAAGATAGCTTAATTGAAGTAGACTCCTTAGTTTTTCTATCTCACCCAATCTAAGTTAGCAAGCAATTAATCCTATGGTTGTTTTTAATTAAATTAATGTTTTGAAAAGTTTTGGAGAAGGTTTTAAATAATTTTGAAATTAAGTTTTTAAAATCATTTTGGAATTAAGTTTTAAAATAATTTTGAAATTAAGTTTTAAAATAATTTTTAAAATCATTTTGAAATTAAGTTTTAAAATAATTTTGAAATTAAGTTTTAAAATAATTTTGAAATTAAGTTTTAAAATCATTTTGAAATTAAGTTTTAAAATCATTTTGAAATTAAGTTTTAAAATCATTTTGAAAATTAAGTTTTAAAATAATTTTGAAATTAAGTTTTAAAAATAATTTTGAAATTAACTTTTAAAATAATTTTGAAATTAAGTTTTAAAATCATTTTGAAATTAAGTTTTAATCTCATTTTGAAATTAAGTTTTAAAATAATTTTGAAATTAAGTTTTAAAATAATTTTGAAATTATGTTTTAAAATCGTTTTGAAATTATGTTTTAAAATAATTTTGAAATTAAGTTTTAAAATCATTTTGAAATTAAGTTTTAAAATAATTTTGAAATTAAGTTTTAAATTAATTTTGACATTAAGTTTTAAAATCGTTTTGAAATTAAGTTTTAAAATCGTTTTGAAACTAAGTTTTAAAATAATTTTGAAATTAAGTTTTAAAATCATTTTGAAATTAAGTTTTAAAATCATTTTGAAATTAAGTTTTAAAAAAATTTTGAAATTAAGTTTTAAAATCATTTTGAAATTAAGTTTTAAAAAAATTTTGAAATTAAGTTTTAAAATCATTTTGAAATTAAGTTTTAAAATAATATTGAAATTAAATTTTAAAATCATTTTGAAATTAAGTTTTAAAATAATTTTGAAATTAAGTTTTAAAATCATTTTGAAATTAAGTTTTAAAATAATATTGAAATTAAGTTTTAAAATCATTTTGAAATTAAGTTTTAAAATCATTTTGAAATTAAGTTTTAAAATAATTTTGAAATTAAGTTTTAAAATAATTTTTAAATTAAGTTTAAAAATCATTTTGAAATTAAGTTTTAAAATAATTTTGAAATTAAGTTTTGAAATAATTTTGATTTAATTAATTTTGAAAGTAATTTTAAGAAAATTAATTTTGAAAATAATTTTAATTTAATTAATTTTTGAAAAAGAATTTTAAGTTAATTAATTTTTGAAAAAGAATTTTAAGTTAATTAATTTTTAAAAAAGAATTTTTAAGTTAATTAATTTTAATTAGTTTAATTTAGTTGAATTAACTTGATTTAAGTTTAAGTCAGTTTTAATTTCTTAGTCATCTCACCCGATCTAAATTTTCAATTAGGGAACCCTATAATTGTTGTGAGATGAATTATGGTTGGATTTTAGGGTAAGGTTTAACTTTGTGTTAGATTCAGATTTAGTTTTGGGTTCAACAAGTAAGCATTCTTTGGATAAACTTCTGGGCTATGGTGAGTCACAAGGAACTCATTAAAATAAACATGCCTTCGAGGTTTCCCAAATAGTCCTACCCATTGAACTTAATACTAAACCTTGGTCTAACTAGTTAGGATTCATTTAAGGGTAGCTTCGGTCAGTTCCACTTGGCCAAATGCACCAGGTCGAAGCCATATCTTCCTAGACATGCGATGTCCAAGCTTCCGTAACGTACTATCATCCAAAAACTTCACCAGTACTGTGGGTCAAGTTAAACCTAGCTCGTTTTAATCTAACCTTAATTACCCTGTCGGGTAATCTACTCTTGTTTTACCCATTTCGGGTATATTAAGTTCAGTTACCCAGTCGGGTAGTTTAGTTAGGGGAGCCAGCTATTCTGGATCCTCCATCTATAGTTTATTCGAATTACTTTGAATTTTGAATTTAATTTCAAATTTTGAATTTGTAATTTGAATTTTGAATTTAATTTTGAATTTTAAATTTGTAATTTGAATTTTGAATTTTAATTTCGAATTGTGAGTTTGTAATTTGAATTTTGAATTTTGAATTTTTGAATTTTAATTTCGAATTATGAGTTTGAATTTGAATTTTAATTTAATTTCGAATTTTGATTTAAAATTTGAATTGTTTTCGTGTTTACTCCCCCTGGATCATAGCTTCGATATGGTCTATCGAGGTAGTGTATTTGATCCTTCGGGACCCAGTATTGGCCAAGTCCAATTTGATTGACCAATTTGGACTTGGAGACCCATGCTTGGATTACCTTTCTATTTGGTTTGTTTATTAAGGATAAATAAGATTTATATTTCTTTTTAGTTTTATATCCTAGCCCTGTTCTATTATAAACGGCTCTTTGTGTCCCAAGAATTAGGTCAAGATTCTTGGAGCCTAAAGAAAACCGTTCTAAGGTATTTTTTAAATCCTTGACCTGATTTTTCAAACTTGAATTTTCTTCCTCAAGTTTTTGAACTTGAGTTGAATTTCCAGTCTGAACTTGATCAGGTAAGGATTTAGAGTTAGTCACTTCTTTAAGGACACCTACTTCCTTTAGAAGTGACTTAATCTTAAGGTTTGACTTAGCTAACTTGCGTAATAAATAATTGACTAAATTATTAAGTCTAGGAATACTTACAGCGGAGTCTAGCCCTTCGGATACGGATGCGGATCTGTGGCTTCGCTCGGACTCGGCCTCTGACTCGCTCTCGCTCTCGGATTCGACGATCTGGTCCCGGGCCATCAACGCGAGTAAACTCGTCTGATCGAGTTCGTCGTCGTCGCCCTCCGAAGAAGATTCGTCCCACGTCACCTTCAGGGCCTTCTTCCTTCTTTTCTTTTTCGCTTCCTTTTGGTTAGGGCAGTTGGCCTTGATGTGCCCTTTCTGGTTGCACCCGTAGCAGGTAACTTCAAATTTTACCTTAGAACTCAGTTGGTCCTCCTTGGATTGTACCGCCTTCTTCAGTTCTTTCTTGTTGAAACCCTTCTTCTTCTTGTAGAGCTTCTTCACGAGGTTCACAAGTTCGTTGGTCAGTTCGTCTTCTGATTCCGATTCAGTTTTTCGCCGTAATCTTGGTTCCCGTGTTCGACTAGTACCTGCAACCAAAGCAATACCCTTCTCGGTTGGCTGTGCATTAGTTTGTTCATAAAGTTCAAATTCACTAAATAGTTCATCTAACTTTAAAGAAGACAAATCCTTGGAGACTTTGTAGGCATCTACCATTGATGCCCACAATGTACTCCTTGGAAACGAGTTAAGAGTGTACCTTATTATATCCCTATTTTCTACCTTCTGCCCGATTCCGTGAAGGGAGTTAAGGATGCCTTGAATTCGCGCGTGTAGCTGGCTTGCCGTCTCATTTTCCTGCATTTTTAAGTTATACAATTTATTAAATAGTAAATCACGCTTACTTACTTTGGTATCAGAGGTCCCTTCGTGAAGTTCGATCAGCTTCTCCCATAGCTCCTTGGTGCTTGAGAATGGACCGACGCGGTTTAACTCCTCCTTTGTTAGTCCGCACTAGAGGGTACAAGTTGCTCTGGCGTTTGCCTCCACCTTCTTGATTAATGTAGGCTCCCAATCTTCGCAGGGTGTAGGATTGTTGTCTTTATCTGTTGGCAGATCCAAACCAGTCTTGACGATCATCCAGGTTTCGAACTGGATCTTCAAGAAGTTCTCCATTCTGCCCTTCCAGTAACCAAAGTCCTCTCCAGTGAAGAGCGGGGGACGGACAGTACTATAACCCTCTTGTTGGGCCATTTTAGATTAACTACGAAGAAAATAAATGACAAGAAAATTCCAGGACTTGGTCCTGGATTAGTAGTGCGGGAAGTATTTAAAAATAGAACATGAACTCGGGTGGTGTTACACCAACCTCGAGCAAAAACCGATTCGAGAAAAAGAATTAGAATATGGCTATAAAGCTAAATTCTAATTGACTCCAAAAATCTGAAATTACCACGAAAAAATTGTTTTGAATGGTGGTTGCACCAATTCAAAATGACCCCGCTCTGATACTAATTGTTGGATCGAGACGCGCTAGAGGGGGGGTGAATAGCGCTCGTGGCTTTCACACTTTTCGAATCGCAAAACTATCGGAGTTAAAACGCAGCGGAATAAAAACAAACACACAAACACAGGGGAATTTACTTCGTTCGGAGCCTGTGACGACTCCTACTCGAAGGCCCGCGATCCTTGATCGCTTTCCGTGGGCAACATGTAAGATCTTGGAAAAATTTAATAAATAGGGTTATTGGGAAAATAGCCTTATAAAATTTTTTCAAAATTTTTCGAAATTTTCTGGGAATTTTTCAGAGCTCTTACGACGGGTTTTGAGGGGATGAATCGACGAGTGCGGATAAAGCCTGTTTGGGATACCCGTATAAGTGAGGAAATGTTGTAATATATAAACTCATTTCTTTTAATTCCTTTTCCTCCCCAAACGCCGAACCGAACCCGTGCTCTTCTCCTCTCCCTGTGATTTTCCGATCTCCTTCTTCCCCTCTACTTCTTCTCGCTGCCTCTCTCTCGCGGGCGACCCGACGCCGATGACGCCAGGGAGCAGATTGCCGGCGGAGGTCTTCTTCTCTAGAGTCTCACCAACGTCAAGCTTCCTTGGCTACCGGCGGCCGATTCTCTCCACCCCTGATCGATCGTGCGTGCCGAGCCTTAGTTCATGTTTCGGTGCCTCTGGATTTAGCTTAGATCCAGTCGATGCCTTTCGTCTCCGAGCTGTAGACATCGCATCGCGCCTCCCTTCTTGCTGGATTTGGACAGCAACGCCATTGGGAGGAATCCAGAGAGGTAAGGCTTCGCCAAATCTTTGGTGGATTCAAGGTTTAGCTAGGTTAGGGTTCTTCTCGGTATTGACTCTTCTCTGGATCTTCTCTGAACTGTGCCCGAGCTCGGTCTGCGATTCCCCGATCAACGCCACTGGATTGAGCCGTGCCACCCAATCGCCGGTGTGGAAGAGCAGTTAGGGCTTCAAGGGTAAGCCATCGAGACCCTTCTTTCCTCTTGATTCATTGTTGGATTCTTGTTGATTAACGGGTTAGTACTCTGTTATGGTGTTGTGTGATCTGTGATCTCCAGTGATCACCTTATCTTGATCCGATCTAGTGAGGTAAGGTTAGGTTGTTAATTCGGTTGGGGTTGGATCTGTGATCTTCTTGCTTGATTCATTGCTTGATCCGACTGATTCCAGTGAGGATTTGTTTTGTGGATTTCAATTTGTGTGTTGTGGTTTCTTTGATCCAGCAGCTCACCTGGGTTTCGGCAGAATCTCTCTCCAGCAGCATCTTGTTTCAACAGCAACTTGATTAGAGCAGTGAGGTTCTGCTGCTGTGCTTTTGACAAAGGTTTTGGATCAGTGAGGTGATTTCCAGCAGCATTCCTTGATCCAGCAATCAACAGGGGCTGTGAATCGAGGTATGTGTAGGGATTTTGATACATGTGGATTATGGTTGTATTACTTGATCGTGTGTAGAATTGAATTAGGTTTATGTGTAGATTTAGGTATGATTTGGATTACATGATTACTAGATGGTTAGTGATTATGTTTAGATTTATTTGTTTATATTGATCTAATGGAATGATTAGGGTTAAGGTAATTAACCCTAGTCAACCGTTGGATTTCTAATCTAATAGGTGATTAAGGATTAGGTAACTAATCCTAATTAACCATTAGATTAATTAGGTAGATTGAGGTTGTGTTGATTAGGGTTTTGCCCTAATTTAGTTTTAGGGATTTTATTTAGCTATTCATTTGGATTTAGCTAAATAAAATATATATATTGTTTGTTGACACAGGACTCAGATTCGAGACGGACGTCTCGACCTTGGATTGCTTGATTGTACCTTCTATTTGAGGCAGGTACCCTTTGTGTGAGATCTCGAAAAAAATTTAATAAATAGGGTTATTTCAGAAATAGCCTTATAAAATTTTTCTGGAATTTTTAGAAATTTTCTGGGAATTTTTCGGAGCTCGTACGACGGGTTTTGAGGGGATTAATTTCGGGCGCGGATAAAGCCTGTTTAGGATACCCGTTTAATGGAGGAAATGTTTTATTTATAAAACATTTTCATTTTCTTTTTATTTCCCCCAAAACGTCGATCCCGACCCTTCTTCCCCTCTTCCCCGATGCGACCTCCCCTCTTCTTCTCTCTGTTCTCTCTTGCGGACAGCCGACGCCGACGCCGACAGGATTGGGGCTCCAGCTCCGGTGATCGTTGGTGTCACTTGAGGAGGAAGCTGCTGGATTGAGCTTCGATCCAGCCGCAGACCTTTTCTCTCGCGGACGGTCCGACGACCTCTCGGTGGCTAGGGCACGACGAGGAGCCGGTTCTTGCATCCTCTTCAACCGGTAGACCTTTCCTTTCCCCTCTTCTGGTTTCCTTCATTCCGATTCTCTTTGATCTTATCCAATTGTTCCTGTCGAGCCCTAGCTCTATTCCAGTGTCGTTGCCGGCTTTGAAGGTAAGCAACCGATTCCTTCTCGTCTCTTGGTTGTCGCCTGTCTTTGAGGTAAGTGAATTGTTTAGCTATGGTTTGATCCGTGATCTCCAATCTTGTGCTTGATTCCAGTCTTGATTCGATCAGGTGGTGAGGCTCTGATCTAGGTTGTGGTGGTCTTCTTTCGATCCTGAACAAGGAGGGAGAGGTCGGATATAATTAATTGCTGTCTTGGACGTCTCCTTTTTGCTGTGATTGAGGCATCAGTTGAAGTGGGGAAGAATTCCAGTAGGGCTAGCTGTGATTCCTCTCATCCAGCAAGGAAGAATTCCTCTCGCTATGCTGTGGTGTTCTTGATCCAGCATCAACAGGGGCTGTGAGCTTGAGGTATGGTGTAAGGTTTTTGATCTTGTTGTAGGTTAGTTAATTTAGGTATATCATTAGTTGATTGTGATTAGATTAAATTGCTTAGATTAATCTAATTGAATAATTAGGGTTAAGACACTTAACCCTAGTCAACTATTAGATTTAATCTAAGTTAAGATTTCTAATCTATTGGTGATTAGGGATTAGATAACTAACTCTAATTGACCGTTAGATTTAATTAGGTAGGTTGAAATTGTATTGATTAGGGTTTTGCCCTAATTTAGTTTTAGGGATTTTATTTAGCTATTCATTTGGATTTAGCTAAATAAAACATATATATATTGTTTAACACAGGACTCTGATTCGAGACAGGCGTCTCGACGTTGGATTTGGCGTGATACTACCTGCTATTTGAGGCGGGTACCCTTTGACTTATCTTTTGATAATGTCTTATGATATGTGTAGCTTATATATATTTACTAGTGGTAGATAGTAGATTATTTCTTCCCTGGTTTTAGCTAGTTGATACCTATCACATGCTTCATCTGCTAGTTGCTTTACTTTAGGATTGGATATTATATCTCTTGCCATGTGTATATATGTTCATAGAGATGCATATCTATAGTGCTCTACTCTACTGGATTAGTTGCTTTACATGTGTGATACATGCTCTTGGATTCATGATTCTTACATCATTGTTATATGTGATGTCTTTGGATTTATGCTGTTTATTATCCTTGTTATATATGTGTTTATCTGTTTGGCATCTACACATATGGAGGAGGATATGTTCAGGTATGACATACTGTAGCCGCATGCACCATATCGCATGATTGCATGCTGGGTGATTGACGACTCCATTATTGTTGAGCTCGTCGGTCGGCTACATTGACCTGCGCACCACGTGACCACTGCATGGGCAGTGGCACAGCACACAGGGTGTGTAGGTTGCTCGGTGGTGCTCCGCTGGAGGCTCCACTCATGGGTAGTGTGATAGGCAGCGTGGTAGCACACCGGGGTCCCTCCCCGTCATTTTGTACCGGGAGATGAGAGCATGGCGCTCCCTCCTATAGTGAGGTTGGAGGATAGGTGTACTCCGGTGCATCCCGTCCACTCGGTCACTCTTCAGGGGTAGTGACGGCAGAGTGTACGGTGTCACAGCCCTACCCACGCGGTCTCACCATTGTGTGTGAGATTCTGACTGGCGTCAGGGGTGACCATGTCTTTTGCATCATATGCACAGATTGCATTAATTATGATTGATGCATTTTGGTGATTGCATATGATTGACATGCATACAGGTTATATGCTTTTGCTCTGACTATCTTTATCTGTGTATGTTTACAGTCAGTTGCACAAGCCTCGCAGGTGAGTACAGTTTATTACAGTTATGCATTTTCCTATTATTCTTGCTATAGACTGTACTTTATGCATATTGCTGGTTATTACAGTTTATTTCAGCTATGCATATCTGTTATTCTGTTAGGAGACTATACCGTAGGTTGTATGGCTAGAGAACTGTACTCTTGATCCCATGGTTTAGGAGACTGTACCTTAGGCTATTTCTGGTGGATATATATTGCTGTACATGTCTATTGGTTTACCTGCTGAGTTCTTTGAACTCACCCCGTTGTTACTATTTTTCAGGTTGAGGCCGTCAGGAGAGATTCCAGTCGCTAGCCCCATTATCGCGAGGATTTCTAGATATCGTTCTCTGTATTCGCTTTTATACGTATACTTGTGATGTGGGTTTGTATTGTGGACTTTATGACGCATATTGGGTTTACTACTTTTGTTTTCCGCTACAAATATTTCATTACTTCGTGGATTTCATTTCTTCGTTGTAGTGGAGTAGGATGTGTACGTATATCTTCGTTGATTTCTATATCACCTTTTCTTTATATATAACTGCGTGGATTGTTCATATTATATCTGTGTAGAAATGTTGAATATAACTATGTGGATTGTTTACTATTTGTATGTATTGTTCCGGCCGAGTGTGGCCGAGGTATAGATATATGTATACTGAGATTTATATTGTCCGCCGTACAGGGGAGATGCTGCCGAAATTTCTTCGGACAGGGACTACCTGGGGCGTGACAATTTATTTGGTATCAGAGCAAGGTACACGATACTTGCTTTTCGTTTTGGATTTTCGGGATTTTATCTTATACCAATTTATTTGGTATCAGAGCAGGTTACGTTACTTGCTATGCATTCTGGATTTCCAGGATTTTATCTGATATCAATTTATTTGGTATCAGAGCAAAGTTTTGCGATACCTACTTGTCGGGTTTCGGATTTACGAGGCTTACTTTCGTGAGCATTTCTCGGTATTTTGGATTTGTATGGGTTTCCGTCGATTTTATCGTTTCGGAATTCCGAGGTATTTTGACGAGGTTTTATTGTTTCTATTTGGGGCTAAGCAGCGACAGGACATCTTCAGACGGCAAATAGGTAAATGAGGTAATTTTATAGTTCTTATACCTGTAGTGATATCTGGGTAACATTTTGTTTACTGATATGACACATACACGTGTTCTAGTACTTAGACGTGGTCGCACACGTAAGAGGCCGATAGATTCTCCGGAGACAGAGTCTCCAGAGAGATCTGCTAGGGTCGAGCCTGTCTGTCAGGGACAGACTCGTCAGGATATTATAGGCACGTCGGATTATAAGACCCCGACGGTTCCGACTTCAGAAGTACATACCTCGATCGTACCACTAGTGGTATCACCTTCAGTATACCCGACACCCCCTCCAGTCGTGCCTACTACTGCGTACTTGAGGTACGAGATGAGGTAGAGATTTGGTGGGACACACAACGCTCGATTATAGGTGAGCAGCATATTACCTGGACGAGATTTAGGGAGGCATTCGAGAGCCAGTATTTTCTCCGGGCGTATCAGATGACACGTCGGCAGGATTTTCTGAGTCTTCGACAAAATAACTGCTCAGTGATGGAGTATAATGCCGAATTTAATTGGTTGGCTAGATTCTGTCCCGAGTTGGTTGCCGAGGGCAGATCTCGTATGCTCTAGTTTGTCCAGGGACTGGAAGGGCATCTTCAGGTGTAGATTGCCGATTTTGGTCATTCATCATATACAGAGGCTCTGGATAGAGCTCTTATGATTTACGCAGCTCAGTAGAGAGCAAATACAGATAAGAAAAGAAAGCAGACTGATCGGACTTCCGGACGGATCCAGCAGCCACAGACTACTGGGCAGCAGCTGAGAAATCACCCTCAGATGGGTCAAAGTACTTCTGGGTCATCTGGCCGACCCCAGAAGTCAGGATGCTGTTCATCAGGATGTTCCCGGTCTTCTCAGCAGAACCGGAAACAGTCTACCGGTGACTCTCACTGCACCCGATGCGGGTCTTGAGATCACATCACCTCTGCATGCACCCTGGGCCAGTCAGTTTGCTATTATTGCAAACTGCTTGGGAACTTGAGCCGAAACTATTCGCTGAAGACTCAGTATGTAGCTTCTGGGATTTCTGTTCCGGGAGGATAGTTTGGTCAGTCCGGGACTCAGCGAGTGGAGCCGAAAGCCCAATCTTCGTATCGTCAGCAAAGGATAGCTCCTCCTGCAGCAGCTGCATATGGCATGCACGGGCAGGAGCATTCAGGGTCCTTGTGGAGAACCCCACGGTATTCCGCCCTAGTGTTCTCCAGTACTATTTGTCAAGAAGAAGGATGGTACTCTGAGGTTGTGCATCGATTATAGGCAGCTGAATGCAGTGACTATCATAAATAAGTACCCCTTACCACGGATTGAGGATTTATTTGATCAGCTTAGAGATACATCAGTGTATTCTAAGATTGATCTACGGTCTAGATATCATCAGCTGAGAGTTAAAGATTCTGATATTCAGAAGATAACATTTCGCACCAGATACGGACATTACGAGTTTTTGGTAATGTCATTTGGGCTTACCAATACTCTAGTAGTATTTATGGATTTGATGAACCGTATCTTTCTGGAGTACCTAGATCAATTTGTTATTGTGTTTATCGATGATATATTGATCTATTATCATTCTGAGGAGGAGCACGCACAGCATCTTCGCATAGTCTTGGAGAGTCTGCGACGACATCATCTGTATGTGAAGTTCAGCAAATGTGCATTTTGGCTATCTTCAGTTGATTTTCTGGGGCACGTGGTGTCCAGCCGAGGTATTTCAGTAGATCCTCAGAAGATCGAGGCTATCACTAGCTGGGAGCAGCCGAAGTCAGTCCAGGAGGTCCGTAGTTTCTTGGGCTTGGCTGGATATTACCGACGATTCGTTGAGGGTTTCTCCAGCATTGCTATGTCGTTGACACGTCTGACCCGGAAGGGCGTGAAATTCACGTGGTCAGAGGCTTGTGAGTCCAGCTTCCAGGAGCTGAAGCGGAGATTAGTATCAACACCAGTTTTGGTTTTACCTTCTGGTGATGACGGATTCGTACTTTACACAGACGCATCTCTACAGGGCTTGGGCGCTGTGTTGATGCAGCACGGTAGGATAGTCTCCTATGCTTCTCGTCAGTTGAAGGAGCATGAGAAGAACTACCCAGTACATGATTTAGAGCTAGCCGCTATTATCTTTGCTTTGAAAATTTGGCGACATCATCTTTATGGTATTACTTTTGAGAATCTTACTTATCATAAGAGTCTCAAATATATTTTCACACAGAAGGAACTCAATCTCCGACAGAGGAGATGGATGGAGTTCCTGAAGGATTATGATTGTACTATTAGCTACCATCCGGGTAAAGCTAATGTGGTTGCTGATGCACTGAGCAGGAAGTCCAGAGGGACTTTAGCTTGTCACCGAGTTACAATCACGGACTTGATTCAGGGATTCTCCGAGTTGGGCCTTGAGGAGCAGGGACGGACAAAGCAGGGTATTCTTGTTACCATGATTGCTCAGTCGTCGATCAGGATGAGGATTCGAGAGGCCCAGGCCGGAGATCAGCATTTACAGTTCATTGGCAGCCAGATAGCTTCTGGACAGCAGACTGAGTTTACACGAGACGATGAGGGGATTGGTTATTTCCGAGGCAGATTATGTGTACCTCAGTCTCACACGGTCATGGAGGAGTTACTTCAGGAGGCGCATCGTTCTAGATTTGCTATCCACCCAGGTGGGACCCGTATGTATCGTGATTTGAGGCGTTCCTATTGGTGGAACGGTATGAAGAAAGACATCGCGGAGTTTGTAGCTAGATGTCTTGTCTGTCAGCAGGTGAAGGCTGAGCACCAGAGACCTGCTGGTTTACTTCAGAGGATCCCCATTCCCGAGTGGAAATGGGAGCACCTTACTATGGATTTCGTGGTTGGTTTGCCTAGGACTCGTCGAGGCCATGATGCGATTTGGGTAATCGTCGACCGATTAACCAAATCTGCACATTTTATAGCGATCCGGAAGACTGATTCTCTGGATCGATTAGCAGAGTTATACTGTCGACAGATTATCAGGTTGCATGGTGTTCCTTTGAGCATCATATCGGATAGAGACCCACGGTTCACGTCCCGATTCTGGCAGAGTCTGCAGCAGGCCTTGGGCACACAGCTTCGTTTCAGTACGGCATTCCATCCGCAGACAGATGGGCAGTCAGAGCGGACCATTCAGACTTTGGAGGACTTGCTGAGGTCTTGTGTTGTGGACTTCGGGGGCAGCTCGGAGGACCACCTGCCATTAGTGGAGTTCACATATAACAACAACTATCATTCGGCTATCCAGATGGCACCGTTTGAGGCGTTGTATGCTAGACCTTGTCGGACACCCACCCTTTGGGAGGAGGTCGGGGAGGTCCAGCTGCTAGGACCTCATAGAGCTCAGCAGGATGTAGAGTTAGTTCGTACTATCAGACGGAGGATGTCAGAGGCTCAGGACCGTCAGAAGAGTTATGCTGATCGGCGACGGAGACTCCTGGAGTTCTCTATTGGTGATCATGTATTTTTGAGAGTTTCACCCACGAAAGGGGTGAAGAGATTTGGTCTTCAAGGTAAGCTAGCTCCCCGATATATTAGAGCAGTAGCTTACCGTCTGGCACTACCACCATCTCTAGCTGGCATTCACGATGTATTCCATGTATCTATGCTGAGGAGATACGTATCCGATCCGGCACATGTTCTGTCAGATATATCAGTTCTTATTCAGCCTGACGTTACTTACGAGGAGGTTCCAGTATGGATTCTGGACCATAGAGAGCGTCAGTTGCGGAACAAGATGGTCCGACTGGTTAAAGTCGGATTGCAGTATCATTCTGACGAGGAGGCTACGTGGGAGCTGGAGGATACGATCCGAGCTCGATACCCTCATCTTTTTACTTGAGGTATGTGGGTTAGGGTTTCTTTCAGCATTTATACTGCATGGTTATATTTCAGTGTTTGCTATTAGTTATAGCGAAATTTGGGGACCAAATTTTTATTAGTAGGGGAGGATGTGAGATCTCGAAAAAAATTTAATAAATAGGGTTATTTCAGAAATAGCCTTATAAAATTTTTCTGGAATTTTTAGAAATTTTCTGGGAATTTTTCGGGGATCGATCGGCGAGTTCGGATAAAGCCTGTTTAGGATACCCGTTTAATGGAGGAAATGTTTTATTTATAAATTCATTTTCTTATTATTATTTCCCCAAAACGCCGATCCCGACCTTCTTCCCCTCTTCCCCCTGCTCCCTCTTCTTCTCTCTGTTCTCTCTTGCGGACAGCCGACGCCGACGCCGACAGGATTGGGGCTCCAGCTCCGGTGATCGTTGGTGTCACTTGAGGAGGAAGCTGCTGGATTGAGCTTCGATCCAGCCGCAGACCTTTTCTCTCACGGACGGTCCGACGACCTCTCGGTGGCTAGGCCACAACGAGGAGCCGGATCTTGCATCCTCTTCAACCGGTAGACCTTTCCTTTCCCCTCTTCTGGTTTCCTTCATTCCGATTCTCTTTGATCTTATCCAATTGTTCCTGCCGAGCCCTAGCTCTATTCCAGTGTCGTTGCCGGCTTTGAAGGTAAGCAACCGATTCCTTCTCGTCTCTTGGTTGTCGCCTGTCTTTGAGGTAAGTGAATTGTTTAGCTATGGTTTGATCCGTGATCTCCAATCTTGTGCTTGATTCCAGTCTTGATCCGATTAGGTGGTGAGGCTCTGATCTAGGTTGTGGTGGTTTTCTTTCGGTCCTGAACAAGGAGGGAGAGGTCGGATCTAATTAATTGTTGTCTTGGACGTCTCCTTCTTGCTGTGATTGAGGCATCAGTTGAAGTGGGGAAGAATTCCAGTAGGGCTAGCTGTGATTCCTCTCATCCAGCAAGGAAGAATTCCTCTCGCTATGCTGTGGTGTTCTTGATCCAGCATCAACAGGGGCTGTGAGCTTGAGGTATGGTGTAAGGTTTTTGATCTTGTTGTAGGTTAGTTAATTTCGGTATATCATTAGTTGATTGTGATTAGATTAAATTGCTTAGATTAATCTAATTGAATAATTAGGGTTAAGACACTTAAACCTAGTCAACTATTAGATTTAATCTAAGTTTAGATTTCTAATCTATTGGTGATTAGGGATTAGATAACTAACTCTAATTGACCGTTAGATTTAATTCGGTAGGTTGAAATTGTATTGATTAGGGTTTTGCCCTAATTTAGTTTTAGGGATTTTATTTAGCTATTCATTTGGATTTAGCTAAATAAAACATATATATATTGTTTGACACAGGACTCTGATTCGAGACAGGCGTCTCGACGTTGGATTTGGCGTGATACTACCTGCTATTTGAGGCGGGTACCCTTTGACTTATCTTTTGATAATGTCTTATGATATGTGTAGCTTATATATATATACTAGTGGTAGATAGTAGATTATTTCTTCCCTGGTTTTAGCTAGTTGATACCTATCACAAGCTTCATCTGCTAGTTGCTTTACTTCAGGATTGGATATTATATCTCTTGCCATGTGTATATATGTTCATAGAGATGCATATCTATAGTGCTCTACTCTACTGGATTAGTTGCTTTACATGTGTGATACATGCTCTTGGATTCATGATTCTTACATCATTGTTATATGTGATGTCTTTGGATTTATGCTGTTTATTATCCTTGTTATATATGTGTTTATCTGTTTGGCATCTACACATATGGAGGAGGATATGTTCAGGTATGACATACTGTAGCCGCATGCACCATATCGCATGATTGCATGCTGGGCGATTGACGACTCCATTATTGTTGAGCTCGTCGGCCGGCTACATTGACCTGCACACCACGTGACCATTGCATGGGTAGTGGCACAGCACACAGGGTGTGTAGGTTGCTCGGTGGTGCTCCGCTGGAGGCTCCACTCATGGGTAGTGTGATAGGCAGCGTGGTAGCACACCGGGGTCCCTCCCCGTCATTGTGTACCGGGAGATGAGAGCATGGCGCTCCCTCTTATAGTGAGGTTGGAGGATAGGTGTACTCCGGTGCATCCCATCCACTCGGTCACTCTTCAGGGGTAGTGACGGCAGAGTGCACGGTGTCACAGCCCTACCCACGCGGTCTCACCATTGTGTGTGAGATTCTGACTGGCGTCAGGGGTGACCATGCCTTTTGCATCATATGCACAGATTGCATTAATTATGATTGATGCATTTTGGTGATTGCATATGATTGACATGCATACAGGTTATATGCTTTTGCTCTGACTATCTTTATCTGTGTATGTTTACAGTCAGTTGCACAAGCCTCGCAGGTGAGTACAGTTTATTACTGTTATGTATTTTCCTATTATTCTTGCTATAGACTGTACTTTATGCCTATTGCTGGTTACTACAGTTTATTTCAGCTATGCATATCTGTTATTCTGTTAGGAGACTATACCGTAGGTTGTATGGCTAGAGAACTGTACTCTTGATCCCATGGTTTAGGAGACTGTACCTTAGGCTATTTCTGGTGGATATATATTGCTGTACATGTCTATTGGTTTACCTGCTAAGTTCTTTGAACTCACCCCGTTGTTACTATTTTTCAGGTTGAGGCCGTCAGGAGAGATTCCAGTCGCTAGCCCCATTATCGCGAGGATTTCTAGATATCGTTCTCTGTATTCGCTTTTATACGTATACTTGTGATGTGGGTTTGTATTGTGGACTTTATGACGCACATTGGGTTTACTACTTTTGTTTTCCGCTGCGAATATTTCATTACTTCGTGGATTTCGTTTCTTCGTTGTAGTGGAGTAGGATGTGTACGTATATCTTCGTTGATTTCTATATCACCTTTTCTTTATATATAACTGCGTGGATTGTTCATATTATATCTGTGTAGAAATGTTGAATATAACTGCATGGATTGTTTACTATTTGTATGTATTGTTCCGGCCGAGTGTGGCCGAGGTATAGATATATGTATACTGAGATTCATATTGTCCGCCGTACAGGGGAGATGCTGCCGAAATTTCTTCGGACAGGGACTACCTGGGGCGTGACACTTTGACTTATCTTTTGATACTGTCTTATGATATGTATAGTTTATATATAATTACTAGTGGTAGATGGTAGATTTATTTCTTCCCTGGTCTTAGCTTAGTTGATACCTATCACATGCTTCTTCTGTTAGTTGCTGTACTTTAGAATTGGATGATTTTTACCTTTTGCTATGTTTATGTATGTTATGGAGATGGATAGATACATTTAGTGTTATTTTCCACTGGATCAATTGCTGTAGATACTTGTTATATGTTGTTGGATCTATGCTGCTTATATCATGGTTATAGTTATATGTGTTTACCTTTTTGGCACGCACATATATGGAGGAGGCTTTGTTCAGGTATGTCATATTGTAGTCGCATGCACCATATCGCATGATTGCATGCTGGGCGATTGACGATTCCATTATTGTTGAGCTCGTCGGCCGGCTACATGGGCCTGCACACAGCGTGTCCACTCATGGGTAGTGGCACAACACTAGGGTGTGTATGGTAGTTAGCTTTATAGTGCTCCGCTAGTCCGCTCATGGGTAGTGAGACTGCAGCGTGGTAGCAGACAGGGATCCCTTCTCGTCATCGCGTACCGGGAGATGAGAGCATTGTGCTCCCTCACTATGTTTGAGGTAGGAGGATAGGTGTACTCCGACAGCATCCCGTCCACTCGGTCACTCTTCAGGGGCAGTGATGGCAGAGTGCACGGTGCCACAGCCCTACCCACTCGGTCTCACCATTGTGTGTGAGATGGCTGACTGGCTGACAGGGGTGACCATGTCATATTGCATCATATGCAAAGATTGCATTTATTGTGATTGTTGCATATTGGATGATGCATTTTGGTGACTGCATATGATTGACATGCATACAGGCTACATACTTATATGCTCTGACTATTTTTATCTGTGTATGTTCACAGTCAGTTGCACAAGCCTCGCAGGTGAGTACAGTTTATTTCAGTTATGCATTTTCTTATTATTCTTGCTATAGACTGTACTTTATGCTTATTGCTGGTTATTATAGTTTATTTTAGCTATGCATATCTGTTATACTGTTAGGAGACTGTACCGTAAGTTGTACTGTTAGGAAACTATATTGTAGGCTCTATGGTTTAGTGTACTGCACCATAGGATGTTACTGGTGGTTATATGTTGCTGTACATATCTATTAGATTACCTGCTGAGTTCCTTGAACTCACCCCGTTGTTATTATTTTTTAGGTTGAGGCCGTCGGGAGATATTCCAGTCGCTAGCCCCATTATCGCGAGGATTTTCTTTGTCGGATTATATTTTGCTTTTGCATCTTATATACATGTATTGTGGGTTTGTATTGTGGACATTGAACATTCGGGTTTGCTACTTTTGTTTTCCACTGCGAATTTTCTCATTACTTCGTGGATTTATTTTCTTCGTTGTAGTGGAGTAGGATGTTTACATATATCTTCGAGGATACTATATCGTCATTTCCCTATTAAACTGCGTGGATTGATTTTATGTTGAACTGTGTGGAATGTTGATATAAACTGCGTGGTTTGTTTCTTATTTGTATTGTATTGTTCCGGCCGTGTGTGGCCGAGGTATAGATATATGTATTCTGGATTCATATTGTCACCCGTACAGGGGAGATGCTGTCGAAATTTCTTCGGACAGGGACTACCTGGGGCGTGACACAACAACTATAAGTTCGAATAGAGTACAAGTATTGCAAATAAGTATAATAAAAAGAAACACAGTTATACCGACAACAATATAGAAATCACAAGTTTCGGAGCTCCGGGTCGTCGGTGTCAAGTCGTAGCACTTACGGGTCGTCGATTTAGCAGCACACAGTAAGAGGATTACTTAGAATCTGATATGTGAAGGTGCTTCTCGAAACCCCTTTATAAAGGGTGTTCAAGGCGCCTTGAAGGCTATTCAAGGTGCCTTGAAGGCTATTTAAGGCGCCTCTATGCTGCCGAGTCACCTGCGTGGATCAAGCTTGAACTGGTCGATTTTTATCTCTTCAAGGCGCCTTATGCCTCATTCAAGGCGCCTTCCGAGGCACCTTATGACTCCTTCAAGGCGCCTCCAGAGTGCTTCGCAGCCAGCTCCAGCTTGGCAACCGAGGCACCTCCAAGCCCTATGGAGGCGCCTCGGATACTATTCATCCGAGGTTAACTTGTGCTCCTTTGGTCCTGCAACAGTGTTAGTACCAAACACATACCCTGCAAACCAAAGTTAGCACAATGCAACAGAAAATATGATAACAGAGTAATGACAGTCTCCGGACTGTTCGGGTCTGACTTCGAATTTCCGTCCGAAAATCTTAGGTCGACCCGACGCCTACTGTTCCCTCTACGGGGAACGCGTCCTCACCTACTCCACTCAGGAGATTTACCTGTTGCTAGTGCGAACCTCCAGATCGACTCGACTTTTGCTCAGCACTCGACGCTTCCAGACTTTCAGCTGGACATTCGCTTCCCGGCTGGTCCAGTCTTTCACTTGGTTCGCAACACCAGGACTTTCCACCTAGGGTTACCATCCCCTAGGACTTTTGCCTGAAGCCATCGACCTGCCAAGACTTTCCGCATAGGGTTACCACCCCCTATGACCTAGGGTTACCACCCCCTAGGGTTTTCCCTTTGCCTAACCACAGCTAGGACTTTCCTGAAACACTCAGTCATACACATTAGATAACAATTAAACTTAACTTTGAATCTCTTTGCCATTATCAAAACTATGGTTCGATCGTCGGATGCTTCCTGCACCAACAGACAATCCCTCAATCCGCCAGTGGATTAGTCCCCGGCAAACTCCGGCTAGCTCAACCTCCTTGTGTGTGTGGAGAAACCTCACCACAACTCTCACCAAGGACTCCTTTGACGCTAGGGCACAGGTAGACTACTAATAGAGATTAACCACCTCTATTTTGTCAACTATAACCAAGCTCCCAAGCCTTGGTTATATAGGCCACGGGTTGGAAATCCCCGCCTACCAGTCGACTGCCAAAACATGCAGTCGACTGCCCTCTGTGGAAATTCGACCGTTACATCCCAATGGCTCGATACCAGTCGACTACTAAAACTAGCAGTCGACTGCTCCACACTGACCGAACGAACAGAAGCATTCTGTTCGCTCCTAGTCAACTGCCCGATCAACTGCACCAGTCGACTGCTAAAACATGCAGTCGACTGCTACAGTAGCGCTATAGTACTACTACAGTAACGCTACATTAACATTACAGTACTGCTACAGTAACGATGCAGTAAAACTCTAAAACTAGGATTTTACTCCGAGTACAATCTCTCGTGCACTCGTACCCTCACCCTTATGACTCACTTGACGCTTCTTTGCAACCTTGACCTCTTGCCTTCAAGCCTACTTCCTTTGGCTCTCGTCCCTCGGATGCATTCAAGCCCGTGGCTCGTCCCCAATGTCATCCTTCGCGTATGCCTCGAAGTCGCTTCCCTCGGCCCTTGTCCTCGCTGCCTTGTCCACGATCCCTCGGATGCTCCATCCTTCACCGGACCCGAAGCCATCAACCTGAGTCACATGTGTATCCTGCAAACCTACACAACTCAAATACAAATATCAAATACAAGGGTGAACCTAACTTAAACCCTTTGCCCAAACACCAAAACACATAGTCCCACGGACCATTGGGATTGCTCCAACACTATCGACCATTATCTCCCATTCGTAGTTGAGAGAGTCGTCAGTGACCTTTAGTATATCCTATCTCCCATGCACGGGTGAGAGGGTCATTAGTGACCATTAGCATATACCATGTCTGCCCACGGGACCATCCGTGGTAAAGTGTTCTCCCACAGACAGTGACTGATTATTTACCTTGTCTGTTCACGGGACATTCTGTGGTAGAGTGTTCTCCGGCAGATAGTGACAGGTTATTTACCCTGTCCTCTCACGGAACCATCTGTGTTAGAGCATTCTCCCACGGACAGTGACTGGTTATTTACCCTCACTGCCCACGGGACCATCCGTGGTACAGCGTTCTCCCGTAGTCAGTGTTTGTTATATACTTGCTATATGTTGGTCATATATTTTGTTCGTGCAGGTTCAGATGTATCGTATGTACTCCTGGACAGTGACTGGTTATTTACCCTGACTACCCACGGAACCATCCGTGGTAGAGCGTTCTCCCGCAATCAGTGTTTGTTATATACTTGCTATATGTTGGTCATATGTTTTGTTCGTGCAGGTTCAGATGTACCGTATGTACTCATGGCTGTTGGTTATACTTGGTTGAGCAGGTTAGTGTTATAGATTATACTTGTCTGTTAGTTGATGATTATGTTGGGTCACCTGCATTGGTTAGTAAGTATGTCACCCGAGACTGTATCTTTGATTTTCTGTCAGTATTCTATTCATGCTCTATATTTTTCTATCCACTGAGTATATTTTTATTATATACTCACTACCCATTGTTCTTCTTTGATCCTCCAGGTTAGCAGATAGAGGATGTGTGTCGCTCAGAGATCCTGGCTGCTAGTCCCACTCGAGTTCGGATTTCAGAGTTTGGATTTCTATGTGAGTGTTACTCTACTTTCCGTTGTTTGTAGTTTGTGTTTTCTCTTTGTATCGAGTGTTTATGTCATTAGTTATGTTTTTGATTAATTTGATATGTTCACCTGTGCATGCATACATACTCGCATATGTCACTATGAGTTGTGATGTTATATTGCATCGATGCTTGTGTCGATTTTTTATTGGTTTGATATCAGTTATTTTTTATATTGTCACTAGGGGGTACCGTCCACTTTGGAGGACAAGTATACCCTCGGAGCGTGACACCGGGACTTTCACCTAGCTTCATTCACTAGGATTTTCTCATCTACCTAGCTTCACTCAAGAAGACTTTCATCTGTTTGACTTTACTCACCAGGACTTTCACCTAGCTTGACTCACTAGGATTTTCTCTTGCCTAACATCCAGTTAGGACTTTTCCAGTCAAGTATCCAGTTAACCTTGATCTACTCGACTCTTCTTCACACTAATCTGGTCAAACCCTAACTAGAGGGGAATTGCACCAGCAATCTCCCCAAACAGATGATTGCACCTACAATCTCCACGTATTGTCAAACATCGAAACCCAAACATCGACTCAAGCTTGAGCCAACTCAAGCTTAGTCAACCTGGTCAACCTTGACCCAGGGGATGTTGCACCAATAATCTCCCCCTTTTTGATGTTTGACAATACCTTTAAGTTAGGGTAATCCATAACCTCAACTTCTTCCTCATACCAAAGCATGAATAAGGGTTTCCTTCATTCTCTCCCTTTTCTAGAGAGCAAAATCCCTCTTAAGGTAATAAAGGCATAGTATATACCCTACATTCTCTCCCTAACTTTCCTAAAGGGGCAAATGCCTAACTTAAATCCTACATTCTCCCCCTATTGGTATACATCAAAAACTCTCCCCTTGAAGAGTTACTCAACCTTATTCACAACTTCACTCATTGTTCACAACACCACAATGAAGGCCCCATACCCTTCATCATATCCAATGATCACCCTTGAGCATTAACCAATCCAACAATCCCAATGAAGGTCTCATACCCTTCATTGCATCTAATGCTCATCCTTGAGCATACACAACTAAACAATGAAGATATCCACTCTCCATTGTGTTCAAATGCTCAACCTTGAGCATTTACACTAAGGAAGATTAACCACCTACCAAGGTTTATGAAAAATTAATTTTCATGTCCTTAAAGAGTAACTCCCCCTAAAGACATGCTTGTAGCTTCTGTCATTGCACCAATAATGATTTGGAATCCCTAAATCTTTAGGAAATCCAAATTTAGAAGTTTTGAGGTTTAAAAATCAATATTTGAAACTAAATCTCAACCTAAACTTCTACATATTCTTCCTTAACCAATCTATCCATGTTTTCATAATGAAAACTCCCCCTAAATGTATACAAATGTATTTCAAGGGGTTAGGAATGGTTATCTAGACTAAAAATAGTTTAAAATGCTGAAATCAGACTTTCCCAGCCAAAATTAGCACTCCCAATCGATTGAAGTTGGGTCTCAATCAATTGAAATCATTTCAATCAATCCACTGATCGATTTAGAGAGGTTCTATTTGCAGAACCTGCCTCTAAATCGATTGCCCGATCATCCAGGAGTGAATGAATCGATCGGCTGATCAATTCTGTGAGCCACTGTTCATGGGAAAACACATCTCAATCGATCGGCTGATCAATTTGGGCCCTCCAATCGATTGGTTGATCGATTGGAGCTCTGATTTTCTGAAATACAATTTCAGCGAAATTCAAAAACTCCCCAAAAATTCTACAAAATTCTAAAAATCATGAAAATTATTATAGACATTATTCAGGGATATACTATCATGGAAAAATAGTTTTCTAAGAAAATCTATATTATTTTCAAAGATTAACATAAACTTGGAAACTTGCAAAAACTTCAATGTTTCTTTCAAATTTATGCCTAACTATTCAATAATGATTACTATCAAAAGATAGCCTTCACCAAGGTTTTCCAAAAGCATTTTAAAATCATTTTCAAAACCAATATCCAACCATGTTCTTTGGACTCAATGCACATGACTTGTATATTAACTTTCCCAATGATTGGAGTACACATGACTATGTGATTTGATGAACCCAAAACACAAGTAGATGCACTAAGACAACATCTTGAACCTTGTTCATCATCCTAACATCTTACTTGTATCTAATGTGCACTAAAACACATACAAGTCATCTTATAGTCTTTGTGAGATGTAATTTTTAGTTTTGCCCTAAACTAGAGATCATGCATATCTATCTAAGCATTTTAGAAATTATGAGCATCCACCTAGGATGTCACTTGTTAGTAAATGTCATTTGTCCTTAAATTCAAGGAGATTAAAATAATGCATGATGAGTTATGGCATACATCAAAAAGAAATATTTTTCAAATGAAAATATACTATTGTTACATGATGTATGTATAACATGCCATGATTTTTTTTTTTGTCTTTTTCATAATAAAAATGAATGCACACATGATGTCATGGCATATAATGGGCAAACAAATCATGACAATTTAGCTTAAATAAAATACCTAGATTATCTATCTAAGTATCCTTAAACCTTAGCTAACTTAAAATTAAATCCTAGATTGCCCACTTTTTCCCAAGAAAATGTCAAAACTCAACTTGGCATTTCTTTATCTCTTGATTAATTTGTGCCAATTAAAATTAAGCATATTCCTCAAATTTTAGCACATTTTACACTTTTAAAGAGTAATCATTTTAAATTAAGGCTAGATTTGCCTTTAATTCCCTAAGAAAATACCAAAATCTCAACTTGGTATTTCTTATGTTTTTTCCAATTGTGCCAATTTAAATTAAATTCAATTTTCTCAAGTTTTACCACATTTTACTCTTTCAAAGAGTAATCAATAAGTCCTTTTCATTTTCAAAGGTTATCAATAACCTTGAAAATGTTCTCCAAGTATCAACATTATTAAGGTTGGGTTAACTACCCTTCCAATTAGAGTTGACACTCTCTAACCCATCTAAGAGGTAGAGAAAATACTCTTAGGAACCCAAAACCTATTGGTGCTCCTTGGATGTCGTAGGTAGTCACTAGGGATAACTTCCCTAGATACCTTCCTAATGACCTTGTTAGGCTTCTTAGAAGCCTTGGTCACCTTCTCTAAGTCAACTCTAGGGATAGCTTCCCTTGTGACCTTTTTAGTGACTTTGTTATACTTTTTAGAAGTCTTAGTTATCTTTGTCTTTGTAAAAACACTTGTAGGGATAGCTTCCCTAGTGTTTTTGACTTGACCACTAGACCTAGGTTCGGCTCCATAGCTATATGGAACCCTATGATAAGAAGGAACATCCTTCTTGTCTTGAGGTTTGTATCCCAAATCCCTCCTACCATTGGATGACCTTTGTGCTCCTAATCCTAGGTTATAATCATTTTGACCCTTAAGCATGCATATTTTCCATTCTCTTTAGGGTCTTCTCCATGTTATCAAGCTTTGACTTCAAGACTTGATTTTTCATCACTAAATCCATAGTTTTGGATTTTCTTTAAATCCTTGGGCATTTCTATTTTTGGGCTTGTATCTATTATCCTTAGTGTTCTTGCCCAAGTGGTTATTTACCTTCCTAACCTTAGGTGTGGTAGTCTTAGCATGAAAAGCCACATGATTTTCATTAATTCTATTATACCTCCTATTTTTATGGTAAATAGTATAAAATAATATAAGTTAAAACTAGCATGCTTTTTACCTTGAGTCAAAGGGATAGGTTCAATAAATGATACCTTGGGTTTTATCTTGTAAGCTTCCCCTTGACTTGTGCTTCCTCCTTTGACTTTGATTGCTTTCTTTCCCTTTGGACATTGACTTCAATAATGTCCTTTTTAGTTGCACAAGAAACACACAATGCGCTCCTTGCTCTTCTTTATTGTGGGGGCAGTCTCCTTTGGCTTCTCCTTGCCCTTTGGTGCCACTTGACCCTTCTTCTTGGCCAATTTAGGGCACTTACTCTTGTAATACCCTTTTTTCTTACACTTAAAGCAAATGATATGATCTTTATTATTAACAATTGAAATTGATATACCTTTGCTTGTAGGAGTGGCATCTTCTCCTTTTGATCCGGATGTAGAGGCTTCCTCTTGATCCGACAATGATGCTCCTCCAATTGATTTGACTTGACTTGTGGAGGTGGAAGCTTCTTCATCTTCATCTCTTCTTGATCCGGAGATGGAGGCTTCTTCTTCTTCATCATCCTCTTGTATATGAAATAAGGAGTATGCTCCCTCCTTGCTCTTTTGGTTGCACTCCTTTGAGGATAAAGCTTCTAGGACTTCTTCTTCCGATGTTGGGCATCTCTCAACCTCGAAATCCTCCTCCTCTTTGTCTTGATCCAATGAGTCACCTTCTTTGGATTCTTCTTGATTTGGTACAGTGGAGGGGACCACATGAATCTTTGTCAATTTGCTCCAAAGCTCCTTGGCATCCTTAAATTCTCCAACTTGAGGCAAAATATTACTTGGCAATAAATTGACCAATAGCTTGGTCACTTTGTTATTTACCTCGCTCCTTTGAATTTGATCTTGACTCCATTTGCTCTTTTTAAGGAGCTTGCCCTTTGAGTTTGTTGGAGCTTCGAAGCCTTCCATTAGAGCAAACCATTGCTCTATCTCCATCATAAGAAAATTTTTGATCCTGGATTTCCAAGAATCGAAGTTTTTGGATATGAATGGTGGAGGCACCCTCGTGTCGAATCCGAATCCATCTCCGAATTCTATTTGAAGTTGAGCTTTGATGAAATCTTTGATTTGATAAATTTTGCTCTAACTTCTTCACCCTCTAGCTGTTGGGATGTATACTATAAGCCTAGATTTTGTATAAACATCTATTTTTAAATATTTTGAAATAAGAATCATTTTGGTCAAATATTTGTATTTTATATTTATATATATGTCAATGCAGTTATCCATTTAATTTATATTGTAGATAACATAGTGTGTGGTGCTACACAAAAGATCATGTTATTGGTTCCTTATAAATTATAAATAGTAGCTCACAACTAAGATGGATTGGGATAAACTATTAGAACTGTTGTAGTGTAATTTGGTATTAGTCTGTCTTGACTATAAAATTACACTAATGCACTATGTGTGTATTAAGCAAGATCGTTTGAGGTTGTTTGATTTATACTGACTACATAAAAGAACAGAACATCTGTTATTATGGATGTGTGTCCTCTTAATCCCTATATAATAACAAGCACGTATACTTAGTATTTATTTCTTTAACTTATCAATGGGTGAGATTTATTCGTTAAATCAATAGGCCTGATAAGTTGGGAAATTGTACTGTTTATATGGTGTGTGATAACCATGATTTTGCTACATTATTTTAATTCATAATGCATGTTTTAATGGTCTATTCATAGCTTAATCTCACATTTACATTACATTTCATAAATTGCATGTGATCTTGGACCTAATTGCAAATTAGCCAATTATCATGGTATTTGATGCTAATACTTTATTATTATTTTGTAGGCATCAAAAGGGTCATGGACTCGATCAGATTAGACCACACTTGGGATCAAATCTAGGGCTAAACGAAGCAATCAAGCTTTGGAGCGATTTGGACCATCCATTGAAGATCGGAGAGATTTGAGTCATCCGTTGAGAATCTGGTCCATCCGACCTAATGAGGAGAAGATCTTGTCTGTTGATGAAGATCTGAAGCTTTTGATCCAGATCTGAAGACATCACAATCGTTAGATGAGATCAAATCAATCTGGACCGTCCGATCAGTTTTGAGGAGTATTTAAAAACCTCGAGAAGCTACTGTACCCTTCGAGCTTGGATTTCTCACAAATCTGGAAATTCAGGAACTCAGAATTCTGTTCAAGAAGATTGAGAGCCAAGCATCCCATTGCCTTTTCCTCAACGAAAAACTCAACCAAGGAAGAATGTAGAAGAGGAAAGAGCTAAGGAATTTCAAGAGCTTGTGAACTTATTTAGCAAGGTGGAGGTAAATGTCCCTTTACTCACAATGATCAAGCAAATTCCAAAATATGCAAAATATTTTAAGGATCTTTTTGTGCATAAAAAGAAGTTGAAAGGGAATGAGTTGATTAGAATGGGCAAGAATGTATCTGCACTCATTCAGCCAGTTCCACAGAAATGTGAAGATCCTAGAGTATTTATAGTACCTTGCGAGATTGGGAGTAGTTCTTTAAGGATGCTATGTTGGATTTAGGAGCTTCAATTAATGTGATGTCAAAATCAGTTTTTCAGACTTTAGGGATTGGACCATTACAACCTACAGAAGTAGTTAATCAGTTAGCTAACCGCAGTCAGACTCATCCAACTGGAGTTATTGAAGATGTATTGGTTAAGGTGAGGGAACTTATCTTTCCTGTAGACTTTTATATCCTTGATATGGAGGGGGACTGCCTGGCCAGTAGATCTCCACTAATTCTAGGACGACCATTTTTGAAGACTGCAAGGACCAAGATTGATGTTCATGCGGGCACACTTTCTATGGAGATAGGAGATACAGTGGTCCAGTTCAGTATTTTTGACGCTATGAAGCATCCTAGAGAGGATCATTCTATTCTCATTTTAGATATTTCAGAGGAGCTGGATAGCATGGATTTCTTTCAGGGTTGTTAGAGTGTATACTAAAAGCCTAAGCTTTTGTAAACATTTATTTTGAATAAAGAATCACATTTGGTCAAATTGTCTACATTTAGTTGTAGTTGTTCAATTAATTTATATTGTAAATAACATAGTATGTGGTGCCACATATAGAAGATGATGTTATCAATACCTTATAAATTATAAACAGTAGCTCACGACCAAAATGGAAAGGAACAAACCATTGGAAGGTTGTAGTGTAATTAGGAATTAGTTTATCTTGACTATATAATTACGCTAGTACACTTAGAGTGTATTGAGTAGGACCATTTGAGGTTGTTTCTTTTATACTGACTTTATAAAGGGAAAAATACCCCAGTTGTAACGACCCGCCTTCTACTGACTAGGCTGTGAGGCCGATCGCTACATTATGCTGTGCTAAATTACTATTGCGGAAATCTGGATTGATTAAAATTTTACTAAACTGATTACTGTAAAATCTGAACTTAATATTCTAGGTGTACCTAGGAGTTGTACACATGCTAGGGAAGATAATCTATGCCTCTCGGATGTCCTGCTAGCTGTAATCAGGTATTTCAATCGATCCATGAATCGATTGGGCTGTCGGATCGATCTAGTGATCGATCCAGCTTGATACCGGCACGGAGAAAAACCCTGGATCGGTCGGCTGACCGATCCATAAACTACCTCGCTTCTATATGCAGCTGGATCGGTCTACCGACCGATCCAGGAGTAGACTGATCGGTCGATAGACCGATCCAGTGGCTCACTGATCGGTCGGCTGACCGATCAGTGAGCTTTGTACTTCTCTGTTCGCATCTGGATCGGTCGGTTGACCGATCCATAACAGACGCTAACTCTCTGTTCGCGACTGGATCGGTCAGCTGACCGATCCAGTGGCACAACCCACTTCTGATCGATCTGTAGATCGATCAGGTTTCTGATTTTGAATCAGAACCCCGGATTTCAGCACTTGTTCGTGCCAAAATCTCACACAACAATTATATAATGCATAGAAAATGTTCTAATATCTATCAACTAGCATTCTAACATGATATAGTGCAAGGTTTATTAATTTATAGCATTTAAGCCACTAGAAATGCATAAAGGTATCTTAAGAAAAGAAACTAAGTTCTTAATATGCTAAACTCCCTAAGGATCTTCGTTCCAGGTTCCTGCCACACACACCATCTCTGCATTGACCTCCAGCTTCCTCTGCTAGTCCATCTTCCCTTTACCTTTATCTGCAGTATAAGGGAAAATAGTATCTGTAATCTTTAAGCTTAGTAAAAAACCAACTACCTCACTAAAATATGCAACGATGCAAACATGTTTTTAAAGAATGCTATTTAAAAACATGCACTGAATTTGTTAAAGCATGGCATACTGAAGTTACATGGCATAAATACTGAAACATTGCATGCATAATAAAATCTAAGCATGGAGTAATTTCATGGTATCAACTAGGAGAACTAAACTGAAACTGAAACTAAAACCGAGCTAACACTATATTCACATAACTAGATTACGAGTTTGAAAGCTATTATCATAATAAGTGAAAATAGTAATCATGCTGCTGTTTGGGCCCGACAACTGTACTTGATGTGTGCGCATCCCTAGCTAGACCCGGGTTTGCAAGTCCCGCATTTAGTAGGGTTTACTAGGTTATCTGAACCTAGGGATGACTGTGGGAGCCCAACCCAATGGATATCTAATCCTGTACAGTGCCACTGAAAATAAAATACTGAATATAGCTACTAATTGCTTATTTTGCTGTTTCTAGGTTATCTGAACCTAGAACTAGGTTATCTAAACCTAGAGGCGACTATGGGAGCCCACCCATTGGACCGTAGTCCCATGTAAGATGAAACTAGACTAATATACTGATTTAAATGCTACTAATACATTTAATTGAGCTGTTAAAAATATCTGAGGTGGTATTTAGCTACACTAATCATTTTGTCGAACACTTGGTGGGCTTCAACTCTCCCCTCTAATAGGGAGACCACCTCTAGGCACCCGACAATGTCTAGAGCCTCCAACTGAAGGAGAACAACGTGTCTGGCCCATCTAGAGGTGCTCATCTAGATCCCTAATCTGTGAGGAGGGTTTAAACACACCCTGGGTGCCGAAAAAATCTGCATATAGCTAAACTAAAGGCATGCAATCAAACGGAAGCTACTTATACTGCAGGTGAGGGGTTTCTTACCTCGTACGCTAGTTTCCTTACGGTTCTAGTCGCTAGGTTTCCGGAGAAGACGATCCTTTCGATAGTCTTCTTGCGCCAACACGTTCCTCTCGTGGAGGGGAGCGTCCTCGTGTCGAAGTCGTCGCCGGAAAGTGCCCTTGGAACCCTTGGGACAGAACCCTAGCTTGTTCTTGTTGTTGGCGCCGAGAGAAGGAGAGGAGAAGGGAGGGTTGCGGCGTGGCTAGGGTGAGGAAAAGAGAAGTTGCCGATTAAAATCCTATCTCCCCACTTATTAATTCCTATTTATATTAAGGGATTAATTCCCCCAACTCTAATTTAAATAAAATTATTTCCCTTTCCTTTCAGCACGACCCTGCTGGGTTCATCCGGTTACTAAAGCTATCTATAAGTCGTAGGACCCAATAGGTCTCGGGTTCAATTTCCGCGTAGGCCATTTTACGGTCCTATTCATTTATGCTACTTCCGCTACTCTAAAAATTCTGTAAAAATATCCTAAAATTCCATAAAAATACTAGGATATTTCTAATAATGATTTTGAGAATTTTCGGGCGTTACAATCCCCCATACCTTATAAAAAGTTCATCCTCGAACTTAGAATAACTCTGGGTACTTCTGTCTCATGCTGGCTTCTGTCTACCATGTTGCCTCTTCTGCTGTGTGACTGTGCCAAATAACTTTGACTAATGGTACTTCCTTGTTCCGTAATTTCTTAACTGCTCGGTCTATTATCTGAATAGGCCGACTGTCATAGCTGAGGTCTTCGCGGATCTGTACCGACTGGGGCTCAATCACCTGGGTGGCATCTGGGGTATGCTTCTTCAGCATAGAGACATGAAATACATTGTGGACAGCTGACATTTCCTGGGGTAGTTCTAGCTCATATGCTACCTTGCCCACTCTTCTGCTGATAAGGTATGGTCCCACATATCGGGGACTTAGCTTGCCCTTTTTCCCAAAATGCATTACTCCCTTCATGGGAGCTACTCTGAGGAACATTGAATCCCCAACTGAAAACGCCAAAGGTCTACGCCGTATATCAGCATAGCTTTTCTGGCGGCTCTGAGCTGTCTCTATCCTCTGGCGGATCTGCTATATAGCTGCTGTGGTATTTGCCACTAGATCTGTCTGAAGTTCTAGTTCTTTCTGCTCACCACTCTCATACTAGCAGACTGGAGATCTACACCTCCGCCCATAGAGAGCCTCATAAGGTGCCATACCGATAGTGGCCTGATAGCTGTTGTTGTATGTAAATTCTGCTAGACTAAGATATTTGCACCATCTTCCTTTGAAATCTAGGGCACATGCTCGGAGCATATCCTCGAGTACCTGATTTACCCGCTCCGTCTGTCCATCTGTCTGAGGATGGAAATCTGTGCTAAATTTTAGCTTCGTGCCCAAAGCTGACTGTACACACTCCCAGAAGTGTGACATGAATCTACTATCTCTGTCTGATATAATGGTTCGTGGGACTCCATGTAACCTAATGATCTCCCTGAGATACAACTGAGCTAGCTGTTCCATGGAGTATGATATCCTGATAGCTAAGAAGTGGGCTGATTTAGTCAATCTGTCGACTATTACCCAGATGGTATCAAAACCATTCATGGTTCTGGGTAATCCCACTATAAAATCCATAGAAATGTCTTCCCACTTCCATTCTGGTATCTGTATGGGCTGCAAAACTCCCCCTGGTCTCTGATGTTCTGCCTTAACCCTCTGACAGGTTAGGCAGGTGCTGGCATATCGAGCGATGTCTCTCTTCATCCCAGGCCACCAAAAATGTTTCTTCATGTCCTGGTACATTTTGGTGGAGCCAGGATGCATCGCGTAGGGAGTCTTGTGAGCCTCGTCTAAAATCTTCCTTTTGAGTTCCTCCTGATCAGGAACACATAATCTGTCGCCAAAATACAACACCCTGCTAGCTGACACTCTGAACTCTCCGCTCTCTGTTCCTGCTAATCCTTGCTTGACTTTCTGAATTTCAGGATCCTGTTCCTGAGCTGTCTGGATGTCACCAAGCAAGGTCGTCTCTAAGGTCATAGTAGAGAGCTGTCCGACTATGAGTTCGAGACCGAAATCTGTGATCTCTTTCTGTAGGGGCGGTGACATGGCTGCTAGAGATAATAGGGTAGCGCTGGACTTCCTGCTGAGGGCGTCTGCTACCCTATTCGCTTTTCCTGGGTGGTAGAGGATATCTATGTCGTAGTCTTTGACCAGTTCTAGCCATCTGCGTTGTCGCATATTCAGATCCTTCTGAGTGAAGAAGTACTTCAGACTCTGATGATCTGTATACACTCTGCACTGAGCTCCATACAAGTAATGTCTCCATATCTTGAGAGCGAACACCACTGCTGTAAGCTCAAGGTCATGAGTAGGATAGTTCTTCTCATAATCCTTAAGTTGTTTGGAGGCATAGGCGATCACCTTTCCATCTTGCATCAGCACTGCTCCTAGTCCCAACTTCGAGGCATCACTATATATGTCAAAGCTATCTGCGTTCTCTGGTAGAGTCAGAATAGGTGCACTGGTCAATCTCCTTTTCAGCTCGCTGAAACTGTTCTGACAGTCCTCTGTCCACTGAAATTTTCTGTTCTTTCTGGTAAGAGCTGTCAGTGGGGAGGCTATCCTGGAGAAGTCCTCTACGAATTTCCTGTAGTAACTTGCTAATCCCAGAAAGCTTATGACCTCGCTGGCGTTCTTGGGTCTTTTCCAGTTATTCACTGCTTCTATTTTACTGGGATCTACCATGATACCATCCTTTGAGATGATGTGACCCAGGAAGGACACCTGATCTAGCTAAAATTCACATTTGGTGAACTTGGCGTACAACTGATTCTGCTGAAGGGTCTGCAATACTGTTTTCAGGTGCTCTACGTGTTCTTCCTGAGTTCTGGAATAGATAAGAATATCATCGATGAACACGATGACAAACTTATCTAAATATTCCCTGAATACTCTGTTCATGAGGTCCATGAAAGTAGCTGGAGCATTGGTCACACCAAAGGGCATGACTACGAACTCGTAATGTCCGTATCTAGTCCTGAATGCTGTCTTAGGTATATCCCCTTCTTTGACCTTCACCTGATGATAACCCGATCTGAAATCTATCTTAGAGAACACTGCTGCTCCCTTTAGCTGATCAAACAGGTCATCAATTCTGGGAAGAGGATACCTGTTCTTGATTGTGACTTGGTTCAGTGCCCGGTAGTCTATACACAGGCGCATGCTCCCGTCTTTCTTCTTCACGAACAATACAGGTGCTCCCCATGGTGAGTGACTAGGACGGATGAAGCCCTTGTAAAGCAGCTCCTGTAGTTGCTCATGAAGTTCCTTCAGTTCTGCTGGAGCCATGCGGTAAGGTGCTTTGGAGATAGGATTTGTACCGGGAATGACCTCTATCTCAAATTCGATCTCCCTGTCTGGTGCTAGCCTGGTAACTCTTTAGGGAAGACTGCTGGGTAGTCACATACGACTCGGACCTCTGCTAGCTGTTGGTCCTTGTCCTGACTGGTGCTGACTACGTGTGCTAAGAACCCCGTACATCCTGAATCCATCAACCTCTGTGCCTTCATAGCTGAGAGAAACTTCTTGGCCTTTCTCCTGGGTTCTCCGACGAATTCGAACTGTGCTTCTGCTTCAGGTTGGAATATGACTTTCTGTTTACGGCACTCGATGGAGGCACCGTATTTGATCAAGAAGTCCATCCCGAAGATGACGTCGTAGTCGGTCATATTAATCACTATCAGATCGCAAAAGAGCTCTCTGTCTGCTATAGTGACCGGCACTGCTCTGAGCCAGTGCGTAGATGCTATGATTTCTCTTGAGGGTAACGTCGTAAGGAACTGGCTACTGAGTACCTCTAGAGGTACTGCTAACTTCTCAGCAAATACCCTAGATATGTATGAATGGGTTGCCCCAGTATCGAATAAGACAGTTGTACTTTCATCGTAAAATACTAATCTAACTCAGAATAACTGAGGCATTTGCGTCCTCTCGTGAGTGAGTAGATCCTCGCATTGGTCGAAATGGAGGGGCTTCTAATCGCCTGCTAATATGTGAACCATCTAAAGTGGCTCGATCCGATGTAACGAGCCGGCTGTCCTCCATATCCGAATCGGCCGTGGCTGAGGAAGATCGGTCTTGTTTGGACACTGCTTGGCCATATGCCCTTCCTGTCCGCATTCAAAGCATCCTCGTGTGCCCTTACGACAAACTCCAGGATGGAATTTCCCACAAGTAGCACACTTTGGATAACTGGGCTGCTTGCTGGCTGGCCCTCCTTTTGGGTAACTCCCTGGTTTGCGCTTGTTGCTGGAGTTCCCTTTCCAGTTAGAGCCATGGGAGCTGTGGCCCTGCTGTTTCTGAGTGCCTGAGCCTCCTTGACCTTTAGCTTCTGAGAGGACTTGCTTCTGCTGCTTGATGCTATTCTGGTAATGCTCAGTGATTAGAGCACTGCTCACTAATTCTTCTATGGTTTGTGGCCTATGAACGCCACCATCCACGTTCATTGCTATTTCCGGCCTCAGCATCTTGAGCATCAACCAGATTCGTTCCCTTTCTGTGCTGACTAATTCAGGGCATAGACGAGCCAACCTATTGAATTTCTTCACGGCTTCCTCAACTGATAGGTTACCCTTGTTGGATCGAGAAGCGCTAGAGGGGGGGGTGAATAGCGCTCGTGGCTATTTTGTTCGATTATCGGAAAACTATCGGAGTTAAAACGTGCAGCGGAATAAGCGAAAATAGAATAAAGAGACAACACAAAGAGACAGGTCGATTTTACTTCGGTCGGAGCCTAAGTCGACTCCTACTCGAAGGCCCGCGATCCTTGATCGCTTCCGGTGGGCAACAACTATAAACTTGTTAACAGATTACAATTATGAGTACAAATAAAAGCTATCAAAAATTATACCGACGACAAGAAATGCTAATTCTGAAGCTTTGGGTCGTCGGGCACTTGTAGTAGCACTTTGGAGCGTCTTTTGGAGCAGCGTGTTGATGAAAGATCACTTAGAATTCGTTGTCTATTGAAGCTGCACCTCAACCCTCCTTTTATATGTGGTTCCGGGCGCCTGGATCCCTTCCGGGCGCCTGGAGTGTGACGTGGCCAACCAACCAGGATGCTCGCAGGGGATAGAATTTGGTCCCGGGACCCGGACAGCCTTTTTCCAGCAGGTTCCTCACCTGCAAACAAAGGTTAGTCCGAGTAAAATACCCTGCAAGACAATGTTAGAATCTGATAAAGCACAGTAAGTAATAATTGACAGTCTTCGGACTGTCCGAGTCTGACTTTGGATTTCCAGCCGGAAGCCTTAGGTCGACCCGACGCCTACTGTTCCCTCTGCGGGGAACGCGTCCTCACCTACTCCACTCAGGAGATTTACCTGTTGCCAGTCGATCCTCCAGATCGACTGGACTTTTGCTCAGCACTCGATGCTTCCGGACTTTCTGCTGGACATCCGCTTCCCCGGCTAGTCCAGTCTTTCACTTGGTTCGCGACACCAGGACTTTTCACCTAGGGTTACCACCCCCTAGGACTTTTGCCTGAAGCCATCGACCTGCCAAGACTTTCCGCATGAGGTTACCACCCCCTATGACCTAGGGTTACCGCCCCCTAGGGTTTTCCCTTTGCCTAACCGCAGCTAGGACTTTCCTGAAATCCTCACGTAGGCTTGTTAGACTAAAAAACATCTTAACTTCGAATTCTTTACCGTTATCAAAACACGAGTTCGATCGTCGGATGTTTCCCGCACCAACAATCTCCCCCTTTTTGATTATGGAAACACAAATTCGAAGTTAAGTAAACAAGCGAATAGATAGTCATTTTAAACACAGGCAAAATTTTGCTAAGTATAGATGAACAAAGTAACTAAAGTAAATTTTGCCCTATATACTCCCCCTTAACTTTGGCTCCCCCTTAATTTTTAACTTGAATTTTATGTTTACATTTTTGCTACTCTCCCCCTTTGCCATAATTAAAAAAATGGGCAATGTATAAAGAGTTGTACATGATCAAAGTTAGCAATATTCAACAGAGTTTGGAAGTTTAAGGTCAATTGGAATTTAAGTTTTTAGGACAAGATTATTCTTTTAAGTTCAGGTGGTCCTTAAGTCCAAGCACAAGTCATGTTTATATATTAGGTATCAGAGCCATAGAGAACAAAACATTCTTAAAAAAGGAATTGAGTATCCTTTGCCAACTGTCTAACCTTTAGCAACTTGCTGATTGTCTATAGGACAATAGCTTTTACCAGGTTAGTCAAGTTAAGTTTTTTAGGTCCAGATAGACTTGACTAGAGCTGGAGAACTTTAACTTGATTAATGTTTATTGCATATTTAACGCCCAGACTCATATTGATGTACAGATATAAGCATTCTTGAGTCCAGGCTATACCCTATGCATCTCACGCCATTATATGCTTTTCAATCACAATCAAGGTAAACCTAGGTCTTTTGTGAGATGCTCTGGCTTAATTCTAGGGGAACATGATATCTAGGGGGAAGTCCTAGACTAAACCCAACTTTTGAAAGTCTAGTAAAATTGGAGTTTTGAAAACTATTTTTCCTAGAATTTGAAAACAAAATAATAATAGTAAGATATCTATTCTACCCAACACATTCCTATTTGCCTTCTAAGTCCACTGAACTCAAGTTCAGGTAAGGGTTTTGTAAAAATGTCAGCTAGGTTTGATTTGGACTCAACGTGGTTGAGTGCAATTTCACCTTTAGCTACATGATCCCTTACAAAGTGGTGTTTTACCTCTATGTCTTTGGTCCTAGAGTGGTGGATAGGATTTTTGGTCAGATTAATTGAGCTGATATTATCAATAAAGATTTTAGTATTTTTATAGTCTAGTTGATAGTCTTTTAGTGTATGCATCATCCATAACAATTGAGATGCACATTCTCCTAGAGCAATGTATTCAGCTTCTGTAGTGGACAGAGCAACACAATGTTGCTTTCTGCTTGACCAACTTACTAGGCACTGACCTAGAATCTGGCAGCCACCACTTGTACTTTTTCTGTCTAGCTTGCACCCAGCATAGTCTGAATCAGAATAGCCATAAAGGTCAAAAGTGCAAGTTCTTGGATACCAAAGTCCTACATTTAGAGTTCCTTTAATATACCTCAGTATTCTTTTAACATATGTTAGGTGTGACTCTTTTGCACAGGATTGGTATCTTGCACACATACCTACTGCAAACAGTATGTCAGGTCGACTTGCAGTTAGATAAAGTAAACTCCCTATGGCACTCCTATAGTATTTTGGGTCTACAGGTTTTCCTTCAGGATCAGAGTCAATGTTTATGTTGGTTGCCATTGGAGTATTTATAATTTTTGAGTTTTCCATGCTGAATTTTTTGATTAACTCCTTAGCATACTTAGTTTGATAAATGTAGATTCCATCTTTGGTTTGTTTTATTTGTAAGCCTAAGAAAAAGTTGAGTTCCCCAACCATGCTCATTTCAAATTCACTTTCCATTAACTTAATAAATTCTTTTAGAAATTTTGAGTTAGTTGAGCCAAAGATTATGTCATCAACATAGATTTGGGCTATAAAGATGTCTTTTCCTATAGTTTTCACGAACAAAGTAGGATCGATTTGTCCTTGGTTAAATTCTTTGGATATTAAGTAATTAGATAATCTTTCTTACCATGCTCTAGGGGCTTGTTTTAGTCCATATAGTGCCTATTTTAATTTAAAAACGTGATTAGGGTAGTCTATGTCTTCAAACCCTGGAGGTTGGCTTAAGTAGACTTCTTCCTTGATAAAACCATTTAAAAAGGCTGACTTAACGTCCATTTGGTACAATTTGAATCCTTTATTGGCTGCATAGGCTAATAACATCCTAATGGACTCGAGTCTAGCTACTGGAGCATAGGTTTCATCATAGTCTAGGCCTTCGACTTGACTAAACCCTTTGGCTACTAACCTTGCCTTGTTTCTTACTATATCACCGTGATCATCTAACTTGTTCCTAAAAACCCATTTAGTATCTATTATTGATTTACCTATGGGTTTAGGTACAAGGTCCCAGACTTGGTTTCTCTCAAATTGGGCTAATTCTTCCTGCATTGCAATGATCCAGTCTGGATCAGGCAGGGCTTCTTCTATAGTTTTAGGTTCAATTTTAGAAATTAGAGCAATCTGACTAAGGTTTCTATAGGACGATCTAGTTCTGACTCCTAGGTTTGGGTCACCCAAAATTTGGTCAGGTGGGTGAGAGGTGCTTATTCTAGTTGGTCTTATCTGTGAGTCAGAAACTGGTTCTTCAGACTCATTAAGATTTGGTTGGATTTCACCATCATCTACATCTCTTGGATTAGTGTTAATATTTGTATTTATATTAGGTAAGTTGTTTTCTTCATCAAATATTACATTAGTTGTTTCTTCAACTTTCAATGTATTTTGATTATATACTCTAAAGGCTCTACTGGTAGAGGAGTATCCTAAGAATATTCCTTGGTTAGATTTGGGTGTAAATTTTCCTAAGTAATCTTTAGTATTTAAAATGTGAACTTTACAACCAAATACTTTTAAATAGTTTAGATTGGGAATTTTATGATAGTAGAGTTCATACGGTGTTTTGTTGTGATATTTGTTTATTAAAATTCTGTTTTGAATATAATTAGCCGTATTTATTGCTTCAGCCCAAAATTGGTGACTTAACTCATATTCGTTTAACATTGTCCTAGCGGCTTCTTGTAGTGTTCTATTTTTACGTTCGACTAGTCCATTTTGTTGGGGGGTTCTAGGACATGAAAATTCATGTTGGTATCCATTTATTTTACAAAATTGGGTGAACTTATGATTTTCAAATTCCCCTCCATGATCACTTCTTATTCTTTTAATTTTAGTATCTTTTTCATTTTCCGTTAAGTTGCAAAAATTACTAAATATTTCATAGGTTTCATCTTTTGTTTTTAGAAATTTTACCCAAGTGTACCTGGAGTAGTCATCAATTATTACTAAGCAATATTGGTTCTTGTTTAGTGATTTGGCTCCATGTGAATCAAATAGATCAAGGTGAAGGAGCTCAAGTATGGTGTTGGATCTTTCTAGGTTAGTTGACTTGTGGGTTGACTTGGTTTGTTTTCCTTTTTGACATGCATCACAGATTAAATTTTCAATAAATTTTAATTTGGGCAAACCTCTAACTAGACCATTTTGACTCATTCTTGAAATAAGTCTTGTGTGTGTGTGACCCAGCCTTCTGTGCCACAGTTGGGTTTCCTCTTGTTGTGTCAGGAGACACTTTATAGAGGATATTGATAAATTAATTGTGTAGATGCTATTTTTCCTAAGTCCCTTAAGTTTAATTTCTGGATTTTCAATATTTTTAACTAGACATCCAGATTTATTGAAATTAACTAGATATCCGCTGTCACACAATTGACTTATACTTAGTAAACTAAAGTTAAAATTGTCAACCAATAAAACATTTCGAATAACGAAATCGGAACTAAGTTCAATATTACCTTTTCCGATTACTTTAAGTTTACCGTTGTTGCCGAATGCAACTGATCCTAGACTCTTGTACTTGAGTTTGGTAAACTTCAAGTTGTCTCCAGTCATATGTCTGGAGCATCCACTATCCAACATCCAATGATCCAATTCCTACACATGAAGTAGTTGAATTGGTTTCTTTTTAATGGATTAAAGATAGCGCGATTGAAGCAGACACTATGTTTATTGTCTCATTAAATTTTCTATTCTATTGTATTAAAGATAATTTTAAAATTTAAGTTTTTTTTAAAATAATTTTGAAATTTAAGTTTTTAAAATAATTTTGAAATTTAAAATAATTTTTGAAATTTAAAAATAATTTTGAAATTTAAGTTTTTTAAAATAATTTTGAAATTTAAGTTTTTTTTTTAAAATAATTTTGAAATTTAAGTTTTTAAAATAATTTTGAAATTTAAGTTTTTTTTTTAATAATTATAAAATTTAAGTTTTTAAAATAATTTTGAAATTTAAGTTTTTAAAATAATTTTGAAATTTAAGTTTTTAAAATAATTTTGAAATTTAAGTTTTTTAAAATAATTTTGAAATTTAAGTTTTTAAAATAATTTTGAAATTTAAGTTTTTTAAAATAATTTTGAAATTTAAATTTTTAAAATAATTTTTAAATTTAAGTTTTTAAAATAATTTTGAAATTTAAGTTTTTAAAATAATTTTGAAATTTAAGTTTTTAAAATAATTTTGAAATTTAAGTTTTTTTTTTTAAAATAATTTTGAAATTTAATTTGAAATTTAAGTTTTTAAAAATAATTTTGAAATTTAAGTTTTTAAAATAATTTTGAAATTTATGTTTTTAAAATAATTTTGAAATTTAAGTTTTTAAAAAAAATTTGAAATTTAAGTTTTTAAAATAATTTTGAAATTTAAGTTTTTAAAAATTTTTTGAAATTTAAGTTTTTAAAATAATTTTGAAATTTAAGATTTTAAAATAATTTTGAAATTTAAGTTTTTTTTTTAAAATAATTTTGAAATTTAAGTTTTTAAAATAATTTTGAAATTTAAGTTTTTAAAATAATTTTGAAATTTAAGTTTTTAAAATAATTTTGAAATTTAAGTTTAAAATAATTTTAAAATTTAAGTTTTTAAAATAATTTTAAAATTTAAGTTTTATTTTAATTAATTAGTCATCTCACCCGATCTAATTTCTCAATCAGGGAATCCTATAATTTTTTGTGAGATGAATTGAGGTTCAATTTAAGGGTTTTGTTTAGTCTTGTGTTAGATTCAGGTTTAGCTTTGGATTTAACAAGTAAGCATTCTTTGGATAAACTTCTGGGCTATGGTGAGTCACAAGGAGCTCATTAAAGTAACCATGCCTTCGAGGTTTTCCAAATAGTCCTACGCATTGAACTTAATACTAAAACTTGGTCTAACTAGTTAGGATCCATTTAAGGGTAGCTTCGGTCAGTTCCACTTGACCAAATGCACCAGGTCGAAGTCATATCTTCCTAGACATGCGATGCCCAAGTTTCCCCAACGTACTATCATCCAAAAACTTCACCAGTACTGTGGTTCAAGTTAAACTTATCCCGTTTTAATCTAACCTTAACTACCCTGCCGGGAAATCCATTCTTGTTTTACCCATTCCGGGTAAATTAGGTTCAGTTATCCTATCGGGTAGTTCAGTTGGAGGTGCCAGCTAGTTTGGACCCTCCTTCTATTTTTCATTTATAATTTTGATTTGTTTAATTTAATTTAATTTCGAATTTTAATTTAATTTTGAATTTTAATTTAATTTCGAATTTTGAATTTTGAATTTGATTTTTAATTAAATTTTTTAATTTAATTTCGAATTTTGAATTTTGAATTTTAAATTTGATTTTTAATTTTAACTTTTTAATTTAATTTCGAATTTTGAATTTTGAATTTGATTTTAGATTTTTAATTTAATTTCGAATTTTAAATTACGATCGTTTTCATTTTAGCTTTGCCTGGATCACGGCCTCGATATGGTTTGTCAAGGAAGTATATTTGATCCTTCGGAACCCAGTATTGGCCAAGTCCAATTTGATTTATCAATTTGGATTTGGGGACCCATGCTTGGACTGATTTACTACTTTGTTTGTTTATTAAGGATAAATAAGATTTATATTTCTTTTTTACTTTTATATCCTAGCCCAGTTCTATTGTAGACGGCTCTTTGTGTCCCAAGAATTAGATCCAAATTCTTGGAGCCCAGAGAGAACTTTTCTAAAGTAATTTTTAAATCATTTAACTGATTTTTCATATTTGAATTTTCTTTCTCAAGTTGTTGTACTTGAGTTGAATCTTCAGTTAAAGATTTTGAGTTAGTTACTCCTTTAAGAATGGTTACTTCTTTTAAAAGTGACTTAATTTTCAAATTTGACTTGGCTAATTTGCGAAGTAAATAATTGACTAAATTATTAAGCCTAGGAATACTTACAGCGGAGTCTGGCCCTTCGGAAACGGATGCGGATCCATGGCTTTGCTCGGAGTAGGCTTCTGACTCGCTCTCGGATTCGCTGATCTGGTCCCGGGCCATCAATGCGAGTAAACTCGTTTGGTTGAGTTCGTCGTCTTCGTCCTCCGAAGAGGATTCGTCCCAGGTTGCCTTTAAGACTTTCCTTCTTCTTTGCTTCTTGGCTTCCTTTTGATTTGGGCAGTTGGCTTTTATATGCCGTAGCAAGTGACTTCGAACTTTGTCTTTGAGTTCTGTTGAGCCTCCTTAGATTGAACTGCCTTCTTCAGATCTTTCTTGTTGAAGCCCTTCTTCTTCTTGTAGAATTTCTTTACAAGATTCACAAATTCTCTAGCCAGTTCATCTTCTGAATGTTCTGAATCAGGTTCGTCTTCTGATTTCGATTCAACTTTTCACCGTCCTCTTGATTCCCATGTTCGACTCGTTCCTGCAACCAAAGCAATCCCTTTCTCGGATGGCTGTGCATTAGTTTGTTCATGGAGTTCGAATTCACTAAATAATTCGTCTAATTTCAAGGAGGACAAATCCTTAGAGACTTTATAGGCATCTACCATTGATGCCCATAGTGTACTCCTAGGGAATGAGTTAAGGGCATACCTTATTATATCTCTGTTTTCTACCTTCTGCCCGATTCCATGTAGAGAATTCAAGATATCTTGAATTCGGGCGTGCAAAGAGCTTGCCGTGTCGCCTTCCTGCATTTTCAAATTGTATAGTTTATTTAGTAACAAATCACGCTTACTTACCTTGGTTTCCGAGGTGCCCTCGTGTAGTTCGATCAGTTTCTCCCATAGTTCCTTTGCGGAGGAGAATGGACCGACTCTGTTGAGCTCTTCTTTGGTCAGACCGCACTGGATGGTGCAGGTAGCTTTGGCGTCGGCTTCCACCTTTTTGATAAATGCGGGCTCCCAGTTCTCATAGGATATAGGCTTACCGTCTGTACCAGTTGGTAGTTGCAGTCCTGTTTTGACGATCATCCAGGTGTCGAACTGGACCTTTAGATAAATTTCCATTCGCCCATTCCAATATTCGAAGTCTTCTCCGGAAAATAATGGGGGACGAACGGTGCTAAATCCTTCTTGTTGGGCCATTTAGATCTACAAAAAAAACAGAAACAACAAGATCTATTCCAAGACTAAGTCTTGGATTAGTAGTGCGGGAGGAAGGAAAAAATAACAGGCTCAAGTGGTATTGACCAGCTTTGAGCAGAAAATCGATTCGTAAAAAGAAATTAGAATATAGCTATGAGGATAAATTCTAATCGACTCCGAACAAAACCACGAAAAAAAAATTTGTCTCGAATAGTGGTTGCACTGATTCAAGACGACCCCGCTCTGATACAAATTGTTGGATCGAGAAGCGCTAGAGGGGGGGGTGAATAGCGCTCGTGGCTATTTCGTTCGATTATCGGAAAACTATCGGAGTTAAAACGTGCAGCGGAATAAGCGAAAATAGAATAAAGAGACAACACAAAGAGACAGGTCGATTTTACTTCGTTCGGAGCCTAAGTCGACTCCTACTCGAAGGCCCGCGATCCTTGATCGCTTCCGGTGGGCAACAACTATAAGCTTGTTAACAGATTACAATTATGAGTACAAATAAAAGCTATCAAAAATTATACCGACGACAAGAAATGCTAATTCTGAAGCTTTGGGTCGTCGGGCACTTGTAGTAGTACTTCGGAGCGTCTTTTGGAGCAGCGTGTTGATGAAAGATCACTTAGAATTCGTTGTCTATTGAAGCTGCACCTCAACCCTCCTTTTATATGCAGTTCCGGGAGCCTGGATCCCTTCCGGGCGCCTGGAGTGTGACGTGGCCAACCAACCAGGATGCTCCACGTGGCGAAGTCGCGCAGGGGATAGAATTTGGTCCCGGGTGCCCGGACCTCCGGGCGCCCGGATCCATCCCGGGCGCCCGGACAACCTTTTTCCAGCAGGTTCCTCACCTGCAAACAAAGGTTAGTCCGAGCAAAATACCCTGCAAGACAATGTTAGAATCTGATAAAGCACAGTAAGTAATAATTGACAGTCTTCGGACTGTCCGAGTCTAACTTTGGATTTCCAGCCGGAAGCCTTAGGTCGACCCGACGCCTACTGTTACCTACTCCACTCAGGAGATTTACCTATTGCCAGTCGATCCTCCAGATCGACTGGACTTTTGCTCAGCACTCGATGCTTCCGGACTTTCTGCTGGACATCCGCTTCCCCGGCTAGTCCAGTCTTTCACCTGGTTCGCGACACCAGGACTTTTCACCAAGGGTTACCACCCCCTAGGACTTTTGCCTGAAGCCATCGACCTGCCAAGACTTTCCGCATGAGGTTACCACCCCCTATGACCTAGGGTTACCGCCCCCTAGGGTTTTCCCTTTGCCTAACCGCAGCTAGGACTTTCCTGAAATCCTCACGTAGGCTTGTTAGACTAAAAAACATCTTAACTTCGAATTCTTTGCCGTTATCAAAACACGAGTTCGATCGTCGGATGCTTCCCGCACCAACAACCCTGACGAAACTCAGTGAACTCGTCGTAGTGACGGTTGGTGACCCGCATGTGAAACAACTCCTCAAAGAATTCCTTCTCGAAGTCAGCCCATGTCATCTGGTTCACTGGGCGCTTCGCTCTGATTCTCTCCCACCACATACGTGCATCTCCTGTCAGACAAAAGGAGGTGCACTTCACCTTCTCATGTTCTGGCCAGTCCAGAAGCTCCATCGTACTTTCCAGTGTTTTGAACCATGCCTGAGCATCCCATGGTTCATTGCTGCCGGAGAAATTCTCTGGCTTGACTCTCTGCCACTGGATCAGATAGGCTTCTCTCTGCGTTCCTGCTGCTGGGGCTACTGGTGCCGTAGGCTGGACAGGTGGAACCTCTAAGACCACTGGTGTCGCTAAGTTAGGCTCCGGGGTGACAGTGGGAGTGTTCTGCTGACTAGCCTTTAAGGTGGCTATTTCCTGTTGCTGCTCAGATTGAACCACTAGTGCTGTAAAGTCTGGGGGAGGCACTGAACTGCCTGCCTCATGCTGGGGCTCAGTGGCTGGTGCCCTTCTAGCTGGGCGTCCTCGTGCCATTTCTAAAGACATGCAGGACATACTTGACTAACACAAGCATAATAGAGAAACTATTGTTATCATGTTAACTACTATCATAATCAAGCATGATTTAGTTATCTATAACAGAAAATCAATAAACATACAAAGTGAGAGGTATTCTTACTTGGAAGCTGCGGGTACAATGCTGATGTGTGTGTAGGAAGTATGGAACACTGCTCTGATACCACTCTGTAACGACCTGCCTTCTACTGACTAGGCTGTGAGGTCGATCGCTACATTATGCTGTGCTAAATTACTATTGCGGAAATCTGGATTGATTAAAATTTTAGTAAACTGATTATTGTAAAATCTGAACTTAATATTCTAGGTGTACCTAGGAGTTGTACACGTGCTAGGGAAGATAATCCATGCCTCTCGGATGTCCTGCTAGCTGTAATCAGGCATTTCAATCGATTCATAAATCGATTGGGGTGTCGGATCGATCCAGTGATCGATCCAGCTTGATACCGGCACGGAGAAAAACCCTGGATCGGTCGGCTGACCGATCCATAAACTACCTCGCTTCTGTATGCAGCTGGATCGGTCTACCGACCGATCCAGGAGTACACTGATCGGTCGGTAGACCGATCCAGTGGCTCACTGATCGGTCGGCTGACCGATCAGTGAGCTTTGTACTTCTCTATTCGCATCTGGATCAGTCGACTGACCGATCTATAACAGACGCTAACTCTCTATTCGTGACTGGATCGGTCAGCTGACCGATCCAGTGGCACAACCCACTTCTGATCGATCTGTAGATCGATCAGGTTTCTGATTTCGAATCAGAACCCCGGATTTCAGCACTTGTTCGTGCCAAAATCTCACACAACAATTATATAATGCATGGAAAACGTTCTAATATCTATCAACTAGCATTCTAACATGATATAGTGCAAGGTTTATTAATTTATAGCATTTAAGCCACTAGAAATGCATAAAGGTATCTTAAGAAAAGAAACTAAGTTCTTAATATGCTAAACTCCCTAAGGATCTTCGTTCCAGGTTCCTGCCACACACACCATCTCTGCATTGACCTCCAGCTTCCTCTGCTAGTCCATCTTCTCTTTACCTTTATCTGCAGTATAAGGGAAAATAGTATCTGTAAGCTTTAAGCTTAGTAAGAAACCAACTACCTCACTAAAACATGCAATGATGCAAACATGTTTTTAAAGAATGCTATTTAAAAACATGCACTGAATTTGTTAAAGCATGGCATACTGAAGTTACATGGCATAAATACTGAAACATGGCATGCATAATAAAATCTAAGCATGGAGCTATTTCATGGTATCAACTAGGAGAACTAAACTGAAACTGAAACTAAAACCGAGCTAATACTATATTCACATAACTAGATTACGAGTTTGAAAGCTATTATCATAATAAGTGAAAATAGTAATCATGCTGCTGTTTGGGCCCGGCAACTGTACTTGCTGTGCGCGCATCCCTAGCTAGACCCGAGTTTGTAAGTCCCGCATTTAGTAGGGTTTACTAGGTTATCTGAACCTAGTGACGACTGTGGGAGCCCAACCCAATGGATATCTAATCCTGTACAGTGCCACTGAAAATAAAATACTGAATATAGCTACTAATTGCTTATTTTGCTGTTTCTAGGTTATCTGAACCTAGAACTAGGTTATCTAAACCTAGAGGCGACTGTGGGAGCCCACCCATTGGACCGTAGTCCCATGTAAGCTGAAACTAGACTAATATACAGATTTAAATGCTACTAATGCATTTAATTGAGCTGTTAAAAATATCTGAGGTGGTATTTAGCTACACTAATCATTTTGTCGAACACTTGGTGGGCTTCAACTCTCCCCTCTAATAGGGAGACCACCTCTAGGCACCCGACAACGTCTAGAGCCTCCAACTGAAGGAGAACAACGTGTCTGGCCCATCTAGAAGTGCTCATCTAGATCCCTAATCTGTGAGGAGGGTTTAAACACACCCTGGGTGCCGAAAAAATCTGCATATAGCTAAACTAAAGGCATGCAATCAAACGGAAGCTACTTATAATGCAGGTGAGGGGTTTCTTACCTCGTACGCTAGTTTCCTTACGGTTCTAGTCTCTAGATTTCCGGAGAAGATGATCCTTTCGATAGTCTTCTTGCGCCAACACGTTCCTCTCGTGGAGGGGAGCGTCCTCGTGTCGAAGTCGTCGCCGGAAAGTGCCCTTGGAACCCTTGGGACAGAACCCTTGCTTGTTCTTGTGGTTGGCGCCGAGAGAAGGAGAGGAGAAGGGAGGGTTGCGGCGTGGCTAGGGTGAGGAAAAGAGAAGTTGTCGATTAAAATCCTATCTCCCCACTTATTAATTCCTATTTATATTAAGGGATTAATTCCCCCAACTCTAATTTAAATAAAATTATTTCCATTTCCTTTCAGCACGGCCCTGCAGGGTTCATCCGGTTACTAAAGCTATCTATAAGTCGTAGGACCCAATAGGTGTCGGGTTCAATTCCCGCGTAGGCCATTTTACGGTCCTATTTATTTTTGCTACTTCCGCTACTCTAAAAATTCTGTAAAAATATCCTAAAATTCCAGAAAAATACTAGGATATTTCTAATAATGATTTTGAGAATTTTTGGGCGTTACATGAGTTATTATGGAAGTGTGTGATCTTAATCCTAATATAATAACAAGCACATATATTTGATATTTATTTCTTTAATTTATCAATGGGTGAGGTTTAGTTCGATGAATCAATAAGCCCGATAAGTTGGGAAATGACATCACTTATAGTGTGTGTTGTTGATTATAGAAGGAAACTGTGTCCTAGTAATCTAGGTTGATAATGTCCCCAAGATGAGCTCATAAAGATTGTCATGTTAAACCCTGCAGGTGGACTTAGTCCGACATGACGATAAGGTTGAGTGGTACTATTCTTGGATGAAGATATTAATTAAATGAGTTGTCAGTAACTCACTTAATTAGTGGACATTTGACATCTTAAACACAGGGAGACTAACACACTCATAATAAGAAGGAGCCCAAAAATGTAATTTGGGATTGGTGCGGTAGTTCAATAATAGTTCTCTAGTGAATGAATTATTATTGATAAAATAAGTTGTGTGTTCGGGGTGAACACGGGATGCTTAATTTTATCGGGAGACCAAAACCAATTCCTCCTCTCGGTCCCTATCGTAGCCTCTTATTTATAGAGTACTATACCCACCTATACCCACCTTCGTACCCATGATATAGGGGCCGGCCAAGCTAGTTTGTGGTTCAAGTTAGGGCCGGCCAAGACTTGGTTCATTGGTGGCCAGCCCTAGCTTGAACCCAAGCTTAGGTGGCCGACCCCCATTAAATTAAAAAGAATTTTAATTTTAATTTTTTTCTTATGTGAAAGATATAATTTATTGGAGAGATTAAAATTAAAATATCTCTTTTACAAAAGATTAAGAAAAGAGATTAGATCTCTTTCCTTATTTGTAGATAGGAAAGATATTTTATTTTTTCTCATTGTAAATTATTCACATGTAGAAAAATTAAAATTATAAAAATTTCTTTTTATCAACCATGAAGGGATTTTAAAGGGAAATTTTATTTTTTAAAATTTCCGAAGAAAAATAAGGAATTTTTAATTGTTGATTGAAAATTATCTTATCTCCATGAGGTGGCCGGCCATATACAATTGATTAGGAAAATTTAATTAATTTTTATTAATTAATTGTTATCAAGGAATGTTAAGGAAATTTTATTGTAATTAAATTTCCTTATTTGCCAATGTCAAGGAATATAAAAGAAGGGGTTGGGGTGCCTTCATGACACACAACTTTTATTATTCTTCTCCCTCTCTTCTTCCTTGGTGTGGCCGGCCCCTTCAAGTTCTCTCTTCCCCTTGTTGTGGCCAAACCCTCTCTTCCTCTAGGAGATTAAGTGGTGGCCGGATTCAAGCTTGGAGAAGAAGGAGAGAAAGCTTTATCCCTTAGAGCATTGGTGGTGTTTTCTCTTCATCCTTGGAGGAGCTATTGACTTGGCCGAACCTTGCAAGGAGGAGAAGAAGGTGCATTGGTGGTTTCTCATCTCAGAAGATCGTTGCCCACACAACGTCCGAGGTTAGAAGAGGAATACGGTAGAAGATCAAGAGGTCTTTCTAAAAGGTATAACTACTATTTTTCCTTTCCACATCATACTAGTTATTTTTGGAAATAAATACCAAATACAAGAGGCATGCGATTCTAGTATTTCGAATTTGTTTTCGATGTTGTGTTTTTTATTTTTTTCTTTTCCTTGTGATTTGATTGTTCCTTTCGGTTAACCTAAAGTTATTTTAGGAAATTAAATATTAGCTTTCCTTAAAAGGTTTTGTCTAGTCGGTGGTGGTTGCTCCCATATCCAAGAAGGTCATGTGCCTCGCCACGTCAGTACTGGAAACCAATTATGGAAATTATTATTTAATGGAATTAAAAACTTAGGTGATTTGGATCGAACGTGTTAAGTTCCGCAGGAGATCCAAGTCAAAACCTAAAAGAACAAATAGATTAAACTTTGGATCAAACGTGTTAAGTTCCGCAGGCGATCCAAGTTTAATTTAAAAGAATATATGGTAGTTAGGAAAATGTTCAGACCTTTGTACAAAATTTTTGTATAGTGGAACCATTAGGTTTTCCGAGTAGCAACCAACTATTGGTATCAGAGCTAGGGTTTTGCCTCTGTGTATTTGGTATTAGTTTAATTATGCACATGTCATACATAATTTAGGCAGGTTAGTAGTAGGATGTGCTGACTTTGTGGATGCAGAATCCAACTATTATGGCTTATAGTTTTTATGTATGTGATTGGACCCTTGGACATGTCAAGGGTAATTATATGTGTGTGCATGATTGTATTATAAAATACAGCAGGAGCTGTATTTAGTTTTTATTAGGATTTTATTTTTGATCTAGATACATGTACATTCCTTTTATGGAATATAGGATCGATGGATGTAAATTTTTATTTTATGTTCGATCTAGTTTACATGTACTTTCCTTCGAGGAATATAGGATCGGAAAATGTAAAATCCTATTTATGTCACAGATCGAATCTTGCAAGGCGTGGAACCTTTTGAGGAGCAGAGGCGCAGCGAAACAAGGAGCAAGATGGATGCGACAGCTAGACCCGATGGCGGTGGCCAAAAATGGCAGCAGCTTGGGATGACAACACACGAAGGACAACATAAATAAAAGCCATAATAGTTGAAAATTAGATTTTCTATTTATTGCTTTTATATTGTGCTGTGTGTGCATGTTAGTATACATGTTTAGTAAGCTAGCATAGTTAAAATTCCTCATTTATAAATAACTAAGTGGGAGAGGGATTTTAAATAAATTCCACGGTCTCTATTACTGGTTTGTAAGTGATGCAAACAAGCTTGCGCGTTGGATCTGAGTGCCTTCCTCCATATCGGATGAGCTTGTTTGTGGATCACTGGAACAAACTTCCATTTTGGATGACTATAGGAAGTTAATTAAGAGCGTGTGATCTTCCCCATCGGAAGGGGCACAATCTTATTAATAGACTTAGTGTCAAGTAATGGTATACACTTAGGTACGTCTAATAGTATCCTCCCCATCGGAGTCACTGCTATTATTCGTGTGACCAAAGGATACCAACTATTAATTTTATTTGTCAAAAGGATAGGTTGACAAGATAATAAAATTAATGGGTTTAACCCTCCTTTTACAAATGTTGAATTTGTATACATCCACACTATCGTGGCATACAAAATTCATGGTGTTTTGAGGTGTTGGTTAATTTAAAATTGTATTGTTTGAAGAATCAATATTATTCTAAATTTAGAATTCTGACCAAAAGTTATTTGTGATTCTTAGGATGACTTTCAACCCACTGTCCATCATACTATAACATAATAGACTTACTGGTCCTAACTACATAGATTGGAAAAGGAACCTGGACATTGTTCTTACTGCTGAAAGCTATAAGTTTGTACTGACTGAACCTTGTCCTGATGCACCCATTGGTGAATCTACCCAAGAGGAGATTGAATATCATAAGAGATGGGTAAAGGCAGATGAGATGGCGCGGTGTTACATTTTGGCTTCAATGTCAAATGTATTGCAACATCAGCATCAAGATTTACCAACAGCTTATGATATTATGAACAATCTCAAGGAACTCTTTGGTCATCAGGATCGGGCTTCTAGACAAAAATCCATGAGAAAGATAATGACAGCCACCATGCAAGAGGGTACTCCTGTGAGGGATCATATCCTAAAGATGATGGCTTATCTGAATGAAATACAGATCCTTGGAGGAGAAATTGATGGGGAAACCCAGATCGATATGATCCTCCAAACACTACCTAGAAGTTTTGAGCAATTCCGCCTGAATTACAATATGAACAAAAGGGTATATTCATTGGCGGAACTACCGACAGAACTTCAGGCAGTAGAAGGTTTGTTTCATCACAATTCTCATATTCACTATGCTGAAAATGGTTTTACTTCTAAACCGAAAGGAAAGAAGAAGAAGAAACAAGTTGGTTCAGCAAAGAAAGTAAATAAACCTCAGAGTACAGGACCTAAAGCTGGAATGAAGAAGCCGAAGGGCAAGTGCTTCATCTGCAAGCAGTCAGGGCATTGGAAGGCGGACTGTCCTCGTAGGAATCAGAACAACAAAGGTATATCTCATGCTCTAGTTGTTGAAACATGTTTAGCGGTGTTATCTACCAGCACCTGGTGTGTAGATACGGGAGCCACTGATCATGTCTGCAATTCCTTGCAGGGGTTCCAGGAAACCCGACGACTATTTGAAGGAGAGATTACCGTCTACATGGGCAATGCTACTAAGGTGGCGGCTGTTGCAGTGGGAGATGTCTACTTATCTTTTAATAGAAATAGAAATTTGGTTTTAAGAAATTATCTTTATGTACCCAGTTTTAGAAAGAATTTAATTTCAGTTTCTAAACTATTTTTGGATGGATATTCAGTTTCTTTTAGTAATGATGTAATTATTAAGAGAAATAAAGTGATTATCTGTTCTGGTGCATTAGTTGGTAATTTGTATACTTTAAATCCAATTTCTTCCACAAAGCAAAACAAGGAAATTTATAACTCATCTTCTAACTCTAATAAGAGAAAAGAACCTTCGGAAATGAACCAAGCATATCTTTGGCATCTAAGGTTTGGTCATATTAACTTAAGTAGGATTCAGAGGCTTATAGCCGATGGACTCTTGAGTTCATTAGAGTTAGAAAATTTTTCAACTTGTGAATCTTGCTTGGAAGGTAAAATGACCAAGAGACTTTTCAAGGCCAAGGGGTATAGAGCCAAAGAAGTGTTAGAATTGGTTCATTCTGATTTGTGTGGTCCTATGTCTGTCCAGGCAAGAGGAGGTTTTGAATATTTTGTCTCTTTTATAGACGATTATTCAAGATATGGATACATTTACCTAATGCGCCGCAAGTCCGAGTGCTTTGATAAGTTCAAAGAGTACAAGGCTGATGTGGAGAAATGATTAGGTAAAAGTATCAAGACACTAATGTCTGATCGTGGTGGCGAATACCTCTTAGGAGAGTTTAGGAATTACTTATCAGAGGCCGGAATTCAATCCCAACTGTCCGCACCTGGTACACCCCAATAGAATGGTGTGGCAGAACAAAGGAATAAGACTCTTATGGAGATGGTTAGATCGATGATGAGTTATTCAGAATTACCAAATTCGTTTTGGGGATACGCTCTGGAAACAGTACCTTCTAAATCAGTTTCTTCTACTCCCACAGAATTGTGGAATGGGCGAAATCCCAGTCTAAGACATATTCGGATTTGGGGTAGTCCAGCACATGTGCTGAAACCAGATGCCGATAAGTTAGAATCTCGTACAGAAGTTCGCGTGTTTGTGGGGTATCCCAGAGGAACGAAAGGTGGTTTATTTTATAGTCCTAAAGACCAGAAGGTCATTGTTAGCACCAATGCCCAGTTTTTAGAAGAAGACTATATAATGGATCACAAGTCCAGTAGCAAAGTTGTTTTAGAAAAACTTAGAGAGGATACGTCTACCTTAGTACCAACAGTACAAGATGAAGTACCACAAGAAACTGCAACACGTGTCACACATGATACACAACCACAGACTGTGCCTCGTCGTAGTGGGAGGGTTGTTAGGCAACCTGATAGATTCATATTTTTGGGAGAGTCTTCGGACTTGATCCCGGGTAAACATGAACCTGATCCCCGAACATATGATGAAGCACTCCAAGATATAGATGCAGCATCTTGGCGAAAGGCAATGAATTCTGAAATAGAGTCTATGTACTCTAATAAGGTCTGGGAGCTCGTAGAACCACCTGATGGTGTAAAAGCCATTGGATGCAAGTGGAGCTACAAGAGGAAAAGAGGGACAAACGGGAAGGTAGAAACCTTTAAAGCTAGGCTTGTTGCGAAAGGGTACACTCAGAAAGAGGGAATCGATTATGAGGAGACCTTTTCACCGGTAGTCATGCTCAAGTCTATCCGGATACTCTTATCCATTGCTGCTCATATGGATTATGAGATTTGACAAATGGATGTCAAGACAGCTTTCCTTAATGGAAGTCTTGAAGAGAACATCCATATGAAGCAACCAGAAGGGTTTATTGAAAAAGGCAAAGAGCATCTAGTGTGCAAGCTCAATCGGTCCATTTATGGACTGAAACAAGCTTCAAGGTCTTGGAACATCCGGTTCAATGAAGTAATCCAGTCATATGGATTTATTCAGTGTCCGGATGAGTCTTGTGTATACAAGAAGTGTAACGGAAATGTGGTGGTATTTCTTATACTATACATAGATGATATTTTGTTAATTGGCAACAATGTCAAGGTATTATCGGATGTAAGGGTATGGTTGTCCAAACAATTTGATATGAAGGACTTAGGAGATTGTGCACACATTCTTGGGATCAAAGTTATAAGGGATCGCAAGAAAAGAATGTTGTGTCTGTCCCAAGCTTCATATATAGATACAATCCTTGCTCGTTTTAGCATGCAGGATTCCAAGAAAGGTTTCTTACCTTTTAGGCATGGAGTAGCTCTATCTAAAGAGATGTCTTCGAAGACATCAAAGGAGATAGAGGACATGAAAGCAGTTCCTTATGCTTCGGCTGTAGAAAGCTTAATTTATGCAATGCTATGTACAAGACCTGATATCTGTTTTTCCATGGGCATGGTTAGCAGATATCAGAGTAACCCTGGACAAGGACATTGGACTACGGTAAAGCATATATTAAAGTACCTGAGAAGGACTAGAGATTATATGCTAGTTTACCAAGCAGACAATTTGCTCCCTGTGGGTTACACGGATTCAGATTTCCAATCAGATAGGGACAACAGTAAGTCTACATCAGGCTATGTGTTTACTTTGGGAGGTGGAGCCATTGCATGGAGGAGTGTTAAGCAGAAATGCATTTCGGACTCAACCATGGAAGCTGAGTATGTAGCAGCCTCTGAGGCAGCTAAAGAAGCAGTATGGCTCAGGAACTTTCTAATGGACTTAGATGTGATTCCTGGTTTGCCCAAAATCATCACAATTTATTGTGATAATAGCGATGCAGTTGCAAACTCGAAGGAACCACGAGCCCATAAGGCAAGTAAACATATAGAGCGCAGGTACCACCTGATACGAGATATCGTGAAGCGAGGAGAAGTTGTCATCGCTAAGATTGCATTGGCAGATAACCTGGCAGATCCTTTCACTAAGGCCCTTCCAGCAAATGCTTTCGATCGGCATGTGGAGGGAATGGGAATCAGATGTATGGCAGAAGAAATGGTAGCTTAGTCATTAGTATAAGTGGGAGATTGTTAGAGTGTATACTGAAAGCCTAAGCTTTTGTAAACATTTATTTTGAATAAAGAATCACATTTGGTCAAATTGTCTACATTTAGTTGTAGTTGTTCAATTAATTTATATTGTAGATAACATAGTATGTGGTGCCACATACAGAAGATGATGTTATCAATACCTTATAAATTATAAACAGTAGCTCATGACCAAAATGGAAAGGAACAAACCATTGGAAGGTTGTAGTGTAATTAGGAATAAGTTTATCTTGACTATATAATTACACTAGTACACCTAGAGTGTATTGAGTAGGACCATTTGAGGTTGTTTCTTTTATACTAACTTTATAAAGGAACAAATACCTCAGTTATTATGGAAGTGTGTGCTCTTAATCCTAATATAATAACAAGCACATATATTTGATATTTATTTCTTTAATTTATCAATGGGTGAGATTTAGTTCGATGAATCAATAAGCCCGATCTGTTGGGAAATGACATCACTTATAGTGTGTGTTGTTGATTATAGAAGGAAACTGTGTCCTAGTAATCTAGGTTGATAATGTCCCCAAGATGAGCTCATAAAGATTGTCATGTTAAACCCTGCAGGTGGACTTAGTCCGACATGACGATAAGGTTGAGTGGTACTATTCTTGGATGAAGATATTAATTAAATGAGTTGTCAGTAACTCACTTAATTAGTGGACATTTGACATCTTAAACACAGGGAGACTAACACACTCATAATAAGAAGGAGCCCAAAAATGTAATTTGGGATTGGTGCGGTAGTTAAATAATGGTTCTCTAGTGGAATGAATTATTATTGATAAAATTAAGTTGTGTGTTCGGGGCGAACACAGGATGCTTAATTTTATCGAGAGACCAAAACCAATTCCTCCTCTCGGTCCCTATCGTAGCCTCTTATTTATAGAGTACTATACACACCTATACCCACCTTCGTACCCATGATATAGGGGCCGGCCAAGCTAGCTTGTGGTTCAAGCTAGGGTCGGCCAAGCCTTGGTTCATGGGTGGCCGGCCCTAGCTTGAACCCAAGCTTAGGTGGCCGGCCCCCATTAAATTAAAAAGAATTTTAATTTTAATTTTTTCTTATGTGAAAGATATAATTCATTGGAGAGATTAAAATTAAAATATCTCTTTTACAAAAGATTAAGAAAAGAGATTAGATCTCTTTCCTTATTTGTAGATAGGAAAGATATTTTATTTTTTCTCATTGTAAATTATTCACATGTAGAAAAATTAAAATAATTATAAAAATTTCTTTTTATCAACCATGAAGGGATTTTAAAGGGAAATTTTATTTTTTAAAATTTCCGAAGACAAATAAGAAATTTTTAATTGTTGATTGAAAATTATCTTATCTCCATGAGGTGGCCGGCCATATACAATTGATTAGGAAAATTTAATTAATTTTTATTAATTAATTGTTATCAAGGAATGTTAAGGAAATTTTATTGTAATTAAATTTCCTTATTTGCCAAAGCCAAGGAATATAAAAGAAGGGGTTGGGGTGCCTTCATGACACACAACTTTTATTATTCTTCTCTCTCTCTTCTTCCTTGGTGTGGCCGGCCCCTTCAAGTTCTCTCTTCCCCTTGTTGTGGCCGAACCCTCTCTTCCTCTAGGAGATTAAGTGGTGGTCGGATTCAAGCTTGGAGAAGAAGGAAAGAAAGCTTTATCCCTTAGAGCATTGGTGGTGTTTTCTCTTCATCCTTGGAGGAGCTATTGACTTGGCCGAACCTTGCAAGGAGGAGAAGAAGGTGCATTGACGGTTTCTCATCTCGGAAGATCGTTGCCCACACAACGTCCGAGGTTAGAAGAGGAATACAGTAGAAGATCAAGAGGTCTTTCTAAAAGGTATAACTAGTATTTTTCCTTTCCGCATCATACTAGTTATTTTTGGAAATAAATACCAAATACAAGAGGCATGCGATTCTAGTATTTCAAATTTGTTTTCGATGTTGTGTTTTTTGTTTTTTCTTTTCCTTGTGATTTGATTGTTCCTTTTGGTTAACCTAAAGTTATTTTAGGAAATTAAATATTAGCTTTCCTTAAAAGGCTTTGTCTAGTCGGTGGTGGTTGCTCCCATATCCAAGAAGGCCATGTGCCTCGCCACGTCAGTACTGGGAACCAATTATGGAAATTAATATTTAATGGAATTAATAACTTAGGTGATTTGGATCGAACGTGTTAAGTTCCGCAGGAGATCCAAGTCAAAACCTAAAAGAACAAATAGATTAAACTTTGGATCAAACGTGTTAAGTTCCGCAGGCGATCCAAGTTTAATTTAAAAGAACACATGGTAGCTAGGAAAAGGTTCAGACCTTTGTACAAAATTTTTGTACAGTGGAACCATTAGGTTTTCCGAGTGGCAACCAACAAGGGTTTGATTCAGATTTTGCAGAGGTTGGTCAGTGTGGTGTATTATCTTCAGTGTTGGAAAGTATTTCAGCCTTGGGAGTGGATGATAAATCTTGTGGATTATTTCTGAGTCAGAGAGATGAATCATGCGTAGGGGATTGCTTAGGAGAAGCTCTACCCTTAGGATCGCTCAGACAAGAAGAATTATGTGTAGGGGATTGCTCAACAGCATTACCCCTAAGATCACCTTCTGTTGATCAGATACAGGAAGTTTTGAAGCCATTGCCTCAAAACTTGAAGTATGCTTACCTGGGAGAGAATCAACAGTTGCCTGTCATCATAGCTCAGAATTTAGAACCAGAATAAGAGAGCAGATTATTAGAGATTTTGAGACAGCACAAAAAATCCATTGGATGGGCATTAGCAGATATTCCGAAGCAATCAAGCTTTGGAGCGATTTGGACCATCCATTGAAGATCAGAGAGATCTGAGCCATCCATTAAGAATCTGGTCCATCCGATCTAATGGGGAGCAGATCTTGTCCGTTGATGAAGATCCAAAGCTATTGATCCAGATCTGAAGACATCACAGCCGTTAGATGAGATCAAATCAATCTGGACCGTCCGATCAATTTTGAGGAGGATTTAAAAACCTCGAGAAGCTACAGTACCCTTCAAGCTCGGATTTCTCGCAAATCTAGAAATTCAGAAACTCAGAATTCTGTTCAAGAAGATTCAGAGCCAAGCATCCCATTGCCTTTTCCTCAATGAAAAACTCAACCAAGGAAGAATGTAGAAGAGGAAAGAGCTATGAAATTTCAAGAGCTTGTGAACTTATTTAGCAAGGTGGAGGTAAATGTCCCTTTACTCACAATGATCAAGCAAATTCCAAAATATGCTAAATTTTTTAAGGATCTTTGTGTGCATAAAAAGAAGTTGAAAGGGAATGAGTTGATTAGTATGGGCAAGAATGTATCTGCACTCATTCAGCCAGTTCCACAGAAATGTGAAGATCCTGGAGTATTTACAGTACCTTGCGAGATTGGGAGTAGTTTGTTTAAGGATGCTATGTTGGATTTAGGAGCTTCAATTAATGTGATGCCAAAATCAGTTTTTCAGACTTTAGGGATTGGACCATTACAACCTACAGAAGTACTTATTCAGTTAGCTGACCGCAGTCAGACTCATCCAACTGGAGTTATTGAAGATGTATTGGTTAAGGTGAGGGAACTTATATTTCCTGCAGACTTTTATATCCTTGATATGGAGGGGGACTGCCTGGCCAGTAGATCTCCACTTATTCTAGGATGATCATTTTTGAAGACTGCAAGGACCAAGATTGATGTTCATGCGGGCATACTTTCTATGGAGATAGGAGATATAGTGGTCCAGTTCAGTATTTTTGACGCTATGAAGCATCCTAGAGAGGATCATTCTATTCTCAGTTTAGATATTTCAGAGGAGCTGGATAGCATGGATTTCTTTTCAGGGTTTGATTCAGATTTTGAAGAGGTTGGTCAGAGTGGTGTATTATCTTCAGTGTTGGAAGGTATTTCAGCCTTGGGAGTGGATGATAAATCTTGTGGATTATTTCTGAGTGAGAGAGATGAATCATGTGTAGGGGATTGCATAGGAGATGCTCTAACCCTAGGATCGCTCAGACAAGAAGAATTATGTGTCGGGGATTTCTTAGCAGCATTACCCCTAGGATCACCTTCTATTGATCAGATACAGGAAGTTTTGAAGCCATTGCCTCAACATTTGAAGTATGCTTACCTGGGAGAGAATCAATAGTTGCCTATCATCATAGCTCAGAATTTAGAACCAGAACAAGAGAGCAGATTATTAGAGATTTTGAGACAATACAGGAAATCCATTGGATGGACATTAGCAAATATTCCTGGTATCAGTCCTTCTATTTGCATGCACAAGATTTATTTGGAGGAGGATGTGAAACCAGTGAGACAACCCCAGAGGAGACTTAACCCACTGATCCTTGACGTAGTGAAGAAAGAGGTGACTAGACTTCTACAGGCAGGTATCATTTACCTTATTTCTGACAATAAGTGGGTAAGTCCCATCCATGTGGTTCCAAAGAAATCAAGGGTGACAGTAGTGGTCAATGAAGAGAATGAGTTGGTGCCCACCAGAGTGAAGAATTCTTGGAGAGTATGTGTGGACTATAGGAAGATGAACCAAGCAAGCAGAAAGGACCACTACCCTTTGCCTTTTGTTGATCAAATGTTGGAGAGATTGGCGGGTAAGTCACATTATTGCTTCCTCAATGGTTACACTGGATATTTTCAGATTTGCATCAACCTAGAGGATCAGGAGAAGACCACTTTCACTTGTCCTTTCGGTACATTCGCTTATAGCCACATGCCATTTGGACTTTGCAACACTCCAGGAACCTTTCAGCAATGCATGGTGAGTATTTTTGGAGATTTATTAGAGCATTGCATGGAGGTTTTTATGGATGATTTTTCTGTATATGGTTCATCATTTGATGCATGTCTGGAAAATTTGTCTAGGGTTTTAGATAGATGCATTGAGATATACTACTTAATTTTGAAAAATATCATTTTATGGTTAAGCATAGTATTGTTTTAGGACACATAGTCTCTAGGAGAGGAATTGAGGTAGATCCTGCTAAAGTTAGTACTATATCTTCTTTATCTTACCCCGCATGCGTGCGATATGTTAGAGCTTTTCTTGGCCATGCAAGATTTTACAGGAGATTTATTAGGGACTTCAGTAAGATTACTCTTCCACTATCTCAGCTTCTTCAGAAAGATGTGGAGTTTCAGTTTGATCAGAGGTGCAAGGAAGCTTTTCAGAGATTGAAGGAGGCTTTGATTTATTCACCTATCATCAGGCCACCGGATTGGACTTTACCATTTGAGCTTATGTGTGATGCTTCAAATTTTTCCATTGGGGCAGTACTAGTGCAAAGAGTATAAGGAGCACCACATGTGATCTGCTATGCATCAAAGACCTTGGATTCGGCTCAAGCAAATTACACCACGACAGAAAAGGAGCTTCTTTCCATTGTTTTTGCTTTAGATAAATTCCGATCATATTTACTTTGTTCTCACGTGGTTGTATTTTCTGATCATGTAGCTTTGAAGTTTCTCCTCAAGAAGCCAGATGCTAAGCCCAGATTGATTAGATGGATGCTTCTACTTCAGGAGTTTGATTTGGAGATTCGTGATAAGAGTGGGAAGGAGAACTTGGTTGCAGATCATTTGAGAAGAATTGAAGGGGACTTGGATCACAGGCTATTGATGATGACTTCAGAGATGAGCAGCTTTTTAGGATGCATGGTGAGTCTCCATGGTATGCAGATCTGGTTAACTTCTTAGTAGGTAACATTTTTCCTGCACAATTTTCAAAATCTCAAAAGGACAAATTGAAAAGTGATTCAAAATATTATGTGTGGGATGATCCTTATCTATGAAAATTTTATAGTGATTAGATTATTAGGAGATGCATACCTGATTTTGAGTTTCAGTCTGTACTTGCATTTTGTCATTCATCTGAGTGTGGAGGCCATTTTGGACCCCAGAGGATGGCTAGAAAAGTTTTAGAGTGTGTATTTTATTGGCCTACCTTTTTTCGTGATGCTTATGCTTTTTGTAGATCATGTGATAGGTGTCATCGAACTAGGAACATAGGGTCTAGGAATGAAATGTCTCAACATTACATGTTATTTTATGAGATCTTTGATGTATGGGGTATTGATTTCATGGGTCCATTTCCTGTCTCTTTTGGATTTTCATATATTTTATTGGCAGTTGATTATGTTTACAAATGGGTGGAGGTCATTCCCACTAGGACTGACGATTCTTCAGTTGTTGTTAGTTTTGTCAGGTCACATATTTTCTGCAGGTTTGGAGTGCTTAGAGCGATCATCAGTGATCAAGGGTCATATTTTTGCAACAGACACATGAAAGCTATGTTGAGAAAATATGGGGTTTCACATAAAGTTTCTACTCCTTATCATCCCCAAACAAATGGATAGGCTGAGGTGTCAAATAGAGAAGTGAAGTCAATTCTTGAGAAAACTGTGAGACCTGACAGGAAAGATTGAAGCAAGAGATTAGATGATGCACTTTGGGCTTATAGGACGGCTTTTAAGACTCCTATAGGGATGTCTCCATATAGAATGGTTTATGGAAAAGCTTGTCATCTTCCGGTGGTAATTGAACATAGAGTTTATTGGGCAGTTAAAGCTTGCTATTTTGATGCTAGCTTGGCAAAAGAAGAGAGAAAATTGCAACTCCAAGAACTTGAGGAAATTCGACTAGAAGCATTTGAGAACTCACGGATCTATAAAGAAAAGACCAAGAATTTTCATGATAAGCACATTGTGGGTACGGAATTTCATATTGGTGACAAAGTGCTCTTATATAGGTCACGGCTCCAATTGATTAAAGGTTCGTTGAGATCTCATTGGGAGGGACCTTATGTTGTAACTAATGTGTTTTCTTGTGGAGTTTTTGAGATTAGGGAAGAGGCTACCAACTGAATTTTCAAGGTGAATGGGCATAGACGCAAGTTGTTTCATGAGATTGGCAATGGAGAGGTGATGCAAAAGATGAAGGTTATTGATGCTATCTACTCATGTGAAGGGGAGTTTGTTCCAACTTAGTTTGCCTTTTTATTTTCATTTTTAGTTGATTTAATAAATTGCTCATTTTTGTTCATAGAATAGATTTTTATTGTTGAAGTTTTATTGTTGAAATTGGTTTTGATTTGAATAAGAAAATGGTACCCCTTAGCAATTTTTCTATAACATGTTTGAAGTAGGGAATGTGAGCTAGATTTGAGAATCTATTTTGGAGCTTATTGTCAATAATGGACTTTTAATTTTTTTAAGGTTTCTATTTAATAATGGACATTTGATTGGTATATTGGATTGATACTTTTTTATGCCTAGTGAGGATGAGCCTTAATTGAATGATGCTCTTGTGTTATTTCACTCTAGAACTTGCTTTGATTCTTTCAAAACCACAATCCAATGGATTATATCATGTTTATGAAGGTAAATCTATTTGTTTCTTTCTTCCACACGAATTCTTGCTTTTCTTCTTGATAATCATCTTGTAAATTTATGTCTTCTCATTTGTAAATCTTTTGGATATGGATACATGGGTTGTTATATGATGATATTTTGGCCAAGGTGGATTAAGTTGAAGTGTGGGAGAAAGAGCTTTGTTGGATGATATGTGAGGATTAAATTTTGTTTTGGAGTACTCGGTTACATGAAGAAGATTGAAGTGGTTCAAGATTGGGAAGCTGGAGTTTTGCAGAATCAAGCAACTTAGAGGGAGTTGTGGAGCAATTCCTGATTGCATTTTCTATTTGGGCGCTGCTATGAACAAAATCAGGAATGCAGAAATGATATTGTGGAGCAATGGCAATTCTGAATTTGAGACTGAATGCAGTTGCTTGAATGAAAATCTGCAGGACTTAAATTATGAATCTTCATAATCAAAGCAGGGTTGAATATGTAAGTAGTTGTTGGGGCAATTATTTTGAAATGCTACTGATTGGAATGCTAATGAAAATGTTTTCATAAACATGATTGATTCTAAACATTGCTTTTGTGCAGCCATTGTAGGAATTCAGAAATGCAGAAATAAGGTTGATTTGGAAATGCAGAAATCTGCAGGAACATAAATTCAGAAGTTGAGAAATGTTGTGACTTGGTATCAAGATGTATCAAAAATAAGAAGCAGCATTTAAACGATTGAGAAGCTTAAGTGAAACCTTTCAAGATGCAGAAATAAATGGCATTTCATGATCTTTTCAAGCTTTAGAAACTGAAATGAAAAATTGGAAATGGGAAGCTGCTGTTTGGAACTACAATCAGTTTCTCTGCAAGAGCAGTAATGTGATCTGCTGGTTATCTGATCATTTTGTATCAAGATTTGAAAAACACTTCAATTACACTTCAGAAGGTAACATGATTGATACAAAACAGGAACACAAATTTAATGGATAGAAACTGTAATGTACACAGTAGTTGTACAATTCTTGTAACTTTTGTCTGATCAAAATGAGGATTGAATTCATCTTTTTACTGATTGAATGCTAAATGAGGGACATGGACAAGTTCAACTATTCAGTCATCAAGCTAGAATGACTTGGAATTCCAAATCTTGATACACTATGCTAAATTCTTTGAGGTTGCAAAAAGCTATAGGAAATCAAGAGTAAAGGAAACAGAACATAATATAAATTGAAAATCTATTCCTATAGCTAACGTATCAATTTGTTGAGCACTTGTTGAGTTTCATTGCCCGAGACGAGCAAATATTTAAGTGTGTGGGAGGTGGTGTGTAGTCTTTTATTGAGTGTTTTGGTTGAAAGCATTGGAATTTAAGTAGTTGATTTTGTATCAGACAGAGTATGTAACATTTAAATAAGAAAAAGCTCAACTTAATTCCTGTAATATATTGGAGAAAATGGTATGCTACTTTCCATGTCCTCTGAAATCTCAGAAAGACGAGAAGCAGTGACTTTGGTACAAGACAGAAATGTTGAAATCTGCAAGTGCTGTGCAGAAATGGGAACAAAGCAACAAAAATAGAACTTGAAATGAAATTGAAAAAAATTCATGAAACTGTAACTTATCAGTATTGCTTTGAACTGAATAAGAGGATTAAGACATGGAAGTTTAGACAAGATTAGATGACTTAGATTCAAGATCTGTTTCAAGTTGGCGATCTGGAAATTTCTGAAGATTGAGTCTGACATAATCTGTGAAGGCATGTTTCAATCTAGATTCATGAAATACATAGATCAATTCAAATTTATAAGTTTTGTAGATATTGGAAGTGGTATCATAATGATTTTGTAAAGTTGAATCAGTAGCATTAAGTGATGTAAACCAAAATTCAGTACTTGCAACTCTTGGAATCAACTTCTGAAACTTAGTCTGGAAATTTTTAAACTGTTCTTAATGATTCTTGAAACTATTGATTACTGATGTGGTACTAAGTTCTAGATTAGAACTTGATTACAAGTTTCAGAGATGTAGAACAAATAACAAAAATTTATCACATTTCTATTAATTAACAAACCTACAAATTTAGAATAGGAAATCTTTAATTCATGACATGGATATTTAGGTTTATACACCAAGAAAGCATAGTTCAAACAGAACTGGTACATTTGAAATGAAGTAAGGAAGGAAGAAAATAAGTAAGTATGGCTCAAATTCATTAGATAGCATTTTTATGTATCCATGTCATCCACTAGAACTAAAACTCATTCTTTCTTTCCTATCTTTTCTTTGAGTTAATTCTTCCTTTTCTTATCTTTTCTTGTAACTAATGCTTTGATGTGCACTTAATTCATATTCTTACATTTTTATTTCCATGATTAACCTTTGTATTATGATTTGTATCCATGATCATGGTAGAGAGTCGAAGATAAGCAAGCTTATGGTAGGGCAAGAAGCACAAGTGGCATGAGTGCTCTCCATTTTTGTGATTACATGAGAAATAGAATGAGGGCCACAAAAACTCTATCTTGTGAGATTTTTAGTATGAAATCAATTTTAATTTACTCATGATAGATGGAAATTATTATGTTGTTAACCAAGAGTAAAGTTTGAAGTCCATGAATGCTTGAGGTTTTGGAATGTGATAATATTAGATGGTTTACTTTCTTTATTTTCTAATCATGTTTAGGAATTTGTTTAGGAAGTGTCATTTAAGTAGGATTTTTAGTTTTCTTGAATTGAACGGGACGTCTAAGATTAAGTGTGGGGGATTTTGATAACAATGATTTTGCTACATTATTTTGATTTATAATGCATGTTTTTAGTGGTCTATTCATAGCTTAATCTCACATTTACATTACATTTCATAAATTGCATGTGATCTTGGACTTAATTGCAAATTAGTCAATTATCATGGTATTTGATGCTAATATGTTATTATTATTTTGTAGGCATCAAAAGGGTTATGGACCCGATCAGATTAGACCACACTTGGGATCAAATCTAGGGCTTGTTAGCTAGAGACCTAGAGCAAATCATTTGATGATTGTATTTTGGACTTATTGTATCATATTCTATATAAATAAAGGCATTTGGATTTTGGTTATTATACTTACTTGTATTGGTGCCAAATAAACTAAGTATAATAATGTCCTTGAGTAGACGGTTCTCACCTATATCAATCGGTTAGTTGAACCGATAGTGAGATGATATAGGGAACACTACTCTTAATCATTCCTAGTCGAGTATTAACATTCAGGGACAATGTTAATGCAATAAGACTAGCATGTAGGTCAACTCGATGACTTGATCTCACAAGTCATGGATATAGAGATATCAAGTTGACACATGGGTATACAATAGAGAATATATACTGAATGACCCGCCATGAGAAAGTATCATGGATCGTTATATGAGTGTCATATACTTTCTCATGTGGCTATTAGTATGACTACTAGTCCTTACACCTGAAGTCACCATAGATCCCTACATAAGGAGTTATGTACTTTGGTTTCATCAAATGTCACCCGTAACTGGGTGGACTATAAAGGCGATTACTGGGTATATAACAAATTATGTAGAGGGATGTGAGTGATGTAGATGGGATCTATCCCTCCTATATGACGGGAGAGACATCGGTATTCTTGATAGAGTGAGACCACGAAGTGCATGGCCATACCCAAATGAGTCAATATAGGATATTGAGCTCATTTGATTTAGTGAGTCTACTTGGAGTTCAAGATTTAGATTGGTCAAAGGATGACACGGTCTATGCCTCACATTGACCAATCTAGATATCTAGGATAGAAGGACACTTGTCATATATTGTGAGGAGTCACAATTAGTAGTCACAAGGTGATGTTGGATCTCAACATTCTTGTAACTTGGGCAGTAATGATGTGTTGCTAGATACCGCTCATTACTTATAATCCTAAATGGGTTTAGGGCATTGCCAACGTTACAAGAAACTATAGGGTCACACACTAAGGACAATTAGATGGAGATTAGGTTCATATGATGAACCAAGAGGATTAGATTCATTTGATGAATCAAATTGGATTAAGAGTAATCCTAATTGGGCTAACTTGAGTTGGACTCAAGTGGATTCATGTATTCAATGAGTCTAATTTAGATTATGACTCATTAAATCAACTTAATTTAATGAATTAGATTCATTATATTAAGTTGGCTTGAATCAAATGGTTAGATTAGATCAACCATGGAAGAGATTTGGTCAAGTTTGACTTGACTTGAGAGGAAGATTATAAGTCAAGTTTGACTTGACTTTATGTCACCTCATTGGTGAGTTGGCATTGATGTGGACCAATGATGTTACTCCACATCATCATGGGTGCCACCTCATGGAAGTTACAAAGCCATTTTCTTTAATAGCTTCACATTAATTGCACTTAATGCAATTTTTGGGAGTTACACTTGGAGTTGGCCGGCCACTTTTGAATGGGAAGGGAATTGATTTTCCTCATTCAAGTGCATTATTCCTTCTTCTTCCTCTTGGAGCTCTCTTCCTCTCCTTCTCCTCCTCAACTTGGCCGAACCACACATAGGTGCTAGCACACCTTTTTGTGTGGTTTTCTCCACCTACGTGTTCGTGTGGATACTTCTAGAGGAGTATCTATTTTGATACTCTTGAGATCCGGCACCGTTTGGACGAGCGGGAACGCGAAGGGCTTCGCTTCAAAGGTATAATTCTTTTCATGTAGATATAGGAGTAGATCTAAGTAGAAACTCGTACTTGTAATTTTATTTTGAAATCTTTTCTTCGCACGAGATCCGTTGGCTAGGGTGATTCGGGGTTTTCGCGACGCGAAAACGCGGTTTTCATGGCCCGAAAAACCCAACAGTGGTATCAGAGCCACGTGCGAAGTGAGTACGAGTTTAGATTCGTATTTTTATAAAAAATATAAATCTGTAAACTTTCTGTAAATTCATGTTTTTATAGATTTAATGGGTATTTTTCTCGTAGAAGCGAAGCACAAGTGTTTCGTCACTTGTAGGCTTCGACTACCGAGAAGAATTTTCCAAAACGGCAAAGTTTCGCCCCAAAATTTTTTGGCACAGCGGGCTAAGGCGCTCTTGGATCGCTTAGGAGCAAATCACGATGGTTAGATCGTGGGTAGGGGTACTCCCCCTAACCCCGCAAGGGGATTTGCTCCGCGATTGCGCCCGAAATCGCTAATCGGGACCGCCGGGAAAAATTTACTCACAAAATCTGTCAAATTATGACAAATTACAGAAAATTATGAAAAATATATAATTTTGAATTATATATTATTTTTGTGATAGTCATGGCCCAAAGACCCAATTCGATTGGACAATTGTGTTGTAATTCATAATACGACCTACGTGCCGTTATGTGATGTGTGTGGTGTATTTATCTTTTTTTTTATTTATTTTATTTTTCGCGACCTGCGCGTCATGCCTTCCTTTTATTCTGGTTGTAAATTAGATTTAGACTCGAATGTAACTCGAGTTTCAAAATTGTAATATAAATTTTGAAGCGGTGGAAGGTCCACACGAGACGGAGTCACGAGGAGGGCGCGAGCAACACAAGGTGGTCAAAGGAAGAAGCTTGAGAAGCTGTTGACCTTAGGTTGAACATCCGATCTTCTCATTGGCTTGAGAAGATCGTAGTAGGGCCATGACACAATCACAAAATAATTTAATTAATTGCTTATATGTATGTGATGCATGCTAGTTAATTAAGTAATTAATTAGTGCCTAGCGATTAGATTTGATCTAAGTCGTGCACATGATGCACCCTTCGATTAGATTAGATCTATCGAGTATATGATACGCATCATCATTTAGATTAGATCTAAAACGCGTCAACTCGTAATGCCTACCATGCCGTGATACCTACCACTACCTCGATCGCATGCTATTGTTGAATCTGCCAAAGCAGAGCAACACATACTATCTTGGTAGGGTACGGATGGACAATCTTGGTCCCGCCTATCAACGCATGGGTGAATACAAACTCAATTAGATTGAGTATTCCTAGTTTACTCGGTTGGATCGAGTACAACTATAGGCATTCTTCCAATGGTTGGAAAGGTAGGACAAAATCACGTTTATATTAATTCTCGGGCGTATTAGCCAAAGCTAACTCGAGTTTTAATATAAATGTGGATTTTATCCTATAAACAAGAGTTTCATAGAGATATAATTGGTAATCATTACCTACCGATCATACTAAGTCTTGGGCGTATTAGCCAAAGCTAACTCAAGGGTTAGTATGATGTGGATCTTGTCCCACATAAATTATAAAATTCAGTGGGAGCATCATTTAGTTAAAGGTCTAATTAAATGATTTAGAATATGATATTTATTTCTGCTTTTATTTCTATTATAGATTACCATGACGTCGAATACGAACACCTTCTCCCTGCGATCTGTCCTTGAGAAGGACAAGCTCAACGGAGCAAACTTCCTGGACTGGTACAGGAACCTGAGAATAGTTCTCACTCAGGAACGTAAACTGTACGTTCTGGAGCAGCCCATTCCGGAGGCTCCTCCTGCCAATGCCCCGCGAGCTGACAAAGATGCTTACAAGAAGCATCAAGATGACACATTAGATGTGTCATGTCTAATGCTCACGACCATGAACTCTGAGCTTCAGAAGCAACATGAGTTAATGTGCACTTACGATATGGTTGAACATCTTCATCAACTGTATCAAGGTCAAGCGAGGCATGAGAGATTTGAGATCTCAAGGACACTGTTTCAGTGCAAGATGTTAGACGGGGCTCCTGTAGGCCCATATGTACTCAAAATAATTGGGTACATAGAGAACCTACAAAGGTTGGGGTTCCCTCTTGGCCAAGAGCTGGCTACTGACCTGATCTTGCAATCCTTGCCGGATAGCTACAGTCAATTCGTTCTAAACTACAATATGAACGAGATTGACAAGCCACTGTCCGAGCTGCTGAGCTAAACCTTAATAAGGCTAAGCCCAACACTGTTCTGATGGTTCAGAAACATAAGGGCAAGGGCAAGCCCAAAGGCAAGGGAAAGTCCCAAGCCAAGGGCAAAGGCAAGGCACTGAAGCCTAAAGGAGGGGTCACCAAGGATGCTACCTGCTTCCACTGCGGTCAGACCGGGCACTAGAAGAGGAACTGCAAGGTATACTTGGAGGATCTTAAGAAGAAGCGAAGTGAGACTTTTACTTCAGGTATATATGTTATAGAAGTCAATCTATCTATTTCTACATCATGGGTATTAGATACTGGATGTGCTTCTCACATTTGTACTGATGTGCAGGCGTTGAGAAATAGCAGGGCATTGACAAAGGGCGAGGTGGACCTACAAGTAGGCAATGGAGCATGGGTTGCTGCTGTTGCTGTAGGGACTTACTTTCTATCTCTGCCCTCTGGGCTTGTACTAGAGTTAGTCGATTGTTGTTATGTGTCTGCATTAACTAAGAACATTATACCAGTTTCTTGTTTGGATAAGAAAGGTTTCTCGTTTACAATAAAGAACAAATGTTGTTCCGTCTTTTTAAACGATATGTTCTATTGTAGTGCACCTCTGATAAATTGACTCTATATTCTAGACCTTGAGAGCCCTATCTATAACATAAATACCAAGAGGTTCAAGTCAAATGACATGAACCAAACCTACCTCTGGCACTGTCGCTTAGGTCATATAAATGACAAGCGCTTATCCCAGCTCCATAAGGATGGTATGCTGGACTCAATTGATTTTGAATCATATGAGGTATGCGAGTCATGCCTACGAGGCAAGATGACCAAGACTCCCTTTAGTGGGCACAGTGAGAGAGCGACTGATTTGTTAGGACTCATACATAGTGATGTATGTGGCCCTTTCAATGTCGCTGCTAGAGGCAGTTATAGGTACTTCATCACATTTACTGATGACTTCAGTAGATATGGTTATGTGTACTTGATGACACATAAGTCTGAATCCTTTGAAAAGTTCAAAGAATTCAAGAATGAAGTACAGAACCAGCTTAGCAAGAGTATTAAGATACTTCGATCTGATCGAGGTGGAGAATACCTTAGCCATGAGTTTCGTGACTACCTAGCTGAGTGTGGGATTCTATCCCAACTTACTCCTCCTGGAAAACCACAGTGGAATGGTGTATCCGAAAGGAGGAATCGTACCCTATTAGATATGGTACGGTCTATGATGAGTCACACAGATCTTCCGACATACCTTTGGGGCTATGCTCTAGACACGGCAACTTTTATACTCAACCGAGTTCCATCCAAGGCCGTGATAAAGACACCATATAGGATATGGACTGGGAGAGATGCCCAGCTGTCTTTCATGAGGATTTGGGGTTGTGAGGCTTACGTTCGACGTCAAGTCTCAGACAAATTAGGAACCAAATCCGACAAGTGCTACTTTATTGGATATCCCAAAGAAACTAAGGGATATTACTTCTACATTCCCAGTCAGCACAAGGTAGTTGTGGCAAAGACTGGGGTCTTTCTAGAAAGGGACTTTGTTTCTAGAAAGACTAGTGGGAGCGCGTTCGATCTTGAAGAAGTTCAAGATACGAACAATAGCACTGATGCCTCGATGGAAATTGAACTGGAACCACAAAGTGTTGTGGATGATGTTGTTCTACAAGGAGTTGAGGAACAACAACCAGTTCAAGTAGACATACCTCTTCGCAGGTCTGACCATGATGACGTTGTGCTCATAGAGGATGAGCCTACCGCCTATCAGGAAGCTGTGATGAGACCAGATTCCGAGAAATGGCTAGAGGTCATGAGATCCGAGATGGAATCCATGTACACCAACCAAGTATGGACTTTGGTTGATCCACCTGAAGTGGTAAAACCCATTGGGTGCAAGTGGGTCTTTAAGATAAAGACTGACATGGATGGACTTATCTATAAGGGTCGCTTGGTAGCTAAAGGTTTCAAGCAGATTCATGGTATAGACTATGATAAAACCTTTTCTCCAGTAGCGATGTTTAAGTTCATTCGGATCATGCTTGCTATTGCAGCTTACCACGATTACGAGATCTGGCAGATGGACGTCAAAACTGCATTTCTGAATGGAAACCTACTCGAGGATGTGTACATGACACAACCTGAGGGTTTTGTAGATCCACAGCATACTAGCAGAGTATGCAAGCTGCATAGGTCCATTTATGGACTAAAGCAAGCTTCTCGAAGCTGGAATCTTCGATTCGATGATGCAATCAAACAGTTTGGTTTCATCAAGAACGAAGATGAACCTTGTGTCTACAAGAAGGTTGTAGAGAACACAGTTGTCTTCCTTATATTGTATGTGGATGACATACTGCTCATTGGGAAGGACATCCCTATGCTTCAGTCTGTCAAGACCTGGCTAGGGAGTTGCTTCTCAATGAAGGACTTAGGTGAGGCATCCCGCATTCTAGGGATACAGATCTATAGAGATAGATCTAAGAGATTGCTTGGCCTAAGTCAGAGTACATATATTGACAAGGTACTCCTTCGGTTTGCCATGCAGAACTCCAAGAAGGGATTTCTGCCGATGTCACATGGCGTGAGTCTTTCGAAGACTCAGGGTCCCTCTTCTAGAGAGGAGAGAGACCGCATGGATCAGATCCCTTATGCCTCAGCCATAGGATCGATCATGTACGCCATGCTATGTACTCGACCTGATGTCTCGTATGCTTTGAGCATGACGAGCAGATACCAGTCAGATCCAGGTGAAAGTCACTGGATAGCGGTCAAGAATATTCTTAAGTACTTAAGAAAGACTAAAGAATATTTCTTGATATATGGAGGCAATGATGAGCTAGCTATAAAGGGTTATAGTGATGCTAGCTTCCAGACCGACCAGGATGACTATAGATTGCAGTCGGGGTTCGTATTTTGCATTAATGGTGGTGCTGTGAGCTGGAAGAGTTTGAGGCAGGACACAGTAGCAGATTCTACGACAGAGGCCGAGTATATTGCTGCATCAGAGGCAGCAAAGGAGGTAGTTTGGATTCGCAAGTTCATCACTAAACTTGGGGTGGTTCCTAGCATTGCTGACCCTATTGAGCTCTATTGTGACAACAATGGAGCTATAGCACAGGCGAAGGAACCTCGCTCACACCAGCGGACCAAACACATACTACGGCGCTTCCATCTCATTCGAGAGATCATCGAGAGAGGAGATGTGAAGATTTGCAGAGTACCTACAGAGGCTAACATCACAGATCCCATGACCAAGGCTTTGGCCCAGAAGAAGCATGATGGTCACACTAGGTCATTTGGGCTTAGAGCCTACACTGATTAGCATTAGTGCTAGTGGGAGATTGTTAGCTAGAGCCCTAGAGCCAATCATTTGATGATTGTATTTTGGACTTATTGTATCATATTCTATATAAATAAAGGCATGTGGATTTTGGTTATTATACTTACTTGTATTGGTGCCAAATAAACTAAGTATAATAATGTCCTTGAGTAGACGATTCTCACCTATATCAATCGGTTAATTGAACCGATAGTGAGATGATATAGGGAACACTACTCTTAATCATTCCTAGTCGAGTATTAACATTCAGGGACAATGTTAATGCAATAAGACTAGCATGTAGGTCAACTCGATGACTTGATCTCACAAGTCATGGATATAGAGATATCAAGTTGACACATGGGTATACATTAGAGAATGTATACTGAATGACCCGCCATGAGAAAGTATCGTGGATCGTTATATGAGTGTCATATACTTTCTCATGTGGCTATTAATATGACTACTAGTCCTTACACCTGAAGTCACCATAGATCCCTACATAAGGAGTTATATACTTTGGTTTCGTCAAACGTCACCCGTAACTGGGTGGACTATAAAGGCGATTACTGGGTATATAACAAATTATGCAGAGGGATGTGAGTGATGTAGATGAGATCTATCCCTCCTATATGACGAGAGAGACATCGGTATTCTTGATAGAGTGAGACCACGAAGTGCATGGCCATGCCCAAATGAGTCAATATAGGATATTGAGCTCATTTGATTTAGTGAGTCTACTTGGAGTTCAAGATTTAGATTGGTCAGAGGATGACACGGTCTATGCCTCACATTGACCAATCTAGATGTCTAGGATAGAAGGACACTTGTCATATATTGTGAGGAGTTATAATTAGTAGTCACAAGGTGATGTTGGATCTCAACATTCTTGTAACTTGGGTAGTAATGATGTGTTGCTAGATACCGCTAATTACTTATGCTCCTAAATGGGTTTAGGGCATTGCCAACGTTACAAGAACCTATAGGGTCACACACTAAGGACAATTAGATGGAGATTAGGTTCATATGATGAACCAAGAGGATTAGATTCATTTGATGAATCAAATTGGATTAAGAGTAATCCTAATTGGGCTAACTTGAGTTGGACTCAAGTGGATTCATGTATTCAATGAGTCTAATTTAGATTATGACTCATTAAATCAACTTAATTTAATGAATTAGATTCATTATATTAAGTTAGCTTGAATCAAATGGTTAGATTAGATCAACCATGGAAGAGATTTGGTCAAGTTTGACTTGACTTGAGAGGAAGATTGAAAGTCAAGTTTGACTTGACTTTATGCCACCTCATTGGTGAGTTGGCATTGATGTGGACCAATGATGTTACTCCACATCATCATGGGTGCCACCTCATGGAAGTTACAAAGCCATTTTCTTTAATTGCTTCACATTAATTGCACTTAATGCAATTTTTTGGGAGTTACACTTGGAGTTGGCCGGCCACTTTTGAATGGGAAGGGAATTGATTTTCCTCATTCAAGTGCATTATTCCTTCTTCTTCCTCTTGGAGCTCTCTTCCTCTCCTTCTCCTCCTCAACTTGGCTGAACCACACATAGGTGCTAGCACACCTTTTTGTGTGGTTTTCTCCACCTACGTGTTCGTGTGGATACTTCTAGAGGAGTATCTATTTTGATAGAGAAATGATATTCATCTAGAATTTTCATCTAGAAAATTCATCTAGATAGACACATAAATGATGGGCCCACAAAAAGTGAAATGGTGGGTCCCATCATTTTTGGATGAGCGGGAACGCGAAGGGCTTCGCTTCAAAGGTATAATTCTTTTCATGTAGATCTAGGAGTAGATCTAAGTAGAAATTCGTACTTGTAATTTTGTTTTGAAGTCTTTTCTTCACACGAGATCCGTTGGCTAGGGTGATTCGGGGTTTCCGCGACGTGAAAATGCGGTTTTCGTGGCCCGAAAAACCCAACAAGGCTAAACGAAGCAATCAAGCTTTCGAGCGATTTGGATCATCCATTGAAGATCGGAGAGATCTGAGCCATCCATTGAGAATCTAGTCCATCCGACCTAATGAGGAGCAGATCTTGTCCGTTGATGAAGATATGAAGCTTTTAATCCAGATCTAAAGACATCCCAACTGTTAGATGAGATCAAATCAATCTGGACCATCTGATTAGTTTTGAGGAGGATTTAAAAACCTCGAGAAGCTACAGTACCCTTCGAGCTCGGATTTCTCGTGACAACGCTACTGTTCATCTTCTTCCACCTTTGCGACGCCGACACTCCCATCGACATCCATATCAGAATTCAAGATCTGTCATCACCGGCAGCATTTGGAGTGACCGGCGATCATTGTCCAACCATCAGATTGCGAGAGAAGGAGGTTCTTCTGCCACGATCTTTTCACTTCACGCGTACCAGACTAACTCAGATTCGGGGAGTTCTTCCGATCTGAGGGATTCTATCAAGCAACAGAAGTTTTGGAGGAGTTTTTCCGGAATTTTTGATTCACACTCGTTCTTCAATTCACTCACGACTTCGGCATTGATTTGATCGATCGTTTGTCGATCGCGACTCATATATCTTCCCCTGTTCTTCAGGCATTGAACTTTTGATGAGATTGTAAGCTTGTAGGGAGGTTTCTACTAGCTGCACACATCTCAATTCTCAACCGAGAATCTGAACTAAACCGGTGATTACTCACGAGAGTTTCCAAGAGTTTCTCTACAATTTGGCAGCGAGACAGTTCATGAAACACTGATCAGAGATGCAGATGTTTCTCCATTTGATTTTTAGCTTTAATTCATAGATCTGTTGCATTCATTTGTTATTCCTTCTGTTGTAAGAAAAACCCCATTGAAATGTGTTCTGTTAGATATCACCATTGAATTTCTGATATAGCATTTAGATGAAGTTGAATAAGAATCAGATACCCTGATTAGGGATTCTAGTTTATCATTCAGTTCTAAGTTTCAATTCAAATCTCATTTTCAATTTTGTTATTGAATTCACTGATTTCTAGACTTTAATTAGATTAGAATCGAATGAAAAATCAATTTCCTCAAATTGTTTGTCTCTTGGTCAGGTTTAGTTTGAGATGTTTAGATTCGTTTAGTAAATGCAATCTAGTTTAATTTAGGACAAGTTCATAGGTTATCTTAGGAGTTGGAGTTCTTCATATGTGAGTTCGGTTGCAATTTTCTTGTTAATTCTAAGTAGCTTTACTTGTACAGAAAGTTGATTGTTTAAAATAAAGTGTGTGAAGCACACATTTCTTTTAATTTCGTAGTATTAGTTTATGAAAGGAATTCATGTTAAATTAGAGTTTGTAATAATCCAAACTTCCTTTACAGAATTAAGTTCAACATGAATTTCATATTCTAGGCATCGCACACTTGCTAGTTACCCTTGGAAAAATATGACTTGGGACATCCTTACTACACGTGTTATTTTAGTTTATGAATGGGTTCCAATATTGATTAATTTGATGTGCCACGTGACATGAAAATGACTAACACCAGTGTGTTATTAATTATAGAAAGAATCTGTGTCGTAATTATTTAGGCTAAAGATATCCCCTTGAGGAGCTCATAAGGATTGTCATGTAAACCCTGCAGGTGGATTTAGTACAACATAATAATAAAGTTGAGTGGTACTACTCTTGGAATCAGTTGTTAATTAATTAAGTTTCAGTAACTCATTTAATTAACGGACATACAATATCTTAAACACAGGGAGATTAACGCACTCATGATAAGGAGTCCATATTGTAATATGGGATCGGTGCAGTAGTTTAATAATAACCCTTTTGTGGTATGGGTTATTATTAATGGACATGAGTTAGGTGTTTGGACCGAACACAGGAAGCCCAAACCCATCAAGAGGCCTAAACCAATTCCTCCTCTAGGTCCTTGTTGTAGCCTCTATATGAAGCCTCACATCCACCCCAACAGAATTCGGTTATAAAAGGGAGATTTTTATAAACAGAATTCTGTTATTTTTCTTTCTTTATAACCGACGGCAAGGGTTATAAAAAGGGGAGGTGGCGCCCCCTAAACATAAGTTTTCCACAACTCTCTTGCTTAGGGTCGGCGACACAAGGTTCTCCTTCTCTCTTGCTTAGGGTCAGCAGCACAAGGTTCTCCTTCTCCACCTTAGGGCCGGCGGCACAATTCTCTTCCAACTCCACCTTTGGGCCAGCGGCTTGGAGGAGAGGAAGAAGAGGAGAAGGCACCCATCATAGAGCCTCTTTTTGGTGGCCGGCGGTTTGGAAACAAAGAAGAGAAGAAGGGTGGTTTTTGTCTTGGTAGATCGTCACCCACACGATGTTCAAAAAGAGGAGAGGAATACAGCAGAAGATCAAAAGGTCTTTTTAGCTACAAAGGAAAGGTACAACTAGATCTTTAATTCTGCAGTGTAATTAGTTTAGTTTTCTTTGTATGGATCCTGAATACCAACACAAGAGGCCAGCGATATTATGCTTCCTTCAAGGTGTGCTTTGATCCATCAAGAACTTGCTTGATTGATCAAACACATGTCTGATCGAACATGTGGGTTGCTAGAAAAAGTTCTATACTTGTACAATTTTTGTATAGTGGAAATTGAAATAGAACGAAACTCCAGCGCCGTCAATTGGTATCAGAGCAAGGTTTTCTGGCTCTGTGTGATTGGTTTTCGGTTAAATTATGCACTGTTCAAATATGAATTTAGGTAAGATAATAGAAGGATGTGCAAGAAAGATTAACTTTGTGGTTGCAAGCGTCCTAGTTCCAACTATTATGGCCTTTTGTGTTTATGTATGATTTGAACCCTCGGGCACGTCGAGGTTGTTTTGTGCTGTGCATGATTGTAAAAATTAAATACAGTCGGTTGCTATATTATTATTATTTTTTTTACATTCTGTTGGATCTAGATTACATGTAAATTCCTTTGTGGAATATATGATCGATAAATGTAAATTTTTATTTCTTTTTGTCGCGATTTGTATTCCTGCTATGCGTGGTGCAATTTTGAGGATCGGAGGCACGACGAAGAAGGAAGCAAGATAGACGCGACGACATGATTCATTGGCGGCATATTGGACGACAACGATGGATGAGGCCATAATAGTTGGAAATTTTATTTTCATATTTATAGCCTTTATATGCTATTTTTATGTGCTGTGATGTGTGTGCATGTTAAAATTCCTCAATTTAAATAACTAAGTGGGAGAGAGATTATTTAAATAAATTCTACGGTCTCCATTACTGGTTTGTAAGTGATGCATTCAAACTTGCGCATTGGCTTTAAGTGTCTTCCTCCATATCGGATGAGTTTGTTTGCGGATCACTAGATCAAACTTCCTCTATGGATGATTATAGGAAATTATTTAGATATGTGTGATCTTCTCCATTTGAAGGGGCACAATCTTAATTAATGGACTAAGTATCAAGTAATGGTATACATTAGGATCATTTAATAGTATCCTCCCCATCAAAGTCACTGCTATTATTTGTGTGGCCGAAGATGAACTAACTATTAATTTTATTTGTCATAAAGTTAGGTTGACAAGATAATAAAATTAATGGGTAAAACCTCCTCTTACAAATGTTTGAATTAGTATACATCCACACTATCGTGGCATATGAAATTCATGATGTTTTGAGGTGTTGGTGAATTTAAATTATATTATTTGAGGAATCAATATTATTTTAAATTCTAAAGTTTTGATCAAATATTTTATTTTATGATTCTCAAGTTTTCAAAATGGTTTTCAATCCTCTTGCTATTATTTTAAAACAAAACAAACTTACTGGTCCAAATTATATTGATTGAAAATGAAACTTGGACATTATCTTAACTGCTGAAGACTAGAAGTTCGTACTTTTTGAGGTCTGTCCTAGCGTGCCTGATCAAGATTCCAGTGAAGAGGAGAAAGAGGGACATAGGAAATGGGTCAAGGAAGATGAGATGTCGCGGTGTTATATTTTAGCTTCTATGTCAAATGTGCTGCAACATCAGCATCAGGCCATACCTACTGCCTATGACATGATGCTCAATCTCAAGGAACTCTTCGGACACTAAAATTGGGCTGCCAGGCAGGAGGCCATGAGAAACTTAATGACGACCACCATGACTGAGGGGACACCCGTGAAAGATCATATCCTTAAGATAATGGCTCATTTGAATGAGATGGAAGCCCTTGGAGCTGAAATCAATGGGGAAACCCAGGTCGATATCATTTTGCAAACGTTGTTCAAGAGTTTTGAGCAGTTTCGCCTGAACTACAACATGAACAAAAGGGTTTATTCGTTGGCGAAACTTTTGACAAAACTTCAAGCGACAGAAGGACTATTTTGTCAAAGTTCTCTAGTTCACATTGCTGAAAGAGTTTATGTTTCTAAGCCGAAAGGCAGAAAGAAGAAGAAGAAACAAGTTGGTTTGGCAAAGAAAGTAATTCGACCTCAAGGGACTGGGCCGCAGGCAGGTGTGAAGAAGCCGAAGGGCAAGTGCTTCACATGCAAGCAGTCTGGACATTGGAAGGTGGACTGTCCTCGTAGAAAGGAGAACAATAAAGGTATATCTTATTCATTAATTTCTGAAACATGTTTAGCGGTGTTATCTATCGGTACCTGGTGTGTAGATACAGGAGCCACTGATCATGTATGTAATTCATTACAGTGGTTCTAGGAAACCAGACAACTACATGAAGGGGAGATCACCATCTACATGGGCAATGCTACAAGAGTGGCGGCTGTTGTAGTGGGAGATATTTATTTATCTTTTGATAGGAATAAAACTTTGATTTCGAGAAATTATCTTTACGTACCATGTTTTAGAAAGAACTTGATTTTAGTTTCTAAATTATTTATGGATGGATATTCTGTTTCTTTTGATGACAAAGTAGTTGTCAATAAAGATAGGGTGGTTATCTGTTCTGGTGCGTTGGTTGATAATTTGTATAATTAATCCAATAACTCCCACGATGTAACAAATGAAAATTAATAACACATCTTCTAATTCTAATAAGAGAAAGCAACCTTCGAAAATGAACCAAATATATCTTTGGCATCTAAGGTTGGGTCATATTAACTTGAGTAGGATTCAAAGGTTAATAGCCGATGGATTTTTGGGTTCATTGGTGGTGGAAAACTTTCTAACCTGCGAGTCTTACTTTGAAGGAAAAATGACTAAGAGGTCTTTTAAGGCAAAGGGGTATAGAGCCAAAGAAGTGTTAGAATTGGTTCATTCTGATTTGTGTGGGCCTATGACTATCCAGGCAAGAGGTGGTTTCGAATATTTTATCTTTTTTATAGACAACTATTCGAGATATGGGTATATTTACTTGATGCGCCACAAGTCTGAGTGCTTTGATAAGTTCAAAGAGTACAAGGTTGATGTGGAGCTGAGTCCGTCGGCAAGATCGGGTGGAGTGGCGAGGGAGCGACGAGATCGGAGGAAGAAGGCACAAAGAGATAAGGAGAGGTGGCGTTTTTAGGGCTTGGCACTATAGCTTCTTATAGAAGTAGGGTTTCCTTAAGCTATGTAATTATTACCCCTTAAACGGTGATTTCCATTACCACCTTATGCTTAAAATGTATCCCCTTAAACTCCTTCCTACAACCTCCAAATAATTCCAGAAAAATACCTAAAAATTCCCATAAATTATTATAGGTTATTCTCCTATAACCCTTTATTATTTATTTAGCCGTATCTTACATTCTCCCCCTCTAACAAAAATTTAGTCCCCAAATTTACGTCATAAATGCGTTAAACAACAAACGACATGTATAATTATTATCATTAATGAAATAACTTACATACCTTCATTAAACAAGTGTGGGCACTATGCTCGGATCTCAATCTCCAGCTCCCAGGTTGCTTCGTCATCTGAATGATGCTCCCATCCAACCTTGACAAGTCGGGTTGTCTTATTTTGCAGCTAGCGTTCCTTGCGATCCAATATTCGTACTGGAACCTCCTCATATGTTACATCTGGCTGAATGGTGATCGATACATCTGTCAAAATATACGTAGGGTGTGGCACGTATTTCCTCAACATAAATACGTGAAATACATCGTGCACCCCGGCAAGTGATGGTGGCAGTGCCAATCGATATGCTACCTGACCAATCCTCTCCAGTATATGAAAGGGTCCGATGTAACAAGAAGCTAACTTCCCTTTCAATACAAACCTCCTAACTCCCTTGGTAGGAGACACTCGCAGGAACACATGATCGTCCACAGAAAACTCTAAAGGTCTCTGTCTCTGATCTGCATAGCTTTTCTATCAGTCCTGGGCCTCTGACATTCTGCGTCTAATGGTGTCGATCAACTCTGCATCTCACTGAATACGCTGCGGGCCCAAGACAGACGGTTCTCCAACCTCTTCCCAAAAAGTGGGAGATCTACATGATCTGCCATACAATGCCTCAAATGGTGCCATCTGAATCGCTGAGTGGTAACTATTGTTATATGCAAACTCCACCAATTGCAAATGATCCTCCCAACTACCGCCGAAGTCCATAACACAAGATCTCAGTAGATCCTCCAATGTCTGGATAGTACGCTTCGACTGCTCATCGGTCTGAGGGTGAAATGTTGTACTAAAACGGAGTTCCGTACCCATGGCATGCTGGAGACTCCGCCAAAATCGAGAAGTAAATTGAGGATCTCTATCTGATATAATACTCAGAGGTACACCTTGCAATTTGATGATCTCTCTGCAGTATAACTCTGCCAATCGATCCAACGAATCCGTCCTACAGATCGATAAAAAGTGTGTAGATTTGGTTAACTGATCAACGATTACCTAAATTGCATCATGTCCCTTCCAGGTCTGGGGTAGCCCTACCACAAAGTCCATCATGATATGCTCCCATTTCCATTCCGGTATTTCTATCTTCTGTAGTAAACCAGTTAGTCTCTGATGCTCCGCCTTTATCTGCTAACAAACCAAACATTGTGCCATAAATGTCGTAATGTCCTTCTTCATGCCATTCCACCAGTATGATAGTTTCAGATCCCTGTACATGCGAGTACGTCTTGGATGAATCGCAAATCTAGATCGATGTGCTTTCCATAACAAGTCCTCCTGAACAGGATGTGACTCGGGAACACATAATCTTCCACGAAAATATAGAATTCCACTATCATCACAGGTAAACTCTGTATGCTGTCCTGAGATAACTCTGCTACGTAAAAACTGTAGATGTTGATTTGTAGCCTGAGCCTCTTTGATACGCTCCACTATAGGTGACTGAGCAACCATGGTGACTAACAAGCCTCACTCTATCTGTGCTTGCTCCATCAACCCCAACTCAGAGAAGCTCTGTATCAAATCTGTAACCATCACTCGGTGACAAGCCAAAACTCCTTGGGATTTTCTGCTCAAGGCATCGGCCACCACGTTGGCTTTCCCCGGGTGATAGTTAATTGTGCAGTCATAGTCTTTCAAGAATTCCATCCATCTTTTCTGTCGCAGGTTCAGTTCATTTTGGGTAAACAAATACTAGAGACTCTTATGGTATGTGTAAATCTCAAAGGCGATCCCATATAAATGATGTCACCAAATTTTCAGTGCGAAAATGATAGCTACCAACTCCAAATCATGGACCGGGTAGTTTCTCTCATGATCTTTCAGCTGATGTGAGGCATATGATACCACTCACTCGTGCTGCATAAGTACTGCCCCTAATCCCTTATATGATGCATCCGTGAAAAGTACAAATCCATCCACGCCAGAGGGGAGTACTAACACTAGTGCAGTAATAAGCCTCCGCTTGAGCTCTTGGAAGCTCTGCTAACAAGATTCTGTCCAGCTAAATTTCTCTCCATTTCAGGTCAATCGTGTCAAAGGCAAGGCTATGCTGGAGAAACCTTCAACGAACCTCCGATAATACCCAGCTAATCCCAAGAAGCTGCGTATCTCCTGTACTGTCTTCGGCTGCTCCCAGATAGTGATGACCTCAATCTTCTGTGGATCGGCTAATATACCTCCGCTGGAAACAACGTGTCCAAGAAAACCCACCGTAGGTAGCTAGAATGCGCATTTGCTAAACTTTGCATAGAGATGTTCTCGCCGTAGCATCTCCAAAATTATGCGAAGGTGTCGCTTGTGTTCCTCCTCAGACCGGGAATATATCAGAATATCATCAATGAACACGATGACGAACTGATCTAGGTACTCAAGGAACACTCAGTTCATCAGATCCATGAACACTGCTGGAGCATTGGTAAGCCCAAATGGCATTACCAAGAACTTATAGTGACCATAACGAGTGCGAAATGCTGTCTTCCAAATATCTGCATCTCTAACTCTGAGCTGATGATAGCCTGAGCACAAATCAATATTAGAATATACACAGGTATCCTTCAACTGATCAAATAAATCCTCTATACGTGATAATGGGTATTTGTTCTTAATGGTCATCGCATTCAGCTGTCGGTAATCAATACATAATCTCAGTGATCCATCATTCTTCCTAACGAAGAGTACTAGGGCTCCCCACGGGGAAACACTGGGACGGATAAATCCTCTGTCCAACAACTCCTGCAACTGAACCTTCAGCTCCTCTAACTCCTTTGGTGCCATGTGATAGGGGGTCTTGGATACCGGTGTGGTTCCCAAAACCAACTCAATCGTAAACTCAACTTGCCTTTTAAGAGGCAACCCGGGGAGTTCGTCAGGGAACACATATGAGAATTCTCGAACAATAGGAACATCCAAGAGCCATGGTAATGCATCCGAACCCGCTTTAACCATGGACAGCAAATATCCCTGACAACCCTGTGATAATAATTTCCTCGTTTAATGGCTGATATGATTGATATCTCATCACCCCCGGTCCCAATGAATACCCATGATGGTAGTAGACCGGGAGGTCAGAAAGTGACTACTCTTGCTCTGCAATCAACTGTGGCATGGTTCATGGCCAGCCAATCCATTCCCAATATAATGTCAAATTCCACCATTTCTAACACCTGCAGATCCACCATAAGAGTCTGACCATTGAAGTCTAAATGACATCCCTTGACTTCCAGACTAATACTTAGTACCTCACTAGATGGTAGAGATACTGTTAACCCATGAGTCCATGACCAGGCAGCCTCCCGATTTTACCCAAAAAACACCCGAGATATGAATGAATGGGAACTACCAATATCTATCAATAGATCTGTAGTAAATGTATAAACTGAAATAGTAACTCAGAAAACTGATCCTTCAGCTAGTTGTGCCTCCTCCCGTGTGACAGCATAAACGCGACCCACCTCTGAGCTCGGTTGTGGCATCCCTGGGGTGGTCCGCACAGGAATCGGAGGTGCAGGAACCGGCTGCTGATACTGAGACTGAGGCTGCTGTCGATATGCTGAGTAAGGCTGGGGTGGATAAAAATCCTATTGTACTGAAAATACCTGATGAGAAGACGCTGTGGCAAAATACTGTGTAGTCGCTGGTTCCTAACCTTGAATATGATATATCTGTCCTTGAGAAGCCTACGGTCGCTGCTGACATGGGGTACTCTGAGTCTTCTGGGATCTTCTATGTGATCGTGACTGTGAGGGTTGTTCCCCCTGAGATATAACTTTAGGAGCCTCCAATTGTGCTATCAGAGTACAATTTTGACTCTCATGCCCTAGAAGTTTACAGTAGAAACATATAGAATGATCCAACGAACGGTTGTTCCTGGTGTGACTCTTGGAACCACATTGATAACACATGGTTCCACTAAAGTCCTTCCGGTCATGATGAGAGGGACGAGAACCTCCATCTGATGTTCGCCCCATCTTCTGAGGCCGAGAAGATCCTCCAAAAGGAGCCCGAGAACCCTGACTCCTATTTCCCCTCTTTTGAAATGACTGCTTTTCATTACCTTTCTCTAGAGTCACCTGCTGCTGCGTCATCTCGATAAATAGTGCACGATCCAAAACCTCTCAGTAGGATCTACCCGGAAATTCGGACAATCTGAGCCGAATGTATGCTGCAAGACCCTGGGTAAACTGCTGCATACGATCATAATCCTGCGCCACTAAGTGAGGACAAAATTCAGCCAGTCTACAGAATTCGGCGTTCTACTCCATCACCGATCGGTCACCCTGCTTAAGATTCAGAAATTCCTGACACCGAGCTAAACAGAATGTGGCTGGAAAATACTGCCGCTCAAAAGTATCTCGGAACATCGACCACGTGATGCGCTGCTCCCCAAAGATTGTCTTCTGCATATCCCACCATGTGACCGCCTGATCCCGGAGGTGATACGCAGTCAATTCCACTTTCTCTTCATCTGTACAGCTCATGCACCCGAAAGTGATTTCCAAATTCTTCAACCAGCTACGAGCAGCCCAAGGATCTACTCTGCCCTGGTATAAAGTAAATTTGTCCTTGACATACCTCGCCAGCAATCCCCTGTAGTAGCAGGTGCAAGATCTACTGATGATACCACGGAAGTAGCAGGTGCAAGATCTACTGATGGTACCACGGAAGGAATCCCCTGTGGTTGAAATCCTTGATCTCTCACAGGTGGTACTACAGAAAGAATTTTCTGTGGCTGACGCCCCTGCTCTCTATTAGAAGTCAGATGGGTTTGTCTTCGGCTAACCGTCTCAACATTAGTTGGATCCCTAGAAGAATCCGCCTCCTGGGTCACTGGTTCCGGCTCCCCAGACTCGGTAGGTTGTTTCCGTGGTCGTCCCGAACCACGGCATGACCAGCTGCCAACCGACCACGCCTCATGCCTGGTAGTAACAACTAATAAGTACTACCAACAATTTATGATTATCTTATAAAACTTACAGCCTATAACTTGGAGGTGTTCCACCGCTGTCTAGTCCCAAATCCTAAAAAGTCACTTTGAGGAATTAAATCGCGGAAATCCAAAACTTGCAAAATAGGCATTGTAAAACCTGTGGCTCTGATACCAATAAATTGTCACGCCCCGAGAGTAAGATTGTCCGACGAAAATCGGACAACACCTCCCCAGTAGAAATGACATATGAAACCAGTATACATCGCTGACAGATATACATATGCAAAACACAGCCAACATGGCTGGATCCAAACACATCCACGCAATATATACACAGCCCACACGGCTGAAAAATCAAACACAGCGGAAAACAGATAACAAGCACAAAATAACAAAAGAACTCACCGCGGGTCGGCCCGGCTTGACTCCTCGACAAAGCAAAACCAAACACAAAATAACATCAAGTCCACAAAAGGGTTATTACAATACCACGTTTATAAGTTCAACTCACAACCAAAATGATAAACAAAATCGAAAATCGGTCCTTGGAAGCGACGTGGGACCGGCAGTCAGGATCCTCCTCCAAGTGTACTAGCATCAGCTATCGACTACCTGGTGAAATTACCAGTTTGTAGGGTGGTGAGTATAAAGACTCAGCAGGTAAAGAATAAATAGTGCATGAGTAAAATAAAGAGCCAGGAGTACAACAGGATATAGTCTCGGAAAGATAAATAGCAGATACTACTGTGTAAACAAAGTATATATCAATACCTGATTCTATATCCTAGGCTAGTATAAGGTCTGAGGTAACATAAACTGCTTTAGTACTGCTCATAACTACCAAGATCACATGTAAGGTATACTGTCAAAGTAATCAATATCCAAGCATATATAACAGGTATGTGATAACAGAACTGCATAAATAAGCATATAACAGCATAGAAAATAGCGTATGCACGGATGGTCACTCCCGCCCACCCCTCAAGTACCACGACCCTAGTATGGACGAGAGGCCGGGACAATGACAGACTGTACACCACTCCAGCTACCACTACTCTCGAGTGGCCGAGGGGACAGTTGCATAGTAGCTAAATAGCTACGTCTACGACGGGGGTCCCTGCTGCCCGCGACTCCAGCTATCACTACCCATGAGTGTGAGAGTGGGGGGCACGACAAGACATGAGGCACGCTCCAGCTACCACTACCCATGAGTGGCCGAGCATGCGGCCTTGGCCAACGACCGTCTCAACCACAAGGGAGCCAAAATCGCCAGTAATGCATGCAATGACATGATGCGAACAATGCAACGGCTATCATATATATATAATAGAAATCAGGTATGCTACATGAAGTTGCATGCTCAATACTAAGCATAAATAAATAGTAGTCAAAAAGGTAAACATAGTGTCCAGTATCTGCTAGTTATCAAGGATAACAACGGGAGACTGTATAGATACAAATGTGAGCATCTCGAAAATTGAGTGGATAAAGTATCAAGCACAAGAAATAATACAAGTGGAGTCAAGGTAAACTCTACTTTATCCGAACTACTCATGCACCAAGAATAATAACTACAGAAGTAAGTCAAGAAGTACCCGCCTCTAAATGTAGGCTAAATCCGATCTCCACTTCGTCCCGACACCCGCCTTGATCAAAGTCCTGCGTCAACGTATCGGCTTTAGCTAATCCAATATATGAGACAGAATAATTAATCCAAGCTCATTCATTACTCAAATAAAACCCACACTGATCTACTCAAAACCAATCCCAAGCCCTAATTTATGCCTGCATATCACACAATTCCCAACCGAATTCGATCACCATTAGGAATTCCAAACATGAATTTATTCCATATAAACTGATACAGTACAAAATGATCGCATTCTTTAACCAAACCTACAGCTATCAATCTTCTGAGAATAAGACTAACAAACTTCTAATTTCTAACAGGATCAACATAATTCGTTACCTGAAGAGAACATACCTTAATCACCTCCAACAATTTCATATCTAATCCCCTCACCCAATATAGGATTCGCTATCAGACCTGAAATCCAATGCTTCTACAAAGCTACAAACAGTTACAATCACCTTAATCAGCACCCAATTCTAACCGAATCCATCACCTAGGTCTACAGACCTAATATCTAAAGTGGTAGAGACCTTACCCAATGAGTCTCGGATGAAGAACACCTGCTGGAGGTTGTGGTCGAGCCCCTCACAGTGAGCCACTGCAAGGAACAACCCTCAATCAATCCAACCTCTCATTCATGGCTTCAAATCACAGATCCATGGTCACAGAAACCTAATCGAGGCAATCTACAACTCAACATACCTTGATGTTGGAACCTCCACAATCAGCAAAGAGAAGCCCGATGGAATCGGCTCTGCTCTAAGGCTCGGGAAGACGAGATATCTTCTTGGAGTGAAAATCCTCGACCAGCATCGAGCTCTAGAACAGACGATTCAATCTCCGGCGTCCACAAAACCCAGATCTGCTCACCCGACCGCGGATTCCTTGCATGAAGCGACGTTTCGAAGGAGAACGCCACATATGAGACCTATGATCAGGCGAGGAGGAGACCGGAGCCTCGTCTCGCAACCAGGCGCCAGCGAACTGTTGCGGGCGTGCGTCGGAGCTGAGTCCGTCAGCGAGATCGGGTGGAGTGGCGAGGGAGCGGTGAGATCGGAGGAAGAAGGCACGAAGAGATAAGGAGATGCAGCATTTTTAGGGCTTGGCACTGTAGCTTCTTATAGAAGTAGGGTTTCCTTAAGCTATGTAATTATTACCCCTTAAACGGTGATTTCCATTACCAACTTCTCCTCATTTTACGATGTCTCATATCTAGTGGTACTTGTCCTCAATGTATTTACTTGCCTTATGGGCTCGTGGTTCCTTCGAGTTTGCTACTGCACCACTATTATCACAATAAATTATGATAACTTTGGGTAAACCAGGAATCACATCTAAGTCCATCAAGAAGTTTCTGAGCCATACGGCCTCTTTGGCTGCCTCAGAGGCTGCCACATACTCAGCTTCCATGGTGGAGTCTGAAACGCATTTCTGCTTAACACTCCTCAATGTTAAGAGGAAAGTTTTAATGTGGATATTAAAAGGAAAGTTTTAAAATTTAAAACATCTCTAATAATATTTCTTTTTAAAAGAAAGTTTTATAAATTTTACAACTCTCTTTTAAAACCTTGTGGCCTAATTTAAATTAGGAAAATTTTATAAATTTTTAAAATCTCTCTTTTTACAAATTGTAAATATCTGAGGAAATTTAAAAATTCAAAAACAACATTCCTAATTTAAATATTGCGGCCGGCCCCTTTGCCCAAGGCAAGGGCCGGCCACTTCTAGAGAATATGTGGCCGGCCATTGCTTGGTCACCAAGCAATGAACCGGCCCCTTCTTGGACACCAAGATAGGCTTTTCTTTGGATGGACTTGAGGCTTTATTGAGACTACAATAGGGATCTAGAGGAGAAATTGATTTTGGCCTTCCGATGAGCTTGAGTATCCCGTGCTCGCCCCGAACACACAACTCAAGTTCATCGATAATAACTCATTCCACTAGAGAGTTATTACCGCACTACCGCACCAATCCCAAATTACATTATGGGCTCCTTCTTATCATGAGTGTGTTAGTCTCCCTGTGTTTAAGATTAGAATGCCCACTAATTAAGTGAGTTACTGACAACTCATTTAATTAATATCTAGCTCCAAGAGTCATACCACTCAACTTTATTGTCATGTTGGACTAGGTCCACCTATAGGGTTTAACATGGCAATCCTTATGAGCTCCTCTTGGGGGCATTCTCAACCTAGATAACTAGGACACAGATTCCTTCTATAATCAACAACACATACTATAAGTAATATCATTTCCCAACTTATAGGGCATATTGATTTATCGAGCTAAACCTCACCCTTTGATAAGTCAAAGAAATAAATATTAAATATACATGCTTGTTATTATATTAGGATTAAGAGCACACACTTCCATAATAACTAAGGTCTAGTTCTTTTACTAAGTCAGTACAAAAAGAACTTACCTAAATGATCCTACTCAATACACTTAAAGTGTATCAGTGTAATTTATTAGTCAAGATAAACTAATACTTAATTACACTACGTCTATTCTAATGGTTTGTTCCTTTCCATCTTAGTCGTGAGCAACTGTTTATAATTTATAGAGAACCAACAACATGATCTTCTAAGTGTGACTCCACACTTCATGTTATCTACTATATAAATTAATTGAATAATTACATTTAACAAATAAATGTAAACATTTGACCAATGTGATTCTTTATTTCAAAATAAATGTGTACAAAAGCTAAACTTTTAAGTATACACTCCAACAATCTCCCACTTATACTAAAAGTCTAAGCTGCCATATCTGTTGCCATACATCTGATTCCCATCCCCCCACATTCCGATCAAAAGCTTTCGCCGGAAGGGCCTAGTGAAAGGATCTGCCAGGTTATCTGCTGATGCTATCTTGGTGACGACAACTTCTCCTCGCTTGACAATGTCTCGTATCAGGTGGTACTTGTGCTCTATATGTTTACTTGTCTTATGGGCTTGTGATTCCTTCGAGTTTGCAACTGCTCCACTATTATCACAATAAATTGTGACGATCTTGGGCAAACCAGGAATCACATCTAAGTCCATTAGAAAGTTCCTGAGCCATACAGCTTCTTTGGCTGCCTCAGAGGCTGCCACATACTCAGCTTCCATGGTTGAGTCTGAGATGCATTTCTGCTTAACACTCCTCCATGCAATGGCTCCACCTCCTAAAGTAAACACATAGCCTGATGTAGACTTACTGTTGTCCCTATCTGATTGGAAGTCCGAATCCGTGTAACCCACAGGGAGTAAATCGTTTGCTTGGTAAACTAGCATATAATCTCTAGTTCTTCTCAGATACTTTAATATATGTTTCACTGCAGTCCAATGTCCTTGTCCAGGGTTACTTTGATATCTGCTAGCCATGCCCACGGTAAAACAGATATCAGGACTCGTACACAACATTGCATACATAAGGCTTCCTACAGCCGAAGCATAAGGAACTGTCTTCATGTCCTCAATCTCCTTTGATGGTTTTGGAGACATCTCTTTAGATAAAGCTACTCCATGCCTAAAAGGTAAGAAACCTTTCTTGGAGTTTTGCATGCTAAAACGAGCAAGGATTGTATCTATATATAAAGCTTGGGATAGGCACAATATTCTTTTCTTGCGATCCCTTATAACTTTGATCCCAAGGATGTGTGCACATTCTCCTAAGTCCTTCATATCAAATTGTTTGGACAACCATACCCTTACGTCTGATAATACCTTGACATTATTGCCAATTAACAAAATATCATCTACGTATAGTACAAGAAATACCACCATGTTTCCGTTACACTTCTTGTATACACAAGACTCATCCGGACACTGAATAAATCCATATGACTGGATTACTTCATTAAACCGGATGTTCCAAGATCTTGAAGCTTGCTTCAGTCCATAAATGGGCCGATTAAGTTTGCACACTAGATGCTCTTTTGCCCTTTTCAATGAACCCTTGTGGTTGCTTCATATGGATGTTTTCTTCAAGACTTCCATTAAGGAAAGATGTCTTGACATCCATTTGCCAAATCTCATAATCCATATGTGCGACAATGGATAAGAGTATATGGATAGACTTAATCATAGCTACCGGCGAAAAGGTCTCCTCATAATCGATTCCCTCTTTCTGAGTGTACCCCTTCGCAACAAGCCTTACTTTGAAGGTTTCTACCTTCCCATCTGTCCCTCTTTTCCTTTTATAGATCCACTTGCATCCAATAGCTTTTACACCATCAGGTGGTTCTACTAGCTCCCAGACCTTATTAGAATACATAGATTCTATTTCGGAATTCATTGCCTTTTGCTAAGATACTGCATCTATATCTTGGAATGTTTCATCATATGTCCGAGGATCTGGTTCATGTTTGCCTGGGATCAAGTCCGAAGACTCACCCAAAAACATGAATCTCTCGGGCTGCCTTACAACCCTCCCACTACGACGAGGCATCGTCTATGGTTGTGTATTATGTGTGACACGTGTTGCAGTCTCTTGTGGTACTTCATCTTGTACTGTTGGTAGTGAAGTAGACGTGTCCTCTCTAAGTTCTTCTAGAATAATTTTACTATTGAGCTTGTGATCCATTATATAGTTTTCTTCTAAAAACTGGGCATTGGTGCTAACAACGACCTTCTGGTCTTTAGGACTATAAAATAAACTGTCTTTCGTTCCCCTGGAATACCCCACAAACATACGAACTTTTGTACAAGATTCTAACTTATCAGCATCTTGTTTCAGCACATGTGCTGGACTACCCCAAATCCGAATATGTCTTAGACTGGTCTTCCGGCCATTCCATAATTCTATAGGAGTAGAAGATACTGATTTAGAAGGTACTAAGTTCAGAATGTGCGCTGCTGTTTCCATAGCGTATCCCCAAAATAAATTTGGTAATTCTGAATAACTCATCATCGATCTAACCATCTCCATAAGAGTCCTATTCCTTCGTTCTGCCACACCATTCTGTTGGGGTGTACCAGGTGCGGACAATTGGGATTGAATCCTGTCCTCTGATAAGTAATTCCTAAACTGTCCTAAGAGGTATTTGCCACCACGATCAGACCGTAATGTCTTGATACTTTTACCTAGACGTTTCTCCACATCAGCCTTGTACTCTTTGAACTTATCAAAGCACTCAGACTTGCGGCGCATTAGGTAAATGTATCCATATCTTGAATAATCATCTATAAAAGAGATAAAATATTCAAAGCCACCTCTAGCCTGGATAGACATAGGACCACACAAATCAGAATGAACCAATTCTAACGCTTCTTTGGCTCTATACCCCTTGGCCTTAAAAGGTCTCTTGGTCATCTTACCTTCCAAGCAGGATTCACACGTTGGAAAGTTTTCCAACTCTAATGGACCCAAGAGTCCATCGGCTATAAGCCTTTGAATCCTACTTAAGTTAATATGACCAAGCCTTAGATGCCAAAGATGTGTTTGGTTCATTTCCGAAGGTTCTTTTCTCTTATTAGAGTTTGAAGATGTGTTATTAATTTCCATATTTTGCTTTGTGGGAGAAATTGGATTTAAAGTATATAAATTGCCAACCAATGCACCAGAACAGATAATCACTTTATTTCTCTTTATAACCACATTGTTACTAAAGGAAACTGAATATCCATCCAAATACAGTTTAGAAACTGAAATTAAATTCTTTCTAAAACTGAGTACATAAAGACAATTCCTTAAAACCAATTTCCTATTCCTATCAAATGATAAGTAGACGTCTCCCACTGCAACAGCCGCCACCTTAGTAGCATTGCTCATGTAGACAGTTATCTCTCTATCAAATAGTCGCCGGGTTTCCTGGAACCCCTGCAAAGAATTGCAGATATGATCAGTGGCTCCCATATCTACACACCAGGTGCTGGTAGATAACACCGCTAAACATGTTTCAACTACTAGAGTATGAGATATACCTTTATTGTTCTGTTTCCTACAAGGACAGTCCGCCTTCTAATGTCCAGTCTGCTTGCAAATAAAGCACTTGTCCTTCGGCTTCTTTATTCCAGCTTTTTGTCCTGCACCTTGAGGTTTATTCACCTTCTTTGCTTAGCCATTTTGTTTCTTCTTCTTCTTACCTTTCGCCTTAGAAGTAGAACCATTTTCAGCATAGTGAATTTGAGAATGTTGACGAAACAACCCTTCGGCTGCCTGAAGTTCTGTCAGAAGTTCTGCCAATGAATACATCCTTTTATTCATATTATAGTTCAGGCGAAAATGCTCAAAACTTCTGGGCAGCGTTTGGAGGATGATATCGACCTGGGTTTCCCCATCAATTTCCCCTCCAAGAACTTGTATTTCGTTTAAGTAAGCCATCATCTTGAGAATATGATCTCTCATGGGAGTCCCCTCAGTCATGGTGGCTGTCATCAGTTTTCTCATTGCCTCTTGCCTAGCAGCCCGATTCTGATGTCCGAAGAGTTCCTTGAGATTGTTCATTATATCATAGGCTGCTAGTAAGTCCTGATGCTGATGTTGCAATACATTTGACATCGAAGCCAAGATGTAACACCGCGCCATCTCATCAGCTTTTATCCATTTACTATGATACTAAATCTCCTCTGGAGTAGAATCATTGCTAGGTGTTTCTAGGCATTCCTCTAACAATACAAACTTATAGCCCTCAACAGTTAAAACAATGTCCAGGTTTCTTTTCCAATCTATATAGTTGGGACCAGTAAGTCTGTTTTCTTTTAGAATAATGGCTAGTGGGTTGAAAGTCATCCTAAGAATCACAAAATAAATTTTGGTCAGAACTCTAAATTTAGAATAATATTGATTCCTCAAACAATACTATTTTAAATTAACCAACACCTTAAAACACCGTGAATTTTGTATGCCACGATAGTGTGGACGTATACAAATTCAACATTTGTAAAAGGAGGGTATATCCCATTAATTTTATTAACTTGTCAACCAAACTTTTTTACAAATAAAATTAATAGTTGGTTTCCTTCGGTCACACAAAAAATAGCAGTGACTCCGATGGGGAGGATATTATTAGACGTGCCTAAGTGTATACCATTACTTGACACTAAGTCCATTAATAAGATTGTGCCCCTTCCGATGGGGAAGATCACACGCTCTTAATTAATTTCCTATAGTCATCCAAAATGGAAGTTTGGTCTAGTGATCCGCAAACAAACTCATCCGATATGGAGGAAGGCACTCAGAGCCAACGCGCAAGTTTGTTTGCATCACTTACAAACCAGTAATGGAGACCGTGGAATTCACTAAAACAAATCCCTCTCCCACTTAGTTATTTAAAGTGAAGAATTTTGATGATGCTAACCTACTAAATATGTACACTAACATTCACACACAGCACAATATAAAAGTAATAAATAGAAAAACTAATTTTCAACTATTATGGCTTTTATCTATTGTTGTCCTCCGTGTGTCGTCATCCCTAGCTGCTGCCATCTTTGGCCACCGCCACCGGGTCTAGTTGTCGCATCCATCTTGCTCCTTGTTCCGCTGCGCCACTCTGATCCTCAAAAGGTTCCACGCCTTGCAAGATTCGATCCGCGACATAAATAGAATTTTACATTTTTCGATCCTATATTCCTCGAAGGAATGTACATGTAAACTAGATCGAACATAAAATAAAATTTACATCCATCGATCCTATATTCCATAAAAGGAATGTACATGTATCTAGATCAAAAAATAAAATCCTAATAAAACTAAATACAGCTCCTGCTGTATTTTATAATATAATCATGCACACATAATAAATGCCCTTGACATGTCCAAGGGTCCAATCACACACATAATAACTATAAGCCATAATAGTTGGATCCTCCATCCACAAAGTTAGCACATCCTACTATTAACCTACCTAAATTATGTATGACATATACATAATTAAACTAATACCAAATACACAGAGGCAAAACTCTAGCTCTGATACCAATTGTTGGTTGCTACTCGGAAAACCCAATGGCTCCACTGTACAAAAATTTTGTACGTGATCTGAACCTTTCCTAGCTACCATGTGTTCTTTTAAGTTAAACTTGTATCTCCTGCGGAACTTAACATGTTTGATTCCAAGTTTAACTTATATGTTCCTTTAGGTTTAGATTTGGATCTCCTGCGGAACTTAACACGTTTGATCCAAATCACCTAGGTTATAAATTCAATTAAATATTAGTTTCCAAAATTGGTTCCAGTACTGCATGGCAAGGCACTAGGCCATCTTGGATATGGGAGCAACCACCACCGACTAGACAAAGCCTTTTAAGGAAAGTTAATATTTATTTTCCTTATATAACTCTAGGTTAACCAAAAGGAACAATCAAATCACAAGGAAAAAAGAAAAAGAACACAACATCGAAATTAAATTCGAAAAACAAGAATCGAATGCCTCTTGTATTTGGTATTTATACAAAGAAAAATTAACTAGTATGATGCGGAAATTAAATACTAGTTGTACCTCTTCCTTGTATGCTAAAAACCTCGAGATCTTCTGCCGTATCCCTCGCCTCCTCTTGGACGTCGTGTGGGTGACGATCCTCCAAGACGAACACCACCCGGAGAGCTTCTCCTCCTTCTCTAGAATTCGGCCACCACCACCACAAAAGAGCAATAGAGAGCAAAGGGAAGAGAGGGAGCGGGGCCAGCCACTTGATGATCTCCAACAACACAATATCAATTGTTATGTTTTTCAAGGCCTCCCCTTCCCCCCTTTTTATATTAGTTTTCCAACGGAAAATTATGGAAAGAGTTTTATATAAAAAATTAGACTCGTTCCTATTTCCTTTTAATTTTTCTTTTTCTTTCCTTTTAATTAATCAATCCTAGATTAATTTATTAATTAAACAACTATTTGTTGATGTTTAATTATTTGACCGGCCCCTTGCTTGGGCACCAAGCAAGGTGGCTGACCACTTATTAAAAGGGAAAGAAAAAAAAAATTATAAAATTTTAAAAGAAGAAAACTTCTAATAAAATTTTACAAACTCTTTTTTTTTTCTAATGTGGATATTAAAAGGAAAGTTTTAAAATTTAAAACCAAGTTTTAAAATTTAAAACATCTCTAATAATATTTCTTTTTAAAAGAAAGATTTATAAATTTTACAACTCTCTTTTAAAACCTTGTGGCCTAATTTAAATTAGGAAAATTTTATAAATTTTTAAAATCTCTCTTTTTACAAATTGTAAATATCTGAGGAAATTTAAAAATTCAAAAACAACCTTCCTAATTTAAATATTGCGGCCAGCCCCTTTGCCCAAGGCAAGGGCCGGCCACTTCTAGAGAATATGTGGCTGGCCATTACTTGGTCTCCAAGCAATGAACCGGCCCCTTCTTGGACACCAAGATAGGATTTTCTTTGGATGGACTTGAGGGTTTATTGAGGCTACAACAGGGACCTAGAGGAGAAATTGGTTTTGGCTTTCCGATGAGCTTGAGTATCCCGTGCTCGCCCCGAACACACAACTCAAGTTCATCGATAATAACTCATTCCACTAGAGAGTTATTACCGCACTACCGCACCAATCCCAAATTACATTATGGGCTCCTTCTTATCATGAGTGTGTTAGTCTCCCTATGTTTAAGATTACGAATGTCCACTAATTAAGTGAGTTACTGACAACTCATTTAATTAATATCTAGCTCCAAGAGTAGTACCACTCAACTTTATTTTCATGTTGGACTAGGTCCACCTGCAAGGTTTAACATGGCAATCCTTATGAGCTCCTCTTGGGGATATTCTCAACCTAGATAACTAGGACACAGATTCCTTCTATAATCAACAACACATACTATAAGTAATATCATTTCCCAACTTATAGGGCATATTGATTTATCGAGCCAAACCTCACCTTTTGATAAGTCAAAGAAATAAATATTAAATATACATGCTTGTTATTGTATTAGGATTAAGAGCACACACTTCCATAATAACTAAGGTCTAGTTCTTTTACTAAGTCAGTAAAAAAAGAACTTACCTAAATGATCATACTCAATACACTTAAAGTGTATCAATGTAATTTATTAGTCAAGATAAACTAATACTTAATTACACTACGTCTATTCTGATGGTTTGTTCCTATCCATCTTAGTCATGAACAACTGTTTATAATTTATAGAGAATCGACAATATGATCTTCTAAGTGTGACTCCACACTTCATGTTATCTACTATATAAATTAATTGAACAATTACATTTAACAAATAAATGTAAAACATTTTACCAATGTGATTCTTTATTTCAAAATAAATGTGTACAAAAGCTAAACTTTTAAGTATACACTCCAACATTCCGAAGGTTGCTTTCTCTTATTAGAATTAGAAGATGTGTTATTAATTTCCATTTGTTGCATCGTGGGTAGTATTGGATTAAGAGTATACAAATTTCCAACCAACGCACCAAAACAGATAACCACCCTATCTTTCTTGACAACCACTTTGTCATCAAAAGAAACAAAATATCCATCCATAAATAATTTAGAAACTGAAATCAAATTCTTTCTAAAATATGGTAAGTAAAGATAATTTCTCAAAATCAAAGTTTTATTCCTATCAAAAGATAAATAAACATCTCCCACTGCAATAGCCGTCACTCTTGTAGCATTGCCCATATAGATGGTGATCTCCCCTTCATGTAGTCGTCTGATTTCCTGGAACCCCTGCAATGAATTACAGACATGATCAGTGGCTCCCGTATCTACACACCAGGTACCGGTAGATAACACCGCTAAACATGTTTCAATAACTAATAAATAAGATATACCTTTATTGTTCTCCTTTCTGCGAGGACAGTCCACCTTCCAATGTCCAGACTGCTTACATGTGAAGCACCTGCCCTTCGGCTTCTTCACACCTGCCTACGGCCCAATCCCTTAAGGTTGAATCACTTTCTTTGCCGAACCAACTTGTTTCTTCTTCTTCTTTCCGCCTTTCGGCTTAAAAGCAGAAACGCTTTCAGCAATGTGAACTTGAGAACTTTGACGAAATAGCCCTTCTGCCGCTTGGAGTTCTGTCAGAAGTTCCGCCAACGAATAAACGCTTTTGTTCATGTTGTAGTTCAGGCAAAACTGCTCAAAACTCTTAGGCAACGTTTGCAAAATGATATCGACCTGGGTTTCCCCTTGATTTCAGCTCCAAGGACTTTCATCTCATTCAAATGAGTCATTATCTTAAGGATATGATCTTTCACGGGTGTCCCCTCAGTCATGGTGGTCGTCATTAAGTTTCTCATGGCCTCTTGCCTGGCTGCCCAATTTTGGTGTCCGAAGAGTTTCTTGAGATTGAGCATCATGTCATAGGCAGTGGGTATGGCCTGATGCTGATGTTACAGCACATTTGACATAGAAGCCAAAATGTAACACCGCGTCATCTCATCTTCCTTGACCCATTTCCTATGTCTCTCTATCTCCTCTTCACTAGAATCATTATCAAGCACGCTAGGACAGACCTCAAAAAGTATGAACTTGTATTTTTCAGCAGTTAAGACAATGTCCAAGTTTCATTTCCAATCAATATAATTTGGACCAGTAAGTTTGTTTTCTTTTAAAATAACAGCAAGAGGATTGAAAGCCATTTTGAAATCTTGAGAATCACAAAATAAAATATTTGTTCAAAACTTTAGAATTTAAAATAATATTGATTCCTCAAATAATATAATTTAAATTCACCAACACCTCAAAACACCGTGAATTTCGTATGCCACGATAGTGTGGATGTATACTAATTCAAACATTTATAAGAGGAGGTTTTACCCATTAATTTTATTATCTTGTCAACCTAACTTTATGACAAATAAAATTAATAGTTGGTTCATCTTCGGCCACACAAATAATAGCAGTGATTCCGATGGGAAGGATACTATTAAATGTGCCTAAGTGTATACCATTACTTGATACTTAGTCCATTAATTAGGATTGTGTCCTTTCAGATGGAGAAGATCATACATACCTAAATAATTTCCTATAATCATCCATAAAGGAAGTTTGATCTAGTGATCCGCAAACAAACTCATCCGATATGGAGGAAGACACTTAAAGCCAACGCGCAAGTTTGAATGCATCACTTACAAACCAATAATGGAAATCATGAAATTTATTTAAAATAATCTCTCTCCCACTTAGTTATTTAAATTGAGGAATTTTGACATGCACACACATCACAGCACATAAAAATAGCATATAAAGGCAATAAATATGAAAATAAAATTTCTAACTATTATGGCCTCATCTATCGTTGTCCTCTAATATGCCGCCAATGGATCAAGTCATAGCATCTATCTTGCTTCCTTCTTCGCTGTGCCTTCGGTCCTCAAAATAGCACCACGCATAGCAAGGATACAAACCACGACAAAAGGAAATAAAAATTTATATTTATCAATCCTATATTCCACAATTGAATTTACACGTAATCTAGATCGAACACAATAAAAAATAATAATAATATAGCAACCGGCTGTATTTAATTATTACAATCATGCACAACATAAAATAACCTCGACATGCCCGAGGGTTCAAATCATAAATAAACAACAAAGGTCATAATAGTTAGAACTAGGACGCCTGCAACCACAGAGTTAATCTTTCTTGCACATCCTACTATTATCTTGCCTAAATTCATATATGAACAGTGCATAATTTAATCAAAACCAAACACACAGAGCCAGAAAACCTTGCTCTGATACCAATTGATGGGCACTGGAATTCCATTCTGTTTAAATTTCTCTTGTACAAAAATTGTACAAGTACAGAACTTTTCCTAGCAACCCACATGTTCGATCAGATATGTGTTTGATCAATCAAGCAAGTTCTTGATGGATCAAAGCACACCTTGATCGAAGCATAAAATCGCTGGCTCTTATGTTGGTATTCAAGATCCATACAAAGAAAACTAAACTAATTACGCAGCGGAATTAAAGAACTAGTTGTACCTTTCCTTGTAGCCAAAGACCTCTTGATCTTCTGCTTTATTCCTCTCCTCTTCTTGGACGTCGTGTGGGCGACGATCTACCAAGACAATAATCACCCTTCTTCTCTTCTTTCTTTCCAAATCGCCGGCCATCAAAAGGAGGCTCTAGGATGGGCGCCTTCTCCTCTCCTTCCTCTCCACCAAGCTGGCTGATCAATTGACCCACCTTTGACTTGCCTGAATCAAGTCCAAGGTTCCCAAAACCCAACATCCAGTCAATCATGACCTATTGGGACATCATGCTTAGCATCCAGTCACCCTTGTCCTGTTAGGGCTTCTTCACCAAGTGTCCGGTCAATCCCTTTGACCCACTTGGATATTTCTCCTCATGCCAAATATCCGGTCAACCTTGACCCACTTGGACTTATCATCTTGTGCCAAGTATCCGGTCCTCCATGATCCAATTGGACTTCCACCAGATATCTGGTCACCCTTGACCCATTTGGATTTTCTCGTGCTAAGTAACTTGTCAATCCTTTGACCTACTTGGACTTCCCAACATTAGGTGTCCGGTTAACCTTGACCCACCTAGATTTCCACTTGCATGGCTTCACTCACCAGGTCTTTCCATTGTCTGGTTTCACTCACCAGGACTTTCCATCTGCCTGGCTTCACTCACCAGGTCTTTCACCTAGCTTCACTCAAAAGGACTTTCACCTAGCTTCACTCACTAGGATTTTCTCATCTGCCTAGCTTCACTCACTAGGACTTTCATATGCTTAGCTTCACTCATCATGACTTTCACGTAGCTTCACTCACTAGGATTTTCTCTTGCCTAACATTCAGTTAGGACTTTTCCAGTCAAGTATTTAGTCAACCTTGACCTACTTGTGTCACGCCCCAGGTAGTCCCTGTCCGAAGAAATTTCGGCAGCATCTCCCCTATACGGGTGACAATATGAATCCAGAATACATATATCTATACCTCGGCCACACCCGGCCGGAACAATACAATACAAATAAGAAACAAACCATGCAGTTTATATCAACATTCCACACAGCTCAACATATAATCAATCCACGCAGTTTAATAAGGAAGAACGATATAGAATCCTCGAAGATATATGTAAACATCCAACTCCACTACAACGAAGAAAACAAATCCACGAAGTAGTGAGAAAATTCGCAGCGGAAAACAAAAGTAGCAAACCCGAATGTTCAATGTCCACAATACAAACCCACAATACATGTATATAAGATGCAAAAGCAAAATATAATCCGACAAAGAAAATCCTCGCGATAATGGGGCTAGTGACTGGAATATCTCCCGACGACCTCAACTTGAAAAATAGTAACAATGGGGTGAGTTCAAAGAACTCAGCAAGTAATCCAATAGATATGTACAGCAACATATAACTACCAGTAACATCCTAAGGTATAGTCTCCTAAACCATAAAACCTATAGTACAGTCTCCTATCAGTATAACACATATGCATAGCTGAATAAACGGTAGTAACCAGCAATAGGCATAAAGTACAATCTATAGCAAGAATAATAAGAAAATGCATAACTGAAATAAACTGTACTCACCTGCGAGGCTTGTGCAACTGACTATGAACATACACAAATAAAAATAGTCAGAGCAAAAGCATGTATCCTGTATGCATGTCAATCATATGTAATCACCAAAATGCATCATCACAAAGAATGTAATCTGTGCGTATGATGCAAATGACATGCCCTGGTCACCCCTGACGCCAGTCTGCCATTTCACACGCAATGGTGAGACCGAGTGGGTAGGGCTGTGACACCGTGCACTCTGCCATCACTACTCCTGATGAGTGACCGAGTGGACGGGATGCTGTTGGAGTACACCTATCCTCCTACCTCAAACATAGTGAGGGAGCACAATGCTCTCATCTCCCGGTGCGCGATGACAGGGAGGGATCCCTGTCCTGCTACCATGCTGCGTAACACTAACCTATGAGTGTACCAGCGGAGCCCTCAACAGAGCAACCTACCATACACACCCTGAGTGTTGTGCCACTACCCATGCAGTGGACACGTTGTGTGCAGGCCCTCATGTAGCCGGCCGACGAGCTCAACAATAATGGATTCGTCAATCGCCCAGCATGCAATCATGCGGTATGGTGCATGCGGCTACATAATGTCATACCTGAACGTATCCTCCTCCATATGCGTAGGTGCCAAAAAGGTAAACGCATATATATAACAGAGATATAAACAACATGAATCCAACAATATATAACAAGTATCTCCAGCAACTAATCATGGGTAGATAAGCACTATAAGTAACCATAACCACGAACACATATACACATGGCAGGAGATAAAAGTAAACCAGACTAATGTAAAGCATCTAACAGTAGAAGCATGTGATAGGTATCAACTAAGCTAAGACCAAGGAAGAGATAAATCTACCATCTACTACTAGTAATTATATATAAACTACACATATCATAAAACAATATCAAAAAGATAAGTCAAAGGGTACCCGCCTCAAATAGAAAGTACAATCAGTCCTAATCCAATGTCGAGATGCTCGTCTCGAATCAGAGTCCTGTGTAAAAAAATACATTTACATTTATTTATCTAGAATACAAACAAATAGCTAAATAAATCCTAAATAAAAATTTAGGAACAAACCCTAAACCATAACCCTCAACCTTTCTAACGGTTAATTAGGGTTAGTTTCCTAATCCCTAATCACCAATTAGATTAGAAATCCAAACTTAGATTAAATCCAATAGTTGACTAGGGTTAATTGTCTTAACCCTAATCATTCCATTAGTTTAATCTAAGCAAACAAATCTAATCACAATCGACCACTAATTACAACCTCTAGTCAAACCTACATATGATCATGAAATCAACATTATACTATGATCTACAACTAAGATCAAATACCTACACATAACAACTAATCAATCACACTAATCATGTATCAACATCACTACACCATACCTCAATTCTCAAAACTCTGCTCTTAATCCGCAGCCAAAGAGGTGTTGCTGGAAGAAGTGATGTCGGTTAGGGAAAGCTGCTGAATACCACCTCAATGATCACAATTCCAGCCTCACAGCAATAAAACCTCACTGCTAAAGTCCTTCCCACTGATCGGATGAAGATAACATGTCAGGTAATCAAGAAATCAATCACCACATAATAGAACAAAACCTCACCTCTTAAAATTCTTCCCCTCTGTTCGGATTAGGCTAACATCTCGGGTGATCAAGGAAAAGAGGAATCGATCACACTATATCTCAACAATCAACTACAAGAAGATGAGGATCAAGAATAGAGTATCGGTAACAAAGAAGAAGACCTAAGCTTACCTCAATCGATTGTCTCCATAAGGTATCACCCAATCCGATCCAACTTGAGGATACACGGATCATTCTGTGAGCAGCTCAAGAAGGAGGAAGCGAAGGTTAATCGGCCGGAGACAACCAAAATCAAGCCCTAATCTAGTGGAATCCGATGATGTAGAAAGAAAGGGAGAAGAGGATCGGTCATCAATAACCAAAAGAACCTAACGGTGACAAAGCACACTGAGAGGAAGATCTCTACCTCTGATGAGCTTGCAGGTGATCGGGATTTGTGGCATCGACGACAACACCGAGAGGAGAAAGAGATCGATGCTCTCACCTAAGGCTGGAGAAGGTCACCCACGTCCGGATCTGTACCGGCGACTGCTCCCTTGGGTCGAGATCGACGATCGCCGGAAGCTCGTTCGACAACTGCTCCACTGGGTCGAGGTCAACGATTGCCGGAAGTACATCGGCTTTGCTTCATCCGCGAGAGAGAGAGAGCACGTGAGCAGAGGGGAAGAAGGAGATCGGGAAAAAAGAGAGGAGAAGTCGGGATCGGCGATGGGGAAAGGAAATGAGGAAAAAGAATATATATATAAATAAAACATTTCCTCATTTAAACGGGTATCCCAAACAGGATTTATCCGGACCCGTAAATTCGTCCCCTCGAAACCCGTCGTACAAGCTCCGAAATTTTCCCAGAAAATTTCTAAAAATTCCGTTAAAATTTTATAAGGCTATTTCCCAAATAACCTTATTTATTTAAATTTTCCTAGATCTCACATCCTCCCCTACTAATAAAAATTTAGTCCCCAAATTTCGCTATAACCAACAGCAAACACTAGAATGTAACCAAACAGTATAAATGCTAAAAGGAATTCTAACCCACATACCTCCAGTAAAAAGATGAGGGTATCGAGCTCGGATCGTATCCTCCAGCTCCCAAGTAGCCTCCTCGTCAGAATGATATTGTCATCCGACTTTAACCAGTCGAACCATCTTGTTCCGCAGCTGACGCTCTCTGTGGTCCAGAATCCGTATCGGAACCTCCTCGTAAGTAACGTCAGACTGAATGGGAACTGATATATCTAATAGAACATGTGTCAGATCGGATACGTATCTCCTCAGCATAGATACATGAAATACAACGTGAATGTCAGCTAGAGATAGTGGTAGCGCCAGACGGTAAGCTACTGTTCCAATCCTCTCCAAGATCTGGAATGGCCCAATATATCGTGGAGCTAACTTACCTCGAAGACCAAATCTCTTCACCCCTTTCGTGGGTGAAACTCTCAAAAACACATGATCACCAATAGAGAACTCCATAGGTCTCCGTCGCTGATCAGCATAACTCTTCTAACGGTCCTGAGCCTCTGACATCCTCCGTCTAATCGTACGAACCAACTCTTCCTCATGCTGAGCTCTCTGAGGTCCTAGCAACTAAGCCTCCCCAATCTCAAAAGTAAGGGATAGGATAGCCGAATGATAGCTGTTGTTGTAGGCGAATTCCACCAAAGACAGGTGGTTCTCCCAACTACCTCCGAAGTCCATAACACAAGACCTCAGCAAGTCCTCCAAAGTCTGAATGGTCTGCTCTTACTGTCCATCTGTCTACGGATGGAATGTCGTACTGAAACGGAGCTGTGTGCCCAAGGCCTGCTGTAGACTCTGCCAAAATCGGGACATGAACCGTGGGTCTCTATCAGATATAATGCTCAAAGGAACACCACACAATCTGATAATCTCACGACAATATAGCTCTGCTAATCGATCCAGAGAATCAGTCTTCTGGATCGCTATAAAATGTGCGGATTTAGTTAATCGGTCAACGATTACCCAAATCGCATCATGATCTCGTCGAGTCCTAGGCAATCCTACCACAAAATCCATAGTAATGTGCTCCCATTTCCACTCGGGAATAGAGATCCTCTGAAGTAAATCAGCAGGTCTCTGGTGCTCAGCCTTCACCTACTGACAGACAAGACATCTAGCTACAAACTCCGCAATATCTTACTTCATACTGTTCCACCAATAAGAACGCCTCAAATCACGATACATACGAGTTCCACCTGGGTGGATAGCAAATCTAGAATGATGAGCCTCCTGAAGTAACTCCTCCATGACCGGGTGAGACTGAGGTACACATAATCTGCCTCGGAAATAAACAATACCCTCATCATCTCGTGTAAACTCGATCTGCTGTCCGGAAGCTATCTGGCTGCCAATGAACTGTAAATGCTGATCTCCGGCCTGGGCCTCTCGAATCCTCATCCTGATCGACGATTGAGCAACCATGATAACAAGAATACCCTGCTATGTCCGTCCATACTCTACCATCTCCTCGGAGAATCCCTGAATCAAGTCTGTGACTAAAACTCGGTGACAAGCTAAAGTCCCTCTGGACTTCCTGCTAAGTGCATCAGCAACCACATTAGCTTTACGCGGATGGTAGCTAATAGTACAATCATAGTCCTTCAGGAACTCCATCCATCTCCTCTGTCGGAGATTGAGTTCCTTCTGTGTGAAAATATATTTGAGACTCTTATGATCAGTAAGAATCTCAAAAGTAATACCATAAAGATGATGTCGCCAAATCTTCAAAGCAAAGATAATAGCGGCTAGCTCTAAATCATGTACTGGGTAGTTCTTCTCATGCTCCTTCAACTGATAAGAAGCATAGGAGAATACCCTACCGTGCTGCATCAAGACAGCGCCCAAGCCCTGAAGAGATGCGTCTGTGTAAAGTACAAATCCATCATCACCAGAAGGTAAAATCAAAACTGGTGTTGATACTAATCTCCGCTTCAGCTCCTGAAACCTGGTCTCGCAAGCCTCTGACCACGTGAACTTCACGCCTTTCCTAGTCAGACGTGTCAACGGCATAGCAATACGGGAGAAACCCTCAACAAATCATCTGTATCTGGTGTGAAATGTTATCTTCTGAATGTCAAAATCTCTAACTCTCAGCTGATGATATCCAGACTGCAGATCAATCTTAGAATACACTAATGTATCTCTGAGCTGATCAAATAAATCCTCAATCCGCGGCAAGGGGTATCTGGTGCATTCAGCTGCCTATAATCGATGCACAACCTCAGAGTATCATCCTTCTTCTTGACGAATAGTACAGGAGAACCCTAAGGCGGAATACCGTGGAGTTCTCTACAAGGACACTGGAATGCTCCTGCCCGTGCATGCCGTATGCAGCTGCTGCAGGGGGAGTTGTCCTCTGTTGACGATGTGAAGATTGAGCTTTCGACCCGCCTTGCTGAGTTCCAGACTGACCAAATGGTCCTCCCGAAACAGAACCCCGGAAGCTACATGTTGAGCCTTCAGCCAACAGTCTCGGCTCAAGTGCCCAGGCAGTTTGCAATAATAGCAAACTGGCTGTCCCAGAGTGCATGCAGAGGTGATGTGATCTCGGGATCCGCATCGGGTGAAGTAAGGGTCACCGGTGGATAGTTTACGGTTCTGCTGAGAAGACCGGGAACGTCCTGATGAAGATCATCCTGATTTCTAGGGTCATCCCGATGACCCAGAAGTACCCTGACCCGTCTGATTACGACTACTCTGCTGCTGTCTCGTAGTCTGTGACTGCTGGATCTGTCCGGAAGTCCGATCAATCTGATTCCTCTTCTTGTCAGCATTCACTCTCTGATGAGAAGACTCAATCATAAGAGCTCTATCCAGTGCCTCTATGTATGATGAACTACCAAAGCAGGAAATCTTCACCTGAAGATGTCGTCTAGTCCCTAGACAAATTGAAACATACGAGATCTGTCCTCGGCAACCAACCCAGGACAGAATCTGGCCAACCGATTAAATTCGGCATTATACTCCATCACTGAGCGATTATTCTACCGAAAACTAAGAAAATCCTACCGACATGTCATCTGATACGCTCGGGGAAAATGCTAACTCTCAAATGCCTCCCCAAATCTCGTCCAGGTAATATGCTACTCACCTATAATCGAGCGCTGCGTGTCCCGCCAGATCTCTGCCTCATCTCGTACCTCAAGTACGCAGTAGTAGGCACGACTGGAGGAGGTGCCGGGTATACTGAAAGTGATACCACTAGTGGTACATTCAAGGTATGCACCTCTGAAGTCGGAACCGTCGGGATCTTATAATCCGACGTGCCTATAATATCCTTACGTGTCAGTGTCAGCTCGACCCTAGTAGATCTCTCTGGAGACTCTATCTCCAGAGAATCTATCGCCCTCTTACGGGGACGACCACGTCTCGGTACCGGAACACGTGTAGGTGTCATATCTGTAAACAAAATGTTATCCAGATATCACTACAGGTATAAAAACTATAAAATTACCTAATTTACCTATTTGTCGTCTGGAGATGTCCTGTCGCTGCTTAGCCCCCAAATAGAACCAATAGATCCTCGTCAAAATACCTCGAAATTTCGAAACGAATAAGTCGACAAAGATCTGTACAAATCCAAAATATCGAGAAATACTCACGAAAGTAAGCATCGTAAATCCGAAACCCGACAAGTAGGTATCGCAATCAGTTAGGACTTTTCCAGTCAAGTATTAAGGCAACCTTAACCTACTTGACTCTTTTTCACACCAATCTAGTCAAACCCTAATCAGAGGAGAATTGCACCAGCAATTTTCCTAAACGGAAGATTGCACCTGCAATCTCCACGTATTGTCAAAACATCGAAACCTAAACATCAAGACTCAAGCTTGAGCCAACTCAAGCTTAGTCAACCTTGACCCAGGGGATATTGCACCAACAGGGACCATACCCCATGTCTTCTTGTCCAGTTGAATCAACATTACTACTGAACGACTTGATAAGTCAGATAGGCTTAGAAGTTGGAATGGCTCAGAAGGTCAGATACTACCATATAACCCTTATGTTGACCAAGTCCTAGAAAATGTCACCCAACCTTCTTGTTGACTAGGTCAAGGGCCTGTTATGTGGGCCATTATTTACCTTAGCATCACTGTTGAAATGATTTTTAAACTTTGGTTTGATTTCTTTTTATGAGCTTGAGCCTGTTCGTTTAGATGTTATAGAACTCTCAATTCAAACTTGTTTAATTATTTGAAACTTTTATTATTAGTTATTGATCTTGATAATATAAACTTGTTTGTTCATTTATTTATTTTTTATTTTTTAACATATTAATAAGAGTTTTATTAATGAATATGGTTCATAAATATTGTTCACGAATGTTATTCTCAAACATTAACGAGCTGATATGTAATGTGTTCAAGCTTTTTTATTTTATTTAACGAGTTGTTTAAGCTTGTTCATTTAATTAATCTTATATATATCGAACGAATATAAATAAATTTTTAGCAAACCAAACATCAAACTTGTTCATAAATATAATTCAGCTCATGCCCTACATATAAAAATCATAGGTTACATCTACTTATGTCCAATAGTAGCATGGGTAATAGTGGATGTCTAGTCAGATCCATAGTAGTAGTAGTAGTCTAGCTAGCCTATTGAGCTCAGGGAACATAAAGAGAAGATCTTGGAGAGCTCGGAGAGTAGAGCTCATGGAGCTTTAAATGGCGATATTCAAAGAGGAGAGTTTAGGCCTTAGAACACATGTGATAATGGACTGGAGCCATATCAGCTGATTTAAGAAGATAATTATCATTGTATCGCAATCAATTCTTAAAACATATGTACATTTTAAAAAATATTGATTTATTTAATAACCTTTGGTTTGGTCAGTCAACTTAATGATAATGTGATAGTTCAAACTTATGAAGTGACGGTATGACAATGTGGGTCATGTCTCATTTAGGGCATCTGTATTGATGGAATTATAATACTCACCATCTCATCAAAAAGCAGGAGGCATATGTGTCATATATATATATATATATATATATATATATATATATATATATTAACACCTTCATTCTGTCATATTCATTTTAACATTTACACTTATTATTTTAATTTCATCAAAAATATACCATTAATTCAATTTTATTTATTAGTCTTAAATTTTAAATTTTATTTTTTTAACTTTTTAACTTTTTTAAAATAATTTTAATAAACTCACCTAGTCATGGCACACTAGGTGAGATATTTTTTTATTGATTCTGTCCGTAAACTGAGTCAGACGGACCGCCAGGTGAGGTGGATGGAATGTTGAACGAATCGCGATGTCTTGAAGGGCGGATATGCTGAGATGACCTCTATGTTAACCAAGTCGTCAGAAGTCCTTTGATCAACGCTACCTATAGCCAGCAACCGGGTCGCCCAGGTCCCTGGTGTTGGATTGAGAAATTCGCTAGAGAGGGGGAGGGTGAATAGCGATTTAGAAATTTAGCGAGTTCGCAGCGGAAAAACGAGAACACAACAATGCTAACACAAAACTAATTTACTTGGTTCGGAGCCTTCGTCGACTCCTACTCCAAGGCCCGCACTCGTCGAGTGCTTTTATTGGGCAATCCACTAGCAATTCGTAAAATATTACAAGTGAAAGTACAAGTGCTTTAAAGAAGAAATACCGACAATAAAAGGAAAAGAAAAATTAGCACTTTGTCGAACAAGTTTCGCAGCGTCGCAGGAGCATAGCACAGCAAGGCAAGCGTTGGAAGACGTTGTAGTGAGTTGTTCTTTACTCCAGGTCTCACCCTCCTTATATAGGAGGCTCTAGGTGCCCAGATCCCTTCCGAGCGTCTGGAGTGTGACGTAGCCCGACCAACCAGAGTGCTCCACGTGGCGAAGCGATAAGGTGATCACATTTAACAGTGTATTAATTAGATTTTGTCTCACCGAGACTAGAATCTAGTCAAGATCTCAACTTAGAGTTCCGAAATGGTTCTAAATTGGATCGACGCCTAAGTTCCCTTCCCGGGAACGCGTCCTCACAGTCACTGCCCTCCAGTGACTTACCTTAACTTACATGTTAGACGTCCGGTCAGCCCGTCGACCCATCTGGACTTCGTGCTAGCTATCAGGTCAGCCCGTCGACCTAGCTAGAGTTTGTGTCAGACATCAAGTCAGCCCGTCGACCTGTCTGGACTTCGTGCCAGCTATCCGATCGACCCGTCGACCTAGCTGGGCTTCGTGCCAAACATCCTATCAGCCCGTCGACCTGTCTAGGCTTTGTGCCAGCTATCCGGTCTGTAATGCCTCTGCCTGGGCGAGCCCCACTAGAACCGAACCAGGAACGCCACTAGAATTGCCCATCGGGTTGACGACTAGCTCCATAGACCACCGAAGGTCCTTTCAACGTGCTTTGTTCTCACTCGTACACACCCTGGAAAAACTTCCCAGGAGGTCATCCATCCTAAGATTACTCCAAGCCAAGCACGCTTAACTTTGGAGTTCTTAAGTTTGGACTTCCAAAAAGGAAAGTGCACCTTAGTAATATGGATAGTACCATCTAACCTTTTAAGCCATACTTAACCAGAATCTCAGAACCGAGGTATTACAATCACCCCCACTTAAAGACACAACGTCCTCGTTGTGTAACCACGAATCACACCACAGATAAATCTCAGAATCTCCCTCGCTAAGTGGTGCCCTGGGTGCTCCTGCCACAGGCGCACTCAAGGTCGCAAGGTCGCTTTGATACCATCTGTAACGCCCCGGCCCGGGTGGGTCCCACCCGAACCGAATCGAGAACGCCACCAGAATTGTCCATCGGGTTGACGACTAGCTCCACAGACTACCAAAAGTCCTTTCAACGTGCTTTGTCCTCACTCGCACACACACTGGGAAAACTTCCCAGGAGGTCACCCATCCTAAGATTACTCCAAGCCAAGCACGCTTAATTTTGGAGTTCTTAAGTTTGGGCTTCCATAAAAGAAAGTGCACATTGGTGATATGTATAGTAACATCTAACATTTTAAGTCATACTTAACTAGAATCTCAGAACCGGGGTATTACACGGTCAGTCCGTCGACCTAGCTGGGCTTCTCCTGCACACTTGGTCAAAGTGTTAGATCACAATGAAACTAACTTAACCTACTTTGTCATTCATCAAAACATGAGTTAGACCATTAGTGCTAACCGCTCCAACAATCTCTCCCTTTTTGATGCAATGACAATCTGGTTAAGTTAGTGAAAAAATATGGAATAAATAAACACAAGCAATGATGTTAAGTTTGTTTTGTTTTATTTTTGGTAATTTTTGTTGCTAACTAACTTAAACCACTTAACCCTCCCCTTTGACATTCATCAAAAATCAATATAAAAAAGTTTTAAAAAAATAAGCGTTTAAGGAAGAACAAGAAATGCAATAGAGGCTATGAACTAAAGTCAGAATGACTTTGGGGGGTTTTAAAGTAAAAAACATATAAAATTTTACTTTAAACTTTATCTTTTAGCTTTTCCAAAAATAGCTAAGTTTTTTTTTAAATAGTTAACTTGATAGCTTTACTAACTTTGTATTTAGAGTAATTTTTAAAGATAAATTTTGCAAAAACAAGCTATCTTTCAAAATAAGCTTGCAAACTTAAAGCAAATTTAAAAATAATTTTCAAACATAAGTTGTATAGAGGCTAATTTTCAAAAAGTAAGATAAACAAAGCCAACTTTATAAAATTTTTGAAGCTAAGTTTGTAAAATCCAAAAAATTAATTTTTAAATTTATAGCAATTTTCAAGTATTAAGTTTGAAAGAGTTAGTTTTACTAAAGTAAGTTTATATAAATTTTCAAAAATTCATCTTTAGATTATAAAAAGTAAGTTTACAAACTCTAATTTTCAAAGTCAACAACATCTAATTTTCAAAACTAAGTTAGTAAAATCTAATTTTCAAAAACTTAGTTTATAAAAGCTAGTTTTCAAAAATGGGTTTATTGTAACTACCCAAATTTCATCATTACGAGTCCTAATAGTGCTTAAAAATATTTTAAAATACTTTAGAAATATTATAGAGATTTTTAGAAATTTTTAGAGTATTTTTATGTAATTTTTGAAGGTCGTTTGATATTTTTTACCAAAAGGAAGAAGTTTCAAAAAAATAAAGAGGTTCGGTCGATGTTCGAACCCGCGTCTCCGACACGAACCAAGTCTTAAGCGAATCCGGCTGACCAAGAACCCAAGCGGGCCGAGCTGTTTAGAAAAGATAGCGAAATAATTTAAAAGATAGTTAGATAACAGAAATATTAGGGGTTATAAAAGGATAAGTTAAGAGGAGAAGGGGATTATTGTCATGACCTAATTTCTTCCCCTCCCTTCTCTCTCGCGCACGACGTTTCTGCCAGAACGAAAACAAAACGAAGCCCTAGCTTCGTCTCCGGCGGCCGACGAGCACCTTTCTCCGTGAGGTCTTCACACCTTCGTGATCCCCTCGTCGAGAAGAGCAAGTAGATACAAAGAGATCGTTGAGGAAGCACATCTCCGGAACCCTAGAAGCTCCCCTTTGGTTGTAAGTCCAAGAACTCCAAGAATAAGTAAGTTCTTCTCACCTACGGTAGGAGTAGCTTTTGGAAGTTGATTCTTCTTGTTTTTTTCCGAAGTATGATATAGGGAGCAAAGTACTTGATGATCTGCCGTGAGTTTCATTAAGGATACAAAGGAGGAGTTGTTTAGATTTGATATGTAGTTATCATTTGCTATTAGTTAAGCATGTGTAATTTCCTTTGCTGTTAGATGTGCACGAGTAGATATACATGATGTGTAACGACCACCATTCTTACTACTACTACTACTCTCTAAGATGACCGTTACTTAACTATTAACTCTACTTAACCGGTATGATCGAAACCACAAGGAATCCCTACCGAAAAATTTCGACAGAGTCTCCCCTGTACCGGTGACCTTAAACTGAGATACAAACATAATACACATCAGCCACAGGTGGCTGGAATATATAACAAACTCTCACGCAGTTAAATAAGTATCAAACACTACTCACATCACAAATAACCCAAACGTACATACATACTAAACTAAGTACATCTTAGCATGCAATCTAGAACAACAATAATCTCAAATAACATGAATCTTAAAGTACAACCTCAAATGTTTATCAATCACTAAAATGCGAAAACTTAAAAACATCCCAAGTCTCTCCCATAGTCCTGGCATCACACATTATCGAACACCTCCTTGTCACCTTCCTTTGCTAAAACTTTTCCTTTCATGTATCTGCAATAAGAGGAATTGTAAACTATAAGTGAATGCTTAGTAAGCGCTGTCTAACTCACAAAAACTCGAATATGCATGTAAATATCCTGAAATCCAAGAACTGAAAACTCTAAAGAAAATACTACACATGCTCATCTAATAGCAAAAGAACAATGCATACTGGAATACTAAACATGTAAAGTTAATCAGAATAACATGCTAGCATAAGGAAAACTAAAACTTGCTGAATTATAACACTTTCTGAATCTTATTTCACTTGCTTAAAAACTTATTCTTTTATTTCACTTGTTTAAAACTTATACTTTAATACTTTTATACTTATGTGAAACTTATTTTACTTGTTCAAAAGCTTATACTTATAATACTTCAAAATAATAATCAACTTCTTCTTGGGCCCAGGCGTAGTACCATCTTATGCACGTTCCCTAATAATTTGGGGTAGCGAGCCACTAATCCTAAAAGAGCAGACATCGGTCTACCAGGGCCAAGACCTCGGAATTGAACACCTGGATTTGTTTAATGACAACCTCGGAAGTCGGGTACTAGCCTCTTCAAAGTAAAATATCTTATTATCTTAATTACTTCTTCTTTAAATGCCTTGGCATTTTAATAAGCACCTTGTGTGCCAAAAATCCCTAAAATCTTGACTTTGGGATCTACTTAAGGCCTTGGCCTTTTTCTTTCTTTTCTTTATCTTCCTTATACTTTTCTTAAACTCAAAATACTGTTAAGGTATTTTTTTCTATATGCATCTATAAGTGAAATCAACTAGGTAACACACAATCATGCATATTTAAGGGAAATCTAAAGTCTTGTTCTACAATGCTATCCGTAAACTATCTATTAGCAAAATCTGCACTACTAAAGAAACTAAATACTTAAAGCAAATCTTCACTACAATGCTTAACAAAATTCTGTACTGCAATGCTTAACAGAAATCTGCATTTGTAATGTTAAATAAAAATTTGCACACTAATGCTTAATAAAAATCTGCACACTAATACTTAATAAAAATATGCACTAAAATTCTGCACTACAAGGAGATCTAAACTGCACTAAAATTCTGCACTACAAGAAGATTTCAACTGCATTAAAATTCTGCACTTCAAGGAAATCTAAATTGCACTAAAATTCTCACATGGCAATTATAAACCTAGAATTTCATATTCTAGTAACCAGCTGAGACCAAATGGAATCCTTGATATTGACACATCCAAGTACTTTAATTCTGAACATCAATTATGTCATTAAACTTATGGTCAGATAGAAATTCTCAGTATAAAATCTATATTGATCAACATATAAATCTCTTTTCTCATCTTCTAAATAAAACTTCTACTCTGAACTTACTACTTGCATATCTAAATTACTCATATACTTCTCACCTGTTAAATTCATTTCATCAATTCAAATCATCTTTAGTCTTAATACATGATACTCACCAAAACAACATATTACATATGCTCATCTTCACTCTTTCATCCACACTTATGCCCTAAAGAGATTACACTACCCACTTCATCATAAAATAAACCAAAATCACTACCGGATCAACCTCCAATTAGCCTAATAAACCAATACTTAATCCAAGACATTCTATGTTCATTGCCTAATAGCAGAACAATGGGAAACTAAAATCTTAAAGAAAAATCTAACTATATACTTGGAATAAAAGGCAGTTCATTGCATAGATATATATATATAAACTAAAACTGAAAATCAGGAAAGGACTAAAATCCCTAGCTATTCCAGTTCTGTACAAACCAATCAAACACCTCAAGGAAAAGATGATACTGTTATCAAAGAGTTGATACATGATATACTGGAACCAGAACTTAATGGGTCTACACATTCTAAATTCCTTCCAACTAAGTAAAGCATAAATAGAAACTGTTGCTGTTAAATGTGATTTACTAGGACAGAACTTGGGGGATCTACTTATTCTTAATTTATTCCAACCAAGAAAAGAATAAAGGACAGAATTGCTACTACTACCACAGGTTGAAACGTGATATGAATCACTTCCAACATAACAAAGCATAAGGAAAGAATTTGCTACTGCTAAATGTGATTTATTAAGAAATCTGTAGCTAAAATGCTATACTACGAAATCAATGAATCTAAAACCCATATAACACTTATTTTCATTGTCTAGCAATGAAAATCCGAAACCCTTAAACTCCATATGAACTGATCATGTCCATTAAGATCACCACAGAAAAATCTAACTCAAAATCGGAATTACCAATTATAAGGCCAAAAGAAAGAAAACAACCCTATGCCTAACCTAAACAACTCATCTCCTTACTTTGAAGTTCTCGGTAGCAGACATCAAGGCACTGCCCTTACGACATGCTTCGAAATCAAGAAGGAAACAAGAATCCGAAACCTCAACACATGGCAGAAAACTAAAAGAAGCAGAATTACTCCACCTACACATCCTTTCCTATTCTTCCTCTGAACTCACGGCAGAAATTTCAAAAGAAATGAATGTTGTGCTAAACAAAACTTCACAGCATAAATCCCAAAATCTGTAAAAACCAAAACATATGCCTAACTAGCCAATTAATTTCTTTCCTTGAGATTTTTGAACAAAACTAAGTTGCACATAAATCTATAGTTATTTGAAGTAGCAGAGCATTATCGAAATGCATCCATGCAAGACCCACAGCTAAACCAAGAATAGAATCATAGATCATACAAGACCTCACGGAAACCTCAAATTGAACCTATACAAATTCTCCTTCTTTCCTTAGGGTTCATGGCAGCAAGAATCAAAACAAAAACACCTTAAAACATGCTTCGAAATCCAAACAAGAAGCTAACTTGAATCCGAAAATAGTGAAAGCAAGGAAACGCATGAAAAGCTTCGGGAACAAGGAGAGGATCAAGGATTAAACCTCGGAGCTATCCTACTGCAAGTGAGTAGCAACTTACCATGCTGTTTCTTGGACTTACAGCCGAGGAAGACCTTTAGGGTTTCGGAGAATCCGCAGAACTCGGCGTCCTCTCGTATCCTCATGCTCTCCTTAACGACGTGATCGCGGCTCTGTGGAAAACCCTCCGAGATGGCCTTGGCCGGCCGCCGGAGAGGAATCCTAGATCCCTTGATGCATTTTCGCCGAGAAGAGCTGCGCCGTCGAACTCGAGAGAAGGGGAGGGAGAAAAGTTTTGGGATAAAACCTAAGTTTCTTTTCTTATACTAGGGTTTTTTTTATTAGCCAACTACTACTTAAATATTATTCGCTGCCTTACTCTTTCACGAAATATCTGCGGAACAGTTGGTTGGCTGCGTTCTGCTTAAGGCTCGGCTCGTGGGTTCAAATTTCGGCTGCAACCCTTTTATTCGTATTATTTCCTGTTATTTTTAGTTCCAACTATAACTTATATATATTTTGTTCCCTACTGATTAACAAAACTCCCGTGGAACACTTGGTTGGCTGGATTCAGTTAAGGTTCGGTTCAGGTCCGAGGTCCACAGTTCGAATCTCAGCTTCAACATTATTTTTGTCAGACCTTCTTTCATTTAGTAAAAATGTCAAACGACCTCCAAAAATTACATAGAAATATTCTAAAAATCTCTAGAATATTTCTATAGAATTTATAAATATTTTTAAATTACTTTTGGGACTCGAAATGAGAAAATTTGGGTTGTTACATGATGAAGTAGTTCCTCCTTGCTTTGCTATTTGTGAGCATGAGTAGTTTGCTATTAGTTAAGCATGTGTAATTTCCTTGTTGTTAGATGTGCACGAGCAGATATACATGATGAAATAGTTCCTCTTTGTTTGTGAGCACGTGCAGCTTTCATTTGCCATGAGTTGAGCATGACCAGTTTTCTTTGCTATTAGATATACATGAGCAGATTTTCTAGTTTTCATTTGCTATTAGATAAGAGGATTTTTCATGTTGCTATTAGTAGAGCACGAGCAGTATTTTTCTAGCTTTCCCTATTGCTGTTATTTGAGCATGAGCAGATTTTTAGTTTGCACTTAGTTCCTAGATTTTTTTGTGTAGCAGTAGGCGTGCACAACAAATGAAGCAATGCAGATCTTTAATTTCATTTAGCTCCTAGTTTTCATAGTGCAGTTTAGATCTCCTTGTAGTGCAGAATTTTAGTGCAGATTGTGTTAATCATTAGTGCAGATTTCTGTTAAACTTTAGTGCAGATTTCTGTTAAGCTTTAGTGCAGATTTTGTTAAGCATTAGTACATATTTCTGTTAAGTATTAGTGCAGATTTCTGTTAAGCATTAGTGCAGATTTTTATTATGCATTACAGATTTTTAATATGCATTACAGTACAGATTTTTCATTAAGCATTTCAGTTCCAGATTTTGAGTTCCCTATCAGTATTTTAAGTTTTATAAGAAAGCTAAAGGAAAGAAAGAAAAAGGCCAAGGCCTTAAGTAGATCCCAAAGTCAAGACTTTAGGGATTTTGGCACACAAGGTGCTTGAAGAAAATGCCGAGGCATTATTTATTAGAAGAATATTAAAGGAAAACAAGTATTTTATTTTAAAAAGGCTAGTACCCGACTTCCAAGGTTGTCGTTAAACAAATTCAGGTGACCAATTCCAAGGTCTTGGCCCTGGTAAGACCAAGGTCTTTACCCTCGTGGGACTGGTGACTAGCTACCATAGTCTCTATTAGGAAGCGCACATTAGTACTAAGCATGGGCCCAAGAGAAAAGTTTATTATTATTTTCAAGTATAAGATTATAAGTTTTTGAAACAAATGAAACAAGCTTCACATATGTTTAGAGTCAGCAAGTTTAGTTTCTTTTAATTCGAAGCATGCAATATTAGTTTTATTTGTTTCCTGATTAGTTTATTGAGCATGATTAGCCTTGTCTTCCAGCATGCAGTTTTATTCTTGTATATCATGAGTATGCAAATTTTAGTGCTTCGCTACTAGATGAGCATGAATAGTTTTCTTCTTACAGATTCAGTTTAAGCATTGCTGTATTTATATGCAAATTCGAGTTTTTGTGAGTTAGACAGCGCTTACTAAGCATTCACTTATAGTTTGCATTTCCTCTTACTGCAGATAAAGGAAAGGAAAAGCTATAGAAAAGGAAGGCGACAAGGAGGTGCAAAAGGATGTGTGATGCTAGGACTATGGGAGAGACTTGGGGCATTATTAAGTTTCCGTGTTTTAGTGGTTAAGAAACATTTGAGATTGTACCTTATATTCATGTCATTTGAGATTATTCTTGTTTTAGATCGCATGCTAAGATGAGTTTTGTTTAGTAAGTAGATACGTTGTGTTTGCATTGAGATATAGTTTCATATGTTTCTATTATTATGAGTTATATGTGCATGTTCTGAATTTTGTATTATATTTTAGTCCTGCCGAACAGCATATACTCTACCGAAATTTTAAGTTTTCTGGAAAAATTTAAGTACAATTTGTTACACTAGTTAAGTAAGAATTTATAGTAGTTATGTAACGGACACCTTTAGAGAGTAGTGAGAAGGGTGGTCGCTACATTTATTAAGCAGATTTTTAAAGATAAGTAAAAAATATATTTTTGAGGATTTTTTTAAAAAAAAATATTTTCAAAGAAAATAAAATAATTTTGTTACTTAGAAAAAAAAATTTGAATTGTTCCTCCCCTTAAATCTAACATTAATTTTTTCAAAGTATTAATTTTTTTTAAAGTAAAAAAATGAGGTAGGACTTTCAAAAGAGATTTAAAAATAGAGTAGTAATTTTAAAGAGAAATTTGATAAGAAAAAAAATCCAAGAAATTTTTAAGGAAAAAATTAATTCTCTCCCTAAATTTGATACTCCCTCTGAAATTATTGCTCCCCCTTAATTTATCTCTCCCCCTTAAGTCAACATTAGGATTTGAGTAAAATTATAACTAAGTATATAGGGGATTCAAGTTAGTAACACATATGTTTATCGAGTATATTATATACATAAGTAATTTTATATACTTGGTATAATTGTTTGATAAAAATAAGACTATTAAAATTAATCAATAATCAATTATTCTCAATAATAAGTAATTTGTAACAAACTTAATAATGGTTAATCATTATCAATAATTTATTGATTAACTTTTTTTACTTATCTGATTAATTTCATATTAATTGACTTAATATCAATGGATTGAAAATAATAATTATAATTTATATTTTATTTACTTGATTTTAAGTAACTTAAGTTACGTTTAATTAGGATTAGTTAAGTTTAGAATTAGTATTAATTTATTTTATTTAATTTTAATTTAACTTTAAGTTTACTTGAAATGCTTTTTAAGTTAAAGTAAATTTTTAAACTAATTTTTAAGTTAAAAAGATTTTTATAAAAAAAATTTAAGTTAAAATAATTTTTAGACTAATTTTTAAGATTAAACAAAAATTTAAATAATTTTTAACTTAAAAGATTTTTAAAATAATTTAAGTTAAAAAGGATTTTTAATATAACATGATTTTTCAGATAATTTTCATGTTAAAATAATTTTAGTTTAAAAGGATTTTTCAAATAATTTACATTTAAGTTAAAATAGGTTTTAATTTTTAAAATAATTTCTAAAACAAATTTTTAAGTTAATTTTTAAAATAATATTCAAAATAAATTTTCAAGTTAATTTCTTAAAATAATTTTTTAAAAAAAAATTAATTTTTCAATAAATTTTAAAATTATTTCAAATTAATTTTTAAATAAATTTTTAAGTTAATTTTTGAAATAATTTTTAAAATAAATTTTTTAGTTCACTTTCAAAATAATTTTTAAAATGGATTTTAAAATATTAATATTTTTTTATAGGATTTTAAACAAATATAATTTTTTTATAAAAAAATTAAAAATAAAATTTAAATAATTTTTAAAAGGAAACTAAAATGATTTTTAAATAATTTTAAAAGGACATCAAAAATAATTATTAAATATTTTTTAAAAATAATTTTTAAAAGGATTTTTTAAAAAAATAATTTTTAAACGAATTTTTAAAAGGATCTTTTTAAATAATTTTTAAATTATTTTTTAATAAGAATTTTTAAAAGAATTTTTTAAAAGGATTTTTAAAAGGATTTTTTAAATAATTTTTAAAGTAATTTTAAAAAGATTGTTTTTAAAATAATCTTTAAATAAATGTTAAACGATTTTTTTTTAAAAGGATTTTTAGGATAATTTTAAATAATTTTTTAAAAAAATATTTAAAAGAATTTTTAAATATTTTTTAAAAGAACTTTTTAAATATTTTTTAAAAGAACTTTTTAAAAGGATTTTCAAAAGAGCTTTTAAATATTTTTAAAACAATTTTTTAATGGTTTTTTAAAATAATTTTTATATATTTTTTAAAGGAATTTTTAAAAGGATTTTTAAAATATTTTTAAAACAATTTTTTAAAAGGATTTTTAAAATAATTTCTAAATATTTTTAAAAGAATTTATTAAAAAAAATTAAAATGATTTTTAAATAATTTTTCAAAGAATTATTTAAAATAATTTTTAAAAGAATTTTTTAAAAGAATTTTTAAAAGATTTTAAATAGTTTTTAAAAGAATTTTTGAAGAAGATTTTTAAATAATTTTTTATGCCAAATCTTTTGATTTCACTTAGCAAAAAGCTTTACAAGAAAATTAATTCTAAAAAACTAAGTGTTTATCAAAGTATTTTTATCCCTCTATTTACAAGTTTTCATTTCTCTATCTTTTTAAGCTTTACTGAAAAGTAAGTTTTCAGAAATATTTATCAAAACATGCTAAGACCTATACACATTTTTTTTTACTCTCTTATTTATTTTGATATATGACAAAAGGGAAGAGTATAAGAAAATTCAAAGAAAATTAAAGAAAATTCAAAATTTTAAAGAAAATGGGAGCTTTTATTAAGGGGGAATTTTTGTAAGCTTCTATTTAAGGGAGCTTTATATCTAATTTATGCTTGTGCTAAATTTATGCTTATCAAATTTATGCTTATGCATCTCTTTATTGTATTTTTTGCTTAACGTTGAATTTAAATTGCCATAATAAAAATGGGGGGAGATTATTGGTGCGGGAAGCATCCGACGATCGAACTCTAATTTTGATAATGACAAAGGGATTCAAAGTTAAGTTGTTTTGTTATCTAATGTGTTTGATTGAGCTTGCAGGAAAGTCCTAAGTGTTCTTAGGCAGAAGTCCTAGTTGCGGTTAGGCGAAGTGAAAAACCTAGGGGGTGGTAACCCTAGGTGGAGGAAAATCCTAGGGGGGAGGGGGTAACCTTAGGACCTAGGGGGTGATAACCCTAGGTGGAGGAAAACCCTGAGGGGCGGCAACCTTAGGTCCTAGGGGGTGGTAACCCTAGGTGAAGGAAAATCCTAAGGGGCGGCAACCTTAGGTCCTAGGGGGTGATAACTCTAGGTGGTGAAAGTCCTAAGGGGGTAACCTTAGGTCCTAGGGGGTGGTAACCCTAGGTGGAGAAAAACCCTATGGGTCGGTAACCCTAGGTCCTAGAGGGTGGTAACCCTAGGTAGAAAGTCCAGTTGATCTGGAGGATGGGATTGACATCAGGTATGCTCTCCTGAGTGGAGTAGGTGAGGACGCGTTCCCCGGAAGAGGGAACAGTAGGCGTCGGTTCGACCTATGATTTCCGGTCGGAAATCCGAAGTCAGAACCGGACAGTCTGATGATTGTCGATTACTTAATTTATTATGTTTATTATGTGCTAACTTTGTGTTGCAGGGTATTTTGGGACTAACATATCTTACAGGTACTAAAACACAAATTTTGCCTCGGATGAACAATGTCCGATGCGCCTCCATGGAACTTGGAGGCGCCTTGGGTGCAAGGTAGGAGCTGGCTGCGCAAAGGAGCTGGAGGCGCAAAGGAGCTGGAGGCGCCTTATAGGACAGCCAAGGCGCCTTGGATGCTTCCTTTGAGGTGCCTCAGAGTGATGATTGAGTCGCCTCAAGGTGGATAAGAGGTAGCGACGCGAAGATCATCTCAACGTTCGATCCGGGATAAAAGTTGGGGTTTGAGGCACCTTGGATTGGCATTGGAGGCGCCTTCAACATCCAATAAAAGGACATCTCGACCAGCAGCTCAAGACATCGATTAACAAGCAACCTTTCTACATCCATGTAACGACCACCCTTCTTACTACTACTACTCTCTAAGAGTGACCGTTACTTAACTACTAACTCTACTTAACCGGTATGATTAAAAATCACATGGAAACCCTATCGAAAAATTTCGACAAAATCTCCCCTGTACCGATGACCTTAAACTGATATACAAACACAATATACCTCAACCACAGGCGGTTGGAACATCTATCAAGCAACTCATGCAGTAAATAATCCAAAACAAAAGAAAACTATACCAGAAATCATCACACAAGATTACAATTCATCTACTATGTTCTAATAACATCAAAATAACATATATCATCCCAAATACTAAAATGCGGAAACTTAATAATGAATTACAACTTCTTACTTCCAAATTTTCTTATCATCCTAAATAAAGAATTAATCTAAACAAATTCTTAACTAAGTCCCAGGGCTTCCATAGTCCTGGCATCACACATTTTTCGAACACCTCCTTGTCGCCTTCCTTGTTAAATCTTTTCCTTTCCTTTATCTGCAGTAAAAGGAAGTGCAATCTATAAGCAAAATTTGCTTAGTAAGCGCTATCTAACTCACAAAAACACGAATATGCATGTGTACAGAAAGAACTAGAACCTATATGCTCTAAAAGAAAGTAAAGCATAAACATAACTGCTCATGTCAAACTAATAGCAAAGAAAAGCTAAGGAATCTACTCATGTAATTCTAATAGCTAATCATGCTATACCAGGATAAAACTGCATGCTAGGAATAAAGCTAAACATGTGAAAGCTGCTCATCCAATAGGTAAACATGAAAAACTACTCATCTACTTGATAAACATGGTAGAATAAAGAACTAAACTTGCTGATTTTAGAACTATATGAAACTTATTTCATTTGTTCAAAACTTATACTTATATACTTCAAAATAATAATCAACTTCTCTTGGGCCCGGCATTGTACCAATTTGCGCGCATCCTTAATATGAGTCAAAGTAGCTAATCCCGAAACTACTAAGGTACTTCTAGGCGATCTTGTGCCTAGGGGCGATCTAGGAGCTCACTCAATGGACCTTGTGTTCGGTACATGTCATTAAAAAGTAAAATACTTATCTTCTTTTTAACTATAACTTCCTTATACTTGTTATTCTTTAATTCTCTTATAACAAAATGCCTTGGCATTTATTCAAACACTTAGTGTGCTTTTAATCCTAAACTTCTGGAATTTATGATCAATTTAAGACCTTGGTCTTTTCTTACTTATAATCACTCATAACCCCTAAAAGAGTTTAATAGAACACTATATGCATAAAAATTCTAGAGTTTCACAGAATAAACACAATTCTACATATTAAGCTACACAATTCTGCAATATAAACTCTAAAGAAACTAGAAACTAATTGTTTTAAAAGGAAGGCTACTCATGCACATCTAATAACATAAGGAACTAGAAATCTGCTCTAAGATTGGAGTTCTGTATATTGAGGTAACAAGGAAACTCAAATCTGTATGCTTAAATGGAAGTAGCATATCTAAACCTCAAGCTCAGATTTAACATAAGCAAATTATCTAAACCTCATGCTCAGATTTAACATAAACAAATTATCTAAACCTCAAATCTGTATACTTAAATGAAAGTAACACATCTAAACCTCAAATCTGCTCGTGCACATCTAATGGCAATAAGGAAATCCAGAAATCTGTTCATGCACATCTAAAAGCAATGGAAAACCAAAATCTGCAATGCTACAATATGCAAAAATCTGCACTGCTCCTAAATGCAAAGCTTAACTAAGAATCTACATGCTGCATACTAAAATTCTGCCCTTGCAAGTTTAATAAAATCTGCATACCTACCTAACCGAAAATCTGGAATTCATAGTAAGCTGCTCTAATTAACATAACAACAACTAATGCAAGGTAATACCATAATTCAACTCATGCATAATTTATCAAGGACTATAGCTCTAGTTATTCCATAGTCGTACATCTCCTAAGCCATGGAAGAGTAACTACAATAAGCTACAGCAGAGTGTTATCATTTAAGTTTCATACAATTGATGAATCCCAGCTATCCTAATTCGGCTAGTATAAAGAAAAATTCACTTAACATGGAAATGTGCATCACATTGAAAAAAAAAACACAACTTCGTTGCGAGTATGTTGAAACCTTGCCAGATCACAGCTAGCTCGAAAGATAACTAAAATCACCATCGAATAAATCTCCAATTAACCTAATCTGTCCTAAAATTGGAAACTATCTGAAGGAAACAAGAACATTCCCAAAATCCAACTACAGACTACTATCTATCCAAAAGCATGTATTCCAACATGAAGAAGAAGATAATCCTAGTCAAATTCTAACTAAAATTCCCTAATCTGCAACGATGCAAGAAAACAGAACATCAATCCATAAGAATCCACAGCTATTCCGGGAAACAATATCTCAATGAATTAAACCTCCACCTTCCGAATCTATTCAACATTTTTGAAGCAACAGAACAGCAAGAACATCAACGATCAAGAATTAAAGCTCCAATAAAGCAAATCAACCTTAAAATTCAAAGCTCCACTGGACTCAAAACACCATTCAATCCTCAAGAATTAAAGCTCCAATAACTTCTCGATCAGGCATTTGATCAAACAGGTATTATGCAGAAATCTCACAGCCTCAACAACATGAAAGAAATCAAATCCAAATTCGTTCTTATCCATGTGAAAGCCATGAAAATTGCGAACAGAACCCCACTTGTAAATCCGAATCCCTCAACAAGACTTAAGCAGAATACAAAGCTTTAAATCTGAAAAACTAGGGTTCTATGGCTAACTCAATCTTTGCAACTGCAATAAGGGAGAAAGTCACGGTAAAACTCAAGAAAACAAGAAAACACCAAAGCAAAAATCGGAGCAACTCTTACCGCAGGTGAGTAGCAACTTACCCCTTGTATCCTTGAACTCACAGCCGGAAAGGAAGATCTAGGGTTTCGGATAGATGAGAATCCCAGCGGCTTCTTTGCGTTTCCGAGCTCATCTCGTCGAGGTGGTCACGATCGGGTGAAGACCGGCCGGAAAACGATTCTCGTCGGCCGCCGGAGACGTGCCCTAGGTCGTCTTCGTTTCCACCCGAGAGAGACCCGTCGCGCGGCGTCGCGAGCGTGAGAGGAGAAGAAATTTTAGGGCTCGGGAATAAAACGATTCCTTTTTAATACCTAGGGTATTTCGGCATCTAATACCACTTAAATATTATTTACTCTTTTCTTAATTAACATCGGCCGTCAGATGAGTTTTGCCGGAGTCAAGGGCCTCGGCTTCGATCCCTCAACTGCACATTTTTTATTCCAATTTATTTTAAACGTTCCAACTATAGCTTAAATATATTTCACTCCATATTTGATTAACAATACTCTCGCAGACCGGTTGGTTGGCTGAGTTTGGTTAAAACCTTGTTTGGGTCCTGGCTTCGATCCCTCAATTTTGCATTTTTTATTCCAATTTATTTTAAATGTTCCAACTATAGCTTAAATATATTTCACTCCATACTTAATTAACAATACTCTCATAGACCCGTTGGTTGGCTGAGTTTGGTTAAAACCTGATTCAGGTCCGAGGTCTTGGTTTCAATATCCGGCTTTAACATTTTTGTTTTAAACTTCTTCCTCTTAGTAAAAATATCAAACGAATTCCAAAAATTATATAAAAATACTCTAAAAATTTCTAAAAATCTCTAGAATTTTTTATAGCATTTAAAAATATTTTTGAATTATTTTTGGGGCTCAAAATGAGGAAATTTGGGTCGTTACAATCCAGCTGCTAACGAGAAGTTCCAACAAAGCTACAGCAAGTTCCCGACGACCCAGCACTCTGATTTCGTCAATTTTCTTATCATCGGTATATTTAATTGCTGATCATTGTACTTTAAATTGTAACTCTTTTAATGATATTATAGTTGTTACCCACCGAAAGTGATCAACGATGGCGGGCCTTGGAATAGAAGTCACCACAGGCTCCGAACCAAGTAAATAACTTGTGTTGGCGTTTGTTTTCATTATTTCCGCTGCTTAATTCTCTGTCGCTTTACGAATTCGAAACGAGTGAAAGCCACGAGCGCTATTAACCCCCCCCCTAGCGCATCTCGATCCAACACAAGATTTTCTAAATAATCCTATCCACTGAACTTAGTACAAAACCTTGGTCTAACTAGTTAGGATCCGTAAGGGGTAGTTTTAGTTAGTTCCACTTATTCAAATGCACCAAGTCGTAGTCATATCTTCCTAAACATGCATAGACTAAGCTTCCATAACCTACTATCATCCAAAACTTCACCAGTACCGTAGGTCAAGTTAAACTGTTGTCCCTTTTTTAAACTAATCCTAATTACCCTGTCGGGTATGTTATTTTTAGTTACCCTGTCGGGTAGATTATTTTTGGAGGTGCCAACTAGTTTGGAGCCTCCCCTAAATTATTGGTTTTCTTTTTTAAGATTTTTTTTATATTTTTATTTAATTTGTAATTTAAATTTAAGTTTTTAATTTTGAATTAATTAGATGGGTCAAATTGTCCTCTTTTTAAAGGAGTGTATTTAATGTTTAAATTTTCATTCAATTTTATTAAGTTAATTGAATTATCTTTATTTAATAGCTTATTTTTAAAATTTAATTTTATATTAATTTTTAAATTTGAATTAATTAAATTGTTTGAATTATATTTCTTTAAAGGTTTATCTTTTAGCCTTTTATTAATTGTTAATTTTGAATTTTCTAGATTATATTTGTTTAATATGTTATCTTTAACATTTAATTTTAAGTTTGTTAAATTTAGTTTTGATTTTATCCTTTTATTTTCTTTGTCTTTTAAGTTGATATGATTAGTTGAATTTATTAGATTAGTCTTATCTTTAAAATTTAATTTTTTGTTAATTAAATTATATTGGGTTTGGATACGATTTTCTAGATTGATATTGTCTAGATTATTAAATAATTTATTAATTTTATCTAGATCAATATTGACCTTGTCATCTTTATCGTTTGAATTTTCAGATTTGTTTAGGTTTAAATTTGAATTTATAGGTTTATTAATTATTTTCAGTTTTTCTGAATTTTCTAAATTAATTAGATTTATTTTATCAGATAATATCCTAGGGGTATTTTTGCAAGTATTGTCAACTATACTATTTTCACGTATATTTTTAGAAATATTCAAATTAACATGCATATTTTTTAAACTACTATTAGTAGGGGTATTTTGGTGAATATTACTAACCTTGAGTGCAACCCCTAATTTAGTAGGTTTTTCCGTTGGATCTGACTCAAGTCCGGATTCGATTTTGACTTGATCCTCTAGCTTGATCAACTGGGTCCAAAGCTCATGTGCATTCTTGTACTTTTATAGTCTGCATAAAATATTGTTAGGTAAAATATTACAAATAAGTTTACTTACATTTTTGTTCAATTCTGAGTCCCGAGAAGGTTTTCTCAATATCAGCACATTATCGAAATCTAGGCTTCCTAAAAACCATTCCATTGATCACCTCTAGTAGTTGAAATCTTCTTGATCGTATAGTGGTGGCTCATGGATGCTCTATCCTTCTTGAAGAGACATTGAATACTGAAGATAGAAAACTAAAAAATAATGCCAAGACTTGATCTTGGATTAGCAGTGCTGGAAAAAAATATATAGTATTTCACTAATTTTTAAAAAATAATAAAATATTAATAAAAAATTATTATTTCAAAGTTTGGTAAATGCGATATTTTTATAATATTAACCAACGGTGGAAAAATGAAAATGAATTTTTTAAAAATATTTTTGGAGGAAAAAAAATGAAAGGCGTACCAAATTAGAGCGGTACTTGCTCTGATACCACCTTTTGCCTGATTGGTGGTTGCACTAAATCAGAGTGGTACCTGCTCTAATACCATTTGTTGGATCGAGAAATCCGCTAGAAGAAGGTGAATAGTAATTTAGAAATTTTAGCGAGTTCACAGCGGAAAAATGAGAACACAACAACGCTAACACAAAATCAATTTACTTGGTTCGGAGCCTTTGTCGACTCTTACTCCAAGGCCTGCACTCGTCAAGTGTTTTCGTTGGGTAATCCACTAGCAATTCGTAAAATATTACAAGTGAAAGTATAAGTGCTTTAAAGAAGAAATACCTATTGGTGCAATATCCCTCAGGTCAAGGTTGACCAAGCTTGAGTCTTGGTTTGGGTTTCGATGTTTGACAATACAAGACTTCGATGATATGGACAAATGCAGGTGTAGTTGTTCATTTGAAGAGATTGTTTGGTGCAATTCCCCTCTGATCAAGGTCTGATCAGGTTGGTTGAAGAAGAGTCAAGTAGGTCAAGGTTGACCAGATACTTGACTGGGAAGTCCTAACTGGGATGTTAGGCAGAAGGAAATTCTGGTGAGTAAAGTCAGGTGAAAGTCCTAGTGAGTGAAGCTAGGCAGTATGAAAATCCTGGTGAGTGAAGCCAGGTGAAAGTCCTAGTGAGTGAAGCTAGGCAGTATGGAAATCTTGGTGAGTGAAGCCAGGTGAAAGTCCTAGTGAGTGAAGTTAGGCAGTATGAAAATCCTGGTGAGTGAAGCCAGGTAGATGGAAAGTCCTGGTGAGTGAAGCCAGGCAGATGGAAAGTCCTAGTGAGTGAAGCTAGGCAGTGAGGAAAATCCTGGCGAGTGAAGCTAGGTGAAAGTCCTGGTGAGTGAAGTCAGGCAGATGGAAAGTCCTGGTGAGTTAAGCCAGACAGATGGAAAGTCCTAGTGAGTGAAGCTAGGCAGTGAGGAAAATCCTGGTGAGTGAAGCCAGGTAAAAGACCTAGTGAGTGAAGCTAGGCAGAAGAAAATCCTGGTGAGTGGAGCCAGGTAAAAGACCTAGTGAGTGAAGCTAGGCATAAGGAAAGACCTGGTGAGTGAAGTCAGGCATAAGAAAAGTCCTAGTGAGTGAAGCTAGGCAGAAGGGAAGTCCTGGTGAGTGAAGTCAGGCACGGGGAAATCCAGATGGGTCAAGGTTGACCAAACATCTGGTGAATGTCCAAGTAGGTCAAAGGGATTGACCGAATACTTGGGACGAGGAGGAAAGTCCAAGTAGGTCAAAGGGATTGACCGGATACTTGGTATGAGGAGGAAAGTCCAAGTAGATCAAAGGGATTGACCGGATACTTGGCACAAGGTGAAAAGTCCAAGTGGGTCAAAGGGATTGATCGGACACTTGGTGAGGGAGTCCTAGCAGGTCAAGGGTGACCGGATGCTAGGCATGATGAACCAATAGGACATGGATTGACCGGATGTTGGTTTGGGGGCTTGGGACTTGGTTTTGGGCAAAAACCAATGTCCGAATCGATCAGTCGATCGATTGGCTGATGCCCAATTGATCGACCGATCGATTGGGAAGGTCCCCGCGACAAGCCTCGAGTGGGCAAGTCGCAGAGCGCACAGAATGCCTCTGGATCGATCAGCCGATCGATCCAGAGCTCCCAATCGATTAGTGGATCGATTGGCAGATGGCGATGTTGCGCGATAAGCCTTGGATCGATCAGCCGATCGATCCAGGCGATTCCTGAGAGCACAGAGGTGCTCTGGATTGATCAGCCGATCGATCCAAAGCCTCCCCGATTGATTGGGAACAATCCAATCGATCGGGATCCGACCGTTGGTATCGTATTTAGCTACAGGCGTTCGATTCCTTCGGCAAGAGCTTCCGAGACTTTGCATTGTTCACTCCAGATCCTCAACAGCAACTCCATAGCTCTCTCTAAGCTCCAGATCGCCAAACCTTGAAGGTTCTTGGAGGCTCTTCCAAGTCAAGAGGCGGATCAAAAGCAAGAAGAAGAAAGCTAGGGTTAGGATTTCTTGTATTCATTGTAAGCTTTGCTTATACTTTTGTTCCCTTTTCCTTCTTCTTGTATTGAGAGTCTTGTAGGGCTTCTCCACCCTCGGTAGTTACCGAAAAGGAGTATTTTATTAGTGGAGGGTGCGTGAGTGTGTGGATCCTTGGATTAGTCACCTCCTTTGGAGGTGGATACCAAGTAAATCTACATGTTAGCGTTGTGTGTGTTGTTTCTTGTATATTTCCGCTGCACATCTTTGAAGAAACAAGCAACGCCGACCACGAGCACGCGGCGAGTTATTCACCCCCTCCCCCCTCTAGCTACATTTTGGTCCCAACAAGTGGTATCAGGGCGAGGTCGCACTTCACCGGAATCATCGCCGGAAGGGGCAAACAAAACAAGCAAATCTAGAGGGTGAAGAAGTTGGAGCAAAATTCTTCAAGTCAAAGATTTCTTCAAGCTCAACTTCAACATAGAATTCCAAGACGGACTTGGATTCGATACAAGGGTGCCTCCACCCTATATATCCACAAGCTTCGATTCTTGGAAATCAAGAATCAAAAATTTTCTTATGATGGAGATAGAGCAATGGTTTGCTCTAATGGAAGGATTTGAAGCTCCAACAAGCTCCGAGGGCAAGCCTCTCAAGAAAAGCAAATGGAGTCAAGAGCAAGTTCAAAGGAGCAAGGCAAACGATAAAGTGACCAAGCTTTTGGTCAACTTATTGCCTAGCCACATTTTGGCTCAAATTGGAGAATTCAAGGATGCCAAGGAGCTTTGGAGCAAGTTGACAACTATTCATGAGATCCCCTCCACTGTACCAATCCAAGAAAAATCCAAAGAGAGTGACTCATTGGAGCAAGACCAAGAGGAGGAGAATTCCGATCAACTTCCGAAGAAGAAGTCCAAGAAGCTTCATCTTCAGAGGAATGCAATGAAGAGGGCAAGGAGGGAGCATACTCCTTGTTCCATATACAAGATGAAGATGAAGAAGCCTCCACCTCTAGGATTGAGGGGGAGCAATGTTTGGTGATGCCGGATCAAGAAGAAGGAGAAGCTTCTACATCCGGGTCAAGAGAAGAAGTGGAGGAAGAAGCTTCCACCTCCACAAGTCAAGCTAAATCAATGGGAGGAAAATCATTTGCGGATCAAGAGGAAGCCTCTACCTCCGGATCCAAAGGAGAAAGTGTCATTCCTACACATGAAGGTATAAATATTTCAATTAATAATAAAAATCATATTATATGTTTTGAGTGTAGGGAGAATGGGCACTACAAGAGCAAGTGTCCCAACTTGGCCAAGAAGAAGAGCCAAGTGGCACCCAAGGGCAAGGAGAAGCCCAAGGAGACCATCCCCACAACAAAGAAGAGCAAGGAGCACATTGTGTGCTTCTTGTGCCAACAAAGAGGGCATTACCGAAGTCAATGCCCTAAGGGGAAGAAGGTGGTCAAGACTCAAGGAGGAAGCTCAATTCAAGGGGGAGCCTCCAAGGTAAAAAGAAAGGTAACTTTTATTGAGCCTACCCCTTTAAATTATGGTAAAATGCATGCTAGTTCTAACTTATATAATTTTAATGATATTTACCATAAGAATAGGAAGCATGGAGACATTAATGAAAATCATATGGCTCTACATGCTAAAACCACTACACCTAGGGCTAGGAATGTAGATAAAAATCTAGGCAAGAACACTAAGGTCAATAACTATAAGCCTAGAAATTAAAACGCTCAAGGATTAAATAGAAAACCTAAATCTAGGGATTTATAGGAATAAAATCAAGTCTTGAGGTCAAGACTTGACAAATTAGAGAGGACTCTTAGAAAAATCACAAATATGACACAAGGTGTAACACCCATAGAGGACTTAGCAAGATTTTAGATATTTTTTTTATCATGAATAAAAAATAGGCCTTATGTGTAAAATTGCAAAAATAATAAAATAAAATAGAACCAAAAAGAGATGACCAAGGCTTGAACCTTGGATCTCTTACTAGATATATGTATGTGTTAACCAAGAGACCAAGAGAAATTATTGTTAAAGAAAGAAGTGACAATATAGATAAGAATAAGAGAAGAGTTATTTTTTCATTGAGAAGGAGAAGTTAGAGTTGCATTCTCTCTCTCAAAGGAAAAGAGGATTCTTGCTTCCTCTTTTCATTAAGGAGAAGTAAAAGAAAGGAGAAGGAAAAGTACATTTTTCCTTCCTTCTCTCATGATGAATAAAAGAGAAAATTTAAAGAAGAAAACTCATTTTCTCCTCTTCCTTCTCCTCACCGTGACCAAGATCCCCTCCTCACCTCTCCTTGCCGAAATCCAAAAAAAAAAAAAACAAAGGAGGACCCCTCTCTAGGAAGGCTCCACAAGCAAGATATTTCCCTTAAGTAAATCAAACAAGGATGTAAGTATTCCCTCACCTGTGGTACAAGTCGCTTACGGTATTTCGAAAGATTTGAACACTTGAAATTAAAAATAAAAATAGAAGAAACCATGCTCATGAATCTTAGTAGGTTATGATATGAATTTAGTTAGAAAAAAATTATGTGTATGATGTTTTAAGCTTGATCTTCTTATGAATATGTTTATTGACCTTCTCTTTTCTTTTATAAGTTTCGGCCATGATGAAATTGTAGGGTTCATGAAGCTTAAACCTTAATTTAACATGCTCATGGACTTATTTATGATGTGTTATGAAGTTAGCTAGAGATTCATGTTTATATGTTGTCTAGAAGTCATTTTCTTGCTTGAGGAAGTTTCGGCCATGATGAAATTGTAGGGTTCATGAAGATTAAAACTTAATTTAACATGCTCATGGATTTATTTATGATGTGTTATGAATTTAGCTAGAGATTCATGTTTATATGTTGTTTAAAAGTTTAACTCTTTGCTTGAGAAAGTTTCGGCCACAATGGAAATTTTAGGGTTCATGAAACTCCAAAACCTAAGTTAGTATGCTCATAGATCTCCATATGATATGTTATGAAATTAGTTAGAGATTTATGTTTACATGTTGCTTATAAGTTTACTTCTTAGTTTATGAAGTTTCGGCCATAATAGAGTTTTAGGGTTTCATAAAGCTCCAAACCTAATTTAGCATGTTCATACGCTTCCTTGTGATATGTTATCAAATTGGCTAGGTATTCATGTTCAAAGGTTGCTTAGAAGTCTACTTCTTGTTGTATGATGTTTTCGGCCATGACAAATTTTTAGGGTTCAAGAAGCTCAAAAACCTAAGTTAGTATGCTCATAGACTTTTTATGATATGTTGTAAAATGTGCTAGAAACTCATGCTTATATGTTGCTTAGAAGTTCATTTCCTACTTGATGAAGTTTCGGCCATGATGAATTCTTAGGGTTCATGAAGCTCCAAACCCAATTTAGTATGCTCATAGACTTCCTTATGATATATGATGGAATTAGCTAGGTGTTCATGTTACATGTTGCTTAGAAGTTTATATTCTTAACTTATGAAGTTTCGGCCATGATAAGGTTTTAGGGTTTCATAAAGCTCAAAACCTAATCTAGCATGCTCATAGGACTTCTTTATGATATGTTATCAAATTGGCTAAGTATTTATGTTCATATGTTGCTTAGAAGTTTACTTCTTGTTATATGATGTTTCGGCTATAATGAGATTTTAGGGTTCATGAGACTCAAAACCTAATTTAATATGTTCATAGACTTCTTATGATATGTTATGAAATTTGCTAAGTATTCATGTGTATGTTGCTTAGAAGTTATCTTTTGGTTATGAACTCTATAACCTAGGATTCAAGAAAGTTTAAACTTAAACTTAGCAAGCCATGAATTTTCCTTATGATATGACATGAAAGTAGTTGCTGTTTTATGCTCATATAGAACTTAGTTTCATGCTCTTAAAGGTTCGGCCACAACCAAGTTAAAAGGCCTAGGAAGCTTAGAACCTACTACCTATGCTCATGATATTCTTTATAGTTTATGATATGAAATTAATTTAAGGTTCACATGCTTATATGTTGTTGTAACCTAAAACTAAGCATGGTAACTTTCGGCCACCATATAAAACTAGGGTTAGAGACCCAATCATGATTTTGCTAGGTGTCTCACATACTAGAATATGAACTAGGAGATGCTAGTAAATGTTTTCCATGTAAGATTATGGTTGCCTACGATAATTTATGTACTTAATTAAGGATGCTCATGAATTATGCATGATGATGACCCTTATGATATGTTTTATGTTTAAGTATGCATGCTTTATGATTAAACCAGTAACATGGTTGATTATGTATGTTGTGAATTATGCATGATATGATTCTTATGATGACTATGTACTCAAGCATGTATGATTTCAAATATGTAGCATGCTCATTTATGTAAGCTTATGAACCAAGCATGATAATAGATTTATATGATGACCATGTGCCAAGAATGTATGTCTTATGATATGATAAGAAAATGGAAAAGAGTTGCTTCCCTTAAGTTGGGATTAAGAGAACTCTTCATGTTAAAACAAGAGCATGACATCTATGATGATATGATATGACAGTTATGATGATATGATATGCATGACATGTACTTTACTTTGTATGGCTTGTACCAAGGGTGGGCTCCATAAGCGCCCCTAGACCGACGGACTATGAACGGGTCTAGTAAATAGGGATGGGATCCTTAGTACGCCCCTAGGCCGACGGACTATGAACGGGTCTAGATCCCTAGTAGGTTCGGGGCTAGCTACCATGTCCTAGGGATTGCGCGCATTTATGTATGTATGTGGTACAAGCCGGGCCCTCAGGATGATGATATTATGTTCAAGTATTAAAAGATATGTTTAAAAACATCTTGCACTCGACATGACATATGTTTTAAAAGAACATTTTGCATAATGCACTCATTCATATATGATATGATTCTTCTATGTTTCATGTAATCTAATGATATGTTATGCTTCTCATGACTCTCCTCATATGATTCCTTTATTTATGATATGTTAGAAACATGGTTTATAAGGATATGTTATAATAAGAAATTATGCTCACATTTCATATTGATAGATGATTATGTTTTCAATGATGATGTGCTTATATGATTATGCTTGAGATACGGTTTTTGTGAGTAGGAAAGAATCTTACTGAGCTCATGTGCTCATAGCTTACTTCCTTGTACCACAGATAAAGGCAAGGGATGGATGACCTAAAGGAGCTGCAGGAGAGGCAAGGAGGTGTGTGTGGCAGTGGCTCGGCCGAGACGAATAAAACCTGCTATAATGTTTTGTTATGTTTGACATGAACCATTGTATTTATGTTACATTCTAGTATAACTTTATGACATTTCCGCTGCTTTATGTTATAAGAAAGAAATTTTAAATATGCATGTATCCTGGAATAGTTAAGTAAGTAAGTAGCCCCGTCCCTTTGAGTAACAGGGAGGGCGGGCGTTACAGGTTGGTATCAGAGCCAGGTTAGCCTTTCCACTACACACACACCGAGTCTCTTTCTGCCGCTCTAAGTAAGATTTTTTTTTTTTTTTATGCTTAGTATATTTCTTTTATGATGCTTATGCTCAGTTTATTTAGTATATTTCTTTTACGATGCTTATGCTCAGTTTATTTAGTATATTTCTTTTATGATACTTATGCTCAGTTTATTTATTTATTTCTTTTATGATGCTTATGCTCAGTTTATTTATTTATTTTATTTATAGTGCTTTAGTAGTATGCATGCTTACTTTATTCTTTAAGTCACAGTTTTGGTTTAGGTTGCATGATGGTAGGTTAGGGATGATAACACAACAAACTTACAAATAGTTAGAAATGACGTTAACCTTTCGTTAGTCTGGTTAGAAATGATAATAACTTACGCTAGCTCTGTTGTCATTAATGAAGATAAGGATGGCTAGAAGACGTAATACCAGAGCGGAGGAAACAGCACCTCCACCTGATCTGATGCATGTAGTTACCGAGCTCCAGCGTCAAGTTACTGAACAGCAGCAGATGATCACTGCTCTGTTGAATCAACAGGGAAATCCTGTTACCCCGCTAGGACACCAGAACGTAGTACCAGTAATACCTACAGCTGTTCCAGTACCCCCGGCACCTGCACCACCGGTAGGCCCAACTCCAGTGGTTCATCAGGAGGCATATCTGATTCAGTGGCAGAGATTGAAGCCAGAAACTTTCTCCGGAAACTGTGAACCATGGGACGCACAGGCCTGGTTCAAGACGATGGAGAGCATAGTGGAGTTACTGGATTGGCCTGAACACGAGAAAGTCAAATGTGCATCATTCTGCCTTACCGGAGATGCCAGGATGTGGTGGGACAGAGTGAAGGCAAAAAGACAAGTAAATCAGATGACGTGGACAGACTTCGAGACGGAATTTTTCGAAGAATTTTTCCATATGAGAGTCACAAATAAACACTATGATGAATTCACCGAGTTCCGGCAAGGTGATCTATCAGTCAATGAAGCCGTTAAGAAATTCAATCGCCTAGCACGCCTGTGCCCAGAGTTGGTCAGTACAGAGAAAGAAAGGGTCAGACTTATGCTGAAAATGCTCAGACCTGAGATAGCCCTGAACGTGGCCGGCGGAGTTAATAGACCGCAGACCGCCGAAGAATTAATTAGCAGCGCTCTGATCACGGAACACTATCAGAAGGCAATGAATGAGGGCAAGAATCAAACTCAGTCAGGGGGAAAGAAATCACAAAGTAACCGAACCAGCTGGAAAGGAAATCACAATGGCATGAGGAAGCAATGGAGTGATTCCAAGAATGGTCCAGCAAGCAAGCAACTCACGTTCCCTCAATGTACTACTTGCGGAAAGAAGCACCCGGGGATATGCCGTATAGGTACAAACAGATGCTACAACTGTGGAATGGAAGGACATATGGCTCGGAACTGCCCTACTCAGATTCAGACACCTATCCCTCCGCAGGTTCAGAACAAAGGTGCGCTTCCACAGCTACACCTGATGCAAGCTGCGATAGAAGGCCCGTAGATAATCCAAGGGAGACTGGAAGCTCCACCAGCAGCGACGGATGCCAGGATTTTCTCCATCACCAAGGAGGATGCGGCCAATGCTTCTACCGTCGTCACAGGTCAGATAATTGTTTTTAATCAGTATGCTACTGTGCTATTTGACACTGGGGCAACACACTCGTTTATTTCTACACCTTTCACGGGAAAGATAGACATGCCACCCCAAACCTTGGATTGCAAATTTTTAACGACGTTACCTTCGGGAGATGTGATGCCATCCACCCATATACTGCGAGCCGCACCCGTCAGAATTGCAGACAGAGAACTCTACTGTAATCTGATAGTGCTAGACATGCAGGATTATGATATTATACTGGGCATGGATTTCCTGAGTAAATACGGAGCTTCAATAGAGTGCGGAAAAAGAAGAGTAATTTTCCAACCTGAGGCAAAACCGACCTTCGAATTCATTGGGGAAAACAAAAAAGAAGTTAAAAAGTTTTTATCAGCTTTAAAGGCACAGAAGATGTTAGACAATGGATGCACTGGGTTTCTAACTCATGTGGTTGATACAAATCAGGCAAGGGAACTGAAGCCAGAAGATGTCAAAGTCGTATGCAACTACCCAGAGGTATTTCCTGATGAACTACCAGGGTTAGCACCTGACCGAGAAATCGAGTTCGAGATCGAATTGATTCCTGGTAGAAAGCCGATCTCTAAAGCACCTTACCGTATGGCGCCGGCTGAATTGGAGGAACTTCAAAAACAGCTACGGGAGTTGCTCGACAAGGGACTTATCTGCCCTAGTCACTCACCATGGGGAGCTCCAGTACTGTTTGTTAAAAAGAAAGATGGGTCTATACGAATGTGCATAGATTATCGAGCACTGAATAAAGTTACAATCAAGAACAGATATCCCTTACCACAGATTGACGATCTGTTCGACCAGTTGAAGGGGGCCACTGTTTTCTCCAAGATTGACTTGAGATCTGGCTATCATCAAGTGAAGGTGAAATAAGATGATATACCGAAAACGGCCTTCCGAACAAGATACGGATATTATGAGTTTGTAGTAATGCCCTTTGGGGTGACAAATGCTCCTGCCCTATTCATAGACCTGATGAACCGGGTATTCTCAATATATCTCGACAAATTTGTGATTGTTTTTATCGATGATATTCACATTTATTCGAGAACCCAGGAAGAGCATGCCAAACACCTGGAAATAGTATTACAAATTCTTCGGGAAAAGCAATTGTATGCAAAATTCTCCAAATGCGAATTTTGGCTCCACCAAGTATCATTTCTGGGTCATGTTATCTCTAGGGATGGAGTAATGGTAGACCCAATCAAGATCGAAGCTGTTAGTAGTTGGAATAGGCCAAGCAATGCCAGCGAAATCAGGAGTTTCCTCGGACTAGCAGGTTATTACCGGAAGTTTGTAGAGGGTTTCTCCAGAATCGCAGCACCAATGACAGCCCTTACTCGGAAAAATAAGAAGTATGAATGGACAGATGACTGCGAGAAGAGTTTCACAGAACTAAAAAAGAGACTGACCAGTGCTCCAATTCTTATTCTTCCGGAAAGCAACGAAGGATTTGATATGTACAGCGACGCTTCTAAATTAGGACTCGGAGCTGTACTTATGCAAAATGGCAAAGTCATTGCCTATGCCTCTAGGCAACTCAAGGAACACGAGAAAAATTATCCCACACACAATTTGGAACTAGCAACCATGGTCTTTGCTCTTAAGATATGGAGACATTATCTATATGGAGCACAGTGTAGGATCTATACAGATCACCAAAGTCTAAAATATTTCTTCACACAGAAGGACCTGAACATGAGACAAAGAAGATGGCTTGAGCTAGTCAAGGACTATGACTGTGAGATCCTTTATCATCCGGGAAAAGCGAACAAAGTGGCTGATGCACTCAGCCAGAAGTTGTAGGCCACCGAAGTACCCGGAACTATTCTAAGTTCGAGGACGAACTTTTATGAGGTATGGGGGACTGTAACACCCATAGAGTACTTAGCAAGATTTTAGATATTTTTTTTATCATGAATAAAAAATAGGCCTTATGTGTAAAATTACAAAAATAATAAAATAAAATAGAACCAAAAAGAGATGACCAAGGCTTGAACCTTGGATCTCTTACTAGATATATGTATGTGTTAACCAAGATACCAAGAGAAATTATTGTTAAAGAAAGAAGTGACAATATAGTTAAGAATAAGAGAAGTTATTTTTTCATTGAGAAGGAGAAGTTAGAGTTGCCTTCTCTCTCTCAAAAGAAAAGAGGATTCTTGCTTCCTCTTTTCATTAAGGAGAAGTAAAAGAAAGGAGAAGGAAAAGTACATTTTCCCTTCCTTCTCTCATGATGAATAAAAGAGAAAATTTAAAGAAGAAAACTCATTTTCTCCTCTTCCTTCTCCTCACTGTGACCAAGAGCCCCTCCTCACCTCTCCTTGCCGAAATCCAAAAAAAAAAAAAAAAAACAAAGGAGGACCCCTCTCTAGGAAGGCTCCACAAGCAAGATATTTCCCTTAAGTAAATCAAACAAGGATGTAAGTATTCCCTCACCTGTGGTACAAGTCGCTTAAGGTATTTCGAAAGATTTAAACTCTTGAAATTAAAAATAAAAATAGAAGAAACCATGCTCATGAATCTTAGTAGGTTATGATATGAATTTAGTTAGAAAAAAATTAAGTGTATGATGTTTTAAGCTTGATCTTCTTATGAATATGTTTATTGACCTTCTCTTTTCTTTTATAAGTTTCGGCCATGATGAAATTGTAGGGTTCATGATGCTTAAACCTTAATTTAACATGCTCATGGACTTATTTATGATGTGTTATGAAGTTAGCTAGAGATTCATGTTTATATGTTGTCTAGAAGTCATTTTCTTGCTTGAGGAAGTTTCGGCCATGATGAAATTGTAGGGTTCATGAAGCTTAAAACTTAATTTAACATGCTCATGGATTTATTTATGATGTGCTATGAATTTAGCTAGAGATTCATGTGTATGTTGCTTAGAAGTTATCTTTTGGTTATGAACTCTATAACCTAGGATTCAAGAAAGTTTAAACTTAAACTTAGCAAGCCATGAATTTTCCTTATGATATGACATGAAAGTAGTTGCTGTTTTATGCTCATATAGAACTTAGTTTCATGCTCTTAAAGGTTCGGCCACAACCAAGTTAAAAGGCCTAGGAAGCTTAGAACCTACTACCTATGCTCATGATATTCTTTATAGTTTATGATATGAAATTAATTTAAGGTTCACATGCTTATATGTTGTTGTAACCTAAAACTAAGCATGGTAACTTTCGGCCACCATATAAAACTAGGGTTAGAGACCCAATCATGATTTTGCTAGGTGTCTCACATACTAGAATATGAACTAGGAGATGCTAGTAAATGTTTTCCATGTATGATTATGGTTGCCTACGATAATTTATGTACTTAATTAAGGATGCTCATGAATTATGCATGATGATGACCCTTATGATATGTTTTATGTTTAAGTATGCATGCTTTATGATTAAACGAGTAACATGGTTGATTATGTATGTTATGAATTATGCATGATATGATTCTTATGATGACTATGTACTCAAGCATGTATGATTTCAAATATGTTGCATGCTCATTTATGTAAGCTTATGAACCAAGCATGATAATGGATTTATATGATGGCCATGTGCCAAGAATGTATGCCTTATGATATGATAAGAAAATGGCAAAGAGTTGCTTCCCTTAAGTTGGGATTAAGAGCACTCTTCATGTTAAAACAAGAGCATGACATCTATGATGATATGATATGACAGTTATGATGATATGATATGCATGACTTGTACTTTACTTTGTATGGCTTGTACCAAGGGTGGGCTCTATAAGCACCCCTAGACCGACGGACTATGAACGGGTCTAGTAAATAGGGATGAACTCCTTAGTACGCCCCTAGGCCGACGGACTATGAACGGGTCTAGATCCCTAGTAGGTTCGGGGCTAGCTACCCTGTCCTAGGGATTACGCGCATTTATGTATGTATGTGGTACAAGCCGGGCCCTCAGGATGATGATATTATGTTCAAGTATTAAAAGATATGTTTAAAAACATCTTGCACTCGACATGGCATATGTTTTAAAAAGACATTTTGCATAATGCACCCATTCATATATGATATGATTCTTCTATGTTTCATGTAATCTAATGATATGTTATGCTTCTCATGACTCTCCTCATATGATTCCTTTATTTATGATATGTTAGAAACATGGTTTATAAGGATATGTTATAATCAGAAATTATGCTCACATTTCATATTGATAGATGATTATGTTTTCAATGATGATGTGCTTATATGATTATGCTTGAGATACGGTTTTTGTGAGTAGGAAAGAATCTTACTGAGCTCATGTGCTCATAGCTTACTTCCTTGTACCACAGATAAAGGCAAGGGATGGATGTCCTAAAGGAGCTGCAGGAGAGGCAAGGAGGTGTGTGTGGCAGTGGCTCGGCTGAGACGAATAAAACCTGCTATAATGTTTTGTTATGTTTGACATGAACCATTGTATTTATGTTACATTCCAGTATAACTTTATGACATTTCTGCTGCTTTATGTTATAAGAAAGAAATTTTAAATATGCATGTATCTTGGAATAGTTAAGTAAGTAAGTAGCCCCGTCCCTTTGAGTAGCAGGGAGGGCGGGCGTTACACAAGGGTCCAAGAGTCAAAACTTAGGTCTAGAAGTATCAAAGTCATCCAATGGTCATAAGGGTTTGGGATACAAACCTAAACCAAGAAGGATGTAATTTCTTACCATAGGGTTCTATATAGTTATGGAACCAACCCTAGGTCTAGTGAGCAAGCCAAAAATACTAGGGAGGTTATCCCTAAGAGTATTTTTGCAACAAATGTGACTAAGACTTCTAAGAAGTCTAAGAAAGTCACAAACAAGGTCACAAGGGAAGCAATCCCTAGAGTTGACCTAGAAAAAGTGACCAAGGCTTCTAAGAAGTCAAACAAGGTCACTAGAAAGGTATCTAGGGAAGTTATCCCTAGTGAATACCTAGAGCATCCAAGGAGCACCAATAGGTTTTGGGTTCCTAGGAGCATCTTCTCTACCTTATAGATGGGTTAGAGAGTGTCAACTCTAAGTGGAAGGGTTGTTAACTCAATCATGATGAAGCTGACACTCAAGGAGCATTTTCAAGGTTATTATTAACCTTTGAAAATGAAATGAATTTATGATTTACTCTTTGAAAGAGTAAAATGTGCCAAATTTGAGAAGTATTGATTTTAATCTTAATTGGCACAATTTGGAAAAACATAAGAAATACCAAGTTGGGAATTTGGTATTTTCTTAGTAATTTAAGGCAAATAGAAGCCTTAATTTAAAGTGCTACTCTTGTGGAAAAATAAAATATGCCAACACTTGAGGAAAATGCTTAATTTCAATTGGCATAAATTAATCAAGAGAATTAGAAATGCCAATTTAGGTTTTGACACTTTCTTGAAGCACTTTGGACAAATCTAAGGTTTAAGTTTTAGGATTAGCTAAAGATTAAGGATACTTAGATAGTTAATCTAGGTATTTTATTTATGCTAAACCTTGCCATGATTGTTTGCCCATTATATGTCATGACATCATGATTATTTTTGCATTCATACCTTATGATAAAAAATACAAAAATACTATGTCATGACATACATACATCATGTAGTTATAGGAAATTTTCTTTTAAAAATTATTTCTTTTTGATGTATGCCATAACATTATCATGCATTATGTTTATTTCCTTAAAATTAAGGACAAATGACATTTTTCAACAGGTGGAATCAACAAGTGACATCCTAGGTGGATGTTCAATATCCACAAAATGCCTAGATAGATATGCATGATCTCTAGATTAGGGCAAAATCAAATTTTACATCTCACAAAGACCTATAAGATGACTTGTATGTGTTTTAGTACACATTAGATACAAGTGAGATGTTAGGATAATGAACAAAACTCAAGATGTTGATTTAGTGCATTCTTTTGAGTATTAAGTGTTGATACAGTCTGACCTGGATGTTGTTTTGCTGTTGACACTGATTTAAGTTTGTATCAGATATTTAACTCAGATTAATTACTAATCTAGGTTGACCTGGTTGACCTGATTGAGAAAGTCCTAACTGGGATGTTAGGCAGTTGGAAAGTCCTGGTGAGTGAAGCCAGGCAGATTGGAAATCCTGGTGAGTGAAGCCAGGTGAAAACCCTAGTGAGTGAAGATAGGTGAAAGTCCTGGTGAGTTAAGCCGGGCAAGGGAAAATCCAGATGGATCAAGGATGATCGAACATCTGGTGTTGAAAAGTCCAAGAAGGAAGCTTGGCATGCGAAGTCAGAGAGGGCTCGGTAGCTCGTTCTCTAGGACCAGATGAAGTCGGAGAGGGCTAGGGAGCTCGTTTCTCCGGACTAGGTCAGAGAGGGCTCGACCCGGACTGAGTCAAGAAGCTGGATCGGTCGGCAGACCGATCCAGTGAAACCTTGGACACCTGATCGGTCTGCAGACCGATCAGAAATCGATCAGTAGTCTACTGTGATTTTACTGATCGGTCTGGAGACCGATCAGGAGGCTGTAAGCGCTTGGGAAGAGCGACATCTGATCGGTCTCGGGACCGATCAGATTAGTGCCTGATCGGTCCGCAGACCGATCAGAAGCTGTGCGCATTTCGAATGAGCGACATCTGATCGGTCTGCCAGACCGATCAGCGATGATCCAGAAAGCGTGGATCGGTCTGCAGACCGACCCACGGTATTGTTTGTTTTGCATGCACTTTTTCTGATTGCCGTATTTGTTTTCACCCATCTGTTTTTAACCATCTGCTGTGAGTCTTTTTAGCTTGCAGGTTGCAGGTCACACTCTCATGGTTGAATTCAAATTAAGCTTCATTAAGAGAAGAAGACAAGCGCTCTTTACACTATGATTTGCTGCAACAGATGCATTTGAGGCATCAACGTTCACTGGCGAATCTGATTGCGATTGGGCTGCGCTCAGTTTGACCTCTACTTATTGGTTCGTATCCAGAGATGCCAGAGATTTCCATTGGCATGGGTTCAGAGAACCAGATGAGGAGGAGAGGTGATTGGCTACGCCGTGTTGGCAGCAGCGATTCTGCAGGCAGCGGTGATTCGAGCCAGTGAAGCAGAGAGACATAAGAAGGAAGAAGAGAGGTTCAGAAAAGGTATTGGACTCTCTGTTTTCTTTTCGATCAATCCTTTGAGAAAGCAAGTTGGTGAAGCTGTGAGCTCCTTGCTAAGAAGGTCGTTGTGCGCTCTCTGCTCTGTTTTTCTCCGCGTGGCTGTAAGCTCATCTGATTATTCTTCTCAGCCACTGTAAGTCTTGTGCTTAATTCTATAATCAACTGAGACTCTATTAAGAGGTTGCTCCACCGAGAAGGAGACATCTTTAGCCGGATTTTGTCTGGGGTGTGATCTACCGAAAGATCAAGGAGTCATCCTCCTTACGGACACGCCGAGGAGTAGGGGCAAGTTATCCCCGAACCTCGTATATCCTTGTGTCTGCTGTGTGTGCTTTTCTTCCTTCGTTTTCGTTTTAGTTTTCAACTTCCGCTGTGCTAACAAGTTTTTCTTTAAGAAAGATTTTGTTTAAGTTTTCATAGAGGCTATTCACCCCCCCTCTAGCCATCTAAGATCCCAACAAGTGGTATCAGAGCAAGGGGCTCTTTGATTCGGATTAACACCCAAAAGAGCAAACAAGGATGGCTATGAAGGAAGGCTTTAGCACAAATCGACCACCCTACTTCGAAGGAGCAGATTTTCAATATTGGAAGGGCCGCATGGAGTATTACCTCAAGAACGACATTGCCATGTGGTTCTCAGTCAAGGAAGGTTTCACACCACCAAAGGATGAAGAAGGTAAGGAACTCGATTCGTCAAGGTGGTCTACCGAACAACTCCACAAAGCACAAGCCGATGCCAAGGCTATGGTCACCTTGCAATGTGGAATCGCCAAGGACCAACTCGTCAAGGTAGGTCCGCTCTCGAGTGCAAGAGACCTATGGAACAAACTCATCGAGCTCCAAGAGGGAACTCGAGATTCTCGGATTGCCAAGAGGGACCTATTCTTGAATCAGCTCCAAAATCTAACCATGAAGGACAATGAAACGGTAAGTGAACTTCATGGGAGATTCAAGGAGATCATCAACGGTCTACACTCTGTGAACGAACGAGTGGAGAATCGCGATCTAGTAAGGTACGCTCTTAAATCTTTTCCTAGGAATGCCTTGTGGTCATCTATGGTAGATGCCTACAAGGTATCCAAGGATCTTTCCATTGTTAAACTAGATGAATTTTTCTGTGAGATGGAACTTCATGAGCTTGCTAACAAAGGTCAAAAAGAGAAGGGTATTGCTTTATTTGCAGGACCAAAGAGCAAGGATGGAAGAAGGAAGAAGGAAAAGAAGAAGGAAAAGGAGATTTCCTCATCCACCTCTTCCTCCGAATCCGATGATGAAAGTGGATCATCATCAAGTGAGATGGCGAACTTCGTAAGAAGGATTATGAGAAGAAACCGAAGATACAAAGGAAAAGGTAAAACTAATGATCAAAATTTTGATAAATCTAATGTTATATGTTATGAGTGTAGCAAGAAAGGACACATTCGGAGCGAGTGTCCGAAATTAAAGAGGAAGGAGGAACGAGCCAAAAAGAAGGAGGAAAGAGTCAAGAAGAAGAAGGCTCTCAAGGCCACTTGGGATGAGTCCTCATCAAGCTCATCGGAGGAAGAAGAGAAGATGGAAAAGAGCACACGACAATTAGCACTCATGGCAAGGGAGGTTTCGGACTCCGGAAGTGAGGGAGATTCGAGCGACGCTTCAACCGTGGCTTCATCATCGTCGGATGATGAAGAGGTAACCTCTTCTCATATAGAAAAGTGTTATAAGACTATCACTCACTTATCTACATTGCTTAAAAAGTCAAAAACAGAAAATAAATTGTTAAAAGAAGAAGTAAAAACCTTAAGGATCCTTAGGGAAGATGAGGTCGATGACCTACATCTAGAAGTCCTTGAGGATGAGAACAAGGCTTTAAAGGGTGAGGTTGAGAAACTCAAGAAAATGCTTGAGAAGTTCTCAACTAGCTCTAAGACTCTAGACATGATTCTAAATGCCCAAAGGGCAGTCTACAACAAGGCCGGGCTAGGGTATCAACCCAAGGAGTCGAGTTTCATTTCTCTAATGTCTAGAACTCAAAATAGTAGATCACATGTTTCTAGGGCTCATGGAACTAGGAAAGGTATGACCAAGGCATGGGTTCCTAGGTCTTTCGTTGTAGAAGCATTAGGTCCCAAGATTTGGGTACCTAAAACCTCTATCTTCCGTGTCTTGTAGGCATTGGTCGAGGGGGAGCATCTATCAACTTGGTTTGTTGATAGTGGATGCTCCAAGCACATGACCGGGAACAAATCACTGTTTACAACCATTCAAAACAAAAGTAGAGGTAATGTGTCTTTTGGTAATAATGGTAGCCTTAAGGTTATAGGAGTTGGAGACATTCATATATCCGAATGTCTCCATATCAAGAATGTCCTTCTAGTCAAGGGGATGACTTTTAATCTCCTAAGTGTCAGTCAATTGTGTGATACGGGTTACACAATTGAATTTCATTCAAGTCAATGTTTGGTTAAACACATTGACACACTTGACACAGTACTAGTAGGCACAAGGGTTGATAATATTTATCAAGTATCGTTTAAAAGTACTACTAATGCTTTGATTAAGTGTTTCATGTCGAAAGAAGAAGAGTCTTGGCTATGGCATAGAAGGTTGACACATGTAAACATGAAGAACATCCGGAAGTTGGCCAACCAAGGATTAGTGCGAGACTTACCCAGCATCAAGTACCACAAGACCAAACTATGTGATGCATGTCAAAAGGGTAAGCAAACAAAAGTTGTTCATAAAGGTAAAAGCACTGTAAGTACATCTACTGCTTTAGATTTATTGCACATGGACCTATTTGATTGCAGCAGTGTAATATCATTGAATGGAAGTAGATATTGCTTGGTAATCGTTGATGATTTTACTAGATACACATGGACTTTCTTTTTGAAACATAAGGACCAAACTATAGATATTTTTATTTCCTTTTGTAGAAGAACTGAAAATGAAAAATCGACAACATTTAAAACCATTAGAAGTGATCATGGTGGGGAATTTCAAAATCATAGGTTTTTAGAGTTTTGTCAAGAAAAGGGATATAGGCATGAGTTCTCTACTCCAAGGACCCCACAGCAAAATGGGGTTGTGGAGAGAAAGAACCGAGTCCTACAAGAGGTTGCACGAAGCATGCTCAATGAGTACTCGCTACCGAGCTACTTATGGGTGAAGCTGAATACATTGCTATGTGCAAAATCGAGTTTTAATACATAGGTTTTAGGAAAGACTCCCCATGAACTTTGGTTTGGGAAACCGCCTACAATTAAACATCTTAGGGTGTTTGGTTGTAAGGTGTTTATCTTGAACACCAAGGATCATCTTGGGAAGTTCACGGCTAAGGCTGATCAAGGGATACTGGTCGGGTACTCTCTTACCAGCAAAGCCTATCGAGTCTACAACAATAGGACCAAATTGATTGAAGAGTCCTCTGATGTAGCTTTTGAAGAAATCCCTAACTTAAATGATCAACCAAGGGATGTAGGAGAAATTCAATTTGAACTTAGAAATCTAAGTTTGAATGATCAAAATGAAGAACGAGTCAAAGTTGACTCTGATGTTGATGAGCAAAGGCAACAAAGAACTCAATCTGATCCTTTGCCTGATATTGAGTCCTTGCCTGTGCCGAGTGAGACCACTCATGAGGCACCGCCAACACCAAGGCAGTCTAGGTTAGCCACTAGTCATCCCCAAGACCAAATTGTGGGAGACATCCAACAAGGGGTTAGGACTAGGTCATTCTTTAGAAATGAGTCTAATGAAGTCGCATTGATTTCAGATATTGAACCAAAAATAGTTGATGAGGCATTGCACGATCCTGATTGGATCTTAGCTATGCAAGATGAGTTAGGTCAATTTGAAAGGAGCCAAGTGTGGGACTTAGTTCCTAGACCTAAGAAGACCACCATTATTGGAACTAAATGGGTCTTCAAAAATAAGTTAAATCAAAAGGGAGAAGTTGTAAGAAACAAGGCAAGACTTGTAGCCAAGGGCTATAGTCAAGTCGAAGGTCTCGATTATGATGAGACTTATGCTCCCGTGGCCCGATTAGAGTCCATTCGTTTGATGCTAGCTTTTGCTGCACATAGAGGTTTCAAGCTCTATCAAATGGACGTTAAATCAGCCTTCTTAAACAGATTCATCAAAGAAGAGGTCTATGTTGAACAACCACCGGGGTTTGTGAATACCGAAGTTCCAAACCACGTGTACAAGCTCAAGAAAGCTCTTTATGGGCTTAAACAAGCACCTCGAGCATGGTACGAAAGGTTGTCAACTTACCTATTAGAAAAGGGCTTTGTAAGAGGTCAAATAGACCCAACACTATTTCTACGTAGAGATGGTGAAAACATTTTTGTAGCCCAAGTATATGTCGATGACATAATTTGTGGCTCAAATAACAAGGGCTATTTGAATGAATTCATTTCTCACATGGAAAGTGAGTTTGAGATGAGTCTAGTAGGAGAGTTGACATTCTTCCTCGGACTTGAAATCAAATAAACTCGAGATGGAATTTATGTCCATCAGACAAAATACACTCAAGAGATGCTTAGAAAATTCAATATGAGTGACTCTAAGGAAGTGTCCACTCCAATGGCGACAAACACTCGCCTTGACAATGATGAGAGTGGAAAACCAATTGATCTAACGCAATATAGAAGCATGATTGGTAGTCTTCTATATCTCACAGCTAGTCGACCAGACATACTTTTTGCTGTGGGCATGTGCGCTAGATATCAAGTCTGTGCCAAGGAATCTCATTTAATTGCAGTTAAGAGAATATTGAGATACCTTAAGGGCACAATTCGAGTAGGTCTATGGTACCCTCGTACAAAGTCTTTTGACTTGATAGGCTATACCGATTCCGATTATGCTGGGTGTAAATTGGATCGGAAAAGCACTAGTGGGGGTTGCCAATTCTTAGGTTCATCATTAGTTAGTTGGTCAAGTCGGAAGCAACATTGTGTTGCTCTCTCCACGACCGAGGCTGAATACATTGCCATGGGAGAGAGTGTATCACAATTGTTGTGGATGATTCACACTCTAGAAGATTATGGACTTTCGTATAAGGGAGTGCAAGTGTTGTGTGACAACATTAGCACAATAAACCTAACGAAAAATCCAGTCCATCATTCAAGGACCAAACACATTGAAGTGCGTCATCACTTCATTAGAGATCACGTAGCTAGGGGAGACATTGCACTCACATATGTTGAGTCAAAGTCAAACTTAGCCGACATTTTCACAAAACCCTTCCAAAATGAATTTAGTCATTTAAGGAGGGAATTGGGAATGTGTTTGGCTCAATAAGTCATGTTGACCACATCATGATCAATAAGGACCATTAAAATGACAAGAAAAATTGGGAAATTAATTTGGGCAACTTGGGGACATCTCACACAAACTATAAGGTTTAACAAATTGTTTTTGTTTGCTAAATATGGGGTGAGATGCTAGGATCAACCAAATTATTCAAAATGTATCATGCATCCCTTGAATAATTAGGTTGAAGAGACATTAATTGAGTATGGGGAAGGCCATTACATAATTTATGTGTATTTGGCTCCTAGATCTTACTCATATATTCCAACCAAGGAATCTTGGTTGGACTTTTGCCTAGAAATTATCTAATTATGGTTGATGGTTAATGTGTTGATTGGTATTGTTGTTTGGTTCATTTCATGACTTTGATTGATAAAACGATAGGTTGTTAAAGGAAATAATAGCAACTTGGATATATTTTGACAAACTTGAAACTAAACATAACAAGGATCAAAAATTTCAGCTTTCATGCCTTGATTGAAAAATTAGGACAAGTTGTTTATATTTTGACAAATTTGAACCTGATCATAGAGATGAATTTAGCAAAAATATGTTTTGAACTTCTAAGGACCAAGAAGACAGAACTCCATATGGTTGGAGTTAGTGTGAGGTTTTGTTTGATAAGAGTTGAAACTTTTGGATTATGAACAAGTTCAGGCCATAAGAAATCATATTTCGAATATATTAGTGTTTGGTGATTCCTAAGTTCTAGGGTATGTCTTAGGGAAGTTCTGAATTCTTGAATTCCGGATTCTTCAGACTTCATGGCTCAGTATTTCAGTTACTGAAATTACTGAAATCGGGTTATCAGACACTGATCGGTCCACAGACCGATCAGGAAAGTCTGGATCGGTCTGTCGACCGATCCAGAACGAAGCCAAACTCTCTGTTTGGTATCTGATCGGTCCAGTGACCGATCAGCGCACGAAGGAAGCCCCCTGATCGGTCCGGGCACCGATCAGGATGATCCCTGATCGGTCCACTGACCGATCAGGTGTCGCCGATTCACTCGGTGAATCTGATCGTTCAGGATTTCTCCTGATCGAACAGCCGTCCGATCAGGGAATAGATCGATCCCTGGCTTTAACTCCTCCCGACTCCCTCTTTTCCCATTCCATACGAAGCCCTAGCGGGTTTTTTTTCCCGTTTCTTCTTCCCCTTGATCGCCGAACCCTAGACGACTCCCTCCTGCCTCAGCACTTCTTTCTTTCTCCGAAAACCAGAGAAATGGCTCCAAGGTAACTTAATCAGCTCTATTTCTCGTTAGTACTTCATTTGTTTCATTTCTCACTGCTTCAGTGATTTGGGGTGGTGCTCGGGTTGTGCTCCTTTGCTTCATCTGTGTCATGTTCCTAACCCCTTAGGAAGAAACCAGTAGGTGAGGGTACTTCCAAGTCCAAAGATAAATCCAAGTCCAAAGAAACCTCCCGACCTCAACCGTCCAGTTCGGGGAGATTCCCCAACCAACAGTTTGAACAATCCTTTAAGTAAAGGACCTTCAAGTTGCTCCCATGTAGATCAGTCGATAAAAAATACATGAATGAGTTTTGTCCAGCCATTACGGAGACCATAGCCTACTATAAACTTGATTCCTTGGTATATTTAGAGAAGGATATCAACCTTGACCTAGTTTCTGAATTCTATAACAACCTTCATCAGACTATTGATGGTAGTTATAGATCAAGAGTGGCTAAGTAAACCGTTGATTTCAGCTTAATTGCTTTCTTTGATTATTTAGGCTGTCGTTTGTGTTCAGGGACGGTGTTCTCATTCTATCCTTCTTTGCCTGAACCCGTGCCTCATCCTCTTGATATCTCATCTGACTCGATTTATGAGTACTTCTTTGGACATCCGAGACCGGATGGATTAGATGAGTTAGATGTCGACTTTCCTACATTTTCAGCCCTTGGCCTTTCTGCTCCTGATTACATTCTTTTCAAAACTGTCACAAACTGTCTTCTACCTATTACTTCTAAACCATTGGCAGAGATTCGACCGTATCATTGTCTGATGCTTTACGGGTTGCGTAGGCGTCTTGACTTTGATGTCATGTCGAGTGTCTATACTTCTATTATATCCCATAGCGAGCCAAGCGGTTACACCATCTATATGCCTTATGGGCATGTAATTACTGATTGGCTTGAGACCCTGGGTGTTGACGTCTCTAGGGGGAGGATGGTCAAGATGGTTAGGCAGGATTGTCGACTTGGAAAATGTGCATTTTCCAAGTCTGGAATCTTAGGACAGGATGGGGCAGTTAGGTGGAAGGATGGGAGGGCACTAGGTGAGTTGCCTCGACGACAGGTTGCTGCTGCTGCTGCATTTGGCGAGGCCGATCCTGATCTGCGCTGGCAGATCGCCGAGCTGGAGAGTCGCTTTGATCGCCACGAGGAGATGATGGCTGCTGAGTTCGATGGACTACGCATACGGATTGACCAGCGCTACGACGATATGCGCAGCCAGCAGTTGGTGACTCAGCAACTGCTTCGAGGGTGGATGGCCAGATACCCACCTCCGCAGCACCACCCGGACCATACACTTTCGAGCAGCAGCATCCCGCCTCCGGAAGATATTCCTCCAGCCGACACTAGAGATGTTCCTCGTCTTGAGGAAGATGACTGATACTTTTTGATGATCATATTGATTGTATGTTTTGGATGATGGTTGCTAGATACTTATGCCTGACCTAGTTGTATGCTACTTACTGTTATGCTACTCATTCTTCCTTATATATTTGCTGTTCTTTTCTTGGTTGTTACTATACTCTTCATATGTCTTTTATTTCTTTATTCATTTACTGTCCTAAAATACACTTAGAAGGAATTCTAGGGGGATTAAGCAGAAGACAGTATGGATTAAGGGGGAGCTCTTTAAGTTATCTTACCTTGTTCGCTCCTTTTTAGTGTTTGACAAAGGGGGAGAAGATAACTAAGTTTAGAAATGAATGAAAGGTTGATTTTAGGAGAGGATGACTTTGAGTCTTTTTGAATCCTCTTACCTAATTCGCACCTATTCGATGAAGTTAAGTTAAGTGATGAATTGACTTCATCAAGTCAATATGAAAAAGGGGGAGAAGATAACTAAGGTATATCCGTCTTAGGGGGAGGATCCTGATTTCCCTAAAATTATGAAAATAAGAGCATTTCTGATCTAAACTTAAATCGTGTTGTCAAACAACAAAAAGGGGGAGATTGTTGATACAGTCTGACCTGGATGTTGTTTTGCTGTTGACCTGATTTAAGTTTGTATCAGATATTTAACTCAGATTAATTACTAATCTAGGTTGACCTGGTTGACCTGATTGAGAAAGTCCTGACTGGGATGTTAGGCAGTTGGAAAGTCCTGGTGAGTGAAGCCAGGCAGATTGGAAATCCTGGTGAGTGAAGCCAGGTGAAAACCCTAGTGAGTGAAGCTAGGTGAAAGTCCTGGTGAGTTAAGCCGGGCAAGGGAAAATCCAGATGGATCAAGGATGATCGAACATCTGGTGTTGAAAAGTCCAAGAAGGAAGCTTGGCATGCGAAGTCAGAGAGGGCTCGGTAGCTCGTTCTCTAGGACCAGATGAAGTCGGAGAGGGCTAGGGAGCTCGTTTCTCCGGACTAGGTCAGAGAGGGCTCGACCCGGACTGAGTCAAGAAGCTGGATCGGTCGGCAGACCGATCCAGTGAAACCTTGGACACCTGATCGGTCTGCAGACCGATCAGAAATCGATCAGTAGCCTACTGTGAGTTTACTGATCGGTCTGCAGACCGATCAGAAATCGATCAGTAGCCTACTGTGAGTTTACTGATCGGTCTGGAGACCGATCAGGAAGCTGTAAGCGCTTGGGAAGAGCGACATCTGATCGGTCTCGGGACCGATCAGATTAGTGCCTGATCGGTCCGCAGACCGATCAGAAGCTGAGCGCAGCGACATCTGATCGGTCTGGAGACCGATCAGATTAGTTCCTGATCGGTCTGCCGACCGATCAGCGATGATCCAGAAAGCGTGGATCGGTCTGCAGACCGACCCACGGTATTGTTTGTTTTGCATGTACTTTTTCTGATTGCCGTATTTGTTTTCACCCATCTGTTTTTAACCATCTGCTGTGAGTCTTTTTAGCTTGCAGGTTGCAGGTCACACTCTCATGGTTGAATTCAAATTAAGCTTCATTAAGAGAAGAAGACAAGCGCTCTTTACACTGTGATTTGCTGCAACAGATGCATTTGAGGCATCAACGTTCACTGGGTTTCTGATTGCGATTGGGCTGCGCTCAGTTTGACCTCTACTTATTGGTTCGTATCCAGAGATGCCAGAGATTTCCATTGGCATGGGTTTAGAGAACCAGATGAGGAGGAGAGGTGATTGGCTACGCCGTGTTGGCAGCAGCGATTCTGCAGGCAGCGGTGATTCGAGCCAGTGAAGCAGAGAGACATAAGAAGGAAGAAGAGAGGTTCAGAAAAGGCACCGATTCTCTGTTTCTTTGCGATCAATCCTTTGAGAAAGCAAGTTGGTGAAGCTGTGAGCTCCTTGCTAAGAAGGTCGTTGTGCGCTCTCTGCTCTGTTTTTCTCCGCGTGGCTGTAAGCTCATCTGATTATTCTTCTCAGCCACTGTAAGTCTTGTGCTTAATTCTATAATCAACTGAGACTCTATTGAGAGGTTGCTCCACCGAGAAGGAGACATCTTTAGCTGGATTTTGTCCGGGGTGTGATCTACCGAAAGATCAAGGAGTCGTCCTCCTTACGGACACGCCGAGGAGTAGGGGCAAGTTATCCCCGAACCTCGTATATCCTTGTGTCTACTGTGTGTGCTTTTCTTCCTTCGTTTTCGTTTTAGTTTTCAACTTCCGCTGTGCTAACAAGTTTTTCTTTAAGAAAGATTCTGTTTAAGTTTTCATAGAGGCTATTCACCCCCCTCTAGCCATCTAAGATCCCAACATTAAGTTCATCAAAACACATAGTTATGTGTTTTCCCATCATTGGGAAAGCTAATGTACAAGTCATGTGCATTAAGCCCAAGGAACATGGTGGGATATTGGTTTTGAAAATGTTTTTAAAATGATTTTGGAAAACCTTGGTGAAGGCAATCTTTTGATAGTAATCACCATTGAATAGTTAGACACAAACTTGAAGAAAACACTAAAGCGTTTGCAAGTTTTCAAGTTTGTGTCAATCTTTGAAAATATGAAGTATTTTCTTAGAAAACTATTTTTCCTTGATAATATATGCCCTAAATAATGTCTACACAAATTTTCACAATTTTTTGGATTTTTGTAGAATTTTCTAGGGGTTTCTGAAATTGACTGAAATGGAATTTCAGCAACTATCAGAACTCCAATCGATCACCCGATCGATTGGAGTGCCTCAATCGATCGGGCGATCGATTGAGAAGGTAAATCCCGTGAGCAGAAGTTCACTGGATCAATCCACCAATCGATCCACACTACCTGAATCGATCAGTGGATCGATTCAAGCTAGTTCAATCGATTGGAACCCAACTCCAATCGATCGAAGATGCTGATTTTGGCTGGGAAAGCTTATTTTCAACATTTTGAACCTATTTCAGTCTAGGAAACCATTCCTAACCCCTCAAAATACATTTGTATACATTTAGGGGGAGTTTTCATAATGAAAACAAGAATGGATTGATTAAGGGAGACTAAGTAGAGGTTTAGGTTGAGGTTTGGTTTCAATAATGAATTTATGAACCTCAAAACTTCTAAATTTGGGTTTCCTAAAGGTTTAGGGATTCCAAGTCATTGTTGGTGCAATGACAGAAGGTACGACCATGTCTTTAGGGGGAGGTACTCTTTAAAGACATGAAAACTATTTTTCATGAACCTTGGAAGGTGGTTAACCTTCTTTTAAGAACATGCTCAAGGTTGAGCGTTTGAACTTTAATGGGGAGTGGATATCCTCATTGTTCAAGTGGTTCAAGTTGGTATATGCTCATGGATGAGCATTCGATACAAATGAAGGCTATGGGACCTTCATTTGGGTTATTGGACCTTGTTAATGCTCAAGGGCGAGTATTGATGATAATGAAGGGTATGGGACCTTCATTATCGTGTTGATCACAACGAGTGAAGATGTGCACAACGATGAGCAACTCTTCAGGGGAAGAGTCTCAAAGGGGAGAGTTTTCAACAAGTGAATTTGTTGATGTGTGCCAATAGGGGGAGAATGTAGGGTTTAAGTTAGGCCTTCATTATCTAAGAGGGAGTTTGCCTTCTTAGTGGGAGAATGTAGGGTTTAACTTACGTCTTCATTACCTAGTGGCATGAAGGAAGTTGATGTTGGATGCTACTCGTAAAGCCTAACGGTTCCACTGTACAAAAATTTTTGTACAAAGGTCTGAACCTTTTCCTAGCTACCACGTGTTCTTTTAAATTAAACTTGGATCGTCTGCGGAACTTTACACGTTCGATCCTAAGTTTAACTTATTTGTTCTTTTAGGTTTAGACTTGGATCTCCTGCGGAACTTAACACGTTTGATCCAAATCACCTAGGTTATTAATTCCATTAAATATTAATTTCCAAAATTGGCTTCCAGGACTGCATGGCGAGGCACATGACCTTTTTGGATATGAGAGCAACCACCACCGCCTAGACAAAGTCTTTTAAGGAAAACTAATATTTAATTTCCTTAAATAACTCTAGGTTAACCAAAAAGAACAATCGAAGAACAAGTTCGAAAAGAAAACAAAAGAACACAACATCGAAAACTAATTCGAAAACTAGAATCACATGCCTCTTGTATTTGGTATTTTTACAAAGAAATAAAACTAGTATGATGCGGAAAATAATTACTAGTTATATCTTTCTTTGTGAACTTTTAATGACCTCTTGATCTTCTACCGTATTCCTCTTCTAACCTCGGATATTGAGTGGGCAATGATCTTCCAAGATGAGAACCACCAAGTGTAACGACCCGCCTCCTACTGGCTAGGCTGCGAGGCCGATCGCTACAGTTCATGCTATGCTAAATTACTATTGTGGAAATCTGTATTGATTAAAGTTTTACTAAACTGATTACTGTAAAATCTGAACTTAATATTTTAGGTGTACCTAGGCGTTGTACACATGCTAGGGAAGATAATCTACGCCTTTCGGATGTCCTGCTAGCTGTAATCAGGCATTTCAATCGATCCATGGATCGATTGGGCTGTCGGATCGATCCTGTGATCGACCCAGCTTGATACTGGCACGGAAGAAGGCTCTGGATCGGTCGGCTGACCGATCCGTAACCCTTGCCGGTCTACGGACCGATCCAGAGTACACTGATCGATCGGTAGACCGATCCGATGCTCTTGATCGGTCGGTGACCGATCGGTGAACCCTCCTTTGTTAGCCTGGATCGGTCGGTGGCCGATCCATAAACTCTGTTGGCGCTTGGATCGGTCGGTGACCGATCCGGCCAACTTCGACTCGATCGGTGCAGTAGACCGATCCGGGTTCCGATTTCACCACGAAACTCGATTTGACACTAGGCGTGCAAAACCTCACACAACAATTCTAAAATCAATTGGAATATATTCTAGCAACTATTAACCAGCATTCTAACATAATTACTAACAAACTAAATAAATCTCCCATGGTTTAAACATTCTAAGGTCTAAAAATGCATGAAAGAAGAAATACTAAAAATTCAACTATTTAAGCTTGCTAAAACCCCTGAGGATCTTTTATTCCAGTTCCTGCCATACACACCATCTTTGCATTGAACTCCAGCTTCCTCTGCTAGTCCATTTTTCCTTTACCTTTATCTGCAGTATAAGGAAAGTAGAATCTGTAAGCTTAAAGCTTAGTAAGAAACCAACTACCTCACTAAAACATGCAACGATGCAAACATGCTTTTAAAGAATGCTATTTGAAAACATGTACTGGCATGACATACTATGGTTGCAAGCATAAAATGAAATAACTGAACATGTAAGCTGAAACATGGCATAGCAGGCTAATCACGTAGAACAATAATAGAGAACTAAGCTAACTGAAGCTAACCTGAAGCTGAAATCAAACTCAACTAACATAACTGATTTTATGAGTTTTGAAAACTAATAGCATAGTAGATCAAAATAATAATCATGTGTTGTTGGGCCCGGCAACTCTACGTGCTATGCGCGCGTCCCTAACTAAACCCGGGTTTGCAAGTCCCGTATTTGGTAGGGTTTACTAGGTTATCTAAACCTAGGGACCGACTATGGGAGCCCATCCCAATGGATATCTAATCCAGTACAGTGCCACTGAAAATAAAATACTGAATATAGCTACTAATTTCTTATTTTGCTGTTTCTAGGTTATCTGAACCTAAAGCTAGGTTATCTAAACCTAGAGGCGACTGTGGGAGCCCACCCATTGGACCGTAGTCCCATGTAAGCTGAAACTAGACTAATATACTGATTTAAATGCTACTAATGCATTTAACTGAGCTGTTAAAAATATCTGAGGTAATATTTAGCTACACTAATCATTTTTTCGAACACTTGGTGTGCTCCAACTCTCCCCTCTAATAGGGAGACCACCTCTAGGCACCCAACAACGTCTAGAGCCTCCAACTGAAGGAGAACAACGTGTCTGGCCCATCTAGAGGTGTTCAACTAGATCCCTAATCTGCGAGGAGGGTTTAAACACACCCTGAGTGCCGAAAAAAATCTGCATATAGCTAAACTAAAGGCATGCAATCAAACGAAAGCTACTTATACTGCAGGTGAGGGGTTTCTTACCTCCTATTCGTAATTTCTTACGATTCTAATCGCTAGATTTTCCGGTGGAGAGATCTCCTCGACGATCTTCTCGCGTCTACGTGTTCCTCTCGCGGAGGGGAGCGTCCTCGTGTCGAAGTTGTCGCCGGAAAGTACCCTTGAAGCCCTAGGAGAGAAGCCCTAGGTCCTCTTGTGGTTGGCGCCGAGAGAAGGAGGAGGAGAGGGAGGAGTCGGCGGAATTAGGTTGAGGGAGAGGAGTCACAATTAAACAAAATAACTCTTCACTAATTTATTCTCCCTATTTATATTAAGTGGGTAATTTCAGCCCAACTTAAACTTAAATATAAATGTTTCCCTTTCCCTTCAGCACGGCCCTGCTGGGTTCAATTGGTTACTAACATAATCCGTAAACCATAGGTCTCGGGTTCAATTCCCGCTTTTTCGTTTCCTATTATTTTTGCTACTTCCGTTACTCTAAAAATTCTGTAAAAATATCCTAAAATTCCAGAAAAATCATAGAATATTTCTAAAATAGTTTTGAGAATTTTTGGGCGTTACACCAAGGCACCTTCTTCTACCTTCCTTCAAGTTTCGGCCAAGCATATCTTCTAAAGGATGAAGAACTTTTTTTCACCAACCAAGCTCCAAGGGATGCAAGCTTTCTCTCCTTCTTCTCAAGCTAGATCCGACCACCTCCTCCAAGCTCCAAGAGATAAAGGATTTCGGCCACACAAGAGGAAGAGAGAAAAGGAGAAGGGCCGGCCACACCAAGGAAGAAAAGAGGGAGAAAATAGAATAGAGTCGTTAGCCATGAAGCCTCCTCTACCCCCTCTTTTATAATCCTTGGTCTTGGCAAATAAGGAAATTTAATAAAAAACTTCCTTAATTCTTTTGCCATGAAAAAGAAAAATTATTTAATTAAAAATAATTTTCTTTTCTTAATAACAATGGCCGGCCACCTCAAGCCCCAAATCAAGGAAAGTTTTAATTAAAATAAGAATTAAAACGTCCTAATTTGTTTCCAGAAATTTATAAAAATTTCTCCAATAATTTTAATCCCTTCATGATTGGTTAATAAAAAGAAAATTTTATAAATTAAAATTTTTCTTTTAAACATGTGGATAAAAAGAAAGTTATCTCTAAAAATTAAAATCTCTTTTAATCTACAAATAAGGAAAGATATCAAATCTTTTCTTAATCTCTTGTAGAAACTTATAAAAGAGAATATTTAATTTTTAAACTCTCTTCTAAATCATGAACATGGTTAAAAAGGAAAGTTTTCTTAAAATTTAAAATCCACCTTTTAATCAACAAATAAGGAAAGATTTCAAATTTTAAACTCTCTTTTAAACATGTATATGATTTACAAATAAGGAAAGTTTTTGACAAAAAATTAAAACCATCCTTTTAATCTACAAATAAGGAAAGAGATTAATCTCTTCTCTTAATCTTTTGTAGAAAACTATAAAAGGAATTTTTTAATTTTTAAACTCGCTTTTAAAACAATGATATCCACATAAGAAATAATTTTAATAAAAAACTTTTTTAATATTTTAGTGGCCGACCACCTAAGCTTGGGACCCAAGCTTTGGCCAGCCACCAACTTGGCTCATCCATTTGGTCTTGGCCGGCCCTAGCTTGGGTTCCAAGCTAGCTTGGCCGGCCCCATTGGATAGGTAAGAAGGTGGGTATATGGTGGGTATAAATCTCTATATACAAGAGGCTACGATAGGGACCGAGAGGAGGAATTGGTTTTGGTCTCTCGATGAAATTAAGCTTCCCGTGTTTACCCCGAACACACAACTTAATTTCATCAATAATAATTCATTCCACTAAAGAACTATTATTGAACTACCGCACCAATCCCAAATTACATTTTGGGCTCCTTCTTATTATGAGTGTGTTAGTCTCCCTGTGTTTAAGATGTCGAATGTCCACTAATTAAATGAGTTACTGACAACTCAATTAATATCTTAGTCCAAAAGTAGTACCACTCAACCTTATCGTCATGTCGGACTAAGTCCACCTGCAGGGTTTAACTTGACAATCCTTATGAGCTCCTCTTGGGGACATTATCAACCTAGATCACTAGGACACAATATCCTTCTATAATCAACAACACACACTATAAGTGATATCATTTCCCAACTTATCGGGCTTATTGATTTATCGAACTAAATCTCACCCATTGATAAATTAAAGAAATAAATATCAAATATATGTGTTTGTTATTATATTAGGATTAAGAGCACACACTTCCATAATAACTGAGGTATTTGTTCCTTTATAATGTCAGTATAAAAGAAACGACCTCTAATGGTCCTACTCGATACACTCTAAGTGTACTAGTGTAATTATATAGTTAAGATAAACTAATACCTAATTACACTACGACCTTCCAATGGTTTGTTCCTTTCCATCTTGGTCGTGAGCTACTGTTTATAATTTATAAGATACTGATAACATGATCCTCTGTGTGTGACACCACACACCATGTTATCTACAATATAAATTAATTGAACAACTACATTTATCATAAATGTAGACATTTGACCAATGTGATTCTTATTTCTAGATAAATGTTTATACCAAAAGCTAGGCTTTTAGTATACATCCTAACAATCTCCCACTTATACTAAAAGACTAAGCTGGCATATCTGCTGTCATACATCTGAATCCCAACTCTTCAACATACTCATCAAAAGCTCTTGCCTTAAGGGCCTTAGTAAAAAGATCTATAGGTCATCATCTGATGTAATCTGGGCAGCAACAACTTCTCCTCATTTATACGATTTCTCGTATTGGGTGGTACTTGCGCTCTATTGTGTTTACTTGCCTTATAGACTCATGGTTTCTTCGAGTTTGCTATTGTACCACTATTATTACAATAAATTGTAATAATCTTTGGACAAACCAGAAATCATATCTAAGTCTATCTTGAGGTTATTGAGTCATTCAGCTTTTATGACTACCTCAGAGGCTTGCCATATACTCAGCTTCTCTAGTGGAGTCCAGAAAAACACCTATGCTTATCACTCTTCCATAGTTATGACTTTACCTCCTAAAGTAAACACAAAACCCCGAGGTTGACTTACTATTGTCCCTATCCGATTGGAAGTCAAAATTCGTACAACCCACAGGGACCAAATTAACTGCCTTGTAAGCTAGCATATAATCTCTAGTGCCTCTAAGGTACTTCAATATATGCTTTATTGCAGTCCAATGTCCTTGTCCAGGGTTACTTTGATATCTGCTAACTATGCCCTTGGCAAAACATATTTCTAATCTCGTGCATAGCATACATTAGGCTTCCGATAGCCGAAGCATAAAGATCTGCCTTCATTTCCTCTATCTCCTTCAATGTCTTCGGAGATATCTCTTTAGATAAAGCTACTCCAAGCCCAAAAGGTAAGAAACCTTTCTTGGAGTTCTGCAAGCTTAAAACGAGCAAGGATTTTTTCGATATATGAAGCTTGAGATAAGTAAAATATTCTTCTCTTGTGATCCCTTATTACTTTGATCCCAAGAATATATACATTCTCCCAAGTCCTTCATATCAAATTGTTTGGACAACTATACTCTTACTTATGACAACACTTTGATATTATTTCCAACTACCAAAAATGTTATCTACGTATAGTACAAGAAATACCACCACGTTTCCATCACACCTTTTGTATACACAAGACTTATCCGGTTACTAATTAAATAAATTCATAGGTCTGGATTACTTTGATAAACCGGATGTTCCAAGACCTTGAAGCTTTGCCTCAGTCCATAGACTGATTGAGCTTGCACACAAGATGCTCTTTGCCCTTTGCAATGAACCCTTCTGGTTGATTTATATGGATGCTTTCTTCAAGACTTCCATTAAGGAATGCTGTCTTGACATCCACTTGCCAAATAAATAAATGAATCTGGATAGACTTATGCATGGCTACTAGTGAAAAAGTTTCCTTTTTCATCAAGCCTTGCTTTGAAAGTTTCCACCTTCCTGTCTATCCATCTTTTCCTATTGTAGACCTATTTTCACCCAATGACTTTTACACCATCTGGTGGTTCTACAAGCTTCCAGATTTGATTAGAATACATATATTCTAATTCTGTATTCATTGCTCTTTGCCAAGATGCTACATCTTTGTCTTGGAGTGCTTCATCATATGTCCGGGATCAGGCGCATGTTCATTTGGGATCAAGTCCAAAGATTTTTCCAAAACATGAATCTTTTAGGTTGTTTGATAACCCTCCCACTACGATGATGCACTGTCTATAATTATGTATCAATTGTGATACGTGTTGCAGTTTCTTGTGATATTTCTTCTTATACAGTTGGTACTAGATGTTGGTTGCTACTCGGAAAACCCAATGGCTCCACTGTACAAAAATTTTGTACGTGATCTGAACCTTTCCTAGCTACCATGTGTTCTTTTAAGTTAAACTTGTATCTCCTGCGGAACTTAACACGTTTGATTCCATGTTTAACTTATATGTTCCTTTAGGTTTAGATTTGGATCTCCTGTGGAACTTAACACGTTTGATCCAAATCATCTAGGTTATAAATTCAATTAAATATTAGTTTCCAAAATTAGCTTCTAGTACTACATGGCAAGGCACTTGGCCTTCTTGGATATGGGAGCAACCACCACTGACTAGACAAAGCCTTCTAAGGAAAGTTAATATTTAATTTCCTTATATAACTCTAGGTTAACTAAAGGAACAATCAAATCACAAGGAAAAAAGAAAAAGAACACAACATCGAAATTAAATTCGAAAAACAAGAATCGAATGCCTCTTGTATTTGGTATTTATACAAAGAAAAATTAACTAGTATGATGCAGAAATTAAATAATAGTTGTTCCTCTTCCTTGTATGCTAAAAACCTCGAGATCTTCTGTCGTATCCCTCACCTCCTCTTGGACGTCGTGTGGGCGACGATCCTCCAAGACGAACACCACCCGGAGAGCTTCTCCTCCTTCTCTAGAATTCGGCCACCACCACCACAAAGGAGCAAAAGAGAGCAAAGGGAAGAGAGGGAGAGGGGCCGACCACTAGATGATCTCCAACAACACAATATCAATTGTTATATTTTTCAAGGCCTCCCCTTCCCCCCTTTTTATATTAGTTTCCCAACGAAAAATTATGGAAAGAGTTATATAAAAAATTAGACTCATTCCTATTTCCTTTTAATTTTTTCTTTTTCTTCCCTTTTACTTAATCAATCCTAGATTGATTTATTAATTAAACAACTATTTGTTGATGTTTAATTATTTGACCAGCCCCTTACTTGGGCACCAAGCAAGGTGGCCGACCACTTATTAAAAGGGAAAGAAAAAAAAAATTTATAAAATTTTAAAAGAAGAAAACTTCTAATAAAATTTTACAAACTCTCTTTTTTTTCTAATGTGGATATTAAAAGGAAAGTTTTAAATTTTAAAACCAAGTTTTAAAATTTAAAGCATCTCTAATAATATTTCTTTTTAAAAAAAAGTTTTATAAATTTTACAACTTTCTTTTAAAACCTTGTGACCTAATTTAAATTAGGAAAATTTTATAAATTTTTAAAATCTCTCTTTTTACAAATTGTAAATATCTGAGGAAATTTAAAAATTCAAAAACAACCTTTCTAATTTAAATATTGCGGTCGGCCCCTTTGCCCAAGGCAAGGGCCGGCCACTTCTAGAGAATATGTGGCTGGCCATTGCTTGGTCACCAAGCAATGAACTGACCCATTCTTGGACACCAAGATAGACTTTTCTTTGGATGGACTTGAGGCTTTATTGAGGCTACAACAGGGACCTAGAGGAGAAATTGGTTTTTGGCCTTCCGATGAGCTTGAGTATTCCGTGCTCGCCCCGAACACACAACTCAAGTTCATCGATAATAACTCATTCCACTAGAGAGTTATTACCGCACTATCGCACCAATCCCAAATTACATTAAGGGATCCTTCTTATCATGAGTGTGTTAGTCTCCCTGTGTTTAAGATTACGAATGTTCACTAATTAAGTGAGTTACTGACAACTCATTTAATTAATATCTAGCTCCAAGAGTAGTACCACTCAACTTTATTGTCATGTTGGACTAGGTCCACCTGCAGGGTTTAACATGGCAATCCTTATGAGCTCCTCTTGGGGACATTCTCAACCTAGATAACTAGGACACAGATTTCTTCTATAATCAACAACACATACTATAAGTAATATCATTTCCCAACTTATCGGGCATATTGATTTATCGAGCTAAACCTCACCCTTTGATAAGTTAAAGAAACAGATATTAAATATACATGCTTGTTATTATATTAGGATTAAGAGCACACACTTCCATAATAACTAAGGTCTAGTTCTTTTACTAAGTCGGTACAAAAAGAACTTACCTAAATGATCCTACTCAATACACTTAAAGTGTATCAGTGTAATTTATTAGTCAAGATAAACTAATACTTAATTACACTACGTCTATTCTGATGGTTTGTTCCTTTCCATCTTAGTCGTGAGCAACTGTTTATAATTTATAGAGAACCGACAACATGATCTTCTAAGTGTGACTCCACACTTCATGTTATCTACTATATAAATTAATTGAACAATTACATTTAACAAATAAATGTAAACATTTGACCAATGTTATTCTTTATTTCAAAATAAATGTGTACAAAAGCTAAACTTTTAAGTATACACTCCAACAATCTCCCACTTATACTAAAAGTCTAAGCTGCCATATCTGTTGCCATACATCTTATTTCCATCCTCTCCACATGCCGATCAAAAGCTTTCGTCGGAAGGGCCTTAGTGAAAGGATCTGCCAGGTAATCTGCTGATGCTATCTTGGCAACGACAACTTCTCCTCGCTTGACGATGTCTCGTATCAGGTGGTACTTGTGCTCTATATGTTTACTTGCCTTATGAGCTCGTGGTTCCTTCGAGTTTGCAACTGCTCCACTATTATCACAATAAATTGTGACGATCTTGGGCAAACCAAGAATTACATCTAAGTCCATTAGAAAGTTCCTGAGCCATACAGCTTCTTTGGCTGCCTCAGAGGCTGCCACATACTCAGCTTCCATGGTTGAGTCTGAGACGTATTTCTTCTTAACACTCCTCCATGCAATGACTCCACCTCCTAAAGTAAACGCATAGCCTGATGTAGACTTACTGTTGTCCCTATTTGATTGGAAGTCCGAATCCGTGTAACCCACAGGGAGTAAATCGTCTGCTTGGTAAACTAGCATATAATCTCTAGTCCTTCTCAGGTACTTTAATATATGCTTCACTGCAATCCAATGTCCTTGTCCAGGGTTACTTTGATATCTGCTAACCATGCCCACGGCAAAACAGATATCAGCTCTCGTACACAACATTGCATACATAAGGCTTCCTACAGCCGAAGCATAAGGAACTACCTTCATGTCCTCAATCTCCTTTGATGCTTTTGGAGACATCTCTTTAGATAAGGCTACTCCATGCCTAAAAGGTAAGAAACCTTTCTTGGAGTTTTGCATGCTAAAACGAGCAAGGATTGTATCTATATATAAAGCTTGGGATAGGCACAACATTCTTTTCTTGCGATCCCTTATAACTTTGATCCCAAGGATGTGTGTACATTCTCCTAAGTCCTTCATATCAAATTGTTTGGACAACCATACCCTTACGTCTGATAATACCTTGACATTGTTGCCAATTAACAAAATATCATCTACGTATAGTACAAGAAATACCACCATGTATCCGTTACACTTCTTGTATACACAAGACTCATCCAGACACTGAATAAATCCATATGACTGGATTACTTCATTAAACCGGATGTTCCAAGATCTTGAAGCTTGCTTCAGTCCATAAATAGACCGATTAAGCTTGCACACTAGATGCTCTTTGCCCTTTTCAATGAACCCTTCTGGTTGCTTCATATGGATGTTTTCTTCAAGACTTCCATTAAGGAAAGTTGTCTTGACATCCATTTGCCAAATCTCATAATCCATATGAGCAGCAATGGATAAGAGTATCCGGATAGATTTAAGCATAGCTACCGGCGAAAATGTCTCCTCATAATCGATTCTCTCTTTCTGAGTGTACCCCTTCGCAACAAGCCTTGCTTTGAAGGTTTCTACCTTCCCATCTGTCCCTCTTTTCCTTTTATAGATCCACTTGCATCCAATGACTTTTACACCATCAGGTGGTTCTACAAGCTCCCAGACCTTATTAGAATACATAGATTATATTTCGGAATTCATTGCCTTTTGCCAAGATACTACATCTATATCTTGGAGTGCTTCATCATATGTCCGGGGATCTGGTTCATGTTTGCCTGGGATCAAGTCCGAAGACTCACCCAAAAACATGAATCTCTCGGGCTGCCTTACAACCCTCCCACTACGACGAGGCACCGTCTGTGGTTGTGTATTATGTGTGACACGTGTTGCAGTCTCTTGTGGTACTTCATCTTGTACTGTTGGTAGTGAAGTAGATGTGTCCTCTCTAAGTTCTTCTAGAACAATTTTACTACTGGGCTTGTGATCCATTATATAGTCTTCTTCTAAAAACTGGGCATTGGTGCTAACAATGACCTTCTGGTCTTTAGGACTATAAAATAAACCGCCTTTCGTTCCTCTGGGATACCCCACAAACATACGAACTTCTGTACGAGATTCTAACTTATCAGCATCTTGTTTCAGCACATGTGCTGGACTACCCCAAATCCGAATATGTTTTAGACCGGGCTTCCGCCCATTCCATAATTCTGTGGGAGTAAAAGATACTGATTTAGAAGGTACTAAGTTCAGAATGTGCGCTGCTGTTTCCAGAGCGTATCCTCAAAACGAATTTGGTAATTCTGAATAACTCATCATCGATCTAACCATCTCCATAAGAGTCCTATTCCTTCGTTCTGCCACACCATTCTGTTGGGGTGTACCAGGTGCAGACAATTGGGATTGAATCTCGACCTCTGATAAGTAATTCCTAAACTGTCCTAAGAGGTATTCGCCACCACGATCAGACCGTAGTGTCTTGATACTTTTACCTAGACGTTTCTCCACATCAGCCTTGTACTCTTTGAACTTATCAAAGCACTCAGACTTGCGGCGCATTAGGTAAATGTATCCATATCTTGAATAATCGTCTATAAAAGAGACAAAATATTCAAAGCCACCTCTAGCCTGGATAGACATAGGACCACACAAATCAGAATGAACCAATTCTAACGCTTCTTTGGCTCTATACCCCTTGGCCTTAAAAGATCTCTTGGTCATCTTACCTTCCAAGCAGGATTCACATGTTGGAAAGTTTTCCAACTCTAATGGACCCAAGAGTCCATCGGCTACAAGCCTTTGAATCCTACTTAAGTTAATATGACCAAGCCTTAGATGCCAAAGATGTGTTTGGTTCATTTTCGAAGGTTCTTTTCTCTTATTAGAGTTAGAAGATATGTTATTAATTTCCATATTTTGCTTTGTGGGAGAAATTAGATTTAAAGTATATAAATTGTCAACCAATGTACCAGAATAGATAATCACTTTATTTCTCTTTATAACCACATTATTACTAAAGGAAACTGAATATCCATCCAAATACAGTTTAGAAACTGAAATTAAATTCTTTCTAAAACTGGGTACATAAAGATAATTCCTTAAAACCAATTTCCTATTCCTATCAAATGATAAGTAGACGTCTCCCACTGCAACAGCCGCCACCTTAGTAGTATTGCCCATGTAGACAGTTATCTCTCTATCAAATAGTCGCCGGGTTTCCTGGAACCCCTGCAAAGAATTGCAGACATGATCAGTGGCTCCCGTATCTACACACCAGGTGCTGGTAGATAACACCGCTAAACATGTTTCAACTACTAGAGTATGAGATATACCTTTATTGTTCTGTTTCCTACGAGGACAGTCCGCCTTCCAATGTCCAGTTTGCTTGCAAATAAAGCACTTGCCCTTCGGCTTCTTTATTCCAGCTTTTTGTCCTGCACCTTGAGGTTTATTCACCTTCTTTGCTGAGCCATTTTGTTTCTTCTTCTTCTTTCCTTTCGGCTTAGAAGTAGAACCATTTTCAGCATAGTGAATTTGAGAATGTTGATGAAACAACCCTTCGGCTGCCTGAAGTTCTATCAGAAATTCCGCCAATGAATACATCCTTTTATTCATATTATAGTTCAGGCGAAAATGCTCAAAACTTCTGGGCAGCGTTTGGAGGATGATATCTACCTGGGTTTCCCCATCAATTTCCCCTCTAAGAACTTATATTTCGTTTAAGTAAGCCATCATCTTGAGAATATGATCCCTCACGGGAGTCCCCTCAGTCATGGTGGCTGTCATCAGATTTCTCATTGTCTCTTGCCTAGTAGCCCGATTCTGATGTCTGAAGAGTTCCTTGAGATTGTTCATTATATCATAGGCTGTTGGTAAGTCCTGATGCTGATGTTGCAATACATTTGACATCGAAGCCAAGATGTAACACCGCGCCATCTCATCAGCTTTTACCCATTTACTATGATACTGAATCTCCTCTGGGGTAGAATCATTGCTAGGTGTTTCTGGGCATTCCTTTGACAGTACAAACTTATAGCCCTCAGCAGTTAAAGAATGTCCAGGTTTCTTTTCCAATCTATATAGTTGGGACCAGTAAGTCTGTTTTCTTTTAGAATAATGGCTAGTGGGTTGAAAGTCATCCTAAGAATCACAAAATAAATTTTGGTCAGAACTCTAAATTTAGAATAATATTGATTCCTCAAACAATACTATTTTAAATTAACCAACACCTTAAAACACCGTGAATTTTGTATGCCACGATAGTGTGGACGTATACAAATTCAACATTTGTAAAATGAGGGTATATCCCATTAATTTTATTATCTTGTCAACCTAACTTTTCGACAAATAAAATTAATAGTTGGTTTCCTTCGGTCACACAAATAATAGCAGTGACTCCGATGGGGAGGATACTATTAGACGTGCCTAAGTGTATACCATTACTTGACACTAAGTCCATTAATAAGATTGTGCCCCTTCCGATGGGGAAGATCACACGCTCTTAATTAATTTCCTATAGTTATCCAAAATGGAAGTTTGGTCTAGTGATCCGCAAACAAACTCATCCGATATGGAGGAAGGCACTCAGAGCCAACGCGCAAGTTTGTTTGCATCACTTACAAACCAATAATGGAGATCGTGGAATTCACTAAAACAAATCCCTCTCCCACTTAGTTATTTAAAGTGAGGAATTTTGATGATGCTAGCCTACTAAATATGTACACTAACATTCACACACAGCACAATATAAAAGCAATAAATAGAAAAACTAATTTTCAACTATTATGGCTTTTATCTATTGTTGTCCTCCGTGTGTCGTCATCCCTAGCTGCTGCCATCTTTGGCCACCGCCACCGGGTCTAGTTGTCGCATCCATCTTGCTCCTTGTTCCGCTGCGCCACTCTGATCCTCAAAAGGTTCCACGCCTTGCAAGATTCGATCTGCGACATAAATAGAATTTTACATTTTTCAATCCTATATTCCTCGAAGGAATGTACATGTAAACTAGATCGAACATAAAATAAAATTTACATCCATCGATCCTATATTCCATAAAAGGAATGTACATGTATCTAGATCAAAAAGTAAAATCCTAATAAAACTAAATACAGCTCCTGATGTATTTTATAATACAATCATGCATACATAATAAATGCCCTTGACATGTCCAAGGGTCCAATCACACACATAATAACTATAAGCCATAATAGATGGATCCTGCATCCACAAAGTTAGCACATCCTACTATTAACCTGCCTAAATTATGTATGACATGTGCATAATTAAACTAATACCAAATACACAGAGGTAAAACCCTAGCTTTGATACCAATTGTTGGTTGCTACTCAGAAAACCCAATGGCTCCACTGTACAAAAATTTTATACGTGATCTGAACCTTTCCTAGCTACCATGTGTTCTTTTAAGTTAAACTTGTATCTCCTGCGAAACTTAACACGTTTGATTCCAAGTTTAACTTATATGTTCCTTTAGGTTTAGATTTGGATCTCCTGTGGAACTTAACACGTTTGATCCAAATCACCTAGGTTATAAATTCAATTAAATATTAGTTTCTAAAATTGGCTTCCAGTACTGCATGGTGAGGCACTTAGCCTTCTTGGATATGGGAGCAACCACCACCGACTAGACAGAGCCTTTTAAGGAAAGTTAATATTTAATTTCCTTATATAACTCTAGGTTAACCAAAAGGAACAATCAAATCACAAGGAAAAAAGAAAAAGAACACAACATCGAAATTAAATTCGAAAAACAAGAATCGAATGCCTCTTGTATTTGATATTTATACAAAGAAAAATTAACTAGTATGATGTGGAAATTAAATACTAGTTGTACCTCTTCCTTGTATGCTAAAAACCTCGAGAACTTCTGCCATACCCCTCGCCTCCTCTTGGACGTCGTGTGGGCGACGATCCTCCAAGACGAACACCACCCGGAGAGCTTCTCCTCCTTCTCTAGAATTCGGCCACCACCACCACAAAGGAGCAAAAGAGAGCAAAGGGAAGTGAAGGAGAGGGGCCGACCACTTGATGATCTCCAACAACACAATATCAATTGATATGTTTTTCAAGGCCTCCCCTTCCGCCCTTTTTATATTAGTTTCCCAACGGAAAATTATGGAAAGAGTTTTATAAAAATTAGACTCATTCCTATTTCCTTTTAATTTTTTCTTTTTCTTTCCTTTTAATTAATCAATCCTAGATTGATTTATTAATTAAACAACTATTTGTTGATGTTTAATTATTTGACCGGCCCCTTGCTTGGGCACCAAGCAAGGTGGCCGGCCACTTATTAAAAGGGAAAGAAAAATTTTTTTATAAAATTTTAAAAGAAGAAAACTTCTAATAAAATTTTACAAACTCTTTTTTTTTCTAATGTGGATATTAAAAGGAAAGTTTTAAAATTTAAAACCAAGTTTTAAAATTTAAAACATCTCTAATAATATTTCTTTTTAAAAAAAAGTTTTATAAATTTTACAACTCTCTTTTAAAACCTTGTGTCCTAATTTAAATTAGGAAAATTTTATACATTTTTAAAATCTCTCTTTTTACAAATTGTAAATATCTGTGGAAATTTAAAAATTCAAAAACAACCTTCCTAATTTAAATATCATGGCCGGCCCCTTTGCCCAAGGCATGGGCCGACCACTTCTAGAGAATATGTGGCCGGCCATTGCTTGGTCACCAAGCAATGAACCGACCCCTTCTTGGACACCAAGATAGGCTTTTCTTTGTATGGACTTGAGGCTTTATTGAGGCTACAATAGGGACCTAGAGGAGAAATTGGTTTTGGCCTTCCGATGAGCTTGAGTATCCCGTGCTCGCCCCGAACACACAACTCAAGTTCATCGATAATAACTCATTCCACTAGAGAGTTATTACCGCACTATCGCACCAATCCCAAATTACATTATGGGCTCCTTCTTATCATGAGTGTGTTAGTCTCCCTGTGTTTAAGATTACGAATGTCCACTAATTAAGTGAGTTACTGACAACTCATTTAATTAATATCTAGCTCCAAGAGTAGTACCACTCAACTTTATTGTCATGTTGGACTAGGTCCACCTGCAGGGTTTAACATGACAATCCTTATGAGCTCCTCTTGGGGACATTCTCAACCTAGATAACTAGGACATAGATTCCTTCTATAATCAACAACACATACTATAAGTAATATCATTTCCCAACTTATCGGGCATATTGATTTATCGAGCTAAACCTCACCCTTTGATAAGTCAAAGAAATAAATATTAAATATACATGCTTGTTATTATATTAGGATTAAGAGCACACACTTCTATAATAACTAAGGTCTAGTTCTTTTACTAAGTCAGTACAAAAAGAACTTACCTAAATGATCGTACTCAATACACTTAAAGTGTATCAGTGTAATTTATTAGTCAAGATAAACTAATACTTAATTACACTACGTCTATTCTGATGGTTTGTTCCTTTCCATCTTAGTCGTGAGCAACTGTTTATAATTTATAGAGAACCGACAACATGATCTTCTAAGTGTGACTCCACATTTCATGTTATCTACTATATAAATTAATTGAACAATTACATTTAACAAATAAATGTAAACATTTGACCAATGTGATTCTTTATTTCAAAATAAATGTGTAGAAAAGCTAAACTTTTAAGTATACACTCCAATACTAGATTAGACATGTCTTTTATTAAGAACAAATGTACTTATGGGCTTATGGTTCATTATATAGTTCTTTTCTAAAAATCAGTCATTGATGCTAACAATGACCTTCCGATTTTTAAGATTATAAACCTACTTTTGTTTCTCTAGGATAACCCATAAACAAGTGAATTCCTATCCAACTTATCATTGTCTCTCTTCAGCATATGTGCTGGACTACCCGAATCCGAATATGCTTCAAAATTGGCTTACGCCTATTCAGCAATTCTATATGAGTAGAGAGTTCTTACTTTGGAAGGTACTATGTTCACTTTCTTTTCCAGAGTATATCCTTAAAACGAACTTGGTAATTTTCTGAATAACTCATCATCAATCTAATTATTTCCATAAGAGTCCTATATCTTTCTTTCTACTACATCATTCTGTTGGGGTGTACCAGGTGCAGTTAGTTGGGATTGAATCTCTACTTTTGATAAGTGACTCCTAAATTGTCCCAAGAGGTACTTGCCACTACGATCTTACCATAGTGACTTGATACTTTTACTTTAACGTTTCTCCGCATTAGCCTTGTACTCTTTGAACTAATCAAATCACTTAGTCTTGCGGCACATTAAGTAAATGTATTTGTATCTTGAATAGTTGTCTATAAAATAGATGAAATATTCGATACTAGCTCTTGTCTGGATAGTCATAGGATCGCAAAAATCTGAATGAACCAATTCCAATGTATCTTTGGCTCCATACCCCTTATACTTAAAAGCTTCTCGGTTATTTTTCCTTCTAAGTAAGACTCGCAGGTTGGAAAGATTTCCACTACCAATGAACCCAAAAGTTCATCAGCTACCAATGAATCCTACTCAAGTTAATATAACCTAGCCTTAGATGCCAAAGATATAATTGGTTCATTTCCGAAGGTTGCTTTCTCTTAAAGTTAGAAGATGTGTTACTAAATTCTATTTGTTGCATCATGAGAGTTATTGGATTTATAAATTGTCAACCAACGTACCAGAACAGATAACTTCCCTCCTTTTAAAAGAGGCAGAATATTAAGAATAGTTTAGAAACTAAAAACTAGTTCTTTCTAAACTTGGTACGTAAAGACAATTACTTAAAATCCATGTTTTATTCTTATCAAAGGATAAACATCTCCCACTACAACAGCTGCCACTTTTACAGCAGTGCCCATATGGACGGTGTTTTTATTTTCATTTAGTTGTCGGGTTTCCTGGAACCCTGCAATGAATTGCGGACATGATTAATGACATCTGTATCTACACTCCAGATTCTGGTAGATAACACCACTAAACATGTTTCAACTAATGAATTAAATACACTTATATTGTTCTAAGTTCTAAGAAGACAGTCTACCTTAATGTCCAAGTCCTATTTCCAATCATTACAATTGGGACTACAAAGTCTTTTCTATAGTATAACAACTAGGGAATTGTCAAACATTTTAAATCCTAAGAATCACAAAAATATTTGGTCAAGATCAATTCTTTAAAATCCCCATGAATTTTGTATGTCACGATAGTGTGGACGTATACAAAATCAAAGAGGAGATTTTATCCATTAATTTTATTATCTCGTCAACTTTACTTTATGACGAATAAAATTAATAGTTGATTTGTCTTTGATCAAATATTTGGTCAAAACTTTTTGAATTTAAAATAACATTGATTCCTCAAACAATATTATTTAAATTCACCAACACCTCAAACACCGTGAATTTTGCATGCCACGATAGTGTGGACGTATACAAAATTTAAACATTTGTAAGAGGAGGGTTTTACCCATTAATTATCTTGTCAATAAATCTTTATAACAAAATAAAATTACCTCAAATATCGTGAATTTTGTATGCCACGATAGTGTGGACGTATAAAAAATCAAACATTTGTAAGAGGAGTTTTTAATTTTATTATCTTGTCAACCTATTTATTTGACAAATTAATAGTTGGTTTTCTTCGGTCACACAAATAATAGCAGTGACTCCGATGGGGAGGATACTATTAGACGTGCCTAAGTGTATACCATTACTTGACACTAAGTCAATTAATAAGATTGTGCCCCTTCCGATGGGGAAGATCACACGCTCTTAATTAACTTCCTATAGTCATCCAAAATGGAAGTTTAAGCTAGTGATCCGCAAACAAGCTCATCCGATATGGAGGAAGGCACTCAGAGCCAACGCGCAAGCTTGTTGCATCACTTATAAACCAGCAATGGAGACCGTGGAATTTATTTTAAAAATAAATCTCTCTCCCACTTAGTTATTTAAAGTGAAAAATTTTGACTATGCTAGCCTACTTAGCATGCATAATAACAAGCACACACAACACAGCATAAAAAACAATAAATAGAAAAACTAATTTTCAACTATTATGGCTTTTATCTATTGCTGTCCTCCGTGTGTCGCCAACCCTACCTGCTGCCATCTTTGGCCACCGCCACCGGGTCTAGTTGTCGCATCCATCTTGCTTCTTGTTCCGCTGCACCTCTGGTCCTCAAAAGGTTCCACGCCTTGCAAGATTCGATCCACGACATAAATAGAATTTTACATTTTTCGATCCTATATTCCTCGAAGGAATGTACATGTATCTAGATTAAAAATAAAATCCTAATAAAACTAAATACAGCTCCTGCTGTATTTTATAATACAATCATGCACACACAATAAATGCCCTTGACATGTCCAAGGGTCCAATCACACACATAATAACTATAAGCCATAATAGTTGGATCCTGCATCCACAAAGTTAACACATCCTACTATTATCCTGCCAAAATTATGTATGACATGTGCATAATTAAACTAATACCAAATACACAGAGGCAAAACCCTAGCTCTGATACCAATTGTTGGATGCTACTCGGAAAGCCTAACGGTTCCACTATACAAAATTTTTTGTACAAAGGTCTGAACCTTTTCCTAGCTACCACGTGTTCTTTTAAATTAAACTTGGATCGCCTGCGGAACTTTACACGTTTGATCCTAAGTTTAACTTATTTGTTCTTTTAGGTTTAGACTTGGATCTCCTGCGGAACTTAACACGTTTGATCCAAATCACCTAGGTTATTAATTCCATTAAATATTAATTTCTAAAATTGGCTTTCAGGACTGCATGACGAGGCACATGGCCTTCTTAGATATGGGAACAACCACCACCACCTAGACAAAGCCTTTTAAGGAAAGCTAATATTTAATTTCCTTAAATAACTCTAGGTTAACCAAAAAGAACAATCGAAGCACAAGTTCGAAAAGAAAACAAAAGAACACAACATCGAAAACTAATTCGAAAACTAGAATCACATGCCTCTTGTATTTGGTATTTTTACAAAGAAATAAAACTAGTATGATGCGGAAAATAATTACTAGTTATACCTTTCTTTGTGAACTTTTAATGACCTCTTGATCTTCTACCGTATTCCTCTTTTAACCTCGGACATTGTGTGGGCAATGATCTTCCGAGATGAGAACCACCAAGGCACCTTCTTCTACCTTCCTTCAAGTTTCGGCCAAGCATATCTTCTAAAGGATGAAGAACTTTTTTTCACCAACCAAGCTCCAAGGGATGCAAGCTTTCTCTCCTTCTTCTCAAGCTAGATCCGGCCACCTCCTCCAAGATCCAAGAGATAAAGGATTTTGGCCACACGAGAGGAAGAGAGAAAAGGAGAAGGGTCGGCCACACCAAGGAAGAAAAGAGGGAGAAAATAGAATAAAGTCGTTAGCCATGAAGCCTCCTCTACCCCCTCTTTTATAATCCTTGGTCTTGGCAAATAAGGAAATTTAATAAAAAACTTCCTTAATTCTTTTGCCATGAAAAAGAAAAATTATTTAATTAAAAATAATTTTCTTTTCTTAATTACAATGGTCGGCCACCTCAAGCCCCAAATCAAGGAAAGTTTTAATTAAAACAAGAATTAAAACTTCCTAATTTGTTTCCGGAAATTTATAAAAATTTCTCCAATAATTTTAATCCCTTCATGATTGGTTAATAAAAAGGAAATTTTATAAATTAAAAATTTTCTTTTAAACATGTGGATAAAAAGAAAGTTATCTCTAAAAATTAAAATCTCTTTTAATCTACAAATAAGGAAAGATATCAAATCTTTTCTTAATCTCTTGTAGAAACTTATAAAAGAGAATAATTAATTTTTAAACTCTCTTCTAAATCATGAACATGGTTAAAAAGGAAAGTTTTCTTAAAATTTAAAATCCACCTTTTAATCAACAAATAAGGAAAGATTTCAAATTTTAAACTCTCTTTTAAACATGTAGATGATTTACAAATAAGGAAAGTTTTTGACAAAAATTAAAACCATCCTTTTAATCTACAAATAAGGAAAGAGATTAATCTCTTCTCTTAATCTTTTGTAGAAACCTATAAAAGGAAATTTTTAATTTTTAAACTCTCTTTTAAAATAATGATAACCACATAAGAAATAATTTTAATAAAAAACCTTTTTAATATTTTAGTGGCCAACCACCTAAGCTTGGGACCCAAGTTTTGGCCGGCCACCAACTTGGTTCATCCATTTGGTCTTTGCCGGCCCTAGCTTGGGTTCCAAGCGAGCTTGGCCGGCCCCATTGGATGGGTAAGAAGGTGGGTATGTGGTGGGTATAAATCTCTATATACAAGAGGCTACGATAGGGACCAAGAGGAGGAATTGGTTTTGGTCTCCCGATGAAATTAAGCTTCCCGTGTTCGCCCCGAACACACAACTTAATTTCATCAATAATAATTCATTCCACTAAAGAACTATTATTGAACTACCGCATCAATCCCAAATTACATTTTGGGCTCCTTCTTATTATGAGTGTGTTAGTCTCCCTGTGTTTAAGATGTCGAATGTCCACTAATTAAATGAGTTACTGACAACTCACTTAATTAATATCTTAGTCCAAAAGTAGTATCACTCAACCTTATCGTCATGTCGGACTAAGTCCACCTGTAGGGTTTAACTTGACAATCCTTATGAGCTCCTCTTGGGGACATTATCAACCTAGATCACTAGGACACAACTTCCTTCTATAATCAACATCACACACTATAAGTGATATCATTTCCCAACTTATCGGGCTTATTGATTTATCGAACTAAATCTCACCCATTGATAAATTAAAAAAATAAATATCAAATATATGTGCTTGTTATTATATTAGGATTAAGAGCACACACTTCCATAATAACTGAGGTCTTTGTTCCTTTATAAAGTCAGTATAAAAGAAACGACCTCTAATGGTCCTACTCGATACGTGTACTAGTGTAATTATATAGTTAAGATAAACTAATACCTAATTACACTACGACCTTCCAATGGTTTATTCCTTTCCATCTTGGTCGTGAGCTACTGTTTATAATTTATAAGGTACTGATAACATGATCCTCTATGTGTGACACCACACACCATGTTATTTACAATATAAATTAATTGAACAACCACATTTATCATAAATGTAGACATTTGACCAATGTGATTCTTATTTCTAGATAAATGTTTATACCAAAAGCTAGGCTTTTAGTATACATCCTAACAGTTGAGGCTATGGGAATTAGCCTAACTTAAATGAGGTATTGTCAAACATCAAAAAGGGGGAGATTGTTGGTGCAATATCCCTCAGGTCAAGGTTGACCTGGTTGACCAAGCTTGAGTCTTGGTTTGGGTTTGATGTTTGATAATACAAGACTTTGATGATATAGACAAGTGCAGGTGCAGTTGTTCATTTGGGGAGATTGTTTGGTGCAATTCCCCTCTGATCAGGGTCTGATCATGTTGGTTGAAGAAGAGTCAAGTAGGTCAAGGTTGACCAGATACTTGACTGGGAAGTCCTAATTGGGATGTTAGGTAGAAGGAAATCCTGGTGAGTGAAGGCAGGTGAAAGTCCTAGTGAGTGAAGCCAGGCAGTAAGAAAATCCTAGTGAGTGAAGCCAGGTGAAAGTCCTAGTGAGTGAAGCTAGGCAGTATGAAAATCCTGGTGAGTGAAGCCAGGTGAAATTCCTAGTGAATGATGCTAGGCAGTATGAAAATTCTGGTGAGTGAAGCTAGGTGAAAGTCCTGGTGAGTGAAGCTAGGCAGATGGAAAGTCCTGGTGAGTGAAGTCAGGCAGATGGAAAGTCCTAGTGAGTGAAGCTAGGCTGTGAGGAAAATCCTGATGAGTGAAGCTAGGTGAAAGTCCTGGTGAGTAAAGCCAGACAGATGGAAAGTCCTGGTGAGTGAAGTCAGGCAGATGGAAAGTCCTAGCGAGTGAAGCTAGGCAGTGAGGAAAATCCTGGTGAGTGAAGCCAGGTAAAAGACCTAGTGAGTGAAGCTAGGCAGAAGAAAATCCTAGTGAGTGGAGCCAGGTAAAAGACCTAGTGAGTGAAGCTAGGCAGAAGGAAAGACCTGGTGAGTGAAGCCAGGCAGAAGAAAAGTCCTAGAGAGTGAAACTAGGCAGAAGGGAAGTCCTGGTGAGTAAAGCCAGACACGGGGAAATCCAGATGGGTCAAGGTTGACCAGACATCTGGTGAAAGTCCAAGTAGGTTAAAGGGATTGACCAGATACTTGGCACGAGGAGGAAAGTCCAAGTAGGTCAAAGGGATTGACCGGATACTTGGCACAAGGAGAAAAGTCCAAGTGGGTCAAAGGAATTGACCGGACACTTGGTGAGGGAGTCCTAGCAGGTCAAGGGTGACCGGATGCTAGGTATGATGAACCAACAGGTCATGGATTGACGGGATGTTGGTTTGGGGGCTTGGGACTTGGTTTTGGGCAAAAACCAATGTCCGGATCGATCAGCCGATCGATTGGCTGATGCCCAATCGATCGACCGATTGATTGGGAAGGTCCCCATGACAAGCCTCGAGTGGGCAAGTCGCAGAGCGCACAGAACGCCTCTGGATCGATCAGCCGATCGATCCAGAGCTCCCAATCGATCAGTGGATCTATTGGGAGATGGCGATGTTGCGCGATAAGCCCTGGATCGATCAGCCGATCGATCCAGGCGATTCTTGAGAGCACAGAGGCGCTCTGGATCGATCAGCCAATCGATCCAAAACCTCCCCGATCGATTGGGAGCAATCCAATCGATCGGGATCCGACCGTTGGCATCGTATTTAGCTGCAGGCATTCGATTCCTTCTGCAAGAGCTTCCGAGACTTTGCACTGTTCAATCCAGATCCTCAATATCAACTCCAACGCTCTCTCTAAGCTCTAGATCGCCAGTTCTTGAAGGTTCTTAGAGGCTCTTCCAAGTCAAGAGGCGGATCAAAAGCAAGAAGAAGAAAGCTAGGATTAGGGTTTCTTGTATTCATTGTAAGCTTTACTTATACTTTTGTTCCCTTTTCCTTCTTCTTGTATTGAGTCTTGTAGGGTTTCTCCGCCCTCGGTAGTTACCTAAAAGGAGTGTTTTATTAGTGGAGGGTGCGTGAGTGTGTGGATCCTTGGATTAGTCACCGCCTTTGGAGGTAGATACCAAGTAAATCTACTTGTTAGCGTTGTGTGTGTTGTTTCTTGTATATTTCCGCTGCACATCTTTGAAGAAACAAGCAACGCTGACCACGAGCACGCGACGAGCTATTCACCCCCCTAGCTACATTTCGGTCCCAACAATACCGACAATAAAAAGAAAAAGAAAAATCAGCACTTTGTCGGAGATGCTTCGCAGCGTCACAGGAGCACAACACAACAAGGCAAGCGTTGGAAGACATTGTAGTGAGTTGTTCTTTGCTCCAGGTCTCACCCTCCTTATATAGGAGGCTCTGGGCGCTCGGATCCCTATGACGCCTGGAGTGTGACATAGCCCGGCCAACCAGAGTTCTCCATGTGGCGAAGTGATAAGGTGATAACATTTGCATTCCGGGCGCCCAAGCGCTTAGACCCCCCGGGCGCTTAGACCCCCGGGCGTCGGATCCCTTCCCGGCGCTTGGACCCTATTTTCCAGCAGCTTCAACTCCCTGCAAGAAAATGTTAGTCCGAGACAAATATACCCTACAAAACAAAGCTTAGCACAATTTATAATAATCAAACAGAGTATTAATTAGATTTCATCTCACCGAGACCAGAATCTAGTCAAGATTTCAACTTAGAGTTCCGAAATGGTTCTAAGTTGGATAGGCGCCTAAGTTCCCTTCCCGGAAACGCATCCTCACAGTCACTCCCCTCCAGTAACTTATCTTAACTTACCTGCCAGATGTCTGGTCAGTCCGTCGACCCATCTGGACTTCGTGCCAGCTATCAGGTCAGCCCGTCGACCTAGCTAGAGTTCGTGCCAGACATCCGGTCAGCTCGTCGACCTGTCTGGACTTTGTGTCAGACATCCGATCAGCCCGTCGACCTGTCTGGGCTTTATGCCAGCTATCAGGTCATCCCGTCGACCTAGTTGTGTTTTTCCTGCACACTTGGTCAAAGTGTTAGATCACAATGAAACTAACTTAACCTACTTTGTCAATCATCAAAACCTGAGTTAGATCATTAGTGCTAACTGCTCCAACACATGGTACCCAGATTGTAAAATATTGAAAAATGACGAATAATGGTGAGGGAATTTTTCGGAATTTTTAGAAATTTTTCTGGAATTTTTCGGAGACCGTATGGACGAGTTTACGGGGATAAAAATGGGGCCCGGGGAAAGCCTGTTTAGGCTACCCCATTTAAGTGAGAGGAAAAGTTGAATTTATTTATTCATTTTTCTATTTCCTTTTTCTTTCTCCCTACACGCCATTTTCCTTTCCCCCCACAAACCAGCGCGTGCCCAGCTTTCTTCTCTTTCCCTCACGCGAGCCCTAACCGGCGCCGCAAATCGCCGGTTCCTCCCTCTCCTCTGCCGACGCCGACGACACCAGGGACCATAGAGCCGGCGGCTGAGCTTCACCTTTCCTCTCCCTCTTCCTTCTCGGTGCCCTAATCTTTGCTTCGCTGCCTAGTCGAGCCACCGGCCGCCAACACTATGCCTTGCTGACGCCGTCACCACTCGCCGGGGAGATCCCAGTGGCCGACCCTCCCCTGTGCCCTAGCACCACAGTAGTGCCACTGCCGAGCCTCTCCCTCTTCGTGAGTTGCGGCCGCACCATCAAAGGATCTCAGCGTAGATCACCGACGTAGATGCATTCCGAGCACCCGTTGCCAGCGTCGAGCCCTCAGCCCTAGCACCTCCTCTTCCTCGAATTCATGCTTAGTGTCATCGCTTGATTGGGATGATGCTACACCATCTCTGTGCTCTAGCTTAGATTCACTACCGATCCCTGGATCGCATTGCCTTCTTCACCCGAGCGGTTTCCACTGTGCTAGCTACCATTGGTTCCTTCTTCACTTGTCTCGACAGTCACATTCGATTGGGCTTTGTCAGATTGGTATCTACCGATAGGAGATGGTGGTAAGGCATTTTGATTTGGGTTGTAGAGATCTAGATTCTGATTTCTGAATGGAAGATTGTGTTAATTGTCTTGGTTGACCCTTTTTGTAGCTCCGGCCATCTTTCTTGAGGACGATCCACAGATTTGAGCAACCTATTTCTGGTCATGGATTCCTTTAATTGTGAGTTACCAGCCACCTACTTGAGTTTGGGTAAGTTTTGGAGTGGATTCATTATGATCATTTGGTGTTGATTGATGTAGAAGGTCACATGATCAATTATAGGATTATGGGATTAGTATCATGATTTGTTATGATGAATTGTTAATTAAATTGACATTGTGATTAATAGAAGAGTTTATGAACGATATAATCATTGAATTGATTATAAAATGTGGAGTGTCTTGGAAAGATTAAAGGATTCATGGATGATTTAATTAGGGTTAATGTTTATATCGATTAGGGTTTTTCCCTAAATTGTTCTTAAGGATTTTTATTTAGCTATTCGTTTGAGTTGTAGCTAAATAAAAATGTATATATATTGGTGACACAGGACTTTGACGCGAGACGAGCATCTTGACATCGGATTGGACCGAATACGATCCTCTTATCGGAGGCGGGTACCTTGACTTATCTTTTAGATAATGTCTTGTTGATATGCTTAGTAGGTTATAACCATTAGTAATAATTATGTTCGTCCTTGTTCCGGTACGTCACTACCGGATACCTGTTACATGTTTGTTTGCTCACCTGATATGCATTTTATGCTAGTGCCCACATGATTATATATATATATATATGCTCAGAGAGGTAGTGACATACCATGCTTGTTATGTTCAGGACCTAGGTTTTTGATATCCTATCTGACCTGTGTACTTTAGATCTTCGTATTTGACCATTGATATTACGGTACTCATTTTATATATATGGATATGGTTATGCTGATCAGCTTATTGCTATGCTTAGTGTCATGCATCATGATTGCATGCTGCGCGATTGTCGGCTCTACTATGGTTGAGCACATCGCCAGTTATATGTACTGCACACACCACCACTCATGGATTAGTGGTATATCAGGCAGGTGTGTGGCGGTTCTACTGTTTGGCTCCGTTGGTCAGGTGACTCAGCATGGTAGCCGGCAGACAGTTTCGCTCTGTTTGGCTCCACTGGCATTTAGTGTAGCAGCGTGGTAGCCGGCAGACGGTGGACTCTGTTTGGCTCCGTTGGTCAGGTGACTCAGCGTGGTAGCCGGCAGAGATACCTCCCCGTCATCGTGTACCGGGAGATTAGAGCATTGAGCTCCCCCATTTATGATTTGGGGTAAGAGGATAGGAGTACTCCGACAGCATCCCGTCCACTCGGTCACTTATCAGGAGTAGTGACGACAGAGTGCACGATTGTCACAGCCCTACCCACTCGGCCTCACTATTGTGTGTGAAATGACTGACTGGCGTCAGGGGTGACCAGAACGCATCATTGGCATCATACGCATATATGCATTTACTGCTTGTGATTGCTGCACTTATATGCTGCATTTGGATGGATGCATATGTTTGACATGCATACAGGATTTATGACACTTCCGGTCTGACGACCTGATTATTCTGATAGGTGGCCCTGGTGAGTACAGTACTCTTCAGCCCTTTTCTATTATGCATTACTTTCTTTTGATCAGGAGACTGTACTCCATAGTTATTACTATTTGTTATAGTTTACTATACATGTCAACTAGGTATCTGCTGAGTTGTTGAACTCACCCCCGTGGACACTATCTTTTTCAGGTACTAGGTTGTTTATGGAGACGCTTGGAGTATCCTGGCTGTCGGTCCCCACATCACATCCGAAGACATGTCTACGTTTTTGTGCATTTTTATTTCGGTATTTATAATTGGTGTAATTAGTGTTGTATTCCGATTTTGTTTCTGGAGATGTTATATTGTTGTGTTGTGTAAGCCTAGCCGGCTAGCAGTTTTAGTTTTGGGTTGTATGTGTTGTCCTTTTCCGCTGTGTTTTTGGTTTTAGTACAGCTGAGTAGGCTGTTAAATATATATATAACTGCGTGGTTGTTTATTTTGTTCCACCCGAGTGGGCTGATGATATAAACTGCGTGGTTGTGTGTATATTCCAGTCGCTTGTGGCTGATGTATATTTTGTATGTAGATTTGCCTCAGATTGTCACCCATACAGGGGAGATGCTGCTGAAATTTCTTCGGACAGAGACTCCCTCGGGGCGTGACACTGATGCTCGAGGTAGATCCAACGAATATATAAATAACAGACAGTGTTGCCCGGCTGTGGGTGGTGTCGACCAGATGTGAGCGACCTCAGCCGTCGGAGGCAGTCGATCGACTAGGGTGAGAAGGCGTATAGGCTGCCAACGTGTGTGAGGGAGAGATGTAGCGTTGGAAAGGAGAAGAGCGACGGGGCAGTGCTGGCCCACGGTGTGTGACAGCAGAGGCAACGTCGGCCACGAAAGCAACATGAAGAGGAAGGAAAGGGGCAGCTGGCCTCAAAGGCGGTCAAAGCCGGAGACGATGCTCTGACGGTATGCTCCCGGCGGCGGTGATGGCATGAGGAGGAGAGTTTGGCGCGATGGAGGAAAGGGGCAGCGCTCTCATACGGCAGAGGCGACGACAGTGAGGGGTAGTCGGTGGTGGTGAGAAGGGCCACGAGACAGTGGCGCCTGAGATAATGCCAAGGCTGCGAGGGAGGAGGTCGGGGAGAGGAGAATCGACTGAGGTCAGAGGCAAGGGAGTAAATGAGGCATCGACTGGCAAGCGATAGCAGTGGCTTCACGACGAGGGAGGCGGCGATGTGAGCTATCAAGCAGCGTCTTACGGGGGAGTGTGAGAGAAGGAGAGGTCCTTGAAGCTCCCTTGGCGGAGATGATGACGGGAGGAAGAAGGGGAGCAGCGGTAGGCGTCGGTGAGGAGAGGAGCGTGAGGGAGGAAGTCGGCCACCTCCTTGGCGGCGGAGGTGAAACACGAAGGAAAACCCCTTTTCAATAGTGCCTCCTCCTCCTTAAAGCCCTACACGGTGAAAAGATAAAAATGTCCCCCCTTCCCCTCTTAATTTCTCCTGAGTCATTCACCTATATCCGTATCATTTTAAATAAGATTTTTTTATAAACAAATGCTTTGAACGATTCAAAGTCACATTGGCATTAACATCAGGTCACATTGGTTTTAATATCAATACATGGGCTATGACACCTAATAACTTACCAACATAGAATCTCTTAGTAGGGGTGTAATCAAACCGAGCTAAGTCAAATAGTAACAAGCTCGAGCTCAGTTCGGTATACCTAAGCTCGAGTTGGGATCGAGTTTAATTCGAACTTTAATTCTTAAGCTTGAGCTCAATCTTAACTCGTAATGAAATTAAATAATTCGTGAATAGCTCGAGCTCAATTCGAAATTAGCTTGTTTAAATGTTAAACAAGCTTAGTTAGAGTTCGGTTTGAAAATGGTTCATTTAAAAATTAAACGAGTTTAGTTCAAAAATGATTCCTTTAAAAGTTAAACGAGCTTACTCATTAATATATAATATTTATAATCTGTGTAATATATATCTCACAAACCAAATATTGTTAAACTCGATCTCGACTCGATAATGTTTTTTGCTCGAGCTCGGCTCATTAACTTAATCAAATGAACTGGAATATTTTTTTTTTCCAATCGAGACCCAAATAATTCACAAGTGACTTGACTCATTTACATTCCTACTCTTTAGATTCTCCACACTGCTTTTCATTATCAAACACCCCTTTAGGTAATAAATGTATCCTTCTAGATATGGCCATTATGAACTTGGTTTTATACTTAATATCGTAATAAAAAAATCCCTCTGTTTTTTCTCTTGCTTAACACAGAACATTAAATTTGTGAATTTCTTCTTTACCTCTCCTCTGAGTTTTCAAAGCTCTGAATGTCTAACAAGAATCAAAATTTAGAGTACTCCAATTTCAAACCGTGCATCAACTTGTGACCCAATCTGGGACAATAAAAGGTTTGGATGGTGCTACTAGTTTTTGAGGGTTGGATTCACTTGGCTTGCCCGATCAAAGTTTACCTCTAATTTTAATATCAACCTAGCTTCTAATATTGATGATTTGTTGTCCTATTAGGAGATATTCGAATCTTCTTCTTTACCTATTGCTTTGCCTATAAGTTGCTTACCAACATTTTCAATTCTAGGGCTCCCATCCATAGCACAACCTTCTTATTAAATTAAAAACATTATAGATCATCAAATAATATAATGATATTGCTGAACAAAAGCACTCATAGATATCTAATTCATTTTGAAGCACTTTTGAAATTAATAACACATGGATCACTGAAGAAAGGTTAACACCTCATTCCCAGACTTCTTAAAAAAATTGAACTAATTACTAGTTTACTACCCAATTCAATAAGAGAGACATCACCACCTACCATCTAGCACTAATGTTCGACACAAAATATGGTCTAACTTGATTTAGTTATCATATCAAAATTATAATACGGTACTTACACCCTGCTCATAGTATTGTCAATTTTAAGGTGTGAGATTAAAAAGAATTCTAGATTTCTAATTAATTAATAAGAAAAAATCTTAATAATACGCCGTGTATATATATATATACAGAAATGATCTCCTGCGGTTTGATTCTTGCAGTTTGGTGCGGTAGGAAGGAGTTGGATGTCCACGTCAGCTAAGTTAAAAAAACGCAAGCTTTGAAAGGGGTAGGAGGGGCAGATAGACCTTTCGGACAACAACCTATCGGCAAGCCAGTACGCGAACAACCCAGGACTCTGCGGCCTGCCGCTGCCACCGTGCCAGTCGGCGCTGGGGAACCTACCGATCACGGCGCCGCTGAGGGAACAGGGGAAGGAGAGGGGGCCACCGGCAGCGGCGGCCTGGGCGAACAGCGTGGTTCTGGACGTGCTGGTGTCGGTGGCATCGCTGTGTGTGCTGATCGTGTGGGCGATCGCGATGCGGGCGCGGTGGAGGAGGCAATATGCTGAACAGCCTACAAGCGGCGCACGCCGCCACGAAGTGGAAGATCGAGAAAGAGAAGGAGCCTCTGAGCATCAACGTGGCCACTTTCCAGCGGCAGCTCCACAAGCTCAAGTTCTCGCAACTCATTGAGGCCACCAACAGCTTCTCGGCCGCTAGCTTAATCGGCTGCGGAAGCTTCGGCGAGGTGCATAACAGAAAATTTCCATTGAGTGGAACTTTCTACCCTAAATTTTGGCTCTGGTTGTTGCAGGTGTTCGAGGCGACGCTCAAGGATGGGTCATGCGTGGCGATCAAGAAGCTGATCCACCTGAGCTACCAGGGCGACCGCGAGTTCATGGCGGAGATGGAGACGTTGGGCAAGATTAAGCAGAAGTACCTGGTGCCGCTGCTAGGATACTGCAGGGTGGGGGAGGAGCGGCTCCTCGTCTACGAGTTCATGCACCACGGCAGCCTCGAGGACATGCTCCACTCAACGCCCACCGACAAGGTTGCCGGACTCGCCCTCAGCTAGGCGGCGCGAAAGCAGATCGTCCGCGGCGCAGCCAGGGCCTCTGCTTCCTCCACCACAACTGCATCCCCAACATCATCCACCACGACATGAAGTCCAGCAATGTGCTGCTGGATGCGCAGATGGAGGCGCGCGCCTACGACTTTGGCATGGCCCGGCTCATCAGCGCCCTCGACACCAACCTCAGCGTCAACACGCTCGCTGGCACACCGGGTTACGCTTCGCCGGAGTACTACCAGAGCTTCCGCTGCACGGCCAAGGGGGGCGTCTACTCCTTCGGGGTCGTCCTGCTCAAGCTGCTCATCAGGCGACGGCCCACCGACAAAGAGGACTTCGGGGACACCAACTTAGTGGGGTGGGTGAAGATGAAGGTGAGGGAGGGGAAAGGGCGGGAGTTGTTCGACGGGAAATTGCTGCTGATGGGCGGCAGGGAGGTGGCGGCGGAGGAGATGGAGAGGTTCTTGGAGATCACGTTGAAGTGCGTGGATGACTTTCCCTCCAAGAGGCCGAACATGCTGCAGGTGGTGACCATGCCGAAGGAGCTCAGCGGCGGCAATCGCCGTTGCTTAATGTTACTCCTTATAATTTTTTTAACTTAGCTGACGTGGACAACCAACTCCTTCCTGCCGCACCAAACCGCAGGAATCAAACCGCAGGAGATCATTTCTGTATATATATATATATATATATATATATATATATATATATATATATATATATATATATATATATATATATATACGGTTTTGATATCCTGCGCGCCGCACAGTGCGCGACTGTGCGCGCGCGCAGGATATCAGTGATTTTAATTTGTTTTTTATTTTTTTTTTTAATTTTTGAATTAAAAAAAATAATTAAAAAATTTTTTAAAAATTTTATTTTTAGGGTTCAGGCTTTGGGTATAGTGTTAAAGTTATTTTTTTTTTAGATTTTACCTTTGGGGTTTAGGCTTTTCAATTAGGTTATAGTGTTTGGTTTTAAAAAAAAATTAAAATAGCTTTTATTTAAGCTTTTATTGAGTATTGTAATATGTTAAGGGGATATATTAAGGTATTAAAAATTTATATAAGGAAATGTTAAATTTTTAATTGATTTTTTAAATTTAAAATATTAAAAAAATCAAAAAAATAAAAAAAAAACTGACCGTTCTCCTGTGCGCGCGCACAGTCGCGCACTGTGCGAGCGCGCAGGAGATCAAAACTCTATATATATATATATATATATCTTATTATTTTATTAAAAATCTCCCCCCTTTACTAACTAACTTTAGTAAAACCTAAAATGAAATTACATAAATTTTCTTTTTTTTTCTATTCACACCTTAAATAATTTTACGGTTTATTAGTAATTTCCACAAACGTATTAATCATGGATTTAGAATTCGAGACTCAGCTGGGCGTATTATTGAGAATTTTTTTCATTAATCAATTAGGGATCTAGAGTTCGAGACTTAGCTACGACATATTATTGAGAATTTTTCTAATTAAGCATATTATTGAGAATTTTTTCTAATTAATCATTAAAAATCTACAGTTCTCTTTAGTCTCACGTGTTAGAATTGACAACACTACGAGGAAATTTTTTTTTATAAATACCTTGAACCAACAATATTAGAAAGCATGTTTTTCTCGATTTTTTTTTGTATGAAGGAGAGTCGTCCATTACACGTATAGCTTTTGTTCCACCTCAGGTGTATAAAATTATAAAAATATTAGAGTCTTATCCCAAAAAAGAAAAATAAGGGCAATACTTAAAAATTTAAACTATTTTCTGTAAGTCAATTTTTCTTTCCTCAGATCTCTTCCTACACTTCCACCTCATGTGTATAAAATTATAAAAATATTAAAGTCTTACCCACAAAAAAAAGTAAGGGCATTAAAATCTTATCCCACGAAAAAAAAGTAGGGGCATTCTATAAGTTAAAATTTTTCCCTTGTATCTCTTTCTATACGCAACGCGTATGCACGATCGCTAGTATATATATAATATAATCTTATACTCAAAGTTTAAAAAAAATAAAAATTAAAAATTACACATCTTAAATACTATATATCCCCATGAGACTTTAAATTTTTTTCATTTTATTTTTTTTAATTTGAATACTATAATGCAACCTCTCTAATTAGCTTAACCTTAGAGTAAAAAAAAATAAACCAAAAAAAAAAAGTCTCTACTTTAGGCGGCTGGATTCATCTAGTATCTCGGTCAAAATTAAAAAGAAAAAAAAATCAAAATTTAGTTTATTATATTTGAACCATCACTACACTTGTAAGTTAAAATTTATATTAAGAATAATACATAGATAGAAATAATTTAATATTTAAAAATATTTAAATAATAAAAATAGCAAGATTTGAATATTAGTTCAGTGATATTTTAAAATAGTAGGTACCTATTTGTATTCCAAATTGGAACAAATATAGTTAAAATTTCTATTAAGAATAATACATAGATAGAAATAATTTAATATTTAAAAATATTTAAATAATAAAAATAGCAAGATTTGAGTATTAGTTTAGTGATATTTTAAAATAGTAAGTACCTATTTGTATTCCAAATTAGAACAAATATTTTAGTGTTTTCATGACTTTTGACCTTTTACGTATGAGGGTTGTCCGTCATTCTTATCTTTCTTTCAGATTTGGTGGAGGCCAGTAACCATCTACGTGTCTAACCAACCACTCAATCACATGCACAGTGAACGATCTGAGCTCGATCCCCACGAGATAGGATTATCTGGTCCATTTTTTATGAACTACAGAATATTTTACAATGTAGTTGAGATCGGATCATGATCATATTTTGATTTGGTCGCAATTAGTTGAAATCCCTCTGGATTAAACTTTCTACCTATATTATAATTTGAATCAGGACAAATGACAAGTGATAGAGGTCATTCGGAGGCCATTGCGATGAGCGGATGACCTGACTATCAAGCGCCGAGTACTCGGCACGGCCTCCAGATGACACAGTAATCCAAACATGCGGTTCATTAGCGGTCTAGCACCATTTACTTTTTAATATATATATATTTTTAATTCAAATATCCACTTAGTTTAGTTTAGAGGAATTTTTTTAATTTTTTAGATGAATTCACTGGATAAAACGGCATTACATAGGGACCAGTGGACCAGAAATGGAATGCACGGACAAGATCTGAACTGCATTAAATTAATGCTATAAAAAAAATTCGAACCGAATTTATAAAGACGGTCGAAATCAACGCCGTGTATTCTGCTCCACATCTCCCCGGATTTTGCGATTCCGGTGATCTTCTGTCTTTGCCATGGGTTCCAACGCCGCCGCGGCCGCCTCTGCGTTTCAACTTACGCCGGAGGAGGACGATGAAGCGTGCGTTCGCGCCCGCCAACTCACCACCGGCGTTGTCCTCCCCATGGTCCTCAAGACCGCCATCGAGCTCGGCCTCCTCCAGATGCTCGTCGACGCCGGCCCCGCCTCGGCACTGGGTCCCGACGAGATCGCTGCCCGCCTGCCCACGCAAAACCCCTCGGCCCCCGACATGATTGACAGAATTCTCCGCTTGCTCGCCGCCAACGACATCGTCCGCTGCGCCGCCGCCGAAGGCGGCCGCCGGAAGTACTCCCCGGCTCCCATCTGCAAGTACCTCACTGACAATGCCGGCGGCGGCGGATCCCTGGGCAATCTAATCTTGATGCATCAAGATAAAGTCGTGATAAACATTTGGTGCTAAAACTGATCCCTCTGTTCAATTTCTTTCGCGAAATATAGCAAACGATTATTTTTGACGGCGAATCGAAACAGGCACGGCTTGAAGGAGGCGATCCTGAACGGCGGCCACCCTGTGCTGGCGGCGTACGGCATGACGTTGTTCGAGTACCAAGCCGGCGATCCGCGGTTCAACAAGGTGTTCAACGACGCGATGAAATCCGCCTCCTCCTTCGTCTTTAAGCATCTCCTACCCAAATACAACGGCTTCGACGGCGTCGGAGTTCTCGTCGACGTCGGCGGAAACATCGGCGGCAACATCCACATGATCACCTGCTTCCACCCCCACATCAAGGGCATCAACTTCGACCTCCCTCACATCATTGCCGGCGCTCCGCCGTTGCCAGGTCCCAATACTAATTACTCACACACATCGACAAAAGTAGTAATTAATCACGGCGATCCATTGTACCGCAGGAGTCGAGCACCGTGGCGGAGACATGTTCGAATCAGTTCCCGCCGGCGACGCCATTTTCCTCAAGGTTCTAAAGCTTAAAACACACAACAATTAGCTACCATGTTGTCGATTCAATTTGCCCTGAATAACAAGTCGTCCTGCAGGTGATTCTCCATGACTGGAGCGACGAGCTGTGCGTGAAACTGCTGAAGAACTGCTGGAAATCGTTGCCGGAGAAAGGCAAGGTGATCGTGGTGGAGGTCGTCGTTCCGGCGGTGCCGGACTCGAGCGCAAAGTCGAAAGCCATTCTCCAGTTGGACCTGTGCATGATGGCGTGCAACGTGGGCGGGAAAGAGAGAACTGAGGAGGAGTTCAGGGCTCTGGCGGTGGCCGCCGGCTTCCGCGGCTTCAATCTTTCTCCGGTGTTTGCCGACTCTTGTGTCATGGAATTCATCAAATAGATTGACCCACGTCTTCTTATGTGTCGATTTCTTGATCCAGATCAATAAACTTTGTGGGTGTTTTTCATGATCTGTTGAATATGAGCTCGCAGATCTATCCCACTTTCTGGGTGTTAAATCTGTTGAAATCGATCAGAAATTTCATGGAGTTTTGCAGTCGATCGACATGAAGCTGCCTGTTTCCGCATGTGGCTCTGGATAAAATGTCGATAAAATTGCTTTGCTTTTTTGAAAGCTGTTGTCTAGCACGGATTCTTTGACCCAGAGGATGAACCAACTTATTCATAGATGAGATTTTATGAATCTCACTTGTATAATAGGAAGATCATAAGTGAGATTTTATGGATCCCACTTGTTATATAAGTGAGATTCATTTAATCTCATCTATGAATCACTTTTGATCAGTGGACCAGGTGTTACGATTTAGAACATCTGAATTGAATTTGTCTGCGTTAGCTCTAGCTCCTAGAGGTTTAAATCTATCTAAAGGTTAAAAAATAAAAAATAAAAAAAATCAAAGGGTGGTTTTAAAATTGAGATATCCAAAAAGCTTTTCCCTCTCATTTCTTTGTTTCACGTGACAAAAGCATTCTCGATATTATAAACCACAATTTAATTTTCTAAATCTTCTGTAGTATCGAAATTTATTATTTTAAATAAAGAATAATTTGTTTAAAGTTAATTGGAGGCAAGGAATCTTTTTGTAGTTCGATGGAGACATGCCCAATGATGCTTGACACGCGCCAATGAGACGTATTATTCTTAACTTCACTCTAAAATTTAATAGAATATCATGATGTGCTCTTTGTTATCATTATCATTCAAATTGCACTTCACTCTTAAAAGTATTAAAATATTACTCCATTTATATTATTGTGTATAAAATATCTTTATATGTTAGAGTAATTTTGATTTTAATTTATAATTATTTTGATCAAAATTACTCAACCTTTGTACTATTTTGACGGGAACAATTTCAACTTTACAGTTGTTTTGACCAAAGTTGATCTAATCTTGAGCCTACTTTGGCTAAAATTATTCCCAATGATTGGACTGATAGTTCAGAGTATTACAATTAGATCAGTTGTGAATAAATAGTATTTTGGATAATAAATTATAGATCATATTTTTTTCAATGATAAAGATAACAAAGTAATGAGAAGGATGCCTCAAATTAAGTGAAATATTAGAAGAGACATCCCTCTTATAATTTTATTATGAAAATACTTCTGAATTTAATGTTATTGTAATACGTAAAAACTATCAAATAACTTCTACAACGTGTTTAAAGTGCATTTATAATTTAAAATTTATACCATATAAAAATTATTAGGTAGTTGCTACAACGTGTAGAAGCCATCCAGTAACTATTACAATATGTTGAGAGTGAGTTTAGGATTTAAAGTTGTAACAACTACATAATAGCTTATACAACTATTTTAAAGTTATTTTGATGAAGTTTAAATAATTTTGACTTAGTAAAAAATATTTTAATATAGAAATATTAAAAGATCCTAAACCTACCTCTTAAATCCTAAATTCACACTAAATATATTGTAGCAGCTACTGAATAGTTTCTATACGTTATAACAACTACTGAGTAGTTTTTACATATTATAGTAGTTATTGGGTAGGTTGTATACAATATCAATCTTAAATTCTAAACTCACCGTAAATATATTGTAGTAGTTATTTGGTAGCTTCTATAATATTGTAGTAATTATCTGGTAACTTCTACATGTTGTAGAAGCTACTCGGTAGCTTCTACATATTGTAAAAGTTTCTCGATAACTTCTATAACAACGTTGGATTAATAGGTATATTTGAAATAAAATTATGAGAAAGACACCTATTTGATTTTTTTTTTAAAAAAATAGATGTGCTTTAGATGATTTATAAAATTTAGGACGCTTGTTAAATTTTTGTCCAAAATAAGGAGCATTGCCTACTAAATTTATATTTAAAGTTATGAAATTTAAATAGAAAACTATTGCTATGGGCAAATATTAAATATATTTTAAATTATATAATTGTTTTGAAAGGATAATGAAAAAGCTTTTTGATTGTATATTTATAATAACTTATACAAAATCTGAATTTAAAAAAATATATTTATGAATCTATTTATGAAAAGGAATAATTATAATCAATTTATTTAAAATTAATAACTTATACAAAATCTGAATTTAAAAAAATATATTTATGAATCTATTTATGAAAAGGAATAATTATAATCAATTTATTTAAAATTATAGTTTAAAATATAGATGAAAATTAATTGTAAACCTAAATTTAATTATAAAAAAAAGTCATGCTCATATTTCATTAGTATAATTTCTCTTTTAAAACTTTATACTCGTTGTAATTAATTTTATATCTCAATAATGCCCGCTAATTGGAAACTATATTAATCCTATAATTATTACAATTGTAATTTTTTAATTATACATGTGAAATATTTACTCGTTAAGTAATAAACAATAACTTTATAATACTAGTAATAACTAGTAACTTATAATCACATCATTAAAAATTAAAAAAAATATGTTACCATCGAATGCAAATTTTAATAAGTTACTAATTATTCTTCGCTTTAAATTAATCTTCCATTATTTATTCCTATTGTTTTCCTTTATATTGATCTTCCATATCTATATATTTTTTAATTTCATTATATGATATTTTTACATTTCTTACTGTATAATCTAACTACTTGGCTATGCTCATGAAGCCTCCTAAACTCGTCTAATTAAACCATCTTTGAAACGAGATGGGATCCTGAGTCTCACTTTCTTCATTCCCCCCATCAAATCATTCACTATCAAACAAACCACATCAAATCATGTCAAATCTCAAGGATGCATGATCTGGTGTGGTTCGTCCGATAATGAATGTGACACAGGGATATAGGAAAAGTAGGACAGAGGATTCCATCTCCTTGGAACCATCCTTGGAACCGACTACTTGACTAAATTCCTCGTTAGAAATTTCCACATTATACTTAAGAAAAAAACACCCAAAATCAAATCAGAAATCAATGCCATTGATACAATGACGAGATGAGAGGGAAAAACATTTTGGTCATTTGACATCAATAGAGTTTTGGTTTTAAGTGGTGATACTGTTCACCACGAAGAGGGAGCTTGGTACTTTTGTTTTCCGCCGCCGCCGAGCACAAGGGGCGGGGTTTTGAGTTGCTGCCTCTGCCTGGTTTGCTGCCGACCCCGCCCTCGACGTCGCTTCTCCTCAGCATCCCCGGCGGCGGCCACCTCCGGCTAGCGAGGCCGCATCTTCTTTTCTCTCCCTTCTCCTCTTCGATCTAGACTGTCGTCGACTAAGACTCGTCGCCGCCGCGAGGGAGGCACGCCACGTCTTCCTCCTTCACCAGCAGCCACCCGTTGGAACAGGGGCGCTGCCTCTCCTCTCGCCGGAAGCCTCCTCTGGCGTGGGCTTCCTCGCGCCTGGCCACCATAGTAGAAGCGTACATGGATGGTTCCTTCGTCGCCTCCGATACCGGTCATGCCCACTGCTGGCAGCCCCTCGCCCTCGGGCACGAGGGCTCTTTGCCATAGTAGCTCTATTCTCTGTCAGCGATCGCACCTCTTCTCGCCCTCACCACCATTACCGCTGTCCCCAGTGCTGGTCCAGTAGATGTCGCTGCCTTTGTGAGCATTGCCACCGAGTCCAGCGGCCCCCGCCGCCGAGTCCAGCGGCCCCCGCCGCCGAGTGATAGTCGCTGCCTCCTCTAGCGGTCGCCGTCACCCTTCGGGAAGCCGCTGTTTGAGTGCTCATGTTTGTCTACTCCGACCTTCGAGTCGAGATGATGTTCGGCCTGCGAGCCGATGTAGTTCCGGCCATCGAACCGTTGTATTTCGCTCTTCTCACCGCTATTACGATTGTGAGTTACTGGTATTATCCGGCCTGCATGCCGTGTGCCGGCCTGCGAGCCGCTGTGATATCCCGGCCTAGGTGCCGCTATTATATTATAGCCTACGTGCCGCATTTTGGATCCATGTTGCACAGGATTCCCTATCATCACTGTTGGTTGCTACTTGGAAAACCTAATGGTTCCACTGTACAAAAATTTTGTACAAAGGTCTGAACCTTTCCTAGCTACCATGTGTTCTTTTAAATTAAACTTGGATCGCCTGCGGAACTTAACACGTTTGATCCAAAGTTTAATTTACTTGTTCTTTTAGGTTTAGACTTGGATCTCCTGCGGAACTTAACTCGTTCGATCTAAATCACCTAAGTTATTAATTCCATTAAATATTAATTTCCAGAATTGGCTTCCAGGACTGCATGGCGAGGCACATGGCCTTCTTGGATATGGGAACAACCACCACCGCCTAGGCAAAGCCTTTTAAGGAAAGCTAATATTTAATTTCCTTAAATAACTTTAGGTCAACCAAAAAGAACAATCAAATCACAAGGAAAAGAAAAATAAAAGAACACAACATCGAAAACAAATTCGAAATACTAGAATCGCATGCCTCTTGTATTTGGTATTTTTACATGAAGATAAAACTAGTATGATGCGGAAATTAAATACTAGTATACCTTTTTTTTGCAAGCAAAAACCTCTAGGTCTTCTACCGTATTCCTCTTCTAACCTCGGACGTTGTGTGGGCAACGATCTTCCGAGATGAGAAACCACCAAAGCACCTTCTTCTCCTTTCTTCAAGTTTCGGCCAAGCACTATACTTCCAAAAGATGAAGATCTTTTTCCACCAACCAAGCTCCAAGGGATATAAGCTTTCTCTCCTTCTTCTCCAAGCTAAATTCCGGCCACCACTTGATCTCCAAGGAGGAAGAGAGGTTCGGCCACAAGATGGAGAGAAGAGAAAAGAAGGAGGCCGGCCACACCAAGGAAGAAAAGAGGGAGAAAATAATAGAGGTTGTTCACCTTGAAGGCTCCCAAAACCCCCTCTTTTATAATCCTTAGCTTTGGCAAATAAGGAAATTTAATTACAATAAAATTTCCTTAACTTTCCTTGACATGAATTAATTAAGAAAATTAAACAAAATTTCCTAATCCTTCATGTCATGGCCGGCCACCTCATGGAGAGCAAACAAGGCAATTTTCAATCAACAATTAAAAATTCCTTATTTGTCTTTGGAAATTTTAAAAAATAAAATTTCCTTTTAAAATCCCTTCATGGTTGATAAAAAGAAATTTCTATAATTTTAATTTTCCAACATGTGAATAATTTACAAAGAAGAAAAATAAAATATCTTTCCAATCTATAAATAAGGAAAGAGATTTAATCTCTTTCTTTAATCTTTTGTAGAACCTTATAAAAGAGATATTTTAATTTTTAATCTCTCCAATAAATTATATCTTTCACATAAGAAAAATTTAAAATTAAAATTCTTTTTTAATTTACTAGGGACGGCCACCTTAGCTTGGGTTTAAGCTAGGGTCGGCCACCCATGAACCAATGGTTTGGCTGGCCCTAGCTTGATCCACAAGCTAGCTTGGCCGGCACCTACAACATGGGCATGAAGGTGGGTATAATACTCTATAAATAAGAGGCTACGATAGGGACCGAGAGGAGGAATTGGTTTTGGTCTTCCGATAAAATTAAGCATCTCGTGTTCGCCCCGAACACACAACTTAATTTATCAATAATAATTCATTCCACTAGAGAACTATTATTGAACTACCGCACCAATCCCAAATTACATTTTTTGGCTCCTTCTTACTATGAGTGTGTTAGTCTCTATGTGTTTAAGATATCGAATGTCCACTAATTAAGTGAGTTACTGACAACTCATTTAATCAATATCTTATTCCAAGAATAGTACCACTCAACCTTATCGTCATGTCGGACTAAGTCCACCTGCAGGGTTTAACATGACAATCCTTATGAGCTCTTCTTAGGGACATTATTAACCTATATCACTAGGACACAGTTTCCTTCTATAATCAACAAGACACGCTATAAGTGATATCATTTTTCAACTTATCGGGCTTATTGATCTATCAAACTAAATCTCACCCATTTATAAATTAAAAAAATAAATATCAAATATATGTGCTTGTTATTATATTTGGATTAAGAGCACACACTTCCATAATAACTGAGGTCTTTGTTCCTTTATAAAGTCAGTATAAAAGAAAATGACCTTTGATGGTCCTACTTAATACACTCTAAGTGTACTAGTGTAATTATATAGTTAAGATAAACTAATACCTAATTAATCTACGACCTTCCAATAGTTTGTTCCTTTCCATTTTGGTCATGAGCTACTGTTTATAATTTATAAGGTACTGATAACATTACCTTCTGTATGTGACACCATATACTATGTTATTTACAATATAAATTAATTGAACAACTACAAACAAATGTAGATAATTTGACCAAATGTGATTCTTTATTCAAAATAAATGTTTACAAAAGCTTAGGCTTTCAGTATACACTCTAACAATCTCTCACTTATACTAATGACTAAGCTGCCATATCTGCTGCCATACATCTGATTCCCATTCCCTCCACATGTCGATCGAAAGCTTTTGCTTGAAGGACCTTAGTGAAAGAATCTGCCAGGTTATCTGCTGATGCAATCTTGGCGATGACAACTTCTCCTCGCTACACGATATCTCGTATCAGGTGGTACTTGCGCTCTATATGTTTACTTGCCTTATGGGCTCGTGGTTCCTTCGAGTTTGCAACTGCACCGCTATTATCACAATAAATTGTGATGATTTTGGACAAACCAGGAATCACATCTAAGTCCATTCTGAACCATATCGCTTCTTTAGCCGCCTCAGAGGTGCTACATACTCAACTTCCATGGTTGAGTCCGATCTGCTTAACACTCCTCCATGCAATGGCTCCACCTCCTAAAGTAAACACATAGCTCGATGTAGACTTCTGTTGTCCCTATCGATTGAAATCAATGTGTAACCCAGGGAGCAAATCGTCTGCTTGGTAAACTAGCATATAATCTCTAGTCCTTCTCAGGTACTTTAATATATGCTTTACCGCAGTCCAATGTCCTTGTCCAGGGTTACTCTGATATCTGCTAACCATGCCCATGGCAAAACAAATATCAGGTCTCGTACACAGCATTGCATACATAAGACTTCCTACAGCCAAAGCATAAGGAACTACTTTCATGTCCTCTATCTCCTTTGATGTCTTCGGAGACATCTCTTTAGATAGAGATACTCCATGCCTAAAAGGTAAGAAACCTTTCTTAGAATTCTGCATGCTAAAACGAGCAAGGATTGTATCTATATATGAAGCTTGGGACAGACACAACATTCTTTTCTTGCGATCCCTTATAACTTTGATCCCAAGAATGTGTGCACAATCTCCTAAGTCCTTCATATCAAATTGTTTGGATAACCACACCCTTACGTCTGATAATACCTTGACATTGTTACCAATTAACAAAATATCATCTACGTATAGTACAAGAAAAACCACCACATTTCCGTTACACTTCTTGTATACACAAGACTCATCCGGACACTGAATAAATCTATATGATTGGATTACTTCATTAAACCGGATGTTCCAAGACCTTGAAGCTTGCTTCAGTCCATAAATGGACCGATTGAGCTTGCACACTAGATGCTCTTTGCCTTTTTCAATGAACCCTTCTGGTTGCTTCATATGGATGTTCTCTTCAAGAGTTCCATTAAGGAAAGTTGTCTTGACATCCATTTACCAAATCTCATAATCCATATGAGCAGCAATGAATAAGAGTATCCGGATAGACTTAAGCATGGCTACTGGTGAAAAGGTCTCCTCATAATCGATTCCCTCTTTCTGAGTGTACCCTTTTGCAACAAGCCTAGCTTTGAAGGTTTCTACCTTCCCATCTGCCCCTCTTTTCCTTTTATAGATCCACTTGCATCCAACGGCTTTTACACCATCTGGTGGTTCTACAAGCTCCCAGACCTTATTAGTATACATAGATTCTATTTCAGAGTTCATCGCTTTTTGCCAAGACACTGCATCTTTATCTTAGAGTTCTTCGTCATATGTTCGAGGATCAAATTCATGTTTACCTGGGACCAAGTTCGACGACTCTCCCGAAAACATGAATCTCTCAGGTTGCCTTACAACCCTCCCACTATGACGAGTCACTGTCGGTGGTTGTGTATAATGTGTGACACGTGTTGCAGTCTCTTGTGGTACTTTAGCTTGTACTGTTGGTACTAAAGTAGACGTGTCCTCTCTAATTTCTTCTAGAACAATTTTGCTACTGGGCTTGTGGTCCATTATATAGTCTTCTTCTAAAAACTGGGCATTGGTGCTAACAATGACCTTCTGGTCTTTAGGACTATAAAATAAACCACTATCGTTCCTCTGGGATAACCCACAAACACGCACACTTCTGTACAAGATTCTAACTTATCAGCATCTGGATTTAGCACATGTGCTGGACTACCCCAAATCCGAATATGTCTTAGACTGGGTTTTCGCCCATTCCACAATTCTGTGGGAGTAGAAGAAACTAATTTAGAAGGTACTAAGTTCAGAATGTGCGCTGTCGTTTCAAGAGCGTATCCCCAAAACGAATTTGGTAATTCTGAATAACTCATCATCGATCTAACCATCTCCATAAGAGTCCTATTCCTTTGTTCTACCACACCATTCTGTTGGGGTGTACCAAGTGCAGACAATTGGGATTGAATCCCGACCTCTGATAAGTAATTCCTAAACTCTCCTAAGAGGTATTCGCCACCACGATCAGACCGTAGTGTCTTGATACTTTTACCTAGTCGTTTCTCCACATCAGTCTTGTACTCTTTGAACTTATCAAAGCATTCGGACTTACGGCGCATTAGGTAAATGTATCCATATCTTGAATAATCGTCTATAAAAGAGACAAAATATTTAAAACCACCTCTCGCCTGGATAGACATAGGACCACACAAATCAGAATGAACCAATTCTAACACTTCTTTGGCTCTATACCCCTTGGCCTTAAAAGGCCTCTTGGTCATTTTACCTTCCAAGCAAGATTCACAAGTTGGAAAAATTTTCAACTCTAATGAACTCAAGAGTCCATCGGCTATAATCCTACTTAAGTTAATATGACCAAGCCTTAGATGCCAAAGATATGCTTGGTTCATTTCCAAAGGTTCATTTCTCTTATTTGAGTTAGAAAATGTGTTATTAATTTCCATATTTTGCTTTGTGGGAGAAATTAGATTTAAAGTATATAAATTGCCAACCAATGCACCAGAACAGATAATCACTTTATTTCTCTTAATAACCACATCGTTACTAAAGGAAACTGAATATCCATCTAAAAATAGTTTAGAAACTGAAATTAAATTCTTTCTAAAACTGGGTACATAAAGACAATTTCTTAAAACCAAATTTCTATTCTTATTAAAAGATAAGTAGACATCTCTCACTACAACAGCCGCCACCTTAGTAGCATTGTCCATGTAGACGATAATCTCTCCTTCAGTTAGTCGTCGGGTTTCCTGGAACCCCTACAAGGAATTGCAGACATGATCAGTGGCTCCTGTATCTACACACCAGGTGCTGGTAGATAACACCGCTAAACATGTTTCAACAACTAGAGCATGAGATATACCTTTTTATTCATATTGTAATTCAGGCAGAATTGCTCAAAACTTCTAAGTAGCGTTTGGAGGATCATATCGATCTGGGTTTCCCCATCAATTTCTCCTCCAAGGATTTGTATTTCTTTCAGATAAGCCATCATCTTTAGGATATGATCTCTCACAGGAGTACCCTCTTGCATGGTGGCTGTCATTATCTTTCTCATGGCTTCTTGCCTAGATGCCCGATCCTGGTGACCAAAGAGTTCTTTCAATCTCCTCTTGAGTAGATTCACCATTGGGTGTATCAGGGCAAGGTTCAGTCAGTACAAATTTATAGCTTTCAGCAGTTAGAACAATGTCCAGGTTCCTTTTCCAATCTATGTAATTAGGACCAGTAAGTCTGTTCTCTTTTAGTATGATGGCCAGTGGGTTGAAAGTCATCCTAAGAATCACAAATAACTTTTGGTCAGAACTCTAAATTTAGAATAATATTGATTCCTCAAACAATACTATTTTAAATTAACCAACACCTTAAAACACCGTGAATTTTGTATGCCACGATAGTGTGGACGTATACAAATTCAACATTTGTAAAAGGAGGGTTTAACCCATTAATTTTATTATCTTGTCAACCTAACTTTTTGACAAATAAAATTAATAGTTGGTTCCTTTTGGTCACACGAATAATAGCAGTGACTCCGATGGGGAGGATACTATTAGACGTGCCTAAGTGTATACCATTACTTGACACTCAGTTCATTAATAAGATTGTGCCCCTTCCGATGGGGAAGATCACACGCTCTTAATTAACTTCCTATAGTCATCCAAAATGGAAGTTTAATCTAGTGATCTGCAAACAAGCTCATCCGATATGGAGGAAGACACTTAGAGCCAATGGGCAAGCTTGCTGCATCACTTATAAACCAGTAATGGAGACCGTGGAATTAATTTAAAAATAAATCCCTCTCCCACTTAGTTATTTAAAATGAGGAATTTTGACTATGTTAGTCTACTTAACATGTATACTAACAAGCACACGTAGTCATAGCATAAAAAGCAATAAACAGGAAAACTAATTTTCAACTATTATGGCTTTTATCTATTGTTGTCCTCCGTGTGTCGCTAACCCTAGCTGCTGCCATCTTTGGCCACTGCCACCGGGTCTAGTTGTCGCATCCATCTTGCTCCTTGTTCCGCTGCGCCTCTGGTCCTCAAAAGGTTCCACGCCTTGCAAGATTCGATCTGCGACATAAATAGAATTTTACATTTTTCGATCCTATATTCCTCGAAGAAATGTACATGTAGACTAGATTGAACATAAAATAAAATTTGCATCCATCGATCCTATATTCCATAAAAGGAATGTACATGTAACTAGATCAAAAAAAAATCCTAATAAAACTAAATACAGCTCTTGCTGTATTTTATAATACAATCATGCACACATAACAAAATACCCTTGACATGTCCAAGGGTCCAATCACACACATAATGACTATAAGCCATAATAGTTGGATCCTGCATCAACAAAGTTAGCACATCCTACTATTAACCTGCCTAAATTATGTATGACATGTGCATAATTAAACTAATACCAAATACATAGAGGCAAAACCCTAGCTCTGATACCAATTATTGGTTGCTACTCGGAAAACCTAATGGTTCCACTGTACAAAAATTTTGTACAAAGGTTTGAACCTTTCCTAGCTACCATGTGTTCTTTTAAATTAAACTTGGATCGCCTGCGGAACTTAACACGTTTGATCCAAAGTTTAATTTACTTGTTCTTTTAGGTTTAGACTTGGATCTCCTGCGGAACTTAACACGTTCGATCCAAATCACCTAAGTTATTAATTCCATTAAATATTAATTTCCAGAATTGGCTTCCAGGACTGCATGGCGAGGCACATGACCTTCTTAGATATGGGAACAACCACCACCGCCTAGGCAAAGCCTTTTAAGGAAAGCTAATATTTAATTTCCTTAAATAACTTTAGGTCAACCAAAAAGAACAATCAAATCACAAGGAAAAGAAAAATAAATGAACACAACATCGAAAACAAATTCGAAATACTAGAATCGCATGCCTCTTGTATTTGGTATTTTTACATGAAGATAAAACTAGTATGATGCGGAAATTAAATACTAGTATACCTTTTCTTTTGCAAGCAAAAACCTCTAGGTCTTCTACTGTATTCCTCTTTTAACCTCGGACGTTGTGTGGGCAACGATCTTCTGAGATGAGAAACCACCAAAGCACCTTCTTCTCCTTTCTTCAAGTTTCGGCCAAGCACTATACATCCAAAAGATGAAGATCTTTTTCCACCAACCAAGCTCCAAGGGATGTAAGCTTTCTCTCCTTTTTCTCCAAGCTAAAATCCGGCCACCACTTGATCTCCAAGGAGGAAGAGAGGTTCGGCCACAAAATGGAGAGAAGAGAAAAGAAGGAGGCCGGCCACACCAAGGAAGAAAAGAGGGAGAAAAAATAGAGGTTGTTCACCTTGAAGGCTCCCAAAACCCCCTCTTTTATAATCCTTAGCTTTGGCAAATAAGGAAATTTAATTACAACAAAATTTCCTTAACTTTCCTTGACATGAATTAATTAAGAAAAATTAAACAAAATTTCCTAATCCTTCATGTCATGGCCGGCCACCTCATGGAGAGAAAACAAGGCAATTTTCAATCAACAATTAAAAATTCCTTATTTGTCTTTGGAAATTTTAAAAAATAAAATTTCCCTTTAAAATCCCTTCATGATTGATAAAAAGAAATTTCTATAATTTTAATTTTCCAACATGTGAATAATTTACAAAGAAGAAAAATAAAATATCTTTCCAATCTACAAATAAGGAAAGAGATTTAATCTCTTTCTTTTATCTTTTGTAGAACCTTATAAAAGAGATATTTTAATTTTTAATCTCTCCAATAAATTATATCTTTCACATAAGAAAAATTTAAAATTAAAATTCTTTTTTAATTTACTAGGGCCGGCCACCTTAGCTTGGGTTCAAGCTAGGGCCGGCCACCCATGAACCAATGGATTGGCCGGCCCTAGCTTGATCCACAAGCTAGCTTGGCCGACCCCTACAATATGGGTATGAAGGTGGGTATAGGTGGGTATAGTACTCTATAAATAAGAGGCTACGATAGGGACCGAGAGGAGGAATTGGTTTTGGTCTCCCGATAAAATTAAGCATCCCGTGTTCGCCCTGAACACACAACTTAATTTTATTAATAATAATTCATTCCACTAGAGAACTATTATTGAACTACCGCACCAATCCCAAATTACATTTTTGGACTCCTTCTTACTATGAGTGTGTTAGTCTCCCTGTGTTTAAGATGTCGAATGCCCACTAATTAAGTGAGTTACTGACAACTCATTTAATCAATATCTTAGTCCAAGAATAGTACCACTCAACCTTATCGTCATGTCGGACTAAGTCCACCTGCAGGGTTTAACATGACAATCCTTATGAGCTCTTCTTGGGGACATTATCAACCTAGATCACTAGGACACAGTTTCCTTTTATAATCAACAACACACACTATAAGTGATATCATTTTCCAACTTATTGGGCTTATTGATTTATCAAACTAAATCTCACCCATTGATAAATTAAAGAAATAAATATCAAATATATGTGCTTGTTATTATATTAGGATTAAGAGCACATACTTCCATAATAACTGAGGTCTTTGTTCCTTTATAAAGTCAGTATAAAAGAAAGTGACCTCTGATGGTCCTACTCAATACACTCTAAGTGTACTAGTGTAATTATATAGTTAAGATAAACTAATACCTAATTACACTACGACCTTCCAATGGTTTGTTCCTTTCCATTTTGGTCGTGAGCTACTGTTTATAATTTATAAGGTACTGATAACATTATCTTCTGTATGTGACACCACATACTATGTTATCTACATTATAAATTAATTGAACAACTACAAACAAATGTAGATAATTTGACCAAATGTGATTCTTTATTCAAAATAAATGTTTACAAAAGCTTAGGCTTTCAGTATACACTCTAACAATCACCCCTAGATCCGGCTCCTCAGCTGACTCACACTCATCTACCCTGTACGGTCGCGACGAATCGATCAGCATTGTGACTAGCTCACCGATCCATCCGAGGGCGCCCCCCGGGGCCAGGGTACGTCACTGTACTCCTCTTGTATTTATTTAGTTGTTCTATTATTATTCGACTGCTTATATATTCATAGAACCCGCCTCGAGCATCGGGGTACCAGGGATCGGGACAACCCGATCACTGGCTACAGGTATTGTTGACCAGAGGACTTCTGACGACTTGGTCAACACATAAGACAACTTACCATCCGGGTCTTGGAGATGCGGTCAACCTTCTAACCACGCCATTCCGGCAGTTTCGTCTTCTCAGATTCTCGATAGGATCATATTTGGCGTCGTCTGTGGGAACTTCACCTGATCTGGAACGTGAAATGGACGACGCCGAAAAATTCTATTATACTCATGACTTTGGTGGGTTTCGACGAGCATATCATGTTCTCCTCACTCCACGAGTATTCGGGAGTCGAGGAATTGAGTGAGATCTTCTACTGGTCGACAGGTCAGTTTTTTCGTTATATTTTCTCTTTCGATCATAGGATCTGCTATAGTTTCCCAATCGAAGACTCCCATGCTGATCAACTGAGTTTAAGATATATTTGAGCCACATGCTCAATGTCGAAAACTCCTATGTCGATTGACCGGGTTTATATTATATTATACTCACGGGCTCAATGTTGAAGACCCCCATGCCGATCGGCCAGGTTTATATTATTAGAGCCACGGGATCAATATTGAAGACTCCCGTGTCGATCGACCGGTTTATATCATATTAGAGCCACAGGCTCAATATCAAAGACTCCCGTTCCGATCGGCTGGGTTTATATTATATTAGAGTCATAGGCTCAATGTTGAAGACTCTCGTGCCGATCGGCCGGGTTTATATTATATCAGAGCCACAGGCTCAATGTTGAAGACTTCCGTGTGAATCAGTCAGGTTTATATTATATTAGAGTCACAGGCTCAATGTCGAAGACTCACGTACCGATCGGCCAGGTATGAGTTATATTAGAGGCACGAGCTCTAGAAGTCGAGCAGCGACTATAAACCCTAGAAATCGAGCGGTGACTATAAACTCTTGAGTCAGAGACTCCCACGCCGATCGATCGAGTTTGAGTTATATTAGAGCCAGGAGCTCTAGAAGTCAAGCAGCGACTATAAACCATAGAAGTCGAGCAGCGACTATAAACCTTTGAGTCAGAGACTCCCGCACCGATCAGCCGAGTTTGAGTTATATTAGAGCCATGAGCTCTAGAAGTCAAGCGGCGACTATAAACCCTAGAAGTCGAGCAGTGACTATAAACCCATGAGTCAGAGACTCCTCGCGTCGATCGGCCAGGTTTGAGTTATATTAGAGCCACGGGCTCTAGAAGTCGAGCAGCGACTATAAACCCTTGAGTCAGAGACTCGCGTGTCGATCGGTTGGGGTTAAGTTATATTTAAGCCACAGGCTCTAGAAGTCGAGCGGCAACTACAAACCCTAGAAGTCGAGCGGCGACTATAAACCCTAGAAGTCGAGCGGTGACTATAAACCCTAGAAGTCGAACGACGACTATAAACTCTAGAAGTCGAGCGGTGACTATAAACCCTAGAAGTCGAGCGACGACCTTAAACTCTAGAAGTCGAGCGGCGACCTTAAACCCGTATCTCCCCCGTTCGGGGTCGAGCGATTTTCACTAGTCACAGACCAGCTTATCAGAGCATCTATCTCCCCCGTTCGAGGTCGAGCGATTTTCACTGGTCACAAACCAGCTTATCAAAGCATCTATATCCCCCGTTCGGGGTCGAGAGATTTTCACTGGTCACGAACCAACATATCGGATCTCTTATCTCCCCCATTCGGGGTTGAGCGGTCTTCACTAGTCGTAGACCAGCATATCAGATTTCCTATCTCCCTCGTTCGGGTTTGAGCGGTCTTCACTGGTCGCGGACCAACATATCAGATTTTCTATCTCCCCTGTTTGGGTTTGAGCGGTCTTCACTGGTCGCGGACCAGCATATCAGATTTCCTATCTCCCTCATTCGGGGTTGAGCCGTCTTCACTGGCCGCGGGCTAGCATATCGGATTCCCTTATCTCCCCCGTTCAGGGTCTAGTAGTCTCCACTTGTCGTGGACCAGCATATCAGATTTCCTATCTCCCCTGTTCGGGGTCGAGTGGTCTTCATTGGTCGCAGACCAGCATATCGGATCTCCTATCTCCTCTGTTCGGGGTCGAGCGGTCTTCACTGGTCGCAGACCAGCATATCAGATCTCTTATCTCCCATGTTCGGGGTCGAGCGATTTTCACTGGACTATAAACCCTAGAAATCGAGCGGTGACTATAAGCCCTAGAAGTCGAGCAACAACCTTAAACCCGTATCTCCCTCGTTCGGGGTCGAGCGATTTTCACTAGTCACAGACCAGCTTATCAGAGTATCTATCTCCCCCGTTCGGGGTTGAGCGATTTTCACTGGTCACAAACCAGCTTATCATAGCATCTTTCTCCCCCATTCAGGGTCGAGCAATTTTTACTGGTCACATACCAGCTTATCAGAGCATCTATCTCCCCCGTTCGGGGTCGAGCGATTTTCATTGTTCACAGACCAGCTTATCGGAATATCTATCTCCCTCGTTCGGGGTCGAGTAATTTTCACTTGTCACAGACCAGCTTATCAGAGCATCTATATCCCCCGTTCGGGGTCGAGTGATTTTCACTGGTCACGAACCAACATATCGGATCTCCTATCTCCCCCATTCGGGGTTGAGCGGTCTTCACTAGTCGTAGACCAGCATATCAGATTTCCTATCTCCCTCGTTCGGGTTTGAGCGGTCTTCACTGGTTGCGGACCAGCATATCAGATTTCCTATCTCCCCCATTCGGGGTTGAGCCGTCTTCACTGGTCGCACGCCAGCATATCGGATTCCCTTATCGAGGTCGAGTAGTCTCCACTTATCGTGGACCAACATATCAGATTTCCTATCTTCCTCGTTCGGGGTCGAGCGGTCTTCACTGGTCGCGGACCAGCATATCGGATCTCCTATCTCCTCTGTTCGGGGTCGAGCGGTCTTCACTGGTCGCAGACCCGCATATTGGATCTCCTGTCTCCATTCGAGGTCGCGCAGTCTCCACTGGTCACAGACCGACTTATCAAAGCATTCATCTCCCCCGTTCGGGGTTGAGCTATCTTTGATGATCTCGGACAGGAGTATCTCTACTGATCTCGAACCATCGTATCGCCACTGGTCTAGGATTGAAATATCTTTAATGATCTCAGACCAAGATACCCTACGGGTTCCATGCCCTTCGGTCGCATGAGCCTCGCACCCACTCGGGACACTGACGTCGTGCTTTTCGATCTCTCGCGATCCTATCCCACTCAGCATCATCCCTCTCGGTACTACTCGATTACCGGACCAGCATTTTACGATCGCACGAGCGACCTTTTCCCGACTGCTCAGTTATCACTCTCGTAGTCGTTCGACCGGTATCGCTCGGCCGCCCGCTCGACCACACGCTTGAACTACTCGATCGAACCAATCGACATTTTTTAGATGGCCTGGTCAGCATTTTATTATCGACAGGCCGATATTCTCTCAGTCGCTTGGTCAGCACTTTTGTAGCCGCCTGATCCTTCGCCCGATCGTTCGCTCGACCACACACATGAACTACTCGGTCAAACCGATCAACATTTTTTAGATGGCCTGGTCAACATTTTACGATCGACGGGCCGATATTCTCTCAGTCGCTCGGTCGACACTTTGGTAGCCCCCTGATCCTTCGCCCAATCGTCCGCTTAGCCACACGCTTGTATCGTTCGACATCCTGGTGGTCACCTGGTCGACATTTTATGATCACTTGGTTGACATTTTCAGGTCACCCGGTAGCATTTTATGGCAATCTGATCGGCATTTTTCGGTGGCTCGGTCGACATTCTCCCGATCCCTCGGTTTGCATCTTCGCGGTCGCACGCTTTGCCCCACTTGCCCAACGCCTGTTTGCCTGCTCGACATTCTTCCGATTGCCCGGTCAACACTTTTTCGATCGCCCGCTTGGCACCCCGCCTGTCACCTGGTCACTCACTCAGCATCTGTCCAATTATTGACACGGTGCTATTTTTCATAGTTCGCTCAGCATCGCTACCATCTCTCATGCGACACCATTACTATAGCGACCGCTTGCGTGACATTATACGAGGGGTTCAGCGATTTGGTTATGTTATCAAGAGCGATTCAGCTTTTATGACAGACTATCTAGTCAGTCGAACTTGCTCCTCCTTCGACTAGACTTGAAAGGGAGGCTTGTGATACGGTGATGAGATGAGAGGGAAGGGCATTTTGGTAATTTGACATCAAAAGGGTTTTGGTTTTAAGTGGTGACATTGTTCACCAAGAAGAGGGGGCTTGGTGCTTTTGTTTTTCGCCGTCGCTGAGCACAAGGGGCGGGGTTTTGAGCTGCTGCCTCCGCCTGGTTTGCTGCCGACCCCGCCCTCGACGTCGCTCCTCCTCAGCATCCCCGGTGCCGGCCACCTCCGGCTAGTGAGGCCGCCTTTGCTTTTCTCTCCCTTCTCCTCTTCGATCCAGACCGCCGTCGGTTGAGACTCGCCGCTCAACATCGCTACCATCTCTCATGCGACACCATTACTATAGCGACCGCTTGCGTGGCATTATACGAGGGGTTCAGCGATTTGGTTCTGTTATCAAGAGTGATTCAGCTTTTATGACAGACTATCTAGTTAGTCGGACTTGCACCTTCTTCGACTAGACTTAAAGGGGAGGCTTGTGATACGGTGATGAGATGAGAGGGAAGGGCATTTTGGTCATTTGACATCAATAGGGTTTTGGTTTTAAGTGGTGGCACTGTTCACCAGGAAGAGGGGGCTTGGTGCTTTTGTTTTCCGTCGTCGCTGAGCACATGGGGTGGGGTTTTGAGTCCGCCTGGTTCGCCGCCAACCCCGCCCTCTACGTTGCTCCTCCTCAGCATCCCCGGCACCGGCCACCTCCAGCTAGCGAGGTCGCCTCTACTTTTCTCTCCCTTCTCCTCTTCGATCCAGACCGTCGTCGGCTGAGACACGTCGCCGCTGAGAGGGAGGCACGACACGTCTTCCTCCTTCACCAGCCGCCACCAGCTGGAATAGGGGTGTTGTCCCTCCTCTCGCCGGAAGCCTCCTCTGGCGTGGGCTTCCTCGTCCTTGGCCACCATAGTAGAAGTGCACGCGGATGGTACCTTCGTCGCCTTCAACGCTGGTCATGCCCATTGCTGGCAGCCCCTTGCCCTCGGGCACGAGGGCTCTTTGCCATAGTAGCTCCATTCTCTGTCAGCGATCACACCTCTTCTCGACCTCACCGCCGTTACCGTTGTCCCTAGTGCTGGTCCAACAGATGTCGCTGCTGTTGGGGACCTAACTTAACTTGTTGATCACACTACAATAACCTTGGTTCCAACAGCTGCCTCTGTCAGTGCTGCCGCCGAGTCCGGTGGCTACCGCCACTGAGTCCAGCGATTGCCGCCTACGCCTCCAGCAGCTGCCAACACCACCTCCAGCGGTCGTCGCCTCTAGTGACAGCCGCTGCCTCCTCTAGTAGTCATCATCACCCTCCGGGCAGCCGTCGTTTGAGTGCTCAGGTTTGTCTACTCCGACCTTCGAGTCAATATGATGTTCGGCCTACGAGCCGATGTGGTTCCAGCTATCAAGCCGTTACATTTCGCTCTTCGCACCGCTATTGCAATTGTGAGTTACTGGTATTATCCGACCTGCAAGCCGCTGTGGTATCCCGACCTAGGTGGCGCAGTCATATTTCGACCTACGTGCCACATTTTGGATCCATGTTGCACCGGATTCCCTATCGTCACCCTTAGATCCGGCTCCTCAGCTGACTCACACTCATCTACCCTGCACGGTTGCGACGACTGGATCAGCATCACGACCGACTCACCGATCCATCTGAGGGTGCCCCTCCTGGGGCCAGGGTACGTCACTGTACTCCTCTTATATTTATTTAGTTATTCTACTATTATTCGACTGCTTATATATTCGTGGGACTTACCTCGAGCATCGGGGTACCAGGGATCGGGACAACCCGGTCACTGGCTGCAGGTATTGTTGACCAGAGGACTTCTAACGACTTGGTCAACACATAAGACAACTTACCATCCGGGTCATGGAGATGCAGTCAACCTTCCAGCCACACCATTTCGGTAGTTCCGTCTTCTCAGATTTCCGACAGGATCAGCCATTATGCATCATTTAAAGTGAAACCCTTGAGTTAGAAATTTCCACATTAAACTTGAGAAAAAATAACCAAAATCAAATTTGAAATCACAAGTGATAACATTCAATTGTTAAGTCTTGTATATGATAAGTAAGGTAGGTTTTGTCCTTTATATTTTTCCTTCTAAACCTATGTTTAGAGAATGGGATTGACTGTTCTACCCGATTGGTTCGGAACATTTCCTTTTCTATTTCTGATAAGAAAAAGGAGGCAAGTGGACAAAACTTCAGGTTAATACCTTGTATAATATTCAAGGATCTCAATTTGTTTGCTATATTCGCAGCTTCTATTCGCTAAAGTTGTAGTATAGAAATGCTACTTGAAGTGCTAATGAATGAACTACAAAGCTTGAACTCCGTGAATACTTGGATTATTAAAATATATATATATATATATATATATATATATATATATATATATATATATATATATATATATATATTGTGTGTGTGTGTGTGGATTCATCTGGACTTGACTTGGGGCGTCTGGAATTGATCTAGATGTTCATGGGTGACATGGTCCAGGCACTTGAAATAAATCCAAGTGCCTTGGCTCCTTGAATAAATTTTATTTTGGAGTATATTATATATATTTAGGGTTCAAAATTTTAGAATTTAGAAGTTGGGTTATAACTGATTTGATTCAATAAAATTTTTTCTCTAGGGTTCAGGCTTCCCTCTTAGGTTATAATGCTCAAGATTAAAATTTTAGACGTTCACAGGGAATATTATATGTATTTAGGGTTTAAGATTTTAGAATTTAGGAGTTGAGTTATAATGAGTATAAGCTAATAAGATTTTCCTTTAGAATTCATGCTTCCTTCTAGGTTATAGTGTTCAAGATAAATAATTTTATGTGCTCATAGGGTATAATATATGTATTTAGGAGGTTTTGGATTCAAGATTTAAGGATTTTTTATTTTAAAAAATTAAAAAAAAAGAATCGAGGCGCCTAGATTAAATCCAGGTGCCTCGACCAGAAAATAAAAAAATGAATTGAAACACCTAAATTAATTCAAGACGTCCTAAAAAACTTATTATGAACCGTTCCGCAGGGAACGATCTGTACCATATCATTACACTATATATATAAGAAAAATTTACCCTTCATACCCTTATCTTGCACACTCTTAGACGACCTCACAGGTTCGGGTGCCCGGATACCCACCCGGGTGGGGCATCCGGGCACCCAGACCTGTGAGGGTTGCCCAAGAGTGTGTAGGGTACAGGGTATCATTTCTCTCTCTCTCTTTATATATATATATATATATATATATAACATAAAACCAAAAATTAACACTAGTATTCACGGATAGGTATGCCACATAACATGTCTATGTGCGTATATATATCTAGACATGTTATGTCGCATACCTATCTATGAATACCTAGTGTTATTTTTTTTAGGGTTTATGTTATATAATAATAATAATAATAATAATAATAATAATAATAATAATAATAATAATAATAATAATAAATCTTTTGAATATAATATTTAAACAATTTCATAATAATACTAATTCTGAGGGGAAGTCTTGATGCCACGATAAAATCATTATCATGTGACTTTTGTAATTTTATAATTGATTGGATAGAATTAGCAGTGTTGTTCCAATAGTTGGATCTAATTAATCAACTCGACAATGAGTCGTCGACTCGAACCGATAGAGCTTAGTATGACAACATTGACCTTGTCCTATTTATACTCTTGACACACCCTTTCTGTTATCAAGGTACCCTTTGGGTAGACATACCCCTTTTAATATCGTCATTACCGACTTAATCTTGTCGGTCGTCGGGTTACCCCTTCGGATATCAAGACACCCATTCGAGTAA